>NC_045623.1:96877355-99377355 GCF_009829155.1 Mustela erminea
AGCAGAGTAACGGCCCCTCGAGACACACATCCGAACTCCTGGAACCGGTGACTGGCGTTTACGCGGCAGAGGGGTATTAAGTCTGCCGATGGAATAAAAATTGTGGATCAGCTCACCTCAAACCTCCCCGGGGTTATCTGGGTGGGCCCAAGGTGATCCCAAGAGTCCCTACAGGAGGAACCCCCCAGGAGGCCGGAGGGCCAGGGTCAGAATGATGAGCCGAGAAACTCAGCTGGCCACTGCCGGCTTTGCAGGTGGGGGAAGGGGCAGCCAGCCAAGGAAGGTAGCAGCCCCTCAAATCTGGAGAAGTACGAGGAAGCAGATTCCCCCTGGTGCCTGCAGACACCTCGCCTTTAGCCCAGCAAGCCCGTGTCAGACCGCTGAGCTCCAGGTCCGCAGATCTTTTCCATTCATGCTATTAAAACCACTTTGTCCTCTGTGATTTGGGATGGCAGCAGAAGACGTGAACACAGGAGTGTGAGAGGACTGGGGCCCTCACCGAGGCTCCCACCTCTCTGTGAGCGGCTCCCACCTCGCAAAGGCACCCCGACAGGGCATGGCACCCCTCCCGGGGCAGAGCTGCCTCTGGGCCTGGCATGCAAGGGAGAAGCAAGTCGTGTGGGCTGTGAGGTCAGGGGAGGCACCAGGCTAAGCTGTTCAAGTTTTGTTTCTCCTGGTTTTACCGTGTCCCTCTGTGTCCCAGCTCAGTTTGTCTAGGAAAGCCAAGATTTGGTGATGCCAACGCCTGTCTCCATGTGCCTGGTCCCCGCAGGCCCCAGCCCCGTTCCATTCAGCAGAAAACTTGATTCTCCCGCAGCTGCTTAGAGTCTGGGAAACTGGGCTCATGTCTCGCCACCCGAACATGTAAAGAAATGTAGCATGAGGAGCTTTGTAGGACCTGGCACGCCCATGGGGACAGAACGTGACCTGTCACCTAGGCTTTCCCGAGAGCCCTTCTCCTGCCCTCTTGGCTGCTCCAAATCCCTGCCCAAGAGCCGGCTCTCCCCCTGCAACATCCGGGATTTGCTGGTTGTCACCAACAAAGGCAGGCTTTCGTGCCAAGAAATGTCAGGGAAGCCGTGTTCTTCGGGGCCGTTCTGGGGGTGCTGTGCTCCTGATGGGCTGTCGTGTACTCTGGAACAGAGGATGGAGAGCCTGGGCAGCTCCATGGAGAGGGGAGCAGGGACCACAGCAGCGCCTCCCATCCGCACTGTTCAGCGTGGCAACGTCCATACCCATCAGCAGGTGCTTGAGGCCGAGCAATTTTGCTTTTATTCTTGGACAAGCAACTTGACCTCTCTGTCCTCTATTTTTCCCTCTGTAAAACGGAACTAATAGCACCTGCTCCCTGAGAACTCTCTGTGATCATACCTGCTACAGAGGAGGACTTGGGGGTCAGGCAGGGGGTGGCTAGTCGGCCTGAGTTACTGCTCATCTACTCGCCTCCGGCATATCACACACTCTCTGGGAGTCCCTGGTGAAAGGCCCTGAGATTGGGGTTAGAAATGAGTAAGACAAACTCTGCCCTCAGGAGGCTCACAGTTTACAGCAAGAAAAAGCCACAAAACCTTCCTGTAAGGCACAGCCAGGGGTTTGAACACACGGTGGGTGGGCAGAGGAGAGAGCCCAACACATGCCCTGAAGGGGACGGTAGAGGAGGGCTTGTCTACTCAAGACCTGGAAGGTTCTGCAGACGTTTCCAGCAGACAGAGGAAGAAAGAAAGCTGTCTTGGGAAGAAGGAATGAATGTACAAGGTACGAGGCAGGAGCACATGTGGGTATTTGGGGACAGTAATTGTCTTGCTCACACGGGAGTGGGCGTGTGAGGGGGCGTGACTGGAGAACACGCAGGAAATTGGTCGGTTTCAATCCCCTGAGCACAGTGGTGACTTCCTGGGCTGGGCCCTTGCCTGCGCACTGGGGATGCAGAGATGAAAAGACAGTCTCTGTGCCTGGGGCTCACGTAGGCAGCAGAAGCAGACAGACATTCATTCATTTGTTCATAAATATGTACCAAGTGCTAAGTGCTGGGCACCAGGGATGCGGCACGAGCAAAATACACCTCAGCCCAGCCTGATGGAGCTCTCCGTCCAGAGGAAACAGACCATCAGGTAGTTCTACATCCCAAGGATGTGGCCTAGAGGGGGGATCCGTGGCAATGTGGGAGGGCAGGAGTGAGGAGGGAGGCCACTGGTGTAATGGTTTAGTGTTCCGTCTCTGTGACCTGAGAACCTGGGTTCCAATCCTGATCCTCCCGCTTCAGATGTCTTATTCTCAGACACAGAGTCTCGGACTTGGAGGGATGTGCAAAGGCCCTGAGGCAGGGATATAACTCAGGAAGCCGGGAAAGCTGGAGGGGCTGGAGGGTGGAAAGAAAGAAGTGGGCTTAAAGCTGAGGACAGAAGGTAAAACAAACTTTAAATAGGTCATGATAAGCTTTAAAGCAGGACAATGGATAGAGAAGAGGAGATATGGACACAAAGTGGGAATTATTTTGTCTGGTTTGGTTGGAGGAAGAGGGAGGTTTTGTCAAGATCAACCTCAGGAAGAGGTCATCAGTAGAACAATAATATGATCTAGAGCTTACCATATGTGCTGGGCACCAATCCGAGCACGTAATTCTCTCAAGAATCCTTGTGTTGGGGATTCCATGGTCAGCAGTCTGCAGAAAAAATTGCGGATTACAGGAATTGAGCTTCTTGTGAAACGGTACACAGCTAGTAAGTGGTCAGGCTAGAGTTCGAACTCAGGCAGTGTGGATCTAGGACCCTCACAGTTAGCTGCTCAGCAGGGGGCCCATCAGGCGAAGATGGTAGCCTGGGAGAGAGCCTTGGCACCCCCCAGCCATGCTTATTGTCCACCTCCAGTGTCAAGGCGCTGTGTGAGGGGCCTTAGGAAGGGCCCCAGTGATCCCCCAAACCCCGTCTGGGGGATTCAGGAGCACAGCAGCCCCTGCAGAGGGCTCAGAGAGCACCTGCTGCTGTGCAAAAGCAATTCTGGATGTCTGTGCGCCTCGAGGAGCTGAGTCCAACGAGCCTCTGGAGGTGATGGAGTTGTGGCTACTTTAGCCTGGTGTGCTGAACCCCCTGCTGGGCTTCTAAGTCTCAGATGAAGAAGCAGTGGAGGAAAGGGGCCAGCGGTTGGCGTGTGTATGCTCCAGTGCATGTGCGTGTATTCATTCATCACACGCGTGTGCACAGTATTCATGCGCCTGTGCATGTGTGTGCATGAAGGCATGTATATGTGCATGTGTGTGCGTGTGTGTGTAGTACGTGTGTGTGTGTGTCAAGGCGGGTCTGTGTGTGTGCGTATGCATGTGTGCATGAGTGTCTGTGTCTGTGTGTGGAGGCAGAGGCTGGAGGGACACCAGAAAACTGGACCCAGTGTAGACAGCAGCATGATTCCATCAACACCTGCCCAGCCTCCCAGGGGACAATATCCCATTGAGCTGGGGTTAGTAAGTCAGAGGTGGGACTGTAAGTCGGCCTCACATCCCAGATCCACCACACACAGGGTGTGCTACTTTGGATACCAAGCTAGGACTGTTGCTTGGTCTTGTGATCTACAACACAGCAGAGTGTGGAGAGGGCAACATCTGCCCCGCAGGGTGGTTCTGATGACCTGGTGGGGGGCACATCATACGGGGCTTGGATTGGGTTCTACCCAATGGGAGTGCCTTGGGGGTTTGGAGCAGAAGAGGGGCGTGATCTGAATTTTTGGATTCTGTAGTGCTCAGTGTCATCGCAGCTGGTCACCACCAGACCCGTAAGAGAATAAATGCTTGGTTGGAAAAAAATAGGAGTCATCTTTGATTCTCCTTGGCTCTACATATTCCACAACCAGCTCATCTCAGCAAGTCCTGCTGACTCTCCCTCTGAAACACAGCCCGTGCTGAGCACATCTCACCTTCTACCCCAGCACAAGCGTTTGCCGAGTGGTCCTTGTCATATGACAGCATGCAGACCATGTTAGCCCTAGACTCACAGGATTCCTGCCTCTGGAGCGCAGTTCATGTTTCGCACCATGCTCTCCATTATCTGGCCCGACCGCCTCTCCAGGCTCATGTTTCCACCAAGCCACTCTTTGCTTCCTCCATTCCAGCCCCTGTCGCCTTCTTGGTTTCCCTCCAACGCCCAAACTTACTCGTGACTCTTGCAATCACTGTTGACTCTACTACAGAATGCTCTTCCCCCGGAACCTTGCATGGCTCTCTCCTTCACTTCACTTGTGTTTTCACTCAACTGCTGCCACCTCAGAGGAGCCTTCCCTGACCACCCATGACAGATGGTTTGATCTCCTCCAATATCTTCTGTCCCCTTAACTCGAGGTGATAGAAATGCCTTCAGCTGGACACCTGGCTGGGCACCAGAATAAAGAATTCTATTTCCTAGTTCCCTTCGCTGTCCCAGGTAGGCGTAGCCATGTGACTGAGCGCTGGTGGATGGAATGGGAGGGCAAGGTGTGTGAGCAACTTTCGGGCATTTCCTGGAGGGAGGGCGTGTGCCCCTTCTCCTCGCTTCCTCTTCTGGCAGCATGCAGTGTGCACAAGGAGGTTAGCCACCGTGGATGGTTTGGAGGAGGGCTCTGCTCTAGGGCCGGCATAGCCACAATGTAGAGGAGTTGGGGTGCCTGGTTGACCTTGAGGAGTGGAGCCCTCCAACGGCCTTGGTGATGAGTGAGAGACAAGAAATGTATTTTGCCTAAGCACTGTTATGCTGGACCATGGATGATGCACTGAGATAAACCTGTATTCTACCTAATAACCACTTTACTCGAGAAGGCGCCCGATCAGTCCTGACCACCCTTTGTTCCCTTACCTTGACCCTCACCTGTCATTTCTTACTCCCTGACTTTACATTAGATGTTTATTCTATGAACTCGCTTATTGCTGGTTTCCCTCTCTGAGATGTGAGTTCCAAGTGGGCGGGGACTTGCCTGTCTGCCTTGTCCCTGCCCTACACCGGCTTCAGCACTGTGCTCAGCACAGAGCTGGGATCAGGAAATACTTTTGAGGGAATAGAAGAGGAGCCCTTACTCCGTGTCGATGTTTTGTTTGCACTACTGCAGCTGATGCGTCATGGCCCTTCAAGAGTGTTATTACTGTTCTGCCACAGAAGAGATTGAAACAGAGGGAATGAAGGCACTTGTCTGAAATCCCAAATCGTGAAAGTGGCGGAGCCCAGATTAAACTCGGGTCTGTTTTCCCACCAGCTAAGCTCCTCTCTTCCTCTCTCTGAAGCAGTTATTAGAATGTGGCTTTAATAGAAACAAAACAGACTCTCACAACCTCGCAACAAGAAAGCAACGCAATTAAAAATGGGCGAGAGGGGGGCACCTGGGTGGCTCAGTGGGTTAAAGCCTCTGCCTTCGGCTCAGGTCATGATCTCAGGGTCCTGGGATTAAGTCCTGCATTGGGCTCTCTGCTCAGCATGGAGCCTGCTTGCCCCTCTCTCTCTGCCTGCCTCTCTGCCTACCTGTGACCTCTCTCTCTCTCTCTCTGTCAAATAAATAAATAAAATCTTTAAAAAAAAATGGGCAAGAGGTTTTAATAGACATTTCACCAAAGAAGATATAGAAATGGCCAGTAAGTATGAGAAAAATGTAACGTCATCCGTCATTAAAGAAAGGGAAATGACAACTACAACAAAATACCACTTCACTCCCAGGAGATTGGCTCTAACAAGAAAACCTCCCCAAACCACAAAAACACGTAATACCAAGTGCTGGCGAGGTTGCAGAGAACCTGGAGCCTTATTCTCTTCTGGCAGGAATGCACAACGGGGCAGCCGCTTCGGAAAATAGCTTGTCGGTTTCTAAAAAGGTGATGTGCAACTTTACCGTTTGACCTAAAAATTCTATTCTTAGGAATCTCCCCATGAGAAATGAAAGCTTACGTTCACTCCGAGACTTGCATGTGAACACTGACAGCAGCATCATTACTCATGATTGCCCCAAGCTGGAGACAACCCGCGTGTCCATCAAGTGGACAGAGAAGCAAAATGTGGTCTACGCATCGGTGGCGTCCTGCCTGTCGGCGAGAGGGACCAAAGTGCCGGCACGAGGAGGGACCTCAAAACACGGAGATCGTGAAGGAAGCTGGACACAAAGGACTGTATGTCTTATGATCCCATTTGTAGGAAGTGTCCCCAAAAAGGTAAACCGATAGGGACGGGAAGAAGATGAGTGGCTGCCTGAGCAGAGAGCCCAATGCAGGACTCGATCCCAGGACCCTGAGATCATGACCTGAGCCGAAGGCAGAGGCTTTAACCCACTGAGCCACCCAGGTGCCCCCCTCTTGCCCATTTTTAATTGCGTTGTTTTCTTGTTGCGAGGTTGTGAGAGTCTGTTTTGTTTCTATTAAAGCCACATTCTAATAACTGCTTCAGAGAGAGGAAGAGAGGAGCTTAGCTGGTGGGAAAACAGATCCGAGTTTAATCTGGGCTCCGCCACTTTCACGATTTGGGATTTCAGACAAGTGCCTTCATTCCCTCTGTTTCAATCTCTTCTGTGGCAGAACAGTAATAACACTCTTGAAGGGCCATGACGCATCAGCTGCAGTAGTGCAAACAAAACATCGACACGGAGTAAGGGCTCCTCTTCTATTCCCTCAAAAGTTAGCGACCAATAATGAGCACATGGCTTTTTTTTTTTTTTTTTTAGAATGACAGAGGTATTCTAAAATCAGATAGGGTGATTGTTGGACAAACCTGTAAAATTTACTAAAAAACCATTGAATTCTGTACTTAAAGTAGGGGAGTGTCATGATATGTCAATTACACTTCAATAAAGTTGTTGAAAAAATAAATATACTTTTAGCCCACAGTCTTCAAAGGGAAATCATTAAGGAATTCTTAGGCAAGAGTGCCCAGGCCTCTCAGGGAGGTAGCAGACAGGAATGCCGAGAAGCCCAATCTTAGAGCCATGGGACCCTGACTGAGTCCTCGTTCTGCAAGGTTGGCAAGCCATTTAAGCTCTCCCAGACTTGGTGTTCTCATCTGTACAATGGGGGCAATAACATCTACCTCCTAAGGCACTCTGGGGAATTAAATTAAAAGGGGTAATAAAATGATTAGCCGGTGCCTAGCAGAGATACACTGTCATAGACTCTGATCCCTTCTAGGGGAACCATGGCTAAGCTTGGGGAGATGCTAGGTCTGGAGGGGAGGGAATGGGATTAACTACCTCATCAAACATCTCTCGACACTTATCCGCTGCCAGATCTGACTTCAGGTACAGGAATGTGAAGGTGAACCAGGCTCAGTCCTTGCCCTCCAGGAGCTCAGGGTATATGGAGATGACAGTCATTTGCAAGGCACTTATGCTACTGAGGATGTAGAATAGAACTGAGAGGGACTCCATCCAACCCAGTCAGCAGTGAGCTTAGGGAAGACATCTAGACCTACAAAGGCTCAGGCAGGCTCTGGTCACATTACCTCCCAGAGAATGTGAGGAAAGCTAGAAAGGCATCTCAGACCCTTCGTTCAGAAGGGACCTTTCAAGGTCACCTTGTCCAATTGCCCTGTTTGTTGGGGCCTGGAGTTCAAGGCTCTAGCGAAGGAAACTGCTGTTCCTCGACCTTGCGTTGAAGATGAAGCTAGTAACAGCAACCCCCCATGACTTGCCCAGAGGGCTGTAATGCAGGTTCAGGCACCAAGGGCCTTGGGGAAGTGCTCATGATGCAAGCACAGGATCCGTGCTGGTGGGAAGTAAACACGGGCAAGGGAAAACTCTGCACCAATCCCCAGCCAGAGACCTCTACAGCAGCTTCCAGTGTCCTGATCTGGGTGGTAGGCAACTCCTACCCCAGAAATACCCACAGGATGTAGAGAAGGAAAAGCATTAACATCTATGGAGCTCTGGCTGTAGGCATCTCCTCTGTGCCAAAGATCTTGCTAGGTGGCTTAGGCAGGTCTGTGGGGAGGGGGGAATTCTCATCTTTTATGATGCATGCACATCCCAGAGCTCCAAGAAGTTCAACGACTAGCCCAAGATCATACATCTAGAAAGACATCTGGAAGGGTCAAGTTCAGCTCTGCCTTTCCAGTGGCGCCTGCTGCTTCCCATTCCATGCCTCATTTGTCAAACACCATCCAGCATCGAACAGCTGCATTTGGGACACATTGATGTATTTGACACCTATGGAAATGCCACATTCACATTAAAAAAAAAAAATTCCTTATTTTTTAAAAAGTTAATCCCTACACCCAATGTGGGGCTTGAACCCACACCTCCAAGTTCAAGAATTGCATGCTCCACCCACGGAACCGGCCAGGTGCCCCCACATTCACATCTCCAAAGAAAGGGATACTTCGCTCATTGTAATTTGTTGTATTCTAAAATATGAAATTAAATACCAGAAAAATTGAAAGTGCAACGCATAATAAACCTGAAACAAAACACAATGTAAAGAAAAGGATAATGATTCATCCGAAGACCCATAGCGTGTGTTTCCTGGGGGCCACAGAACCCCTGTGTTTGCCGAGCTGATACCATCTTGCATATACCATATTGTGCCCTGATTTTTTCTTCTCGAAATTGTATCATAAACATCTCCTTTGCTACTTCAGCTTCCGTGGAGACATTTGGCAGCACAATCTTCATCAATCTGAATGAGTTTACTTAACCCATCTCCTGTTCTTGGATATGTAAACTTGTTCCCATTTTATTCTTTCCATACAGCATTTCAAATATTCCCCAGTAGGTAAGGTGGCTGCAACAGCTCTCTCTGGGTTTCTAATGATGCACACCAACGCATCTGCCTCTAGCCAAATGGGCCACCAGACAGGGAGGGGAAAGGCAGAAGATGCAGCCACACACGTGCTAAGATCTCCCCCCGCATTTTCCCATTGGTTCTCTCAATGATCTTGGGATATAGAATCTTCTCTCCATTTTATGGGGGGGGGGCTGAACCAAGGCTCAGGACGTTGAGGGTCAGGAGGACAGTCTTAGAGCTGAGCAGAGCCAGGACTTGAAGACAGACCTAACTCTCTAGCTCTGCCCCTCATTGCTCCCTCCTGAGTGTGGCCAGAGGACCACTGTTCTATCAGATGAGATGACTGTTGCCTTCTTCTCTCTGCCGGTCCCATAAAAACATTGCTGCTCTGTGAGGGCATTTGACTGGAAACTTCAGCTGTGGTTTCCAGGCTGTTTGGGAGGATTCAGATTCCCAAGGGAAAAACACCCTCATGGATGTTTGTTTCTATTCTAATGTCCATCCCGTTCACACTCTCCCGAGACTGTTGCCCTTCTGGGGTTAAACTTGAGCTCACTCTAATTCATATGTTCTTTAGCAGAGCAGTTAGCTAGTAAATATTTACACCCTGCCTTTTGTTAGTAGCTAATAGCTCGGGGAAACCTGCCCATGCGTGGGTGTGTCCCAGGACACAGGTTGAGAACCAGGATGGGGCATTACAAAAGATTTTGGAGCTGACTTACATAGCCCTTGAAATCCCCCACGCTGAAGATCCTGCATCAGGATCAGAAGAGAGACCCTTAGCAGATCTGGTTTTCAACTCCCCTTCCTGGACATACAGAAGGCTATAATTCCCAGCGTCCTTTGTAGTAAACCAGGGTCACATGACTGGTTCCAGCCAATTGAATATAAGTAGATGTGCCATTGTGGGCCAGTCCATTTAAAAGCAGGTGTCGCTTCTCCACACTGTCTCTTAGCTTACCACGGAGACCTTGGAAGCCACGTGTTGGGATAGCAGCATCACCAAGTAGTGGCACCTCCAGCCTGGGTTCCTGCATGACTCTGGAACAGAGAGCCACCTGCTAGCCTGTATTAGACACAGAACAATGGAGAGAAAGAAACTTGTGTTGTGTTGAGACACTGGGAGTGCAAGGATATTTATAACCACAGCACAACTTAGACTATGCCTGACAACAAGTCCCTAGCACAGGACCTGGCCTGTGGCAGTGCTCATATTTTTCCCTTATCCCCTCCTTTAGTGGCTCAGATGAACATAAACCACATGCCACTAGAAAGGACAGGTGTGGGGTAGAAAGATTTCACCGACCTTGAAAAAATGCCACTGCCTTAAGACAGAGTCTTCTGAAAATCATAAGGGCCGTCCATTGCCAAGTTCTGGATTAAATAAGAAGAAATTGTTCTTGGTTGATCGTCAGTATCAGATCACCTTAACAAAGCATCCTGAGGGGGTCCTATGGACGTGGTTGTCTAAACTGTCCTACTAGAAATGCTCCTTCCTCACTTCTGTTGAAGTGACTTACGTGGACCCTTATTACCTTGTCCACTGCCCAGCTAAAGACGCTATCCCGAGAATGTAGAATCAAAGACTTTGAACCCCAGACTCAGTGCTGAACGTTTGCTTAGCGATAATTCCTGGGGGTGGGAAATAGAGTTTGTGGTAAGTGTTACAGTCAACTTGGCGGGGCTATGGTGCCCAGTTGTTTGGCCACACACCAGTCTAGATGTTGCTCTGAGTGTATTTTATAGGTGTGATTAACATCTCCAATCAGTTATCTTCAAGTAAAAGAGATTTCTTTCAATAATGGGGTAATTGCACCGTGCAATCCGTTAAAGGCCCTAGGAGGGAAAGATTGGACGCGTACTCTGCTTCAAGATCGTAACATTAAAACCCTGCCTGGGTTTGCAGCCTGCTGACCTGCCCTACAAATTCTACATGCGCGAGCCTCCGCAACTGCATGAGCCAATTCCTAAAAATAACTCTCTCTATAAATCTGTGTCTGTATCTATATCTGTACCTATATCTTATTTGTTCTGTTTCTCTGGAGAACCCTGACCGATACGGAGCTCATCTCTCAAGCTAATCTGATTGTTTAGTGGCTGCCTTGAAGGCTGTGTTGAGAGGGAGTCGGAGACCACTCTAGGCTCCATGCATAAGAATTAAGTGAATACAAGCTCTGTTACAGCCGAGAAGGGCTCTGTCTTATAAATTTTCGTATCTCCAGTCAGTGCCCAGGACATCACCTATGTCCTAGGACATAGGTGGTGTCCTGGGGTGATAAATACATTTGTTGAGTGAATGAATTAGCAATGTCTGCCATGGACACAGCCGTGGAGAAGCATACCAGTGCTGATGCATTTCACCAGAGAGGGAATCTGGGCCCCAAGAGGACTTTGCTCAAGGTCACAGAGCTAACTAACAGGTGGCATATTCAAGTGTTAAACACCCATCTTCTGATTTTTCTCATCGCAAGCCCTCCATTATCCTGAGTAGGGATTTGAGAGAGTAGAGAGTGCCCAGGACCAGAGAATCATCTGCTGGAAAGAAGAGACTCTGTTCCTTGTTTGTTCCTTTAGAGACAGTGTTTGTTCCTCTCGCCTCTGTGCACTGAACCCTACACACTCCAGGAGGCTTCCCTGCCTGGCTGCGTTCTACAGGTCAGCCTTGTGCCCTGGTGTGCTGCAGGTTCCCTCCTAGGAGGACACTGGCGAATGGCAATGAGGGGCTCCCCACTGAAGGTCATGATGTCCATGTCCCTCACACACCTCTGGCTTTGCCCAGGTCTGGGGGAGGGGGGAGTGGTCAGGGAGGTCCAACGGGCCCCTGGAGAGTGTTGCCGACGTGGGGCTGTCTGGGTTGTCGTAATGGGCAAATGACTGGGGACTGTCAGGGGGCCCTACTTTGGATCCTGGCATGCAGTAGGGCTCCAAAGGAAGTTTGTGGAATGACCGAAGGAGTGTTGGAGGCAGACGGAGATGGGAATCATGGGCAGGCAGAGATAACCCATACCTGTCTAGGGTCAGTACGACGATTCCTCCTTCCTGTCAGGGTCACGTGTTCACTCGGCACTGCATCGCCCAGCTGGCCTAAGCAGCTGAGCTTTCTTTCCAAAGGACAAGGTTGGCTTCCTTGCCAGCGGATGGCTCCTTGTCCCTCTCTCCATGTCCCTCTGTCCACACCACACTACAGGCCATGGGAATGGCAGTGTTCCACCGTAGGCTGCTGGGACCCAGCTGGGTTTGAGTCCTGGCTCTGGAAGATACAGGACTTCTCAGTAAGGCTTTACGTCTGCCTTTGTAGAAAGAGAATGGGAACAATAATACTTGCTTTAGAAATTTGGATAAGGATTTGGCATGTTAATATATATAAAGTTCTACCAACAGAGGCGGATACATAGTAAGAGCTCAATTAACCGTAGCTACCATCATGGTGGTGGGGGGACAGTCGCCCATGGTTCAGAGGACAATAAGGCTCAGAGAGGGTAAGTGATGTACTTCAGGTGAACCAGCTAGTAACAGGTAAAAATGTGCCTCTGATTCCTTTCCTTCTTCGACTCAGAAGGAATGAATACTGGCCAGAGAAAATATTGGCCAGCGGCCAGAGAAAAGGATGGGTGGTGGGGTGAGCGAGAAGTCCCATTCCTCCGGGGAGTGCGAGGATTTCTGCCCTCAGCCAGGGTTCTGAGGAGTTCTTCCATACATGAGAAGTGATTTTGACTTTTTCCTGGGAAACGCTGGTCTAGCATGTGTGTGTATGGGTGTGTGTGTATGTGTTGGGCCTGCACACGTGTGTGCAGGGGCACCCGTGGGTGATCGCGGTGACAGGGAGCGGCTGTTCTTTGTCCCTCTGGAGACAGGGCTGCTCAGCCAGAGAGGGTCCAGTGGGACACAGCTGGGCAGGGGCCCAGCCGACCTGAGGACCCCTGCAAGCTTTTTCAGGGTCTGCATCCGCGTTGCTGTGCCCCCGGGTCCCTGGATCCTGACAGGGCCTGGCATTTTGTGTTGGTCAAATTCAAACCTGAAGCTGTTCAAACTGCACCCTGGGGTCAGGTTCCCAGTATGCGCCATGGCAAGGGAAGCTCATTTCAAAATTAGCTGAAGTAAAAGAGGATTTTTTAAAAAGTGAAATATGGGGGTGCCTGGGTGGCTCAGTGGGTTAAGCCTCTGCCTTCACCTCAGGTCATGATCTCAGGGTCCTGGGACTGAGACCTGCATCTGGCTTTCTGCTCAGCAGAGAGCCTGCCTGCTTCCCTCTCTCTCTCTCTGCCTGCCTCTGCCTACTTGTGATCTCTGTCTGTCAAATAAATAAATAAAATCTTTAAAAAAAAAAAAAAAGTAAAGTCTGTGGTAGGGGAAAAACTAAGTTCATCAAATGCACTTCGAAGCCAAATAAAAATGACTTTTTTGGATCCTCTGCTAGTTTCGGATTATCTTTGCCTGGATTCCTGCCTGTCTACATGGATTATTTGTATCCGTGTGAAGGGTGTGTGTGATTCCTGGGAGGCCTGGGGAGGGTGGGGCTGTGACGCCAGACCTGGCTTCCCCGCCAGGGCAGGGCCCAGTGGGCAGGGTGGGTCAAGCCCTGTTGGCAGCCGACATATGTCTGAGGGGTTCAGGTGGCAGGAGGGAAATCAGGGTCCTTTGATGAAGGTCTAGGTGGAGCAGCAAAGAGGGCTGATTGGAAGGGAGAGGCACCTGTTGTGAAAGGCGGGCTGGGGAGAAGAGAAAGTCTAATCAGACTATGAATGTTAAATCCAAGGCAGGTGCTCACCAGGGAGCAGGCGGGAGAGGGGACAGGAACTTCTCCAAGCAGAAGGAAATCCTTGCCACCACTGTGGTGAACCCCCACCCCGCCATGGCTCAGTGAATCACAGGGTGTGGAGAATCATTGCTTGCTTTGTTCTTCCTACGTTCTCTTTCTTTCGAGTGTCTACTCATTTCTGACAATGTGGCAGGCAATGTGTGAGGCACTGAAGATACAAAAGTAAGCAAGAGAGACAAGGTCATCTCTGCTCTCAGTGATAATAGAGGAAACAGTTACCTCGGTGTTAAGAGTGAAGGGGTTCTTACCTCGCTTACCCTTACAGGGCAGGGCACGTACCTCTGACCTGGGGGAGAGAGTCAGAGAGGGCTTGCCAGAAGGCATAGTGTTCAAATTCAGACCTAAGGCAGGTCCATCAGTTAAGCATCCAAATCTTAATTTTGGCTCAGCTCATGAACTCAGGATCATGAGTTGGAGCCCTGAGTTGGACTCTGTGCTAGGCGTGGAGTCTGCTTAAGATTCTCTCTCGCCATCTGCCTGCCCCTCCCTGACCCCCACCCCCTGCTCATGTATATGCCTGTTCTCTCTCTAAAACAACAACAACAACAACAATAAACACAAAAACCTCTCAGACCTAAAGGATGATATGGATAATAATGATCATAACAGCAAAATTTCCATGAGCACTTACTATGTACCAGACCGGATTCTAAGTACTCTACATACATTTTCTCCTGTAACTTCCAAAATGATTCTATTGTTATCTTTGCTTCTCAGACAAGAAAACTGAAGGCGAGAGAGGTAATTTGCTGGGGTTGCAAACTGAGAAGTGAGAGATGCTGAAGGAGAGGTGAAGGTTGGGGAAAGGGGTGGGAGAAGCTGGGACATGGTGCTTCAAGCAGGGAGAATGGCTTGTGCCAAGTCGTGGAGGTGAGAGGGAGCAGAATGGAACAGAGAGTGCAAGGAGAAGTGAACGGTGAACAGAGAGGCTGGGACAGATCCCTAACGTTCCCACCTTGAAGCGATGACAGTCTGGGAGAGGCAGAGTCCCAGAGATGAATTTTATTTAAGGAAGACAGTAGTCTAGGAACATGGAGTTGGGGGCATCCTCGGGCCTGGGCTGACTGTGAATGTCCCTGGAACCTGGGGACCTAGCCTGGACCTCCAGGGAAGGGGAGGACTTAGAGCAACTGAGAAGATGAGGGAGAACCCCATTCCCCCAGGCAGGGGCATGATGGCCAAGATGGCAGAGTCAAGATTCCCAGTACTGTTGTAGCATTAGAAGGTCCTGCTACTTCACTGCTCCCAATAATGGAAAATGCTAGATGCATCCTTGTCCTGGGATCTAAGCAGGCTGAGAAGGCTCACAGCCTGGTCACTAGTAGCCCTGGTGTTAGAGAGGTCCAGGGTCCAAGCTCAGTTTCCCCATACTTGAGATCTATGATCTTGGGCACACAACCTAACCTGACTGGGCAGATGCTGTAACATCTGTGACATGGGGATGATAATGCTGTGGTAGATCTTGTTGGCTGCCTTCCCAGAATCTGCTCCCCATTCCTCCATCTTGAGGACACTTCCTAAGGACACTCCTGTTTTGTTCAACCATTCACCCTTCCCTAATGAAACCCATTTCTAAAGGGGAATAGACCCTATCCCCAGGACTAGGTATACTTGGCCCTGTTAGAGCCATCAGACACAGTGATGGTTTCCAATAATGGGTTAGGAGCCTAGGCTTAAGCTGAACAGCACATGGCATTCCAGTGGGTGGTCCTGGCAGACTGGAGGAACCGTATCATTGGCGGGGTAGGGGTAGAGAGCCTCTATTTCTTTCTCTCCTACTGGGTGGGAACAGGGAATCCCTCTTGCTCCCAGTGCTGTGGGCAGCCATTGGATGCCAATGAGAGAAGAGAGTCCCACACTTGGAGAGGGGCCGGGTTGAGGTAACGACAGAGAAATTGAACCAGAGCCCTGATGATGCTGTACCTGGAACCCGCCCAAACTCTGGATCCCATTATGTGAAATAGGAATGTCATCATTGTTTAAGCCAGGCTGAGTCTGTTTTCTGTTATTGCAGCCAAAAAAGAGAACAGATGCCTTTTTTCCAGGTTGTTCATTTGTGTTTTCATTTGTTTGGTCCGCAAGCACTTGTTGAGCATCTAGTAAGAACCAGACAACGAACCAGGCACTGGGAGACAGCGTTCAGTGAGATGGGAGATGAAGAAGGAGACAGGAAATTATGAGGTCCATAAAGCAGGGTGACATACGGAAGACTGAGAGGGGCGTTGGGGCAGGGGGACCACCACCCTCAGAGACAATTAATTACCAGAGCAGGGTCTCCAAGGAAGCAGCTTCCAAGTTGAAGAAGAAGGAGCTGGCTGGCTGGAATCGAATCATGGAAAATCTTGGAGACCGTGCTGAGGGGTTTGGATTCCTTCTGGGGACATGGGAGGCATTGAAACATTCTGAACAGAGGAATGGCATGCTCCGAGTTGCATTTGTCAGCAGACGCCTCTGGCTGCTGTGGGGAGAACTGACACTCCCTGAGGGGAACCAGTAGAGGCGGGGGGGGGGGTGTCAGTCAGGGGGGTCACTGCAGGATCTGACAGCACCACAGAGGAGACACAGAGGAGACATCAGGTTGTGCTGGGAGCACAAACACCACATTTCCTCGTGGACTGAATGTAGGAGGTGGGACAAGAGATGAACTGAGTTCTCAGGGGGGAGGTGGGGACGTGGCGGAAGGAGAGGTCAGCTGAGAAGATACGAAGACGTCCCATCTGTGGGACAAGGCAGAAATGACCACGTGCTGTAGGCTTTCAGTCTGGCAGAGAATTCTGGCTGTGCCTCTTTGGGCTGCTTGAAGCTCCAGCTCTGGGGTGGGCTCAGAGGGGGCCAGACCAATTCCTTGGGCTTCTGTGACACGGAAGGAGAAGAAAGACGAGGAAGAAGAGCCCGAAGTTCAGGGCTCTTCTTGAGGACTTTGAAGACACAGCGGGAGAAGCCACACCAGGAATCCTTCAGGGGGTGAGGACAGTGGAGGAGGAGTTCAGGGCCGCTGCCGTGGTCCACGTGTCCTGATGATAGAGAAATGCAAAGAGCTTGAATTCGTTTGAAGTTACGTTCTTGTTTTTGGGCTGGGTTCCTCTGGTCATGGCCTTGTGCGCTGAGACTGCACCACAGGGGTTGTGATTTTATTAGGGTTATAGCCATAAGCCAGGGCCAAGGGGTGGCTGACGGGCCCACTAGGGGCTCTTCCCAGCCTCAAAACGGGGGGAAACATGGAACAAACTCCCCTGGAGGCCACACCTGCTGACCCTTGGAGGTGGGTGGAGTTCTGGGCTGACCACTCTGCAGGGGAGTCCGTCCAGTTCTGCAATGCCCTGACTTCCCCTCCCAGGCTTGTGTGTGCACGTGTGTGTGCACGCACATGCACACACACACACACACACACACACAAAACAAAGCCTTTGGGGCTCCTGGGTGGCTCATTCAGTTAAGTGTCCGACTCTTGATTTCGGCTCAGGTTGTGATCTCGGGGTTGTGAGATTGAGCCCCACTTTAGGCTCTGTGCCCCGTGCGGAGTCTGCTTGAGATGCTCTCTCCTTCTGCCCCTCCCCCTGCTCACACACATGCGTGTGCTTGTTCTCTCTCTTTAAAATAAATAAAATATAATCTTAAAAAAAGCCCTAAACCTTAGCTTTCCATGTATATTAAGAGGTTGTCACCAGGACATTGCTTCCTTCACTGTAGGTTGAGATGAGGAGCCCAGACCAAGGTGTGGGGGACAGGGTTGGGAGAGGAGGGCACCCTGGGGGTGCGTGTGATGAGCAGGGCAGGGACTGGGGTGAGGCAAGGAAGGCATCCAGGCTCTGAAGTGTCAGCAAGGTGCCCACTCTGGGGGTCCCAAACCTGGGGTGATTGTCTCCATGAGGTTTGCATCCTGGATGCCTTACACGCTCCAACCTAGTCCCCGTGCTGCCGCTGGGAGAGGGGAGGCACAGCAGCTCTACTGGTTTCTCATCACCTGACCCGGGGGAGGACACATGCCTCTCAGGACTTTGGTTTTTTCATCTGCAGAATGCGGGTGCTGATGCCTATCTCCTAGGGTCCTTGTAACAGTTTCCAACCAGTGGGGGACCCAGGCTTCAATGGAGAAAAACGCAAGGATGGAATTATTTTCCTATTTTTACGGTTGGGGAAACTGAGGCAGAGAGCTGCTAGCTGACTGGCCCGGGCATGGACAGCCTGGGGGTGGCATGGCTGGGCCTTAAATGCACACTCTTAGCAACTATGGCCCGAGACTTCTCTCCTTGAGGCAGAGGTAAGAAGGTAAGTTTCTGCCAGGCAGGAAGGGGCTCTGGAGGTGGTCAGGGAGGGGACCCCCAGCGAGAGATGCGGGATATTGTAGGTGCCCTCTGAGTGGGCCATCCCATCCCTGAGTGGGCAGGCTGGAGCACTTTATTTTAAACGTAGGATTTATTGCTATTCAAGGGTGGTGAGGCCAACAGATCAGGGGGTGGCTGCCGCTGGAGGACACGGTCACAGTTCCCCAGAGGAAGGAGCGCGGCTTGCAAGACCACAAGAGGAAGCACCAGGGTCAGTTGGGGGACAGACAGGCAAGGGGAAACCATGGGCCAGAGGCTTTATCATGGTCAGGAAGGAATGGGTGAGGCAGGCCAGGCAGGCTAAGCAGGTTTAGCATTGGCTAGTGGGAATAATTTCAGCAGATTATGGGGCATAAGGAATGCCCTTGCTTGCCTGGTACCTGGCCCAGGGTGACTGGGGCAGAGGGTGACACGTGAGAGCCCCAGGGAGGAGGCAGCTGGGGGTCTGGCTCTGGGTTGGTGGGTGTACAGATGAAAGACACACTTGAAGAAGGGGAGTTGTTTGCTCTGTGTAGGCGTCGGCTGGATCTGGGAGGGCCCGCCTCGCCACTGCCAGCACTGACATTTGACCAGGATGTCAAATCAGCAAGAAAAGAAGAAAACTGGAGTGAGTAGTAAAACACTGTTGATGCACATTTCTGAGCTGGGAAGCGCTTGCTCTCCTGGACAGTTTGAGAAGGAAAGAAGAGAAATGTTTGCGCTCTAGAAACATCTGTCAAACAAGGCACGTCGAGTGTGTGGGGAGAGAGGCAGTCAGCACGGGTACTGCCTGGGTTCCATCCTCACCTCAACCATTCATTAGCTTGGTGACCTTGAGCGAGTTGCTAAACCTCTCCGTGCCTCGGTTTCCTCATCTGTAAGATGGGGATAACAACAGCATCGGTCTAATAGGTGGTTGTAACGACCACGTAAGTTAACACGCACAAGGCAGTTCATGCATATGTGGGATGTAAAGCCCACAGGGACACACACCTATGTTGGCGGGTGTCGTTATCAGCGGGGCAGTTGGCTATGGCTGAATTGAACACCCACGGTGATGCCACAGGACGGGGGGCGAGCAAGACTACAATGCGGTAACCCATCCAGCCAGGCCAGAACAAGCATTCGGTCCATGGTCACTAATTTTATTGTTATCATGCCGACACTTGCCAATTACTGTGGCCGAAGCTATCATTCCAGGGGCTTCTCTCCCTCAGTCACCCAGAGCCGGTGACCAAAGAGGAAGCTGAGAGCAGAGCCGCAGATGCGAGAAAGGCTCCGTGGATGATGCCCTTGTCTTTCCCACCAGCAGGAACCCCGGCGGGAACGGCTCTCAGCCCCGAGAGCACAGTCGGAAAGTACGGGCCACTCAGTTGCTTCTTCCTGGTCCTCATGTCCTTGGTTAATGTAGAACATTCCAGGTCCTTGGATTCTCTTCGGTAAATGAGATCGGAACGCCGAGCTGGCCAGGGAACAGTGAGGATTTAGGAGAGACAGAGGAGAGAACGCACAGCCCAGCCTCTGGCATAGAAGAGCCTCCATGAATGTTCTGAAGGAGGGAAGGAAGGAAGGAAGAGAAACAAGGGTTCTCTGCCAAGAGGGGGGATTGCTGCCAAGCGAGTGGAGGGCCGCCGTGGAGTCCCTGCTGGGAGGTGTGGAAACCACCAGTCCCAGACATTTGGCTCTGGTTCGGTGCAGTGGGCTGTAGCCGGGCTGGGTTGCTGGGGAGATGAGACTCAGGAGGAGGTACAGTTGGGGCAGTGGGGCTGGGGTGCCCACCATCTTGCCGAAGATGGAAGGCCGCTGCCAGGCAGCCGCAGTGGGCTCCGGGTGAAGACTCCACCGTCCAGGACCCAAGAGTCAGGGTGATGCTGGGCCCATACAGTTGAGCATCCTGAGGCTGGACAGGTGGATGTGGTCGCTCCCGGGATGGGGACGGCGCCTCGCTGGGACGGCACTGCTGGGACGGTGGGCTCAGAACGGGAACCAGTGCGGGGTCCATCATAGTTCCAACACGGACAGGTGCCTGGAAGGTGACGGTGAGCAGACAGGACCCCTGCCCCATGGCCTGGAGGAAGATCCTCTGTCTGCCCCATCCTGAGTGTGCTGGAGAGAGAAGAGACCGGAGTCTAGGAGCCCAGCCAGCGAGGGCGAGGGCCTGGGCAGCGGGGACGGAGAGAAGAGGCCAGAACGAGAGGACTCCAGGGACGCAGAACCTATCAGCACTGGGTGCGGAAGGAGAGAAGGGAGATGCCCAGGTTCGTGGCTTGGGCGAGGCGGAAGGAGAGCTGACCTTGGGGCAGAGGGTGGAGGGCACAGGGCAGTGGGGCGGTGGGATGCGGGAGATGAGTAGGTCGGAGACCCCATGGAGCTGTGGCTTGGACATGACAGTGAGAAGAGAAGGGCCCCCGGAAGGCCCCTGCTGCTGGCCGAGTGGCCAGGGCAGAGCCACGCGGCTTGGGCTGGGCTGGAACCTGGGCGAGCAGGTGGGTGGGAGGCGGGAGAGACTTCAGGGTTGAGTCCAATGAACTTAGACCAGCCCATGAGAGCACCCAGGTGGAGATGGCGGCTCCCGAAAGCCACCGCCTCCCTGGAACTTTGCGGGGGGCTTCTTCAGCCCGCCGGGTGGTCCTGGGAATCTCTTGGTAGAAATCAGAACAAAAATGCCCCAGGTGGGAGGTGGGAGAATCACCGAGCTGCGCACGTCCCCGCGCACGGCCGAGAGCCCCACACTGTCAGCCAGCACCCCTGGGACCCTCTGGAAGGAAGAAGAATTCTTTCTTGGGGGGAAGTAAGGTGAGGAGGGGCTGGGGGGCTTTCATGGAGGATAGATTTGAGGGGAAAGGGGCACAGCTGGAGTGGGCAATGAGCGAGTGGGAGCGATAGGAGAAGGGAGGCTCAGAAGCTCGGGGGCAGAATTTTGGGGCGACCTTGAATCTACCTTGAGAGACTCCAGGAAATCGTACAATTACTTTTCATTATCGCTGCCTGCTAACGTGAGTTTTGGCGATTCAGCGTGGCTCGATTAGGCTGCGGAGGTAACAGGACTAAGCCCAGGGCCATAGCAATTACAACCACTCCTATTTTTTGAGGGTTTTTGAGCACGTGGCCTCTGGGACCAGATTGCCTCGGGCTTAGTCCCGGTGATGCCTCAGTTTCTCAACTAGGAACGGAAGTGACAATACTACGGTTCTGATCACCTACCGCTGTCTGCTGTGTAGTCATCACCCCACGACCCTGTGGCACTGACACCCACTGTGCTTATGGGTTCTTTAGGTCAGGAATTTGGATAGGGCGGAGAGGGGATGACTTGCCTTTGGGATCGTGCCTGGGAAAACATGAATGGCTGGAGGCTGACGGCTCTGGCTGGGGGCACCCCCATTTGGCTTCTCCCTGTGGCCTGAGATTCCTGGCAGCCTGGGCGGCCTCAGGGGGACTACACTTCCCATGAGGAGACCCCAAGCTCCAGGAGCCCGTGTTCCCACCCACAAGGCAGAAGCTGCATGTCTGTGGCTGACAGAGCTTTGAAAGTCACATGGCAACCCTTTTTCTTAGTCGAAGTCATTGCAAGGCCCCCCGACCCCAGACTCAAGGGGGGTGGGCAAGGGACACAGACCAGGTCTCTCTTTTTTTTTTTTTAAAGAATTTATTTATTTATTTGACAGAGAGAGATCAGAAGTAGGCAGAGAGGCAGGCAGAGAGAGAGAGGAGGAAACAGGCTCCCTGCTGAGCAGAGAGCCGGATGCGGGACTCGATCCCAGGACCCTGGGATCATGACCTGAGCCAAAGGCAGTGGCTTAACCCACTGAGCCACCCAGGCGCCCCCAGACCAGGTCTCTTGATGTCAAAAACTGTGCAGTCAAGTTTGATAACAGCTGTAAAGTACTTACCTCACGGAGTTGTTGTGGGGATTAAATTAATTAGATGGAACACACTCAGAGCAGTGCCTGGCGTCTAATAAGCGCTGGAAATGCCAGCCCCGTCACGATGATCTTCAGGGCTGCCCTCGTTAGATACCCCGAGTTTACAGAGAGGAGGAAATGGGCTCAAGGTCAAGGGCGGGGTGGGGGACTCTGTGCAGCTTCCTTCAGCCTGAAGGTCCGGTGCTCAGGGTTTCCCTCTGGTTGCTCCCTAGGATGCACCCGTGGTGTCTCTCACCTTCGTCTGTCCCAAGGCAAAGATGCTCTGGGAACCACTCCCGGCTAATGTTCTCAGTTCCAGGAGCGCCCTCAGATCCGCAGCATCGTTGCTCCTAATTTCGCCTCATTAAAACCCAGCCATTACTCGCGACTCCTCAAGCAGGTGGATGAGGCCGCTCCAATTCCAGCAACTGAAGTTTTCTTTCCATGGGCTCTTCTTGGAGGAGGGACTTCAGTCACTTGTCTTGGGCCTCTCTGGCCCAGGGATGGGGTGCTGGGACCCTGGCTGAGCCCTGTTACTGGGGTCTGGGCCGCGGAGCCTCCCAGCTGGAGCACTCAAGTCCCGGACAGCGGCCGGCGGCTCTACCGTGTGTCCCTCTCACTCAGGTGTGCGGGAGCCTGGACAGGTTCTTAGTCTCTCTAAACCTCGGTTTCCCCAGCTGTGAAAGGGAAAAAACATTGATTTCAGTGTGGGGGATTTTGCTAAAAATGCAGATTTCCTGGTTCCTACCTTATACCAACAGAGTCAGCCTCCTCTTGTCCTAGGAGGTGAGGGGGTGAGGCCAAGGGTGGAGAAAGAAGCCGGTCAGGGAGGGGGTCGGCAAGTTATCATCCCCTCCTTAGCCTCCGCCTCACCTGTGTGCCTGGGCTTGTGCATAAAACCCACCATGGGGTTGTTGTAAAAACTAAAAACATACGAAAGTTCATAGCTCAATGTCAGGCACAAGGTCAATGTTCTATACATGTTAGCTGGACCCGCCGCTGTCTTCAGGAGGCACTGGGTGGGTTCTGGGAAGGAAGGGAACTTTCTGGGGGGGGGGGTGGAGACGTGGGGGACAAAGGACCAGGAATCTGAGCTCTAGGATCTAGGATCTAGACAACAGACATGAAGGGGCTGGAGAAGCGCCGGAAACCTGGAGGACAGGAGACCATGGGAGGAAAGGGGCCTCTCTTTCTATAAATCTCGCTTCGGTTCATTTGGAAACTTGAATGGTGGCTGCCAGCTAGCTACGCAGCCAGGGTAGGTCCCCTCTTCCCTTGGGCCCTCACGTCCATTGGAGCCCCGGTGGCTGCCCTCAAAGTGGGTCAATCATCTTACATCTCTAGCAAGACTGGCTCCTCCCCAGCACCCTCACCTTCCTCCCTGCCCTCCTCCGCACACGGCAGAGCAGGGAATGTCACAGTGTGGGACGGCCTCGGCGGGAACCCCAGCTCTGCCACCTCTTTAGGCTGTGTGCGCCTCTCTGAGCTTCGGTTTTGGTGGTGGTCAAGGGGCGATAGTCCTTCCTGGCCCCCCTGCTCCTTGGGCGGCCGTGGGCCCGTTGGACAACAGATGCAGGCTTGCTTAGCAAACCGGCAAGCCCCAAGAAGCAAGGTGAGGGGCCTCCAAGCAGGGGCTGCTCAGCAAACTGACAAGGAGCAGAAGCATCACTTCCTAATCCCCAGGCGGCTCCTCCTGCCTCACGGTCCTAGGGGATGTCACCCCAAGGAACCCTGGATGGCGGGGTTAGCCCTGGCTCCTAGACCGGCACTCCTGGCTCTTTCCCAGGATCACTACACACCACCCCCCTAATGATCCTCATTAACCTGGCAGGTGGGGTCCTGGAGAGGCCTGAGTGATCTCCCAAGAGCCTGATGAAGAGGGAAGGAGAACCTAGAAAGTTCTGGACTCTCAGAGCAGGGGTCAGGGAGCAGAGGGAACACAGTCCCCCAGAGAACTCCTTAGAACCTCAGAGGAGCCCTCACGGCACCCAGCACCCTCGTGCCGGTATGCTCCCATGTAAACGCGGACATTACAGAGATATGGACGAGCTCACCCCTCTTTGGCCTGAAACTTCCCCTGGTTTAATTGAATGTCATGTGGCCCAGGCGAACCAGAGAGCCGGTGAACCTAACATTACTGCACCCTGGGTTAAAGCACAGCTCAGAAGCCAGACTCCCTGGTTTTGAGTCCCAGCTCTGCTGCCTGTTAACCATGGGACTGGAACGAGTTACTCATTCCTTCTGTGTCTTAATGTCCTTATCTGGAGGGTGAGGTAACGCACCCCACCACGTGGGGACGCCATGTGTTGTCTAGACCACACACAGAGAGGACACTTAGCACGGGGTCTGGCGTCCAGTGCCTGCCAGGAAATGCCAGCCACGGTTCTCTTTCAAGTCCTCCTGTGTCCAGGGAGATGATGGGGGTATGGACTCACTCCCCTTGCTCAGCACCTGTGGGCCCAGCTAGTGGGGCCCAGAGACAAGGATACCCTGGTCCCACCCTCAGCAGGGAACTGAGCATTGTAAGTGAATCATGGCTACAGCTAGAAATCAATACACGTCAGCTCGGGGTATAAAAACAAAGGCTTGATCTTTGAATCATTCACTTAGAACAGGTGAATTTTATGGCATGTAAATTATACCTCAGTAAAGCTCTGAAAATAAAACCAAACCCAAACCAATAAACAAAGGCTCTGGGCCTTTTAGAACAGGAGGCACTGGTTATGACCGGGGAGGCAGTGATCATGGAAGGCTCCCAGGAAGAGGTGACATTTGAACTGGCCCTCTGGGAACGGGGAGAGTCTGGATGCTGGAGATGATGAGGGGCAGAGACACTGGGCCAGCATGAAAGCCCGGGTTTCTATCCATATGTTGCCACTTTCAAGCTATGTGATCTTGGGCAAGTGACTTTACATCTCTGAGCCCCCACATGCCTCATCTGTAAAAAGAAAAGCATCTTGGGGCATACCCAGGACAGCCCCACGGAGCATCTGACCCAAAGGTGACCATTGCTCTGGAACGGCATAGTCAGAGGGGCCCATGTGGGAGGTTTTTTTCTTCAGGCTGTGTGCTTAGCTGTGCTAGCCCCCAGAACCTACATTCTAGGGCTTGTCCACCAAAGAGGACCAAATGGAGAAGGGCAGGCATAGAGGGAATAATGTTGGGGAGAAGCTGGATTCAGTGGAGGGTCTTAAAAGCCTTGCTACAGAGCTTTGATTTCTCTCTGTTGACACAAGGGAAGCAGCAAAGGATTTGGAGTACAGAAAGGTCTGTCCTCAGCTCAAGGTAGACCGCCTCCCTCCCTGCCTTCCCTCCTTCCTTCCTAGAATGTTCCTGCGCCAGCCCCCGGGGTTCCCAGACACAATCTGTCTTCACGATGCCCACACCTAACTTTGTGAATTTTGTGAAATTGCAGCTCTGAATGGCAATAAGAGGAGAGGGGTCTGGTGCTGGGAGAACCAGAGCAGCGTCTAGAGGAGAGAAAGGGGTCTCGGGGGAAAGTTCTAGCAGACATGGCCACGGGGCAGGATCTGAAGGACGGACATGAACTCCAGAGCAAAGGAAGCTGGGAAAGGACTCCGGGCAGCAGGCAAGCATGGGCAAAGGCTCTGTGGCAGGATGGTCATGGGAATACCAGCCTCTGGAGGTTGGGTCCATCACAAAAGATAGGGCTGTAGGAGAGGTTTTGGGCTCTTGGAGGCCACTTTTGGGGGTTTGGCTTTTATCTTGAGAGTCCCAGGAAATCTTGGAGGGTTTAAGTAGGAAGACGACTAGACGTGGGTTTGTAAAGATCATGAATAGAGTGAGGAGAACAGAGCGGAGGGGTTCAGAGCGGGAGCTTGGGATGGCTCAAAAGCAGAGTCAGGGTAAGGACTTGGGGGCAGGGAGTTTATCTGGGCATGAACCCTGGGAACAGGAGTGACCAACCCAGGAGAACAGGACAGCCATTGTTAGGATGCTGCTCTAGGTAACAGGGATCCATCCTCTTGAGAAGGGAACCCCAGGCCTCCAGAATCGCCCATCTACCCCGCAGGGGCCCTAACATTCCTACACTTCCATTCTGTGCATGAACGCAGACACCCCAACGTGAGAGGCGCCCAGGACCCACCGGCAAGACACTTTGGGCGCACAGGGTATCAGAGGGCGGCGTCTCAGACCCTGCAAGCTCCCTCCGCTCCACTCGCTGAGATCAGAGGATGGGAAGTGTCTGCTACCTGCAGGAGATACTTACATCATCCAGGTGAGGGAGGAAGGTCTAGGGGCTTTGGGGAGGGGGTGGAGAGGGTGGGGGGGATGGTTGTGGATAATGGAGGAAAGTGACCGATTTCCCAATGCTCAGAAGCTAAGTCAACAGGTCATGGTGATGGCTCTGGGCGAGACTGCTGCCCTTCATGAACAGAATCCGGGGCGGACCAGGTCTGCGCGGACGGAGGGCAGGGGGACGGCTGGGAGGCCATGTTGATTTGGAGGTGCCTTTGTGATAGCCCCGAGAAGGTGTTGAGAAGGCTGCTGAATATATGGATGGGGAGCTCTGGGGAGAGGTCCTGGCCAGAGCCATAAATGTGTGAGTCATCAGAGTCTGGGTGGTAATTGAAGCCATGGGTGAGCATGAGATCACCTGGAGAGAGAACAGGGCGGAAGGAGCCTCCGTGGGGGGTGGAGAGTCAGGCCTGGCTCCCTAGTTAACCCCAACTCAGGTCCCCCTGCAGCCCCGCCTCCCCTCTCCCGTCCCCCTCTTATCCCCTACTGTCCTCCACACCCTCACCCAGGCCTTCCTTCCAACCCGCCCTCCCCCCAAACCCACCAGCAACTCCTTCCTCCCCGCCCCCATGCCTACCTGCAGCCCCCCATCCCAAGCCCACCTACAGCCTGCCCCCCCGCCCCCCCGCCACGGTGCACCTGCAGCCCAACCCCCCCACCCCCAAACCCCCTCAACCCCCCCCCACCGCCGCTGCCCCCCAGGAGGGAGGGACATTTCAGCACTTGTGATTCTAATTGAATTTAATTGTCTCCTCCAAGTTGAGCTAAAACCTTTTCAAAGTCCCCTGAAATTAGGGAACATCGATAACACCCACTCCTTGGGGTTTTAATCTGTGTCCTCCCTGAGAACGGTGATTAATTTTTTACAAGCTAATCATATCTCTTAGGCAAGCTGTCAGCAGAGGACCCGTCATCTCTCATCAATAATGAAGCGATCCCAGCTCCCGCTTCTCCCGCAGCCTCCTGCATAATTCACCAGGAGGGCTTCAAACGAAAAGCCAAGGGACTGGGTCCTCTTCATCCGTGTCCTTGGTAATTAGGCAAAGGTGCTGGGAGGGCCAGGCGGGGGAGGGGTTGGGGAAAGGACGGTGGGTATAAGAGCTGATTTACAGGCTCCCCATCTGGCTCCCCTTTTTCACGCCTGCTCTCCCTGCCTCCATCCAGACCTTTCTGCCCAGGTAGCCCCCTCCTAGGCCTACCTCACCCCTACTCCTCTCACTGATCCCTGCCCCTCACCGTCCCCTCCTTTTTTCTTGTCTGGGATGCTCTGGCACATCCAGGCTTTATCCTTAGGCTGCCTAACCAAAGTCCCGTGAGACGCTACGAGCCCCATTTGATAGGTAAGTTAACTGAGGCTCAAAGAGAAGCAACTTGGTTAAGGTCCCAGAGCAAATCAGGGGCAGTCAGAGAACTAGACCTATAGTCCTATAGTTTGGGGTATCCTGGACCTTTGCTCTGTCCCCCCAGACCTTAGACCAAATGAGTTGACGGGCCATCCCCATCCCTCCCCCAGGACCGTGTCTATATTGGATATATTGGATGCTCAGGCCTCTCTTGGGGGACAGACTGCCCAGCGTGCACAGCTGGCCCTGGCTTCTGTCACTCTCGTGGTCCATCTCTGGGGCCCAAGGTCAGAAGCAAACAGTGGCTAGAGACAGAAACAGAAACAGAAATCACTCGCCCTTTCTCCTCTTTGGCGCCATTGACTAGGACTGCAGGCACTGGCCGATTGGACAGATTCCAGAAACAAGGGGGAGGCTTGCTGCCTGAAAATCCCCCATGAGAGCATGATGTCTTGCATCTAAGTCCTGAGCGAAAGCCCATAGCCAGTGGCTAAGATGTTATCCAGAAAGAGAAGGGTCTTCCCGGACCCCCACTTAGCAGGCGCGCTCTTCCTGTGCCACCTGTCTGCTGGGAAAGAACCCTTCCTTGGGATGGATTCCTCTCTCGGCATGGTTCAGCAGCTAAGCAGATCCCAAGGGCTCCTCTGTTCTCTACAAATGCACCCCCAAATTTGGGCCTCTGACCTGACCCAACTCAACACATCAAAAACTTGGCCCATCCCTCTCCCAGCTCCCTACCTGCTCTCCCATTTTTAGACCATCACTAGGGTAACCAGATGTTCTGGTTTGCTCTAGATGAGAGAGTTTGCAGGGACACAGGACTTTGTTTTAAAACTAGGAAAGTCTAGAGCAAACCAGAATGAATCGGTCCCCCTACTATTCCCTGTGTTCCCAGGCACCTGCGCTGGTAATGTCAGCGTCAGAGAGCCGTGCTGGGAGTGGGATGGGCACATCCTCCCCGTGTTGGCCGCTGGACCTCTCCTAGCCTGGTGACCTTGTTGTGGTCCCTAACGCCTCTGAGCCACAGGTGCCTCACCTGAAACATGAGTAATAGTTATAAAACCCAAGAAGGTGGCTTGGAGGAAGGATATGACCCCAGCTCAGCACAGCACCTGGCAGGCAACAGGTGCTCAGTGAACAGCGGTCCCTCATGCCCTCCCCTCCTCCTGCGCTTCACGTCTGCTCGTCTGGGGCCAAATCCTGCTAAACCATCAGGGCTTCTGCTGCCTGCAAAATACTGTCCCCATGTTCCCAGTTTGGCACTCAAGGCCCTCACAGCCTGCGCAGCTGACCTTTGTACCCTCCTGCTCCCTTCTTCCGTGGGTGCCGTCCAGAGCTGGCCTCAAAGGACAATTGTCTGCTCCCTGCCTCTGTCTCACACTCTCCAGCTGTTTCCACCCCTGACTCCCTCCCTGCCCTCCCCTCGATGGCTTGATACTAGGGCTGCCTCTTCCAAGACGCTGTCCCAGATTTTATCACCAGGGGGTCAAATCTGGGTTCCCTTGAGACCCCCCACCCCCCCACCCATTGTATAGTCTGTATATCTCAGGGCACCTGGCACCTTCTGAGTGTGGAGGAACTACTAGTATCTGTCGCTAATACTTACTAAGTTCTTTCTCTGCACTGGACACCATTCCCAGTTCTTTGACTTAGGTTAACTCCATTAATCCTGGGATCCAAGACCCTAAGAGGTGGGTGTGATTATTATACCCCGTTGAGATGCAGAAGCAGAAGCCCAGAGAGGTCAAGTCACTTGCTGAAGGTGACACAGGAGCTGAGTGGCAGAACCTGGAGAAGTGCTTAAGAGTGTGGACCTGGGGTCAGGTAAACTTGAGTTCAGCATCCCACGCTGGTGCCTTCTCCATGAATGACCTCGCAGGCTCTTCACCCCCTTGACTCTGAGGTTCTCCCTTAAAATGAGGATCCTTAGACTTACTTCACGGGGCCTTGAAAGGATGAAATGCTTTACTCTCTGCCTGGCACATAGTAGGTGCCCAGGAAAACGGACCCTATTGCTATGAGCTTGCCTTGCGTGGTAGGTTCTCACTTGCTTTCAGCTCGGGGACTCTTCCCAGGTGCTCACCGTGGGCCCTGTCCCCTAGCCTGCCCTGGTCTGGGTGCCCCTGGCCCTGGGGGAGGGCAGGGAAATAGGTGGGATTAAATGCTTACCCCAGGTGGCCCAGCCTAGCCCAAGCTATGGGCCACAGTGACTTTATTGCGTTCAGATATTTGGTTCCGGGGGAGGACGCTGCATTTGCATTTAAATGGAGGTTTGGAAGTCTGTAAATCTCCATTTCCCTACCGCAGAGGCCTAATGGTTGTTTAATCATGTTTAGATGAACCCCTGAAGCACTGGGGGTTGGTGCATCTTAAATCCTTAAGCACAAAGACAAAGATCAAATGAGGGGTGTTCAGGAAGCAAGATCTTCAGCGCCAGTGGGCCTAGTGGGTCAGCACTGCAGGCAGGGGAGGGAGGCAGTGGGTGCTCTCCCTGGGCCTGGGAGGGCCCTGACCCCACCCCTTCCCGGAAAGCCTCCGGGATTGAGCCCATGTAGCTGTCACCCCAAATTCCTGCAGCATTCCTTTTACACTGCCAAGAGAGACCATGGCTGAGATGTGGCTGCCGAGAGACCTGGATCGGAAGCCTAACCTGCCTGGGCAGGTAAAGGGTGGCTGACCGTGGGCAGGTCGCTCAACTGTTCTGGGCATCCCCATTCCTATCCAGAACCTGAGGGGGGTGTCCTTCCACATCACCGAGGCAAAGCACCTGGCATCCTGTAGGGGCTTTGCAAACGGTAGGCAACATCACTTCCAATTGCCCTTGACCTTGAGAAGAACTGGCCTTTGGGGGACTGCCTCATGGCTGGGATTCTCCAGCTTTCAGGTGAGTTGCTTGTCTGCTCTGCCCCCCAAGCCCAGTCCACACTGATTCAGTCCCAGTTTTGAGTGAGAGTTAATAACACGTGTGTGGCCAGCATTCTCTGTGCGCCTGTCTCTGCCAGGGTACCAGCTACAATGACCACTCCTTCTGTGTGCGTGGAAATTCAGGTGGCACCTCCCGTGACCCAGTGTGATGTATAAAGCCCCATACCGTTCACACAACACAGCCACACCCACCTTCTTCTAGCGAGAGCCTTACAGGAACCCCACTCTACTCCTATCATTACCCCTTCTTTGTGGAGGAAGACCCGGGCTCAGAGAGGGAGAGCCACTTTCTCAAGATCACACCGCTGGGGAGTGGAGCTCCAACCTGATGGATTTACCACCATCCCCCGCCCCCCGCCCCAGGGCAGCTTTCTGGGTCCTGCGCCACCTCACCCAGCAGCTCCTCCAGGAAGGAGCTTTCTCCTTCAAAATCGGTTTCTTTTTCAGGTGACTTGTGACGTCCTAGCATTCTCTTTGTGCCTATTTCTGCAGCTCCTACCTGGAGCTTTCGGGTGGGGTGAGGGAGGGCTCAGCCAGGGGGAGGCTCCTGGGCTCCCACCCCCTGTTCAAGCCGGCAGCTCTGCTTCTGTCTGTTCTAAATTTGGGGGTTTGGCTTTGGTGTCTGCTTTTTTCTTTCCTTCCCTTCTCCCTCTCTCCGTGACTTTGGCATTTTTTAGAGCAGTTTGAGGTTCACAGCAAAATCAAGAAGGTACACAGAACCCCTATATTCTCCCTGCCTGGACACATGCCCAGCTCCCCTACAGGAGAGGCACGTTTGTCGTGATCGATGACCCCCCAGGGACATCGCATCATCACCCGACATCCACGTTTCCAAGAGCGTGTCACTCAGGGCTCATTCTGTGAGTTTCTACAAATGTGGAATGACCCGCACCCACAGTTCCAGTATCCTACCACTGATCTTTGCACGGTCTCCACAGCCTGCCTTTTCTAGAATGTTGCAGAGTCAGAGTACTACAACTCTTCCGACCGGCTTCTTGCACACAGTCCTGTGCATTTCAGTTTCCTCTGTGACTTTTTGTGCCTTGAGAGCTCATGCCTCCTGAGCGCTGAGCAATACTCCCGCCTCTGGATGGACCCCGGCTTGTTTATCCATTTACCTGCTGGAGGGCGTCTTGGTTGTTTCAAATTCTGGTGATGATGAGGAAAGCTGCTATAAACGCCCATGTGCAGGTTTGTGTGTGGACGCACGTTTTCAGCTCCTTTGGGTAAATGCCAAGGGGTGTGATTGCTGGATCCAGCAGTTAAGACTATGCTTAGTTCTGTGAGAAATTGCCAAACCGCCTTCCAGAGCTGCTGTGCCCTTGTGCCTTATCACAAGCGGTGGGTGAAACTTCCTGATGCTCCCCGGACTCACCAGCATCTGGGGCTCTGGATTTGGCCGTTCTGCTGGGTAGGCAGTGGTATCTCTTTGTTTGGCCTCTGTTTATTTTGTAATTATTTTTTAAAGATTTATTTATTAATTTTGGGGGGAGGGGCAGAGCGAGAGAGAGAGAGAGAGAGAGAAAATCTTAAGACGACTCCCCTGCTGAGTATGGAGCCCGACACGGGGCTTGATCTCAGGACCTTGAGATCATAAACTGAGCTGACATCAAGAGTCAAATTCTCAACTGACTGAGCCACCCAGGCGCCCCTGGGTTTTTTTTTTTTTAATCTGAGTTTACAGGTCTGAGTGGTTCCCCAGGTCCCTTCTGTCCGGGAATTACGTGGTCAGAATCTCTAGGCGGCGTGGGGTCCTGACAGCCAGGGACCAACTCCTCTCTCCCATCCTCGGCAGCTTCTCTTGCCCAGCCTGGGACCGTGAGTGTTTGCCAAATTGGATTGACTCGATTCTTTTATTTCTGACATGGTCCCCATGAAGGGCAGAAAGCACTCAGAGGAGCTGGAACCCCGAGGATTTTTCCTGAACAAGAAAGAAAGACTCCTCTGTCCCCTTTTCCGCAAGTCAAGCCAGGCCCCCACTGCAGACCAGAGCTACTGGGCAGCAGGAAGCCTTTGGACCCCAGTGTTTGGCAGACTGGGGTTTGAATCCTGGCTCCGCCACCCAGTAATTGAGAGATCACAGGCAAGTTTCTGCCAGTCCATGCCTCAGTTTCCCCATCTGTAAAATGGGAATACTGATAATATGAGACTTGGTGAGGAGACTCCCACCGAGCACTTAGCACGGAGCCCAGCGCCTGTCCCGGTAAGTGCTCAGTCAGTGGCACCTGTGAATATTATGATCATCGCCATTGTCCTGTCCAAGGCCCCCTGTGCAAGATGGACCCTCCCTGTGGCCGCCCCCACTTCAGCACTCACAGAAATGTTTCCTGAAGGACTTGTCACTGGATAGCTAATCCCAGAGTTGTCCCATGGGCCAGACACCTGACCAGCTTCTGGAAGAAATGTGTGCAGTGCTTCCCAAGCTTCCTTAACCGTGGGACCTGCCTGTTCTGGGACACCTCATCAACCCAGATGGGCCTCGGAGGAGGCGGGCGCTGGGGACCGGGAGCGGGCCTTGCACTGGCAGGTAAGGCCCATCCTTGCAAGACTCCTGCCGCCCTTCCAACCATAGTCTCCCCATCCTCCCCCATGGGCTCCTGTGTCCTGGCCACCACAGGCTGCTTGACTGATTGAGGACATGTTAGTGACACCCCAAGGCCTTCTATACGTGCTCTGTCAGCTTTGTTCCTGCCTGTCCCGTGACATCTGACTCCAAGTAAATGTGGCCTCTTCTGCAAAGCCTGTCTTAACATTTGCAGGCAGAATTAGGTGCTGCTTGGGCTCACACCCTACCCTGTTCATCTTTTCAAGCCCTTATCACTATAAGATTTTACGTGTTTGTCCTCCTTGTGAGGTCATAGGCTTCTCAAGGGCAGGGACGGTCACTCAGCCTAGCTCCGCATGTAGGCCTGGGGGCCTGGCATGGAATGAGTGCCCAATAAACAGGAGTTGTTGCTCAGACCTGTGCAGTAGTATTCAGGAACATTATCTAGCTTAGTAGTTAAAGGTCCACATATTGGCATCAGTCAGACCTGGGTTTGAAACCCAACCTTACCCCTTATTAATTGTGTGAACACAGACTAGGGAAGTAACTTCTTTTAGTCCGGTTCCCTCATCTGTGAAATAGGGAAGATTCTACCAACTACATACGGTTGCTATGAGCCATCGTATATGAAGCAGCTGACCCGGAGCGAGGGCTCAGTACACAGGGGTTTGTTGACTACATAGGCCCTTGGTCTCGGAGTAGAAGCTCAATCCCTTTTCCTTATGTCTTCAGCAAATTTAATACCTGCTTCCATTTTCTCATCTGAAAATAGCAGATGGTGATATGATTACAGGATCCTTGCGCCGATTCAATAGTTCATTCACGTAGAGCTCTCAGTCCCACGCCCAGGGCAGAGGAAGTGGTCAGTAAATGCGAGATACTGTTATTCTCGTCGGTGTTGTTAGAGATCCTGCTGAGAACTTGGACACCCAGCTCCCCCCACCCCAGTGGTACAGAACTCCCTGCCTTGCCTCTTCCTCCCCTCCGGGGGCTGGGGGGCTGGTACCCCGAGTCTCTAGCACCTCCTTCTCTACCTCCTGCCTCCCTCCTCCCCCCAGGTCAGAGTCCACTGCTCCTGCTTCCTGTTCCCCGCTCTCCGCTCTCCGTTCTGCTCCGCAGCCCTGACACAGCTGATTGGAAATTTGTTGGATTTCTGTGCCTGCCCCCTCCCTCTCTCCCCACTGAAAAAGCAATGAAACGTGTGTTTACCAGAGTGGGCGGCCGTAATCTGTCGTTTGCCCATCTTATCCTGCCGAGCTGCCCCACTTCCAGCCTGCTCCGCCTAGGCCAGGACCGGAGATTTGCATAATCAGTAAAAATGGATTCAGGAAAGGGGAGGATGTGTCGGTCTCAGGCTAGCAGATTGTGAGCGCCGCTCAGGGGACCCTGGTGGACCTGGGAAGGCTGGTGGGCAGGGTGGGAGGTCTCCTCCAACTGGAGCTCCCTTTGCAGGGTCTTGTCCTTCCTGTCCTTATTGGGCGGGGCAGGTCTCCATCTTTGAACCAACTTGGTCCATCGCTAAGAGCCAGGCCAGGACTCAGAGGGGCCGTAGTTGTCTGCTGAGCACCCTGCTCTCTGCATACGGCTTTCAGTGGCTCCGCAGTGACCCTGTACCTTGTTTCTACCTCATCCTGTCCTCTCTCCCTTCGTCCCTCCAAGGGACCAGCGTGGCAGAATTGAACACATACTTGGGATCCCAACTCCTGGCAACGCCATGGTCCCCGACCTTGAGATAAGGACTTGGTTGCAGGTAGTTTATCGGAGAGGGGATTTCAGGAAGCTCAGTGAAGCAGTGGGGAGAGTGAGCCAGGGAAGAGAGAAAAGTCTAGAAAAGACACTTAAGGCGGTGGGCTAAGGGCAACTGGGCTCAGAACCTCTGGGGACTCTCTGAGAGCCTGCAGAGAACACTGGCCCACCCCTGCCGAGGGAGCTGGTGTGCTTACCCACTGGGGCAGATTGCTACTTAATGCCACCCCCCATGACTCTCGCCCCCTGTGTCCACAACCTGGCAGAGGCCTCGTCCACCCTGACACGCGGCTTAATTAGCACCTGCCCACTAGGGCTGCCCCGTGGACACAGCCACGCCCATACAAGCAGCCTGGGGCTGGTCTTGACCAAGAGGCTGTAGCGAAGAGCCTGGGGCACCCTCTGCCAGACATCCGGGGCCATCCCGTCCAGGGCATCAACCCGACGACTGTGACTGCACGGGTGACCCCAGGCGGCACAGGCAGGAGAGCCTTCCAGCTCAGCCGCAGGATCATCAACAAATAAATGACTACGTGAAGCTTCCAAGTTTGGGCTCAGTTCTCACTCCGCCATAGAGATTCAATCTACCCTCCAGTTCCCATCCACAGGGGGCTGCATTCCCAACACCTAGAACAGCGCCAAGAAATCCCAAAAATATTTGCTGGGTGGATGAACGGAGGAAGTGTGAGCCGAGTAGAACTTAACCAGGCGCAGAGGGGGCGCAGGAGATTTCCAGGCAGGAAGAGCAGCACCTGCCCCGGGCCGGTGTGGCTGGAGTCGAGGCGGAGCGTTGGGGTAGGAGGTGAGACAGGCAAGCCCAGGCGGGACCTCGGAGACCCCAGGCGGCTCCCCGGAGGGGGGCCTCATCAGAGTTGCTTTACGGAAGGTCTTGAGGGCTGCTGTGTGTGGAAAAGCCTGGAGGAGCCGAGGGGGGAGGCAGGAGACAGGGAGGAAGTCCTGGATCTGTCCAGGCGGAGGCGCTCAGACGTACAGGCAGCCGGATCCCAGAGCCGCTGCGGAGGGGACATCGGCAGGCCTGGATCAAAGTAGTAGGTGCTCCACGAAGGGTTGCTCGGGAGCTGCCAGCCCCCTCTTTGTCCCTGCCGGCTCTTCTTCCACATTTATCTTCCACAGCATCTCACTGGGAAGGCTTTACCAGCAGCCACCCCAGGCGCCGGTCATTCTGGGTCCCCGGGTGCTTGGTTTCCATGTCATCTATGCCACATCGCATGACATGGTCGGCTGGTGGGAGCAGCCCAGCAAAGATGGCCTTCCTTTGCTCTGTCCGCTCGTCCTGTCCCCCTTCCCCGCCCGCCCTCTGTCTTCCCTTTCTTCCTTCTTTCCTTTTTCCCTTCTTCCTTCTCCTTCCTTTCCTCCCTCGCGCCTGCCCCATCTCCACACTTCCTCCGCATTCACTGAACCCCACTGCGCCCAACACCCACCCATATTAACACCCATCCCCCATAGCAAAAAAAGGTGGGGAAGGGGCGAAAAAAGAGTATTCGGGTCCAGAAGAGTCTGAGTTTGGACCCAGCCCTGCCACACTTCCTCGCTGTGACTTCCTGTCGGCCCGAGCCTCCGTCCGTTTCCACCCTGCAGAATGGTACGCGCACCTTACAGGACCCGCAGAAGGAGAGGCCGTCGCGGGAGATCTTCAGCAAGAGAAGCCTGCTCTGGTCCTCGCCTAGAGGCAGATTCGGTGGGATGGGGAGGAAGCGGCCTTCCACCTCTGTCCCCTCGGAATGCCTGTGGGCTGCTTTCCTGAGCTGGCGGAGCCTCCCCTTTTTAAATGAGGAGCTGGGCTGAGTCGGCTGTCCTCCTGGCCTGGCTTCTGTCCCATTTTCCCTCTCTCGTTTGTGAAGCCAGTTAAGAGAAGGCAGTCTTTTTTTTTTTTTTTTTTTAATTTAATTGGAAAAGTTCTGCAGGAATCTTTGAAATGTTCAGATCGGTGGCTTTTTAAAATAAAAGGGAAGATAAAGGAAGCTGTCCCAGTCCTTGGGTCACCCTGGAATTGCGTGGCCCCAAACATTGTTTGAAACGACAACCGTTGCCGCCATCCAGGGACCGGCTTTGTTGTAGAGAGAATCCTAGGGTTTGTTATAAGGGGTTTGCCCCCCGAGCCCTCTCCGGAGAGCACTTCCAAGGAGCTGTGCATTTTATATCCATTAGAGTTTCGCTTGTCAGATCAGGGATGTAATAAAAGTGGTCTCCGATGCTTCACAGAGAGCGTTATGTGAGGATGATAAGATGAAGTTAAAAGTGTCCTACAAATGGGAGGTATTATTAGTGGTGGCTGGGGTGCCCCGAGAGGGGACTGATGTTCCCAAGGTCACAGAGCAAGCTGGTGGAGGAGCCGGAGGCAGCAGCAGAGCCGCCTCTTCATCCTGAGGGTCAGAACCTTGTGTCCTTTTATTTACGTGGTATCCACAGAGCTCAGCACATGTCCCGGCACACACGATGCCCCCTGAAGCTTGTTCAATGGGCCAGTGAGTGAAGGAAGGAAGGAATCTCTCACGGTCCCGAGAGCATGAGGGATCGCTGTGACCCATTCCTCCAGAGCCCTCCAATCCCACAGCGAGCATCCTGGACTGGACTTCATGGTCAGCATCTTCCTCTGGCCTCCTGCACCACAGAGCATCCCCCCTCCCCTCCCTGAGGACTATCTGTGGGATGCTGTGATCTAATCCCACTGCTTCAGCATCTCCTATATCTGTGTCCTTTGCCGTGTGACCTTGTAGTTTGTTGCATTAAAAGGTGGAGGTTATCGCCTGCCTCCTGGCTTGAGTTGGGCGTAATGACAACTTGTTTTGGTGGATAGAATGAAGCAGAACAGACAGTGAGCCTTACGCTGAGTTTAGGTCTTAGATTCTGTTTGCCCCCTTGGTCCTCTGCCAAAGCCTCAAGGGAAACATGGCCGAGCTAGCCTGCTGGACCCAGGAGGAGGATGAGAGACATGGGGAGCAGAGCTATCCCGGTCAGGCCATCCTTTTGATCAAAAAGTTTGATCAATGCTTTTTGTTGTTCATCGTTGAAAATGGGGGGTTGTTTGTTATGCAGCATAAGCGAGGCCATAGTTAACTTACACACCACCCAAATCCTCCAAGTCTTCTCCGGCCTGACTCTGTAGTTACCTCTTCCAGGAAGCCTTCCCTGATCTCCCCAACTGCTTACCTTCATTAATATATTCATTCATTCACTAAATGCCACTGTCAAGCCCAATGCTGGAAGCTGGGCATATAAAGAGGTAGAATACAGTCCCCTGGGGATCTCCAGACTAGAGGGGGAGATGCACGCCAACAGATGTCTCTGTTATTACTCTGATTATTAATGTTCTTAATATATTAGCTACCATTTGTTGAACATTTCCTGTACGAGGCCCTCTGTATGCATTAGTTCCTGTAATCTTCTCAAGAATTCCGAAAGACTATTTTATACTCATTTTACAGCCAAAGATCCCAAAGCTCAGAGATATTAACTTACTTGCTCCAGCAGTAAGTCAGGAGAGGAGCAGGGATTCCAGCCAGAGTCAGCCTGGCTCCCGAGTCTGTTCTGCTTCCACAGTGAATGTTTGCAGGTGTGCCCCCAGGGTGGTGGCTGAGGCAGGGAGGGCGCCGGCCTGGAAAGGTGTGAAGGAGACAGCCAGGCAGTGAAGGGAAGATCTTGCAGATGCAAAGGTCTGGGGCTGTGAGATCAAGTGATCCAGACCTGGGGGCTGGGGGGCGTGAGGCAGGGACAAGAAGGACTGCCTGCCTCCATCACCTGCGAACCTGGAGGTGCGTGGGTTCCTGGGTCCCTCTCCAGGACAGTTTAGGGGACAGACACTGGACATCTGCAGCTCTGGGGAGCTCCCCAGGTGAGCCTACCATTCCTTCCAATTAAAAAGCCTTCCAGCCCTCTCTATGTGAGGCCCGCAGGTGCACCCTGCCCCCTTCCTTTGATTTGCACTTTGTCCCATTAAAAGGTGGAGGTTATCGTCTGCCTTCTGGCTTGAGTTGGGCGTGATGACAGCTAGTTTTGGTGGATAGAATGAGGCAGAATGGACAGTGAGCCTTACTCTGAGGTTAGGTCTTAGGTTCTGTTTGTGCCTTTGGTCCTCTGCCAAATTCCTTGTCATTGTCCCCTAGCTTGGCATGGATTTGCTCCCTGAATGTGTCCCACGAGCGTCTTATCTGTGGCCAGACTGTGGGTCCTGGAGGGCAGGCCTGGGAGAATTGTACTCATTTCAACCCCAAAGTCTCTGCATCTAGCCACATTTGTCAGTGGTCACAGCGGTCGCGTCCCTGTTGCTTTAAGTGCATTTTCCATTTTATTCGTGACTTCATTTCTTCCTTGCAGCAACCCTAGGAAGGAGGTAGTACTTTCCCCATCTTTGAAATGGGGATGACCGTCACTTGCCACCATCTCAGATGGAGCTGGGAAGCTGAAGACCAGGGTCCCTTATCCTCTGTAACTTCCCTCTTTGACAGGGGCCTTGGAGTTGGGGGCTCCAAAGCAAGGAGCCTTTCTGAGAAGAATTGGACTCAGGCGCAATCAGCCACCAGACACCCCTTGTCAGAGCAGTGGGTTGCAGGAAAGGCACTGAGACAAGGTCAGAGCCTTGAGTTACAGCCCTGCCCCTGTCATGAAGCTGCCAGGGGATCTTGACAAGCTCCTCCCTGTTCCCTGCCTCGGTTCTAGAACCTGGGATAAAGAAGTTGATGATTCTATTCTCCATGTTGACCTTGCAAAGTTCAATGACCTTGTGACGTTCACACTTTCCAGAACCACATGGCAATCAGAGAAGTCTACATACTGTCCCATTACTGGGCTGGGGTGCCTTCCCCTAGTCTATCCAGATCCCTGGTCTTGCCAGCTCAATGTGGGGGATACCACCTGCTTGTATCCCCCATCCCACTCAGCTGGCCACTCTGCCAAGGGCATCAGCCTCATCCATCTACCGGGCTCACTTCAGCCCTTTGAAAGACAGGGGCTAAGGCTCATGGGGAGACAGGTAACAACTTACCTGTGTTGTGACATTAGCCTCTGGGTGGGTCCCGCAGACAAGGGTCATCCTGGGCTCTCTGCAAAACGCGGGGCAGAGGCAAGTTATTGTGGACTTGTTGCCACTGTCACCTCCACTCTCTGAGCTCCTTTGCAGGCACTGACTCAGTTTACCTCTAGGCACGATCACTTTTGCCTTCTAGGCTTCTGCTCGGGAGATTTCCTGCAGGTTGTCTGTCTTCCCTGACTTGATTTTCAGGCCACGCCCAGGGACCCTGAAGCTCAGTTCTCTCTCTCAGATCAGAGGCAGTGGAGACCTCACCCATCACCCCAATTCCATGGCACTATATCCGCCTTCTGGGCTCCACCTTTCACCAGAGAAAGTGTTCCTTTGTGAGAACTGGTTTCACGGGGTTGGGAACGTTTGCCTGTTTTGCTCGCTGCTCATGCCCAGAATCTACAACGGGGCCTGGCACGTGGCAGGGACTCAGGGAGTACTCCTTGAATGAATCAAGGCATCGACGTGGCTCTGAAGTTACAAGTAAAAAAGGTGTTGGTGCTGGTGCCCACTGGCCCAAGACTCACTCAGAAGACAGCTGCAGCTGGGGAAGGGAGAGGGCTGGGAGGAATGGGGGTCCCTGTAGAGGACAGACCGCCATCCGGTGCAGACACGAAAGCTGATTGTCACCTGCCTGTCTTGGGACACTTTCTTTTAGTAGGTCAGTCATCAGCACCTTGAGAAGGATGCGCATTTTGCCCAAGATGACCTTTGATGGGCCCACGCCTCCAGCCCAGGCAGCAGAGTGGTGCCTCCTCCCGAAGCTGTGTCTGAGAGCATTCTCTTGTGGTCAGGTTTCCTTGGCAGCAATTAGACCCTCTCCCCTGCGCCTCTTCATCTGACAGCTTCCAGGTGCGATTAGGGAAGGAAATCCTCCTGCTAGCCTTGATGACCGGTAGCCAGGACGCCGCGGCAGCCAGGACGCCGCGGCAGCCGCATTAAAGTGGCTTCAGGTCCAGGCTCTGGGCTCTCACTCAGAAGAGAAAGAAAGTAGAAAATGGGGCTGTGGGCCACCCTTTCTCCATGAAATGTCTACCATAGAACAAGTTAAGGGTGTTTCTCAAAACAAAGTGGGCAGACCCCTGTCCCAGAACCACCCAGAATGGGTGCAAACCTGCAGATCCCCGAGCCTCCTCCCAGATGCACTGGATCAGAATTCATGCGGCAGGTGGCCCAGAATCTGTGTGGCAATGCCTCCTCCGGTTGGGGGGGGTCCCAAGGCCACCTCCAGCTGGCTGATTCATTAGAAGGACTCACAGGATTCAGCATACAGTCGTACTCATGGTTTTGAGGGATAGTGAAAGGATATTAAGCAAGATCGGCAAAGGGAACAGGAAAGTCCCAGGCAAACCCAATGCAAGCTTTTAAGAGCCCTCTTCCTGGGGAGTCACTCAGGCTGTACTGAATTCCTCCAGCAACACGTAATGACCCAGCTTTATCTGGTGGATAAATCTGGGTCAATCTATTCCATCCCCAGTTACTGTGTGACTCATGATAAGTTACTTGATCACCTTGAACCTGAAGTCCTGCTTTGCACCAGAGAGGATATGCTTCCGCCCAGGAGCTTACATCCAAATCTTAGAGAACTTCAGAGTTCTCAGAGTTCTCTGGTATTGTCTACCAGGGAAGCTCGTCAGAGACTCAGCTCACCAGAGACTAGTTTTTACGGGGGCTGGTCATGCCAGCACCGTCTGTCTGGCTCGTTCCCAGATTCCAGGCTTCCAGAAGAAAAGCAGGGGTTCAGCACAAAACACACTGTTTGCCCAAACTGTCCAGACGCAGCAAGCTGCTCTTACCAGCCAGGGAGCTGGGTGCCCTCCCCCGAACCCATGTTCCCAGATGCCCCCCAAGGGCCAACCTGGCAAGGACCAGGACAGTACTCTCAGCAGGCTACGCAAACACCCGCCTGCACCACCCACTTCCTCCCAAGGGAGACTTACGCAGATCCGAGTGTGAGACTCACTGGTCTGGGGAATGAAGCTGGGTCAATGTATTCCATCTCCAGTTACTGCGTGACTCATGATCAGTTACTAGATCACCTTGAACCTGAAGTCCTGCTTTGCACCAGAGAGGATATGCTTCCTCTCAGGAGCTTACAACCAAATCTCAGAGAACTTCTTCCTCAACTAAGCGGGAAGGAGAAGACTCCTGATTAAAGGCATCCTGCCATACCTAGGCTGCTGGGGTAGGATTTGACCTTGGCAGGGATGGAGTGAAGGAAAAGAAGAGAAGTAGCAGGGAGGGGCAGTCCCTCAGACATAAGAGGATTTGGTTCCCCAATCACATCTCTAGGGCTCTCCCTGGAGGGCAGGCTCCCCTCTGCATGGCTTGGGCACTTGGAGTGATGGGGCCACTGAACCGAGCAGGACTCAGATGCCACCCTTGAGGGCAGGGCCAGAACCATGGATGGAGAGCTGGGCAGGGGTCAGCTCAGACACTGATAGGCACTGAGACCTTAGACAAAACACGCTACCTTGTTGAAGCCCAGTCACCTCTTTATATTTTTATTTATTTATTTCAAGATTTTATGTATTTATTTGTCAGAGAGAGTGAGCACAGGCAGACAGAGTGGCAGGTAGAGGCAGAGGGAGAAGCAGGTTCCCCGCTGAACAAGGAGCCAGATGTGGGACTCGATCCCAGGACGCTGGGATCATGACCTGAGCCGAAGGCAGCCGCCTAACCAACTGAGCCACCCAGGCGTCCCCAGTCACCTCTTTTTAAAGATGGCTCTCGCCTATGATCTAAAGAAAGATTGTAAAGATTAAAAAGAATAATGACAACTTTTGAAAAAAAAAATCATAAAGCATCATTTTGAAAGAGTTTTATAAGTGTTCCATGCAAGTCATAAAATGAGGTGTCCCTGCTGGTTCATCCTGCCGCACTTGGTAGACAGTGTGGACATTATGTCTTTACCACCATGGAATCCCTGGAAATCATCTGGCAGATTTCCACCCACCTGACCTCCGCCCTGAGCAGAGGAAAGACCACCTTGTTGACATTCAGGACTCTGTCGCTAATTTTTCTGCTGACCTGGCAAGTCTCACCTCCTCTCTGGGCCTCAGTTTTCTCCAGCGGCAGGACAGGAACAGTAATGCTCCTACCTACCTTACCACCTGTCTATCACTCCCTATCACCACCTTAGGACCTTTCCTTTTTCATCTTGTCCCAGAACTGCCCAAGACACATCTGTGGTCAAGGAATTGGACTGGCATCTCTCTGAAGAACATTCCAAAGTAGGGTGGAAAACATTGTCTTAGAAGGGCCCTTCTTGAAGCTTTGTGGGGTACGTTAGCCTCATAAGGGCTCTGACAAGTCCTGCAGGAAGGGAATGGTCTCAAGCTTGTAAGCTCACAGACCTCCTTTGAGCAGTACACCTGTCAGCACCCTAAAGAATAGTCTATGGCTTTCTCTTGGTGGCTTGGGCAAGGAGGACTCAAATAAGCTGAAGCCCCGTTATGTTCACCACACACAGCCTTCCCGGGTGGGTGGCATGCCATCTTTGCCCCTGCCCTCAGTCCTCCTTGGGAGGTGACCTTGAGGCTGGAATCACAGTCTGAGCTCCAGCCTCTCCCGCTCTGCTTTCGTTCCCAGATGCCTGAGAGTGTTGCCAGAGCCCAGATTCAAAAGACCTGATGAGCCTGGTTCATTTTGGGGCCATGGCAATAGGCAGGAGTCTTCCCTAGTGGGTTGCTTGGATAAACGAGTTAATTATGTCCAAGCTCTAAGAACTTTGTCTTGAGAACTTTGGTGCCGAGGGTGTACATATGTGTTGGAGGTGGGGGGAGGTATGGGCACAGCGTGGAATGTGCTCTGGGGTCTGCAGGGACCCAGGAAAGGGGGAGCTGCTTACAGAGCATTGCAATGAATGCTGCTCATAGAAGTGCAGGGGTCAGTGCCTGGGTGGCTCAGTGGGTTAAAGCCTCTGCCTTTGGCTCAGGTCATGATCCCAGGGTCCTGTGATCAAGCCCCATGTCAGGCTCTCTGCTCTGCGGGGAGCCAGCTTTCTCTTCTCTCTCTACCTGCCTCTCTGCCTACTAGTGATCTCTGTCAAATAAATAAATAAAATATTAAAAAAAAAAAAAAAAGAAGAAGTACAGGGGTCCATCCCAGCCAGGGAACTTGACAGATGGGACAATGTTCCTTGGAAAAGCCCGTATCCGCAGCTTTGCCAGTGGGAGCCAGGAGATGGGCTGATTAGAGGCCTTGGTGCCCCATCCCAAGGCTGAGCAAGGCAGTCCAGGGCAGCGGAGGTGGGAGAGGTGTCCTGAGGGACCTAAGCACGGGCACAGACATGAGCAAGGTTTCTGAGGCAGACTGCATCAGCGTTGAGCCTTTGGCTGAGTCCTGAATGAGCTGTGTGTCATTGCCCAGACCGCTTAGCCTCTCTGAGCCTCAGTTTCTTCATCTGAAAATGGACACAATAATCTCTCTCACTCTCTGAGTAACGAGGGGGATGACTTGGGCAAAGCGCCCAGAAATATCTGACATATAACAGGTTCTCCATAAATTCCACTAGTCTCCTCATCCTGTGGGTAAGCTCGAGACTGGCAGAGGTCTTTTTTTTTTTTTTAAACTTTTAATTGAAGTATAACATGCACATGGCAAAGTGCATACATCTTTATTGTTTGTTTTTTTTTTAATTTAAAATTTATTTCAACTCTTCTGGGGCTGGCAATGGAAAATCTTAAAATAAGTCGAGAATGTCTTGCCTTTACTGTTTTTTTTTTAAAAAATAGCATTAAAAATTATTTTGAAATAATTTAAGACTCGCAAGAAGTTGTAAAAATAGCGCGGAGTTACCATGGACCAGCTTTTCCCAGCGACATCTTACATGAACGCAGAACGTCATCCAAACCAGAAAGTCGACATCGGTACCACATGATTAACATAAAAAAGTGTGCATATCTTAATGTATACAGCTCAGTGGGTTATCACAGCCCTGAAACCAGCAGCCAGATTCAGAACAAGAGCGTGAATGACCAGCACCCCAGAAGGGTCCCCTGTGTGTCCTCCAGTCCTGTCCCTCCTCCTCCAAGGTCACTGCGTGGGTCCCGACTTGTTAGAGTGTAGATTTGCTTTACAGGTGTTTGAGCCTCTGTGTCCCTCTCCTGCTCCCCTTCGTGTCTGGGTGCTCTGCTCCCATGGTGGGGTGCGTGCGGAGCTCCCTCTAGGCAGGCAGCGTTGAAGAAAGGGGACAACCTTGCGTGACCGTGAGACAGAGCCCACCCCCCGTCCGCAGCGAGGTCCTTTGCTGCCCCACTCCACGGGAGCCAGACGAGTTAGCCATATGGCCTCTCGGTCCAAAGGGTGTTATTTCAGGCTGAGTGGTGTTCCGTGCCCCCCTGGAATTCATGTTTAAGTCCTAACTCCCAGTGCCTGAGAAGGTGACTGGATTTCGAGATAGTCTTTAAAGAGGTAATTAAGTTACAATGAGGCCATTAGGATGGGCCCTGACACAGTGGGACTGGTGAGACTAGGGCACGGACACACACGAAGATGGTCGTGTGAACACGCAGGGAGAAGGTGGCCGCTGCCCAGCCCAGGAGAGAGGCTGGCACCCCTGCCAACACCGTGGACTTCCCTCCTGCAGACTGGGAGTGCGGAACCTGGTGGTCGAGCCCCCTGGTGTGTGGTGCTGTTGGGACAGCCCAAGCATGCCGAGCGGACATCCACTTCCTGGCGTCTTCTCCCCATGTGTAACCCTTGAGCCGCTGGGCTGGTGCCCACAGATGACAGGGACAAGGGCCTCCCAGGCCTCACGCCCACAGGGCCCGGTGGAGGCAGCAGCAGCTCTTTTATCCAAAGTCTCAGCTCAGGGGCAGGGGTGGGAGGAGTGGCAGCTGCTCTAATGTTCCCTGGTACGTCAGTCAGCTACTGCTGTGTAACCAACCAGCCTGAACCTCAGTGGCATTTAGCAAGAAGCATGTGTTCCTTACTCATGGTCTATGGGGTTTTGGCTGATCGGCGCAGGCCATGGCTGGCCGTGGCTCCCAACTGAGAGCTGGGCCCAGGTCTGCTGCAGGCATCTCTCCCACTCTCCAGACTCGGCTCTCCAAGGCTCATTCTCACGGTGACGACAGATGTGCTAGTGAACGAGCCTCGTGGACGAGCACATGTGGAGCCTCGCATCGTGGCGTGTTTGCAGGCATCCTGTTAGCCAGAGTGAGGCCTGTGGCCACGTCCCACAGCAGCAGGGCACCAAAAGGGGAGTCTACATCATCGTGGGGCTGGTGGGGAGGGAGAGAATATTTGCTGCACAATAATCTGATCTGCTACATTATCTAAGCTTTTGAATAAGAGAAGCAATGTTTTCCTCTTAAAAACTCAAAAACTGGGGATGATGGCATTCAGCAAATCTTTCTGGAAAATCATCTTAGGGTCCTCAGCCTGCGCCTGGAGTGTGGACGCCTTCCCACAGCCTGCAAGCCGGGTACCAGGCTCCCTACTCTCTCACCGCCTCCCCCTGCTGGCAGAGGAGGGCTCTGGCCCGGTCTGACCCCAAGGATGGACCTCATCCATTCTCGTCATAAGTTGTTAACAGAGAGAGAGAGAGAGAGAGATAGACTTTTAAAAAAGCCACCAGGGCTCAAATGCTGCTTCTGCTACTTAGTGGCTATGTGGCCTTGAGAATGTCCCTTGGCCTCTTCAAGCCTCAGGTTCACTGTGTATAAAATGGGCACAACATTAGAGCATTTCTCTCGAAGTTCTCATGTGGAGGAAGTTTGAGCAGGAAGGTAAAGCCTGTCGTCGCCTGGTAAGAGCCCAGGAAATGTCTGCTAGGTGTGAGGGCACAGCAGTCACGTCCTCACACGAGACCCACCATGCCCTTAAGGGTAAGTCCTGTGACGCTAGCACTCAGCTGCCAAGCTCCCCGACTCTTGGGGGCTGTCCAAACCACTCCCTGCCCTCCCCTTAGCCCAGAGCCCTGACCCCAGTGCACCCTGACTGCCTCGTCCTGGGTTCTGGCCACCCGTCCCGGGACAGAGTCTTGAATGTCATGTCCACTTTCAAAGCTGCCCCTCTCTGTGGGAATGGACCATCTGGTCCCAGTTTAGGATCAGAAAAGCTGCCCAAAGCCGGCCTGGCACGCACCTGGGCATTGTGGGCAACGTGGCCCGCATGCTGACATGGGCAGCAAACCCATGTGTCCAGCCCGGCGCGGCTCAAATGTGCTGGTGCACAGCAGTGTAACCGCCTTCGACTTAATATATGCTAATTAGATTTTAATGGAATTCAGATTTCCAACAGTAGTGCAGTGTTCGCCATGGTAAGTTATAATCATATCTAATTGGTAATTCTAACATAACAAATTTCTTGGATAAATTATTCTTAGTTAATAGTCCCCCAGGAACAACCTCAACACGGACGCGTGCGCACACACACGCACCCGCGTGTGCACATGTGCACACATACATGCATATATTTAAGGGAAAATTGAGAAAAAATAACAAGGTGGGAGCAGGCTTGCAGTGAGGCAATGTTGTTACCTAAAACCTGGACTGCTTCGGGACCTCAGCCAGAGCCTCCAACAGAAGCCTTTGGGGTTGTTAGAAACCCCAATAATAAGAGCATTGGGAGGTCGGGCATGATGCCGTGTTCCAAAGTCAAGGCTATTGTCTTTGAGGGTAGGTAGCCCTTCTGGTAGGCGGCCCCATGCCCAGGAGGTGGTGGCAAAAGGGGTCACTGGGTTCCGGCCTCAGGCCCTACTGGGGGCAGGGATGCCACTTCCGGGGACACCTGACCAGGCTGCAGAAGCTCCTTCCCCAGCCCCCACCAGCAAGACTGGTCCGCCCTGGAATTCTTTCCTGGTACAGATTCCGAGATGGCAAAAGGAGCGAAAGGGGGGCCCAGTGGAAATAGCTCAGCTGAGTGTAATTCCAGAAAAAAGGAATGGGGGCAGCGGTGGGGCAACCCAGGTTCCGGGCTTCACTTTGCTGTTAACTTGTAGGAAGCTTCCCAGGGGAGCTGTGCAGGACCTCAATTTTCCCAGCTGTCATATGGGCTGCAACTCAACATGCCCTTGCACTTTAGCTGGAAGGAAGAAGCCTTTTCTCTGGTGCTGGGGTGAGGGACGGACCTTATGTAGCACCTAGAGAGTCTGCCCTGGGCATCCACAGAGAATGTTCTCTCCTGTTTCTTTCCAGTTGTCCCTGGCCACAGGAGAGTGTGGCCCTCGCCCCCAGCTGGCAGCGATTTACGTCTTATGCCGCGGAGGGTTGGGGGTGCGGTGGCCACGTCACCCCACTGAGTGGAAGCAGAAAAGGGAGAGAGAGAGTGACCGCTTACCCGTCGCTTACCCGTCGCTGTGTTCATGTCTCGTTCCGCTTATTACATGGGTCCAAGTAGTGCTTGCGTGACTGTTGTGCGGTCTGATGGGCACAACCTTGTAAAGCATGTGAGTTGGTAAGGGTGAGTTTCTCTCCCCACTCTTTTCCTTCTCCATTCCCCTTCCCTGACGCTGGGATTGACCTTGGGGGAGAGGAAGGAGCCCCACAAGATCTCTTTAATCTGACCCTACAACCTGGAGACTCATGTTAGCATCTGGGGCCAAGTGAGTAATGACAGGTGTTATTTACTGAACACATACTATACACCAGACAGCTTTCTAATTACCTCATAAACATGCTTACATTCAGCCCTAAGAAGAGGGAACAGTTATTCCCATTACGTAGAGAGACAGGCCACTAAAACACAGAGAGGGTGTGTGAATAGCCCCAGGTCACACAGCTAGTTGAAAGCCAAGCCAGAATCTGAACCCAGAGAAGTCTGGCTGTAGAGCTAACCTCCTTCACCACCACACGGTACTGCGCTTGTGCCAACCAGCCTGAGATCATTAGAATATCTGGAAGAATGATCTGCCTTGGTGGGGCTTCGGGAAGAAACGAGGAAAAGGAACTGAGTTCTTGCTCTACACCTGGCACGATGCTTCTCACCTGCAGAGGCAAAAACGACCTGGTGCAGATCTAGCTCCTGGGCTTATTTGCCGTGTGAACCCAAGCCAGGGGCATAACCTCTCCGAGCCTCTGTTTCCTTGCTTGTAGAATAGAAAAAACGCTTCCTCTGCTGTGTAGTTCAAAGGCGCTGACGCTGACGGCACTCTCGGCATGGTGCCCGGTGCAGAGAGAAACCAGAACCGTGGTAAATTCTTAAATATGGGAATGTTGATGTTTATGTAAATTCTTGCCTATGGAAGTGTTGGTATTTCATTTATCCCGCACATCCCGTAAGTTAAGTGTGATCATCTCCATTTCATCGTTGGAAAAACTGAGTTCAGGGAGGCTGAGCAATCTCACGGTGGGAACGTGGCCAAGCTGCAGCAGGAGCCCTCCAAGCTTTCTACCCCAACGTCTTTTCCAAACCCTGGTCCTCACTGTGGATGGGGTGAGCCTGAGCGCCTGGGGGCGGGGGGAGCCACGTGCAGTTACAAGCCTCTGGCTCGCTGGGCGCTTGCGTAGCATCTGCTCCTCTCTGCAGGGCACACCTCTGGCCACAGGGGTGAGCTCCGCCCTCCTCGGTGGGGCAGCCAGAGGTGTGGGGTTTAATGCTGTAGCGATCGGTGCAGAACCATTCCAGCTTCCTTGCCTCTTAGCGGGGCCAGTCTGAATCTCAAGGATGCGTGAAGAATCTCAAGGCTCCCCTTGGAGTGAAGACCCCATTGCCCAGCTGGGAACTCGCCCAGGAACCACCTAGAAGGGCTCTCCTTTCTTCCCCATCCCAGCTGTCTGACTCTCCCTGTGCTTCCTGGGTCTCCTCCCCAACAAACCACTTGCATCCAATGCTTGTCTCAGGGTCTGCTTTTGGGGGAACCCAAATCCAAACACCCCCCCCCTGCCCCGGCCACTTCAAGCATGGATTATCCTTGGCTTAGAGCAACGGCAAGAAGCTGAGCTCTTGATCCCGGCAGATGGAGGCTTCGATCTCAGAGCTGTGCCTCTGGGCTGAGTGTGACGTTAAGCAAATGACTCAACCTCTGAACCTCTACGTGCTTATCTGTAGTATAGGGAATATCTATCCATAGAACCAGTGTGATGGAGCACTGGCAGATGGTCGGGGCTTAATCCATGTTTGTTGTTCTCAAGACAGATGATCCCAGATGGGCTCTTGAGCCCCAGATCTGCTGGACGTCGCCACAGCGCCCGCGTCAAACTTGTCGCTGTCCTGTGTTCTCATTCCTGGGTCTTTATTCCACCTCTGAGTGTGCATGCCAAGGACCTCTGGCTCGTTACCACTGCTCCCTCGTCCTCACTGACCACCATTCCCGGAGGCCTGGGGGCTCTCCCCTGAGCCTGACCCTTCTCCAGCCCCACCACCCTGTTCTGCCCCTGCGATCAGACCTGGCTGCTTGTTCAGACCCGGGACCAGACCTGGGTACTGCTCTACATGGTATGTTGGTGCCTGGCAGGTCGCGTAGCCCCTCTGAGCTTTGTCTCCGAATTCAGAAAGGGCGGTAGCATTGTTTTACGGTTAAAGCATCCAACCCACTGTGCGGTAAATAATCAAGGCTTGACACATCTCTCCTCTCTACTCGGCGCCGATGACCTTCACGAACTCTCTCCCCTGAACGGCTTATGTAACGGCTTATGTGCCAAGAGCAGGCTTCTCAAACTTGACCTGGCACACAGGCACCTGGGATCTTGTTAAAATACGGATTCCGGTTCGGCGGTTCCAGGGTGGGGCCTGAGCTTCTGTGTTCCTATCAGGTTCCCGGGAGATGCTGACACTGCTGGTCTGGGGCCCACACTGAGTAGCGAGGACCTCGAACTTTCCGCCACCAGTACTCTCCTCTCTGCTTCTGAGCACTGTCCGTGATTCTGATGCTCTCACCCTTGGCTCGAAAGCTGTGACTGGGTCCCTATTCCACTGTGAGGATGACAAAGCTAAGGCTCATGGCATACTTTGGGCGTGCCAAGCCCCGCGCTAAGGAAGAACTTCCCAATCTTCATCCATTGAACTCTCTGAGATGAAGGCTACGAACACCCATTTTACAGAAGAGGAAACGGAGGCACAGAGAGGTAAAGCCAAGTGGCCACGTCACACGGATCATAACAAGGCTGGACTTTGCACGCAGGTCTGTGCGCCTGACCGCTCTGAGCACCCCCCGCCCCCATTTACGCAGTCCCATCTCCTCAGGCTGGGATTTAAGGACTTTCCCTGTGGTCAGAGAAGGACGTTCCCTGCAGGAGGTGGAGTTCAAGGAGGTGGGTCAGGGACACCAGCTTAGGAAAGGACTCCTCCAGAACGCTTTCTCTCTGGGGCCCAGGAAACTCCGGGGTCAGTGGATGCCAGGTGGGAGGGAGTGAGAGCCTGGGTGGGAGGCAAGGGCGGAGGGGGAAGAGCAGGGGCGGGGCACAGGCCAGGCAGCGGCCAGGAAGCCCCGCCCACCCCGAGGTCCGAGGTCCGTGCAGCTGGCCGCCGGGGCTCCGCTCTGTGTGCTGACATTTAAGCCTGGCGCTGACAGTTGAGCCCATTTGATAAAAATGCATGTATTTTGCACATCCATTTCCTTCCACCCATCACTCAAGGCTGTCGTTCCCCGAGGAGGCCAAGGGCATAATTGCTGACATAACAGCTTAAGTGCTTTTTGGAAAACTCACTCCCGCTCTGGTCTGTGGCTCCTCCTCCCCGGCTGGGCTGCGGGGCCAGGCTCTCTCCCTCCATCTCTGTTTCTGTCTCTTGTTTTCCTTACCGTCTCTCTCTGTCTCCCCCTCTTTGTCTCCGTGTCCAGACTGGCTTCTCATCCCCCCTCTCCCTTTCTCTCTGTCGCTCCTCCCCTGCCCGCTGGTGCCCTCCGTCTGCCCCTCCCTGTGTCTGTCTCTCTGCCTCTCCTCTAGCTCGGCTCTCGTCCTCTAGCTCTCCCCTCGTCTCACTCAGTCCTGCTGTTGGTCTGTTTCTGTTTTGCAGCTGCCTAACCGGACTGGAGGTTTATCTTCCAGAGTCTTCCCCAAGGGACCCCTTCTTGGTCCTCTCCATCCCTCACCTCCAAGACCCTCTGAAGAGCCTCCTGTCTCCCCAGGATCTCTGATCCCAGGGTGAGTCTAACTCACAGCATCCCAAGCAGCTTTCCTGGGTCACCGCCCCGTTCTCCACCCCCCACCCCGTCCCCCACCCACTGCAGCCCACTTTGCTTCTCACCAGCAGCCAGGGCTCCTGGGGGAGTCTTCCCCGAGTCAGCCACCCATCCATACTGCCCTTGGAAAGTAGAGACACGCATCCGGGTTTGGGGGTCTGCCTGGGGCTGTCAGCTCCCCCAGGGGGACAGAGCCCAGGGACCCTTGGTTTTGGTTTTCTCAGCTCTGTGTACACGGGTGCATTCCATAAAACCGATGGCTTTTCTGAGTTCAGGATGGAGACTCTGAAAACCCTGGGTCCCTGTCTTGGTGTGGCCCCAGAGCCCTGAGCAGGGGCCCAGTTCACTGCTCTGCATCTGCCCGTGGACAAGGTATCTGTGACCCTGGGCAGAGATGCGTGTGGTGGAGGTGGGTCTCCAGATCTGCTCCTGCTTGGGCGATAGCGCAGCCCAGGGTGGAGCAGGAACAGAGAAGGTCTCCAGTCTACACAGGCAAGTAGGGCAGAAGAGCCATGTGAGGTGCTGTGGCGGGTCGGTACCCCAGGGCTGAGGAGCAGGTGGTGACAAGGGGCCACCCACAGAACTGGCACAGACCCTCCTTCCTGGAGGGGGTAGCACTGGGGTGAAAGTCATGGGCCTCCCCCACTTCCTATGACCTGAGGGATGGGGGAGGGGACCTGAGCTGTTCCCAGCTTGAGAACCCAGGCCAGAGAACGGTGGTCCCACTCGAGACAGGCAGCCGTGGCACTTCCTAGTGACAAGCCCAGCTCTGAGAGCACCAGCAGGAGGAGGTGGACTGCCTGCTTGGCCCATAGGTTGGGGATGGGGGATGGGAGTGGCCCCCTTGAGGCCCAGCGGGTGGTCTTCCGGGCCCAGGGATCAGTGGGCATCACGGGCACAGGGCTGGGGAAACAGTCGACCAGCCTGAGGGTCCTCTGTAAAACCGGAGCACCATGGGGCCGGGGGCGGGGAGGAAACGCCTGGGGACAGTGCACGGGGATCAGAACTCATTTGTGGCTGGGAAGAGCGGTGGGGGCTTCCAGGGGTCAGGAAATCTGTGGTCAGGCCCTGATCAGCAGCCATATGTCTGCTGTGGTCTTGCCCTTTCTAAGACAGATGCACTCAGGAGACACAAAGCCACCTTGCAGCCTTCTGCTTCCCAATGACCTGTCCCGTTTGGTGCTTGAGAAACAGCTCAGGGGCCCGGAAGGACCGGGGGCTAAACTGAAGTTTGCAGAATGGACTTCTTATCCTTCGAAGCCTGGCTGCAATGTCACCACCTCCCAGAGGCCTCCCCAGACCTTCCCCAGTGACAACGATCTTTCTCCTCCTCTGACCCCACCGTGCTCTCTCACCTATTTATTCCAACACGTACTATGTGGCGCGGCAGTCCTTTCCCCCTCGGTCTGTCATTCCAGATGGACTGGGAGCTCTTCGATGGCACGATCTGCATCTCCCCGCCTGGCATTGGCCCGGGCCAGGGGGATGCTCAGATCTGTCAAATGAATGATGAGAGGAGCGGATAAAGAAATGAAGGCCCCATCTGCCCTCTGAGGCTGGGCTCTGCCCTACGCATCCCTCCTTCCCTCTCTTCAATCCCAAGCTGAACAAAGCACTATTTCCAGTCTGCTCAGGGCCACCGAGTCCTCAGATTCGGAGTCCAGAGCGGGCGGCCAGCCCATCCCCCAGGGCACTCAGCTGGCTTTCTTCGGGCGTGTCCCCGGCCACTTTATGTACTTCATCCACTTGCTGCTGAGATATTAATGCACTTCAGGGGTCAGTGGAGCCCAACGACCGCACCGTTAATAGGGCAAAGCAATTCCAATTTCATGCCTACATGGGCTTCCCTCTATTAAGGCAAAGAGAGGGAACAAATCCTTTTTTCTTATTCCTTCCAGAAAACAGGCAAAGGCATTGTGTGACAGAAGCTTAGGTAAATTGCTGGCAGGTAGCAGAGGGAGGCCGGTGGCTCCAGTGAGACAGAACAGAGCTTTGGAGAAGAAGGAAGTAGGATGAGGAGGCTGGTGGCACTGTGTGGTTGTCGCCTGCTGATCTGGCCCGGATGTTTATACTGATGAACATCTGAGAGCCCCCAACACTTGAAAATCATCTGCTTCGACATCACTATCCACCTGCAACATGCAGGCATGCAAATATTTATTGAATGAATGGATCACATAGGTGGCCAAAATGGTTCTAACTCTGCCTCCTCACTTATGTCCATACATTATGCAATGTGACTTCACATTTTTCAGCTCAGGGTCATGGGGTGGAGCCCTGAGTCAGGCCCTGAGCTTGGCGTGGAGTCTGCGTGAGATTCTCTCCCTCTCCCTCTCCCCCTCCCTCTGCATGTGCACTCTCTCTTCCTAAACAACTAAACAGATAAAATCTTAAAAAAAAAAAAAATGTCCACCTATTTCTCTACCCCTTAAAGCTGGGCTGGCCTTACGACTTCCACTGGTAAACAAAATCAGTAGAAGGGACAGGAGTATAGGTTCCCCTGGGCCCCAAGGGGCCTGTATGCTTTGGCTCTCTCTTGCTCCTCTGCCTTCCATGGGCTGGACTGCTGGAGGATGACAAATGAGATGAGGCAGAGCCGAGTCATCCCAGGGAAGGTGACCCTAGTCCAGACAGTCCAGTTGACTGCAGATGCGAAAGGGAGCCCAGCCTTAATCAGTTCAACCTGACTCAGACCAGGGGAAATAATAAAAAGCTGCCACTGTTGGTGGTTTGGGGATGTTTGTTATGCAGCAGCATTGTGGCAACTGACAACTACCAGAGCCACACAACTGTGTTCCTCATTAACCTGCAGTGTTCGTCATGCTCCCTGATCCATGGCACCTGCTTCATAAATTTTTGTTGAATGAATTAATGTACTTTGGGAAGCACTGATATAACTTCTTGTCTATCCCCGCAGGACATGGTAAATTGTCCTATCTCTAAGCTTTTACTCATCCCATTCCCTCTGTCTAGAATGTTCTCCTCCATTCTCTGCCTGGCCAACCTCTCTTTTGGCTTCTGGCGTCTATCTGGCATCTGTTCTCTTTGGCTTCCTCTGACCTGCCTCCCCTACCCCAGCGGGATGAATCTCTCCCAAGTTAGTGCTCCACAGCCCTGGGTGGGGGGTGGTCTGCCGAATGTTCATCCCACTGACTTACCTTGGCTGGTTGGGTAAATGTTTTCCCCCCACTGGATCATGAGCTCCTTCAGGGCAAGAGCACATCTTGCCTGTCTCTGCAGCCTGGATGACTAGCACAGGACTAGTCCCACAGCTGGGCCTTTGAGAGGTGCCGGTCCACTCACTCCCACATGCAACGCACCTGCCATGAGCCAACTAGATCAGTGGAATAGCTTCATCCTGAACCTGAACATAATAATCATAAATGTGCATTGTTGCCTACCACTGAGGTTTGGGTTGGTTTGGTATACAGCACTATTGCAACTGCTGACTGTTACTCTTGGCCCCAAGGAGGCTTGGCTTTTCTGGTAGTTTCCGGCTACTTCCCGCATCTGTCAGCCAAGCCTGGGGGAAGGTAATGAGGTACAGCTCCGCTCCCCTACCTGGGAGGAGCGTCTCTTCCGTGTCCTCCTCACCCCTCCCCAGTGCCCGTCCCAACAGCTGCGGTCGCCTAATAAATGAAGAATTCAGAGCCACAGACGAAGGTGGGGAAAATTGTTCTGTTTTAATTAAACTGACTGAAGAAGCCAAGACACAGACAGAAAGAGACTAAGAACAGACTGGAAATAGTTTAGAAAAGAAATGAAAACCGATCGCAGAGATGTCAGTGCTGGGTGGAGTGGCCGGAGTGGGGGCCAAGCCTTCACGTCAGCTCCAGGACCACTGTCAGGGCGAGCACCAAGGTGAGCCGGACGCCGGGAGGGCCAGAAGCGGAACCTGGGTTGGGCGGCATGGAGGAGGGTCAGGGTCAAGGTCAGGGCCACTGACCCGGGTGGGTGTGGCAGGGTGTGGATTCCGGAATGGCAGAGCTTCAAAGGGCCCCCACAGAGTCTGGATTCAGCAACAGGATGTACTGGGTTCGAATACAAGTTCTGCCACCTGTTGCACCAAAATGGGTGTGATCTTTTCTCTGTCCCGGGGCTGCTGGGCTGAGCCTGGTGGCCATGGGATCATCCAGTGGGGACCAGGTGCAGGGACTTCCATTGTGAAATGTGCGGTGGGCTCAGTGTGAGGAGGGGAGGGCTGGTGGGCTGGGGGGCAGGGTCTGGGTGCCATGGGGTGGCAGCTCCAGGAGGACAGTATCAAAGTCTCCAGCCGGGGCACCTGACTGTCCTATGGAGTGGTCCCGAGCCCGGTGGGGGAGCAGGCACAACCCTATGGTCAATTCTGGACACATCCTCTTGGGGCCAGGACACTAAGTTCTCTGAGCTAAGAGAGCTGGAGTTCATTGTGGATAACAGTGGTGGGGAGGAAAGGGGGCACACTAGGTCCCTGGAAATCCCCACTGGCTGGTTTGGGGTTCTGAGTGCCCCCTTATTGCCTCAGCACCCACTCCTGACCGCCTCTGACCCAGACTGCTGAACTGGAGGACAGGTGCCTGCCTGAGGCTCCAGGGAACGGCAAGGGGATGCGAAGGGGCGGCTGGGGAACCAGGGCGTCCTGGAGCCTTGCAACTCACTCGCTTTCAGGCAAACAGCTCTGAGATTGAGGACTTACCATTGGAGTCCTCTGTTCCTCTTGCAATATTTGGGTTTTCTGTTGGAAAGAACAGGAAGAGAAGCGGATGGGGGCAGCATTCAGAACTGGGTAAAAGAGCTCCCCGGTACCCAGCCCCCACCGTGTGGCATCACGTGTGAGCTCTCAGTACAATGGAAAGCCTCAGTGGGTTCTACGGATGCAGAAACTGAGGGAGTTTAAGCAGGGAGGTTAAGCAGCTTGCCCACGGTTGCCCAGCTAGGAAGTGCTGGGTCTGGGATTCAAACCCAGAGCTCTCTGGTTTCCAGCACGGAACTCTAGTATTTCACATAGGGCATCCTCTCGGGCCCAATTTAGGGGATCCCAGCATCCCTTGATGCTCCCTCCTCCCCGAGACAGCTCAAGCCAGGGCCGCCCCTGGTCGTCCTTCCGATCCCCAGTCAGGACGGCGTACCAAAAACAATGAGCCGGGTGTGTGTGTCGGTGGAGCCCAGGGGGTTCTGGGCGGTGCAGCGGTACATGGAGCCGTTGAGCTCAGCGGGAACCCGCTCCAACACCAGCTCCTTCCCATCAAACTCGGTGCTGCCATCCAGGAGGCGGCTTCCAACCCGTGTCCATGTGAACATGGGCTCCGGGAAGACTTCATTCTGTATGGGTCAGGACGGGGTGGGAATCAGGTGACAGGAGGACCCATTCTGCCAGTGCAGGAAGGGGTCAGAGGCCTGGCATGGCCAGGGCTGGAAACACAAGGCCATCCCATGGGTTGGGAGTGGCTGCCCCAGGACACCAGGGAGAGAAGGACTCTAAGACTCAACAGACGGTCAGGGTCCAGGAGCTGTGTCTGCTGTGAGCTCCGGATGGGAGAGCAAAATGCACGCACATCTTGCCATTCCTCATCAAGCCCAATTTTGCCCCACAGACCAGGACACTGAGGCCTGCTGCAAGTGCTGAAGGTCAAGGAAAGGCTCTTGGAGATGCCGCCTGGGATGCTTGTGACCACTGGCGCCCGTACCCCCTCCCACCAGCCTCCCAGATGCTCAGGGAGCGGCCGACCTGAAATCCATGGACCAGAATCCTCACTGTGTCCCCAACCCGGGCTCTGCTGGGCGTCATCATGATTTTGGGTCCTTTGGGGGCAACTGTAGGGAGAAGAAGGCCAGGTCAGAGAGGTGTACGTAGGTATGGGGAAGGGGACACTGAGCAAGGAAAGGAGGCTCAGGGAAAATGGAAGAGGAAGTTCTAGTCCAGTGGTGAGTGTCCTTAGGATCAGCTGCCACAGAACCAGGAGCTCTGATGGTGCCGGTCCATTCATTCACACCTGCGCTCGTTCATACTCAGTTCCTGCACCCCTGCAGTCAGCCAGAGCCTGTCCGAGAGCTGGGCATTCAGGGGTGCCCAGAAAACCACGTCTTGTGGGGTTCATTCTCAGTAGGGATGAAAGACAGACACAAGCCAGTGTGACCAGGGTCAAGGCAGAGAAGCCCAGTGGACAGTGGAGTCAGGGATGTCTCAAAAGAAGTCTACCGCAAAAATGACTCAGCCGCGAATGGGGGGGGCGACTATTTCCACAGCCTTGACCGCTTGAGGCACCCCAAACTCCCACCTGCACTAAACCCTGGTGAGGAGGGACTCTGCTGTTCCTGTCCCCTGCCCAGCTGGGTTCACTACGCCCAGAGAGGGCAAGTGACTTGCCAAAGGTCACACAGTGAGGAGGAGCCAGGACAGAGCTCAGCTCTTCTCCCCTCTGCTCCAGGGCTCCTTCTACTAGGTAATCTGCACAGTGGGGTTTTCTGAAATCCCTAGGTTGGAAGTGGCGGGGGAGGCAGACAGGTGTGGAGGGAACATTCCCTTCCGTGGGCCTTTGTCTTCCCTTTCTCCTCCCATTCTCGTTTCTCTTCTTTCAAGGCCCTCTATAGCTTGAGCCTGACGGCACGACACCCAGGGTCCTTGCTATCCGGTACACAAGAGAAAAGCAGGGCTAAGAGAGCTGCTGGGGCAACCACTGGGGCCTCAGAGCCTGTCCCCTTGGGTTCAGATTGGGAAACCGAGGCACATAGGTTTTAAAAGAGGCTTATCCAAGGTCACCCATGGAGCTAATCCCCATGCTTCCTGGGGTTCTTTCTTCCAGATTCATGCCTTCAGTTGTTCAACAGGTCATTCCTGAGCCACTTCCGTGCCTGACTCTGGGTGGAGCTGGGAGCACCTGCTGGCCAGGGCCATACGCTTCTGTAGGGCAGACAGTCCGTGTGCAAACAAGCACGTAGACAGAAGGCACGAAAACATGAGAGTCCTGCTGTCGCACCGAGGGTGAGTGGTGGCCAGAGGCCCTTCCCAGGAGCTGACATTTCAGTGGAGACACGAAACTCAGGAGGAGGGTTCCGGGGAAGGAACAGCCGGGACCTGGGGCTGAGGCCGAAATTCAGGGAAGGAAGGGCGCAGAAGACCACCCTCCACTCCGTGCCTTCTTGGTGAACATCTTCCAAGGGAGGGAGCAGGAGAAAAGCTTTGTCCCAGGCCCTGGGGCTGGCCTGGGATCGCCCCCACCTGGCCTTGCCTCCTCCCCAGCCTCTCCTTCCCACTGGGCTCTCCTCGAAGAAATCCAAGCAGCCAGCCAATGTGGGTGGTCCCCCAGGCACTCCCAAGTTCATTCTGCGAGAACGAAACTAAAGGACTATTAATTAAACCACGAGCCAGGAATCTAAAGTGCTACATGGGGCTGAGGGAAGCATGGGTGGGAAGAGGGGGAGCGCAGGGAAGGCTTCAGCTACCATCTCCGCCCGTGGAGGGGAGAAAGGAGCCCTGGCTCCTGGGATCCCAGGGCAGGTTCTGGTCTAGGGCATGTGGCCTTGGGCCAGTCACTGCACCTGCTTTTCGCAGGTGCACAATGACAACAATAAGAGCAATCTTTGCACACACACCCCCAGCCACCCGCCCCACTGTGCTGGTGGTCTGGGAGGTGGTGGTGTGCAGGGCTGACATTGGCCTTGGCCGGGAGTCTACTGCGCACCACGCCTTGTGCAGCACCTCCTAGAACTTCCCAACCTCTGGATTGTCCCTGTAAGGAAACCAAGGCCTGGCAGGGCCTGGGACAGGGGTCAAGAAGCTTCCTCCCGTTCTTTTTTGTCCCTCAAGGGCTGTGAAGTGAGTTTGCGGGTGCAAGCCCCGCACAGGGAAAAGTGGCCCTGAGTTATTTCGTCTGCTCTTTTTGTCCCTCTGGGATGGCACTGTCTGGCTGCAGCCAGCAGAGGGCGCACAAGGGCACCCCGCCTGAGGAGGTGTGAACCCCTTTCCTGTGCAGGTCAGTCTGCTCACTGTCCTGTGTGCCACCTGATCCTTCATGCCGAGGCCTAGGCCTAGTGACAGAGAGGAGAGGGAGCCTAAGATGCACAAGACCCCATTTCAGGCCTATCACCCATCCTGGTGCTTATGAGGTTGGGTACCAGGAAACCCATTCTGCAGGCCTTTAACCTGGCCCTCAGGAGGGTCGTGGCTTGCCAGAGGTCTGGCCTTGCCATAGGCAAGGGGGTGACAGGAGCAGGGCTTGGTGGCACACAGGTCTGTGGAGGAAGGCCCGGAGGTGGGGAGGATGGGAAAAGCAGAGGCTGGCTTCCCCTGGGGCTTCTGAGCTGCCTGCTCCCAAGGACTCCCATTCAGAGCTGACCCAAAGAGACAGTGGGGGGCAGGAGAGAGGTCTGGTCCACCCTCCCTCTGAGCTCCATCCTGGCAGCCATTGCAACTACCAGTGCCTTTGCAGCAGGTGGGCCTCTGCAACAGCCCCTCCCCCCAATCCCCACTACCTATAGAATGCTGCTTCCACAAGCCAGGCTCCCTGCTGCTGCCCTCCCCCCACCCCCCTCCCCTGAAAGTCACCAGAAGCTCCTGGAAACCGAATCCTGCCCCCCACCACCTGCTCCTAAAACACAGCATTGAGTAGGTCCAAAAGGAATGTTCTCAGCCCCTGGACTTTTCCTGATCTCCAGAAAGAGGAGGGGTCCAGAGACCCAAGGTTGGGGCCTGGGCTTCTGCTCTCTGATGGTCTGACTTGGATGTGTTAGTTCAAATTGCTGGGCCTCAGTCTCCTTACCTGTGAGCGGGGAGAATAGATATTACACTATTTGAGGAGTTGCTCTGAAAATAATAATGGGGGACAGATAGGAGGCTATGATATGAAATGTAAAGTGGCATGCATCTGCCCAGAGGAGGGCAAGAGAGCCTGATTATGTAAGCTGCCTTCCTAACCTCTCCAGAGCATTACAACAGCCTTGTGAAATCTCTTGGAAAAGCCCCTGTAGGCTTTTCCAGGAATTCTGGGTGTTCACTAAAACATCCATCCATCCACCCACCCACCTACCCACTCATCCATCTGTCCACCTACCCATTCATCCATCCACCCATTCATACACTCGCCCATCCATCCATGCATGCACCCATCCATCCACCATTCATCCATCCATCCACCCATCCATTCATCCATCCATCCGTCAACCCACCCACCCACTTATCCATCCAACCATCCATCCATCCAACCATCCATCCAACCATCCATCCATCCAACCATCCATCCATCCAACCATCCATCCATCCATCCAACCATCCATCCATCCATCCATCCATCCATCCATCCACTCACCTACCCACTCATCCATCCATCCACCTAACCATTCATCCATCCATCCATCCACTCACCATCCATTCATCCATCGATCCACTCATCCATCCATCCATCCATCAACCCACCCACCCACTTATCCATCCATCCATCCACCCACTCACCTATCCATCCATCCACCCACCCACTCAACCATCCACCCATCTAGCCCCCCATCCATGCACCCAATCATCCATCCACCCATTCATCCACCCACCTACCCATCCAACCATTGATCTACCTACCTACCCACTCACTCACACACCCATCCAGCCATCTAGCCCATCTACTCATCCACTCATCCATCTATCACTTATCCATCCATCCAACCATCACAAACCTACCCATAAACCTACCATTCCACTCACCCACCCATTCACTCATCTGCTCTCTACATATAGTTCTTTACTCTACACCGAATCTGTGTCAATTACTATGCAGGGCAATGTAGGGGATACAATGATGAATAATAACAGTAGCTGATATTGACTGAGTACTTACCCTGTCACTATGCTAAGCACTTTGTGTGTATTTGCCTTATTTAATTATCCCAACAACCCAGAAAAGTATGAATTAATTATTAAACAGGTGCTTACTAAGTAACATGTTAGGGATTGTTTTGAGCCTTGCACCATGCGAACAACGCAGGTATAGACCCTGCCCACATGGACTTTAAATTCCAGAGGGGGATTCAGCGAATAATGAAACACGTAATACACCTGTAGCTTGAGATAAATGTGATACCAGGAAATAATGCCACGGAAGGAGTTGATGGGACCAGGAGGAAGAGGCCGTTTGAGATTGGGTGTTCAAGGAAAGATCTTCTGAGCAGAGGGCTTGAGACTATCTGGGGCAGGAATATGCTAGGCAGAAAGGAAAGCCAGTGCAAAGTCACAGAGGTGGGCCTGAGCTGGGCGTGTTCACAGGAGAGGGAAGGGGACCCCGTGGCTGGATAGATGGAGCAGAGGGGGGGAGTGATAGGTGAACACCGCTGAGATTTGGTTTTAAATATAGTGGCAGTCTTATGGGGCAATACACTCTTCTTAAGAACACAGTGTGATGAATCTTAACGTGAACACCTAAGTATCCACCATCCCAAACTCTAGAATGTTCTCATCTCTCCAGAAGTTTCTTTTATGTCTCCTTCCATCTCCCACAGGGAAACTGTTTTGATTTCTATCACCAGAGATTTTATGTCCCAGACATTTATTACAGAAGTGGAATCACGCAGTATGTACTCTTCTGTCTGGCTTGTTTCGCTCAGGATAATGTTTTTGAGTTCTGTCCCCATTATTGCCTATAACAGGGTTTCATTTGTATTGACCAGAAGTAGTTCATGGTGCAAATATACCACAAATTGGTTCACCCATCTTCCTAACTATGGACATTTGGTTTACTTCCGGTTTTTATGGTTGCCGTTGTGATGAATAAAGTGGCTGCAAACATTCATGTCCGAATCTTTGTGGATATACGTTTCCATTTCTCTTGGGTAAACACTTAGGAGTGGGACTACTGGGTCATAAAGTAGGGGTGTTCTTTTTTTTTTTTTTTTATCTTGGTAAGCAACAACTAAGAGTCCAATGTCATGGTACTCTTTTATATTCCCAGCAGCAATGCATGACGGTTCTGCCTGTTCTGTGCCTGCGCTGGGCAGGGAGGTTCGAATTCGAGAAAGAAGAGTAGGAACTTGCCGGCATTCGCTGTCACTGGCTTTTCCAACACTAGCCATTCTAGTCACTGTGACATAGTGTATCTCACTGAGGCCTTAGTCTTCATTTTCCTGGTGATTAATGATATTATACACCTTTTAATATGCTTATTGTCCTCTGCATTTTTTTTTAAATTTTTAAAAATTTTTAATGTATTCTTTTTTTAATTGAGCTGTCTTCTCATAACTGATCTTAGTAGTTCTTCATATATTCTGGATGCCAGTCCTTTGTCATTTATCTGTTTTGAGAGTATTTTCTCCTGGTCTGCTGTTTGCCTTTTCATGCTTCTAAAGGTGCCTTTTTATGAGCAGAAGCTCTGAATTTTGATTCCGGCTAATTTAGTCATTTTCAATTTTTCATTTGGTGCCTCTTGTGACCTTTTAAAGAAATCCCTGCCTATCTCAACATTACGAAGCTATATTTCCATGTTTTGCTTTTTAAAACCTTTCTGTTGTTGGGTTTCACATTTAGGCCTGGGATTCATCTGAAATTAATTCTCGCATGCATGCGAGGTAGGGGCCTGGGGTCATTTTGTCCTTAAACTTCTCCGGTGGTTCAGGGCTGTCTGTTAAAAAGACTTCTCTTTCCCTATTCAACAACCTGGGGGACTTTGGTCAAAAATCAATGGACTCTCTTTATGTGGGTCTATTTCTGGACTCTATTCTGTTCTATCAATCTATCTGTCCACTATTGGAGGGTCAGGGGTGGGTGTGTATCGGTGCCATGATCTGATTTGTATTTTAAGTAGATCAATCAGGACAAAGAACAGAAAAGGACAAGAGTGGGGGCTACTGTAATAATGCGGACGGGGACCGATGGCACTTGGGTTGGGTGGTTGGAGAGGAAACCGTGAGAAGTGGCAGATGTGGGACAAGTTCTCTGGTGGGACTGCCAGGGCTTGGTACTGGCTTGGACGTGGGGTAGGAGAAAAGAGCGGGAGAAGCGGGTGACTACAAGGGTTCTGGCTCCATTGATGGGAAGAAGGTAGTTGCCACCTACTGAGATGGGTTCTGGGACCACCACGCATGTCTTCTTGTGGGCAGTGGCATTTGAGCTGGGGAGGACGTTCCAGCAGAGGGAACAGGAAGGCTCATGGAGAAGCATGGTCTGATCTTTGCTGGCCTGACCTTCAAAGTCCCAATCAGATGGTTGGATTCTCTGCCCCAAGGTCATCTCCTTGCCCCTTCCACTGTCTTCCAGCCAAGGTCAGAAGGCAGGGGGCCCTCTGCTCCCTTGGGACCCCTCTGGTTCAGAGCTTTCTGCACAGGTTACACCTACTGGCTCTGAGGATCCTCACCACAGGCCCAGCAGGTGGGCAGTAGAGGGCAGCAGTGAAGGTGAGCCTGGGATCAGACCCGGCTGGGTGACAGGGGAGGTACTCCAAGGCTGGTTCCCCTCACTTATGACATGGGAACGAGGACGCCATCTCTCACTGTCCTGGAGGCTCACTGCACAGGCGCAAGGAGACCTTGTGCAGAAATCATCTTGTATAGACCCGGGCCCCTGTCATTTATGAGGTCCCAATTACTCGCTGCATTCAATAGGTCAGAAAACTGATGCTCAGGATCATGAGGCCTGAGGTCACCCCAACAGGCAGCAGCTAAGGGTGGATGGGAAGCCAGCCCGGGATTTCTACTCATCCACTGTACCTTGTGGCCCTGTTGTGTCCCCCACTCCCCACTTCCCTGGGGGGCACAGCCATGCCCGTGCATGCCCCTTGTCTGCGGTGGGCCTTGGCCTTGCTCTGATGATGGGGGGCGGTGCTCCCATCAAGAGAACCGTGTGGGATCAAGGACAGAGCAGGTGAGTGCTTTAATCGGGCGTGGGGTGCAGGTGGGAAGGGGGTGGGGCAGGCCCTCAGCAGCACCCCCTCCTCACCATCACGGAGGTGGGAGATATGAACTGCAAGCTCATCCCTTCGGCTGCTCTGGAGTCCTTGTCTGGGCTTTCTCGCTCTCGGTGGGGATGGGGCAGGGCACTGTCCCGGGAAGTCAATGCTTGGGCAAGAGGACCTGGGGACGGCTTTCTTGGGAAAAGCTGCCCAAGAAAGAGTTACGGCTGCTGTGCCTCCCTGCCCGGGGCAGGGAGGATCGAATGCGAGAAAGAACAGTGGGAAGCACAGAGGGTCCAGAGAGAGCAGTGGGGGTGGGCTCCAGGCTGACAAGGTCCCAGCGTCTAGCACCGGGGCTGTCTGTAGGGGCTGCTCATGAAGTCTCCATGGAATGACAAGCGAACAGGGCTCAGGACGGTGGCCCACCCCAGTGGGTGCGTGAGGAGGCACAGTGAGAGGCTACAAGCGAGACTACGGGGCCACAATGTCCACCTTCCAATCCTCGTCTGCTTACTTTGAGCAATCACAGGTTCAGCAAACTTCTCTGGCCCTCCATATTCTTGATCCTGATGGACCAAATTCCCCCGACCTCTTGCGTTTCCGCAAACTTCCCTGATTTCCCTGGGACCCCTCCCCATGTTCCCCAATCCAGCCCAGGAACTTCTGAAGATTCTGGAGGCATCTGGGTGGCTCAGTCAGTTAAGTGTCTGCCTTCAGCTCAGGTCATGATCCTGGGATCCTGGGATCGAGCCCCGCATGGGACTCCCTGCTCAGTGGGGAGTCTGCGTCTCCCCACCACCCCATCTCACTCACTCATGCTCTCTCTCAAATAAATAAATAATCTTCAGAACCCCAGCTCTGATCTGTGCCTGCCTCCCGTTTGCTCCACCTCCCCCCAACATCCTGCCAGCCAAGGACCCTGCGTCCAGGCTCCCCGCCACCCAGCTCGGCCGGGGGGCCGGCAGCACGGCACCCACCAAGTCTTACCCAGCGTGACCTCTGCCTGCATGGGCATCGACAGCGCTGGGTGCTTGACCTCACAGCTGAAGAGGGCCTCGTTGTCGATCTGCGGGTTCAGCGCCCAGGTGAGCAGGGCGCGCACCTCCACGGTGCCGTCGCTGCCGGGGGCGTGGCTGTGGCGCAGGAAGTAGATGGGCTCGTTGCTGTGGACCCAGCGCGGGAACTCGCGGCTCACCACCGTCTCTGGGACGTTCTCCGTGGTGGGCTGGAAGAGGATGCTGGGGTCCGGGGTCAGGCTGCGGGCGGGGCGCTCTGTGTAGGGACGCCCGCCCCGGTTCTCGGCGTCCAGAAGGGACAGTGACCTCTGCATCTTGGTGTCATCCAGGTCGCGGTGCAGGAGGCTGCGGAAGGGCCTGCTGTCCTGGAGGGGACCAGAGCTTGCAGCCGGCGGCTCGGACAGGGGCACAGCCTCTATGGGTTCCCCATCGCGTTTGAAATAAACCTGAAATTGCAAGGAGGGTGTGGGAGAGACTGGGTGGGAATGACCTCGACCTCCCCCATGGCTTCTCAGAGGAACCAGCCAGAGAATGCCAGTTCCTTCGAGACCTCCTCCTCCAGTTCCCTCCGGCACCCCCAGCACGAGTCAGCTCAGGTCCACGGGGACACACAGCTCCTGGCGGCAGAGGTTGAGGGCATCTTCTTTACCAGCAGGTGAGCTTCTCTGAGCCCCCGTTTCCTTGCTTGTAAAGGGGAATAAGAGCACAGACTCCTTGGTCGGGGCTGTTGGATGCTTAAGTGACATGGTGTCCCCAAACAGGGGCCCGCAGCAGCCACCTGGGCTCCAGGCAGCCCGCCCCTGCCCACCTGGGGACAGCCTGCGGAAGAGGGAGAAAGTGGGCGGTCACCAGAGAGTAAAGGAGCCTTCGGATTAAGAATGAAGAGGAAAGGATCTCAGCGTGGGCGCCTTTTACAGGTTTGGACCGGAAGGAAGGAAACAGGTGCGTGTGTGTGGGAGGGCGCCGGCGTGCGGGGATGAGACTTAAAGCCCGAGTCTGCTCGCTTTCTCTGCTAATGGGGAATTCAAGTTCAGAGAGGCGGCATTTAATTTAATTTGCTGTCTTTTTATTTTGGTACAGGCGCCCAGAGGCCTGTGGGGATTGGGTGTATTTCTTTAATAAATCAGATAAATAAATCGATGGGAGACAGGGAGACAGGAGAGCAGGAAGCAGCTTTCTGGGGATGCGGGTGCAGGTGAGGGGAGGGAGGAGGATGCTGAGAAACAGAGAGGGGGGTTGGGGGGAGGGGGGGAGGGGACTGCCGTAGAGGCAGGAAGAAGAAGTGGGGGGTTGGGGTGAGGAGGCAAGGAGCAGTGTGGGGGGCTGTGGCTGAGGGAAAGGGAGTGGGTCGTGGGCAGGAGGAGGAGGGAGAGGTGGGGAATGAAATGGGGGACAGGGAGAAGCTCTCAGCGTTTATAGCTCCAACGAAGAATCCCATATGCACGTCAAAACCTGCTTTGGATTTTTCTTTCTTTCTTTCTTTCTTTTTTGAAAAGTGCTTCAAAAGCAGATTTGTAATTTATACCAAAGAACTCTTTTAAGTTCTGACATCCCAGGCACATGTACGATGCCTGGGATGTGGGGAATTAAGGATCCTATGTGTGTGCGTGCGTGTGTGTGGAGAGAGGGAAAGATGCCTTTAACACCTATATCTGTATTCAACTACATAGATATGTGCAATTGAGTATTTTATTGCCGTATCTTAAATGGCAGGCGCAGGCAGGGGCTGGGGGTGGGGAGTCTTCCCGCAGCCCCGAGGCTGTAAGGAACCTTTCTTTGTATCCTCTGGAAAAGAAGTTGTTCTTTGGAGAAAAAGACCAGCTTGTCTGATTATAGGAAGGCCAGACCTCTTTGGGGTTCCAAAGGGGGAAACTTGGGGGCCAAATCCTGCTCTCACCAATCAGTGGGTTTAAAATGCCTTTTTTTTTTTAATCTGTTTCCTTGGGACTACAAGGTGGCAGCACATGGGCGCCACCAAAAGCTTGTCTCCCCATCCCTGCCTACTGCTCTACCTGTGCCTAGGTGCACCTGCCTCTTTCCCTGTCTTGGGTCTCTCTGCACCTCTTTCCTGCCCTGCCCTAAGAAGCTGGGTCTATCTGCGCCCAGGTCCTGGAGTCAAGTTAGCCTGGACCCCCAGGTCACCCCATTACATCATACCTGTGAGACAGATCGGGGTCTAGAATGCCTTGTCTCTCCACCTTGAACTCTAACCCTACCCATCCTCCACTCCAGCCCTGGCCCCTCATTGAGCCTAGTGATGTATGAAACTCACAGGGGCAGGACTGTTATACAATTCTCTTGGAGGAGGCCTTGAAATCAGGCAGCCCATGGGCTCCCAGTATGGGTTCAGGGAACCCTAAGGGTTCCATACAGGTGCTTCAGAGGTCAATAAGAGCAACTTGCCCTTCCTTCACTTTTAAACGTTTTATACATGAGGCTTCCTGTATCTCCTCGAGGCCAAATAGGTCCTGTTGCTTCTAAAAATCTCAAAATCTGGTGGCTCCTGGGGAGCTCAGTCTAGTTCAGTTCAAGAGCTCAGGGTCTTGAGATCAAGCCCCATGTTGGGCTCTGTACTCAGCTGGGAGTCTCTCTCCCCTTCTTCCTTTGCCCTGCTCACCAACACCCTCTCTCTCAAATAAATAAATAAATATTTTTTAAAGCTGAAAATTTTAATGTTATCCCCTTCCTAAACCTCCTTGCAGAACCTGAGGGGCAGAGGTTTCTGCTCAAGGTCATTCAATGCATGTGGCAGGGCCGGGGCTAGAACCCAGTTCTCCAGCTTCGTGCCCCCCACTCCTCGGAGTGGCCATGACAATGACTCGTGAGCTGGGGTGAAAGATCTTGAAGCAGTTAGGTTGAGTCTAATACAGAGTTGGACCAAACAGGGATTCTCTCTCGTCTTCCGTCTGTCCTTTCTTCCCTCCTTCTGTCGTTCCTCCTGCCCCTCTTTCTCCACAGTGGACTTGGAGCTGGAGGCCATGAACTTGAGTCCCATGTCTGTCAAGAGCACTGTGGGTGACTCGGGACATGTCCTTTCCCCTCTCTGGGTCTCATTTGTCTCCATCCTGCTCAGTAACTGGGGCAGGAGTGTGCTTGATGCCGAGCTTCTCTAAAGATGCATGTGTAGTTCTGGGACTCGAGGGTCCAGAAAAAATGGGGCTGTCTGTGCCGGGATCTTGGGAGCAAGGCAGACACATGGACACCTGGGGCAAGGGGGTCAGATGAGTGGATGGGTTCAGACCTGGGCGGATGGCACTGAGTTAACTTATGGAGACCACACCCTCTCCCTTTATTCTGCAAAGTGGGCACTGCGGTGACATGGCCAGCTGGACAAGTCACTGAGAAGGGTGGTCCAGCAGGGGCTGGGGAGGGACTGGGCACTCCACGGGTACTCACTGTGGGCGCTGGTTTCCCTCCGGACACGATGCAGACCAGCGTGAAGTTCTGGGCTTGGTAGCGGCTGAAGGGGGCTGGCATGTCCGCGGCCACCACTTCGATGGAGGTGGGGGGAGCTACCCAAGAGGGAAGCACAGCGAGACAGAGGTTTAATGAAAGATTTGGGAAGAGTTTACAGATGACCTATGATGGGCCAGGTCCCGGGGTCGGGGCTGGGAGCAGGAAGGGGAGGAAGTTGCTCGACTCCAGCGGTGCCATTGGCATCAACTCTAGTGGGAACGATGTCCGGCTGGGCACACAGGCAAGGGCTCTGCCTCCTGGGGCAGACAACCTGCTTGCGAAGGTTAAATGTGGACCATGCAGTTAAATGTGCAAAGTGCATCAGTGACCGGGAGGTAGAACAGGTATAGAGAGGTTCCTGCCCGAGCCTGAGGGAGTGACATTGTGCTGTGATCTGAGGAAGCAAGAGCAGCTGGAGGACAAGTGTGGCAGGTGGAGGGAACCGCACATGCAAAGGTCTGCAGCATGTTGGCCCAGGGCAGGGGGTGGTGGGAGGCAGCCCGGGGCAGCGGCTGGGGTGCCGTGCAAGGAGTTGGGGACCAGAGGATGTGGTGTCCAGGGTGCCTGAGAGATGCAGGGTGGGGGACAGCACCGCTGATGGTCGGCTTGCAGTGCTGTGCTGGGGCTGGGTCCTACCAGCTCATGAGACCTCACTGTGCCATTTTCAGGACTGATGTCAAGCAGTTGTTGGACTGCTGGTCCCTGAAATCGGCCACAGCAGGTGTCTTTACACCACGGAAATTGGCAGCCACTACAAATAAGGCTTTTTGTATGTCTCCTTCCCCTGCCCCAGCTCCCAGAAAGAGGGTTTCCCAGCACACCACTGGTTATGAGTTTTTTCCTTTGTCCTGAGAGCAGTGGGGAGCCATGGAAGGGTTTTAGGCAGGAGCAGTGACATGATCTGAATTGCATCTCGGAGACTAAAAACACAGACAGTGATTCAGGCTAGACAGGCTGGCCATTTAGAGCAGGCTGAGGGCAGCAGAGAGTACATGACTTGGAGAGACATTTAAGGCCAAGCTGCTGCTTTCCTTTCCTTTTGGAAGTTGGCTTATCTTGGCTGGTCCCATCTCCCACCGGCTCTGCTCTGCCTGCCGGCCACCACCGGCTGGTATGACAAAGCCAGAGCTCCAGGGCACTGTGCACTCCACAGCTGGAGCTATCGGGAGCTCCTGGGTCTGAATCCCAGATGTCATCACACCTCCATGTCCTTGGGCAAGTTACCGAAACTGTAAGCCTCAGTTCCGCAATTCGCAAAACAGGAGTCAGACTGGGCAGACGTCCGTGAAGGATGAGTGAGTTACTAGATGTGTAAAGGGCTCAGCACAGGGTTGGGAACTGCTCTTCTTAGGATTCCCACAATGGTTTCCCCAGCCCCTTATGTTCAGCCAGGGTAGGGGCTAGAATCTGAGAACTTCAGTTGGTCAAGCCTATCCACGTTGTCTTATCCATCCTTGGGTCAAGAGCAGCGGCGGGGGGAAGCAGAGAGAAGGAATTGCCATAGGTCTTTCCTTCCTGCAGGGGCTTTTCACTCTAGTTAAGTTTAATTAAGTTTGATAAACATTTCCGGATACCTACTCGGTGCTGGGCATGGTGCCAGGCACCTGCTGTGGGTGCACAGTGATGAAACACAGTGACAAGAAGCCCACAGGCTGGGGCTGGGGGAGGGGGCTGGTGACAGCCGCCCGGCAACTCTATTTTAAGGTCTAGTGAAATGAAGCCAGGTAGGAGCCATCCATTCATTCAGGCAGCCGCCACGCAGCCGCCACGTGCTGCTCTATTGGCAAGGGAAGCGGAATGAACGAACGGGAAACAATGGGAGAACAATAGATACAGAATTGTAATTAAGTGTAAGATTGTAGGAAACAGATGGTGAGTGGGGTAGGAATTCGGAGAGGGGAAACGCACACCGGAACACATCCATTAGCCAGAAGTCCCAGATTCTGCAATCTAACTTCTCAAACTCCAGCAAAACACCTGGGTCCCCACAGCAAGAACCGACGACTGGCCAACACGATGAGCCAGGAGCTGTTCTCAGCCCTTAGCGTGGGTGAATTCATTCCACCCTCCCCATCAGCCTAAGAGGTGGGTTTATTTAATTCCCATTTTATAGATGGCAAACTTAAAGTTGAAGGAAATTGCCCAGGGGTTCACAGAGCCAGGATCTGAACCCAAGCGCCCCAGCTCTGACATGAGGTTGTGCCACCTTGGTCTTTGGAAAGAAGAAAGGAGTTTGTATCTACCTTTAGCCCAAAGTATGCCCATCTGAGCCACCAGGAATGCTCATTTAGTGGCACAGCTCAGCCTTCATAGACACTTTGTGATGCAGATCCCTCGGGAGCGCTCCCGTGGGTGGCTCTACTTACATCAGCTACCCCTGTGACAAAGGGACCGTGCCAGTTAGAACTGTGGCATGAACCTCTGGCAGCACTCAGGGTGTTTGTGCAGGTGTTAAGTGTACCCTGCAAGACTCCTACAGGCTCAGAAATGGCATGGCCAGCTTCAGTGTCACTCATTCTTTCTCACTTTCATCCACACCCTTAGAACTTTCCTTATAGGACCGCTTTGAGGAGGAGACGGCAGGATGCTTCCAGGATGCCTGGCCGTGCACTGTAGCGGAGTTCATTATGATCTGTATCGCCGTTACCCGGGAGGTGGCGCAGGGCAGGGGTTAAAAGCATGGGCTGTAAATCAGACTACCCAGAGTTCAAGGAGCAGCTGTACCACGTACGTGCTGTGTGATCTCGGGCGAGTGGTTTGACCTCTCTGAACTTCAATGTCCTTATCCGTGAAATGGAATTACAGGGTACCTGTGATGATTGGATGGAAGGTGTTTTGAAAGGGCAACCAATATACGTCAGGGGCGCTGATTAGTAGTTGTAATTTACTAACGTACTTTCCTGAGGCTTCTTGCTACTGGCCTGGAGAATGAAAGGTCTCTGCCATTGGGGTGTTCACAGTTCAGTGAGAAGACCAGAAGATACCCCGGCTGCACACCTTCCAACATAGCAGTCAGCTCACCCCATGTGGCTGTTGAGCCCTTGAAATTTGGGTTTTTTGAGTTCTTCTGTGTAAGCGTAAAATACGCACTAAATCTGGAAGCCCGTTGTCAAAAGAATGTTAAATGCATCACTAATATTTTATATTGAAATATAAATTTCAGTATACATTTGATATGCTGAAACTATGTTTGAGCTCTACTGGACTTAATAAATAGGTTATTAAATTTAATTCACCTTTAAACGCTTTTCTCCATGTGGTGATTAGAAAACTTACGTATGTGCTTTGTATGATGTTTCTACTGGATCACACCGGTCTAGACCTTCCATTTTACAGGTCAGTAGACTGAGGTCAGAGAGAGGGAGAGGTCTGCCTACAGTCACACTGTAAGTCAGTAGCAGAGCCTAGACTGGCACTTGGGACTTCTGAATGCTGGCCAAGGTTCTTTGCAGAGCATAGGTACCCCCCTGCCCCCCAACATGCACGTGCACACACACACGCATGCACACGCACTTATTACCGCTCTGGAGATCTGCACCCACATCACGCAGGCCGCCCACTCAGACAGACCCTGATTGGGAGATGTGTTCCTGTCCCTCGTTATTTTTCTGAGCAGGTCTTAGCAAAATGTACAGCTAATCAAGCTCGTAAGACAATAACAGATCTCAGTTGTATGGACAATGACACAGCAGAGCTGCTAATATCCGTGTGGACAGCCCCGGCTTCCCACATTCGCCCCACCAACATAGTCCTCAGTCTCTGTGTCCCAGGAAAATGTCACTCTGCATCTCGCCTCCTGTCTCCTGGTGGAGGGCTCCAAGCAAGCGCAGGCAGCCAGGGAGCTGTCTACACCTGGGAGCCCCTGGCTGTTTACAGATGCTTCCTTCCACACATCACATCATCCTCTCCTTCCTCCCTCCTCCCCTTCCTGTCTCCAGCCCTCCTGCCTCCGGCTGCCTCCTCTTCCCCGCCCCCCCTCCACCCCCACCCCATTGCCACATCTGCTCCCATACCCGTGTGCGCCCCTTCCCATCTTCATGTCCGTCCTCACTCTGTCTCCCCAACCCCATCTCCATGCTCATCCCCATACCCAGCCTTCTTACATTCTCTGACCAAGGTCAAAGCAAGCACCCCGCTCTGTTCCCCATGCCTGTTACGGATATGTGGCCCCCAGAACAGGGTCCAGTCCAAGGCAGGTGGCCAGCTGCTGCACAGGTGTAAATTTCATGCAACTTCCTAGACGAGAACAATCCCGAGGTCCAAGCTGGGCTCCAGAAACAGCAGGATAAAGCAGGCCACTGGGCTGTGAGCCATGGGGCATAGAATGGCAAAGAATCTACACACACCCCTGCCTTGTGGGTGTCCCTCTCCCCCACTCTTCTGCAACATGTCCAGTGCCCCCATCACGAGTGTCCCGTTGCTGTGAACCCTGGGAATGTCTCTTCAGACGCTGGTGCAATGCTCTCCTGGGTGGCGAGGAGGGGGGTGCCCACCAGCAATATTTCCCTGAAAGGACCATCCTCAGGGGATGAACCACGGAGCAGGCATCATTGGATCGGGAGGGGATGGGTCCATGGGGCTAAGAATCTAGCCTTGAGCAGAGCTTCAGAACTGACAAGCCACTTCCAGACACACGGCCAGCCCTGGACCAGCAGAACCTCCCTGGCTCTACATGTCCATGATCAGAGACCACCCCCCCCCCCAGAAAACACCCCTGAATCCCCGGACCCCACATCAAGTCAGCCAACTTCCCAGTTTTGTTTGACTTGGTCTTAAGCACAGAAGACTGCAGCGAGAAGTTCCCTGGACAGATTGTGTCTAGCATTAGGAAAAGTAAGGCAGCTTCCCGGCTGCCTCATCCGCAGCCATGGCCACAGCCACAGCCACCCTCTGCTGCCCCGTTCCTTGGGCCGCCGGGGGAGGGAGGGTCTGCGGTTATTTTATTCTTGACAGTTCACATCGACACAGCGAGGTAATGGTCGGGTGATCGGTTTTATGAAATTAACTCTGAAATATTGCCTGTCTTTTATCTCAAAAGCAGGACTTTGTTTCGGTCATCGTAACTCACTTTGAAGGTAATATGATGGTTCTTGGCTCTGTAAATCACTCTGTGGCCTTTGGAATTTGGGAACACGAACCTGTTCTTACACAAACCGCAGCAGGCCCCTGTCGAACTGCAGCTACTGGAGGCAAGTTCTCTCCCCATCCGTGAGGTCCTCCCCGGCCCCTGCCGGAGGACCGGCTCAGACAGAGTCACACCCAGGGTCCAGCGCAGGCTCTGGACCAACAGCCCATGGAATCATGGGTAAGTCCGCTGACCCACCAGGCGCCAGTCTTCCTACCTGTCAAGTGGGTTCCATAAAACATACCCTGCTAAATTTTCCACTTCCAGGCTAGAGAGAAGCAAAAGAGAAAATGGACATAAACCTTCCATAAGGACATCAACGTTCTGTACAAACGGAAAGGATTATGTATATGACCCTTCTACTGCCTACACCCCTCCCTGGGCTGAGGGAGCTTCTTTCTCTTCCAGGAGGGGCCAGTGTCTAGAGGAGGGGAATCACCTCTCCTATTCCCTGGGTCCCACAGTGTGACGGTTTTGAACACACTCCAGCTCTGACTATCATTTATCATGGGGCGGTAACCAATGAGATTTCGGGAGGGGTGGGGGAGGAAAAAGACAAGTTCAAAATTACATTATTTGCAAAAATCCATTCTTTGCTCTCAGCATGCCTGCTCTATTGACTGCCTTCCTTTCAATCAGCAACCAGTCATTATACCGTATCTTGAAAGAGAGAGAGAAAAAAAAAGAGCCACCCACAACATAGATATGTCTGTGCCTGAGTCCCTCTAGGTTCCCTGTTTTAAATTCTTCCCTTTTTTAGAGGGGGTCCCCCATTTCAGTTTCTTTCCATCCTCTCTACCACATCTATAAGGTGCCGCTCAAAGGAGCACCTCCTCCAGGCAGCCCTCTAGGAAGCTACCCTGCTCGAGCCACACTGAGCTGCCCAAGGTTCCTCCTGCACCTCGCTCCCCTCCCCTGTGCCCTGCACAAACCAGTCCTTCTGTGGATTAACGCTGCCTCTTCCTTTAGGACTGTCCTCAGGTGCTGCCTCCTCCAGGCAGTCTTCTAAGACTTTGCAAGACTGGGTTAGGGCTTATCCTCTGACGGCCAGAGCATTCTCCTTTTGTCATTCACACTGGTGCTTGTCATTCTGTCCTGGGCCCACATCTGTTTCTCCACGAGACTGTGCTCCCTGAAGTGTGGAGCTTTGCTCTTCCATCTACCCTCAGCTAGTGCAGGCCTGACACACGTGAGTTCAAGTTTAATTCCTGTTTCCTTCTTTCCTTCTTTTGTCTCAGCATGGGCAAGTGCACAGCCTGTTTGTGGAAAGGAATCCCATGAGACCTTATAATACTATGGACCCTGCCTTGCCTTGACCAAGGCCACCTTCTCTGTTACCATGCTCCAAGCACACTGAGAATCTGGTCCATGAACATCCTAAGCTCCTTCAAACCCCAGGGCCTTTGCATATGTTGCTGCTTTCTGCTCAGCTTTTTGCATGGTTGGGTCTTGCTCATCTATCAACTATCAGCTCAAGTGTCACCTCCTGATCTAAGGTGGACCCCCCATTTATTCTCTGTCACAGCTCTTTGCTATTTTTTCACAAAGCCTGTCATAATGTTCAATTATTTCATATACTGGTTTGTATCTGGTCTTTTGCTCCGACACCCCCACTAGAATGTGAGCACCAGGAGGGAAGGGGAGCCTCCTGTCCATGGTCCATCCCAAGCACTGGACACACAAGGATTCGCTCAGTAAATATGTGCCATGTGAATGAGTGAATGCATGGGGGATGGACCCAAGCACAGTGCCCTCCAATCCCTGCCCCATTTGGAAGGGGCTGAACTCTCTGCCCCCTCCAAGATCCTCCCTCCTAGCAGAAACCCCAGGAGGAAGCAGACCCCACCCACAGGAGAGGGACTTCAGCAAGAAAAAGAGAGGGGAAAAGCACAACACTTTGGTTTATGGGAAAATTAAATATTGAACTGAGTAGTAACAGCAGCCAAGGGAAAAAAAACCTGACAAAAAGCCCCCAAATGGAGCCACCATCAGTGACAAGAGAGATAAACGCAGCGTCTGTGCTTATATGGGCTGCAAAAGGCCCTGCTATGCGGCAGCTGCTGAGCCCACCCACCGCCCCCTCCAACTTGACAGTGGGTGGGAGTCCGTGGGCTGATGCGGCGGTGACGGACCTGGGTCTAGGTCATTGCCCGTGTGGGCAGGTACTGCCTGGGATTCTCCCTGCCCGGAGTTGGCTCGAGGAGGGGGGGGGGGCTTCTGAGTGGACAGGGTCACGGGGGAACTTCCGGCGGCTGCAGGCACCATCCATCCACCCGCCTTCCCCTGGGCGGGAGCTGGCTGGCAGCGCCCGGTTCACCTGCCTCGCCCCTCCCCTGCCAGCTGTTGTGTTTTCGCAGCGGTGGAAGATAAAATTAACAACCCCAGCTGGAGGCTCTGGCTGACTGCTCTGGGGGAGCAGGGCGGGGGGGGGCGTGCCGAAGGGGGGTGCAGCATGTGAAGCGGAGAATCGGCGAGGCTGGGCAGAGCGGGATCCGACACCGGTGACTGCTGATAGAGAAATAAAATCCTGCGTGTGCGCGCTCGCACGCACGCACACTTGCACACTCAAAGTGGGTGGTGGGGAGGCCAGGCCACAGGTTTTAGTGTCGGACCTGGATGTGTATTCTGGTGCAAAATGATAGACTATACCTTTCCCCTGGTGGCTCTCAGCGTGGACCAGCAGCATCGGCCTTACCTGGAGCTTGTGCAAATTCCCGAGGCCGCTTCCAGACCTACTGCATCAGAACTGGGGGCGGCAGCGGGGGTGGAGGGGTGGGGGCGAAGGAGGGAGGGTCCAGCCATCTGAAGCCTTCAGGGAGATTCTAATGCAGGCTCAACGTGAGAACCGCTCTTTTTGACTTTTGTGAGCCTCCGTCTGTTCACGCCGAAGTTAGGGGTAATAAGATCCACTCGGTGGTGGTCGTCTGTGCACCGAGGACTTGGTCCACAGTAGGTGCTCAGTGAACGCTGGAGATTATTACTGGCAGGGAGAGCAAGACCCAGGGGAATTAGTGAGGCTCAATCTGGCTGCTCCAGGCCCCAGAAGACAGACCAAGGGTAGAACTCTCTGGATGGAGATTACCGCTCTCTGAGCTGAGTAAAAGGACCTCAAATCCCCAAATCCGCGCCCCACCCCCACCTTCCAAGCAGTTCAACTTTGGGTTCATGCCTTGATTGGCTGCTTCTCAGCGGCTCCAGCTTTCTGATTGGCCTCCTAGGCCGTCAGTCCCCTGGGGGCTCTCCTCCCTGTGCCTGGGGTTTCTTGGCCAGAGGAGGCAGCCTGCTGGGTCGCCTCTCCGCAGCCGCTGTGGGAGGCAGGCTCAGCCCCTCCACGCCGTTGTAGTTTATGTGGCAATAGAGCAAATGTGTTCAGGCCCATGATAGGTGCCATTTCTGCGGAGATGAAATCTATGGGGTGTGACATGAATCCGTTTTAAATAGCAGCAAGGCTGGCTATTTGGAGGATGTTTTCAATGTATCCCAGAGGTATATATTACACACATGGGCGATTTCACCAGGTGCCGTATTTGTAGCTTTATGAAAGACGCCTGCGGAAGCCTGCGGAAGCCTGGGGAGGCCCTAGTAAGCAGGGGAGCACACTCAAGATCTGGCCAGGGGCAGCGGCACCCAGCTCAAGTTCTTCCTGCTCAAGTTCAAGTTCAGCCCATTCTGTTTCTCCCCCACTCCACACCCACCAGAGAGCACTGAGCTGGAGCTTGGAGACCTCCCCTTTCCCCCTAGGAAGACTTCTGTCCTTTCCAGCAGAACTGAACCCCCAAACACCTGGGCCTTTGTGTTCTGGGACTCGGAACTGGGCTCATCCATGACCTTGGGCAGCTGGCCCTGAAGTCACCACCCTCCTGTCCACAGTCACTGTCGCCCTTAGGCAGCTGCTAGTTCCCTGGTCTCATCCATAGAGCAAGGATGATATTGGTGTCATTGGTCCACGCAGGGCGCTTGTGGGGACTGAAGAACATAGCAGGTGTCCCCCCCCCCAGCCAAGCTCCCAACAGAACCCCAGCTCCCGACCCCCGCCAACCCCCAGCTCAGAGCCCTCTCTTCCAGTAGAAGATTTCCCGGGGGGCCCCTGCGGCTGAGTCTCCCTACTCTCTCAGCATCTTAGGATTGATTTCCTGAGTCAGAGGGCAGGGAAATCATTCTGGCCACTTGCTTCTCATAAAGCCAATTCCAGGGCGGGGGTGGGGGTGGGGGTGGGGAGAGAAAAGGCAGGAATGGAGCAGAGGAGCTGCGGAGAAGGGGCATTTGGTGGGATGGGGATTGTGCATGTTTTCTCCCCAACATTGTACGATGAAAATTTTCAAGCCCAAGAAGTTCAAATAACTGTCCAAGGACCTCTCCCGCCCCCACCGCCCAGGTTCTAGGATGAACATTTAACTGCACTTGTTCTGTTGCCCATCTATGAGACTGTGGGAGAGGCAGAGCCAAGCTTCATTGCCAACAGGATGGACCCTTGGCTGGGATAGAGGGGCTCGATCCTGGGGAGGTGGCCTCAGAGATCCGGCATAGGCGGCCTGTCCCTCTGGCCTTGCTGGGGCCCCATCTCTGAGCCCTCTAACCTCGTCCTTCCCCAGGTTCTGCCCTGCCTCTGTCCTTTCCTCTGTAAAATGGGGATTGCAAGCAACAGTCCTTAGTCATATGTGCTAGCACCTAGTCATAGGACCAGTGAGTCACAGGGCCATTGTGAGGATGGCCTGAGCTCCTATCTGTGAAGTGCCTAGCAGGACACCTCATGCGGGCGAGCCCATATTCCCACTGGCCATTCCGTTTGTGAACAGCATCTTCCATCCCTGGCCTGGAACAGCATCTGGCCTCTGCCTACACCGCTCACTCTGGCCGCAGGCCTGGGAGCTCCTTGCGCTAGGGACGCGAGTTCATTCTGCTGGCCCGGGGCCTGAGCGCGGGGAGCACAGGGCAGTTCCCAGCAAGAGTGCTCTGAGTTGATGTTTGCAGGGGTGACTGGAGGGGAGGCAGATTTGCTCAGTGAGCATCCCCTTCTGCACCCGAAGTGGAAGGCCCACTGAGTCCCCAGGCACACACAATGGGTGGGGTGAGGGGTGGGGAGGGCCCTTGATCATCATCTATGCTCATGGTGGTCATTCTGCGGCAGGGTCCATGATAAATGCTTTTCTGCATTAGAGCCTCACATAACCCAGGAAGTAGGGATTATTATGCCCATTATATGGAGACAGAAACTGAGATGTTCAAAGGCAATGATCCACAGCTCTTCGGCCAGCAAAGACCAAGGCTAGCTCTTGAACCGTATCTGGCTTAAGTCTCCAGTCCAGGATCACAACCCTGCACCGCCTGGCCCTCCATCTCACCGGCTCTGGGCTTTCTCTCAAAGCTCTCCTCTGCGATGCAGTGACAGGGCTGGACCACGTCACTGCTCACATGCGAGGCTCGGAGGGGGGCAGGTCTGGAGGGAAGCGACAGCAGGAGGGGTCAAGGTGACCAGCTGTGAGGCAGTGGGACTGCTCAGCAGAGAAGGACCAGCCCCTCCCTCGCGGGGATCCTCAGGAGCTGGAGGTTCCCTTCCGATGGGCCTGGGGGCCACAGGGGAATCAGTGGGGAGGGTATGGCTGGACCCAGCGTGCTGGGTGAATACTTTCTCTACCCTAAATTCCCCTCCCAAATCCCAGACCCTTCCAGCTCCCATGACATCCCTGGACACATGTCCCTGGATTCAGGGGCCTGGTCTGGCTTCACCTTTCCTCTCTGCCTGTGGCCAAACCTGGTAGACAGAGGGCAGGTGAGGCCTGCGGCAGCTTGGCACGAGAGAGGAGCACCTTCCCTCCAGCTTCCGCCAAGACTGGCTTGACGCAGGCTCAGGAGCCAGGCTGCCGTATCCTGGCTCTGCCCCCTCTTAGCTGGGTGACCTTGGCAGGTCCCTGAGTCCTGCTGTACCTGTTTCCTCATCTGTAGTGTAGGGATCGTCCTATCTCCGGGATAGGGTTTGAAAGTAAGGTTTTAGACCCTGGTCTGGCACCTGGCAAGCTCTGAATAAATGTCATTGTCCCCAATGTGGCTGTGATTACTCTCAGGGTCACTGCCCACTCCTCACCCATGCCTGGGGTCCTGTCATGCAGGAGTGCTCCCCACTCTGCCAGACTTTCCTGCTCCTACACTGTTGCCTAGAGGGTTCCTTCTGCCTGAAATGTCCCTGTGGGTCTGCCCCCATCCTACGGGGCTCAGCCGTACACCTCCTCCTCCGTGAAGCCTTCCTGATTGCCTCCCCCTGAAGGAGACCCTCCCCTGGAAACTCCCCCATCCCTCAGCTTGCACTCTAGTCCGCCACCCCCTTATTTTCCTCCTGCTGGATTCTGGAAACCTGTGCTCTTCTCTGGCTCCCTCATCCTTCAGGGATTCCTGCAGGACAGACAGTAGGTCTCATATTCTTCCATTGTCCCCAGAGCCTAGAGGTCAGGCTCGGGATGCAGAGACAGGGCCTGGGGATCTCCATGTGCCATTCACTAGCCACAGGATCGCAGGGAAGTTGTTTCTCTCTCTGAGACTCAGGCTCCTCGTCTGTAAAATGGGCATAACTACAGCCACTGTCTCAGCAGCACGCGGGAGCATCAAACAGGAACGTGCTCACGAGGACAATGCCTGGCACGGTGCTGCTTGCTGCTGCCGTGAAGATTATTGTGATTATTAGGTTTATCGGTTTTTAAGATTATTGCTCCCAGGGACTGAGTGAGGTAAACCCACCCTCCTCCAGAGGGGGAAACTGAGTCCAGGGACGCTCTGCCAGCCGGCAGACGAGACAGGATGGCTGACTCCCAGGCCAAACCAACCTGGCACGTGGAGTTGGCCTCAGTTTCCCCTTCTGTACAGGAGGCGGTGGGATTCCTTCGCTCTCCCCAGGAGAGGCGGCAGGCAGCAGACCCTGCTCCAGGGGCCGGCTCACAGTTGCCCTGCCCTCCCTCCCAGCTCCGATACAGCTCTGTTAACACCTGCACCCTCACACTCCAGCCTGCTCCTTAAATCACGGGGCCCGAGGCACTGCAGTTTCAAAGGCCACATATCACCTGTAATTAAGGGGCCTGTCCCAGGGAGGGGAAGTTTTTCTGCTGGAGACACTAAATCCAGCTCCCGGTGGTGAAGGGGATAAAGCATCACACTGACCTAACACTTGTCAAGGCTTAATGACGCCCCCGTGGGCCAGCTCCGGGGGGGAGGGGGGCATGTGGCGGGAGGTTGGGGCCGAGAGGGGCTGGGAGTAGGTGGAGGGAGACAACCATGGGACAGATACGGAGCCCCTGGTCTGGGGGACACCGCAGGAGCACCACGCAGGAGCAGGTGACGGCCGCCGGTGGGGGGGAGCGGGGGGCAGCCCCCCTGCCTGCACAGTGCCAGGAAGCAGATGGGTCTCTCCAGCTTGGCTCAAGGGGGCACAGTGGGCCCCTCTGTGAGAAGCTATGCGGGGGCTCCTTAGCAAGGCGGCCTGGGTTTGAACGCAAGCTCTGCCACTCGCTTGCTGGGCAACCTTGAGCAAGTTACTTAACATCTCTGGGCCGGGTTTCCCATCAGAATGGGAACGACAGGGCACCTGTCTCCTAGAATGGTGAGGATTAAATGAATTAATATATTTCATATCCTGGAGCCAGGCTTGGCCCCCGTAGCTGCAAAATTCACCTTTATTCTGGCATACCTCCCACATGACAGCTGTTCCCCCAAAGCGAGAACACACTCATCAGGTCTCAAAATGCTGGTCGGAGCAGGACTTGTACAAGTGAGGGATGAATGCGCGAACGGTCTGCTTCCCTCACAGGACGGCTGGTGACACCAGCCCTGTGGCCCCAGGGACAAGCCGCACAAAGCAGTACGCGGCTCGACGAAGCTGCCTCCTTCCAGCCTCCCTTCCCCGTCGGAAAGGTCACGCAGCTTGTCCGTCTCACACCCGGACTGCCCTCCGGAGGCCGGGTCTCCACCCCGGCTCAGGCCCTCAGGTCCCCACAAAGGAAGACACCAGAGAACTTTTGGTTTCATACTCTAAGCTTCCCTTCATGAGCAGACTCGGTCTTCTCTTCTGTAAAAGGGGGACACTGATCTTCCTGACTTCCCAGAAGGCTGAGCTGACGGGGCAGCCCAATTATTCCACACTGTCCCTGTTGAGAGGAGCGCTGGTCTCTGGCCTAGGCCCATACGGCTGTCATATTGTCCCCCACTCAGAGAGGAGCAGTGTCCCTCCGTCTTCCTGGCAGCCTCACACAGAGGGAAAACTGGGGGCTCTTCTTTGCAGCATCCCTGAGCTCAGATCCCAGGCCACTCAGTGCTGTGGGATGTTCGGTAAGTTCCCTACCCTCTCTGTGCCGTGCCCAGTGCCCACTGAAATGGAGGCAGCATGGGGCCAGCCTGCGGTGGGGAGACTAGAGTCTGGACCAGGTTTTGGAATGTGCTGGGCCTGTGGCTGAGTGCACAGGAAGCTGCCATCAAGGGCATGCCTCCTTTGCAGGCCCAGGGTTCAGACAGGGAGGGATGGAGGATTCCAGAAGCCTGTGCAGGAGGCGGTCAGCAGGCTTGGGCCTTTGGGGCTGAAGCTGGGAAGTGACCGTCCTTGGTCGATGACCCAGTTAGCTCCAAAGTGCTCCTCCGAGCCCCAAACCCATCTGTCTGGCCCCTGTCTGACCTGGCTCTTAGCTGGTGACCTGAGCTAGCGGGAGGCCTGAGGACGGGCAGGCAGTATCTTTTCTCCGGGTCCCTGGCCAGGTGGAGGCTCTCCAGGCACTTAAGTGTGCCATCTCTGAACAAGCTCTCACATCCCTCCTGGAAGACCCTGGCCGCCCTGGCCCCAGTCCTCCGGGCTGTAGACCCCTCCAGGAGCCGAGCCCTGCCAGCTGTCTCAGGCCCCCGAGGCCCATCGAGCTGTCCCCTCAGAGTCTCCCACAAGCAGTAAGGGGGCCTGCAGATGTCCTTAGGACCACAGCCTTGCCTTTCCACCCCCAAAGCCCATCTCTTGCAGTCACCGTCTGCTGAGCGAGACCACAGGTCTCACCGGTGCCTTCTTAAGGACCATCTTAAGAAGGACCCATCCAGGGCTGGGTCCCGCCACGTCCTCCCCATCTGGTCCTATCTTTCTGGTTGGTCCCCATGTCCTGTGGCTTCTGTCTGGAAACGCCTCACACGTCCAGCCTCTACGGCCCCCGCCCTGGGCTGGGCTGGGGCTGTCTCTCCCCCTCCCGCTGCCTGCCTTGTCCTCAGAAGCCGCTGGCAGACCCAGGCCGTCAGCTCTTTCTAGCCGCCACCCTCAACAGCCCCGTTTCCAGATGATGTAACTGACACTGGGGAGGGAAGCAGTCTCTCACAGCGGGACTATTGGGAGGGGGGCGGTGAGGCTGCTCTTTCCTGGTGTCTTCTGCAGGGCAGCATGGGACCCCATAGTCCTCACCGCCTGGCTGGGAGAGCTCCCCTCGGCTGCCATCACTTCCTGCGGCCCTGGCCCCACTCCCCGGCCCCGCGGACACTTCCAGGGTAGAGATCAGGACAAGGTGACAGTAAACACATCGCCCTTTTTGAGAGCACTCACAGTAACCTATGACATAGGACATTTCCTGTCCCAACTGGGGAGGGGGCTGGTGCTGCTGTAACCCCCATTTAGCAGACGGGGAAACTGAGGCTCAGGAGATGAAACAAATCACTTGCCAGTGTAGGGCAGTGGCTCTGCTGAGGGCTTGGAGCCAGGCTGCCTGGGTTCGAATCCAGCTCTCCCCTTGCTAGGCCTGTGCCCGTGGGAACATTTTCTAGGCTCTCTGCTTTCACACTTGTACAATGGGGAAGGGAGTCGTGGGCCTCCCTCAGAGGGCTCTTAGGACAATGAGTTAGCAGGGGCGGAGCAGATCTGTGCCCGGTGTGCAGTAAATACTCAAAAAACATTTGCTGCTTTTATTATCGGGAATTCCAGAACTGGGTTTAAAAATCTATGGCTGAACCCAAGGCCCATCCCCTTCGCCATTTCCCAGCTCTCGAAGGAAGTAAATGAAGTTTCCAGTCAACCTACTGGAATAGAGGAATGACTCTTCATGCGGGTCCACGCAGCCCTGGCCCAGCTCCGATCTAGAGGATCCCGGGCACTCACGCCACTCACCCAGAGCCAGTGGGAAGAGGGACAGGGAAGGGAGGGGGCTTAGAGGTGGGTCTGCCGGACATTTGCTTGGGAAACAATAGTGCCCAGGCCTGGCCCTCTGGACCCTGGGGGGCATCTAGGGTGGGAGGTGGAAGTTTGGTTTCCCCCCTCCCCCTCAGCACCCCAGACTCCTCGGTGGCTCTGGCTTGGATCCCAACCTGCCCCGTATCTCCTCCTCTTTGTCCTGAAAGCAGCCTTGCTCCCCAGAGCCTGTGGCCACGGCAACCGCCTAGGGCCAGTTCATACAGTGTGAGCCCAGAAGGCAGCTCCTCCACTCAGGCTCCAAGACGAGCAATGAGCCGATCATTACCCACCCAGCAGGCATCATGAGCTGTGGGGAGGGCTTCGTGGCAGCCCTGAGTCTCGCCTCCCACCTACCCTGCCTGGGGTACCCCAGGGATTCTCAGACCAGCGCCTCCCTCCACAGACCTAAGCTGTCTCCTGGACTGCCACATACTCAGGGCATGCGCTGGATCTGCCTGGGAGACGCACATCTCCCCATGGCCGTCCTGCACACAGGCAAGCGTCTCGAAAGAGGTTCTGCTGGTGCCTGCTTTCCCGCTAGCATCCTTTACAGGCAGAGCTCTGTTTCTTCCTTCTGCTCAGGCCAATGGCAGCAACACCAGGTCTTTGAGGGGTACAGGCTCTGCCCGAAGCCCTCAGATCTCCCAACCCCCTTGGAGCCACAGACTTTTCTTCTTCCCAGGTCACAAGAGGCCCTTGACATTCCAATTATTGGTCCTGGGAACGTGCTCCTTTTTCTAGAGAGGAGCACAAGGCTCGGTGTCCAGAGGATAAGATTCAGGAATCTGGTCTTAGAAAGCAGAGTTCCAGATCTCTAGAAATTCTAGTTCTGGCCTGGCCTCATGGATGTGAGCTCAGTTCTGTCACACGAAGTAGGTTCTTTCCCCTGGGAGCTTTGACCAGCCCCAGGGGAGCTTCTTTTCAAGGGAAAGCTTGAGGAACTGGTCCCAGGAAGACTTCCCGGAGACTTGCTGCCCCAAGTCACACAGCCGGGGAGGGACAGAGCCAGACTGGAGATGGCCAGATGGCTTTAAAAAGCATCAGAAATAACACACGTAAGGAGAGATGTATAGGTCAATGGAACAGAATAGAGACTCCTGAAATAAACCCTCACACTTATAATCAATCGATTCTCAGCAAGGATGCCAACACAGTTCAGTGGGGGAAAGAAGAGTGTTCAAAAACGGTGCAGGGATGACCAGACATCCACACGTAATTGATGGAGGCAGAGGGCTCCTCCACAGAATGCAGAAAAATTAACTCGAAATAGATGATAGTTTTCTGTCTCCTAGAGTGGTCCAAGAGTCTGCAAGAAGGCATAGGAGAAGAAGGTGGCTCCTACCCCTGCCATCGTGAAGAAGCAGGAGGCCAAGAAGGTAGTCATTCTCCTGCTTGACAGAAGGCCCAAGAATTCTGGCATCAGACAGAACATCCGGCCCTTGGGGACCTCACCGACTGTGTCAAATGACCCTGCTCCAGACTTTAGAAATGTCTAAAAGTGCCTCCTACGATTAACTAGTTCAGGACTGCCAAAGGGCTACTCCAGTGCTGGCCCACAGATTCAAACTGGAGACAAAGCCAGAGAAGAAGCAGAGATTGCTGACCCGGGCTGAGAAGAAAGCTGACGGCAAAAGGGAGGTCCCCACTAAGAGGCCACCTCTCCTCCCAGCTGGGGTTAACATGGTCACCACCTTGGTGTAAAACAAGAAGGCTCAGCTGGTAGTGATTGGTCCTGCTATGGATCCCACTGAGCTGGGTGTCTTTCTGCCTGCCCAGTGTCGTAAGATGGGGGTTCCCGACTTCATCGTCTGGCAGAAGGCCAGGCTGGGGGGTGTCTGGTCCACAGAAAGGCCTGCACCACTGTTGCCTTCATGCAGTTTAACTGGAAAGGCCAAGGAGCTCCGGTTAAGCTGGTGGAAGCCATCGGGACTGATTACAATGACAGATATGATGAGATCCACTGTCACTGGGAGGCAATGGCCTGGGTCCAAAGTCAGTGGCTCTCATTGCCAAGTTGGAAAAGCTAGAGGCCACTAAAGGACTGGCCACCAATCTGGACTGAGTGGATGCTGTTGAATTTTCTGTACATAAAAGCAATAAAAAGTTATCTTTCGGGCAGTGTCAGAAAAAGGAAGAAAGGAAGGAAGGACTGACGGACAGACGGAGGGAAGGAAGGAAGAAAGAAACCGTAAAACTAAATGTTAGAGTTTTAAACTATTAAAACTCTTAGGAGAAAAACAGGAGTAAATTGTGACCTTGGGTCAGGCAAAGCCTCCTCAGCTAGGACACTAAAAGCACCAGCAACAGAAAATAAATGCAGGGAGTGAACTTCCTCCAAAGGAAACCCTTTCATCCTTCAAAGGACACCGGTAAGAAAGGGAAAAGATAACTCACAAAAGGGGAAAAGATATGCAAATGTTACATCTGATAAGGCCCTTCTATCTGAAATAAAGAACGCGTGCAGCTTAATGATGAAAATCACCTAGTTGAAATGCTCCTGCGATCTGAAGGCATTTCTGCAGAGAAGGTTTCCAAAGGGCTCCAGAGCACATGAAAAGATGATCAACATCATTAGCCATTAGAGAAACACAAACCAAACCCACAAGGAGAACCAATTCACATCCACCAGGATGGCTGTAATCAACAAGACAGGCAGTGGGAGTGGGAGTGGGTGACGGTCTGGAGAGATGGGGACCCCCAGGGTGCTGGAGCGAAAGCAAGATGTTGCCGCTGCCTGAGGTCCCTCTGAGGGTTAGACTCAGAGTTACTGTTCGGTCTAGCAATTCCACTCCTCGGCATACACCCAAGAGAGCTGAAACTATGTTTACACAAAAACCTGCCCGTGAATGTTCCCAGGAGCATTACTCGTAACAGCTGAAAAGTGCAGATGTCCGTCAACTTGTGACTGTATAACAGAAATGTCGAGGGATGCCTGGGTAGCTCAGTCAGTTAAGCCGCTGCCGTTGGCTCAGGTCATGATCCCAGGGTCCTGGGATCGAGTCCTGCCTTGGGCTCCTTGTTCAGCAGGGAGCCTGCTTCTCTCTCTTCCTCTGCTTGCCACTCTGCCTGCTTGTGCTCTCTCTCTCTTTCTCTCTGACAAATAAATAAATAAAATCTTTTAAAAAAAGAAAAAAAAGAAAGAAATGTCGTGTAGTGTACAACGGAATAGCATTCAGCCATAAAAAGGAAAGAGGGACTGATGTGCATTCCAATATGGATGTAGCTTGAAAACCTTACACTAACTGAAAGAAGTCACAAGAGTGACAAAGACCATGTATTATGGGATTTATATGAAATTCATATGAAATCCACAGAGATTATTATCCACAGAGATAGAAGTTAGATTGGTAAGGGTTGCTTGGGTGGCTCAATTGGTTGGGCGCCCGACTCGATTTTGGCTCAGGTCATGATCTCAGGGTTTTGGGATCAATCCCTGCATTGGGCTCTGCTGTGCTCAGTGTGGAGCCTGCTTGGAATTCCCACCCCCCCCCATTGCCCCACCCCTCCCCACCATTCATGCGGAGGCTCTCTCTTTCTCTAATAAAAAAAAAAAGAGAAAAAAGGAAAGTAGATTGGTGATTACCTTAGCCTGGGGTGAGGGATATGGGATGGGGAGTCCTTGCTAATGGGTATAGATTTAGAAAATCTTCTAAAATTGGTTGCACAACTAAAAGTGTTTGCACAACTCTGTGAGTGTGCTAAAAACCATTAAATTGTACACTGTAAGTGAATTAATTATATGTTACATGAGTTATAGCTCAATAAAACAGTTTTTTAAAAAAGGAAGAAAAGCACCCAGATGCACTTAATAAAAATCCAGTAAAACATACTGAAAAAAATAAAAAGCAAGCTATGCAAAATTTATTAATAACTGCTTTCTGCAGGGGGACCTATCTCCTGGCCCCAGGTTTTGAAAGCATCTGGTCTGGTTTGGTGCCATGAAGGCCTTGGGCTCCAAAATCCTACCTTTATCGGCCATCCTCATTTGGAAGCCTACACAAGAGACACAGGGATCCCACGAGAGAACATTTTCTTAGTGCCTATTAATATGTCAGTAATAGTCGAGCAGAATGGGTACATGTGTAGGATGTCTTTGCCTTTGTTCTGCCGCTGTCTGGCTGGGTGTCTTTGGCAAGTTCCACACCTATCAGTTTCCTCATCTGGCAAAGAAATGGCAGCACCCATCTCCCGGAGCTTTAGAGATTATGTGATAGGTTAGTTTAGGAAGACCTTAGCCCGGTGTGCAGCATGTTCATAAAGGCTCAGCAAAGGGCACCCCATGCGCGTGGGAGTCAGATGGCAAAATCCTCTTCTGATGCTACCTCCTGGCTCAGCGACTACTGTGGGCCAAACTGTGTCCCGGAGAAAGATGTGTTGAAGTCCTAACCCCCAGCCCCTGCGAACATGATCTTATTTGGGAAAAGGATCTTTGCACATGTAACCAAGTTCCGATGAGGTCCTTGTACATCAGGGTGTGCCTTCATCTAATGCCTGGCGTCCCTAGGAGAGGGACATGCGGACACAGAGATCCAGAACCACAGAGGGAAGCCACCCTGTGAGGATGGAGGCAGAGCTGGAGGGAGGCATCCAGGAGCAGAGGAAGGCCAAGGACTACTGGCCACCACCAGGAGCTGGAGGAGGCAAGTAACGATCCTTCCCTAGAGCTTTCAGAAGGTGGTAGCCCTGCTGACACCTTGATTTTAGACTTCTGGCCTCCTGAACCATGAGGGAATATATTTCCGTGACTTTCAGCCCTGCAGGGTGATCATTTGTTACTAGCATCCTGGAGGTATCAGACAGCGGGGTCAGCCTGGGCTTCTGCATCTGTACTGTGAGCTAGCCATCCCCCCTGATGGCACCTGAGCTCCACGAGGCAAAGGATTCCTCCTTCTCCACTGCATCATCAGCACCTGGAACTGCACTTGGCCCTGGGAAGATGCTGAGTCAGACAGCGTGGGATTAGGTGCATGAATACCTCAAGTCCATGCACCCAGGCCTCACCTTCTTGGAAGGCCTTGTGGAGCATCTGTTCGAAATACCCCCCTTGCCCCAGGCTGGACCTGCCTCTGCTTTGCTCGACCACCCTCTGATACCCACAGGCTCCAGTGGTCTCCTTGTTCTGTCTGCCCCGCCCCTTCCTGCCTGGTCTGGCCCACGAGGACCAGGAATTTTGTCTGGCTCATTACTGAAGCTCACTTCCATGATGTACAACAGCCCCTGGAATGTACTAGGTGCTCAATAAATGTCTGCTATATGAATGAACGAATGAAGGCTGGATGAATGAATCCGTGAGATTTGGAAGGCCTGCAATCGTCGAATCCATTTTAACAACAACAACAACAAAAAAAAACCCTTCTGATGTTTTTACTAGAAAAACAGTTCAGTACTGGACTTGTCCATGTCACAAGTGGGCGCTGACCTGGATTTGGGCCCAGGGTTGCTGGGCTCCAAGGGTGCTCCTTTTAGAAGGTTTGAGCAGCAAGGGCCCCAGGGTCGAAGTGTATGAGCAGTGCCCACGGGGCCTAGGGCACAGGAACCCTCTAAATTTTTGAGTGCCACATGTTCCTGGGCAGGGCTCGGTCTCATGGAGACCCCACCCCCCGCTATCTTGTTTCTGCATAATCCCACCTCGTCACCCCCATGCTTGCTTGACCTTGTGTTATCAATGGCCTTTGTGTCAAAGGTAGGGATGTGTCCCTTGGGAGCTCAGAGCTGCTGTTAGGTGCACCAGCTCTGGGCTCGGGGTGACCTGGTGGACACTTGGGGGATCCCCTTAGCCTGCAGAGCCTCCTTCCTTCTGTGAAATGGAATGACGGTGCCTGTCTCGGGGGACACTCGTGAAGGTTGTGTGATCAACAGTGTGGCGGCCACGCAGCCTGTGCTTGATGGAAAGTGGCCTAGATTTTTCGCTGCCGGTTGAGAGGGCCCCCTCGGGGGCAGGCCTGTATGGTGAGGGGGGCAGAGAAACCTTGGCTCTTGGCCTCCTGGCGGAAGCAGGAGAGCAGCGTCTCTCGGCACTGGCGGGGGTGGGAAGTGTGGGTTCCCACTTAATTGATTGTAACATCGCACCCCGAACATGCTCCCCGCATAACCTGCACCCCCGAGAAGAGCCTCGGCAATCCTTCCGTGACTGTGTATAATGTGTTCCTGGGGCCCAGCACGCAACTTTCAAATTGGCTTACAATTTATCTGCAGCTCGGATAAAAACATTTTAATGACTGTGTGCGGCACGAACCCTCGGTGTCACCCACGGGGCTCCCAAATGTCTTTTCCCACCACATAGCGGGGATGTTATAGGCGTGAAATTACAGCCGCTCTCACATTTTGATCTGCACCCCGAGGCCCGTGGAAACTGCGCGGTAGAATGTGCTAGATGCAGATTGAGTGGCGGAGGACGGGAGGCTGGCTCAGGAGCACAACTGTGCTGGGCTGGGGATGCATGCGGGGGCTGTGGGACGGGCCCCATTTCTCGTCTCCCTTTCCCCCACCGACTTAGGAAGTTTCCCTTGACCCCCAGATCAAGAAGGAAGCTGTCTTGCCCCACAGCTGGTGGCCACAGTCCTCAGGGTCCGTTGTCGGTCAAAGGAGACTCCAGCTTTCAACGGCCTCCCCTTGCTTGGAGGGAGCGTGTTGGTGCCTGCGTGTGTGGTTGTGTGTGTGTGTGTGTGTGCGATGAGCGTGTATGCCATGTCACAGGCCAAGGCAAGGAGCAGGTTATAGGGCTTCACGCCTGCCCTGAAATATATTCAAAGGAGTAGGTCCGGGAGGGGGAGGCAGAGTCACGCAATTTTCAAGTCTTTCTAACTGTGCCTGATGTGTAACCAGCATGGTCCCTATTTGTCGTGAGAGAGGTTATTCACTGAGCCCTCGGAAGGTGCCGGGCGCTGGGCTCAGGGAACTCTGTCCTGGGGATCATCTCATGGAATGGCCCCACCTTGGCCAAGCCACTTCTTCTCCGAGACTGGGTCTGGGCGACAGGTGCCTTGAGGTCTTTGCCTCCCCGGTTGATGTGGGCTGCTGGAGCACAGGAGCTGCACAGGGGACACACCCTCACAGTCAGACCCCTGTCTCTCCCAGAACACCCCACCCCCAACCTTCGGGTCTCGGTGAGCCACAGAAGGCATGCCGCTCTGCTGCTATGGGACGGGGACGGCCACAGCCCTGCAAGCCCAAGCAAGTCCTTTCCCTTCCCCGAGACTCAGCCTCCATCTGTGAGTTGGGGATGGCAGTAATCCCGACCCAGAGGGGCTGTTGTCAGCCTCAGGGGACACGCTCTACTGAAAGCACTCTGGACCTGGCGGAACCAGCGGAATGCAGGTGCGGCTGTCATTAGCAAAGCTGGGGTCTGTCCTCACTCCTCCCCTCAGCAGGAGACCAGGAAGAGGGGGCAGGCAGAGGGATGCGTTTCCCAGAACCAGGGCAGAGCTGGGTCCCTGTGCAGGGACTCAGTGCACGAAGCTGTGGTTCTCAGACTGGCCTGAAGCTCCTCAGAGTCATGAATGGTCGATGAGACTCCCAGCGGCAAGAAACAAGTGACCGCAGCTGTGCCCAGGAGCACACAGGCCTGAGACAATGGTACTAAAGAGGATAAAGTCCAACCTATGGAAATTTTTGGCTGCCTCATCTGGGCTAGGGGCTTTGCAAACATCACTCATTCATTCAAAGATTTATTATTTTAGAGAGAGAGTGCAGGGGATGGGGCAGAGGGAGAGAATCTCCAGTAGACACCCTGCTAAACACAGAGCCGGATGTCAGGCTCCCCCAACCCTGAGATCATGACCTCAGCCGAAACCAAGGGTCGAACCCCTAACCAACTGAGCTACCCAGGTGCCCTGCAAACTTTATTCAAATAAAAAAATCCTTACGACTACTCTAAAAGGTAGGCACCCTTGTCCCTATTTTACAGATGGGAAACTGAGGCCCAGAGAGGCTAATGAACACAATGATGGATCTGGGATTCTGCCCCAAACCTGTGTGTCCTTGTACAACAGGGATATAACATCTCCTGGCTCATGGGGATGTCGCCAGGATTCCATGAGACAATGGGCAAGAAGCCAGAAGCTCACGCACTATCAGGCACAGGCTAAGGACAGACAGTGGCTATGATGTCGGCTCAGCTGCAGCCTTGGTGAGCACGGGGGGACCTGCCCCATCAGGGGACAGCTGGGCTGGGGCGACCAATAGCAAGCACAGTGACCTCTATGCAGTGGGTCCATCAGAGGATTGGCCAAGATGGGTGAGTGCTCTTCCAGTAAGAAGCCTGCCCTCAGGTACCCTGAATCTCCAGAGGTCAGAGCCTTTCCCTGAGTCTGGGGCCACTGGGGGGTCCTAATCCCTCCCTGGTCTCCCCAACAGCCTCAGGCTCCTGCTCAGTAACTGGGGTCTCATCAGCTCTCTACTCCATCCCACATGGCTGCCACCTTCTGTTGGGAAGAGCCCAGAAGCTCACAGCTCCTTGCTGCCCAGACAATGAGAATGGAGGAGAAAAGTCTTGGCCAGCTGTGCCACAGAAAGAGAAAGGAGCACACCGTCTTGCTCAGCCAGGACCATCAGGCTATCTGTGCAGTTCTGGTCAGTCCCACAAGATCTCTCTGGGCCTTGGGTTCGTTGCCTGGCAGGAGGGATAGCGGACTTACAGACGTCAGAGCTAGGAGGGGCCTAAGAACCATCTGGTTACAAGTCCTCCTTGAATGGAGGAGAAGACAGAGGCCATGGGGGGAGAGCAACCTGCTCAGGGAGCTTTGGTGAATTCATGAGCAAGGTGGGCTTCCTGGTGGAGGTGGCTTTTGAGGACTCGGTCCTTGCTCACATAGAGAGAAGCCTCAGCGGGAGTGTCTCTACTGTTTCCAGGGGTGCAACAGCTGGTGTGAGAGGCAAGATGCCTGGCTTCTGGCCCCAGCACTGGGCTGCTATCCCAGGAGGATTTTGTGATCCTGGCTGTGCGACCCTAGGCAGGTTGCTTGCTTTCTCTGTGCCTCCATATCTGTGTCTGCAGAAAGGGGCTGATAATACTAGTACATATCCTCAGGTGGCTTGTGAGGACTGAATGACAGATAAAACATGGGAAGTACAGCCGGAAGACTCCAAGGGCTCTCCTTTGGTCCTCTGCCCAAACTAGCTGCCACCTCACCTGCAGACCCTCTATCCCATTACCCGTCTGATTTTCTGCCCAGGATTTGGCACTGTCCACGGCCTCTATGCGCGCTTTACACTTGGCTCATGCACCCGATACAATTCCCCAAGGACCTTGTCCTATCAAAGGAGATACCCTTACCTAGCACATAGTAGATGCTCAAGAAATATCTGATGGCTAGATGACTATGCACAGATCCCTCATCAGACTGGGAGCCCCTGGATGGTGCCCCCTGAGTTTTGTTCTTCACCAGATTCCCTGGGGTGACCAGCCCAGGGGCGGGCACCAAGAATGCTCCTTCGGTGAGGGGACGACTGCAAGAGGGAAGTTTTCCTGGCATGGCCACCTCCCTGCAGTAGCCCAGCCCCCAGGAAGCCAGAACTCGCCATGTGTTGCTGCTGCCGGAATCAATGTCCCTCTGGAGGTCTGGCCTTTGGAGGTTTTCAATTTCCCCAGAAGCGGAATCTTTCCATGGGGCCTTTATGCTTTCATTGATTGCCTGACTACGACAAGCTTTGTTTCTCTGGTAAGTATCATTTGATAAGAAGATCAGAGAACGCTGGAGCCCAGAATCAGGGCCAAGTCCCTGGACCACGGGCAGCGGAACTGGAGAGTGTGCCTGATGACAACGTCAGCGCCGACAGAGGCTTCTGAGATCGCTGGGAGCAAAGCCCTTGTTTGACAGATGGAGAAAGTGAGGCTGGGGTGGGGACAGCCAGAGACAGGCGCTCACATTACTATTCTCATCTTGCAGATGGAGAAATGGAGGCACAGATACAGGGTCAGACCCCAGGAGGCCCCACACGGAGTCCAGTGCATGCCCTCACCAATCACTTGATGTTTCGATGTTCCAGGAAAGGCCGAGGGAGGTCCAGGTTCAGGATCACTCTCTGTAGCTGTATGCACCGCCTCCCCCAGGGAGGATCCCAGATTGTCCTGTCCCCACAGGGGGACCCGCCACCCCTGCACTGTCCCCATGGGCATTTCTGTGAACTTAGCTCTTGGCTTCAGCCTGGAAAAATGCTCCCACAGCGGTCTTCACACTGCCCAGCCCCTCCCTCCCTGTTTGTCCTCACTGGGTCACAGGGCCCGGAGCTGGGGGTCCATGAATGATCCCTCGAACCTTCATCCCACCCCTGCTTATGACGTGGACACTGAGGTCTGCTGCCCCTCGGGAAGCCCTCATTCCTCATTCCTCTGTCAACTCCTTATTTGTCCCAGTCAGGGTGTCAGAGCTCCTCCAAAGTGCCCAGGCCATGAGGACCCAGGGACGAGGCCCGGCCCTGCTGTCCCGAGGGTGGGGGGTATCAGGGTTGGGAGAAGGGCTTCCTGAGAGGAAGTGGTAAGGCCACACCTGTCCTACCTTGGCAGGGCTGGTCTTCTCGCTCCTTGGAGGTGAGCGTGGGAAAGAAGAAGGTTCACGGCCTCCCAAGAGACACAGCAGCAGCTGGTTCCTGGGACAGCCCCTCCGTGCACGGGCGCACGCGCGCGCGCACACACACACACACACACACACACACACACAGCTCCTCGCTGTGACCCCAGGGGCAGGGGGGGCTCTGCACTCACCCATGACGTTGAGGAAGATGTTGCCCGAAGCCAGGACCACCTTCTCTCTCGTGGCACGGTCATAGATACCCACGTGGCATTCATAGGGACCATTGTCTGAGATGCGGACCTCGGGCAGCCTGGGGGAATGAGAGGGGCGGGATGAGGGCCGGTCATAGGGCCCTGGAAAGCACAGCACCCCCACCACCCCCAAAAGAGTCCCCAAGACTCACCGTTCAGCCTTCTGGACCGACCACGTGCTCCAGCGCTATGCTGAGGGGAGGGGGAGCAGCAACATTTATGGAGCACTGACTGTATGCCCGGCCCTGTGTTCGACACTTGGAGAGATGAAGGTGTGTGTGGGGGGGGTGTGTTCAACCGGAGTTGTATCTGGGCTCTTTTCAGTGTCTGTGAGTTGCAAACAGTAATGGTGCCCCCCACCCAGAGGGCCCCAGGTATGCCCGGAGTGAGAGGCACCTGCTGTGTGGCCCAGGCTCAAAGCTGAGCCCTAGCGGGTCACCTCACTCCGTCCTTCACCTAGGATCCCTATTCCCACCTCTTAAATATGGAAACTGAGGCTCTAGAGGAGGCACAGATGTCCCCTCGTCCACCACCACCGATATGGCTAATAAGACCCAGGATGGGAATTTGAATTCCTCTTTAGGTACTGAGTTCCTGTCCCTTTGGGTCCAGCCTTGGGGGCTTGAGAAGAAACACTAAACTTCTCATCTCCAAGGAGCCCCTGTCCCAGCAGATCAGCACTCCCAGTCCCTCAAAGGATGAGCCTATCCGAGCACAAAGAAGGGAGGAGCTAGTTCTGCCTGGGGTCCTCCGCCGGCTAGACCATTGCTGCATCAGGGAAATCGCTGGGTCCTCTGGCAAGTTCCAACCTTCTCTGGACCTAATCATGCAGCCAAAGGGGAGGCTCTTCTGGCCACAACCCAGAGGCAGTGGGGTCTCTGCTTTTGGGTCTTAGGTTGTCACACCGTAGCACAAAATAAAAAGAAGCTCACAGTCACGGTTACAGTCAAGGTCACGGTCACGAAATACTAGCCACCAAAGTGGCCCCTCAGTCCCATCAGAAAGGGGCAGTAGGGGAAGGAGAGGGTGGTGGTAAAGGGCATAGGCTCTGCCTGTGGGTCCCGCCTCCCCAAGGAGGGAGGTTCCTTCAATCCAGCTCTCTGCTCCCACCCTGAGGTGAGCGTGTCCGCTCTCTATTCAGCAGACCACCTGCTCCCAACAGCTTCTGCTGCGCACTCCAACCTCAGAGGCACTCTCTTCTGTCAGGTCCCCTGCCCCTATCTTTGTCTCCCAGCTCCGTTCCCTCCTGCCTCCGTGTCCCCCACACCTGAGCCCTCCGCCTGGGTTCCACGCTCTAGGCTCAGAGCAGAGCCCGCCACACATTAGCATAAGCAAACACCTTCATTTACATAGAATACACAGAGGTTGACATCTGGTCTACTGACTGTCATAAAAGAACTGGGAGATCTGATGTTTTTCATCAGGGAAACTTTGAAGGAAAGAGGCTGCCTTCCTTCCCTCCCCGCTTGCGGAAGAGCACCCTGTCAGCGGGAACAGCAGGGGACTGTGTCCCCTCGGGAGCTATTTTGTTTGCTTGTAACTCAGCTAGACTGGAAAAGCAGCCCCTCTATCCGGCATCGTTGCTGAGTGACAGTCACCTAGAGTGACATGTTTCGGTAACACTCACAGGTATCAGTTATACGGTAAGTGACTCGTGCAGGTGACATGTGTGCAGGTGACATGCTCAGGAGACAGCCCCCTAAAGAAAGAGGCTCAGGAGACACATGTAGCTGGCAGCCACCCAGGTGATGTAGAGGGAATGGTGACAGGGTTGGCACCCAGGTGGAAACGTGCAGGTAATTGCCATGTGGGTGGTGCACGCAGACATGTTTAGGGGAGAGCAACACAGGTGACATGTTTAGGTGCTATGCTGATGACATGCTCGGGGGACAGTAACATAAACAGTATGTTTGGGCGACTTGTGTCGGTGACACAGGGCAGGTGGTAGAAGACAGCTCAGGGGACACCTGGATTGGTGCTTTGCGAAGAAGGCAGCCTTCCCCTTAGGACTTTGTACAGACTCGGCTGTTCCTTCTCTGGGTTCCCTACCTCCTCCAACTGTCCCAGACCCGCTGGTGGACACTATGCTCCCTCTCCCCGACCACACTCAGTGGCCAAGTCCTGGGCGCTCCACCTCAAACCCATCCTGCCCTATAGGCACATCCCTCCTCCCCACCCTCCCAGCCACCACCTTTTCTCACTTGGAATGTGGGGCAGAGGTTTCCCTGGTTCTTCTGCCCCTGCTAATCTCCCTCCAAATCCATTCTGCAGGTCAAACCCAGATCTTTTCAAATGCAAATAGAATTAATGGCACTTCCTAACCTAAAGTCCTTCAGACTTCTCTCAGCTCTTGAAGATTAAGACTTGTATCTTTGTCCTGGCCAACAAGGCCCCCAGGGTTGCTCACTGCCACATCTCCAGCACCTTTTAGCCTTGCCTCCAGCTCCAACAGTGTTCTTTCCATTCCTCTCATTGCCAAGTGCCTTCTTGAAAAGTCAACTTCATTTTGGAATCACTTTAGATTGACAGGAAAGTTGCCAGAGAATACAGCATCCCCATACATCCCTCACCCGATTTCCCTCATTACGAACGTCTTAAACCACCGTTGTACTTTGTCAGATGAAGAAGCCAACGTTGATACATCACTATCAACTCAAGTCCAGACTCTTTCTGGATGTCCCTGGTTTTTCTGCCACTGTCCCTTTTCTGTTCCAGAACCCCACCCAGGACCCTTCAGAGGTGACCAAGGTACACTTAGCCCAGTGCCTTGTTTGATTCTGCACTCTTGTTTGCAATATTCTCTTTTCCTGGGAATGTTACATTTTCTTCCCCTGGCTGCCTCCTGCAAGTTTCAAAGGAATGGTCACTTTCTTAGTGACCATCTGGACCTGGTGAGTGTGGTGGATGATGGCCCCGATGGCCCTGATGAAGAGCCTCCCTGCACCCACGTCTCTGGCCAATCACCTTGCAGTTCCTCCCATCTAGGGGTGGAGTCTCTTTCCCATTCTTGGCCTCTTGACTTACTTTGACCAAAGGATGTGTAGGAGGGATGGTATGCAAATTCCAAGCCGAAGTCTCACAAGATCTCTCTCCCCTTGCTGCTCCCTTCCCCTCACTCCTGCTCTCTCTCCCTGCTTCCTCCCTGCGAACAAATCTCTGATGTAGACAAGCGCACACAGAGACATGGAGAGAGGGAGGTAGGTCCTAGATGGCCCAGCCATTCTAGCCAAGGTCAAAGGCAAGAATGAACCTAGCTAACCCCTAGGCTCATGAGCAATAATAATTCATGGTCATTGTTTTAAACGGTCCAGGTTTGGGATGGCCTGTTATGAAGCAGTCGTGAACCGATCCAGGAGAACTTGTCTAAATTGCCACTGATGACTTATGTCGGTGACTCTCTAAGATCCTCCTCCCTTGCTGGGAAGGCGGGGTCAGCCTCTGGTTTACCAGCAGGTCCCACGACCATGTGTGGTGCTTATGGTCATGGTCCGTACTCAACCAACATTCAGTACCTGGGTGGAAACCTTCCAGAAGGCTGTGGAGTGAGCATGGAGAACCCTATTTCCCTCTGTGCTGGAAAGCAGGTGCAGAGTCTCGTTCTTACCTGCCGATCCAGCAGCTTCCAGTGCACGGCTCGGATTTGGACCAAACGCCTCATCTGAGCTCGTGCGCTCAGTGCTAGCCTTCCAAAGTGGATTAAACAGCCTGGTGATCTCCTCTCCCCAGATCTGAGTGGCATTGATCTGCGTGCTGGATAAAAGGCCTTGCACAGAGAGTGGGGCCCTGAGGGGCTGGAGCAAGAAGACCAGCTCTCATCAGCAATGGGCTCCGATCAATAAACTATTAATAACTGCAAAGGTTTCTGGCAAAATCAGTGTAATGCAGTTTAGTGGCTGGAGTTTACCAACACTGACAGTGGCTCTGAAGGGCATGTAATTGTGTTTTTGAAAAACTAGACACAGAGATGGGGGGGGCACCGGCTGTCCCCATGGCCTCCGTGGCTCAGGTTAGGCCATGCAAGGGCTGCTTGCTGGGGCTTCTGCCAGACCCAGCGCCAGCACTAGTGTGTAAGCCTACTCTGTGCTACGTCCCATGTTGAGTCTTGGGGGTGAGAAGCCAATACAGAGATGCCAAGGATTTGGTTCCTGCCCCCGTGCCTTTGCCCAGACTATTATCTCTGCTTGGACCCCTCTTCCTTTCTTGTCCACATAGCCAGCCTCTAGCCAGCTTTCAAAGCCTATCCGGTGATCCTCTGCCTGTGCTCCCGCCCCATCAGAGGTTGACAAGGCGACAGAGAGTAATTCAGGAGTTTAGCTCAGAGCCAATGGGGCATCACGGTCCAATGGACTAGAATCCCCTGTATAATAGCAATCCTATGTACATAACATGACCAAGGTCAGAGAGGAAGCAGGTGGGTGCCATCACCTGAAAACAAGCCTGGCAGATGCCAGAGCTGGAGAATTGTCTCTGGGTCCCACCGCCCCCACCTGCCCCACCCCCACTGCTCCCAGGATCTTCTTTCAGCAATAGGCAGGTGAGTTTGAGCGTTCCGGTACCAGAATTTGCTTCCCTGCTCTAGAGCACATTTCTATTCTGAGCCCCACCGCTGTCCAGGTAATGAGAGCCATCTGCTTCCTCCCTGCTGGGAGAAACAGGATGGCCTTTTCTTTTCCTAAATTTCCTTCCTCCAGCTTCCGGTGGGCCCCCTCAATTCCGCTGACTGCAGTTCCCAAGCAAGTTGGGTTCACATTCTCCATGCCTGACCCGACTTCACAGCCTCCGCTCGCCTCTCCTTTCGTGGCTTTGTCTCTCCACTGGGAAGAGTCCCATATTTGCACAGAATGGAGGTGGTAGACTCAGGAACGGGGTGGGCAGGACAGGGAGGAAACAGAATGTGTCTTCAAGTTTCCCTTGCTGTATTGTTAGGGAATCAGGTGATCCAGTGAGACACATGTGCAGATATCAGAAAACTAAATGAATGAACGAGACCTGTACACTCAGAACAGAGGCTGGTGCAGGGTAGGTGCTTGTCGGTTTCTTCCCCTCACACCATTATATGATTACATTTTTAAACATTAAGCACTAGAAGCACCAGGCGCTGTCTGCACTGACTACGACTACCTAGACAAGAAGACAGGGCAACACTTTTAAACAGCAACATTGTAACACTATAAAACATCCTTTCTATCCAGTATGCCTACATGTCTCCATACTTCTTGGAAGAAGTCGGCTGGACGTTAATGAGGTTGCCCTAGGATCAAGGTCATCTTGACGAACTCCAGTCTTATCCTACCACATCTTATGGCTAGTACCGTGTGTTAGGTCTGGTTGTCCCTCTACTTCATACAGGTCTCTGGGATCCTCGCTTCTCAAAGGAATTTTTTGTTTGTTTGTTTATAACTTTGTCGAAGTATGATTGACAAACAAACTGTACACAAAGTTTACACATTTGATGGCTTTTGACATAGGGAGGTATCACTGAGGCCATTGCCACGATCAAGCTCATGAACATATCTGTCATCCCCTCCCCAGGTTTCCTGGTGTCCATTTGTAATCCCCCAGCCCCCCAACCCCTGATCTGCTTTCTGTGCTGTAGATCAGATCTCATAGGATTTCAGGTAAAGTGATTTTTTTCTATGAGGAAAGCGTGCGTGGCATTTAGGTATGTGCTTCTAACCCTCTTTCCTTCTCATCTCTCAGGAGAGAGGAAGTTGCAGGACAGGTGACAAGACACCTGCTCTTTTCCTTTTCTCCCTTCGGCCCATTCTGCTCTGTCCGCAACCTCGCCCCCTGTATTCTTTCCTGCCACCCCTCCCTGCCGGATGCCCATCCTCCAGGCCATCCACTCCCTACCCTCCTGCCAGAGTGACCTTATCATAGTGCGATCTGGCAGGTCCTTTTCCAAATTAGAACCTTCCCTGAGCTTCCATCCACTAGAGGATGAAGCCCAAACTCAGTGACACCGAGACCATTTCTGATCTGGCCCCAGAAAGGAAGGAGGGAGGGCTAGAGGGATGAAAGGGGCGTGTGGCCTCACATCTTTTGCCAAAATTCAACAATCAAATAAGAAGAGCTGTCGGAACCAAACTTCTATAATATGCCCTATTTAAAAAGCATTTTGTAATTCAGATGTCTTCATTTATATATACACAGTACCTCATTCTGGGCTAATGGAGAAGATTCAGGTAGCGATTGGTCCTGTGAGGCTTTGCTTTAATGAAGAGAGGAGAGATCCTTTTCATTTGTGTAACCATTGTTTGCATGGAAACAGAGCTTCTGAAGGGCTGGGAAATCGTTCCTTCTTGCAAGTAGGTTAAACACACCCCCCCTGCAATCTTATTAGCCTAGTGCTTGCTCTCATCCCCGCTGGAAAGATCTCAAGTGGGAAGTAATGAAGTTTTACTGTTTGTGCATCTGTCATGCCTCCCTGATTGGCTGCACAGCCCCCGGGGCCCAGATCTTTTTCTCTCCCTCCCTCAAACACCTGCTTACTCTCCAAGTTCAGGGTTATGCTCCCGCAACGCAGGGGTAACTATTGCAGCATACCGGCTCCATCTCTACAGAGCCTTGAGGCAGGGCTGAAAAAAAAAAGGCCATAAAGTCTCTGGCAGCCGTGGGTGCTATTGGGATGTTTGCTAATAAGGCACTTGGAAAAGGTTTGCTGCCCTCTGGGAAAGGCAGTGCAGGAATTGGCTCCGCCCCCTCCCTCACACCTAAGCCATTTGCAAAACCTGCCTGGGAGTCCGTGGCCAGTTTAGGTCTGTTTGTTTGACCAGTGGCCCAGGTGTGCACCTGTTCAGCCAGCTCTGGCTGCTACCCTTTCCTAGTTGCCCTCGATCCTTCTGACTTTCCCCTCACAGCCCTGGGGGCTGCATGAATCCCCCCCGCCCCACCCCAGAACTAGGAAATGGACTGGCTACCAGGGATAGCATTTTGGCAACTGGCCAACCTGCGACAGTTACCAGGGAGAGATGAGAAAGGGCCTTGTCTTGGGTTGGGATCCTCTTCTGGAGACTTTGGGAGGGTACATGGGTACAGACCTCAAATTTGAATGTACTCAATTGCCCAGGGTCTGGTTGAGATGCAGATTCGAGTAGGTCTGCACAGAGCCTGAGAGTTTCTAACAAGCTCCCAGGTGATGCTGTTGCTACTGGCCAGCAAACTCCATCTCGGGTTCTCAGTCCTTCTCCCTCCCCTGTAGATCCATCCATCTGTTTGACCCTGCCCTCCCCCACCAGACACACTGGGTGGTCCCCTCCCATTGGCTTCACCAAACCCCAGATAGCAAGTGTAGAGCTTGGAAATCCTTGACACATGCGTGTTCCTGGTGAATACCGTTGAGTAGAAATTATCAGAGAAGAGATTTTGCCACTCTTTAAAGCACCAGGGGCTGCCAAAAAGCTGGCCACACACAGAGCGTGGCCTCCATCCCTCTCACGCTGCTCTGACTCAGTGCCGAATCTCTCTCTGCCCTCCTGAACCAGACCCTGCATCTCTTCCCTGTCTTCCAGCTTCTGAAAGAGATGATGGCTTTCCTGGTCCCCCCGGGAGGTGAGTCTAAACTCAAGGTCATCCCGGAAGGTGCAACCCAGACCCTAGACCGAGATCAAGAGCAAGTGGGGTCCCATTCTACGCGGTGGGAACTTGGCTAATGTGGCCGGAAGTGATAAGGCCTGAGCCATCCATCATGAATACATTTGAGGGGGGAGAGAAGTTCCCACCCCAGTGGGATGGGGATGAAAATTCTGAAACTCGGGAGCAATGCCCTTGCCTCTTTTGGGTCGATTTCTGGAGTTTCTCCTCCAGCGAGCCCTTGATAGGCGCAGACTGCCGAGATGTTTCCTTTGGGCAGGGGTGGGGGGCCACAGGGACTGCGTACTCAGAGATGCTGGTGGAGGAAGGAGACTTGCTCAAACTAAGGGGATCGTCCCATGTGCACAGAATGTACATGGAGGAGGCTGGCGCTTTGTTCCTTTAATATCAGATTTCTCAATCCAGCCTGGTCGCTTAACCAGAGCGACCAACTAGTCCTGGTTTGTGCAAGACTTTCACCGTTTCAGCACTGACATTCCCAAGCTCCAGAAGCCCTTCAGCTCCAGGCCAATCAGGCTACGGCTCACCTTCTCTTTGACAAATGAGAAAACTAAAGAGAGAGGAGAGATCTGCCCTAGGCCAGACAGCAGTCAGCGGCAGATCAAGGATGGGGAGGCCAGGCTACCTGTGTCGGCTGATCCAGAGAGGGACCTGGGCAACAGGCTACCAACGGTCCCCCACATGGGAGTCTTGAGGATTGTAGGAGCCTTACAGACCCCTCACCTGGGGCCCATAGGGGCGGCCCCTGAACTGTGGCTGCTTTGAACCCGAGGCCTCAGTGAATCGGGAGCTCCATGAGCCCGAACTCCCTGGTGCTCTTTTCACAAGACAAAGCCTGAGAGTTTGGGTCCAACTGCTCCTGCCCCCAACCGAGCAGGGGAAGGACCTGTCAGAATTGCTCCTTGGGGCAGGAAGCCTCCAGCTGCTCCCCAACCCCTTCCAGCCACTCCCCACCCCCCCACCCCTGGGGAGCCAGTCAAGGGTCCAGTCAGCCTAAATGTGGGGACATTTGAGTGGCACACTTAGGGGTGAACAGGCTGTCTCTAATTAGGGGCCTCGGGGACTTGGAGGGAAAGGGAGGGAGCTCTGGGCAGGAGGCCTAGGGCTGCTAGAAAAGCCCCTTAGCTAAGGGCCTAGCCTGTGTCTTGGCACTGAGAGTTTCATTACCTTCTTCCTTATGTGTTTTTCCCCTTTCTTTCCAGAAACTGCCTGAACTCTTTTTTTTTTTTTTTTCCAGGGCCTTTGAAAAGCCATTAGTGAATTTCATCCCCCTTTCAATCTGAAAATGGTTTCCATCATAAAACCTCTCAGTGGGTGCAAAACATCTGTGGTTTCCAATCAAATGCAGGGCTGCTGGGTGGTGGTGGGGGGATCATGGGGAGGGTTGGCAAAGGAGGGGGAGAAGTTCCAGAACATGCCAGTCCCCTCCTGCCCTCTGGCTTCCCTCCACAGTCCCGGGAGTCTGGACCCAGCTCAGGCCCTGCCTGGCCCCAGAATCTGTGGGTTGGCAATTCTGGCCATGAGCTTTGGAGGTGGTGTAACTGGGACCTAAGGGCTGTGGGTGTGTGGCCAGCCCCTCACTCTAGCGACAGTGAAGGGAGGGGACCCAGGTGAGGCCCCATTCTGCCCCTGCATTGCCTTTCCAAGGGGAGGGGTTTCTCTCTCACCGGCCCGCCCCTGAGCCGCACCCTGCGACGTTCTAGAACTTCATTCCCTTCCTCCGAGACTGGAGGTGCTCGCGGTCACGCCAACCCAGCTGAGGCTCCCAGGTTGGTGTGATGTCAGACAGGTCACTATCTTCTGCAGCTGGACTGTAGGAAGCCTTTGCTCTGAGGCTCACAGCGGGTCACTGTGCAAGGCTCCCTCATTCCTGCCTAGAGGAGTGCTCCAGAAACGGCAGCCGGGATCTCCCAGTGGGCGCCCTCCGAATGACCTGTCTCCGAGGTGGGAAAATGTCTCTCAGAATCAGATTTGATCTTCCCATGTTGCGTTCTCAAACAAAAATCCACAGAGCCTAGCCTGGGATCCCTCGATCACCCATACCTGGGAAGTTAGTAATGAGCCCCTGGATGCTGACAGATCTGGGCTCACTGGCCCCGGCCGCTCTGGCCCTTGATGCCCGGTGGGTGGAAGGTAGGGAGTTGGGGGGGCGGAGGTCACTGCCCCAGCCATCCTGGCCTTTCCCACCCTGTTCAGCTGCTACCCTGAGCTTCAGCCACAAGCCCACTCCCATCCCCCCTCCCGCTCTGTCCACCCCATTTTCCTGACTCTCTGGTCAGCTGCCTTCCCCTCCCCAGTCCTCCCCTTCTGACCAACCCCCACACTCTCCCTCCCCTTCCTCTCATGGCCTCTCCTCCCCAGCCTCTTGCTGCTGCCATGGAAACCACTTCCTCCTCCAAGCCCTGATTGATCTGTTTCTCATGGTCTGGCATGCTCCAGGCAGGGTCTGGGTGGCGAGGGAGGCAGCAGTGGGAAGACCAAAAGGCTCAGGATGTCCCTTCCACCTGTCTTCACCCCATGCCATCCCAAGCGCAGCAGACACAGGGCATGGGACAGGTGCCGCCTGGAAAGACTGGACAATGGGAAACCAGAAACCAGGCTGCGGGCCAAAGGGACCTCAGACAGAGCAATTAAAAGCGAGGAAGAAGGCTGGGGGCTCATGGCTGTCCCGCTGCCTCCTTTCTATCCCTGTGGATGCTTCACTTTTTAACAGAAATCCCTGCCTCTCTGTCTTTGCCTCTCTTCTTGGCGGTGGTGAGAGTGGGCATCAGGAAGATCCTGAGTGTCTTGGAATCAGGACTGCCTTCAGTAGGAGCAGGAAGCCATAGAAAGTGGCCATTTCGGGGGTCTGCGCGCTTCCTGGCTCCAGTGATCACTCTGGTCTTGTTCGATGAACACGGCTGCACCCCAGAGACTGGGAGACTCTAGATCATGCATGCCTCATTCATCTCTGCGTGTCAGTGGTTCATTGAGCACCTACTGTGTGCAAGACCCAGTGCCGGGCACTTTGCACACTCGTCTCTTTCAACCCTCACAGAAGCCCTTTGGAATAAGAGAATAATAGTAATAATAAAGCCTCCTGTGTGCCTGGTACTCCCAGTTTTATCATGCGGAAGTGAGTGATCTGGGACAAGTTATTCAGGATCTGTGCCTCAATTTCCCCACTTGTCAAGCTCAATCTTCACAACAACCCCATGAGCTAGGTATTAGTAGCGTCATCCAAAATTCACAGATAAGGACACTGAGGCACAGGGATGTTGTTTAGAATTTGTTGATGCTCACTGAGCCGGAGGACATCAGCACTGGGGCTCGAACCCTGGGAACGGGGCCCCAGAGTCGATGCCCTAAAGTCCCATGCTCATTGCCTTTCAAGGTGGGAGTGACACAGGCTTCTGCAAGGTCACTGGCCAACAGCGGGGCAGAAGGAAGCTCCTGCAGACTGGAACGAGAGGGGAGGGAGGAGCAGGACGAGTGAGCGCTCGCAAGAAAACAAGGCAGCCGACTGTGCAGCGGAGCAATGGTCTCGGCTCTGGGCCTCCTGCTGGCGAGGCAGCGCACGGCCTGGCTCTGCCTTCTGGGGACCGAGGGTGGAACCCTTCATCTGCAGGGACCCCATTTTTCCTGGAAGCGAAGTCCAGCAAGAACCTATCACATGGGTCCTTCTACTATGGGATTGGAGTGACCCAGAGGTCCATACCTTCAACCACAGTTTGACAAAAGGATCAGAAAAAAGCTCCGAGTCATGGTGCTTGACCCTGGGACGAGCAGGCGGCATACGGAGGCGCTATAATTCAGAGAGGCTTTGTGGGCCAGGTCCCAGCCAGTCGGGCTCTCTGGCGTGGCTGTCAGTCAGCCCAGCCTCCTGCAGGGACCCAGCTGGGGGAAATATCCTCAGAGTCCAAGATGGACTCAACAGCCAGCAACGTCCTATCATTTGAGACCTGCCACCACCCAGCGAGATCAAAATGACAAACCTCTTTGCAGATTAGGAAACTGAGGCCCAGACAGGCCAAGCAATTTGGTGAAGGTCATGCGGCCGATGCTGGGAAGAGCGGGGGCCGGGGTGCAGATCTGTCTGGTTCTGGGAGTCCAGCGAGAGGACAAAACCTGTGACAGCGGCCTGTGGCTCCGTCTCTCCTCTGGGATGGCCCCGGGGTCACTCAGAGCAGGACCAATTACCCTGGTTGAGTAAAGCAAACCTGAACCTACCCTGCAAACCTGCAGCTGGGCCTGGGGCCTTGCAGGAGGGCCGATCCCAACAGGTCAGCTGATGGGTGACCCGAGGCCGAACCCGATTCCTGCTGTTTCATCAAAGCTGAACTAAAAACAGCCTTTGCCCTGGTTGTGGAAAATTGAAACTCACAGCTCCCTCTTAAGGCTCTTAAACAGGTCAGCCCGCCAAAAGACCCAATCCTTCAGTCTGGGTTCTCTTAAAAAGTAGGGCAGGCCAATTATGTTTTACTGTCCTGAGCCGTGTGGGGCTGAGTGTGGGGAAGGTCAGGCCAGGGCGCCTGGGGCTGCCGGCAGATGGGAGACAGAGGAGACAGCCAGCCTCTCCCATCAGCCTCTTTGTCAAAACAAAATTAAAACACCCGGACTCTTGCTGGCACCGAGATCCCATCCAAGGTAATAGGTATTTATCTTAGCGGGTTCAGTTTTGGGCTCGATGCCATGAGGATGTGGAAACTGGAAGGTGTCTTGTTCCCTGCTCTGTCTCTCGCGCCAGTGCCGCGCCTGGCACCGAGAAGACATTCTAGAACAATCTCTCCATTCAGACCTTCATTCAGTGTACATTTATGGAGTACCTACTATGTGTCAGGGCCTGTCTGAGGTGCCAGGATCCCGCTGGGAACCATACAGAACCATACAGTGTGAGCTTTAAAAAAAATAGCATGTCGGTGGCTATAGGTGTATGAAATAAAGACAGGCCAGGTTAGAGCATGCTGGGAGTGGAAGTAGGGGTTCAAATTTTAAATATTAAATTGCAGGGTGGTCACGGGGGGGCGACACTTGAGCAGAGACCGAAGGAGGGGGGTGAGCGAGCCGTGTGGACACTGGGGGGAAGAATGGATGCAGCCGACGACCGCTGAACCGACATTAAGCACCACAGATTCTGCCGGGCACGTTTACATTCATCATCTCCTTGTGAATTCCTTGGACCGACTTTATGAGATGAACGACGGGTATGTAAATTACCATTGAAGTAACAGAAGCTCAGAGACAAAGTCAAAGACAAAGTCTCCTCCTCATAGGCTTACCTTCTGTGTCAGGAAGTTAAACAATTCAACAGCTCCTCTCTTTCCATAGCAATAGAACCCCTGATAGCTGATCACATGGCTGCCTGAAATAAAGACTACATTTCCCAGCTACCCCCAGAGCAGGGGTGGTCATGTGACTATATTCCAGCCAATGGGATGGAAATAGAGGCGTTATATACAGAGTTCTGAAGGATCCTTAAGGGCAAGGGGGTGTGTCCTTCTCCTTCCACTTCCTGGTCCTCCTGGCTGGAACCTAGTCCCAACAGCTGGAGCTGAAGCAGCCTTCTTGGACTTTGAGGCGACCTTGAGAATGGAGGCCATGCACAGTGGAGCTTCAGGAGTGAAGGAGCCAGAATCCCTGACACTACAGAACAGCCCACATGCTCTGGACAGGCTACAGAGGCTCTCAGAAAAAAAAGAAACTTTTATCTAGTTTAAGATACATTTACTTTGGGTTTTTGTTACATGTAGCCTAAATGAATACTAACTGATACAGTTTCAGACAACAGAAAGCAGATGGACTCTGGGGAACAGACAGAGGATTCCTTCCCTTAAATCCAGCCACCCCTGATGGCGGTAGATTGCTATAATTTGGAAATAAGTGGTAAAAAGGCCAAATCATCAACTCTTTAAAGAAAAGCCAACAATAAAGATACAGATGTGCAATCTCCTAATTTTCAAAAGTTTGCCATTGATTTAATTTTTAAAATTTTAATTAAAAAAAATAATAAAAACCTCAGGATTGGCCACACCGAACTTGTTTAGTGGTTGGCTTTGGCCCGTGTGCCCCCAGTTTGTGAGCAAGACGCCATCGGAGGAAGGACTTACAGGACAAACCTAAGTGAGTGGCAGAGCTAGGACTGTCAGACTTCAGCTGAGCCTGCCAGGAAGGACTTGGGGAGGCAGACACCTACCTGACCACTCCCCGCAAGCCTTTCTGGGTTTGAGCTCCTGGAGCGGGCACTTGGATTTCCACCATGGCCGAACCGACATGGTGCTCAGCCAAAAACACACACACCCTTTCTCAGTGGACACAAGGCCCACAGAAGTGAGCAGTGACTTGGCAGCTTGGAGCATTTTAATGGACACATCACTCTCAACCAAAGTCTCTACCATCTGTTCATTGTGCTAATTGCCAGTGTAAAGAGGAGCTGTGTTCTTGGTGGTGGTGTTGGGAAAGTGAGAAAGAGAAATGGAGCCACTGTCCACCCACCTGTGAGGTTGGGGCAGGTGGGGATGTGCAGAGATCTCCCCCACACCCACAGCAATATCATTCCATGGTTGGCTTGGCCCAGGACAGTGCCAGCAGCTGGGTGTGGGGTGACCCCCAATCCTGGTCTGGGAAGATGGATCTTCCCAGAGTGATAGAGTCAACATGCCTGCCCCCCAGCTCTGGAAAAGGCCTTGAATTTTCCAGGTGACCTGTCCTTGCACATTGTCCAGACCCACTGTCAGCAACTTTGAGAATACTATGGGCACCAAAGACAGCGGTGCTCAGGGCATGGACCCTGGAGCCTGGCTCTGAACCCCAACTCCTCCACCGACCAACTGTGTGACTATGAGCAAGTTACACCACCACTCTGTGTCTCTGTTTTCCCACCTTAATATTCAGGACAATAATAGTACCTTTCCTGTGGGCTTTGGGCTTTCGGAGGGACTAAATGAGAGAGCACACAGGCAGAGAGCAGAGTCTGCCCCCGAAGCCACCTTTCTGTTCTCATTCCCATCATCAGCACGGATGTTCATGCTGCTTGTCCCTCACTTGGCTCTCCTCTGCTGCTCCTTGAGAGGCCTGGGTAAGGATGCAGACTCATGCCCAGAGACCAGGTGGGAAAAGCATGTTCTGGAACACAGAGCCATGGGGGCAGGGGCAAGTAGAGAATGTGGCTGGGTGCTACTCTTGACACTCAAGACCAAACACTGAGGATTCATTTTCTCCAGTGGGTTTTGGATGTTCCAGGCTTTGTCCTGGCCTTGAGGTCTCTGGAATCTGGTGGTTCTGATTCTCAGAGCTAAGGAGTAGCTTCATGGCCAAAAGCACAGGTGGTGGCATCTGAAGGAGGTCCTCTGATGTCAAATCTCAGCTCTGCCACTTGGAAGCTCTGCGACCTTGGGCTGGTTGCTTACCCTCTCTGGGTTTCTGCCTCCTGATCTGTTAAAAGGACTAATATAATACCTGACCCCCAGGACTGCAGTGAGGGGTGTGATAATAGGAAATGAAAAGATGAAATGTTCTTTCCCTGTTCACAGACCCTGGAGGAGAGGGGTGGATGCCGGTTCTGAAAAAAGTTGGCATGAACAATACCACCATTGATTGAGAAAGCACTGGCTCCAAGTACCCACTTATTCCATTTCGTAATTGTCACCAAGACCCAGAGGGGAACTGGAGGCTCGGTGATGTTCTGTAACCTGCTTGAGGTCACAAGGAAAGGCAGTGGTGCCGAGAGATGTCATCAGTCCTGCAAAGTGGAACAAAGGGTGGGCTCCGTCCTTGAACATGAGCTCCACAAGTTAACCTCTCCACCTGTGTCCCCAGGACCCAGAAATTTGCTAGGCACATGTCGGTGGTCAGTGTGCTTGCTGAATAATAATACAGAACACACAGCACTTAGAGTGTGCCAGACACTGTTCTAAATTATCACTTACACCTACCAACCCACCGAATCCCCTGATCACCCTGTGGTTGTTATTATGCAGTTACTAAATATATATATGATCTCAGCTCCATTTTATAGCTGAGGGAGCTGAGGCACAGAGATGTTAAGTAACTTGCCAAAAGTCACACTGAAACTCACTTTCTGGCTTTTCAGAAAGCCATGCCCCCTGCTGAGGAAGAGGGGATGATGGCAGCTCTGCTCTCATGGGGTCCAAGGTCTCCAGGGCTGTGGACTACCACAGCTTGGCACCACTGCCTGGCAGAGCCCAGGGCCCAGTGACTGGCATAGATTGAGGACCCCAAGGGAGCCCCAATGTACCTCTGTCTCAGGCTCACTCTGTGTCTTGGTTTTCCATCAGGGTCCCTGACTTCCAGAAAGTGAGCCTGAGAGGCAAGCAGGAATCTCTGCACTCTGGAGTGTAGCAAGACTTTGTGCACCCAACCTCACACACACTGAAAGACTTTTCTGTTCCAGGTACCATGCTGGGGGCTTCTACATAGGATCTTGTTAAATATCCAGTGCATCTATCCATTCCTTTATCCATCCATCCATCCGTCCATCCGTCCATCCGTCCATCCATCCTTCTATCTCTCCATTGATCCATTCATCCTTCTATCCTTCCTTCCATTCATCCATCCATCCATCCTTCTACCTGTCTATTCTTCTATCAGTCCACCCAACTATCCGTCCATCCGTCCATCCGTCCGTCCGTCCATCCGTCCATCCATCCGTCCGTCCGTCCGTTTATCCAACACTCATCCATCCATCCATTCAATCATCATTCATCCATCTAACAAGTCCACATTAAGTGTCTACCATGGACCACTCAATGTCCTTGATGTAAACATCATCACTCCCACTGTCCACATGAAGACAGGCCTCTGGGAAGTTACAGAATGGGCCCTAGTGCTGGGCTGATCCAAACTGATCTCTAGCAAGAACAATATTATCAAACCCTGGATTCAAGTGTGGCCGGGCTTGCTGGCTGGAGTCAGAGTTTCCCTCTTTTCTGGGCTCCAGGTGGACCAAGGTGAGCCAGCTTGCTGGCCTACAGACAGCTCTCAGCCGACAGTGGCATCGTCTCCTTGGGGCTGAGTGGGAATAGCCTGGGAGGGTGTAGACAGACCAGAGCAAACGCTCCCCACTGCTGTGATCCTGCTCACACGGTGCTTCCACTCTCCCCTGCCTTTGCTCCCACAGATCTCTGGATGCCCTGCTGGCCTTCGCCCCTGCTGTGCCCCTGAACTGGAAAGCTTTCCTCTTATTTCTTTGGCCATCTCCCACCAGGCATGGTCTCTGATAAACCATCCAAGCCCCATACCACCCTGCACCTCTGTCCGCCAGGCCAGGTAGATGCTTGCAGACTCCTGGGGTCCCTACCAAGCTAAGAGTGCCTCCTATAGCTCAAGAAATGTGTCTTAATGCCACCAGAACTCCTAGCTGCTCTCCGGGGCCTGATGCTCACCAGTGTCTGTGCAACTACTGAGAGACAGAATGGTAGAGGAATGGGCTCAAACCACCCCAGCGGGGTTCTGGCTCTGCTAGTCATTCTCTGTGTGTCCTCAGGCAAGGCACTTGACTTCTCTGATTCCCATCTCCTCCTCTGCAAAATGGGTATAATGAAGGGTGGCCCTCACGGGCTTATTATGAAGCTTCAACAAGTTCATGTACGCAGAAGCTGGAGCAAAGGGCCCAGCCCACAGCAGCGGTCATACACACTCAATAAACTTTAGCCCTGTGACTACTATTAATTAGGCGTGAGTCATCTTTATACATGAAGGATGACCCGCTCGCCTCCAGGGGATGAGTCAGATCTCTAGGGCTGGAATGTGGCATGAGCGAGCAGCCAGGCTGAGCTGGAGGAGGAAAAGGACGAGGAGGAGGGGGAGGGCCGAGGCAGACTAGACAATGTCTTTAAAAAAAAAAAAAAAAAAAGAAAAGAAAGAAATGCAGGCTATGTTCTGGAGAAGGCAGGTGCATGAGAATAGGTTTATCAAGGTGGTTTTCAGTTCCACTGTAATTTAAAATAAATAAGTCAATTTAATGTTTATAGAATGAGTTATGCCTTATTAGGGACATTGGTGAGCTGAGGAAAGTTGGCCAAGACGAAATTTGAGAAATTGGCCCCGGCCGCGGGAGTAATTACGGCCACGCGTTAGTGTGTAGTCCTGCCTGATGATATTTTCATTCTGTCTAATTTATTAGTTTATTAGCTTTATGGTGAATGTAGAAACTTATACCACAACACGGGTTTAATTTGATCACAGCCAAATAGTCACATCTTCCCGAGATGGCTGTAATAAGGCAAGAGACCCCCACTTCAGAGCCGTTTCCAAGTTTTCCAGAAAGACTCAGGGCAGAGTTCCAGGACTCTGGGTACTAGGGATGCAAATCAGGAAGCCACAGAGGGCAGGAGTCCATACAGAGCGCAGACTGTCCAGTCTTAAATGCTGGCACCTCTGCTTTCTCATCATGGGACCTCAAGTGCTGCGTAGGTGTAGGTCTCAGTGTTCCCACCTGTGAAATGGGAGCAATCATGATTTCTCCCCCTAGTGGTCATCGAGAGCCCTGGGTAAGCAGCGCCTGGGTCGGGTTGGTCCCCACCGTCTCCCTAGGGCCCAGCGCCATGCCCGGTTCATCACAGGCATTCAGCAAAGGTTGCTGGGTGAACGAGGCAGAGGCCAACACCCATGTGAGGTGCTTAGCCCATCATCATCCCCCCACTTCTGCTTGCTGTGCCTCATACCAGTTCTAAGAGCTTTATGAACTCATTTAAGCCTCGAAAGCATCGTACAAGGTAGGTACTCAACTATAATCAGTCCCAGTCTAGAGAGAGGGAAACTGAGGCCCCGCCTAGGGTCCCACAGCCAGTGTGGCAGAGCTGGGATCCAGACGCCAAGAGCCTAGTGCTGGGGTGACCCTATCATGTCACCTCTTACATTTCTGCCTTGATTCTTCCCAACAAAGATCCAGTTCCATGACACCCCGAGGGGGTCGAACTTGAGACCTTGTGTTTGGAGCCCAAACTTCGCATGAGCTGTCTGCTTCTTGCCTCTCCAGCTGCAATGCCTTCCACTTCCTCTTTCCCATCGGCCTCCTCCTCCCCCGACCCCCACTCCTCTACCTAGCCAGTCTCCGGGCCAGATCCACACAGCACCCGTGGGTCCATTCAGTTCAACAAAAGCCTTTGAGCAGCTCAGCCCACCAGGCCAGCTCCAGATGGTGGGGGCACGGGGATGGACAGGAGGGCTTCTTGCCAGGCTACTATGCACCAGATGCTGGTGCACAGGCAACTGGAGGTACAGAAAGGGGAAGGGGATGGTCCCATGCTCGAACGGACTTTGCATGTGTGCTTAAGGATCCCAAGGCGGGGAGACTCTCCTGGACTGTGAAATCACAGGAGTCCCCAGCAAACAGGGGCAGGAGCAGCAGGCTCGGGAAAGAGGAGGTGGTAACGGGTGCACGTTGGGGCGATGTCACTGCCGTAAGGCTACAAGCCCAAGCACATGGGTGCTTCCCTAAGCTTCAGGAGGGAAAGACACGGGTTCTTCCCTGGAGATTCCAGAAGGAACTCAGCCCTCCTGACCCCTGATCTTAGCTCGGTGAGACCCACATCAGACTTCTGACCTCTGAAATGGTCAAATACTAAATTGGTAGCATTTGAAGCCACTAGATTTACAGTGATTCATGGTGGAGGCGCTAAGACAGGAAGGAATATAGCAGCCACAGGGGTGGAGTTCGCTGCTGCTGCATTAGAACCTGACCAAGCAAGATCTCATTTCCTCACCCAGCGGCCCCCCTCCCGGGGCAAGTAGGTGCTCTCACCCATTCTACAGATCCGGTTATTCATTTCTTTAACAAGGATTTATCGATTGCCCTGACAACCTTCCAGGTGCTAGGGATGGAGCAGGTGAGCAAGAGAGGAGAGGAACCATGATTTCTAGAGGGCAAGGGAGATCAGAAACAAGCAGACTTGTAAGTATGTATCACACAACATCAGGAACTTATATAGATACATTCTATGGGGGGGGGGGGAAGGCAGAGTGAAGATAGTGATGGGGATCCTTTTTTAGGCAAGGTGGTCGGGGAGGGCCTCTCTGGAGCGGTGACCAAAGGAGGAAACCATGTGGAGGTCTGGAACATTCCAGGCAAAGAAATGGATTGCAGAGAAATGAAGTACTTGCTCACCTGGGTTTGAGGACCAGAGAGGAGTTGTTGAACTAAGGCTGAGTAGAGGTCTCAGGACAGATGCTCAGGTGCAAAAATGTGTGAGTTTTTTTCTGGAAGTATTAGTTGGGGGATTGGTAGACAGGCAGGGGTGATGAGTGCCACTTCTGCAAAGTCAGTAGGAAACTGGTGCTTGTTTTAAGAAACAGAGGTACCCTACATCTGCACCAAGGGTAGGAACACACAGGATGTGGAGCATCTAGAACTTTCATCCCTTGCTGGCGGGGCTCTGAAAGGGGAAAACCACTTGGGCAACGGGTGCTGTTATCGGCTGAATCAGGTCCTTCCAAAAGATGGGCGGACATCTTAACGCCTGCTACCTTTGAATGAGACATTATTTGGCAATGGGATGTTTCGTAGATGAGGTCATACAGGATGAGGGTGAGCCCCGATCTGCTGTCTGGTGTCCCTTACAAGAGGGACGTTGACGCACAGAGCCAGAGGGAGGCTGCCATGTGAGGACAGATGGAGAGGATGGACAGACATGCCCAGAAGCCGAGGACTGCCGGCCACCACCAGATGCTGGGCAGAGGCAAGGTACAATATTTCCCTAGAGCTTTCAGAGGGAGCGTGGCTCTGCTGATACCTTAGTTTCATAATTCAAGCCTCCAGAACTACCAAAGAATACATTTCTGGCAAGCCACCCCGCTTGTTGTCTTTCGTTATAGCGATGGTAGCAAGTTAGTACAGGTGACCTCCACCAAAGCTGAACATCTGCCGCCCCTCACGCTCCTGCATCCCTTCTCTTAGGGATGCATCCGACAGAAATGAACGCTCACGTTCAAAGCGACTTTACTTGTCATTGCTCAAAACTGGAAGCAGCAACCCCCTGCACAGGAGAACGGATAAGTAGTCCGTAATCGAGCCCCATAAATGGAGTAGTTCACAGCGATGAAAAAGGATTACCCACTGACACATAGAACCGAGCGGTTGAATCTCCCAGATGTCGTGGCCGGGGAAAGAAGACGGACATACAATGCGTCATTCTATTCATGTGCAAAGCAAGCCCAGGAGAAACTAGTCTGAGTTGATTCAAAAGCTAGAATCATATTTCCCTCTTGATGGAGGGACACCCTGTGGGGTGCTGGGAATGTCCTCCACCGAGCTGTGCGGCGGGCAGGCACCGGGTCGTGTGTATGTGTACGTGTGTGCGTGTGTGTGTGTGTGTTTCCCTGAGCCGGACCCTCTGTATTAAGGACTTTATTGGGTGCACAGCTTCGTGTAAAAGGGAAATCCATAGATGGGGACACCCCCCCAGGGTAGAGCCTTGACAGAAGCATCTGGAGTTGGTTCTGTTAGCCTCGAAGAGGCTGGGGGTGGACGGTTGCTGCACAGGCAGCCATGGGCGGAGCTGGGGACACTTAGTGGCATCCAAAGAGGATTTATGATGAGTCCAGGGCCTCCCTTGGCCCATCATCAGCCGGAGCAGCTGGCAGGGCCTCCACGTGCCCCTCCCTGCCCTGGATCTCAGGCTGGCATTGTAGCCTGGGCCGGCGGGGGAGAAACAGAGCAGAGAGAGCTAATGGAGCAGAGACACAGCCCAGGCGCACTCTCTCCCCTGCCAGCCTCTCCTCACCAGCTCTCTGCTGGGCCCTGTTCTGTGCTCATCACCTCTGGCCTTCCAGGGTGCCCTGGTGTGTACTGTCAGACCACAGCACCTGCAGGTGGGCTGCTCTGGGGCCCAGCCCTCATCACCCCTCCCTCCGTGGGCATGTTATGGAGGCAAAACAGCCTTCGCCGTTGGCTAGAGGCGGGGGACGAAATGCCCTCCAGGGTAGGACTGGGCTGTCATGGGAAGTGATGTACGTGCTCGAGGAGACCAAGTGATTGGCCCCACAGCCCCACGGCCCACTGCTCTGAAGAGCTCTGTGCTCCCCGTTCTGGTCTGCTTAACCCCAGAGCCTGGCCCCCTCCTGCAGACTCCCCAGATGCTTCACTCATGCGACGTGCCAACAGATGAATGGACTCACAGCCCGGGGTGGAAGCAGTGGTGTGGTCTAGCAGAGAGGGACAGGTACTCTAGCTGCCGGCTGCTGGGTTCAAATCCTGGCTCTGCCCCTTGCCATGTACTTAGTACTTAACTTGGGGCAAACACTGAAGCTCATGGCCCCTCAGTTATCCCATCTGTGAAATGGGACAAGCAGTGGCATTTTCTCCATGACCGTTTTTACCAGGGAAGTACTGGCACTTGGCACATAGGAAGCCCCAGACAAGTGCTAATATAATTTTTATATAATATAATTAGTGTTGTGGCTATGAAGATGAAAGCAACAAAAGTTACCTATCTGCTTGGGGGCCCTTTGAGGATACCAGACCCACCGACAGAGCCTTTGTAGGCCTCTCCTCCCCTTTCTCAATGACTCACGATGGGGAGAGGCTGGGGGTGGGGGCAGGGTCCAGTAAGAGGGGGTGCATAGCAGCTCAGGGGTCATAGCAGGGAGAGGGGTCCCCTCACTGGGGCTGCCAGGGTCCTGAGGCAGAACCCAGGCAGAGCCTGGCCACAGCTCTTCCAATGTGGCTGTGTGAATGGGAAGAACCATTGCTACTAGGCACCGACTGGGGTCCTGAGCCCGTCAGCCTGAGCCCCAGCCATTCCCCGCTGCCCTGACCCAGCCTAGCGCCTGCGGAAAATTCTAGGTGTACCCTGCAGGGGTCTTGGATATGAACTCAGGCTGTGCTGCATCCACAGATCTCAGAGAATCTCTGGGCCATCCTTCTGCCTTCCCATGCCACACTGAGGTCAAGCCAGAACGGGGTGGAGGGGGGGGGTCCTGCCTCTTGTCTCAATTCCCAGAAGAGGACCTCTGAGGAAGGTGGGAAGTGGGGTCCCAGGGCTGGGGGTGAGGCAGTGAGTGGTCAAGCAGAGGAGACAATGAGAGCCAGCAGCCCTCAGACAGAGAGCAAAGCACCATGGTGAGGCTCCTGGTATTGGGTCTCTGACCCCTCCGGGAAGACCTTACAAAGCAGGTTACTCTCCCGCACCCCGCTGCCCCACACCAAAGCAGTCCTCACACAGCAACTCTCTAACCCTGGCAGATGGGCTGCCTGGGCACGGAAAGACGCCACCTGCATGCCTTGGGCCTCCTGCCCATCCCTGGGCTCCATATCCTGTACTGTCATGGTCTTTGTACATGCCTGCCTGAGCCTCAGTCTCCTCAGCTGTAACATGGGGCATGGGGCACGGCCTGCCTCATGGGGTGTGGTGAGACTCGAATGAGATCATCCAAGTAAAATATTCAAACCCACGAAAGTGCTCCATCTTCCTCTGGAGGAGGGGTCTGACTTCCTCTGCCATCCTGTCTCCCTGCTTTGCTTAACCCGGTGTCTGGTCCATCAGAGGTGTTCAGAAATGTTGGCTGAATGAACAGATGCATACAATGTTCAGTGACTCCTTTCCCTGCTTGCTCCCGGAATATTCCAGGCCAGACCAGAGGCAGGAGCTGTACTCAGGAGGGGCACCAAGGGGAGGAGCCAGGCAGGGGTCGCTCACAAAGCAGAAGGAGAAGCTGGATCCTTCTCTTATTCTCTGGTTCCCTCAGCATTTCCTCCACGCTGAGCTCGACAAAGCCTAGTGCGGACACTGGCCCTCCCTCCAGGACCAATGCTCTGGTGGTCAGACCACGGAAGGTGATGAGAAAGGCTACTGAGGTCGCAGGAACAGAGTGTTCCTGCTGGAGCAAGTGGGGAAGCTTCCCCAGGAGCAATGACCTCTCCCTTCCATCAGTACCAGTATAGTTGTCCTTGTTATTTTGCACGAAGGGGTCAACTTGTCTCATACAGAATATGCACAACACATTGAGGAGAGATTATAAAAAAGCACCTGTGACCCACTCATCTCTTACTTACCACAACCATGGACTGGACTCTGGGTTAGGCACTTTGAAGACCAGAGGTCCTACAACTACCCCCCTTGCTGCCCAGCTGGTGGGGCTGGAATTATTACTAGAGCTAAGCCTCCAAGTCCGGCCCAACATCACCATGAATAGCATCCGGTAGAAGCATCTGGTAGCTGCCCATCTGCCTGCACCACGGCCAAAGGTGATGGGGGTCCCATGTTTCCATACTCCAAGCCTGCTGGAGCATTTACTGAGCAGTGGCTGAAAGCCCAGGGTCCTGTCTCTCACCTCTCACCTCTCACCTTGACCTTGGGCAAGGCACTTCACCTCTCTGAGCTCCATCCTTTCACGTCCCAGTGAGGGTAGTAACAGCTACCCCACACTGAGGATTTGCAAGTCTATGGGTGGGAAGTGCTTGCGGTATTAAGAGCTTGAAAAACACTGACCTTAGCTTTACTGTTAGTCCTCCGATCTTAGGGCTCTGGTTGTATCCTCACTCTCAAGGGGGAAGCAAAGGTCCAGGGAAGTTAAATTAAAGTGCTCGAAAGCCCCTGGCAGGGTTGGCGAGTGGGGAGAGAGTTATGACTGGCTTTAGTCCCATGGTCCCCACAAAATACTCAACATGCCCAGGAACATTAACTTAGCACAGGAAGAGAAAACGAACGACAGAACCAAACAAATGCCCTGTCACGGAAGGAAATATGTAATCAATTAACTGAACCTCCCCGAGCCTCTCCAAATAATAATTAGGAGTGTCAGCCCAGCTCACAAGGAAATTGCCATTGCAAGGGCTTGCCGCTCCCCCTGAGAATCCAAACACGAGAAGGAAGAACCCATAGGGTGCCGAGGCGGGTTCCAGACATGTCTCAGGACTCCAGGCCTCTGCTATGCACAAAATCCTGTCACCTGAGGCTCAGGGCCCCTGGGGACCAGGTCTACCCCCTGTTCACGTAGATAGTACAGCAAAGAAGAGACAGTCAGAGATAGAGCTGGGAGCGACGCCTATCGCCGAGTGCTCCCTCCCATTCGTGCCCTGGAAAAAGGACACTGAGGCTCAAGAGAAGCTGAGTCACCAGCCAAGTCACACTGCAGCTTCCCTGCAGACTCAGGACCAGGTCCCTGGGCCCTTGTCTCAATGCCAGGCTGTGGTCTAATAACCTAACCTTCTGACCAGGAGCTCACATATCTGTATAAGAAGTATTTACTGGCTGCTGACTACGGAGCTACCTGGTACCAACTGGACACTGAAGGAACAGAGGAGAGATAGAGGGACCAAGCCCTCACTCTCAGGGTTGCATCAGGGAAGGGGCAAAAGGGAACACACATATTCAGATATATAAATGAGAGGATCACATTGGGCAGTAGTCAATGCCATGAGAAAGCAAGCAGCAAACAAATAGGAACAAAGGGATAAGGGACTGGGGTTGGGGGGACCTCTTCAGATGGGTGATCAGGGAGGCATCTTTGCAGAGGGGGCGTCTGATCTGAGACCTGGCATGGGAAGAAGAGAAGCATGAGCAAATGTCCTGAGGCAGGAACAAGCTTGGCCACAAGGCTGAGGTGCCCAGAGGATGGCCAGGGAGCCAGAGGGGTGGGTGATGAGACTGGCCCAGTGGTTGGGATCATCGGCAATCTGGGAGCCCTGAAGCTACAAGAAGACGGGGTTCTCTCCCAAGCCTTTGTAAGGCTTCAAGTAGCAGGTGCCATGATTTGAAAACTCCCTCGGGCTGCTGGGTGTGGAAGGCACCTGGGCAGTGAAGGACCCAGATGCACAGAGAAAGAACTCAAGCTGTTGGGAGCTGGAAAGAAGCAGCTAGCCCTTGACGGGACACCAGGAAGCCTGGGACCCTGGCGCCTCCTTGGCTCCTGGACTGTGTGACCTGAAGCAAATCACCCAACTTCTCTGATTGCCTCTTTGCTTTTTCTCAAACGAGAAAGACCTCCCTTCCCCGCAGCCTTCCATGGTGCTCCTTCATCGTCTTGGTCGTAGTTGGTGTTACCTGCAAGTGGAGGTGACAGGTGCCTATTTTGCACAAAAGGCTGGTGGCCCCCATCATCTTCTCATTTATGTCTCTCCATGGCAAGTGTCAGGTGACTCCTCTTCCCTGACTGAGGCTTAGTCCTGCAACCACCCAGTGATCCTGCTGGGCACTGTTCCTCCGTTCACTCATCCCCTCCCTCCCCCAGTCCCTCATGCATGCATGCATTCATTCATTCATTCATTCACGCATTCCATCCTCCATTCATTTGGCCACTCGTCATCACTGCACGCCTGCACATGCTCAGCAGTGAGCTCGTCTCCTTGCCTGACTTTTCCTTAGGACCCTTAGGCTCACCCGACCTCCCATTCACCACCAATCCCACCCAATCCTCGCCTCCTGAAACAAAATTACCTTCTGAGGCAAAGATTCTCCCAGAACCTGGGAACTTTATTAGGCTGCAATAATATATTAAAGAGGAGGTCTGAATCACCCGGAGCAAATTCTAATGTGAAGAAATACCACGACGACAAATACTTTGTTCTGAACCGTTTACTAAATTAAGTCCTTCCTGGACATTTTTAGCCTTCAATTTTTTTAATACTGGCAATAAAGTAGTTGCGTAATTAGTAATAAAGCTGACAGCCCAGTTACTGATTTTTTACTTAGAAGAAAAAGATGTGAGTGTGTGTGTGTGTGTGTGTGTATAATTTCAAACAGCTCTGGTTTTCTGACTGCAGATACATAAATGATTTGCCGTCTCAGCAACTCTGTCCCATGGGCCGGGGTTGGAGAAGCTGCACTGAGCTCTGTGGAGTGGAAATGCTTCTCCAGGAGTCAGAAGATGGGTTTCGGTTTCACAGCTGACTTGCTGTGCGACGTTAGGGAAGTCACCCACAGTCTCTGGGCCTTGGTTTTCTCACCTGAAGAAAGGGGGAGTTGGCCTGGGTGGATGTCAGAAGGCTACTGGCAGATCTGGCCTGAGTCCGGGAGGGGACAGTGACGTTAAATGGCGTCTATGTGTTGGTGGCTTCTACACCTGTGTCTGTTGACCGAAACCTGTCCCTCCCCCCGGTGTCCATTGACCCACTTGCCGTCTTTGCTCAGGTGTCTCACGGACACGTCTCTCCTGGCCCAGACAGAACTTGGGAATTCTGCAGCGGTCCCCAGCCCTGGCTGATCCTTGCCCGTCTCCCCGCCTCAGGAAGCAGGACCCCCCACCCCCACCACCGCCACCGAAGTGCTTTGACCACGGCCCTGGAGGCCACTGGCAACTCCTCTCTCTCTGATGGCCTCCACCTGCAGCCCATCGGTGAGTCCTGCCAGCTCTGCCTCCAGACCCTCCTCGCATCCCAGCCCCTCTGGCCTGGCCAGCACACCCCAACACCTCCTCAGCTCCCCAGTGACGGGTGCTTTCTGCCTCCGCCCCTATGTCCTCCCCGGTAGCTGAGGCCGATCTCACAACCCCGAAACAGAAACAGGATCAACCTCAATGATGACTCCTCATCACTTCGAGAATACAGTTCAAACTCTGATGACCCGCAGGGTTCTATGGCAGTGGTTCTCAAACTCACCTGCCTGTGGGAATCACCTTGGGGGGCTTTGCAAAACGGATGCCTGTGACCCCACCCTCTCACCCATGAGGTTCTGATGTAACCGTCAGGGCTCGGCCTGGGCGTCGGGAGTGTGCAAAGCTCCCCTGGGCGTTCGTAATGGGTCGTGTGGACCATAACACCGGCATCACCTGGGAAATGATCGGAAACACAGGATCACGGGGTTTCCACCCCCACCACTGAATTTGAACAAGCAATGCCTGTGTGCAATCAAGTTCAAGAGGCCTGCTCCTACCTCACCCCCCCCCCCACACACACTCTTTGCAGGATTCATCACTTCCCACCCCCTTGCTTTCCTCCCCTGACAGAACGCTCACTCCCTGGCCTCCACCGGGTGGCTTCCTCTGTACTCCAGACCCCAGAGAGGCCCTTCCCTCAGCCTCTCCCTGTGTTGCAGACATAGCCCAGGGACCCTACCTCCTTTATTCACCTCTGTTTCCTGATGTCCACAGCTCAAAGGAAACACTTTAAATGGCAGACGAATCAGTATGGTCAGCCCTAGCTTAGGTGGCTGAAAGGCAGCTCAGTGCCTGGGACGTGGCCTCACAGCCACCTCCCCTCTGCATCCCAGGTCTGACTCGAGTTTGCAGTTCCCTGTGGTTGATGGTGGGTGAAGACACTGTCTTCCGGAGGCCCTTGGTAATAGGCAACTTGTTCCCCAGAGGAGGAGAGGGTTACCCCAGGGGCCCCCATTCCATCAGCAAGGGGCTCAGCTCCATTCACTGGGGAAACCCCAAAGGGAGGAAATTTCTGTGTCAGGAAGAAGCTCTCCCAGCTCTCGGGCTATTCCCCTCTCTGGGCTGAACTTAATACCCACAAATAGGGTCTGAGATCTGCACTCTATAGGTTTGTCATTAGGGTTTAAGCAAATGATGGATGGGAGAGAGTTTTGCTGACCGATAGAAGTAGTAATTCCGCATTTAGATAACTTGTCAGATCATTAATTTAACTAATCTCTACTGACATTCTGTGCTGGGTATTGATGCCCTAGAGATGCAAAAAGGAAGCTTCCCCATGCTTAAGGGACAAGACCCATCCTTGTGATTGGCGAGGGTGGGGGAGGAGGGGGCGAGGCGTACTGGCAGGGGACCCCCCCCAGATGCAATACCCCAGTGCATCACCAGAGGGCAGCAGACAGCTTTGCAAACCTTCCCTCCCCAGGGGGAAGACCTTTGAGAGAAGGACACATTCTGGGAGCCCCAGTGGCCTTCTCATGGGGGCACGGGAACAGAGAATGGCGGCGGCGGCGGCGGCGGCGGCGGGAGGACGCAGCTCTGTGGGAGCTGCCAACTCAAAAGAGCAACTCAACTCTGTCCCCTGCATCAAAGCTGTCCACTACACCAAGACCCAACCATGGAGAAGTGCTCCTGACCCCTAACCCCTCCCAGTGTGGCCAGTGTGAAATAGGGACCCGCCAGAAGCTCTGGGCCTTGCAATCCGGGATCCCTGCTGCCGGGGAGATTCTGGGGCCACTGTGGGACTCCATCCCAAGAGATGTAAGGTATGTGCAGGAGGAGGGGAAGCAAGGTATCGTGTGTGTGTGTGTGTGTGTGTGCGCGCGCGTGTGTGTGTGTTTGCATGCACAGAGTAACAGGACAAAACCCCCACACAGGAAGTGCAAGACCGGAAGGGGAAAGAAAGAAGGTCGTGCTAAGAGGGAAACCACAGAAGCAAAAGGAAAGACTGAAGTCAGGGAACAAGAGGAGAACAACATCGACATCCTCGGGTGGGAAGTGAGGGCCCCGGGGAGGCGGGAGCTCAGGACCGGTCTGTGGCGAGTGGGCCCTGCTGGTTTGGGCCGCTCGGGGCCTGAGTGTGAGCAGTGGCGGCATCTGTGTGAGTGGACAAGGGCCACTGGCACGGGAAGAGCAGAGGTGTGATGCACGGAGTGACTGCGGGGGGAGGTGGCTGGGGAGGGGGCAGGTAGGGGTGAGGAGCAGGGGGCGCATCCCACTCAGGGCTGTGGAAGCACGTTAGCCGGTCAAGGGACTGATGCCGCTAGCTAAGAAGCTGGGGCAGCTCCTGGAGTCCCACTTCTAGAGCTGGGACTGGACTGGGCCCTGCTCAGTCCCCCTGGCCAGGGCATCCAGGGGCCGGGAACGGCTGGGCAGTAGCTAGTTTTAACATGGAGACTGACTCTGGCAGCTTCCTACCCAAAGGCACCAAGCGCCTTGGGCTACAGATCCACTGTGTGTGTGTGTGCATAAGCAAGCGCGTGCACACATCCATCACGTGTGTGTTGGGATGGACACACAAGGTCGTATGTCCTTAGTAAGTTACCCGAGTCTCTAGTGCCTGCCCCTGGGTGTGAAACAAACCTGCTTCCAGAGGCCCAGAGATGCAGTCTGGCTGGGTGTGTGAACCCAGGGTTCCCCACGGGCATGCTGTGTGACCTCGGACCAGTGACCGCACCTCTCTGTTCTTCTGTGTCATCATCTATACAACAGGATTCCATGAATCTGAGATGGGTGCTCCATGGGACGGTTGTGAGGGTGAAACCAGATGATGGGTCGGAAACAGTTCCGCGGACTGTCTGAAATGGTTAAGCCCACATTCGGATGACCTGCCAATCGATTCATTCCACAAGCCCTTACTGAGGCCCTGGGTTTCCATGCTGGGCCCTGGGCCAGGCACTGAGGGCTGAGAGGTGAAATAGGAAGGGTCCCTGTCCTGAGAGAGAGGCCCAGCGCCGGACACGGGCGCGTCCAGTAACTCCTCCTTCTCTGACTGGTGCTCTGGGCTATCCCGCAGGTGCAGCGGCCTGGGGTTGGGCCCGGTGGGACTCTGGCTCAGAGAGCCATTCTGCCTTTGGGGAAAATGCCAGGGGGCTGGAGGAAGAGCCCTTTGCACCTGGGCCCCTTTGTTCCCTAGTCAAGGCTTCATTTTCTGAGAAGCTCAGCATAGGCCCCCGTGCACACCAGCTGTTCTCTGTCCCCCATAAACTGTGCCAGCCGGGCATGGGGAGGGGGGTGAGCCAGGCTCAGGAACTGGTTGGTGCCTGTGAGGTCACTCTGGACTGGGAGGTCACTAGCTGGTCAACTAATTTGTCATCTTCAACCCAAATGAGTGTGGCCTCCGGGGCCTTAGGAAAATCGCCTGCAGGCCTCCAGCGGCCAGCAGCAACTAGAATCATCTGAATTCTTTGGCCCCAGTCAGCACATCGGAGCAGGCAGAAGGCGCTGCGTGATTGGATCAACTTTAACTGCAGGACTTTTTTAAAAGACTGATGCCCCAGGCCCCCTCCAGTCTCCTTGAATCAAAATTCATCTTGGTGGACCCAGAACTTGATCTTTTTTAAGCCACTGCCAAGGTGATCTTAATGCAGGAGGTCCGGGGACTGACCTAGGGGGTAAGGCCCCCCCCCATCCCACACCTGCCAAGGACAATTTGTTGCAACTTGCTGACCAGGCGGAGAACAGAGCTTGGGGGCTGGACATTCCCCTAGTGGCCGGAAGGAGAACTGCAGCCTCGCTCCTAAAATCATCCCTGGTTTTGAGACCAGGACCCACTCCCACTTGGGGGGTTCAATTCACATGAGACTAAGAGGCATAATCTGTTCTGAATAATCTGCAGCAAAAGGCTCAAGGTTGTCCTTATAATGTCACCCTGGCTCTTTCGCATACCCAGAGGCTTACTGGGTTGAAGAGAGGAGGAGGTTCTCCAGCGGGTCAAGAACTGGGCATCACCTGGCACATGCCTGAACACGCGAAGGGACATGTCTGTGCAAACAGCACGTGCTGTGCATATTTCGGAGGAAAAGGAGGCACGGCTCCTGATAACATGCAGAAAGACAAGGGAGCTATGTAATTCAGATTCAAACCAACCAGGGTCCAAGGGCACTTGTTGGGAAGCAAGCCTCTTTGGACCAAAGAGCGAATGCATCTACTTAAAAACCAGCACAAGGGTGGCCGGGTGGCTCCGTTGGTGAAGTGCCTGACTCTTGATTTCAACTCAGGTCATGATCTCAGGGTCCTGGGATCGAGCCCCACATCAGGCTCCCCACTCAGCAGGGAGTCTGCTTAAGATTCTCTCCCTCTGCCCCTCCCCCTGCTCTCTCTCTAAAATACATAAATAGGGGCACCTGGGTGGCTCAGTGGGTTAAGCCTCTGCCTTCGACTCAGGTCATGATCTCAGGGTCCTGGGATCGAGCCCCGTATCCGGCTCTCTGCTCAACAGGGAGCCTGCTTCCTCCTCTCTCTCTGCCTGCCTCTCTGCCTACTTGTGATCTCTGTCAAATGAATAAAAGGAATCTTTATAAAAAAATAAATAACATAAAACAAAACACATAAATAGATCTTAAAAATAAATAAAAACCAGCACAGTGTTCCCTCAAACAGATTCTAGGGAACTTGTACATCGCAGGTTCTGTCTGTCTGCCTGCTTGGAGGGGTCCTGCCACTCCTTCCAGAGCCTCCTTCCCTCCACACCTCTGCCCACGCAGTGCCCTCCGCCTAGAGTGTCTGCCCCCTGCGCCTCCTTGTCTGAAACCTCCTTATGCTTCTAGGGCCACTTCAGACGCCACCTTCTCTGTGATTTCCCGGCTCTCTCCAGCTCTGATCTGTCACTGCATTATATCGGAGTCTTTCCTAGGACAGCTATCACTTTATTACTCGAATTGTTAGCTATTTATCTCCATGTTTTATCTCCGCTTTCTCTCCCTTCGTTCCGCAAGTATTTATTGTTCCTCTCTAAATGCGGAGTAGGGTCTGGGGTTACTGAAATGAAAGAGCTAGAGCGGAGCCTGGGAGGAGCTTTTGGGCACGCAGGGGTGGGGGAAGGAAGACAGGCTTTAAGGTCCGATGAGGAAGAGGCTGGGGCTGCACCCAGACCACCTCTGGGTGCTGTGCCCGCTCTCCAGCCCCCACCCCAGCTCTGGGCCTTGGAGGCAGCAATGGTCAAAACGGCCATCAAGGGAATATGTGAGTGGGTGTGTCTCGGAGTAATAAAGGAAGTAGCGTTTCTGTTCTCTCCCTCTTTCCTCCAGGCTCTTCCTTCATTCACTTGATTCCCCCCGCCCCATCTCCCTTCCCTGATAAATATGAATGAAGGAGGCGTAACTGTGTTCTCCTGTGCTCTGAGAAGGCCCCAGGCTCCTCCCCACTCACCCAGCTGTTCTCCACCTCCAGCCGGGGCTTCTGGGGACAGCGCACATGTTCCCAGGGCATGGCAACCAGACCCGAGAGGGAGAGCTGGCTCTCCGGCACCCCTTTGCCTCCTGGCCCCTGTGGGCGCCACACTGTGGCCAATCCCTCTCCCAGCTTACTCAGGCTTGGAACCTAAGTCCCAAGGCCAAGGAAGAGACCTATGTCTCCTTCCCCAGACTCATCTGGGGAGAGCTCTGTCTTCCGCTCCTGGCGCCTCCAACCCACCCTGCACAGGGCAATCAGAGGGAGCTTTGCAAGGTATATCACATCAGACCATAACCTTCAGCAGCTTCCAGGACACAGGGCAAAATGCCAGCTTGCTCCCAAAACTCTGGCCACACTGGCCCTCGAATAGCCCCTAGACCATGCCAAGCTTTCTCACCTCAGGACCTTTGCACTTGCTGTGCCCTCTACCTGCAATGCCCTCCCTACCCCAACCCTGCCAGTGACTTCTTTTCATCCTGTAGATTGCTGCTGAGATGTCACCTCCTCTAAGAGAACTTGCAGCCGCCCCCCACCCGCCCGCTGCACACTCTGTTATTCTTGTCATTCTCTGTCACGTTACCTTGTTCCTTCACACACTTATCACCAACTGTCAATATTTTTCCTTATTCTTTTAAACATATTTTTATAGTCTGCCTCTCCTCACCCCTTACACTGCAAACCTCGCAAGAGCAGGTCTGATTATGTCTTGCTCTCCATTTCATCCCCAGCACTGTCCCTGACATGTAGCAATTGCTCAATTCCTTTGTGATGAATGAAGAATCAAGACGTTGGAGAAGGCGCGCGGGTGCGGGGGAAGGGAGGCAAGCCGCTCCCTCCGACGACGTTTCCCCAGCTGCAGGGAGAGCCAGCCGGTGGGAGAACACCACAGCTTCCGCCGCTAACTCATCCGCCCCGCAAGCATCTGCATATTTTCTTCAATGTTGTGGGGGTGGGGTGGGGCTGGGGGACAGTGATGAAGACATCAGACCCGTTCCCGTGTCCATGGGCTTCGAGTCTAGTGGGAACCGCAGACTTTGAACACCTAGTGTCAGGGCATGGAGGGGATGGAGGGGAAGTACCCTGGGGTATCTGATCTGGTCTGGGCAGTCATGACTGGCTTCCTGGAAGAGGGGGCGTGCAAGCGGAACCTGAATGGATGAGTGGGGCCTCATTCAGCAAAGGGAAATGGGCAAGGTGTGGGAGGGGCAGGAGCACCCTCAACGCTTTGAGTGTAGACTTCCCTCGCTGCCAAATTAGGGCCTGGGAAGCCTGCTGGCTCCAGCTTGGTGTTCCTCGGGATATCCAGAACACAAGGAATGGGACAAGGGACTGACTGCAGAAGACTTTGGGATGTGGGATGTGCTACATTCTGCAAGGATTCATGAGTTTTGCCCACAAATTCTTCCCCTCTGTGGGGGATCTCTCCATCTGCTCGACCCGTTCTTGGCCTGGTGGAACAGGTGCATGAGGGCTGAGGCATAGACATGGGCGGGCAGGTGTGGAGGATGGCGCGCAGGAAGTCAGCAGGTGGAACTGTCACCCCTATCCTACCTCCCCACTCAGGGGGCCCCCAGAACAGCAGAGTTTGTGACAAGGATTCAGGAGCCAGTGGCTAATTTGCAAAGGCGCCCCAGGGAGCTGGGAAGGGAGGGAAGAGTAGTGGGGAGGGGAGGAGGCAACATGGGTGCATCACGGAGGTGATCCTGGGGGAGCCGCTCAGCCTCACTCCTGCTGGGGAGCCCCAGGGCACAGTGGCCATCCATCTGAGTAGTCCCACCCAGGGGGCAGAGATGCCGGGAGAGCCACCCAACATCTCCAATCGGCCAAGGCTGCTCTACAGATGCCTGTCCTCAGCCACATAGCCCTTGTCCTTACCATGATGGCCCTTTCCAGCCCATGTCCTTACCATGGTTGCCTAACCATGCGGCCAGCAGCCCAGCATAGTGGTCCTTCCCTGGCACTGTGCCCTGCTTGCCCCTCATCATACAGCTGCCATCCGAATTCACACCTTTGTGGAATGTGTACTGCAAATTTTACTTATGTCTTGCTTTCTTTGTTTACTGTCTCCCCCTCCCCAACCCGACGAAAGTTTAATGCCAGGTCTTTGGTGTTCCCCACTGGATCCCCCAAGACAGCTTCCACCATGCCAGGCTTCTAGTAAGTGCTCAGTTAAATATCCTCTGAAGGAAGAAATGACTGTCAGCTCCAAACTAGGAGTTCTGGATTCTGAGGTTCATTCTATAGACATTGGATAGATGGCACCTCTGGGGCACTGGGAGAGGCAGTGACCCGCTCAAGGTCATGAACTGGGGTGCCACACCTGCACCTCCCAGGAGGTAGCAGTCCCATCACCGCCCCCCACCCCCCGCCATGCCCATCCCTCCGGGAACCCCACCAGCAGGAGGACACGCTTTGGGAGTCCCTGGGCTCCTTTCAGCTGCCTGAGAATTGCTCTCTGCCAGTTCTTAGTGATCTCAGCTTCCTTCTCCCCCTACTTTCCCCAGCTGAGGAGGAAGCGGCTCAGACAGCTGTGGAGCTGGGACTCTCTCTAGTTGAGATGCATTAATTTGTAAATATCTTCATTTATATGTAAATGCGGAGTTCCGCGCCCCGCCGCCAGCCCTAATGGGGCCCAGCAGCCTGGAGACGCAGCCTCCTTTTGCTAGCCAGCTCTCCCTGATCCGATTAAACTCGTTCCTTCCCTTCCGCTGTGGCCTCTTCGAGGCTCCTTTGCTCTGGCGCGCGCTGCTCCGGGAACCCACCCCCGGAGCGGAGGCTGGGAAGGGAAAGGGCACCGGCCACAAGTCAGCACGGCTGTGTGACCCTTGGGCGGACCCCCTCCCTGCCTGGACCTCAGTATCCTCAGTTTTAAGATGAGCAGGGCAGCATGGTGTAGACCCAGAACAAGGTGGCCTGGGGTCTGATGCAGTCGGTGTCATGCCAGCCGGGGGCGAGTCCAACTTTGACCTTGCCCAACTTTAACCCTGGCTGTAAACTGGGGCTAGAGAAAATAGTAACTTCTGCGCATGCATTTACAGGGTCTTTTCATGACGATGAGAAGAGCCAGAAGACACATAAGGGGCTTTTACGCGATCTGGAAAAAGGTGAGGGTGTTTTATGGTGGAAGAAGGAGTGGGTTTTCTGGGCAAGAACAGCAAACATGCATTGCTCAGCGACTGTGGCAGCACTTAAATGTGAATTAACCTGGGGACCCTCACAAGGCTGCTGGGAGCTGCTCACTACTGTCATTCCCTTCTAGAGATCAGGGCAACTCGGGCACAGAGTTACCAAGCCTCAGTGACACTAACGCATGGAGATGGAGGGGCCAGCATTGGAACTCAGGTTCCCGGGACAGAAATCTCATTTAAATCTCACAATGATGGGGCGCCTGGGTGGCTCAGTGGATTAAGCTGCTGCCTTCAGCTCAGGTCCTGATCTCAGTGTCCTGGGATCAAGCCCCGCATCGGGCTCTCTGCTCAACAGGGAACCTGCTTCCCTTCTTCTCTCTCTCTGCCTACTTGTAATCTCTCTCTCTCTCTCTCTCTCTCTCTCTCTGTCAAATAAATAAATAAAATCTTTAAAAAATAAAATAAAATAAAATAAATCCTACAATGATGGTAAGAAACCCATCCGATGAAGTCTGCTTTGCAGGGCAAGAAACGGACACCAAGAGAGGTCCTCATCCAAGGTCACTCAGTAGGAAGTGGCTGAGCTCCTTCTGAACCAGATCTTCTGGGACGGTCCCAGGGTTGGGCTCTGGGGGCTCCACTGAGCAGGAGAGGCTGGGAAGGGCTGGTCTGGGGCTCTAGGGCTTCCTTCCTGGCTAAGGACTCCAGTGGAGGGCAGGAGATGATGGCATAGGCTGGGGGGCAGTTGCTTCTCAGAGACCAGGGTAACCCTGTGGGGGTGGGGTGGAGGCAGGGGGCGGGTTCTGGGAAGCAGTGGGGGATGTTGGGGGGAGGATCTGAGCGCTCACCTCCCCAGAACCATCTGTGGCTCCCAGGACGGTTATCTGCTTCCCAAAATGAGGTTTTCATCTTGATTGTAACTGGCTGGTCTTAGGTGTGCTTTAATATTTTAAGGCGTCCCAAATCCTTTTTGGAAGCAGGTACAGGGGAAATCATGGACACGAATAGAGGCATCTGTGCGGCCATTTGCTTTCTTCTCCCCCCGTCCCCTGGCACCCACATGCTCACCAGATTCCCCCAACAAGGGCTGGTTCTCAGCTCCTGGCACAAAGCCCAGAGAGGAGGGGAACAAAGAAAGGTCCTCCAGGGGAGCACCACCTTCCCTCTTACAAAGTGCGCAGGGATCACCTGCCAGTTTTCTTACGCCGGGCTGGGCGAGCCCTGTGCAAACTTCCCATCCAGTTTTCTAATTTTATCCAGGGAGGCCTGAGGTCTTAAGGGCTGAGGAGCATACCCAGGATCAGTGTGCAAATTTCTCTGTGCACCTACTACATGCCCGGCCTGCAGATTGCTGCTTTTTGCGTGGACACCAGGCAAAGCATTCGGCTGTGTCACGTGGAAAAACGCACACACGTGTGTCTGTGTGCAAGACTGTGCACGTTCAGTGCCCGTGTGAAGCTACCTGTCATGGATGTAGTGAGGCTCCCCTCCCCACTCCCCATCTCTCCCCCTCTCACTAGAGGGCTGGCAGCCACCTGGCTTCGGGGGACAGTCGCTCTGCTAGGGCGAGAGATCATCTAAACAGGTATCTCACGGGAGGGCGTGCTTGAGCTGGGGCTGAAGACCGATGAGGGGCTCAGCAGGTCTCCAGAAGGAGAGCCGCACTCTGGCACATGAGTGCCAAGGGCAAAAACAGGATTGGGACCTTTTAGAGAGGACACGAGGAGGGCGCGGGGCTGCGACACCGACACACCGAGAACACAGCAGGGCACGGAATGGGATCTGCAGCTACCTTAGAGTCTTCTAGAAAAGGGGTGGGGTAAACATGTCAAGTGTCTCCATCCCTGAGGACTCTTTCCTCTTGTCCTGCTGCCTCATCTGACCTGGATCCAGCTATTTAGGGTCTGGCTGCCTTGCTGGACGGGGTCCCGCGGAAGACGGGAGAGCGTGTTGCCCGCGCTGCTGAGCCAGGCAGAACGGGCTGACGTCCCAGCTCTGTCCCTGCAGCTGCAGGACGTGGGGCACGCTGCTCACCTCTCTGGACCTCAGTGTCCCCGCTTGGAAATTGGGTTTGGGCAACTCACCTCGCAGGACTGGGGAGGAGCCGGCTTTGTGGGGCTGGGGTGGGGCACGCAGTGTGGAGGGTCTGCTGCCTGGGGCAGAGCTGCGACTCCACCCCACCCTGCTCCCCTTCCAGGGGAGGCCCCTTGAGGCACTGAGTTCCCCTCTGCAGCACAGCCCCCGCCCTGCCTTCCAAGCCCGTCCGTGGTTGGGGGGAATGACCATGAGAACCCCCAAGAGCGTCGCAGGGCATACGACGGGAAAGGGCTGGAGAAGTGGCCCCCCACGCCCGGCCCCTCACCTCACAGTGGACTGGTACACCAGGTCCTCTCTCTTGCGGTAGTTCTCCATGTGCGAGTAGTTGGTGGAGAACATGGCATCAAAGGTAAAGATCTTCTGCTTGATGGTGCCGCCGTCCGTCACCTGCAACAGAGCACAGAGGTAGCTGTGGGGAGCGCTCAGCCAGCCCCACCCCTTTGCTCCAGACAACACGCACGGGGGTTGGGGAACACTGGGAGAATCAGAGGCCAGTGCGACCCGCACCCCGACCCGCACCCCGGTGCCCTGGGGAGGTCTCTAGGGGACATGTCACTGCCTCCACTAGAACCCTCCCAGGTTATCCCAACTCTACTGATGTGTAAACTGAGGCTCTAGAGGGAAGTGACTTCCTGAGGACCTATGCCAGGAAGGAGCAGAGCTGGCTCTTCTCCCAGGCAATACTTTCTGAGAAATTCTGTCAGGGATAGGCCCAGAATGCAGCCCCCATCTGGGGATAGGGTCGTCCTCCTTCCTGGAGGAAGTGAGGTCTAAGTTGCCTTCTGAAGGAACAGCAGGAGGCAACCTGGCAAAAGGTGGGAGTGCAGGAGGCAGGGGAGAGGAGACAGCAGAGGAGACAGCAAGAGCAAAGGTCCTGTGGTAGGAAAGAGCAGGTGCGCTCCAGGCAAGAAGATTGTGTTCAGAGCGCCTGGGGCAGAAAGGCAATGGTGAGAAACCAAGAGCTGCCAGGTCCTGGAGGGCCGGGGAGGCTGGGGAGCACAACTGCCCCTGAAGGCAATGTGGTGGAGGTCACCTTGGACATGATTTAGGGTGAGGCCTGTCTGGAGGCAGGGGGCCCTTGAGGAAACTAGGGAGCACTCAAGCCAGCGACCTGGGGATTGAGCCCCCCTGGACCACAGAGGGGCTCACCGTCCTCAAAGGCTGTCCTGGGGACAAGCCAGCAGGGAGGGCGGGAGGTACCCCCCTGCCCCTAAGAGCACTGAGGCCCAGAGGAGTCCGGGGGTGAGGGGAACCCCAGGAGGTGACAGAAGACGAAGGCTGCTCAGGCGCCCAGCTCTTCGAGGCTGATTTAAAGTCGGACCCAAGTGTCCGGCACTCCCCGCTCACGGCCGCCCGCTGCCTCCCCACGCCCCGCGTTGCCTGCAGCTAATGAAAGTGTTACTCCACAAAGCAGCAAGGTATGTGTTGTCACTGTTTCAATTATTTATCTGTTTACTCGGCTGCAGTTTCCCCTACAGTTTTCCGCCTGCGTCAGCAACTCTATTATAGACCCGGAGCTTGCCGCCTCTCGCGGCTCAGCTGGGCTCCACGCTAACAGCCTGCAACCCAGGAGGCTCATGCCTGGGCCTGGAGAAGTGGAATTAACTCCCTGCGGCTCTGGTGGTGGAGGCAGGGGGGCTGGCTGGGAGGGCGGTGGCCGGGGGGGGGGGGGGGGCTTTCTCCAAGGCGTTGGGTGCAGCTACGGTGGGGGCGGGGGATGCTGAAAAGATCTGCAGCCTTCCCGAGAGCACGGGCCCCGGGGGCAGCCGGGCTCCTTTGGGCACCTCTGGACCCAAGCTGACTTGAACCACATCTGTCTGGCCTATGTGGCCTTTTTTTGGTGGCTGGTTTAGGGGACACAGGTTTGATGCAATCCGGCGAGCATTTATTGAGCGCCAACTGTGTGCCAGGCACCGGCCCACATCAGTATGTGTCACCTCTCCCCAACCCCCCCACCCCAGTCTGCAAGCTCATAAGGAGTGAAGAGGTCCCTAACTGTCCCTGGGGGCCCCAGGGGACCCCGGAGACAGGGTTAGCATGGTGATAAGCTCCAGGACCCTGTGTGGGAAGATGAGCGGTGGGACTGACTCCCTACAGCATGGTTTCTCCTTGCCCCTCCCTACGCTCATGCCCCTCTGACACCTCTGGGCTTCTCTTCAGCTCGTCCTCTTGACTCCCTGTGGGGCTGTGTGCTCTCAGCTCGCCTCCTCTGCACCACGAGTCCGGCTGCCCAGAGAGGGGACGCCAAGACTAGGGGACGAGGGAGGAAGAGGAGCGAGTACCTTCAAACCAGAGCCTTCAGCGGGGGCGGGGGGCATGATTTTGCCCACACCCCGTCTCTGTGACATCTTTGGTGTCACAGCCTTGCAGGACGGCAGTTTGGTGCAGGCATCTGGGGGCCGAGAGCAGGGATGCCGTCACCATCCCAAAAGGTGCAAGATGACCCCAAAGAATGATCTGGCCCCAGACGAGAAAGGTGCCATCGCTTTGTGCAGCCCCCCTGTGCCCCTGGGAAGTGAGTGCAATGAACAGCAGCTTGCCCATTTTGCAGAGGAAGAAGCCGTGGCTTAGAGAGGATAGGATATTCAGCCGAAGGCACGCGTGGGGCTTCCTGGTGAGGCTCTGGCTCCCGGGGTGGCGCTGCCCTCCACCCGCGCAAGCCCTGCCAGGCAGGCAGGACCGCCAGGAGCTGAAGACAGAGCAGCTGCTCTCGGTGCCCCCACCTCCAGGCAAGCGGGTTCTTAGCAGGAGGACACGGGGAGGCCTGTGGAGTCTTGAGGAACGTTCTCCCCAAGTCGTAAAAGTGGAAGGCGTCCTGCCCGTGTGACTTGAAGCCTTGCCTCCTTCAGGAACTGCTTTTTTATCTCCTCCTAAAATGCGGCAGCCCTTATCGTCCCAATCTCAAATTTCACTCCATTTTTTTTATTATACAAAGGAGAAAAAAAATCTGTCAGTAAAACTGTCTCCTCAAATTTATTCGCCGGGACCGAGGATTTTATTACTAGGAAAATACAGCTGCACCCCACACGTCCACCCATACCCGCACACCCCAGATAAAGCACCGAGGAATGATCTGAGTCGTAAATCACTGTTTCCGGCTGAGGGACAGGGGAGTTTCAAGGACGCACCTAGTTTTCCTTTGGTTTTATTTACATCTTTTTTCCTGGGGCCGAGTCTGGGGCCTCCCAGTCAGCTTAGGAGTAAATCACTCCTTCCTGTTTCCCAGGACCAGGACGGGCACTTCGGTCGCCCAGCTGTGAGAGCCCAGCGGCTGGCTCTCTGCCCTCCCTTCCTCCCTGGGCCTTAGGGAGGGTTCTGGAAAGAAGGGGATGGCCTTGGGATGCACACTCAGGTCCCAGGTCCGAGGGCGAGGGGCTATTTGCAACGAAGTTATTCTCTAGTTCTTGGTGTGGCAGCCCCTGGGTTGAGGGAGGAGGAATATCACAGGCTGTGGGGCAGCGGACATGATGAGCCACACCTTCTCTTGAATTCTGGAAACTCTGCCCCAGACCTAAGACCTGCAGGTCCCCCGGGGAGAAGAGGAGCCAAATTGCGGATGATTTGGCTTGTGGGGATTTGGCTGGTGGGGATGCCCGGGCCGTAGGTCACTGGGAGACCAGAGCCAGGGAAAGCCTGGCTTTCTGTAGCCGCAGATATTTGCCAAGTATTATCTGACACCACGGAGGAGACAAAGAGTCTTGTGGGGGGAGGGGTGATCACAGAAGGCCTCCAGGTGGAGGTGGGCCCCTTCTGAGTGTGCTTAGTCCCAGGCTGGTGCCCCACCTCTGGAAGACTCCGACGCAAGCCTCAAGGCTGATTTTCTCCACCCCCAGGAGAGTTCTCGACTCTGTTACTAAGTAATTTGGTGCACTTCCCTTCTCCAAGCCTCTCCTCTCTCCTCCGTAAAGTGGGATAACGCGACCCACCTCTGAACCTCTCTCAAGGATTAAATGAGATAAGGTTTGTAACAGCACCCGACCGGTGGGGAAGCGCTCAGCAGGAACAACTATTTCTATGCATATTAACAATTTTCTCGGCCATCCCTTCCTCTGGGTCCCTTGCCACCCTCTCTAGGGCTGGGGCTGGAGGGTAGAATAGTTCTTACTGGAAAGCCAGAGGATGTAGAATGTCCGTAAGTGGAAGAAGGGGGCCCGCCTGGCAAGGGAGGCCTGGAGGGCTGGCGGAGGGAGAGGGAGTAGAGAGCAGGGCCCCGGGCCTGGCTCCCGTCAGCAGAGCCAACAGGGAGGGAGCTGATGGACGCTTTGAGCCGGTACCTGGAAGCAGGCTGGTCCCAGGGGCTCCGAGATGCTCCCCTGGTGCCGCAGTGACATGAGGTCACGTGACAAAAGATCACGGCACGCAGAGGATGGCAAGGCTGCCAGGAGCGGATGAGATGCTGTCCTGGAAAGCCAAGGCCCAAGAAAGTGTGGTTTCTCCCTGCCCAGAGGGAGGGGAGCCCGTGCATTCATTCACTCACACAACAGGTTTGTACTGAATCTGTAAGTAGGTCCTTGAACGTGAGCTATTCCTCGAACATAACTTCTATGAGGGCAAGGGCTTCATCTGTCCTGCTCATTGCTCTGTCCCCACATCTGTGTCTTGCAGATAAAGCAACCGAGGCCAAGGCAGAGGCAAGTGAACTGCCCAGGTCACGAGGGCAGGAAGTGGGGAGCCCTTCGCACAAATTAGTTGAAAAGAGCCCAGTGGGTGATCTATCCTGAGGTCGAGGAGATGGGCGTGCCCAACGTGGGGGCAACTGCAGAAGCCTGGGGCTCACACAGCCCTGCAGAGTCAGGTGCCCCCTCTGCCACTCCTGGGTTAAGCCGTGTGACCTTGGAGAGGTCTCTGTGCCTCGGCCTTCTCATCTGTAAAATGGGAGCCTTTGCAGCTCTGTATAAGGCGCTCATGTGAGGACACAGCACACACGGTGACATGCACGGCGCCCCCGGAGGCTGGCTCGGCAGCCGGTGGCGGTGACAGGGGTGGACATCGGAACAGCCGGCGTTCCCGTGCTGCTTGTGCTGTCTGCAAACTAGAACTCAGGTAATTATAAGAAAGCACTCAATGCATATTAGCTGCTACTATTTGTTTTTACTTGGGTGCAAAGTGGAGCAGTTGGTCGGGGTGGGCAGACTCCGGCAAAGGTAGCAGCACAGAGTACGTGTTGGAGAATGCAGGACTCTCCCCACCCCGACCCCCGTACCGACAGCATCTCAACCACGACGTCCTAGCCTGGAAGGCATGGAGGCAGTAGAGACCTGGCTTCTGCATCCCACAGGCTGGCCTCCGCACTGCTCCCCTCCCTGGGCCTCAGTTTTCCTAAGTGCTCGATGAGAAGCTATAGGGTGGGGGTGGGTCCTCAGAGGACCATTTCTACTTTGAATGCCCAAATGCTCTCCTTTGAGAATAGCAAGCAGACCACAGCTACTCCCGCGCTGGCCTTGCTTATGGGGGCTCACAGACCCTGAGGTGGTGGACCCTGTCCCGAGGCCCCGGCTGCCCTCCCCCCACCAACACCAGCAAATTTGGCCTAAGCGAGGCTGGGTTGATTTTCCAGCGAAGGAATCCATGCGCGGCGAACGACACAGTCCAGCCGGTGGAGCGTCCAGGCAGGCCGGGGTTTTTCATTTGAGACAAATGTCTCCAGCTCCAACTCCACACCATTGTCCCTGGGTACCATCATCCAGAAGAGAGAGAGGAGGGAAAAAAAAAAAAAAGAAAGGGGGGAAAAAATCACCTCCTCCACCCCCAGCCTCCTTCTCTTTGTGTTCCACAAAACCAATTACAGGTTGGAAATAGCTGTAATAAACTTGATATCCCACTTATGGGCCAATCCCGCCGCGGCCGGAAAGTGTAATAGTGGCAGGAGTGAAAACCGCTGGTGTATTTTGCCGGAGCTGTTTAAATTGGCTGCCTACATTATCCAGGCTCCTCTCCAGCCAGGAAGGAATTTGCTCTCCTGGAAATGGAGCAGCTGAGGTCTCTGTGGCTGGGCAGTGAGAGGGGGGCGGTGTAAGGAGGGTTTTAATGAACTGATTAGACATGGGAGAGGGGACAGCGTCTGGGTTCTTGGAGTCGGGCGGCCGGGGTTCGTATCCCAGCATGGGCAGCTCACAGGCAGCACCCCTGCCGGCAGTCGGGCAAGAACCATATAGCCCTGCAGGGCTGTTGTTGGGAGGGAGGGAAGGGGAAGGGACATTTAATTGGACCATGCAAGTGGCCGCAGGGGCTGGAGTGCTGCACCCAGCATGAGTGTCCGGTCTCGGCTCTGCGGGGGGCGCTGTCACTGCGTGGCCTGAGCCCATTTCCTCATCTGTAAAATGAGGAATGTTAACTGAACTTGTGCCCCAGAATTGATAGAAACACTCAAAGGAAGGAATGTATGTGAAAGCCTCTCACAGAACGTGAATTTACTGCTCTGTTCCTAGTACCGTGGGAGGTGATGAGCATTCTAGAAACTTCCACCACGAAACCATCATCTAGAAGCCCCCTCCCACCTCACTTAGCTCCCCATGTAAAGAGGGCAGCGGTTCAACTGGCATTCCTAATGAGCTGACTTAGATCAAGTTTGCCCCGGAGTAGCGCTCAGGCCAGGGAGCGTGTGAGGGCCCTTTTACTGACAGAGCGGCACCTCACTCGGGAGCACAGCTGTGAACACAACACGTGTGACAGTGATGAAACGACACCACCTCTTCGGGGGGTGGTTCTGACTCCTCCAGCAGAACCTTAGCTCAGGGGGCCTCGGACTACATCTTGTTCCACGTGGACCCCAACTCTCAGAGCACTGTTTAGCATGCAGGGGACTCTTGGTCACTGTTTTTATAGAAATGAATAGTGTTTTTATAGGTGCAAAACCTGGGGCCCGGGAAGGGCTGCCACTCGTCCAGGCTGCCCAGCTGGTAAGCGGAGCAGCGGAGATTCGAACCTGGGTCTGATTCCAAAGTCCAGATAGGAAGTGATCCAGAAGGCAGAGTCGGACGGAGTGTTGGGTAGGGGGCATGGAAGGGAAGGGGGTCTAGGCAGAGAGAAACGTGGGCAGAGGCACAAAGCAAAGGGCCACCTGCTCAGGGAGGAGGGGCCAGGAGGCAGCCTCCCCGGGGTCTGCTGTGCAGGGCAGGGGCACAGGGCTCCTGGCTTCTTAGTTGCCATGGTGACCTAGGGCCACTCAGCCCTGTCCACCTGCTCTCCACCTCCCGTCTGCTCTTGCAGAGGGGAGGGCAGGCTCCCCTGGGGCATGGGGGAGGAGGATGCCAGATTCCAAAGGACAGAAGGGAGGGACATCCCCAAGGCCAGTGCCACCTAAGTCTCTGGATGGCCAAATTCCAGTCCCACTCTGTCTCCCTTGTGAGTCCTGGCTTCCGGTGGGGCCGGGCTGGGGGTAATTGGCTTCCCCCGTGTGTGTGGCAGATCCGGTTTTGACAGAGACAGCTGGTGTCATAAATTGCTCTGTGTCTCATCTGGTTACTGTGTGATGGCAGACAGCAGCTCGGGGATGGGGGTGGGGCGGGCAGGGGGCAGGGGCGCCGGGGAGCATGGCAGGCAGGAGAGCGGCTGTTGGATTTGTGGGTCCCACACATGTGGGCAGGTGCATATGCGAGTGTGTGTGTGTGTGTGTGTGTGTGTGTGTGTGTGTGTGTGCAACTATTGTGGGCAGAGCTGCAGGGTCCCCAGAGCTGCTGGAGGCCAGCTCACGAAGGTGAGTACCGGGGTGAATGAGATAGCCTGTGGTCTGGGGGCGTGGGTGTGTATGTGTGTCTGCAGGGGTGAGTATATGAATCTGTGTGTTTCTGGGCTGCATACAAGGATGGGTGTGTGTGTGCGTGTGTGTGTGTGAGTGTGTGTGTGTAAAGCAAAGTAATGGTGAGAATGTTCGCTGTAGCTCTAAATGTCTGGGAAAGAACAGGAGGGCTTGTGTGTCGGTTTGTGGGTTCATGGTGTGTGTGCACTTGCGTGTGCGGGAGCGATGCCTACCTCCTTCCACAGCACAAGTCCGGTTTAAACACCCTGTTCCCTGCCTTGCGCAGGGGCATGGAGGATGTCAGTGAGGGGCATGTGTGCGGTGGGTATGTTTCTGAGAAGTGCCAGGCCAGGAGACACCAACACACCAACCCAGGCCTGTGCAGTCTCCCAGCCCCACCTGCCAGGTGCGAAGCCACAGGTCAGAGCCCAACCACCTGAGCCCTCCCAGCCCCGCCAGACACAGGCTGCTCCAAAACCTCCCTTCCCATCTCCTGTGCATATCCCCAAACCCACACTGCGGGGCTAACAGCCAAGAAGCAGGGCAGACAGGGAGGACCTGGGTATATGTTAGATGCTCAAAATTCTGAGCATAGCAAAATCACCTGGCCGGAGGGGAGGAGGGTTAGAAAATGTCAATTTCTTTGAAAGCCCACCCGGGAGGTTTAAATTCTGTGAGTCTTGGGTGGCATCTGGATTTTGCATTTTTTAAAGAGCCCCAATAGGTCAGTTGGATGCAGGGGTTGGGGACCACAGGAGGAACCCTCTGGCCTCACCCCTGGGACCCTCCCACAACAAGGGTCCCTTTGATGTTTTCCCAGGTGGCTCTCAACTGCCAGACCCTTGGTGCCCTGGGAGCAGGAAGGACCCTCAACTGGCCCAACTAGACTCCTTACTTTATAGAAGGCTAACCTGAGTCCAATGGGGAGAGAGACACGCCTAGGGTCCCACAGGAAGCAGGTGGCAGGGCTAGGGGAGCCAAATCCTTGGCTTTGAGGAGCCTCCTGCACTCACGCGTTTGATGCTTGGAATCCAGAGCCCAGAGAGCAAGGGTACCCACTGAGTGCTGTTTGGCTGGGGTACTGGGGATGTTCTTATCAGGGGGTCATAGCCTGCTCCCCACTGTCTCCTGGGAAAGAGCCGCAGCATGAGGTGGGCTCCGGGGTCACGCGGATGGCCTCCTTCCCAGGACAGCCCACGCCCTCCCCTGCTGCGTTCGGAGGATGGTGCAGGCACAGAGGACAGAAGAGCGACTTTGCCCCATTTCCCTCTCCCTGTAGGCCCCCCTCCCTCCCTGCCCTCAGCCTTCCGCTCCTCATCTGTTCATTGGCCTGTTTGCTCATTCAGCACCTCCCGGGGGGTCAGGCCTGTGGACAGAGGGTGGCATTGGACATGGGCTCTGTCCTTAAGGGGCTCACAGAAAGGGCAGGGGCACCAGAGAGAGAACCAGCAGCTCCCGTGCTCGCCCACGGTGGCTGCCTGGTGAGCACTGAGCTGTGCCTTGGAGGACGGGGAGAGTCTGCAGGGCAGACGAGAGAAGCAGGACATTCGAGTCCTGGAGACCGCCGGGCATTGGCCCCTCAGAAGGCGCGGTGCAGGCAAAGAGTGAGCCAGAGCGCAGGGTGGGTTCCGCGGGCCGCGGTGGCTGCACAGGGACTCAGAGCCCCTCGGGGAGGCAGGATGGTGGGCGCATCGTGCTTCACACACATGGAGTCTGGGTTTGGTGCCAGCAGTCAAGCCCGCAGGTCCAAATCTCATCCAAGTCCTTTCTCATCTTCCTGCCTCCGTTTTCTCTTTTATGAACTGAGGATGAACAGTAGGGCCTTCTCATCGGCGGCTGGAGGAGGAACTGAATTTTCCCAGGGAAAGTACTTGAAAGGTGGCTAGCATAGAGTCAATGCTATAATCACGTGTTAAATTATTGGTTGTAAGTGTAAGGGCCTATTTAGCCAGAGCGACTCCATCTTGGTTAAAAGCCATCTTGTTGTTTGTGCAGTAAAACTTAAACTGACCCTGCCCTCCCCCCGGCCCCCCGGCCCCAGGAGAAACTTACTTAGAAGCAAGTCTGGGAAACCAGTAAAATATGGTCACCTAGTTCCTAATAACAGAGCCCAGAATACAAGGACGAGTAGGGCCCGGTGGAGACATCCAACCAGTAAAAAGCACACATGGTCTCCCTAACCACCAAAGAATGTAAACCCAACCTTTTGGGAGCCAAACTTGTGCACCAATTCTGACCAGAGTGATAGGTTAGTTCAAACAGCTACTGTAGGGTAAATTGTAATTCAACTGGCCACCTGCATGTGGCCTTACATGACTATGCAATGTTACAATCTCATTGGCCACCTACGTGTGGCCAGGCTTTTGCTCTATAAAAGTTAGTCTGTGAGGCTGGGAGGGGTCGCTCTCTTCGGAGGCGGCCCTGACCAGTCAGTCTGACTTCTAATGCTTAGCACAGAATAGAGCTTTGCATAACTTTCACCTTGTCTCAATCTCATTCCCCTGGCCAATCAGTCTAACTCTAATACTTATCATAAAATAAAGCTTTAAATAACTTTCACTTTGTCTCGGTCTCATTTCATTCAATAACGGACCTAACAGTAAGATGCTTAGCACGGTGGATATTACGGAGTAGGTATTACGATTGCTATGATTTTCTGGGAGGGAGATAGGGAGATAGGGAGCCATTGAAGGCCTCAAGCAGGGGAGAGGCAGTTCCCATCGGGGTCAGAAAGACCCCTTAGTGGGAACACCGGGGTGTTGCTCTATTGCAGGGTGGGCAACAGATCCGGGGGCAAGCCAGTCTGCACTTGCAAAGAGGCCGTTAGCACAAAGAGAACAGACCATTTTCCCAGACCCCTTTGCAGGGTTCCAAATTGACTTTCGGGTTCCACGAGCCAGGGGTGCAGGTGTGTGTTGGGGTGTGGGCATCGGCGGAGTCCTCTCTGCTCCTCATGTCTGTGTATCTGTGTGGGAGGTTCTGGCCCCCATCCCCTGCCGGTGACACCCCCGTGAGGTACCTCAGTGGCTATGCTCAGCACTCCGTGCTCATGCCGCCCCCGGGGCTGCCGATCAGCGGGAACACCTGCGGGCCAGTCATGAACATGAGTGCCAGCCTGTGCTCATCTGGCTGACCACTGCAGACAGGAGGGCTGCCAGTCCTCAGGGAGGGCCCTCGCCATGCCAGTCTGCTAGCTGTCCACGCTCCGCAGACGCTGCCGACAGCCCGGCCTGTGCCAGCAGGATCAGCCACCGGCGGAGCTGGGGACGTGGCCGCTCTGCTGCCCATGCCAGCCTCCTACCTGCTGAACGAGGGGCGGAGCGCGCCCGCGAACACGGCTGGGCTGGCGGATCCTGCCCGCTGTAATTATCACGTGGACTTGGAGGCAGTCCGGCCCAGCAGAGCCTGTCTGTCCATCTGCAGCCGCCTGCTCCAACCCAGCAGCTTGCTAGAGAGAAAGAGCACTGCGCTGGGAGCCCTGAGGGCCGGTGCCCGTCTCTGCTCACTAAATGGCAGTGGAGGCTGCCGACGTGCTTTCTCTCTGAGCCTCCACTTCCCCATCTGTGAATGGGGTGGAGACGGCCAATCTCTCCTCCCTGCTTGCTTCCCGCACTCCCGTGCACGTGGTGCTCCCTGGCAAATGCTGGGTGGCCGGATTCTGCCCTCGAACGGTCACACTAGGGTCCATGCAGCGATGTTCCCTTATCCCTTTCCTCAGCAAAGACACGCGTGTCCCTACTATGAGTTCAGGGCTGTTCTAGGTGCGGCGGGTGAGGCCACGAACAGCACAGAGTCCCTCTTCTGCTGGAATCCACAGACAATGAAGACATGTATCCGATTGGGACACGTGTCATGCAAGCAATTAAAGGAGAGTATGGACAGAAGGGTGGGGATCACAGTGCCTCGGTGGCCTGTTTCAGGAGACGACATTAAAGCTGACGTTCCAATGAGGCACGGTTAGTCTTGCTTGGGAAGAAGCCGGTTGCTTCCCACCACTCCCTAGGAAGTCCTCTTTGTTCAACACTTCTGGGTTCTCATTTAATCCCCGAGACACCCCTCTGGGCAGGGCTGTCTGCATTTTTCAGAAGGGAGTACAGAGGCTCAGGGGGGGTGAATGGGCTTGCCAGCATGCCCACAGTCCAGATCCAGCTTGGAAAATACAATCCTCTTTCTACGGCGTCTTTATAACTACGTCACCTTCCCGAAAACCAGTTTTAGCGTCTGTGAAGACTGAGTGATCTTACGCAAGCCACTGGGGTCCTACTCCCTGGCTTGGTCCTATAGCTTCATGCTTTATTCCCCCGGTATTTGTCTGTGAACATTCTCCACCATACAGGAAATCATAAACAAATTTAAATCCAACACCCATGCACCCGTGACCTAGCTTCCATGATGGCCCCCTAGCCACGCTCGCTTTCTCATAGACCGCCCCGTCTCCTCCCCTCTCCCCGTCCTCTGAGGCAAAGCTGCAGACGTCAGTAGCCTCCGTCCCTAAATGCTTCAGCACATCTATCACCAATTAGAGTTCAGTATTTATTTGCCATTCTCCTTTTTGAGGTTTCGAATTTGTGTTCAACGAAATGCACAAATCTCAAAGACAAACACATACAACTCTGTAACCCTTCTCACAATGTAGAACATCACCATCATTCCAGAAAGTTCCTTCTTCTTCTCCCAGTCAATCCGTGCCCCCTGGAGGCAACCATCCTTACACTTTTTCTCACATCATGTTTTTCTTGTTTTAGAGTTTCATAGAAGGGGAATCATACAGCATGTAGCTTTTAGAGAAAGCTCTGGGCTCCCAGCATATTTCTGAGACCCAGTGCTGTTACTGCGTGTGCTCAGAGTCCACTCACTACCAAGTAGTCTTCCACGGGAAGAAGCACCACCGTGTGTGTCCTCTTGCTAACAGATACCTGGACACTTTCTGGGTTGGCTTTCCCGCTGGCCGTGGCTAAGAGCATCCTTGTACACAGTTAATGGGCGTATGCACTCACTCCACCTGCTCCTGCTTTACTGGCCAAAGGGTCAGTTCAATTCACCAAGTGTTTCCTGAGGACCTACTATGTGTCAGGTCCTGCACCGGACACTGAGGTAAGTGATCCCAGCCTGGGGGGGCGGGTAGTGCTTGGGCTCTGAAAGCTCCAGAAAGGCACGGCATGTTAGACTTCATGGGACCCAGTGCTCTCTGCCTGGCATCCTCCCAATAGCTCTGTGGTGTGCTCAATGTGACCCCAGGTTTCAGAGGAGGAAACCAAAGCCTGAACAACAAAGTGACCTGTCCAAAGCCTGTCCAGACTCAGGACTCAGGACGCTAATCCATCCTCTTTCCTTTGTCCTGCATGAGGCAGGAGCAGCAGCCCCAGGAGGCCAGGTGGTCTGTTCAAGGTCACACAAGTGACAGTGCGATGACAAGAACAGAGGGCTCTTTCCCAAAACCATGCTGTGCTCCGTCTGGTGGGTGGACATCAGCTAAGGTGTCTGTACGTGCTGGGCCAGCGTTACCTTTCAGAAACAAGGCTGGGACAGCGGAGTTGTATCAAAGACTTGACTATCTGGGTGTATCTGTGTCCAGTGCGTGAGCCATTGGAGTAAACTCTCCCTTCTGTCGGCTGTTCCGGAGCACAAGGTCAAGGGTCCCAGAAGCCAGGCAGATGCCAGAGTGTGAGCTTCTGACAGACACTGGGGAGTGGGGAGACAGTGTTGAGATGGGGAAGCTACCCAGGCCCAGAGTCATTTAACTATTTGAGAGAGAGTGTGAGCATGGGTGGGGGAAGGGGCAGAGGGAGAAGCAGAGAGCGTGGGCTTGATCTCAGGACCCAAAGATCATGACCTGAGGCGAAGTCAGACACTTAAGCAATTGAGCCACCCAGGTGACCCGAAAGCCATTTGATTAAAAAAAAACCCCACACACCCTGTGTGTATCTAACTGACTCAATCTATGGGGCAAATCTGGGCCCAGACTATGGTTTTGTGAGCCTAACTCTAAGCAAATGAAGAAGGTGATGGTAATCAGAGGGGGTGCGTTAAAGATGGAACCACATCCTTTGACACCCCCACATTGAGAGACGGGGGCTTGGGCTCCGTCCCTCTGAAACCGGCTCATTTTCTGCCAAATGGAATATGCGAGAAAGTGGTGAAAGTCCACCCCCACGCCTTAGGAAGCTGGGAGCCTCTGCTTCCTGTCTCTGACTCTGGTCCTGCAGAGAGCACGGGGAGGGGAGGGGGTCTTGCGGGGCCCAGACTTCCGGCGTGCCCCACATACTGTACACGGGTGAAGCCACCTTGACCTTCTAGACTAGACCGTTCCTAACTGAACACTACTGCACGACCCCAACAGACGCAGTTGGTAGCATTAGAACCGCCCAACCCTGACCTGCTTGAATTCCTGGCCCGGGAAACGGTGCAATGTCACAAACTAGTTGTTGCTTTTAAAGCCGCTGTGATTTGAGATGGTTTGTACGCAGTGGTCCCCAGAGCTGCTTGAGGGGGAAGTCGGTGTCAGCACTCACCTGCACCGGAAGTGCCCGCTCAGACTCCATCTGGGTGTGAAAGCCTCTATTTGACCGGGGCCACAGTGGATGGGGCGCGGGAGGGGGAGGGCGTGTCAGGCAGGGTCCCGCAGGAAACCGATGGTCCAGGCACAAAGGGTACTGGGTGGCCTTCAAGAGCAGAATTATTTACAGAGATGCAGGCAAGGGTAAGGGGTCCCAACAAGGTCTGGGTGGCCCCTGGGTGGGGGCCGGTGGGAGATATTGCTTCTCTGAGGAGCAGAGGGAGAGGGACAAAGGAGTGGGAGTTTCACCTGCACCAAGAGAACAGCGGCGGAAGCAGAGTGTCCCCCAGCAGGAGCTTAGATGGAGAAAGAAGGATCTAGGAGGGAAGAGGGGGAACAGGGACCCTGCCCACCCACCTCCTGCTGGGGCCGCCCCTGGGCCAAATTCAACTGGCAGCTTGGTGGGCAAGGCAGCCCAGTGATGCTGCTGGTCCAGGTCTGCCTCTGTGCACAAAGAAGGATGGAGAAATATGAGGTGAGTCAGGGAAGATGTCCAGAGAGGGACAGATGGCACGGACGTCAGTCTAGGGACCCAGGGGGCGGAGCGGGAGTGGCCACCTCGAGTGGGGGTTACTGGAGACGCTGTGTCTTGTCTGGCGGCCCCACAGCCGGGTAGAACGGGGTCCCCTCCCCCACCTCTCCCTTCCCCTGACAGTTCCTGACGAGCACGCAGGAAACACTGCCGTCAGAGACGTTCCCATAAACTGTCATGTTTCTTCTCATAGCCGCCTCACGTGGGATCTCCAAGGTGCCCCCGGTGAGGAGACAGAGCTGGGCCCATTGGCTTTTCCATCACAGCCAGGTCCCATGACAGGGGGGAGGCAGGGGAGCTGAACAAGGTAGACTGGTCCTCCAACCTGTCGGCTTGGAGCCTGGATCTAGAGCCCCGGGCTGAGATTTTTCCCAGAACTGCTCCCAGGACAGTCATCCGGTTTTCCATGGGAGAGGCTGCTAACCCGCAGGGTCACTCCACTGCATCCCGTCCATGGGCTCACCCGGGGCCCCATCTTAGGGGGCCTCATGCTCCGCTGAATGCCCTGCTCTTGCCCTTCTGAAATTTGTCATCAGTTTTGAGTGAAAGCTCCTCATCTTTTTATACCAGGCCGTGCACATTAGGAAGCCCAACCTATTTCCAAGCAAGCAAGAGTTTTCTGGGCTTCCCTTGGCCCGATTCCTTCATCTAGACCAGGACTCCGCAAATGTGTGCTTGTAATTATCTAGAATTTTCAGGCTATGTGATCTCTGTCACACCCTGATCAGCTTTGTGGTTCCGGCAAAAAAGCAGCCAGAGACCATCGATAAACAGATGAATGGACACGGCCACCTTCCAATAAAACTTTATTTGTAAAAACAGATGATGGGCTGGGTTTGGTCTGTAGGCCATAGGGACCCAGCACCTCCCTGGTCTAAATTGTAAGCCCCTCCTCTCCTTGCCCACCTGTCTGATTCTGGCTCATTCTTTATGACTCAGTTTCAAAGCTTTCCCTAACATCTTCAGCAAGCCCTCCGGCCTCCACCTCCACCAGCCCCCGCACATATTTATTTCCTGGGCCTAAGGGAAGCAGCAAGCTCTGGGCTAAGCAAGGGGGCTACAGTGGTGAGCCAGGAAGAATGACTACAGCCTTCAAGGAGCTTTGTGGTCAATCGTTGGGGAGGCCCAGGGCACACACCGTGGAAGGGCAAGGCTGCGACCCATTTTTTCAATACTCTGTCTCCCCAGACTTAGCAGAATTATGTGGTAGCAGGCGGAGTCAACCAACACCCAAATGCATGGCCGTATGTTCACAATTCTTTCCTTCGAGTTGGACCACTTAAGCCCCTAAATCATTTCTGAGATGGACCTCGTAGAAATCTTCACCAGAGACACTGGGCAACTTGCCCCAAGACACACAGCAGCAGTCTAGTGACAGAGGAGGGATCCAGACTCTCAGGCCAGGCCCATTTTCACCATGCCCGGGAGCTGGACTTAGGCACTGGTGTCGAACCAGGAGACCCACATGGGTGGCTGTTTTCTCGGGTCCCAAGAAGGGGTATGCAGATGGTCCCTCTCCCCACCAGGTCAACAGGAGGGAGGGATTATTTCCTCTGAGGGAAAGAAAATTGAAGTCTGCTGTTGGGTCTTATTACAAGGAAACTCTCCAGTAAAAATCACCCAGTATATTAAAAAAAAAAAAAAAATCTTTACCTGGTGTTGAATGAACACTTGGTGTTATTACATTCAGGAAAAAAAAAAAAAATCCCATTTGCTTTTCATTATAGATCTGGTTGTGTTTTGTTTTCTTGTCCCCAGAGAGCAAGGATTTCACTAGCTGGGTGATTAAAACAAGAAAAGGAAAAAAAAAAAGAAGTGGGCTTTGGAGTCAGACAGTCTTGGGTCCAAATCGTAGCTTGACCACCGACTCACCGAGAGACTTAGATCATTAACTTCTGTGAGCCTGGTCTTCCGGCCTATAAAATGGGGATACTGCTGCCTGTCTCCCAGCGTGGAGGCGAGGACGAGATGGGGATGTGGTCAATAGTTACTGCTCTGTGCCAAGCACGTTTATAGGAGACACGGCCCCTGGGCTCAGGGAGCACCCGTTGCACCGAGAGACCAATCATGCAGGCGGACATTAGAAAATCCAAAGAGTGAGATGATCTGGAGTAATGCTCCCTGCTATGAAGCAAACAAACCAGAGCGTCAGGGGCTAGAAGAGGCCCCGGGGGATTCTGGAAAGGCCAGAGGTGGCTTCTCTCAAAAACCTGAATGGTCAGAGAGAGCCGGCTTTAGAGTGGCTAGGGAGAGGAGAACACCATGCCGGGGTGAAAGCAAGTGCAAAGATCCAGGGATGGCTCAAGCTTGTGTGAGGGAAGAGAAAGGCAACTGGAGGACGGAAGTGCAGTAAGCAAGGGGGAGATTGGTGGACCCGCAGTTCAGAGAGCTACCTGAGGTCAGATCACAAAAGACCCTACAAGTTGGTGTGAGGAGGTTGAATTGTAAGTAGGGGAGTAATCTGATCTGATTTCCACATTTAAAAGATCCCTCCAGCTGCTGCTGGTGGAGAAGGGGTTGTAGGGCCAAGCAGTGAGGGATGGGGTGGTAGTTGGTGGAGTAAGGGCAGGAGACCTGGCCGGAGGCTCATCGGTCATGGAACAGATAGCAGTTCTCATCTGAGCATGAAGTGGACGGAAGCTAGACCCCTGATCCATGCTTTGGTGGTTTCTTATTTCCTCCTACATTTCCCTGTCATCTGAGTTTTGTTTCTGTTTTGTTTTAAGATTTTATTTATTTATTTGAGAGAGAGAGAGAGAGAGGAAACATGAGCGAGAGGGAGGGGCATAAAAAGAGGGAAAAGCAGACACTCTGCTGAGCAGGGAGCCCGATGTGGGGCTGGATCCCAGTACACTGGAATTACGACCTGAGCCGAAGGCAGACGCTTAACCAACAGAGCCACCCCAGGTGCCCCAAGGAGCTTTATGTACATCTGTCGGCGCAATGGAGAAGGTGCAGGAGAATCTTCAGACCTCGTGTCCCTTGGGATTACAATGTCTCTATTGTCCAGCTGGCAAGACCAGAGGCTCTGGAAGCCCTCTCCCCCACTGCAGGCAGCCAGGCCACCGGCAAGAGACCTGGTTTCTTCCATACCACTCATTCCAATGCTGGAAATTGCAAGAAGCAACTGGCAGGGTCATGTGGGCAATGGGCCAAGCAGCATCGACGTCACAGTGACATGACGGTAGTAATGACAAGGGCAAGGAGGCGCTGTGTCCACGAGCTTACCCCGTGCCAGACACCGCGCAAAGGGCCTTTAGCACATGCTCCCCAAATCCCCTGGTTACCCTGAAGTAGAGCTCTTGTTATTCCCACTTTACAGGCAAGGAAACCGAGGCCTGTAGAGGTGAAGTGAATGGCCCAAGGTCATGCAGCCAGGATGTGGCAGAACCGGGCTTGGAGCCCAGGCGGGAACGGCAGCCCTGGTAGTGGATTCCCAGCTGCCTCTGTTCACAGTCTCACCTGCCAGCCTCTCGGGAGGCTCTCCTCTCCCATCGCAGTGACTCACTGAGCAAGGGCCTGCCCGATTCTACGTTACTCATGAAGCAGAAAGTGCATTAATGGGTTGGAATTATCAGGTGACAGAGGCTGTCAATGTCAAGACAGCACTTTTTTTTTTTTTTAAAGATTTTATTTATTTATCTGACAGAGGCAGCAAGAGAGGGAGCACAAGCAGGGGGAGTGGGAGAGGGAGAAGCAGGCCACCCGACAAGCAGGGAGCCGGATGCGGGGCTTCATCCCAGGATCCTGGGATCATGACCTGAGCCAAAGTCAGATGCTTAACGACTGAGCCACCCAGGCCCTCCAAGACAGCACTTTTTAACTGTCAGAGACACTCAGAGATAGAACAGTGTGTGCGCAGTGGGTGGTGAGCGCCCCATCATAAGAGGTATGTAAATAGCAGTTAGAGGACATTGGTAGAAAGTTGCTGGAAGTCCGTCCTCTGTCCCTGTCTCTGTGAAGTAGGTGGAGAAGTGGTGTCTCTGTGCTCAGCTGCCGGGCTAGGACCCTTCCTCACCACATTTTAGCTTCTCTGGGGCCCGCTGTCAGAAGTCGACTCCATCTCTGCTTTTTGCCATGCCTCACCGGCCCACTAAGTGAGGCCTGAAAATTACTTGCACGGTCAGGTAAATATTACAGCAGTCAAAGGTGCGGCTTTGGTGGGGAGAGTGATGTGTAATTTACAGAAATGCTACCAGTGCATCAAATTACACATGCGGCCCGAGAGTGGGGAGCAGTGATTGGCAGCTTCAATAGCACCCGTTTGGGTCGTTGGATTTTTTTTTCCTTTTAAAAATCGCTCATGGACCCTGATATGAAGGAGACCAGAGCTCACCCCCTCTGATGGTGGAGTGTGCCCAGAGGGCAGGAAGCCCGTTTCCACCTTGTCTGGCCTGGTCCCAGGGCAGCTGACATTGTGGTCTCCTTGGTCATGACCGTAAATCTGGTCTCTGGTTAGTGATGGGCCCTGAGCAGCCTCCAGGGGGGCCGGTTCAGGCTCTTTCCATGGGGAAGAGGGCTACCTCAGTGAAGCACCTGCTGGGTACCCGCTCTGTGCTGATGTGCCGCTCTCTGAGCTATGACACAGAGGCCCCTTCTAGCATCTTAGCTGCTCTGGAGAGGAATGAAGCAGGTGCTGAGCATCAGTAGAATCTTGGGGAAGGTGAGCCATCCAGGTACCTGCCCCAATTCTTCGTCTCCTCCTTCCTAGAATATCTGCAGCTGAGCAAGAAAACATTTTGAGAGACCTAGCCGAGCGAGTGGACTTTCTCAGGATTGTTTCCTCTCTTGATTAAATGGAAGTCTTCAAAGGAACCACTTCCCGGAGCGCTGGGCGGGTGAGAGGGACAGATGGGGTTCGGAGTCTCTTGATTTTGGTTCCCCACAGGGCTGGTAATTCAGACACCAGGAAGGCTTGGAGCACAAAGAGGTGGGAAATGAAGCTGCCGCCAGCCAGCAGGGGGAAAGCAGCAGCCGGGCTCAGCCTCCGAGCCAGAGTCCTTGAGGAGGGAGACTCGAGGAGGATGGGGGTGCGGGCAGCAAGCAGGCTCCCTTCGGACGGTGAGTGGTGGGAGTTCGCAGAGCCGGAAGTACGCTTCTGAAATGCTGGGAAGCCTCTTGGTATATGCCTGGGGGAGATCGAGTTCCAGAGAGGGGAGGGGTGAGCCCAAGTTCACACGGCAAAGGCCAATTGCTAATTCCGCAGCTGTACTTGTCTTCTGGGAAGCCCTCTACTCTTTCTCAAAGGTCCTGTGGCCCCGCAGGGAGGTCAGAGCCTGAGATCGCCAGCGGAGAGCAAGGAGCACCTCGCCTTACTGCTAGGTGATAGGGATAAGGGAGAACATCGCTGACCGGGGAGACTCAGCACCTGCCCTCCGCGGGTCTAATGGTACAGAGGTACTCCCCAGTCCTGTGACATTGCCAGAGGGCAAAAACACAGCTCTGATTCTAATGGAACTCCCAGTCTGATGTGGGAGACAGAGCTCTGTGGGAAAAGGTGCAGAATCTAGCCTTGGGGAAGTTTCCAGGCTGAGAGAGGACCTTTTGGGCAGGGCCATCCCTTGGCAGAGGGGAGCCCACAGTGAACTCTGCCCGTGAGCTTCCTGATACTCCTCCTCCAGGAAGCCCTCACCAAGACCTGCATCCCGCCCCTCGACACATGATCTAGGCAGTCTGGATCCTCCTTTCACCCCGAGGAAGGGACTTACAGGGACCCCAAAGCCTGGGCAAAATATCCAAGCAGTCCCTCAGCGAGACCCCGCTTGCCCCATGTGTTCCCCAGGCCTGACACCCCGAGTCCCATCAACATGATGCAGCCTTCCCCCCGCCTCCCGGTAAATGATGTCAGAGCCCATCAGAGGCTGCAGCTGCCCCCATTCCACCAGATCCACCCCCACCCCCGCCCCGCAGGTGCCCCGGCACCTGAAACAACCACTCCTCTTGCCCTCTGACATGTTTACGTACAGCCCATTTGCTCCTGGACTGGGAGGTTCAGTGGAGGAGCTGGAGACGTCAAGAATGATGGACCAGCTCAGGAAAGGGAGGGTCCCGAACTGACACAGGGGAAGGATTCAGGGCACAGAAGGCCCTGGAGCTAATATGGTATGAGGCACATCTGCGTGCATTTCAACCTGTAGCAGCTGCCACTGAGGAGGCTGAGCAGGACCCCTGCCTTCCTAACACAGGTGTGACAAACGATGGTCTTCTACCCGGATAAACCTGTGGGACAGTTTCTTGGGACAGCTGCTTCCCCTGCCCCTTCCACGTGAGTCCCCCACGGGCCAAGGCTTAGCTGCAGGCTTGACGCCCCCTGGATTTCATGTGTTTCTAGCTCTGGGAAGAGCTCACTGGTTTCTTGATTGGCAAGTTGGTGACAAGTGGTTTCTTCCATTCCCAAACCTTAGGAGCGGCCGTCCCAAGCAGGGCTGGAAGAGACAAATCACAGCCCGGGCCTCGGGGCCTCTCTCCCAGCTGGGAGCACTTGGTGTTCTTCTGGATGTACCACAGGCAAGCTTGGGGCCCATATCTGCTTCGGCCTCACTCCCCAGGGACCCAGGGGTCCCTAATATCCTACTCTACAGCCCCAAAGTGCTTGCGCTCCCTGAGCACCTGCTACAAAACATCAAAGAAGGAAACCTCAAAGCTGATTGTTCAGGCGATGAGGAGGGAAGCTTTAGAAGCTTTGATGGCATCTTCTAGAAAAAGAGGCCTGAGATGTAGCCTGAGAGACCTGGGTCTCAGGGCTGGCTCACTGCTGATGGTCTGGAAGACTAAGGCTGTTCACCTGACCCCTTCACATTCTGTTTCCTCACCTGTGAAATGATTGGCCCCGACGGAATTTAACAAAGGGCCAGAACAACGCTGCTCTGTGGGATAAGAAAGGGATCCCTTCCTCCACCATGGACACCACATATTTGGCATCATCAGCAGGTGGGGGAAGGCCATTTCCGCATTCAGGACACTCTGATCAAGCACACACCCTATGCCAGGCACAGTTCTGGGCACTGGGGACTGAGCGGTGAATAAAACAGGCAAAAATCCCCACCCTGGGGAGCTTGCGTTCTACAGCAGGGTCACGGCATTTTCTGTAAAGAGCTGGGCAGAAACCGTTTTAAGCTCTACAGGCCGTGTGGTCTCCATTACATTGACTTACTTCTGTTGTTGATCAGTGTAGACAATACATAAGTGCATGAGCATGGCTATATTCAAATAAAGTTTTATTTACAAAAACAAGTGATGGGCCGGATTTCACCTACACACTGCAGTTCCAGCTATTGCGGAGGCTGCTCTAAGGGACCCAGACTGGAGAATTAGTTCTTCTATCTCTAATGATGGAGTCAGGCACAGCCCAAAGAACAGAGCCTCTACCACCTAAGAGTTCATGTCTTGAGAAATGAGCGGGCTCCAGCTTGTAAGACCTGCTCTGCCCCCCCCTTCCCCCCTACCCGCCCCCCTGTCTTCTCCCTCCACCAAGTTTCACAAGGGGGGCGGTGCTTCTTCTCCAAACCCCTCCATACTCTCCCTTTGAGCCCAATGACAGCCTTCCTTGACAGACAAGGGGAAGTGGCTTCTGGTGAGAGGGACGGAGAGAGAATGCAGAAGACCCTCAGAGAGTGAGTCCTGAGCTGGAAGCCACTGCAGAGTATGAAGGAAGCTCACAAAAGGTTACGGTGCTGGGAACTTAGCTCCTCCATCCTCCTCCCCTGCTCTCCCTGACTCCACCTTCTAACCCTTGTCGAGCCGAGCCAGGAGCTACCTCTGCCTCTCTGGGGCCAAGCCTCACCTCCTACAGGATGCCCACCCAGATTGAAACTTTCTAGGATCAGGTCTTTCCTGTATCTCTCCAAATCAGCTGGCCTTCCCCACGGGCAGTGACATTTGTTTTCTGACTATAGGAGTGTCCCACCTCACCCATTAGCCCACTTATTCCCATTAAGGTGAGGGCAACGTCTAGGCTGGCCAGCAGCCAGTCAAATGCCCAGGGCACGTGAGCAAGCACAGGCAAGAAAACAGAGCTGCCTAGCTCATCGCTCCAGATACATGAGCAAAACGTGCTTATTGTTGTAACCACTGAGACTTTGTGGTCATTTGTTACACAGCACTGCCACGCCATGAGGCAGCCGACACATGTATGGTTACAAATTTGTGCTCTGGAGTCCAATTGTGGGGATCAGCTCTTGGCTCCACCAAATGCTAGCTGTGTGTCCTGGAGCAAGTTACCCAGCTTCTCTGGGCCTCAGTCTTGTCATCTATCAAGTAAAGGTACCAAGTAGAACTCATTTCATGGAGCGTTGAGAGAATTTGGTAGTTCATGTAGTGCCTGGCACGTAGCAAGTGGTCAAGAAATACTGTCGGTATTGCTGCCCCGGAGTTGGACCAGAAACTGCAAGGATACATTTCCAGGTCATTCCCACCTCCACACAGTCTGATAGGATGGGACTCCCACCACCCCCACCCCCAGCCCCGCCGCTCCTGGCTCCACCAGCCTGGCACTGAGTTACAGAAGACCCTCTCCTCCGAGGCCAGCCTCAAGCTCGTAATCTCCATGGCTCAGGAGAAAAGCCCGCAGGAGAAAGTTCCAGCAGAAAAAGATCCAGAACCTTGGACAGAGTCGACTGGCTGGGCTTCCACCCACTCCTAGGGTCTGGGAGCTTAAGGAAGGAGCGGGCTTGCCTGGGAAACTTCTATTGTGAGCTCCCGGCCAGCGTGGACCTAGTGCCAAAAATCTGCGCGACAAGCAGAGAATTCAACCAGTAGCACAGCGTGGGGGAAGGCAGGCGTGTGGATGGCAGGGAGGCCTTCCCTTCCAGCTGCCTGCTGGGCATGGACGTCTGCCTAGAAATGGCAGACATGGCAGCCCAGTAAAGTGGGGACTCAGGACCCCGAGGAAGGGGCTGACTGTGGGGCGCAGGGCTGCTGGGTTCACGCGCATGCATGTGCGTGGGGTGTGGCAAGGAGCCGTGCTCAGGTGGGCGTGGCTAAGCTGGATTTCCAGGCTCGAGTCAGTGACAGGACAGCCGTCCAAACCACAACTGGCCAAAAGTGGAAGCTTGCAGGAGGCATACAGGGGGCACCCGGGGGTGGGACTCTGTGCCTGACCACACACCCGCCCCACAGTCCCCAGCCGGAATCTTGGAGCCAGATGCATTCGGAACTGGGGCCTCATTCTACAGGAAGGTGATGTGGTCCTTGTTCAGTCTATTACATCCCTCCCCGGGGGGGACGGGGCTGAGGACTCACTCCACCATCACCCACGTCGATAGTTCTGCAGTGAGACGTCTGGATGGAAACAGTAAATGAGACAAATAAACACCATAAATAACCTCTCATCGACCCAGGCTGGGTTCTGCCACCAGATCAGTTCAAGTCAGGTCTGGTTTGGTTACCAAATGGATCACCAAAAACAAAACAAAACAACAAAACAAGCCCCCCAAACAAAAATGAAAACAAAACCTCCAAATATTTCAATTTTCAGATTTATTGATATTTATTTTTTTGGCAAGCGATTGCACTGCAGGCTTGTGAAAACAAAGTAAGAATGAAGGGGTTACTCTCAGTGACAGCTTAGGGGGCTCCATGTGTGGGGTCATTCACCACCAGCACGGCCCTGCTCATGGGCTGGCTGGAATGTTCATCACGGCCCTAAAAAGCGCACGCGGACTTTTCCACTTGGTGGAGAAGTGGAAAGGCAAGGTTGCCAAGGTTACGGGGGTGCCCAAATCACCACAACTGGTAAGAAGAGGCAGGAGCAGAAAAGAAGCAAGTTGCACTCAGAGAATCATCTAGAATGACGGGCGTAGGAAGAGAGAGGTTTAGTATGAACTAAATGGCTCATCAGCTGAATTTGCACCTGCCAGTCCGTTTCTGTTTAGATACAGAATATATTCTGAGTAAGAGACAGATGAGGCCTTAAAGACATCGGACACTTTCCCCAGGGGCTCCCTATCCTTTGTCCTCCTGGAAAGTGATGCCAGTATACCGATCCCTCTCCTGGACTCACTCGGTCCATACCTTCTCTCCCCACTTCACAGCTGGGGAAACCGAGCCTCAGCACACAGCGTCCTGAGGGCGCATGTTGTCTCAGCATGACAAAAATCATGGCATCCAAATGTCCCACCTACAACATTATTAATAATGGCATTTGGAATTAGTTGGGCACCTACATGCTCAGCCTGGATCTGGGCGCCTTATGTGTATTATCTCATTTAATAGAAGTGGTGGGGGTTGACCTGAAGCAAGCTTGCTAAAAGTGGTTTATAAATGCTTAGCTTCTTGCTGGTGAGTTTGAACAAGACACCTGTGAAGCAGGAGAGGAATCAGAGATTAGACCCCAGGAGACAAGGGGAGAAGTGGGGAGGGAACCGCCCCCCTATTCAGAGGGAGGGAGGCAGTGCAGGCTGCTGGCAACATAAGATAAATGAACAAGGAAAACAATCACTTTATTTAAATGAATTGAGGAATATTTGGCTTCACTGTGTAAAAGGAAGCAGTTAAGGGGTTTTATTTTATTTTTGGCCCTAATAATATTACCATCTCCAGGCTGGTTATTATCTGTCACTTTCCAGAGAAGATTGAAAAGAAAATAGTTTTATCCCAGGCAATTGTAAACCGTTCCGTTTGATGAGTTGTTGTTCCCACTTAGAAATTACATGTACCCGTGTCGGGTGACCCAGCCCGGCTGGGTGGCTTTGTTTAACTGGTTACGGAGGAGAGGGAGGGAGAGAACATTCTCCCATCTTTTCAACAGGAGTTCTCAAAATGCAGCCTGTGTGTGTGTGTGTGTGTGTGTGCGTGTGAGAGAGAGAGAGAGAGAGAGAGAGAGAGAGAGAGAGAGAGACCCAGGGATGGACATACAGGGAAAGACAAAGCAAGTGCCCGGAGGGACCTGGGAGTCTACACTTCTCGCTTGGGCTCCAGGTGCCCTACCTGAGCCCCACCTGCAAGGCTGGGGCAGTGTGTGGCTCTGAGAGATGTCCAGAGGACGAAGATTTGGAAACTGTAGGGGCAGGAGAGATTATCAGAGAAAACCTGGTACATTCATATCATGGGTAGAAACCAGAGCTCCATGGTTCTATAGCAAGGAAGAGGCAGAATTGGGCTAAAACTCCAATGCTTGGAGCCATACTAGTTCCATGACACAGCTAGTAGCAAAGTGTGTGGGGGGGGACCAGAAGAGCCCCAAATTCTTCTTTCTCTTTTATTGGGTTCACCTCAGCAGGGTAGTCCCAAGCGAGGACCAGGTTGGGAAAGCACAGCCTCTCCTGGGCATTTAGGGCCATTCCCAAGGCTGGCTCTGAGCAGCGTCCCACAGGGGATGTTGGTATTAGGTTCTCGGCTCTGCATTTCTTACCCCCCTCCCCACCCACACGTCTGGGCTGTGTCTCGCAGGTGCAGACCCCTCATCATGCAGCAGTCCAGAACCCTCCCTCTTAGATCTTGAAGATGCCAAGGGCAGGGAGTGGGGAGGGCGGGCTGAAGGCCGGCCTGGGATGAGAGGGGAAGTTTTTGTCCCATCACCCCATCATTCGCTGTGTGATTGCTGCTGCCGGCCACTGCTCAAGGCGCAGACCCTCCTCAGGAGCCCCGCTGGAAAGCACACCGGGTCACGAGGCCAAGTTTCTGCTAGAGCTTTCCTGGGGTGGAACGGAGTTGATTCTTAGCAAAAAAGAAGACCCTCCCTCAATACATGACTCAGCTTTCAAGGCAGTGAGGAGACAAGCAGGTGCACAGATGGGACTCGCACTAGCCTCCGGCTTCCAGCCCTCTCTAGAATCCAAAGCTCGCTCACACCCACTCAGCAACAGTGCTGCCACTGATTCAACAAACACATCTTGTGCGCCTACTATGTGCCAGACACGCACCGTAGATCCCCATCACGAACACTGACATTGCAATTACCAGCCCCATTTCCTGGAGGAGGACACTGAAGAGGTTACAGACTCGAGTGCTGCAGGTCACGGGTGACAGAACCAAGATTCAGACCCCGGCCCGCTGACTTTGTAGCAGATGCTGCGCACCCACTCCGCGCCCATGTCTACATGCCCATTTGCTGCTGCCCCCTGCCACCCTCTGCACCAGCCTGGGGCTTCGGCTGCCCAGCTTCCTGCCCCAGAAGCTGTCCTCAGTAACAGCAGGCAGGGAGGGGGTGGGCCAATACCCGGGGTCCCCAGCCTGAATGGGGCAGGGTCACTCTGCACATGGTCTTCCCTGCTGTTCCATGTGTGGCCTCTGCAGGGTGTGGGAGGTGCTTAAGACACATGAACGCTTGGCCTCTGTCCCGGACCTAGAGAACCAGACTCTCTGGAGGCGGGGTTCCAGAATCTTCCCCTAAAAGCCTCGTCAGGTGATAGGGTAACTGGGGGATGGGCATCGGGGAGGGTAGGCGATGTGACAAGAAGGAGGTGTTACTCGCAACTGAGGAGTCTTTGAACACCACGTCAGAGACTAGTGATGTACTATGGGTTGGCTGATTGAACTGGAATAAAAACAAACACACACAAACCCCCGTCAGGTGATTCTGACGCACACTAAGGTTTTAGCAGGTCTTCCCCTGCAGCGTCTCCTGAGGCCCCCTGTGGGGGGCGGGGGAGTTGAACCTCAGTTCCCACCTGCTCAATAGCATCCTATTTGCTGGCTGGCCTCCCTTGCCTGTGCCATGACCCCACTTCCAAAAACACCCCCAAGATCACCTCCAGTATAAATGGCTTATCGTCCAATCTTGGCACGAGGGAGTGGTTCAGGGGAAACCAACCTAACACAGACCCAATACCCAGTTCTTTCTCTGGGATCTTTGAGGCAGAGGTGAGAAGCCACATTCTGGTTGCCAGGGTTGAGAACAACTTCCGAGGGGTGCCAGGTCCTTCCTGTCCAGCCCCGGATACCCTGACTGATGTTCTTTTCTTACTCCTCCTCTTTCTCGTCTGACATGATAGGGCCCTTCTCCAGGGACCAGCTTCACAGGTATCATCTCATTTAACTGTGCCATCAAGTCCCTGGAGGAGGGGCAGTGATTAGCCACTGGCTACGCAGGGCTGAGGCCCAGCGAGGTTAGCTGGCCCAGGGTCCCCCAGCTGACCCCACATTCGAACCAGCCCGAGGGAATAACAACTCACCACGCAGTCGCTTCTGGCTGCTTCTGGCCTGAAGGCAAAGAGATCACCCCAATCTTGCTACCTGGGTTCCATCTCCTGATCGCTCACTGATTCTCAACACACTCCCTCACACTCGTGACCTCAAGTGAGCATCGTGTAGACAAAGCCTACACAAGCCAAGACCAGCACATGTATGGAGGCTCAAGCATGAGCCAGATTCCCCACCCACATCTCTCGGCTTCTTGGTTCTTAACTGGCTGAGATCCCCCCGGGACCGGCCACCCAGCCCTTCCACTTGACACGGACAGGGAGTCATTTGGGAAAGGACATGGGACTGTTTCTTCTGGGACCACCTCAGCATCATTCCTTCCTCCCCCTTTCCTGACTTTTCCCTCACCCCTTCCTGCATTCCTCCAGCCCAGAGAGGAAAGAACATTCCAAACACCAAGCGCTATACCTGAAGCTCTTCTTAAACCCACCCCACATGGGTAAGGTGGCAGCTACTGCATCCATTTGAGGAGAGAGGAAACTGAGGCTCAGAGATGAAGGGATCTGGTCAAGGCCACCCATCCGGCACGCGACAGAGCTGGAGTCTGGACGCAGGTTTGTCTGTCAACAGAGTCATGTGTTGCCCAGAGTGCCATCCTGTCCTACTGTGCGTACACTCACATTCCTTCCCGTGGCTGCCCTCGTGCTGGATTGCTGGCTGGAGCCCTTCCTTTCCTACACCAGCTGGAGCCTTTCTCCTCATCCGTTCCCACCTCTGGCACCAAGCCCTCCCCTCCATTGGCTCCTGGTCCTCAGCCCAAAACACAGGTGCCACTTCCCTGTCCTTAATATAGACACACCTGTGAGCCCTCATACTCCTGTCCTTCCTGTTCTTTAACGTGAAATGTCAAGAAAGCAGACGCTATCCAGTGGCATGGGGGAGGGTAGAAGATTCTGGGAGGATGAAGATGAAATGAAGGCAGCTCGTGGGTGGGCACTGAGCTCACTGGCCCTTTTCAGACCGCCTCATTGTCCCCTAAAATTAACACAGATGATTTCATTTATGAAAAACTCTCTTTTGCTCCATGGTTTTGGGGATTCTCGGAAGAGGGTGAAACACTAGCTTGTACTGAGCACCTAGTGTATGCCATGAACTTTGGCAGACACTTTCTAAGCCTGACCATTGTAAGGTGGGAATGGATCTCCGCATTTCACAGGTAAAGAAACTGAGGCTCAGAGTGGTCTTCTTCAGCATCACAGAGATGCCCAAAAGGTAGAATCTAGAATGCAAACTCAGGGCACCTGGATGGCTCAGTCAGGTAAGCATTTGACTCTTGATTTCAGGCCAGGTCATGACCTCAGGGTTGTGGGATCCAGCCCTACAATGGACTCCACACTCACTGCTTAAGATTCTCTCTTTCCCTGTGCCCCTCCCCCCACGCTCTCTCTCTCAACAGACAAAACAAAAAAACAACAAAACAACAGAACAACAACAACAAAAACTCAAGCTAGCCTGGCCCCAAAGTGCCTGGTCTTTGCAATAAGCCACATTTCCTCTCATAAACTGGCCTCAGCAGTGCGTCCCAGCCTCGAGGGGATCTGGCAGATGCCCAACTCCCGGATGATCTTTTCCATTTTGCTGTTTTATTTATTCCTCCAAAGACTCGGCAGCCAGGCTCATTTTCTGTCCTTTAACATTTATTAGTGTTTTACCTGCTTTCAAAAGGGCCTCACCAGAGGCTGAGGGGGGAAAGGGGTTGTGCCAGGCTCTGTGTCCAGCTCTGTCCACTGAGAAACTCAGATGAGCACTCAGGCCTGAGCGCCCCACAGGATTTGGTTGCAGAAAGCTTCTTCAGAAACCAGACTTACCAGAGGGGGAGGGATGAGGAGTATTGGGACCTTACCTGGTACCAAGCACTGCACCAGAAACTTGATGTCAGTGTGTACCAGATCCTCACAAAGTCCCATGCAAGGAAGTATCTCCCCATTTTGTAGATGGGGGAACTGAGTCTCAGTGAGGTGAAACAACCTGCCTGAGCTCACACAGCGGCAGTTCTGAGCTCTTCCTGCAACAACACTGTCCTTAAACATTCTCACACTAGAGTCTTCATTTCACACATGAAAAAACTGAGGCTCAGACATGACCAAGCTCAAACGGTGACAAAGATCAAGGCCAGGTTTCCCAGCTCCCTGTCCTGTGCTCTTTCTACTCTCCTTTCCAACTTTGCCCAAGGCACCACCTGCCAAGGTCAGGGTTATTAGAACCTCAAAGGTGACAGGGCCCACCTGACCCTTAAGGTCGTTGAGGTCACCTCTCCTGCCTCTGGAACATTCTGCTTCTTAATCAGCCTTGAAAGAGAAGAGGAGCCATAAGTGTGATGGATAGAAATCCTTTTAATTCCCAAACATCCCCTAGAAAGGATTTTGCAGAGAGCAAAGCCCAATGCAAAGAAGGGAGCCCCTGCCCCCTCCTTCCCTTTCAGCTTCACTTGTGTCTTTGGTGCGGGTGTAACCTTAGGGAGCTGGCAGGCCTGAGGCATGTCAAGGAGTGTGACTGTTCTGGGGGTTGGGAAAGAACCAGCTGAGCTGATGCCTCCCTACACAAAAGGTTCCTGGGTTTTGCAGGAGAGCCTGACATGCTGATTTACAAGTTGTACAAATATAGCTCAGCGGTCCTGCAGCCTGTTCCATGAAGAATGTCATTCATTTGTAAGCGAGTGGGGGACTACCGCCTTGTCCGTGGGCCCCTCAGAAAACTCTCAGGGGAAGGGCTCAAGGAGAGGGAAGGGAGGGCTGCCGTATCCTCCGCCCGGAGCTGGGCAAGAAAAGGACACCATCGAAACAAGAGGTGTCTTCCTTTCGGCTCTTCTTCCATCCTCGTTTCTTTAGAGGTCTGTGGTCTGTGCTAAGTCCCCCAGGGCTGTAATTTGTGGACGGACACACAGTAGGTCCTCAATAAAAGGCTCACTGGCCTGTAGCCTGGGTGCCTCTGCCACCTAGCAGGCTGTGGGTGTTTGTTGATTGGGATTGAGCTCAGTGAGTTGGGCATTACGACAACTGGGGTCATTTTCTCTATTTCTGGCTCCATCCACACCTCTATCCACACCTGTCTAAGCTTTGGGAGTCTAGACTGTCACTTAGGAGAGATGCCTCTCCTGGGCGCCTATAGTGTCTCTCACGGGAAAAATAAACAATCAGATGTGCTTTCTCAAGATAAAGTGTAATGTGCTGACATCACCAGGGATTCTCATATGCATTCTATCCTTTAACACTATTAGGAAGTGCTTCCTAAGGTCTAACTTCTATCCTGTCTGCTGCGGTTTAGTTCGGATCTAAGTATTCCAGGAAATGTAAGCTAGTGCACCCAAAACGGGGGTGGCACAACTGGTGAAAAGGAACGTGGAGATAAAAATAAAGTGTGTCTTCTTTAAAAATTAACTCCCTCCATTTTCAGCGGCTGCTCAGAGTAAAGTGTATAATTTGCTTGACTGCCCCGGCCCATCGGCTTATCACTGAGGGCCTAGCAACTCCGAGAGGGGAGGATTATGCAAACAGAAATCAGCTTTCAAGAAAGTGGGCTAATCCAATATTACAAAGAGGGCTGAGTTTGAGAGGAAAAGGGGAAGCAACTGAGATGGGTGAGTCAAAGAGATAGTGGGCAGGTTCCTGCCACAATGTGGAGCAAAGAAGCTGAATGGAGAGAGGGCCCTTGCCCGCCCCTGAGCCAGGGCTTCAGGAAAGGGGACCGGGTCTCTATTTCCCCGATACTCCGAGAGGGAGGGTGGGGGATTAGGCTAGTGGGCAGAAAACTCTTTCTTAAATTATCTGTTGCTGGGATGGCCCCTTTTTCTCTGAAATCTGGCCGAATGCCAAGAGGGCGGTGTTGTATCAAGAGGCTTGAAGCTTTTCCATTGAGCTTTCCACATAAAGGCAGACTCAAATTCACCGGTGGAGCAGACTGCAAATTTAGGTCACACCAAGGGCTTTCCCTCCCCAGTTGGAAATATCCAGGAGCACAGGGCACCTCTGGGATGATGCCTGAGCAAGGCTGCTCCTCAATGAAACCTGGGACCCACCCCCGGCAGCACCGTGGACAGCTCCTAGCGATGGCTATAGGAGGCTGCCTCTCTGGGGGATCTGGGATTCTCACTTAGGGATCCATTCTTAGGCTTTCTTTTGGCATAGATAAAGTCTTTTTGGAAGATTCCAGAAGTGAGACAGCCACTGGCCTTAGGCAACCTATGTCAGGAGTAGGGTAGGCAGTGGTGTATACAGTCTATTTAGTGGTCTATGAAAAATTTCAAGACCATGAGCCACCTGACACAAATATTCCTTGGGGAGTATTAGTTTCCAAAGGCACCTGCTAGAACAGCAGGGGAAAGACAGTGGGTTAGAGGACCTGGGGCTGACACCAGGTCAGTTCAGGTGGTAGACCTAGGTCTGGTGAATGGGTGGATGGAGAGATAAGTGAGTGGACAGAGGCCCTTGGGAGGCTCAGAAAGAGGGATATGGGGACCTGTGGGCTTCAGATAAACACAAGCTAACAGCTTTATGAATCCCATCCTTGTGACCCTATCACACCTCTCCTCCCACTACTCACCCCAGGGGTTAAAAGCAAAAACATGGGTCATCTGTGTAGGCTCTAGTCCAGGTTCCAGTACTTACCCAAAGCATGAACTGGCCTGAAGTATCTAAGCCTCGGTTTCTATATGAACAAAATGGTGACAATACCAGAACCTGTGTCACAAAGTCATTGGAGAGACTGGAGATCATTTATAAAAAGTGCTTAGCACAGTTCCTGGGACATAGAAAGTGCCCCTAAATGTTATCAACTAGCCCATTAACCCTGCCTTTCCCCCTGCAAGACTTTCTCTCCACCTTGTCCCAATCGTACCCACCTTTGAAAGCCTAGCTTAAAGCCTGCCCCTTTCAGGACATTCACCTTGACCAGTCTCACTCCACTGTTTCATGGCTCTCCACTGCTCTGAGAGCTCCTGAGGGTAGGGAGAAAGTCAAGGAGTCCTTTGGCTTCTCCGTGGAGGCTTTGGGGGAAGGCGTTTGGTGACTGTAGATGAGTCCTGTCCAGGGTAGCTGGGATGCCTGTTTGTCCCAGAGCCTTCACTGTCTGCACCTCCCCCGTGCCTCCTCTTCAAAGATAAAATGCTAGTAATAAAGTCATGTTGAACTGGCCTATACCTTTAATTGGTGCTTTGGCAAAGGATAGATTCCCTGCTAAGCATTAAAAGGCTTTAAAATTCTCTTTATTGAACTACCTCTGAGAGCCCATGCTGGATCCCAGAGACTGGCAGGATCCAGCTTGGAAGCTGGCTGGTCAGGACCATGGAGAGATGAAGGGGCCCCTGCACCTGCTAAGTGGCTTCTATACTCTAAATTTGATCCAATGCAATAGACAGAAGCTTATCTAAGGACATCTGGGTGCCAGGAGATAGTGCAGCCCCTTAGACAACTAGGGAAAGTTGGGTTTGCTGTAGCCTCTCTGATCTCTAGACATGGTGGCAAGGATGCTCCGTTGCATCTTACTGCAAGGCCCAATGGACCCCATAAAGTGGATAAAAAAACCAGGAGAGTCTGTCTATTTCTCAGGGAAGGGGGAAGCATTCATCATGGCAGAGTGGGCTCCTAAATGTGTCTTGATCCTGGAGGAGCTTTGGCAAAATGACTCTGCACCCAGGGTCATGGGTGTGAGGGGTAGGGACAAAAGGAGGCTTGGCAACTGTTCCCAGTAATTATTCCCACCTATCCCCTGGGTGCCAATCCCTGAGCTTAGGCTTTTTAACCTACACAGTCTCATCCGTCCTAATGACAACCCCATGAGGCTGGCATCGTTAGCCCCATTTTCTAAAAAGGTTAAGTAACCCACTGAAGACATCATGGTGAGGAGGTGACAGAGGGCAGATTAGAACCCAGGGTCTTTCTCACACCCCACATGTTGTTTCTCAGGAGCATGATGACAGGGAGGAGAGCAGCAGGAGGCCTGGGTGAGCAAACCTCAGTCCTTCCCCCCTCCCACCTACTCCACTCAGGTCTCATTCCCCAGCTCTGGGATTTGCTAAGGAAGGAGAAATCCAGATATTACTTGATTATAGAGAGACACGTGGGGTATGCAGACCTGGGCCCTGGCTCTGGCCCCAGCTTCTGGTTAGTTAGCAACCTCCTCCATAGCTGGGGCAAGTCTATAGCTTTCTCTGGGCCACTCTTTCTACCTGAGAAATACAGCGGGTGGACTCGGACAATTCTAAGATCCATGCCAAGGCTAAGGTTCCAGGGTCTTATGATCATGTCTTTTTTTTTTTTTTAAGATTTATTTATTTGAGAGAGAGAGTGAGTGCACATGAGCACATGTGCATGTAGGGGAAGGGACAGAGGGAGAGAATCTCAAGCAGACTGCCCACTGAGCAGGGAGTCTGACCTAGGGTTTGATCTCATGACCCATGAGCTCACAACCTGAGCTGAAACGAAGCATCAGAGTCTTAACCAACAGAGCCACCCAGGCACTCCACAAGATCATTTCTCTTAAAGCCTTGGTCAGAGAGTACCTCAGCCTATTAATTAACCTTTGAGATCAGAGAAAAGGATACTTAGGGGCATCTGAGTCTATCGTGGGAAGGAACTTTTCAATGTTTTCATCATGAGGGATTATAATAAGAATGAATGTCCAATGGGGGCCTACCAGTCCAGCATGGTACCAGATATCGTATCAATGGTACACCGTCCACTTCTCTACATGCCCATCACCACCACCTGCACTGGGACCACCACCTTTCCTCCTCTGGGAGGCTGTGAGACCCTCCTAACCCCTCTCTCCTGGCTCCTGTCCTTCGCAGAAGACAGCGCAGTGATCACCAACTCTCATAGTGCTGTCCTCCTCCTGCACAGCCAGGAAGGCTCCATTTCCCAGCCTCCCATGCAGCTGCAGCCACGTGGCTGGGTGCTGGCCAACGGAATACGAGCCGAAATGACCTAAGCCACTTCCAGACGGGCCCCGAAGAGCAATTGCATGACTCTCTTGCTTCCGTGCCCCCTTTCGGTGGTAACGTGCGTGATGAGAGGGTAGAACTGCAATACGAAATGAGCCTGGATCCCTGAGTCACCTCATGGAGAAAAGCTGCGCAGGTGTGGCACGACACACATCCAACTTTCTGTGAACAAGAAACCTTTGCTGCATCAAGCCACAGACCTGGGAAGGGGATTCTGCTAATGCACTGCAACCAAGCCTGACTCATACACGCTCCTATAGTCCAGTTTCTGCACAACAGCCAGAGAATTCTTTTCAAAACATAAATTTGGATCCTTTTCAAAACACGTTATCCCCCGCTGGACATTCTACACTCAATTCCACATTATACTGTGAACAAAATCTACAAAGTCCCGGAATCCACCTGAGTATCCATCTATAAACAAACAGATAAAGAAAAGAAAATGTGGTCTGTGTGTGTCCACACACACACACACACACACACACACACACACACACACACACAGGAATATTACTCAGCCATAGAAAAGAATGAGATCTTGCTGTTTGCGACAACATGGATGGACTCAGGAGGTATAACGCTAAGTGAGACAAGTCAAACAGAGAAGGATGAATAGTGAATGATTTTACTTATGTGTGGAATCTAAAAATAATAATAATAATAATAAAACAAATGGGCAAAAAACCAGAAACAGACTCAAACACAGAGAACAAACTAATGGTTGTCAGAAGAGAAGGGTGTGGGGGGATGAGTGCAACAGGTGAAGGGGATTAAGAGGTACAAACTTCCAGTTATAAAATAAATAAATCTCCAGAGATGGAAAGTGCCGCTTAGGGAATACAGTCAATAATATTGTAATCACTTTGTGAGGTGACAGAGGTAACTAGACTCACATGGTGAGCATTGTCAATGTGTATAAAGGTTGATGGGACACCTGGGTGGCTCAGTGGGTTAAGTCTCTGCCTTCAGCTCAGGTCATGATCTCGGGGTCCTGGGATCGAGCCCTGCATCGGGCTCTCTGTTCAGCAGGGAGCCTGCTTCCCTTCCCCTCTCTCTGCCTGCTTCTCTCCCTACTTGTGATCTCTCTGTCAAATAAATAAAATCTTGAAAAAAAATGTATATAAATGTTGAATCACTTGTTATATACCTGAAGCTAACATCTTAATTGCACATCGACTATATTTCAATGAAAAACTCTTCTTTTAAATCTACAAAGCCTCATGTGAGGTATCAAAGCCTCCTCTCTGACTTAGGTTCTTTCTTCCTTCTTCCCTCTGTGTTCTAGGCACACGTTGGATCTCTGGACAGACCACCCATGCTCTCCCCTCCGTAGGGGTCCTCCCTGCATCTCCTAGATCTCTGCATGGCTCCTTGTCCTACTAGCTTCAGTGTCACTCCTTAAAAGACACCTTTCCAGACTAGCCAATCTGAGAAGTCCCAGTTACTTTCTCTCACATCATCCTAAATGACCTATATCACACTTATCACTGTCTGATATTTTCTTGCTAATTGATTAATTAATGGTCTGTCTCCCCACCCGAGTCCTACCAGAGCAGGAATATCATTTGTCTTATTCACCACGGCATTCCAGCACCTAGCAGAGGACCTCGCACACAGGAGACACTCTGTGTTTGTGCACTGGGAACATTAACTTTTATAGCTCTGTGAGGTGGGAGTTACTGTCTCCAAGTAGCACAGAAGGAAACTGAGGCCCAGAGAGGCTGAAACCAGTAAATGGCAGAGCTCAGATTTCAACTTGGTTCCAACTCCATGGACATCCTCTTTACTCCAGAATTTCTGCTTCTTTCAAAGGTGTTTCAACTACACGGAGTCTATGACCCAACATGAAGAGGGGCATCTACTTTATCTTTAATAATTTCCCTTAATTAAGTCCTTGCCCTCATGGGTTCCTGTCTGATGGGAGAGACATGGTCCTTTTCTCCTGAAGGGGCACCCAGTCTGAGGCTAGAGCCAGAATCCCCGCCCCTGAGAGAATCATAAGGGGATTTACAAAGCAGCATGTAGGGGATTGCCGATGGATAGAGCACCTGCCGATGTATATGGCCTCTCCAAGGTCTCCTCGGCACAGAAGGAACCCAGACAGAGAGAGAACAAGAGGACAGATGGAGGGAATCAGAAAGGCAGAGAGAGAGAAAAAGAGATAGAGACAGAGGCAGAAAGGCAGACAGTGACCAAGAGACACACAGAGACAGAGAGGCAGAGAGTGACAGAGACAGAGAGAGAGACAGAGACAGAGACCAATGGAGGTAGAGAGAGAGAGACAAATGAAATGCAGACAGAGACAGAGAGACAGAGTGACAGAGAGACACAGTGACAGAGAGACAGAAACACAGAGAGACAGAGACAGAGAGAATGACAGAGAGAGACAGGGACACAGAGAGACAGAGAGTGCTATGTGCACTGCCACGCCTCCCACCCAGCGAGAGCAGACACACTGTCACCGAGAAGCCTGCAGGGCCTCATGTGCGGCTGAGGTCTGCTGGTGAGTGTGTGGACACAGAGGGACGGTGGTCGGGAGCAGGGCCCGGCCTGCTGGTTCTGAGCATCTCGGGCCCACGCGCCAACAGTGCCCAGTGCCAGCTGCCCCCACCCCTCCTCTGGGCGCCAGGGTGGGGACGGGAAGGCAAAATCCAGAATGAGGACATCTGGTGGCAGGGTTTAGATTTTTTTTTTTTTTAAGATTTTATTTATTTATTTGTCAGAGACAGAGGGAGAGAGAGCGAGCGAGCACAGGCAGACAGAGAGTCAGGCAGAGGCAGAGGGAGAAGCAGGCTCCCTGCCGAGCAAGGAGCCCGATGTGGGACTCGATTCCAGAACCCTGGGATCATGACCTGAGCCAAAGGCCGCCGCTCAACCAACTGAGCCACCCAAGCGTCCCCAGGTTTTAGATTTTAAGGCTGGAACTTCTTCTCTTGCCACGTGGCTCCCAGCCCGTTCCCTGGTGTCCACCAGACAGATTCGGGGGAACAGGGCAGGGAGACAGGGGCCTGGGTTTCTGAGAGGTCATCTAGCTGTGCCAGCCAAGCCCTCTGTGCTGGGAGAGGGTGCCCCGGCCACCCACATGCGGCTGGCCCTGCCTGGACCCCCTGCCCATCCTCCCCATTATCACCACCTGCTGAATTCCTGGAGGCGTCCACACTCCGAGCTCACCTCGGCCGTTACCCCCTCTCTGAGACCTCTCCCTGTCCCCCCATGCAGCCGCTTTCTCCCCCAGCTGGGCATCCAGTGAGCCCCGGGCCATCAGTGCTCCCCTGCACTCCTCACCACCTCCCCCGCTCCCCAGTCCATGCCCTAACTCAGGGTGACATCGCTTCTTCCCGGGGTTGCTGCAGCAGCCTCTGCCCAGGCTCCCCCAGTCCTTGCTCACTGACCACACAGCAGCCAGCGCCAAACAGGACTGGGCACCTCCTCTGGGTCTGTGGGGGTGCCTCTTTGCCCTTAGGGTTCAGTTCAAGCATCTTAAGTGGAGGAACACATGATCTAGGCCCCACCACCTCCTCCAGCTGCATTCTGCTCCTTGGCCTGCTCCAACCAGGTGACCCACTTTAATTTTCAGGGTGCTGTACTCCCGTATCTTCAGAGGCTTGCACAAGCTCTTGCCTGTGTTTTTTTTTGTTTGTTTGTTTGTTTGGTTTTTTTTCATTCTTCAAACCCTAGTTTCCATTTCCCTGCCTCTGGGAAGCCAACACTGATCCCTCGAGTCTGGGCTGGGGGTTCAAGCTACGTACCTATCATTTGACAAGCAGTTCCAGTCTATGCCCTCTGCATCCCCAGCATGGAAGCTCCTCGGGAGCAGAGAGAACCTGTCTGCCTTGTTTGGGACTGTATTCTTAGCATCTAGCATAAGGCCTGGCATCCCGCAGGTGACCAGAAATATTGGCTAAGTAAGAGAGTAATTTGGGGATGCTGAATAGTGAATGACTTTTGCCCAGAACGCCTTGTAGGGGAAACTCACCATGGGGCATCGTCGGACCTTGTGTGACTCACACCTGTGTCCCAGGGACCGTGGCAGGCAAAAACAAACATCCTAAATGAATCCTCAAGGCCCTGAGAAGGAGGCTGTCTGTCTGCTTTGATAGCATTTTTCTCAGGCTCCTACCCTCTGACCTTCTAGAAAGCCACAACAGCAAGCTGCCCTGTTCTAATGGAAATTCCCAGCATCGCTTTTCTATCAAGGCAATCTATAAATCACGCTGCAGAACTCCACCAGCACTGCAGAAATCAGCCGCTGACGGTCTGCCAAAGCCCCCCACGTTGTGCAAAGTTGTGAGCTGCACAGGAGGGGTTAGTCCAGCAGCTTGCCATGAGCTGCACCTTCTCCTTCAAAGTCAAGTTAGCCGGCACAGGCAGGGCCCCTGTGTGTGCAGAGCCGCCGTGTGTGCAGAGCCCCATAGTGGGAGCACTGAGGGGACCGAGGGAGGGCGGGAAGTGTGGGCTCAGCTTGCAGGAACACTGTCACCCCAGCAAGCTGGCTGCCTCCCCTTTTGGGCGGGTGTTATGTGGGCATCTGTCTCCCAGGCTGGGGAGCAATCCTCCAAGTAGTACGGACGCTTCTACTCCTGGGCTTTTCTGTTTGAGTGTTTACTTCTCCTGGCTCCTGACTCCCATCCGTCTGGGCTGGAGGCTCGTGGGGAGGACTTAACATTTGAAGTACTTAGGAGCACGGATGCTGAAGCCAAACGGCCAGGGGCCAAATCCCACTTCTGTCCCTGACCAGCTGCACGGTCTTGAGCAAGTTTCTGCTCCTGAGCCAACGTCCCCCCTTCTAAAAAGCAGGACAAAGACAGCGCCTACCCCAGGGTTGCTGTGGGGGTTAAATGAGTCAATATGCGTGAGGGACTTAGCGTCTGCCCTACGGTCAGTGCGGCCTCTAGTAAGTATTAGGTTCTTTTATTACTGCTACTGCTACTGTTCGCCAGACACTCCAGCAAATACTTGCCGGAAGCGTGTCATTGTATCCCCCATAATGCCCCATAGCGGGCTATTCCTTCCCTCATTTACCAGGAGGGGCCACTGACAGGCCCCCAGCCACACACGCTGCTTCCCGACCACTCACGGGCTGGAGCTTGGGGACGGCGCGGGGACCCGTCCCTTCTCCCTGTCATCTCCCGGTGCCCTCCCCCGCCAAGCACTCTGGAAGCTTGCCCTCAAGAGATGACGCCCCTCGTTTGCTGTCACAAGCCAGGATGACAAAGACAAGCGGTGGGTGCCGGATGGGTGGGTTGGGAGGAGGAGGAAGAGGACACCACCCGGGGCCCAGGCTGGAGCACCCGTCTCGACGCCTGACAGAACCGGCTTCATCCCGGGGTCATCGAGGCCAGCAGCTCCTGGGAAGGGGAAGATTCACACCCACTGAACGTCTCAAGCGAACAAGAAAAAGGCTAGCGTGGGGCTCCAGAGTCAGAAGGACTAAGATTCGAATCCTAGCCCTGCACCTTGTGGGGGCTCATGTCACAGATCTGAGCCTCAGTTTCCCATCTATACAATGGCGTTGGTGCCAGCTCCTGCTTGGGGTGGTACATGGGCAGCTCTTAGCTCTGTGCCTGGCATGGCGTGAATAATCAAGGAGAAGTTTCCAGACCCAGCCTCAGTGGCTGATGGATTTGCTAGAATCTTCTGAGAGCCTGGGAATTTTTTTTTGGGGGGGGGACTGTGCCCAAGGGCTGCCTGGGACCCCAGGAGGCTCTCAAGCCTGTGGCTTGTGTGGGCAGGACAGCTCTTTGGTGCCACAGGCGACACAGGCCACTGCAAACCCATACAGTGGTCTGGTGTGAATTAATAAAAGTGTCGGAAGCATGGGGCGCGCTGATTAGAGCACACACTGAGTCGGCCGCGTGGCCTTCTCAGGCAGGCCGTGGGGAGCGCACAGGTCCACAGCAAGACGCCTGGAGGGATGAGACCGCGGAGGGGGAGACCGGAGGCCGGGGCCGGGGTGTCCACAAGGATCATGAGGTTGTCCGTGCAGGCGAAGTGAGAACACAAGGTTCCCACCCCCAGGGGTGTGAGGGAAGGGGGGTGTCTGTGCAAGACGAGACGGGCTAATGAGCTAAAAAGCAAGAGCGAGATGACAGCAGGCAGGAAGTGTGAGTCCTGGGGCAGCCTGCTGGGGACCGAGATGCCAACGGTCTCTCCGGGACACTCATTTGGGGAGCAGCAGAGCATCACCCACAGGCTTGGGGTCGGGGGAGGAGGAGGAGGGCCAAGGCCCACCGCAGCTCCAAATCACGCCCCTCACAGCTGACATGCTGCTCAAAGGGAAAAATCGGAACGCGACATTTGCGCCTCTTTATTCCAAGCAAGTCCCAGATGCAAGAATGATTAGAGGGACAGTGAGCGGGTCTGGTCAAGGCCTGGTTTTAGTGTAAGGGCATCTATCTTCACTATCTCTTTGAGAAATGACCAGTGGTCTGAAACTGCCCCTTGGGGTCAAGGTTAATTACTCCTGCCCCCCGAAAAGGGGAGGGTCATCCGTCAGGAGGTAGCCTGGCCTAAGGGTTAATGGACTTTGAATCCCTATCAGAACTGAAGGGGCTTTGGGTCCTGGAGGGACTCATTCCCTTCATCGGGTCTCTGCTCTCAACATGTCAGCACGGAAGGTCCCTCACTGACCCCCTCATCCCGCCAGTGACAAGAGTCATCAAGTCACCGAGGAGGCAGAGACTAGCTCAGTGCCTGGCACACGGGAGGCCATGCAACACGTAGTTGTTTATGAATAAATGTGAGATATCTAAAAAACACCAGAAAGAAAGAAAGATGGGGGAACTGAATGCTCGGACGATACAAGGAAAGCCACCACACGCTTATTAAAGAGAATAAATGAATTCATCTAATTTGTAGGATGCAAGATAAAGCCGCAAAAAAAATCAATTGCCTTGCGTTCTTACATCCCAGAAACCCACAGAAAATCCAATGAGAAAGATTCCATTTATAATAATAAAAAATAAATACTCAAGAGTTCTTTTAATTGGGGACACAAGATATTTGTTCTAAGAAATTATAAAAACCCAATGGAGGCTCAATATTAGGAAAAACCATCAACATAATTCATTACATTAGTAAATTAAAGGAGAAAAACCATATGATTACTTCAATGGATTTTTAAGAAACATTTAATTAATTTTTCTGTATAAAAACTCTAGGTAAAATTGGAATAGAAGTGAACTTCCTTTAAATGACACAAGTAGTATTTATCAGAAACCAGCAGCAAATATCATATGTAATGTTAAATGCAATCCAAAGAAAAACAGAATTAAGACAAGAAAACATTTTACAAGCATTCTGGAGGTTTTAGACACTGCAGTAAGGCAACAAATTATAACAAGTTCAATAAGTAATCACAACACCAATGTTTCTGCAGTTGCCAGGCATTATCTTATGTTTATTCGGGGAGATGAGAAAACTGGGCACAGAAAGATTCAGTAACTTGCCCAAAGTCACACAGCTTCTAGGGGGCAAAGCTAGAGTTTCAATCCAAGTGATCCGGCCCCAGGATATGTGCTTTTTATAGGTTAAGAGAGAGTATCTGTCGGTTGTTAGAAAAGTTACCACTATTTGCAGATGATATAATCACATATTTTTTAAAAAATCCAAAAGAGTCAAGTTTTTTTTTTTTTTAAAGCCTATTAGAAATTGACAGGGCAGCAAGACGTCCGCATAAAAGACAAACATGCCAAGGTCACCGGTTTCCTTTATTCTACTAGGACAGAACCTCCAGATCAGTGCCCAGCACCCTGACTGGAACACATTGGGTTCCTGATAACTATTTGTTGAAAGATGACTCTACAGGGAGTAAGCCATTGTTTGGAGAGGGCAAATTAGGTCAGTGATGCCATTGGATTTCTCTGAGGGGTCCACGAAGGACTTCCCTCCAGCATCCAGCTGGTCCGTCTCCAGCACGTGCTCTCAGTGCTCTCCCCAGGGTCCTTGCAACGCCCCCCTCAAACCAGCCAAGCCCCTCCCTGTCCCATCTTAGCCTGACACATGGGTGGGGTCACAGCACGTTGTGCCTGCTGGAAAAGGAGAAGGAGGGGGAAGTTCAAGTCGGCACCCTCTTAACCCAGCAGGCTAGGTGCCCTCCCTTTCTCCAGCCAATGCTCCGAGTGTTCTAGGGCTGTTGGCCATGCATGGAGGGCTCAGATCTGCCCCATAGCCTGTGTTCACAGAGAACCAGAGGGCCATGATGAACGCTAACACAGGACAAGTACCGCCCGCATGCCCGACCGGCAATGGTGTGATGTATCACTCAAGCCAGGATACTATCCAGACGGAAAGAGGGACGCTCTTAACAGCTACTCTCAGATGACAAGCGCTGTCTGGATGGGTCCAGGCAAACTGGGTTGCATGGCTCCTCTCGCTGTCCTTCTGTAGCCCAAACACCGGTACCGAGGCTGAGAGATGAGACAGGAAGAGGCAGAACCTGGGAGTGACCTCAGATCTCTCTGCCGCCGGCCTCCCTGCGCTGGTGGCTTCTTCGCCTCCAAGCGCCCACATATCAGGAATTGAGTCAGGTTGAGCTTGGACCCTGAGGACCCGTGGACTTCTGGGGTTGCTTGCGGAACACTCACAAGGCTGGGCTGGTGGAAGGCCAAAGAGGGGAGGGGGTCAGGGAGGGGCAAGCGGTGCCTCAGGGGTTTTATTCTAAAGCTACCGAATGATTAACCTGGTTCTGTCTCCAAAAGGACACTCTGGCCACTGTGTGGACATTGGATTGGGGGAGGGGGGCGGAGGATTGGGGGGATGGGCCTGGAAGCAGGCAGTGCAGTTAAGGGGCTGCCAACTCTAGGTGGTGACAGAGGCTTGGGAAGAGAGGGGTGGCCAGGACATGGGAGGAATCAAGTGGGTTCGGGCGGCATTCTGAATGGTACAACGGGGGGCTATAGGATGGGGTGGGGGAAGGGAGGAGAAAGGAGAGATCCCTAGGTTGTTGGCCACGTAACCTGCTGGATGGGGATACCATTTACTGAGACAGGGAAGAACGGAGAGGAATAGATTTGGGGGAGAAATCCAGAATTTTCCTTCGACCATGTCAAGTCCGAGATGCTTTTGAGATATCTTGGGGCGGGGTGGGTGTCTAGAGATTTGGAATATCAGCTGCTGTTGCTCTTTTGCTGACAATTCTTCAAATATCCCCTGTGGCTACAATCCAAGCTCCATTAGATGGGGACCCCAGATGCCGCGCGTCCTGCTTGAGTCCCTGACTGCCTCTAGCCTCCTCCCCCTGCCCCAGCCCCCACCCCATCCTTCACCAGCACCTGATGGCTGGTCGGGCGGACCAGTCCTCTGGGCCTTTGCACCTGTTCCTCCTCTGTTTGCCATACCCTCTGTCCCCTCCTCCTTCCGGAACAGCTCCAGACCAGGGCGGGGGATGCCTTGTCTGTGCCTCTGTGACATCCTGCATCCTGCCTCTCCCGGCAGAGGGTGAGCCAGGGACAGCCCCTCTGTGCAATGCCTGCACCCCCCACGGGGGTCTGCTGGGAGTCAGTTCTATACCAGAAGGAAGGACCTGGAAACCTCAGTCAGCCAGAGCGTATGGATTCAGACAGGCTTCACGTCTCTCCGCCTCCCTGCGTGACTCGATATTCACAGAGCAAACAGGGTCAAAGGGGAATGTTTCAACCACTTCAGGAAATAAGCAGCTTTCCAACACCCTCAATTATTTTGGAAACACCTGCTCACATATAATTAATGTGCCAATTAAAGTGATTATTATCACCATTAAAGCAGGTCCCCCAAGAACCACCACTTGACAACACTTGTTTGGATTCATTTGCGCTCCTCCTCCGCCTGCAAAATAATATTATTAATAATAATAGGATAAAAATTCCATTTCTTGAAGAAGAGTCTGCAGCTCAGACCTGCCGCTACTCCAGGCTGCCTGCTTTCGTCACGAACGGGGCTCCTGAGGGCGAAGCGCCACGATTCGAAGACACTGCCATGGACGGGACCACCAAACACTCTCCCACACGCGCCCCAGGCACCTGGGCAGCTGCCCCGCATGAGCGGAGAGCGCGGGGTATGGGCACAGGTCTGGTCCCCTCCACCTGTCGGCTCTGTGTGCGACTGCATCATCTCTGCGGGGGGAAGCTGCTCTCCCTGGGGTCTCCCTTCCAGGGTGACGCCCCTGCGTGGCTCTGCAGAAATGCCCCGGCTGTGTCATGAGGACAGCCACAAGCAGCCAGGCCCAGACATCTCCAGCCCACTCCGCTCACCTGGCCGGCCCTTTTCCCCAGAAGGAGGCTTGAAGTCCTCGTATGGGGAAGAGACAGGCTTCCCAGGTTACGGGGATCAGCCCTTCTGAGAGTCTAGCCCTGGGATTGCCTGTCACTGGGGAGGGGGGCACCCCCAGGATGGCACTGGTAGCGTTTGGTGGCGCCTCTCTGAAGGCATGGCTCTGGAGTTAGGCAGCACGATTCAAAGCGAGACGGGCCACTCTCCCATAGCACAACGGCGCCTCTCCTCGGGATCCCAGGCTCCGAAATGGGAATCACGGTGTTCAGGTAGCAGGGCCTGTTCTTCTTCCCCAGCGGGCTGCCCTCTTCCTCCACACAAGGCTCTCGGAGTCTCATTCTGGGGGCATGGGGAGACCAGCCTGGAAAGGAGGCAGGGGCCACAGCAGGCGACAGCAGAAATCCCGGTTTCCATCATGAGAATGATGGGGACTGCCCTGTTGTGTTGCAGGCAGGGCGATGCGGACAGAGGGGTGCTGGACATGACCCTGGGCTGCAGAGTGGTCTTCCGGATCCAGTCTTCCCCTCTTCCTGGTTCCCAGGCATCTGCTGCTTCAGCTGCTTTGAAGGCTCATTCAAGGGTGGGGCGCCCACATGTGTGTGACTCTCGGGACAGCCACAACCCACCCCTCTCCTGGGAATCTAGAACTTTCCAGGAACCTGGTGTCCCACACTGGATGTGTGGCCTCGCCAGGCTGGGTGAATGCTCCATTCCCTGCCTTGTCACGATGTCATTGCTGGGCAGCGGGACTGGTTACACCACAGAGCCCTAGAGCTGAAACGGACAGCGTCATCCTGCCCTGCGCTCACTTGGACCAGGAGGCCAGAAATCCTGTCTGTTGCATTTTTTTTTTCTTTTTATTTGACAGATAGAGATCACAAGTAGGCAGAGAGGCAGGCAGAGAGAGAGGAGGAAGCAGGCTCCCTGCTGAGCAGAGAGCCCAATGCGGGGCTTGATCCCAGGACCCTGGGATCATGACCTGAGCTGAAGGCAGAGGCTTAACCTACTGAGCCACCCAAGCGCCCCCTGTCTGTTGCATTTCTGACCCGTGGCTATTCTAACATTTGCTTAGTTGCTTAGAGCCTTCCAAGGCTGGGGGAATCTCTCCAGTCCCCAAGACACCCTATCCCTTGTTGACAAGCTCCAATTGTGAGAATATGTGTTATCTCATCCGCTAAGAGTTTACTTCTGTGTCCCTCAGAACCACATAAGCCCTTCATTCATTCACTCACTCACGAATTCGTTCATTCTCTAGGTATGTGCCTGGCCACAGGGACAAACAGGGTACCTGGTCCTGGTCAACAGAGGTTACATTCCAGGAGAAAGACATTCCACGGTTATAATTAGTCGCCCCCTCGTGAGCTCTCAGTGAGCAGACACCAAGACTCTTTGTGTGTGTGTGGGGGGGGGGGGTGGGCAGTTACCATAATTTCAAAGCCTTTCTTTGATCACCTTTCATGGAATACCCATTTCCCTGCTTCACGGCAAGTGCTATACAAACAAAGCCGTGCTGTTAGGTCATTCCTACACAGGGCTCTGTTCCCAGTGCTTAGCACACTGTGGATGCTTGAGAAACACCGGTCTTCGAAACGAGCACGTGAGTCCAGGGTGCTGGGTCAGGAGGTAGACTTCTGAGTGTTCTGAGACCATGAAGAGAATCTAACTCAGCCTGGTCACAGTGGTTGAATGGGGAAGAAGCTGGAAGGGAAAAATGCGTGGGGCAGGGGGAGGTCTCTGGGAATGACCTTGTAGCTGACCTTGGCGAGCAAAGGGGAGTTCGCCAGCTGGAGCAGGTCGAGGAGGATGGCAGCGCGTGCACCAGCGCGTTCCAGGAGCCGCAGACAGGCCATGAGCTGGGAGCGGTGGGCCCATTTGGGAACATGGTAGGAAGCGTTGCTGCAGAAATCAGCCAGTGGAGCTTGAATCAGGAAGGACCTCGTATCCTGGGCCTGTGACCTTGAACATGGTCCTTAAGGTGATGGAGGCTCTTGCGAAGGGTGGGGTGAGAGGTAGGAGTGCAGTTACGGTATTATCAGTGATCAGCTGTGTGGTTTGGAAAAGTGCCAGGCTCTGCGTATCTGCAAGAGGGGACTGTCCGAATGCCCATGGGCGTCTCTGAGTGCCCTGGTAAGAAGGCACAGTCACCCTGAGCGTGACACACCCCACCAGGAGAAGGTGGGCCAAGGAGGGGAGGAGGATCCCGGGCTGGTGTTTCTCGGAAACATCCCTCATTTCAGCCACTTTCCTTTCCATCCCAGGCGTGCTGGAGTGCAAGTTCACCTTTAATCCTCTGCGACGAGTTAAGTCAGCCCCTTGTCACTTAAACCCAGCAGGGCTCAGTCAGGCCAAGGCTGCTGGAAACTGCACTCTGGGCTCAATATAGCTCCCGGAGTCCGCTGGCTCGGAGCTTCTGCATTTCTGATGAGGAGCGCCCAAGCCTCGCTCTGGGAGCGCACAGTGCCAGCCTCCGCCTCCCCAGCTTAGCGTCCTCTGGGGGAAGGAGGGAGGCTGGGTGCAAGGTGGGATCGAGACAGCACATTCCATACACACCAACCCCCCCACCCTGCTTCACCCTTTTGTTTTCCTGATGAAGAGCCTGAGGCTCGGAGAAGGAAACTGATTTGCTCAAGGTCACACAGCAGGATGTCTGGCCCCAGACCCTTGCTGTTTTCTCTTCTATGCACTTGGTAAGTGAGGACGAACTCCCAGGACTGAGCTAAGCCATCAAAATGTCTTCTCAGTCTTGTATGATACCCTCCCGGCAGAGAAACGGTCTCATTGCCAATTTCAGAAACTTGATCTTAATCCTCCAAAGAGGATGGATTTCTCTACTCAAAACAGCCCCCCCACCCCCACCTTGTGCCAGGGAGAACGGTGACATATTACCAAAGCCTCCCCCTCCACTCCTTTCTCCCTCTACCATCCAAGGGCATCTGTGCACACATCCAGACTGACTGTCCTGAGCTGTCCGGGCTGAGTCCACCCGCCCAACGTTCTTCCCATGTGAGGCTGCCTACAGCACAGTCTTCCCATCAGGTCCCTGGAGTGCTCACGGGCCACGGGCTCTTTAACTCAGCCTTGCAGCCCCTTGGTCTCCTAGATCCATGCTGAATGTGGCCCTGGGTGACCCGAGGGTGGAGACCCTGCACGTTTCATTCTCTTGAGCACCTGGACACCTGCTCTTCTGGGGCTCTTCACGGGGACATCGCAGACCCCTCTGAGAATACCTGGCCTCTTCTCTCCCCAACCAGAACCACGTACAACATTTTGGGCATACTTTCTGGGGTCCAGAAGCTTATTAAACTACTCCAGAGGGATCCAAAGATCCCACGTAAGGACCATGGCCGTGGGCTTGGCCAGCACCATGGCATGTACTGGAGAAACAGATAAATAAAACTCAGCGGTGGACACAAAAACAAGATGCGTAACTAGGATACAGGTGACACGTCTCTAATGGAAGTCTGTACAAAGTGCTAAGGAACTTGCGGGAGCTCCAGCTTGGTGAAGGACATCTGGCCAGGCGCACAGAGAGGATTTAGTAAGCTAAGCGAAGCCTTTGTCCCCTGCTCTGTGGGTGAAGGAAGCAGCTTGTCTGCAGGGCATCTCCTCTGTTTCCACAAATCCCTGTAAGATGCTTGGGAGAGGGCGATCAAGCCCGTTTGCTAGATGAGAAAACAGATCTTTATAATGTGCTGAAGCCTGGCAGGCCTGGAATCTCGCCCCTGTGGGCAGGCATCCACCTGGCTCTTTCGGTGTCCTCCCTGAGTACCATGCTCTGTATGGAGCAGAGCCTCAGGGAAGTTGTCGGATGGTAGAGCTGGGATCTCTCCTCCAAATACCACATGCACTGCAGAGTTACTCTAGGATCCCCAAACTCTCTGGGCAGCCACTTTCCCATTCTCCAGGAGGAGAGCAAGGCTGCCGCTAGGTCTGGGCTGCAAGGCTGGGCAATTCCGGAATAGACAGTGTAGCTGGTAGCTTATGAAAGACGTACACACGGAGAGGGACCCAACAGAAGAAACGGAGTCTTATTCTTATGTTACGGCAAAGGTTTGTCCGGAAGATCAAGGTCAAATTCCCTGAACAGCTGAAACCTCAAGGCCACACCGCTGCTAGCCTCTGCGTAGCCTTCAGCCTCCGTGCCTCCTTCAGCCTCCTCATTCCAAGGAGGCTGCTCTTGTCCAGGTCCCCAGTGGGCTCCATGTGTCTCGTCCTAAGTCATCTTGTCACAGCACTGGACACAGCTGGCTCTTCTCCCTTGGGACTGAAACCCCCATGCACTTGGCTTTCGTCAAACCTGCCAGCTGCTTCACTTCAGCCTCTCCCCTGCTCTACTTTTATCTATCTCTAAATTTTGAGTGCCCCAGGGGCCAGCACTGGGTGCTCTTCTCACACCCCCTCCCCCCAACCTCCTGCCCAGGCCCACTAGCCCTATCTGAGGTCCCCAGATATAAATCTCCAGTCCTGATCTCAGTCCAGAACCCCTGACTTGTAGCCTCAGCGGCGGCTATGACAACTCTATCCCCATGTCTTAGAGGCCCTGGGAAGTTAATCCAGGTGACAGGAATCCCTGCTAGCCCTCTCGTCCCCTCCCCGCCTCGTCCACCACCACCGTCCTCCCGGTCTCAGGAAATAGCACCCTCCCCCACACCTAGTTCCTGGAACCCGAAAGCCAGGAGTCACCCCGAATCCTCCTTTCCTTTCTCCTGTGAGCACATGAGCAAGCCTGTTAGAGGCCACCTGCAGGTCACCGCAGGACTTCTTTTCTTCCCACCAACTCCAAGGCCACTATCCCAGCTGCTGCCACCCCTTGCCCGTTACTGCTGGACCACCCTCCATGCGGTCCCTCTGACTCCAGTCTTGCCCTCCACTCCACCCTCTACCCACATGTGACCTTTTAACAAAGTGAACCAGATCCCGTTACTCCCCTGCTCCAAACTCTCCAAAGCTGCCCTTAGAATAACTCCAGACCTCGTGCCCTGGAACACCAGGCCTGGCAGGAAGGGTCCTGCTTGTCTGTCTGTCTCGCCTCATCTCTGAACTCCCCACAACTGGCTACATTCCAGCCCCGAAGGTGGACTTCTTTTCTGTTCTTTGAACATGTGAAGCTTATTCCCAGGACAGCTCCTCTGCAATGTGCTCCTCTCTCTCCTTGGAATGTTCCATCTCCTTCCCCCGGCAAGATGGATTCTTGGTTGCCTTTGAGGTCTCAGCTTAAAGGAGTCTTTTCCTGACCACTCAGTCCCTTTCCATCCCGCCAGACTATTTCAAGTCTACGCACTGCTCTTACCTTTGTCTGGTATTTTTCCTGTTTGTTTCTCTTTTTATCTCCTCCCCCAAGCTCAGCTACAGGAGTTCAGGATCTTGGTGTCCTGTTCCCTGATGCACACCCAGTGCCTAGAGCCATCCTGCTCAGTAACTACATGATGGATCAATTAATCTTGACCGAGTGAATGGAGCAGCCAGCTTCCATCAGTTTCCCATGCACCAGAACATGGTCCCTAGCAGGGCCAAGTGCATTAGGGTCACCTGGGAACTGGTTCAAAGTAAAATGAACTCAGACCCCAAATCTCAGCCAATGACATATTTTTACAGGTTCTTTTGGAAATTCTACGGAGCGGCTGGAGTGGACCACTCCTGAATCTTTACGGCCAAACCGCCATTAAAGACCACTGATTGGGGCTGCAATAACTGCAATTCAAACTCTGACCTCTAGGGGGAGCATCCGGGTTTCTCTACGACTCCACCCCCAGAAGGAGGAGCCCTATGAAAAGGGTCTGGGGTGGAGTCAACCTGTTCCTGAGAGTGGAAGAAATAAGTGCAATGGAAGTAGCTTTGAGGGGCGCCTGGGTGGCTCAGTGGGTTAAAGCCTCTGCCTTCGGCTCAGGTCATGATCCCAGGGTCCTGGGATCGAGCCCCGCATCGCCTGCTTCCTCCTCTCTCTCTGCCTGCCTCTCTGCCTACGTGTGATCTCTGTCTGTCAAACAAATGAATGAAATCTTAAAAAAAAAAAGTATCCCATTTCATTCTAAAAAAAAAAAAGGAAGTAGCTTTGAAAATGTGTTCTTACTTCTTCTTTTTGTGTTATAGTCAGCTGTCCTTTGGCAGGCCCTCTCCCTGGCACACTGTCCTTCCTCTTGTAACTGGGGTGGTGAGATGGGACACAGGGCAGTCTTCATCAGAGAGATCCTGCCCCTTTGGGAGGCCAGGGGTGAGAGAGAGAGTCCTGGAAAAGGCAGCTCAGACCAGCTTGGCCCTGGCTCTGTGAAGAATGTGTCTTTCTTACTCCCTTCCTCCTCCAGATTTAGGAGCTGTTAGAGCAGGATACGTGGGTCCAGGGGAGGAACAAGGAGCAGTCAGCCTGGGTCCAAGCCAGAGGGGGCCGGAGAGGTGGTCTGACTCACTTCTCCAGGACTGAGACCTGGTCTCTACTCATCACCAAGAGTGTACCTGCCTTCTCGTCCTTGATGATATCATTGGATCATAATGTCCTCTTGTGATCATCACTTTCTATTTTGGTTTCAGACAACAAAACGTTGTCAAGGACTTACACTAAAAGAGAGCCAATGCCAGTAAAAACCATTTCAAAATAACTCTTTGCTTCAGGGAGAGAAGAGCTAAGATCCACTGACATGGCTTAGCTATGTGATGACATTTCCAAGAATTGAAATCCAGTGGAATTCACCAGCGTAACCACAGAGACACAAAGAATGTACCATTCTAAATGTTTGTCTCTCCTCGTCTGCTTTGGGACTGTAGGAGGGAGGATAGAATTCAAGGAATCTAACAATCCCTGGGGATCTTCCCAAAACACCTTCCACTTCAGTATATAATTTCCTTTCCTCAATCCCTTAAGCCATCATGAGACATGCTAGGACAATGGCCACCATTTTGAATAGGTGCTGCAAGGAGTCAAGCCTTGAGCTTGTTGGCTGCAGACGTTATCTCTCAAGGCCCACAACGTAGGTGTTTTCATGTGGAAACATGAGGATTCTAGAATACAGAAAGGTTAGGTCACTGCCCAGACACACACCCTGAACTCATATGCGAGTATCCTGACTTCTCAGCCCCCTTATCCTTCCCAGCCTCATGGGCCAGACTGGCCACAGCCCTAGGCACTGAGAAGAGCCCCTGGGCGGGAGCTCACCCCGGCCGGGTAGCATCACGGAGAAGGCCCCCATACCGTGAAACAAACACCCAGGAACATGCTCCCCACCAGGTGAAAGAAGCGAGATACAGGGGTCCTGAAAGTAGGACATTATCACTGCGGCTATCTCTCCCCTCTCTATCTCCTTCCGTGGCTCTCTTTTCTGTGGCCTTGTAACCTGGGCCCAGCGCAGCTCTTGGGAACAAATTGTGAAGGAAAAAGACAAAACAAAGAAAAGATGATAAAAACTGCCATGAAAGATTAAGCTCCCATGATTCTCTGTGGCTGTTTAATGGATTTCTATGATATAAACAGACCTTTGGCTTTGCCTGCTGGGCAGGTGACCTCCAACTAAATGAGTTTAGACAGTATTCCCTAATAAGAAATGTTCCTATTTTCCCCACACTCCACCAAGCCCCCTGAGCATACAAAGACCCACTGTCCCCTGCAGACCAATGCTATAGGCTGTGCACACACGCCCTACCGGAAACACAAGTGGGCTATGTGACACGGTCTGCATTTGTACCCATAGCTCCATCACTTGTTCACTCAACAAACACCTAACTGAGGTGACTCCGTGCGAGGCGTTATGGATACAGTGGGGAAAAGGTTCAGCCTTGAGCTTGCGATGTTCACCATTCAGTTGACAAAGAGGTGTTTTGACACAGAGTGCGAAGAGCTGGAGTATAGGGGAATCATGGAGGAATCATGGAGGAGGGGAATGTCTAGAACTCTGTGGAAGTCAGGGAAGGCGACACAAGCTGAGACAAGATCTCTTTGGATGGCCTCAGTATCTTCATCTGAAAAGCCCTCGTAACAGACCCGGGCTCACAATGTCAAGGTGAGAATCAAAGGCAGTTACATACCCAGTGCCTAGCACACAATAAAGGCTCAATAATATTAGTCACCCAGATTCGTATTTGTAGCATTACTGGATGAGTCCCCAGTTATAGATGCGAATGGATAGAAATGATTAAGTAAAGGATATTGTTAATCATTTGTTTTCTAGAACCAAGTCCTGACTTTAATGCTAGGGTAGTTTGCTTTTTAGGTGACCATCCCCTACTGGCCAAGTATGGAATTGCACCCCTGCTCTATTCGCCTCTGCAGCGCTCTAGAGAAAAAGCATGAACCTGGGAAATTCAAATTGGGAGAGGAAGCCATACAATGGTAGAGAAAGCATGGGGAGATGGGAGGAGGGCTGAGAGGCACCCTGAGGGTGAACAGGGCTTTGACAGACAACTAGGATACCCAGGACCTCGGCTGCCTGACAACCTTGTTGACATCTCTCCATTTTCATAAAAGTGTTCTGAGAATGATGATCGTCCTGCCTATCCCACCCATGCCCCTCTCCCTAGCCTAAAAACTGGCTCCATGAGCAGTCACCCTTATTCCCTTGCCAGGAAAGCACAGAATATTCCAGAGGCCTCTGAAAAAATTGCACATATCTATAGCACATTGTCCAATAGAACGTTCTGTGATGATGGAAATGTTCCATACGTACTCTGCCCAACATGGTAGCCACCAACCGCATGTGGCTAGTGAGCTCTTGAAATATGGCTAGTCTGGCTAAAGACAAGGATTTTTAATTTAATTTGATCCAATTTAATTCAATTTAAATTTAAATAACCAATGTGACTAGTAGTGGCTGCTATATTGAACAGCACAGACACAGAGTCTCCTAACTGCAGATGCTTTCTTGAATCTATTCTATAGTTTTGGCATTTTCTTCTACAAACTGGGCAGACTGTGGGGCAAAGTGCCCAGGGTGCAGGCCCTGGCCACCTCCTCCCTTCCCCTCCCCTTACCCCACTCCTAAGACAACCACATGGTGAGACCTTCCCAAATGCTCAGCCAGAGGTCTTGTTAACCCCAAGGGAGTGATCCCTTTTGCTTCAGACAATTTCATCAGCTCTGCCAATCTACCCAAAGAATCCAATCCATTCATGGCATTGCTGAAAGCTCAGGATGATTCCATTGCTAAGATAATGTCTTTAGGACCAGAGGGGAGGCTGCTGGGCTTTACACGTCTTGGGCCATTTTGTACCCACTGGGCTGAGCGGGCAGTGGCGGCCTCCCCACAATGCCCTGATTTTCCCTTCTAAAGAGATTGGAGACACAGCCCCGGCTGGGTCTGTGTAATCTATTCATTTCCTTCCAAGCCGGGCTCTGTAAGCTCATTCACGGAGGGTGGGCAAAGGAAGCTGGGGAAGCACGCGGACGTACAGAAAACAAACAGTACTGGACAGCTCCCTGTTTGTGGGGGGGCAGCTGCAGGGAGATGAGGTGGGAGAATGAGGATGCGGAGGCTTGTCTGGTGGGGCGGGGGTTCTGACCAGAGGAGAGTGGGGCCCCCATTGCTGCCTCTCCCACATCCTCTGGAAACCATGCCCCGCCTCCACAAGGAGCCTTGGCTCCTGCAGCCCCCATCTTGGTAAGCTCTTATCTCTCTCCGTTCAGCTGGCTCCTTGGGAAAAGAGGCGGTGGGTGGGGGAAGGCCAGAGTGGCAGCCAGCAGAGAGAGAACTGGCAGCATGGGGACACTTCCTTGGAGTCTCCCCCCAGCCTCCGCCCCCACCCGCACCAGCACAGACAGGGCACGCGAGGTTCCCCTGGTCCCAAGGAGACTTCCAAGTCAGCTGAGCCTGCTCCCTCAATCCAGCTACAGAATCACAAGGGCCCAAACATTTGGCTCCGGTGGGCGATTTGCATGTGATTTGCATACATCTGCATACCCCCTCCCCACTCCAGAGGCACGCAGTCAAAGGATGTGAAATGAAGTAAAATAAATTAATTAGTGCAGCCTACCATAGCCCAGTACACAGGGCCTGACACCGTAAGAGATGCAACTGATTTTTAAGGCAATCAACGTGATGGCAGGCTAGGGTGGAGGGAGATGGAGGGGGGCGTTGTGATGCGGGAGTCTCAGCATCGGGGGTACAGATGGGGAGGGAGAGTCCATGTCTGGACTGAAAGCTGGGTGTCTCTGTCCAGCCCCCAGCCTTCCCTCCCATCGTCGGGGGTTGCAGGGTGGAGTTCTGTGTTCTGGATTTGTACACCTGGGCCTGCCGCTGGCACTGCCCCCACCCTGGCGGCCCCCTCCGCAGGCAGATTTTCAAAATTCCATTTCAAACCAGAGTGGGGACCGTTGCTTCAAGGGCTGGCTAGGCAATGAGGTGTCCACTGGTCGTTCCCTGTCTGCAAGCCTCGCCCCCATCGACTGTTCCCATTGGGTCTCCGGATTCCTCTTTGCCAGCTGGGCGGGTCTTCTGCTTCCCTTCATTCCGATCCCATCTAGGGATGGTGGAGGGAGAGACAGTCCCTTCGTTAGCAGTGAGCTGCAGATAATTTAGCCCGGTCCTTCTGCCAGGTGCTAATGAGATGCTCGCAGTGTGTGTCAGCCAAGTAGCTCCCGTATCATGTAAATACGCCTCTTAGTGATTCAGTTCATGGCACTGTTTAGCGTATGCCTTGACTTTCTCTAGGCCTGTTGATCTACCCAGGATGGCAATCTCATCTAACGCTGGGGCCCTGCGGGGTGCTCAATGTCAGGTTCACACCTGTGGGGCCCAGGCTGCGGGGAGAGCTTAGGTGGGCTTGGTGGGGGAGGATCCTAGAGGCAATTTCAGGTGGGAGGGGCTATCGTGTTAAGACGGAGAACAGTGATTTTGGTTAAAAGGAGCCCAAGCTACGAACCAGCAAATGAGGAAGCAAAGAGCAAGAAGGCAAGAAGGACCGGTGAGGACAAGAGGGGACAAGCAAGGCTAGAGTGAGAGCGAGGAGACCCAGGAGCGCAGATCTGGGTCAGGGCATTGAATGATGAGTGCCCCCCGGCGGGATCCGCTAACGTGGGTTTCCAAGCTCCACCCTGTGTGTGCAGGGGGAGTGTGAAGGAGCAAAGGAACCAGTTCCAGAAGCCTGGTCGTCAAACTGCCCATGCCCCCACTCCCCTGCACTCCACACTCTGCACCCCCCACCTGCTCGCTCCATCTGCTCCATCCCGAGCCCTTCCACTCAACTGTGTCGTCTATGGGTGTCATCTGCAGAAAGGGCAATGCAGCAGACAGAGGTTAGACAAGTGTTATTTTAGCTCGGGGGGTTGGCAAGCCATGGCCGTTGGACCACATCAGCCTACGGCCTGTCTCTGCAGAGCCCACGAACCAAGAATGGTCTTTTACTTCTTTGAATGGTTGAAAATATAAAAAAGGAGAGTATTTCGTGACATATAAAAATGATACGAAATTCAAGTCTCAAGGTCCATGAATAAAGATTTATTGGAACCCCGCCATGGCCTCCCGTTGACACATTGTCTGTGGCTGTTTTCACACTAGAGCAGCAGAGCTGAGCCATCGTGACACAGACCATACGGTCCCCAGAGAGGGAAATATTTACTATCCGGACCTCACCGACACGTGGTGCCAAACCCTATTTTAGAGCACGGGAGGGAAGTTCTCTGCCCGGCCCGTTCCCAAGATGGCGGCATCTTGCTTTGTGTGAACCTGAGCATGGCGTGGCAAGAATGTCAGTTTCAACTGGACATTCTCCCGAGCCCCGCCAGCCCCGACTTCCTTTTGGCCAAGGGATACCAGGCTGGGGTGCCCAGTTCAGACACAGGAAGGTTCCTATCAGTGGTTGAAAAGGCCAACACTTGCGTCCCATACCCACAGCTGGTCCTCCTGCTGCCAACAGCTGGGCCCTGACAGGTGGGCAGCCCTCCTCAGACCCAGCTCAGGGTGCCAGGCACCAGGACAGTCCTACACGTCATCGAGTGAGAAGGCAGACTATGTCTGTAATTGGTTTTAAGAAAGCAGGACGCCGTCACCCAGAGCCTCATGCCTGACATTCCAGGCTTCGTGGTTCCTTACTTGTTACACAGCAAACCAGGGCCCACAGGGTGCTCACACTTGGTATTGGTGGAGTTTCCTGAGCATGGGGACATATTAGGGACACCAAGGAGGCCAGAAAGAGAGAGATCCTGAGGTCAGAGGAGAAGCCTGAACAAAGCAGTCTCAGAGAACGGTTTGGGAAGAGGGCAGAGGACAACACAGAGCTGGGACCGAGGACACAGCCAAGCCTGCAGAAGACTCCAGAGGGACTCTGGGGACTCTGCCTTCAGCCCTGACTGCGGCACGGAGCGACTTACCCGGTACCACACGATCTCACGCATGCGACCATCAGTCTTGAAGTTACACTTCAAGGTCACGGCGTCACCAGCCACCACGGGTGGGAGAGGCTCAATGTTGACAGTCAGGTAGCCTATGAGAAAAAGGAGAAGGGAGGTGAGGGCATGGGGGGAGCAGAAGGGCTGGGCTGACTGGGCAGGGCAGGGCGGGAGAGAGCTAGCACAGCTGTTGGGGGGGAGGGTGCTTTTCTCCCCGGAGCCCGAGCCCGCGGATGGGTCCCCACGCCCGAACGCCACTCACCACTCTCTTCTTCCCTCTCATTGACGACTCCACCCTAAGAACCTCCCTGGCCCTTGCGGGTCCGTCTAGTCCTAAAAACACTTCTTCTTGGCATCAATTTTCCCTTCAAACTACCTGCTGGCAGCTGGAGAAAATGTGGTTCTACAAGACGTCCCAGAGAAACGGTCCTGTGGTCAAACAATATACCTCCTTCCTTCTCCCCTTTTACTGGGTCTTGATTCAAATGAACCAGCGAAGCCCCATGGGGAATGACACTGTTGAAATGCATCTAACCCAGGATTTCTCTTAGCCATCCCTGATGCCTTGTCACCATTCTGTGCCGCCACGGTGCCACGGAACCCACATCGGGAAATGGTGTTCTACGTGCCCAGACCCCCTCCATCCCGAGCCTTGTAACCAAATTACTGCTGGTGAAGGGGAAGAGCTCCCCGAGGAGCTCTCCTAGTCTCCTGTGTCACACACCGTGCCACCCACGGGGAGAGGTAGTTCACCTAAGGGGAGAGGTAGCTCCCCCCAAGGCCACGGTGGCAAAGGCATGACAATGAGCTCACTCCTTGGAAGGAGTCCACACCCTGGTAAGCCCCAGATGCTGTGTCTAGCCCCCAGCTGCCCCTGGTGGCCATCCCCCTGGGGCACACTCCTGTCCCCACACCCAAGTCCAGCTTGGTGAGGCCTCTGACCCTCTCTGCTGCCTCCCACAGCCCCATCCTGGAGGGCCAGGCTCACTCCAGCTCAGGAGGGGGCCTCATTCTTGGGCTGATCGTCCAGGCCCCTCTGATTGGCTTCCCGCTGGCTGATGTCCATCCATTGATCTAATGGATCAATCCAGTCCGATTGTCTTAATGAGAAAACTAGCCAGAATGGGTCTGGGGATTTCAATTGTGCAAGCAACCTGAACGGATCGAGCCCAGGGCCCTGACCCCTGCCTGGAGCTTAATGGTTACAACACTCCGGGAGGGTGGGGCGGAGGGTGAACCAAGAATCGAGCTCTACAGGATCAATCTGGAAGCTGGAGTCAGAATCGACTTGTGTGGTACCAGGCTTCAGGTCCCAACAGGCCAGGGTGAGGGGTAAAGGCAGGGGCTCACCTCCAGGGAGCCTCAACAGAGCCTGCATGGTCCTTGAGAGCAGGGGCTGGAACCAGCTGGAAGGACCAATTCTGTCCCCTCCTTTCGTCATTCATTCAGGCCCCAAGTTTGCTCCCACCTGCTGTGAGCAGGGCCATGATCTGGGAAGCAGGATGGTCCCAGCTTTGCTCTGTCCTCTAGGCAGGCACAGTTTGGGGACAGATTCACAGATTCACGACCTGGTCACCCAGGTGGGGGGCTATGGAAGGGGAGGGAAACCTTTCTAGCCTGGACCATCGGGGAAGTCCCCAAGCCCAGCTGGGTCCCCAACCATGACAAACATCCCATTGTCCTCAGTGGGATGAAGCCCAGTGACTGAGAAGACTCTGGGCAAGCCAGTCCTAAGCAGGAAATAGTAATAACCGGTCACATTTCCATGGCACCTACTCTGAGGCCTGGGCTAAAGCACTCATGTACCTGTCCTGACAACCCCAGGAGAGAGGAACCAGTGTTATTGCCACTTTCCATGGGGAAACAGAGAGGCAGAGTAACCCACCAAGATCACATGGCTGTAAATAACAGAGCTGGGACGGACGCCCGACCTTCTGTTCCATTCTGACCACTCGGCTCTATATAGCCTGTCTCCTGATGGCAGAGGGAGGGGAAAGGCTGGCAGACACTTCACATCCAACCCCAGGGAGGAGGCAGGGTGTTGCTGGGGGGCTGTGGCAGAAGTCCAGTACCTAATCCTGTCTGTGGCCATTCCCAGCCCTGGAGCTCAAGACCAGAGAGGGGCTCCCTCCCCCTGGAAGGAGGTGGGAAGCACACATTCTCGGTCGGGTAAATCTTGCAGCCAGCCTATGGTGGGTGCTGAAGGCACGTGCATGTGGGCGAGCTGGGGTGGGGGAGGATGGAGGTGCCAGCCTGCAGGGTCGCCATTTGTTGGCAAGCCAGGGGGGAGTTACAGGTGGGAAGCCGGTGAGGACCCGGGGTGGGGGGGTGCAGCTGAAGCTCTGGTTACTGCTGGTTGGGTTAGGGGCCCCGCAAGGTGAGGCAGAAGGTCCAGGACACAGGACTCAGAGGCGTGCACGGTGAGAGCAGTGCAGAGTCCCCGGCGTAGCGGGGTCGCAGGGCAGGGGCACATGGGACCCCCGAAGAGGAGATTTAGAAGGAGGGAGCATGAGTGCGGTGCTTCTGATGCCTTAAGCCTGGGAGCTTCTAGTAGATGTTTCAGGCAACGAGATTTCTATGACCAACACAGCGCGGAACAAAATTAAGTGTGCTCGCCCCCCGCCCCGCCCCCCGCCATGACTCCTCTCCTTCCAGCTTTCTGTCTTGCCTTCATTCATGAAAAAAATATTTATTGGGAATCTAGTTAGTCCCAGGCACTCCTCCAGGCACAAGAGATGCAACAGGTAAATCCTACCCTCAAGGAGCTGACGTTCCAGAAGAGGGGACAAGAGTCAAACGTGTGAATGATGGGAAATACAGCCGGTGGGGACAGATGCCATGAAGAAAGTAAACCAGGGCAGAGCATCAGGAGCACCGGAGCAGGGGCTGCTCTGGACTGGGTGGCCCAGGAGGCCTCTCTGAGGGGGCCAGCCTAAAGGCAAGGGTGAGCCATGCAGGTTTCTAGAGGGAAAGCATTCTGGATGGAGAACAGCACATGAGCAAAGCCCTGAAGCTGGAGCTCAGGGTCCTCCCTCAGTTTGGGCCAGAGTAATAGGATGCTTTTTCATAACACTGTACACTCTGGATCCTGTCTGACTCAGCATCTTGCAGGAGGAGAACCAGGGTTGGGGGTGAAGGGAGGGTACAAAGCTGAGGGGGGCACTCAGCCCACCGCAGGCCCCTCAGTCCGTGTGCCTCCCCTCTTCCTGGCCTTGCTCAGTCCCTTGGAACACATACCAGGAACGGGGCCCTAACCCGAGGCAGAAGGGACTGTCTCTGCTTCCCGAGGTCTCCCTGCTCGGAGGATGGGGGCCAGAGTGAGAGCTCCCAGCCTAGCGGCCCCGGGGGAGTCGAGGGAAGGGCTCCTGCCACCACGCAGGGACTAAAACCTGCCACATTCCAGCAGTCCTAGCACCCCGGCTCCCGTTCAGTCACCAGCACTCCCAACAACCTGTGCGACACCGTGCTCGCTGCGTGTGTCACGCTGGCGTGTAGCTGTCTGTTTGCACATCTGCCTCTCCTTCTGGAATGCGAGCTCCACTAATGTCAGCAGAGTATGAAAATGAGATTTGACAAGGACCGCTTTTGGAGCTCTCCTACGTGTAGGTGGTGTGGGCTCCCCACCACCTCCCCGCACCCCTGCCATCGCCCCGCGAATGCTGCTGTCACCGAGCAGGAACGGTGCGGTTCGGGGCGCTTCCTATCCGAGGCCAGGACAAGCCTCAGGTTATGCGTGATGCATAGGCATGGCAGCCTCGGGTCTGGAGGAAGGATCCCTGGGGGGGAGGGGGGAGGCATGAGGGGAGGCAGGGGGGAGGCAGGCGACAAGGCAATTTTCTGATAGATGTACCAGGAGAGGATCCCGTCAGCACCAATCAACACCTGGATCACAGGTGAGAAATCACCTTTGCAGACGCAGTCACACGCAGGAGAGAGGACCACAAGGGTCCGCGGCCAAGGAGGTTTTTGCAAAAGAAAAACACATGGGAATTTCTTCTTTAGGTCCGACGAACATTTCTCCTGCTCCTGTTTCACCGAACCCCATCACCTCCTGACCACGGTTCTCTGCAAGTTCTTCCCTCCCTTCCTTAGCTTCCCCCACTCACGTGCCTCCAGCAAATTTGAAGCCAGTTATCTGGTTCAAGTTTCTCGCTCTACCACGCGGCAGTGACCTGGGCAAGCTAGGTGGCCACCACGGGACTCCGTTTCCCCAGGTGTGATGGGAATAATCACAGGTTGGTGAAGCTCTGCCCACATAGGGAGGCGCTCCTGACCAGGGTGAGCAGGCACCGTGCTTCCTGGCTTCCCAGACCTCCATTCCTTCCCACTTCCCACTGTCCAGCTGAGACATCTGGTCCTGGATAGAGGTGGGAAGAGTGACATCGGACATCTGAAAGTTGGTTAAGGAGTAGGAGAGTCAGAGGTGACCAGGGATCAGAGCCAGGAGACCGACATGGCATCCTTCCCCCAAAGCAGAGGACAGGAAACCATAGAGAAGAGATTTGAGCAGGACTGAGGACCTGTCTCCTCCCCACTGGGCTTCTAGCTACTGCGCGGGTCTGGGCTGGTGGGAAGGAGCAGCTGAGCAGGCAGGGGTCGGGGGAGATGGGCTCATCCACCAGCCAGGAGGCGGTGAGCATAGTCAAAAGAGCCCAAGAAACCTGAGGTCTGGTCTCAGCAATGCTGCCAACCAGCTCTGGGACCTCAGGCAGGCTGTCCCTCTTTGGGCCTCAGTCTCCCTCTCCCTAAAATGAGGAATAAACCGGGTTTTTAGAGCTTTCCAGCTCCAATCAATCCCATGTCAGATGGCAACTGAGCCCTTCCTGGTACCACTCAATCCCACTCCTCTGAGAAATGAATTTCTCAGTTAATCAACCACCAGCTAAAGACGGAACTCTGTCCTTCTCTGCATTAAATTTGCCACCAATCAGCCTTTTGCATGAAAGCCCCCAAGCACGGTATCAAGAAGCAGGATCAGGAGTGGAGCCGGATTCATCTTAACTAAGCAGTTCATTATCCTGAATGGGGCCATCACTCTCCCCCTCTATCTCTGACAGCATTTACGCCACTCCTGTTAAGATACATTTAGCAAAATCACGGGCAATATTTAGGAACCAGGCACCCACCCGGACGAGCTGGTGACAAATAACTCCTCTGTCTGGAAACGTGCCTTGTCATATCCCAGCACCCCTTCTCTCCCTCTCCCCTTGTCCAGCTCAGAGGGCCAGAGAGGGTTGCCACGGGAGGGGTCCAGATGCAAGAGAGAGCGCTTATGTTCGGGTTGACCAGATGTTTCCATCTGTAAAGACTGATGGGTTTCCGGGGACAGGGACTTCAGCAGCTCCAAACCAGAATTTCCCTGGCAAACCAAAACAAGGTGGTCACCCTAGTTATAATCACACCACGGCCCGTGGATGGCCCTGGCACACTGCTGAAACCTCTCTACCTACTTCAACAATGAGGGTGACCATACGTCCCTTGACCAACTCAAGGACAGCTAGAGTCAATGCTGACCTCCTTTCTGGTGCTTGACTCTGCGCGGATTCAGCAGGCATTGGTGGTTGAGGAATTTGTGGGCTGGGGTCCAGCTTCGACTTCCTGCATTCATTCATGACCTTTCTGCATCCTCTGCCAGCAGCCAGGCTGCTTCCTCTAGAATGCACACCCCTGGCTTTCTTATGGGACATCAGAGCTTCCAGTTGCTCCATGGGAAACGTCTTGGGGACATCTGGTGCATGCCCAGCCCAGGTTCCCGATCCAGCCCCCACTGCTCCTCACGAGCAGTCCCCTCTCTCACAGCGGGGTCCTAGCTCAGGTGGTCTCCCCAACCCGAACCCTCACTCTTGGCTTGGGAAACTGCCATTCACTTGCAAGGATTAATGGGAATCTCACTTCCTCGGGAAGACTTTTCCTGACTTCCCAGGCTGCCATGGTCCCAACATACCCCTTCCTCCCTCCCACTTAGGACACAGAGAAGGGCTTGTGATGATTTCCTTGGCGAACGTTGACCAGTAAGGAGGCCACGAGCTGGATCTAGATGCTGGGGTACCGACGTGCCCGAATCATGCCTAAATCAGAGTCTCTGTTGGACGAAAGCACAGACAGACTGTGCCCATGCCCTAGACTGTCCCATAGTTAGAGTAGATGGTTTCCCAGGGGGACCCTTGTGCAAGCAATTCTTCCCTGTGGCCTTATGTGACGTGGCCCTGGCCAGGGAGCTCCATAGACTCAGGTGCCTTCTGCACCCGCCCCTCTGACCACGTCTACCTGGACTGCCTTTGGGTATCCAGGGAGTCTCTCCCGAGGGTCAGGCAGGAGAAATCCATCCAAAGGAGAAAATCAGGGAGTATAGCTCAAGGGTAGAGCATTTGACTGCAAAGGAGAAAATCAGCAGTGGGTGCTGGACCACCACAGAAGGATGTAAGACACACTGAATGGGTCAGCAGATAGACAGACAGAGTAAAGCAAAGACCATAGGCAGCACAAGCCATGAAGAGAGGCAACAGAATCCACAGGGAATGCCACTTGCTGAGCCACCATAGAGCAGGGCCCCCGAGCGGCAAACAGTGGGTATCCACCTGAGCAAGGTGACTGCTGGAAGTGACAGGCTTAGTGTCAGGGGACAGAGCTACTGTTGCATTCTGAACAGCATCCTGCTTCTTCTGGGAACACTGTGTAGAGCTGGCGCCCGGTCTCCCTTGATTCTTCCAGTGGCCCTGCTGCCAACACTCGTAACCAGGTACCTTGCAGCAGGTGGGTTAGGGACCCTGAACATAAGCCACCACATCACTGCCTGATTCACTCTTGGATGTCTGCAGCTACCTCAAAGGAACAGATCCAGAATGGAAGTGATGTTTCCCCCTTACCTCCGGGAACACTTGCAAGGCCTGCCATCCTTATAAAATATACCCAGAATCCAATTCCTCACCCTACCCTCTCTCTAGCTACTTCTCTGGGCCCGGCCACCATCATTTGTCACTGGTCTACTGCAGTGCCTCCCAACTAGCATCCCTGCTCCCACCTTTGTCCTACCCACCTCTCTGATTTCATCTCCCCTCACTCTCTTCCTCATCCCCTCCACCCACGCACAATGAACCCTGCCCAACCCCAAATACTCCAAGCATATCCCCACCTCAGGGCCTTTGCACTTGCTGGTTCACCTCTCAGAAGAATCGTTCCCTCCATACCCACAGGGCTCAATTCCTCAGTTCTCCGGCTCAACTGCCACCTCTTTGGAGAGACCTTTTCCAACTACCTTCATGAAATAGTATCCCTGTCCTTCTCTTGTTCTTTACCCTGCTTTATTCTTTTTTAAACATTTATTACATCCTGGTACATACTTACTTGGTTATTGTCTACTGATATTTCCCTCTGCCCTCTCCCATACCCAACCAGGTCAGAAGCTCCATGAGAGCAAAGCCTTTGTGTATGCACATGCGTATGTATTTCAAACTTCTTCCCCTGGTGCTCAGACTGGATAATTTCTGTTGATCTATTTCAAGTTCACAGATTTTCCTCAGTCATCTCTGTCTTGCTACTGAGTCCATCTGGCGGGTTTTCATTTCAGTTATTGTGTTTTTCAGTTCTGGAGTTCCTATACGGTTCTCCTTTATACGTTCTATTTCTTTGCCGAGCCTTTCTATTTTAATATTTGTTTCAAGACTATTTGTGATTGCCTGTCCAAGCATTTTTATAATACCTACTTTAAAGCCCTTGTCAGATAATTCCAACACAGCTGTCACCTCGTCACTGGAGCCTGCTGATTGTCTGCCTGTGTGAATTGAGATTTTCATGATTCTTTCTGTGTCAAGTGATTTTAGTTTGTATCTTGGACATTTTAAGTACTACCTTATGAGAGTCTGGTTTACAGACTTATTCATACTCATTCTTTCAGGGGCACTTCAAATTCTAGTGTTCAAACCACCTGCTAGTATTTATGTTTCTGATTTTTCCAAATAGGTGTCCATACATTCTGTCCAGGTCCCACAACTGAATGAATGGGAGATAAAGGGAGGCTAATCTTCACTTCACACCAGAGGTCCTTGACTTTTGTGTTTTTTAACCACTACTTTATCCCTAGAAACTAGAACAGTTCCTGGCATTTTAACAGGAATTTCATAAATATGTGCTGAAGGAACCCAAAACAGAGCCAAAGACATGTGATCAGTGCTTGGCGATTTTCAAAGGATATCGGTAATTATTAGCTCACTGATCACCATGGCAACCCTGCAGGACAGTGTCCCCATTTTACAGGTGAGGAGACAGAGGCTCTGGGATACAGAATGACTTCCTCATGATCACACAGAAGCAGGCTCAGCAGGCCGGCCCTTTGTTTTTGTTTTTTTGTTTGTTTGTTTGTTTTGAAGATTTTATGCATTATTTATCTGACACATAGAGAGGGAGAGCACAAGCAGGGGGAGTGGCAGGCAGAGGGAGAGAGCAAGTACAAGTTGGGGGAGGGGCAGAGGAAGAAGCAGACTCCCCTCTGAGCAGGGAGCCTGATGCAGGGCCCCATCCCAGAACCCTGGGATCAAGACCCAAGGCAAAGGCAGACACTTAACCGACTGAGCCACTCAGGTACCCACAGGCCGGCCCTTTGATTCTGAATCTGGTACTCCTTTGCCATCCCTTCCACAGGACACAACCCTTCCCCATCCCCCACCCCCCGCCCGTTGCTCTCCAATGGCAAGCAAGCTAAAAACAGGGGTGAGTCAGAGGGTTGGGTGCCCAGAAGTACACGGGAAACCTTGCTCCAAGTGGGCGGGGTCCGACGCCAGGCTAGATCAGCAGGACACAGCACCTCCATGAGGGATAGCAGGATGACTGGCAGCTGAGGCCATTTTCAAGTTCAAAGCCAGCAGAGGATGCTAGGAAGGCCAGGAATCTGTGTCTGAGAATGTTTCCAGGGCCGTGAGAGACCCCAAGGCTTGATGAATGAATTTGTTTTAACACATCCCTGACATACAGTCCCCTGATCCCAGCTTTGGACAGTTACTGTGGTCCCAAAGTACCTGTTTTGTGTCACTCAAGCCATCACTTTTTGATGTAAAGTAGCTAGAGAAGAATCAAAGGGCTGTGTCTGCCATCAGACTAGGAGTTCCCTGCAGGCGGGCAGGGACAGTGTCTCGCCTCCTTCTGTGGCTGGGCATGCAGAAGTGACACAGGGTCTCACGGACCTCACTCCCCTGGGAGAATCAGCCTGGACTCACCAAGACGTGACCTGGGGCAGACAGAGTCAGGTGGTGGCAGCAGTTCCACCAGCTGGATTTAAGACCCTGCTGGGGTAGACCGTGGGAGTCGGGGTCACATAAATTCCCGATGACACCCTCCCCTTTCTGTGGGGGCTGGGATTTATCTCCGTGTGATAACAGGAGCTCCATGCACCACCACTCATGAAGAAAGGAGGTCACCCCATCTCATCAAGATAAATACCATAGCGTGGCACTGATGACAGCCTCCCTGGGCTCCCTGTGCCGCATAATTACTATCGTAATAAATATTATTACAACAAAACAATTACTGCAACCAGATCTTTCAGGCAGGTACAGAGCATTCTGTGAAATACACCTTCCATGCTGGGCTAACAGGTGCTCCCAGCCAGGAACCAGGTTGAGAGGTGGGGCAGAGGGTGGAGGGGGTCTTTTAAGAAAAGAAAGCCTCTGAGAGAACAGAATTTAACAGCTCACCTGTCTCTAGGATGGATCAATTCTTCCTCCCAAATGGCTCTCAAAACTGTGTCTGCCTGGCACCAATCCTGCCTTGGTCTGGGCCCCTCAAATTCCTCCCCAGGACCCTGCTCAGCCAGCCTGCTGATGTCCACCTGCCAGCCCAGGCACTCAAAGACACCACCACCTGGGGTCTCAGGGACATCTCTAAAATGCAGATATGATGACAACACCTCTCTGGCTAATGCCATTCAATTTCCCCACCCCATTGCCTTCCAATTCAGGATCAAGTTCAGACTCTGTCATGGCCAGCTGGGCCCCTAATGATCTCGCCTTTCTCAGCCTCTCCAACTCAATCAGTCTCCTGCCGCGTCTGTGCCGCCGTGCAACCCACCCACCACCCCTCCAACACCCCCTCAGGCTCTTCTTTGTGCCTGTGCTCTTTGCTCTTCCTGGAATGGCCCTCTCTGAGTTCACCTAGTGAAATCTGTACCTGTCCTTCCAGGTTCAATGAAACAGTCACCCCTTCCTGGATTTATCTGAGTCTGATACTCCTTTGAGCTCCCAAGACCCTTGTAAACATCTCAATCACAGCCGTCCACACCAACTGTAATGCAGCACATGACTCTTTGTGTGTGTCTCTGCCAGAAGACTGGGAGGTTCTTAAGGTCAGGGACCCGGTTTGCATCTCCAGTTCTCTGTATGATGCTTGGCACGTGCTAGGTGCTCAGCCAGTGTCCCGTACAAATGAGGTAGCAGACGAGCCATCCCACAAACAATGCATATGACAGCACCCAGTGAGCCGTGCAGCCCTGGACAAATGCAGATTATGCTATAGCCTAGTGTACTGATGCCACACTCCGAGCCACATCCTTCTTTGTCTGGGGAATGAAGTCAAACCTTTTCCCTTCGCACTCAGGGCCCGCCTCCTCCTCAGCTCATCTCTTGTCCCCCTGCCGTTTGTATGCTGAGCCTCAGCCATCCTAAATTACTTAGTGTTCCCCAAACATGCTAGACTTCCTGTGGCTACTGGGTGTGTGCACCTGCCATGCTTCTTTCTGCCTAGAATACCGGCCATCGCTTTACTCTCATCATTTTGATATGCCCTTCAGGGCTTAGCTTAGACACCACTTAACCGTAGAGGACCCCTGACACCCACCCCTACTTCATCTAGCCCATGCCCAGCACCCCGAAGCTGGGGTTAAGTGCTCCCCTCGGAGCACCTATTATAACCCTAACACACTGCATGGATCCCCTTTGTGGCTGATCTGTCTCCTACTATCATGGACTGTGAGTTCTTAGGGAACCAAAAGCATGTCTCAATAACCGTATAATTAGGGCTTAGCATATAAGCATATAATTAGGGCTTAGCTGTTGACCACACTGACGGCATTAAAAGTGTATTAATGAATGAATGAATGAATGAATGAATCCATGGCTGAACTAATAAATTCTACAGATAACTTCAGCTGGCCTGGCCTTGGCCATAATATCCAATTCAATTCTGTTGGGGCTGGAAGTGTTATTTTTGGTTTGTTCATTTGTTTCTGGTGTTTTTTTTTTTCTTTTTTTATTTTTTTCTTTTTTTTTTTTTTTTTTTTTTTTTGCCTTATTGAGCTATGGATTTTCACCCTAAATTTGGACCATGAAAAAACATCGAGAAGGGGAGTCCTCGCCCTCAGACTCCTGATTCTCACCTCCCCTAGCTCAGCTCAGACCCACCGGAAGCCTCAAACATTTTGCAGGCTTTGTGGGGAGATGCGCCTGCTACTTTTGGGCCTCCATCCCCTGCCCCAACCTCCAGGCTCTTGTGAAATATTCCCGTTCTGTGATCTCCAGCCAGCTAATCAAATTCCCCTCTGTCAGAGGCAATAGATGCTCAAAAGCCTTGTAGTATTAATGTATTATTCATGATGTATGTATTATTTATCATTAGTTTGTTTATTTATTATTAATTTGTGTTTCATTATTGATAATGATGTGGTTATACTATTAATAAAAAGGCTGGGGAAGGCTGTTCTGTGACCCTTTGCAGATACCTGATACCCCTCCAGTTCCCTAGAGAGCCAGCGGGGGTCATTTTTCTTCCCATTTTGTGGATGGGAGATACTGAGGACAGAGAAAGGCAGGATTTGTTTGGTCAGTGCCCTTGCCTCTGAGATGTATGCCAGGGAGGGTGACGGGTCTGGGGAGAAGCTTCACAAGGCATCAAGTCCTGGGTTGACAGTCGGATGCTGACGGCAGGATGTTGGTGGGGACCAACAGGGGGTCCCCCAAGCAGGTCCCCCTCTGGAACCTCACGCTCTGCTCGTCCCAGGCTCCTCTACCCGAGTCCACTCCAGGGTGGGAAGCTGTCTTTGCTCTGTCTTATACACGGAGCCTGCCCTGCGTGCGCGCATGTTCCCCGAGCCCTATCCCTCTTTCCTCGGGGACCCGGGTGACGTTTCCCAGCCTCCCTTGCAATATGGTGGGTCCACGTGACTAAACCCCTGCAGCGGAGTGTGACCGCCAGATCTAGGCCCTGGGAATGGCCCGTGCCGTCCTCCACAACGTCTCTCTGTGCCAGCTGCCTGGATGGAAGGGGCACTGAGGACCTGGAAGGGGGCAGAATCATAAGGGGGAAAGAGCCTGGGTGCTAGAGTGACAGCAGGGAGTGACATTCTCCCCCACGTGGTCCAATGGACAGTGATATGGGTGAGGAATAAAATCTTACTGTGTTTAAGCCACGGAGATCTTGTTGCAGCAGCACATTCCACTAAGATAGCGTACTTAGTAGGTACTCCGAAGATTCTCGGTGAAAACCAAGTGAATGGGCAGATAAAGAAATAAGCAACAAAATCAATCAATGGTTCTGGTGACCGCGTCATTGAGCTGGGCTCCCAAAGCACTCTTCCCATCACAGAGAAGTGGCCTTCTTCTTCTCAAATCAAAACCCTTCTGCTATACAGATGGGTAAACTGAGGCCCAGAGAAGGGGAGGGCCATGGCCCAGGTCAAAGAGACAATCAACAAGCAATTTAAGACCAGGATCCCAGTCTCCTGAGCGTAGTCCTGTGGACCTCTCGGCCACACCACACCATCGTCTTCCCTTCAGTGGTCTTCATCTGACAGCGTGCCGTCCCCCTGGAACTTCCTCTGTGTCCCTGGGCGTGGGTGAGGGGAATCACCATTGCTTTACCTCTGGGTCAGCCCAGCATCCAAAGACCAGCTGGGCCCGCTGGGAGGCAGAAGGCTGAGAGACATGTGATGCAGGATGCCCAGGAAATGCCTGACAAGCTATCGCTACTTTCGTGTGCCACCTCTGGGGTCAGAGCCGCCCCAGTAGGGCTACCTGCTAACAGCTGCCAATGTGGAAGCCACAGGCAGTGGCAGGAAGGAAAGGAAACAGCTCCAGGCCTTGAAGCCAAAGGCCCAGCTTGTCCTGCCACGGATACAGAGGGCAAGTCCCCAACCCTCTCTGGGCCTCAGTTGTCTCCTTGGAAAAAAGGGCTCATCGTGTTTACTGCTCTGGGCAATGGTGATGCCACACAGAAACCAGAGGCAAAAGTGATCTGAAAAGCGCCACTGGAGAAGCTGACTCCCTCTGTATGGGGATAATGTCAGGGAGCACTGGTGTGGACAGGTTATGGTCTCGGGCTCGGGAATCAGGCAGACGTGGGGAGAAGCGTGACATGGTCACAGCCAACCCCGCAGCCCTGAGTAAGCTTGTTTCACTGCCTTGGGTCTGTTTCCACCTCTGCCATTAAATGGGAATACTCATCCTTCCTTCTTAGGGCTGGGAGGGGTGGGAACAAGGCAGATGCAGGGAGACCGGCCCCTGCAAGGAGCCTAGTTCAGTGCCTGGCATCTGGGACCGGAGCTGGCACCACCAGCCTGGTCATCACTCTCCTGCCACGGCCGCCCCCTTCCGCCACGCCCTCTACCCTTCCACTGAGCAAGCCCACTCTGAGGACTTTGCTAGAAGGCTTTGGGGCAGATGGCCCATTTTTGTTGGTTGTTTGAGATAAGTCTTGGGAGCATACAAGCTGAGCAGCACTAGCTGATGCCGTCTTGTTTCCTCCATGGGGATTTTTGAAGCAAAGCACACAGAGGGTCTGGCAGCCCGGCGTCCTCAGACATCATGCAGGATCACGAGCACCAACTCGTGAGCCACAGGGAGGCTTCACTGACTTAGAATAAAAGTTAAAATATGGGTGATACGTTATTAAGGAATATTTTGAAAGAAAAATAGTTATTACTCAAGGAACACAGTCTAAGCTGGGTTATAAACTGGTCTTAATCAGTAAAACGAGGCAACTTAATGAAAAAAATTACAATTTAAAATAGGTCTACATTAAATAATAATGCCTCATAAACACAGAAGTCCTTTAGCATATAAGAATTAATTGCTGGGCTCCGAAGCTAAAGGCACAATAAAGGAATCCTTAATTTTTTTGATCTTTTCTCCCCAAAAAGGCATCCTGCATTAGACCAGATTCCCTCACGTTGGCACCAAAAGATCTGGAAATTTGCAAACGGAAATCTGCTCAGTAACAACGGTTTCCTTCGACTGTCAATTTCCAGGCCTCCTGAATGAGGTTGGCTTTGCTCACTGGGTCTACACCCACCGCTGAAGAAACTCATGTGACAGAGTTTCCCACTGATGACTGGGGGCTCGTTTGGCAGAATCGAAGCCCCTATGTTAAGACTCTACAGGCAGCGTGGAAGTCTTCTGGTCTATGAGATTTCAAATTATCATTCCAGAAACCATCAGCAATAGAGTGGTCTCCACCAGGGCCAATTTCTGCACCCCACGCCCCCGGGGCACATATGGCGATGTCTGGAGATAAGTTTTCGGTTGTCACAGCTAGTGGGGGCTTCTATGGGCACCCACTGTGTAGACCCCAGGGATGCTGCCAACACCCTACAATGAGCAGGGTGATTCCTTTCAGCCAAGAACTGTCCAGCCCCAAATGTCAATAGGGAGGCAAGCAAACATCTAGAAACGTTCGAACAGACGCTTGCAAGTTTGCAGACACGGGAGACAGAGACAGTCTCCAAACACCCAGCCATGTGAAGCTGGGAATGGAGATCTCTGGAAAGTTCTCCCTCAAAAGGATCCCCGCACCAGCTGGGCCTAACGGCTGAATTTCACCCAAGCTTCTTTCCCACTGACATGGATCAACTCACTCCATCAGAGCATCTTTCCTGCCCTCCAGAACCTACATTGATTTTCTGATCCAAGAATCCTAGGAGAAAGTTCTTGATGGTCACCCTGGGCAAAATGCTTTCATTCTGCAAAGCAAAGGAGTTCTAGCTCACAAAGGAGAGAGTCGTCAGGGCTCCTTCCTCCCAGGAGACCCCTCGGCGCCTCCCTCCTTGCTAATCTCACTCAGCCTGCCTGCTTGGCAGGAGAAGCAATCTGGTCTTCATATTAATACTTTATTAAACGCACATGTCTTGCAAGATAAACATCAACCTATTACAGTTGTTCCGTTATAGAGTGCCTTCTCGTCACCCGAAGGCTATTGGGAGCCGATTCGTTCACCATCTAAATTCTTCCTGCTGCAGGCCAGGGTACAGATTGTAGGCATCTTATTGAGTGGAGGGGTTTGATGGGGGGCAAGAGGGTTGGCGCGGGGAGAGTAGGAGACACTTCCTTCCCATCCTCTGGGGCTCGAGGCTTCCCAGGAAAGACAGAAAGGCGTCAGGGGAAGAGTTGGACAGACCCCGTGTGGGTCCAGCTTGTCACAGGGATACAAATGCAAGAACAGAGCAAAGCAAACTCAAGTGATAGTTGTAGTTCAGCTCACACGAGAATGGTAAGTCTGCCGTGTGCATGCCAGCCAGACCTCCTGGTAGGAAGGGGTTTGAGTCAGACCCTGAAAACACACGGGCCTCTTGTTCTGCGGCATCCTGACTCTGGGAACAGGAGGCTTCAGCTTTCCATTTATCCAGTTAGGAATCCGGATGCCTCCCTCCGGGGGTCGGAGAGACAAGACGGGCAGTACTAACGTATCATGCAAGACGTGGTCGACGCTACCCCGGTGGGCACCATTTTATTTCTTTTTACAGGGAGAATTTACGGTAAAATGCACAAATCTCAAGTGAGCAGCTCGATGAATTTTTACAGATCACACACTCACGGAAGCACTCCCCAGGATGAAAACACAGAAAGCTTCCCGCAGCCCTGGAGGGTTCCCCCGAGTTCCTCGCCAGGCCCTACCCCCACGCCAAGGATAACCACCCTTCTGGCTTTGCCATCATAGATGGCTTTGCTTCTTGGCCCTCGTATAAATAGAATCACGCAAGAGGTGCCCTCTTGTGTCCGGCTACTTTGTCTCAGCCCGGTGTCTGTGACACTCATCTCTGCACTGCATTTATCAGAACTTTGTGCTTTAAAAAAAAAAAAAAAAAAAAAGAAACACAACACATTCCCTGGGTGGTATTCTGTTGTATGAGATGCCACAATTAATTTATCCATTCTACCATTGAGGGACGTTTTAGGTGGTTTCCAGTTTGGACGTATGACACATAAATACTATTGTGTCGTTAAAATATTAATTTCAGCCCCAAGGGACAACTGGCCAGCCCCCTTTCTTCCCAGGGGAGCTGATCTCTGTCCTTAGCCAGCTCTGGGCAGGGAGGCCTGCTGGGAGGTAATGAAGAAGACGAAGGTTTTGCCTTCAGCATGCCCATGCACCCCCTGGGATCCTTGCCTTTCCTCCCAGGAGCACGCAGGATATCCCATAAGAAAGTTGGCCACTTACTTGCCTTTGAGGTGAATACTCGCCCCCTCCACCACGTCTCTCTCCTAGGGGCCCATCAAAGCCAATTTCTGACATCTCTCAAAAAGCATGACATTTGAACCTGCTTTGCCTTTTCCAAGAAGACAAGCCCTTCTGTATCTGATCTTCCCACAAGCCTGGGGGAAAAGCAATACCCCATTTATCAGGGAGGAAAACTGGAGCCCATGGACTCATCCACTTAGTGGACAAATATTTATGAAACACCTGTCTGCCGCTGGGCCCAGGCGTTTGAAAAGAACCATGAATTAATTTGGTGGGAGATGCATAAACACAGAACCATACCTTTCGGCAGATTCCGGCATGCTTTTGCATGCTTAATCACCGAGTGCTCTTGTATTCTACCAAATCCATGGCTTGCTTTCTGCACCATTAGTCCCAGCTCCCCAGTGAGATGAAATTTTCCATTGTTGCTTTTTTTTTTTCCCTCCCTTAATCCTTCCATAATGCACAACAAGTCTTAGGAATACAGAAGTGCTTAATAAATGCTCAGCAAGAGTGTAATGGAGATTGGAATTGTTGACTTGACTTTGGAATTCCGGATTTTCAAGTTCTCCATGAGAGACACTCGCACCTACTCAAGTAGGTTTCCTGCTAGTAGACATCTCATGGGTGGAGGTCAAAAATGTCAAGGTCCAAGAAGACTTGGCATGCCCTTGTTGGCCAGATAAGGGATGTGGACAGGCTGTTGGAACAGAGAACAAACAGTCCCCATGGAGCACCAGCAGACAGACACAAACCTCAGTCCCATACCCATGAGGGACTGAATTCCACAGGGGCCCCCATGAGATCAGAAGTGGATTCTCCTCCAGAATCTCCAGAGGTGGGCCCAGAAGGCCAACACCTTGGTTTTGACCTTGTGAGACTCAGAGCAGGGAAGTGAGCCTAGTCCCTGGGGACTGCTGACCTACACAAATGTGAGACAAGACATGGGTGTTGCTTTAAGCTGCTGATAGAACATGTTTATTTGAGACCACAGCATTTGGGAGCATTCAGAAGGATCAATAAGATTACACCAGTCCCCTGTTCCCAGCTAACTGGACAGTGAAAGCCAAAGCCTTCTCGTGGTCCAGACGGCCCTGCTCTCGCTCCCTTGCTTCTTACCACACCGTCTCGATAACTCCATTCCAGCCACAGTGGCCTTTTTCCCGCCCCCCCCCATAAGTGCCCCCAAGCTCATTCCTACCTCAGGACCTTTGCACCTGCTGTTTCTTCTTCCTGGAACACTGTCACATCCCAGCTATGTGCAAGTCTTGCCTATTCGTTTCCTTTAGATCCCTGCTCTCTGTCATGGACCCCAAAACCCTGCCACCCACAGAGGCCTTTCTTGACCACCCAGTCTAAAATTCTCTAGAATTCCCATCTAACTTCTTTCTTATCCCTGAAATTATTTTACTTTACATAACACTCTGCCTCTGTCTGACACGTGGTTTTAATTGATATATACTTATTACCAAGGATTGATAGATACCCTCCTACCCCGCTGATTAGAATGTCAGCTCCAGGAGGGGATGGACTTTGTCTGTCTGCTCGCTGCAGTGTCCCCAGCACCGGAAACCGTGTCGGGGAATCGTCAGCATTTTACAGTATTTACGGTAAGCTAAACACTGCTTAGATGCCATCCACTGCTTTAACGAAAACACGTCAACAGGACCATCCTTCAACATTAACAGAGATCATCCTACAGAACAAGCTCCAAGAAGAAAAATCCCACAGGTATAGGATTCTGTACCATTCTCACGAATCCCTGACTCTGATGTTGGATGTTTGGACTCATACCCTGCGTGAAGGTCACCCTGAGGCAGCCAGTGGTCCTGGGGTTCACGTGGGAGCTCTAAGGTGTCAGAAGAGCTTGGAATCAAAACACCCGAGAGACTCCCCCACTGGCTACAAGATCGGCCTCTTATTTTATTTCCGAAGCTGCTGCCTGTGATTACCTCCCTTCACCATGGACTGCTGGAGTCATGCTCCCGTGAGCTGCACTTGCTCAGAACCCCTTCTCCATCCTTCTCCTTGTCAGCAAGATAAGAAGGAGTTGGGGAAAGACCTGGATGACAAACGTCCGCTGTACAAATGGGATGGTTTTTCCACGGAGAAGGTAACTTCCCACTGGGTTCTGGAAGAAGAGACACAGCCTGCTCTTATCAATATTTTTATCTTTAATGACTTCTCCTGTTGGTGACTTCAAGAACATCTGTCTATTGTAGAAAATAAATAATACCAGTAAAAGTACGGGGTGGGGAACCTCACTCCATCCTATAAACAGGGAAAGGCACTGCTGCTGGTCCCCCCACCCCTGCCACTGTAACACTTTAGTTGTGGGGAGTGCACCGGGGTGGCTCATGTCGGTTAGGGACCCGACTCCTCCCTTTCCCTCTGCTCCACTCAGACATGCTCACTCTCTCCCTCTAAAGAAAAAATAATTTTTTTTTAGTGGGATTCTTTGATACTGGTGTCCCTGGACATGTAAATGCAAACCATCCCTTGCCAATCGTGAGGGTTAAGTGTATGTGTCAACTTGAACGGGTCATGGGGCGACCAGATGAAACAGGATTTCCAGGGCCTCCATAAGAGTGCTGGGTGGGGGGGAGATGAGCATGTGAATCAGGGGCCTCAGTAAAGTAGCTTATCCCCGAGTGGGTGGGCAGCACCCAATCCACGGCGGGGGGGGGGGGCTCCCACAGAACAAAAGGCAGAGGAAGGAGGGATTTGTTTCTTTATCTCCAGCCACACTGCCTGGGCTGGAACCTCTCCTCTTGTCTTCTCCTGCCCTTGACCGTGGCCGCCCCCCCCGAGTTCTTGGGCCTCTGGATTCAGGACGGAGTCACCCCACGGGCTTTCCCAGGTCCCCAGCTCGCAGACGGCAGACCGTGGGACTCCGCAGCCTCGGCTTCCCTGGAGAACCCAGACTCACACAGATTTCGAGACCCCAGAATGGGTCTAGAGGAAGAGGATTTTGAGGCTCAGTTTTCCGAGTTGGTTCCAGGGTTTCTGGAACTGGCTCTCTAATCTGATTAGATGAAAAGATGCTAATGACTCTATTTATGTCCATTTTAGGCAGTTGGGGTGGCTCTCACAGAATACCGGAGATTAAGTGGCTTATGAAGCACGGAAATTGGCCTCTCACAGTTCCGGAGGCTGGGAATTCTAAGATCAAGGAGCTGACGCATCCGGGGTCTGGTGACAGCCCTATCCTGCCCCTTCGATGGGCTCTTCTCTCTGTGTCTTTGCCGGGCGAGGGAGCTCTCTGGGGTCCCTTTCACAAGGGCACCATCTCCTTTCTGAGCATGCCACCCTCGTGACCTAACCCAGAGGCTCCACCTCCTCACACCATCGCCCTGGGGGGCGGGGGCGGTCAGATCCCAGCAAACGAATTTGAGGCCAACCCAAATATTCAGTCCGTAACATCAATACCATAATAAACTAAGACTTCTCCAGAGTCATCCAGAAAGAGGAAGCTTTTTTTTTTTTCAAGATTTTTATTTATTCATTTGACAGAGAGAGATCACAAGTAGGCAGAGAAGCAGGCAGAGACAGAGAGGAGGAAGCAGGCTCCCCGCTGAGCAGAGAGCCCCATGCGGGGCTCGATCCCAGGACCCTGAGATCATGACCTGAGCCGAAAGCAGAGGCTTTAACCCACTGAACCACCCAGGCGCCCCAGAAAGAGGAAGTCTTGCAGGTCCTCTCAGACCCTGTCTCTCCAAGCTCAGTCTGCTTTAAACAAAACTGAAAAGGAGGTTTCGAACACCCAAGTAAGGAGAAGATCCGCACCCATGAAGGGGTTTTTTCCTGCAGGTCACACACTCCCCAGCTCAACAGGGAGGAAGGAGGCTGCCTTGAGAGGTAAACTGATCCGTCCTCCTGCCTCCGACTGTACGAGGCCACGAACTGGATGTGAATCTCATTGTTTTAGGATCTCCCTCTAGTTTCTCTTCCTGCCCCACCCATGTCTTTATCCACAGGACTCAACCTTCCTGGACCTCCCCCCTTTCCCCTCCCCTCCCTTCCGTCCCCAAGCCCAGGCTCGGAGATGCCACACCCGTCACTCAGGAGGGAAATCGGGGGCTGCACAAAACTAACAGAAAGACACCGTCCCCAACGCCCTTGTGTGTCGCCTGTGGCTTGGAGGTGACCTGTGTCCTGGCTCACGTTAGATGCCTTTCCGGTGCTTGTGAATGAAGCAGGAAGGTCTCCTCGAGCAGCAGACCCTGGTCCTCAAGTGCATGCTCTCTGGAGCTCAACTACAGGGGTTCAAATCCCAGCTCTGCCTTGGGCAAGTGACTGTGCCACTCTGAGCTTCCGTTTCTTCATCTGTAAGTTGGAGCTCATGGTGGTACCTGCTTCATAGGGTCAGAGGAGTTCATGAATTCAAGTCGTCAGAGCAGTGCCTGGAACCTGGAGAGCCCTCCACTCCAAAGAGCTTTTAAGATTGTGTTGTTATCACGTGCTAAACGCTGCCAGAGACACACCTTATATCTGGTGTAGGGACTCTCACAACTGCCCACAAGACGAGGCCTGGTCACAATTTAGAGATACAGGACACAGGCCTGGAGAAGCACTCACCAAACTGTGACCCCCCTAGGTCAAATCCTGCCCATCACCTGTTTTGGTAGGGCCCACCAGCTACAGATGATGTTTATATTTTTAAATGATTGTGTAAGTCCCCACCTGATATATTCCATTTTGCCTCTTGGCCTGCAAAGCTATTTGGCTCTTTCATAAAGTTTTCCCGCCCCAGGCTTAGGAAGGGTTAAAGGCTGGAGGTGGGATTCTGAGCCGCATATGTGTCCCCTTTCACACAGACTCTGCTGCCCTAGTTCTAGTGAGTGAATGCCCTTCAGCCTTCAGGAAAGGGGTTCAAACACCACACACTCAGGTGTTCATTCCACCGCTGTTTATCAAGGGGCCACAGACAGAGCCGGCCATGGGACGGCCATGGGACTTACATTACTTGATACCTGGAGCCTCCCCCAGTGGGTCTTGGACACCCCGAGCTCTGCAGAAAGGAGCCAGGGGGTCTCCTGTGAAACTGACATTGACCAGAAAACTCCTCTGGTCACTGATAGCTTATGTCCTCCAGGTAAAGCCAACCCATCCCTACCTAGAAGCTCAGGGACTTAAAATCCCACCATCGCATGCTGGCCCAATGCATCTCGTTCCTCCCGAGAACCCTGAAGTCCTGGACAGCGTCAGGAGTGGTGTCTCTCATGCACAGTCCAACCCCACGTGGGTCCAGGGGGCCAGGCCCAAGGTGCCTCGTCCTGGAATGACCGGGGCTTAGGGAGGCCTGCCCTGTTCCTTCCCTTGGCACCATTGTGGAGACCTGTGCCTTCCCTGGACTTAGCAGTCCGCAGGTTTGGATGGTGCCGATCAGAAGCGGGTATATGATTTAGGCACAGCAGAAGGGCCACCAAAATATAATGAAAGTGGTCGTCCAATCGTCAAATGAATGATAAACGCAACTCGGATGGATTTCGACTCCTGGTGTTTGGCCTTGAGCTGACTTCCTGTGCCAGCCCCTGCCAGCCCCCGCCAGCCCAGGGAGTGTGTGATAGCATCACTCAATCTACTTTGAATACACGGAGGGCTATAATAGGCTTATGAAAATATGGGTGTTTACACCCTTGTTCTCATTGTGGGAAAACTGACATTAGGAAAGTGCACAATAGAAAGCTTACATACTTTCTAGAATGTACATAGAGTTAAAAGCAAAGCGGTGGGTGGAAAGGTGGCAGGGCACCGGACAGAGGAGCTGGGCAGGCCCCGAGCAGAGTGTTCCAAGAGCTCAGTGCTCTCCACGATCAAACTGCCTACTCCTGCGGCGGAAAGAGGGAGAGGAGATTCAGGGGAAGGGAGGACTGAGGTCACAGACTGAATAGCTGGCTCGTTTGTAGGTGGGTTTAATCAAGATTGGAGGACAGAAATAAATGATTGCACTTCTATGCAGGGCACAGAAATGGAGGGCCAGGCCTTTGGAGCCTCTCGCTGCTGGCTTTTGGAAGGCTCTACCAGGAAAGCGGAGGTTTGGATGTAGCAATTAAAATTTTGGGGAGTGGGATGAGAAAGGGTGGCCTATGAAGAAGGGCTGATCCTCCTGGCCTGATCAGGGGCAAAAGGGGGCCAGGGTTATGTGTCCCCTTGCTATTTCCCTGAGAAGGGAGAACACCCAGGTCCCAGCCCCTGTATATCCTGGGTCAAGTCTGATGTCCATCATCAACGTGCACAAGGAGCTGGGACCAGAAGGCTGAGGCAATGGGGCTTAAAGACCTGCTGGGAAATTTCTGGTCATCAGGCTTCCCTAGTTCTTTCAATGTCCGGTGAGAATTGCATCCTTAGGTAGAAAAGCCTTCCCTTCAGCAAAACCTTTAAAATGTTTTCACGGCTGGATTTGCCCTCTCAGCCACAGCTCTGATGCCACCATGTTTCTTGCTTCACAACCTTCACTGGCTCCCCAGTGCCTGCAGGCTCAAGTCTGCACTTCTCAGCCTGGCCCTTCCAGGTGTCCGTCCAGCTGCCCCTCGGCCCCTCCTCCAAGGAGCTCCAGTCCCCTTCCAGAAAACACTCAGTCCCTGACCTGGCCCCATCTGGGACAGCTCAAGTGCATTCCGTTCCCCAGCCCTTTGCTGTTCCCTCTGCCCAGAATGCCCTTCTCACCCTTCTGTGTCCTTCTGGGCTCAGCTAATTGGTCCCTTGAGAACTTTCCTAATTTCACTTCCCCTTCGTGTAGAAGGAACACGGAATCTTTGCCTCCGTAAATGCTCGTCTGTCTCTCTGGCCGGAGGCCCCCCCCACCCCACCGCCTCCTATAAAGACCATATCTGTTTACACACCCGTGCCTGGGGAGAGCAGGATGAAGCCCCGGAGGAGGGGAAGGGGGGCCCTACAGCAGCACACCCTTCACGGGACGTGGTACGGTAGATGAGATAAGGCACGTGGCTAGGAGCGGGGCAAACCTGGTGACAGCCTGCTTCCAAGGGCACTAATGATCCCTACTTTTGGAGTGAGGAAGGTCTGGCCAAAGAGTGGTCTTGTGGGTCAAAATGTGTCCCCCCCAAAGATACATGAAATCCTTACCCTTGGCACCTGTGAGAGTGACCTTTCTTGGAAACAGGGTCTTTGCAAATGCAATCAAATCAAGATGAGGATATGAACCCTAATCTGGCATCTGGTGTCCTGATAAGAAGAGGGAGACATGGACACAGAGACACAGATCCACAGAGGGGAGGGAAAGTGCCACGGGAGGATGGAGGCAGAGCTGGAGGGACGCGTCTACAAGCCAAGGACGGCCGGCAATGCCAGGAGCTGGAAGAGACAAGGCAGGATCCTTGCCCAGAGCTCCAGAGAGCGGGTGGCCCTGCCGACACCTTGATTTTGGACTTCCAGCCTCCAGAGCTGGGATAGAATGAATGTGTGCAGTCCTGTGCCACATCGTCACACCGGCTCTTAAAAACTGGTATGGGAAAGAAGGAGACGATCCACCTACTGAGCCCGGGAGGCTGATGGTGTTTTCCTTATTTGCTGGGCTGACCAAGAGCCAGAGAAGGGGAGAGACTCATGCACAATCACGTGGTTAGAAGAGGCAGGACTTGAACCCGGAAACCCTGCAGGCCTCCCTCCCGCCCTGTGACCAACCGAATCTCCAAGGTTCCCGAGCCCTGAGTGGCCCATTGGCAGGAGGCCCCCCACCCAGCCTGCCTTCGTCCCTCTGTGGGCTGTGCCAGGGCCCAGGGACCTATTCCTGAGAGAGCGGCTTCCCGACTGTGAGCCCAGGAGGCGGGAGCACCTTATCTGATGAAGCGGGTTGGGGGACCCCTGCTCCCGATAAAACCGTGCCCATTTGTTAACATGTGTTCCAAGCCCAGATTACCCGTGCGGAGCAGACAATGCAGACGATTACGAGCGCCGTGGCTGTGACTGCCCGCGATGAGAGATAGCGAACTGGGACGGGGCGGGGGGTGGGGGGCAGGGAGGCGGCTGTGGCCCGCTCCCTCTGTCTCGGTCACCACAACCACGGGCAAGGTGAGACCAGACAGAATCCCGCATCACGCAAGGGCAGCATTACCAATAAGAGACCCACAGAGTGGCCGGGTCAGGGATGCTGAGGACATTAGAGCCTGAGAGTGCTCGAGGCGACCATCGCTCTGGGAGATGTTTGGGGGGACCATGCCTGAGCTATGCCCGGCAGCCCCGACCGAGGTATCCCGGAGAGGCCTGGGCTCCAGAGAGTCCCGTAGTCATCGTAACTGTGTCACGGACGTTCTGCTCCGGCACCTCGTCGTCTCATTCCACCTTCAGTGTGTGAGCTCGATTCTAACATCGTCCCCATTTTACAGGTGCTCAAACAGAGGTCAAATGATCTAAACACATCTCCCGCCTGTCAGTCTCAGGGGTGGCATGTAAACTTCGGGGCACCCCAGAGATGGGACGCAGAGTTCCCAAACCACTCCTTAACTGCAGCAACTCCCCTTTTATCTGTTGGACATACTGGGGTACTGCCCAGGGTCATGCACAAAAATGGGTGCTTTAGGAGGACATGGGTCTGGGTCACGTGCCCCGCGAACAGTCACGGAGAGCACGGCGCAGCCGCCCGGGGTCTGGGCCTCCTCCCTCGCCGCAGCCTTCACCCCGAGAGAGCTGCTGCAGGCCCCCCTCTCCTCGATGCCTGGACCATCCCTTCTGCTGGGTACTGACCCGTCTGCGTCTCCGTCCTGGGTGCTGCCCCCTAGCGCCCGCCGGCCCCTTGGGTGTGCCCCCTGGATTGTGCTCCTAAACTCTCCACGGTGCTCCTCCCGGAGTGTCCTCCTTGGCTCCCCTGCACAGGCCACCCGCTGGCGCTGGGCCCCACCCCTGCGGCATCCCAGCCTCAGTCCAGGACCCGCCAGGAAGGGGGATCAGGAAGATGAAATGAGGAGGGACAGACAGACAGCGCCGTCCAGCCGCCGTCATCTGTCCCCTGGAGCCTGTCACTGCGGCGTGCGCCTGCTTTTAGTGAGCATCTGTGTGTGACCATGTGTGCGTGTACGTGTGGGTGGGGGGGGGACTGGGAGGGGCCACAGGGCCCTTCCCACTGTCAGTTTATGTTAGTTCTTTATAAAACGCAAAGACTTTTCCTTCCTGATCGCCTTCACGATACCCCAGGATTTACGTGGGGCCAGGAGGGAGGTGAGGGCCTGGGGTCACCCAGCTAGGAAGTGATGCCCAGACCTGTGCTCCTCCCAGTGGGGATGTGGCCCTTTCTTCAATACCCTGCTCTCTGTCTTGATCCTTCCTATTTTATACTGCTGGTCTAACTCCCTAATTTTGGAGTTTTTCCCAGCTGGGGAGGGACGTTGGTGGTGCCACAGCACGAGGAAAGCGCCTTGTCCAGCATCGGGAACTCATCTGGAGACCGTCTGTATTTTTAGAGGCCTGGCTGTGTGGTTTGTCCGTGTTTCATAGCCAGGAAAATACAAAAGGAGAGACAAATGATCAACGTCCTTCCCTCAGTAGCCGGAGGGCCTCGCTTATGCTCTCTTGGGTCTTGGTCCAGCAGCTGCATCCCTCCCTGCATGGGTGGGGGTCACCCTCGCACCCACTGGCATTTCAGGAGGAAAGGCAGGTAGGACCTGTGTCCCAGGGGCACCGGGGCTGGCATCCAAGACTGAGGCATGCGTTACGCCCTGGAGCCTGCTCTGGACATTCTTCTCCAGCCCTGACCCCCGAGGGCTCTCACTCTGGTACACAGACCGCCGCTCCCCGCCAGCCGACCCCTATTGTGGCCATGCAGAGAGTGGAACATTCCAGTCAATCCCATGTTGATACCCAGATACTTCATCCCAAATTGTCCAGAGACTGCAAAACATCCTCTACCCTTAAAAACTGAAATTTCATTAGAAATTATCTTTGTGCAAAAAGCCCAAATAATGTCATTACAGGATTCGGAGCCTACTAAGTGCCAAGTGTTTTAAGTACTTTGGCCTTTTAAATCCTCATTCCCTTTTATGGATGAAGAAACCGAGGCTTGGGCAAGTGAGCGGGTCTTCCCAGGCAGGACAGCTAAGAAGTAGTCACCACGACAATACCTACGCCTACTCAGGACCCATGCACCTGTTCTAAGTCCTTTGCTCTCACCACAGCCTCCCTATGAGGTGGTCTTGGTTATTTCCCTACTTGCTAGATGACGAAACAGGCTCAGAGCAGGTAAGCCACAAACCCAGGGTCACACAGCTCAAGTGGTGGAACCGGGATTCAAACCCAAGCAGGCTGCCCATTCCAGAGCCTGGATTCAAGCACCGCTCCAGAAGTGCTCCAAAAGCCACCCTCCTCCCCTACATCCACTGGCCTCTTGGGAAATTCTGCAGCCTGGGATCCCGAGTGTCAGCTGACATGAGACAACCCCACTTATTAGAACATCTGGCCGGCTGCATGGCACAGCTAAAGATAGCATTTGTGGGAGACGATGTCCAAGGTCCAGAAAGGTTAAGTTAACTCGTCCAAGGTCATACAGCTTCCTGCAGGAGGACGGAGACCTGGAATCCCAGGCCAGCCTTCCGCTTGGGCTCTCACACCTTCTGCCTCCGAGGAACCCTTCCTGAGCTCAGAGCCCCCCAGGAGCCACATCACCCCTTTCCCCTAGGCTTCGTTGCCCTCCAGGGGCCGACAAGGCTGGGTTGCCTGCCCATGACCTTGGGAAGGGACGGGAGTGGTTTTAGCAATCTAAACACACTCCTTCCTCGCATCAAGACGCCCGGGCACTGAGTGATTTGTATGCTCTGAGCACGTCACCTCCTTTCGGGAGACAGAGAGGCTGCCTGAAAAGTCATTTTTCAGCATTTGACACAAAGTCTCTTTCGCTCTCTCGCGAAGCCAGATAACCATCAGCAGCCAGGCCGATTAGAAAAAATATATACTTGGTACCGGGAAAGCAGGGAAAGAGAGGAAGCCAGCCCGTCAGTCTTCCTTCACTCATTTGGATGGGAAGCCGTACGGCTTTCCCACGCGGCTCCGGCAGAAGCTTATCTTCGGACAGATCAGCATCCTGGGAATACAGCAGCTTCCCGGGAAGGCAGCACAGGCCTGGGCTTGGGAACGGTGAGAACAAATGTCCCAGTCCCAGCTCTGCTGCTTCCTGGGGGCGTGATCTTGGGCCAGTCACTTCCTCTCTCAGGATCTTAGTTTCTCTATCCGTTAAATGGGTATAATCATGGAGCCGTTATGTGGCTCAATGAGATAATGCCTAGAGCACTTGCACCAGAGTCTGGTGAATAGTGAGCCCGTGATAAGTGTCAGCTCAGACTGAGATCGTTAAGAAGGGCCATCTGTAGGGCCCATGGGGCCCCCTGCTAAGCGCTGGCTGTGAAGACAGGTCCCAGGCTCTCTTTCTGACATCTAAGTGTCTTGGCTGTTGAGCTCTGGGCCATTCACATGCCTGGATTCGGCGGACAGAGCTGTGGGCCTTGCGGGCAAGGGAGAGGACCTGACCTCACCAGGAATGGCAGGGGGGGCTCCACGGTGAAGAAATGGCGGAGACCGTTTCTCTGTCTGCCTCTTGCACACCAACACGCCCACCCCCACAGCGAAAGAACACCCCCCCCACCCCGCTGAACTCAGTAAGGACCCAGGAGGTATCCAAGATACAGCCCAAGGAGGTCCAATCAAGTCCTGTAGGTCAATATAGAGTTTGGTTCCATGAGAATTTAGTAAATACCCAACTCTCTCCCCTTGTTTCCCGTACCACCATCAAAGTCGTTCACCCCACCGGCATCTTTCCTTGGGATCGCAGGATAGCCTCTTTCCTGCCTCGCTGCCTCCAGCCTCACTCCGCCCCCACTACCAGTAAGAGCTTTCTGCCTTGCTCAGTCTCCACTTAAACCCCTCAGCAGCGCCCCCCACTTCAATGTCTGTCTCAAGGGGAGGGTACCCCAGGGGAAAGCCCCAGCCTCCTCATCTGCGCATCCCCATCACCACTTGCCCTTCCCATCTTCTTTCTGGACACACCTGCCAGGCCCAGAGAGTGCCTGTAACTCGGGAAGGCCTGAGCTCTCACCGGGGCTGGCAAGAGCTTTGCACCTGCTGCTCACGCCGCCCCTCCCCCCAGTGACCTTCTCTCTCCTTTCCCATCACTGCACCGCCTCACCTGTCACCCTGCCTCTGGACGGGGCCCCCCACTGGCTCCCACGGCCCCCCGTGCATCCCCCATGGACATGCCCATCTTTGTGTCGGTCACCCCACCGGACGGTCTCTCATTCCAGGCTATGTTTTCAGTCTGCAGCCCGTAACTGTGCGGAGTGAACGAATGTACAATGCCCCGAGGCACCTGCTAGGTGCTGCTCCGCGGGTTCGGCGCTGGGAAAGCAGAAGAATCAAGCACAGAGCTTTGCCTGGAGGTCAAGACTAAGCACCAAGGGGACTTAGACTTACCGACAGGGAATAATGAGGTGCAAAGAGAAGAGAGAGCTGGTTCCAGAGACACCCCGCAACAGGGTGGGAGCAGCTCAGAGCCAGAGCTGACACACTGTAACAAGACGAGGGCGTCTGGGAGGCTTCCCGGGGCAGGCCCCTGGTAGAGTCCGAGGAACCCAGAAGGCAGACAAGGGAGGGAAAGGAGGGGTCCCTGCGAGCCTGTTCCCTTCCTCACTCCAGCTCCCTCTGCAGCGGACGCCTGCCCTGGCTCAAGCCCCCCCCACCCGTGGAGCCGCACACACCTCCGGTTTCCTTGCACCCAGCTGCTGGCAGGTGTGCCAGGCCGTCCACGGACGCAGCCTGGGGGTGTGTGCAAGGCTGAGCCCTCGTAGGGGACGCTCTTGGGTTCGAATCCAGCTCTGCCCCTTTGTCCCCATGTGACCTGGAGCAGAATATTTCACTTTCTGGAGGTTCTGTGTAACCGCGGGGACATTACCCCGCACCCCCAAGAGAGTGGGCGTACCGGGTCCAACAGTGTCCCCCAACAGTCGTGTCCATGTGGCACATCAGAATGTGGTCTTATTTGGAGGGAAGGTCTTTGTGGATGTAATCTGTTACCACGAGCGTCCTTAGAAGACAAGGAGAGACGGGGACAGACACACTGGGGGAACGTCATGTGGCAAAGACAGAGGAGAGCATGGAGTGACGTGTGCATAAGCCAAGGGACGCCAAGAATCACCGACAACCACTGGAGCGACTGAGGCGAGGAAGGATCCTTCCCTGGAGCCTCCGGAGGGAGCGGAGCACGGCCGCGGCGACACACCCAGACTTCTGACTTCTCACCTTCATGGCTGGGAGAGAATGAATTTCCGTCGTTTTTAGCCACCCCAGGTTGTGCTCATTAGTTAAGGCAGCCCCGGAAGACGGACACAGCAGGTGTCAGAGCCAAGACAGCGAGTTCGTGGGGCCTCGCCGAGTCAGCACCCCAGACACGTGAGCTCCCGCAGCAGCCGTGCCTCCTTCCCTTCCCCTTCCTGGAAGCACAGACTTCCGGGGCTGCAGCCGCCACAGCCCACTTCTTCCTAATTCTTCCCAGCGTCTTCCATTCGCTCACGGTCTGGGGCCTCGGAAAACGAGCCACAAGACCGTTTCTCCATAAAATCAGAGTCTCCGGGTCAAAAAGTGTCTCAGAGGCTGACTCACCCAGTTCTTCTCTGACTCATGAACGTCCTCTAAACCACAGCGCCGTCCCCGGACACTCACGAATACCTTCTCCCTGCACCCTGGTACGCACACGTGCGTGCCCGCACACACATGCGCTCAGGAAAATCTGTTTTCCTCCAGCTCATCGTAGGCGAACTGATCCTCGTGTATTACGTGAGCACAATGGACAAACATCCCATCAGGTCATGTCCTCCCACGACCCCCCCCCCCATGGCTCCCATCTCCCTTTGAGCCGATTCCAGACTCTGAACCTGGGCCACAAGCCCCTGCACACTCAATACACCCGACCACGTCCCTGAACCGGCCCACGCTCCCTCTCTGGGCCCCAGGGCAGACACAAGTCCATGCTCTTGGGCACTAAGGATGCTGGGGGTGACCATAACTGCACCAGGCACTGCCCTAGGCACTGCACAGATGCATAACCTCACTGATGGCTCCCATCAGCTCTCCGAGGCAGCTCTTGTTCCCATCTCGCGGTTGGGAAAACTGAGGCACCAAGAGAGGTTAATTAACATGCCCCAGCGGAACCAGGATACAGCCCCAGCGGCCTGGCCCAGGGCTGGGCTCACCCCGCGTGCTTATCACAGGCGGGAAGCCCCGCAGGAGCCTCTGGGCAGGGGACACCATGCCCATTTCACGGGCGCAGGACACTGAACTTCAGGACTCTCAGCTGGTGACTGACAGGGCCAAAGGGCCGACCCAGGCTTGCTGGCTCCAAAGCAAATACGTGGACAGTGGGCCTCTCCTGCTGCCTGAAGCCTGGAGAGTGACAGACAGATGCACCAATGGAGAAAGGGAAGCCTGCGTGGCCCAGGCTGCAGGAGCGGAAGGGAAGGTGCCACGTGCCAGGGGTCACCCAGGGTCAGCACCTGCCGTGCGCCTTCTGCCCCGGCCCCACCCATCCCCTGCTCCATCTCTAAGACCCCGAGAGGGAGCCGGAACCCCCTACTGCCCTAACACCAGATGCCCAGGTTGTAAACAGATCTGAGAATCAGAACACAGGAGGCGGGGACCGGATGGAGCCCCCAACAGATGCCAGGTTCAAAAGAGAATCACAGGGAAACAGTGACACACAGGGAACTCAGCACAAAAGCATCCAAATGGTGGGAGAAAAACACAGCCAGATGGGCCGGGTCTCCCCAGCCGGCAAGCAAGGCTGTCACAGGCCAGCCCTGCTCAGGCCGCCCGTTCAGGCGCCACTGGCGAGGGCCCGCCCCGGCTGCCCCCTGCCCCGCCGGCCTTTGGGAAGACCATTCCCTGCGCCTGGAATATCCTCTCCATATTGAATTCCCTCTTCTCCCCCAGAGTCTTGGGCAAACCCTAGCACAATCTGCTCCCACTCCCAGAATCCTGCTCTGGTTCCTGGGACTTCCGTCACTTCTGTCATCCGTCACTGGGCGTAATCCACGTGCAAGCTTACCCTTTGGTCCCAGCGTTCCTAAGGCCCCAAGACTTCAATTTTCAGAGGCAGCTCTTTCACACCCACCGCCTCAAGGGGCCCTGAGAATTACCTGGTGAGAGGTGTTCTTATTTCCACTGGACACATGGGGCCCAGAGAGGGCAAGCGACTGGCCTAAGGTCACACAGCCAGAAGCAGAACTGAGCCTTCCCTTGAAGTCCAGCGCTCTGGCCAGCTGAGAGAAGTGCCTGGCACACCCAGCAGGGGCTCAGCAGGGAAAGGGGAAATGAAGGCATGTCACTGAGGTTGATACAATCCTCCTCTTACCACCCCCCCCCCCGCAATTTTCTCCTTCTGGGCTCCTGGAGTTTCTCAGGGTCACTCCATGGTCTAAAAGCCTGTGGCAGGGAAGCAAAGAGGGAAGGGGGAGTCTCTCACGCCGTATACCCATCTGCTCCAGCATCCGCCCCCCTCCCCCAGCCATGGCCTCCCCCAACTCCCCGGTGGACTTGACTGCTGCCCGCTCAGGACAACCCTAGCTCTCCCCTCAATCACAGGCCCAGATCACCCCACGATAAGGCCCAGCTGAGAGCACCCTTGCCCCAGGGAGATGGCGTGATACCAGCCATGTTTTACAAGCTCACAAATCCGCGATAAGAGCGGGCCAGTCGGCTGGCTGCAGCGAGATAAGGAGATGCCCACCTCTCCCTCCCCTGGCTCGCGGAGCACCCACGCGGGGAAGAAAGGTGCAGCGGAAGCTAATGCAGGAGGAGAGCCTGCTCCGGCCCCCACCTACCCCCTCCACCGCCCAGGACTGACAGACCTTACAGCAGCCTCCCCAGGACAGTCGGACAGGCCGCAGTCTGCAGATGGGAGGAGGCGCGGTGGTTCACTCCTCCTGGAGATGAGCCGTCTGGGATTTCGGCAAAGGTTACCGCTCACTCGCCGAGCGCCGGGAGCAGGATGAAACCTCGCCCACCCCCGCCCTCGCTTGCCTCCAACAAACCCTCCCTGTTTTACAGATAAGAAACCAAGGTCCTGAGAGGCACATGGGGGTCTGTGGTGGGCTGGCTCCGGGAAACAGACCATGAGGCTGAGAGCTGTGTGTATGGGACTTCGGGGTGTCCTGGGACGGCTCCCTATGGGAGCCCAAGAAGTGTGGGAGGGAGGGCAGGCAGAGGCAAGCGGGCGGTGGTCCTCAACCAGTCTCCGGGTGGCTCTGGAGCTGAGATGACTCTGAACTGAGGCAACGGACAGCAGTCTTGTGTCCCATCAAGCAGATGGGGTGGGGGCATGTCTCTCCAGGCTCTGACCCTGGTCCTCACCAGGGTGACCCAGGAGACCACCAGCCTGGCTCGGACATTTGTAGGGACCCCCAGCCCTCACCCCTACAGCACAGAGACCCCCGCGGGGACCACATGTCCCCAGGACCACAGGCCAAGAATGGCGTCAGCTCGGATAACCAAAGGGCAGGGGTGATGGAAAAAGTCCCGAGGGGCAGGTGACCCACGTTCAAATCCCAGCTCTGACACACCCTAGCATGTGTCCTTGAGCAAGTGACTTAGCTCCTCCATGCCTCAGTTCCCACCTGCCACTGGGAACAAGAATGACGTCACCTTCCGCAGGAGAACTGGGGGACCCAAGCTTCGCGAAGCATTCGGCTCCCGGCACAGAGAAAGCTCTGGTACAACACCCATCACCACAACCACTGTGGCCCGGCTGAGGATGCCACCAGCATGTGGGGAAGGTCTCCATGCCAAGTCTGTCCCCAGCCCCGCCCCTCACCCTCACACGGACAAGCTCCAAGAAAGCCCAAGTTCCAAAATGTCGCTGTTATTAATTTACCTTCTCCGCTTTCTCTTCCTCTCCATATATTGATATTTTACTTTGCGAGGACGTGGTAAAGGTCCCCACTCCCAGCGAGCGACTCAGCCTTCCCTGCAGTGATCTAATCAAAGGCCATATTTTACTGGCGTGTACTAACCCAAAGGCCATATTTCATGGGGGCGATCTCATCGGCACACTGTATTTCCAAGGTGGAGATCTAAACTCCTGGTTATATTTCATGGCTTGCGATCTAATCAGAGGGCAATATTTCATAGCAGGGATCTAATCCCAGGGGTATATTTTAGGTTTGGGAGATCAGAGCTATTCATCGTGACTTTTTACCTTCCTTTATTTAAAAAAAAAAAAAAAAAGAAAAGGAAAAAAAAAGAACACATTTATTTTGTATGTTTCAAGAAAAGTGAAGGTATCTTAGCAAGCCCCAACTTTGCCAATGTTTAGGTCACTGCTAATAAAAAGGAGGGTTTTTGCCAAATGGTGATTCGTCCAGCCCTCTCGGATGTCACAAAAACCTCTTGGGACAGAAGTGGGTTGGCAAGGTTCCTCTCAAATCTAGAAGGGACCTCCAGATTCAGTGTCCAAGCAGGACAACCATTCCTTGTTCATTTGCTCATTCATTCATCCACTGATCCATTCAACACATGTTCTGAGTGCCCGCTGAGCGCTTGGAAGGAGCAACATATATACACCTCCTGTATACACACCACCTATTTGTGAACCCCCCAAATTCCTCCGTTGAAACCCTAACCCTCGGTGTGATAATATTCAGACGTGAGGCCTCTGGGAGATAATTAGGTCTAGATGAGGTCAGGAGGTGGGACCCCATGATGGGATTAGCTCCCTCCCCAACCCCTGTCTCTGTCCCACAAGGACACCCTGAGAAGGTGGCCCAAGGCAAGCCAGGAAGAAGGAGCTCACCAGGAACTGAATGTGCTGGCTCCGTGACCTCGGACTTGGATACGCCAAGTCCATGTGAGAGACATATGTGAGTGGCATTTTGTCAGAGCTGCCTGAGCTGGCTGGGACACCTCTGCCATCCGAAGGTGGTCTACTAGGAGAGGCAAGTCACTCAGCGCACAGTCACAAGCAGGATGACGGCTGCATCAGGATAAGTGCCCTGAAGAAAGGGAGAGAAGCTGTGAGTGTGTGGACCCCAGACCCAGCCAGGGACGCCAGCCTCAGCACATGCCCTGGGAAAGGCCATGGGAAGGAGGAGCAGGAGCCTCCAGGTTCTAGCAAATGACGTGAGGTGTGGTTAGAGAGACCAGGAGAAGAAGGGAGGGAATTCTAGGAGGTAGGAAAGGCACAGGCAAAGGCTCTGAGGTCACACAGAGCCTGTTCAATCAGATGGATAAGAAGACTTGTCAGATGGACTTGGCCTGCTGAGGGAATCACCCAACCCTCACACTTAGCTCCAGCACCTGGGACAGAGACACTCAACTGGATTGGGCTTCCGTTTCCTCACAGGAAAAATGGGTTAATAACAGCACCCACTCCAGAGGATTTCGAACTCTTTCCTATAAACGAAGGAAGGGAAGCCTCCAGAGGATTTTGGGAAGGATCAGTTTTGCATTTTTCATTACCAACGGCTATTTGGAGAATGGAGTCCAGGAGGACAGAAAGGAATCAAGGGGTCCAGGTGGGATGCTACTGAAGACATTCAGGGGAGAGACACTAGGTGCTATGACCAAGGAGGGGGGTAAGCGGGGCAGCCCCGAGTGACATTCTGGAGGGCTCTTTATAGGTCACAGGAAGTGTGTGCAGAGTGAGCTCCAGGTACTTGGCTTTGAGACAGATGGCATCCATCTCACTCCTCCGTCATCCCAGGGGAGGGAGGAAGGGCACACACACACACACACACACACACACACACACAGAGAGAGAGAGAGAGAGAGAGATTGCAGTCCTACAGCCCAGCTCCGCATCACCCAGCAAATCCCTGCTGGTGGACCCACAACCTGCCCTCCTGCCCTGTCCCAACAGCTCTGCCTTCCCCAAGCCAATTTCGAGCAAATCAGTCTCCCAGGTAGAGGACAGAAAGCTATGAGAATGTTTCAACACAAGACCTGTTCGGGAACGGGAAATAAAGGCTTCTGGGGAGCCTAGAAATTCTCATTAAATGTCGCAGCTCATCACCCACTTTATTGCTGGCACGTTTTTGCCACCAGCGCTGCAATAATCTTTCCAAATGCATAATATTTCACCATTTCGTAAACACTTTATTTCGCCTGAGTCTCACCTGGGAGCCAGGTGGCAGCATGCCTATTTTATAGATGGAGAAACTGAGGCTCAGAGGAGGGAAATGACCCGCCAGGCTTTGGGGAGGCACAGGGGAAGGGCCACAGCTATAACAGTGGTAAGCGCGTCCGGAGTACTGGTATGGTGGAGGCACTTCTAGATGTTTCATTTAGTCGTCCTGACAACAACTCTATGAAACAGATATTGTGATAATCCCCTTCTCAGAGGGGGAAACTGAGGCACAGAGAGGCAAAGGTGCTTGCCTAAGGTCACACAGCCACCAAGGGGCAGAACTGGGATCCTGACTCAGGAAGGATCACCCCTAAAGAGATCTATCTTTAGTTACCAGCTTATACGTTCTCACAACTAGGCAGGAGGAAGTCAGCTTGATCTGCCCAGCGTCCAAGTCACGCCACGTCAGCTACCTGTGGGCTACACAGCCCATGAATTAAGCGCCTGAGAAAGGCCATTAGGAATCACAAATCCATGTGGAGCTCGCTGCCTGGAGAAACTCCGGCCAGACACAGGCTATGCTTTGGTGTCTCTTCTCATTCACTGACTTTTAGATTTAGAAACCATACCGATGTTCAGTCAAGGGAGTATGTCCTAGAAGGTCACAGACATAAGCAGCCAGCTTCCAAATCCACATCCCAGAGAAAGTCAGAAGGGTGGACGGAGCGTGTCGCTGGCATGCTTACTGGTCTCCAATCCTGGGTACAGTGCCCACATGGATTTGTCGGTCCTAGCCACCTTCCAGTCTATGGGAACACCTTGCTCCCTTTCTGCAAGGGTAACCAAGGAGTTGGGGCCTCCCCAGGCTTTGGAGCTGTCCAAAGGGATGGGTTCTCACCATTTTTGAACTGCAAATGGAGAGTTAGACACGTTGCATACAAGACAAGACACATGTTGGGGGCCGAGAGACACCAAGGGCTGGAGGAGGGGGCATGTGGGTGTCCACCCGCCCACCCCCAAGGCAGAGAACGCACATGGCCGGATGGCCCTTCCTTTGGGGGCAGGACCCCAACAACACCTGGGCTGGTTCGTGGTCCAGGCTAAGACTCTGGAGGCCCCAATCTTCTTATCTCGGGGCAGCCTCCCTGCAGACGCAGGAACCTGACAGCCTGACAGCCCGTCACCAGATCACAGCCTGTGTACAGTGAGGGCCCAGAGATGTGTCTCATTTGAATCTCATTCGAGGAAAATGATTAAAGGTTCAGAGGGATTAATTTACAAGGAAAGATTAAAGGAACTAAATCTGTGTAGCTTGGCTTAACCATGACCGAGATTGGGGACTTTGGGAACGTTTCCAAATATTTGAAGAGAGTGGAGACCCTGGGGAGGGGCAGAGGAGAGAAAGGAAATGAAGGGAAGGGGCACCGGAAATGATGACCAAGATGAAACTGGGAAAACCTCTGGTCATCTTGGAAACAATGGCTGGCATAGGGGCTCACTGTGCGTGAAGCCCAAGGCTGGGAAGCTTGGTGGACTTTACATAATTTAATGGGCGATGCCTGATATCTGCTGTTCAGATGGGGAAACTGAGGCACGGCCCGGCATCACATGACTGATGAGTATCAGAACATGAATCCAAGCTGACTCTATTACTGAGTTAACCTGGAATCACCTGGACCATGACTCAGCAAAGCCCTTCTCCCATTCTCTGTGGGCAGAACGTACTTCTCCACCCATTAATCTAGGACACGGTCACGTGACTGGTTTCGATGGCACGAAAACCTCTTGCACTTCCGCCTTCCCTGCGGGAGGAGCTGAGAACCCAGAATGAACCCACGTGGGGCAGGTCACCTGCAACCTGGAGCCTAGCCTAGCTGCCCCCACAGCTTCAACAGAATGGCCCCGCCGAGCCAGCCCAGAGGAGCTGCCCTGTCGCCCGCTCTCCAACCACAGATCCTTGGTCACTGGGATAAATGACTGCATTAAGCTGCCAAGTCTGGGGTTGGTTATCGCACAGTTACAGATCTCATGATATTAGAATGCTGCCCAAGGTCTCCCGTGACCAGGACTAATGCCAGCTTTCCAGGTTCATCTCTGACCCCGTGCCCACTGGTACCCTAGGCACAAGATTCTCACAGTTCCTAGAACATTCTTTTGACTGCCATATATCTTGCTTGCTCGCCTTCATTTTTCCCCAGCTATACCGAGGCATAATTTACACAAAGTAAAATTCGCCAATTCACAGAGATGTTCTGTTCTCATGGAGTTTATGATTTAATGGGGAAAAAGAGAGTCCCAAATCTCAGTGATGGTTGGTGCCTCAAAGTCTGCGGAATGAAGCTCCTTTATTTTATAATCAATGGGGACACTGAGTCTCAGACAGGGAGACGCAGGAGACCTGGGTGGCTTGACTCCTAGCTCAGTGCTTCCTGCAATGCCCCCACAGCGTGCATTAGGCTACTGGGGAGGAAGCCTCTTCAACCAGCCAGCAGGGTCCCAGCCGGGGTACCAGGTAAGATCATGCCTCAGCCCAGGAATTACCAGGCCACCTCTCTCAGGGGCTTCTGAGCTGCTTTTAGAAGAGCACGCAGGGTTCAGGTCACTATCTTAGAAAACGGATATTACCTGGGGGGCCGCAGGCTGGCTGGGGAGGGGACGGAGCGGCTTCCTGCAATGCCCTGTGCCCAAGGTTCAGCGGGCGAAGAGGGGTGATGTTGCATCTGCTGGATAAGATCATGAGAGCTCATGTGATTCATCAGAAGAACCAGAGATGAGAACATGGGGGCCAGGAGCTCAGGTCAAGTAGATGGACACAGCGGTGAAATCTACAGGCAACGGTGCCAGATGCAAAGGCCTCCAACCCCATTCGGCACACTGGCCCCAGTCCCTCCTGTGTGTATTGAGGACCCCTTCCAGACAGTCACTGAAGGACAGCTTGGTGGCGGCGGGGGGTGGGGAGCGAAATTCAGGAATGAGTGCCATGTTTCATGCGCATGCAAGCGTTCATTCATTCAACGGTGATGACCAAGACACACACACAGAGAGTCTTCTTTCTCATGAGACGCACGAATTACCTAATCATATCCCTGGCAGCTGCTGGATTCAGCCTACAGGTGTCCTGTGACAGCCTGCAGCAGGTGGACAGGACCCAGGCCACCAGTGCAGGGAAAGCAGGAACGAGTCATCCTCAAGAGACACTTTCTGGTAAAAAGGAAATGTGGCCTGCCAGATGCTCAGGGCTCTGTTTCCCCCTCAAACCAAAGGGTTTTAAAGGACAGCAAATGGGGCTGCCTGGGCATAGGGCAGACCAGGAGGAGGGAGGAGAAATGAGGAAGGCACCTTCCCATCCCTGGTGAGAGGGGAGCCCAGCGCCCGTGGCCCATGCAGGGGGCACAGGTGAGGAGTGAGGTCCAGAGGCCAGAGACGTGCACAGGTTTCCCAGGGCAGGAACTTCATGGCCTCTCCAACTTCCAAAAGGGAGCCAGGAAGGCTGTGAAGCAGGGACAAACTGAAATGCTAACCCCCGAGCAGGAGCGGAAACTGAAGTTGGGGCAGCTGGTGCACAGTGAGTTACCTATGACCACCGTTATTATTACTTTTGTTATTAACTGTAATTTATTACTGTCCTTTAATATAATGTGACCTGGGCCCAATGATACGGCCTGAGCTCCCCAATCCTTGCAACCCTCAGGTGGCTTTGCCTTCCTGGAGGACCCCCACCCCCAGGCCGTCCCCTCCTCACCAGTCCTGCTGGGGGCCCAGGAGCAGCCCCTCCCTGGCCAGGACCCGCGGGCACAGTGCCCAGGGCTCGTGAAAACATCCTTGTTTTGATTTCTTTTACAACAGGGGGAGGATATAATAACAACGAATATATAATCATGAACCCAGCCTGGAACAGATTTGCCTTTATACCAATGTGGCCATAAAATACACATTTTAAAACTTTTTTTTAAAGATTTATCTTATTTATTTTAGAGAGAGAGAGAGAGAGAGAGAGAGACCACAAGGATGGCAGGGGCAGAGGGAGAGAGAGAACCTCAAGCAGACACCAGGCTGAGCGCAGAGCCTGATGGACGCGGGACTCGATCTCATGACCCTGAGATCACAACCTGAGCCGAAACCAAGAGTTGGACCCACTGTTAACCCACTGAGTTAACCCACTGAACCACTCAGCAGCCCTAAAATGTTTTACATGAAGAAGGTGCCCATGGCTGCAACACGGGTAATAGGTCTGTTAAAGTCACCCTGTGGCTCCTCCCTGCAGGGTGGGGGTGGGGGACATTTGCTCCACACTTGGCCGCACCCAGGCTGCCCTCTGCCCCTCCGGGACCTCGGCCCAAGAAGCGTGGAGCCCAAACGAGCTGCCTATTGATTGAGCTGCCATGAGCCTCTGCTGCCTGCCCAGCCCCCTCAACAGATGGAGCCCCAGAGCCGGCGACAGGAAGCGGAGACCGGTGGCCTGCTCCCCCGCTCCCGCGCTCCCATGCTTCCCTTCTCCGAGCCACAGGCAGCGGTGTCTCCGGGAGAACCGCTGCTTCCATTTCTTGGTGAGTCCCCCTTCCTTCCCCTTAAATCTAGGGAAGCGGTGATTTAATATTAATATTTATTCATGTACTCAATTCTTTCCCTGTTAAATAATTTCTCAGCTGTCGGAGGCTTCTGAAGGCTAATTTAAAACAGGTGTCACGGTTATCTAACTTATGCCCTCGGATTCTCAGAGAGAAGGGGGGGGGGACCTGCGTCTCCGCACCCACCACCCACACCGCTCTGCCTGCTATGGGGGTCTCAGCACCATGGACAGAGACGTCCTTCCTGAAGCCAAGCCCGCGGGGTGGGGGCACAGGGTAGTTGGGGGGCGACCACGACTCCTCTCTGGCTGGCTTGAGAAGCTGACGCCAGGGTTGGACTCTACAAGGGAGGGGGCGCTGAAAAGGGCTTTCGGGGCTGTGCCGAAAATTCTACGCACACAGAATAACAATAATAGACTAATAGCTAATCCTTGTACAGAATTTACTGTGCGCCTGGCACCACTCCAGGCATGTCACATATATTAACTCATTTAATGCTTACACAACCCCAGTGGGTTCTGAGGTATTACCCCATTTCACAGGGGGGGGACATCGAGGCAGCAATGGAGGGGTTAGATAACTCACCAGACAACATGTGCCAGTAAGAGGGAGATCAGGGATTTGAACCCAGGAAGTCAGACGTGGGGCTCAAACCTGAGTCTCCCTCCGGGAGGCCAAGAGGCCTTTCTAAGGTACCACTTCCTCGTTGCAAAAGTGCAGGGCGTCACTAGGAGGGTTGAAGCCCGGAGTGAGGCCTCAGCAGGGTTTAGGAGGCCTCCAGGAAAGGCTGGACACACAGTAGGTGTTCTGAAGACAGCCTTGAGCTCTCTCCTTCCAGCCGGCATCCCCCGCCCTTCTCACTGCCTTCCTCTTTCGGACAACCTCACACTTCAAGGTTACATCTGTTACAGCTGATTGAAACCTGAGCGATCTCCTCGAACCTGGCCAATGAGAGTTTGCCACACAGAAGAGGCTTGTCCCGGTGGCAGCTCCGGTCACATACCTCCAGGCTGCAATTCCTGCTCTGTGACTCTCCAAGAGGCTTCTCAAGAAGAGTCCCTTCCCCCCTCAGCTAAAGTCACTGACCTCAGGGTCCCTCCATACACACACACACAGACACACACACACACACCACCAGATCCAAATTCAGACTTTTGTTGTCTTCTCCACCCACCAAGAAGCTTGGTTTGCTGTATGCTATGTCCCGAAAACAAAGGGCATATTGAAGATGGCTTTCCAAAGTCCATGTGCCACCTCGCCCAGTCCCATCTCTAAGACACAGGCTTCTTCTCTTGCACAGGGTCCCTGCTGTAAACGGAAGGGGGAACCGCCAGCAGGAATGAGAAGGGAGCAAGACATCACAATCACTCCTCGGGTATTATGCCGACCCGTGCAAATTAACAGAATGCAGACCACACCGGATGAGTGTGTTTGTAAACGAGAGATGAGGGGACAGGGCAAGGCGGTAATCAGCTGGGGAAAAACATTTCATCCCGGGAAGCTTGCAGATTTTATGCATGTGTGAGGTGAGCACAGACAGATTCGTGTTTATGTACCAATATGTGCGTGCCCACACACACACGCCCACGGTTCTTACCAGCCATCTCTGGGCACGTGCTCAGGGCTCTGTTGGACTTTTCTGGGCAGAGGCAAAACCTCCAGTCCTGGACCTCCGGGCCCTGGGGCCTGGGCCCTTCCGAGAGCACCCACGCACCGGATTACTCCCAGCTCATGACCCTTCCTCCCCACGCAATCCTGAAGTTTATGGAAGGGTCTGTTCCCAAAGTTCATTTACAAGTCAGCCTCTTGGATCAAGCAATACATCTTCCCAGAGAAACAGTGTCCGTAGACGCAATAAACAAGGTCATGGTGAAAAGCACGGACTTGGAGAATGGCACACTTCAGCAAATAATTGAACCACTCTGCTTCCTCATCTACAAGGGGGAGGGGGATAAAAATATCCACCAGGTTGAAAAAAAACAGGACATAATGCATGTCAAGGACCTGGCATCCAACAAGTACTTTATAAACCGTGGTTGGGGCCACTGGAATCAGCGCTCATGTTGTAGCTCCCTGCTCTCACCGATGGCTCTCAGAGTCCCAGGCTGCCCCCACCCCCCACCCCCGCAGCCCTCTCAATGCTGAGCGTAGCTGACGAAGACGTTCTATTTGTACTTGTGGTCACCAGTGATTGAAAACAGTGTCTTGGGGGAATTGTGTATGGACTCTTCCCACCTGACCCAGGAAAAAGGAGGCAAGCTCTCTCCAGAACCTTGCAGGAGGAGGGAGATGGGGGAATGGGTAGAAATTCCCAAACACGAGTTCTGCGGAAACCCACCATATGGATGCAGAGCAGCATGTCCCCCCCGGGGAAATTCCCCCTCGCAGAGCATCCAGAGCATCCGTCAGGCCCCCGGAGGTGCCCTGCTCACATCATACCCTTCGATCCTGACAGCACATCTGGGAGGTGAGCATCATTGCCCCATTTTTCAGATGGGACAGCGAAGGCTCAGAGAAGCGGGGTCCGTTAGCATCAGGATCACCTGTTAGAGCCCGGGGGAGGCCAAGCTGGGATTCAGGTCTGCTTAGCTCCAGAGTCCATACTCTGCTAACATTGCCATGTCAAAAAATGGGAGCCCCATGTGTCTGGGTGCTCGAAACTCAGGAATGTGTAAGCCAAGGATGCCCCCACGCACCTCTCCCTCGGTTATCTGACCAGAGGAAGAATTCTGTCTTTTCCAAAGTAGCTTCCCCATGGACACTGCCTTAAAAATCCTCCTTGTGCCCCTACGGCCCCACACAACCCCGGTCTGGGGAGCCGAAGCATGCTTCCTACCCAGGCCCCTTGTTGTGTGTCCATCATTTAGGCCTTTGATCTTTGTTCTGCAGGTTCGTTGGACCAGGTCAATCACCTGGAGGTCCTTCCTCTTCCACAAGATAGGGGCCACACACCTGGGGGGTGAGCCCACACCCGGGGGCTGCTCGGGGCCTGATGGAGAGCCAGCATCTTACACATTCACTGGTCCGGTGGGCAGGACCTGGCACCAGGAGCAGGGAGTGGGCACCAGCTTCCACCAGGGGCCTCAATCTCTCTCCTCTGAGAGGGCTGGGAGAGTTAATATTAGCACAATCATTTTAATCAGGCCGTGATTAACAGGCACATGCATAATTCACCCCGCTCTCCCTCTGCCTTGCTCTTTGCTTTCAGAGGTGGCGGGAACATGGCCCTGGCTCATTAGTGCTCCCTCCACCTAATCTGCCACTCCTCCGTGCTGGGGGAGGCAGGGCCCCCCCACCCCCCAGTGAGGGGGCCACCTTGGGAAGGAGGATTTAGAGCAGCCTCTGTTCCAGGGAGCCCACATAAGGGATGGAAAAGAGAAACCTCTTCCCCGGGTTCTCTCCAGGGTACTTGCAGCCAGTACAGGGATGTGGAGAGTCCAGATTAACCTTGGACTTCTTCCCTCCGACCCCCAGTCCTGCTATCTCTCTCCGGGCTGCTTTTTACTCCATGTCAACTTCCCCTAATCCTTCAAGACTCTTTCTCTTTGCCCTCCGTACCATCTACTGGGGCTAACTCTATATATTTACTTCCCACTGGGTGAAATGGATGGCCCGTTATTTGTCCTAAAATCACCTTCTTTGACCTTAGATTTTACTAAATGCCAGAGTTAGAAGGGTGTATTTCCATGAAGCAATCCAATCCCTCCAGACTGTAACAGGGAAATGGAGCCCAGAAAGGCAAGGAGCTTGCTCAAGGCTACACAGTACGTGGGAAGAGACAAAGACAGAATCCTGACTTTCGGACTCCCGAGGTGGAGCACCTTACCCAGACTCCACATGAGGGTCACGCAGGTATCTGAACACACAGGTGTGTTTCAGGGGTGGGATAAGTGGCGAGAGGTGGGAATCTGGCTTGGCCACTGGCTGTGTGACCTTGGACAGACTACTCATCCTCTCTGGGCCTCGTCATCTGCAAAATGACAGTCATGGAATGGGTCCCACTTCTGGGGACTTATCTTCATGTCACGAAAGAACAGATACTGGCGAGGATGCGGAGAAAGGGGAACCCTCCTACACTGTTGGTGGGGATGCAAGCCGGTGCAGCCGCTTGGAAAACAGCATGGAGCTTCCTCAAAAAGTTGAAAATAGAGCTACCCTACGACCCAGCAATCGTACTACTGGGTAGTTACCCTAAAGATACAAATGTAGGGATCCGAAGGGGCACGTGCACCCGAATGTTTGTAGCAGCAATGTCCACAATAGCCAAAATGTGGGAAGGGTCCAGATGTCCACCGACAGATGAATGGATAAAGAAGATGTGGAACACACACACCCCACAATACTACTCAGGCATCAAAAAATGAACTCTTGGGACGCCTGGGTGGCTTAGTTGGTTAAGCAGCTGCCTTTGGCTCAGGTCATGATCCCAGCGTCCTGGGATCGAGTCCCACATCGGGCTCCTTGCTCGGCAGAGAGCCTGCTTCTCCCTCTGCCTCTGCCTACCTCTCTGTCTGCCTGTGCTCGCTCGCGCTCCCTCTCTCTCTCTGATAAATAAATAAAATCTTTAAAAAAAAAATGAACTCTTACCATTTGCGACAACATGGATGGAACTAGAGGGTATTAAATAAGTGAGTGAAATCAGTCAATCAGGGAAAGACCAATATCATACGATCTCACTCATGTGGAATTTTAAGAAACAAAATAGAGAAGCATAAGGGAAGGGAAGGAAAAATAAAACAAGACGACGTCAGAGAGGGAGACAAACCATAAGAGACTCTTAATCGTAGGAAACGCACTGAGGTTGGTGGCGGGGAGGACGGGATATCTGGGGGGTGGGCCCGAAGGAGGGCACACGAGAGAATGAGCAGTGGGTGTAGATGAGCTTGACGGTTCACTGGCCTCTACCTCTGAAACTAATAATATACTATATGTTAACTAACGGAATTTAAATAATTTTTTTAAAAGCATGCAGAAAGCATCTAGCCCCAAGCCTAACAGACCAGAAGGGCTCACTAAATGGCACCATTTGGCTCTGGGGGGGTGGGTGGGGGGTGCCCAGAATCAGACGGAGACAAGGATTTGAGCGTGTGTCATTTCTCTGGGAGGCTCTTCCTGGCAACACAGCCCGGGCCCGGCGGAAGCCAGACAGAGTGTGTTTTCAGGCGGCTCCGGCTGGGGGTGACCAGGGCTCCAACCCTGGCAAACACTGCGAGACAGAGTCACCAGACCCCAGGGGGAAAGGTGGCAGGGTACCAGGTGGGCACAACGGGCTCTGCCAGGTGGGGAAGCCCCGTGGCAAGGAAAGGCAGGAGCTGGCGGCTGAGGTGGGCGGTTTGCTCTGAAGTGAGGGGAGAAGGGATGCGGGGTACCCAGGGCTTCTGTTCTACCCCGAAACGGCTTCTGTACAACCCGGGATGGGAGGAGGGACTCCTGGGTCGTCTCATCAGCTCTTCCCCCAGTGCCTTCAGACCCAGGCGCTCCCCTCACTTCAAAGCTCCCATCCTGTCCGTGGCAGGAAGGACGGTAATGAAGCGTGAAGGTTTGGGACCAGATAAAAGAAGAACTGCCCATCTGTGAAGATGCTTAAACACTGGCTAGGAGCATTTGGGGGAATGTGTGGAATTCCTTCTCTGCAGCGCCTCAAGGGCTCTCTGGTGACACGGCGGGGGTGGGGGGAGGACATTGGGCAGGGCTGCTGAGAATCGGGGTGTCCGCGGCAGGGGTGGAAAGCAGCACAGACCCCAGAGCCCCGGGGAGGGGGGGGGTTCTGCCCGCTGCCTGCATCCCCTGCGGGCACACGCCGCTCAAAGAGACACCCCGTTCAAAGGGACACTCGAAGCCACAGAGCAAAGGGGCTGAGCTTCCTGGAGCACCCACATGGGTGAGGCATTATTTTTATATTCAGATAAACCGAGAGCCCGTCTATCCTTATCACAGAATACTACTTAGCAATAAATAGTAACGAACCACTGATACTTGCCACCATCTGAGTAAATCTCAGCATTATGCTGAGTGAAAAGAAGCCAGACCCGCAAGACACAAACTGCTTGATTCTATTTATAGACAATTCTAGAACAGTGACCGGGAGCCAATAATGGTTGCCTGGACCCAGGGTGGGGACAGAGGGGACATGAAGGGACTTTGGGGGCTAATGGATTTTTTCCCCTGTATCTTGATTGTGGCGATGTTTGCATGAATGCACACATTTGTCAAAAGTCCTATAATTGGACAATTAAAACTAGTGATTTTTGTAGGTAAATTATACCTCAGCTGAAGCTGATTTTAAAAATTAGAAAAATTAATAAACCCAATGTATCTCAGAGTGGGATGACTTGGGAATCAAGGCACACACAACAGACACACAACACACACATATAATGTAACACACACAACACACACACACACTCCCCAGAGATACCTGACTACTGTAGAAGGTACACACCTTGGAATTCAGACAGATAGATGTTCAAATTCCAGCTCCATCCCTTCGCAAACTGTGTGACTTTGGATAAGTCATGTCACCTCTATGTGCCTAAATGTTCTTGTGTGTACAATACTGTTATGGATCGAATTGGGTTCCCCCAGAACTAATACAAAGGAAATCCTGATCCCTACTGTGACATATTTGGCATTGGGGCTGTTAGCAGGTAATTAGAAAATTGAGGTGAAGTGAGGCCACAGGGTTGGGTCCTAATCCAAAACCACAGGTGGCCTTATGAGAGCATGGGGGGCGATCTCTCCCCCCATGAGCCCGCAGAGGCAAGGGCATGTGGGTGTAGAGAGAGGGTGGTCATCTTTTAGCCCAGAAGAAAGCCTCTCCAGAAACTGGAGACTATGAGAAAAACCAGTGTCTTGTTACAGCCGCCCAAGCTAACTAAGGCAATGGGGGATGCCAATTGTGTTATTATTGTGAGGATAACATGAAATTTTATGTACAAAAGTGCCTTCTTCCAGGACACTCGTGCTCAATAATCTTTAATTATTTAATACAGGGTGTTAGGTGGATACTTCCAGCTCCGATAACAGAAAACCACCAATGTTGCAAATATATGATCTCACTTAAGAAGTCCTGAGTGAGGGGACTCCAGGGCTGACGAGTTCAGTAGTCCAGGCCCTCATCGAGGTCCCAGGTCTCATTACCTTTCTTCCCTGTTCCCCTCAGCCCATTAGCCTAACTCCCCTCATGGTTACAGGATGGCTGCAACTGTTCCAGCCATCAACTGCTGTCCCGGAAGCAAGAGGGACCATTTCTTTCGATGTGTGCCCTTTTGTTAGTTCATCGATATAAGCTTCTCCTAGAAGCCCTCTTGCAGATTTCCTCTCATTGGCCAGAACCCTGTCAGGTGCCTATGACTCCACCCATCCCTGGCAGAAAGATGGGGACAGCCAAGATCGGCTTAGCCTGAGACCAATCAGGACTCGGCCCTTGAGGCTGGAGGTGGTGTACCTCGGTGAAGTCCATGTCCACATGGAGAAAGGTGAATTCCTGAACAAAATTAAAGTCTTGTTAAAAAAGAGTAAAGATGGGGCGCCTGGGTGGCTCAGTCGTTAAGCATCTGCCTTCAGCTCAGGTCATGATCGCAGGGTCCTGGGATTGAGCCACATCAGACTTCCTGCTCTGTGGGAAACCTGCTTCCCCCTCTCCCTCTGCCCCTCCTCCTGCTTGTGCGAGCTCTCTCTCTCTCTCTCTCTCTCTCTCTCTCAACTGTGTCTCCCTGTCAAGTAAATAAACAAAATCTCTAAAAAAAAGAAAGAGTAAAGAGTGAGAATGGTTGTTTGGCAGGTGATCAAGAGAGTTGGCGGCAAGAAATAATACGAATGGCTTTTGTTTACTGAGTGCCTGTGGGCTCCAGCTCACCCTAGCAGGGGACGTGAGTTCCCATTTTACGGCAGACTGAAAGGGAGGCTCAGAGAGGAAGTCAGTGGAAAGGGCCACATGACTTGACATATGGCAGATCCAGAACTAGAACTTTCTATCTCTGAGGACAGGTCTCTTACAGCTCCGCTAGCCACTTCCTCGTCATGGCTATTACTTCCCGGTTAGTATTTTTACCCTCACCGGGATTTCAGGGACCATCAGGTGCTCCCTGGTCCAGAGCAGAGAGGAGAGTCATTTCCTGTCCACGATGCTGGGAGAGCCCTGGCTCCTCCTCTCTCTGTGCCTCCACAGCCCACGGACAGGAGGGAGGCCAGGGGTCCTTGTGGAGAGAATCATTTCTAAGTGAAGCAACAGGTGCGCCCATTCTGGGCTGGTCTTTTTACCATGGACACAGTCTCATGGAGTCTGAGGAGGTTCTGGGAAGAGGGGGTCTTGAAATCCCATGACCTACTCATTTCTTCACATACTACACACACACAGAAGTTTCCCCTGAGCCTTCAGAGGCTACTCTGCACCCAGCCTCACTTTCCCAGGCGCTTCCACATGCAGCCTCTCCCACTGCCCTGCATGTCTGCCCACTCCTGGCTTTACCAAGCTGTACCTGTCACCCGGCATGCCCTCCTCCCTGCATCCACGCCAGCCTGACCCCTTAAGTCCACCTCCTCCAGAAAGCCCTTTCTTATGACGCCACCTACTCTAACATCTCCCCTTGCTGAATGCAAGGGCACTTTGTAGACAATGCCAGTGGGTCCCAAATCTGCAGCCTGTTAGCACCAAGGAAGGGGGAAGGGTAAAGTAAAATTTCCCCAATCTGTGTGATCGGCCGGGATGAAAAAGCATGATTGTGTGTGATGAAAAGCATGAATTCTGAAATCAGGCAGCCTGGGTTCAAATTGTTCTAACAAATTCTGCTGTGCAACCCTGAGCACATTAATTGACCTCTCTGTGCTTCAATAACTTCCCCCTCCCTCACCCCCTTTCCCGGTAAAACAGAGACACTAATAGTACTTAAACCCATAGGAGGGTTGTGAGGTTAAAAAAAAAAAAAAAAAAAAAAAAAGCAAAAAAAAAGCACAGCACCTAGACTAAAATCAAGCAACCAGAAGACATTCGATACCTAATAGGTACTTTGACTGATTGAATCAGACTCTCTGAACCCTGACCCCTGTGTTTTTCTGTCTTGTCCCAAATGGGTCTTTTGTGGCCAGCCAGCAAGGATTCAAGGTTGGCCATTAGTAAGTCGCCAGTCTGTCTTCTTAGAATCCCTATCCAGAAATGGTCATTGGCTCCCTTTTACCTCTAAGACCCTCTTCCTCAGCTGGACATCAGGTCCCTAACCTCTCTCTCATCTCGCCCCCCCCTTGCCCTCCACTTGCATCCGTCCAGGTGGGAGCAGGAGTCCCCAGATGTGGCATGGAGGTTCAGCTGTGTCTTTGCCCACGCTGGGTCCTCTAACTCTGCCTTTCCTGTGATGGCATCAGCACCACCACTTCCCAGCAATGGCAAGGGTGGGACTCGGGGCTGCTGAGGGCTGAGGCTCGGGGATGGAGCCTGGATTTGAGCACGGAGCTCTGTGGCCCCAAGGCATGCCCTTAGCCATCAGCCATGATGCCTTCCTGGCACGGCTGCTCTGTTGAACCTCTCGCGGCCCCATGTGCAGAGAACAGTACCCCCCACCCCCACTCATAAAGACCCTGCTCCATTCCTGCCTTAGGGCCCAAGTGCTCCCAGCCACCCTGCACACAGCTTGTAGAGTTAAGCAGCAGGCACCCACACTGTGGACCCCAAACTCTTTTGCACCAGGAAGCCCATCTGCAACCTCTTCCTCCCTCCCCAGTACTCCGGGGCTGGCAAAGCCGGCTCTCCCCGCCAGACAAGCTGCAATACATACGACCTGGCAACAAGCTCATCTTCCCCACTTGCCAATCAGACGTAACCAGCTCTGTGAGAACTCCCTGCCCCGGGCCGCCGTGCACGCACAGGGGTGTTCCAGCCATCAGCAAAGACACTTGCTAACGCGGACACCTGTGCCACCGTCCTCAGGATGGTGGCAATAGCAGAGGAGGCGGGTGATTTCCCCGAGGTCCTCCGACGAAAATGGAATCAACTCTTGAACCCGTGGGATGCCTTTGTGCATGGGGAAGAGCAAAAGACCCCTGCAAAACCAGGGGACCCCGCATCTCAGACGGTGCTGGAGGGAGGGCTACAGGAAGATTACGGGAAAAGCAGGAAGAAGGAAATGTTAGGGCTTTGTTCTTCGGCTGCTCCTGGGCACAGACGGAAGTCCCCAAGCATGGGGCCCAGACCTCAGCTCTCTGCTCTTCCTCCACTCGGCAACTCACTCCGAGCCAGGCGCCCCCAGGGCTCGGCGTGCCCGCGGGTGCCCGCATGCAGGGCCTGCCTGCAGAGGGAGGTCAGAGAGAATGGCTGAGTAAACAGCAACTCTCCCACAGCCAGCATCGCTCATTAAATATTAACACTGTCCATTTGCTCGTATGTGATTGCACCTGCTGGGTGAGCAGTTCCCTTGGCAGCAAAACCATTGACAAGCTCTGAGCTCTCCCTTCCTGCCTCCAGTCCTGTCTTTATTGTAACCCCCCCACCCCCCCCCCCCCCCGCCCCAGGGCTCCGTGAGCCCCTGAGCTGCCCACCGGTACCTGCCCCCACCCCAGCTCTAGCTCAAGAGCCTCGTGTTTCTTACAGACCATGGCCAGGCAAGTTACAGAAGCGGGGCTCACATCCCAGCTTTGCCACCGACGAGCTGGGTGATCTGGAACGGGTTCTGGACACTTCTCCTGCTGGGGAAAGGCGAGGCTCTGCTGTGCTAACATGCGATCAGCATGCTAGGTTAATCCCAAGAGAGGCAATGCCTTTTCTCTTCCATCCCTTGTCCCTCACGCAACATGAAGGGTCACTGAGGACAAGGAGGGGGAGACAGAGGAACGGGATGTCCTGTTGCATCCAGCTGGGATGGCATCATGGAGACCCAGTGGTCCAGTTCTGGGCCGATTCCTGTCTTCTGTGTCGCTCCTCCAAGTGGCCGTGACTCGGGCCACAGGGAGGGGTTCCGTGCCACTAAGAAGCCCAGACGCCGAGTTGAGTGATGCTTTGATATCACAGCGATTCTTATTTATGCAACAATGTGTGTGTTCAGCGTGCTGCTAAGTCCTTAAGCTGCCCAGTACCAGCCATAAAAGCCTCCATATATCACCCTGAATTCCCTTCCTGGGTAGTTTAAAAGAATGAGAGGTGACTTAATGGCAGTGTTTAAGGGTTATTATATATAAGTTAACGGCCAGATGCTCTTCCGTGGCGGGCAGAGGGACGTGGCAGGGGCTCTAGCAGGAGCAGCGGAGACCCTCTTTGGAGTTCAGGGGGTTTCTTGCCTCTTCGCCCCGCCCTCATCCCAAAGGCAGCAGGTGGACCCTCTGGACTCCCGAAGTCTCCACCAGCCCTGGGAGACATTCTGGTCCGCGGTTCTGAGCTGCCGGCTCTCCTCCCAAGAATGTGATCTTTAAATGGAGAGCAGATGCTCCTATAATAGAAGTGATGGAGGTTTCGGCCAACCTGGCTCGGGAGAACAAGGGAATGTGGGAGAAGACCCAGCCCAGGGATCTGCAGCCAAACACAGTAATTTAGAGTGGCACCCGGACCCTATGGACGGTAAGGGTTTCCTGCCCAGCCAGCCCCTCCTGCCACAGGGAATGGAGAAAGCCAGGCTCTTCCTCTCCCCCAGGTCAGCAGGGGTGGGGGGCAAAGGGGAGGCCAAGCATGTGCCACCCCATCAGGTCATAAGGGTGAAGATACAAAGCCAGCTTCCAGGCAGACAGGAAGGGTCCTTTTCTCGTAAGAATGGAGCAACAAAGGACGCACCATAACTCCGCACTGGCTTAGCCAAATCCACCCTCTGTGGGAAAGGAGAGGGTTTGGCACAGCAGACAGTTATGGTTCAGGAGCATGAAACCCCGTCCCTTCAATCACCCCCATCTGAGATCCTTTCCCCAACCAGCACCGGGGTGCAGGGAGAGAACACCGGCTGCCCTACCTGTTCCTTAATTTGACTTTCAGCAACGGTGTCACCTTGGTGTCAAATTTCCTCCTAGGCACGATAGGGACTGATAACACCCAATCTGCGGGGTGCAAGCAAGCATTACATGAGACGAAGAGCCATGCCCGGGGTCCCTCCCTTCTCCTCGTCTCGTTGGGCTTCCTCAACCCACTGTGGTCCCTTGGACCAATCCCCACCGTCCTGCTGATGACTTTGGTCATCGCTTGTTCCTGCTACGACACACTCTTCTCTGGTGCTCAGGGGTCCGTGCCAGGCTGTGTGAGCTCAGCCACTGCCGGGACGCCCAACCCACATGCAGAGCACTGATGCACAAGTTGGACATTTGCGTGCTTGGGGGGCCGCTCGCTCAGCATGCAAACTCCAAAAAGCACTCATGTGCTCGGCTTGCTTCATGAGAAGGGGGAGTCTGGGTCTCCCACAGACTCCCCCACTCCCAGCCACTTCCCTTCGTTCCAGAGTGGAAAGAGACCCCGTCCCATGAGGGTGGTCTCTACCTTCTTGCTCCTGCCCTTGTGCATCAGGGGCCCTCCCCCTCGCACCTCCCTCCCCGCAGAAACCCTCCCCGACGCCAGGGACTCAGATCTGAGCCACTACACCCTTGCCTGCCTCCCTCCCCCATTTCAGCTTTGGAGAACAGTGGAGGCCTGGCCCATGTGTTCCAGCTGCCCCTCCAGACCAGGGGCCCCCAAGAGTGGACATGTGGAAACTCCCGGCCCCATGCTCTGTACATCCCGGATGCTTGGTAAACATGGGCTGTTCTCCATAGAGAAAATCACTGCAGCACATCGAGCCTCTGTTGTGGGCCAGACATGGAGCTCCACGTTTTACAGACATCATCTCATTTTATCCTCTGGGCAGCTCTGCCAGCGAGCTATTAACCGTATCATTTATAAGTGAGATCCTGAGACTCTGAAAGAGTGACTCCCCCAAGGTCGTCCTGCTGCCTGTAAAGCACCAGGACTTCAGGCCAAGTCAAAGTGACCCCCAAACCTGCCACACCCTTCCCCGTGGACCAAGCTCACTCAGAGGGCAAACTAGGAGAACGAGGCAAAGAGAACACTCATTTTTCTCGATCAGTCGATTTCAGATACTCAAATTCAGACACTGAGGAGGCCTGATGATACAGTTAGAAAAATACACAAGATTAAAAATAAATAAATAAAAGGCAAACCAAGGAAAAATATGGAGGACTCTGCTGTGGACTGAATTGTGTTGCCCCTAAAATTCATATTTGGGGAACCCTTACCCCCAGGGTCCCAGACTGTGGCTATATTTGGAGACAGGACCTTTAAGGACATGATTGAGTTCCAGTAGGGTCGTTAGGGTGGGCCCTCATTCAACCTACTGGTGTCCTTGTAAGAAAAGGAAATTGGGAAACACAAGGGACACCAGTGATGTGTATGCACAGGGGAAAGACGCTGTGAAGACCCAGTGAGAAGGCAGCCATCTATAAGCCGAAGTCAGAGACCTCAGGAGTTAATTAAAAATGAGGACACCTTAATCTTGGACTTCTGAGCTCCAGAACCATGAGAAAATAGATTTCTGTTGTTGAGTCCACCTCATCTGTGGTATTTTGTCATGACAGCCCAAGCAAACCAATACAGTCTCTTATGACAAACAGTATCCTTTATATATAAAGAGTTCCTAGAAATCAATAAGAAAAAGACCAGCAAACTGATATTAAAAATGGGCAAAAAATATGACGGGTATTCACAAGAAAAAAATTCTGATGGCTCATAAACCTATGAAAAGTTGCTTAACTTAACCGCTTCATAACCAATTCAAACTGCACCAGGATGCCATCTTTTAACAGATTTCAGCTGGATACTGCCAAATCGCCATCTACAAGCTTGCATACTTTATACCCGATTATAAAGATCTGCTAACACCACTTTTGGTAAGACCATGAGAGAACAGAGAAGGACTTTCCGGCATGGCTGGTGGGAGTATGAAGCATGCAAGCTTGTAGATGGCGATTTGGCAGGATCCAGCTGAAAGAACAAAGAAAAGGAAAGGGAGAATCGTCTTCATATCAGGGGACTCCACACTCTTCCCTTTCTTGGCTTTTTTTTCAGTAAAACAATTTACCAAATCGGTAAGTAAACTGGATTTGATAATAATTAAGGGCTATCACTGTACTTCCCTCTCCATATAAATGAATTTTCAGGAAACAGAAAACTTCCTCTGTTAGGTCCTGACCCAGGTTTGGGGTTCCAAAGTTAAGATCTCCCCACTTAATTGCAGGAAGCACCTCCCCCACTGTCCTCAGGAGATGAAGTGAAATAAGACCTTTGTGAATGCTTGGGTTCCTTCCCCTCTCTGCACTCCCCAAAGGGACAGTGGGTTGGGTGGGCACAGTGCCCCACCCATCTGCACCAATGGGGCTTCAGGGAAGGTGGCAACATGCAGCCTTCAACATAATCCCAAGTGGATGCAAAGTGCAGGCTTGTTTCACGAGCCTTACCTCCTATTGGGGAAACCAAGGCCAACGTGCCTGACCTGGACAGACTTGTCCAGAGCCACGGTTCCCATGAAAGGATCTCCTCCCCAGTGCCAAGCAAATACAGGTTTCCAGACCCAGCTACCCTCCCACACTGCTGCACCTGCCTCAGCTCCTCCCCCTGCCCTCCTCCTCATTCATTCCCTTTGAAACTCCTCCTCCAGACCTCCTACCGCCCCTGGGGGCCATCAACACCAGCAACACATTAATAACCGCTGCTTTCACAGCATTTACCACCTGCTTGGCACTTTTCTCTTCACGTATTCATTTCTTTGCAACAACCCTACAAGGTTAGTAGTATTATGATCCTCATTTTACAGTTTAGGAAATAGCCTTGGGGAAGTAAAGCCGTCTTGGCCAAAGTCAACAGAACCAAGCTGGGAGCTCAGGCCTTCTCGCCCTGGATTGGGGCAGCACCCAGCCCCTGCTGTGATGCCCCCACACCCCACGGAGACAGACCTCTTCAGTTCCCAAGTCACCCCGGAGTGACCACAGATGTCATCTAACCATCACTTGTCCACTTCCTGCATGACCCCCTTCCACTGGCCTTCCAGTGACTACCCCGACCGGCCCCTCCTCTGGTGGGACACCAACCAGGTCTTCCCAAGCCTTGGCTACCCCAAGTGCAAAGCCTCCTCTGGGATGTAGCCAACCTGCCTCAGGATCTCACTTTGTGTCATCATTCCTCCCATCGGTATGATCTGTAGTGCCAGCACTGGTAGGTTTCGTATCCTTACACTGGTAAAGTTTCTATCATATGGGGAAGGAAAAGAACATTTACAGAGCACCTACAACATATCGGGACTGATGCTGTGCCTTATTATATATTAATAAGTCCTATAAGATGGGTATGATGACTCTCTTCCACAGCTGAGAAAATCAAGGCTCAGAGAGGTTAAGTGACATACCCAAGGTCACACAGCACTTAGAGGGGAAGCTGGGACTGAAACCCAGGCCCACTTCACCTGCTTGGTCCTGAAGTGTCTGTGTCTTAGGTCCTATCACTGTGCCTCTGGCAGTGAATGCTTGATCAATATTTGGCCCCTTTTCGCAATGACAGAGCCTATTCCCACCACATTAGACGGCTGTGGCGGGAGTGGGGAACACATCTGTCTGGCATCTGCTTTCCTTTTAAGCAAATGGTTTTTTTTTTCTAATGCCCGCTTCATGGCTTTTCCTATCCTTGAAAAACCCTGGCAGGCCTCTCAGCTAGGGGACTCCTGAAGGCTCAGCCTCGTTTGTTCTCCTGTCACTGGTGGGACATCTGGAACGAGTGTTTGCAGTGTGAGCAGCGGCCTTGGCGTCTGCCCGATAAGCCCCAGGAACGCAGGCTGTGACGGCTGGGGTGCACTTCTGGCAATCAAGTAGGTGTCCGCAGGCCCAGCAGAGAGAGCACGGGGCTGGAGTCGGCGGGCCTCGGCGGGCACCCCAGCTCTGTGATCTCAGATGCGATGTCTGTTTCCTCATCTGTGGCACGGGGCTGAAGGCCGTGCCCACGGGATGGCTCGCTGCACACAGAAGGTGGGCAGTAAACGCTGGGTATCTCTCCCTCTTGGGGCTGGGCAGGGGGCCGAGGATTGTGGGTGGAGAAAGGAGGCCAACGGCAGGAGCAGAACCAGAGCCCAAGGCTTTGTGCCCATGATCCCTTCCTGGGGTCCGCCTGGGTGCAGGGAGCGCAGGAGGTCATCGTCACCTCCCAGCTGGCCAGCTAGGTCAGTTGCCAGGAACGGCCACCTGACCTCTCTCTCTCTCTCTCTCTGCTGTGTGAGATCTCAGAACAACACCTATCATTTGTTGATCACATACTATGTCCTAAGTGTTTAAAGACTTCATGTCATTTATTCTTTCAATACACCGTGTAAAGTAGATTTAGCCCATTTTACAGATGGGTCTATTGAGGCTCAAAAAGACTACAGAGCTAGTTAAGTCTCATAGCTAGGCTCAAACTCCAGCGTGCTCTTCCAAGGAGATGGCTGCTCGTCTTACACGGAACCTAGGCTGCAACTTTTCTACTTGTTGATAACAAGTCTCAAGCCAGTTCAGGGGAATTCCCGCCAAGAGCTTTCTTCTCCCCCAAGCCCTGTCCTTCTCACATCTCACACCTGGTCCATCCTGGAGGATCTGTAAGTGCTTCTGAACTTGTATTCTGGAGACCTGGAATCATGTCAGGATTCAGCTGCTCAAAGGGGAGGGAAGGGAGAGAGGAGGCAGAGGGAACCCACAAAGATGCCACAACACAGTGTTTCACCAGCTCCCTGTTTAGAGTCTTCCATGGCTCCCTAGTGCCTGCCTTCCCCCGATTCCAAAGGGCACCCTGCCTTGGAGCACCTTCAGCAGAGAGATGCAGCCTCAGCCTGGACCCACTTGCTGACCAGTCTTTCATTGGACAAATTTGCCTTGGGCAAGCAGAGGGTCCCAGAGCCACGCCGGACACCGGGCGGCTGGGTGAACAAATAGAGTGGCCTGTACCCCGTGGAGCTCACAGTTGGCCAGGGGTGGCGCCTGCTAAATGTTCAGTGATGGCTCCGTATGACAGATGCTACGATGCGGGTGGCAGGGGACAGACAGAGAGGCCATCCAACCCAAGAGTTCTACAAGAAACCCAGGGCACGGACCCTCAACCAGGTCCCAGCACCACCACCCCCACATCCCAATGCGCCCAAATACCCCACATTTCTCTCTCTTCCAGACCCCCCCTCGGCTGCTCTCTCCAAGTCTCCTGATCTGTGTGTCCTCGGGATCCCCACTTTTCTGAGACATCTCTTCTAACCACACACACCTGCAGATTTCCCGCTGTCCCTCATCCATATGCTTTAGCACTTAGCCGAGGCTCGGAGAGGGGAGATGACTTGCCCACGGTCTCCCCGTAAGTAAGTGTACAGTGGGGGTCTGAGCTCAAGCCCCAGGGCCCTGCAAAAGGCAGAGAGAGATAGAGAGAGGGAGAGATCACAAGCTTCCGCAAAAATTCCAAAGGCAAAGACAGAGGGATGACCCCTGAGCAAGGACAGGCAGGAAGGCTCCCAGAGGCACCGGCTGGCCGCGCCACCCTACCATGGGGCGGCAGAACCCCGGGCCCGGGTGGGTGGGCAGCACCAGCTCAGACAGCCCATCAGACGGCTATTAGCAAGCCGTCCATCCAATTAGGAGACCGTAATTAAAATTCATCTTCATTCCTACCGCACAGTATTAAACCACAAACACTTCATTATATGCCTCTTACCTCGCTGATCTGCATAAACGGGGAGAAACACTTAACCACTGGCAACACTAATTAATGTCGGGGGCGCTCTGTGGCTTTGGTGGCCTGCTGGCAGCCTCTGCTCGGGCCAAGGGAGAGTCATGGGCGGGACACAGGTGGGGTTGGGGGTGCCACAGGCAGGGGGTTCTGGGGTTGGGGTGGAGTGGGTAAGACGTCACGGGTGGGGACACTGAGGGACTTCTGACTTCCCTCGGCACTTGGGAGTGCTGGGGCAGGTGGAGGAGGCACCGTGTTTGGCCTGAGGAAAATCCCAGTCCGATGGGGAAAGAAAGACCCCACACTAGGATCTTCCCGGTTTGGCGGGGAAGACAAGGTCCTAACTTTGGAGCGTCCCACGCAGGTGGGGCCTGCGCAGTCTCTGCCCCAGGAAGCTCGCGGTCTAGTTCCCCCTGAGCAAAGGCCTACTCTCTGGTGGAGACCCAGCCTTCCGCCTAGGGGGCCCGGAGTCAGAGAGGAGAAACAGCTCTACCCCTGGAAGACCCATCCATTAAGAGGCAATGTGGGGAAAAAAAATCAGTGTTTGGAGGCAGGCAAACCGAATACGGGGCCCCAGCAAAGGTACTTATCCTCTCTTAACCGCGCTTTGCTCATCTGTAAAATAGGCACTTAGCTTCCCATTAGCGGCCGCAACCGGGGAGAAAGCAGGGCCTGCCAGGCTCACCGGTGTCACTGAAGATGAGTGTGTAGCAGGCCTGGCCGAGAGGGGCAGGAAGCCAAGGCACACACAGGGAGGGGAAGGGGCCAGGGAGGCCTCACAGATCCCCTGCCTGGGAGTGTCCAGTTTGGGGGCCCACACCGGAAGGACTTTGGGAACCAGAACTTGCCTGAGCTCACCATGCAGTGCGGGGCGCCATGACCGGGGTCCTGCTCCGTCCAAGCCAGCAGACAGACAGGGAGACCGTGCTGGAGCTCTTAAGACCAGGAGAGCACCCTCCGCGCCCCAGAACGTCCTGAGAGGGGGAGCAGAGAAGGCGGGAAAGCCGAGGGGTTCTGGTTTGGGAGGTCACAGCGCGTTGCCAGACGAGTCTTTCTGATTGCGAATGTAATTTCCAGGAGCCCCTGCCTCCAAGACCTCAGTCCTCCCCACCCCCTCCAAGCCGCACACTCACGGCTCCTCACCTCACTGTGGCCTCCCGGCCAAGCTATGCTTCCCTGGCCACGCAGACTCAGAGAGGAAAACCAGGCCGTTGGCTGGGAGGGGGGACTACGATTGCGTGGAGTCTTCCTCCACGCTTCTTATGAGCCCCAGGTTCTCAATGTTTACATTATATTAATCAGAGAAAGACCCAGAATGCTGCAGACCTCCCTCAGCATCCTCATTATAGGGGAACCCCGGGGAGGTGAGGGGAGTGGCCGGTGGCTTTGCTCTTGCCTTTCCCCAAGGAGCAGCCCCTGGGCTTGAAGCCAAGTGGGTCTGGACTTAAATCCCAGCTCTGCCTCCCACGGGCTGTGCATCCTTAAGCAAGTCACTCACACTCTCTGAATTGGTTTCCTTACTTGCAGAGGAGAGAGGAGGACCTGCCCTTGAAAGGGCACGAGGTAGGATCATGCGTGAGCAGCGCTTCGCCGGCAGCGAGCGTCCAGACCACACCGGGGCCTCCTCCAACCCTGGCTGCTGCCTCGCAAAGGTCGATGAGAAAGAAATGACCTTTCTTCCCACCCAGGCAGAATGGTCCCCGGGGATGCCCAAGGCCAGGCAGAGTCCCGCTCCTCCCGACAGGGCGGCAGCTGGCCTGCTGTGTCCAGAGGGGCCCGCCAGCAGCCCCGGCCCACTTACCCGGATTAGTTCCCAGCTGGGTAACTATTTACACAGGCTGCCAGGCCGGTGGTACATCATAATTATATATTATATGTATTAATACTTCACCTTTCGCCAGCACTGCATCTGGGCCCGTCAAAACATGAACCAACATTAATCAATTAAGCTTCCAGCCTCCCTGACCGACTGTAGTTATTAGCTTCCCCTTTCCTCCCCGAGGGGGTGGGGAGCAGGGCTCCCCCAAGGTTACAGCCCTGCACGGGCTGGCTCTCCTCCACTGCCCCTGCCCCATGCGGGGCGGCATCACGTGGGCTCATCAGCCACCCCCAGGCTTGATCTCAAGGGTGCTGTGATGTCCCTGGACCCTGGTTTTTGGCAGGGAGCTAAGTCCTTCCATGAGGTGCCCCAGCTCTTGCGAAACCCTGGGCCCCACAAGCCCTATGCCCTCCCCGTCTGGGGGCTCGGCAGCATTGCCCTTGAAGTGCGTGGGCGAGCCGGCCCCAGTAGCCCCCCCGCCCCGGGCTATAGCTACTTCGGATGAGTCCTTAATACCTACCCAGCTCACTGTACACAGATGCCAGATTCTGATTCCCATGGCAACCCTAGAGAGCACATTGGTATTGTTATTTCCATTTCGCAGACGAAGGAGCAGAGGGAGGCCTTGAAAGGCTAATGGCCCGTCCAAGGTCACAGGGCCCCAGTGTGGCAGAGTCGGGACTGAAACTCGGGTCACTCCTGGGGCAACTCCCAGGCATGGGTGAGGGTGTCTCTGTGCTGCACGCAGTGCTAAGCACTGGGGTAAAGGGTCAGCTCTGTTGTCCGGGGGTCACAGTGGGGAGCAGGCAAGAGCACAGATGACAAAGGTAAGAAATGAAATCCAGGCACATACAAAGAGCCGTGGGACCAGGGAGCAGAGGGTAGGGGAGCAAGGAGGCAGAGCAGTGGCTTCTGGGCTAGAACTTGGAGGACATAAGGAGGGGTTAGGGAGGGATGCTTTCCAGCCAGTAACAACATGAGCTAAGCCATTCAGGCCCAGAGAAAATGCGGTTGCCTGTGTAGCCCAAGTTCATCCTCTCCCCTCCCCTGTCTCTCTTCTCTCCCCCTCTCCTGACCCATCGTTCCCCTCTCCTTTCTTTTCTCTTCCACAGAAGAGGAACTCTAGAGACCCCTGAGGCTGGCTAGAATCTGCAAAGATCCTGGAGGACTGCCTGGAGAAGGAGTGAATCTAGCAGTCCTGATCCCGTGGCGCTCTCAGCCTCAGTGGGGACCGGCAAGGGGGCATGAGTGAGATCCCCAGGTGCCCAGCCCCCGTCACCCCCAGCCCCTCACGGCTGGCTGGCTCTCCCTGGGGACAGCGTCCCTCTCTCTGCTCTGACTTCGGCATCCCTAAAAGGGAAGCATTCTCAGCACTCCCTGCGTCACAGTCAGGAATGCGTGTGCGCTCTCTCAGGGCAGGACCCAGCACAGAGTCAGGGAGGCGACAGGGCCGACCCCGGTCCAGGCACTAAGGCCAGGAAGAGAAGCCTCGATGGCCACTTGCGGCTCTCCCAATGCTTTCCTCCATTGCCGAGTAGAATCTGAGGCAGCTGAGGGCACGAGGCTTTAAACGGGAAGGTTTAAGCAAAAGCTGGGGCTGCCAGGCTTGAGGGGGCAATGCTGTGCTCAGAGAAGAGAGAAGAGTAGAAGGTCAGATGCCATCAGAGTCCCCTGGAAGGAGAGTCCAGGCAGGAGGCAAATACAAACAGTCTCAGGCAGGAGATACAAATGGGAGAATCAGTCTGTGTAGAGGCATTAGGGAGTGGTGGGGACTGCGGTGAAATGGGGAATGTGTGCTCTGCCTCAAGGTATGAATATAACTAACACAGAGTGCGGGTGGGGACAGTGGGTGGAAGGTGCTGGACCTGGGAACTGACGCCACACCTGTAGCTAACTCAGCACACTGCCGTGGCAGGCCCTGCCCTGCTCTGGGCCTCTACTTGCCCATCTGCTCAATGAACATGCAGGCTTGGTGCTATATGGGGCCTCCGGACCCCTCAGCAGTTGATGAAAGGGGATAAATCCCTGGCTCTCCGGGCAAACGGTGGTGGGTCCAGCAGACGCCTTGTGAGGTAACGGGAGCCAGAACTCGAGCCCCAGCCCCCCCACAATGGTCACCACCCCCTTGCCATCCCTGCTTCACGACCTTCCCGACCTTCCACGACTGCCTCATCTGCAAAAGGAGGACCAGACACAAGGCGATGGGGTTTAAAGAAGACCCATTTGGCACCTGACTCAGAAGAAGCCCTCCCCCATCCCGCCCGCCTCGTGGGCTAAGTGCGTGACTGCAGCCATCTTCTTGGTAGCCAAACCCTGCTCTTTCCTCCCTGAGATGAGCCCGGTCTCCAGGGCTTGGCTGAGCGAGGAGAGTGTCCAGCTCCAGGCGGGGGACTGGGCTGGGGTGGCTGGTGCCCCACAGAGCCCACCCCATCCCTCCGACCAGGCCCCCTCTGCATGCCGTGGGCGCAAACCTTCTGAGGTCCAGTACGGCTATCCACAGTGGTGCAGGGATGGCCAGTTTGAGGGAACAAAACCATTACAACGGCGACATGGTCTGTGCCCAGGCCAGAGCAGCACCCCGGGGTGGTCCCCATATCTCTCCCGGCTGCCTCTCCAAACCAGCAGGGGACAGGACGAACATATGTCCACATGCCCCTTTCCCTGTGGTGCCACAAAGCCCACCGCCCCCGCTGGGAGGGCCCCTGTGCCCTCAGGGGCTCTCACACAGGACCCCCCCAGAGCCGGCAGCGCATGCCCATCCTGCGTAGCCCGTGTGGCAGGGGCTGTGCCAGGTTCTTGCACTGAAGGATCTCTGTAGTTCTTCCCTTTGCCCTGTAGGGCAGCCTCTTCAGGTCCCTAGTCCACAGCACTGAGGCTCAGAGAGGCCAAGGGGGCTGTGCAGGTGCGCACAGCTCCTACCCCATGAGTCACAGGGACCCAGCCACAGCAAGGTGCCTCCCAGAGGGCTACCACCCAAGAGCCTTGGGAGCTGTCCATGGTAGACTGTGAGGGGAAGCCTCAGGAGCAGGGCAGGACCCTCATGTCCCCTACGTGCCAGAGGCCAAAATACATGGCGATGGAAACCAGGTCCGAAATCTCCATTAAGAGGAATAGAGATGCTGGCCGGCAATGCTGTCTGCCAGGCCCCTGCCTACCTGCTGGGCTCCTTCCAGCCAGACGGCACTCAGACCTCTCCTCCACCCTGCAAGGGTACGGAGGCTGGCCCTGCTCGCCAAAGCTGGAAATGACTCAGAGAGGCCAAGCAGCTCACTCGAGCTCCCACATCACCAGAAAGGCCACACTGGACCGTGAGCTCGAGACCACCTGGAACTGAGTCTGTGGGATCTGCTTTCTCCATGCCCTCTGCTCAAGCATCACGTCTGCAGCGGGGCTGCTCTGACCCCACCTGGAGCCTCTGAATTTTTACTCCCCCCACCCACCTCCCCGCCGATGCAATGTCTGTCTGCCCCACCAGAGTTTGGCTCTGGGAGAGCAGGCACATGGCGGGGGAAGACACGGCTGGTCCTCAAACCGAATCTGTGGGGCAACGGAGTAAATTCATTCATTCATTCACTCACTCATTCATTCATTCATTCAACAAGCATGTCCTGAGCACCTGTCATGTGCCAGGGCCAGTCCTGGGCACCGAGGAGATGGTAGGGTACAAAGAAGAATCCCTGCCCCCCACCACCGACCCTACATCCTCGTGGGGAAGACAGGTAACAGAACAGAGAGCAGGGACACGAGTGGTCAACGTCACATAGAAACAAGAATGATAAAGCGGGTCACAGGGATGGACGGAGACGAGGCAGGTGACCACACATCCCGGGGTGGCTGGGCCAATCTGGTGCAGTCCCATGTCCCGTGGGGAACCATTATCGGTCCTTTTACCCCTAAAATTATCCCATTTGAATAACAAATTCAGTGGCCACCCTTGTGATAGGAAACGCTATTGGGCTATCCTTGATTAGGTCGTGGGGCAAAAACTGTTGGTTTCACCAATATCCAGACAGAAGTATTTCCCCACTGCCCTGAAGTTAAGAAGAGCCCATGACTCAGTTACGGTCACTGGAAGGAGGTCCTATGTCACCTGTCACATCCAGACCTGGCCCCAGACATCCCGTGAAGCGCTCTGCCACTCACACGTGTGAGTTACCGGTCAGCAAATATTCACTCCCCTCCCCGGCCTGGCATGAAGTCACTTCCCCTCCCCGTGGACATGGGGTTTGGCCATATGACCTGTTTCGACCACTGGGGAGTGGCGGTAAGTGATGCTGGCGGCTCTGGACCTGGGCCCCTGAAAGACCAGTTGAGACCCTTTCTGTATTCTTCTTTCTTCTCACTCTGCAGCAGGTGGGGGGCCCCAGGTGGCCTGGGGGGGGTGACAGAGACACACGATGGAGGAGTCTGGGACCCCTGAACCACTGTGGCGAGGTGAGTCACCCAGGGGAACCTCCGAGTAAATGTAGGCATAAATATTCTTTGACTTTGCCCGAGCAAGAAATACACTTTCATCAAGTTAGGTCATGGAGAGTTTGGAGTTATTTATTACAGCAGCTTGCGTTAATTAACGTGACAATGACAAGCCATCAGTGAAGGGCTCTCAGAGGACAGAACATGTGAACAGAGATCTCAGGGAAGTGAAAAAATTGCACAGCACAGGCAAAGGCCCCAGAAGTCCCAGTGACCCAGGGCGCTGAGTCTCATCCCTCCCCACCCTGGCCCTATGGCTCGGGTCACCTACCCTGCCCGAACCTTGGCCTTCTCTGGTGTAAACTGGAATGGGCACTGCCCCAGTTTTGTCCCCGGAAGGCACGAGGTGGGGAGGCTGATGTGGTAGTAGGAACCAGGAGCCTTTGAAGGCAGGTCTCTCCTGCCTCAGCCGACACACTCTCCATTTCGAACGGTCCAGAATGCACTGGCATTGTAACCCTACTTGGCAGGATCATGTCAAGGTGGCACTTGTTCCAGGGAACGTGTGGGGGGGCCTGGATGGGGTAACTAGATTACCTGGCAGATACTGCTCTGAATTCAGGGATTTCAGCCCCTCCCCACCTCTGACCCCCAGGAAAGTGCTAAGAAATCAATTTAGAGCCCAGGGAGGGTCCAGGGAGGAGGGAAGGCCCAATTATTTGTGGATGGCCTGGTCCCCAACTAAGTACTTAGGCACCTGTCCCCCCACCCAGCCCCACAAGCAACTCTTCAAGGAGGCCAGCATTCCTGTCCCTGGCTGCATGGCCTCCAGCACCTGGGGCTAAAACAGCGTCCTGCAACAGGTGTCTCCAGGTGTCTCTAGTCCCCCTGGGCACAGGGATTGGTGCCCCGCCGAAACCTGGCTTTAAGCCGCCTTAAGTATCTTGAGATTCCCCTCCGACCCAGGACCAGGTGTCATATACACACTATCTCTAATCTTCCCCACCTCCTCCAAGGTAGTTATTATACCCATTTTCCAGAGGAAAAAACTGAGCCTCCAAGAAACCCGCAACAGCGGGTTCTACCCCAGATCAACCCTGTTCCAGAGCCTACATTCTTGCTACTGAGTACACGAACATGTGAATTGCTATGAGAATTGTAATGCCCATTTTACAGATCGGGAACAGAAGCGGGGAGTGACTTACCCAAGGTCACACAGCTGGATGACGGAGCCAGGGTGGGGAGATGGGTTCACCAGGGTCCTACTTAGCAGAACCCTTAGAAAGAGACCTGTGATTTGCATGATCTGCCCACATCATCACAGCAGGGGGCAGGGGTGGTGGCGGGGGTGGGGGCTGGCCTCCACCGAGAGCCCATAGTGCGTGGACCAGTTATGCAGCTGAGTGATGCTGGGGATGCAGGTCCATCTCTGGGCATCCAGCCAGGATGGGGGAGGCAGGATATATCACCCCTTATTATTAGCAACATTAGCTCCATGATTCGCAAGCATTCACGGTATTGACACTAATGATTAGCACAGCAATAAGACTGAGCCTCTGGACCGTGCCAGAACACCCACCCCGTCCCTCTGTGCATGCCATCCCCACCTTGCAAGGCCCGCTCAAGTCTGTCCCTCCCCCTGAGACTTTAGGGACTGTCCCAGCCCCAGTGGCCTCCCCCGAACACCATACGCTCCCCGCTGTGGCACGCCTCCCCCACAGGCTTGCTAGTCCTGTCTCTCAGCACTGACCAGCAGGGGCTGTGGCCAGCGGGGATTGGGGACAGAGGCCAGGCTCACGGATGCACATGCACCTGACCTGTTGGTTCAGGGGAGGTGAGCTGCAGGGGTCCTTCCAAGAACATGGAGCCCTGAACCCTCTCCATGCGCTCAGCCCGCCATGGGCCCGGGGATGGTGAGCTTGTCCTGTTGACACTGTCAGAGGTCACGGACACTTAGATTAAGTACTGGGTTTATGCTCCTGCTTTTTTTAATGGGTATAAAACACTAACTTGTTTGTGCGGGGGTAGACTGGGGACTTTGTACTTGACAAGAAACCACCTCATTCGCTCAAAGATAAAACATTCTCTAAATTATACAGGCTTGTTTTTTCCACTTTTTCTTTTATTTCCCCACTTCTTCTAAGCAATGCAATAAGCTGTAATAGGAGGCCTCTCACTCACTGTGGCCTGCACTCCTTCCCATGTCACACCTCTACCGTGTGCCTTCTCTGTGCCAGACCGACCTTGCGCCAGGCACCGGGGCTGCAGAGGGGAACACAAAGGACCTGGCCCCCTTGTCCTGGTGCAGCTTACACTCTGGGGTGTGGCCAGAGCCTGGATTCTAGAGCTAGAAGGCCTGGGTGCAAATTCCACATTGACCACCAACCAGCTGTGTGGCCTTGGGCAAATTACTTAACCTCTCTGGGCTTCCGTGTCCTCATCTGTAAAATGGATATAATAATAGTACCTCTCTCGCGGAGTTGTGGATTTAAAGGAGTCACGCGTATAAATTCCTAGAACAGTCTCAGCCTGTAGGAGGGAGAAAATCTTCAAAAGGAATAAATTCTAGTGGGGCATCACATGAAGCGCCAACCGACACGTGACTGGGTAAAAATATGAATGATAGCAAAGAATGCCCTAAAGCATGGCTCAGATGTGTTCACAGAGGTTGAAAGTGGGAGAGAGAGAGAGAGACAGCATTTGGATGGGGGTGGCCGGGGAGGGCATTTCCTAGGCCTTTTCATTGACGTTGCAGAAAGGGAAGGCAGCAGCTGTGGGAAGATCCTGCTAAGAGTGATCCTAGCAGAGGAAAGGAAGTTCCAAGTCCAAAGGCCTGCAGGCTGGACAGCTCCTGCCCCCTGGAGAGGAGAGCGGGAGGCCGGAGTGCCCAGAACCGAGTCAAGGTGCAGGAGAGCAAGACAAGGGGAGGTCAGAGAGGGAGGCCACCGCTGGAGGAGGCAGGGTAAGGACTGGGATTTGGCTTCAAGTACAATGACAGACCTTGGAGGGTTTTAAGCCTGGAAGCAATCGGATCTGATTTACATTTTAATAACATCTCTCTGGACTCGGAGAGGAGCTGAGCGCAGGAGGGCGAGGGGAGGCAGCCACGGAGACCAGCTGGGAGGCCGCGGCAGGCAGGGGCAGGCTCGCGGTGGCTGGACCGGGGGTGCCAGGGACAGGGCAGAAAAGCAGCCAGACTCGGGATGCACCGGGGGAGGAGCCGCCTGAACTTGTTCTTAGGCTGGACTTGGAAAATGAGAGGAAGACAGGGTGACTGCTTTTTTTGTTGCTGTTGTTTGGGGCACCTGTTAGGAGACACGTTTTATTTCTGACCCTGCCATTAATTCACTGTGTGACCTTGAGTATGTTACCTAACCTCTCTGAGCCTCGATTTCCTCCTTTATGAATTAGGGATAGTATTATCTGGCCCCTTATAGGGTTTGCTGTGAGGATCTATCAAGATAAGACACAGAGATTTAAGAGCTCTGAACAGAGAAGGGAGGAAGGGGGTTTGGGGGTGGCTGGCAGGGATGTTGGGCCTGATTCTGGACCCACTTGGGACCCTCGGTGGCTCTGACCTTGGCCAGAAACCAGTTCCAACTCCCCTGCCCATCAAATGAGGTTGACCAGAATGGTCCTCTAGCTTAGAGATCCACTCCCGCCTGGCCCCAAAGCAGGGCTTCTACCCTGAAGCTGTGGGGGTATGGCAGGGGTGTGGTTGGGGGGCTGGTGGGCGAAGCAGCCTGGTTCTTCCTTGTCACAACCCTCCCCTGCGTCGGAGCCAAGCTCCCAGGAGGACCCAACCAAGGTCACTGGCTGAGTCATGCAGAGGTGCAAAGCAGGTCTGAGCTGCCCCATCTGCCTCTTTGTCTGAAAAGATGGAGGAGCAGTCCTCAAACTGATGGAAGCCTGCTGGACACAGGGCTGCCGAACCAGGCCGTCTGAGACGTCTGTGGCCAGGGATCTGCCCTCCCTCCCTTACCCGAAATCAGGGAAGGATGGAGAGTGGCGAGGATCTGCCATTAATCATACACACCCCCCGCCCGCCCCCGCCACCCTCCAGCCGGAATCTCTCAGTGGTACTCTCACTCCTTCGATACTCTTGTTTTCCCTGTTAGATGGGTATCTAAACGGGATCAGAGAAGGTGAGCAACGGCCCACGGTCACACAGCAATACCAGGTTCGGTGCCAAGTTCATGCTTGGTCCACTGGCCTAGCAGAAGCCACACGAATCTCCACCCAAAGACTAAGTCGGGCTTCTGTCCCTCTGTTCCTCCAGGAGGCTGGGACCAGAGACAGAACACAGCCCATGGGTGCTTGCTGAAGGTATAAATAAAGGAGTGGCAGGAGTCCTTCCTAGTTCTGGGCTCCATCCCCTGACAGAGCCTTGACCCCAGCAGAGGAGCCCAAGGGCAGCCCCAATTTGGATTTATCTAACCTCCGTCCTCAGGCTAGCAGTGCCCCTGTACATCATGAAACCGCTCCACTCCTGCCCTGAGAAGCCGACATGAGGGATGTCATTTCATTAGGTCCTCCCCACCCCTCTCTTTGGACTCCAAAACATCTACATAAATTACAGCCCCAATATTTATTGCTTCTGGGTTGTGCTGGCAAGAGCGTGTGTGCACGCCGTGTCCTGGCAGAGGGAAGGTCACTCCAGGACTGTCTCCCTGTCTCCGTCCCTGTCCCAGGGCCCGGGACCTGCTGGGGCATCCGGGAATGGGTGGCCTCCAGGGGCCTGGGAGGGGCAGGGGCGCTCGGGCCCTGGGAGGGGAGGGAGGTGGGTTTTATGGCAGAGTTTTCACATGGTTGGTTTTGCCATTAACTTTGAATGCCTTTGTGGGTCTATAAAGTTCCCCATGGTGGTTTATAGGGAGTATGAATCGAGGAAATTGGTGGCAAAAACAGGGTAATGGGTGGCTTTCAGACACTCACACAAGGGTCAGGGAACAAAGGCTGAGAGGTGCCATCTAGCCACAGAAACCATTCCAGTGATAACTTAAAAGAAAAATTCACATAAATTCCTTTCTGTTTTGCCCCCAAAGTCTGCTTCTCCATGCACAGAAACGGTTGGCAGGATAATCACCGCGGAGTTAACAGCGGTCATCTCTGAGTACTGGGATTTTCTTTTTTGTGCCTTTCTAAATGCTCCAAATTATTTCCAGCTTTCGGGTATTACGTTTGTAATTGAAAAAAAAAAAAAAAAGGTGATTTTTAAAAGTCAGATAATCCAAAACAGCAGGAAAGAATGTTTTCTGAGGCACCCACGATTCACCCACGGTAATAACCCATCACTGGGGCCCCATTCGAGCATCTCATTTTTTCTCAACATGATTCTCTAGCTTGAAAGAGGGGGAAACTGAGGCATGGAGAGTTAACATGTCTTACTCAAGGTCATGTAGAAAAAGAGCCCCAACAGGAGCCAGCATCCTTCCCCTCCCAGCACGGCCTTCGTCCCGCTCTGTCCAGGTTCCTTGCTGGCCTGGGGTGGGGGAGGGGGTTACAGCAGGCAATCCTAAGATGGGGTGAGGGGCATACACTTCAGACGGTCCTGGGCATTCTTTTTGGGTGGTCTGAGAGGCTATGGAGTCTTCTCTGGTCAGACCGTGACTCTGGTCACCTAGAACTATCTGGTGCTGTCTTCAAGGGTATGGGGGACTGGACCTAGATGCTTCCAGAAGGTTCCAGACCCAGGCTAGACTAGGTCAGGGTTGAACAGAAGCAGGGACTGGGTATGCAGGGAAAGGTGGGTCCCATGCTCTCAGGGACAGGGAGTGGAGTCAAATCCGCTGTGGCAGTCACAGGCAGCTTGAGCAGGGAGGAAACAGGGAACAGCCCCACATCTGGGCAGAGCCTGGCTGGAGGGGGTACAGGAGGTGCGAGGGCCCTGGACTCCCTACACAGAGCACAGGAAGGGGTGCTTGCAAAGGATCTGGGGGCCCTGGTCTTCCCCACTCAAGTCAGATTTCCAGAGAGGGTGTCCTGTCCCAGGGAAGGGCTGTGGCACCGGCCCTGGGGGTGGGGAACAGTGACCCCTCCCCCAAATCCAGCCCTCCTTCCTCTGCTTGGGTCTTCCCAGAGACAGCCACGTGAAAACACCATGAGCCGGAAACAGAACGGACAGTCACCTTGTTTTTAGACTGAAACGTGATTAAACTACAGGAGCGCTGACTCTACCTTCGGGAGGGGTCCCACTCCCATGTGGGCAACAGAGCCCCTGCCATCACAGGCCTTAGTCTGGGGGAGACACAGTCCTCCCTGGAGAGGTCCCACATCTGATGGAAGAGACACAAGTCCTCTACCATTTGAGAACTCCCGATCTAAGAGAGGACCCTCACCCAGAAAAGAGATCTTGAATATCTTGAATAGAGACACAGAAATGAAGGCATGGGCCCGCTGGGTTATCTGCATTGGCTGGGCTCCCGAGGGACTCGAAATCCAGAAAGAGAGAAAGGCACAGAGAGCATCAGGAAGACCTCCCTGAGAAGAGGATTTCTCTGGCCCCTGGAAGTCCGACCCCGCCCTGCCAGGCTTTCAGGTCAGGGCCGCTACCAAGGCCGACTTCCTGTCCACCCTCCCAAGGGATTCATGGTGCAGAAGAAGAGGGTGCTGGACACTGAGCAGGAGAGCAGGGACTGGACACCCGCGTAAGGGGTACAGGAGAGGCCAGGGGTTTGGACTTGATGCCAGGGCACTGGGGAGCCATGGAAAGTTTTAAGCGGGGAGGAGAGGGATCCAACTTGTGATTTGAAAAGATCAGCTGGGTTGCCGGGAGGAAGAGGCAGTGGCGGAGAGGAGGGGAGGCAGGAGACCAGGGCAGGGACTGATGTGGTCATCCAGGCGGGTGATGAGGGACCCCGCCTGAGGGCCTGGTGGAGGATGCTGGATGGTGGTCCTGAAACACTGTACCCTGAGCCCCACTGGCCAGAGGGGTGATGAGGTTCAACGACTCTGCCTCCGAGCAGCTGCCTGGCTGGGCTCAAGGACGCAGACCCAGGGTCCTCTGCAGATGCCTGCTGGTCTGTGACAGCCCTCGCAGCTAGACGCCGGGCATCTGCCCCAACGAGGCACATGCGGGGCCAAGGTCAGCTTCATGAGTCCCGTGCCTAGGAGGAGAAAGCCCTGGGATATTCTGGGGTCCCCCGGATTGGGACAGCCAGAGAAACATTAGATCACAGCCTCCGGTTCCCCCAGCAAAACATTCAGGTCCTGATTGGATCCTTCAGCTGCCAAGGCCACGGGCCACCCCTGCCTGCTGAGTCCTCCATCTGGCTGGGCATGTGTCCCACTGGCTAGTGAAGCCTTCAAACCAGGCCATGCAGGGGTCAGGCCGAGGCCTGAACTGACCCATCTGGGAGAACAGCTAATAAGCCCCCCGATTTGCATATATGCAAACAAGGCTCCACTGCCGACAGAGCAATTATCATACCCTTCCACCTGGCCAGGCAGCCAGGATTGGCTGCAGTGCCTGGTCTCATCACTGGGGCTCAGAGCCTTGCTTTTCCTCAGCAGAGCCCTGAGTGGGTGGGGAATGAAGTCCCAGACTGGGCCTGATGCTCCCTTCCAGGCGGCGAAAGAGTCTGTGCAGGGCTTTCCAAGGAGGGCCAGGGAGGGCCTAAAGTCCTGGAAAGATCTCCTTGGCCTTGCTCTCTTACCTTTTATTTTGGGCATAAGGCAGGGCCATCAGGTCATCAGACAAGCATGGGACATGTGACCATCCCAGTTCTGATAATATGGCAGAAGGGAACAAGTTCAGGCTTTGACTCAGAGAGGCCCAAGTGCTAATCCTTACTACTACTACTTGCTGCTGTGTGACTTTGGGTAAGTGAACTGACTTCTCTGGGCCTCAGCAGTCTCATCGGTGAAATGGACACACTGCTTCTCACCAGGCTGTTGTGAGGGCTCACAAAGTCCTTACAGGTGAAGTGCGAGGTGCGGAGCAGCCGCTCGTGGAAGGGCATCCCCTTGCCACCGGTCGCTGGGACAGAGCGAGAAGCAATCCCTCGTTTCTCTTCTACGTCTCCTCTCCTCGCTCTGCTGGTGTTTGTTTGGCTGGCTTTTTTTGTTTGTTTTTTTAAATCTCAACTGTTTTAGATTGTGTAAAGCATATTTCCATCCAGTAACTTAGGACACTGCTGGTGAAGTTGGCTGGGGACATGTCCCCATTTTACAGATAAAGAAATTGAGGTCCAGAGAGGTGAAGCCACTTGCTCAAAGTCCCCCAGCAGGCTGGCAGTAGATCAGGGCACTGGGTCCCCAGGCCCCTCGCTCTCGAGCCCCTTCCGGCCACAGCAGCTGGTGGAGAGCCGCAGTGCCCCACACATCTGTGCCTCAGCCTCCCTCCCTCCTCTCTCTCAGCCCTCAGGCGGTCATACTGCCCCCGGGGTTCCTTGTTCCAGGCTCTCTTTTGGCTAAGGCCACCATTCTGCTGTCTGCCTGCTGAGGACCTGATGACAGCCAATCCCGCTCAGAGAGTAGGAAGTTCCTCTTGGTGTCTAGCGGGAATATCTCTTGCTTTAAAACTAACTTGTATCCTCTCTCTCTCTCTCTCTCTTTTTAATCATTGGCAGATGGGGAAAACTTCGGCTTAGCATCCTCTTCGTTGAATAACCATTGTTATCATCATAATAAATGGAACGGAAACAAAGCTTTCAGCTCCTGTCTCCCTCTTTCTCTGTCTCTATCTCTATCTGTCTCTTTTCCTGGTCTCCTCACCAGAGAAGACCCTGGCCTTAAGGTCCTTTAACCTTTCCTCTCCAAAGCCAAGTCTCACATCATGGGTGCTCATCTTTCTTCGAACTCTCATTGCCCCAGGATCCTGCACCACGAGGTGCCTCCAGAAGGGGGTGTGGAAGGAGAAAGTGGGGGAAAGGAGTTGAGGGTTCAGAGCCCTCCCCATGTGGGCTGTAAGCGGTCATCTCTCCACACCTGCTGGGTGCCCTGTGTGTGCAGATTCGTGTCCAGGGCTGCGAGGAGCAGAGGGATGCTCAAGACACACACACACACACACACACACACACACACACACAGACACACACACACAGACACACACACACAGACACACACACACAGACACACACACACACACACACACACACACACACACACACACACGCTCTGTGTTTCCCCCAAAGAACCACAGGGCAAGGATACATGGTCTCCGGCCTCAGGGAACAGACGGGAAGAGGATTATAATCTTGGGTGTAAATGCCAGGAAGGAAGGAAGCCTATGGGCGTATGGAGTAGGGAACCCCTCACCAGCCCAGGCTTCTAAGAAGAGGTGACTTCTGATCTGAATCCCGAAGGACATCTTGGCATGAGCCAGGGGAAGAAGAAGGAAAGGCAGGGCAGGCAGGGGGAACAGCAGGACTAAAGGCCTAGAGACAGTGAGCGTGTGACGCGTTCGCGGAAGCGGAGTCCTCATTACAGAAGTGTTTGCCTGCAGGCACGTGCACACACAGGCTCTGTTCTGTGCTTTACAAAGACTCACAAAATCCCCACAGTTGCCCCAAAGGTAGGTAGAGCGATGGCTTGGTTTGAGGTCCCCCAGATATAGACTCAGGAAACAGTCCTGGTGCAGGTGGCTTCCTTGGAAGGTGACCCAGTAAACATGAGCCAGAGAAGGCAGCCAATAGTGGGTGTGTCATCACACCCTGTGGCAGTCCCCAGCCACTGTGGGCGGCTGGAGCTCCATCCCACCGGGGATCTCCGGGAGCCAGTGCGGAAGGTGCGCCCAGAGTGTCCAACTCAGAGCAAGGACGCATGACATCCATCCTACCCCTTCCTGTCCATCCTGGCTTGAGGGCTGCTTTTGGGGACACCAGCTCTCTGTCCATCTGGCCTGTCCTGTGCCCAGACAGGGTAGGGGGCTGCCACTCCCAGGCAGAGGGTCACAGTGAGCAGACGCCGGCTCCCCGGGAGGGGGCGTGGCTCTGACAGTGTCTGCAACCACAACAGCCCTGCCTCACGGAGGAGGAAACTGAGGCCCAGGGCATGCCAGTGACCAGTGCCAGGTCACAAGCCAGCACACTTGCTTGTGGGGTCAAACTCAGAGCCTGAGATCCTGACCACAGAGCCACGCTGCCCAACGGTGGTGTACTCCCGGCAGGAGGGCAGAGGAGTATGTGAATGATGAAGACAGACAAGAAAGAGGCCAAGAAGCGCAGAAGGCCAAGACTTTCTAGAAGGAGAGAGGAGCCTCGAGATGTTCCAGGCCCTAGGGAAGGTGCTGGGGAACCCCAAGGACCTCAATCAGTGAGGTCCAGACAGGGCTGCCCCAGAGGCCAAGGTTCTGAGGCTGAATCAGGTTCCCTTCCCTTCGGTTCAGCGGACTCATTTTCCCAGCCCCGACTACTAGAATTTCCTGTTAGACATGGCTTTCCCGGTGGGAAGGGAAGAGTGTATTTATTCATGCAAAAAGTCTTACAAAGGTTTAAACATTTGCATGCATTTGATTATGTATGTCACAGACTATCCGTATTGAAAAGGACAAAAAAAAAAAAAAAAAAAAACTTGCAACAGGGACTATCCCAGAGAATCTGGAAAATACAGCCTCTGTGCCCTGGAGAGATGCCGAGGACACGGTTATGGATGTGGGTTTTGGCATTCCCGCCAGGACTGGGCACACAGCGAGCAGGTGCTTTTCAAGGGCTTGATGAGGGAATGTCTGGGTCTGAATATTACTCTCTCACAGATGCTGTGCCTCAGTTTCCTGACTTGCAGAAGGTCAGTCAAGTCCACAGAAAAGGGATTTTAGGTGCCATAATTCAGGGAAAGCCTTGAGCATGAGCTTGGTTCAGAGCAGGTGCTCAGCTCACAGTGGTGGTAGCGGCAGGAACACAATCATGGGGTGAGAAAGCAGACGCAGGGCGGGCGTCCTGAGAGTCCCCCACCCCACTGCAGAGGAGACCCCACTGTGGATGTCCTGGGCCCACACGGTAGACCAGGGCAGCAAAGCACCCAAAGAGACGTTCATTCAGTGAGGGACGGGGATGCTGGACAAATGCCCCAGCTGGGGAGGGTGATCCTGAGGGACGTCCTGCATTGCCTCCCAGGCAGTCTGGCTATACCTTGTACCGTTTTCCTTCCTTCTTCTGCCTCACTCCTTTCCTCCCTTCTGGTGCTTCCTGGGGTCCCTCCCCAGTAAACTACCTGCACCCAAATCCTTGTCTCAGGCTCTGCATTGATGGGAACACCCAAAGCAAATGCTACATACAGCTCCCAACACCGAAGACCTGAGTCGTACATACCACCTTTATTCCCACTTACTTCCCAGGCCTTCCAGGGACTGAGTGAGATAAACAGCAGGACAAAGATGAGGAACAGAAGAAAGAGAGGCCACATGTCCCACAAGGGATTATTAGATATCCGCGGTGAGATAAGGGTCTTAAAGCTCGCTGATTCTATAGTCCAAGTGTGGGACTCAGGCACAGCCTCCAGCTCTGCTAATTCCCGCTGCACCCGTGCCTGTCGCTTAGGGCTCCCGTCTGTCACTTAGGGCCCCGTTCCCTTCAGCCTCGACCCTGGGACAGAAGAACACTTCCCTGAAATGTATCCAAGCTCACCAACCTTGCTTCGAGACAAAGAACATCTTCCATGCTGAGGACCCCGGGGGACCTGGGGCAGGGGGCACAGGGATGGCCCACAGATCCCAACCCCAGGTCGGCGTCATTCAAGGCTGGGCCCTGCCATGTTCCCTCTGCCCACCCCACTCTGAGCTCCTTCCCAACCCGAAAATCTGAGGACAAGAAGACCTTGGCATAAGGGGGCAGAAACAGGAGCCAGGACTGCTGGAGACGGAATCCCAGCTCCGTCACTCGCTATCTGTGTGGCTTTGAATCAGTCCCTTCCCCTCTCTGTGCCTCGGGTCCCTCATTTATAAAATGCGGAATATAACAGAGTTTAACTCGTGGGGTTTTTAATGCAGGTTAAACACATGAATATTTATCAAGTGTTTAGAAGAAAGCCCGGCACACAGTAAGCACTACATAAATATTTGTTAAATAAACACCTATATTGCTTACCTCAAAGGGTTGTGGTGAGATCACCAGATGATAAGAACGCGAAAATCCCTGGTACGCGGTAGAAATCCAGGCAAATGTATCACGGCTATGAATTCTTTCTCCGTTTCTCCAGAGGGTATCCTGTCCGTGGACTTTGTAGTATGGTACACAGAAAAGGGACTCTGAAGGTCCCCCAGACCCCCCCGCTCCTGGAGCCAGGTGGACTATACAGAGCTGCCCCTCCCCCGCGGTGGGACCTGGAGGGCGTGGCTTCGCACTCTCTCCCAGGCCTCAGGTATAGATGGGTAAAGATGGCACCCACCTCTCAGGGTAAGATAAGCACTGGGGGAAGGCAGCTGGCCCAGGCTCCGCCCGCTGAGGAGCCCAGACAGTGTAAGTCTCCTTCCCCAGATCCCCCAAAGGAAGTCACTTGGCTTCCTTGGGGCTCCAGTCATCACCTGTGAAGGGAGTCTGACATGACCCTTCACTGGCTGGTGGGAGGGTGGGTGGGCTGGAGCACGGGAGAGTTAGAGCCCAGGCCCCAGAGACAGCATATGCTCAGTGACAGCCCCATTTTCTTCCAGAAAAATCTGTTGATCAATCTAAATCACAGAGAATCCCCTAATCTCCCAGGCATGGCCGTGGAACTCTATGAAGGATTTCTCTCTCTCGCCGTGATTGACTAAGGCCCTGTCGGAGTGCCGTCTGTCTCGCGGAGCGGGCTGCTGCGGAGAGCGCCAGCCCAGAGCTCAGTCTTGCTGAACACGGTCCTGGGGGAGGACTGAACTCGGGTGCCTGGAATTTCCAGGACCTGTGGGTCAGTCCTGCAGGTGTGGGTCAGGGCCCAATGAGGAGCATAGTCCAGCATCCGTATCCGTCCTCCACAACCAAGAGAAGCCCAGAGATATTTGTGAAAAGGCTCTGGTTCCCATGTGCCTGGCCTGCTTTGGCCTAATGTGTTTGCCTAAACGCTTATGTCCCTGATAAGAGGCCTGGGAGATGAACAGATAGCGCCTGTGAGTAATTAACCCTCCCCCTGGGAGATGAGTCGGCATCAAGTCCAGACCCACAGAAGAACCAGACCAGGAGCGAGGCGGGAGATGACAGGATTTCTCTCCTGGAAGCTTCTGAGGCCCTGTCTCCAAGGGACCAGAACATCCCTCCCAAGTCAAAGGAGTTTGAGACGACCATCCCACCCATACCTAACCTTGCAGGTAGGAAAAGGAGGTCCAGAGAGGGTGAGACACAGCAGGGCAACACAGCCAGAACGGAATCAAGTCTAAACTGTCAGCACAAAAGGCAACTCCCCAGATAAGGTATAGGGGAAACGCTACGGGTGGGAGTCAGGGGAGCCACGGAAGGAGAGACTTCTCATTCATTTGTTCACTCGTTCACCCACTCCTCCGTTCATCATTGAACTAGGAGCAAGTGGTGGGGCGGGGCGCTCTCCAAGGTGCTAGAACACCGCATTTTCTCCCACCAGGTTTGAAGGTCCTTTTTTTTTTTTTTTTAATTTATTTATTTGACAGAGAGAGAGATCACAAGTAGGCAGAGAGGTGAAACAGACTCCCTGCTGAGCAGAGAGCCCAATGTGGGGCTTGATCCCAGGACCCTGAGATCATGGCCTGAGCCAAAGGCAGAGGCTTAACCCACTGAGCCACCCAGGCGCTCCAGGTTTGTAGGTCCTTGAAGGGAGGACCACACCCGTCCTGCTGAACTGCTGCCTCCCGGAAGCCCAGAATGTAATAAGAGCTTGATAAAGATCTCCCAGATACAGGATTTATCACACTTAATACTCACTTGCAAAGAATACGTTTCTTATTCTCATTTTACAGTAAGGAAGTGAAGCCCCGAGAAGTAAAGTGGCGGGTCCATGGGATCCTTATGGATTTCTTAACAAAACAAAACAAAACAGAGTGGCTGCACACCTACAATGTGCCAGCGATGAGCAGGCAGATGAGACCCTCTGGGGGCTTCCAGTCCAGCGAAGGAGTGGGCTGTAGTCAGAGAGCCAGTACGCTGACCGAGTGTGATCACAGAGCCAGGAGGGGGTCATGGGAGGAGAACACTCCGTATTCTGAGCTGTGTGGATCCAAAGTCAGGTGAAAGAGGGGAGGCCTGAAGGTAGCATTTGTCTGACACAGAAACTGGGGGCTCAGAGAGGTGAGGCAACTTGCCAGAGTCACACAGTGGGTGTGCAGTGAAGCCCAGTCACTCTACAACCCCACTCTCTTTCCTCCATACCAGAGGATGGGGAAAGGCCTGAGACAGAGGTTGGAACAGAGAGGGTGTGCTGGTTGGCAGAAGTCAGGTGTGGCTGGACAGCGTGGCTGCCCGAGATCTGGCCGATACAGGGCAGGAGCCTGGCTTCACCCCCCGCCTCAGTGAATGAACGTCTTGAAGCCAAATCCAGCTCTTGCCTCCCCCTCCTCCTCCTCCTTTATGGAGACACTAATTTTAGCCAGCCACAAAGTCGGCCTGAGCTTTTAAAAACGGACTGATTTATGCTTTTCCTTAATTGCTCCAAAAAAGCGCTTTGCATCTAGTGGGAGAGAGAATGAATATAACTCTATTTAGGTTAAAAATTTAAAGCCAAATTCTCAGTGGCCTGGCAAGAAGAGAGGGAGGCACTTTACCCCGTCTCAGTGGACTCCCCACCGCCCTTCCTTGGCCAGTTCAGAGCCTCTCTGTCTGCTTCATAGGCCCAGACTCTGCCAGGGACGAGAATGGAAAGGAGAATGCCAGGGGTCTCCCTGGCCACTCAGGAGAGGGCAGGACGCTTTTTAATGACGCTCTGGGGAAATCTGCAAAATCTCCTTCCTTGTAGCCCCAAGAGGCAGCCAGGGACCAGAATCCACGGACGGGGGAAAATTCTGTAGTGATTTCGCAATTTCGGGAGTTAGCGTACACCCAGGTCTTCTTGGCCATCCCTCTGCCTGCCCGCTGAGCCTTCCAAAGCTCGGTCTACATTCAAATACTGACCTTTCCAGAGGATTTCTAAGAATTCCATTCAGCTGAAAACCATTTGCCACTTACCATGCTAAGAAATGGGAATATCACCGTGGACAAGGCAGGAATGTCCATAGGACTAACCAAAAACATTTGGGTTCCCTAGTCACAGGTCGCACCAGTGTGGTTTGGTTCACTAATTATCATTTCATCCATCCGTGTATCCACTCCCCCCCCATCCATCCATTCACCCGTCCATCCACCCATCCAACTAACCATCTATCAATCCAAATATTTAATAAAAGCATATTCTGTGCTCACAGAATTCTGCGTTGCAGAAATTAGTAAGGCAAACCTGAACTCCACTCTTACTGACTTCATGGAGTGAGTGAGGCAGATAAGTAATTGGGACATTTACTGAGACAGAGACAGCAGCTGGCTACCCAAAATCCGTACACACACACACACATATGCACACACACACACATACACACATACACACACTCACTAGCTGGGTAACCCTGGGCAAGCAACTAACCCTCTCTGAGCCCCTCTATTCACATAAATGTAAAAGGGGGCTAATAATGCTTGCACCCAGGGATGCTGATTACGTCACATAGTAGGCAACTGATCATTTAAAGAGAGAAAAATACAGTCTGAGAATGTTCTAGCTAGCAAGACCCTCCGAGATCTCACGGGGAAACCGAGACCCAGAGATAGTAATTGTTATTTGCCCTGGGTGGAACAGAAAGGCAGGTGCTAGGGGTTATCCTGACTGCTCTGGTTTTTTTCCCCACCTTGTCCTCTGCATCCCAGGCTCCCTCCCACAGGAACTTTCTGTCCCAGTGTGCAGAGAGGAACTGACCCTGGGAGAGGAGGAGAAAGAAACTGTCCCTAATCTAAGCCCCTCATCCCACTTAGAGGCTGGACCTCATGGGTCTTTCCCACGCTTTTGCTGGGGGTGGTCTGGTGCTCCAATGGAAAGGACTCAGGCTCTGGCCACCCAGATATGGGGTTAAATCCCAGCCCCGCCATGCCTCAGCAGACGTCTTCACCTGCACCTGTTTCCCTCGGTGCACAGGGCCAGAGCGCCCACCCTGGTGTCTGTCATCAGGAGGACCAAAGGCCATGCATTCCGTGCCTGCTGTGGGGGCTGCTCCCCAGAGAGCACCCCGATCACCATCCCACCCTGTCCTTCCCCACTCTGGGGGCCTCAGAGCCTTGCCCACCATGTGGATGTGGCTGGGCTGAGTGCCAGAGTCAGAGTCCCAACCACGCCCAGCAGTTGAACTGATGCCCAACCCGGAGCCCTTTGTTCACAGGGAGGGGTTGTAAGGGTGCAGGGCTGTGGCCAAGACCCTCGGGAAGAAGGCAGGCCGCCCCCTCTGCTGACTCAGTGCTGACTTCCCACCTTCCGCGCCCTGACTTTTCCCAACAGGGGTCAGAGTTCTCCATCCTGGTGCTCGCCACCCCCCCCAGAAGGTCCAAGCCCCCCGTCACTTCACTCCCTACTCCCAATCCAGCCTCACAAGTGAGGAATTCTCCCGCCTTGCTAATAAGATTAAAACATATCTCCCTCTTACAGTATCGATTCATAGCCCTGATTTACTGTTGCTTTTCGGCTGCTACAAAACGGATGCTCGGGCCGCCGCCTTAATCTCTATCCATCTCCTCACTGCCAGGGAATAACTGCTAATTAATACCTTTTTGCCTCCTGACACCTGCCAGCTTTGAGGGCCATCAATACTCCAGGCTCCCTGCCCTGCTAGCTCACTCGACTCCCCTGGCTCGGGCTCCAGCCCCAGCCCAGAGGCACCCAGGGGCCCCAGGGGACTAGGAGGAGGGGAGTAGGCTTCCAACTCGTCAGCATCCACTAGACTCACAGGTGCACACAGCCATCGAGCATAAGAGGAAACTAACTCAGGAGGGACAGACCCAGACAGACCCTCCTCGAACCAGTTGTGAGAGTTTCCTGGGCTCTCAGGCTCCTTACCTGCAAAAGGGAGCAAGCCACAGATCCACCTGCTACGTGGGCAAGAGCTCAATGAGAACAGGTCAGGAAGGTGCCGAATGCAGTCCTCTGCCTCCTGGTTCACTGGGCCTCAGCCCCAGGCAGAAGGGGGTGCGGCTGTGGCCCAGCCATCTTTACAGCACTGGCACCCAGGAAGGCAGGTGGCTGACGCCAGGCACCAGGAAGCAAGGCCCAGAGAAGATGCCGTCAGGAGAAGTCAAACACATACTTGTAAGACCTGCTTCTCTTCTTCCTTTTCAGCTCCAAAGGCACCCCCTCCAAGAAGCCGTCCTTGACCACCCAGTCTAGAGAAGCCACTCTGCCCCCAAGCCCTGCCCTATCCCACCACCCTGTGGCCTTCTCCTCAGTATGGTGCCTATTTGTCCAGTTAGGTGATTTGACTGTCTGTTCATTTCTGCGTTGCCCACCAGGCCGTCAGCCCCATGAGCCCAAGGCTCTGATTGTTTTGCGCTGTACCATGTCCTTAGGTATAGAGTACGCAATCAGTAAGTCCTTAATAAATGAATAACACCTTCTGCATTAGTATTAGCTAATAATAATAAGATGATCACTTCCCACTTTCCTTGAATGAAAAGCTGATTAAATACCTTCTCACCGGTAGTGGGGGAGCCCATTCAAAACCACTGCCGCCGTGTATGAAATGCCTATTAGGTGTCAGATCTCCCCAACAACGTAGGTATCGTCACTCCCACTTTACAGAAGGGAAACAGAGGCTCAGAGCAGTCACATGCCTTGCTCCAGGTGACACATCTAGCGGGGTACTCGGCGGCCATTCCGATCCAGGCGGGCCACGCCTTAACACCCCCTTACCATGCCCTCAATATGGCAGAGTGCCCCGCACCAGGAGGCACACGGGTGCTGCTTCTCTGCCGGAAATACCTGCGCGCAAGGGTTTTCCTGCTGGCACCCAGATCAAAACTGGGAGCCTGCTGAGAGCAAGCCATTTCCAGTGGTCACTGGTGAATAGGACATGACCAGCCTGGGGAGGGATGTCGGCCTGATCTTAGATTCACACAAGGCACACGGGGAGGATCAGGAATGCAGGCCCAGGTGCATCAAACGTGCTGCGTGACTTTGGACTTGCCCCTCCCCCTCTCTGCGCCTGTCCCCTCCAGGGGTAGCCGCAGGACCAGATGGGGTTAGGGATGTGTGAACACACAGGATTATGGCTCTAAATCCCCCAATCTGTCCTCACCTGCAGGATTCCCCTTTATCTCCTGGACACCTGACAGCCCTGCTCTGTGCGGGAAGGGTTGGGGGATGGGGCCGCAGCTGTCTGCCTCCTCTTGACAGCAAGGGAGGGGGTGGGGAGGGAGAGGAAGCCCCAGGACCGGGCCTGGCAGATGTACCAGCGGAAGCCAGCACGGGCACTTTTAATAAAACATAACGAAGCGTGGGATCATAAAATATTTCATCTCATTCCCGGCCCCCACGAGGGTGGGGCAGACCAGTTGGGCTGACAAAGGAGAACGGTTCATAGGGGTCCATTCGGAGGCTGGGCTGGGGGAGGGGCAGGCACCCGCTGGGGACAGTATCCCCAGGCCTCCTGTCCAGGGTAGAGTGGACTTGCTCCAAGCTTCCTTTCCAAGCTTGGACAGGCACGAGTCGTGAGGCTTTTCTCCCAGGGACGGCCTCCTCCTGCTGGTGACCTGGGGTCAGTCACTTGCACATCTGGCCTCAGTTTCGCCACATATAGAGTGAAAGGAGGGCTGCCCCTAGACAGGAAAGCTCCAGAACCTCCTCCAGCCCTGATGGTCCCCTCCCTCATCCAAAAACACTCATTTTCACATTCCTCCATTCAAAGGAAGGCATGAGCGGGAAGAGAACCCAGTCTGTAAAACTGGCAAAGCAGGGTTCACTGGCTTGATCTGGGGACAAGGGCCCCTTGGACTCTCACATGGACCCACATTCTGGCCTCCCAAAGTGGTGCTGGGGGTTCCTTGGTGGGATGCTGGGGTTCCAAGGAACCCAGTTTGAAAACCACAACTCTGTCCACTCCCACCTAACACCCCCGCCCCCACCAAGGCCCAGCTTCTCTCCCAGAACCCGAGTGTGGGTCCCTGCAGATCGTGGGCCTCCCCTAGTCACTGCCACACATCCACTGGCACTCCGTGCCAGCATTTCCCACAGTCCGTGATTACAGCCCTTGAGTGTTTGCAGCCCCTAGGTATCTGGTCACTGGGCTCGGCCTGACCCCCATGCACCTCTGGACATGGTCATCACCGCGTCCAGGCCTCGCCCTTCCACACTGTGGTTATCACTCCCCCCGCCTGTCCGTGAAAACTCCTACTCATGCATGTGTGAATCGTGCACTGTGGAAGCGAAGCGCCAGGAGGGCGGGGTTGGGCTCTGCCTTTCTCTAGCCTCCCCTCCACCCCCAGTGCCTCACACCTTGCCCGGAACAGGGTAAGGACCCAAGCTATGAGACGGATAAGAAGGCAGGAAGGAGTTCTTCCCCGCTGTACCGAACCAGTACAGCCCTGCCAGGCCTAACAGGTTCTCTCCCATTTCACGGTGTCACTGGTATGAATTCCAACAAGGCTGTCAGCTCCTGGAGGGCAACCGTATCCTCTCTCCAGATCCCACAGCATCTGTTCGGGCTTTCATCAGCTCCAGAAACACGTGCTAAAGCCTGCTCAGCCCCGGGACCCGTGCCGGGTGCAGGGGGCATGAACACAAGTCACAAAGGGCACCCGTGCCCCCTGAGTGCTGAGCACATAGCAGGTGCCCAGAAAGTATTTGTGAAATGAATGGATCAAGTGATGTCCAAGGTGAGATCTGAATAATGAACGGGCCTCAGTCCAAAGGAGGTGGATTTCAGCAGAGGGGGTGGGGAAAGCATGTGCAAAGGCCCCAGGGCAGCTAGGACCACTGTCCTTCCAGGGCTGAGGAGGATGGCCGGAGGATGGAGCTCTCTGTCCAGCTTTATGCCTCCCCAGCGGCTCCCTGCAGGTGGCATCCATCCTCCTGTTCTGTGAACACTGCGCAATAGGCTCTCTGTGAGGCTATGCTTTCTGGGAGACCGGAGAGGGGGAGGCCAGCTACAGGCCCTCCCACTGCCACACACACACACACAAACACACACACACACACACACACACACACCCCTCCCTAGTCACCTCCAGGCCCACCAAACACTCGTGTGCTCAGACCCACACACTGCACTAAATATAACCACCACATATGCCTCTTCTACCTCCTTTCCGAGGGAAATAACATTGTTTAAGTAAAGCCCTTAAAATTTTAAAGAGCTGGGATGCGTGCTTACTGCGGGAAGCTTTTAGCAGCATGCTGGAAAGAAATAATAATAATAACAAGGCCAGAAACAACAGAGCAGAGCTGGACCGCCACCCCATGACTGCTGACGCTGGGAGGGGCTGGGCCTGTGGCGTTCCACTGCGGTGCAGCCGTGGAGCCCAGGCCCAGCTCCGGCTGCGGCTAGAGTCCCTAAGCCCCTGAGAGCTGTGTAGGATCATGATGGGAAGTCTGGAGAGTCCTGGGATCACAAAAGAAAGGGATCTCTGCCAGAGAGCATAGAAAGCAGTTAAAATGTGAGACATTCTGGATTCAAAACAGCACAGCCACTTCATAACTGTGCGACCCTGAGCGAGTGGCTTAACCTCTCTGTGTTTCGGTTTCTTCTACGGTAAAATGGGGATCCCAGTAGCACACGCCTCCCAGGGGGTTATTTGGAAGCTGGTGCAAGGAGTAGTTAACACGAACAGGAGCTCCCACAGCGCCTGCGCACACAGAGCCAGTGTTCATCACGTGGTTCCTGCTCTCACCACTTTGCAGGAGACGTCCAGAAGGCCCAGGTAGAAGCCTGGACCTACATCTCTGTCGATTTCCAGCCCAGGAGTCTTTTCCTACAACCATATAGCTGAGAGAGGCCGCTTTGTAAGCAGGTGCTGTCCCAGGGGGCTGAGCCCAGGTTCACAGCAGGGGGTATCTTTTGAAGAGACCAACCTGGAGGAAAATGTCTCCCTGCTTGCACAGCCTGCCTGCACAGCATTTTCCCCCGTCTCTATGCGGCAAATGGCCCTGAGAGGTCTCTTCAGTGGGAAAAGAGGAATTCTTCCTTCCCAGGGTGGAGCCAGCAGATTCCCCGGGGCCTCTGTGAGTGCCAGCCGGCCTGTGGATCCAGACCTGGAAAACCTACCCAGGGGCAAGACCAACCCACCTCCAGCAAATGCACTTGATTTGTCTGTCCCCTATGTCACCTCCAGCCTCGCTTCTTTCCTGCAACACGTACCCTTCAACACTGTCAACCCAGACACTCCCAGGTAATCCAAGCCCTTTCCAGCCTATGAGTCTTTATCTCTACTGTTACATCCTCCTAAAAATCTCTCCACCTCCTCCTTGGCCTGGCCAACTCCTAGGCATCCTTCAAGACCCAGTCATGTGTCACCCCTTCGAGTGATACGCAACTTTCCCCCAAACCTCAGGCAGATTCGTTATTTCCCGATCTGCATTCCTCCAAGGATTCGGCAGCTCTTTAAATTTTAGAATTTCCAATATCATACCCCAGTTTACCTGCCTGCCTGCCTAGCTGCCCCGGGAGACTGCGAGCTCCTTGAAGGCAGGCCCTGGGTCTTATTTATCCCTGCTGTGTCGGTCTTAGCGCAGGGCCCCACCCAGAGCAATGACCGTGGGATGGACCGGAGCTGAGGCCATAGGTGTGCGCCAAGGAAATGAGTGCAGGAAAGGAGGGATCCATGGGAGGGAATTTCTAAAGGTGGAAATTCCAGGGTAATTTAAACATGTCTTAAAGGAGACATTTTGGACGTAGATGAGATTCCCCTTTCCAACCCTATTGCCCATCACAGAATCTTAGAACTGGAATCATCCAGACTGACTCCTTTGTATTAGGGACCTACGACTCAGAGGAGGGGGGGCAGTAAGCCAGCAAGTTAATGGAGGTGTTGAAATCGGGACCTGGGGCTGGTAAGTGTGAGTCTGGTGCCCTTTCTACCACACTGGTGTTTTCCATCGTGGCTCTTGAGGATGGTAGGGGGTAGGAGGAAGCTTTTTTAAAAACTCAAATAGTTACATGTTATCTTACTATGAATTAAGAAAAAAATATACTCAGTATAACACACCTATACATGATGTCTTTACGCAAGACAAGTCAACAAAGAGGAAATTAATTTAGCTTTGATTTTAAGAAAATGATGATGTGAATAATAGTAGAAATGGGACACAGCTACATAGGACAAATGCCATGAAGGGGGAGTGGAAATCTGGCAAGCTCCACAGGGAGCGGCTCAGAACGGGCCGACCATAAGGCACCAGCACCCAGGGAGATAAGACTCATGGGTGACAAAAGCTACCTTGGATACCCCGGATCCTACCCCAAGAAGCCAGAAGTGGCACCTTGGGGCTAAGCTGGAGACCCCAAAGCCAGCATGGAGAGAAACCCAGTCTGCAGGACCCAGCCCTTAGTTAGCTGGGCAACAAATCCTCATCAAAGCCCATCAGGACAGTCAGGTAGATGGGAAGGGGACAGAACAAAAGAATGTCGTTTCAGCCACCTTGGGAACTGAGACCTGATGGGGCCGTTGGTGAAGTTCTTCCCGACGGATGTTCATCCCTGGGGAGCCACTGGTCCCCCTTGGGAGGGTGGCGTTGCCACTGAGCCAGCAGGCGGGGCTGAGACCCACCTGTGCAGGGGCAGGGCAGGTCACAGGGCTGGCGGAGGATGGCGGTGTCGCCAGATGGCAGCTTGGCGAGGGGCAGGGCACCCTGTCTTGCCCGGAGCACATTAGAGAATGAGCCAGGGAAGAAATTGCCACTGGTATTTGTCACAGCAATTTCAGCAAAGCACCGAATGTGTAAAGCGTCTCATGAATTTCAACCGGCAGAATTAGCGCCCATCAAAGTCATTTTGAACAGTCAAGGTAGATGGGAAAAAGGCCAGACAAAGGAAAATCGAGGGGCCTAAGGAAAGTCACCTCTGTCAACGGAGGAACTGTGAGCAGAGGGGACTGTTGGGGGAAGTTTCCCCAAGAAAGTTATCATCTTGGAAGGCAGCTACTCCTTGACCTTCAGCGAACTGCCCCCCTCCTCCACCCGTCCCCCCAACACCCACCCCGCGCCAAGAAGACGCCACTAAAACTGGCTGTGGCATCCTCAGCTTTCGGGTGAAGGATAAAGAGCTGGCGGTCCAAAGGGGTAACTTACTCGCCTCCCCCTCCTCCCCTACCTGTGAGGGTGGAAGCAGCCTCCAGGGAGAGAGGCTAACAGTGGGAGAGCACCCGCCTTTCCATTTGGAAGGAGGCTAGCTTGCAGCCCGTTCATGACAGATGTGGACCAGCCGGCACGTGGTGGGAGCCAGTGGGCATGGCAGGAAAGATGACCTAAATGGATCTAAGGAGAAAGAAACTCTCCGTGGGAAATCGGGTGGAAAATAGACTGGAGGATGACGAATCCGTGTGCCCTGGGGTGGGGTAATCAATCAGCGAGATGCACCAGGGGACACGGAGGTGGAGGGACCACCAAGCAGTCTAGAGCGCAGATGACACATTGCAAAGGTCAACACGAGCAGGGAGCGGGGAGTGCAGGCGGGTCCTTTCTGCAAACTGCCACATGAACCCAAAGTTACCTGCTGCTTCAAGTTCATGTGCCCCTGAAAAGCCAGTTCTACCTTTCCAAGGACCCATGCTCATAGGCTACTTTTCAGTTCAGAAAAATCTAGCATCAGCTGAGCACCAGGCACAAGGGTAGGCATTGTATTACTGCTGTTGCCATGCATATAAATAGCAACCCACGTGGTCCCTTCCCTCCTCACAGCAACTCTGCTGGGCAGGTAGCACCATCCCCATTTTATAGATGGGGAAACTGAGGCTTAGTGAGATGGTGCTAGATCACTGCTGTTTGCACTCCGCTTCACTCTCCTCGCCCTCTGTACCTGGGAGACCCCCATCTATGGGCTTGCCGCTGGGTTTGGTCAATGGTCAGCACCAGCAAAACGTTCAAAGACAAGAGGGTAATGTTGGGTTTTTCTCCCTCCCACTCCCCGTCAGGTGCCGGAGGCTCTCTCTGCATGACCCTCTCTGGTCTATGGGTGGGAGCAGGGGCGCACACTGCTCGGAGCCCAGGGTGACGCCATCTGCTGCCGCCCCCCCAAACCCCTTGCAAACTGACCCCTTAAGAAGCCCCCCCTCCCAGACTCCCCAGTTGAGCTTGGTGGCTCCTGCTGGCCCCTGAACACTACAGAGGCAGAGCCATCAAGCTCATACACAGGGGCGCTGAAACTTGAACCCTACTCTGCCTCCAAAGCCTGCGTCATTCCATCTGAACTTGGGTTTCTCCGCGGCAGGCACTCACACCCGCCACCTTCCCAGATTGGCCATATCCCTGTGCCACCTGCTCTGCAGCGTACTTAACATTTTTCTTTAACTCGGCTCATTTTTTACTTAAATAAGCCATTTTAAAAAGAGAGAGAGAATTTAAATCACTGCCCCAAATGGCAAACCAGCCTCCCTTGCCTTAAACAGAGGGTAACTACAAGAATTACAATGAAAACAAAACACAGTTTACTACAACTCTCACTCCCTTGGGCTCACTGGTTGCCCCACACCCGTTTTTGTTGGAAACGCAGATCAGCACGTGACAGAGGGCATTAAAGACATGATATCATCAGCCTGAGGCTTTCTCCTTGGCACCAGTGGAAGACAGGGTGAGGAAGAAACACAGAAGGACCCTCCCTCCCTGATTCCTTGTACCTATGACCAGTCCTTGGTCCCGCCCAAAGAGGAACATTGCCCACCCTGGAGCCGCCCTGTCCAGAACTTTCTATAACGATGCAAACGTCCTGTTTACATCTGTGTTGTCCGAAAAGGGAGGTTTGTGTGGCTCTTGAGCACTTGGCATGTGATGGGGGGGACCGCAGGAACTGAATTTTGGTCAATTCTGTTAAATAAAAGCTGAGACACTTGGTGTAGTTGGGTCTACACCAAGGCCCATGGCCACACGGACTGTAAGCCCCAGGAGGGCAAGGACTGGCCTGTTCATTCTGTTCTAAACTTCTAGAACAGCCCAGTGCATCACCCCCAGGATGCATTTAATTCACACCAGCTGCTCCAGCGAGGGGGTCAGTGAATGACTGAATGAAGGAATGAATGAACCAACAGACGAACTCCACGGCTTCCTGCAACAAGAACCTGCTCTCTCTGCAACTCAGACTGTCCGGGGAACCGAGAACTCTTCCCCACTGGGCAACTGGGCTTCAGGAACTCGCCTTCCCCAGCCTCCCCTTCTCCGAGCTGGGCCCCAGCCCACTCCTCTGCTGCCCCAGCGAACAAAGAATGCTTTGTGATGTGGTGGCTTTGGGGGCTCCCTGCCTCCCACCTCCCTCCCGCTGCCCCTGCCTGTGATGTCAGGGGCTGGGTGACTATGCACCGCTTAAAATTCTGGGAGTTTGCAGAGCCAGGTGCCTGGCCTGAGGCTATCCGTGCAGGTCCCACCACACTCCCGACAACAACCCGTGCACCCGGACAGCGAGCTCCAGGTCTTGATAAGGATGCCGTCCACCCTTGGGTCCCACTGGTCAGTCTTCACCCTGCCAGTGTCCCTGAGCCCCCGCACGGCCCCTCCCCGCCAGCCCAGCACCATGCCAGGGCAGCCCGTGATGGACGCCTTCCTCTGGGGGCAGCATGAGGGAGAGGGGAGGAAGAGACGGCGCTGGGGACATAATGGAGGCGCCAACGACTGGTGACAAACAACCCCATCGGAGGGGCAGGAGTGCCTCTGCAGAAAGAGAAACAAAAGGGCAAAGTGGACAGCTTGGCAAAGGAACAAAAAAACCCAAAGCCTCAGCTGCTTCTCTCCCTGGCGACTCCCAAGCTGCTCCCGTGATTTATGAGGCTTGGGGGTTGCTCCCTCCGGAGGGCCGCCCAAGGCTGGGGGACCCCTGAGGCCTCCCCCACGGAAGACTCTGAGGGTGGTGGGGCCACCTGATCGAGCCCTGGGGTGGCCTGCAGGACGCGGACTGTCCCCATATCACACACAGTGTGCACAATGACAGAGAGGCATTTCTCCCTGGCCTCAGTTTTCCCGACTTAAAATGGGAGGAAGGAGATAATGCCAGTAATTTCTTGGCTCCCTTTTTGCTCTGTAATTCCAACCCTGTGTAATTCCAATGAGGATTCACTGAGGGCTCCAAGCAGGGACACCTACAATGTACGCCCTTGGCCGGGCCCCAAGGCTCACCAACACTTCCTCACCTTCGCACTTGGTGACATGGCGGGGAGGCAGACATCACCCTAAGAGCAGCAGCCATTTCTCACACGCCACCTGTGTGCTGGGCACCGAGCTTGTGGTCTCCTCATGGTAAGTCACTTACCACGCCCAGCTGTCCCCACCCCACCAGGCCACCATGGCAAGCTGAGGTTCAGTGGGAGAATTCGAGGCTGAGATTAGTGAAGGGTGCCCTGAGTTCTTGTGCTGGATGAATGGTGGAAAGAGGGTCTGAGCCTAGGTCAGACGCCGGCACCCATGCTCCCTGGAGAGCTAGAAGCTTCTCCCCGGGAAAAGCTATTCCCATGACTCTCGGGTCAAGCCCAAGGTATATGCTCCGGCTGCAGCAGCCGCATGCCGGGCCGTGTGATCTTGGCGGGGCCTGGTTTTCCTCCCTGCCAGGTCTGGACACGCCGGGTAAGATGAACGGTCCCCACTGACAGCACTTCTTCCTTCAGGCCATTGTCTCTTTGGGCACTCCAGAGCAACCATTTATAACCCAACGGAGGTTCCAAACAGTTTCCAGCTTCAGGTGGCCCAGAAAAACCAATTCATCTTCCTAGAACGCTGCTCTGGGAATGTCACTCTTCTCTCTTCAACTGCTCCCTGCAGTCCCCAGGCTTGAATCCAGACCCCCGGCCCCCGGCACATGGACCACCGCCAACAATGCCAGCCTCATCTCCAGCCTCTCAACAGGCACCCAACGCTCAAGTGAGGTCAGCCGGCTCACTGCCTCTCAACCCCTTACGCACCTAGACAGCCCTCTGACTCCTTCGTTCGGGCCTTTGTGCAAACTGTCCCCTTGCCCGGGACACCCCCCTTAGCCATCAGGATGCTCTCAATCCCTCAGAACCTTGCTGGGCCACTCCTTTAGCCCCCAAAAAATCACCCATGCTCTCCCTGTATTGGCTATTTATTACACACGATCATTTCTTGTTCTCAAATGAGTCCGGGCTGTGTGGGGTTGCCAATAACCTGAAATTCCTTGAGGGAGGTCTCTGCCAGCCCAGCAGGAGGCTAGGGCAGCTGCTCCATTCATGGAAGTGACTGGAATCCCTGACTTGGTTCCTGAGTCCACCTCCGGGGCGGGGCGGGGGGGGGGGGGGGGGGGGAAGAAAGTGTGAGTCCACCTGGCCTATGAGACGGGTAGAAGGAAGGAAGGAAGGTCAGAAGGGTCAGGAGGAAGGGAGGGGCCAGGGCCTGAGAGCAGGTTACCTGCCAAGGGCTCTCAGGTAGAATCTCATGTGTCTCACGACACCCTCCACTTTCAAAAGATGAGGAAACTGTGACTCCGAAAGGGAGTGACTGGCTCCAGTATGTTCTGCTAAGAAGTGGCCATGTTGGGACTTGAACCCGGTACAGATGGAAACCCGAGTCCATTAACTCCAGCTGGCTGCCCAGAGAGACAGCGATTGAGGAAGGACGAGCCTGCCCAGGGCTGTGCCACCAAAGGCTAACAGCCAGCTGCGGATTAAGGGGAGTTCTGCTCTGGAGTGCCTGCCGATTTCCATGGTGTAAATACTCCCGCTATGGTCGATTTCAGCCCACCAATGGGATCCATTCAGAGTCTGGAAAGCAGGCCAAGATTGTGCCAGTCGATGCCTAGGTGTGAGTCCAGGCCCCAGCCCCACACCCCACGACAAGTGGTGGGACCTTGGGCAAATCACAGTCTCTCCAAGCCTTGTTCCTCATCTGTCAGATGGGAAGCATGGGACCTCCCAAAGTTTCTGGGATGATTTAATAGGACAGCACTCGTGAACAAGGTTGGCACAGGGCTGGATACACAGAAGCTGCTCCAAGCAAGTTTCCTTCCTTCCTTCCTTCCTTGGTTCCTTCCATGCTTTCTTCCCCAAACCCCCACTCTTCCCAGGCAAGGACAGCCCCCCTCCACAAGGAGAAGCCAGAGGGAACAGGAAGCCCTTTGGACTTCCTACCATATTCCCCTGCTGACTCATCCCCCAGATGCCAGCCCTGATGCCAGCGTGAGTGATGGTGAACTGTCACAATGGGCACATTCTCACACCAGAAAGTGCTTTCCAGAGGTGACTGGTCAGGATTGGGAAACAGGCCCAGGTCTGGTGTGTGAAACTCAGGCTCAGTGGGGGAGGGGGGCGATCATCCACTCATTCATCAAACATATCCTAAGGATCCGCCCAGAGCCAGGCCTCGTGCCAAGGCTGGGGTGCAGGGAGAGCTCCAGCCAAGGCTGGGGTGCCCTCGAGAGCTCTCAGTTCAGCAGGGACACCGGCCCTAAGGCATCCCCAGCCCCAGAGGAGGGTTCTTCTAACACAGTATCGCCCAAAGTGCTGCTGTCAACACTTTTAGGGGACACCTGAGTCAGTGGGGCAAGGGGAGGAGTTATGGAGGGCGGGTATGTGGTCAGGGGCTGTGCTGGCTAAGGGCAGAGGTCTCCTCTCGGAGCCAAGAAATGGTGAAAACTGGGGCAGGGCCAGACAGGGTGAAGTTTAAGGCCAGAAACCTCTGAGCAGGCCAAGATTGTGGAGCAGAGAGACGGTGGGCTCTGGTCTCCCCACTGTGTGGCCCGGACACACCAGGCTCCTCGTTGATGGACTGGGGATGTGATACTCTTCTGGACAGCAGTGGAGGAGAGAACCTCACGTCAGCAAAGTGCCTACACATCCAGCCCATAGAGCATACTTTCTGGTCAGTTTACTGGCCTGAAAGCTCCTGGGAGCTGGCCTGTCCCATTCCAGACCTCGGTGGGCTCCGTGATGCAGCACAGTTGGTGGCGGAGGGAAGGAAGGCTGGGCACACAGCCACCAGACCCAGATCCCACTCAAGCCACTTCCCACCCCCGTGCCTCAGTTTCAAGCCTCTTCACCTCCCCGTGCCTCAGTTTCCCTGCTCAATGGGCAGGAGAGTGGCTGCCTCCGTGTGTTCTGGGAGGGCTCGGTGACTTGCCAGGTACGGAAGCATCTGGTCAGCTCTCGGGACTACCAGCAGATAGACACGATGTCTGGAACCAGCGTCTCCGCCCTTTGGGATGATCTGAGAGAACAGGCCTGTAGTTCCAGGAGGAGAACCTTGCCAAAGGGAAGTTCACCTGTGAATCCAGCCCAAATTTCACGTGCTGTTAATCTTTCCATGCGTGTTTCTGTAGGAAGTCTCTTCTAAACCAGGACACCCATGTCTGAAGGCCAAAGATGGTTTATGCACCCAAACAAACAAGCTTCACTGAGAACCCACTATGCTTTTTATGGGGAAGACTCACTAGCGCGGAGACTGGCCAGGGCCCCCTGCCTTCATGGGGCGTCCCAGGGCAGGGGACAGGAGGTTCACGGCAAGACTGACTCCATCTCCGCATCCCACTGAGAGAAACAACTTGCATTTCTACTCGGTTGTTGGCGAGGGGCAGTGCCAATGCCGTGGACCTCCCAGGGAAGTCAGGGGGCTGGTGGGGGAATCAATCACCCCCCCCAGCTAGTAGACCAGGAGCCATCCCAGGCTCTGAGGCTCATGATGCCTTGGAAAAGGATCAATGGGGTCCTTGTTTTGCAAGCAGCAGAAACCAACTCTGGACAGCTCAAGGCCCTCAAAAGTAACAGGTGGAACATGGAAGTTTCTGGAACACGAGGATAAGTGGAAGCCCCAGGCACTGGAAAGACCCATGCAGTTTGGGGCACAGCAACTCTGGCACAACCACGGTTAAAACTGCCATCGGCACAGCTCGCAGGACTGAGCCAAGCGCTTTGCATGTAAGGACTCATTCCATCCTGTGAACACCCTGGAGGATACGTCCCGTCATTATTAGCCTCAGGGCACCAGAGAAGTACAGTTCCTTGGGGACTCCTCACTGGCAAGGGGTCCTTTACGGGGGTTCTCAGTCTTCCTCTGCTCTTGGTCCATATCCCAGGGTGAGTGCCTGATGGGCTCCTCTTGGGGTGGCTTACCAAGACAGCAGGCAGTAAGGAGGCGTGTGTGTGCATGATTTCCAGCGCAAATCTAGTATGTGACCAGTGGATGCAGGAATGGCTGGCCGATCAGATTCCTTGCCTGGGGACTGCAGTGTCCTTTCCCGCCCCTTGGGGCTGCTGCTCTGTGTACCTCCAGCTCCAGCCACACTGGATTTATTTGCTCCATCTACAAAATCCTGACCAGGAGGTCTTGGTGATCATGGACGCCCCCTCTGCTATTGGACCCCACTGAAAGCATAAAGGTGGGTTCCGGGACCTCATTCCCCTGCTCCTTCCTGGGACCTTCATCCTGAAGGCAGACAGCTCTTAGGAAGTGATGCTGTGTGTTTCTCCACCGCTGACATTTGTCTTTTTAAAACAGAAGGCTTCGCATCCTCTAGCAAGTGGAGAGAGACTGTTGTATTCCTCCTTCCAGTGATGAAAAACTAGTTTCTCCTCTCCTCTGGGAGCAGCAGTGTCTCTGGATCGCTTCAGACCTGGGTTTGAAACTCCCATCTGTTGCACTTAAAAAGAGATCCCGAGCCTCATTCATTATTTAAGGAAGACAAGAAAAGAAGCCAAAGAGAGAGAGAGGGAGGGAGAAAGAGAAAGATCCCGGGCCTCTCGTCTTCATCTGCAAAAATGGCTAATGGCACTGCCTCACATATTACCGAGAGCTTTTAATGCATAAAGAACATTTAATAGGTGTGAATTAAATGGTAGCTATCCGTACTATGATTCTTGTTTCTCCCAGTTCTCAACCAGACTCTGGGAAGGCCAGTCTTGAGTTGCACTGGTCCCACCACGCACAACCCCACCCTCCAGCTCTTTGCTCACGCCTTACCCTGAACTTTTTCGTGTCCTCTCTTTACTTCAAGGTCTAGCTCAAGTCGTCCCTCCCCCGTGAAGCATCCCCTGGATCCCTCAAGGAATCACTCTTCCCCAGGAACTTCCTGCAGGGGATGTCAATCATTTAGCATCTAGCAAGTGTCCACACATTTCCCCCTGGACTGCCATTCATCTTCTGGGGAACATGCCCAACCTCTCTCACTGCTGGGAGGAAGATCGGAGTCTCTTTCTTTTCGGATGTGCCCCGCCCACAAGGGATGCCCATTCATTGTCTTGACAACGAGGAAGGCTTAACAGAGACAACACTTTCTCCCATCTGCGCAGAAGCACGCACAGGATAATTCTATCTTCGTGAGGGTTTGTAAGGAGTAAAACACCCAGACAGGGAACTACGCACTAAACGGTCCACGCGGTCAGAGCTGAGGAAGTGCCTGAGCGTCTTCATCCCTGGGAGACACCAGGGCACAGAGGGCGAGACTCAGCCCTGCGTCCGCTTCTCTGCTCACCACTTACTGACCCAGAGGCCTTGGACAAGTCACTTGACCTCTGCAAGACTCAGTTCCCTCATCAGCAAAACAGGGCTAGTTTTACCTTTCTGTGTGGTTGTTAGGATTAAACGAGACCAGAATGAAGAAGCAGTGAGAGTTCAATAAGGGTTGGAGATGCAGCCCCTTCCTCCGGCTCAGTGAAGGATCCATTTTCCACTAAGTGGTAAACACCAAAGAGGCAGGGACACCCCCCCCCACCCCCCCGTGCTCAAGGTCATGTTCCCAGAGCTTAGCACTGTGTTTGGTCTGGAGGTATTGCAGAGGTGGGTAGGGTGGTAAGCCAGGTTAGACACCCACATGGAGCCCAGGAAATCCAGTGAACAGAAGTAACCAGTCTCTTCTTTGTTTGGCTCTTTATTCGGCTTCTGCCTTCCAATTTGGGACCGCTATAATCCAGAAACCTGAGGAAGCCACTTCCACGGCCCCAATTGTGTGTGAGACAGATGTTATGGAGGGCTGAGGGTAGCCAGGCCAATCTAAGGCATCACTGGTAGCCTGCCTGCCCCTGCCCAAGGGATTCTCCAAGCTGGGATTTAGGGACGGAACCCTGGAAAGAAAGAAAACGCTTGGGGCTGGGCCAGGAAGGGAGCTGGAAGGAGCCACTACTTCTGTCATTAACTAGTCGTGAAACTCTGAGCCTCAGTTGCCTAGTCTGCGAAAAAAGGAGCTTAAGCCCATCTTGCAGCTGCCTGAGGCCTGGGAAGCGGCCAGCACGTGCATGGCACACTGCCGCTGAGCCACACAATTGGGGCTATTGAAACACCAGACTCCCTGCCAGATACTAGGAAAGAAGCAACCTCAGACTGTTTCAGGAGACTGGCGCGTAAGGATCGCTCCCAGCGGAGTCTCATCACCCGCAGGAACTCAGGCAGCTCTCCTTTTGTGCCTGCCATCTTGCCCAAGGCATTAGGATTTGGGGGGAGGGGGCGGTGATCATCAGTTCCTACTCTAAAAGGGTCCTCCAGCTAAAAAATAGGAGTTTTCGGACCCATTGAATAAGTGATCGCGGAGGTCGCTTCCAGCTTGAACATTCTCTGCACTTCAAAAGCAAAAACTAGTTCAACCTCTCAGGAAAAACTTGAGTTTGCGGCTGGGGTGGGAAAGGGGCGGGATTTATGGATGGGGGTGTGGCCAGGCGGGGGGCGGGGCGGCTGGGGGAGCAGGGGCGGAGCAGTCGGCTCTGGGCTCGGCCCAGCGCAGCGCCGCGCTGGGAGGCGGGGGCTGACAAGAAACCCAGAGGAGTCCGAGCCCCCGCCCCGCGCCCTGGGCGTGGGGTGGGTGTGGGGAGGAAGGATAAATAACTTAAAAGTCGGCACCGCAGCTCGGGCGGGCACAGGCCCCGCAGTCTCAGTGCTGCGGCAGCCTCGGCCAGCCCTTCCACCCATCCACCTGCTGACACGCGGCTGCGGAGACAGAACTGCCAGGGCCACTGGCTGGGGACCTTGGGTCGCCCCAACCGAGCTTGCCCACCCACTACTCTTCGCCGAGAATTTCCAGGGGCCCAAGGAAGCAGAGCCAAAAATCACTCTCTCCTCTACCTCCACCCCCTCCCCCCACCTTGCCACTGCCCTCTCTTCCGGGCCACTGCACAGGCTCAACTGCCGGATTTCCTTCCCGGAAGTGCCCAGGCAGGGGAATCTGGGGCCCGAAGACTTGAAAACGCCTCGGGGCTCCCGGGTGATCTGGGAGAAGAGAGAAATTGGGGTTTCTGTACTGCAGAGTCAGATATTGGGGAGGGTGAGTTAGGGGCAGAAATTATGGCCCAGCCAATCCTGTGCGCGGCGGAGTCCTTTTCCCCAATGCACAGACCCACCTCTCCAAAGTTGAGCCCCTTTGTCTGCGACCCTTAGGGGCACAACAGGCGAGGGCACGCGAGCCATGCCCCTACTCAGTAGTGACCACCGCCGACACGCACCACCCCCCACCCCCCCGCCAAATGGAAGGCAGGTTTCGGAATGCTTGCGCTGGATTCTACCCTCTCCTCCCCCCTCAGGCAGCCCCCTTGGCAGGTGGCCCGGCTAAGCCAACGGCCAGGTGCACAGTTCTTGGGCATATCCTGGAAGGGCGCCCTCCTCTGGCAAGCCGGCCTCTTGCATCTCCTGCTGACCCTTCCGCCCCCTCGTGCGCACAGACTTGGAAGCGGGGGAAGGAGGGACCCCACCCTCAAGCACTCTCTCTTCCTCTGCGTAGAAGAGGGCCCCCCGGTGGCGCAGAACCCCTGCCTGCGCCCCAGTCTCGGAAAGTTTCCCCTCCGTGATCCGGGTAGGCGCTTTTTCTTCACCCTGAGCCTAGGAGCTCGAAGCTACGCCGGCTCCCCCTGCCCCAAAACTCCCAACATCCGCGCCCGAGCCCCTGCTCACCCCCGCAGCCTGCAGGGGCGGGCAAAGGGGGGTGGAGGCGCTGGGACATCGGGTCAGCTCTCCGCAGCCCTGCAGCCCAAAGAACGCCGCTTGAGGGTTCTAGGGAGAGCGCTCAGGGTGGGGTCCTGACCGAGCCGGTTTCCCAACATAGCTTTAACCATCAGTCGCCACCCCCTGTGGCGTCTGTTCTGTACATTCTGGGAGAGAAAGGGTGCTCCCCTCCAGCCCCCAAACCCTAATCCTTTCTCCCTGCAATGTCCAGGTGAGGGCTCCAGTGCCTTTCAACAAAGCCCGGTGGCCGGCGCTGGAACCGGGACCCCCTCTCCCATATAACCTTTCCCTCTAGAGGCATCTGACGGAGGGAGCCCTCACCCCAAAGTTGGGGGGAGATTCTGATCCACTTTGGGAAGTCTCTTGCTCCAAGGGTAGGGGGACAAAGTACCGGCCTGACATTTCTTCTGGGTTATACAACCCCTCCCCCGCCCTCTGCCAGCGAGACCACCGTTTAGACTCAGATTCTGCAGCTTCTCCCATATGCAGACCCAGCACTCTCCAAGGTCCTGGGGGCTGAGTTATTTTAGGGGGACACCCCCTCGTGCCAGGCACTCTCAGAGCCTGGTGAGGCACCTCCAGAGAGGGCAAGGCAAATACCAGGACAGAGTTGACCCCCTGCCTTCATCACTCATTTGGGCTAGGGGCTGAGATCCTCCTGGCCACAGTGGCTACTTTTTGGCACCCCGCACCGCGATCACCATGGAGCCAGGTTGTGACTCCAGAGGGGCAGATTCTAGGCACCCAGGTTTGGCATTAGGCTCAGCGGGGAACTCGAGACAAGGACCCTCTGGTCTCCACGCCCTCGACTCTGCTGGTCCCGCCTCCCTCCTGCTGGACTGCTAGCCCAGGTGTCGGCTCACTGCCGGAAAGGTGCCTGGGTCGCCAGGATAAGCTCCAGCACCATTTAAGACCCACCAGACGGCGGCGCCGGCACGAGGCACCGAGGCAGCCGCGAGCCCTGGACCCCGGAGCTGCGGAGCCACCGATCGCTTGCTCTGGGGACCCCGCTCTGCTTCCACTTCCTCCCAGCTGGTTCAGTCTACCCGAAACCAAGTCCATGCGGGACACACACACAGCTGCTCACACATTCTCTGCCCCCAGACCCATCCATACCTCCCTCTACACTAAAACCACACGCTCCATCGCCGGCACACACACTCCCGGCCCACGAAGCAACACAACCCCCACGCGCCCGCACCTCCACACACCCCAGATCCACGCACACTCCTGCCCAAGTGTCACATCCCCCAGCCTATGCACGCACAATCGCCCCCCCCACAAAGCAGTAGTCATCCTCTGCCACACACCCCTAAAGAGACCCGCACACTTGGGACCAGCGAGAAACGCCACACCTCGCATACTCACCACCCTTCAACACGTTCACACACACAATGACACAAGCTCTCACACTTCACACCTCCCCTGGAAGCTGGCACCGCTCACACCCCCAAACATTCTGGCTCACTCTTTCTCACACGCACACCTTCTCCGTGGAACTGACACAGACACTCAAACACCCCATGCGCACACTCACATCTCTAAATGCACTCCCGCACACAGCTCCTTCCCGGACACCCTCACCCATAGACGCAACAAAGGCACCCGCTCGTACACACACACACACACACACACACACGCACACCCTGGCACAGACCCACGGGCGCTCTCGCCGGAGGAGATCTCCTCCCTCTGTCGCCGAGCCGAACGACTGCGCGGACCCCCACGCCAGGACCAGTGCTCGCACCCCGAGCCTCTCCGGGGCGCCCGGGGCCCGCGCCCTTCCCCGGCGGCCCGCCCCCGCGCGCGTCCCCCACCGGGGCTCCCGCCGGGCGCCCGCGCACTCACCGCGCGCCAGGTCCAGGATCGCGGCGAGCAGCAGGCAGGCGCAGCCGCGGAGGCTCGGGGCGGCTCGCATGGTGCCCGGGAGCTGGCGGCGGTGGCGGGGCGGAGGCGGTGGCGGAGGCAGCAGATCCCCTCGCCATGGGCTCAGGCGCGCTCCTGCCTCCGGCCGCCGGCCGAGACGATGGCGGGCAGCGCCGGGCGCCGCGGGGGCGCCCCCATGCCGCCGCGGCGGGGCCGCCGGGGCGCCGGGCTCGACTCGGCTCGGGCTCCGCGGGGCGCCACGACCCTGCGCTCCGGCCGTGCTCCGGGCGCGCAGCGGCTCCCGGCTCCCCGGCTGCGCGCGGCGCCCACCGCGGCCCGGAGTCGGCTCGGCTGCGGCGCCGGAGTTTGGAGCCGAACCGCGCTCTCTGCGCCTCGCGCTCGCCTCTCCCGGCGGCGCGAGCGCCCCCCTCCCCGTGCCCTCCCTCCGCCCCTCCCCCTCTCCCCGCCCCCCGCCCTCCCGCCTTTCCCTCGCCGCGCTCTCCGCTGTATTATACAGACTTTTCTTTAATCCTTTCTGGGCTGTTCGGCTCTCGTCCGCTAAGCCGATTTATTGCAGGGAGAAGGAGAGCTCCCCCCTCCCGCCCCCTCTCCCTCCTCCCTGTCGCCCACCCCCTCTCCTTCCCCCGGGTTCCCCTCCTCACAACTCTCCCAGTCCTTAGCTCTGCCACCCACCCCCAGCTGGCCAAGCACCCCTGGCCCCCAGAAGCCAACTGCGTCTGATGCCCCTCCACCTAATCCCTTCCCTGGGGTCATACCCCCCCACCCCCCTGCCTGTTGGAGGGAGGCAGCCTCCCTTGAGAGCAAGCTGTGCCTTCCACGGAGCGGAGCAGGCAGGGTGTGGCCCCCCATGACTGGCCCTGCACTTCTTAATGCTCTTAGTGGGCAGGATTAGGGGCATCAGTCTTCTGAAACTTCCCAAATTATGGATGGCTTCCCCCAGGTACCAACAAAATTGTTACATTGTGTCCTTTCTTCCAAGAATAGCCACATTCTTGAATCCAGCCAAGAATGGTTAAGGAACTGGTTGTTTCCTCCTGGCAGAGACCACATTTTCACCTTTTTGGCAGGCCTGACACTTTTTCCCCAGGCCTAAGCCTAAGGAGTGAGTGAGGTTTGGGACTTGGATCTCATTACACACACACACACACACACACACACACACACACACACACCCCACTGAGCCTCAGGTCTGGCTATGAGCCTTGACTTGAGGTCCCCTGGGAGGGGAGAGGTACTCCAGCCCTTGGGGTGGGCTGGGGGCTGGAGGAGGTTAGATGGGGTTCAGGCCACGGGCCTTCACACCTGACAGGGAATCTCCCCCCTGATAAGCGGAGGCCCAGAAAGACCATCACAGCCAGGGGCAGCACAGGCCTCTGAATCCAAGCTTCTGCGCTCCTGACCCAGAGTTCTTTCTAGAACATTCTATGGAGAAATCCCAACTTCCTTCTCTGTGGAGAATTCCCAGCTCTGTCAGGTTTGCTGCCTAAGGGTTTTTGCACTGTTTGCCTGGATGGACAATGGGTGCGTAGGCAGTAGCATCTCTGCCAGCCCTTTGAGGGGGTGCAGGGAGTGAGCTGGGTAAGGGGTTGGCCAGCCCTGTGCAGAGATGCCCCAGGGTGACAGCGAGTAGCTGCTCCCTCCATCTGCCCTCTGCAAGCCTCACCACAGGGCTTCCCAAGGCAGCCTTGCTTCAGCTCCCGCCCACCCACCCAGGGGAAGGAGCGATTTGCATTTATGAAGATCTGAAAACATACGTTCACCTGACAGGCTTTAGAATGATCCTCTCAGTAAAATAATAATAATGATCGTAATAAACCCTTATAAATAGGTGTTTGATTACAGTTTGTCCCTACGTGGGTATTTTTTTTTTTTTTTTTGAATCAGACTAATTGGCTGCCAGGCTGATTGGGCTGGATGTGGTGCTAGCGTTGAGGGCTTAGGTCCTTCTCCCTTCGACTGGCTGTTCTTAGCGCCACTTCGTCCCCACCCACCCAGGTGTCCTCCTCTCCAAGTCGCTGAGGGTCAGCTTGGGGTCACCTCTCCCCCACACCCTCTCTTTGGGCTGACCCAGCTGCGTCATGGGGCTCAGTCCCTGACTGCTCTCTCCCTGCTCCTCTACCTTCCCACCTCTGGCAGAGAAAAGAGCCTGCAGAACCCAATCCACCCCGGGCGCTCAGCCCGCCCTGGAAGAGCCCTCCCGGCTGGCCAGGGAGCAGCAGCGACCTAGGAGGACCCTCACGTGGGCTTGCTGGCCTGAGTTTTGCCAGCAAATGTCAAGCATCACTGTGTGGGCATTCCTACTCTGCTGAGCCAGCGGCAAAGCCGAGAGCTGCCAGGCAGGTAGACAGGCAACAGTTCGCCAGGTGAGCTCCTGCATGGGCAAGGCTTTCCTGTCTGCGCGGGGCAAGGCTTTCCTGTCTGCGCGAGACCAGGCATTAGAGAGGAAATCCAGACTCGTGGGGATTCCAGATCTCCACGCCCCTTCCCGCCCCTCCCCACCACTTCCGTGATGCCTCCTTCCAGCCTTGGTCTGTACCAGCCGGGAGAGAACTTCCCTGGGAGCCGCAGAGAGGGGCTCTAGAGTCCCCTCCCTGATGCCAGCTGTCAGTGATACATGGTGAGAGGCTAGCAAGGAGGAAGGGAGCCTGAGAGCCAAGGGAGGGTTGCCTCCTAGGGCTAAGGATTGGGCCAGGGCAGGGTCGGAAGACCTCCATGAACCCTCCTTCAGCACCAGACTTCCAAATCATCCCCACTCTCTTGTAACATCACCCTGTATTAGAATCATAAGTCTTCCTGGCCGGTGCCTGGCACACAGTAAGCCCAGAATAAACAGTTGTTGGAGGGAGGGATGGATGGAGACTGGGTACTTCGTCTTACCCACTCTATTCCTCACTCCTAGGGCACGAGACCCTGACTTAGCAATGGTTAGCAGGTATCCTATGGCAGTGAATATTTTCAAAGAACCAACAGTTCCCCCCCCACCACCCATGGTGTGTTCAGAGAGAGGGCATCCTGCCCAGGTGCACAAGTGGTTTTCCCAAAGAGGCGGGCAGCCAAGTGTGTGTTTATTACCATATGGTAATTGTTCGTCCTAATGCCACTACCTCTGCCGGCCATCTCCTGGGGAAGCCCACTCTTCCGGGTCCTGTTTCATAAACACAGCTTTGGTGCCTGTCCCTTGGCCCCAGAGAAAGGCATATCCGAAGCACTAGGAGGGATGGTAGGCAGAGGGCACAGGGTGACTTAGCCAAAGGAAAGGTCACCCAGGGCAGCCCCAGGCTTTTAACTTGTTTCCCGAGCCTCTGTTCTTGACACCTGGTGGATTGGCTGCCGGAGGTGGGACGGCCTCCACTTTGCAGTGTGGACACTCAGCCCCATGGGTCCCAGGGGGGCATGCCTCCTCCCTGGGTGTGGGGCGCAGCAGGGGACCCAGACCTCCTGGCAGCAGGAGCTGTGGCTGTCTGCCCCCACTTCCCTCTGTCCATGGTTCCTGAGCTAGGCTCTCCCAACAGAGGGCACCACAGCACAAAGCAAATTCCTCTTCTCTGGACCCTAGGGAACACCCCCAGAGGTCAAAGAGACCCCTCTGTGACCTCTGGCATGTTTATTTCCAGGAGAGGGGAGGAATATGGCCTATCGTTATCTCCCCCAGCCCAGCTTCCAAGGAGATAGGCTCCGCTAGTGTGGGGAAGGACACGCTATGGTCTGGGATGCTAATAGATCAGTAAGCATTTTTGCGAGGGCTTCTCTTAGTCACGGTTAAAATAATCAATGAGTGTAGGAATCTTCACAATAACATACAAGGGGGTAGTGTCCTTATGTGTATTCCACAGATGAGGAACCTGAAACACAGGTGGGCTGAGGAACTTGTCCTCCTGCAACACAGCTCGTTAGAGAGCCAGATAGGAGCGCAGAGAGAAGCCAGAGCTCTGAAAAGCCCTTCTGGGCCAAGATGTACACATATGCACAGGACCTGAGCAGACGCATTTGTGCAAACACCCCAGCAGCCAGGATTTGGTTGGGAAAGGAGATATAAAAACGAAACTCGAACGAGCCCAACGTGTTCCACCTCCCTCAACCCTCATAAGAGTCCTCTGTGGCAGTTTTATTTATGCCCATTGTACAGATAAGTAAACTGAGTCTCAGAAGTGAAAAGAAGGACCTGAAGCGGCCAAGGTACAGGGATGCTGGATTTGGGGGGCCAGGGATCTAGTGGGGGCCTTCCCCAGGCTCCCCCCATCCCGAGATCCACACATTCTCTCTTCCCCCTGCCCACTCCTCACCTCTCCCCGCTACACACCCACGCAGTCCTCCGGCTCCTTCCTACCTTGCCCTCTGCTACTCTGTGCTGGGAATTAAGCATCCATCAGGCTGCATCCCAGACAGGACAGAGTTTTGTTTTCTTTTTTATTGTTTGTTTAAATTAAACACGACTGAAAGTGACGCCTTGACACTGGTGACCCAAATCGATACAGAGTCGGCCGCTTGGAATTAAGTCCACCGCTGCGTCCTTAATGGACCTCAGCCCCACGTGAACTCTGAAGCTTCTGCTCCAGCGGACCTTGCCACAGAAGGACCCCAGTGCATCTCCGAGGGGAGTCTGACGCTACCGGTTGCTGAATGGGCTGCCGCAATGCAAGATGCAAGCCCAGAGAGGGGAGCTGAGCCACATGAAGGAGCAAGGACAGGAAATGTAGCCCGGGGGGCCAGCTCAGACACAGAGAAGCAGGCCAACACTGGGTCCCCCAACCGTCTGTCATGCAAGTTGGCAATAAACATTTCTTGAAATACTGAAATGCTGCATATTAGGTCATCCGCCCCCCACCTTCTTGGAGATTTACAATTCGCATAAGTGTTTTAAAGGCTAAGAGAAATCCTGCAGAGGTCTTTAGTTTTACTTCCTTGAAACCCAAACTGTTTGGCCTCAGAAATCTCTTTGCATAAATACCTATTAATATCCCATAAAGCAACAGTTGTGGAGATCATGGGATGGGCAGGAGATACTGCTCCAGCCTTGGACAAGCCTCCTGGATTACCCCAGTCGTAGTAGCAGCAGAGATCACAATCATAATCACAGTCATAGTCATGGTCATGTCAAGAGCAACAACCACGCTCAAGTGATAGCATTCACTGAGGGCTTACTATGTGCCAGACTCTGTCCAAAGTGTTTTGCCTGAACTAATTTATCCAAACTCGTCTATGACCCGAGCAGGCAGGTTCTGTTTTGAATCCCAATAGACTAAGACATAGAATAAGGCACAGAAAAATAGAATAAGGCATAGAATAATAGAAAAAGAAATAATAGAATAAAAAATAAATAGAATAAGACACAGAAGTGAAGCTCTTTGCCCAGGGACACGTGGCTTTTACCTTTTCTGAGACTATAACCAACATGAGGATGAGGACCACAGCCAACTCATCTATGCGTTACCCCAAGAAGGTGTTGGATAGTTAGATGGAAGGGAGGAAGAATGGATGAATGGGAAGTTGGATGGGTGAGAGGATGGATGGACGGATGGATGGATATGAGAATTATTGGGTGTGTAGATGGATGGATGGATGGGTAGATGGTGGATGGATGGATGGATGGATGGATGGATGATGGATGGGTGGATGGATGGATGCATAGACAGAGAAGTTAGAGAAAGGATTGATGGGCGGATGAACACATGCATGCAAGCATGGGTAGATGAATCAAGATCGGAAAGCATCAGCAAGACTTGACATTTTCCTGTGTCATTGAATTTGCTAAGCATGAGAGACCCAGACTAACACATACTAGTGATAGTGAGAAGGTGTCAACAAAGGTAGTCCGGCACAGTGGCTAAAAGCATGGGCTCTAGAGTTGGCCTGCTTAGACCCAAATCTCAGCGTTGACAATCAAGAAAATGACTGCTGAGTGGACAGAAGGGAGGAAGCAGGAGGGAAGAAGAGAAAGAGGGTTGGATGGAGGGAGGGAAGGAAGGAAAAAAGGAAAAAGGGAGGAGGAGGGAGAGAGAGAAGGACGGAGGAAAAGATAGAAGGCGGGAGGGAAGAAGGGAGGAATTGCTGTAAAAATCGAGCACATCATTTAACCTCCCTATGCCTTGATCTCTGCCTCTGCAAAATGGGGATAGGGATGAGTACCAACCTCATTCCGTCACACTGATTAAATCAGGCAATGCTTTAAATGGTGTAGCACTCAGTACATATTAGCTGTAACAATAATTACCCACAGAGGCAGCCGCACAATGCTGTAATTACCCTCACGCTGCGGTTCCTTCTTTTCACCCTTAGCTTCCTGCACTCTGCCTCAGAGAGAGGTGGATAACGTCTCCAGGGTCAAGTCCCCAAGGGACTCAGCCTGGGGTTGCAGTGGCGACGAACCCAAGGAAAAGTTCGGTGAGAGCTGGATCCACAATGAACTTCTATGACATTCTACAGCATCACTCACTCTATTCCTGCCTTTGGACGCTTGACTCCACGCTGTCAGGCTGGACATGGGATCTTCAGAAGTCACCCTTAGAGCCGCCCCTTTGCTCTTTTCACGGCCACCTGCAATACCACCCATAGACAACAGGTGGCGCCATCTAATATGTGATCTGTTCCATTTTTACAACCCTCAAGTTTGAGGGCCTGTATTCTGTAAAACGAATCAGCTTCCCATTTCACCAATTGGCTAAGCTTTAGTGTAATCACAGCGAGGCACACTGTCAGAGAACATGTACACTTAAACTCTCTAGTTAGTCATAACTGTGTGATGGGTCTATAGTACTACAGATGAGGAAATCGAGACCCAAAGCAAGATTGTCAGCTCCCTGCATTCTCCCTGGGGGAGGTGCCTTTTGTCTGTACTACACAGTGAAGTAGTGTCTCTCCAGGGGACTCACCTGTGTGTCTTGTCTTCCCAGGTCATAATAGAAGCATTTCACTTTATCCCTTGGCACCTCCAATGTCACCCTGCTCAGGCCTGGGTCACATGTTCTAAAAGGGGCCAGGAAGACGAAAGTGCTCTCGTAAATTACAAAGCCATCTGATAAAAACTGATGACTTGCCTCCTCTCCCCATCAGCCTGCTTTCTGTCTTGAGTTGCTAGGTACCCAAACCTTTCAGAAAAATCCCAATTTGGTTGATGGTGTAGGAAGCCCATTTCATTTCTCTGGGCTTCAGAGCCCCCATTTGTAAGCCAGGCCTGCTTCCCCAGGCCCCTGACAGAGACTCCAACTGACGTCCACCTTCCTTCTTCCCCTCCCCCTCCCTATGCCTTCAATGGAGCAGAGACGGGACATCGAGCCAGGACGCGGGAGACTGGCTTCCTGGAGGAGGTGACACCTGAAGCTTTGGAGGATGCCTAAGAGTTACAGAGAAACGTCTAAGGCAGAGCCACGTGCGCACAGTCGTCCAGACACGCGGTGGAGCAGCAGGTGATCTAAGAAGGCAGGGACCAGGGGGGTGCGGGGAGGAGGGGCTGTGGGGTTAGTCAGGGTCTTTGCAGATCACAGAAGCCCACGTGTGCCAGGGGACAGTGAAAGGACGATGAAACTTGATCTAAAAACCTACATTGAACAAAATGACCTGAACACCTCTGCCTCTTTTGAGATTCTGTGACTCTTGATGGTGAACCTCTCTCCACTGACCAGTCCCTTCCCGACCCCCAGAGGGGACTTGCTCACCGTCTCAGCTACATCTCCGCAGAGACACCCTTCTCCTTCCCCCACCGCTTCTCCCCCATCTCCTGACCAAGGATCCACGAGCCTCCCAGCCCCCCTCGCCAGTCCCCTGACTCGGTCTCCCCTCCCTGCTTTCCTGTCTTCTGCCTGTGCCCAGCCTCCTGTCCTCCCCTTTCCATTTACCCTGGCAAGAGGGTGACCCTACAAAGACGCAGCTGGTAAATCAGGCTGGAGGGTTTTCCTGGAATTGGAGAATACTGGGAAGCACAAGCGGAGAGTCCCCCTCCACCCTCAAAGCTATCCGTCCCTCAAAAGGGATGCTAATAGCTAATGGACCGTTGCAAACAGATGGGCATTGTTAAGCTTTGTGGGATTCTAAGGGAAGGTGCCCAGGCCCTGGGGACATGAATCCCCTAAGTGGGATGGGGCCGGGGGCCTCAAACACGGTGCTATTCCAGTGTCCCTAAATAAGTGGTTCTGGTGGGTCTCCACCTCCACCAAGGGCATTAAGGTTGTGCGTGAACAGTGGTCTTCTCCTCTGGGCTAGGTGCTGAGCTGGGTGCTGAGGACACAGATACACAAGGACACAGTCTGTGCTCCTGAGGAGCTCCCAGCGGGCCGAGGCCGGTGTGAGGCTAAAACACTTGAAAGCCAAAGTCAGGGCCTCCCACCTCATATCTACTCACCAGACCTCTTTGCCATCAGAGTCCTACTCCTATCGGTCAGCTCCCCCGCCCCCTCCCCAGCTTCCTCCTTCTCAGATGGCTCCCGGGCCCCTGTCTCGGGCTGTTCCCCCAGGCCTCGCCCTATGCAGTCTCCACCAAAGGAAAGACAGCTGAGTCTCCTCAGAACAGACCTCTGCCTGGTTGCCCGAACTTTATCCAACATGTAAAGCATGACTTCCATCTCTCCACGCCCCAGCTCACCTGGGCACACCAAGGGCTGCTGGCTGGTTGGTATAGCCCGTGTAAAATCCTTCCCTAGCTCCTCAGGGCCTGCAGAGCAAAGCCAACAGCCCTGGCATCACTTGCAGGGTCTTCCTTTCCACTCTGCACCTGACTCTGCAATTCTTAGTACTCATCCTGCCTTTATATAGGCTGTTCCCTCTGCCAGAAACACCCTTCCCCCTTTCTTCCTCCCTAACCCCCTCCGCCATCCCCCCTCCCCCTTACCCATCTCCCTGTACCCCACACACACTCTGTGGGCAGGTTAACTCCCACTCAGACCCCAAGGCTCAGCTTTGGCAGCCACTAGCTCGGAAAGTCTGTGTCAGGTGCCTTCTCTGTGCTCCACTGAGAGAATTCAAAGTATGGTGACAAGAGGTGCAAAGTACAGGGGGAGGCAGGGAAGCAAGGAGGGAGGGGCCAGAAGTCTGACTCTAGAACGAGCCTCAGCTTCAGCAATCAGAACAGAGTCAGGTGCCTGGGAAGGTCAGGATGGCCATAAAAGGGGCCCCGGAACAATACCTTTCTTAACTAGGACTGCCTCGAGTGGCCCCGCTGGCAAAGATGCAAGTCCTCACTCCAAGATATTTAGATCCCTGAAGCCTCCTGACAGCTTCCTTGAAAGAAAAATGTGGTACCTGGTAAACATTGGGTTTAGGACAACAGAAGGCTGGAGGCCGGTTCTCAGGGAGCAAGGTTCGGGGGTGCACATGAAGGGGTTTGTGCTGACGGGACCACACTCCCCTGGAGACGGCACTGTCTCCCCTGGCAGGCGCAACTCTCAATCCCAGGGAGGCTTGAGGGTGTCCCAGGAGCCTGGGGACCAGTTGTCTTCCTGGTTCCTGCTTCCAAGTCCAATGCTGACGTACCAAGATAATTAAATTCCACCTGCCTCCAGCTGCCCCTTTGCAATGTCAGGAGGCACAGGAGACTCCCCCTGAGAGCTGCTCCTCGCGGCTGTTCGATAAGCCCCATATTTCACACCCCGAGTGGCTGCATTTCAGCGGTGGGTGAAGTGGTTTTATTTTTATCACGCAAGCCGGCATATAAATATGTACGAGGAGCTCAGAAGCACTTTAGGGCCTCTGTGGAAGGCAGGGCTCAATGTGAGTGTGAGGGAGCATGGCAATTAGTTCAACCTGGGCACAGACCCTGCCAGGTCGGAAAGGCCGTGCCCGCAGCCTTCCCTCCCCCCTCCCCCAGCATCACTGGCTCCATTCTCCTTGGAGTGGTGGCTGCTGTCATTGGCTCCTAGAACAGGGTGGTGCCTTGGCAAACTTTCTGGAACAAAATAGAAGAAGAAAGAGGAGTAGGAGGAGGAGGAGGTAGAGGAGGAGGAAGAGGAGGAGGAGGAGGAGGAGGAGGAGGAGGAAAAGGCTGCCTTTGGGTTTCCACCTTAACTCGGCCACTTCCAAGCTGCGTGACCTTGAATGAGGCCCTCCCGTCCTCTGCGGCTCAGCACCTACATCTATAAAATGGGGTTAACCATGCCTCCCCTGTCAGCCTCCCAGCTCTTTATAAAAGAACAAATATGATAAAGAATGGAAATGACCCCTGAGAACTATAATACACAACCGTAAGAGGTTTATCATTATTTCTCCCCAGCCGTTCATTTGAAGCAGGTTAGTGGAAGTACAAAGACAGGGCTCTGGTAATGCACACAGTCATGGCCCGGGGTTGTGGGGTGGGGGGTGAGGGGTGCTCCAGGCAGCCTCGCCCATCATGGAGAGGAGAAAGGGGGGAGCACTGCCTGACCTGCTCCAGACCTGGCGACATCACACATTACTGCATTTCAACTGGACAGCCACACTGAAACGGGCGGGGGCATCCCTTGTCCGGTTCGCTGACAAGGAGGCTGGCGTCAGAGAGGTTAAGGAACATGTGCAAGGTGTCAGGAGGCCAGGCAGGGAGCTAGGAAGCCCCGCATGAACACAGGTCAAGGAGGCCACAGAGCGTCAAGGTCTCTGGGTGGACTGCCTGCCCCTAGAGATGGGCCGGGCCCTCGGGCCAGGGGGTGCGGCCGCCTGTGGTGTGGCCTTCAGAGCAGCCTCGCCGTGGGGACCCTGGCCCAAGAGCAAGCATGGAGTTGGGAAAGGTGCTCCTGGGGCCGGGAACTCCCAGCCATTGTGAGGACATGAAACCTGGTCCGACTTTTATCACACACAGAGTGAAGCAGAGAGGAAGGCTTTTATCTGTCAGGTCCCCAAGTCAGAGAGAGAAACCCAAGGCTTTGGTGAGGATGTGTCCTGGGGGAAGAAGATGGGGTTTGGAGCAATTACAGTCTCTGATGGCCAAGGTCGGGGTCGGGGACGGTGGTCAAAGATGCTGAGCTCTGGCCTCTTGTCTTGAGCTCACATCCCGCCGTGGAAGATCTGGAGGGGAAGCAGGCTGCTAGCTTCTCAGGAGCTAGGTTACCCCTAAGGCCAGCTGGAGGTCCAAGGGTCCAGGGCTGGGCACTGTCCCCAGAGGGCTCTCCGATCCCCAGCCCCCTGGGTAGGGAGGCTTAGCAGCTGATGAGGAAACCTTCCCTGACTGTATTTTGTTTTGTTTTGTTTTGTTTTAAATATTTATTTACTTATTTATTTGAGAGAGAAAGATCACGAGCAGGGGGAGGGGCAGAAGGAGAGGGAGAGAGACTCTCAAGCAGACTCATCCCTGAGGAGCAAGCCCGAAGTGGGGCTTGATCCCAGGACCCTGAGATCAACACCTGAGCCAAAATTAAAAGCCAGACTCTTAACCAACTGAGCCAACCAGGTGCCCCCTGCCAACTCTATTTTGAAGGTCCAGCAGAAGTGCAGCCCATGAGGGCAAGTACCAAGTTTACCAGCCAGAAGCCAGGTTGGACTGGATAAGGAGGTTGCCCATGGCCACCGACATCAGTGTGCCAGCAGCGAGAGCCCCAGGCGCTGCGGGGAAAGCAGAGGCACATCTCTGAGGCAGGTGGTGGTCTGCAGAAGGAGGGGAGCCACAGCAGTGAGAAGGGTTCCGGGGAACAGCCAGGCATGGCTTACTGATAGGAAATGCTATGCTGGTTTGTAAATGAAGAATTAAGTGAGACTGTCAGAGGGCGGCCCTTGTGGAATCCAGCAGGACTCTTGAGTCTGGACAAGTGGGCTGGCGGTTGCTGGATCAGAAACCTGTTCTTTCCAGTTTGATTTTTCTCGCTTTATTTCCTTTCTAATTTATTTCTGTTTTCAGGAAAGCTGGAGGCAGCAACCTTAGTCAGCAGTGTTAGGGAGTGCCAAGGGGAAAGGAGGTGTGTCCATACTCAGGCTACCCAGAAAGAAGGGGTCAGCCCATCTATGGGAGTAGGAGTGAAAGCTGGAGGACTTTCAGGAGGAGGTGGGGCTCAGAAGCCAAGGGTAGATCTCACAGGGACATCCTTACCTGGCCAGGTATCCTCTCCTAGAAGGCATTCTCTTCTCCACTCTAGCTCTCTTAAAAAAAAAAAAAAAAAATTAAATTGTGGTAAATTACACATAACATGAAATTGACCACCCATTTTTTGAAATAACATTAAGTACATTCATATTCTAGCTCAAACAATGCCTGGAACTTTTTCATCTTGTAAAACTGAAACTCTGTATCCCTTAAACAATTCCCTCTCCTCCCACCCCACAGACCCTGGGGTCCGCCATTCCCCGCTACAAATTCCACTGCACTAATTACCTCGCGTACGTGGAATCAGACGGCATTTGTCCTTTGGTGACCTGCTTCATGGCTGAGCGTAATGCCTTCAAGTTCATCCATGTTGTGGATGTGTCACAACTTCCTTGCTTTTTAAGGCTGAATCATACCCGATTGTGTGCATCAACCCACTTTTGTTCATGCGTTCGTCTGGTGCTGGGTCCTGGGGTTGTTTCCAGCTTCTGGCTCTTGTGGGTATCTTGCTGTGAACCTGAGTATCTTTTCAAGACTCTGCTTTCAGTTCTTTGGGATCTATACCCAGAAGTGGACTTGCTGGGTCACAAGCTGGCTCCTCTTCAAGGAAGGAGGCCCCATCGGGTGGTCCACCATGCTCCCCCAGCGCCCTCTGAAGGTGGTCAGAGAGGCTGGAATGCATGCAGGACACTGGGAGGCAGGGTATGTCCTACGTCCTGACTGGCTCTAGGGGATCGTGGCCAATTTTGTAGCCTCCGCCTGTGTGGGTCCTGAGTCTCACGGTGCCCAGAGAACTTGGAGCTACAGGGAAGAGGGACCGAGGTGTCCCTGGCAACAGTTAACAGCATCTTGGAGGCTAAAGAATCTGCTGGACTCACTAGTAAGCATATAACTTAGTGGGCGGATGTGTGTTGACCAAATGAATGGCAGAAGTTCCAAAAGTCTAGAAAGCAGGTCCCACAGTGGGGTGAAATGTGGCTCTCACGTCGGCTGGATGGGAGCTCAGGGAACAAGTAAGTGAACAAGCATACGGTTGCATCGGTGCTTTACTCTATAAAGGAGGAGAATCCAGAAAGGAAGAAAGGTCAAGAAAGGTCAAGAACATTCCACAAACTGTCCGTAGACCCTACTTGGGGCACACAAGTCCCTTGGTGGGCAAGGTGAAGGAATGGAGAGGGAGAAGGTCTGGTCCTGCCCAGATGTTGCCCCTAGACCAGTGGGGTTGGAGGAAGACAAGTCCATTACCGAGGGCACTGCAGGAAGAACTGAGTGTGAGGCATGTCCACGTTACCAGCAAACCTGGGAAGGGCCCCCCATGTCCATCCTGTGTCTACTTTGGAGCAAGCACTTTCTGATCATGTATTTTCTCCAACAACTCCTATAGCCAGGACCGTTCCCTCAGAACAGATTCAGGTATGTGGGCTGACTTGCCCAAGGTCACACACTGGCCAGAGGCAGAACAGGGACATGAATCCAGGCCTGATTCCCAATCCCAGCATCTTCCCTCTGCACCAACAGAGGTGGCCAGGACACCTTCCTAGGAGAGGTGGCTTGAGCCCAGATGAGTACACACATCTGCCTCCAAAGACGAGAAAGCTTTTCCAGGTGGAGGGGACATCCCAGCCTATGCCCAGAGACGGAAGAGGGCAGGGGATGTTCCGTTGGACTGAGCCCGGAGCATGTGTGCGGGCACATTAGGAAATGGTTGGCTGGCCCCAACCTTGACCCTGAGGCCAAGTGTCCCGGACACCGGTGGGCACCTGGGGCGACTGACGTGACGTTTGCGTGCTCAGAGTGCAGCTTTACGTCGATTCATCTGGTGGCCGTGTACGGGGTGGTTTGGAAAGCGTACGCCTGCAGGCAGTGACGGCGGTTGAGACAGTGTTGCAATCCTCTGGGTAGAGGAATTCATTTATCCCAGAGCATGCTGGGCCCAGGGAATAAAGCCATGATGGACTGGGCATCCTCTCGGCCCTCTTGGAGCTGATGTCAAAGGGCAAACAGGCAGTGAACAAGCTAGCAACTAAACCAAAATTATAATAGGTTGTAATCTGTACAAGGACGTAAAGAAACAAGAGTATGTGAACGGTGATAATGGGAGCACAGTGCAATCGGGGAAGGCTTCCTTGAAGAGGTGGCAATTAAGCTGGCCAAGAAGTATCGTAAGGAGCCAGCACTGCAGAAAGTGGAGGATAGAACCAGAGGAAAGCCTTGAGGGAGGAAGAGCTTTGCTTGTTCCAGGAATGAGCAGACAGTTTCTGGAGCGAGTTCTAGGAAATGAGCTTTGCGTGACGCAGGGCTGGGGACAGTAGGTGTTGAGATTTTTTATTTCAGAGTGACAGGGGGCCAGGGGGCGGGCTCTGAGCAGGAGAAGGGTAGGATCGGATTTGCATTTTTGAAAGGGCTCTCACGCTCCTGTGTGAAAAGTAAGAAGGAGGGTCCCACCGCCAGGGCTCTGGAGAGACAAGGTGGCCGGGCAAGGGTGGGGCCCAGGACGCGGCCCAGGGCTCCCCTTCCAGCAGGGAGGGCCCCAGGGGGAGGCGTCACTTGGAGACACACTCTGTTTCAAAAAGCAGGTGACAGCCGGGATAGAGCTTGACCCTGGCAGCAAATCCAATTTTCGCACATCTCCTTCTGGATGGAATCTGTCTCCCCTCAGAGTGGGAGGTCAGAGCAAGATGCTGCCATGCGACCAGAGGCTTCTCTGCAGGGCAAGTCTCTCCTGTGGGGATTCTTCTGGGCTCTGGCCACAGAATCCTGTCTGTGAGGACAGAGGGAGCCCCCCTCTGATCCAGGGGATGAAGGTCGCACCAGGCATTTTTCTGGGAGCTGGGGATGCAGCAGCAAAGGAAGGGACCAGGAACTTCCCCATCCCCGGGACCTTTCCCACACCATCTGGGTGTGACCCCTCCCTCCCACCCCCCGCGGTGACTGCCTCCTGATGTCCACACCAGTGCCATCCCCCCTTGAGCTTGGATGGGGCCTGGTGACCGGCTTCTAGTGAACCATCCAACAGGCAACAGGGATGCGATGTCACTTCTGAGATGAGGCTCCAAAAGACAGGGACTCTGGTCTTGTTGGCTCTCTCTCTGGCCCCTGACTTGGCTCCGTGTATGAAACCAGCTGCTGTGCTGGCAGCGGCCCTGCAGAGAGACCCTGTGGTGAGGAGCTCAGGGAGGCCCACGGCAGGATGGCAGCTCCTCAGGGGGGGCTCGAGGAGAAACCGAACTTACTGGCCACTGCAGGAGTGACCTGGGGAGAGGCCCCACATCCGCCACCAGTCAAGCCCGAGAGACCTCCGCCAGTTGCAACCTGGGAGACACGCCGAGCCGGAGGACCGGGCGAAGCCACACCTGCATCCCCGACCTCCGATTCTTCGGAGACAGTACACGTTGCTGTTTCTGGGGTGGTTCTGGGGAGGTTTGTGATGCAGCAGCAGACAGCTGAGACACTAGTGAACTCTTCGTAAACCTTTAATGTGGGCTTTGGTGCACATATCTCCATTTTATAGATACAGAAACTGAAGCTTAGAGAGGGGAAGTAACTTACCCAAGGCCACACAGCTAACAAGTGTCGGAAAAAGGACTCAACGGGCTGCCTGGGTGGCTCAGTCTGTTGAGCGTCTGACTCTTGATTTCAGCTCCAGGTCCTGGGATCAAGCCCTATGTCGGGCTCTGCACTGAGCATGGAGCCTGCTTTAGATTCTCTCTCTCCCTCTCCCTCTGCCCCTCTGCTCCTCCCCAATGTGCTCCCTTTCTGAAGGAAGGAAGGAAGGAAGGAAGGAAGGAAGGAAGGAAAGAAAGAAAGAAAGAGAGAGAGAGAGAGAGAGAGAGAAAGAAAGAAAGAAAGAAAGAAAGAAAGAAAGAAAGAAAGAAAGAAAGAAAAGGAAAGAAAGAAAAAGAAAAGAAAGAAAGGAAAATGATTCAAACAGAAGCAGCTGGCTCAAGTCTGTCCCCAAATGGACAAGGGAGGCCCAATCCGTTCCCTGGAGAGCACCTGATCTGAGGGAGGAGGCACACTCTTCACCTTGTAGGCACTGCCATCCAGCTGGGAAGATGGTTCTCCCGACTCACCCTGCACTCGCCTTTAAGTTGGCCAGTGCACCCCCTACCCTCCAGCCAGAACCTTCCAGAACTGTCTTACCCCATCCTACCTCTGGCTGTATTTTTTAGACTTTCATTGTGTTGACTCCTTGCAGCCTGATCTGCCTCGTTTCCTGAGATGGCCTCAGCTTTACTCCTTGGATCTCTTCTGGGTCCTGCAAGTCCTGGGCATCCACGGCGTGCCAGGTCTCTGTTGTACACATGCGTGGTCTTGTTCAGTCATGACACAGCCTGCCTGCAGGTGAGGCCCAGAGACAGAGCTGCGTCGTCGGGTGGCCAGTAGCCACGACCTGTCTGACCTGCTGCTCTGCACAGCTTTCCGGTCCTCACCCCTCTGGCATCTGATACTGTCCTAGATGTCACAAGCCCCCAAATGTGGGCCTCTTTCTGTCCCTGGTGGGACAGTGAGACCAGCATGACCAGTGTGACCAGCGTGCCCTCCAGAGTGAACCACGCTTGGGAGACACACAGGGGTCCCTCTGACCTCCCCGCTGGGCCCCTCAAACATAGCCCCAGATGCCAGCATTTGTGGACACCTAATCCAATTTTGTTGAATAAAGAAGAAAACTTGAGGGGTGCCTGGGGACTCAGTCGGTTAAGGGTCTACCTTCCTCTGAAGTCATGACCCCAGGATGATCCCAGGGTCCTGGGATCAAGCACTGTCTCGGGCTCCCTGCTCAGCGGGGAGTCTGCTTCTCCCTCTCCCTCTGCTTGTGGGCTCTCTCTCTCTCTCAAATAAATAAATAAAATCTTAGAAGCAGAAGGAGAAGGAGGAAGAGGAGGAGGAGGAGGAGGAGAAGAAGAAAACCTGCTCACCAGAGAGGCAGAGAGAACATTTTCCCTCTCTGCTCAGAGTAACTTTCCCTACCTAGCGGGGCCCCGTCTCTCTTTGGAGAAGTTAAGCCTGCGATCCTATGGTAGTCTATGGCAAGGGCAGGAGGAGACGACTTCTGGTTGGGAGGTGGGGAAGAGGGAGACAGGGTGTGCCTTTCTTTCTAATTCAAATCTTGAGCAGTAGAACAAAATGCCCAGGCAAAGCAGCTGCGGTGCTTACAGCCTCTCCTGTGCTCTGGCTTCCTGGTCTCCTAGTCGGGCTCGGCAGCCCTCCTTGCTCGCATGGAATGGTCACCAGGGCCCTCAGGATCCCCCCCACTGGCCTCTGCTTTCCCACCAGGACATGGGATCTGCACATCAGACGCTCTCACCACCTGGGCCGGGTGAGGTGGGAGTGGTGTGGGGGCACCTCCACGTGGGGCACTGAGCTCAAGGTGGGAACACTCTCTCTCCCTGCCCTGGCCTCACCTCCAGGACAGACCAGGAGCCCAGTGTTTCCCCCACCTCCTGGGAGACTCGCTACCCACACCCAGTCCCCCGGAGACTCCAACTTTCTCCCTTTCTCCCAATACCTCTCCTGACCTTCTCCCCGTCCACTGCCACCGAAGAAGTCTATGTACTAATTACCTAAGTAATAACATGGCAAGACTATGATTCCTCATTAGCTCAGGAGAGGTTCCCCGCTACATGACTGATACGCATCTACAAGAAAATTAACTCCAGTGCAAGGACTTCCTAATCAAGATTAATGAGGGGCTGGGAGGGAGGAACGTGGGGCCCAGAGTCTTCCACAGGTCTCCAGGGACCGAGCGAAGGGTCTTTACCACACCAGAGTGCTGGAGAACGGCAGCGGGGAGGTAGAAGGTCATAAGCTCATCTCAGAGTTCAAGGCTGTGCTCTATCCCCCTGAGGCAAGATGACCCACTGTGTGAATCAGGATATACAGCCCGCCGTGTACCAGGAGACAGGACGCTGGAAGTGCTCGCTCTTGAGAAGTTCAAGTTCACAAAGTAAGTAGGTAATTACAGCACAGGGGGATTAGTGAGGGGATGCAGGAAAGGGCCAGTGTTTACCGATCACTTACTATGTGTCTGGCATCATCCTAAATGCCTCCATGTATACGCATCTTTAATCTTTACAGCACAACTATTATTGGCCCCAGTTTACAGATGGGGAAACTGAGGTACAGAGAAGTTAAGCTAATTCGCCAGGGTCCCAGCCCTCAGGAATTGGAGTGAGGATGTGAACCAGCGGTATAGCTCCAGAGCCCAAGCTCCTAATCACCATCCTACAGAAGGTCAATGGGCACAAGGTGGAGGGGGTTGGGATGAGGGATTCACGGCATGATGGGAACCCAAGGAGTGGCCACTTGCTGCCTGGGCAATGGGCAAAGTTTGGGAGAGGAAGAGCCTTTGATCTGGGTCTTGGACAGATACATGGAATCTCTACCAGTGGAGAGTTTATTGATTGAGTCAATGACTTACTCATTCATTCATCCCACCAGTAAATGCCAGAGCCCATAGGGAGCCCTGCAAACACAGTGAGGAACAAAACCAGACATGAAGTGCCCATGGAGAGGCTGACATAAAAGAACAATCACATGGCCAATTAGTCTACCCCAGGGCCAGGACTGGGGTTGACCTTGTCTTCTGACAGTGAGGGTCTCCATAAATTGGGCCTCCTCCTCCAGATGCCCCACTAGTTCCAGTCCGGGCCTAACTTCGCCCTGCCATTTGGGGCCATAAAGGAAGGAACCCCATTCATGAAACCAGACCACACGGCAGATTTAACCCTCAACTGAACATTTGCACGTGTCAACCAGCATTCGGGAATCCCCCTGCATATTGCTCTCTACAGTCCCAGTTTCCAGCTCCTTCTTGAGCTTGGCCAAGGCAGGGTGGGAGGCTGGACCTTGAGATGTGTACCATCTTGTCCTTCCACATTTCACAAATCATTGAACTTTTCCTTAACCCCACAGTAAGAAAGTGATTTTCCCGTGGAACAGAGATAATTCTCCATTAACCTTCTTAAAGAAGGTTTGGCTTTTCTTTTTTTTTTTTTTTTTTCTTTCTCTTCTGGAAGGTGACAGTATCCACCAAGCTCAAGAGAACAGATTAAATACCATGCTTCACTCAGGTGGTTCCGTCAGCCTCCAGCGCCTCCGACACTTGGAGCTAGAGGCCTGGGGACCAAGAGGTCTTGTGGAGCACGAGAAAGACTCGAATTTCATGTGCCTTGGACACTCCTTTTTACCCAAGTCTCTTGCAAAGTATTAACATGCAGCTCCCAGGATGCAATGGGCTAAAGCAACCCCCATTGATGGTAACGGGGCCACATCTGCCATCAGTGTCCCTCTCATCATACTCTTAGTGCGTCAACCCCATCTTCTTCTAAGTTACCATGCCTACTTCTCAATCCTTTTTAAAAAATATTTTATTTATTTGAGGGGGGCAGGGGCAGAAGGGGAGGGAGAGGTCCAAGAGGACTCTGGGCTGAGCATGAAGTCCAGCATGGGGCTTGATTCCACCACCCTGGGATCACAACCCAAGCGAAAAACCAAGATTTGGCCACCCAACCAACTGAGCCACCCAGGCACCATGCTGTTTGTTTGGTTTTTTTTTTAAAGATTTATTTATTTATTTTAGAGAGAGAGAGAGAGAGAGAGAGAGTATGAGCAGGAGGGGCAGCAGGGAGAGAGAGAATCTCAAGCAGACATCCCACTGAGAGTAGAGCTGGACACAGGGCTCGATCTCACTGCCCCAAGATCATGACCTGAGCTGAAACCAAGAGTCAGATGCTTCATTGACTGCACCACCCGGGCCCCTCCTCAACCCCTTTTTAATGGAACATATTATAAAAGTCTAAGAGGGGAACTGTGGTCTCAGATGCCCTAGGCAGGCACAGAGAATGATGGAGAGGGGGAGGTGAGCTGCTTCTAAAGTAGTTCCCAGTGACCCCCATCTCCTGCCTTCACACCTCCCATGTAGCCTCCTCCCCTTGAGTATGGGCACAGGGCCTGGTGAGTGGCTTCCAATGAACGGGACAGGCAACAAGGATGGGATGCCACTTCTGACGTTAGTCTCTGAAAGACTGTGACTTCTGACTTGCTGGATTCTCTCTGGCCCCTCCTTTGCTTACTCTGATGAAGTCAGGTACCATATTGTGAGCTGCCCTATGGAGAAGTCCACATGGCAAGGAATTGTGTAAGAGGGGGCTGGGATAACAGATCATGAGAAATGAAGCCCTAGGTTCAAAAGCCTGGAGAAAGCGAGTTATGCCAACAACCACTGGCACGAGCTCAGACACAGACCCATCCCCAGCTGAGCCTTAGGATGACCCCGCAGCCCCAGGTGACACCCTCAGCCAGAGGATCCATCTAAGGGGCCCTGGATTCCCGACCCACAGAACCTGTGATCTAAAGTGTGCTATTCTAAGCCTGTACATTTGGGGACAATTTGTTACATAGCAGTAGATAATTAATACAGGAAATGAACCGGAAAAGAAGTAATATACATGTAACAGAAGCTATTCCATAGGAGCACAGATCTTAAAGAACGATACCACCCTTTGAATAAATGAGCACGTTTATAGGTAAGCCTAATCTCTACTGCTGATTCCTGGCTGAGTTGGGACTGGGCAGATTAATGGTACTTAGGTCTTCTGTCTCCCCATCCAGAACTTTTCCTGTTGGCATGTGAATTGTTGAATGTTGCCGTGCAATTTCTTCGAGATTTTAAATATGGATTTGGAAAATGCATGCATCTCTCCCCAAGGACGTGTTTAATACATTTAAATATGTTCTGTCTGTATCAGAATCTATATTGTGTTGGACAGTCCTTGGGTGTAGGACAGGTGTGGTGGCTCTGAGATGTTTCTGTACCACAGGGATTTTCATGGTACTGTCTGTAGCTCCCTCGGGACTCCTCAGGGTCCCTCGGTGGCCATGACCAAACTCATAATGCAGGTCTTTCCTTAGCTTCGTCCAGGCAAATGGCTCAGAATTCTGTGAGCTTTTGTTTTAACATCAAAGCTCTATTTATTACTAACCAGCTCAGTGAGTTATTAAGAGTGACCATCAGCTCAGAGATGAGAGTTGTCTTTCCTTTAAGAGATCCAGGTGTGTCCCACTCTTGACAGTATCGCACAGCTCCTGCTGTGCATGGGCTCATGCAGACCTCGTCAATCCCCCATTCCCAGCAAAGGATGCCCTGTTATCAGTGAATCAGCGGGGTGGGCTGGAGAGAGCTGTGGTTTTCAATGGCTGCTCTTCGTGCTTTGTAATTAGCGATGCCTTCTAGCTTAACCTCACCATTTATCAATTTAGTTTGTTAGAGGTGGTTTGGTTCATTTTACAGTGTTCGGTTAAGCCTCCTGGACTTCCAGATGTGCGTGTCTTAAACTTAAAAGCAAACCATCCATGCATCCCTGGCTGAAGAAAATGATACTTTACCATTATCACCAACTTCAGTTTTGTTTTTTTTTTTCAGCTGCGAAGTGGGCACCCAGAGGAGCCTTTTGTCCCCGTGGAATAATCTGTGTAGAGAAGGGTGGGGTAGGGTCTGTTACAACCTCGTCAACCTGCCATCCACCTTCACTGGTACCTCCAGATGTCATCCAGATGTGTCCCTTCCATGCAAAGACCCAGCAGGATTGACTCTACCCATCTCTCTGGCTTTGTCTCCCACCTATTCCCCGAAACCCCTTGCTATGGGCTAAATGGTGGTCCTCCCATCACCAAATTCATCTGTTGAAATCCTAACTACCCAGTGCCTCAGGAGGTGACTGTACTTTGAAGATAGGGTCTTTAAAGAGGTAGTAAAGTGAAAATGACATCATTGGTGTGGGATCTAATCCAGTACAACTGGTGTCCTTATAAGAAGAGGAAATTTGGACGTGGACCTGCACAGATGGGAGAGCATGTGAGGACAGGGGTGAAGATGGCCATCTCTAAGCCAAGGAGAGAGGCTTCAGGGGAAGCCAACCCTGCCTACCCCTTGATTTCAGACTTCCAGCCTCCACAATCACGTGAAAATAAGTTTGTCATTTAGGCCACTCTGGCTGTGCGACTCTGTTACGGCAGCCTGAGCAGACTAGCATGCCCTTTTTTGTGGTTCCTGCTCACAGTATACTGGCCAGCAGCGGGGGAGCATAGTAGGACCATTCTAGCAGAGGGGCTCAGAGCATGACTCTGCATCTGGGATCCTTCCATTTGAGCCCCGGCTGTGCCATGTATCAGCGTATTCAAGTCACCTGACCTTGAGCACTTTACTTAGTCTCACTGTGCCTCTATTTTCCATCTGTGAAATGAGGACAGTGATAATGTCTGCTCATAGAGCTGTTGCATAGGTTCGATTAAGAAGCAGTAGGTAGCATTAGCTTAATTATTCATTTGACAAATGTCTATTGAGCACCTAGGATTGCCAGGCATTGGGCTGAGTGCCAGAGTATCATGGCGAACAACATAGATTATGGGTCATACTTTTGTTTCCTTTTTCTCTTGTCCTCCCTCTGCAAGAATACCTCACCTATCTTTCTCTGCCATCACTCTTTCTAACCTATTTGTCTTGTAAGACTGTCGCAAGGTCCATGCCCTCTGGGCTGGTCCCTCCCCTGGCTCCCATCAGCTTCCATGCCTATCTCTGATTCAGCCTTACCACCTTGACCTGCCAAAAGGTCTGTGTCCAGCTGGCCCATGGCCAGGATTCTGTTGTACCATCTCGGGACCCCCAGGCCCTGGCCCTCAGTGGGGATGTGATGGGTTCAGTACATTGCTCTTCCGCTGACCTGGAGGAATTTGTTTCCAGTCACTGGCAGGTACTCCCAGCTTCTTCTGGTCTGCTCTGTCAGTCTGTCCTCAACGTCACTATTAAGAATCTTTGCCAGGGCGCCTGGGTGGCTCAGTGGGTTAAGCCTCTGCCTTTGGCTCAGGTCATGATCTCAAGGTCCTAAGATCAAGCCCCGCATCGGGCTTTCTGCTCAGCGGGGAGCCTGCTCTCTCTCTCTGTGTTCTTGTGATCTCTGTCTGTCAAATAAATAAATGAATAATCTTAAAAAAAAAAAAAGAATCTTTGCCAAGTGCCCGCTATGGACACACCATATTCTGAAGCCTGAGCTCGGTTGTTCCAGCCCCTAGTTCAATCTAACCCACATCATTTGAGGGGACATTGCTATTCAAAGGCTGCTTTTCCAGCTAAGAGTCAGGGAAGAACAGAGGTGATTCAAGTAAAGACAGAGCTGTAAAGACAGAGCGGGGTTTCTGAAGCCATCCTGTTCCCTCCCTGCTTGTGAAGAAACCCTTCAAAGCATCCCTACCGGCTGGTCAGCCAGCCTCTGCCCACTGACTGCCCATGGCTCGGGATCCCCATGAGAGCCACCCCCTTGCTTATGTCCCCCAATATCCACCTCTCCTTCCCAGTCCTAGTCTCCAAAGATGGAACAGGGATTCCAGGAGGCCGTGTCACGTCTATCGGTGGATGTCGCTTATGCAATGTCTGTGCTCTATACCAGGCATCTTTAGTCTTGGCAATAGCTGTGAAGTGAGCCTTATCATCCTCATGTTTACAGATGGGAAAACTCAGGCCCAAAGGGACCCAGTATGGGGAAACTACTTGCCAAAATCACACCACTGATGTATGAGAGGGTATGTGATAGGGGTCACCTAGCTGCCTGATTCCCAAGTACAGGCTCTGCGTCACCCATGCCACCTCCCCGTGTTGTCCCTCATCCTCCAGAGAGGGCTGAGGGAGGTCGATTCCATGTGTGGCTGGGGTCTAGAGAGGTATCCATCCCCCAAGGCACTCACCGACAGTACGGAGCTAGGAACGAGGCACCTGGTCCAGCAGGGGCTTCCCCACTTCCTGGTACCTGTGAGATGGGCCCTTCCTCCTGCTGGCCTCAAACACCCAGAACATGACCTCGTCCTCTCCCTGCTCCTGATCCCTGGAAGTGGCACATGGCTGAGAAGCCACGCTCAGTGTTCCCGGCAGGCTCTGTGGGTGCAGACCTGGACGTCACCCTCTCTGGGGCCCGCCGAGACAAGGTCATCACTGCTCATCATCTGCCGGTGCCCTGCAGGGAGACATTCTAGAGCTTCTGGGAAAAGTAGTGCCACAGAAAATCACAGTAAGTCTGGGGACACTTGGAGGTTGCTGAGCTGGTTGGTGGGGACAGACGATCAGCAGAGAGGCTGCCCACAGGGAACAGGGGAAGAGGCTATACGGAGGGATATGATCCAGAGCTCCAATCCAGACTCAGCTACTTGCCGCGTATCATGGTGAGCAGAGCACATAAGCCTCGATGAGACTCAGTTTCCCCCCTCCGTACTGGGAAGATCACCATGCCTACCTCTCAGGGTCATTGTCTAGACTAAATACAATGTCTTGTGCAAACTGCTGAACCACCTACGTTGGGCGGACCCCGCGCTCGCTAAGGCATGGTCTCCGTTGTGGGGGGAATGTGCACTCAAAATACTCCCCTTCCCATTGTAATTACAATTGCCCACATTCGTGCAGCCGCTTTGCAGAGTCTGTCTCTGATCATTGTTCCATGTCCTTTGTCTGAGCCCTGCCAGGCCTGCCAAGCTCGGTTAGGAATGCGGATCAGAACAGTGGGCCATAAGAGGGGGACCTGGGGTTGCGTCCGAGAGATGTCCATTAGCATGACTGGTTTCAGTCCACGGAGGGAGCTGGCAGGTGCGTCTGGGAAGCAGTGGGGACACGGAGAGCCGGCAAAGTAGGTCAATGCGCGAGCCGCGAGGACCGGCGCAGCGCCACCTACCGCCGGAGTTGATAATCACAGCGTTCTGCCGGTCGCATTGCCTCTGGCCTGTCCCTGGGATCCTCCCACTGTCCCCTGAGCACCACATCCCCCACCCAAATTACTTCCCCCTCTCCATCAGCTGCACACATAGCCCCGGACAGCCTCTCGTGTCCCCTTTAAAGTTGAAGGCCCAAGTTCAGCCTGGCGGCAGGAGCCTCTGACCTTTTGGAAGGCCCAGCGGGAGTGAGGCCAACTCTGAACAGGGCCCAAGTGGCAGGAGACCCAGGCTGGGTGGGAGTGAGGGACCCGGTGCCTTTGTCTGGGCCCGGGCTGCCCAGTGCCGTGCTGACTGTGGCTGTTAAAATGTCGACTGCTCCCCATCCGCCTGCCGCCTCCCCCCAGCCCCTGGAGAAGGCACGGGATTCACCGTTTTGTCTTTCCTGGGCCTATCGATGCCTCCTTTGGGGAGCCTGTTCGATGATGGCTCCAGAAAGCTGCATGGAGCAGAGAGGCCAGAATTAAAACTGCCGCACAGAGGGACCCCTGCAGACCCCCAATTTCCAGAGGCTTATAGATCAGAAGGGAAAAAAAAAAAAAAAAGAAAAGAAAAAAAAAGAAAACGCTGCGTCTGTTCTTTCGCAAACGTCCATGGTTTTATTCATCGTCTGCCACCCCCTCCCCTCACTCCTGCCCTTCTCCTCCTCTTTATTCCCGCTCAGCGCGACTCTGCAAAGAGCTTCTCTCATCTATTCTGCGCTGAAGCCAGGGGATGAGAAGGCTGACAGGTGTCTCGTTACCAGGTGCCCAGCGTGGGGATGTTGCAAGGAAGATGCTGACCCGTTGCACCCTGGCTCTGCTGACAAAGGAGCAGGAGGGGAGTGGCCAGTGGCCAAAACGTGTGTGGTCGTGCTCCTAGCGGAGTCCCCAGATGTGCGCCTGCGGGGGGCCAGCAGACCTGGGTGAGAAGTCACCTGGGGTACGCTGCTCAACTTCCCCGGCCACCCAGCCCTCTTTCCCTCTTTGCTGTCTCCCAGGGTTGACACAGGGAGCAAGTGCCGCTGTGGGTGTCATTTCCGGAGGCCCATTCACTCCCGTCCCTCTGGCTCAGCTTCACCCCCACCCCCATGTGATGCACGCATGGCCTTTCCTTCTGAGCCCAAACCTCAGCCCTGGACTCCCACTGCCTCAACCTTTCCCTCTCTGAGGCTAGAGGGGATGGGACAGAAGGCTCGGCCAAGGCTGTTGGCGCCCCTTCCCCCCAAGTTACCACTCCCCTTCTCTGGGTCTCCTTTACCTTGACTGGAGAGCCAGGTGGTCGTGGAGCCTCGGGGTGGGGGTGGGGTGTGTGTGGAGAGACTTGAATGAGCTCATAGCTGCACAAGGCTTAGAAGAGGGTGCGGGATATTGTGGGTACTGCAAAATGCTGGCTACTGCTTTCATTCTGTGTGTGCACACGTGTGTGTGTGCGCGCGCACGTGCATGTGTGTCAGAAGACCATGAATCCAGAAATAGACCCTTGAGAGTGGAAGAGGCATGTCTGAAAGAGGGAAGCAGGACTGCGACCCACATGGCCCATTCCGACCCCCTTACTGACTTTTCACAAGGAGTCTTGCACATACTCCCCACTCCCACCCCCAGGCTCTCTACCCCCTGTCTGAGTTACTTGCTGACCCACAGCCTTCCCCTTCCTGAACCCCATCCTGACCAGCGGGCTCTGGGGGCTGATACTCCCTCTCTCCTTGCTGGCTTCTCTCTCTCTCCTTTTTTTTTTTTTTTAAGATTTTATTTATTTATTTGACAGAGATTACAAGTAGGCAGAGAGGCAGGCAGAGAGGAAGAGGAGGAAGCAGGCTCCTCGATGAGCACAGAGCCCAATGCGGGGCTTGATCCCAGGACCCTGGGATCATGACCTGAGTGAAAGGCAGAGGCTTTAACCCACTGAGCCACCCAGGCACCCCTGGCTTCTCTCTTCTTTCTGACCACATCCCTCCTAGGACTGCTTCACTCGTCTTTTCCTACTTGACACACACAGGGTACCCTCTAGGTACTCCCACCCCCCCATCCTACTGCTCTGCAGAGCTCCTGGGAGTAGACTCCTGCGGGTCTATGGAGAACACTTCTCGGAGGTGCCTTTTTCCCGTCCATGCTGTGGATTGGAAAGTCAGACGTGTGTGTATACATGCACACATGCACATTTGTCTAGCTCGTGTGATCAGGTCGCTGGGTGCCCACTTCAGGTTCACGTATTTTCATGCGTGTCACATGGATATGTGTGTGAGAGAGCATGCATGTCCCTAAGGATGCGCTCCCATGGGCACGGGCATCGCTTGCCCGCCTGGGTGAGGCTGCGAGCATGCCAGGTGAGCGTGTTTGGGAGAGCAGGCATGCGAGCTCAGTCAGACTCCACCTGCATGCACCATGCTGCCGTGTGAGCGTGGATGTGCCCACAGCTGCTCCAGCTTCTCCAGCACGTGAGTAACGAGACAGTCCCCTTGTTACCGTGTAGTCTTATTAAACACACGGCATGTTAATAGCACCAACGAAGTCGGTTATGAAAAGCTCTTTATTAAAAATAATAAGAAATGGCCCTCTTGTTCCACAACTTCTGAGCCGCGTCTGGCCGCGCAGCCTGGCAGGTTATTAAAGTGGGATCAAGCGTCTTTAATATGCCTTCTGCGGCGGCTGTTTGCTGGGTCTGCCTCGTTACCAGCCGGCTGGGCCCAGCTGCCTCAGTCTCCCCAGCTTGCTCCCCCAGACACAGGAGATACGGGAGTGGGAGAAAGCTTATGGGACACCTGCCTGGGGGAAGCAGAGGCTCTGTCCTGCTGGCCTGACCTGTGAGGGTTGTTTCCTGGCGGTGACATGGTCTCCCATCCCTGCCTGCCCCCTGGACCCACCCATCCGTGCAGATGTACCTGCATCCCTGTGTGGTGGTGCCTTCTGGGAGCATCTCCTACTTCCTCTGTGGGTCCCGGGGGCTGCACACTTTCCCTCCCCCACTGCCTCCTTGACCCAGGAAAGGGGAGACCTCATGGCAATGCTGGGCTGGGGGTGTGAAGGCTAGGATGGGTGCCCCCACCAGCGCTTCTCAACTCCGCTGTGCCTGCAGATCCCCTGAGATCTTATTAAAGTGCAAGATGCTGGTCTGGGAGGCTTGGGTGGACTCGATTCTGCATTTCTAACAAGGTCCTTGGGGATGCTGTTGCTGCTGGCCCGTGGACCATACTCTGAGAACCAGGTGGCCATATGTGCCTCTTGGGGAAGGACAAAAGAGTATCACCTTGATGACCAAAAACTTGAAGCTCACCAAGGGTGGGGCTTGGCACCTCCCCTCCGACTGGGAGCTCCCCAAGAGCAGGGCCTGCATCTTCCTGTGTCACATTGACTCCCTACGGTGCCCAGGCCAAGGCTCTGCTCACAGGGCTGTCGGAGCCTAGAGGGGAGGAAGTATACCAATAACTACTGAGCGCCTACCACATGCCACCCGCTTTCATGTGATCTTCACTCCTACAGCTGGCAAAGCAACTATTATGCCCATTCTAGAGATGGAGAAACTGAGGCTCAGGAGACACCCAGCTACCAGGCGTCAGGCCTAGCCTCTGACACTGGGTCACTAGCTCTCCCAACACCTGCCTTTGCATCAAAGCAGGGTAAGGAGCTCCTCACTGTGTCTCCCCGCCTCTCCGCCGGCAGTGCCCCCAGGACACCGAAGACTTCCATTCGGGGAACCGTGGACCTGCTTCTTTACATCCTGGAGCATCCTATCCCTGGTGGACCCCCAGACCTTTTATCAACATTAGTCGCAACTATAAACGTGTTTCCCCACCCATCTGTGACATGCGGGACACACAACATGGAAGCTTCACTTTCAGGCAGATTTCAAGGGATGGAGTTCCCAAGGAAGTGCCTTGTTGAAAGACTGGCTGGGCAGTGGGCCAGTGGGCCAGCCTTTTCCAGCATCCGCTTCGCTCCAGGAGCCCGTGGTGTGAAGACAGTGAAGGCAGCAGTAAGAATGGGAGACGCCGGCGGCTAGCGAGGGGCTGCCGGCGGCGACGGGTCCCGGGCGGGTCGCTGTGGCCGGCATGGACGCGGCGGAGGTGGAGTTTCTGGCCGAGAAGGAGCTGGTCACCGTCATCCCCCACTTCAGCCTAGACAAGATCTACCTCATCGGGGGAGGAGCTGGGGCCCATCCACCCGGGCTTACCGGTGCGAGTGCCGCTGTGGCTGGCCATGACCCTGAAGCAGAGGCAGAAGTGTCGGCTGCTGCCGCCCGAGTGGATGGACGTGGAGAAGTTGGAGAAGACCAGGGAGCATGAACCACAGGAAGAAACCTTCACCCCCATGCCCAGCCCTTACTACATGGAACTTACCAAACTGCTGCGGAATCACGCTTCGGACAATATCCCCAAAGCAGACGAGGTCTGGACCCTGGTGAAGGAGGTGTGGGACACTCGTATGGCCAAGCTGCGGGTGTCCGCTGACAGCTTCGTGAGGCAGCAGGAGGCAATGCCAAGCTGGACAGCCTGACCTTGATGGCGATCAACACGAGTGGGGCTTTCCTCACGCGAGCGCTCGATCACATGTACAAACTGCGCACGAACCTGCAGCCTGCTCAGGGCGCGCCGTCCCAGGACTTCTAGAGAAGGGCCCAGCCCGTGGCAAAGGCTGGTCGCTTGCGCCTGGGCACCTGCCGGCCGGAGGCTTACCAGACGCCGTGTGAGCGCGAGACCCGACTGAGGTACTGTGATCTCGGAGTTCTAGAACCCTTTCTGAATGTACGAAAAGCTGTCATGAAACAAGGAGTGGTTCAAAAAAAAAAAAAAGAATGGGAGACGCCGAGCGGTCAGAGCTCACGTTCGCCGAGCGCTCGCTGATGCTGAACACTTCCCATGCATTATTTCTTTTCGCACCATAATTCTAGCATATAACTATTTGATTTCCCCCCTTCAGATGAAGGACCTGAGGGTCAGAGAAGTTAGGTAATCTGCTTGAGGACGCACAGCCAGTATGACCTTGATCTAGGCTTTGTACCCCGGCAGTCCCACGTACTTTGCCATGTGCTGAAGATAAATGTGAGGCTAGAAGGACTCTACAGAAAACCCCTGCCCGTACTGAGAACCACAGAATCACAGAAACGTGGGGCTGGAGAGCAGTCACAGGATACCGGTTACCACCTTCCCATTTTATAGAAGGGTAGACCCCGTCCCGGGGGGAAGGGGCACTTGACCAGGCTCCCGCAGCGAGCTGTTGGGGGAGGAGGGCCTCCTACCCAGAGCTCCTCTCATCCGCGGTAGCTCAGGGATCCTCTCAGGGAGCAGGCATCCTGGGGAAGCCTGTTGTCTTCACCTGGGAGAGCCAGACAATAGCATGTCCTGAGCTTACATAGCACAGAGCCTGGTGCATCTGCATTGAGTGACAAGTCATCACGCCATTGTGGGTTCACACTGTTTCTCCACCATCGTGGTCCAGGGCCAGGTCCCCGGGCTCCCGAAGGAGCTGGCCAAGGTGGCCAGTGTACTGCCAAAGTGTGAGAAGCCAGCTTTTAAAAACAGAGCTGCGTGCTTCCCCGGAGACATTCTCCAGCCCCTTTCATCCGCTAGCTGCGAGAGTGCACATCGATGCCACGTCTTCGGAGGGCAATTTGGTGATCATATCAGAATTTGCAATGCACACACCTTTCAACCCATCCATGCCATAGCTAGGGATTTACCCCCCAGACTCATTCTCGAATTTGTGTTCAAGACACATGCACGCATGCACAGAAATTTTTATGCAGCATTATTTGTAATAGCAAAAGAGCAGAAACAACCAGAACACCACAGATCTCGGGAACTGGTTAGCAAAGTATAGTTCATTTGTCCAAGAAAATGCTACCTTGTTCAAGGCAGCAGAGTGACCAAGAGAATAGCCCCAGAGCCTGAGTCTCTGGGTTTCAATCCTGCTCTGTCATTTTCCAACAGTGTGAACCTGGGCAAGTCACATAAACCTCTCTGGGCCTGGTTCTTACTGTAGAAAGGGGGGTGCTGTATAATAAGACCTCTTTTAGAACATTTGGGAAAATTAGGTGAGTGGGCGCAGGTGAATCTCTTGGAATAGTGCCTGACCTAAAACAAGGGCTGACATCAGGGACTGTCCCCCTAGGACTGTGGACTGTTGAAAAGAACATTGTAGTGAGATGTGCTGATTTAGAAAGATCTCCAAGGTGTGTTATTAAGGGAGAAAAGCAAGACTCAGAATGGTAGGAAAAGATCCTTTCTGTGCAAATTTTTAAAAGTAGATATAATGTGTAAGTAGGCTAATCACATGTGCCTATTACTTGTGTTTTTAGAAGTGTTCAAAAATGGATGTCCAGGCTATGGGAATGAAGGGTGTCTTTGTTTTCTTCTTTATATTTTTGTGCATGAACAAGTCTAACAGAAGGATGGTGTACACCTTTTTATTTTTAATTGTGGTAAACAAACAAACAAACACCTATAACATGAGGTTAACCATGTCCGTCATTTCTAAGTGTCCAGTGCGGTAATCTTAAGTACATTGAAGTTGTTGTGTAGCAAATCCCCAGGACTCTTTCATCTTACAAACCGAAACTCTGCACACGTTAAACGCTGACTCCCCATTTCTCCCTCCCCCAGCCCCTGGCCCCCAGCATTCCACTTTCTGTCCCTAGAAATTGGACTATTTAAGTGCCTTGGAGAAATGGAATCACACAGCGTTTGTCTTTTGCTGACTGGTTTATTTCATTCAGCATAATGTCCTCAGGGGTCTTCATTGTAGCAGGTGTCAGAATTCCCTTCCTCTGTGAAATGTGTAAACCTGGTGATTCACAGACCTGTACCCCTGGGGATAAATATACGTTATATGTTTATTAAAATAAATAAATAAATAAATAAATAAATTAAAAAAGAATTCCCTTCCTTTGTAGGGTCAAAGAGTGTTCCATTGTCTGGATACACCACATTCTGTTTATCCATTCATCAGTCCATGGACAGTCTGCTCCCACCTTTTGGCTCCTGGGAATAAGGCTGCTGTGAACACAGTATGCAAATATCTCTTCGGGATGCCACTTTCAATTCCTTGGGATCTATCACCGGGAGTGGAATTGCTGGGTCATCTAGAGTCTACACTCTTTCGAAGCCCCGCTTTCTAGCTTGTCTGAGGCTGATGGAGACACCCTCTTCCCTGGAGGGAAACAGCCGTGGGCTCCAGCCCCAGAGAGGGAAATGATGTTCCCCCGGGGGCCTTCACAGAGCAGACAGATCTCTCCACAACCCCTCAGAATGGAAGGGCTGGCTAAGAAATTTTAAAACATTCAGGAACAAGGGAAAGACACTCTTCTTCATCTGTGTGTGTGTGTGTGTGTGTGTGTGTGTGTGTGTGTGTGTGTGTGTGTGTTTGGAGGCTCATGTGGGGCTAGATTATCGAACGATTGGGCTGTCTCATGCTTTGGTGGATTCTACGTTATGATGGTGGCTTCAAGGCGGAAGTAGCTTCCCTTTTCCTCCAGCAATGCCAAGGAGGGCAGAATCTTCCAGACCATGTTCAGACAGGTGCAAAAAATCAGCCTGTGTGAAACTGGCTTGTTCACTCTCTCTCTTTCAAAGAAGGAAAGGAAAAAGAATGTTGAAGTAAGTGTTGAGTGAGTCTCAAAAGCCTTCTCTTCCATCGTCCGCTGGGCTGGGCCTGAATGCTGGCCAGGCAGAGGTGGCAACCAAGAGTCGACCCAGCCAGGTCAGAGACAGAGGCTCCCAGTCACTGTTGGCCCTGCAGGCAAGAGAAGGGTTTATGGCATGAGGCCGATGCAAAGCCAGCAACAAGCGACAGAAATCCAGACAAGAACCCTTCACCAGGGAGCTTGGGAGGCTCTTTCCCGGGAACACCAAGGGCCTCCTGCCAGGGCAGGTAGGCTCCAGGAGCGGGGGCTGCAGGCGGGCACTGGGGTTTGGGAAGCAGGGTGATGACTCCATCCTTGTCCCCCAGGGCCATTTAAGGGGGACCCTGCCACTTCAGCAGAGGCCCTAGGGGGTCTCTGAGATGCTGCACAGGCTCAGGCAACAGGTTCGTGGGGAAGGGAGGAGAAGCAGGATACAGATGCGTTGAAAGCCTCAGCTGGCTCCCAGGTTTAGCAGAGAAGCTGAAAGCCAAAAACGGCTTGCAGTTAGGGGGTGGATCTCCAGGTCAGTTACCAACAGTAGCCCGCAGCGATGTCATGGCAGCAACTGACCAGAGAGAGAGGATGATGGCAGGGACAGGGCAATGGGGCGACCGCGGCAGCTTCTGCCCATAGGTCATTTGTGCCAAGCGGCGGCATGCTTGTGGTAGGGCCCGGACAGCAGAGAGGACCAGAGACGGGTGAGATAGGACACACCCGGCATACACCATGGGGGCACAGAGCCAGGGACCTGCCCCAGGGATTGGTCTCCTGTGGGCTTGGATGATGAGGAGGAGGGAGTCAGGAGAAGACTGACGGGGGTAGAGAGAGCGGATGGGGGCAGAAGGATTGCACTGTAAGAGCCTGGGAGCAGCGGGGGGTGGGCGGGAGGTGGGGAGCCACTGAGGTTTTAAGCAGCAAAGGGACACAATCCCACCGTTTCGTTTCTGTTCTTAGAGGATCGCCCTGCTGCTGCTGCTGCGTGGGGAATAGACTGAAGGCGGTAGAAGGAAGCAGGGAGGCTAATGAGGAGGCAGGTGTAGCTGCCCTCGATAGAGATGACAGTGACCTGTGCTCAGTGGGTGGCCGCGGAGATGGAGGAAAGGGGGTGGATTTGATATTTAGGAGACAGACTGACAGGGCTCGGTGACGGACTGCATACAAGGAGTGGGGGAGGGAGGCATCAAGGTGACAATAGTGAACATTGGTTGAGCACATGTGGTGTGCTGAGTGCTATTCTAAGCATTCCACATGAATCTTCTCACCGACGCCTCACGACACCCCCAGGATGCAGGGGGACAGTCGTCCCATCTTACAGGTTAGGAAACAGGCTCAGAGAGGGGCTAAGTACTTGCTAATGGTACTAAGTGGTGGGAGTGGTGATGCCAAGCTAGAAACTCAAAAGACTGGCTGCACAGCCCAGGGTCCTGGACCTGTTCATCAGTGGTACCTCCGTTTTCTGGCTTTTGGAGAGATGGAGATTCCATTTATCGAGAAAGAAAACCCAAGAAAGAGACGTAGTCTGGGACAAAATGAGTTCCCATTGGGATGTGATGGTTTTGAGGTATTTTAGAAGAGTCAAATGTTCAGATATGGAGAAAGGAGTCTAGAATAAGTACTTACTTGTCATTGACTGGTAAACCTAGGAAGGCATCTTGGAAGAGGGGGTGATACCAAAGGTATGGTATTCATACCACAGGTAAGAACTGTGACAAAGAAGGAGGGTTGTACAAAGGCAGAGAGCATTGCCTTGAACATGGCCTCTGGAGCAGAAAATCTTAAACAGTGGTGGAAATCAGAGCCACATGGGAATGGAAGAAAACTTAAAACCAATAGAGTTCTGAGCAATAAGTCAGAGGTTGGGTGTAACCCAACCTTCTATATCTTTTAAAGCTCCTCCCCGATGTCCTGAAAGCCCACGCTGGAGACACCCTCCTCCATGACCAGCCTCCTGCAGAACCAACCTCTCCCCTCACCCAGCCCCTCTTCTACTGGTGCTGGACATGGGATCCAGCTCAAGTCTAAAAACCCACTTGGAGTTTGTCCCCTAATGTGCACCCAGAGACCTGTCCCCAAACAAACAGCCCATCCTCCCCTGCAGAAGGCAGGATTCCACGCACTGTGAGCCTGGAAACTGTGAAGCAGGACTTGAAAGTAACTGAAGGCTTTAATGGCGACACTTGTATCCCGAAGGTGTCGTGCCCTTGAAAAGCAATGGATCTCTCCTGCTCCCTGAAGGGAAATTGGTTCCAGAATGTGTCTGGGTATGCAGACCTAGTCAAGGGAGTGATGAGGGAGGGCTTGAGAACTTGAACTCTGGAGATCAGGTGGATCTGAGTTTAAATTCCCACTCTAGGGACGCCTGGGTGGCTCAGTTGGTTAAGCAGCTGCCTTCGGCTCAGGTCATGATCCCAGCATCCTGGGATCGAGTCCCACATCGGGCTCCTTGCTCGGCAGGGAGCCTGCTTCTCCCTCTGCCTCTGCCTGCCATTCTGTCTGCCTGTGCTCGCTCTCTCTCCCTCTCTCTCTGACAAATAAATAAAATCTTTTTAAAAAAAAAAATAAATAAATTCCCACTCTATCACCACTACTGTGCACTCGGGCAGGTCGTGACTCGATTTCCCTACCTGTAAAATGGGTACAAAACCAGAACCTTATTAGCATGAGAAAATTGAGGTACACACTCTATGTGAAATACTGATCCTGGTGCCTGGTTCAGGGAGGAGCTTAATAATAATAATAATAACAACAATCATTTTTATTTATGGTGTGGGAGAGAAAGGCACATCTAGAATCTGGAATTGGAATGTCCTGGCCACTATTTTTATTTTTAAATTTTTTTACTTTTTGATTGAAGCCTGGGTGACACACCCTGTGACCTTCATTTCAAGTGCACAACACAGTGATGTGACAAGTCCGTACTCACCATGGGCGTGGCTGTTGTCTGTCTCCATATAGCCCTATTACAATATCATTGATTATATTCCCTGTTATGTACCTTTCATCCTAGACACACTCATTCTATAACTGGAAGCCTGCACCTCCCACTCCCCTTCCCCCACCTTGCCCAACCCCCAACTACCACCCCTCTGGTGACCATCAACTTGTTCTCTGTTTCTGTTTTTGTTTGTTTTGTTCCTTTTTAGATGCCATATATAAATGAAATTGTATGGTTTTGACTTTCTCTGACTTATTTCACTCAGCATAGTCCGCTCTAACTTTTCCCATGTTGTCACAAATGACGAGATCTCGTTCTTTTTTGTGGCTGAGTAATATTCCATTGCATGTAGACACCGCACCTTCTTTATCCCTTCGTGTATGGATGGACACTTGGGCTGGTTCCATATCTTGGTTATTGTAACTAAGTCTGCAATAAACATAGGGGGCATGTATCTTTTCAAATTTAGTGTTTTTATTTTGGGGGGGGGTAAATAACCAGTAGTGGAATTACTGGCTTTCATGGTAATACTATCTTCAATTATTTGAGGAAAACCCAGACTGCTTTCCATAATGGGCTGTACTGATTTACCTTCCCACAAATTGTGCATGAGAGTAGAATGTTCTGGTTTCCAACTCTGGCTGTACCTGTGATACAGGTATAGGTTCTCTGAAACAGCAGCCTGCAGCAGGCCTCTGGTCTCCTTGTAACAGTCTACTTTTCTCCCTTGATCTTAGCCCTGTCACTGAGTCCTCAGGCATCTTCCCTGTGCCTGGCGTGGGCACCCCATCTCCCACCCTTTAGAGAATTAGGCAGAGGTCAAACCACGCAGGGTGTCCTGGGTCAGAGCAAAGATCTCAGGGTTTCTCCCAGTTTCCACAGGAAGCCGTATCAGTCAGCTGTTGCCACATAATGCTGCGTAACAAGCCATGCAATGGCTTGAAGAAGCAATCGCCTGCCCTCACTCACACATCCGTGGGTTGACTGGGGTAGCCCCGTGCAACCTGGGCTTGGCAGACGTTGGTGCCAGCCGTGGCTGGGACTCAGCTTTGCTCCACATGACACTTCCTGCTCTGGGCACGGACTTCCTGAGATGATGGCTGAGCAGAACAGGTGATGTCTCTTCAGGTCTCAGCTCAGAGCTGGTACCCTGTCACTTCCACTCTCATTCTGCGGGTCACATCGAGTCTGTCTGTGCCCTTCTTCTAGGCGATGGGCAAATGTACTCTGTCTCTAAAGGAAGGGACTAGAAAGGCCTGTGGCTAAGGGCACACTCGAAGAATTAGAAACAATGATGTAAACCACCTGAGAAACCACAAGGGGCTTTGCTGTACTTGGGCAGTGGTTCTCAGCTGGGGGCAACATGACCCTCTCCCTTCCCCCCACAGGACATTTGCCAATATCTGGAGACAATTTTCACTCTTATGACTGGGGATGGGTGCTAGTGGAATCTAGCGGGTAGAGCCCAGCAATGCTGTCAAACACCCTTTAATATACAGAAAATCCCCCACAGCAAAAAATCAACCTGTCTAAAATGTCAATGAGAAACCCTGCAGAAGAGAGACATCTGTGTATGTGAACATCACGGTCATGGTTCTGGCTCCTGAGCTGAGAGTGGTTTGTAAGGGGTGGGGGAGGGAGAGAAGCAGGCGTTGGCCTTCACCCTCCCCTGCCTCCGTTATCTTCTGCTATCATCATCACACCTCTTTTGGATATGCTCTATCCTTGCCAGTCACACTCTGGGGATTCCAGGGTACAGGGAAGCTGGATCACCCTGCAATACAAGCACAAGGTAAAACCAAAGAGGACACATTCCCCCCCCGCCCCCCGCAAGGTCCCATATCACACCCTGGGTATAAGCACCACTGACAAAAAATTCAAATGTCCCCATGTGGGGGAGGGGAGTGTCTAACCTCAACAGGGAGGCCAGGGTGAAGAGCTGGTGGGGCACACCATTTGAGGTAGAACAAGCTGGTTTGGTGGGTTGGAGGTTAGTCCTTGCGGAAGGGGACAGAGGCTTATGGGTAAGAGCCATTCCCAATGTCAAGTCCAGAAGGCCAAAGCCATAACTGAGATAGGCAAGTGAGACATGCAGCCAAGGGAAGATGGCTCGGGGCAGGAACTGGTCTGGAGCAGGGGGAGGGGGCAGAGCCCGTTGCTGTGGCCAGCTCTGGGTGCAACTGTTGCAGGTGGCCTGAGAGGCGGGAGAGAGGAGCTGGCTCTGGTGAGCTCCCCAAGCGTTCTGCTTTGGAGACTAAGACTAAGACTTCTTCCCGGTGAAGTCCCTAAAGCCTGAGATTAGGATGGGGGCCAGGAGCCATGGCAGCAGCCTTGACTCTCCAGCTGGAGAGTTGTCCCTTCTCCCGGGGACCCAAGGGCACAATCATTTCTTCCCAGTCATTCAGCTGGAGTACATAGGGGACACACGCATTCAAGAGGCCACCCGGGCAGCACGATGACCACGAGCACGGTCAGCTCCCAGCCCATTGTCTGTGTATGACCTTGACCTTGGACATGCTACATAACCTCTTTGGGCCCTGATCCCCTGAGCTGAACAATGGTGAGTCGTGGTAAGTAGAAGCGTTAATGTCACGGGGCTCCAGGGAGGAGTGAAGGGGCCCAGGGTTTGGAGAGACCCCACAAATGGTGGGTTCTCTGCTCAAGACCTTGTCTTTTCTGGTTCTCCTTCTCCCACTTTCTTTGTTCTCATTTCTACTCCTCCCACCTCCTTTTCTCTTCACCTTTTCTCCTTTTTCTCTTCAGCAAGCCTTTTGTGGGCTTTATAGACATTGCTTGTGCACACCAGTGCTTCCCAAACCTACTGCTTCAAACTACAAATGCCTCCCCCCAACCTAGACCACTGAGCAGAAATCTCTGGGCGTTGGCCCTGCTCCCAGGATGACTCTGCCATGGCTAGTCCAGGTGCCACCAGTGGAGACTCTGGACTCAACCATGTTGGTGCCCTCAGCTCCATCTCCCCTCATCCCACATGACCTCCCCTGCCACCACCCACCCCTGACCTGCACAGTCCTTCCTACCGCAGAACCAGTGGCTCCAATGAAGGAAAAGGAAACTGCCAGCCATTGCTTCCCACCAGCCTGAGTCATTCTGTTGAGGATGGCTCGTCGGTCTGATCCGGGAGTAGGAAGAGCCTCCCTCAACGGAGTCCATCTTGAGATTGGGCCCCTGCATCCATCCAAAGACAACATGATTCGTGAGAAAATAACCTCCTCATTTCAACAGTCTCCCACTCTTTCTCTTGAGGAGGCTGGAGCTCATGGACACCACAGTCTGAGGCTTTACCATACTCTACCCTGAAGCCCAGGACTGATCCTGATCCTAACCAGGGGTTTGTAAGGAGCCCTGGGCCAGTCTCAGGCATCCCTACATCAAAGAAGGTTTGCTCTGGTCTTTTCCCAGCAAGGGGCCTCCTGTCCTGTCTCCAGGAATCTGCGCGATGCTCTGTGTTCCCACCTAGTCTGTCCTGGTCATGCCGAGTGACACAAGTCGAGTCTTCCTTGCCAGTATCACCTTCCATGCTTGGCCAGGTGACCTACACCATCCAAGGGACCCTGGGAAGCATCTCAGAAGTTGGCACCCGCATCTTTAACACCCCTGTCTTCACTGATGAACTAGTTCTCTTGTTTCTCCTGTAATGAATTACCACAAGCCCAGGGGCTTAAAAAATGCACATATATTCTCTTCCCATTCTGGAAGTGAGACATTTGAAGTGAGTCCTGTGTGGCTCAAATCAAGGTGCTGGCAGAGCCCGTTCCTTCTAGAATCTTCAGGGGACGATCTGTTTCCTTATGCTTTCTAGTCTCTAGAGGCTGCATGTTGTCCTTGGCTTGTGGCCCCTTCCTCCATCTTCAGGTTGGAGTAACACCTTCTCTCTCTGACTCTGCTCCCATTGTCACATGGCCTTCTCACTCTGACCATCCTGTCCCTTATAGCACCCTTGTGATTACAGCCCACCTGGATCACCCAGGATCATCTCCCCATCTGAAGACTCTCTATAAGATCCTTTTCCCCCATGTAAATGACACCGCCAGGTTATGGGGATTAGAGCAAGATCATCTTCAGGGCCATGGTTCAGCCTTCGGCAACAGGTGTCCTTTGCAGCCCCCACACTGAGTACGTCTATGCGCATTATCTGCTTGTATTCCCCAGCAAACCTGTGCAACAGGCGATGCTACTACCCCATTTCACACACGAGGAAATGGGTACTTGCAGAAGTTAGGTCAAAGAAGTGGCGAAGCTGGGATTCGAACCCAGCCCTTTGTGATAACGAGACACGGCTCTGAAGCATAATGGCACTGCCTGTCCCTAGTGTTCCTCTCCTCCCATGCAAGGCTGCAGACTTTCTCAATGTGGCATGGCATGTCATCTCCCCATCCACCACCCTGCTTCCCTTCCAGACCTGCTGGGAACGGAGCCAAACTTCCACGCACGATGAGAGCAGACATCACTAAAGGAGACCCAACAAACTTCTCATCCAAGTACTGCTCCTTGCGGAGGCCACCTGGCCCCGTAAGGCACACGCCTGCTCATGCTGAGAAAAGATGGCCCTCTGCTCTCCCCAGTTTCCTCCAAGGGACAGGCAGAGGAGGAACTGTCAGGAGAGAAGAGACCAGGGCTCTGGGGTACGCCAGCCTCTCACAGCCAATATGGAGAGGAAAGCTCCATCGGGTTTGCATTATCTTGCATTATCTTGGGGGCTACAGTCACCCTCGCTCTACCCCACAGCTAGGGCTCAGGGGCTATTTCCGTCTCTGGATCAGATACGGGACCATGATTTATTGATTGTAATAAACATTGCTTAACATGCACTTTAGCCACACGGCTCGCTCACCATTTAAAGAAATCCTAGCCCTGGGAGCCTAAGAAGCCCCTCTGTAATTTGGAATGCCAGGTCAGGAGGAAGTCGGGTGCTGGGGGAAGCCAATTGGGTGAGTGGATGGGCTCATTTGCAGCCAGAGAATTAAGGTTCTCTTACCCCGCCCCGACCCAGGCATTCTTATGCATCTATCAGTTACTCCTTAAAGGGAAGGTGCTGCTGTGGTCAGAGGCTGTCGAGCTCATTATAAACCCCAGTGTTCTCTTCACCACCTCTCTGGCATCTCATGGGCATTTGGGGGTTTCTTTTGTGGAGGGGTGGAAGGAAGCCACTGTCTTTGTCTTATATCCTTTCCTGCTCTGGGAAAATGCAGCTGCCTCTGTAATGAAGTATCAGCTTCTTTTTGCACTATAAGACTTTCAAGTAGGTCAGACCACCATACTCCTATTGGCAGGTTTTGAGTAGTACCAGCTGGAGGGATCTTGGAGGTGTGTCCCAGGAAAGAGGGGTTTCCCTCTGCCCCGATGATAGGGTAAGAATTGGGATGTGCATTGCCAGGTGTGGTGCCTCTGTCTGTGCTCAGCTCCCAGACTGGTACGTTTCACAGAGTCGATGCCCATTACGTAACAAGGTGATGGTGTAGCCATGGCACCGATGCCAGCAGTCAAGGTCACAAAGGGCACGGGAGACTGATGGATGAGGTCCCTGAAAGCTGACACTGGGTTTTGTTCTCCGCTGTATTTCCACTGGCAACAAGAGCACCCAGCACATCACAGGATCCAAGAGTATTTGCTGAATAAATGCATGAGTGAGTGATTGCACATGGTTATGTCGACCATGCAGGTGGTGTGGAGAAGACATCCATGAACATTATGTAACAAGACTGGGGATGGGGATGACAGCGGCTGGGACCATGTCGTCAAGTCGGGGTACAGCGTGATGGTGGTGTTTAGTCGGGCCAGTGTTGGGCTGGCTCACTCAGCTCACTAGGGTGGAGATGTGCCTGGGACTCCTTGGGGCATGGGGAGCCACTACTCATGGCCTCGTAGAGACGGGAGCTTTGCTCAGGTGTTGTTGCCTGGAATGCAGTGCCTGATGCCTGCTCTCCGGCTTCTGTTAGCTCCTGGCCTCAGGCGCCAGCCTGCCCACCACAGTGCTGGGCCATGTCTGCTCCTCTCCACTCCCTGACTTTCTGTCTGCCCTCCCCTCTCCACCACATCTGCAGTCAACAGGGGTACTCAGATTTGAGTGGTTCACATGGGCTCTCGGTTTACTCACCACCCAGAAGGAGAGGACAGGGTGTGCTCCCCGCAGTGCCTGCTCTGGATTCTGACAGATCTGGCCAAGCCCTGATGTTGGGCAAGTTGCTTCACCTTAACGACTGTTTCTACACCTGTGAAATGGACATGATGATAGCACCAGCCTCAGAGGATGGCCGTGAGTTTCAGTGAGATCATGTGCTGGATGTGCAGGACAGATCAGTGTGAGTTTGTTAGTATTCCCAGGCTGGGAAGACTCATACCAGCCTATGGGTGGCCTTAGGTTCAGGCCTTGATCCTGGGTCCAGTCTTCCATGACCCCAGGTAGGACCACATGTAACCAACCCCAAAGTCTCGTGTGAGTGCACCCCCCTCCGACTGGTGTGGGGTAGCCCCTCACCAGGCGGCTGAATTGGGTGAGGGAGGGGTCTTGTCCTGGGGACTAGGCAGGCTGCACGCCATGGGACCTGGGGCAGATACAAGGGTAAACTTTAACTTTGAAACTCCACACTAGACTAGTAATGATGGGGAAGAAAGAGAATGATAGAAAACAAAGTTAAATAATAATAGCTCCTGGTGTTTATTAAACCTGACTCTGCCAAGTCCAAGCTGAGGCCTTTACTGGTATGAACTCACTGAATTCTCACAAGAAGGTAGTGGGGTAGGCATTATTATTATTCCTTTCTGCAACTGGAGAAAACTGGTGTGGAAAGGGGAACCAGAGCTCTCACCAGGACAACAGTGGAAGGCGGGGAAGGCAGCTTGCCCAAAACTTGTGGAGCTCCTTCAGGTCTAGCTGCCATGGACCTCATAGCAGGCAGCTTCTCCCAGAGGCCTGGATTCTCCCAGAGGCCTGGCTAGAGGGCAGAGAGCTCCAGGCCTCCCAGACCTCATGCTCTCTGGCCTCAGAAACTGTACTGCAAGATGGAGACATTCATAAACACTTGGCTGTCGAAATAAAATGGGATCACATCTGTGAGCACATGGGAATATGCTAGATGCTCAGGGAGGGGCTCATGCACTCTACTAGAGGCATCCTGGAGGACTTCCTACCCACCCTTCTTGGAGTGTGCATGGGAAAAACTTGGCATGGAGAGGGAAGGAGTTCTCTGAGGCCATGGATCCCGTGTCTTCTGAACATCCCACCCCAACCTGGCACTTTGTTCCTGATTCCATGCAATTCAATACACTGATTTCCTCCTGTGATGTCCAAAACAGTCTTCATTTTGAGGCAGGTAAAGAGGAAGCATTGCTGCTCTTGACCTGTGAGGCTGGACATGCACGAAGACGCTAAGAGACCGCACCACGGGGCTGGACACAAGTGTGAGGCTGAGCAGACCTGCATATATCTGTGGTCTGGAAGTGTGGGTAGAAGGGAGGAATCTTGTTAACCTGGCCATGGAGGGGTTGGGAGAGGTCCTCAGCTGGCTTCTCTGCTTACTGTTGCTAACCAAGGAGGGGGTGAGCTGAAGGCACCCTGGGATGCATCTCAGTGGGACCTGAGAAGGAGGATGAGAGAGGGGAGCTTAGGGGATGAGCAGGTGTTGGCTCTAGGCCTAAGACCTCAGTCTGGGCCCCTAAGGATGGGCCTTGGTAGAGAATCAGGAAGGAAGCAGGGTTTAGTCAGGGCCAGAGCTGATCTGAGAAGCTCCCTGGGCTGTGAAGCATAGATAGAACTGGACAGAGCAGGAATGCATGGCGATGGGAAGATCTAGAGCAAAGAGAGGCCAAAAGAGCCAAGTTCCTGAGGGAGAAGCACTGAGATATGGTCCTGTCGGGGGCAGAATGGGCTCAGTGCTCACTGTCTATAGTGCTGAAGAACAGCAGTGGAGTTTTTGCTGTCCATGGTGCTGAAGAACAGCAGCAAAAGAAGTGATGGGGATAGCTTCTCATGGAGCTACTCCTCTAAGATAGGGTAACACTCTCTGTGAAGACCACATGCAAATCAATAAGTGACAGACACTCCATGAAGAGGATGAAGAGTGTGGTGGACCAAGCTGCAGCCAGCCAGTGAGGTCATCTCACTCTGTCACCTCATATCTCCAGGGGCAGGTACTATCATCACCATCCTTATGCCACAGAAGAGAAAGCTAAGGCTCAGAAACTTCAAGTAATTAATTGCTCACTATCTCTTAAAGCAGGATTCAAAGACAGATAGGGGAACCCCCTAGCCCCAGATTTTACTACCCACCACCCTACCTGCTCTTAGGTTGGGTTTTCCCAGACAGAGACCCTGGGACAAGGATTTGAGTGCATAACATCTATTTTGAAGGGGGTTCTAGACACACCTTGTAAGAGCGTGAGGTAGGAAGACAGGGAAAGGAAGAGAAGAAAACAAAGCAGACATTATGGGGCTAGCTCCTGCTGAGGGAAACTGGGCCTCAAGTTCTCTGAGGCACAGTGAAGGAGAGTGTAAAACAGACATATGAGTTATTCTGACTGAGGAGCAAGGAAGCTGGGGTATGTACACACCCTCTCCCTTTGGTCTATCGTTGAGGACTGCTCCCACCTCCAGCCTGCCTCTCTGGCAGGTGAGTGCATGCTGGCACCCAGAGAAAACCCTCCTACATGCTGGCCAGGGGACACCATGAGGTTGGCATGCTCCAGAACAGTCAGCACCAGAGAGGGGTTGAAAGGGCACTGGTAGCATCAGCCATCCCAAATAAACCATGCTTCCAGGAATGGGGAGAGGGCAACTTTTGGAGGAAGGAAGAGCAGCAAAGGCAACAGGGTTGAGGACCTCAGGGGCCAAGCCAGGGCATTTTAATGTCATTGTATATGCCTCTAGGAGCCATGTGGAGGGATGGAAGAGGGAAAAAATACCAGAATGAAACAATAAGCACCCACTATGAAAAAGCTGAACAAACTGAGGACCATTATGGATTTCCTCCAGAATCATGCAGCTCTGCATTGTAGAGCCAGGATTCAAACTCTGGACTTGCTGAGCTCCTGCACTGTCTGCCACACTCACCCCAAGTTAAGGAAACTGAGTCCTCGGAAGGCCTGGGAGCAAAGCCAGTGCCTGGCTGACTTAGCGCCCGCATTCCTTCACAGTGTGAATGTCAACTACCTAAATAGCTTCGGTTATTTGGCTAAATTAATCCTCGGAGGAGCTGCATAACTATAACTGGGAAGGCACACACGCACACGCACGCACACACACACACAGATGCATATATATTTAACACGGGTGCATCACTGCGTGCCGATAAACAGCCTGATGACAAGCAAAGGGAAGATATAAATACAAAAAATTATAACCAGGGGCTGCATGCAGGGTGGTGACAGCATGAGAGCACACAAGGGCTCCTCCGGGGTGGGCTTCAGGAGCTCAGAGAAGAGCCCATGCAGGAGAGAAAAAACAAAGCTGCCCCAGGCACATCCATGCTCTGAGATCTGAACTGGGGAGGCAGTCCCCGCCATGACTTTAGGGAAGCCACCCTACTTCTCCAAGCCTCGATGTCTTCATCCATGAAATGGAAATAACAATACAATGATGAAAACTACAAAGGTTTGCAAAGATGAAACGAAATAGCATGCATAAAGCACTGGGCGTTCATAGAGTAAATCGGTGAGTGAATGCCAATAGCATGGCCCCACTGAGGTTGTTTGGAGGCTGGAATCAGAGGCATGAAGCCTCAAGGCCGACAACTTCTTCCCATGCATCTCTTCACTCTCCCCATCAGGAGCAAAGGGGACCAATGAGCGTGTTCCCGGGGGAAAGAGCCCTCCCCCAAATGGGAATTCATAGCAGCTCATTACCAACTCCACTCTCTGCTAGTCCTGGACTAATCAACTTATATACATCATCCCATTTAATCCTTTCAACCGCTGCATGAGGGCTTTGCTGTATTTACTCTTATTTTCAAGATGAGCCTTTCTAAGTCCCCAGGAGGTGGTGTGACTTGCCCAAGGCCACCGGGCTAGTGTTACAAGTTGGACTGTGTCTCTCAAAAATGCACACATTGAAGTTCTAACTAGTCCCTGGGAGTGTGACTTATTTGGAAATAGAGTCATTGAAGATATAATTAGGATGAGTTTAGGCTGGAGTAGGGTGGCCCCTACTCCATTATAACTGGTGTTCTTATAGAAAGGTGGAATTTGGACCCGGACACACACATAAGGAGAGCACCTGTGAAGATGAAGATAGGGTTTGGGGTGATGTGTCTACAAGCTAAGGGACATCAAATGTTGCCAGCAAACCCCAGAAGGTAGGAGAGAGGCCTGGAACAGATTCCTTCCTCCAGTCCCTCAGAAGGGACCAGCACCTTGACCTTGGACATCCAGCCTCCAAAACTGTGAAACAGTAAATGTCTGTTGTTGAAGCCCCAGTTGATGGTGCTTTGTTATGACAGCTCATACAGCTGGTAAATGCAGAGTGAGGACTTGAACCTTTGATTTCAGAGCTTCTGCTACTCTGCACTGAGACATGCTTTCACCCAGACCCAGCCTGCCCGGCCAAGGGGGGTTGTGGAGAGGCTTTGCTGAGCCAATGCTTGGAGGAAGCAGGGGTTAGGAGGAAGGGGTCTGCCACCAGAAAGAGCTCTCTAAACACCAGTCTGGACCCTGGCCAGGCTTCCTTGTGAGGGAGCAAAGTAGATCCAGGTGGGATCTGTGAAGAAGCAGAGCAGGAGAGCCTGTGCCAACTGAAAAAGGCCATTAAACACTCGGAGGTCAATACTCCTTAAAATCTCTCAGTAAGGGGGTCAGCTCCAAGAGGAAGGGCCCACAGCACCCACACCATCCCCCTGCCCTGGATGCTGTCCAAGCTGGGCTGGGTGGATTGGGTGCAGGAGCCCAGAGGGACCAGGAGCTGAGCTGCTTGAAGGTTGCCATGGTAACCATGATCCTCCTGTTCGAGCCAGAGAAGACTGAGGTCTGGGGTGGGGGGATGTGGCAAGGACCAGGGTGCATGGGAAGGGGGCTGGGATGGGGAAGGCCAGTGTCAGCCAAGAGTCCAGTTGTGCCAGACACCATGCCAGGCGCTTCCCTTCATTCCTCATGCTTGAAGTCCCACACCAGCCCTTTGACTGGCATATGTTTATCTCTCTTCTACAGATCTGGAAACTGAGACCAAGAGAAGGGGAGAGCTTTGAGGCAGGCCACACACCTGGTGAGAGAAAGAGCCAGAACTGGAACATGCCTTCTCTGTCTCCAGAGTCCCTGCTTTTCCTTTCTGCTCTACCAGGCTGCCTTTAGGACTCAGTAAGGGTTTACTCTGAGGGCCAGGAAAGGGACCCCAGAGCTTTCAGCCTGGCTTTGGGGTGACTGGGACTTGGGAATCAGTCTATCCCTCTTACACATACTGGAGCAAAACCCTGGACTATGTCCAGCAACCATATTCATCAGACAGATGCGAAGAAAGATATGATTGTGACAAAGCACCCGACATTTTGCGCAGGCCAGCTGGGCCTATGCTGTATGCCATGGTAAACCAGGGGCTCCTGGGAGTGGGCGTCACTGGAGTCAGACCCATCCTGGCCCACTCGACCTGCTGCAGACTGTGGCCACCAAAGACAGCAAATGAGCGGACTGAAGGCTGGGGTCTAGCCCCTGCTCCAGGGTCAGGTCTCTGACAAACATCATACATGACAGGCTCTGCCCCATGGATGATGGACATGAGTCACGTTTGCTGGCTCAGGGCTGTGATGACCACAGCACAAAGAATGGAGATGTGAATTCTGTGAATCTCTTCCAGCTCTGATGTTCTGTCTGCAACAGCTGAGCAGCCGAAGCAGACCAGAAGGATCAGCCTAGCTCCTGCGGCTTCCAAAAACCAAACCAAGAGCTATGGATAGAAGTGAGAGCATTGCCCACTTGGGGTTTCATGGAAGGAAAACTGAGCGAGTTGGACTCCTCAAAAGTGAGCCAGCTCTTCAGTTAGTGTGTTCCCTGACTTTGGAGGCATCTAAGTGAGGCTGGAAGAGGGGTGCCCTGCTAGTCATTTCTAGCTCTGTGCCTAAGCAGCAGGAAGTCTTGTCCTTCTCTGATGGGTATTTTCTTTCCAAATATGAGCTGATCAGACAGAGACAGAGATGGAGAGGAGTGAACATAGGAGGAGAGTTCCAGTAACACTCCTTTGTAACCCCTATCCTAGACCCCTGAGCCTTCCAGAGCCAATTAAGAGTGACACAGTGGCCCGTGTCTCCCCTCAGAGAAGCCCCTGACCATGTCATGTTGACCTTCACTTCACAGCATCTCCAAGCCGTGCTCTCCTTGCCTGTATAATGGGGCACCTGCTTCATATGGTTACCATCACAATACTTAGAGAGAACTTTCGGTTAATACCACCCATGAGTGTGAGCTCTTTATTCCTGAACAAAATGGAATTACCAGGACAACCACCCAAATCCAGAGTCCTGGGGAGGGGCCAGTGCTGCCAGCTGGCTTAGAGGCAGATACAGGATCTCCAGGTCCAAATGCTCTTGGCCTCAAAGAGCGGAACAAATCCCACGAGGGTATTGATTGAGACCATTACGGATTCGTGGAGACAACACGCCGGCCAGGAATGGAGTCAGCTGCCGCCGCCTATTTCCATAAGGTAATAATAACGTGCGCCTTTGCTTTATGAAGTAGAATTTGTTATAGCCGATGAGCCATAAAAATTGCCAGGTTGGGAAAAAAAGGGGGGGGGAGCCCTATAAATAAATTTGTAATTTTAACAGGGATTACCATGTAATTGAGAGGGGAAGACCGCTAATGGCAGAGGCAAAGGCCAGCTCATCCCCCACAGTCTTGGCTCCTTGGCAAGGCTGAGATGCTAAGGCAGAATCATCTTGAGAGGCTCTGGAAGGAAAAGTTAAACGGCACAAAGCCCAGAGAGCAGACCCAAGGAGAAGTGGCAAAGAATTCATTTGGTAACTCTTCACAGAGTGCTCACTACATGGGTCTGGCACAAGAGGGAGGACACAATAGAGAGGACACAATAGGAACTGCCCCCATTGACCATCGATGGACGCCATGATAGATGTAAACCAGAGAATGATGGGTGGGGCCAGTTTTTTGCTCGAGGAAGCTCACTCTGGCTGTAATATGGGGAATGGACTGGAAGGGGCAAGAGTGGGGGCTGGGCATGTGCTAGGAGGGCACTACTATGACAAGTCTGAATGAGTGGTGGCTTGAATTAATACATAATATCGGGAGACAGGGAGAAGAGAGATCATCCAGAGGTATTCAGAAGTGGAAGATGAGGGACTGGTAGGGAATGGATGTGATAATATAGAAGGAATCCAGAATGATGGCTAGGGTTTTGGCATTGGCAGCCTGTGTGGTGTGGGGACCCCCCTAAGACGGTAGGATGCTTAGCTCAATCCTTGCCAGATTACCTTTGAGAGACCTACAAGACACCCCGATGGAGACATCCAGTGGACAGCTAGTCAGGAAAGTGTTCTGAGCCAGAATGGGGACTGGAACGTTGCCAGGAGAAAAATGATCCTTGAAGCTGGGGAGGGGGTAGGGGGGTGACAGAGCCCGGGAAGAGTGGAAGGAAGAAGAGAGAAGGTCTAAGACCAAAGTGGAGGGAATATTGATGTTGAAGGAGTGGGCAGAAGAAAGGGGCCAATGAAAGGGCTTGAAGAGGGGGTAGTACAAAGATAAAGAGAGTAGAAGAGCTAACCCTTCTCAACCTGCCCCTCTTATGACCAGAGATGGGTGTCTACAGAACACTTGGCTGGGCCACAGTTGCTGTCAGAGAACAATTCTGGAGCTATTCTTGATTGGAAAAGTAATCGGCATCTTGAAAATTGGACCCCCAAGCCCTAGCCCCATTGGTACAGTGAAACATGGAGAATTTGAATCAAGGCTCTTCCACGTGGGACCTCCAGACTGTGGTTGCGTAGGTTGACATTTTTGAGCCTCCGTTTTTTTTGTTCTGTAAAATGCAAAGATAAAACACTACCCTTCAAGATAGTTAGAGAAACTCAAGGAGGTGAGCGAAGGGAACTTTCCTGGGGTATTGTAAAGGCCCAGCAAACTCCAGCCTGGTCACCTCCGATACATTGAGCTACTGGCCTAGGACAATGTGATCTCAAAGGGTCCAAAGATAAATCATTTTTAAAATGGACAGAGAGTGGAGGGTGCTGTAGAGAGAGTGGGATGCTGAGATGCTGCTCTGAGTGGTTATGAAGGCTCCGTTGAAGAGGTGAGTTTCTAGTAGTTTCCAGGAGTGAGGGGGAGTGGCTCATAGTGCTAAGAGGAGGGGAGCAATCCCAGGTGAGCCTGAGGTCCCCAGGAGGCAGATGAGCAGAGAGGAGGCTGCTCTGATGGGAATAGGAATTCAGTTGTAGGAGAATGTGCTGGTGAGCTGAAAGGAAAGTGTACATCCAGGTGACCCTGAGGCAGGGGTGGACAGCGTCCACCCCATGCCATCTCGGGTATATGTGGGTGTGAGATAGAGGATTCCTGTGTCCAGGGAACTCACTCTGGTGGAAGGCTACATTTTTCATTCCTTATTTACACTTTGAGTTATAAAATTTCACATCCCCCCCACCCCAGAACTCTGGGTGCCTATAAACAATCATCCCAATGTAGAAAGATAAATGGAAATCATAAGTCCCCAAGCTTCAGGATCCAAACGAAGAAAAGAGGGAGGGCAGGGGCTGGGAGGAGGCGGACTTCGATGAAATCGAGACCATGCCAGCCCTGTTCTCTGGTCATGATCAATATGTTCTCCAAAGTGCCTTTTAAATTACTGTCGGAGGCAATGTGCCATATTTATGTATATACATGCTTAGAGGTGACACGGGGGAGAAATGCAATTTCTATTATGAAATCATAATGTGCATTTATCTTCAGGAATAACACATCGAAATGTTGGAGTGAGAAAAGTTGAAAAGCAATCTGTCTATAAATAAAGACCACAGACATCCTGACATTTTACGATGTGGGGATTTCAGCGAGAACTTCTCCTTTGGTCACGTCACCCAAGGGATCATGTTCAAACTTCAGTTTCCTGGAAGACAGCATTTTGAAGTCCAGAAGCCTCCTTGCTGGTCTCCAAAGCAAAGGAAGTAGACCTTACTTCTCTGACAGAGATGAGGATGGGGTTGGGCCAGGGCTTGGGGACATGTGCCAATTCACAGTAAATTTAGTTGCTACTCTGTCAGGAGGGGTGGGGAGGTTGCTAGGAGTAAGGAGCATGTAGATTTCTGCAGCCACGTACTGTGGTACACATGTTCTCCCCTCTCAGGGAATAGCCAAGTGGTGTGCAAATCCAGGAAAATTTGGGGGAAGTCGGGTCTCTCAAGGACACCCTCCTCTTGATGTCTGGTGTCACACTGGTCCCATGACCTCTAGATTGCACGCTTGCCCAGTGGCTACAGAGTCCAGAGGTCACTGTGGTCCTGACTCTCTAGATTCACAACCGGGCAGCATCTTCAGCAAGGGCACATTTAAATGCTGAGGAGAGGAACACTGGTGGGTGTGGGGTGTCTGGGGACAGGGACAGGATTCTGTCACCCATGTCTCTGACCCCGAACGTGGCAAGACAGGAATGCAGCTCATGCTGATTTCTCTGTCACCCATTCGTTCATTTCTTCATTTGTCTGCTTCCTTGCTTATCGGTTCTGCAGGCTTCGAAGGGCTGCGTGATGCTGGAAAAGCAATCTGAGTACGACACCCTCCTGGCCCGCAGGGACCTCACAGTACTCCAGCCAGATGTGTAATTGGCAATTACCAGGAAGAGAGAGATGTTAAAGGTGCTGTGCAGGCTGGAAGGGGTGGGCGCACGTCTAACTCAGCCTGGGGAATCCAACAAGGCTTCCCAAGGAACCATCTGGAAGGATGAGCAGAAAACAGCCAAGTGGGAAAAGAGAGGAGATTCCAGGCAGAGAGGAAGGCGGGTTGGAAGGTCCCAAAATGCAAATGGGTTCTGGCTAAATGCAAGGTATTCTTAGGGCTGGAGAAATTACTCAATATTTACTCTGTCGGGGGTGGGTTGGGGTTTTACCAGCGTCTTAACCAACCAACGACATCTACACAGGCCTACAAACATGCCTGCAAATCATACGGGCGACACTTGCATTTACACAACATCAGGCTTCGAACCCAGGTCTGTCCTACCCCAGCGGTTAAGATGACCCCATTAAAGTGGACCCTGGTCTGTGCCAAGCTTGAGAAGGGACACGGAATCCTGAGAGAATCAGTAACGGGTCCTGTATGAGGCCGTCTAGCTTCTTAGAAAGGACATAGGTTTCAGAGTCGGACCCAAGTTCAAAATCAGCATGCAGCCCATTTTCTGGATGAGCCTAGACAGACCTGAAAATCTGCATTTTCCCCTTCTGTGCAGTGAGGTTGGTGAAGCGGTCTTGGTCCCCCAGAGTCCCCGGCGGGAGGGGAAGGAGGTGATGTTAGCCACCAAGAAGGTGTCTAGCAGAGAAGGGGCTCTGGTTAAATTGCTGATAACCATTACTACTACTACTACTACTACTATTAATAATAATAATAATAATAAGAGTTACAGCCCCTGAGGAGGGAGGGGCAGTAACAGGACTGGGGACCAACCCCTCTCTGGGCTTTAATCATTCCATCTGCCAAGTCTGGGATCGCTGGCCTTGGAGCCCTGCTTCCGCACTCCCATACCACCCCCGCCTCCAGGAGCCCCAACCACCGCTCTCAGGAGCCCAGCTGCCTGCAATGCCACCTGGGGCTCCAGTGCTCTCCTCTCCCTCACTGATCCCCTGGTCTCTCTGAAGTGGAGCGTTGTTGGAACCAATTATCGCTGGGCCCCCAGTGTCAGGGTGGACCCTATGAGGAGGAGGCAGGGCCCCTGGACAAGCTCTGGCAGCTTAACCCTTTCCAGGCAGGGCAGGCTTGACAGCCCCTGGCTTCCCTGGCAAATCTTACTGGGACTGCTGTCTTCATCACACCTCAGACCCTGCTAGTTTTGACACCCATTTTACAGATGCGGAAATGAAATCCCAGCAAGGGGGATGGGTAGCTCAAGGCAGTCAGAACCCTGCTATAGGGTCAGACTGAGGTCTTGCCCCTAAACTGCTCGGTGAACTGGGGAGAATGGCTGCACCAATCAGGGCCTGTCTTCTGGGAAGGGGAGGGAAGAGTGGTGACTGCTTCCTTGGACCTGGCAAGGATTGCATGAGGCCATTCATGAGAGGTACATAGTAACTACTCAATAAACAGTAGCTAGTCTTTCCTGTTACCTGTATTGTTACTGCTATTTCTGTTTTTGTAAGCAATCAGCCACCTGCCAGTGGAGACTCCAGTTTTTAGCACCCGGAAGTCATTTCACTCCCCAGGGCGGGAAAGAAGCAGCTAAGACTGGAAGTGAGGTTGGGGGCAGAAGGGAGCCTGGAGCACACAACCACCCACTGTGATGGCGGCAGCAAACATTCACTCCTGTTCATGGTCCTCATGCATGCGAGAGGTTCACGTTTGTGAACTCAGCCCTCCCAATGGTCCTGTGAGTCAATACTATTATCCGGTTTCATAGGTGGTGAGAGCAAGGCTTCTGGAAGCTTACTTTCCTGCAACCCCCTCCCCCACAGCATTCTTGAGCAGAATTCATGAGAACAGGTTTGGGCTTCCTTGCATTTGTTTTGTGTCTGTGTAGGAGGGGAGGGTGGCAGAGGGGAAGTGTGGCGAGGGAGACATTCTCTGCCTAAGAGGTTCCCTGAGGCTCAGTAACTCAAAACACGCTCTTCTTATATTCCTGGCCCTGGCTGGGAGGTGAAGGAGCAGAGCATCCATCCCTTCCTCCTGTCCTCAGGGAGATGAAGGATGAGCCTGGTGGGGACAGGGATGTTTTCCTGCCGAGCTTACTTCCTGCAGGGTGGGGGGAGATGTGTAGGAAGAGCTGTATGGGACAAGGGTACTTCCCACTCACTGAAAGACTGTGGGTTGGGATCAAAGCGAGCCTTTCCCAAGGGATGAGGCTAGGACAGACCTCAGGACAGAGTCTGGCCCTTGGATGGGGCCGCCAGAGGGTCCAGGGAGAAGCCAGCACATGTCATCTTGAATGGGGAAATGCAGAGTTGGCTCTGACAGCCAGGAGGACAGCAGCCTCCCGAACCTGGAGTGAGAGAGCAAAGGAGATGTCAGAACCATGGAAAGGTGGTGAGGTTGAACATGGCAGACAAAAGCCAGCAAGGGGGCGGAGAGGAAAGGAGAGAGCCGCAGGGTAGAGATAAGCCTGGAAATGTAAAGGCTGAGTTATTGGGGGGAGGGAGGAAGGAAGGTGTGAGTTGTCAGGACTGGGAAGCTTGGAGCTGAGCAGAACTGCTTTGTCTGGGTGTGGAGTGGGTGCTGACAAGGGGCAAAGGTGGTTTGTGCCAGTACTGAGTTGTCCTTACCCCCAAATGTGATTCTGGCCCCTTGGCCTGGGGGCCTCCCTTTGCCTGGATTCTAAGCACCCCACCCTGGATCCCATAGCTCCCAGTGTCGGAGCCCTGAGCATGCACCAGATCCTTACACCTCTACATATCTCATCTCATTCCAACTCCTAGATGGGGAAAGAACAAACATTCTCAGTGAGCAGATGACAATCAGAAACTCAAGGATGTGCGGGCACCCACTTAGAATCCCATAGCTTCATCTACCTCCCCAGCCTTGAACTCCTTTTTGGGAAGGAGCAGCCAGGCCCCCATCTCTACTGGGACTTGGCTTATAAGAGTAGCAATGTAGGGTCCTAGAGGGGGCAGTAGGCCTGAGATCTGATGGCAAACTCCTACTTTCCTGGACCTCAGTTTCTTCATCTGTATAATGGGGATCTTAACCCTGGTTACCTTGAGACAATGGCGGCTCCAATGAGGCAGTGGACATGAGTGGAAATCTAGAAGCTACCTCAGTGCTACCACCATCACCATCAGAAACATCACCGTTCTTCAACACCTGCAGTTTCCAGCCTAGCCACCCACACCCATTCTGCCTGCTTGGACCATTGGTCCACAAGTCTGCCCGAGCTTGGTGCCTTTGAGTGGGGCCTGAGCTCATGGGAGATCAACGTCCTCTTCCTTATGTCCGAGAGACTGTTACTGTTTTTACTGCACAGATTTTTTCTTTTCTTCCTCTTTTTTTATTTTTTTATGGGGGATTACTTTATGACCAGGGATTTTGCTTTTTGCAGCAGCAGACTTAGAGCCAGCCGGGCCTTACATTTACGAGGGCTTTCAGGAAGGTTTATGAGGCTGCAGCCCAGACCCTTCCTTCTGGATCCTGCCAATTCAGGGCAGTGGGATGTGGGAGCAGATGGAGCTGAAAAAGCTGTTTGTGGGTTTCTTCTTCCTCTTCCTTGGGTCGTAGTCTGTTCTCAGGGCAGAGACCCCTCATAACGTGCCTATGAAAAGAAAACCAAGAGGAATGGGGTTCTCCAACAAACGTGTTGGTCTTGGGTGTTTCTGTCCTCCCTCTGGGACTCAGTTTCTTCATCCGTAAAGTGGGAGTGTCGGGAATATCTACCTCACAGGTGCTCAAAGCTGAATCCAGCAGACAGAATATGAGATAGATATGAGCCCCCTCCATTTCCTTTCTCCCTGGAAAAGATGAGCAAGAAACCAGCCTCACTTTGCACTTACAATTTTGCATGATTCCACAACCATAACAGCTGGTGTTTCCTGAATATTCAGCCCAGATCCAGATACTGTGCTAATCCCTCAACACCCTTCATTGTAATTACCCGCACAGTAATTTTTGAGGTAGATATGACCATCAACCCCATTTACAGATGAGGAAACTGAGGCCCAGAGAGATTCTGTCATGTTCCACAGGTCACCCAGATAGTAAGAGTTGAGACCCGGATCAGCACTGGAAAATCTGCCCCCTGAAACCACATTCTGGGATTTGAGCCCCAATCTAGGAATTGTGACAGGAGACAGGAAGAAGAGTCAGGGTACCCAGTCGGAGGTGGGAAAGTTCATCCCTGTTTATAGCAGGGAGTTCCTGTTCCCTGGAAGAACACTCACCCCGAGGACTCCTTTCCAGGAAGCAGGTGGCACTGATGCCCAAGACACGGGCTACTTAGACCTGCGGCTGGATCTCATCAGATGACTACCTGAGGAAGGGTGATCTGAGCCACGGGGGACACTTACACCATCTTGACCAAAGACAATGCACCAGCAATGGGCTTACTCAAAGGCAGGCCACTTCTGTTTAGACAACAGGACGGACTTCCAAGTAAATTGAAGAGCAGAAGGAACACAAAACCAAGATGCTTCTAAGTGTCCTCCTCTGGGAATTTTCTAAAGACAGGGTTGGTTGTCAGGGGTGCCCATGTGGACACAGGGGTTGGAGGAGATGCCTGCAGAACCCCTTCTGCCTGGGCCAAGAAGAGACCCTCCCCACCACTACCGAGCAGTTGTGAGATAATGGCGTCCCTCCTCCCCACCTGCCCTGTGGCCCCTCACTCCCCTCCTCGCCTCCTGGGCTCTGGAACAGCTACTTAGTGGGCGGTGATGCAGCGCTGATGGTGCACAGTCTTGTCTGCCAGCAGGAAGGCTCTGGGAGCGGGATGTAGCAATGCGGCTTGTGTATCCTGCTAAGAGATATTTAATAAATATGCAAATTGCTGCCTCTACCTCCTCAGGCAGGTAAGGAACTGGGAGAGGCTGGAGTTAAGTATTAAATCTCTGCACAGTGTGGAACGCTCGGCACAGAGGCAGAGACTGGAGCTGAACTTCCTGGGAAGACTTCCATCTGGCATCTTAGAGCCCCTGCTTAGCGGATGGAAGAGAGCAGGAGAGGCAGGGGCCTTAAGGGTGGGATCTGGAAAAAAGGAGTACAAAAAGCTATTTTACTTAAGAAGGTTGAGAATGATATCAGGAGATGGAAAGACAATTTATTTGTCTAAGCAACCATTACCCTACTAGCCATCCACCCTCCCATTCCACGTGGATCCATCTAGCTGTTCACCACCTACCCATATATACATTTAACTCACCCTACAAACCATAAATCCACCCATCCAACCTTCATCCATCCATTCATTCATTCTTTCACTGATCTGATCACTCTCTCCCATCCAAACACCCAACCATCCGCCATTGTTCCATCCATTCCTCTGTGTGTCTAACTCATCCACAAATCAATCAAGCATCTTTCTACTCACCTAACTATTAAAAAACCACCATACAACCATATGCCTATCAATATCTGCCTTCTTTCCTTTCCATCAACCATCTATTCATCCATCCAACCATTCGTCTGTCCATCTTCTATTTCTTACATGCAAGACCCCATTCTTGGCATTGAGAATGTGGGGACCATCGGACAAGCTCCTACCCTTTGAGGAGTCCTTGGCATGCTCCTGGACATCAAGTATGTAGGATGGAATGTGCTCAGGGACACAATGCCTCCTCTTACATTTGGCTTAAGGAAAGGTCCATTTACTATCTTCCTTCTGGGAAAATCAACAAACACTTCCATGGAATGATATGGATTGGTTACTCACCTATTCCCAGCCCCAAATTAGTTCAGTTTTGAGCACATTTATTTATTGAGCACTGGAAATAGGAAGATGAGCCAGTCATGATCTCTGCCCTCAAGATGTTCCTGGACTAGTAGGGTAGAGAGATATAGAAAGAATAAATTACATGTAATAATAGAGGACTGCAATCCTCTGGGGCAGCAAAGTGGAGACTATCCTAGGGATGAGTATGAGTTCAGTGGGGAAGTTTCCAATTTAGCCTTGACCCATGTGGAGCACACATACCTCTCCTGGCATTTAGGTCATGGCCCACAGGTGTCTGTCTATACATTATGGGATCCAGGCTTGGCTATATATATCTTGGGCTAAGTATGAGCTGTTGACCTGTAAGGGAGAGGCTGTCTGTCCCTCTTGAGCATTACCTACCATACCCTTGCTTTATTCATGAATTTTGCAAGTCAGTGAGAGCCCATCGAGGGGCTTGGAAAGAGACCTGATTTTAGAGTCTGGCAGAATTTCATTCTATCAGGCTCTACTCTTCACTAAGGATGAGATCCAGGAGCCTCTGTTTCCTTCTCTTCTAAGTGAGAGGAGCGATGTCTCCCTTGAGAGGGGTATGGCTGTGTGTTGTTATAGCCCTGTGTGGTGAAAACACTCAGGGAGCACTGTCTGGCAGAGTGGGCTCTCAAGCAGTGCTTGTGGGTGGCTGGGTACTGGGGGCAGGGGCTGGGTCTGTGTGCTTATCTATACATAGTCTACACTATCCTCCTCTTCCCTCTGACTGCCTGTACTTGAAACAGCAGCCCCCTCCTGATAGATTTTCAGGGGGACCCCTTCATTCATCATTTGACTCACCAATTTGCATGCCAATGCCAGGATAGACAGTCATCTTCACCCAGGAACCAGCAGACCACCCCCTTTCCAACCCCTCACCAAATGCACAAGGCACTGAAATTTCCTATAAGTGTCCTCCATCCCCAAAGCACTCCTTTTTCTTCCCTCCTCCCTTGCAAGCTGAAATGGAATTACATTTTTTTTTTTTTTTTTTTTTTTGCCACCGTCTGCTATAGACGGTGTCTCCTGGAGAACCATGGGTAATCTCAAATGCAAATGTCCTATGCAAATCCAGCTGCCTGTTAAAATTAGGAGGAAGCCCAAGGCAGATGAGGTTGTGGGCTGTAACTGGAATATCCACAGAGCCTTGATGGAAACATGCAAGGGACACTGGCAGCTTTCAAGATGGAGCTCCCAGCTCCGTCCCAGGTCCCAAGGCTCTGGTGCTCTGGGTGTGGGTTTTGGTAAAGCAAGTGTGGACCACTTACCTTGAAGACATGGCACCATTTTTAGACTTTCATCCCCAACCAATTGTTCTCTGCCAGGGTGATTTTGTTCCCTCAGGGGACATCTGGCAATGTCTGGAGACATTGTGGTTGTCACCACTCAGCGGGTGCTACTGGTAGCTGGCAGGAGAGGCCAGATGCTGGCAGACATCCTACAGTGCACAGGACAGCCCCACGGTAAAATGTCCCAGTGCTGAAGCCAAGAAATCTTGTCCAGATCTATTCTAGCCCCATGGGGACCACAGATGGCAGGGAAGGGGGAAGGTTGGCTGGCCAATCAGTTGACCTTTACATTGAAGGGACAGAAAGGAAGGCTCCCATACCCCTCAGCTCATGCCTGTTACCACCATGCTCTTTCACAGCCCCTCTCCTGTTTTTTTAAAAATTTTCTCCCTTTTCCCCTAATCCTTCTCCTGAACCCCCCTCTAATCTATGTCCTGAGATATGGATGCTTCTTGGACAATATATGGTGCTGTTTATTGTGTGAATGTGTTTTAATTTACATAAATTGTAGTGGCTATAGATCTCATTCTCCTGCTTAATTTTTTTCACTTAACTCTGTGTTTTTAAGACCTACCCATCTTGCTGTGTGTAAATCTTGTTCAATGCCTCTAACTAACACAGAGTCTTCCAGAGGGACAACTAGTCTCCTAAAGGTGTTCACCCAGACTGCCCTGCTGGGACCCCAGGGGAGTGTCCCTGGGTTATATAGGAGTGGAATGGTGGAGTCATGGTTTGTGGTACTTCATTTCCCTAAATATTGTTGGGTTTTTTCCAGAACTTTGTGTCCCCACGTTGTTGTCGATACATGGCGTTATCCAGTTTTTCTAATTTTTTTTCCAATCTGATTAGTATAAAGTGGTAGGATAGTGTTGTTTTAATTGGGGGAAGGAAAATGGAATTTCAAAAATTGAAGAATACGTGATATACAATATCCTATTAGTTTCTGGTGCACATCATAGTGATTCAATATTTTTATACATTACAAAATGATTGCCACAATCAGCATGGCTACCATCTGTCACCATAGAACAGTTACTAGGATATTATTGACTAGACTCTCTGTGCTCTACATGACATCCCTATGACTTATTTATAGCTGCAAGTTTGTCCCTCTTAATCCCTTTCACCTATTTCATCCATTCCCTCCCAGCCCATCCCCCTTCTCGTAACTAATGGTTTATTTCCTGTGTCTGTGACACTGTTTTATTTTGTTTCTTTTGTGTTTTAGATTCCACATATAAGCAAAATCATACTGTATTTGTCTTTCTCTATCTGACTTACTTCACTTAGCATAATACCCTCTGGTTCCATCCATGTTGTTGCAAATGGGAAGATCCCCATCTTTTTTATGACTGAGTAATATTCCATTATAGATTTTTATTTATATTTACATATATGTGTGTGTATATATATATATACATATATGCACACATCTCACATCTTCTTTATCTCTTCATCTATTGAAGGAACTTTGTTTGCTTTCCTGTAAACAATGATACAATGAACACAAGGATACATATATCTCTTCAAATTGGCGTTTTCATTTTCTTTGAATAAATAACAAGAAGTGGGATTGCTGAATTGTATGGGAGTTCTATTTTTTTGTTTTTTTGATGACCCTCCATACTGTCTTCCACAGTGGCTGCACCAGTGTGCATTCCCACCAATAGTTCATGAGGTTCCCTTTTCTCCACATTCTTGCCAACACTTGTTATTTCTTATCTTCTTGATGCTAGCCGGTCAAGCAGCTGTGAGGTAAGATCTCATCATGGTTTTGATTTGCATTTCCCTAATGATGAATGATGTTGAGCATCTTCTCGTGTTGGCCCATCTGTACATCTTCTTTGGAAAAATGTCTACCCAAGAACTCTGTCCATGTTTTTGATCTAGTTGTTTGGGTGTTTGTTTGGTTGGTTTTTGTTGTTGTTGTTGTTTGTTGTGTTTGTTTGTTTGTTTGTTAGCATTAAGTTGTGCAAGTTCTTTATATATTTTATATATTCACCCGTTATCAGATGTATGCTTTGCAAATAGCTTCTCACATTCAGTAGGGGTTACCTTTCCTTTTTGTGGATGGTTTCCTAGAAAGTAGAATCTGAAAATGTATTTTCTAGGATCTGGGAAAAAGCCACCTTGACAGTGAGCTGGTCATGGGGACCTATTTTCCACCTGTGTGCACCTGAGGCAGTTGAAGTTCAGAGCACTCTAGGTGTGCAAAATCAGTAAGCTACTGATTCTTCAAAGCAGATACTTCCTGGGGGGAGGGGTCTTCTCTGAGCCAGCCTCGGTGCTGAGCATTCAGGACAGGGAGGTCAGCAGCAAAGACATATGCCCTTCCCTTATGGGGCTGCAGAGGAGTGGGGAGAGAGTGAATCATCAAAGAAATGATTGATTAAACACCACTGTGATTAGTGCTACCGAGACGTGAAGGACACTGCGTGATATCCCTAAGGAAGGGACATTTAGGCAGGGACCTGAGGGGATGACAGGAATGACCTAGGGAATGGGAGAGTCAGTTCTCGGGCTTCTTGGGGGCCGTGACCTCCCATCTATTGATGGGATGGCACACATGGGCTCAGCATAGAGCACGCACTTAACAGCTGCGGCACTAATGGCCGGACTATTCGGCATCGGGAGGAAGATGCCGAAGGCAGGAGCCCTCCCTGGCCAGCTGATGGGCACGCAAATAGGATTCTGCTGCTAGGAGCTATGTGTAACAGCAGGAGTGTCAGGGTTGGAGCCTTGGGGATGGATGGGAAGCCGGGAGCTGACTTGGAAGTGAGATGGCCTGAGAGGGACCAGGGATGGCCAGAGAATTGAATATGGAGCCGGGAAGACCCAGCCTCCCGGGAGGCCTCATCAGAGGCAGCCACAGTGGGACTGGAGAGAAAGTTGGCCCCTTCTCTGGTCGAGAAGCCTCCTCCCAGCAGAAGTTTGGGGCCTGGATTGGTACATGGGGGTTGACACTGAGGAGGACATCTTCTGAACTTGGGGTTTTCATGTTTATGTGGTTCCTCCTTCCCCCTACATCACCTGGCCCTTCCCAGGGACAAAGGTTGGCTCCCCCCATCAGCCTAGGAGCTCCCTGCTGGTAGAGATTTTCTCCTCTCTTGGACCTGCAGACTGTTGTTCCAAGAGCGCATCATGCCCCCAGGTCTCTGGTTGAGTACCTACACTTGGGCTGAGGTCCCCAACCCAGCAGCTTTGTAGGAAGGGACTGACGGAGACCAAGTTCAGCAACACTTCCACCTCCCTTCACACACTTACCTGTATCCCACAAGTACCTGTGAACCCCTCACCGGTTCCCCATCTTGAACCTTTCTGTGGGTACAGAGATGCCCTCCGAGGCCTTGGGGTGCACAGAACATTTTCCCCTCCCTGTTCTGAGAGGGAGCCCCCCAAATCCCTAGGCTCTGAAAGATCAAATCCCTTTCAGAGAGCCTCCATGGGGGTTGCCTCCCTCTGGCTCTGCCGCCCCCCCACCTCCTGGGGGGGCACCTCCTGTCAGCTGGTCCCCAACCTCCTCCCCTCAGGCTTCCCTCCTCTGCCCCTGTATGGGGACATCCCTGCCCACAGTGCTGTCTTCCTAGCTCTGGTCTGCACTATCGGCATGCTTATCAATCCCGAGCCCGAGGCCATCAGACTTCAAAGACTATATAAAATGTGTTTAGTGGTTGCGTGTTTCTTTTTAATATCAGCAAACTGTATTTTCAGGGAGAAAGGGCCAGAGCCACAGAGAGAAATAAAGAAAAAAAAAAAAAAAAAAACCACTTAGGAGAAAAGATTGTGGCTGTCAGGCTATGGAGAAATGGGGAGCTTCCTTCCCAGAGCAGCTGGGCCAGCTTTGGAAGCAAACCTGGACTCATTGGGTGGGCCAAGGGTGTGGGGCTTTGGGGACCCCTCTCCATTCCCAGGCTGGAAAGGGGAGGGAAGAATGGAACTTTCCCGCCTGTGCACGTTAAGCCAAAGTTCCCCTCCAGCCTCCTGCGGGCCCAGCGGCTAAGATCAGAGCTCTGGAAGCAAACAGTGACTGGTGGGGCTGGTGAATCCAGACTTCTAAGCTTTGGCTCCCTCAGCTGTAGGCTGGGGCTGACAAGGGTGCCCGGCCTCAGGTTGTTCGCAGAAGTGGTGGGCTAAGGGTTGGAAAGGAGTCTGCGAGCGATAGGCCATTTTTGGAGAAGGCCAGCTGAGACTTCTTGGGATCATGGTGATTCCCCAGGTCAGGGAGGACAGTCCAGCGAGAGGCTACAGGTCCTGGGACGTCTCCAGGATGGGTGGGAGGTAAGGGGGCTCGGAAGCAGAGTCTGTGTCTTTGCTTCAGCCCAGGGCCGACTCAGTGTGGCTTCAAATAGCTGCCGTTCCTATTAGAGAGAGAGAGAGAGAGTCAGCCATGGGAGGGGGCCACCTAGCTGTCTGGCTGCTGGCTGTGCACTGGGATAAGGGAGTAGAAGTGTAGGGAGGAGAGGGGAAGAGAGGGCGAGTTGTTCCAGGAGACGCTTCCCACGCCCCATCTCAGTATCTCTTCACCATCCTGACAGCTTGGACTGTGGCTCCCACTTTTCCAGGTGATGTGACCTCCGGGGATGGTCCCCAGCATGCCAGGGAGCTGCAGACATCCCTGTTCTGCTGGTTTCCTAAAATTCTCCGTCTCCGCCTTCTGCAAGCCCCACCCTCCCTTCCCCACCCTTCCAAGCGCTTCCCAGCCTCTTGCTGTCCAAACCTCCAAAGGCAGCCTGGGGGTGTCCAGCTGGGCTATGTGGGGAGGCTGGTGGGAGGCAAAGGCTCCCCAAACAGCTTGCAGGTGACTCACGCCTGCTGACCCCTCGGCCTTCAGGCCGTGAGTTCTGGCCCATTACCCACGGCAGAGACTCTATCTCCGATAAGGCTCTTTATGAGCTCCTCCTCGACCAGGGAAAAGGTAATTGCATTTTTAGTGCCCTGAAAAGGTAGAGACAAAGGTTTCCTGGGCTTCCATCTGTTTGGACATGAGGCTGGTTTCTGGGCAGGAGAGGGATACAAAAGCACAGGGCGGGGACCAGCTGATACACAACCGCATCTGGGGGAGGCAGCCAATGAGAAACGTAACCGGGAATGCAGACCACAGTCCATGCACCTGCCCCAACTGCCTGCAGGACTAGAACCTGCTGTGCCTGGACAGAGGGTGACTGCTCCAGACAGCCGCGACACATCCTCTCTGAACGGAGCAGGAAGGCGGCAAAGGCTTTTGAGTCAGACACGAGGTAAAAGGGTTTCTACCTTACCCCAGAGGTGATGAAAATCCTCTGCAGGTGTTTGAGCACTTAAATGGCATTGGGGGAGGGGAGTAGATTTAGGGACTTCGAATCTAGAATGGTCAGGTGGGGTTGCCAGACCTAGCAAATAAAATACAAGAGAAATAGTTTTTGTTTGTTTTTAAACATATGTATGGCCTGTGTACTATTTGACCATCCAACATTTGGGACATACTTACACTATAAGATTATTTTTTTAAATCTGAAATTCACAGTGAACCGAATATCCTGGTGTTCTTCTGGCAGCCCACACTGGAAGGGAAAAGGAAGAAGAGGATTGGGAAATTCAGGCTTGTATTCTGATATGTTCCTCAGTGTGACTTATTCAATTTTATTTCCTGGCATCTCATATTAAATATGATTTTGTCCCTCGAGTTACAGTTAAAACTGCCCAGAAACATGCTCAAACTCCTTGTCTCACACACGTATACGAGCCATGAACTCTGAAATGTATTCATTCGACAGATTGGTTTTAAATGCATGCTGAATGCTTTGGTAGGTCCTAGGAATGATCCAGAAATGACGTCAGGAAAATATCTAGACATGTGTGCTCATCTCTGTCTGTCTTTGTCCTGTCTAGCTTCATCTGTCTCTCTGTTTATCTTTGTAAAATATGCACACAATTATCAGGGGTGAGCCTTCCCGTGTGTGTACACAAATACATCCGTGTACACGTCACACAGAGCCTTAGGGACGGAGGAGATGAAATATATTTCAACAAATAAGAGTAAATAATGATGAGGTGCCCAGTTCCAAATGACTGGACACCGCTCTTCTAAACCAGCCGAGGGACCGAGCCCCTATCAATTACTGGCTGTTTGTCACATTTCTGGCCTCGGTTAATTTTCAGAGCGCCTGTGAACCAGGCAGACTCAGGGTTCTCTGACTGTGAAAGGTCATACAGCTAAGAGCAAGGAAAGCCTGCCTACAAACCAAGCCCTGTGTCTGGGACAAATGCACGGTGACAGACGGGTAGATGAGGACAATCTGACTCCCAAGGTCATTGCCTTTCTGCCCTGTTACGTAATCCCAGGTACCTGTCCATCTTTCTTCCTGCAGTCCTCCTTCGGATAACCCCAGCCCCATGCTGCGTCAAGATGAGGCTCGAATCTGTAGGGACGACTTGGGCTTCTCCTCGGAGGACAAGGGAGGACATCGCCCCGCCCTGTGGGGCTGTGGCTTTGTGGACTCCAGCGATCATCTGAGGTTGGATTTGCAGATGCAGCTGTGAGCAGAGGCTGGATGTACAATATGCAAAGCCGGATGCTTCTGGGGCCCAGAGCAAGAGAAAGAAATCCAGGGGAGTGGATCATCTAGGTGAGGGCTTCCAGCCTCCCGGTTCTTGGGAAAGAGGAGAGAGATGATCCATCTGGAGAGTTGAGTGCAGGACATCCCTGAACAGCCAATTAAACCACTTTTAATGGTCTCGAAGAATATATGTTCAAGTTCCAAACCAATCTCAAGACTTAGTGAAGCAGAGATAACTGGGGCTTTGGCCGTGCAAGATAAACTAGCAGAATCTGAAATCCTGTTTTACATTAAGGCAAGTGAAAATCAACATGAATCCAGGTCCTTCTCTCATCGCTTACCCACAAAGAAAGGCTCCGGCGTCTAGGAGACAGCCTTGCCCAGAGACGATAATGAATGAATGAAACAAAGAAGGAATGAATGAATGACTTGCCCTGAGTCTCCAGTTATTATAGTCAGAAGGGTAGAGCATACGCTGAAAAGTGGATATTTGGGATTAAAAAGAGAGAAGTGAACAGTACAGCGACCTACTCATTGGCTTGTAAAAATGCAATATCAAGCAATTAATTTAATAAACGCTTATTTAACTTGTGTCAACTGGGATTAGGTTACAAGGAAAAGCTTTTTCGTATCAGACCCCCTGATGTGCTGCTGTTCAGTCTGTGAGCTGTTGGCCCTTGAGTCAGACACCTGCCCCAAATCCAAACATCTCTGGCCCACGGGACAGTTTACAGACACAGAAAGGTGTCTCTGCTGCTCTAGAAGCAGAGACTCATCTTTCCCTAAGGGAATTGGGGTCACGTCCCTTAGGAGGTGCTTGCAACCAGGCACAGCTCCTTGTTGCTTCTGCAAAGGGGCTTCCTAACGAGCCTGCACCTTCGTCTTTTTTCTACGGCTCTATTGATGCTCCTACGTCCTCCTGTGCATTCCATGCAGTTTGTGGCTCTGTCCAGGTGCTGAAGCCAGGCCGTCTCCGTTGAAATTCTGACTCCACCATCTCCTCGCGGTGTGGCCTTGGGCAGTCTACCGAATGTCTCCGAGCACCTGCTTTCTCGTCTGCAAAATGGGCATGCATGCCAATAGTAACCACCTCGAAAGCTAATGGAGGTGTTCGACGAGACAAGGTACAGAAATCAGTACTCCCCACCTTGGCTGTACCTCAGTCAGCTGGGGAGCTTTAAAAAGAAATGCCAGTGTCCGGGCTGTACCCTAAACGAAACAGAACAGAGTATCTGGGAAACAGGACTCGGGCATAAGCATCTTTGCAATCTCCCCGGGTAGTTCTGTTTGTGGCTGAGGCGGCATACCACTGATGTCATCTTCTTAGCCAAGTGTCTGGGACCTAGCAAGGATCCAAGACACATGAGCCCCCACTATGGGTCTGCACTTGTTTCCTGGCTCTATGTGCCAGATCCTATGCTAGGCCTTCGGTCTGCTGTTTTAGTGGTGAGATACACAGACACGAATGCTGTCCTCCTATATGTACAGCTCTGATCTGATGCTGTCTAATAGAAGCCAGCCCTGCCATGTGGACCCACGAAAACTCCTCCTCCTTCCCCAGTAAGGGGTAGCCCCCAGATCACATTTATTCACACTCCAGCCAAACAAATTCAGTGCCCCCAAGACACCATGCTTCCTCCCAGAGCTGATACCTCAGCATTACCTGAGCCCTTAGAATGTCACCAAGAATTCTGGAAAGCCCACTGGGAATTCCCAGACCCGATGGCCACCTTGGTTGTGAATGAACGTGACCATATCTCAGAAAGTTCTGGTATGAAGCAATAGACCAATTAGCAACTGAGGCAAAGACAGGTAATCTGAAGCTACATCAAGCTTCGTAGCCTGAGCCGAGCATCATCTGGAACCAGCGATAGGCTTGGAGTGAGGTGGTTAGGGGTGCTTTGGAGCCCTCTGCTTTCTAGTTCTCTTCCAAGTAAATTACCTGATATTGATGTACCTCATGTTCTCACGTAAGGACAGTCATATGTTCAGGTCTGAGTTCCTCTGAGGATTGAATGACACACAAAGTCATCAGTGCAGTGCTTGGCACCTAACAGGGTTTCTGTGAACCTTCCATCTTGTCCAGCCCATGCCCGTCCCCTTTCCTGCTGCCTGTGTGAGCCTGTACTGCAATTTCAGATTGCCTTATGAGGTTGGTTTTGTGCCCAGGGAGATGCTAATTGGAGGTGTCTTTGACGTATTCAGTAAGGAAGGTCCAGCAGAGCCTCTCCTTGGCAGTGTTTTGTGGGTGGCTGGTTTGAGTGACTGTCAGAGCTCTAAGAGCGCCTGCTCCCTCTCTCCCAGGACTGTCCCTAATTCAGAGTCACCATGATTCACCCTGGACTTCTCCAAGTTGAACTGTGTTCTGTGGGGGCCCGTGCTCCCACTTGGGAGTGGTCTGGTGACTTCATCGGGGACACAAGACCTGGAGTCAAACAGACCTTGGCTTTTTCCAACAACAGCTATGAAACCTTGGGCAAATCTCTACACCTCTCTGGGCTGCCTTTCCCACATTTTCAAATGTTTCAAATCCCTTGGAGAGTTTTGGGAAAGCTTATGCTACTCTCCAACCACGACAGCCTTCTTTCTTTCCTTCCAACACATCGAACCACTGGCCACTTCGGGGCCTCTGCACTTGCTCTTCCTGCTGCCTGGAGCTCTCTTTCCTGGGCTCCTTTGAATATTTTAAATTTCAGCATAAAAGTCACCTCCTCGGATAGGACTTCCCTGACCACACGGTGAGTCACGTTCCCCTCTACCCCCTCAGCCTGTTCATCTTCTTCCCAGTGCTTACAGAAATTTGAACTTTCTTCATTGATTTTTTTGTGTTGTTAGCTTAATGCCCGTGCCCCAGCGGAGACTTCCTGAAGGCAGAAACTATCTTTCTGAGCTCATCATTGTACTCCACGGTACCCGGTAGGCACTCAGCAAATATTTCTTCCAAGGAATAAATGAGTGGATGATTATGACTATAGTGATAATATTTATTGGGTCCTTAGAACATGCCAGACACTGTTCCAGGCCCTTCACAGAGGAGACAGGACACGGGAAGGTTTGACAACATGCCTAGGGTCCCCCAAGGCAGATTTCAACGTAAGCTGTTCAGCTCCAGAACCAGAAGGCTGGGCGAGGGAATGAATGCTTGAGCACACAGTATAGGTGTTCATGTATGATGGCCAGGATTACGATTTCAATATCACACACTCTTCTCCCACGGGTAAAAGGATTTGGCACGTCCTCGAGGGCTTCAGGGCCTCACGCCCTTCCTCCTTCATCACTTTGTTGGCGATGTCCATGCTTCTGTGCTCAAACTACAAAATATACATGTGTATTCAAAGATGCCACTCTACCTCTTAAGCAGCCAGAGAGCTGAATATTTAAAGATGTGTGAATTATTGACTCACCTCCGTAGCAGTTTCTTTCCTTTGGTCCCTCTCCGTCAGACCATTGTCCTTTGGCTCCAGCTTCTTCCTCCTCCCCCAGGTCCCAGCACCTACCTCCCGGGCTTTCCCTGCAGGGAGGCTACACCCTTGACCCAGGGCATCCAGGCAAAGAGCGAGGGTCCCCCCGCGGGACTACGACTGTGTAGCCTGGCCTTTGCCCACCCAGGACAGGAGGGGCCTCTGGCGTTGCCTCGTTGGCTTCTCAGGAGCTTGGCTGACATGCTCTGGTGGATGCGGCTGGTTTCATTTGGTTTTGACTCCATAAACTTTAATGATCACCTACGGTATGCAAAATCACCATCACCATCATCATCACCAGAAGTGATCATTTATAGAGAATGTTCTGTTCTCTGTGCACATGAGTTAATTGTATCCCAGACCGTCCATTTGATTGACAGCTCAAGGCCCCCTCAGTTACTTATCCTTTCCGGGCCTCGCTTTTCTCATTTGTAAATCAGGTAAGATGCAAGCCCTCCTTCATAAGAGATGGAAATACAGTCTGTCCTCTCTGCTGGATGATAAATTCCTCCAGAAGCCTAAAGATTTCTTTCTTCTATTCACAGATATATCCCAAGCACCTAGAACAGTGCCTGGCCCACAGTGAGTGCTCATTAAGCATTTCTGGAAGGAAGGAAGGAAGGCAGGCAGGCAAGCAGGTTTGGCCTAAAATTATGTTCACTACCATGACTGTTATCATTCTAATAAAGCCCCCCAGCACCTTGCCTATAGGCAGGTGATGTCATTAAGTCCACTTTGCAGAGGAAGAGACTGAGGTCCAGGGAGAGTCTTGGAAAATCTGTGTCTTCAAATAGCTTATCATCAAGAAGATAAAGAACAGGACTCTGTTCTCTCTTGGAGGAACCCTCCGAGGGAAGGGCAGCCAGAGAAACCAGACTTCTTCAGGGCCACCTGGGGATCAGACCCACTATCGTGGGGTACAGTTTAGCCCCAGCCTGACTCAACCATCTGGGTTCAAGTATTCCCCCATTTTACAGATGCACACATCGAGGCTCCGAGGCTCTCAGGGACTCCCCATAGAAGGGATGTGGTTTAAACCCCTTCACCTCCAGGTTTTGCATGCCGAGAACCCTCCAGCTCACCCACTCAATCGACTCACTCGACGCCCCCAGAGCCTTGGCACCTCCCCCCCTGCCCCGATCCCTCACTCTCTATGTTCCAACTGCGTGGAAGACTGTTGCTCTATCCCCAGAGCCCGCTGCAATGCCTGAAGCATAGTAGACACTTTTTAAGGTGTGGTTCAGTGAAGGGGATCTTGCCCTAGGCTTCCCACCTGTGCCATCACACAAGAATTCTGGACTCAGTTGGCCTAGAGGAGAATGCCTCTGAGTTTCCGTTTCCAGAGAAGACCTCACAGCAGAGGAAGTTGGAGACAGGCCCCGGGGAAGAGTGTCCCATGTTGCCAGGCTGGGATCATAAGGAAGAGCATCACAAGTGAACAGAATGAGCGGAGGTTAGGAGTAAGAAAGGGCAGGGTTGCTTTAGAGAACAAGGGTAGTCCAGCGTGGCTGGCAGGGCTTTCTGGAGACACACGTCATAGACTAGTCACCTGGACTGGATAGGCATGTTGAGATGGGAATGGAGAAGGCTCTGAGAGCCACGTGAGAAAATTGGGAGTCCTTGCTGAGGTTGAATCAGAGCTGCGCTCTGGGAGTGCCATTCTGGCCAGGAAGTGATGGGGACTACACAATGGCTGGACATCCTCACGCAGGGCTCTCCGGGGGTGGGGGTGGGGGTGTGCTGACCGGGGTAGGGGAGCAGGTAAACATCAGGAGGAGACATCACATAGGAGGAAGAAGGGGAGGTTGGCTTTGGCGGCAGGCTGCTGGTAGGGGGCAAAGGGAGGGGAGAGACTATGCATTGCCTTCTGGAGCCAGTGCCTTGGTCCCCGTAGCCAGGGTTACGGAAGGGACAATTGTCACGGAAATCACAGAGGTCACCTCCAGCCTGGCCTCCCCACTGGCTGCTGCCAGGTGATGATTCATTACAAATAAAAAAGGGAGGAAGGCGACACCAGCCATGAGGACCCCGACGCAGGAAAGAACTCCAAATAAATGGGTCCTTTGATCATTGGACCAATTTCCGCAAAGGCTTGTTAGCTCCAAGAAGATCAAATGGGGAAGATAATGAGCAATTTTCAGGTAGTAGGTGCAGCATACAAGGTGACAACCCAATTTAGTCAGATTCTTAATCAAGTCGGAATCCCTGACTTGACGCTCTTTGCGGAGTCTATTACTCCATTATGCTGAGTGCTTTGCTGTCTACGGTCTCCAGATTTCCAGTCGCTAGAGGTATTTATCTCCATGCGATTTAATTAAAGTCTAGTGTTTAATGACACAATGTGCGCTAATTATTTCTTGTTGGTTGTTGAGGGTGCTTTTTTTTTTAATCCCCCCCCTTTTTCAAAAAAGCAAAAATCTCATTATTTCACTTGGCAAAGGAAAGATGGGGGGTGGGCTGGGCTGGGCTGGGCTGGACCTTGTGACAGATCAGATGTTAAGGCTTCCGAGAAAAGCAGGGAGACGGATTGTCCCTTGGATCCCTGATGCAGGGCTCTGTGTCCACATCGTTCAGGGGACGAGCTGTTTCTCTGCAACCCTACTGCGGGCAAAGGACGTATCACCGTTAGTCTCCTGGGGAGCACGCTTTAAATATAGTTCCGGGTTGTTGTCACCATTTTTGTTTTCCTGAGCACTGTCACCAGCTGTTCTACACTCGAAGGTGGATGGGGCTGCTCCTCTGTTACACCAAAGTGTAGCAGTTTCCAGACAAACTCTCGCTCTGTTGCTGGAATCTTTGGTGATTTTATTCTGAGTCCTTATAGATGCAGGACGCGCGTCCTTAGGGGAAACCCTAGGCTGGAGAGCCGTCTAGTCCCATCCTGGAGCCCTGAGCCAGAGACAAATGACCCATCTTTGAGGAGGTGGTCACTTCTCAGCGTCCAGGAGATGGAGGGGGCCTGGACTCTCAGCCCACAGTTCAGCCCTGCCACCTTGAGAGGGTCCTTTGCTCTCGCTGAGCCTTAGTTTCCCTATCTGTACAATGGGGTCTCTGAAATCTAATGAGGGTTAGCAAAGAGAAACCATGCAAGCACTGCACGGACATACGCCTGGTTCAGTGAAGAACAAACTGGATTATGAAGGTCATCGGTCAACTTGGTTCACAGAAGCATCTGGCAAAGTGCAGAGCCTAGAAGTCTGTGGCAGTCCGTGTCTGGGAGTCGGGAGCTATCTCAGAGTGAGGATGAGAGCAACCATGGTGGTTAGAAGCACCCTCATCTGTGTCCAGGGGTGATGGTGGCCAGATTCACTTTACACCCATGAGGAACAGAGACTCCGGGGTTGTATTAGACCCCGGCCTGATGGGCTACTGGGTGAGTAGAGTCCATGTCCTAGAGAAGGAACAAAGACACCTCCAAGGAGGATGGCCAAGACAAAAACTCTCCAGGCATCAGTGAGTCTGCTACTGGGAAGTGTTGAGGCTTGAAGGCTCTGAGTGTGACCAGGATGGTCCCAGGCTTGGTGGGCAGCAAGAGGTACAGAGAAGCAGCCCCTAGAGTCACCTACGGACACCAGTAAGCAGGTGTGATGGGGAGTTCTCCTCGGATGGTCTAGGATGTGATGCAGTTTTCAGAAACTGAATGAGGCAGAGGCAGGACCCGGGGCGGGGGTGAGTCTGGGAGCCCAAGACCCCAGGACAGGCTGGCTGGGCAATGTAGCACAGAGGCCAAGAGCACCAGCCTTGGAATCAAACTGGTCTGGAGACCTACTCCTTCCATGTCCCAACGAAGGTCACTCCACCAACCTGAGTCCCTTTTCCACACCTGTGAAGTGGGACACGGGTAGGACCTGACCTCATCAGGCTGTATGGGGGATCAAATAGCATAATGCCTACCTGATGCATATGAAATGCCCCATATATTGTCAGTTATTTTTGTTGCTAGGAATCAGGGCAGTCTGGATGCTAAGACCTTCTCTCTGGCAGCCCTGAACTGGGGCACAAACAGAAGGCATTGTCGATCACTGCAGAATGTGAAATGCCACAGGGACTCCACATCTATTTCCCTCCATTCTCTTGATGAGGCCAGATGTCTTCCCATCGCAAAGGGAGATCCTCTCTGAGATGCTTCCTTCCACTTGTGATGGGTGCTCTGTGGTCCTGTGGGGGGCCCCGGAGTCACCCTGCCTGCTGTCCCTTTTGAGAAAAGATACCATGAGAGTCATTCCTCAGGGAGACCTTGGTTTGTCTGGGCACGGAGATCCTACCAGCCCCAGGCATTTCCGGTAGGATTGGGGTCAGTGCACAAACCTGCAACAGTCCCTGTCCTTTTCGGAGCCTCAGGGGGACCTTGCTCAGGAATGATACCTCATTTGTAGTGGAAACAAACAGAGGTTTTCTCTTCTCGGGATCTAGACACTGGAGGTCCCAGAGAAGGAGAGTCATCCTAAGTATTTTTGGACACCACCGAGCATTTGTTTCTGTTTTTCATGAGCCCAGAAAATTTTAGAACCCAGCATGATGGCCCGGCTATGCCAGCTCACTGCTCTTTCTGTCCTTGTAGCAAACAGTCCCTGCCCCCCACATCATCAAAGTCAACACAGACACGAGTCATCCTTGAAGTTTTTCAAAGCCAAATGGACACAGCCCCTGCGGCTTTCCCCACACAATGTGAGAGACCAGCTCCTGACCTTCTAGGGGCTTCTCCTGCCTCAGGGAAGACGGTCGTCCACGCGGACCGCAACAGAGTCATGTGAGAAGTGCTAAAATGAAAGCAGGCTGAGACTCCATGGGAGGCCTCCCTGGTGGTCAGAGGAAGGAGTGTTGGAACTGGACTTGGGTCCAGGTGAGGAAGATGGACATCTGGGGTCAGGAGCCCTGTGAAAGCAGAGCTCACTGGTTGAGAGTGGTGAGCTACAAGGGATTGCTATGGCAGGTACATATGGGATGGGGTTGGGGGGGGTGCTGGCAGGCAAAGAACCAAGAGCAGGAACCAAGAGTGTCTTTTACCATCTTTGCCAAGGAACAAGGACCATGGCCCACACAGAGAGACACGCCAACCTGAGGCGACTATGCTCACTTATGCTTAGATCTTAGAAACGTAATGAAGACCCAGCTGGGCCTTGGGAAACCTTCTGGGGGGAATGACCAGAGATGACTGTCCCCTGCCAGCCCCTCACTTCCCCAGCACCTTGGCCCCGGCCTCGAGTCAACTGTGAGGAAAAAGGACACAGATAAAGGCCAATCCGCCACATGCCCCAGAGAAGCCAGGAGCGGGGCGCATCTTCCCTGCCGCAGCCAGGAGACCTGGAAAATCACCAAGCAACCGCTAAAGAAGGTAAGGAAAATGGAGAGGCCTTTGGATCCAGGGGGCTCTGGGACTCAAAAGCAGCAGCTTGAAAGGTTTTATGGGAGTTTCTTCAAGGAAACAGATATCTCCACTGACACTTGCCAAGGCATTTTCTCCGGTAACAAGCTTCTTTATTCAGCCAAACAAAGAAACCATCGCACACAGAGGAGTGAGGAGAGCTGTCAGAGGCTGTTCTGGGGAGAAATGAAAGAGGCTTTTGCAGAAGCTAAAGCACATAAAAGCTGAAGGTCAAGACAGAGGCCCCCCTTCTGGCTCTTTGGGGCACACGGGACATTCAAGATGGCCGCCCGCGTAACCAGGCTGCTGTTGGGACCGCCAGGGCAGGGGGAGGGGGGAGGAACTTACCTTCTGGCCTCATGGCCGAGCCCCATCTTCCCAACCTGGGAGGGAAGGCAAAGAAGCAATGCCAAGCCCCTCTCAGAGCTGTTGTGAGGTCAGCCAATCCAAAGGCTGGTCCTGAGATCCCAGTGACTTGTGACCCTTCCCTGTTCTTCATGTTCCCCACTCCCCCTCTGGCCCGGGATCATCCAGGAGAGCCATGTTGCTGGTGGGGAGGCCTGATCACACGGGGGACCCACACTGTTATCAGAACAATAAAAATAACAGCCTCCCACCCTACGGAAAGCTTGCCACTGACACACTCTGTGCCTCCCTGTGCCAGTGGTCCTCACACGAACAGGATCAAAGCCCCGAGGGAGTATTTATTCTCCCCATTTTACAGGTGAAAGAGTAGAGTTTGGGTGGTTGGATGATTTGCCCAAGGACACGGTGCTCGTAAGAAGATGAGTCAGGACTCCACCCCAGTGCCGACGTGCTTCAAATCTCGGGTTACTTCTTTCTCACATCTGCAAATATACTGTGGTCAGTGGCTCTGTTGCTAGATTCTAACCTCAGGGAGAGCCCCAAGGGCCAACCTGAGGCGACTAGTGGGGGGCCCACCCTTTGGCTGTTCTGCTTATCTCCATCTGGCCCTTTGACTGTGTGCAACCCCTGTGTCCTCTAAGGCTATTTAACTTAAATATTTATTTAAAAGTCTCCTCCTTCCTCTTCCCCAAGCTGGTGGTAAATCAGAGCGAACCAAGTATAAATGTTGGCCCCTCTTCTTCCTAATTCCGCGATTGTGCAAGAATTAACCTCTCTGAGCTTCTTATTCTCCCCGCAAAGTGGAGCAGATCAGGGAGTCTAGTACAAAGCAGTGGGGCGGGTTTCTGCAGTTCGGTTCCTAGCGCCATGCCTGGCAAGTGACAACTGCTCAGTAAATAGTAGCTATGATTCACAGAGCGGTGGCAGGGACGACAGTGATGGTGGCATTGGTTAGCCATTACTCCATGTCCACGGCCAAACCTCAGTGGCACAGGACAGCAATGTTTAATTGGTTTGTTAATTAGTTGGCTGGTATGGTCTGGGCTCAATGGGGGGCTGCTGGGCTCCTCGTGACTCTAGTTCTCTTCCTGGGCCCACAGCGATGGCAGAGTCCAAAGAAAGAGCACAGGGCGGGCTGCACAAATGCATTGCATGTCTCATATACTCATTTTCCACCAGCCGAAGCAAGACACGACACCGCGCCCGAGCTCAAGGGACAGGGGAGGATGCCTGGGCCACAACGGGGCGGGGGTTGCCCAGGTGTGCACTCAAGAGTGTGGCTCTATGATTCTGGTACTGGATAGGGAGTGAGAAGGTGACCCAGGGCCCCGGCTGCCACAGTGAGCAACTCGGGAGCACTTACTCTGACTTGTCACCCACTCGTGTGAGCACGGAATGAGAACTGTGATCGAGTGGCAAGAGTGTCTTATCTTCTTTGTCACAGTGATTTATCCTAATAAACTGTGTATCTTCTAAAACCTAGCCAAGTGGGGTTTCTTGTCTCTACAAATGAGTCCTGAATTGCCGGGCAAGGACGCACCTTGTGAATGTGAATGCACTTCGTAGGCACATGTGGAAACCACGAAACCAGCCTACAAAGGCTAACAAAGGCCATTTGGAACTAAGCCATAGGAAGAACACTAGAAGAGCAATAGCCATTCACAAAACGACCAATGGGTGTACGCATTGGGTCCCATCGCTCTGGAAAGCCGCTAGGAATCATCAAACAAAATTGAAGATACCCACATGCTATGATTTGAGCAACTCTTAGGTATATGACTGAGGTACGTGACTCAGAATATTTACAGAGTCTCTGGATGTTACAGCCAAAACCGGACACATACCAAATGTGCAGCAACAGTAGAATGAATAACTGCAATGTATTCGCCCAGTGCAGTACAATGTAACAAGGATAAGAAATGAAATCCACCGCAAGCAACAATGTTGACAAATCTTATAAACAAAATATGAGGGGCGCCTGAGTGGCTCAGTGGGTTAAAGGCTCTGCCTTCAGCTCAGGTCATGATCCTAGGGGCCTGGGATCAAGCCCCGTATCCGCGCTCTCTGCTCTGCGGGGAGTCTGCTTCCTCCTCTCTCTCTGCCTGCCTCTCTGCCCACTTGTGATCTCTGAGTGTCAAATAAAATAAATAAATAAATAAATAAAGTATGAATTAAGTGAAGCAAGGCGCAAGAGAAGCCACATGACTCCATTTATAGGAAGCTCACGAACAGGCAAAACTAAACCGTAGAGTTCAGGGATGCATACTCAGGTAATAAAACAAAAAGCAGAAGCCAGGATAGTAAGTACCATAAATGTCAGGACAGTGGTTCTAGTGGGGTGAGGGTCAAGGGGATAATCAAGAAGGGGACACACAGGGGTCTTCAGGAGATGACCAAGTTCCAGCTCCTGGCCTCAAAGGGTTTAGATGGGACTCACTTTTCTGTATGTAACATTTCACAGTAGGAGTACATCTTCCTCAGGACAGCTGAGGAAGTAGGATCCTTTAGTTCCGGAAGAGAAAATAGGGGGTGAGTGTAAAACCCGTGTTACAGTATTCGAACAACACAGATGTGGCCAGGACGACGCCATCTTTCCACAAAGTCCCAAAGGAGGAAAAATGAAAAAATCAGGATCAGAGAGGGACAGGTTTTAGCTCAAGATAAGGAAGAATTTCCAATAATCAGAAACATTCAAAAAGGGAGTACACTTTTTTCTGGGGGAAACTAATTATTTTTTATTTAATTAAAGGACTCCAAGGTGCCCTGATGCGAATCTTGGCAAAGACCTTGGAGGATGAGTCCATGTCCAGGCGAGGCAGCATGGCTCAGCATGGCTCTCTCTTCTCACTTCTTCTTTGCTCCACCAACTTGCCAGCATTTTTGTGTGGTTTGGTTGTTCCCCAGAGCCCCAGCCCCCAGTGAGCGCACCCAGTCCGCTCTCCTCCCAGGCACATTTGGAAGTGATTCATAGATGAGCCACAATGGTAGACACCATCCTATAGCCGAGAGCTGCCAGGCATAGAGGAAATGCCAGCAGACAGTGGGGGGCGGACACTACCTTTCCAGGGGAACTAGACAAAGTCCCTTCACCTCTCTGGGTCTTGTCTCCATATAGGGCTGGATTTGAGGCCCCCGAAATATCCTCTCGGAGGAGTACAGAGAGCCTGCTCACGAGGGAGGACTCCAGGGTCCAGGGTCTAGGGTCCAGAGCAGACACGCCTGCTTCAGGACCTCGAGAAAGTTCCTTCCCTGCTCTGTGCCTCAGAGACCTGGGCCGGGGAAGAGTGAGGCTGACCAACTCCAAGAGTCAAGGCCAGCACGGATGAATAAGGTTTTCATAGCCTGCCAGACCTGAGTTGGGTCCCGGCTCCATCCTAAATGACCTTGGGAAGGTTATCTAACCTCTCTGAGCTTCTGTTTCCCAACTTGAGAGCAATGCCACATATAAATTATCTAGCACAGTGCCTGGCACTTACAAGCTTTTGATAAATGATGGTCATTATTATTAATAAAAAGTTTCTCCCAAATTTGAGATTCTGAGATTCTCTCCCTCTGTCAGTACACGTGCTGTATTAGGCTTTTGTTTTGCTTTGTTTTTGCAATGCAACAAAATAACAACCCCAAATTGCAAGGCTTTACAAAAGCAAGCATTTACCTCATGCTCCTGGGTCTGTGGGTCAGTTACAGCTCAGCAGGGCTGGATCTAGGCATCAGGCTCCAGCTAAGGGCTGGATTCAGCTCTGCTCCCGGCATCTCTCATCCCAAGACCAGCCAACCTGGGACACACCCTGCTTGGGATGAAGGGCAGAAGGTTTGCAAAAGACACTTAGAAACACACAATACCTGTTGGGCCTCAGCTCAGAAGTGCCTCAGCACCACTTCCTCCCACATTCCACTGGCCCAAGCAGGTCACAGGGCCACGCCCGAGGTCAATGCTGCCGGGGTGTCTGCAATGCCACTGTGCGGTAAAGTCACACAGTGAGGGGGAATGCAGACCAGTGAAGAATTAGAAACAATACTCTGATTGCATACACGCAGAACATTCGAGAGTTACTCTGTTCTGTGTAGGAGAATATATTTCTAAAAAAATCTTCTTCAAGAACCACGAGGCTATAAAATATAAGGTTCAAAAACCTCAGCCTAACAGTGAACAGTGAAAATGTAATTTTCCCGTTTTATTGGCTTATATAATAAAATCATTGTATAGCTGATTAGTTTTAATGCTCTGTGATATGTCAGTGAAGAGATAAATTCAGAGCTCTGGGGTCTTTCTTCCTAATTCTGGGTCTCACCTGTTGACCAAAAGACCCCGGAGACTCGCCTATTCCTGGCTGAAAATTGCTTTTGCCTTTTTTTTTTTTTTTTTCCTGCATTCTCGGACTCCTCGGCAAGTTGAGATTTCTGTTTAAGGGCCTGTTGTGTCTCTGGGTCAAGCAAAAGGGCTTGGAGAGGCCGCCGGAGTCTGGGCTTAGGTAGGAGCTGAATAAGATGTTCTCCTTCAAAGAACTTTCACCAGCTCAAGCAGGCCCCTGGTCCAGCAGGCATGTCCGCCCCCCACTGTCTGCTGGCATTTCCTCCATGCCTGGCAGCTCCCGCCTATAGGATGGTGTCTACCACCGTGGCTCATCTGTGAATCACTTCCAGATGTGCCTGGGAGGAGAGCGGACTGGGTGCGCTCACTGGGGGCTGGGGCTCTGGGGAACAACCAAACCACACAAAAATGCTGGCAAGTGGGTAGAGCAAAGAGAGAAGAGAGAGCCATGCTGAGCCATGCTGCCTCGCCTGGACAAAGGCAGCCCCACAAGGAGGGATGATGCGGGAAGCCTGGAATAGAACCTCTGGGTGGGGGGGGATCAGTTAATCCATGGGCACTACCTTTCCAGGGGAGCTAGACAAAGCCCCTTCACCTCTCTGGGTCTTGTCTCCATATAGGGCTGGATTTGAGGCCCCCGAAATATCCTCTCGGAGGAGTACAGAGAGCATGCTCCAGAGGGAGGACTCCAGGGTCCAGAGCAGACACCCCTGCTTCGTGACCTCGAGAAAGTTCCTTCCACTCTCTGCCTCAGTTGCCTCGGCAGAAAAATCATCAGACCCTCTCCCCGGGCTGTTTTTAGGAGGAAAGAAGTGAACACGCCTGCAGCATTTAGAACAGTCCCCGGCACGGAAGAAGCCCTCTGTCACTGTTACCTCCTGTTATTATTATTCCGACTTAAGATGCTAAACCACTTTGCTCCTTTTTTAAATGTGATTTATGCTTTTAGGCTCCGAGGGCTATTAGGCTGACTACGTGAGGGTATAATATATGGGATGGGGGGAAGCAGTAAATGCGCGATCTATGCAGAGATGCCGAGCGATGTGGCTACTGGAACTGAGCCAGCCAAGAGCCGCGGACAAGATTAAAGGTCTGAGGAACGGCACCTCCCGGCAAGGAAGCCGGCGAGTGGATTATTTACTACGGTGGAGGTGGAGAGGTTACGGAGAAGAATTCCCAGGCACCAGCTCTCCCCGTACAGCGAGAAACTTCGCGGGCGAGACACCAGCTGAGCTTCCGGATGATTAAATAGGAAGCGGAGAGCTGATCGAATTTTCGCCCACCTGGCAGAAGGGTGCGTATCATTATCTAGCCGCTAAGATTTACGCCCAGGTGTGAGGTTCCGCCTTGCAGAATCCGCTTTACCCCTCTGCCATCCTAAATGAGACAGGAAGGTGATGTTTGGGTTCCCAGAGACCTCCTATCTGGGGGGACAATGGAGCCAGAAACGTCTGGGAGGTTCCTGGGAAGTTTAAAGCAGACACAATTTGTCTTGTACGGCCTTGAACACACGAGCCTCAGTTTCCCTTCTCACGGTCAGGGGATGGGATGAAAACTGACACCCTGATTGAGCACCTGGACAGCACACCAGGCTCTGACTCCAAAGCCACAGTGCTCGGACGTCTCCTGACCTCACAAGTAATCGAAAAGGCAAAATTCAGTCGACCGGTCACCTTCCGTCTCCATGATACCGGACATCCCCATGGTTTTTATTATTTTTATTCCCTGAACGGAAGAGGCAACATGTGACTCCTGGGGCGATGGTCCAGCCAGCAGCACAAAGCCATGTAAGGACCAGACCTGTCCCCAAACCATCGGATTGTTCCAGATCGAGACACCCATCTCCCAGTCTGGCAGGTTTGGGGACAGGAAGTCCTTCTTTACTTGGCCATGATTCACAACAGCTGCATGACTCTGTGTTCTGGGACTTGTCTTTTGAGACTCTGACCCCCAGGTAGGGCCCTGTGCTGGTCAGGGGCTGGGTGGGTCACGCTACAGGAACAGTGACCCTCAGCCTCCGAGGCTCATGTCCACAAAGTTTCCTTTCTGCCTCCCGCTGTGTGTCCTCTGCCTTGGAGACTCTACGCTGCCCCAGCTGAGAGTTTCCTGTCTATGCACCCCTCTACCGGATGCTGCCGCAGAGGGAAGGCGATTCTGGGTGGGGACTGGGCGGGGGGGGGGGGGGGTGTCTTGCACCAGCTAGTAAGAGCGCCGGCCCAGAGGTGGCACATGTCACTTCCCCTGATAGCTCAAAGGCTCCAGCAAGTACAAGAGGACCTGGAAATGCACCCCGGCTTGTGCCCCTAAGGTGAGGACCTTAGGCCGGCAATGGTGATGACCACACTCCCTTTCTGAGCCCTACCTGCTCCATTCTCTGCCAGGGTTCCGTCCCCCTCCCCACTTCCCCCTCTGCCCTTAGCAGCATCCTTGGTGTGTGCATGGGCATGTGTGAGAGAGAGAGAGACAGAGAGATACACAGAGACAGAGAGAATGCAATCCTCCGCTCTTTCCTCAAGAAACAAATGACTCCTTGACATTCACAACCCATTACAAAGGTAATTCGGTCTCTGTAGTCTTTCTCATTATACGCAAACCCACGTTATTATTATTGTTTATCATTTATATGACACAGCAATTGTGTGCTGTTCTCATTCCTGTTTAAGATCAGCACTACTTGGCTTGGGGGCTGCTCCTCCCTGCCTCTCCCTTCTTGCCCTGGGGCTCCCCTCCCTGCTGCTCCAACCCTGTGACCCTTCCCCCAACCCGTCTCCCTGCCTGCCCTCCACATCCTCATCTGCAGAGCGGCTGCGGGCGGCCTCTCTTCCCTGCAACAGGCAGGTGGGGGCCCAGACAGGAAAAGGAGGGAGGCAGCTCACACGTTAGCACCTGCTGTTTGCACCACCCTCTATCAGGTTCCGGGCCTGTGCAAATATCCTCACACGAAGCAGGAAAAGTGGAAACGGTCATGCATGCGGCACAGGTGGGGAAACCGAGGCTCGGGGAGGAGAACGTCTGGCACATCTCCCAACACAGAAATTACACTGGGCGGGAGAGAAGTTCCAGAAATGGAGCGGCCCTTCCACAGGCATCATGGGTCAGTCTAGGATATTGGAGGTAAGTGGGGCTCCTGGAGGGAGTTCTGGGCTTAGAGATAGAGCCCTGGGTTTGGGGACATGTGCCAGCTGTCTCTCCTTGCCCCTCCAAGCCTCCAGCAGCTCTGCGAACCCGAAAGGTGCCTTACCTTCCCAAGCCTACTTTCCGGGAATGGGAAATGGGCTCCCTGTTCCCACTGTCCCTGCGGGAACAGGGGAGGTAATAGAGATAAGTTCAATGACCACAGGAGACAGCTCTGCTGTGTGCACCTCAAAGGAAGGGGGTTTGGAAGGACATTAGCTCAACATACATGGGTATCAGTGGGGTCAAGAATTCCTAAAAAGCCAGCAGCTCGTGGAAGACCGTGAGCCAGTGGCCCATCACTTCATCATAAGGCTGCCCTGGGGATTCACAGATGACATCGTTTCCAACTTCAGTCATCGCCCAGCAAATAGTCATCGAATGCCACTCTGTCCAGTCTACTTTTTTTTTTTTTTTTAAGTGAGAGATAGAGTGGGGAGAGGGCAAAGGGAAAGGAAGAGAGAGCATCTGAAGCAAGCTCCGTGCTCAATGTGGAGCCCGATGCGGGGCTTGATCTCACAACCCTGAGATCATGTCCTGAGCTGAAATCAAGAGTCAGATGCTGAACCGACTGAGCCCCACCCCGGCGCCCCCGCGCTGGACTGCTTAAGCACTGGGGACCCAGGGCTGCCCTCCTGGAGCTCATGTCTTAGTTAGGGGAGATGGCCAATATACAAGAAGACAAATAAACAAACAAAGAGAGACACGGGTCATGAAAACCAACCGGCTGGCGTGACGGAGTATGGCTGTCAGTCCTCCTGACCTTTATTAATCACGGGTTCATCACCAGACACTCGGACAGGTCCCACCCTTCCCAGCCTGGCCTTCTGGCTTGCTGGTCATGGGAAGGTTCTCCAGGTACACCTCCTCGAGGCAGACTCCCATGGTCCTCCGGCTGGAGAGCATCCGTCCCTACCACCTTGAATTCCGCCCCTCCTTTGTACTCCTCTTCTGGATTTGGGAGCTGCCTTTTAAAAATCCTCAGGGTACCCATGATGAGCAGGCATTGTCTCCATTTTACAGACAAGGAAGCCGAGACCCAGACAGGAGGAATATATCTCTGGATTTGGATCCACGTCCCTCTCCCTCTGAAGCCCACATGTCCTTTGTCCCTCTCTTCCTTCTGCTTTGGTTATGTGTGGGTACCTCCTGCCTCACTCTCGTCTGAGAAGATCCTGGGTCTGATTGTCTCTGTGGCATATAGTAGGTGCTCAGTAAATGTGGAGGCAGGAGTGAGCAGTCGTGGCCTATAGGTCCTGGCAGATAGTGAGCCCACTTAACTGTGTGTGGAGGGGAAGGAGAGAGAAAGACTCCCCTTTAAGGAGCCTGAGGTGGGTCCCAATAATACAGCCATAGGGAACAACCCACACTGCTTTCCCCCAAATTCCTCTAGGGAGCCCATTGTCCAAGGTATCCCAGAGGATGGCTCTTGCTGGCACTGTCCCTGCCTGCCTGCCTAGAGCCTGGAGCTCCTCCCCAGGATCTGGACTGTCTCACCATCAGCTGCAACAGTCTGGAGCTTGCTAAAGGCACAGAAAGGTCATGCTAATGAGGAGGTCAGCTGACAGGCAGCCCAGCACTGGGCAGAGGGTCCTGGGGGATGTCCTCACCCACCTCTGTGCATCCTGCTTTGGCCTCGGGTTCTCCAACTGATGCTGAGTTGGGTGATTAGGCTCAGGTGAGGCCCAGGATCGGATTGCTGTCTTCACAGAAGAGTAGAGGAAGAGAGACCAGAGCGCTTTCACTCTGTCCTGTGAGGACCCAGAAAGAAGGTGGCTGTCCTCAAGCCAGGGAGATGGCTTTCACCAGGAACTGAATCAGTGACACCTTGATCATGGACATCCAGCCTCCAGAACTGGGAGAAGCACTTGTCTGTTGTTTAAGCCCCCAGTCTATAGAAATCTGTTAGAGCATCCCAGGCTGACCAAGACCATCAGACAGGAGATGGGCAGGCAAATTCTACCCTAACCCTTGATCTTGACTCACCGACCACTGAGCTGATCTCTTTCCCAATGCGCAAGATGACCTCTTCATCCACAGATGGCGCTGTCCTCTCGGGGGATGAGCCTCCCAGGAAAAAGCCCCCTTCTTAGGACCCTCCGAAATGGCAGGCCATGGCCGTGTCTCTAGAGGACCACCCTGAACTCTCGGGGGGCACTGGAAAGTCTCCCAGGGGGCCAGGCACTGGAGAAGACTGCACACACAGTTAGAGCTGTGCCAGGGTTTGGAAGCATGTTTTCCCGAGGAAAGCTCTGTTGTTCCTGCCACAAAGAGAGTGTACCAGCGCTGCTGGAGTTGTGGACAAGGGATGTTCAGTGTTGTCTGCACTTTAGATCTGGAGGGTGAGCTGTTTGAGAAAGATCCAGACATTTTCCAGTTCTCCTGCACCACCAGCTCTGTCCCCACAGTCATGCCAGCTCCAGCGTGTCCATGACAACATTGTCCCCATGGTCGTCCCATTCCCAGCATCTCCATCACCACACTATCCCCTAGCCACCACCACATTCCCAGCGTCCCAGGTCCACCACCTTTATTCCGGCGCCACAATCCCCACGGCCCACTAAGTCTGCATCACCACGAGCACCGTGCCCATCTCCCCGGGCAGCCCCATGACTCGTGTGCACAGTGTCCACAGCTGCTAGGACAGCTCATATGCTGCTTCCTCACCACTGTTTATGCCCAGCTTAGCAATCCATGCCAACTACATGCAGAGCCTTCCTGGTGGATTCCCTGTCCCCTCTGCAGTGCCTCTGGGCTTGAGGAGCCCTGGGTGGCCCTTGTGTCAATCCTCTGTCACCTATGGACATGTTGGCCTGCCTGTGATCCTCAGAGGAACTGGGGAAGTCGGATGTGACCATGAGCTGCCTGTCCTATCTGCTAACTGGTGCCTTCTCCTCTACCCAGGATGCCATCCCCAAGACCCTTGACCTTCACCCCCCTGCAAACAGGGGAGGGGGTTCCAGGGCCTGTCAGCTCCACGGCTACTGTCTGTCCCCCATCACCTCTGCACAGATTCCCATGTCTGTTTTCTGGGTCCCTCCCAACCTCCTCACAACAGGGCTGCTCTCCTTGTGTCTCTACGTGTTTCTCATCTGCTTTCCCAGCAGGAGGCTCGTGCCTGGAACCCGGCTGCTGTCAGGGAAAGCCTACTGACCTGGGATGTTGAGCAGGAGAGAACATTTGCTCATCAGACCCCCGCAGGTCCGCTGGGCATCAGTGCTTCCTTCCAGGAGAGACAACTTGCCCAGCAGACTCCTGGCTTGGTGAGGCCGGCACGGGAGCCACTCCACGGGCCTGGCAGCGGGAGGGTCTCGTGCCAGCTCGGAAATGAGGTCACCCACCAGCCCGCCCACCGTCGCCTGAGCCTTGCACACGTTCCTTGTTCAATGAGATGTTTTCAAATGTGTTTCCCAGGGAATTGGTATGGGTTTTTTTTTTTCTTCTTCTTCTTCTTCTTTCTCATTCTTTTCCTCCTCCTTCTGTCTGGCAGAGGGGCATGGCTACAGTTGGGAGAGCAGCAGCAGGAGACCGGGATCGGGGTCTGAGGGCTGTCCCCACACCCCCTCCCCCGCACCACCAGCTTCCCGGGCTTGCCCACTCTGCCCACGATATGGCTAACTGTGACCACCACTATTCTCCATGGCCCGGCCACCGAAGCCACCAGAACACGGCTGGGGCTCTCCTCTGTGGCCTGGGCCCAGCGATGAGCACAAACTCTGCTCTCTTCCCTGGACCCCCACCGTCTCCACCTGTGCCCAAGCCGTTCTCTACCCCGGAGACCTCAGACCACCAGGAAAGCCACCACGACTATCTCTCTTCCTTTCTACCACCTGCCAGGGCAGCCTGTGGCTACCTTCTCAGCCTCCCCAAGGGCAGATTCCTGCAACCAATACTTCCTGGACACCTGCTCAGTGTCTGACTCTGGACACACGCCCTGAAGTGAAGGAGACAGACGTGGTCACTGTCCCCAAGGAGTTTCCGTCTAGGTGGGGAGGAGATGGAGAGCGCACACCGATCGTGAAATAATCCTGAAAGGTGCTAACAGTTACGACGGAGACAAAGGGATGTGAGGACAGAGACCGGGAGGAAGGGAAGGAACAGGGATGCATCACGTGGGGTGTCCCTAAGATAGTGATATTTATTTCTTTAAGAGAGGGAGAGTCGGGGGTGGAGGGGCCGTGGGAAAGGGAGAGAGAATCTCAAGCAGACTCCCAGCTGAGCACGGAGCCCAACTCAGCCCCTGACCCCACAACCCCGAGATTACAACATGAGCTAAAAACTAGAGTCAAATGCTTAGCCGGCAGAGCCACCCAGGCCCCCCAAGGCAGTGACATTTGAGCAAAACCGAGACCGGCGGTGGAGTGTGAGCAGCAGGAGGGTCTGAGATACGGGGCAGGGGCAGCCCGGTCAGCGGGCGCTCAGTAAGGGCTGCACAGAGGGGAGACTCAAGAGCACTTTAGGCAGAGCTCTAACTAGTACCCCGTGTCCCCCCCCCCCCCCCCGCCCCTGGCCCCATGCTCAGAGGCGCTCAGGAAATACCTGCCGGATAAACAAGAGTGAGGCTTGGCTGGCTGTTTGTACCTTTCCACTTACTCCATGTCAGCTTTTCTACTCGATGAGAATGTGAATTTGGACGCTAGGCAGGGGCGGGGCTGGTCTAGTCCGCGGGGCCTCTGAGATCCAGTCCCTCTGAGCACCAGGAGCAGGGTTGGTGGCTGTGCCAGTCTCTGTTTCTCCCCCACCCCCCCCCTTCCCTCTGTTGCTCCATCCCCGAAAATTGGTGATGGTCCTTTGTGCTTCTTCTGTTCCTGCAGCCTGACAGCTCAGCGAATGTCAGTACGGATGCTTCTGCGAAGTCGGGCGGCTACAGAACTTCCCTGCAGAGACGGTGCTTACAATTGTATCTGGCATCTGATTGAAACAAGAGACGCAGCCCGTACAGGGCTTTGAAAACAGACATGCCTGGTTTCAAATCCCATTCCGCTTAAGAGCTCTGTGACTCGAGTCCAGTCACTCAGCCTCTCTGAGCCGAGGCAAGGAGTGTTCTGAGGATCTTAGCAGGGCGCCTTGCTCTCGGCAGATGCTCCCTCGATGGCATCGGTCGTTCTAATTACCGCTGCAGCCGTGCAACTTTAGAACAATCCTGCCAGAAAGATATGGTAGTCTCCACTTCACAGATGGGGACATTGAGACCAAAGGATGAAACAACCTGCCCCAGCTCGCTCAGAGACAGAAACGGGGTCTCCGGGCTCAGATTTTTGACTCGTTGTTGGGGGGGGGGGTTTGGGTTACACCCTTTCCAGGAGGCCCGGCTCCCACCACAGTGGGAAGGCAGTTCTCTCCCAGGAATGCAGCTTCCCAAATGCCACTTACTCCGGTGAGATCTTTAAGGGAACTCATTCTGCCTGTACTCCCCAGAGGGCTAGCTTTTCTTTGATTGCTTCCCAGCAGAGCTCCAACCACAAGAGAAGGAGAAGGCAAGGCCCAGGCGAGAGCTGGAGAAGCAGTCTGCTGACAATAACAACCCATTTTTACCAAATTACTAACTCCCAGCATCTCCCATTAATGAGCGATTCTTGCAAAGCAGACATGCTAACAAGATGCTTCTGAACTCCCGTCCGCGTTTTCCACTGCCAGTGGGGGAGGCATGAAAGCTAATGTGGGGGGAGCCACATGCTTAATTACTGAGTGGGGGAGGAGGGCAGCCGGAGAAGGGCTTCTTCATCCTTTGCGGATCTTTAATGAACCTTTTAACACGCTTAAAAAAATAAATGAAGAGAAAATTTTTTAAAAGCTCTTTTTAAAGATTTTGGCAGGTTTGATTAGTGGTTTTGAAAGCCCTAAACAGCCACTTAATTGGTGAGCCCCCTTGACAGCTGGTGGATAGAAGGTAGGAATGCAATGGGCTACACTGGCCTTTTCTCTTCCGAGTGCTTTTTCCAACATGGCTTGTTGGCCCCCGACTCGCTGACCCCCCCATCTGCTGTCCACAGTGCCCTGCAGATGCAGCCGTGCCAAGCAAGCAGATGGACACAGGGAACTCTCAGGTTATAAAAGTTCTTGCGGTATCCAGGAAGCAGTATCCAGAAGGGCCGTCAGAGAGGAGCAGTTTGGGGCATGGCTGGAAACGCAGGAGAACTTAGGTGCATGATGAAATCTTCTCCGGGGTGGGTCACCCACCTGCCTTGACTTCAACTCAGACTTGGGAGTAACTCATCGTGTTGTCATAAGATCACAGACTTGGGGGCCAGGCTCTTCTGGGTTTGAATCCCGAATCTGCCCCTTTTCAGTCGTGTGACTTTTGTAGACAAGGATCTCGTCCGAGCCTTAGTTTCAACTTCTATACATTGAGGACAATTATACTTACTTCGCGGAATTGTTAGAAGTAAATAGTTGAATGTGCACAAAGTACTTGGCACATGGGGAGTGCTCCAAAAGGGTTAATTATCTTCATCCTCAGCTTCTATTTGTGTATTAGAGGCCATATAAGCAGTCAACCATGTAAGTAATGGATGAGAAATCTATAGTTAAAACATTTGAAAAACGCAGAGGTTTTAGGAAGCATTAAGTATATTGTGAATCACCAATAAGATAAAGGGACTCAAACAATAATGGGATATTGGCCATATTAAAAGAGATAGAGTGTGTAGAATGTGGGAGGAGATCATCCTATCATATTATACTCCAATACTCCCACACCTGGAGAAGTGGCACTGTACTTTAAACAAGATAACGTCCAAAGGGAATTAGGTCTGGAGAGAGCCTGGGGTGAGGGACTCCAAATCATATCACATGGAATGTAATTGAAGAAACTAGTCCTGTGTAGCCAGAGGAGAGACTGAATGGAGTGTAGGTAATAGATACTTTGTAGTCTCAAATGTCTGACATGCAGTCCCCTGAAAATAGTAAAGCTTTTTTGAGTGGGCCTTACCAGAGGGTAGAAATCCCCCACAACTGAATTCTGGTTAAATATCCATATGTGAGTAGCATTTTCTTTTTTCAAAAAGTCAGAGCCAACCAATTGTAAAATTTATTCATTTATGCAACAGTATGTACTGGGCACTGCCCTCAGTCCTGGGATTAAAAAAATGAACAAAACAAAGCCCTCACCCGGAAGGAGCTCACTTTCTAGCAGATGCGGGCTGTCCCGGAGGTGTTAGTTCCTAGGTGTGCAGACTGGACCACCTCTTGGAGAGGTGGCAGCAGGAAAGAGCATCCGGTGAAGGTTGGATGGAGTAATTTGGACATCTGTGATGGCCTAAATTTCCATCAACCATGGCCAAGATCTGGCCCTAGAGGCTACCATCTTGCTACAGAAGTCTTTCCCTTGTCTGAGGTTGGGGCTGAAATACAGGCCAGCTCTGGATCTGGAGGCCCTGAGCGTGGTGGTAGCACCATTGAGGGCAGAACGATTCCATCTGAAGTATAAATATATATGAATATCCATCTAGGTTTAGTCTCCAGAATGTAGACTCCTTATTCCTGGCAACAGTGACCTGACTTCCCTGGGGCTTCTTAACCTTCCGACCGGTCTCAGTCCAGGTGGCTTGAGTGCAGTTGTCATCCTTTTTTGCTCCAGGGATGGGCATGTGATCTAGTCCTGTCCAAACAGAGCACCTCTTTCTCCTGGTCATAATGATTGATTTGGGGATGCACGTGACCCAAGATGGGCCAGTGGGAGCCGACAAGAGTCAATGATGGACTTTAATAGGGATTAGTGAAAAAGAGGAATACCCTTTCCGCTATGATGGTAGCCTGGATCCCTCGCAGCCATGAGGGGATTGCCTGAGAACACAGTCAATAAAAGGAAAGCAGCCCACGTGATGGCAAGAAAAAGATCAATATTTTTATACTGGGACTTAACCTATGTTGTATAAATAAAAATACTTATATTTTTATATCATCCTGATCATATTTTTAGAGTCACCTAGATCCAACGAGACCTGAAGCTCTCCTCCAAACTAATAATGTTCTGTGGCCTAAAACATCATTTGTAGTCATTGTTGTTTGAGCCCATTTGAATTAATTTTTTTCTCTCGCTTGGTCCCAAAAGAGTTCTCTCAGATGCAGGGACTTTATTTAGTAAAGTATGGCTCTTCCCTCTTCTGGCCATGCTCAAATGACTTGCTAGGAGGGAACCATTCCAAAAAGAACAAGAAGGGAATCAGTTAGCATCTCAGGGAGCTCCTCAAAAGGGATTAGTGGGGGAACTCTTGAATACATTCCTGCTCCTGAAGTAATGTGAAGCTGGGCAGGGGAGATACTCATGCTGGCACAGTTCTAGAAGCCGCGGCCAGACTGAAGTGTATCCACAAGGTGTGCTATCACCCTTATTCATGGTTATTTCAGGAGGTGAATTTATGCACCCTGCCCCCACCTCAGGTCATCGCCCTGGGCCCCATGAGTCAGGTTGCCGAGACCCCTTAGGGAGGGAATGCTGTGGTTCCACCGACCATCATCATCACCATCATCATTATTGCATTAATAAAAAAACACCTTCGGAGATTATTAAAATTTCCAGCAAGGAAAAGAAGACCCAGAGACTGGGCGCCTGATGGTTCCCTTGTGTAAGCCCCTGACAGGGCACTTGAGATGAATAATAATGCTAATTTGTATCTAACAAGCTCTTCTCTTCAGCTAGCAGGTCAGGAAGGGTTGGTGCCAGGAGGGCTTGTGGAGGCCTCAGAGCTGGTTCCCCAGGCAGGGCGGCCTAGCCTTGCCCTGCCTCCAGGCAGTTCAGGATGCCCAGACTCAGGTTGCATGTTGGTGGGGTGAGGATGTGAAAAAACCAGAGATCCTCAGCCCACACAGAGCACATCTTGCCAAGCCCCTGCCTCCAGGAGCTAACCGCCCTGTCTCTTCTGTTGGTGAGGGGCTAGCCTGTAAGAGCATGGGGGGGGGCAGATCCCAGCCCCCACAAATATCCTGTGAGCTACAGGGCATCCCCGGGCCACAATGTCAGCCTCTGGGGCATGGGAAAACCTCGACGTGATTCAAAGGTGCGGGTCTTCGGAAGAGAAGGGAGGGTAAGGCAGCAGGGTCTGTCTCATGGACCTGTGGACTGCCCCAGAGCTGGGAGGATCTCCAGGTGACTTTCAGACCGAGCCAGGAAGGCCTGGACATGAGGGGGTGGAGGTGGAAGTGAGAAGGCAGAGCGAGAAGCAGGAGACAGCCTCTCCCACCTCCCTGGGCGCTCTGCTTCCATGTGTTGTGGATGTCCTGGCTCCATCAAAGATGTCATTCAAAGGAAAGAGTCCATAGCTAAGATACAAGGTTTGCAAACCCACAGCATAGCCCACAGTCCCCCACTGCAGATGTTTAACTGAGATCCAGAGAAAAGAACAACACTCCTTGAGCTGGTGTTATGCTGAGTCTCCAACCGGACAAAGGAGAAGGCATCCAAGCTTGAATCCTTGCCAGGGCTGAGGCTGGAGAAAGGCCTTGGGGGGATGAGGAAATGGAACCCCTTGAGACCTCCAGGGAACCGACAGCAGCTGAGACCAGGAAAGCTGAGCCCTGAGGACCCCTCAGTGGTCTGACCAGAAGCAGGAAGATCAGGGTGCATTTCCATGGGTTCTGGCCAATGTGAGTCCCAGACCGAGGGTCACAGAGGCAGAACCCCGCATCCCTGGGGTGGCAGGGAGTGGGTAGGCTCTAGAGATTGTCTGGGAATCTCAGCTGGGAAACTTTTATGGAAACAGACACTCTGGCTGGGGAGAGAGGGGTGTCCTGGGGCAATGAGTGGGGTCTATGATATTGCTCATACCCCTAGAGACTGCCAGAACCACACTTTCCCAATCTCGCCATCTTTCCCGGACAGGTCCAATGTATCCTGCCTCTGGGCTCTCTGCGTGGCTGTGGTCCACGCTTCAGACAGCTGCCTGCACATCAGGAACAGCTGCAGAGGGCCAAGTTGGCCCCTCCAATGTGCCAGGCACTGGACAGTCAGTTCAGCCTCCCCAGCAGCCTGGATACTGAAGAAGCATCGGAGGATGTAGGGGTATGATGACCTCCCATGTCCACAGGGAGCTGGTGGCAGAGCTGGGTAGGTGGAGCTGCTCTGGGTCCTGTCTGAGGTCCACAGCCTTCCCCAGGGTGCCCCCTCAGCACTGCCCAGGAGGATGCCTGAGATGATAGTCCCCCAGAGGTGCCCCTCAGAGTCTGGGGGAGCACCCCAGAAGGTTTTAGCTGCCATATGTCCCAGTCTTCCCAGACTGGCCTTTCCCAAAGATGTTCCACTGGACACTCATGGGACTCCACAAACATGGAGAGGGCATTGCTACTCCATAAGCTTGGAAAGCTTTGAATTTATTCAAAGTAAACAAATTTCTTTCTTTCTTTCTTTCTTTCTTTCTTTCTTTCTTTCTTTCTTTCTTTCTTTCTTTCTTTCTTTCTTTCTTTCTGTCCTTTGAGGACATCTTCTTTCCTTCACTATGAGACAATGTACCCTGTAAATCTCTAAGAAACGGATCGAGTGTGCAGAATTTCCCTTCCTCGCCGGATCACTCTTCTCTATGAAGCTAGACTCAGCTGTGCTGTAGTAACAGAGATCTCCAGGATGCCCCTGCCTTGTGGCCACAGGCAGGTAGGGCTCACCCACACTGTGTGTCCGCTACAGGCAGATGGGGGTGTTTGCTTGTGGCAATCACTCACGACCCCTTCTCAACAGGCACTGCCCAGAGGAGGCAGAGAATCCCCGAGGGTCTGCTCCAGCAATCAAATGCTCCAATGTGGAAGTGATATGGGCGCCCTTCCCTTGCAGCTCATGCGTGGACGAGCCCCATGGCTCACTCAAGGACAAGGGGGCCGGCAGGGGCACTGTGGCCACGTGCCCGGACAGATCCACATCCAGAGGCTCTCTGCTCTGTACCCTATGTACCAACACTCTGCGAATCCCCGTGGCTCAGCAGAGTCCTGTTTGGGAAAGCACCTCCAAGTTGCCCTGTGCCCAGGCTGGACCAGAGGCAGACCTCTACTTGGATTTCTCGAGTTCTTTCTTACTTCCTTCCACTGAGGCTCCAAGAGCAGTGGTCGCCCATGTCCTCCCTTCCTCCATTCTCTCCTCGGTGTCCTTTGTCCTTGTCACTTCCCATTAGAGACAGGCTAAGCCCTCTTCATGAGCCCCCTTCTGGGATGGAGACCTCCCCACAGGTGTCCCGCGATGGCCTGCCAACAGAGAAGTCTGTACCGACCGGGATGCACGATGGACCTGAACTCCTCTCTCACCCACAGCACTCAGTCCCCACATGCTCCCACCCAAGGGGTCAGCTTAGCCCGCCTGAGTCAGAGCAGAGTGACAGAGAACCAGAGACGGAAGCGGATGGCCATGGAGCAGACATGTGCCCTGGGAACCCACAGACACCAGGCTGGTGAAGGGCATTGGTGCCCAGGGGTTAGGATCACGGGCGCTGGATCAAAGGAGGGCATGGCCTCAAGCAGAATGTGGAAGCTCTCTGATCCCCAGTTTCCTGTGTGGAGATATTGGCAGGGTTAAGTTGGGCAGCACTGGACAAAGAAGACACAACGAGATCCGACTGAATGTTGCTGGGGTTGAGTGGTTGCTGCTGTCATCAGTGAGATCAGAGGAACTGGGACAGGTGTAGGTGGGAGCCAGGACACCTGAGCTCCAGCCCCTGCTGTGCTCCTACCATTGACCCTTCACCTCTCTTGGTCATGGCTTGACCCTGTATGAACTGGGAAAATTCTCGTATCTTTAACAAGTTCTACAGAGCCCCTGCTGGGTCCACAGCAGCCTCTGCCTCTCACTTCCTGCTCACCTTCCCATTCCAGTCATACTGGATTCTTTCCTTTCAAGAGCTCCTGTTCTGTATCAGTCAGCTATGACCACATCAGTGCTGCATAACAACCACCCCAAATCTCAGGGGCATACAATAGTTAGCATTTATTCTCAAGTCCATGGGTTTGCGGGTTGGCTGTGGTCTGGGTGACCCATGCTGGGCTCAGCTGAAGAACTTGGCTTCAGTCTGTGGGTTTCCTGGATTTGGCTTCAGGCTGCAGGCTGGGCTCATTCCTACATCCCAAGTTTTCCTCCTGGAGTTCAGGGAGACTCTTCTGGTGGATCCCCTAGGACATGATAAGGCCAGCCAAACTAGGCCCCTGCTCATATCACATCTGGTAAAGGCAGTCATGCTGCTGAGTTCAACGTCAATGGGGCAAGAAAGTGCATACCGCCCATATGGAAGAGGAAAGGAAATGAGTGTCTATTGAACCATCATCCAAACTATCACAGATACTCCATGCTTTCCCTTCACCACTGATCTCAGGGCCTTTGCACATGCTGTTCACTTCACTTGGAACATTCCAGTGCGCCATTCAGATCTCAGCTTGGAAGTTGCCTTCATGAGAGAAGCTGCCTCTGACCCTGGAGTGTGGATTCACTCCATCATTATTGCCCACAGCACCCTGGGGACCTTCTCTCCCATCCCTCATCATGGTTGCCCTGGATACCCCCTGTGGACGCATGGCCCACCTTTCCAACCCTTCTGGGGACTCCCTGCATCTTCTGGTCTGGAAGGCTAAAATCCTTATCTCCCAGATTCCTTTGTGGTTCAGATTCAAGATTATAAGTGAAGTTTCTACCAGTAATATGGGCTTGTATGACATCTGGAAGGCAAACATGAGGTGAATGGCTTCTCTCTGTGCCTTCTGACCCTCTCTGCTGGTTGGAAGAGTTGTGACGTTCCTATAGCAACTTCCCAGGTTAATTCGCCAGCCTCCTGGCGGTCATGGAAGAGTGGCGGTTGTGACAGTTTCCTGAGCTGACCCCCTAATCATCGCACCACAGCATGTCCAGGGTCCTTCACCACTTGTTGATGTGTGGGGCTGTCGTCGTCAGTGCTGGTGGCTCCAAACCTAGATGGCGTGGCCTCCAGAGTAGCTTCAGGGGTCCCAACCCCCCTCACAGTCCATGCCCACATTGTTCTGAGTCATTCCCAGGTACCCAGTCAAGGCTCTGCTTCATCAGATCTTCCAGTGGTTTTAGAAACACATAATCCCCTGTATTAAATTCCTTCCTCTTTAAAATACAGTACGGCACCCTGACAGACACAATGTTTCAATTGCTCGGTCAAGTGCAATACTCCTGACCACAGACTGCATGGCCCCAGAAGCCTGACGAGCCATGCTCACAAGGACAGCACCTGGCACAGTGCCTGACACACAGGCTTGAACAACTGAATACACGAATTAATGCATTGCCCACTACAAATTCTTACCATGGCGATCAAATGCTACGTAGACATTAGAACGGTGACCCATGGAGGGGTCCCAGGCCGCCCAGAGTCTGCCCTTATCCAAGTGCCCAAAAGAAAGATATGCCTCCAATGTGAGAACCCATTAGGATACAATCAGCCCGAGCCTCTTTCAGCAACTAGGAACAGAGACTCTGCACGTGACTGCGAAGCAAGAGGGTACAGTGATCGGGGACTGGGTGGTCACATCAGCAGGACTTCAGTTCGAGTCCTTGTTCCACTGTTTACAAGCTATTTGGCTTTGAGCAAGTGAAGTAACCTCTTGGAGACTCTGTGTTCCCAACTGTAAAATGGAGGCAATGATATGTATCTTACAGGGAAGTGGGGACTTTGTATATAGCCCGTGCTAAATCATTGGTTGCTTTACTTCACAGAGCCTGGGGCCTGACCTGAGGCAGTTACTTGCTTGGGATTTCCCATTTCCAGTTGTCAGAGGCCTTGGGCTCCTTCGGGGGCTGCCTGGGCTAAGGCCCCCGTGGCCCCCGTGACACTTTCCAGGGACCAGCAGCCAACCGTCCTTCGGCAGGAATGTCTCCACAGGCCCTTTGGCCTCCCTGCTGTCTCTAGACACACCTGCACGTTAGCAGATCAAGGGTGCTCTGCTTTCCAGGTGGCAGAGTGACTGTTGAAACATATGTGATCTCTTGACAGGGACAAGATGTGTGAGCACGTGAGGTCTCCCCACCAACTTCTCCTCCTCCCAGTGGAAGTGTTGTCTCTGCCAGCTCAGCTCCCAGACTCCCCAGTCCCTCCCGTGACGGCCAGCCCTGTGCACCTGGGGGGCTCTGTGCAGCACGTTGGGTAAGTGCAGGAAGAACAAAGGGGGAAAATCTGGCCAGACTGGCCATCTCCGCTGCTCTACGTAATAACGAGTTGTGGGGGTCGGGTGCAAGGGGAGGAGAAAGTCTCAGTGCTGGGGTTTGGAGACAGAGAGAGATGAGGGATAGACTCGAATTACGCAAAACGGTCCCCACCCCCCCTCTGCCTGTCCTGGCCCAGAGGCTTCCTCCACAAGTCTGTACAGAAGCAGAAGTCTCTAGCTTTTGAGATTTCTTGGGGTTCACAGCACGTAGATCACATAGGACTAGGGACATATTGACTCATTGTGACCCAGTAGGTCCAGGGGAAGGGCAGAAGGACCCAGCGGAAGGGGAGAAGGGTCTTCTGATGAAGTGAGGGGCACAGGTAACATTTAGAATCTGGCCTCAGGGCAGGTGAAGAACGGGTGCCCTTGGGTGCTGGGGAGAAGCATGGCTGAAGTCTGGAATCTGCCTTTCCACTCAGGGCATGCTTGGCAGAAGCATCTGCGACAGGAGTGGTCAAGTCCCTGATATACACTTGGGCCCTCCTGGCAGGCCCTCCTGACCTGCGGGCCCTGCCCCTGGACTTGGCAGAGGAGAGGGCACATAAGGATGGGAAGACAGAACAGAGGTGGATCCTGGTTCCGGGCCCCATTCTGCACTTTGAGCTGTAAGGGCTGGTCATGTGCTCTGACCTGCCATGGTTCAGTGCCTGTCACTATGTAATGGGCATAGCCACCCTCACATCCCACGGTCGCTCTGGGTGGGAGCCGGAGGATGTTGGAAAGGGCTTGGAATAAGGGCTAGAATGTGGGAAGCACTTGGTCCGTGATGGTTACTATTTCCGTGCCAGCATGGCAGTCCATCCTGTCCTGTCCTGGGTCCCCTTGGGGCCACAGCCACGTGAGAACCCTGCCACTCCCCAGACAACCTCATCCCCCCTCTCTGCAGACCCTCAAGCCCTTCTCCCAGCATTCGCTGTTTCCATGACACCCTTGGTTTGGGGAGCTAATTTTAATGAAGAAGATTGATTAATACCAAATTAGTACCTTTCTTTTGTGTCCCTTTTGTCTTAGAAATGGAAACAAAAGACATTCTTGAGCTCAAGTCAAACATTTACCAAATTAATTCTCTGCAAGAAAATGTTTGGGACTTCAAGGGTTGGTGGTTTGGGTTTTTTTCCCCCCTCTCCTTAACTATACTACATCATAAAGTAATTGCCTGATTAAGGGACACTCAGTTTGAAGAGTGACACATTTTTTAAAATTAGAACACGCCTGCCAACGGACACAGTTATGCAACTGGTTTTCTCTTTCCCAAACAACTTGATTCTCAAGGAGAATGATGGAGGAGACAAGGGCAAACAAGAAAACCCAAATGCAGCAAACAGGCAAGATTGAGGGGTCAAGCCTATCTTTGGTGACCCGGTTCTGTCCCCTTCCCCTCCCTTAACACCCTTTTGGGGTCTACCTCCTACCCCATCTTCTTTTATGCAAACCTGCTCTCAGAAAGACCTATAATGGGAATTTCTGCTAAAATATTCATTCAAACAACGCTGACCCAGCTCCTAGGGGGAGCCATGCCCCAGACTTAGGGAGACATGACCCTAAGCAAATAATGGCACTCTGATGATACATGGTGTTGGGAAGGTCAGGGGGAAAGTGAACCTTACCTTCTGCCATTATCCCCATAAAGATGCTCCAGCCACTGGGCTTCTCTGTACCCCCTTCCTCTCCAATCTCGGACCCCAAACTCCCTTTCTTCCTCTTAGAATGCTCTTCCCCTTGGACCTTTGCATAGCTGACTTCACTGCACCAAACATCCCCTCCCCCAAGAGGCTTCTCTGACCACCCAAGAGGACGTGGCATCCCTCCCCCAGGTCAGTCAGTCTCCCACTTCCCTCCTACCATGTTCATAGCATGGCAGCCCTTGATGCTCCTCTTCTGTATTGTTCCCAGGTTAGTCGTCTGTAGTCTCTGTCTACAGGGCTTCTCTGTCTCCTTCTTAGTGTCTCCACTGCCTGGACCCATGCCTAGAAGGATAGGGGGATCCAACAAATGTTTGCTGGTGAATGAATACATGGATGGGTGGACGGACGAATGGTTGGATGGATGGATGGATGGATGGATGCAACTTCTTATCTACGGCCCCCCAAAGGGGCCTCGTTATTGCTCAGGGATCATATCCTTAAGCTGCTCCCAATCCAGGCTTCCTAAGGGGGTTGGGGTGGGGAGTGGCAGGGGAGGAAGAGAGGGTAGCACTGAGTATCAGGGGTTACTGGTTCTAATCCTGTCCCTGGCCCTAGTGAAGGGACCTCCCTTCTCTGGGCCTCACTTTCCCATCTGAAATATGAAAGATTTGGGTTAAATGATCCGGGGGTTCCTCCTAAGGATACATGTTGGAGTCTATAAATAAATCCGGAGAAGCCAGTCCCAAAAGACCACATATTGTATGATTGCCTTTGTGTGAAATGTCCAGAGCAGGCAAGTAGACAGAGACAGAAAGCAGACTGATGGTTGCTGGGGCTGGGGAGCTGGCGGGGTGCAGCTGGGGTGATGGCTGATCCGCGGAGTTTCTTTTTGGAGAGACGAAATGTTCTCAAGTTTATGATGGTGATAGTTTCACAACTTCATGAATATACTAAAACCCACTGAGTTCTTAAAAAATTCAAACAAGTAGGTCTGATTTAAGGCCCCACGGAACCGGGACCGGATGATTAGGGCGGGTGTCCTGAAGATCCTACCCTGTAAGTACCTACTTCATACATGGGAGCCAGTGGGGCTTCTGGAGGCAAGAGGGGGTCAGGGTCAAGTGTGAGCTTCCTGGACTCCTTATGCCCAGAGCGCTGGACAGAGGACTGTGTTTTCCAGACTCCTGTTTTCCTGACTCCTGACTGCCTGGACAACAGCCAACATCCTCCTGGAGCTTCATTTCCAAGACTCACTGGCAATTCCCCTGTCTCAGCCAGGTGCCACCCAGCTCCTCACCAAGTGGGCAAGCCCGGCATCCACAGGCTAACTAACCCCCTCATGGGGCACGCTGTGCCCCAAGCCTTCCAATATACTTGGTCCTACAACCACAGGAGGGAAAACCACCTTTGACAGATACGGAGGCGTGGCCAAGGCGTGGGATTTGACCCTGTTTGCACAGTGAGGAGGTGGCAGAGCTAGCTTTGGAACCCAGCAGCCTGAACCCCAAGTCTGTCCTCAACCCTGACACCTGCTGCTTCTCCGTTGGAGGGGCTGCTTGCCTGACCTCAGGGTTTGAGCGCCAGGGGTTGGGGGTGGGGGCGGTGCTTTTGGAGATTTGCTCGGTACTCACGCCAGGGGACAACAGGGGAGCAGAAGTCAGCATTCTGCCACGGGGTCGCTCTGTGGTGGGGCAGTGGCAGTCACTGTCCCAGTGAAGGGTGGTTCTCACCTGTGCTAGAGCTGAGCCGGGAGCTGAGCATCCGCACCCACCCGGGTGAGTCTCACAGCCGTCCTTGTGAGGACATGGAGTGTGTGGAGCATAAGGTGGCCCCTTGGGATCAGACCCAGACCAGTCCACTCGGAGAGCCTCGCCCCTCCCTCCGGCTCTCTCGGCACGTCCCACTCACTCCCCAGCTGCAGACCCTTGGCCCATCACTTCTCTCTTCAACCCTGTCTTGCAGGCTCCAATGCGAAGACAATGATACCACCCAGGCAGCATTGTTCTGAAGGCTCAGCAGTATGATGTGAAATGTACGTATCACAGGTGACACCATATCTCATGATATCCTCTGGGATGTCACATGATGCCGTGTGTAGGTAATACCTACAACGTGAGTTTTATATCATATAATTAAGTTTAATTTTAATTAGATTTAATATAACATAATAAATGTAAATACATATTTGATAACAGTATGATAGAATATATATAACTCCTTCCACTAGAATATAATAGAAGGAGATAAAATATATAACCTCCTTCCAGACCATAAACTTCACGATGCCGGAGCAAACTCCAGCATCACCAAAATAGAGCCTAGCAAATAGTAGGCACTCAAATGAGATTTATTGAATGAACAGGAGGAGAAGCCTATGGGAAGGAGTTGGCATACAGTAGGTGCTAACTCATGGCAGCTATTATCACTGTTAAAAGTCAACCTGGGGGCACCTGGCTGGTTCAGTTGGTAGAACATGTGACTCTTGATCTTGGGGTCATGGATTCGAGCCCTACCTTGGACGTAGATTACTTTAAAAAAAAAAAAAAAAAAGCCTGCCCCCCGCCCCCAGCCCAACCACAAGATCAATACCTAGGGCCTGCCTGGGAAGGGCTGGGTCCAGGTAACACAGTTCTTGACGTTGGCACAATCCTGACACAGACCTAAGCGTTCACCCTGGTGACAGACCTCTGTCAGCTCCTTTCCCTGATTCCCCACACCCATTCTCCTCTCCTCCGAGGATGCCTGACCAGCAGGTCTGCACAGTGCGGGGTGTAGGATCCATAGTTATTGTGTTAATATACAACATAAAATAGTTATTGTGTTAACATGCAACAGAGAAAGAAGGGGCACAGCCGGGCCTCCTCTCCCAGATTTGTTGGCTTAAGTATTTGGTTAGAAAGCCGCTCAGCACTGATGGGCCTCCTGCCTGCAGGCATGAACCCCCGACCCCATAGGTCCTAAGCCTCTGTGGAGACAGGCAGGTGAGTGCAGCACTCCCCGACCCCACGCTCTTGCCTGGGCTGCAGGAGGGTTCCGATAACTCAGGAAATGAATTCCTGGAAGCCCAAGCAGATGCTCCAGTCCCTGGAGTCCCATAAATCTGTCCGTCCAGAGCCGAGGAACCGAGGAAGTCAACACGTCTTGGGAGTTTGGGGCCCAGCTGGCTGTCGAGTAAAGAGACTGTGCAAACTTCAGGGACAAGAACTGGGAGCCTGGGCAGAAGGGACCAGCGGGCCAGGGGAGGGAGCAGGGGAGGAGGAGGCTCTGAGCAGGAGTGGGGCTTGGCTCAGAGGAAAACTCGATTTTGTGCAAATCTGGGCCTGAAATGAAATGAGCCTTTGGGGATGGAATTTAATATTGTCTCAGAGTCTTTGTCTTCATTTAGGGCAATGGGATTGCATTTCTCGTGGCTTCTCCCTTTGTCCCGGTTACATTTATTTTGGATTTATTCACTTATGGGTCTGGCAACAAGAAGTTGAAATGAGTAAATGTACCTTTCTTTTTTTTCTCAAGCTACATTAATTTCACTGCAAGAGGTATTCTCTGCCCCACTGATCTTTTTCCAGTTACTGGCGAGCTGCTTTGGCCCACTCAGGGGCTGCCAGCAGACAGGTGAGGCTGGAGAGGTTGGACAGGCATTTCCAGCAAGCTGGACCCTTGGAATTTTCAGCTGAGTGGGGTCCTTAGCCCTAGGACAGCATTTTCCCTGGGGGCCTGTGGGGGATTGAAGTATGAATTCTCCCCTCGATAGGCATGTCACTGGGCGCCATGGCTATCAGGTGCTCTGGGTTGAAATGTGTCTCCCAAAAGGGTGTGTTGAAGCCCTAACCCTAGTTCCTGTGAATAGGATCTTCATTGGAAATAGGGTCTTTTTTTTTTTTTTTTAAAGATTTGATTTGTTTATTTGACAGAGATCACAAGTAGTCAGAGAGGCAGGCAGAGAGAGAGAGAGGAGGAAGCAGGCTCCCTGTGGAGCAGAGAGCCTGATGTGGGGCTTGATCCTAGGACCCTGGGATCATGACCTGAGCCGAAGGTAGAGGCTTTAACCCACTGAGCCACCCAGGCTCCCCTGGAAAAAGGGTCTTTGCAAATGTGATCGAATTAAGACGAGATCGTTAAGGTGGGCCTAATCCAGCATGGCTTTTTATAATCCTTATAAGAAGAGGGCACTGGACACAGGGAGAGCTCCATGTGACGACAGAGCGGAGACTGCGCGGGAATGTCTGAGCCAAGGAGCACCAAGGACAGACGGCCACTGGCTACCCGAAGCTAGGAAGAGGCAGGGAAGGAGTCTACGCAGGGCCTCAGAGAGAACATGACAGCACCAGACGCTTTGATTTTGGACTTGTTGCCTCTAGAACAGGGAGAGAATACAATACCTAGTTGGCGAGCGAGAGCTTATAAATGTATAAACAAGAGCGTGCATACGAGTGAAAAATCTGAGCCATCAGAAGGAGTCGTGTACCAACAAGACAGTTTGGACGTCTGTGAGCAGGGAGTGAGCCGAGGGGGGCCGTGGTGAGTGGGTGGGTGAGTAGGGGCTTAGGTGGGCGAAACGGGGTGGCCTTTTCCCCCAGGTGGACCCTTGTCCAAATTGACCAACATAACCCCCTATCACCCCAGGAGTCGGAGTGCTGGGGACTCGAACGGGTGCAGCACATATGGCCGGCCAGCCAGGTAATGACCTTCCCCTTCAGTCAGACTTCGTGGTGGGGGAGGGGTCAGGCCTCGCGACTACTGGTCTCACTGTTCCCAGAGCTTAGAGAAGTAAACACCACTCTTTTCCAGGCAACAAGAAGCAGACATAAATGCAACATTGTCTGGTGCTGTTTTCTGTCGTTCCTCCTGGAGGCTGCGCTCCTGGGCCCCTCTGTGCTCAGGTGGCCTCGCCCAGATGCTTCTAGAATAGCACAGCAGAGCACGTCCTTCTCTTGCGAGGCCAAGAGAGGTTTGTTGGCCCCGTGAGGTTTGTATCTAGTGAACGGACCAGTAACGGAATGGATCAAGTCAACAAGGGACTTCTGGGTTCTGTGGCTGCAAACGCCCCAGGCATTTTGTCTGGAGTGTTTACTCTCCAACCCCACCCGGGATGCTCCGTGCTCTCCGCCGGCTCCCAGCCCTGAAGCCGGCCTGCTGCCACCCAGCCCTGTGTGCGGCAAGCGCTTCTTGTCTTCCCCAGACCCAACCCCCGCACACCGCGCTCTCCATATCCGTTCCCAACCGCACCTGCGCGCTCCTGCCTCAACCCGAGTAAGAACAAACATAGTAACGGCATTTACCGCGCGCGGACTCGAGACCAGTCACCGCCCGTCGCTACACCTAAATTATCACATGCAGTCCTCCACTAACCCAGGAGGTAGAGGTCCGTTTACAGATGAGGAAACTGAGGCACAGACACTTAGGAATGCACCTGGATGTGCCCGATGTCAGAGCTACAGAGGGGCTGAGCCAGGATTTGGGCACAGGAATTAGGCAGGACCTCAAGAGTTGCCTGAAGCATTGCTCACTCTGGGGGCACCCTTCGTGGCCCGCCCCCACATTGCAGGGGGAGGGGGTGCCCCACTCCATCTCCTGGGCCCCCCCAGAGCATCGTGGGTGGGCCTCCCACATTAACTGCATATGTGGCAGTGAATTGTTAACTGGCCATGAATTCCTTGGGGACAAGGACCACGTCTGATTCATCGCTGGACCCTAACAAATCTGTCTTCCTGACATGGGGCCGGGGTTCCCACTTCACGACAGTGGCGAGTCTTCTCACAGTCCCTGGCCCTGGTGGGAAAGGGCACATAACAGCCAGAGAGGGCCTGAAGCTGAGGTTACAGCCTGTCTTTGTCTGAGCTCGCTGGACCGCCTGTAGCAGAAAAGCCAGCCCATCCAGCTGAAGCATCCCAGAGGCTGACAGGCTCAGACGGCCGAGCCGCCCGTGGCTGGATTCAGGGATCCGCACGTTCTCTGTGCTCTGCGTGCCCCTCTTGGAGTTTTCTACAGACAGGCAGATTGTTCCCACAAAGGCTCAAGGTTCTCCTCCCCCGGGCTTCAAGTCCGTAGAAAAGAACGGTTTCTATCAGAGTCCCAGGCCTGCCTCTCACTAGACCCCCAGGGTCATGTGCCTGGAGCAGAATCAGCGTCCAGGAGCGGGAGGGTGACGCGCTCGGCCAGGCTCATTGTCTAGCCCAAGGACTCCCCAGCAGAGAGCGAGCAGGCGGCTTTGCTGGCGGAGAACCTGAGTCCTCACCTCAAACTGGGCTGTCCCTTTGTGTCCTGAACCTTGTGATTCATCTCAGAGTGGAGCTCTGGGTTATGACTCGAAGGCACGGCCCTCAAGGTATGGAAGAGAGTCTGGCTGCTCTGGGTAAAGCTGCCTTCACCTGTGTGCAGCCTGCAGTATAGGAGGAACTTGAGCAGAGAAACCATCAGCCAGAGGGTGACATCCTCTTCCTATCTTTGCCCCGAGGCTTCTCGTCCAGACGGGAAGAGGGGAAACAGGCCTGGAGCCGCAGGGAGCCAGCAGGGAGCCAGCAACCAAGTCTCACTTTGTCCTGCCGCTTCCAGGAAGCCTTCCGTGAGAACCACATGCAGAAACATGAACAGCCATATCGAAGGCATTTACAGGAAGGTTCAGCCCTACAGAGCAGCATAAGGTAGTGATTAAGGGCACGGGCTTCAGAGCTGGGTTCAAATCCCAGCTCTGCCACACACTAGCTTAGTTACCCTCTCTGGAGCCATTTCCTTCTCTGTAAGATGAGAACCAAACAGTATCAACCTCACAGGGCTGTGGTGAGGATTAGATCAGCTAAAACATGTAACATGCCTGGAACACATTGGGCACATGCTAAGGAACAGGTCCACGTTAGCCTATACTGTTACCGTGATCAGTACTGGGCGGCCCCGGAGGCAAAGCTCTTTGCAAACAGCCACGGGCCGCACTGATGGGGTGTGACGGGAGACGGTGTCCGGCGCTGCACGGGGGTCCACAGATTCTTACAGCTCTTGGAGGGAGCACATCTGACCTCACTTCCGTTCATGTAAAAACGAGCTCACGTTTGCTCTCGTGAACAGAATATGAGAGCGTGGCTTTAAAAGCTAGGTCCTTGGCTCTGTTAATAAAAGGAAAACGTTGAGACTAAGCCAGAAGAGTTTTCCTCTTCAGCGCCTTCCTCCAAATCATACCTCGGGTACTTTTCGAATGTGGATTTACGTTTTAGGGAAGATGCTGGCAAACCAAAGCATCTGAGAACAGAGGGAAAGCGGGGCTGAAAAGCTCCATGGCCACATTCCAGGAACTGGAAACACTTCCCCAGGCCAAGAGGGGACGTGGCCGTCACTCTGAAGTCGTATCTGCGGGCCTTTGGTTTGAAGGTGTGACGTCCGGTCTCTGAGTCCCCAACGGGCACAGTTTAACCTAAGGAGAAATGCTGAGCAGACAGTGGGTTTGTCACAGAGAGTTTCAGACACTGCAGCTGGGTGACAGTGGAGTGGACTGCCTTGGGAGGTGGTGGAGACTCGGTCAAAGGAGCTGTGCCTACAAGGCCGGGCGGCTGCCCCGTCTGACCAGAGCACTTACGAGCTGGGGTGCAAACAAGCTTCATGTGCTAATCTGATCGGGGTGGTGGGCGCTTTGCATACTAGATTGAAAGAAGATTGGACATGGAGGGGAAGTCTGGCTCAGCAGCAAAGAGTTCCACCATAGATGAGCAAAGTCTGCTATGGACCCAGGAAGGTTAAGCGGTGGCGGGTGCTTTTGGATTTCTGATCCTGCAGTTGAAGTGGCTTTGGGCAGAAGGCTGGGCTCTATAATCCACGCGGTCATGGAGAGCCTATGGTTTTGTGTTTCCTTTTTACTGAATCTCTTACAGAGCAAGTCAAGTTAGAATGACCACTTTTGGAACACAGGTGAGACAAGTGAAATGCAGAGAGGTTACTTTTGCTCTAGAATCACGGGGCCAAGCCAGCCGCACCAAACGAGAGTCTCCCACCTGGCCAACCCCAGACCCAAGATGCATTCCAGACCCTGGAACTTCCAGCAACAAGTCCAAGCTCTGGAGTGGGGCAGCCCTGGACTTCTATGCCTGTGCTGGCCATGCACGTGCTGTTGGGCCCTGGGTGATTCGCTGTGCCTCTCTGAGCCCTGTCCTCCTCTAAGAACTGGGGGGTGGTGTGAACAGAATCATGCCTGCCTTCAAAGTTGATCAGGGGTCCAGGTCAAAATGGGATGGCAGGGATCAGATTTATTCTTCTGCCCAAAACTACTGCATAAACTAGATAGAACATACTGAACAGTGGTTTCTAAAACATGGGGTGCTAGCCAGTGAAAGAGTTTGATCCCCGAGAAACAAGAGGCATGGGGGTCAGGCTCTGCGGCTGCCCCGGCTCACTGCTGCTGAAGATCTTGCAGACTCGGAGCTGGGTCAAGATTTCCTAGATACAACATCAGTAGCATGATCTGTTAAAGAACATATTTAAAAATGGGACTCCATCAAAATGGCAAACTTGTGCTCTTTGAGAGGTACCATTACAGGGAGGAAAAGGCAAGACAAAGGCTGAGGAAAAAAAAAAATATATCCACAGACCGTACATCTGCTAAAAGACATATCTGGAATATATAAAGAATTCTCTAAACGCGACGGGAAGAAAATAAACAACCCAATTAAAAAGGGGCAAAGGATTTGAGCAGACATTTCGGCGAAGAAGATGTAGGGGCGGCAAATGAGCACACAGGAAGCTGCCCAACATTATTAGACACGGGGCATGCCAATTAAGGCCACAGAGAGACCAACGAACTTGTTAGCACGGCTGAGAAGGAGACGGGCCGTACGGAGCACCGCAAGGCTGCGGGGCAATGGGAAATCGCGCACACAGCCGGTGGGAACGTGAATTGGTACAAACCTTTCAGAAGGCTTTGGTGGTTTCTTAAATTAAACATGCAGCCACCGGGGCGCCTGGGTGGCTCAGTGGGTTAAAGCCTCTGCCTTCGGGTCAGGTCTTGATCCCAGGGTCCTGGGATGGAGCCCCGCATCGGGCTCTCTGCTCAGCAGGGAGCCTGCTTCCTCCTCTCTCTCTGCCTGCCTCTCTGCCTACTGTGATATCTGTCAAATAAATAAATAAAATCTTTAAAAAAAAAAAAAACCATGCAGCCACCATAGGGTCCAGCCGTTCCAAGGTCAAGGAAAGCATGTGTCCTATACAAGGGCGTTTACACACATGTGCATAACAGCTTTGTTCGTCACTGTCAAAAACCAGAAAAGATCCAAGGTCCACCAACAGATGAATGATGGGTCAACGAATGGCAAAAGAGCCACAGGACGGACTCGGAGCTATCAATAAAAAGGACAAACTGCTGATACGTGATACAACACGGTCGGATTGTGAAACAATCGTGCTGGGCGAGAGAAGCCACACAAGAAATAGTCCAAACTGTATGATCCCATCTGTATAAAACAGACGCTGGAAAATGCAAACTAATCTATAGTGGCAGAAAGCAGATCAGTGATTGCCTGGAAATGGCAGGGAGAGCGGGGGTGGGGGGGACATTCATTACGAAGGGGCGCAAGGAAACTTCTGGAGAGTGATGTATATATTCATTATCCTGATTGTGGCGATGGCTTTACAGATGTAGACATACATCAACATACACCCAGTGCATCGCTTTAAAGATAATGCGGTTTCTTGTGTGTATATTATGATTCAATAAAACAATTACAAAAAGAGGGGGAAATAAATTTTATTGAGGCTATTAAATGATGTAATACTCAGTGACTCCCGTTCATCTCTGTGGAGTTTGGTGAAACTTTCCCTACAAAGGGTGGATGGGCGGGGGGGTCTCGTGCCTGTGCCCCCAGCTGGCTCCATCCACCCCTTCAAACACTGACCGGAGACAGACAAGCCCCTTCCTGTCATCATTCGGCTCCCATCCTGGCAGCATGCTGGCACACAGTTCCTTACGTGAAGGCTAGTGAGGAAGCATGTGGCTGGGGGAGGAGAAGGGTCTCACTGGGGCCACAGTGATGGAAAGGCAAGGCTCATCCTGGGCCGGACTCTCATGGCAAAGTGCCCAGGATAAGGCCCCCTGCTCTCCTTCTCCAGTGGCGGCTGCCGATCCTGGGGCTTTCTCTGCCCAGTATCTCCAGTTAGTCCCCTGAAAAGCCTGCTGACGACTCATGTCACCCCAGTAGGCTGCCCATTGGCCACCAAACACAGCTGGTCCAGAGGACCTGTCCAGGTACTCCGCAGAATCTGGGCATCTGTGATTCCAGATGGATGGCTGGGTTCAGGGAGCAAGTTTAAGGCTGAGAGCAGGAGCTGTAGAGCCAGAGAGCAAATCCCGACCCTGGTGCTGATTCTTGCTGGAGAGTTACACAACCTTTCTGAGCCTCAGTGCCCCAGAGGAAAATGTACTCCTAGGAGGGTCACTGTGAAGATAAAATGTAAATAATATCTATAGACAGACAGGATGGGTCCACGTCTAAGAAGAAGTAATAGATCAAAAAGATACCCACGTCAAATCTCTAAGCCCTGTGATGTAACTGTACTTGGAAAAAGGGTCTTACAGACGAGACCACGCTAAGGGGGTCTCAAGACGAGGAAAGAATGTGGAAGACCTGAGTGGGCCCTACATCTGATGACAGGTGTCCCTTGAGACCAAGAGAAGGCAAGGCTGGAGTGTGGGCAGCTCTGGAGCTGGAGGCCAGGGTGGGGATCTCACCCCGAGCCTCGGGGAGGAGCGTGCTCTCGCCCATCCATTGATCTTGGACTTCTGGCCTCCAGAACTGTGAGGAAATAAATGCCTCTGGTTTTTGGCCACGCAGTTTATGGGAACTCACTACAGCAGCTGCAGGAAAGTAACACAGGTGCTTTGGGACAAGACAAACCAGAGTGTCATTTGCTGCCAGGACATCAGAGCCAGCCTCGCCCAGCAGCCCATCCAGGGTTTCCCTCGCTCAGCACCACCGACGTGTTACCCCAGATCACCTTCTATGGCTGTATTCAAGGTGAGTTGAAACACTACATTTAAATAACCTGGTGCAAGCTTGTCCCACGGTGTGCCATCAACAGACGGGTGTTTTTCAAAATTATTAATCATTTACTGACAGGTACCATCTTTAGCGTAATCCTAATTAGCATTATAAACACTTATCACAAAGAATGGCATAGATTAGGGTCAACAGAAGATAGAAATGGTGGTGATAAAATAGATTGATATATGGGAAGTTCTTAGCACGGTGCCTGGCCCACAGAAGATGATCAGCCAGTATGAGCTGCTTTCCTTCGTCTCCAAAGCCACGGAGGAAGTTAGCAGAAATTTTTGGATGAGAGCCTGGGTCTCCTGTCTCATAGTCTAGAATTATCTGTTTTGCTGTGTCATTCACTGAGGTTCCACCCACCCTCCCTCCGTACTAGCCAGGCTCTGACGGGGGTCATGTTCCGTAACAAATAGCACAGAATTTCGGTGACCTGCAATCACAGCTTATCTATCCTAGGGCTCAGCTGGGCTGTGGTTTGGCTGATCTGGTCTGGACCCAGAGGGGTTACTCCATTCTGGCTGCAGGTTGGGCTCAGATCTGACTCCCGGGTGGTCATTCTGGAGCCAACCCCAAGGGGGCAATGGACGCCCCCAGGCATCTTCTGTTTCTGTTGCGTCACAGGAACACAAGACATTGAGCCGCTGATGCATGCATGTTTAGGGCCTCTGCTAAGGTCATGTCTGCCAACTCCGCATTGATCAAAGGAAGCCATGGGGTCAAACTCTGCATTAGGAGATGGGGATGCTCTACCACAGTGGGAAGAGAGGAGAGAGAATGTCTGCTGAACAGTATTCCAAAGTGTCCCCCTCTTTCAGGAAGGACCCACATTAAAACACCTGGAGCTTGGAGAGAGGAAACAATTAGGCTGGAGAGAGGAACCAACCAGTGCAGGCACAGACTGGGCTATGGATCCCACAGGAGAGCAGAGAAGATGGGGGAGGGGGCCACAAGCAACGGGGAGGGGAAGGAGGATGAAAGTGCAAGCTCTGGAAGTAGCCCTAGGAACGCCAACCCCTTGGGTCCCCAGCACACTGGCTGTCCCCTTCCTGTGGCCTCCCCTTTCTGCAGCTTTCCTTCCACCTTCCAGCCCAAGACCACAGAGGCTCACTCCACCTGCAGCTCTTGTCAATACCTAATTAAATCTAATTGGGCAACAGGAAAGGAGGGAGGCAGAAAATGCAGCCAAAATAATAGGGGCTAGCGCAATTGATCAACCCCTGACCACAAGCTGGGCTGGGCTCGTGAACCAGGCGCTAAAACCCCGGGAAATTATTCCTTTGCTGGAATTAACAACCCTTGTGGGCCTCAGGAATCATTGCGGTAGGCTCTATGGCATCACCCAGTGGTGTGATGCAAGGGCCAAAGAGCCCTTTGACCCCAGCTCTGTCACATCTCTCCACCCCTCCTTAGTTTGAAATGCCAGGAATGCTTGAACAGTCCTTTGGGCTCCGTGTTGCCCTCTGTAGGTAGGCTGCGGGATTGCAACCCTTCATGCCGCCACAGTCCCCCTCTTTGAAGTAAAAGGAGCCCTTTAGAGTTCGCAGTTTTTCCATATCTACAAGCTCAGATTCCTCAGTAAAATCTAACAGATACACATCACATACATACTATGCATCAGATACCTTGGGGGTGGGGGGTTGCCATAGTGAACAAGAAAGACACAGACCTTGTCCACGCACTCAGATCTGATGTTCAGTGAAACGGGCAACATGCTCTGTGGCCAGTGCTATACCAGGACACACAGGCTGCCCTGTGGACACAAAGATGGGCCACTGGTCATCAGAGTGAGCTTCCTGGAGGAGGTGACATGTAGTGGAGACTGCAGTATTGGCTGGGTGTGGGCTGGATGAAGGGATTTGGGGACGGGTCAAGAAGAGGGAGAGTCAGGAGCTATTCCAGGAAGAGGTGGCCGAGCTTGCAGGCACTGGGACCCCGCAGGTCCGGTGTCCAGCCCAGGGCCTGGGACACACAGTGAGAACCCAGAATGCGTTTGTTTTCTCTAAACCCTTACGTTTTTATCGATTACCCGAATTCTAATGGGGAAGGGACTTGTTCCCTCATTTATCCATGTGAGGAAACCAGAGCTTAGAGGAGGTGGCACCTGCCTATGGTCAGGGAGTGGGCTAGTGGGGTGTCTGGCCTCCCCCAGTGAGGCTACCTCCAGGGGAGCCCAGGGGACTGATCACAGGGGTCAGGAGATTTGGATCATAGACTTGGCTCTTCTAGGAAACAACGCCCTCTCATTCGCAGGTGCTTCTCATCCCTGGCCCTGGTGTTCCCAGCTGGAATAAAGGCAGCACAGAATGGAAGAAATAGGGTCCCTTCTAGCCCCAGGGACTTGGGATGGCTAAGATTCACTGCGAATGAGGACGATTTTCAGGCTGCTGTGAAGAAATGAGCCCGATCCTTGTTCTCTTCCGCCGATATGGCTGTGTGATGGACATTTCCTCTGCTTCCCCCCACTCCCTTGATCCTGAAGAGAGAAGCAGGTCAAGGTCTCTGGAAGTCAGAATTATGGCCCTCACAGCCCTTAACACGGCCCTTAACTCCTCAGGGAGACACCTCGTCCGTCGCTTCATGGACAAAAAACCCTGGCCAGAGCCCTCAGCTTCAGGACGCTGGTCTTCAGGGGCAGTGAAAAGCAGAGAGTCTCACTCAGCTTCTCGGCTAGAAGATGGAGACAGAAGCCACCTTTGGTTTGCAGAGACCCTGGGAGATTGCTTTGGCCATCTTGCTACTGTTCCCCATGATCGGGACCTTACGTTGTGTCCCCAGGTCACCACGATATTTGACACATCTGGCTGAAAAAGTTCCACCTGCCTTACAGATGTGCTGCCCATTGGCCACTGGACATCTGGCTCTCTGAGTATTCCTGGCAGCGAGGAGGGACAAAACAGCTTATTCTCCCAGTGCTCTCTCCTTCAGACGTATAGCAATGAGAACAGAGCACGCTTTTGGAGAGCCAGGAACGCCTCCTATTGAAGTTAACGAAGAAATATGCAAGGCTTAGAGAGTGGGAAACAGAAGCTTGTCAGCTGCCTCGCTCTGATAAGCTGGGCCTTGCTTTCCTCTCTGCTCCCTCCTCCCAGCCTGTCTGCAGACCCGTCCGGGTCTCTGGGTCTCTGCTCTCACTTCTGCACCTGCCGACTTCCCCGTGCCGGGTGTGGTCAAGAAATGTCAACGGCGAGACAAGAGAAGGAAGAATGAAAGCTGATGGCTTTTGATGCCTGCTAACACAGATTCATGTCTTACACTTACTTTTCCTTTCCTGGATGGAGGAATCAGTTAAATCATTTTTACCAGAGTTTTGCCCTTTGTAGTTAGATAAGGGTCAATTGCTGTGCCAAGCTCTTCACACGCTTTATCTCATTTAATTTTCAGGGCTGCCCTACAAAGTTAGTTCCATCAGACACACCATTTACAGGGGAGGAAATTGAGGCACAGAAAGGTGAAGCGATTTGCCCGAGGTCTCACAGCTACAGAGGCCTGTAAATAAGCTGCCACGCCAAGATTGGCTTCAGGGTCCTTGCTCAATTGCCTTACAGCACGTGGTTCCCGCCAAATGGGTGAGAGCAGAGGGGAATATCTACCTATTAAAACAAATGGTATCAGTGGTTCCCCCAAACCATGCCAGGGCATGGATCCATCTTTTTTTTTTTTTTTAAGATTTTATTTATTTATTTGACAGAGAGAGATCACAAGTAGGCAGAGAGGCAGGCAGAGAGAGAGAGGAGGAAGCAGGCTCCCCGCTGAGCAGAGAGCCCCATGCGGGGCTCGATCCCAGGACCCTGAGATCATGACCCGAGCCGAAGAGAGCGGCTTAACCCACTGAGCCACCCAGGCGCCCCGGCATGGATCCATCTTAACAAGCACCCCAGGTAGTTAGAAAAGGATTGGGATTGGGGCACCTTGGTGGCTCAGTGGATTAAGCCTCTGTTTTTGACTCAGGTCATGGTCTCAGGGTCCTGGGATCAAGCCCCACATCGGGCTCTCTGCTCAGCAGGGAGCCTGCTTCCCCTTCTCTCTCTGCCTGCCTCTCCGCCTACTTGTGATCTCTCTCTCTCTCTGTGTGTCAATTAAATAAATAAAATCTTAAAAAAATAAAAAAGAAAAGGATTTGGCTTAAGGTAGGTGAGGTAGGATTGTGCAATATTTTTTTGCATTAAACTTGGTATTTCAAAAGATCTCATTAAAACAGAATTTACCTTACACTGAGATCTTTGGCACCCGTTCCAATTTTGCCCTGGAGGGGACCGCCCCTCACTCAAGCCCTGACTCTGAGTTACAGAGCCCCGACTTTGCATCCATGCTGGGTCAGGAATGGATAATATGAGCATGAATACCCAGCCCCTGTCTTTAGGAACACACGCAGTTTTGGGGAGATGAGACTTACATGAGCTCAGTGCCTAAAGGGGTAATTAGTGAACATGGTTTGTGGGAAGCAGCACCGGGTAGCTTTACGGACAAGGGTGTCATCAGGGCTGGGTCTGAGTCTTGTCCCTTTAGCCTAATAGCTTAGGGAGCTCGAACAAGTTACTGAACTTCCTTGGGCCTGTTTCCTCACCTGTAGAATAAGACAAATGGCAGTATGTCCCCAGGGGGGACATGCGTGGGTCCGCACAAAGCAGTTCAAAAACACTGACCTAAAGGACACCCTCAGTGTGTGTTGGCTGCTGTGACTGACCCTGTTATCAGGATTCTGTAAAATGGGTGAGCATCTGGTGAATCTGGAAGCAGGAGAGCTGGAGGCGGCTGGAGTCACCTGCTGGTGATGCATGGGGGAGGTAGGACTCAAGACAGAGAGCTCTACCAGGAGTGTGGATTGGAACGGGTGGGGAGGGAGTAGTGTACTTCAGCCTCCCCAGGAAATCTGATAATATTCTAAATCAACTTATTTTTAATTGTGGCAGAATATGCATAGCATGAAATTTATCACTGTAACCTTTTTTAAGAAAGCAGTTCAGTGGCATGATGTACATTCACACTGGTGTTCTCCTATCACCACCGTCCATCTCCAGAACTCCTTCATCTTGGGAAACTGAAAGTATACACCCATTAAACACAAAAAGATGGACGGACAGATGAAAGGCTGGAGGACGGACAGGTGATTGGATGGAAGGATGGATGGATGGATGAACAGAGGAATGATGGGTAGACAGATGGATGGATGGATGGATGGATGGATGGACAGACAAAAAGATGGCCGATGGACAATAGGTGATAGAAGGATGGATGTCAGTGTCAGCATGCAGGTTCATAGGCTGAAGAGATAGTAAGAGAAGATGTGCTCCAACCCTGAAGGAGCCCACAGCCTAGTAAGGGCCTGGGAGGACAAGCACCCCTGGACATGGAGTCCACACTGGACATACACACAAATCCCACCAGAAGGGCATGACAGTGCCAGCTGAAGACACACAAACACTGCCAGCCTTCCCAGCAGCATTGTACCCAGGTACGGAGGGCCGATGAGGACTGTCTTTACTTGGGTAGAAGAAAGAAGAGCTGAGTACTCCAGACTGAGGCCATAGCTTGTGCAGAGGCCAGAGGCAGGAAAGCCTAGGACAGACAGGCCATGTTTGTTGGAAGAAGTAGTGTTAGGCCTCTGGGATAGGGAGGATCTGGGTTTGAATCCAGACATTGCCAGTTATTAATCAGGTGGCACCAGGTTGCTTTACCTCTCTTAGCCTCGGTTTCCAGGACTGTGAAATGAGGATTATGAAGGCATCGATCTCCGGCCTTCTTGTGAGGATCCAGTAAGAACACAAGGCATGAAGTTCAGAGTAAGTTCTCACAAAAGTGCCGTCTCTTCTTAACCCTCTGCCCACCCTCGGGCCCCCTCCTCCACGGGTGTGCGAGGCTGTGACTAGCCCTGCAGCACCACACAGGAAGGACCAAACCCCAGGGCAGCTGGACAGGTGACTCCCTCCCGGTCCCCACTGCCAGTGGCAATTCACTAAGTTTCCCCCATTGAACCCCTTCATTATTCTCCAACATGCACCTGCCTTCACTTTATTCATGAAGATTTGCATCGATTTTGCCATAAACCGTTATGAATTCAGCTTGTGGAAAAAATAACATTGATCCCCTGCCTCGTAATTTGTCTCTGGGCTGCAGGGCGCGCTAATGGTTTTCCCAGAGATTTATGATGGGAAGCAGGGGACACGGCTCCAGTCACCCACTCTGGGCCACCACCTTCCATCTCGGGGTTTTCTTTGGTAACTTGGTCCCTTTGGTTGAAAATGATCAGGTTTAGTGATGGTGGACCAGGGGCCCCGCTGGCTGTCACCTGCTCACTGCAGAGGAAGGAAGCAGCGAGGGGAACAGAAGGTGTGGGCAGGGAGGGAAGGTAGAGGTGGGGCAAAGAGAAGGCCTAGAGAGCAAAGAAAGGAAGGAAAATAACATTCCCTGGACAGTCTCCACACACCAAGCACTCTGAATTTCCCTTTCCTTCTGTGAGCTTCATACTAATAAAACTGGTGTCATTAGCTCCATTGACAATGAGGAAACCGAGCTTGAGAGGCTGAAAACGTGTAGATAATCATACAAGATAAAGGGGATCACATCAGTACTGCAGCCCACATGAAGCCTAGATGAGGCGCCCTCCTCTGGGTGCACAGGGAATCACACTGTCCAGCATCCCCTACCAAGGGGTTGCGCCACTGACAGCTTCCGGCCAACAGGATTGGGCAGAGGGGATGTCTGTCACTTATGAGCGTGGCCCTTAGGAACATCTTTCATCTCTTCCTCTCCTTGGAGACCTTGAGCAGTGCAGCTGGAAGACGGAGAAAGTCTCTCGACCTGGTGCCACCAGACTGTCATGAGTAAGAAATCAACAATTGCACAAAGCCACGGAGATGTTAGCAATTCACGTTAATCACCCCACCACCATAACTGCCACTGTGCCAGGGGCCCCTGTAAACATTTTGTAGGACTTCCTCATCCAAACCTTACAATAACTCCTTAAGGCAGCCATTACTGTTACAGATGAGGAGACTGGGGTCCACAGACGCAAACCACCTGTTCCAGGTCCCACAGGTAGTAAATGGCATGGTCAGGATTCAAACTCTGGCAGTGTGAGGCTCACACCCGAGTGCTCATTTCCCTGTCTTGCCAGAACCTCTCCCGTTCCCCTGGAAGGAGGCAGAGTAAGTGGGAGTTGGACGAGGGGCAGGTGCCATCAGCTTGATTTGTGATCCCTCATATTTTGTGCACTACTTTCACAAACTTCATTTCTTTTCCTTATACTTGGTCTGGGAAGTGATGCACAAAGTGGTCCTTGGTGAGTCCCATGACCAGAGTGAATGCTACCCGTTTCATCCACCGTGGAGCTGTGTGGTCTTTGCTTGGGCACTGCCCCTCCTTATTTTCCGTTTCCCCACATGTAAAAAGAGCAGTTGGGCTTGGCCTGAGGTGCCTGGGTGCCTGGGAAGCCCTGCTCCAGACGCAGCTCTGGCCTAGGACGACCCACTCATCCCAGAAAAATTTAGCAACAGAATGAATTCTGTAGACTCTCCTTCCCTTTGTTTTATCAGTTCTACATACAAGTAATCATAACCTGGATCTCTTTCAGGTGGTTTTCTGTCTGAAAACTCTTGCCTTTAACTTCCCAGGATCTCCCAACCCACAGGAGGCTTCCCGGCGGCCACCTAGGGCAGGAGGCTCAGACGGGAAGGTGACGTTCCAATCTGACTCCGCTACCACGGTCCATCCTTAACAGTTTGAGTCGCTGGGGGCAAAGGTTAGGGCTTTGGTCTTCTCCTCTCCTCCCCACTAAGACTTCCTCTTCCAATTCCTTGGTGACTAGCCTGAGATCCTCTCTCACAGGACTCTGCTGAACATGAAGAAATAAGCTCAGGCGCTACATTCTGAGAGTCTGAAGACCTGCTGGAGTCAAACACCGCTGGCAGGTGATCTGTTTTGGAGGGATCGCAGGCAACATCAGATGTCCGCCATGTGCCTTTGAGGGTTGCCATCTTCCCATCCTGGGATTCCTATGTCTCCACCGCCCCCTCCCACCACCCCCGACCACAGGCTGCAGCTTCAAGGCTTTGTTTTGTTACTGCAGCGCCCCACCCTGGAGCCCAAGTGCATCGTAGTCAAGACAAAGCCTCTGCAACTGCCCCAAAAGCTGAAGGGAAGTTCCTGTCTTGGGTGACAGTGGATTCCAGGCTGATAAAGAAGCTCCACTCTGTCAACATCAAGGCTTCCTTCATCTTTACTGCTCTGCTGCCGTCCACATGCGGCCCAGCTTTGCCATCGGCAATCTGGTACCAAAGAGGAAGTGGAGGGCAATTCTTTTTCTTTTAAGGGCATGACCCGGACTTTGTTTCCGTAACTTCTTCTTACATCTTATCGGCCAGAACATAGTCACGTGACCAACTTTTCAACACAGGAGTATGGGAAATGTAGTTTTTAGCTGGGGACCATGTGCCCAACTCAAGGCAGCTAGTTCTACTAGGAAAATAAAAAGAAAGCAGTGAATATTGGAGACAATCATCTGCAACAAAGTCAGTGCTCCACAGATAGGAGAATGGAAGCTCAGAAAAGATAAATAAGTCACCCAACATTAAACACCTGGCAAAAGGATAGAACCAGACCTCCAAACCAGGGGACTGCGTCCAGAGCCCATGCAGATTGCTACAACATGGGTCTGCTTCACCAGCACAGTTAACATTCCTAACATAGTGTTCACATGTATTAAGAGAGCAGTAAAGGTTATGTTCCCTTGGTCCTGGCCCTAGATAGCCAGGTCCTATGCCACTATCACTACCTAGGCAGGTAGGTTTTGAAAAGGAAGTATAGAAAATATTACTTTCTGGAACATTGTGAGAGGGTTTAACCAAGGGACATCCTGGATCTTTGGTATCTTGGGGAAATAGCATAGAGCAGTGTTTCTCGAAGTGTGTTGTGCAAAGCACCATTTGACTTAATGAGACCCCAGGGATCAGCATTGACCTTGACGTACACCAAAGTTTGACAACCATGGGTATGGAGTTTACGTGGCACATGGTTACATGTGGTGCAGTTACAGGTGACAGCCAGGCAAGACAAGTACAGCCTCTGTCCTGTGAGCTAAATCAATCTGGGTTCAAACTCAGGCTCTACTACTTGCCAGCCTTGTGAGTGTGAACAGATTGATGTAGCATTAGTATCCTTAGCTTCCTTATCTGTGAAATGGGCATGAAAATGCCTACCTTACAGGATGGTCCCTTCCTTCAGTAAATATATGTTGAGCACGCTCTACATGCCGAGTACTGCCCTAGACTGAAGCAGAACAAGTCAGACCCTGCTCTCGTGAGCTCATGTGATAGAGGGGAGACAGAGAAGAGACCAGAAAAATAAGTAAAGTGTTCAGTTTGCTAGACTGTGGTAAGCATTATGAAGAAAAGTGAAGCAGGAAGAGGCAACAGGAGCTTGGTAGGATGTAATCATAGGTCAGATGTCCAAGGAAGGTTCCATGGAGGTGACATTTAAGGGAGTCATGCTGCTCATGAACAACAGAGGCATTGTCAGGGGAGCAGTCAGCAAGGTTCTGAGGCAGGACCATGCCTGGTGTGTGTGAGCAACGGCAAGGGAGCCGGTGTGGCTGGGGCAGAGAGGGCGAAGGGGGAAGAGCAGGAGGCGAGGCATTGAGGGACCAGATGATAAGGGACATCCAGAAGCTGTGGGGCTTCAGCATTACAGTTGATGGAACGGAAGCCCTTGGAAGGTTCTGTGCAGAGAAGTGTCATGACTAAGCTTATATGTTAACAAAATCGTTCTGACTGATATGAAGAGAATGTCCCCTTGCAAAGAAACAAGCAAGGAAGCAGGGAAGCAGGGAGCGGAGGCAGTGGTCCAGCAGGGAGAGAAGTGCTGAGATCCAATGAGATGGTGTGTGCATAGCGCCTGACTGGTGCTTCAACATGGGTCCCCACCCGTGCTAGCTCATGGGGCTAATCATTCCCACCCCAAAGCTGTACAGAGACAGGAAAGTACACAGTGTTCCTGCTTGAAGGAACTGGTCTGCCCAGGCCCTTGGTAGCCTGCAAGGTTTTCTCTGAACCCTGGGCCTTTCGGTCTCTGACCTGCTCTACATGGGCACCTGGGCTGGCATGTGCAGATGGGGAAGGGGTTGGACATTGGTGTTTCCTTCATCCAGACCTCTCACATGGGTCCACTGCCCCACTGGAATTCTTCCACCAACGCAGCACGGGAAATTAGCTGGAATGCCTGTCGCAGTCACTTGGAAGTGCTGCAGACCCCAGGAGGGATGACAGAGTTCAAATGGTCTATGGCAGCTCTGCAGGGGTCCCAAGAGTGTCTCTGCTTTGGCCCCTTAGAGCTCCATGACAGGCCGGGAGGGGAGGAGGTGGGAAGAGGGGAGGAGAGGGTTACCAACTGTGTACCTGCCTGAGCACCTGTGGGGTGCTGAGTGTGTGCGAGTTAGTTTGCGAGTTAGTTAGTTAGTTCCCTGAGTGTGAACGAAAGTGTTGGGAGGTGGGCCTTCCTCTCCTGCTTCCTGGTTCCCCTAAATGGGTGCCCAGCAGCACGTAGGTGTCTATTTCTTTCCTTTGTCTATTTCTTTCTTCTGTGCAGGTGCCTATATGAGTGCATATCTACATGCGGGTCCGCCTGCATGTCTGGGTGTGCTCCTGTGTTTGGGGACTTTTGTATGGGTCCGTGCTTGTGTGCTCATGGTACTGCTAAGGCAAGCATCTGTGTGTTTGTGTGTCTGTGCATGCGTTTCTGTGTGCCTTTATGACTCTAGGAACACAAGAATGCAGGGGTGAGTCCCAGGTTTAGCCTTTCCCTCCTGGGGTGCAGGAACCCTGACTGTCTCATTGGTGGTTCCCAGGGCCCCTTGTCCCCTAGGAAGGCATGAAGCGGGGCGGAAGGCTGAAGTAGGTGAATCTTTTGAGCAATTTGATTTTTTTCCTATTCGGGCAGCATCTGTGGGGACTGAGGTCAGCGCTCGTCTGAAGTGACATCTCTGTGCTGAGGAGGGGAGAGAGAGCAGAGCCAGAGGAGCAAGAGGGGGGACAGGAGTGAGGAGAGAAGGAAGAGGGGAGCTGAAGAAAGAGGAACAGGTAACCAAGTGAATCCCAACAGTTCTGAGAGACACATCCCCAAAGTGTCTAGTTGAAAAGTTGAAAAATTCTACTGAATTAGGTGACAGGTGTAGATATAATGTACATTCAATCATTCATTCATTTTCAACTGGAATCCACTAATGTCTTTATGTCTGACACCCGTTCCCCCCCACCCCGCCCAACTCTGTCCTGAATTTTCAGTGCTGCGTCCCTGTCCTATTGATGACATGCCCTCAGGATGCCAAGACTCCCACCCAGGGACAAGTTCCATCTCCTTCTTATGACCCAGTGTAAGAGAAACCCCCTGGTCTTTAATGTCACAGGTTTAAGCCCCTTAGCTGATGTTCTGCAGCAAGCATGGTTGATGCTGTCTCACGTTTTCTGAGCACTGCCGGGGGAGCAGGGCTTGTGGCCACTTCTGGCTCAGGGGCATCTTCTCCGCGACCTTTCCTCTTCCACCCTGCCCTCCTCCAGCTGCACTGGCCCAGCTGCAGGATGGCCTGCTTTCCTGGTTTCCTCCAAACCCATGAGATGAGGGAGTCAGCAGACATGACTCCCTTTGTGCATGGTAGTGCAAACTTAAAATAGAACCTTCCAGACCCTCGCATTGACCATGACCCCCTTCTCTGTAGTCAGGTACTCCACAGGCCAGGATGCCCATTCTGACTTTCTCTCCCCTTCCCTTGAACTGGACAGTTTTTCAGCTACCCCTCAGCCTTGATTTTGGATGGGGCTCAGCTGGAGGCAATCCTTCACACCTTGGCTCTGGAAGAGTGCTGTCCAGAGACTTCATAAGAAGGACTTACGGCTTTGCCATCCCATTTTTATATATTGACATATTCCACTTTATCCTCAATCCTCACTCCCTCTCTTTCCTCCCACAGGCAGCCCTTCTGGTGAGTTTTATGTGTATGCTTCTGTTTGTACCTCTTTTTGTGAAATGCATATTGTTGTTTTGTATGCATGCATTTTCAGCATACTTCAGTAGCATTTCCATCCCAGCACTGGGCTTTGCAATTGATTATATTGCTGTGGGTGCATCTGGCGTGTGGCTTCTAACTGCTCTCAGCCTCATGGTGGCCATATTCTCCCTCTGTCCATCCAGTTGCTTGTGCAAACTAACATTCTGAACATCTGTCATTTGCCAGACACTGATCAATAAAGGCTCAGACTTGAATTATCAGACTTCATCCTCACAGCAACTGGCTCCATGATTATCCCCATTTTATGGAAGAGGAAACTGAGGCAGAGGTTTAAAAAAAAAAAGTCCCCAGGATAACAGAGCTAGGAAGTGCCAGAGGAAAGGTGTGACTCTAGGCCTGTCTGATTCCAGCACCCTCTTGTTTAATCTCTGTAAAACAGCTGCCTCTGGGCTCCTCCCAAATTCAGTGTTCTAGAATTAGGTTTGCTTAGGACTAAGGATTGCTGTGATAATGAGAGCTACTACCTGTTTCATACGTACTATATGCCAGGGTCTTTATATCGTGCAGAACTGCCATGTACAGCTGCTCAGGTAGCACACTGTACAACTTCAGGGAGTACTGTCTGCGTGCTGTGGGGTGACAACAATCCTACAATGTCAAAAATGTTATTCCCTTTTTATAGCCAATAAAGTAACTCTCAGAGAGGTTATGTGACTTCCCAAAAGCTCACAGCCAATGAATGGCCGAGTGCAGCTCTTAGCCTGTTTAACTGCAGAGACGGATTCCCTGGTGCCTTTAGACTCCTCCCCAGCCTACTTCTGCCATGCCACACAGTCACCTGCAGCCACCCTCTCAAGACGAGTGTGCCTCCAGTTTTCCCGAGGACTGCTGCTTAAGGAAAGATACAGACAAACAAGGTATATATGCAGGGGTGGGCACTGGGAACAGTGTGACTGTCACACAGACCTTGTGGTGCCAGGCATGCATTCTGACGATCGCCCATCCTCTCCACGCTTATCAGCCTGAGCCAGGGTGTCACGCTCCCCGCACCCTGCTGCATCATGGGCGAGGTCCCCATCCATCCACCCACTGGTTGCCAAACTCATCATGGTAGAAGGCCACAGAAAGGGGCACTAATTCAAAGGAAGAAGCCCTTGAGAGAGCTCTAGGTTTTGTTCACAGCATTAAGACAGCTTCAGAGAAAAGCCTTTATTGCAGACAGAAGAATATTATTTCAGAGCTATTCCCCTGGCCCATTACAGCAAAATAATAGAGCTTTAGTTTCTATGTATTTGTCATGCTTAGCGCACATGTATTTCAAGTATATTTGACAGCATATAAAATTGAGGTGAAATATTGCAAAATTGGCCAATTCTTGTACATTTTAAATGTATTTCCTTTATTTGTTACACTTATTTTACATATCTACACAATCCATCTTTGGAACTGGAGAAGCAATAAGTGATGAATCGATACTGAGATTTTCCATGGCGAAGAGACTCTCGTTGGATGTGAAATTTCCATTTTGCCAGGCACCTCCTGGTTCTGACTACAGAGAGAAATGGCTGAGTTCCTTCATCTTCCTGGGTGGTTGCCTCTCTCGGGGGCCAGGAGCCGCAGTTGTAACAGAGGCGATGTCTCAGAACCCTTCTCATCTAGTCTGGGGCCGAGTACGGCTTTGTCTAATGATACCAGAATGTTTCATTGGTCTGAGCAGAAGGTCTAATTAGTTGGCTAATCTAAAAGTCCTAAAGTTGGGGTTCTTGTTCTGGGAATTTAGGGGCCTCCCTGAAATTAAATGCCCAATTTTGAGCACTTAGGAATCTTTCTGTGGCTCTAAGAAAAATGTAAACATCTCTCTGGGCTTTGTTCTGCTGGGAAAGAGGGTCTCTCTCTCTAGTCTGGTTCTTCCTAGCCTCCACTCACCTAGGCAGGGGGAGCTGGGTGGTGGCTGGAGCCCAGATGTATAACCACAGATAATGCACCAGCTTACCTGGATCTTTCTGATTGGACCAGTAATTCTCAGGGGAAAGCCCGCTGAAGTGTTGACATGGATGAACTCAACACACTGGCTGCTCAGCAACCCTTCCCACAGATGGCCACAAAGCAAGAGAGCTCTGGACCCTTGTCCACACACTTCTCCCTAGGGGCAGGATGGAGTGGCCATTCCCTGGGACTGAGGTCACAAAGCAGCTTGTCTGGAGCTTAGCCCCATGGGTCCCATTGGTACATGTTCCTTCATCATGGTGTTCTCCCATGAAGACTCTCCCTGGTCAGCATCTTAGATGTAAGCCCACGAAGGACAGGGCTCTGATCCTGTGCTCTGACTTAGGGTGACCCTTCATCCTTTCAGTGTTGGAAGGCAGTTCTTTGGGCCTCCAAAGAATTAGCCACATCTTTTCCTTCCGTGTTCAGCTTACATGCAGTTTCCTCTCAGGCTTAGGGTGAAAATTTACCTCTGCTTGGCTTCTTCCTTCATGTTTAGCTGCATCCAATACCCAGAATGGTTCATTGACTGCTTCCTTGTGTGTCCTCCCCACTCAGGCTGGGCCTTGCTTTATTCATCTCTGTGTTGTCTGCACCTGTCCTGGCACATAGAAGGTCTTACAAAATGGATGTATGCATGGATGGGTGGATGGATGGATGGATGGACAGATGAAAGGATGGTTGGACAGATGGATAGGGTGAATTCCTTTAAGCAGGTTCCTGCAGATTTCAATACATGGAAACTGGGACTGTGAGAAAGTCTATCTTTTGTGTCACCCTGCCCAGCAAGGTGCCATCTATAAAAGGCTCATTAATACTCAAACAATGGAGAGACAGAATCAGCCTTGTCCCCATCATCCATTAAGGACAAATGCCCCTTGGGAGCACAAGGGGGGCTAATGCATCTCTCCCCATGGCTCTGCGGCAACCGCCAACCCTCAGGGAGCCCATTAGAAGGCAAAGAGCTATTGATCCCTGATGAAAGATGCCTGGAATCCTGGGCAGGCACTTCCTGGGCACAGCAGAGGAGGGACAGAGGTAAGACCCTTCTCCTCACTGTTGCCAGCTAGAATCCAGCAGAGCTCTGGGGGCCTGACTGGAGGTAGATCCTCAAGTTAGCTGAGCTGAAAGGATCATTCCAAACAACCTCCTCCTTTTACAGATGACAAAGCAGGTCCAGACAGATTGGGTGACTTTCCCAAAGTTACACTATCCTAAATAAATTGCAAAAATGGTCCTACTTCAACTGTCCTTATATCCATGCTCTTTGCCAACATGACCATGCAGCTCTGCCCACTACAAGGCAGAATGTATTTCTCTCCCTCTTGGAGCTGGGGTTGGCCATGCGACTTGGTTGACCAAAAGTGCCAGAAATGCTTCCATGCCAGTTTTAAACTTATGTCTTCAGAGTCTTACGAGCTTTTGGTCTTTCCCTTGTTTTTCTACCCTTTCTAAGAACACTCCTGGGCTCACCAGCTGGAGGAAGGAGCAGAGCCCCATCAGTTCTGTTGCCCCATCCAGGCCTGACATGAGAGAGAGCCCTGAGACATCAAAGCTTCCTGGCTGAACTGCAACTGGCCAGACAGATGAGTGTGCCCTCATCTCATGAGTGTGCCCAGGTCCACTCATCTAGCACAACCACTCAGCAGACTCAGACTCATGTCTGATGGTAGTCTGCCACTGAGGTTTTGTGGCTATTTGTTACACAGCACAGAGATAACTGATACATACATCTTCACACATTCCCTCCTTGTTATTCTCACTGGTGTGCTAAGGCACTCATATACCCTAAATTGTGACAATTGCAACTTCCGTGAAACTGACCTACCCTCCTTCAGCCTTCTCTTCTTCCCTAATCCCTCCTCCCCAACAGAGGCCTCAATTAGTGGCTCACGGCTTCCAGCTTTTTCTTCTTTCCTTTTATTTCCCTTTCCTTGTGCTTTCTCTTTTCTTTTTGCTCCCACCATGTGTTTAATAAAATAAAAAAAAAAAAAAAGAGAGAGAGTTTGAGCCACCTTTTACACATTGGAGGCCTTATATAGAAAAATCAGAAAATCCCATCCATCTGGGCCTGAGAAGCAGCTGTTGCATGAGCCTGGGACCTGTGCGGTCCCCATGCTGTGACAACAGTGCTCCCCACTCCTATTTACCCAACGCCAAGACTGAGCACTCGTCACCATCTATCTTACGCTCTCTTTTTCCTTATTTTAGAGATACTCCTCTGTACGTGTCTCTGTCAAAAATTGGCGAAGGAAAGCTAGACCTTGAGGGCCTCATGATTCAAGGAAAATAAGGAAAGTATGTTTCTTTTGGAAGGGATGGATATTTCCATGTATTTAAAATGCAAACAACAGCCAGCTTCCCTCATTAATACCGGCCCCTGGAGGCATTCGGATCTCCCACTCTAGCTCTAGACTCAGACTGTGGTCCTACTTCCATCTCCAGTCTTCTTTCCTACAGCCCCATTGCCCATGCACCCTGACCCCCAGGCCCTGTGACCATGGGCTCTGCTCGTATCCTCTTGCCTGTTCACATAGCACCCTGCACATTCAGTGGGGAGGTGTACAATCCTCCTTCACACTTACCCCTGCCCGGAAGCCTCATCACCACACCCCAGGCAGGACTGTGCTTGGTCCCTCTTGCATCCTGCACCATCCAGCCTGGAGATGATGTCCCGACTGACACAGCAACTCCAATTGCTCCAACACAGCTCTGCTCTGGCTCCAAGGCGGGGGCTAAGTGTTGGGGGACAGGCAGTGCTGGCCCTGCTGATACACCCTCTCTTCCATTGCCAGCCCTGCTGCAGACTTATTACCAAAAGTAGCTTTGGACTGAAATTGAATGTCCGTGATTTGCATCATTTTGCATCTCATTTGCATATCACTTTTAAAAAAAATCCAAAAATACTGACATTTGTTCATGATTTGCTCCTGACACGTTAGGATCCCCAACATTATTCTCTGTGCCCCTGCCTTCTCACCTTCTGCCCACCTCTGCTGGGGCCAACCACACCTGGAAAAATACCTAGAAATCCCAGGTTGGCTTCCAGGCTTGATGTTGACTGAGCTATTATGGGCTATGCCCAATGCCCAGCACAGGTCTGAGCATGCCAAGAGCTTAGGAAGAACTTGAGTGGATCAAGGCATGCATGAATGAATGAAGGAGTGATGGAACTAGTAAGACAGAGATTGAGTGGTTGGGTAGTGAAGGCCTGGTGGAAAAAGAGAAACCAGGGAGACTTGAAGGAAAGAGATCCCAGGCAAGTAAGAGCTGCAAAAGTACTCAGAGGAGAAAGGTCTGGGTCTGAACCCTGGATACATCAAACCAATGTGTGATCCTAGACAAGTCTCTTCCTTGCTGTGTGTCTTGGTTTGTCACATGAAACACTGTCAGATGAAATCATGGGCCCCACTATATCCTAGAGCCCAACACAGTGCCTAACTCAGGAAAGATGCTCAGAAATATCTGTTGAATGAATGAACGCATGAGTACACAAATGTATGAACAAATGAATGACTACCCCATAGGGTTGTTGGAAAGATTAAATGAGGTGATGCCCACAAAACACTCTGTGTGGTCTGATACTGACTATTACTGTGAGTTCAGTCCTCCGTCCCATCCTCATCAGGACATATCCACCCACATATGATCACCGAGACACAAGCTTTCTCAGCCCTGCACTAAATGAAACTGGAAATGCCACTGTGTCTCATTCAACAGTTTCCCCAGGGACCAGCTTTGTGCCCTGAACCAGATACTGGAGAGCAAGACATGAAACTTGAGGGTCCTATCCCTGAGGTCTTTACAATAAGGTTGGGACAAGGAGGCTACTCCTTGCATGAAATAATTAGAAGTGCAAGGGGGCTGGAATCCCATAAGTTGTAACACCAGGGAGCCTGGTCTCCATGATCTGGGAAAGTTTCATGGAGGGTCTGGGGGGAGATAAGATCCAGCCAGGGCAGTGGGATATGGAGGCCATTACAGCAAGGACTCCCTTCTCTGAGACTCTTCTTGGTGCCCAACACCCCATCAGTATCCCTGCCCAGTCCTTCTGTCTCAGAGGTTCCTGAAATATTCTGTGGTGTGATTTTCTGACTAAAGGGTCTGGAAAGGGTGGGCTATAATCTTGGCTCTGCCCCTGAGCAGCTGCGGTCACAGCTAAGCCACTGTCCTTCTTTGAGCCTCTGTCTCTTCACTTGTAAAATGAGAAGATTGGACTCAGTATGTGGTTTTCAAACATAGTTTAAGCAGCAGAACACATTCTTTGAATGCAATACCGCAGAACAGACCAATATAAGACAGATGGGAGTGGAAGAGCTCAGAGTGATATAAGGGTGACAGGGACAGAACTCTGGGCTCCCTCCCCCACCCTCAGCAGTCTGAGAATCACTGGGCTGACAGACTCGGCAGCCCCCTGGTCCAAGACCACAGGACAATCAGTAAAGCCTGTGGGTCTTAGAGAGAGATGGATCTCTGGGGCTGGGTTTAAATCCCAATCCCACCAAAATATTTGTTACCTCTTGTTACCCCCAAACCCAGGACTTACACAGAGAAATATTTACTATACTCCTGCACTTGTGGGTCTGCTGGGTGTTGGCTGATCCAGGCTGACAGCATGGGGGTGACTCAGGTCTGCCTCTTGGACTCTTCTGGGACCTGAAGGTGAGACTAGGCACACTTGGTCATTTTCACCAACATGAAAAAAATTTCATGGCCAAACCTAATGTCAAATCCCTTCATAGTGAGGCCATGGCCAGGATAGGGTGAAGAGTTGAGACCAACAAGTCAATCTACCGCCCTTCTAACTAGCTGACCTCAGGCAGGTGAATTAAACTCTCTGAGCCTCAGCGTCCTCATCCAGAAAATGGGTTAATAATACCCACCTGTCAGGGTTGTCATGAGACATGTTCAAAAATGGTATGCCTACTCCCCTAGCAGCTTTACCCTGAAAAGACCCTGCCCAGATAACCCTCAACCCTCAGTTAGGTCTGGGAAGCTGTTATGAACACATGGATACTATCCCATGGCAACGTGTGATGGGGAAGCCTGGGGAGCGCGCGCGCGTGTGTGTACACGTGCATGTGTGAGCACAGATGTGGGAAGCGCGTCTCTGAAAGGCAGACACTGCAAACCCTGCTTTATGATGCCACTCGGAGGCTGAAGTCCCTTTCAGGGCCCGGCTCCCAGATTCTGCCCGCTGCAAAAATCATCATGTTATAATTACAAGTTAATTAAAGCAGAAGAGATCAAAGCCACTTTAGACAGATTAATGATACAGTGAGTGCCAGAAATTTCACCGTTTTATGTATTAACCACATTGTCGTTTTTATTCCACTTTTTTTCCCCTCTTTTGTGTCAGCTGAAAAGCCTTTCATATCTTTTCTCTGCCCCCCTCAATGCACGAGGAATTTGAAGTCCTAACAGCTGCGAGGAGCTGTCTGTGGAGAAGGGGCACATTCAAAGGATATCAGAAAAATCAACGAGCCTTTTAGCTTCTGAGTAGAATGAAGCTGCCACCCGCCTAACCCTCCACTACCTTAAAAAAAAAAAAAAAAAAAGACCTAAAAAAACATCAGTCATTAAAATCAGGCCAAAGCAAAGGGAGGAATTGGAAGCTGGACTCCCCAGCTCCCGCCTCTCCAGGGAGACTCTGGGAGGAGAGGGATTTTTGCATGTCAGGTTCACCACTGTCTTCGTCCGAGTGGCTCTAATCACAAAATGCCAGAGTCTGGCTGGCTTGTAAACAACAGAAATCTATTTCTGACAGTTCTGGAGACTAGAAATCCACAATCAAGGTGTCAGCCATAGTTGGATTCTGGTGAGAACTGGTGTTGCAGACTGGTGACTTCTCATTGTGTCCTCACATGGCAGAGAGCAGAGAGGAAGTGAGTTCTCTCTTGGCTCTTAGAGGGACTCCTCTAAGAGCTACTCCACCCTTAGGACCTCATCTCATCCTAATTACCTCCCACAGGCCCCACCTCCTAATGCCAATGCATTGCATATGTAGGACTCCAACATATGCCTTTGGGGAGACAACACGCACAGAGTCCATCGCTACCACCTGGGTGAGCATGACAACGAAGGCATCAAAGTTTAGCCTAGGGGTCAAGTGTGATTCAGATAACCCCTCAGAAAAATAAATAAATAGCCCAGGCATGTGCTCATTCACACACTGGGTACTTATCACATGTCCCCCCACATTCCAGGCTTCGGGTTAGGGCTGGGAGTACAAGGGTGAGCCACTTAAATGTTGCATCTGTCCTTGTGGTGTTTACAGTCTAAATGGTGAGAATACATAATTTACAATTATGGTGTTAAGTAATATGCAGTGGAACCACCACACCCCCTCAACTCTCAGTGGCTTAAGTGAAAAGTTTATTTCTCCTCTGCGCACAGATCAATCTGTGGGTGAGAGAGATCTCCTCAGCAACCCAGGCAGATGGAAGCATTTTCATGTTCAACTTACGGCTCTCAAATTCACACCCAGCTGACAGGCAGAGGGAGGTGGAAAGGATGGAAGACCACACAGGGCATTTTAAAAAATATTTTATTTACTTATTTATTTTAGAGACAGAGTGGGTAGGGGAGGAGCAGAGGGAGAGGAACAAGCAGGCTCCATGCTGAACGCAGAGCCTGACGCTGGGCTTGATCTCACGATCCTGAGATCATGACCTGAGCCGAAATCAAAAGTCAGATGCTTAGCCCACTGAGCTAACCAGGTGCCACTACACAGGGCTTTTCTGTAGACCTTCCTCATCTTTTGATATGATGGTGTGGTGTTCATCACTTTCATCCCTAATCTGCTGCTCAGAGCTCAGTCACCTGACCTACCAAGCTGCAAAGGGAGCAGGGAAATACAGTACGGCTGGGTGACCCCTTTCTAACAACTGTGCCACCATATGCAGGGGATGTGGAGTCAGGGATGAGGAGCTCACCTCCCTTCCAACACGAATAGTCACTTTAACACTATGAATGAATAATAGGAGCTCAAGAGTCTGTAGGTGCCCACTGTTTCCGCCACCTGTTATTCTGTTACAAACCATGCCCACAACTCCGTGGATTAAAATACAAATTTATTATTATCTCCCCAGTTTCTGTGGGTTGACAGGGCTCTGCTGGGACAGTGCTCACCTGGGTCTGTCATGCAGTTGCAGTCACGTGGCTGCTGTGTGTCCACGATGTTTCTTCAGTCACATGTCTGGCACCTCACCTGGGATGGCTCATCAGCCAAGGGCTGGCCAGGCAGCTCTCTCTCCCCACCCAGGTGCCAAGCTGACCTTCCTCCCAGCTTAGTGGTCTGAGGAGGGAGAGTTTTTTTTACATAGTAGCTGGTTTCCTCTGGCTAAATACTTTATACATCCAGGTAGAAGTTGCAAAGCTGTTTATAACCTGTCATTGAAAGCTCCAGAATGTCACTTCCACAGCATTCTACTGGTGAAGCAAGGGAGGAAGGCTAGCCCAGACTCAGAGTCTTCTACTTCTTAGTGTTCTGTGTGATTCTTCCTCAGATAACAGCCAGGCTTCCAGAAGATGAATCTGGCTACAGCCTACAGGGTAGGCTGGAAGACAGCAGGGAGACATGTAGGAGATTGTCTCACTGCTGTGCTTTTTGTGCATTTTAAAACTTCCCACTCATCTCGCCCCCCACCCTCCTCCAACATCAGAAGGATGGGGGGAGGGGGAGTTGGCACCCTTGGTTTGCTTGGTCATCCTGAGCTGTTCACCGCTCTAGAGTATTTCTAGGCCTGTTCATACAAGCTGAGTCTGATGGAGCCTTTCACACTTGGAAACACTTCTGTGATGAGAGGATCCAGAAAATCCACCCAGGGGTGTGAAGACATCTGTGGAATCCAATTCTCTTCCTCTTGGGTGAGAACAGCAGAGTAAGTCAGCACCATGGTCAGCTCCCGTCCTCTTCATCCTTTGGGGGCTTAGCCAATTTGGAATTCCTGGAGCTATCCCCTGAATGGAAGGGAAGAAGTCCCTCTCAAGGAGCTCTTGGTCTAAGAAAAAAACTCAGATCCTGCTCCAGGGAGGGGAGCGGGCTGTAAGAGAAGAGAGCTCACAAGGAGTCTCCAGTCTGGTACAGAAAGTGGGAGACATACTTGCCAAAGTCATGACATATGAGATTAAAGGCAGGGGTGGAGAGAGAGGTAGAAAGGAAACTAACATTTGCTTAACACTATGCTAGGCACCAATTGGATGAAGTCCTCACGGTAGAAAGTCGATAATATTATGCTGAGGAATAATATTATACCTATTCTTATAGGTAAGGATACAGAGGATTGGAAGAGAAAAGCAGCTACCCCAAATCTCTTAGCTTGTTACTGCAAGAGCCAAGGCTTAAACCCAGGTCCACCTGAATCTAGGCTCCAAGCTGTCTTTCACCAATCCATGAGATCCTGGGAAGCCGGGCACCATCCTGGAGGGTGACACCCAGCAGGGGCTCAATAAATGCCAAATTATTGAGAGAATGAATAAAAGCCCAGAGAGTAGATTGGGTGAGTGTGCAAATAGCCTGAGAGGGATGCATGACATGCTGCATTCAGGTGCTGGCCTGCAGAGGAACAACAGGTGGTCCTGTCTCCTCTCCCCCAGAGGGAGTAGACCATTTTACCCAGGTCATGAGATGAGTTGAGCTGAGAGGCTCACCCTGTAGCATACAGCCTTAGCTGAACCTTCCATCCTGCCCCACACAGAGGGAACAGTCTCCTCCTCACCTGCAAGCTCAGGTAGGCATGTCGGAGGCATGGCACATTCTCTCCCATCCATGGTTCATTTGCTCAGCAACAGTCATGAAGCCACTGGTGGCATCCCTGATGGGCCTGGACATGTCCAGACCTGTGATGGCAAATTTGAGCCGGGGTCATGTTCTGAGTTAGTCTGGCATTAAGAAAAAGACACAAAGGCTTCTTGAAGAAGGAAGGTAGATCAAATGGGGGAAGGGGCACTTCAGTTAAACCTGAGGAAGACTCCAGGGTGGGTGGGGAAACCTCACTGGAGAGCCGATGCCTGTGGAGAGGGCAGGGAAGTTTGAGGGGGCCATTCTGATGCAAACCTGTGGGAAAATAGAGGGATTACCAGGTGCCACTCATCCAATCCTCAAATGTCAGAGCTGGAAAGGTCTTTAGGGAGCACATTTCTCAGACAGACCTCCCCCTTTACAGATGGAGTTTCTGAGGCCCAGGGAAGGGTTGGGAGAGATGAAGTTGACACACCAAGGAGGGGTCGGCTGGGCCTTAGAACTCACTTGTCTTGACCCTGCCCTACGCCAGGCACCCGACCAGAGTCCTCTCCATGACTCCTTGCTCTGATCTTGCCCCCTCAGCTGTAGGATTTTCCCATAGACCAGCACAATTTTGCTATATCTTATTTCATGAAACCACTTCAAACCCAGTCTGCTGCTGGCCCTGGGGCCCTCCAGTGAAGACACAGTAAAGAAGATTTTCATGAAAGGTATTCAGTGGCACACAAAACTGACAGACCATAAGACTACTTGAGGACAAGAGGCTCTAGCTCCCTTGAAGCGATTTTTTCCTGTATTTTCAAGACACTGGACTCTAGAGCCCCATGATCTGGATTCAAGGCCTATTATTTTCTGAGAGAAGGACTTTGAGCAAATTATTCTTTGTGGCTTCATTCCCCGTGTGTGAAACGAGGACAATGTTTTCAACTGTTTCCTAAGAGGTGAAGTAAAATAAGTGAGTGCTTATAAGGCATTTGGAAGAGTGCCAGGCATATACTATATGCTCAGGAAATGTCAGCTAATGTTATCAGCATGGTGGGGGTGGAGGTGGGGTCAGAGGAGTCTGGCTCAGCAGAGACCTGGGACTGGCAGGAATGGAAAGCTCTCGGCAGGCACTGGAATTTAGTGGTCTGCAACTCTAGAATTTAGGCTCTAGATCTGCGACTCTAGAATTGAGGCTCTAGGTCCAGTCCAGTCAAGCAAGATCCACTCTATGGCGTTGGGAAAGTAACCTCAAGTAGGTAAGACAAACCTCAGTTTACCCACCTGGAAAATGAAATAATGGTACCAAGAAACACCTAATTTGTTCTCCTAGCTCTAAGGCTCTGGGGCTCAGTGGCTGTGATTCCTGGTACCCTGAAGAGAATTTAGCTCAACAGGCCTTCTTTACCTTCCTCACCCAAACACAGAAGCATTTAGAAGTTCCAACATTATAGTTATTCTATTGTCCTCCATCCCACTCTGAAGGATTCTGTAATGGATCCCGGAGCTGGGACAGCCAGGTTGGGTCATCAGAGCTGACCCAGTTATCAAGGCAGAAAGCTTGTCTGAGGATCCCTGGGCTGGCCATTACCTTATCATCACCCTCCCCTCAGGTCCCACCTTCCATACTCAGGTACCAGTCACCTTGGCCCCCAAGCCTGGAGATGGTGGGGAGCCCGTCAGAGAGGCAAAGCAGACACTTCCCTAAGTGACGGACAGGGCAGCCCTGCGCCAGCTGCTCCCTTCATCTGAGCTGGAGTGGATCTGACAGTCTGGGAGGCAAGGATGAGGGCTGCTCCCCTTCCCAGCTGGCCCAGCATGAGATCAAGGGACAGGACTGTCAGCATGAGTTTGGAAAGTGCCACTAGACTGACTCTGACAAGGACTTTGGGGACCTACGTGGAGAGGGTGGTTCAGAGCAGCTTTTGCTTCCTCCTTCCTTCTGTGCTTGCTTGGGCAGATCCCACCTGCCTGTACGGGCTGCCCAGAAGGCCCGGGCCAGGTAGGAAGCAGGCCAGGCATATACTGCCCCTTGCCCTCTCCTAGCTGTGTGGCCTGGGGAAAGTCATCCCCTTTTTGGAGACTTATTCTCTTCATCTATAAAATGGGGGTCCTAACGGGACCCACTTTAGCAGCTTTGGGGAAAGTCCAAGAATGAACACGTAGCAGCTAATACTTACATGCTCTCACAATATGCCAGGCCCTGTTCTGGGTACTGTATGTGTGTGTGTGTGTGTGTGTGTGTGTGTGTGTGTGTGTGTATACTTTATTTAATTACCACAACAGTTTTTTGAAGTAGACACAGAGAGATTAAGAGACTTGCTTAAGGGAACACAGCTAGTCAGAGCAGAGCCAGCATTCAAACCTAAGAGCTCCAGACTTGACTCCTTGCCACTCCCCTGGGGTGAGAGTTTCTAGAACAGGGTCTGTAGAAGCTTGACCAATATTAACTCTGCTCCGCCATCCCCTTGCTGATGCAGACAGGGCTTTCTCGGGGAGGAAGGCTGCGGCCAGCTCTGCTGCAGGAGAACAAAAGAGCAGAGATGTTCTGGAAAGCTGTTTCTCTGACTGGGTTTCAGTGGTACCAAAGAAAGGTCAGCAGCAACCCGAAGGCTTCTCAAGCTGCCCAGGACTGACCTGCCTGGGTCTTCCTCAAGCTCCTGAATCAGAGAGTTTAAAGCCTCATAACTGAAGGGGAAGTGTTTCTTTAAGCCCATGAGAATATAGAAGATTTGCATGCTGACTATATCACCATCAGCATTTGTTTTAAACACCCCCAAGAGCTCGGACCTTCATAAACCCCATCACCAGCCAGGATGTCCCACAGACCTCTGCTCTGGACCCCAGCATCCTTGAAAGGCTAACCCCCTCAAAACTTACTTCAGTCCAGACAGGGGAACAGGAGGTCTCGCCACCGAATGGTTTGGGATGCCCAGAGATGATGCCTTATCATCCCCGGAGCATCCCCGACTTCCAGAAGGGACCATTAAGTTAAAAAAACTAAAAACCAGGACCATGATGAGCATGAGGTCAAGGGTCATTTTCTCTTAACTACCCTCCTGTGCCAACCCAAGGGAGGGAACAAATGTGTCTGAGGAGAGGGTTCAGGGCCCACAGCAGCTCAAGGCTCTGACCTGGAGACTAGAGCCTGTCTCTGGGCGCTCAGGTGAGATTGGTACAAGTAAATGTCAAGGGCATCTTAATGGGGGAAGGTGCGGAGGAGGACGGCAGCAGCAGGAGCAGGGAGACTCAAGGAGGGGAGGAAGCAGGGGCTCCTAGCCCGTGGAAGCACGCGACGTATTTGCTCCTCAGGAGACATGCATGAGATCCTCTAAGGGAAAAAAGCAAACTCCTGCTGTCCCTTGGGCCCCAGGGCCTGGGAAAGGCCAGCTGTGGTGATCCAACCCCAGGCTCTGGTGGGGCTGGTGACCACCGCCCTGGCCCAGCTCTGGATGTGGTTACCTACTAGCTCCATAACTTCGTCTGTAGGACGATGACGAGAGCTGATGTTTGCCAGGCACAGTGCCCAGCCTGGAGGTGTACCCATCCGTTTCCCTGACTCACGCAGCACGGGCACTGATGCCACCCTTACGCCCCTGTTAACATAAAAAAAACTGAGGCCCAGAGGGACCAAGGGACCTGTCCAGAGTCACAACACTAAGAAATGGGGGAACCGTGGTGCAGACTGAGGACTGAGCAGCTTGGGAGCCGCCATCCTTCACCAGCCCCTCCCCCACCACCCAAGTCGGGACGCCACGGGCCACCGATGGGCTGGCTTTGCAGACGTGCCCCCAGCCCACTCCGGGCGGGCACGCAGGGCCTGGTCTACTGCTCTGCCACCTTGAAATTAATGAAGTTTGAACACGGAGCCCGATGTCTTCATGTTGCACTGGTTTCTGCAAAGTAGGTAGCCAAGTTGGCCTCTTGATGTTAAGATGATTTGGGAGGGAAATTATGAAATTCAGGGACAGGGTTGGGGCTCCTGGCCCCGTGACCCGGCCAGCATAGCTGTGCAGGCAGGGAACAGGGAGCCCCTGCATGCGCACCCCCTCGAGGGAGGCAGTCCTGCTGAGACGCCAGCACCCGTGACGTGAACCCCACCCCTCACTTGTGTGGCTGAGCTCCCGCTCTGCACAGGCTGGTGGACCCATGCATGGGCGAGCCTATGCTGACAGCCCCTGCCTCGGCACCATGTGGCTCCCCACGCTGGGCGTCAGGTGGGGCCCTGTGAGCCGTCACCCCACTCCTGGCGACGGGCACCTCTCAGAGACACTGCCAACGCCTCTCAGCCCAGCCTCGGGCTCTGGGGCAGAAGATGAGACTGGTGCAGGTCACACAGTCAGGGAGTGCACGGCTGAGGCTCACGCCCAAGTCTCCCACCTGTAGCCAGGCTCTCTCTGGCCTCACGCCCGCCACCTGCCCTCCCTTTGTCCTGACATCTGCCCGGAAAGGCAGCTGGGCTGGTAGGACACTGCCATCCCCAGAATGTCCCCCGAGGCCCGGGGCCTCAGGCTCTGAGTCAGCATGAGGCTGGCTGTCTCACCAGGAGTGTGTGACAGCAGAGGTAGGAGGAGGGCTGGGTGCGGAGGACACGAGCCGCCACTTATCTACCTATTTATCTGCCTGCCTGGCAACCTGCCTGTCTGCCTTTCCTTCTGTCTTGTATGTATTTATCTGTCAATCTATCTTTCTGTCTGTCTTTTCATCTATCACCTGTCTCTGCGTGTGTGTGTCAGAGCTGCCCACGGCCTTCACTCACTCGCCCGCTTCCCCAGGGAACCCAAACCTGTTGGCGGCCTCCGCAACTCCATGGTCTCGCTCCTTCCTCAGGCAGCCCCTGAAACCCCACCCAGGCCCCGGAATCACAGCTGCCCCTGACACAGCGCTGCAGAGAATCCTACAATCTCGTAGCAACATTATGATCACGGAACAGCCTTGGTGATCCGGCATCCACCACGCAGGCTCTGCGCTCCTGTATTCACTCAGCAAACGTTTTCTGAGCATCTGTCACATGCCAGGCGCTGCGATGAGGTCCTGATATTAGGATGTAGACAAGGCAACCAAGGTTCCTGAGGAAATGAGTTTTCACTCTGGGCCAAACATAGAAGATGTCCCTGTTTTACAGGTGAGAGCCCAGACTCCAAGAGGCGGGATGACTTGGCCCAAGCCATGCACGGCCCATGAGAGGCACGGCCACATCCTAGCCTGGCTGGCTGCCTCCCCAGCTGGGCTGCCTTCTCCCCAGGTCATAGGTGATGGGCAAGCTTTGCCCGGAAAGGCCTTGCAGAGCTGGGGAGGGTGCGAGGGAGGCAGGACCACATGGTTCTGTGGCCTCAGCTGTTGGCAGATCCAGATCAGCCCCCAGGGCCACGCCCATCAGCGACTCAGCTCTCCACTCAGCCTATGACTCTGCAGCACCACGCTCAGGAAGGAAGGCTGTGTGGCCCTGGCATCTCTCCAGAAGTGAGCCACAGGCCTGGGCAAGGCAGGGGGTGGGGCAAGGGATGGCCTCAGTGTGGTGAGGATGGGGGCAAAGGTCATCCATGGCCCTCCACCCCTGTCCCAGCACCTCAGAGAGCGTGAGAAATCTTTCCTGAATCGGGCTCTGACAACAAGTCAATTTGGTCTAGAGCAAGGGTCCACAGACTTCGCGTCTGGAGTTGTAAATATTTTTGGTTTTACAATCATGCAGCGTCTATTGCAAAGACCCACCTGGACCAGCAGTGGGAAAGCAGCCACACACAATCTGTACACAAACGAATCTGTGTTCAAGGGGTCCTTCCTTGATGAAAGCAACACTTCAGGCTGCGGTTTGCGGACCCCTGGTCTAGAGCCCATCCCAGGTAGCAACAACAATAATCATAACGAGAGCTGGCATTTATTGAGCACTGACTGTGTACCAGATCAGGTGCCATAGTCATCTGAGGAACTTGGGACTATCATTCTTTTGAATTTACAGTAGAGGAAATGGAGGCACAGAGATGCTAAGTAAGTCACTTGTCCAAGGTACCCTGGCCAGTAAGTGGCAGAGCTGGTCCAAAAGATCTGCTTCATATCCACCCAACCAGTTGCTCAGAAGCTTGGCATCAGCTCTTCCTCCCACACCCCACATCTAACCCATCAGCAGATCCTATTGACTCTACTTTTAAAATATGTTCCCAACTTTCTGGGGCACCTGGGTGGTTCAGTCAGTTAAGCATCTGCCTTCGGCTCAGGTCATGATATTGGGGTCCTCGGATCGAGCCCCAGATTGGGCTCCCTGCTTAGTGGGGAGTCTGCTTCTCCCTCTCACTCTTCCTCTGCACCTCCCTCTAGTTATGCTCTCTCTCCTCTCAAATAAATACATGAAATCTTTAAAACTAAATAAATGAAAATAAAATGTCCCAATTCTGAAGTCTGCTCACCATCCCCCTGCAGCAATCTGGGTCTGAGCCCCCATCCCTTCTCACCTAGCTGGTTACTGCAACAGCCCCTCCCCACCCACCCCCTGCAGTCTGTTCTCTACGCAGCAGCCTGAGACACCCTTTACACATGGAAGTTACCACACTGGATGCTTATCAGGTGGATGGACACCCTTCAGCCTGCTCCTCACTCCGCACAGCTCAAGTGGTGGCAGGCTCTGTCCCTGCACCTCCTGTTTCCTCTCCCACATCGCCCCCACTCCCCTCTGCTCAGCCACTGTCTCCTCCTCACCATTCCTGGAACATGTCAGCATTCTCCTTCCCCAGGGCCTTTGCACTGGCTGTTTCCACTGCCTGGCAGTTTCCTCCCCCGACATCCACAGGGAGCCTCCCTTACTTCCTTCGAGTCTCTGCTCGAATCCCACCTTCCCAGTGAAACCCTCCTTCACCTCCCGTTTTAATTCCGCACCTCACCTTCTTGCCCCTCACTCCCGCCCCCCTTACCTTGCTCTGCTTTACCCTCTCCTATGTCACAGATTACCTTGGCCGCATTACAGAATTTAGTTACTTGTTGTTTTTATTAAATTCTGTGCTAGAATATGACTCTGCAGGGCAAGGTATTGTTTGCTGTACCGCTGACACATCCCAGACCCTCCGGCAGTGCCAGCCCACGGAGGACACTCAATGATATCTGCTGAATGGCTATGTGAATCCAGCCCAAGCCCTCCTCATCCAGTGCCTGCTGCTTCCTCAGCCTCTGCATGCAGAGAAAGAGCTGACGGGCCACATGTCAAGGAAATGACACTTTTGTTGGATGCCCTAGAGAATCCCTTGAACTTGATATGCCAGCCCCCTGAGCAGGAGTGTCCACACTGGGTTTTTCCTGGATGAGCCCAGAATAAGACAACATTGTTTGTGTGTTTTTATTTGAACACACAAACCAGGCTAGTCCTCAAGGTTTAGGTCCTTTGCCTCCATGGGAGGCAGGAAGAGAGACTCCTCACTCCCTTTGCACAAAGTGAAGCAGAAGAAATCCAAGCTGCATCTGGTGACCTGCAAAAGGGACTCTGCAGACATTGATGGGGACAATGAGGCGGCTGTTCATGCAGCTTGGTTAAAGCCAAAATCTGGTTTCTACCTGGCTACTAGGACAAGAGGGTAAGGCAGGAGAACCTGCGTCACTCCCAAACAGGCATTTTTTATCCAAGGCTGATGTGGATCCCAGCCTCAGGCAGATTTGGAATGGCAAGCTCATTTAGCTACTTAATTCTTGTCCCCCTGGGGGTAGCTCGGGCTGTCCCCTTCTGGTCTGAGTCCTGTTAATGACCCATTGGGTTGCCTTGGACAAACTGCCTCACCTTTCTGGGCTCTGATTTCCCTAATCCTAAAGTGGATCTCATCTATGGGATCTGGGGTTCTATGGTTCTGGGGTTCCATATGCAATCAATTCCCCATAATCTGGTATGGATATTAATCTGGCAGGGAAAGGGGGTGGAGATTCCCCATAGTATGCTTTGGACACAGAAGCTGGAAACTCCATCTGAATTTCGTTTCCGTCCCTCGCCAGTGACACAACTTTGCCGCCCAGGCCCTCCTCCCAGCATCAGTTTCTACATCTGTAAAATGGGGCTAATGATTCGACTTCAGGTCATCAGAATTAGGTGAAATGATGTGAATTAAGGGCAGACTGGAGGTGGATAACTATTATTACTACACAGAGAGGGGGAATGCCCCATAGAGGATGAGTGTGACACTGAGGGTGACCTTGGGTCTCAATCTGGGGCAAGAAAGCTACTGCACTTGCCCTTGTAGGTCTAAGAACACACACGCCCCTCTTCCAGGGAAATACAGTATTTTTGCTGGGAAGCTGCAAGAGGCCACAAGGTAAAACAAGGCACGCTGTCTGCCGCGCTTTGCACTGTGTCAACTCAGTTCAGCCGGAATGACATTTCCCGGCATCCCCTTCTCTGCGGTTCTCGGAATGAGCCCTTAGGATATTGGATCAGAGTGGAAAAAAGCGAGTGTCAGAGCAGGCCAAATGCATTGACGTGGGTGTAGTAAGCAGAAATTCTGGATTCAGTGTGTTCGCTCGAGCAGCTGGGACCAGCTCTGTTTGTTTGGTTGATGGACTAAAACCCTGGATGCAAAGGTGGCCTCCACTAAATGGAGTTCCAGTGCCAGCATTTCCCCGGTAGATGGTAGAGGGGAGTATCCAAAGGCTTAGGGATATTGAAATGTTGAAATGGATTTATCACGCAAGACCTGTTCGTCCACCCCCGACAGGTGTGGGCCGCCAAGTGAGCTGCTCTGCCAGTTGGTCTGTGGGGCCCAGAAGGGCTGACGTTATGTGAAGGGTCTGCGGTGGGTAGGGATATTGTACCAGACTCAGGCAGGCCCCACCAGCGAATAATAGCAGAGGCCCTTAAGGTTTCAGAGAAAAGCCGTGCTACTCTCAGGAGGTAATTATTCTCTTTCTGAGAAGTGGCTTCTGGATTGCCATTGGGCCTTGCTAGGCACTGGAAGCTTGATTGTGGGCCCCAAGTTAACATGCCTTCTGAGCTGCTCATCAATGAACTGAGTGTTGTCTGAGCAACCAAACCATCAAATTGAGCATTCGCAGTGGCAATTTCATCATTGAATGGAAGTGGCACATAGATCAGATCAAGCAGCTCAAGAAGACTCAAGTAAGTCTCCTGATCCAATACTTCAAATGCCCCTCTCTCCTGCTCAGGCTATGTTACTTTCTCTCTCTCAACCCAAACCTATGACCTCATGTGGAATTCGCTGACAAGTTGACTGAAGAAGAAAAAAGGGGGGACACCCGGGTGGCTCAGATGGTTAAGCCTCTGTCTTCAGCTCAGGTCATAATCCCAGGGTCCCAGGATCAAGTCCCACACTGGGCTCCTCCCTCTCCCTCTACTGTTCCCTCAGCTTGTCCTCTTCCACTCTCTCTCTCTCAAATAAATAAAATCCTTTAAAAAAAAAAAAAAAAGAAGAAGAAGAAGAAGAAGAAGAGGGGCACCTGGGTGGCTCAGTGGGTTAAAGTCTCTGCCTTCAGCTCAGGTCATGATCCCAGGGTCCTAGGATGGAGCCCTGCATCAGGCTCTCTGCTCAGTGGGGAGCCTACTCCCCTGCCCCCCCGCACCTGTCTGCCTGCTTCTCTGCCTACTTGTGATCTCTGTCTGTCAAATAAATAAAATCTTTTGAAAAGAAGGTGGAGGAGGAGGAGGAGGTGGAGGGGACGAAGGGGAAGAGGAGGGGGTGCGGGGGAGGAGAAGAAGAAGAAGGAGAAAGAGAAGAAATGTTCCAGTTTGCAGGAGGTTCTGCATCATATGAAGGCGCAACCCGCCAGCCCTACCCTTGGAGCCAGAGGTCAAGGAAATCCTATCCATGGCAGGACTTTGATTATTTAGCCTAGGAAGAGAGATGGCCATAGGTATACATCTACACTGATATATGGGCTGTGGCTAATGGGCTGGCTGACTCGTCAGGCACTTGGAAGAAACGTAACTGGAAAATTGGTGAAATGCGGCCTTGGGGAGAAGCGTTATGGCCAGAACTTGCAGAATGGGCAGATTGGGTGAACAGATCTGTGTTTGTGTCAATGTGCATCAGAGTCACTTCAGTGGAGGGGGATTCTAATAAGTGGATAGGAAAAGTGGTCCATTTTGTGGATTTCAGCCAAACTCTTTCCCAAGACCTCTCCATCCTTACCTGTGGGCTTATAAGCAAAATGGCCATGGAGGAAAGGACAGAGGTGATGCAAGGGCACAGCAAACTGGACTTGTGCTCATCGAGGCTGAGCTAGCTACAGTCAAGCTAAGTACCCAAGCACCAACTACAGAGGCCAGCACTGAACCCTCAATATGGCACCCAATATGGCCCATGTTCACTAGTCACTAACTCACTAGTCTTACCATGATCTTCATCACCGTGAACCAGCTGATCTGACTGAATGGTGGAATGGCCTTTTGAAGGCTTGGTTACAGTACCAGCCTTATGGCAACATCTTGAGGGCTCGGGCAACATCCTCCCGAAAGCAATCTATGCTCTAAAATCAGCAGCCAATACACAGTGCTATTCATCTCATGGCCAAGATTCCCAGGCCCAGGAACTGGGGTGGAAATGAATATGGCTCCTCTCCCTATTATCGTATATAATTCACTAGCAAAACTTTTGCTGTCTCTGGGACTTTAGGTGTGCTTGTCCAGAAATCTTAGTTCCCAAAGAAGGAATGCCTGCACCATGAGGCATAATGGCCCCCTGAAATTAGAGTTGAGATTTCTTTGTGGCTACATTGGGCTCTCCTGGTCAATGAATCCATGGGCATAGAAGTGGGTCTCCAGACTGGCTAGAGTGATTGATTCTGAATATCAGGGGAAATTGGGCTGCTGTTGTCCAATGAGGATAAACAGGAAGATTCCCTGAATTCAAGAGACCCCCCTGAGGCACCTTTAAGTATTCCCATGTCCTGTGATACAAGCAATTAAAAAACATAATCGCCCTTAAAAATTTTTTTAAAAGTTGAATCACTATTTGCACATCTGAAACTAATATAACACTGTATATTAATTAACTACACTGGAATTAAAATAAAAACAAACAGGTGAACACAACCACCCATAATAGGTAAGACAGCTAATGGTCCAGACCCTTAAGGAATGAAAGTTGGGTTACCCCAACAGGCAAGGAACCATAACAGGTCAAACCTACCACTGAGGGCGAGCAGAATATGAAATGAGTAGTGGAAGAAGGAAATTATAAATACCAGTTATAATCACATACACAACCTGTTGAAAGAAGGAGGAAGAGGACAGACCGGAGAGTTTCTTCTTTATTCTGTATGACAATTTTTGTATGGAAGCTAATTAATTCTCCTGCCTCCCTTGTCCTGATTCCCCTACCACCTCAAATAAGATTATTCTTATTCGAATAACTTAACAGTTGCTAACTGATCATTCAGTATTTAAATGACAGACTGCCCACCAAGGATTGTGACCTGAAGATAAAGGAACTTTGTATCTTCTTTGGGGAGGAAGGTTAGTGTGTTTTAGATTATACCAGGGGTAGCTCTATTACATTAGAAAGAAGCACGATTCTGGTCTGATGTTTTATTTTTTCTATTGAAGTATGACTGATATTCATTTCAGGTGTACAACATAGCGACTGGACAATTCCATATAATCACAATACTCATGATAAGTATAGTCACTGCATAAAGTTATTACAGTACTTCTGAGTGTAATCCCTATGCTGTACTTCTCATGTCTGCTATAAATCTTAATTTGGAAGTTCAGTATGGTTAAAGAGGTGTGTCCATGTGCCAGGCTGACATGGGGGACCGATGATCATACCGAGTCAGTTTAACGAAGCTGGAACTACATTTCCAAGAATCCTTTCCCCTTCTGGCTCTGAGTTTGGTTAGCAGTAGAGTGATTTGTTTGGGACTGGGATCAGAAGGCAGGAGTGAAGTGAGGCAACAGTCAGGCTTGCCCATCGGTCAGTGTAGGATCAGCACATGGCTCCTCTCGTAGGGGTAGAGCAGCAACTGGGCCCACGGCAACACTAGCTCCTGGCACATCACCTCCTCCAGCATCCCCAGGTCCTAGGCAGGGTGCTGTGAACTCTGACATAAAGAATGTCAGCTTCTTTGCAGGTGAGGAGCTGGGAGATGCAGAGGCCTGCACGAGTTCCAGAGCATCACTGTGGGTTCTTACAGATGTCATGTTTGCTTTACTGCATTTCTTTTTTTCCAAGCTGCCTGCCTGGCTGTCTTCAGGATAAACACTAGATGCAGAGGCAACAACTCTACACAGACTGTTAAACCAGGCCCCACAACTGTGTGAGATCAAAACCCTATAACAAATCCTTCACCCTTTAGTAGTCTTCCTGGTTCTCTTTCCTTGTCCTACTCTTAACTAAGACCGTGTCTTAGGTGAGGCTCCCTGCAGGTAGAGCCTGAGACTGTAATTCCAATGGAAGTGATTTCCAGAAGGACAGCCTGCAGGAGAAATCTGAGAGTGGGTGAAGTAGGATGGGGGTAGGGGCGAAGCTAAATAAGGAGTGGGGTCAGCTGGAATCTAGCTTCTATCCCCTGGGGAGTCCTGGAGTGTGAAAGACATCCCAGAGTTGTCCTACCTTGAGGGAAGCGGGTCAGCTCTGTTATCCATCATTATGCACTAGCGATTTCCTAGGGGAATCCTTGGAGGAGGGGCAATCTTCTAAGCTTTTCCCCCAAAATGGCTCCTGGAGGCCAAGGGCAATTCTCTGGGGAAAAGGGCAGCTGTGTGCTGTTAGATGTCAGCCTTCTCGGCAGCTGGGATGGGTGGGCTGGTCTGGAAAAGACGATCTGATAAACAACATCCACTGCGTCTTTTTCATTACAAAGGACATGGATTCAAATCCTGATTCCACGACTTAGTGCCTCCCTAAGTCCCATGGGGATAACAATACAGCATAACATATGTAAAGTTGCTTAGCACATGGCTGGGCACATCACAAACATTTAATGAATGTTACTATCATTGAAATTACTATACTACTAAATAATAACAATAGTTTGAGTGTCTGGGTGGCTCAGAGGGTTAAGCATCTGCCTTCGTCTCAGGTCATGATCTCCAGGTCTTGGGATCAAGGCCCACATCTAGCTTCCTGCTCAGTGGGGAGTCTGCTTCTCCCTCCGCCTCTCCCCCCTTGTTCATGCGCATGCTCTCTCTCCCTTTCTTCCTCTCTCTCTCTCTCTCTCTTAAATGAATAAATGAAATCTTTAAAAAAAAATAATAGCTTAAAGAGTAGGATCATAAGTCTGGGCTCTGGTCCCGGATCAACAACCTACTGTTTTCTATTTCCTCTATTGTAAAATGGAAATAACTGGGTACTAGTACCTGCGTTCCCTACCCTCCAGGGTCTTTGAGGTAGACATGCCCCATATCTTAATTCCTAGAACTGGTGAATATATTACACTACATGGTAAAAGGGACTTTGCAGATCTTGAGATGGGAAGATCCTCCTGGATTCCAGGTGGACCCAATGTAATCATAAGAGGGACAGTAGAAGCGGAGTCAGTACTAGGAAATGTGAGAATGAAAGCAAGAGGCTGGGCTGATGGAGGCAGGGGTCACGAGTCAAAGGAAGAGGCGCCTCTAGAAGCTGAAAAAGGCAAAGAAACGTGCTGTCGCTCAGAGCCTCCAGAAGGAAACAGCTCTGCTCGCACCTTGACTGGCTGATTTCAGACCTCTGATCTTTAGGACTGTAGGAAATGTTGTTTTTAGCCACTGGGTTTGTGGACATTTATTCCAGCAGCCATAAGAAACTAATATGGGATCTCATGAGACAATGTGTCTGTCATGACCACAGGACCTGTTCATCACTGCAGCCATGACTCTAGACTTAGGTCATGAGAATTAAGAAAACAGGCTGGAGGGATCACAGGATATTTTATTGGCATATGCAGAATCATGGGAGGAGGCAATGCCCAAGCCAAGCTTGAATCAGAGAGACTTTCACAAAGATTGTGTAGGCTCCAAAATTACAGAAACCTTTCAAGTCCCTTCCCACCATTTTCATCTCCTCCTCAACACGCCACCAAAACCACCCACATCCATATGACAGACTCAGAGAGCTGGAGGAAGAGGACACATCAGCCTCTCTGCTGGGATGCCTTCCCTCATTGCTTATATCTCAAATAATCCAAACCAGATTCCTCCATGTCCTTCCTGCATCAAACCACAGAGATCCTCATTGTAGGTTAAATATGCCAAAAGTGACAGAGGGGACAGGCTTTGCCCACTCACAGCCTCTTCCTCCAGCAGGCTGGGACTAGGCACTTCTCATGGAAGCATGTTTGATTAGCAGAGAAAATAAAACTTTATTAGCTATGTAACAACAAGGACAAATAGCTGTTATATGGGTGTCTGTCCATCAATATGCCCCTTACCCACCTTGCAAGATGTTGCTTATGCTTAGCAAGGAATTCAGAAAGTCTGAATATCACCTGTTTGCTCAAATGTTGCTGCTACTTTGACATTAATGTTAGAGCTCTTTATGACTAAGGACAATATAATTCAACAAGGATGCTACACTTACACTGGTCTGGCCTTTAGTCTATACATTGGTCAGATTTCCACTATACCAATGCTGTGTAACAAACATCTCCAAGTTTTCAATGACTCATGATGCCAAATAGGTGTTTCATACTCATAGACCTATAGATCATCTAGAGTTCAGTTGATGTGGGCTGAGTTAAGGTGGGCCAGGCTGACTCCAGGCTAATTTAAGTGGAAACCAAGTTTGTTCCATGTGTCCTTATTCTAGGACCTCTGGTCTCAGACTTTCTCAGTCTTCTGAGAACAGGAGCTCAATGGTGCGGCAGGAGCTGGCTGTGGCTCTAAAGATATTCTCTTAGAGTAAACATACAATTATTTCCACCCACACTCTATTGGCCAAAGCAAGTCACATGACTAAGTCTAGAGTCAATGGGAAAGTATATTCTTCCCACAGGGAAGCCATGGGTAAGGCAGGAAGGAAAGGAGAACTGAGGGAAAACAATACAATATAACACAGTCCAGAAAGAATCTTTGATATGTGTCCTATCACCCATCTCCCCACACATCCTCCCAGACCAAAACTGTCCCAGAAACAAATGCTTGCTGACATCCTCTTCTCCCAACTTTTTGGGGTCCCCACCATGTTTCTACAAGGAAGAGGTTGCCACATGGAGACATCATCTCTAGACAGAAGAGACTCCAAAGAGCATCTTCGGTGAGAGAGTCCTTGAACATTACCTCATACTAACAATTCTATGTACAGATGGGGAAGATGGGACCAGGACAGGTGCCAGGTCTTGTCCAATGTCACAGAGACATTCAACTCAGGGGATCCCAAGTCAGCTTCCCCAGGCTCTATTTCTCATTCCACCATTTCTTAAGGTGTAATCTTGGGTAGATTACCATAATCTCTCTGTACTGATTTTCTCCTTTATAAATGGGGAAAATAGTAGCTCCTACCTCATAAAGTTATTATGAGGATTGAATGTTGAAACACTTTGAACAGTAAATGATAGGTACCCAATAATCAGTAGCCACTGTCATTATAATAATTCTACAAATAGTCATTATTACAATAATTCACTCCCATGCCAAGAAGGATACAGAAAGAAATAAGCAAATTCACCATCTGAAATGTTCTTCAAGTAGAGGAAATCACAAGAGGCAGAGGGTGGGTCTAATTTTGCCCAGAATGGGAAGAAAAAAGACTAGGAACACTTCCCAAAGGAGGTATAATCTGAACCCAGTCTCAAATAGTGTATAGAAAGTTTTCCAGATGGATAAGAGGGTAAAAGTGATTCCTGTAAGTGGGGGGTGGGGGGGGAGCATGTGCAAAGGCCCTGAGGTATGAAAAGATAGCTCAAAGTGTGTTTGGAAAGCAAGAGCAAGTCCAACTCGCTGCAAGTCCTGTTAGAGAGTGACAAGAGGAGGGCAGGGGTCAGATGCTGGAAGTTCAGAATGCCAAGTAAGAATTCCTCCTATTGGCCTGTGTCCTCAAACTTTCCCTCATAAGAAGCACTAGAAGCAGATGGAAGGAAATACTGCCTGTAAGGGTCCAGACAAATGCATTTCTTTATGTATTTGAAGTCTCCAGTTTTACCTTAATTTCTATAAATTTGTGTCTTGTTTAATATTATATCCACATTTATTCACTCACTTAACAAACACTTACTAAGTGCCTACTGGGCAGCACTTAGAATACAAGTAAACAAAACCAATGTTCTTGCCCTTGTAGGTCTTTCATTCTAGTCAGGGAGCGAAAAATGGTGGTGGAGAAAGATAGGCAATAAACAGTAATGAGGAGAGATAGATCAATTAGATTGAGCAATAGATAGATAAATGTTTCAGCATGTTAAATGGTGGTAAGTGCTTTGGAAAATAAGAAAATTAGAGCAGGATATGGTAGACAGTCATTAAATTAATGAAGTAATGAGTGAATTAAGATGAATGGACGGAAGGAATGAAGGAAGGGAGGGAGGGAGGGAGGAAGGAAGGGAGGAAGGAAAGAAAGAAGGATACATAGAAAGAAAGAATGGAAGGATGGATGGATGGATGGAAGTATGGAAGAACAAAGGAGGGAAGGAAGGAAGGAGGAAGGAAGAAATAGAGAGATGCATGGATGGGTGGAAGGAAGGTTGGATGGATGGAAGGAAAGAAAGAAGGATACATAGAAGGGAGGGAGGGAGGGACGGAGGGAGGGGAGATGAATGGATGGAAGGAAGGAAGGGTGGATGGAAGGATGGATGGATGGATGGATGGAAGGAAGGAAGGAAGGATGGATGGATGGATGGATGGAAGGAAGGAAGGATGGATGGATGGAAGGATGGATGGATGGATGTAAGGAAGGATGGATGGAAGGATGGATGGATGGATGGATGGAAGGAAGGATGGATGGATGGATGGATGGATGGATGGAAGGAAGGATGGATGGATGGAAGGATGGATGGATGGATGGAAGAAAGGAAGGAAGGAAGGAAGGATGGATGGATGGATGGATGGAAGGAAGGAAGGATGGATGGATGGAAGGATGGATGGATGGATGGATGGAAGGATGGATGGATGGAAGGATGGATGGATGGAAGGATGGATGGATGGATGGATGGAAGGATGGATGGAAGGAAGGATGGATGGATGGAAGGAAGGATGGATGGATGGATGGATGGATGGATGGAAGGATGGATGGATGGATGGAAGCATGGATGGATGGAAGGATGGATGGATGGAAGGAAGGATGGATGGATGTAAGGATGGATGGATGGAAGGATGGATGGATGGAAGGATGGATGGATGGAAGGAAGGATGGAAGGAAGGAACAAAGGAAAGAAAGATGAATGGATGGAAAGATGAAAAGATGGATGGAAGAAAAAAACAAAGGAAGGGAGAAAGGAAGGAAGGGAAAAAGGGAAATGGATTAATGGAAAGAAAGAACAAAGGAAGGAAGGAGGAAGGGAGGGAGGGAGACAGGAAGAAAGGCTAGGTGGTAGGGAAGATTGGAAGCGAGACAATGACAGCACTCACATGTGTCAGCTCCCTGCCTCCTGAGGCTTCCACTCTCAGAGCCGCTGGGGCTGTTCTGCACACGTGGGGTCACGGGAAGGTGAGGCCTGCCAGAGCAGGTTCCCCAGGTCTCACCCATCCCCAAGCAGGTCATCAGCTTGTTACCCGCACTTCAAGTGCAGCTGGATTTCCAAACACGCAGTTGATATAAATACCTTCTGGGCACATAGCAGTTAATGAATAAGTTGGTTAAATTGCAGCAGAGGGAGGGTGCTGCAAAACTGGAGGTGGTAGTGGAGGGCTGGGGAACGTGGCCCTCAGTAACGACGGAAATCCAATCTCTGCAAAAAGGGGAATGATACTCTTGGAATGAGTTTATGATAATCATTGCTTCTGTTGGCAGAACACCCTGGTGGCTTCTCCCAGACACACAGCCGCCTCTAGCCCAGCGTGTCGGGACAGGAGGCAGGAGCCCCGGCTTCCCCGCTCCCACTCAGGGCACATCACCTTACCTCTCTGGGCCTCAGTTCCCTCATTGTGAAAATGCGGAGGCAATCCCCCAGTTTTCCTCGTAGGATCCAGTAAATTAATGGGTGGGAAAAGTTTGGAATCTGTAAAAAGGAAGGGAGGGAAAGAGGAAGGGAAGGAAGGAAGGAAGAAGAAGATGGGGGGTGGATCTATTAATTAAAAAGAAAACTAAGTTACTTCCCACTTTATAAAGCACACAGCAGCGTGGGAGTTAAGAATGGAATCACACATAGCTCAGTTCAAATCCTGATTCTGCTTCTTTCAAACAATGACTTGGGACAAATTGTTTTCTTTCTCCGAGCCTCTGTTTTCTCTTCTGGAAAATGGGGTTGTCCCAGCACCCTCAAGGGATTATTTGGGGGCATTAAAAGAGATCCGACCCTTTTTGCCCAGTGCCTAGTAAGTGCTTTAGGGACACGGGTCTAAAGAGCACTGTTGTCGCTGGTCTGTGGCCCAGCCTCCTGCCCGGAACCAGATGGAGGCTGCTCTACCTTTGGACACCAGGCAGTGGGTGCAAGTGGGAAGGGGTCCATGTGGCATATCATCTGCAGCCCCGGGGGTCTCTTCTAGACCTTTTCTAGGCGAGACAAGAACAGACATAAGGCAGGACCAGTCGGGACAGAGGTGGCCTTGATCTTGCAGGTGATGTAACCACCTGTCCTCCAACTCAGGGAAGAACCAGCGGCTAGATCTTCCAGAACAGGCTCATCCATTGAGGCATCTGGACGCCAGGTGAAGCCCTCAGGCTCAGAGAGGACCCTTCCCTGGGGAGTCCAGACCCTCCGCCCCCTGGGCAGATGCCCATCATGTCCCTGCTGTTCAAGCTCAGGCCCCTGCTGCTCCCGGTGGATGTGGCACCCCCAACGACCTGCTGCCCAGGGACCCAGGGACACAGCTGGTTTGTGAAATGGGCGCCAGAGCCCTGCTCCTGGGCTGTCTTCTCCCTGGACCGATGTTCAACAATCTGTCCTCAGAGGCCCCCTTCTCTGGGTCAGACCCAGCTTTGTTTTGCTGTCCTTACTGTTTTTCCTTTTAAATGCAATGAGATGCAAGCTTCGGGACACTGAGAGACAGAGACCGAAAGGGTCTCATTCTCCTGTGATTTCCTCCAGCACACTGAAGGATTGCTCTATTACACACGCGCCTCCTACCCTCCACCTAACGTTATATGGATGCTGTGAATAAGAGTAACAACGGCTTGCACTTCTGCGGAGTCCACCAGGTGCTGGGCACTCTTCCAAGTGCTTTACCTGCACCAACTCACTTAATCCTCATCAGAGCCTGGTGGGTTTGGGGCCCCAGAGCCAGTGACTCCCATCAGTCAAAGAGGGGCTCCCTGAGCTGCGGGGATGGATTCAAGTGCACCTTCCAGGTGTGGGGGATTGGTCTGACCTCATATATTGCCCTCCTTGGGAGAGAAGTGATGGGCCCCAGAACAACCTGAAATCCCAGGTGCTTTAACACACTGTGAAGTCGCCATGACAAATTTCACTCTGTTCTTCCATAAACTCCATTTTTTAAAACCCCCCAAGGTGATTTCTAAATAAGAAGAAACTTTTCCCAGGTCACCAGGCTTTCGGGCTCCGGCCTCCCATTGCAGAGACACTGTCTGTCTTCCAGGAAGGGATGCCTGTTATTTTTGTGCAACTTGGTTCAAAGCAGGGTCGAGAGTCAGAAGCCATAAATCTCTTCTGCTCCGCAAGAGAAGGAAAAAAAAAAAAAAAAAGACATCGCCTGTTGGTGTCCAAGGGTCTTAGGTCCCTAAAACTGTTTCTGAGGTCTCCTGCAAGAGGGGCAGGTCACCCCCTCGAGGGCTCTCAGCTGGGGGCTGCAGGAGCTGGGCTTGGAGGGCAGCTGTGGGGCTGGAGGCAACCAGCACAAAGCAACAAGCCCAGGACCTCACGCCAGCGATGCCCTGCTCTGTAGGCTGGAGAAACAGGCTGGGCATTGGGGAGCTGCTCCCTCTGTGTAACCTTAGGCCAGGCTGAGTCGCTTCTGAGTCTCAGCTTTCACCTTTGAAAAATGGCAGTAATGTTAGGTTGATCTTGCCCCACTCCGACCTTCTCTGCCCAGCTCCTGGGGCTGTTAAAGGATCACGAGAGAGGAAGGTTGCAGAGATGACTAGAAGACTTAAGCATTCCATTCACACGTAGATGATGACAATTAATGGTGGTGGTGGTGGTGACAGCAGCCTGGCACTTGGAGCCCTCAACCAGAGGCTGGGTGGGGGTGTGTGTGTTAGATCAGCACGCTGTGTGACCCTAGATAATGTACCAAACCTCTCTGGGCTCTGATGTTTGCTCCTGTCACATGCAGATAGATAAGGGGTGTGGGAGGACTCTGAACACATGTTGGCCAGGACTGTCCCCTGCTCAATATTGATTTGACAAGAAGAGCTCTTCTGGCAATGGCCAGAGGGAGACTTTCACCCAGAAGGGTAAACTCTGAGTTAGCCGAAACAGGTGAACCCAAATCCTCACGGTACTCACCCTCATAACAACGACAAAATAAAAGCTCTGTCTTTTAAAGAGAGCAAGAGGCTAAGTACTGCTTGATTTGTTGGCACCTACTAAGTGCCCAACACATAAAAATCGAAGATTATAATAATGACAAGAGTGGCAGCCGAAATACTGAGTAGAAGGTATAAATTACTCATGTGCTGAGCAGGGTACCAAGGACTTCACATGCATTAGCTCACCAAACCTTGCTGCAAAATAATGGGATTCAATTAGTGTTTTTACTATTATTTTCATTCTATAGATAAATAAATTGATGCTCAATAATACACCGTCATTTGGCCAAGGTATCGTGTTGATGAGCGGTGGATGGAAGCCAAGTACGTCTTGGGGAATAAGCCTTCGGATACTAACACTGACAGGCATAGGATTTGTCCAGAAGACAAGGGCAGAGGCGGGGTGGGTGGAGCAGATTCCGCCACTCAGCGTTCCAGGATGGGAGAGCAGAGACAGCATCTGGATGCTGACCACCCAGACCGAGCTGGGCCGAGAGCGGCTACTGGCTCTCCTCCGCCATCAGCCCAGGCAGACTGGGTGGTGGGAGAAGGTACAGAGTCAGGGGCAGGCCAGACAGAGGATCCCAGAGTGGGGGAGGAGGCGGGCGGGGGGGGGGGGCTCCACCCTGTTAGGAGACACGTGACCACAGATCCAGAGCCCGAGTGACCCCTGTGGCCATCCCACACCCCAGGAAAGCCTTGTTAAGGCCATCCTACCTGCCTTCATTCACTCATCTGTTCATTCAGCATGTGTTTTTTGAGCACCCGCTGTCTGTCAGGGACTAGGCTGGGTACTCGGGATGCAGCCATGAACAAGACCAAGTCCCTGCCTACAGCGTGGGGATGGACAACACACAAGACAATGAACTTCACAGGGAGGCAGATGGGTAACCTGCCATGGGGGAACTGCTGGGGGTCAGGGCTGGGGGTTCATGAGCTGCTTGTATGTCTCCTCTCCCAACTAGAATGTCAGCTTCTTGAGGTTCAGGGCCTCGCTGCTCTTTTGGTGTCTCTATCCTCAGAGACATGTCCTGCTCCAAAGGGACTTTCTGCTCACCAGCCTTTTTTAAGATCAAAATGTCACTTTCCTCCAATTGGAGCTGATGTTGGAGCTGATGTTGAAGCTGGGTTTGCAGGTAGCTTGCCCCAACCAATTCCAGCTTTGGACAGCTCAGTCAAGTTCATCGATCATTTGCTCAATGATAATTAGTGGCTTGGGGAAGGGGTATAGATCTAAGACTAAAGACAAGTCTGTCCATTCACGGTATGTCCCAATCCCATCTCTAGTAAAACCCTAAAAAAAAAATCTTTTTAAAAATGACAGCCCACTTCAAAGGTGTAAAGTGATGAGACTGAACTTAGCGACAACAGTCTGAGTGTTCAGCTGTCCAGCGCAGCCGGTACTAACCCACCCTTGTCAGTGTTGCCCCTGTAAAGGAGTAACCACGGAAGGCTAGAAGGGCCAGGCCTTCCACTACAGCCCGATCTGCTTTGGGAGTTATTTTCCAAGCTATTTTTGAGTCCCACAAGGAAAGTCTCTCACTATCTGTTAGAGGACCTTAAATTTGCCAAGCTGGCCCTGAGTTCACATGGTCTGTTATTAGGAGGATGGGGATTGGGGAAGGGGCTGGGAGAGCATGAGATCCTGATGCAGCAGGAAGGATTCAGGTTAGACCCCAAGATGCACTTCCAGGCACAATGGCTGTGTCAGGGCCAACCCCTAAGCGAGGCTGTATTATCCCATCTTGAGAAGCTCCTCTCCTGTCTCTCAGCCCCTTTGGCACTTGCACCTGTGCCTCCCCACTCTGCTGGCTGTATTACCCCCTGGGAAGGATTCCTCATCAGATCCCAGAGCCCAAACCACCGCTTAGTTTAATGCATGTCAGGTTTGCCCCTCCTCGCCAACAGCAGGCAACTCCAGCTCTGATTCCCGTGTCCGTTCCTGGAACCCGGCATGAGACCTGCAAGCAGCAGGTGTCCAACAGTGCCCCCAGTTTGCCAAGGACTTTCAAGGTGGTAGGGTCCCCCAGTCACTAGTGAGTGCCAGTGGATGGTGGGGAGGGCCACACACCACGAACTCGGGGTACTTAGCCCTCCTGACGCCCCAGCCTGTTGAGCTGAAGTAGCTCTAGTTTAAGGAGGATGAAACCGGGGCACCAACAAGCCCTCCTGACCCTTCCCGATCTCAGACAGGAACACAGTTGGCCAAGGCGGTGACTCTTCATTCCGGAGTCGCTTTTGATGGCAACTCAGATTCATCCTCCAAGAACAGGCTTTGGGGTTCAGCGGCAGTGTCTCTGAAGGCAGGGGCTGGGCTGGACTAAAAATAAGAGTAAGAACAATAGCTGATACTTACCAAGGGTTCTTTGTGGGCTAAGCGCTGCTCTTCATGCTGCCGGCACCGCGATTCCATCCATCCCGCAAGGGGACTGAGGCACAGGGAGTCAACCCCTTCCTCAAGCTGGTACAGCCAGGAAATGGGAGAGCCGGCTCGGAGGGGATGCATGCGGTCTTAGACCAGGTCACAGGCCCCGCACCCCTGTGCTCTCCCGTCTGTCCGCCCACCTTCCAGCTCTCTGGGGAACGTGCTTTACACAGAGGTGCCCATAGCCTTCTCTTCCACAGAGGCCCAGAGAAGCCAACTAACCAGCCTGACATCACACAGCAAGGTTTGTGGACCGCAGGTCCCTAGCCCCACCTACCTTGGCAGGGGGAGGGGAGTAGGGAAGAAGCACTCATGCCAGGCCCTGGGATTGACACTTTCTCTTCCCAGATCTCATTGGATGCTGAGTCTTATGAGGCCATAGGATCCCTGTGATATGGACGAGACAGCAGAGAGGTTAGGACACCTGCTCCCAGCAACGCAGGGGCCTGGCCCTCTACTCCGGCTCTGTGGCCAGCCAGACCCTCATCGAAAAATAAAGTCTCCCTGTCCCCAAGGAGGGATAAACGGGTCACCTGCCCCTTCCCCTCTCCTTTCCTCTTGGCTTCTTAGGGCCAACTGATGGACGGGAAGCAGATTCTGAGATGATGAGGCCAGGTATTAAGAGGAGGGAGGAAGGAACGGGGTGGGGGGGCAGGGCTGTAAGTACTAACTGTTCTAACAGGAGCTTGCTTTCCATTACCTTGCAGAAGGGAAGGCTATGTTTAATTAACTCTGCTTGTGTGCTGGGGACAGGGCCTGATTGAAAATGAGCTCCGGGGCCTCTGTTCCAAGGCGGAGGGCCCAGCAGCCTCACGAACGGACCAGCCCCATCAACATCTGGGCACCGACTCCTCCGAGGCAGAGCGGCCCGCTGGCTCTGTGCTGTTTGTTCCCAGCACCCCTCCCCGAAGCCGCCTCCCCGCTCAGTTCCAGCCTGCAGGCTTCGCACGAGGGAGCGCCTCTCCCGGACTCTGCCTCGGCCCTCCCCGCCCCCACCCCGGCTGGCATAGACGCATCCGCTCGCCTGTCTTCCACTACAGCATTGTTTGGTGGCAAGAAACCGAAGCCCACTCTAGCGTCACTTAAGAGGGCTTGAATATCGGGCTGGGAGGGGGCCCCCCATGAACCCCGGAAGCTAGAAGAACAGCTGAGCCTCGAGAACTCAGAAATGGGAACAAATCCGTCCAAACCAGATTCATTCCCGCTCTTTCCTACCCAATCCCAAACCCGACTGCGCTTTCTTAGCTCTGCGGGTCTCAGATCTTTCAGGACCTGCCTCGTCCCGTTCCCTTCCGCTGCATTAGGTCCCCTAAGACCCCTCCAGGCTTCACACACTGTGGCTCCCGTTCTCCGGTTCCACCTGTTTAAATTCTTGAGAGCGAGTCTGATTGGCCCAGCTCCTTGGTCAGGTGTCTGTCCAGGTCCAATCAGCCAGGGCCAGGGGAGATGGGTCACATGACTGCTCCTTCTGGGTCCGGAAGTGGATGGCTCTCTAGAGGGCGGAGGGATCGCAGGGTTGAGGGGCGGCCTTCAGGCTCTCCTCTTAGGAGGGGCTCCCCCCTGGGCACCTGGGTGGCTCAGTGGGTTAGGTCTTTGCCTTCAGCTCAGGTCATGATCTCAGGGTCGTGGGATCGAGCCCCACATCGGGCTCTCTGCTCGGCAGGGAGCCTGCATCCTCCTCTCTCTGCCTACTTGTGATCTCTGGCTGTCCAATAAATAAATAAATTTAAAAAAAAAGAAGAAGAAGAAGGGGCTTCCCCCCCCCATCTCCCCCTCTGGGCTTAGTAACCCTTCCTCTGGGCTTCCGTTGACCTTTTCACCACCACCAGCTGCGTGACGTTGCTAACCCTCTCTGTGCCTCAGCTGGCGCATCTGTAAAATGAAGGCAACACCAGCACTCCCTTCCTGGGTTGTTTCGAGAATTTATTAAGACAAAGCGACAAAGCCTTTAGCAGAGCCCCTGGGCATGTAGGAAGCGTCTAGATATGTGAGATCGAATTTGGTCGTGACCATCGTTTCATCACTGGGAATAAGTTTCTTACTGTCTGTCTCACCTGACATCCTGGGCTGAGCCCTGGAGACACCCAGGAGTCTAGCTAGTTGCACCCGGCAGAAGACAATTGCTCAGGCCATGCCTGATGGCCAGGTACTGACAATCTCTTCCATTTAGTGAGCATCTACTATGGGGCTCAGGCAGCAACACCCCTTGGGACCTGGGTCGCTGACACGTGTTTGCTGAACAAATCCAGGAGCAGGTGCTGTATAAACCCTTGTCTGTAATCCTTGTCACAGCTTTGGAAGGTAAGAACTTTCATCTCCACTTTACAGAAGGAGGGCTCACCATCCTTAGCGAGTCTTGAGGGGCCCAGAGTCACCGGCCATTAAGCGGAGAGAAAGGACAGGGACCCAAGGTGGTGAGCGCTGTCCACTGAGATCCTTGCTGGGCCGACCTCCCAGTGACGGTGCAAACGTTTCATAGGGCCTCAGGGCACCAGATCAAGTGGGACGGAAGGCAGGTGGGCAAACGTGCTCCATCCAGCCTAGACAATCCTGGAAGGGATCGTGGATGGAGGGACTCAGTCCAGGGAGGTGACAAAATCACTCTGCCCTCCAGCATGAAAAAGAGAAGCTGGTCATGAGCCAGGTCCATGTGCAAGTGTGCCCATAGGCTTGTGCCCCTGGGGGGTGTCTGCAGGTGAATATGTATCCATGCACCTGTGTGCCCAGGTGAACCCGTGCATGACCTCTCTGTGGCCATCCAATGGTGCCAGGAGATGCCATGTGCTTTCTTTTCTTGTCTGATTCTCCAAGACATTTCATTCTGGAAGCTTCTTTCTCCCTTAGCCCCAAACTAAGATTCAGGGTTCTGGTGCCAGCCCTGCTGTGTGACCATGGGCAATTCCCTTTCCCTCTCTGAGTCTCTATACAGTGGTGAAGTTGAGTGACATTATCTGCAAAAATCCCCTGCAGCTCAGAGCAGTGGGGAGACTCAGGGAGTGGGGACAGGCCTGTCTTAGTCCTCCACACAGAAAACGCCTAGCCTGGGACCTCGTTGGGGGGAGGGGCAGAGGAGCAGCCAGAGCCTGTGTTATTTTTAGTTCCTGATGAGGAGCCTCTTGCCAGTCTCTAGGCCCCCTGACCCCAAGCTCGCTCATCTGAAGGGCGCACCAACGGCTTCATCAGGCTGCTCTCGGCACAACTGATTAATAGAGGTTCCAGCTTTAAAAAAAAGAAAGAAAGAAAGAAAGAAAATGCGTCTGTAAATCAGCTGTTTATTTAACTTTCCCTGGCATTTAATGATTGCGAGGCTTGGGAGAGGGGGAGAGATGGAAAATTAATTTGAGTCTTGCCAGAAAAGCCAGTCAGGGAAATAATGAACTTCCTGGTCTTAATGGAGATCAGAGATGGGGGAGACGGCGGGAGAGCCAGAGTCCCCGGGCCTCCACATCCTGGGCTCAGGCTGCGCTGTGCTGAGGGACATGCAGAGTGCCTGGCCTCTTGGAGCCTGACAGCCTGGCAGGCTTTCAGCTCCTTTACAGATGCAAAGTCTCATCCAAAAAAAATGTGTCCCCAATCTTGTTACTGCATGGAAGTGCAGGCAAGGTGATCAGATATTCTGCAGAATCCAGCCCCACCCCACCGCTCACACCCCCGTCGCCCCCACACAAGATGGCGGCATCAAGGCTGGAGAGCAGGTGGCCGGAGAGATGATGACGTCAGAGTGGAAGAGCTGGCAGGGCTTCAGAGTTCATCTCGCTAGGGTTCCTTATTCTACACTCACAGAAACTGAGACCCAGAGGGAGGCAGGGAGTGTGTCCAAGACTACGCAGTGAGTATGGGACAGACTGGAGGTTAAGCCCACATCTCTCTGTTCCCCATCTCCTATCCCCCAATAGAGCATTGCGTAAGATAACCTTGGTATGGACAGAAGGCTTGTGTCCCTCCCCAGTTCAGATGTTACAGCCTTCATTTTTCAGGGGATGGCATTTGGAACTCGGACCTTTGGAGATAATTGGGTTTGGCCAAAGTCGTGGAGGTAGAGCCCCCATGATGGGATTAGTGCCCTCATAACGGGATGGGGGGACCAGAGCTTTCACTGCTCTCTGCCAAGTAAGGACATGTGAGGAGACAAGTCACCTGCAAGCCAGGAGGAGGGTTCTTGTAGGGATAGAACCATCTGGCACCCCGATCTAGGACTTCCAGCTCCAGAACTGGGAGAAATAAAGGTCTGTTGTGTAAGCCACTGGGTCAATGGTGTTCTGTTAGAAGCGGCCTAAGCTAAGACAGATCCCCTTGGTTGTAAGTAACATGAGCTATGGAGATGATTATGCAGGGGTCCCATGGCTGATTCTCATTGCACCAGCTTGGATCACATGCCATTCTAGAGGCAATCCTGTAGCCAGAAAAAGGGACTATACTGATTGATCAGATGCGGGTCAGGTGACCCAGGCTTCCCTGACATCCAGATCTCCCTCGGCCATGTGGTGCCCCTGCCACTTCTACCTGCACCTGGCACCTTCCCGCCTCTGGGTCTTTGTGCATATTGTCCTTTCCTCCAGGGTATATGACATTCTACAGGGCCCAGCGCAGATTCCGCCTCCTACAGGAAGCCTCCTGGGATCCTCCTGGCCCCAATGTCATCTCTTCTTTCTCCTCTAACTCCTGTTGTCTTCATCAGCCCCTCTTTGATGGCGCAAGCAGCTTCAGCGTGTTAAACAGTTAGCTGTCTCACTCCCTAAGAGAAAGGACTTTGTCTTATTTATCTCTATTTCCCCAGCCTTCAGCCCTGGCCCATAGTAAGCTAAGTAACGTTGAATGAATGAACAAATGAGAATTCATACAGATGATTCAGGAATCAGGAAGGACAATCTCCAGGAAGGTATCCACCCTCCTCTTTGATGATATAAGCTCTGGCCATGTCAGGATGTCCTTCTTGGTATCTGACTTCAATACTTCCTGCTTTGGGGGGGGGCCCTATAGAGACAGTCACCCCCTTCCCATGAAGATCTTTCGTGCTTTTCTCTGACTGCTTCCCTCCCCAAGGCGAATCCTTTACTGTGGGATTCAGCACCCACGGGCTGTGGAATGTGGGAGGTGGGAACCAGCCCCCAGCAGCATCCGCACTGAGGTGGTGTGTTCCTGAGAGAAGCCCGGAGGCTGGTACCCGGGAAATGCTGCCATCTCTCCCCTGGATCCTTCTGGCAAGCCCAGCTCTGTTCCTTTCCCCTCCCTTTGAGCCGCCTGTCAGCAGCTGATGGACAGGAAGCTGTCATCCTCTTCCCCCACCCAGCATTGCCACCACGTCCTCCACCCAGACCCCTCCCGGCTCCAGGAAGCTGGGAAGCTATTCCTAACAAGTTGGCACTCAGCCTGGCTTTCACCACTTGGGGGAAAACGGCTCCGGGCATGCCGTGCCAGGATGCTGATGAGGGAAAAGAGCTTTCTCCCCTCATAGAGGGCAGCAGGGAGGGCCTGGGGCTCAGCTTACCCTCATCTGACCCCAGTGGTGAGCTGTCCCTCAGTGTCCCAGCCTCCTACAGGAGCACCCAATGCCTCGGTGTCCCTGAACTCTTCCCAGTAAACTACGGAATATGGGAATTGAAGAGGGTCTTAAGGATCACCTTGTAGACAGGAAATGGAGGCTGGGGTGTAGCTGGATGAGGGAAGATTCCCTCTCCGGGCGGAGCACAGCAGAGATTTGCTCTCAATGCAGGACCATCCAAAGCAGACTCGGAGACCCTGTCAATGCAGGCACCCAGGACCCCACTCCATGCAAGTTGTCCACTCCCCAGGGATACTGTGAGCTCCAAAAGGCACAAACTCTGTATCTCTCAGTGCCGTAATCTTAACACCTGGCATTGTACCTCGCATACAGTAGGTGCTCAGTTAATGTTTACTGAATGAAGTATTATGGCACGCACTTCATTTATCAAGCTACTGTCAGTGTAGCTTTAATCCCAGGTAAATACTTGGTCTCCTTTACTCTTTTTGAGCCATTGAGAATAACTCTGGAATCCCTGCACAGCCTTTGGTACCCTGGAGATCTGGAGCACTGGTGTTGGGAAATAATGAATCTGAGCAAATTCTCACCCATCGTGTATTCATTCATGGATCCATTCATTCATCCCACAGATGTTTACTGAGCATCTACTATGTGCCGGGCGCTGTTCTAACGGCTGAGGGTACAACAGCCAGCAAGTCTTGTGAAAATTGCCACCCCTGCAACTTGGCTTTCACCCTAAGCAGATAAAGAAACACCCAGGGTGGTGGAAGAGAGAGGTCAGTGGGGGAAGGGGGGTGTTCATTTCCCTTGGGTCCTTGGTATTGGGGGTGGGGGGAGCCTTCCCTGCTGAGGTTACACATAAAGAGTTGGGAAGGGAGTGAGATATCCGGGAAGGCCTTCCAGAAAGAGGAGCCCCAAGGGCTAAAAGCCAGAGGCAGGAGCATGCCCAGTATGTTCCAGGAAGAACAGGAAGCAGATGAGCCAGAGGGAATGTAGCAGGAATGAGGTCAGACGGCAGTGCAGAGACCAGCCAGACCCCCTAAAGGCCAGAGGTGCCCCCAGGAGGCACCTGGGTGTTCTCCCGAGTCTGGCACCATCAGTTGAATACCTACTGTGTGCCGCTCACGGATCGTGCAGCCATAGTCCTGTCATTTAGGGACCGTGGTGCTTGCCCTCTGTGGAGGTCCCTGGGGCCAAAGTGTACCAGGAAGTTATGGGGAGTAAGGATCTGGTCCCCATCTGGCCCGATCCCCAGGTTTGTCTTTAGCTCAAAAACACAGGAGCCTTAACAGAAATGGTTGGGGTGTCACCAAGACACATCAAGCCCCCGTTCCGTGCCAGCACATTACCACACCCATGCGGCAGAGCTGTGCCAGGCAGGCATTATTGATAGCTGTGGTTCACAGATGTTCCAGGGTACTTCCTCATCAGGAATGGCTTCCCAGCTTCCTGGAGCCAGGAGGGGGCTGGTGCGGGACATGGTGGCGATGTTGGATGTGGGAAGAGGATGACAGCTTCCCGTCCATCAGCAGCTGACAGACTGTTGAAAGGGAGGGGAGAGGTGTAGAGCTGGGCTTGCCAGAAGGATCCAGGGGAGAGGTATGGCACTTCCCCGGTGCCAGCCTCTAGGCACCTCCTGGGAACATGCTCATTTGGCGGGGCTGGTGCCGGGCTGGTGCCGGGCTGGCTCCCACCTCCTCCGGGAGAAGGCATTCTAGCAGCTGAGTCGCCGAGAAGTGAGGGACTTGGCATGGAGGGGGGGGATGTCAGAGCATACCCCAAGTTGTCAGGAGTCGAACCCAGGTCCACTTGGACCCCAAACCAGGGATGCTTCCCAAAGCAGCCAGCGTGCTCCCCCGCCCTCCTCCCTGCCCTCCCCCCCGGTGAACTGAAGGAAGAAGGGCCCCTGCTCTCCCAGCGGGCGTTGGGCAGCCTTCTCTCACCCAGAGGAGAATTATTTTGAACTCAGGAAATGCAGACTCGTTTCCATGCTCATCAGAACGAAAGCACTCTCCTCCCAGAAGGAGAGGACCAAACCTGTTAGCCGCCCGCCCTCCACCGCCCACCCAGGTCCTGGCGTCGGGAGATAGGGACGCGCAGGAGGCACGACTCTAGAGCGGTGGGACTCCAGGCGCACTGGCAGCAGGATGAATGACAGAGATATTCCGGGCAAGGGCCCCTCCCAGCAGCACCGTTCACACCGTGCAGGCTGCCACCTACTTCATTTGTACATAAGGCCGGGCTTGCCCATATGCGGGTTCTTGCACACAGTTTTTAAAAAGCTCTAATGCCAGGGAAAGTCTATTCGTGGACTCCTAACGGTGGAGGATCCTTCGAGAGCATGCTAGCCCAATGCTTCCATTTTCAAACGGGGAAACTGAGGTCCAGGGAGAGGAAGTGCCTCGTCCAAGGTCGCAGGACTGCTGTCTGGGGGCAGAAGAGAACTGAGGGGCTGACTCGTGCCCGAGGCTCCTCCCCACAGCATCCCATGGTCTAACTCACTTCCGAAGTCAGGCAGATGCTCTCGCCACTTCTTAGCTGCGTGACCTTCAATAAATGCGTTCACCTCGGATCACTGACTCTCTCGTGGTAATAGTACCTGCATCACTGGCTGTAGGTTCGCTGCGTGCTCGGCACAGAGTAAATGCTGGGTAATAATCGTGAAGTTATCCATGCCCTTATGTCTCAGGGCCGCTTTCCACTTCCTCATCTCCTGTGACTCAAAGAGCATCACCTCCAGCTCCCAGCAAACCCCAGCCCCTCCAGGAAAGACCTGGGGCCGCAGACAGGACCCCAGGATGCTGGAGCTCCTTCCCATCTACCCCACTGCTTAGCCTCCCCCAGCTGCTTTACTGTGTGTGGCATCTCAGAGCGCCGTGCACCTGCAGCAGGAGATGGCCGGGGTGGGGATGGGGAGGCGGCGACTGGTCCTGTTGCTCGCCAAGCCCTGCAGTGCAGACCTGGGCATGAGGACGGTGTCTGCGAAATACCGCAGATCCAGAGTAACAGGGGTCAGACAGAAAAGCAGGGCCAACTTCCATCTCCAGGGCGTAGGGCCAGCCCCGTCTGCCATGATGAGAGACAGAGAGCTGGGGCTTGGAGAGGTGGGTAGGGAGGGGTGGTGGGGGAGAGCAGAGATGCTCAGGGTTCAAGGACTCCCCTCACTGCAGCGGCCTTAGAGACCCTCAGACCTGTCCTTGAGGGCCTGCCAGTTGGGAAACCTTGCCCCGAGGGCGGACACAGGAGAGAGGGTGCCATCTGCTGGCCCCCAGGATCCACGGCCTCTGTGCCCAGAGATCCACCAAGACCTAAAGCCTGCTAGAGCCTGGCCAGGAACCCCTTGCCTCACAGATAAGAAAAGAGTGTTCCAGAGCAGGGAGAACAACCTCACTTTGATTGTCCACCCTCCCCCGCCCCCCAAATACATGAGCCTGTTGAAGACGACTCAAGATGCAGATTTTCCTCTCGCTGGCTCCTTCAGCCTTTTCTCTGCTGCCCTGCGGGGGTCAAGACAGATACCCCAGAATCCCTGGACTTTGTGCACTGAGGCCCTTAACTTGCCAGGAGGCCTGGCAGACAACAGCGGACAGAGTTCATGCTGTTTGTTGTCCTTTAGAGGAAATGCACTTGTGTTGGGGAGGTAGGACTGTCCCTGGGGCTGGGTCCCCTTCTCCAATGCCCTGTCCACTGGCTACTGTCTGGGATTTATGGAGCAGTTTCTGTGGCCCAGCCACCATTCTGAGGACTTGATGTGTTGTAATGATTCATTTAATGCTGACAGCTGCTGTATAAGATAGGTACCATTATTAAACCCACCTTGTTACAGATGAGGAAACTGAGGCACAGCCTGGTGTCCTACTTTTTCAAGGTCGTGCATCTGGCAAATGGTAGAGCTGAGAGACACACTCAGGTGGGCAGAATCCAGGGGGCACACACTTAATCCCACCATGCTTCTCCCACCCTCTTATAATCACGTAACACCACTGAAGGACAAGTGTAAATGATTTTGCATTATCTGCTGCTTTGTGTGATTGGTGACATGGCTCCCTTCCATAAGAGCAAGAATCCAGGAGCTGACTGATGAAAGCGCTTACGTCCTTTCTCCAGAGAGGGGTCACTGGAGGCAGGGTGAAGCCGAAAGAGGCAAGGGTAGAAAAATGCTTGGGTCCTTCGAAGCCACGTCCTGTGTCTCGGTTGAGTCTGAAGGAGGGGACGGGTGGATCGGGACCCTGAAGACAAAAGATGCAGGAACAGCAAGTGGGGCTGGGAGGACCAGAGTCAGCAGAAGCAGAGCTGGGTCCCAGCATGGCTGGGTCGGGACTAGACGAGACGAGACACTCTAGGAACTTCTGTAGTTATCTCTGTAATGTGCCTCCTGGCCAGTCCTCAGGAAGGAGCGAAGGCTTGGTGTCCCAGCTGCTGGGAAGGCTATCTGCAGATAAACCCTGACAGTCAGCCCCCTGCAGGGGTGACTTTGGCAAAGGTGTCACCTCTCCCAAGTCCTGGCCCCCTTGCAGGGTGGCCCGCACCCCCGACTGGTGGGTACACGGGAATAAAGGCACAGCACACCCAACGTGGGCAGACTCTGAAGAGCCATCCCAGCTCTGGCCAGCCAAGGCCATGGGGGACTGTGCTCCAGCTCAGGTTCTCCCTCTGGCCAGTCCTGCTTCCTTCCTCTCCTACCCACAGGTGCTGATCCCGCGAGCAGCCCCTCAGATCCATCCCGCACACCCGCCTGCCGCTGGCTTCCCACAGAACCCAAACTGCAGCAGCTTCAGTGCTCCTCCTGACCCGGCGGGATGCCCAACCAACCAGCCCCTGGCCGTGGGAGCACTTGCACCGTGGATTAGCTATTTCTTAGCCAGCTGATTTTCCACCCAGGGAGAAGAACATGGAGAAGACGTTTCAACAGCATTACTGCAAAGGCAGAACTCTCGCCTCCTGGATCTATGTCATCTGTGTGGACCAATGCTTGGGACGAAATTGTAATTACAGTCAGTCATTGCACAACACACACAACCGCAGTGGGCAATACGCCCCCGCCTGCTCCTCCCCGAGCGGCCGTGAAGTCCGTGCCGCCGCTCCACCCATCCTGCATGTCCCCATGTGGACGTCCAGTCGCCCGGCTGGCCAGAGGGAGACCGGAGTTCAGATCCGGGCTTTCACGCGTGCGGGGTCCAGGATCATCCGACCGCACCAGGCGAGGGGGAGCGGAGAGGCCAAGACCGAGACAGGGAAAGACAACAAAGAGAAAAGCAAGGAGGAGAGCCAAGACAGAAGGGCAGACGGTGGCGGGGAGCGCGGCCAACCCCAGCTCCGGGAGCCACTCCGTCTTCAGAGAGGAAGGACATGCGGGCAGCTTCCCTCCCTGAAGCCAGAGCTCGATGAGGCATCTCCAAGTTCTCTCCGCTGCCCTGGCCCGGGCTCGCAGCTGACAAACAGAGAACAAATGAGAGCGTTTAGCTGGTAATTAAGGAATAATGGCCTGCTCGGAGGTCCCCACCAGGCAGGAAGCAGCCAGAGAAAGGACCAGAGGATCCGTAGAGGAGTAGGGTAGGGAGAGTCTATTTGTCAGAATATTACAGGGAAAGAAGAGACTCATTGACCCCAAGCCGGCCTCTGGGCTTCCTACCCCAGCGGGGAGGGAGGGAGGCCTTGACAGCTCCCTGCTCTTGTCTCCCAACTCAGCCTCCTTCTTGGAGCTGACTCAAGGCACCAGACACCCCATCCACTATTCATGTGCCAGAGCATCCCTCGGCCCCAAGCCCATCACAGGAGGCAGAGGGGAGCCTCTGAGAGGAGGTCGCCCTCCAAGCGGCCCTTTTTGTCCCGGCACAGATTGCAGCTCAACTCAGCACACAGGCTTCGACGTTCTTGATGGCGATAATGTCATGAACCACAGTAATAGTAGCAACTTCCACTCATTAACTGCGTACTATGTGCCGTGCCTTCCCATGTGCTGTTCCTGTGAAAACACCGCCCACAGGTTCTGTTACCAACCCGTGGTACAGGTGAGGACGCGGTTACACGTGGAGCTCAGAGAAGTTGAGTAACCATGTCCTAGGTCACCCAGCACCTGAGAGGGTAACTTCGGGACACAAACCCTCAGGGGACTCCAGAGTTTGTCTCGGGCTCTGTACCACCCAGTGTCTGTGGCAGAGTTGCTCCCAAAAATCCTTGGCGTTAAGGCTCCCAGTAGGGAAAGATGGTGTCTAGCTGAAGGAATCAAGGAAAGCTTCCTGGAAGGGGTGGGCTTCCAATGGGAAATTGAAGGACTAATTGAATTCGTCAGCAGAGGTGGGGACAGTTTGAACAGGTGAGATCAGTGTGCTGCTTCCCATCAGGGCTGGCCCTGGAAGTTCTCTAATATGTTACCTGGAGTCACAAAGGGGCAAAAAGAAAGAAAAAAAGAATCCAATCATCAAATACATTTGGGAAAAGTTAGCTTATCCTGGGATTTCTCAAGGAGTTGTTGATGCCGGGGTTCTCTGGGGCTTTTGGCCAAGGAACATTTTCCTGGGGACCAGCTGACAGGGCTTGGGGTGCCCGGAACACAGGCTCTCCCCATTCCTCGGTGTTCCGGGGACCCCAAACTGAGAGCCCCGCAGGCCCACATGGGTGCTGCTGAAGGTGTGTGCTTGCAAAGGCGGGGGCCCTAGGGCGGTGCGTCTGGAGAAAGGGCAGCAGGAGTGAGTCCCACGACAGTGCGACTGCATCCGAGAAGGAAGGACCTCAAGATGCAAGAGGGAAGGCCAGGGGGTCAAGGTCAGGAGGAGGTCAGAGCAGAGGCCTGTTTGGAAAACTCCTCAGCTTGAGAGAGGGCAGATCCAGAGAGTCTGGAGGACAGCCTTCACCCCTGCTGCAGGGGTGCAGTGTGATGGGAGCAGACAGCATTCCAGGGAGCCAACTGGGATGAGAAAAGGTGCAAGATGGGAACTACCTCCTTTACAGAAGAGAGAGAGGGTGGCCTGAGGATCCAGGGTCCCGGCTTTGCCACTCGGCACCGGTGTGGCACTGGGCAAATTCCTTAACCCCTCTGAGCCTCCACTTCCCCATCCGTAAAACAGAGGTCATGTTCTCATCTGCTTCATAGGGTCGGCGTGCAGACTCAGTGGGATAATCTTTGGAAACCACTCAGCCTGATTTCTCCTGCTGTTGCCGGCACCAGCCGTGAGGGACTGAACCTGAGCAGGAATCCTTCTGGCAAATCAGATGGTGACCCTTCCCAAGGGACATGGCAGCCACCCAGTCTAGGGACGGGGACACGGCAGGGCACGGTGCTTGACTGGCACTCGGGGCAGGAAGGGGTAGGCCAGACACAGTGGGCTCTGCAGGCTCTGCAACAAGTGTGACCCCCGGCCAGGAACCATAGCTAATTTCTCTCTGAACACCATGGCCTTGCACACGCCTCAGAGCTTGTACTTATGCCCGCGTGCTCACCATCACTGTCCTCAGGACAGCCTGGCGGGCAAGTACGGAGTATAGGCCTGTTTTCCAAAGAGAGGCATGAGGTACAGAGAGCTTCCTTGAGTTGCCTGGGGTCTCCCTGCTGGTGTGCCTCAGGGAGCTTTGTATGCAGTGGGAACTCCATAATAGCTGTGTCTTCTGGGAATCTGAGGGGTCAGAAAACCGTTGCATGGATGCTGCAGAAAGCATTCGGATTTGGGCTGCAGGATCAGACCTGGACATCAAGAGGGAGGGACTGAGCCCCCTGCGGGGGACAGGACTCAGAGCAGCAGGTGTAACCATGAAAACCAAGGCCACACGCCACTTGCAGTCATGACCTTCAGCTCACCTACTGCAGTGAAATTCTTCATGGACTTTTCATTGCTCAAATGTGGGCCTGGTTGGGACAAAGGGGTAGGGATAAAGGGAGCTGCGCTTAGAGGGGGCTGCGATTCCTATTGAGGTCCTCAGGGGACCATGGCAGGGAAGTCTGGGAGGAGGGAGCAAGATGGGGTCAGTGACCACTGGGTCACATATGGAGTTCCTGTTTTAGGACCCATCCCAGGAAACTGTTCTGCCATCAGCTGGCCTTGGCTGGCTGGACCCAGGCTTCTCGGCCGTGTACCCGCATGGCCACACTATGTGGTTTGAGCCCACTGTGATAGAAAGAGCCATGTCTAAAGATTCTAGAATTCTAGAATTCTAATCCCAAGTTGCTGCCCTCCCAACTGTGTGACCTGGGGGAAGTCCACTCACTCCTCTGGTGACTCTGCTTGTCCCCCTCGAAAACAAGATGTTGGCGTGATTACAAAGGACCGTTCCAGCTCCCACACCTTCAACCATAGTAATTTATTAGCTCCTTCATAAAAGGAATCATGCTTTATCTTTGTGTGAATACCTTAGCAGGGTGCCCAGAGCATAATAGGACCCCAAATCTGTTGGAATAAGGGAAGCAGGCGATGGGGAGGGAAGGAAGAAAGACAAAGCAAAGAGGGGGGAAGAGGGGGTGCAGGAAGGAAGCAGGAAGTCCCTCGAGACCAGAAAGTTTTATTTCCGTTCGGGCCCGCCCCTCCCACAGGCCTAGCCCAGGGCCTTGCACCTCGTAGGCCACATGCTAATTACTAGTTGGATCTGAACAAAGGGATAATCGACCTAAAACATCAGCAAATGGAATCCCGCAGCACACGTCAGCAGAAGGCCTCCTGATAATGCTATTCTGGCCTTCTCGAGCTCTGAGTAATAGAGTTGTTGTTTTAAATACAGCCTATCCTGGCACTCCCCATAATTCAAAGTCGTGTACATTTATATGTTTCTTTGCTACACAGATAATCACATTAGGACCCAGAGTGGGGATGGAGGGGAAGCTCCATGCTCTGTTCAGAAGAAAAGGCAGAAGAATTAGGAGGAATGCTGACAATGTGTTCAGCTGGACGGTGGCCGTTCTGCCAGTGTGGTTGACCAGACAGACAGCCATGGCGCTGTCCAGCATTGGGATGTACAAGAATCAGGAGGGCCCAGGAAAGGGTAGCAGGAGGTAGGAGCTGACTTCTCCCCAGATTCAGGCAGTGGCAGTTGGACCACAGCGAGGCTGGTCCTCCCTCGGCCTCAGTTTCTCTGTAGGAGAGATTGGAAAATGAGAAAAGCATTTTTTGCTTTTGACGGTTGGTGCTGGGGTCAGACATGCTTGACTCCCGGTGTTGATGCTTAGCAGCCTGTGACCTTGGGCAAGTGACTTGACCTCTCTGATCCTCAGTTTCTTTATGGAAAAATGAGAATTGTTATAATACTCTCCCATGGGGTTATTGTGAGGATGAAGTGTGGATAGAGCACTTTACAGAGAGTCTGACATTTAGTAAATACTTAAGAAATATACATATGTATAATATCAATGTGTCATTTGCAATATGTAACATTATAGTCTAATATAGTATATATTATATTATACATACGTGTGCACCCACCCGTAATGTAGGTAGACTTCCCTAAAATTTAGCTGAGCATGCCACCAGGAAGACAAACATCCCTGAACATCGGTAATAGCATAAAAACCATGTCATTAATTCATAAATGTTGATACAGATGACAGGTAAGTTGTAACTATTTATAAGTAACTGTTGAAAACTTAATCATTAGAGTGTTGTTTGTAAAAAAAAACAAACTTGGAATTTTCATAAGGTGGAGGAGTAAACATGAGCTCTCTCTGCCCTAGTTCCATGAATAAAGTATTTACAGGAATTTCCCTCGTTTCTGGGTATTGGTTTAATTAATCAAAGAACGTGGAGTGTCTTTGAACATTCATTTACTTCGACAGAAATTTCAAAGCCTTAAGAAGCATAAAAACGGCTGACTTGTAGGTAAGAACCAGCGTAAACGTGGGAGAATGGCTAATAAAATTTTAGAGGAAAGATTAACAGAGCGGGTTGGGAATAAGGGTGCCCTTATGCTGGGTTCCCCAAGGTGTGATACGTAGCCCTGTGGTGGGACAGATGTAGTGTGATATCCGTGTGATTTCAGGTGGATGGAGAAGTGACATCAGTAGCCCCGATAGCCTAAAAGCACTCAGGGAGAGAGAGCTAACCCCTTTCCAGCTCTGTTTCGGGCCCTCTGATCACATCAAGGAAAAACTCTCCCCTTGGTGCTACTCTGCAACACCTCTCCGTTTTATTTTTAACAAATTTCCATTTTAACGAAGAGCCTCATATTCACAGCCTTTGCCAAAGCAGGAGGATCTAGCCAGAATTTAATTAACATGATTCCGCTTCATGGTATTTATTTATATTGATGGCATATGATTCTGAGTTTCTATTTACAGCCGTGGTAGAAAGTTTTCTCCCTCACTAGATTTATTAGTGTGTTTAAAAATAGAATGGAAAAAAGAAAAACAATGGTACCAACCGTGTGCCCACAGGACCTGGGTCACAAAGGTAGTTGGACCCGGTACCCGAGAATGGGAAGGTTAAGAAGGGGCTCAGGGAACGTCTGAACTTGGGGAACTGCCTTCACCTCCATGACGGCAAAGAAGAGGAAACACCGGGTTGAGAAAGGCAGGCAGGAAGTGGGAAGGCCAAGACCGCTTCGGACTAATTAAATAGAAGCTGAATTCAAGTCACAAGCAAACGGCAATGAACGTGGTCCCACATCTCACAGGATGCCTGCTGCCAAGGCGGGTGCAGCAGTGAACTTAGACACTGTGCAAATTCTCCTCCCCTGACACAGACAGGCTTTTATGGCCCTGGGCATTTAGCCTTGCCAGTGGCCATCAGAGGGATTGACTTGGCAGCGTCTGCTTCTCCCTCCTGGCCGACTCCACTGGCCTGTGTGTCCTTCCCTCTACACACCCCCCCACCCTACCCCCAGTTCCAGCAAAAGCCCAGGACCGCCAGGAGCTGCGGGATGTTTCAGAGACTCCCGTGGGAACTGGCTGTGGCCGGGTGTAGCCCAGAGAAGGCACCATTGGAAAATTAGAGGACAGAAGAAGGGAGAAGTCGAGGTACCCCTCCCCTCACTTGCCCGTCCCACAGGGCGCTTGCTAGCTCCCACTGGTTGGGGTGGCTGAGCTTCCAGGTTCCCCAGGACCCAGGACCTTGGGTCCAGTCTCACCGCCCCCATCCCTCGAGCCAGGGGTAGTGGCACCTTCCCCTCCTGGGTCAGCTCTCCCCTCACCTGCAGATAGATGCCAAGTCTTTGTATGAAGCCTCCCCCACTGCCCCTCCCGCCCCATTTCAAACACTTGGAGCCGTTTCTGTTTTTGTGGTTGGGGCTTGACAGACACACCTTCCCCAAACCTTTATTTGGTCAGAGACAACCTCGGGTTGCTCTACGATGAGCCTCCAGGTAGACTCATTAAATGTCGGATTTGAGAAGAACAAGAACAAGCGGGTTCTCTGTTTACAACAGAAGGGGTCAGGGGTCAGCCCACTTTCCCTGGAAAGAACCAGAGAGGGATGTTTTAAACTTTGTACACTGCATGAGTCTGGGCAGCGCGGTCTCTTTTTTTTTTTTTTTTTTTTCACTTTTAATTAGACCTTTTAAAATGTGAAAACTATTCTTAGCTTGTGAGGAGCACAGAAATAAGCTGTGGGCAAGATGCGGCCAGAGCGATGGTGCGGATGGTGTGCTGACCCCCGTGAGAGCGAGGGGTACACGCATCCCCCCTCCCACTCTCAGGCCCGACGCCCGCCCCAGGACCGCCTGCTCTGCCCACCAGGGCCACCGCCGTCCTGCAGCCCGGATCAGGCCATCTGGCCAATCCCAGTTCATTTTCCTGGCCCTGGGTCACTTCTGAGCATAAAAGAAGTGCTTTGAGAAAGGCACCCCCAAAGGGAAAGGGCGTTTGAAATAAGTTAACCTCCTCTAAACCAGGCACAGGTAGAGTTTATGTGCCCCCTTTTAATCCTGGAGCTGGGTCTTAGAGGCGTGAGTGCTGGAGCGCGACCAGCACTAAGGGGCGGTACCATGTTTGGGAAGCAGGTGATTTTGGCTTCTGGTCCCTTTATGCACTATGTCAGCCTAAAAAAAGCATGGGGCTCAATAGGGGGACAGCAAGCCGCCCTTGACACATGCTCGGAGCCCCCCAGGCTAAGAATAAGTGCATCGAAGTTCTCCATCCATAATCACACTCTATTTACAAATACTATGCTTCCCAAGGTACTTTTAGGCACAAAATTTCATGCCATTATTAACACAGTCTGGTGAGGTAGGCAGAGCAGGAATCCTATCTCCCAATTTATGGATGAAAACCCTAAGGTTCAGAGAGGTGAACCGCCTGGCCCAAGGTCACACAGCTAGGACCTGAAGGAGACCACGGGCAAAGGCAAGAGAACGTGTCGTGTTGTAGATAGAGCCTGGGGAATCTCGTCGAAGCCACATGGCTGCAGAGCCAGGAGTGCCTGGGTCTCCAGCCCTTTGACCCATGTGGGAGACTCTCCCCCCACCCCAAATCCTCCTGTCCTTCAGGGTCTCTCTCTCTTTCAGAAACACGTTCCTGACTGCAGCCCGTAGTTCTCGCTTTCCTCGGAACTCCTCGAGCAATTACTGTCTGCGCCGCTCATTTAGCAATTAATCACCTCCAGCCTCCTGACAGCCCTTCTGCTGCTTCCCCCACCTATTGTTCAAATTCACTGTTGTTCTTTAACTGTGGTCTCCCCAGGTGGATTGCAGACACCGTGGTGGCAGGGGCCGGGGTTCCTGCTTCTCTGTGCAGCCTGGCATACAGGAGGTGTTCAATTAATGCTTTCTCCATTCAGCTTAACTGAGTCCCCATCTCTCAATACTCATTAGCGTGAGTCACTCGCCGGTGTTGTGACCTGGACAGTTTACTCATCCTTCTGGACCCGTTACGTCTTTACGTACAAAATGTGCCTTTCTCCTTGCGTTGCGTGAGGGTTAATGGGACTGAATCGGGTATATGCAGTCTTTTCTGTGCGCGGCATTAAGGATTCCAGGGGAGAAGAGGATGGCCAATTGCAGAACCCCAGCTCCTCCCACCACACCCTCCGGAGTGGGCATGTGACACGGGCCTGGCCAGGCACACGCCCCACTGCCCTGAAACACCAATCAGCCCTGGAAACACCAACCAGTCCCGGAAATGCTGATGAGCGAAGGGTGGGCTTCCGCTCCAGAGAAAAGCCAATCAGCGACCTTCCCTGGAAGAGCTATACGCACATAGCTGAGTGACGGTCTCTTTCACCCTAGGCCGGAGGGTTGGAAGTCTGGGGGCAGCCACGTGGGTAAAAAAATCCCTGCTCCAGCACAGGGCGGGGAAGGGAATCACGCAGAGTGGAATGGAGAAAACAGAAGATAAGGTTTAGTCCTAGATCTGGCCACGCAGGGATCCATCCCAGGATATATCAATCAAGGAAGCCAATAAGTATTTTTGCCTGACCGAGTTTGCACTGGATTTCTCCGCTTGCAAATGAAAAGGTATTCACTTATCCAGAGACTTGTGTAACACGTAGAATCACCTGGAATGAAACCTAAGAGTAGATGCCCCATAAATGGCACTCACTGCCGTATCCCCATGAACAGCAGCCCCAAGAAGAGAAAATCCTTTTCCTTAGGATGCCGTGTAGCTTAGTGGCTCAAAGGAGGACCTGGGCTCAATTCTTGCTTCTAGGCCTTAGCAGCTCAGTGTCTCTGGGCAAGTTAGCTCAGCTGTCACCTCTCAGAACCTCTGCTTCGTCATTTGTAAAGCAGGCTCGGTCATGCCAGACTTACTGAGTCATGGAAGCAAGCAAACACTTCTGCTGATTGCCTTGCCTGGGGCAGGTATACTGTAGGTGCTTAATAAATGCAAGCAGCACTCCACTGTGGTTCCTAGCCAGGGTTCCTGGCAAAGGACAGCAGTGCATCTGCAATCCAGACCCCTCGTTCCCTAGGGAAAGCAGAGGCTCAGGGTGAGGAATGACTTGCCTCAGATCCCAAGCAGGGACAAGAGCCCGGGTTCACAAGAGATCTGCAGGGTTCTGATCTAGGGCTCTGGCCACTCCCCTTTTCAAAATCATGCTGCAGCCCATTTTCCTCACAGAATTGATGATTTTAGCCACTCCTTCTCTGGGCATGAATAGGAAAGACCCCCGAAGGGGTTTTCATCCCCGTCTTGCCACAGCTCCAGGATAAGTCACTCCTCTGGGTCTCACTTCTTCCATCTGTAAAATGGGGATGTATGACACGGGAGGTGTATGACACAGGGCTGTATGGGGGCTGAGGGCTGTCATTCGGGCCCAATTTTCCTCTGTGAAGAAAGGGAGGGCGAAGTGGGGAGCCATATGGCCGTGGAGCCATGACACTTCTCAGAAACCCAGCCGGGCATTCCCAGCCCAGGAAAAGGTTGTTCTGGTCCAGTTTCCAGGCTGTGGAACACTTTCCAGGTCTGTGATCTCCCTGTCAGGCTCCAGAGGACAGGGTTGTTGCTCTAGCAAGATAAAGCCCACAGGAAAAGGCACTGTGGGCTCTTCCTCCAGCCCGATGCTGCCTCCTGCCCAGAGCCAGGGGTGGCTGATGGTTAACGCGCTCTCTCTCTCTCTCTCTCTCTCTCTCTCTCCTGAAGGCCCCCTCTCCTTCAGGAAGGATGAGGACACAGAGCTGAGTGAGAGTGCGAGAGGATCCCACCCAGATCTGGAAGCACAGCCCGGGTGTCTCTCCATCCCGACTCTGCCCAGGCTGCCGGAATCCCACCAGTGGACGGGGAGGGGATATTTCTTGCACTGTTTGCAGGTGGGTGATCAGCCCCTGTGGAGACTGTTCCCTCCTGTATTCACTCCCTCACTCACTGACTCCATCACGTCTCATTAGTCGGTGTGTAGGAAACCTCTTGGACACCCAGTCCGTTGCTGTTGGCACCGCCTCTTGCTCCAACTATGGCTGTGGTGACAGTTCTGCACGGACTCCAATCTGTGCAACCATTGGGAAGTGTCTTGTTCCTGCCCTGAGTTGTCTTCCCTTGGTGACACGGGGTGCCCACGAGGACCTGCCCAGTGCACATGTAAGCACAACCCACAAGCTCAGACATGTTTATGCCCACGAGGCAACCCCTGGACGGTGGAAGTTGGAAGCCACGGGATAAATGCTCCTTCCCTTCTCCACCTGAACAGGTGGTCTTGAGACTCATCTCACCCGCTTCTCAGAGGCCCCTTGGAATCAAGCAACCAGTCACTCAGAGCAGTGACAGATTCAATAATAAAACTTAATGTTTTCCAAAGACTTCATGGCTTAAAACAATAAACCTTTAAGATCCCTTTCTGGAGCCAGAGATTCAGGAATAGCTTAGCTGGGTGGTTCTGGCTTGGAGTCTCTTGAGATGTCATCTGGGGCCACGGTCATCTGAAGGCTTGCCTGGGGCTGGAGAATATGATTCCAAGATGGCAGACTCAGTGCTTGGCAAGTTCTCAAGTTCGTGCTGGCTGTTGGCAGGAGGGCTCAGTTCCTCACCAGATGATGTTCCCAGAGGACTGCTTGAGTGTCCTCATGACATAGCAGTTGGCTTCCCCCGAGAAGGTGACCCAAGAGAGCAAGACAGAACCCTCAGCATTGCCTATGACCTAGCCCGGCAAGGCACACACTATCATTTCTGTAATTATCTTCTGGTTTGAAAGGTCAGCCCTAGTGAGAATTCGCTATGTGTCAGCAGCTGCCTTCCCAGTGCCTGCTTCACAGAGCTGTGAGGTGACTGGATGTGTTCGCATAGGTTGAACACTTAGATTGGCATCTGACGTAGTGCGTGCTCAGTAAAAGGTTAGTTATTATCTTAGGTCAGGTTTTCCAGAAGCAGAGCCTGGGGTGGGATTTGCATGCAAGTGGTTTTTTAAGGGAGGGCTCTCGGGAGAAGTCTGTAAGGGGAGAGGGAAACAGGACAGGAAGGCAAGGGGCTAAGCAAATAGATGGGTTCAGATGAAGTGGTAGATCCTGTGAAGAGTTCAAGAATGTAAACTGCATGGCAGAGTTTGTCCCATGTTAAGACAAGGGAGTTGGGTTTCTGCAGCCCCTACACACACACACACACACACACACACACACACTGACACAGCCCATGTAGTCATTGATCAATCGCCACGTGCAGACAGAAGCCTGTCCTCCCTGATATCTGAGTTAGTGGCTCTAGTCACCCATGGGCTACCCTCTGGCAGGGTGCCTTCAGCATTATTCGCCCTCAGCAACCCGGGGACGGGCACACATACCCAGGAAGAGGGATCCCAGAGCATCTAGGTAGGCAGACACCAACAACATCTTTGAAAACTATCACCAGACATGTAAGGAAGACACATTTCTTTCTTGGGCAAAGTAAGTCTATTTCTGTTTCGTTAGGAAAATTTCCTGTATCCACTTCCAGGATGCTCTAGAAAACTATTCTCTGAGGGTTGGGGGAGAATTTGAACCCAAGGAGGGAGTTCAACGATCCTGAACTATCCAGCCCAAGATAAAAATGCATAAAATGAATTAAGAGCATAAAACAAGACTTGAGAGAGTGCCAGACACCATTCATGGAGCACACGCTGTTTGCTTTTCCCACATTGCCCCCAGTAATTCTGACAATCCTAGAGAAAGAAATACTATCCTCATTTTCTACAAAGGGGAACCTGGGCTCAGAGGCAGCCGGCCATTTGTCCCAGTCACCCAGCCAGCGAATGGCAGGGCTAGAAGCTGAACCCAGAGCTTTTTGTTTCCAAAGCCTGTGCTCATGACCTGGAGATTCTCCATACAGGGAGGCAGACTTTGGGGATGACCTGGAGGCCAAGGTTTAGAGGACCTACAGTTCGCTGGAGATGCCCAGAATGTATTTGTGAGTTTGTCCCTGTATAGAGCTGGAAGGGGATTGCTGAGAGCTTCTGGGCCCTTCTGGAAGGGTGCTGGGGCTCACCCCTAGTAGAGGTTGGTGAAAGCTGGCATCCATTACAGCAAGCAAAATTTGCTGCCCCAGTGCACACTAATTTCTCTACATGGGGGACACATGATGGCCAGAGACGGGAGGGAGAGGGAGGCAGGAAGAGGGGCCAGGCTCGGGCCACTGGTAGAAATGGGACAAGACCCCAGAAACAACTGAGAATCTGAACCTGCATCTGGCCTCTGGTGAGCATGGACATGGAGATCAGGGCATCCTGGCAGAGATGAGATGAAAGGGAGGGAGGTTCCAACTGAAGTCCTGACAGCAGACTCGCCTGGTTGAAGGCAGGTTCCCAAATATACTGAGGCTGCCGGACCAGCCTCTGGCCTCCTCCACACCGGGCTCTGCTGTGCACCTGTTGGGATCAGCCTGGAGAGGAAACAGGGAAGTGCTGAGAGTCCCTCCCAAGGTGGGCTGCCTGCTGGGTGGAGTCAGGGGCTGAGATTAGTAATTCAATATTTACTGGGCCCAGTCTGTCCTCCCAGAGGGTCTATGTGGGTGGGCAGGGCTATCATGCTTCCCTACCCTTCAAAGTGGGCATGTGACCAGGTCTGGCCAATCCGCATATTGCCTCCCATTGGCCACAGTGATTGGCTCTGGGGTTGTCATATAAAGACAGGTGACTGAACGAGGTTGAGGGACTTGTCCCAGGTGACACAGTTAGCAATGCATGCGGTGGAATTACGGTGACATCCGTCTTGGACACTGAAGCATGTTTGTCTGCCTGTATGTTTTTTCTCTGGGTCATGATCTTCAGAATCTGGTCAGGGTCAGACAGCTTCAAAGCTTTGGGAATTGCAGTTGGTCTACTTTGTGCAAACCTGACACCACAAGGGAGGTTCCTGAGTGGAATAGCTAATAGTTACTGGCTATGGGCAGACTTGAGCTCTGGAAGAGGGGAGCTGAGTTTGCTGAGTTCCACACAAAGTTACAGGGAGGGGTGCCTTAGTTCAATCTTCCTAGAGATACCCAGGATTTTTACTCCACTCCTTGTAACAGGCTGAATGGTGGCCCTGAAGATAAGGATACTGGGTCTTCATCCCTGGGAGCTGTAGGCAGTGATCTTATTAGGAAAAGGGTACAAGGAAGGATAGCCGTAATGAAGACTGTTTTGTTTCATTAATTACGTTGTCAACTAAAGCATGTCCCCCTGTACCTCTCTTACACCTCCAGCCTCCAGAGCCTCAGGCCGAGCCTCTTCGTAGCCCTACATGGGACCCCAGACTCCCAGAGCTACACTCAACCTGACAAAGCCAGAGAAAGCACATTGTCCAAGAGCTAGCCAGAGAGGCAAGATATATAGACTGTTCAAGCTGGAAGGGACTCTGAAGAATTACTAAGTGACCTCACCACACTGTGGATAGACAGCAGAGTCCAGAGGGAGATACACAGTGTTTTAGGCAAGACACTTTTATTTCTCTTATGACAGATGCCGGCCCCACATAAACTTAAATGCTAGCAGAAATGACAGGTTCATGTATCTGAGAGGCCTCGCAATACACCTTCAGGCTTGGCTGGATCTAGGGGCTCAGGTCTCTCCAACTCAGTACTGCCCTTCTCTGTGCTGCCTTTACTGCTGAACCAGATTCTGTCCACCTGGCAGCCTCCAGGCTCACATCCTCCTAGTTTACCTGGCTCTTTGCTGATAACAGCAGGCCAAGTCCCCAGATCGTGGGTGATTTCCAGAGTCAACCTCTGGTGGCTGAAGAAGACAGAGTGTGCTGACTGTGCAGGCCTGAGTCACATGCTGGCTCCAGGGACCAACTGGGTGGATTAGGCCCAGGCACTTCACAAAGCCTAAGAGTGGGGAAGGGGTGGCAGGTCCAGCAGGAGACCAGGATGCTGGCCCCATAGGAAGAAGAAGTGGACAGTGAATAGGGACCATAAGCCATGACCTGTCCACACAGGAAGTTCTGGACAGAGCAGGACTGGCTCTCGAACCCTAGACTAGGGGGTCTCACCCTTGCCTGCATGCTGGGACCACCTAAAGTGCTTTAAAAAGTAAAAGTACTAAAAAATAAAATAAAATTACTAATATGTTTAAGTCCGGCCACAGAGACTCCGATTTCATGAGTCTTGGTGCAGTGTGGGTGTCAGGACATTTAAAATTTCCCAGGTGCTGCTAATTCGCACCACATCTGAGATGCACAGCCCTGCACATCTCTACCACTTTTTGCAATGGGGAGCGGAGGGGAGAGCAGGAAGGGGAGGGGAAGAGTTATAGGAAGCTCTTCTCACCTTTGATTAATGTGCTCACTGCTCCCCCTCAAGCCCTGTCTGTGTCAGCAAAGCCCCATCGGCCCTAGCCTCATGCTCGAAGAGCTCTCAAGCCCCCGTCCCCCCTCCCATGCAACCACCCATGCCTCAGTCTACCTCCCTTCTCTCTCAGGACCCTCTGGCCAAGTCCTCCTCTGCCTTCCACAAATAGTTACCAAATATGGCAAATGAGGCACCTTAGAACAACAGAGATTCTCTTGTTCTCACACAGTGCTAGAGGTCAGAAGTCGGAAATCAGTCTCTCCAGGACCAGTTCGAGGTGTCAGCAGGCAGGCTCTCTCTGGAGACTCTCAGGGAGCATCCCTTCCTTGTCCCTCCCAGCTTCTGGAAGCTGCAGATGTTCCCCGGTTTGTGGCTGCAGGCTTCCAATCCCTGCCTCGGCCCCTACATCACCTTTCCCTCACCACTCACAGGGGCACCTGTGATGGCATTCAGAGCCCCCCCCCATCATCTAAATCACCCCCATCTCAAGATCCTTATCTCTTTTTAAAATCATCTTTTAATTGAAATATAATTGACAGACAACATTATGTTAGTGTCAGGGACACCTAATGATTCAACATTCGTATACATTGTAAAATAACCACCATTTGAAATACACATAAAAAAAGTCACCACTTAGTTACACATTGTTTCCCTCCTGATGAGCACTTTTAAGAGCCAATCTCTCAGCAACTTTCAAATATTCAACACGTATTGTTACCTATGGCCACCATGCTCTACGTGACGTCCCCTAGGACTTAGTTATTTTATAATTGGAAGTTTGTACCTTTTGACCACCTTTCCCCATTTCACACCCTCCCCATCCACCACCAATCTGTCCTCTGTTCCTATGGGTTGGGGTTTTTTATTGTATTTTAGATTCCACATATAAGTGAGATCACACAATTATTTTTCTCTGAACTTATCATAATACCTTCAAGGTCCATCCATGGTGTTGCAAATGGCAGGGTTTCCCTCTTTTTCATGGCCAAGTAGTATTCCTCTCTCTCTCTCTCTCTCTCTCTCTGTGTGTGTGTGTGTGTGTGTGTACATTTTCTTTATCCACTCATCCATCAGTGGACATTTAGGTTGCTTCTGTGTTTCCGCTGTTGTAAATGACATTGCTATGAACATGGCATGGGGGAGGGGTGCAGGTATCTTTTCAAATAAATATCTTTATTTCCTTTGCATAAATACCCAAAAGTAAAATTGCTGGGCCTTACGGTAGGTCTATTATGTTTTTTTTTTCTTAGACAGGAAGTGGTGAGGCAGAGGGAGGGAAAGAGAGAGAATCTTAAGCAGACCCCACACCCAGAGCAGAGCCCAGTGTGGGACTTTATCTCACAACCCTGAGATCATGACCTGAGCTGAAACCAAGAGTCAGGTGCTTAACTGATTGAGCCCCCCAGGGCACCTCTGGTAGTTCTATTTTTAAATCAAGATCCTTAACTTAATCACATCTAGAAACCTTTTCCCAAATAAGGTCACATTTCCTCAAGCCAGGATTCAACCTGCTGTTGCTGGGGGTCCCCATTTAGCCTGTTACAGGGAGTTGAGCAAACCGAGGTCTAGAACAATTGTAGGCTCTGCCCTAGACTGCGGTCAACAGGGTTCCCTCAGCCCAGCCTCCCTGGGGAGGAAGAGGCTGTAGAAGGAGAATAAGGAAAGAGATGCGCAGGAGGGAAGGGAGGAGAGCGCGTGGGGCGGAATGACCTTTGCGACGCGTCCCAGACAGGCAAACTTCAGGGAGACTGTGCTGCCCACTGGTACCCTCGCAAACAGCTGGCACCAGGACTGTGCCCCAAGGCTCAAAGGTGGCTACTGGCACATTGCCACCATATGTTCTATTTATAACTTGTCTTCTCCCAGGTGATCCTGGAGCTGGCCCGGATTAACCCTCCATAGCCTGGAGAGCAGAGAAAGAAGAGGAGGCCCTGGGTAGGTGGAGAAACTGAGGCAGGGAAGCCTCTAAGATGTCTTTGGTGTGAAGGGCTTCAGGAGAGTTGAGGTGACATGGCGGGGGCTTTTTCTTGGCTCCAGTCCAGGTGTTCCACCAGCTAACCGTGTGACCTTGGGCAAGTCACGACACCCAGGGCTCAGTTTCCCATCTGTAAAATGGAACTCCTACCATTCCGCCTGGACGGCTCGTGTGAGCATTCGAGGACGTGGCGGGTGCTGGTGCTCAGGATGTGTGTGTGAAATCTGAGGGCAGCGGGGCTGAAGGGGGCGCTAAGGCCCAACCGGGGTGGTGCGATGAGCTGGGACAGAACGCAGAGGTGGGCATCAGGAATCTTGAAGGAGCAGCCACCTTTGGCTCCCTGGTCCAGAGACTCTAGGGCATTAGCACACTTCCCTTTCCCTGCTCTCCAGCAGAACCCCCACCCCCCGCAAGGGCACAGGGGTCATAACAGGCAGCTGGGGAGACACCCCTGGCTGAACCAGTCTGCAGAGTGGACAGAGGGTAGGAGAGGGAGCCCCAGCACTGTCCGTGCTGTATCGGGACAACTCCTTCTCCAAGAAGTAGTCTTCTATCTCCTGCTCCCACACAGATAGGGGCTCCCTTTATCTAGCATTGCCTGGTAGGCTACAGACATCTGAACTGTCTATACCCTGGCCCTTTGGAAACTTATGAGGATGGCCTGTGTCCCTCATCTGACTGCCTGGGGCCATGTCCTCTCCGTTGGACTAGGAGGTCCCAGAGAGTAGATCCTTCCCCATTCACTGATCTGTTCAGCCGGCCCTTGCTGGACATCTACTGGGCTCAGTGCTGGGCAGAAGCCGAGACGGGCCTGAAATGCACCTCTGTGTTTCAGGTCCCCAGGTCAGCCACCCCCAAAACACATCATCATCATCGTAATGACCCGCGTAGAGCCTACTTTTTGGGAAGCCCTGTTGAAGCTCTTTATATGTGAGGGGAGTGCTACTGACCCCCCAATTTATAAATCAGGAGACAAAGGCAAAAGGTTTGGGTGGTTTGCACATCACCTGATGTGTAAGTGGGGGACCTAGCAGGTGGCCTAGCTCCAGAGTGAAGGAGTGAGCCCGTGGCTGGGCTGGAACTGCAAGACTCAAGCACAGGTATGGAGGCTGGGGGATGGTGGGGGAGGTGAGGTCTGAGGGGGCAGAGTTTGCATCCCACACAGGGGCAGGGCTTGGGCTTGCCTTATGGGCTCTGGGGGTGAGGGAGGGGCAGGAGCTGGGCTGGGGCGTGGTCAGGGTTAGAGACCCTCTGACTGCATGGAGGAAGGGAGTGAGCCACCGAGCTGTTCCTGGAGTCGCTGCACCCAGGCCCGGGGCTGAGGGGTGCTATAGAGACTAGAGACGGGTTGTTAGGGAGAAGGGATGGATACCGGAGATGGTAGAGGGCAAGCAGGCAGCCTTGGAGCAAAGACCCTGTCCCTCCCTCTTGCCCCTTCTGGAAGAGAGAGCACCTGCTCTGGGCATGGTGGGCGCAAGCTCCCAAGTCCTACTCTTGAGCATTTGAAGGGATGTAGGGTTCATGGTCAGGTAGCACACCCACCCCCCACCGCCGCTGTCGTGCACCTGCTCCCCTCAACGCACAATTCATCTCCCTGACCTACATTCTCCACTCATGCTCCTCACAAAGGCAGGGCAGGCAGAGGGCTGGTCCCTGGGGCCTGAGGATGGGGGATGGGCAATGGAGGGAAATGGATGTGGGGAGAGGACAGAAGGTGGGAAGGAAGGGTGGAGGAGAGGAGGAAGGCAAGGAGAGAGAAGAGCCTCCACTGACAAGCAGCTGGGGCCGGAGGAATTCCTGATGCAGGGGAACTGACCAGGCTCGGGGGCCTCTGGGCCAGCCGCACTCCACCACCGCCTCTCTGTGACCTTGAACAAGTCACCTGAAGAACATGCCAGGAGAGCCTCAGTTTTGTCATCTGGAAAGTGGCCAGCGGGCTGGACCAGGCTGATTCCAAGGCCCCAGCACTCCAGGACCAGGTACCCTCACCTTCCTGCAAGACGTGGCTCTTGGGAGACCTGCCTCACGGGGAGCAGAGGGACAAAAGCCCGCCTCTCCCAGTGCCCAGCAAGGGGGAGCCAACCGCACTGTAGCCCAGATGAAAGACCCAGAGAAGGCATTCATTAAAGCGAATGGCTTCCAGGCTCGGGGGACCCTCCTCTTTCAGATAAAGGCACCGACCCCTTCCCTGTCCACCAGGCGGGCTCCAGAAGGTCCACCCCCCCCAGGGAGTGGAGCCCCTCTGCCACCCACTGTTCCAGAAGAGCTCCAGGTGCCTTCTACACCCTTCTCTGAGCGTCTGATTGCCCCCACGGTCCTAGGAGCCGAGAGAAAATATTCCACCCCAGGGCCCTGCCTCCTTGAGTCTTTGCAGAAACTCCCCAGAGCTGGCGTGCAGTGGACCGAACTGGGTGCCCCTCCAAATTCATTTGCTGAACCTCTACCACCCAGGATGGTACTTACAGAGGCAACCCGGGGAGGTGAGCTGGGCTAGATGGGTCGTGAGGGTGGGGCCCCCATGATGGATCAGTGCCCTTCAGAGGAGAGAAGCCAAAGAGCTGGAGGACCCAGAGGACCCCATCAGTGGCACCCTGCTGCGACCCATCTCCAGAGCTGTGAGGGACAAACATCTGTGGTCTCAGCCCCCCAGTCGTGGTATTTTGTGCCCACAAAGAGGCCCATGTCTCCTCTCAAAATCCCTCCATATCAAACCACCTGTTGCTCCTGGACAGGCTGGGCCAAAGCAAGGCAGCCCCCCCCAAGATGCCTGCACATGCTGTTCCCAGTGACTGGAATGCCCACTCCCTGGTCCTCTCTGCCCCAGGGCTGACCTCGCACCTCAAGACGACAACACAGCTGCCACCTCCTCCTTGGGTTTCTCCCCATCTGTCCCCACTCTGCAGCCCCTGGCACCCATGAGCCATCCTACCAGATGCATACCAGGGTGAGGTCATGGTGTCACCAGTCCTCGTTAGAACCCGATAACCTCGGGGGCCTCAGGGTCCCCACCCGGGAAGTGGGGCCCAGGAACAGTACCCGTCTCATTGGGTTCTTGCAAGGATGACATTTCCTAATATACAAAGTGCTGGCACATGCTTGGCTTTATTATTATTATTTATTATTGTTCATCTTCGAAGCCCCAGGGTTTATGATTACGGAGGTGAATCATTACCCCCATTATACGGTTGGGGAGAGTGAGAGTGGGGAAAGGGCAGGGGACAGGGACAATTGGCAGTCCCTCAGCCAGCTGCCAGCGGAACAGGGTCTGGTGCCAACATCCAGACTGTGTCCCCAGCTCCTTGTACTCCCGGTCATGGGAGCAGACCCCAAGGCCCGGACAGTTACAGGACCTTGCCAGGCGTGGAACAGAGATCAGAGAGCAGCCCTTGCCTGCCAGGCAGAGAGCAGCCCACGGCGGCCACGCAGAGGTGCTTTTGGGAGGTGACGACATTCACCCCATCCCCTTTCCCCAAGAGCAGCCCTCACCCTGCGACAGGTGACCGAGCGGGAGGTGATAAACACATCCCCCGACTTCCGTGAACTCCCATTCAATTTGCTGTTCCCGGACTGGTGCCAAGAGTGTTTGTGTTAATAAACCAAATGGACTTCTCAGAGTCCACCTAGAGTGACTGATGGTGGAGACAGCCAGGCGCCAGCCCGAGGGAGGAGGAAGTGTGGGGCACAGACTTCCAGGCGAAGCCATCTGGGGGTTCCCAGCCCCAGCGACCCTCAGGGGTCGACCCTTGATGCACAGGTGAGGAAGGTGAGGTAGGGACATGGGTGGGACTAGAATCCAGGTTTACCAGGTCCTGGGCTGGGTGGGGTCGCAACTGGGGTCTGGGGTAGGGGGTGGTGTTTTGATGAGCCTGAGACCACAAGGCAGGAAAGCAGAGTAGAAAGAGGGGTCACAGTGGGGGAACGGACACTTGGGGCTCAAGCATTCATCAGTAGGAGGGGCTTGGGTGGAGTGGTGGAGACTGACCACAAACCAAACCCCAAAAAGGAACCATTAATCCCCCTTCAGGGGGGATTCGACTTGTCCTCCAAAATGACCTTTCCCAGAACAATCCCCAGAGGGTCTGTCAATCCGAGGGGTCCCCCCGCACCTCACTGAGACCCTCCCCTCAGAGCCCATGCCCCACCCCACACCCCACACCACCGTTCACTGAGCTCTTTGTTCTTTTTTGGAATCTGTCCCTCATCTCCAGGACCGAGTGATAGGGACTGCAGTGGCGGCCCAGGGGAAATTGTGGCCCATACCCCGCAATTACGAGCACCCTGCTAGGCCCGATCCAGAGCCACCCCACCCTGTCCACGCCCGTTTCACTGCCCAGCTCTGGGCCCTACACCTCCAGGTCCTGCCCAGGGCTCCCTCTGAGCACATCTGAGCGTACAGTGAGACACGCAGACTCTGGGTGATGATGAGCCTCAGGGGAGGATGGAGAACCAAGATCCTCCCACAGTCCCCTCTGCTTCTACCATCAGAGGGTCCAAGGGCAGGCAGTGCCCCTCCCCCACCAGCTGCCCTGGCGAGGCCCCGCTGAAGGAGATGGCTGGAGGGGGCCCAGCCTGGATGATACATGGGCCCAGGGTCACCGATGGCGAGGCAGGCGAGGCAGGCTGTAACACTCAAGTGTGGCCCTATCTGAGTCCTTCCTGGGAAACCCTGTGGGCTCAGGGTCCCCGTCTAGCCTAGGAAGAATGGTTCCTGACTTTTAGATCACCACGACCCTCCGAGTACCCCAGACTCAGCCCCCACGGGAGCCCTGCCTGCTGGAGAGGGGGAGGGAGGGGCGTCGGGAAGGGCCTGCCGCCCCTCCCCCTCCTCCAGCTTCCGTTGGCCCCACTCCGCTTTCATCTGTTTCCTATGGAGAGTTTCTGTGTAAGATTTTGTTGGAACAAAGCTTCCCTCCACTACAAACACTTTACAAACCTGTGATCCAGCCCGCCCCTCCTGTTGGCTGCCAGCAGAGGCCTGAAGTCAGGCTGCCTTGGGCTACAGCCTATTTATAGCACTCACTAGCTGGGGGGTCTGCTCCCCTGCCTGAGCCCCACTTTCCCTGTCTGTAAAATGGAGAACTTTCTGGGGCCCCTTCGAAGACTCTGGAACAAAGTAAGGGTGGGATGCCTAGAGCACAATGGGCTTCCAGGGGCGGTCATGACATTCTTTTCAGTGATGAAGGAGGAAGCTGAGGATGTGCTGGGGTATTGGGGGAATCGGGCGTCTGTCTGCAAGGTCACACAAGGTCGGCAGTGCCACCCCTGCCCTGGGACCAGATGCCTGCAGCCCGGCTCTGCCCCAGCTGCTGCCTGCACGGCCCGCGTCTGCACCGCCTCAGAGATGCTCTCTGGTCCTGACAAAGTGTGAGCACTAACCCGGCCCGACAGGCCTTCTAGAAGAGCGTCTATAGTAGGGAGGACAGGAGGCAGGATATGGCCAATAAGCCTGTACATTGTTCATAGAGCCCATCTCGGCTGTTACTGCTGCTATTTAGCATTTAGATAACACTCTATATTTCCACAGGGTTTGCTGCCTGGGCCTGCGGTAACCAGCCAGGGGGGCGAGGTGCCGGCTCCCAGCAAGGGGCTGCCCAGGCCTTCAGTAACCAGGCAGGTGGGCAAGGCACTGTCTCCAGCAAGGGGAAGAACTGGCTGGAGGCAGCCTGTCTCCCCTGAGTCTCACTTCAGCTCATCGGTTCATCCTTGCATTCATTCAACACACAGGAGCAAACCTTCTAGGACCTTCCATGTCCTGCACTGGGCACATGACAGAGCCAACCCCTGCTCTGGAGGAGGGCACGGTCTAGAGAGGGAGACACCCAGCCTGGAAAATGTGGCCCAGGCCCCACCGTCCTTGGGAAGTTTCCAGTCCCCTACACCATTAAGACAGACAAATACAGGTGTACACACCTCTGAAGCTATCCCCTCGGGACTTTGGGGTAGTGAGAGGGTAAAGCCATCACCAAGAGCTAACTGTAGGGCATTGAACAAAGCAGACATTGAATGAAGGAAGGAATGGGGGAAGGAGCATAGGTTAATCAACGTTCATTGTGTAGCTGAGCCCTGGCTTAGGGACAGCTTGTGTCCCAGAGTAAGTCAGTCTGAGAAGAGTGTTGGAGGCTTTCTGTAGCAAGCAGTGGGCCAGGGAAATGGACAGAAACCAAACTGGACCTAGTGACTGAGCCACCAACCTGGTTTCCCCAGTTCTGGGTCCCACACCAGCTCCCAAATTCACTGATACCTCCAACCCCTGAAGCCCAATCATCGGACAATATCCATTCCTCATGGGTGTCCGGCCATTCTAAGCCTTCCCCCACCAACCATCACCTCTCTGCACAAACACAAGAGCCGGTACAGTTAGGGGTCTCCGAATACCACTCGTCTCAGCTGATCCAATTAGGCTGTGTGCTCAGTACTTACCCGTCGTTGTAAGAACAAGGCCAGACTCCTTGGCATGGCATTGCATGACCTGCAGTCCATGCCTTACCACTGCAGCCAGGCTTCATGCTTCAGTGCTTCAGTGAGAGTCAACACCCTGCCATTTCAGGTCTCCGAGCCACTGCACAGGTGGTTTCCCCTCCATGCAATCAGTGCCTTTCATTTTTCAAAAAATGGCAAACAATTGATTTTTTAAATCAATCAATCAAAGCATTTTCTTGAAGAGTTGACCAATTCAGCCTCATGTTCCTCATAACTGTTCTTGTCACAGAAAGTATGACAATTACAAATTACGTGTTTATATTTCCTGCCTTCCTTTTTAAATCTTCATATCACCAGCACCAAATCCTAGGCCTGGATCTACACTACCATCATCATCACCACCACCACCACAACTATCACCACTATCACTACTACCACTATCACCACTATCATCACCATCATTACCACCACCAGCACCATAACCACTACCAACACCATCACCACCATCATCATCCCTATCATCATGAGCACCACCACCATCATGACCACCACCATCATCCTCATCATCATGACCATCACCACCCACACCACCACCATTACCACCACCAACACCATGGCCTCTACCAACACCATCATCACTATCACCACCACCATCATCATCTCCATCCCCCACCACCATCAATACCATCACCATCATCATCTCCGTCATCATGACCATCACCACCATTGCCACCAATACCATTACTACCATCATCTCCATCCTCACCACGACCATTACCATCATTACCACCAACACCACAATCATCACCACCATCATCATCTCGATCCTCACCACCACCATCACCACCAGTACCAACATCATTACCACCACCAATACCATCACCACTACCAACACCATCATCACTATCACCACCACCATCATCATCTCCATCCCCACCACCATCAATACTATCATCATCATCTCCATCATCATGACCATCACCACCATTGCCACCAATATCATTACTACCATCATCTCCATCCTCACCACGACCATTACCACCAACACCACAACCATCACTACCATCATCATCTCCATCCTCACCACCACCATCACCACCAGCACCAACATCATTACCACCACCAACACCATCACCAGTACCACCATCATCCACACAACCATCATCACTCCCCTCCCACCATCACCACCATCACCATAATCACCTCTATCTTCACCACCATCACCACCATCCTCAACACCATCACCACCATCCTCTCCGTCCTCACCACCAGCATCACCATCACCATCCCTGCCATCACTGTTGATACAGCTAACAATCAGTAAGCACTTACTATGTGCCAGGCAACGTGCTGAGATATTCACATGATTTTGTCTGCCAATCTTCATGACATCCCCAATGAAGAGGAAGGTATTCCATCATCACAGCCACCAGATGGATGAAGAGACTGAGGCTCAGAGAGATTTAGTAACTTGCTCAAGGACTCAAATTCAAGCTGTCTCCTCCTTATCCAGACCAGGGAAAGATCCTGGAGCCTGGATAATCCAAAATTCCTCATAACACATTCATTCTGTTTGATTTTAGGATGTCTTGAGATGTCAGCCACTCGGAGGGCCACTAATTTCTGTGGACTCCTGTTCAGCCTGGGGCACCACATCCCAGGATGAAAACCTTTGGGACAGGGCTCTGAGTTGCCATCTGCGCCCCTCCTCACCCCCACCTCTGGGCTCAGGAGCAGCACCAGGCTGGTTGGCCTCCAGAACAACCTATGAGGGGCCCACATCCAGCTCTCCACAGCTGTGCCACGAGGCACTCAGCCCTGGAAGGGTCAGCTCAGGTCAGGAGCCAGCTCCTTGGGCAGCGTGCTGGATGCTCGTGGGAAAAGAAAACCTTCCAACCTGCAAGCCAGCATGTTCTCCTTCTCTCCTTTGCTCTAGGCTAGAGAGAGATGAGCAGAGTCCTTTCCAGGTGATGTCATCCTCCCTCACAGCCTCCCAACATCCCCTGGTGCCAACTCCTCCATATCCACAAGGCTGCTGACACCTCCTGCCCGCCCATGACCCTCCCCGCAGCCCAGCTCAAATGCCAGGGGTCTTCCTCACTCCAGGATTCTCCAAGCCCAGGTGACAGGAGAGGGGTTCTGCCAACAGCTCTCATGTCTCACAATAACATCAAAGCTCCCTTCACTCAGAAAGCACTCTACAGTCTGTGACTTAGTACAGAGTACATTTTCTCAGGAAGCTTGAGGGCGGGTGGGGTCGCTGTGTCCCACCCCCTTCCCAGAATCAAATTATATTACAGAAGCATCAGGCTAAAGTTTAAGTTCCCTTGCCTTTCCATGGATCCTGAGCCTTGCACGGTAGCGATGAGGCAGATAATAGAAGTCGAAGCCAATATTAACAAAGCTCCTGCTTTGACCTAGTTGCTGTTCCAAGTACTTCACAGGCAATAAATCATTTCATTCACACTCAGACCTAAGAACAAAGATCTCTTATAGTCCCCATTTTACAGATGAGAAAACGGGCTCAGAGAGGCTAAGTCGACTTGCTACAGGTGTCCCAGCTAGAAGGTGGCAGTCCTAGAATTGCTTTATATACCTGCTGGAGGAATGTCCTCCCTGGTTTCCTGTCTTCTGATAACCTCCCCCTCCCCCCAGCCCTTGGATCCCTGAGTCTGGGATGGCACTGAGTATGTGCAGATACACTCCACCCTCCTCTGCCCCCCTGCCTGCAGAGGACACCCCCAGGGGTGGTTGGGTGAAGGAGTAGGACCAGAGTTGCCTGCTCTGTCCAGCTCTGTGCTGCTCCGCAGGGAGCTGAGCATTAGGGAGGGGGCTGCAAACCGAGCCACACCCTCCATGTGGCTTCATCAGGATCAGGATGATGTCTGATCTCCTTCTGTCTGACTCAAGCATCTGCTTCCCAATTGGTTCCAAACTTGGACACACAGCGAGGTGTTATTTGCTGTGCCCCTCTAAGCCCCAGTAATTATAAACACATAAATAAACAAATAAATTGTGCACACCCCCGTTGGAATTCATCACCTTCTAAATATATCCCCTTCTAAACATAAATATCACTATTCTACATTCACCTAGCATTTCATCTAATAATAGAAATAATAGTAATCAGAAAAATCGCAGCTATGTGTGGCGTCTGCAGAGCACCAGGTGCATTGGCATTATTACTACACTTAATTTCAGAATTCTCGCATGAGTAGACCCTATTTGGCCCCATTTTTGCAAATGAGGAATTTCAGTTCCAGCAAAGTATGTGGCTTTCCCAAGGGCACACGGCTGGCACACGATGGATTAGAGTCTGTACAGGGTTCAGTGGTCCCTCCTCAAAGTTTATGTCTACCCAGAACCTCAGAATGAGATTTTATTTGTTAATAGGGTCGGTGTGGGTGTAATTAGTTAAGATAAGATCGCGCTGGATTGGGGTGGGCCCTAAACCCAGGGACTAGTTCCTCCAAGGAGACAGAGACTTGCAGAGACACAGAGAGACACAGAGGAGCAAGGGGAGGGCTAGGAGGGAGGTCATGTGACAACAGAAGCGGTGACACAGACACAGACGCAGACAGAGGTGTGACACACCTCCCGGACAGTGAAGCCCGAGGATTGCTGGCAACCACCAGCATCTCAGACAAGGAGGACAGCAATCTTCCAGACAAGGAGGGATTTTCCTCGGGAGCCTTAAGGGGGAGCCTGGCTCTACCATCATCTTGACTCAGGACCTCTAAATTCTGGAACCATGACAGAATAAATTTCTGTTGTTTTAAGCCACCCAGTTTGTGGTCCTTCATAATAGCAGCCCCAGGAACCTAATCTAGAGTCCTAGAGTCTTACTCTGATCCCTCTCCCAAGCAAACCCCTTCTCATAGTCAAGGTCACACAAGTGTTTACCGAGAGCCAGCAGGTGCCCAGGGACCGAGGACACAGGGAAGATACAGTCCCTCACTCAAGGGGCTCACACACAGACAATGACAACACAGTTGTCTCTTTTCCTCATTGCTTTGGCTTCTGGTGGGGTGAAGGAGGAGGTGGGGGCTGTGTGGACAAATCTTGCTTTTGAATGTCGGTACCATCCCTTCCTGACTGTGGGCTCAATGCCAGGGCATAGCTCACCTCTCTGAAACTCGGTTTCTTCACCTTTAAGATGGGGGGGGTGCCTATACCCATCTGCCTCCTTCAAAGTAGATAAGGGGTCCAGAAACCCTTGCGACCGTGTCTGGCTGCACGATGGGCAGTGGTCACGATGAGCCGAACCCATATGTGACTCCACTTTTGAAACACAAGATAAATTCCCAGGGGCCAGCAAACAGAACTTGGTCGCTGACGTGTGCACCTGTCTTCGCACAGAAATATTTCATGCTCAATTCCAAAGAGAAAGAAAGAGCACGTGGTGATGGAGGATAGCAGGCAGGGAGGCTTCGCCCTGGATCTCGGGCTCTGCTTCCCCTGGGAGCACAGTCGTCCTCAGAGGGCATCTCGAATTGCAAACAGCCGGAGCCACAAAGGAGAAAAGGCCCAAGGGAGGAAGGCACATTTGGATCAGTCCCCAAATCCCTCCACTGCCAGCTGGCCAGTTTCTGTTCCTCCTGCCTCAGCTGCCATCATCAGCCATGCCAGGGACTGTGCAATAATCCTGAGATCTGTCAGAGGTGGTGTGGGATAGCTGCCAGTCAAGCAGAGGGGAAAAGAGACCCAAAAGATCAAACAAGACGCCTTGGAAACCCGCTCCGTGCACCAGAGTGAGAGCCTGTGGGCTGCCTCGAGGTGGGAGGGTGGAGAGAACGGGGGTGCTGCTGCAGGTGCTGGGGGGTGCCGCCTCCAGAGAGGGCTTGGCAGCTCCCGGCACCACCAACCCAGATCTCAGCAGAACATCGCCCCTCGGAGCCTCTGGACCACACTCGGCAGCTCTGGGACTCGGAGCAGCTGGCAGAGTCCGTGCTGCTGGCTCCACTTGGAACCCCATTAGGGCCTACCTCGTGGGAGTGGGACTTCTCTCCTGGATCACAGTCCCCGGGAAAGATGGACATGGTTAGCTCAGCCCTGCAGGGAACTCATGAAAACTTCCTCCCGAGTGGGTCCGACCAAAATCACTGAGTTGATTCAATCCAATTCAACCACTGTTTATTAAACCCGGCAGACCAGGTTAGAGTCCTAGTTCTCATATTTGGTCGGTCCCTTATCCTCTCTGAGCTCAGTTTTCTCATCTGCAAAATAGGGATAACAATAGCACTCACTTCATAAGATGAGCCCAAAATGTGCAAATACTTGTAAAGCACTTAGAATCGTTTCAAGCATACTGTAAGCGCCAAATAAGCGCTGTATCAAGGGTCTGGCAAATGAAGTGGTGTGGAGGAGTGGGATAAAGAGAGGGCCTGGACATCCTGCAGGCTCCCCACACACAGACGCTGAAGCTGGACAGAGGCAGCACTCGGTTTCCAATGGCGCGGCTCCGCTGTCAAGGCAGAATCTGAACCTACAGAGCCCCCGCCCCTAAACACTAACAGAGAACACCCTTCTGCTTGGATTGTCCCTCCCCCAACCCGGCAGCGGGGCCCACGGAGGAAGACGCAAACACTGAATGAATCACAGTGCCATGTATATGAATTGTCATCCTCTCTTTCTCTTTGTGTGACCTTGGGCATGTGACACAGTCTGTCTTAAGTGTCACTTTCTTTGTGCATAAAAATGTGTGTCCAAATATCCAATTCACAGGGCTGCTGGTGAGAACCGCACAGGAGCCCCGATGCAAACGCGCCCAGCAGGGTGTCCGACAGTTAGCCCATGTTAAATAAATGTCATCTTGATTTTGTTTCATGTCCTTGACTCTGCGCTCAGTTCTGCCCAAGGACCCATGGGGAACACAAGAAAAGAGAAAATATATTCTTGTCCTGAAGGACTTTACACAAGACGGAAGAGTAGGAAACTGTTCATTTAAAGGACAGACTACAATTAGGTGCCGAAGTAGAAATCACCTGGGAGTTCAGAGAGCTCTGCGTGGACCGGGGGCGGTCTGGAGGGCCTCCGGGAGGAGGTGTTTGAAAGAGCCATATACCTCATTATCTGCCACACGAAGGGCCTCTCAGACGGCATTCCCATTAGACGAGGCTAGACAAGCGACTCAGGCAAGGACATGAAAACGCTGCCTCTCACGGGGAGAGACCAGCTCTGATGAATTCCTTCGGATCAAAGGGTCCAGGATGGCAGGAACCAACCAGAGTGCTGGCAGCGGGTGAGACCAAGTGAGTGATGTTCAAAACCGCACACTTTCGGCCCAGTCATTGATGTCCTTCCAGAAAGTACCCTGCATAGATGTGAGGAAGAACAAAAGGATGGAGGAGATAGAACATGCTCAGCTGGGAGAGCCAACCCTGAGCCCAAACAAGCCAATTCCACGATGTCCCAGCTAGAAGGAACTTGAGCATCACTGAGTCACAGATGTCAAGGCTGGCCAGCTCTCCAGGTTATTCCATCCCAAGAGCCCCTCCACAGGACCCCCATGCCCGGCACCTTTATTGACCCAGAAGAACCCTGAAGCCCAGGTTAGCGGTGATAGGCAAATGCGAGGGGCCCCTTCCTGGTCCCCAACATCAGCCCACATGCAACTGGCTCCAGGGATGGACATGCACTCGGCTGACCAGTCCAAGCCCTGCAACCCCCGGAACACAGTCATTCATTCTGGGATAAGCTCACAAAGTTAAGCAATGAGATACAAAGTCTGAGATTTTGTTCATACTATTGGCAGTACACAGTCTTTCATGCTTGAACCTGGGAAGCAGAGCTCTTGACTTGCTGGCAGCCATATTGCCATCCCATGGAGCCAACAGAGAAGAGAGCAGGAGAAGGTCCTGGTGGCACCTGCACTAGTTAAGGTAATACCAGGTGCTGTAACAAATAAACCCCCAAATCTCAGTGGCTTGGGCCAATAAAAATTTCTTTCTCACTCACATAACAGCCTGACCTGGGTCTTTCAGATGATCTGGATCCAGGATTCTTCTACCTCATGCTGCACCCTCCCCTAGTGCCTTGAGTTCTCTGCACTCAGCCCTTGCGGGGAGATGGGGTGGAGGAAGCATATCTGTCTCTCAAGACCCTTTATCTAGAAGCCATGCGTTACTCCTTCCACCCTCTTCCATTGATGGTAACGGATCACATTGCCATACCTCAATGCAAGGGAAGCTGGGAAATATAGTTCATGCCTAGCCTGCTTTGGGGCCACAATTTTGTGCTAAGAAAGAAGGAGCCTGAACCTTCAACGACCAGCGAACCACCTCCATCTCCACATCATTGAGGACTCAATCAACTCAAGAAGCTCCTGAAGCCAGATCGGCCCTTGATCTTTTTCACTTAAATAAACTATTACATTTTCTGTGTCTGCTTAAGCCAGTTTGGGCTGCATTTTCTGCCAATAGTGCCCAGGGTCATGACTCTTTGATAGATTCCTGCAGCCCATTTGTGCAGATCAGAATAAAACCCAGTCTTCCTTTCCCCAGTCCAGTGCCTGTCCCATGATACCACAAAATCTGCCTTCCCCAAAGCTCCATGGTCTAGTCTACATCCCATGGAACCAGTTAATAATACAGTAATGCCCAAGGAGGAAAGGTGTTGGTCCACCTGGAGAGTAGACCAGAGGTTGTGCATCATGCTCTCCACCATGTTCTCACCTGGGAGAGGCACATAAGAGAAGAACAAATGTATTTTTTTTTTCTTAAGTGCACTGTTTAGGTCACTGTTCAGTTACCCAAAGAGAAATATTAGAGGTAATCAGCTTGAGAACAAAACCCCAGAAAGAACACCAGGAAGTTTCTCTCATTCTGTGTATTAGCAGCAATCAGGCCAGGGCTGAATGTGGTGGTACTAATATATGTCCATGAATTCTTCAACATCCCTCCCTTCTATAGACCCCGAGTGTGGGCTGTCCTTAGCAATGTGTTTCTAATGTGCAGAATATGAAGGAAATGACACACCATGACCTCCAAGGAGAGGCTATAAAAGCCATCATGGTTTCCCTTTTTCTTTCCCTTGGATCACTTGCTCTGCGGAAAGCCAGATGCCATGCTGTGAGAAAACCCAAGCAGCCCTAGGAAGAGACCCATGTGGTCAGGCTCTTGGTCCTCTTGGTTCACATGAGTGAACCATCTTCAAAACAGACCTCCAACCCCAGTCAAGCCATCAGATGACTACAGCACCATCCAACATCTTGACTGCAACCTCAAGATAGACTCTGAGCTGGGACCACCCAGCCACGCTGTTCCTGAATTACGGACCCACAGAAACTGAAATAATGAATGCCTATTGTTTTAAGTCACTAAGTTTCAGGGCCCTTTGTTATAAAGTAGCAGATGCCTCATGCCACTGAGTCAGGGCATGGTTGAAGGAAGGCCTCCTGCCTTGATGACACTCAGAAGCCCACAGATACACTGAGCCTAGGTAACAGCTGTGAGGTAGGGACTTACAGAAATGGGAGCCCGCCCCACAGAGCCACGCCCCTCATCAAAACAGAAGCCAGCGAGTCTGTAAATCATTGGTAATAAGGTCCAACTAAAACACGAGAGATGGGTTTGCTGTCCTTAGACCAAGGATGAGCGATAGAAGCTGAACCATGTGAAATAGACAATAGACGGCCATTTTTTGAGGTACGGAGTGATGACTCCATGTGGTTAACCATGATTCTTCGCTCTCTGAGCTTCAGTTTCCCTTTTTTTTTTTTTAAGATTTTATTTATTTATTTGACACAGAGAGAGACCACAAGTAGGCAGAGAGACAGGCAGAGAGAGACGGGGAAGAAAGCTCCCAGCTAAGAAGAGAGCCCGATGCGGGGCTTGATCCCAGGACCCGGGGATCATGACCTGAGCCGAAGGCAGAGGCTTTAACCCACTGAGCCACCCAGGAGCCCCTCAGTTTCCCTTTTTATGAAACAAGAGTCATGACCCTCATGCTGGGGACTAAGCTGATAATCCAACTGGTCTCCTCTGAGTGCACAGGACAGCCCGTGAGTACTGCGTGACTTGCCAACACCACAGAAATAAAACTGGTGGGACGAAGAGAACAAAAGCAAGTAGTTGAGATCTTCCCTTGGGTCTCCTAGAGTGAGAGAGAATGGGGACCTGAATGAAGACCCCTGCCTCTGTCTTTCTACCTGTGTAATGGAGATGACACACCCATGGTGAGTTTCCTGAGCCAGACTTGCCCTTCGGGCCCATCTCTGGTCCTTGGGAGGAGGAAGCCAGAAAGGGCAGGAGGCTGTGTCCTGGCAGCCTGCCCTTCATTCCAGCCAGAGGGCGGAAGCAAGCAGGGAGCGAGGACCCTCATTGCTGAGGCTGGCCTCCTCCCAGAGGCCAGATTTAGCTGGATTGTTCCAGCAAATGGCTCAATTCCCTCTGGTTTTTGTAGTACAAACAATCCCAGACAAGCCTTAGAGGGTGGGAGAAAAAAGAATAATTTGTGTGGCATAAAACGTGAAGCATTGAGCATGGCCTTGCAATGCATTTGCATTTCTAAACAAGAAACACTGGTGCTGACAGTGCCTGTCACTTACTTATCTTGTTAACTCCCTCCTGGCCCAGGCAGGCAAAACAGCAGACCCCCCAGCACCCCTCCCCCCCTTGCCCACCTCCCCAAGAGCCCAGGATTTGGAAGGAGAGGCAGAGGGTCTCCCTGAAGACCAAAGTTCAAGTCCAGCATTGTCACTAAGTCTGGAGGTGTCCCTGTGTGTTCTCTTTGGCCCTCAGTTACCCTTCATTTCTGTAAAACAGAAAAGGGGTGTTGGACCAGATGAACCCCAACGGACTCAAGTCCGTACTTATCAAATCTGGGAGTCGGGAGACCTGGCTTCGAATTGTGACCCTCGCACTAACTGACCAAGTGACACTGAGCTCAGGAATTTCTGGTAGGAACTGGTTCAGCCTCCAACTTCTTTAAACTCCTTCCCAGCATCCCTGAAAGATGACCCTCTCTCTTCTGTGCCAACACCTCCAAAGGTGAGGCACTCGCCTTCCCTAACAGAGAGCAGGGCACCCCCTCTGAGGTCAGACAGCTCCTCCCTAAGTTACAAAGGCCATGCTTAGACTTGAGTTCAGATCAACTCTCATGAAGCCTCTTGCCCCAAAGGAGTCCCGGGAAAACCGAGTGGGCAATGGCACGTGTTTGCAACCCGGTGGCTCTCTGTTCCAACCCCAGCCAGGTGACCTGAAGGGACTTTGTCAGTCTGTGTCTTGGTTCCCTCTACTATCAAATGGAGATAATAATTCAGCCCAGCTCTTTGGGTCATTGGGAGGATTCATCAAGCTTGGCACTTAGCATGGCCTTGGCCGTGTTGCTCGATGAAGCTATCTGGACCAGTGAAAATCAGGTGTGAGTGCTTCTCTCCCCTATTCCCCAGGCTGGCCCACAGGACACGGGATGATCACACACAAAAAGTGCAGCTCAGACCTTCCGCTCATTAAAGACCACATGGAGGTCCTGGTGACTCCCCCCGGAGTCCATCTGATGTAACTTGGCCTCTTGTGTCCTCCCCCAAAAGCCCATCAGTGCACCTGACCACTGAGCGTGCCCACTCAGGGACAGTCTGACATCCACTCTAACTAGTTTTTTAAAGATAGATCATTCACATATGTTGGTATGTGTGGTAGATTGGATATGATTCACCATCCTTCATGCCCTCCCCCTATTAAAATTCCACATCCACACACTTTCTCATGTGCTCCCACAGAACCACCCAGCACACAAAGCGGAGCACGTTTCCTCCCCATGGACTTGGATGTGGCCATGTGACCTGACTTAGCTGATGGGCTGTGGACAGGAGCAATAGTGTGACAGTTCTGGAAAGAAGCCTCAGTTGTGTCCCATGTTTCTTCTCACTCTATAGCACTCCAGGGAGCCAACCTGGCAGCTGCTGCCCTTGCCCGAGCCCCAGTGGAAATACAGGTAGGGCAGACCTGAGCCCAGTGGGCAGCCTGGAGCCCAGCCCACCCAACCTCTAGGTAGAAACAGAGCCATCCTGGATCAGCAGAACTGATTCCATGTGAGCTTGAGAGGAAATGTTTGTAGTTGTCACCCAGCTGAGTTATCAGCTGATTTGTGATGCAGTCTTTTTGTGGCAATAGCTGACATCTTATTATTTGCCAGCATCAAGTACGAGGCCCCCAACTGAGTGACACCTGATGAGTCCAACCACCACTGGTGAAACCGAGGCTTCACCTGATGGTCCTTAAGCGTTCCTTACAGCAAAGTTCCAGGGTGATGGGAGATGACAAAGTCCCCTTGAAAGTACCCAAGCCCACAAGCACACTTGAACTTAGATGACAGCCTGGCTTCCTGTCATCTCCCACTTCTGGTGCATGCCTATCCCTGTCCCCAGACCTCAGTTTCCACATTTACATCATCAGAAAGATGAGAGAAGAACCCGAGGGAACTGATGGTTATCCTGGAGGGTCAATGATGAAAGTCTTCTGCAAACCCAGGCTCTCACTACTCCCCAGGAGCATCCATGCCCCTTGGGTGGTAGTCAGCTTCCAGCATGGCCCCCAATGATCTCACCTCCTGCGACTCACACCCATGCGTAGTCCCTTCCCATACTCGGCCAGGGCTGGTCCGTGTGACCAAAAGAATGTGGCACAGTTGATGGCATGATACTTCGGAGAGTAGGTTATGAAAGAGATGAGCATCCCACCTAGATCCCAGCAGGCCTTTGTGTGGAAACTGACAAACTAATCCTAAAGTTTATATGGAAATGCAAAGCAAGTGGAAAAGCCAAAATAATTCTGAAAAAGGAGGACAGAGATGATGGACTCACATCACCCAATTTCAAAACTTACCATGAAGCCACGGTCAATGAGATAGTGTGGTCTCAGCACAAGGACTGATGTATAGAGCAACAGAACAGAATTAAACGTCCAGGACTGAATCCTTAAATTTATGGTCAACTGATTTCCAACAAAGGATGTAAGACGCCAATGGAGGAAAAAAATGATCTTTTCACCAGTTGGTACTAGAACATTTGGCTAGTTCCCATAGGGGGAAAAAAAAATCAGCTTGGGCTTTTGGCTTACACCATACACAAAAATTAACTCCAAATGGATCATAGATCTAAACATAAGAATTGAAACTATAAAACTTTCAGGAGAAATTATAGGAGAAAGTCTTCATGACTTTGGGTTGGACAGAGAGTTCTTATGTACGACAGTAACAGCATGATCAATAAAAGAAAAAAACTGATAAGTTGGACTTTATTAAAGTTGAAAACTCTCACACTTTAGAAGACACCACCAAGAGAATAAAAAGACAAACCACAGACTGGGAAGAAATATTTGCAAACCATGGATCTGATAATGGACTCGTAATCAGAATATATAAAGAACTTTTATAACTTAACAATAAGACAAAAAGCCCAATAGGCAAAAGATTGGAATAGACATTTCATCAAAGAAGATGTATGAATGGCTAACAAGCCCAACAGAAGATGCTCGGCACAATTAGTCATTAGGGAAATGCAAATGAAGACCACAGTGTGAGAGCACTGTGTGTCCAGGAGAATGGCTTTCATCGAAAAAACAGATAAAAGCAAGCTTTGACAAGATACAAAGCAACTGGAATCCTGACGCATTACTGGTGGGAATTTAAAAGGGTAGAGCCACCTTGGAAAATAATTCGGCAGCTTCTTGTCACAGATACACGTAAATTTATCATGACCCAGCCACACCACTCCTAGGAATCTACCCCAGAGAAAGGAAAACATACATCCACATGAAGACATGAAGGTCAGTGCTCCTGGCTGCCCAATGATTCACCCCAGGCTAAAACCAGAAACCATCCAGATGTCCATCAGCTGAAGAATGGATAAACAGGATGCGGTATATCCATACGGTGGAAAGCTCTTTGGCAAATAGAAAGGAACAGACTCTTGATCTGAGCGACCATGTGGATGAACCTTCCCAACATCTCGCTAGGAGAGAGAAACCAGCTGGAAAACACCCCGCGTTCTATGATTCCATGTGTACGAAGTGACGGGGAAAGGCAAATGTATGGTAGAAGGAAAGCAGAATGGCGGTTGCCTGGGACTGAGAGCAGGAGCTGGGATGAACTTTGAATGGACACAGGGTAACTTTGGGGGACGATGGAAATGTTCTAAACTGGGTGGTAGTGAGGACTGCAGAGGTCTAGATTTACCTACACCGCTGGTGGCAGGGAGACAGTGGGGTTTCCGTCTTGGTGGCTTTCTTGATCATTTGCCTCCTGCTGCCATGTCATGAAAGGAGGTCTTTTGGAACTGCGCTGGAGCGTGGCATTGTAGAAGCAGGCTCTCCAGGCCCAGGCCCAGACATCATCTTGACTGAACGAAACCGCTTGAGCCACCTGGACTCCCAGCCCTCAGAAACTGTGAAATCATAAATGTTTGTTATCTTAAGCTGTTGAAGTTGGATTCATCTGCTATGCAGTCATAGATAACCCACACCCATTATCGCATGGGGACCCTCACAGCCGAGCATTGGGTAGATAGACACCTGCATCCCCACTATAGAGGTCCAAAGACTGAGGCTTGAGAGTCTGGCCCGAGAGTAGGCAGTGATCAGGAGGTAGGGAATGCACTTAAGCGGGCCGGCCCAACTCCAGAACTGTGTCTTACAACAGCTCACTTAGCGTCCTTGAACCAGTTATCACAGAAGATGCCACGGAAGGACAAAGAGTTAGATCCCTGCCCGGCAGGACCTCCCAGTCTGAGGGGGGAGGCGGGGCAGCCCAGCAGAAGGCCCCCTTGACGGCGTTCAGTGGCAGCTCCCCGCCCGCAGCTCACACCCCATTCAGCACCACAGCTGCCAAATCCATTCTGCGCAACTCTGAAAAGAGCTCGGAGCACCCCGACTGGGGGTTCCTGCCTCCCCTTCGAAGCAGAGAGCAGCGAAATTGGACAGTAATGTGTTGTCGTTCAGATACTTCAGCGGCAGCCGGGGTGAATTATGATGCCGTCCCGCTTTATTCAGTGCAACATCTTTCATAAGAGCTGTGTCTCAGAAACACTTTGGAGAAGGAAATAATAAATAATTGCCCAAGGGGACAAAACAGGAGATGAAAAGCTCCAGGCTGGTGGGGAGGGGGAGGGGGAACTCAGTCTTGAGGAGCTGGTGTATCCGGGGAGCTCAAGCTGGGCAGCTGGGCCTTGGCGAGCAGAACTTGGGGCTTGAGTGCCGGGTTCCAGATGCTTCTGGGAGAAGAGGCTGCAGGACGCCGTACCTCTGCACCAGATGTCTCCATAGGAGACCACTGGGAAGGCATGCCGGAGCTCCTTCCACCTGATGTGGGGCCCTGGATGGGAGGCTCTGGCTATCTCACATCCACGCTCACTCAGAGCCCTCGCTCTCTCTGGGTCACTCAGAGTCAGGCCCGGGTCTTTCTCTGACCCAGAGTCCTATACGGCCTTACCCCCCAGAGTATCTCTTCTAGTTCCACTTCAACCCCACGGATCTCCTTACTGTGCTCTCCCTACTCCTCTCTGTGGACCCCCCTGTGGTCGTGCACACGCACATGCCTCCAGCGCAAAGCCGCACTTCCCGCCATTTGGGAAGAATGGTCTCTGACCTGGAAGACTGTCACCCCAGCTTGGGCTTCGGACCCTGGATTTCGCCGGTTTTAATCCCAGCTCTACCTCCTGCCATCACATCACCTTGGACAAGGCATGTCGCCTCATCTGCCTAGAGGATTGATCCTGGTTATTGCCACTCTGTTAGGTAGGAACAATTTATTACGTCTGTTGTACATATGGGGAAATCGAGGCATAGAGAGGCCAACCGAAGATGAAATAAGAAACTCAGTAACAAAATAACCAACACTGCTCGGGCGTTTGCCAAGCCTAGGAACGGAAGCTGAGAGGAAGCAGGAGGCAGAAGAAGTCTGTAGCGGAAACCTCAACACACAGATGATGAAGCTGAACTAGAACCATTTTTTGCCCCAGTCGTCCTACAGTGGAAAATGGATTCGCCTGAGCAAAGCAAAGCAGGAGTCGATGCCAGTCATCTGGGCTAAAAATAACCCTCAACCATCAGAGCAGGAAGGTACTTAGACAATCAGCCAACATTCCCACTTTCCCAGTGAGGAAGTGGGGTTCAGAGAGGGGACAGTCATTTGCTGATGATTGCACAGCAGATAAAAGTGTGCAATCTGGAATCTGAGCCAGGTCTGTCTAACACCAAAGCCCTCGTTCTTCTCATTGTTCGACTTCTTGTCTTTTCATTCAGCGGCAGCCAGCTCTGGGCCGACTCCCGGGTCAGCCAGGTTCCCGGCGCCCTGGTGGGGAGCCCCCCGGGAAGCTGGAGAATCCCCGATCCTGGGTCTGCACTGAAGACAGCAGAGGCCATGGGGCCAGGAGAAGGGGTCCCTGGGGCCCGGGGCAGGGAGTCTCCATGCCCACCTGTGTCTGCCCAACTCATAGCTGCAGCAGCAGGAGAGGGAGACAGAGGTCAGTGGGGTCCCAGGAGTGTCTGGTTTGAGGATTCTCAGCGATAACTTCTTTCTCATTACTCAAAACAGTGATTTCTAGTTGGGGGCAAGAGACATTTCTCAGCACAGTATGAGTTTAAAATAATTAAAGATATCATGCTCCTCACGGCCTCCTAGGCAGTGTAGGACTAGGTCCTAGAGTGAGCTTTGCATGCCATGGGGAAGGGGGCGTGAAGGAGTCTCTGTTCTTTCATTCGGGCTCCATTCAACTGAGCTGCCACATATCCTGCACCAGGCAGGGTACGGGGACACCAGGCAGGCACTGGGGGCCCAGGGACGAATAAGATGCGGCCTCAGCCTTCTTGGAGCCCACAGTCTGTTTAGAAATAGGATGGCCCCGTGTGCTGGTGTCTGAATCCAGGCAGCTGTAGGTCCCTCTGTCTTGGTGCTTCTCAGCTGGCGTAATTTTATCCCCCAGGGGACATTTGGCAATGTGTGGAGACATTCTTGGTTGTCGTAACCTGGCTGGGGTGGGGGGCACGCTTGCTGACATCCAGTGAGGCTAAGGATGGTGCTGGACATCCTAGGATGCATTGGACAGGACAATAAAGAATGATCTAACCCAAAATGTCAATAGTACCCCCATTGAAAAACCCTGCTTTCAACAGAGTATTTACCGAGGAGTTCTGGGACCCTTAGAAGACCCATGGATATCCTTGCAGAAATGCAGGCTTCTCCCTGAGATCCTGAGCAAAGTTGGGACCGTCTATGTACATGGGAATCATTCTAGCATGATCATTTGAAATCTCATCCAGATTGAGGCCAGGCACAATGCTGAATTGTTTGACGGTTTTATGTTCGGCACACAGCATGGGGCAAGGCACATGGTAAGTTCTTGGTACGTACTGTGGAGATGAATGGCAGGGGGTCCTTAATAGACCAGAAATAGTTCTCTTCTCCACCCAAGTTCTGAACACATTGGGAAATGAGACAAAGGAGTAGCAGAAAGAGGCCAACATGTCACCTTTGGTATGGATAAAGGCTAATTTGGAGAACAGAACACAGCTCTCTGTGAAAGCCAAATGGGTGTGCTCAGTGAACCCCAGAATTAGGCAGACCAACCCACCTTGTCATAGACAGCTAAGGGTGAGGGCAGGCCACCCACCTCCCCGCTCTCAACACAAGAGCAATGCCTACGTCCAGACTAACATCGTCCCACAGAAGTATAACACAAATCGCAAAAGTAACTTTAAATTTATTGGCAGCCATATTTTTAAAAAATTAAAAGAAACAGGTGAAAGTACTTGCGATAATATATTGTATTCAACCCTATCTCCCCAACATATGAGCATTTTAACATATTGTCAGTATAAAAAATTATTACCGAGACATTGTACATCTTTGTTTTTTCCTACTATGTCATCAAGTTCCAAAGTATATTTTACAGCAATGGCACATCTCAATTCAGATGAGCCACATTTAAAATGCTAATAGTCACATGTGGGGAGTGGCTGTCATAATGGACCCGGAAGGTCTTAAAGGATTAGGGAATCATTCTTGCTCCCTGTGGAAGAGCTCCAAGTTGGGGAGAAAAGGAAAAGGACCAGGCTCCGTGAGGCAACTCACCAATCAGATAAATCACTCCATCCCTCCTGGGACTGAATGGGGAGAAGACAAGAATTACACTAACTGAGCTATCTTCACATGGAAAGAAATATTGGAAATGGAGAAGCATTCCTCCTAAATGGATACATGGTTGGTTAGATGGACAGACAGTTGGATTCTTGGATGGTTGAATGGATGCCTGGATGGATGGATGGATGGATGGATGGATGGATGGATGGAAGGATGGATGGATGGATGGATGGACAGATGGACAGATGATTAAGGAACAGATGATGTGAAATGCCGGTAAGACATACCACACCAGGGCAGGGAGTCAACTTCTATTTTTTAAAAGCTACAAATGTCAAACCCATGGAAGAAAATGCTGTGGTTTGGGAGGCAATATATCTTTGTTTTGAAAAATCAGAAGCCCACCCATTGTTACCTCACCCAAACTCTGTGAGTGGAGGAAGCAATAACATCCGAGTAGTAAACCTAAATAATATCAATAATGACAATAATATCTAAAGAACAGTCACCATAGCTACTATATGACAAATAATTGAATACTTTGGCAAGAATGTAAGCTATATGTAAAGGGGGAGTGTCTATTTTCTGCTCCATTTCTAGTACCTGGCATATAGTAGATGCTGAATAAATATTTGTCAAATCGACAAATTATCTGATTTACCCAAGAAGCTCAAAGAGGTTGAGTACCTTCCTGAAGTCACACTACCACCCAATGGTAAAATCTGAATTTGAACTCAGGTCTAGTGGAGACCAAAGCTCATTTTACCACTTGCCCTTCTGAATGACATAGAAAATCACATTTTCCCTTCTGTTTTTCATGAATATGACAACCCATCAGCCCTGCACATTATTGACCCTGGAGAGCACTCCAGCGAAAGTTCAAAGCCAAGGTGGTTTTCTCTACTTCTCCAAATCAGACTTCTGCATGATGCTCTTCCCACATCCCTGAAGCTGAGAGTGCTGGGGAATGCAAATTCATTTGAACTCAAGTAGGTGAAAGTGGCTCTGGCTCACAATGGCCCAAAAGTGTTAAATTTTCAGAAATGTTGTGAGCCAGTTGTTAAACACAGCCATTACTAAAAAAAAAAAAAAAAAAAAAAAAAAAAAAAAAAAAAAAAAAAAAAAAATTAAAGTATGTAAACTTACCATTAAATAAAGTACATGAAAAACGAAGATGATAAATACTCAAATTCATCACCTTATAATTATTTTACTTTATTTTATTGCTATCTATGCGCTGAAGATCATTTGTGTCTATTGTATCTGTATGATCGAAATGCCCCTACAATGGTGTCTGGCTGAGCATCTCTTCCCAACACCACATTCAATGTCTCCTAGCGTGAAATCAGTCATGGTGGGAGCATTTACACCAAGAAACGGGCAAATGCTGCAAACCAGATCCCGTTTCTATTAATGCCCCAGAGAGATCGTTATTCTCCATTTACTAGCATTGTATGGCCAGCTTACAACCCAGGATGTGGTCACAAATCAGAGAGCCTGGTTATAAGATTCCCCACTACACTAGATAGCCATGAGAAAACCATCTTCACTCAAAAAGGACATCTTCCTTCAGAAAAAAGCACCAGCTCTAGCCTTTCTGAGCCTCCCTGTGGGAGGTGGAAAATCCAATACACATTCCCGTTGGGGTCCAGCTCATCTCAGCAGGGAGCGTCCAGGACCTCTGGGTTCAGTGGAGGGGCTTTTGCACAGACATCCAGCTCCCTTTGGAAATAGCAAAGCTCAGCCCTCTGGAGTCATTGCTATGCATGGCAAGCAGGTTCTCTTGTCTCTAACGAGCAGTTGGCATGATGCCCATGGTTTGATCCTGGGGCCCCTGCTGAGATGAAGTTGATTTAACCATATCCTGCTGTCCACACCACCCATCCTTTGTCTCTGCTTTTAACACCTCTGGTGGGTATATCAATGGTCGGAGTGGGAACCATACAAAGCAGAGAACAAAAGCAGAAGTCCGCCTCCGGAAGCATGTCTGCCCAGCCAGCCATCTTTGCTCTACACCTTGAGAGTCTAGGAGGTCTTTAATTAGTTTTGCATTTCTTCCTCGGGGGAGTTAAACATTTGTTGAGAGTGTCCCCTGGGTGTCTCATATGTTGCTGGGCACCTTCCAGATAATCTTATTTAATGTGTTAACTACCGTTCAGAGTAGGTATCATTCACCCCTTTTATATATAAAGAAATTGGGACCCAGGAGGTTGAGGCCCCTTCCCAAGGTCAAGCGGCCAGTGAATGGCTAAACCAAAATCACAAGAGTCATCTCTCTGGCTGTGGATTTACATGTTCTCTACTAGGCTACACTTGCCTGAAATAGATACCTTAGAATAAACTTTGATTAGTGGGTATGGTTTCAGCAATCAGGGCTGAGGAGGAGGACACTAGTGGCTGGTGGAGAGCATAAACAAACCAATGGAAGCAGGAGATGATGGGGTTCATCTGAGAACACTGGATGGGCTAAAGGTTTTCATGGAAGAGGAAGGGACTAATATGGATGGAAGGATATGTGGACAAACTGAGAGGTGGTAAGAAGGAAGGGCAGATGGGTAGAAGAATGGATGAGTGGATAGATGTGCGGGTGAACGGGAAGTTTGGAGAGATGAGGGATACAAGGGTGATCAGTGGATGGTGGATTGGTGGACAGTGAACAGTGGATGGGTGGACAGTGGACGGGTGGACAGTGAACGGTGGGTGGTTGATGGATAGACAGTGGACAGTGAGCAGTGGATGGTGGATGGGTAGACAGTGGATGGGTGGACAGTGAACAGTGGATGGTGGATGGGTAGACAGTAGACAGTGGATGGGTGGACAGTGAACAGTGGATGGTGGATGGGTAGACAGTAGACAGTGGATGGGTGGACAGTGAACAGTGGATGGTGGATGGGTAGACAGTAGACAGTGGATGGGTGGACAGTGAACAGTGGATGGTGGATGGGTAGACAGTAGACAGTGGATGGGTAGACAGTGAACAGTGGATGGTGGACAGTGAACAGTGGATGGTGGATGGGTAGACAGTAGACAGTGTATGGGTAGACAGTGAACAGTGGATGGTGGATGGGTAGACAGTAGACAGTGGATGGGTAGACAGTGAACAGTGGATGGTGGATGGGTAGACAGTAGACAGTGGATGGGTAGACAGTGAACAGTGGATGGTGGATGGGTAGACAGTAGACAGTGGATGGGTAGACAGTGAACAGTGGATGGTGGATGGGTGGACAGTGGACAGTGGATGGGGGATGGGTAGACAGTGAGCAGCGAATAGTGGATGGTGGAGGGGTGGACAGGGGGCAGTGGATGGGTGGACAGTGAACAGTGTATGGTGGATGGGTAGACAGTAGACAGTGGATGGCTGGACAGTGAACAGTGGATGGTGGACAGTGGACAGTGGATGGTAGATGGGTGGACAGTGAACAGTGGATGGTGGATGGGCAGACAGTGGATGGGTAGACAGTGAACAGTAAATGGTGGATGGGTAGACAGTAGACAGTGGATGGCTGGACAGTGAACAGTGGATGGTGGACAGTGGACAGTGGATGGTAGATGGGTGGACAGTGGACAGTGGATGGGGGACGGGTAGACAGTGAGCAGCGAATAGTGGATGGTGGAGGGGTGGACAGTGGGCAGTGGATGGGTGGACAGTGAACAGGTGGTAGGCGGATATGACAAGGAAAGGATGCACAGAGGGTAGAAGAAGGAAGAGAAGGGAAGGGGAAGGGGAGACAAGGGGACCAACAAGAGAGGAAGGGAAGGAAGAGACATGGGTGAAGGGAGAACTGGTAGCTAAGGGGATAGGTGGGAAGGTGGACAGTGGCGGGCAGGTGGTGGATGGGTAGACCAGGAGACAGCAAAAGCAGACACGGTGGGTGCTACCGTGAGCATGTGGAAGGGTAATGGGTGGACAGATGGATATGGAAGATTAAATTGTGGGAAGGGAGATGATAGAAAAGTGGCCATGGGGTCACCTGGGTGGCTTGGTGGGTTAAGCCTCTGTCTTTGGCTCAGGTCAGATCTCAGGGTCCTGGGACTGATGCCCACATCTACCTCCCTGCTCAGTGAGGGAGTCTGCTTCTCCCTCCCTCTGTCCTGCCCACCGCCCCCCGCTCATGTGCGCTCGCTCTCTCGCTCTCTCGCTCTCTCTCTCTCTCTCTGTGTCTCAAATAAGTAAAACCTCAGAAAAGGAAAGAAAAAAGAAATGTGGCCCTGGATGGGAGGGAGAATGGAAAAGCAGGCAGCGTGGTGGGTAGACGTGTGAGGGAGCAGACAGTGTTGGGTGGACGGACAGATGGTGGGACTGGAAGGATGACGGGTGTGGGCATGTGGGGAACATGATGGGGACAAGGACAGAAGAAGGAAGGGATAGAGGGAGAGAAAAAATGAGGGCAAGACAGGAGCGAAGGGCTCATCCCAGCGCATGAGCACCACGGAGGTGAGCCATGGGGAAAGAGAGTCATCCTCGCACTGTCTCCAAGAACCGTCCAGAGCCAGGGATGCCAGGGCAACACAGGTAACCGACGGCTCTGCTTCCTCCGGAGCTCAGCCCTCGGGCAGCCCTGCGGAGGCCCTGGTCAGGACCAAGGCTCCATACCTCCCCTTCCTCCACCCCACCTCCCCCCACTTCCCGCCTCCCCACCCCTCCCTCTGCTCTCCTTCCTCACCCCGCAGCCTTGTCTTGGCAAGAGGCTCGCCGGAGTCGAGCAGTGGGACCAGATGCTTTGACCTTCTCTGTTCTTGGACATAATTACTGTTATCCCACATAATCGCTTTGAAATAACTCTGTGCCATTCCGCACCTTCGTGCTATTTCAGCCATTTATCTGTGAGCAGCCCTGCGCTGGGGAGCAGGGATTTGGACAGAAGAGCCTGCTGGGCTGTTTCCCTCGTCCTCCTCTTCCCATGCACCGTGCTTGCCTTAACCCTTCCTGCCACTGCTCGACTCAACGTGGAATTCAAAACACGGCACAGATGGTCCCTCCAGGCCAGTGTCCAGGCACCGCTGGAGGCAAGAGAAGCCACTGGGTCCAGGCAGGGTCACGTGTTCTGGTACTAAGGTCATGTGTTCTGAGAGGACTGGAATGGGCAGATGTTGGGGGGTGGGGTGGGGGTCCTAAAGCCGAAAGCGAGAGCTGTGCAATCTAAACAGAAAAGCCAAGGGCAGGCCCAGGAGAGACCTAGCAGGCATGTCTAAGATGAGGACCACCCCCATGAAGACTGACCCAGCGAGGGCTGGATGGTGGCTGACATTATACCCAGTGCCCCCAGATCCCCAATATGAGTGGGCAGGGCCAGGTGTGTCTGGGTCACTGCAAGGCACAAGGCCAAGGAGAGTGGACTTGAATGAATCTGACCAGGAAGGGACACTTCCTGGGGCCCCAAAGAGCTGCAGCTTTGAGCCAGACAAGCTCCATTGTACCTCTGGGTCTGGGAACAGGGTGAAGGTGTGGAGAAAGCCTGCCCAAGAAGAGGACTCCAGCTTCCTACATCTTAGATCTGGCTCCTGCACGGGTCAAGGTTCCCAGGAAGGTTTGACCGCAGCCTTCCCGTGAACGTTCCTTCCAGGACTGGCCTGCTTGTTACACAGCCTTTGGAATTCTCCAGGCTTGTCTCTGAATCCTGGCTCCATTGCAGAGAAGCTGTGTGACCTGGGGAAAGGGACTTAACCTCTCTGGGCCTCAGTTTCCTCACCTGTCAAGTAGGGATAACAATTGGACCTGCTCATAGGGTGATTGGGAGGCTTTAGTGCAATCAGAATCAGTGCTGTACCCAAGGTGTAGCCATTGCTCAAGAAATGAGAACCAAAGGAACGGTACCCTTGGGTGCTTCCCTGTTACCAGCCCCCTGCCGAGCCTTCTCTCCTACCAAGCTGGACTCTGGGTCTCTGACCCTCCAACTGCCCATTAATTTCCATTCAGCCCCACCTGTCCCGGTAGCAACAACCCCTGTCACCTCCACCTTGGGGAGCCTACACAGGGCAAGAGCTAGGGGGTTTAAACAGACAAGAGCAGATGGTAGGTCTCTCAGGTCAAGGCTGGAGAAGCCAGCTACGGAAGCCAATCGGGAAGTCACGAAGAAGCCTTGCCCCCAGGAGCCTCCCAGCCTCCACGGCCTCCGCGGTCCCTGCTCATGGTCTCAGCACTCGTGCACAGTGTGTGCCAACACTCCCGCCTCTGCCGGCTGGGGCTGACTCCAGCGTCCTGTGGGTTCTCTTCGCTGAGGCAGGTGAACATGAGTTACTGATGTGGCCTTCGTAGGGCGTACTCACGGCCAAGAAGCAAGGGGGCATTTGATTCCAGTGGTTTTTCCGGTACCAGCTGGACCCTCCAGTGGGCATCTTCCAGTTCCTTTCATTACCTCCATTATATTTTTCCTTTATCACGTTTGAACACGTCTTCTTGCTTTGACCACATCATCATGCCTGACGTACTCGGCTCAGCTGCCCGGAGGAGGAGCAAGGAGAGGCAGTGAGGCCCCGAAAGCCTAGACAGTCCAGCAGCTGAGATCCTCCAGAGGCACTTGGAAAGGAGCCCGAGTCCTCCAAGTCTAGCCTCAGGCCTCTCCTCCTACAGGAAGCCCCCCGTGATTTAAACTTGCCCAAATAGAGTGCCTGGGTGGCTCAGTTGGTTAAGCATCAGACTCCTGATTTTGGCTCAGGTCATGATCTCGGGGTCGTGAGGTCTAGCCCCCGGTCAGCTCTGTGCTCAGCAGGGAGTCTGCTTGTCCCTGTCCCTCTCCCTCCCCCCTACCCCTCCTCCTGCTCATTCTTGCTCAAATAAATAAGCAAACAAATAAATAGATAAATAATAAATCTTTTTAAGACATTGAAAAATAAGAAATAAATAAAATAAAAACTCGCCCACATACAATGAATCAGAGTCGTTAGTATCATTTGTGCTCACAGCCAGGCACACGGTCCTTGGGGCTATATAAGGGTTAACTCACTTAGTATCCCTGTTTTTAGTGAGGAAATAGGCTCAGAGAGGAAAGGTCACACCACCGAGGTCACACAGCTTGCCGGTGGCTGGGCAGTGCCGGCCAAGTCCCTGTAATTCCCGCACAGCCACGCTGTCCTTCACGGCACCCCTCGAGGTAGGCGCTGCCTTTCCTATTTCCAGCAATTGAAAATGGCGTGAAGCCTTTCTCGTAGTTTTCCATTTTCTTCTCCATACGACTGGGAGCCGTCCAAGGGCAGGATGGTTACTCGCTGGACATTACTCAGACTGGGAGCTCCAGCTCTCCCTTCACACCCTGCCCCTGCCCCATCCTGCCTTCCTCTGCCCTCCATCAGGCAGGCAGCTGGGGCCCCACTCTCCTTTCCCGGCAGGGGGCCCTGGCGCTGTCCCCTCCCTGGGCCCCCCCTCCCATGGCTCCTTCTCTTCAAGGCCAAAAGCACATCCATCATCTCTCTAATGAGAGCTGTGCACGTGCGCCCCAGTGTCTCAGACAGCTGGAGCAGGAGGGAATCTGGCCTCTCTCCCATGGCAGCACGGAGCCCATACCCAGACGGGGCCAGGAGCAGAGGGTAGGGGGGTTTGCCTGCCCCAGCTTCCCCCCCCAGGGAGCACAGAGAGAATCCTCCCTGCCCCACAAGGACAGCCTCAAAGACCTGCTTTGGAGTCCTACCATCTAGTCTGACTTAGCTCCGATAATTCCCCATTCCGGCCTCAGCCCCCAAACCCCCATCCTGGCCTCAGCCCTGTGCCTCCTGCTACTGCGAGTTTCCTCATCTGTGAAATGCGGATGACAATCCGCATACCCTTCCTTCACAGGGTGCTTCTGAGAATGAATCAGGCAGTGCGTTCTGAGGTTCCAGGACCGGGAGAGTGACGACCACAGCCCATGGGCAGGGGATCCTGCTGGGGTGCCACGATGGGCTGGGGTGCAGGTCTCCCTGTGCCCCAGGCTGGACACTCCAGGATGGTACCTGGGGGTCAGGCCACCCCCTGTTTGCCTGGGTCCTCCTTGTGCTTTGGAGTCGGACATATTTGGATTCAAATCCCGCCTCTGGTATCTGCAGGGACATAAAATGTTTGTAACCGGGGTGCCTGGGTGGCTCAGTGGGTTAAAGCCTCTGCCTTCGGCTCAGGTCATGTTCCCAGCGTCCTGGGATCGAGCCCCGCATAGGGCTCTCTGCTGGGCAGGGAGCCTGCTTCCTCCTCTCTCTCTGCCTGCCTCTCTGCCTAATTGTGATCTCTGTCTGTCAAATAAATAAAATCTTTAAAAAAAAAAAATGTTTGTAACCCTTGACCCACAGTCCCACTTCCAGAATTGATCCTTCGACATAAAAATGCCATTCCCGACCGACGTCCATTCCAGGACGGCTCTCGCTATGTGGTAAGAGCAGAAACCTTGAGGCGGCTGGATGTGCCTCAAGGGGGAGGCTGGTTGACTAAGCCATTAGCTGCTGGAAACTACAGACATAGTATCTTGCACCCGTCACCTTGACTGAGACGGGCAGAATACACCGTCCAGTATGCAATAATCTGTTAAGGAAAAAATACGTTACAGAAAACAAAGTCGTGGAGGGGCACATGCAACGGCACCCTCATTCTCCCGGCGCCCCTGCGTGCCTGCCTATAGGTTTGCGCACACTCACACGCTCGGGAGGGGACCGGTTCCCTCGGGTGGGAGGCGATGCAAGGGACAGAGCATGAAAGGAGCCTGGAAAAATCTAGTCCAATCTTATGTACTTTAGCATTGTTTATGTTGTTTTGATGGGCCCATATTAAAAAATAATAATAATAAAACAAGAGCAATTTCTAAAACTGCCCTCTTGGTCGCTGATCTCTAATGGCACTCGGGCATCTCATGGCAAAGAGCCTTAGTTTCTTCATCTGTAAAATGGAAATAACAAGGTGTGTCTCGTAGATCCACAGTATGCACGGAAGAGGTCATGGCCCACAGGAAGTTCTCTTCCCTCATGTGGGAAGGGTTGGGGGGCGGGGGCGGGAGGTTGCGTCCCAGCAGCCAGTGGCCCAGCTCTCAGGGGGCAATCACTCCGACTGACGTGGGGGAGTTTCTGTCTTCACACCCCCTCCCTCCCTGTCGCAGATGCAGCCCAAGGTCCCTGCTTTCTCCAGCTGTTGTGAAGGCTAGGCCGGCTTCCAACCCTTTGATGCCAAATGACCCAGACCAAGGTCCATCCTTCTCTGAGCGCCAGGGGCCCCACCTGGGAAAAGGCAGGCGTTTCCTGCCCGCTTCCTGGGTCTGTCCAGGGCACCCAGCTTCTGCGCCACCCCTCCCCACCCCACCCCCCACCAGACGTGGTGTGACTTCAGGTACAGGCAGGCTCTTCCACAGCATCTGGATGGTAAGCAAGGGCGGGAGAGGGCAGAGCTCTTGGGTAAACATCACTTCTCGTGCAAAAGCTCAGAGCTCTGCCCCGCCAGGCTCACCTACGATGTCTGGAGCAGTGAAGAATCCCGAAGCCCTTTGCAAACAGACCTCGAGCCAGCAGCTGCCCCTGGGGAACTGGGGTTAAATTCTGGGCTTGTGCTCCAAGGAGCAGAGCGATTTGCAGATTCCTCCCTGTCTTCTCCCTCGAGAGACAGAGATGAGACACAGTTCCCGAATTCCTGGAGATCAGACAGGAACTTGGACACCTGGCACCGGCCGGGGGCGGGGGGAGGGGGGGTGGCTGGGGAGTGGGGAGCAGTCCTGACACCGTCAACCCTGGTGGAGACCCTTGGGGGAGGATGCTGACGACCAGGCGCCGATGTGGCCTGCGGGTTCCACGAAGCCCCCGGAACTTAGCCCCCAGAGGAGCAGGAAGGAAGGCCGTCCCCAATCAAACGGAGCTTAAACCTGGAATGACTGAGTTTACCTGGAATTGTCTGAGATTACATTTTCTGCCCTCAGGCAGAAAGGGAGCTGGGGACAGAAATTCCCTTCCGCGCGAGAAAAATGAAGTTACAGTGCCTGGCACGCCACAGTACGTGGCTTGAAAATCCATGCTCACCGTCCACGTAGCTTCTAGATTTGAAAATAATGAAAAGAGTCGCTGGAGTGAGAAACAGCTCCGGACACCCCCGCCCCCATGCTCGGCCTCCCTCTCGCCCCCCAAGGAGACTCTGGAAGCCCAAATGGAAAACTTGCAACGATGCCAAAGGTGGTGGCCCTCTGCCATCTGTCCCTGCCCTTGGGAGTCCCCCTTCCTCGAGTTTGACTTATCACCCCAGATCAGAGATGATCAGGGTCCCCGGGACCTGTTGCGGGAGCAGACTGGGGGAGCACACATCTCTCCAGAACCTGAGGGTGCTTCCAGGACTGGCAGAACAGCACTGCCTACACTCCTCGTCCCCCAGAAGCTACCTGGATGTCCTTGGGACCGCAAACTCGCATACCCCCAAAATCCCCCTCTCCCTCTGCTGCTCCCCCTGCTTGTGTTCTCTCTTTCTCGAATAAATAAATAAATAAATTCTTTTAAAAAGCAAAATAAAATAAAATTAGCCTAAGCATAGCACCTACCTGACAGTATTGTTCAGAGGATTAAATGAGTTAATAGTGCAAGGTACTTGGAACGGTGCCTGGAACATAATAAAGGAGCCGTAACTCTCAGCTCAAAGCATCCCCCAACCCATCCTCTCTGCTGGGCCAGAACGGCCTTTCTAACCTGCAAATCTGACTTTACCCCCATTTTAGGTCCCCAACCAGACCCTTCACAATTGGGGCTCTGCTCTCCACCCTTATTAATGATCACTTGTATTGTATTGTATTGTATTGTATTGTATTGTATTGTATTGTAATGTATTGTATTGTAATGTAAGAAATGATCCCAAAACACAGTGGCTTCAAACAACCAAAAACATCGATCATCTCCCTGAGGGTCCACGGGTTGCTGTCTAGGGCAGCTTCTCTTGGTGGCCCCAGCTTGGCTGTCCCACACAAGGCAGCCAATGTATCAGCAGGGTGGCAGCCCCCCACAGTCTTGACTGGGGCTGGTGCATCCAATTCTAAGATGGCCCCTTTATGTGGCCATCGCTAGGAGGCCTCCGTGCTCCTTACCTGGACTTCTCCCTAGGACGACTGGAAGCGGCTGCTGCCTTCCCCCAAAGCAGCTGATCCAAGAGCAAGGAAGGAGCCATACTGCCTTTTAGGACCCAGCCCCAAGAGTGACATATCATCACCTCTGTCATGTTCCATCAGTCACATAGACCCAGCACAGTTCAGCATGGGAGGGGCCAGACAAGGGCATGACTGCTTCGGAGGCAGGCCCCCACACGCCTCCAAAGCCATGTCTTTCCCCAGTCCACAACTTAGGCAACTGTCCTGGAACACGCTGGCACTGTCCAGGTAGCACCTCTGTGCCTTCACATATGCTGTTCCCTCTGCCTGCAATACTCTTCCCTCACAGCTCCACCTTGCCAAGGCCTACTTATGTGTACAGACTCGGATAAGGATTTAATTTCCAAAAATGCTTTTCTGCCTTTAAATAGGCCAGGTAAATTCTCTTTCCTTTGCTTAAGAGCGTCACAGCAATTGGACGGCCAACAGCGATGATGATATTAACACGTATCAAGCACTTACTATGTTCCAAGCACTGGACTACATGCTCTATATGTCAGAACTCATGTCCCTCCAGGAGAGAGGTGCTGTCTTACAGAGGAAGGAACTTAGGTACAGAGAAAACAAGTAATTTGCCTAAGGTCACACCGCTGGTAAGAGGTGGCATCCGAAGTCAAGCCCAGCTGTCTGACTCCTTCTGTTTTGAATACAGGGCTACGTCTCTCTCCTCGACTGTGCGCTCCAGGCAGGGTGGAATTTTGACTGATTGATCCCTGTGCTTCCAATGCCTACCGGCACATCAAAGAGAGGAGGAAAGGTTTAAGAAGGAGAAGAATGGAAAGAAAGGTCAGAGGGGCAGGGAGGTCTCCGTCAGTCTGATGAAGTTCCAGAACCTAAGTCAGGTTCGGTGGGGTGAGGTTCGGAGCTGACGACTAAAGAAAGAATTCTTAAGACATCTTTGGTGCAAAATGGTGGTTTATTAAAGCACGGGGACAGGACCCGTGGGCAGACGGAGATGCTGCTGCCCCGGGTTGTGAGGAGTGGCTGGTTATATACACAGGAGTTGGGTAGGTGAGGACAAAGGGCTATTGGGGTAAAGAAGGGCTATTGGGGTAAAGAAGACTGTCAGGATATTGAAGGCCTGGTTACTATCAAGCCAAGGCCACTTTCCCTCTAATGAGGCACTAACATAAAGACAATTGGGAGTCTCCTGGTGGAATGTTACATTCCTGCTATCAAACGTCCTTGTTAGTGAGATTTAGGTTTTAAAAGAAATTTAACTTTATTTACTTTTCCTTCTACCTCTGTCTCCTTCGGTTTTTTATGGAGGGGAGGGTGACGTTAGGGCTTGAGGAACTGAGTTATGTATCTTTGGAAATTGGGCTATTGATAAGGCAACTTCTTTGTTGTAAATCTCAAGGACATTTGTAAACCAAGAGAGACTCCTGCCTTGCAGGACTGTGATCTCTGCAAGATAACCATTTGCTCTTCTTTTAGGGCAGTCAGGGGTGCCTGTGAAATGTCACACATATTACCAAGGGGAGTGTGTGGAGAGGGGGTGCAAGGCGCCAGCCCCTGCTCCGTTCTCAGCCAGCCTCCTGCTCCCTCATCAAGTCCAGGCCTGGGAGGTAGAAGTTCAAGCAGGATCCTGTGGGGGGCGGGGTGGGGGAAGGCCAGGTCCACCCCGTTCAGTTCCCCCTCCCCCTCCCCCTTTCCCCCTCCCCCCTCCTTCTTCTGCTCAGCTGAACTGTGAGATTCCCAAGGCCCAGCCTGTTCGTGGAGCCCCTCCCCCTGGCGGGACAGGGAAGTGCACCCTGCCTCATCCCACCCGCTTCCTGCAGACTTCTGTAGTACCTGTTCCTAATTTTTATGTCTGCTTAGCCACTTGTCCTGTTAAAGGAGTAATTTAATTAACTCCAAGAAATGTAATTAATTTTAATTGTTCATGATAATTCATTGTTTAACACTCTATTAATAATTATAAAAAATCTTAATGCCCAGTTACTGTCCTATAATAAGATAATTAAACACTCGTATGGGAGACACTTCATTTTCAAGTGCTCCCACATCACTTCCGTCCGTGGAGCCAAGCTTCCTTGATGCGACCCGCAGTGTGGTCACGTGAGTCTCCCAAAGGTGGTGACTTTATATCTACTTTGGAGGACAGGGTGGCCCAGAAGTTGGCCAAAACGCTGCTGCGTCGGAGGAAAGAGAAGTCCGTGGAGGTGGTGCCCTGTGCCCTCCCCAACAACAGGGCAGGCCCATCCTGACCCAGCGACACGATGTCCTTGTGACCTTGGGCAGGCAACTTAACAAGGCACCCGTTAATATGCATTATGGACCATTTACACGTCCACATCTGCCTGCCATCCTTCCTGGTGGTGGGGCCACATCCCTGATCAAGACACAGAAAATAATGCCCGAGTGGAGTTCAAATTCTTTCTCTAAAAAAAAAAAAGGGATTTTATTTGTTTGTCAGAGAGAGAGAGAGCACAAGCAGGGGGAGCAGCAGGTAGAGAGAGAAGCAGACTCCCCGCTGAGCAAAAATCCTGATGCAGGACTCGATCCCAGGACCCCCAAGATCATGACCTGAACGAAAGACAGATGCTTAACAGACTGAGCCACCCAGGCATCCCCAAGGGAGGTCAGTCTTAGGAAGATCTGAAGAAGAGTATTCCAGGTCAAAGGAAGCACAAGGCACAGGCCTGGGGCTGGGCTAAGCCTAGGGTATCTGGAAGGCTTGAAGGACACCGTGGGCCAGAAGAAACTGTTAGGAAAATGGTGAGTGACGAGGTGGGAGGGGCGAGGACGGGACCATGCAAGACCCTGTAGGTCAGGGGTCAGCGAACTGCAGCCCGGGGGCCAAGTTCAGTCCGCCACCTGTTCTTCTAAATAAAGCTTTATTGGAACGCAGCCATACCCATTCATTTGCGAATCACGGCCACTTCTGTGCCATAAAGGCAGTGTTGTATAGTTGCGACAGAGACCATATGGCCCACAAAGCCGAAAATATTTACTATCTGGGCCTTTACAAAAAAGGTTGCCAACTCCTGTTGCAGAGCTTTGGATTTTATTTTAACTGTAATGGGAGCCCCTGGAGGGTTTTAAGCAGGCGAATGTCATGATCTAATTTATATTTTTAAACTCTCATTCTGGCAGCTGGGTGGAGAGAAGGCTGGAGGGGCGGCCGGGAGGGGGTGCACGGAGAGAAGGCTTTGCAGCCGAGGCTCGAGCTGCTGCAGGATCACCGCCGGGCGGAAGTGGAGGAGTGGAGGAGGCGCGAGGCCACGAAGGAGGCCCTGCAGCCCCCCAGCGCGAGGCGACGGGAGCTTGGACAAGCATCCAGGTTGCCAAGAGGGAGAGAGGTCTGAACTGAGAGGTCTTCAGAAGGTGCAATGGATGGGGCTTTTGGATGGACTGTGAGGTCAGGAGTCCGTCCAGTCCCCGCTACTATCATGCCCGTAGCCCCCATGGGGTGCTTCCCATCATGGGGCCTTGGTGACCCCTGTGCAAAATGAGGAGGTTGGACCTTCCAACCTGGTCCTCTTGGTTCACTCCGTCTAGCCAGGAAGCCGAGTCCAGAGCAGTCACTTTACCCCTCATGGTGCCTTCTATGGCTATGCACCTGCTGCAGCCAGCAGAGGCGGGAGGAGCCGCCTGGCTGGGGGGGGCTTTCTGTGTGGGATGGGCCAGAGCGGACCTCAGAGGATCCACCAGACTTGGCTAGGCAGAGGAGGGCGAGGGGAGGGGGTGTCCCAGGCCGAGCAGAAGGCTGTAACACTCAGGCTAGCGGTTCAGTCTAGTTTCTTGGAGCAAAAGGAGGAAGTAGCAGCAGAAATCCATCTGGACCTCTTAACTCCAAAAACATCTCAGGAGCATTCCTTCATTCATTCATTCCATAAATATTTGTTAAGAACCTAGAGAACCGGAAGTGGATATAGCAGTTAATTAAACAGACAACAATCCCTGCCCTTGTGGAAGCTTATATTACACAAAATCCTACCAAGTGCCGATTGCGTGCCCAGGAGCTAGGAGCTAGTGAACAAAATACACTCCACTGCGAGGAGCTTCCATGCTCATGGGGAAACCATTGCGCTCAAACATAAGCACCCGCTTAATGCCCGAGATGCAGAATATGGTGAGTCCAAGGAGATGTAGGGGCCTGGAGCAGGTGCCATATCGCCTAGGGAACACGTGCTCTGATGGTTAATTTTATGTGTCAACTTGGTGAGGCTGTGGTGTCCAGTTATTTGGCCAAATGCCAGTCTAGGTGTTGCTGTGGAGGTCTTTTTTCAATGAGAGGAAGGTTTACATCCGTAGACACCAAGTAAAGCAGATTGCCTTCCAAAAGGTGGGTGGGCCTCATCTCATCAGTTGAAGGCCTGAAGAGCAACAACATGGGTTTCTGGGAATAGACGCAATTCTGCCTCTGGAATGCAACATGAAAACTCACCTCAGCTTCCAACCTCCTGGCCTGGTCTGTGGATTTCAGACTCAAGAACACGATATCAAATCTTACCTGTATGTCTCCCCCACCCTGCAAATCTCAGATTCACCAGCCCACATGTGTGTGTGTATGTGTGTGCACCTACTGGTTCTATTTCCCACAGAATCCTCATTAATACAGGGCCCTATGCTCCATCTTCACCTGAGTTGACAAGCCCCTAGACATCTGGACCAGCACTGCAAAATACAGGTTGAGAAACTGAGGCCCAGACCCAACAAGGGACTTTATCAGGATTATCAAGACAGACAGAACTTGAACATGGGCCTCCAAGTGCTATAAACGTCCCCAGGCCTTATCAGTTTGGAACATCCAGCATTTCATTTGAGAGTCCAGGGTGCCCTGGTAGAGGGACATCCGGGTGCCTAGAACATTCCATAAGGAAATGGAATTGCACTGATCCCTAGCCTGCCCTCCCCACCCAGGATCACTGCCTCCGGTATGAAGGGTGGCTCATCCCTTATCTGTGGGTGTCTAACACAGATCCCAGGGCCCTGGCTGGGTGGACATCACACCATACTTTCCAGGCCTTTGGTGAGACCGTTTGGCATGGGACACCACAGTGGGTTAGAAGAGCTGCTACGTAAGCTGACATTCAGGCCCCATGATGCACACTCCCTCACCTCCCTGACAGATCACTCCCCACTCCCAGCCCCACAGCCATGACCCAGCCTTCCCAGGATGGTGGCTGAGGGGCAGGCCCTCAACTGGGGACCAGGAAAGGGCTGAGGGAGGGGTTCAGTGAGGGGACAGTAGGGTGACCTGGGCCACTCCTCTAGGGGCTGGTCTGGAGGGAGCTGGGAGGAAGGGGAGTACAAGGGGGCTGGCCCGAGGCAGCCAAGTGCCCTTCTGTGTGCACACACACACACACAACACACACCCAGGTATGGGTGCAGGAGACAGACATGCAGAAAGGGACAAATATCTTGAGACACCCAGAGGGAGACGCAAAATCAGACACAGCCCCAGAGAAGAACAGCTTAAACACACACACACACACACACACACACACGTGTGCACACCCCCAGCAGCCTCCAACTCGCTTCCCTGGAATTATCTTCCCACTCCCTATCCCCGGCTCTGCAAGAGAATGACGTATGTGCACCCTTGAAAGGGACAGGATGGGGAGATCTCCAGGGCTTCTAGCCCCCACCCCTGCCCTCGAAACCAACCAAGACCCTGACCTTTTCAAAGCAAGTGACAGGTTAGAAATGGGGGAGGAGGCCCACGCCCTGCCATTAGGCCCCTGCCTCCCTGTCTGCAGGGGGAGTCTGGACCTGGGGTGGGAGTAGGGGGCCAGGGTGCCCAGAAGGACCCGGCTGGAGGGAGACCCAATGGTCCCCATGGCCCCCTGGGTCCACAGTGGCCCACTCCTCACCCCGCCCCAGAGGCCACAGGGTGGATGCAGGGCTGAGAGAATCCAGGGGGTATCAGACCGACCACCTCCTGAACCCCTTTTATGTGCCGGGGGCTGGCCAGCCGTCCATGGGAACCACTTCTGTGAATCTCCTTAAAAATCCCCAGAGGGAAGCCTTATTCTTAGACCATTGTCAAAGGAACCCAGCCGGGCATCTGAACATTTCAATAGCATGCCCCCAAGGGTGATGGAGCTTGAGTCCCAGTGAGTGCCTGCTGTATACCTCATGAACAAGCCAGATGAATCCCCATTCTCTTGGAGTTCCCCAAAGCTTGGGGATACCACTGTCCCCTGCAGACCCTGGGGTGGTGGCAGGGAGGCCTGAGCCCTGAGGGACCTGGGGAGACTGTCCCTTCTAGGGGGGCAGTGGATCACACGCCCTTGAAACCCCCACTCCTGACCCAGGTTTTGGGGTCAGGCCCTGCCATCTCGGGGGAAGGCCGGGGGCGGACCCCATCCTGCCTCAGATGACAATATGGGGGGGGGCCATCTGCCCCTGCCTGCCCCCAGCAGGCGCCCAGATACAAGGGCCCAGCAGGCTCCTCCTTCCCACATGGAAGCCAGGAAGCGGCTGCGTCCCCACCCTAAGCACTTAACCATACAATTTACTTGAAGGAATTACACACTGCCGGCTGCTTTTAAAATGGAGAAAAGACCCCCCACAGAACTGTTTCCTTTCCTCAAGTGGCATCATCTTCGGCAGAGAATCTGTGCGGTTCTCTAATTGCGCCATCTGTGCTGGGGGGTGTGCGGTGGGGGCTCGGCTCGGAGTCTGTTCCCTCCAATTTGGTCTTAAATTCCTCTTCCCCACCTGCCAGGATCGTGCTGGGTGGCCCTCCCACTCTGACCCTGCAGCTGCCCAGCCCTCCCTCCCATGGGTTGGACACCTCAGCCCCTGACTCTTCTCGCTTTCATATGTACAGTGTTAGCCCCTCGGCCCCTGCCTTAAGGGACCCTCCCTGTCAAGTTGTGGGGTCAGCAGCGTCTCTCCTAAATTCTGCCACTTGCAGAATCTTCTGGAAGCCCAGCTGGGCATGACCTAGGGACCTCCTGCTGCCCTGTAACAAGACCCCAGGAAGGCTTTGATCTAGAGACCTGGCTTCTCTTTCCTCTCCCCCGCGTTACCTGTCTGGGCCTCGTGGACTAAAACAGACCTGGGTTCTGAGTCAAGCTCTTCCCTTCCTGGTGGGGTGTCATGCGGGAAGCCACTGGCCCTCCGTGAACCTGTGTTTCTCCATGACAAAAACTACACACCCTGTCTTCTTCTATTCTCCTGACCATGTTTCTCAGTTTGGGTTCCCCCCAAAGCAGGCAAAGATTTGGCTACAAGTCAATTAGAAAGGATGTCACACACACAGCAAGGGAGTCCCAAAGTGACAGAAGGCGGAAGGAACGCCATAAAGGGTGGCACTGAGCTGTTACCACTGTGGGCAAGCAAGGCCAAATCCCGCTGGGAGGCTCTGAGAGAGTAGGGGGGGCACAGCTCAGAACCCTCCCTCCACCCCCACCCTGAGGCAGAGGTAGAAAGCTGGGCTGGCAGAGGGTCACTCCTGGAGCACTGATTCCCCAGGCCTGGCCCAGGTGAGGACTGATCTCAGAACAGGGCTCAGTATTCCTGGAGAGGGTCTGCAGGCAACCCCCCTGGGGAGGGGCACCTACGCCCATCACCCACCTCACCTTCCTGCAAGGTGGTGGCTAACACTGTCCCCAGCACCCAGTGGCTGCTTAGCTGCCCCATTCTCCACCAGCTAAATGGCCTCATTTAAAATCCCGATCCCATTAAGATTAGGACAAAGGAAAATGTCTGGTGTGAGAGTTCCAGGCCCTTAGGCCCCCATCTTAGCTCGAGGGAAACTGAGACCAGGGCCAGAGCCCCTGAGAAACCGCGTCTCCGTCCCATTCTCCAGCATCTAGGCTGGCTTCCTCCGCTGCACCTCCCACATGTCCCAGGCACTGCGGGCCCCACCTCCTCCCTGCAATTCCGTCTCAGGTCGGAGCAGGCCCCCTGCAGTCCAGCCTCTTGTGACAGCTGGCTCTCCCCTGGGTAAAGATCCACTTCTCCTCACCTCCGCCAGCATCCACCATCCCTGCTCACGGCGGGCTCTCCTCTCATTCCTGAGCCGTCTCAGGGATCTCCATGGCCTCTCCCTGGGCAGGGAAGCAGTCAACAGCTCCTTGTCACCTGCCCAGGTCACACCTCCTTGCTTCTTTCTGTTACAATAGTCACACTTAACCTGCACCCCCCACCCCAGCCTTTTCATTCTCTTAGGGGGTCTGAGCATCTCCATCCAGCTCTGGACCCATCAGGGCAGGAGAGAACCCAGGGAAAGCTGGGCAGGATGGCTCACGCCATTCTGACCAGCAAATACCTTAGCCATCTGCATCAAACAGGTGGACAGAGCTCTGCAGTCCACACTACCTCAGTTCCTTTCAGATGTCCCATTGTCTGATGGTGTCTTAATCAAACCCTGCAGGCTAGACTGTGGATACCATCAGCTGGGGAGGGGAAGTGCAGGACCAGGGGACATATCCAAGGTCATCATGAGGCCTCAGCCATGCAGGAATCTGAGGACAGATATTCAGGCAGAGGAAGAGAGAGCCGTATGTGCAAAGGTCCTGAGGTAGGAATGCTCAAGTTATGTTTGAAGGGAAGTAGATGTGAAGATGGAGCTATTTTGGTGTCCGTTCAGATGGCACTCAGAGACAATAGTTCCCAAACATGCCTGCATTTCCAGCTGAGGTGCAGAGACCACCCAAGCAGGATTTACAAGAGGCCCGGTGAGAACCAGCCTTGCCACCTTTGGCTGATTTCCCACCTCTAGTGTAAAAGCGGTTGGAAAAGGCCAAGAGGGGGCTGGAGATGAGGAGCTCTTGAGAGTTCTGAGTGTCCCCCCTCTACCAAGGGAGACGGGTGGGGTACCTGCCTTTCCCTGAGGTTCTGGGTTGGGGTTCTTCCACCAGCTCCCTTGGCGAGGTGGCTCTGCCTGCCATGGGTGCTTGGCTTGCTGGGGAGGCACAGAGAGGGTAGCGATGCACTCAGGAAATGTTCAGGTGATAACGTGGGGGAAGGTAGTGGGGTTTGTCAGGGCCAACTGTCTCTCAGGGACTAGAACGGGCCTAAACTCGAACAGCTGTGCCCAGTACCGTGCCACCGACTGAAGCTCAGAACCACGGACACTCCTCCCCCTTCGAGGTCAGGACACACCCCTCTGCTAGGCATTCAAGGCCCCGGTCCGCTTTATCCCGCACCTACCATCCTGGGTCCCTGTGGCTCTTGACAGAACTGCGGGCCAGCTTTTGAGTTCCTGGGCTCTCCTCTGCACCTCTGCACGGGCCATTCCCTCCACCTGGAATGGCCTCCCTCTTCCGACTCCTACGCATTCTCTCAGGCTGGGCTCAACAAGATCTCCTCCAGGAAGCCTTCCTGGGCCCTCCCCTCTGCTTCCGCAGGGGTCTGGGCCTCCCGAGGGTCGTGCTCAGTTTCCCAGAGGGTTTCCTCTACCGGACGGTGAGATTTGAAAGGGTAGAGGTACCTGAGCCACGACTACCTGCTCCCCAGGGGCCCAACAGCACTTGGACTTTGGGTAGACGGAAGGATACACAGAAGGAGGCAGGACTGGGGGTCCCGGAACCGCCCTCGCTGAAATGCACACGCACTGCAGGTGAGCAGCTTTGACTGTAAGAGCCTGCGGAAGCTTTGGAGGCTGGCTGCTCCAACCTCCTCACCTGCCTGTGGGGAGGCCAAGGCCCCAGTAGAGGAAGCCACCTGCCCAAGGTCACGGGGGTCAGACGCCCCAGCCGGGTCCCAGAACTCCGCCTCCCAGCCCAGCGCGCCCCTGCACGGCGGCGCGGTTCGCCAACCACCTCTTGACAAGTGGAGTTTAATTATTTACGACGGCGCTTTATAGCTGCGGGTGAACCCACCGGAACATATTTTGTAAAAGTAATGAAGGCTCAGTAATGCGAGACCTCGCTACAGCTCCCATCACTAAATCTTGGCCCAGGAGTCGGAGAGACTGCTTAGGTGCTTTTTCTCCCCACTTCTCCCTTTCAGAGAATTACAGGGTTTGCAGATTAGGACTGGCTGTGGCAAAGGCGTATCCAAGACATTTTTTCTTGTTTAATGGGGAGAGGAGCGGGCTCGATGGGACCAGAGTCTGAGCTCCTTAAGTGGGGATCAGGATGGGGAGTCAGCTACACGTCCCCCACAGACACTCCCTGGGAGGTGACCCTTGGGGAAGGCGGGACACTGCCACAGAGCCCCTACTGTCCTCCAGTCCTGGGGGTGGGTGGCGCAGGCAGAGGAGACAGAGGCACTGAGCGGCGAGGACAGGTCTGGGAGTGTCTGGACCTCAGTTTCCCTGTCTATGAATTAGGAAGAGAATTTGCCTCTTCTGTTTCCTCCTGTAACAGTCTAGTCTTTCCCCCTAGCCATAGCAATGGTGAGACCACAGGTTTATTCCAGGAAACACTTGTGCCCATGGGCATCCTGTAGGCTCTGGCTGAGTGACCCCCAAGCCCCGCCAGGCAGGCATTAACTCAGGTGGGTTCAGGTGACTTATCCAAAGTCACTGTGCTGGAGGGCAACAGAGTTAGGATTTAAACCCAGGCCCTCTGGCTGCAGAGAGCACGTCTGTACGAGCTTTGCCCTGAACACCTACAGAGCCAGGCGCTGTAATGGGTGCCTCATGTGCTAGGCCCCGTTATGTCTTCTTGTCTCCCCTCATTTCTAAGTGAGACCACCATTGCTCCAAGTGGACCCTGACTTGAAACCTGGGTCTCCCACCTAAACACACACCCCAGGTCTCCACTCAGCGTGGCTATTGCCCCTGGATTTTGAGCTAAGTTCCCTGGACCCCAGGAGCCACAGTTTGGCCTCCCCAAAATATCAAAGAAGCAAAGGTATTGCCCCCAACTCATTGCATGGGAGGGCCGGGGACACAGAGACTGTGGCAGGGGATGGCATTTTGAGCCAGACCGAAGCGAGAGGAAGAGGGGCAGGGGAAGGCAGGGGACATTTACATGGAGGGTGTGCCTGGAACATTCCAGCATTTGGGAGGAAGGTTGTGGAGCCTTAAATAATAGATTTTGGAACCAGAGAGGGATACAAACCATAAGAAACTCTTAATCTCAGAAAGCAAACTGAGGGTTGCTGGGGGGGGTGTGGGGGGAGAGATGGGGTGGCCGGGTGACCGACATTGGGGAGGGTATGTGCTCTGGTGAGAAAAATAATGAAATAATAATTAATAATAATAGTAAAATTGGGGATGAAAAACTCAGACAGTGAAATTGAGGGTCTGGACAGTGAGCCCCTCATGGAAACCGCTCATCTGCGACTCTCCGGCAGGTAAGACAGAGTATGTGCTCAGTAAGCAGAAGCCAGGGTTGTTAAACAAGATGACCCGATGGGGACCTTGCTCTGCTACTAATAAGAGGGAACCCTGAGCCTGTCCTCACTTCTCTGGGCTTCCTCCCTAGCTCTACAATCAGGTCCATCTCCCCGCCACAGAAAACTCTCTCAGGCAGCTCCCTAAATACAAAAACCTTACAGGTGACAAGCTTTCAGAGCTCCTTGAAAGCCAGTTCAATAAATGGACTCCCAAGCCCAGGCCAGTATTTAACGCCAGGCCAGAAAATTCGACAAACAGCTTGTGGGAGTATCCTGCAGGGTACTGGAACCACACGCTTTTGCTTGGTCCTCAGGAGAGAACGAAGAGCTAGCAGACTATTCTCTGTTTCCTCTCTCTTTCCTCTCCCTGCTTTATTTTTCAAAAGACAGCTTTGTCTTCTCCATGAGAATGTAAGCTGCGTGAAGGCAGGAGTCTGTGTTCTGTGCACTGCACTAACCCCAGGGTCTTCAATGGTGCCTGCACATAGTACCTGCCCAGTAAATCGTTCAGTCATTCGACAAACATTTACTGGGCAGGTACTATGTGCAGGCACCGTTGAAGACCCTGGGGTTAGTGCAGTGCACAGAACACAGACTCCTGCCTTCACGCTGCTTACATTCTCATGGAGAGACAAAGCTGTCTTTTGAAAAATAAAGCAGGGAGAGGAAAGAGAGAGGGTGTGGAGGTCAGGGAAGTCATATCGCCTGTAGTAAGATGGTGTTTGAGGAGAACGGAAGCAGAAGGAGGCGGCAGACGTCTGGGGACGGTGCTCCAGGCAGAGGAAACAGCAAGGCCAAAGTCTGGGCAGAAGCACACCTGGCCAGACGGGGGACCACCGGGGAGGCCAGTGGGCAGGGAGAGGAGGAGTCTGGGTCTCACAGGCAGGGCCTTGTGGGACACAGTGGGGATCTTGGCTTTCACTCTGGGTGCGATGGGCACCAGGGGAGAGATTTGCAGCAGAACACCATGTGACAGCACTTTGAGCAGGCTCCCTCCGGCCAGAAGTAGCTTGGAAAAGAAACCAAATGGAGGCAGAGTGGGAGTCAAGCAGGTGGGAGGGGTTCCCAGCAACGCAGGTGAGAGATGAGAGCCTAGGCAGGGTGAGTCGATGCTGAGTAGGGGAGAAGTGGCTGCTCCGGGGCGATCTTGAGTCGGAGACCACAAGAAGGTGGTTTATTGCTACTCTGATTCATCGTCGAGGTAAATCTGAATTCCAAAGTCTTGGCCACCAGGTCAACAGTTTCCCTTACAGGTGTCCTTGGCTGACATTGACGCTCTCTCTTTTGACGCAAATCCCCAGAAGCTAGAAGGCAAGAGACTTCCACATTAAAGCTATTACCCACCTCTGGGGAGGTGGGAGCAGGAGAAGAGCTAGCTTGGAGAAGCCAGCCTGCTCGGTGCGGGGTCGAGGATGTGCTGTTCTGGAGGAACCCAGGTCTTCCTGAGGGGCCTGTCTACCTCTGGTGAGACACTGATATGCGGCAGAAAACCCACAGCCTCCAGTACGGCCAGTGACCTCAGAGCAGCAGGGGCTGTTGGTGCCAACGACCATTAGACTAAGTGCCAGGCACTGTGCTAAGCACTTGGGAGGACAGTAGCTCCCATAGCCTGCTCTACACCATGAGGTAGATACTGTTAGTACCCTCAATTTACAGATGCAAGTTTGAAGCTCAGAAGCACTGAGCTTCAGCCTGAGGTCACACGTTAGAACGTGACAGAGCCCGGGCGAAGACGCTGGTCTCTGGAACCTCCGCTTCAGCCTTCATATGCAATGCCTTGCTCCTAGGGCTCACCTAGGACTCTATGATCATCCCCAGGTCCTTGGCCCTTGACTATCCCACCCTTCTCTTCCCAGGCAGGGCCAGGCCCCAGTGCCCACCAGCTCCACCCAGTGCACCAAACCCACCCCCACCCCGAACTCCCTGTGGCAAAGGCTCTGTGGTCCACCGTTTCCCACCTGCAGTGAGACCACCTCAACTCCAAGGCCAGGCAGTTGGAAACGGGCACTATTTTTAGAGAGGTGAAAGCAAAGCTGGTTGTTTATTGCAAACACAACAAACTAATACCTTAGCAAGACCTGTGGGAGAAACTTCATAATGAATACGGAATGACTAAGGTGTTAGATAACATGACAGGACCGGAGGGGATCCTTGCAGCCCTGGCCAGCCTCCAGGTGGGCCAAGCACTTCGCTAAGTGCAAACTCACAAAACCCTACAGAAGATAGGGCTGGCTGGAACCAACTTCCCCACGAGGGCACAGGCTCAGCAAGGCTGAGTAACCTGCCCAGGGGTGCACAGTTAGCAGGGGTGAAGTGGGGTCATGCAGAGGTCCACTGCCTACCTGGCTCTCTCCCAAGGACTGTTAGGCGGGGTGGGGGAAGGACACTGAGTCTTCCCTCGGTGGGTGAAACATCACACCTGCAATTCTGCTCTATTTACTTTCAATGAACCCATTCTTTCCTCCATAAATCACTCAGCAGTCCTGCCCTTGTCAGAATCATCAAAGGCCCAATTAACCCTGAATACCGTGGCCCCAGCTTTTCAGGCTGGGAATATTACAGAGCTGGTCGAAAAGCAGCCCAGCAAGCAAGCACTTACTCTATAACGACCCTGTGGGGGGAAGGGAGGAGCCCACGTGCACAAGGAAACCACCCACAGCAGCTAAATTCTGACTGCCAAGCCTTTATTAGTGGTGATAAAAGGCAGCAAAAGTAGCACAGGGCTTTCGGCTCCCAGGTGGGGGCTGCAGTCCCAGGAATTAGTCATGTTTTGACTGGTAGAGTTATGGAATTTATAATGGAGGCCCTGGAGAAATTAAACACGGATTACGGCCAACTCCCTCCCCCAGCTGAATGTCTCCTACGGGAGCCATGCCTCGGGCTCACACACCTCCTCCAGGAGCCTGGTTTGCTGGCCCAGAGGGCTGGGTGAAGACAGCGACCTCCCTGAGTGCAGGGTCACAGAAGAGGTGGCTATCACCTGCTTCCCACCTCACTCGGGTGGTGTCCACTCCTCATGGAATCCAGGGGCCGTGGGAATCAGGTCTATCTTGGGCAGCGGCGAGCCCCCGGCCGGGGTTCCAGAAGGCTCATCGAAATGAATCTGTGTCTTCAACCTTCTCAGTGTTTGCCCTTGCTAGGTTAAGCATGATTCTCTCCCTGGAGGGAGACAATATTCGAGGGTCCAAGGAAGTGGCCTGAATTTGGGTGAGTCCAGTGAACTCTGTCTTAATTACAGAAAAGAGTTGGACCCACCTTTCACACTCTGATTTTAGGGCCTCTTTAAGAAGCCAAAGATGCCTGGGAGGGGTTGTATATCAAGATCCTAACATCTTAGTGCAAAAGTTCATCAAAAGGACAGGATGAAAAGGCATCTTAGCTGGCAGCAGGCTAGGGCTTCAGGGCGTGCTTTGTGAAGACAAGGATTGGTTGATAGCTCCAAGAGTCCTTAATCCCGGTTTTTTGTTGCAGAGCAGGGACGCAGGGAGAAACTTAACCCTTACTGAGCACCTACTATGTGCCAGGCACTGTGCTAAGCCACTTTATAAATATTCCTCTATTTAACAGATCCTAGAAAAGGGCTCTCAGAACAAGGTAGGTGCCTAATAAATATTCATTGAATGGGTAAGTGACTTTAAGCCCCATATCAGCCTGGTGAGGTAGGATACTATAATTATCTCTTTATAGATAAGGCCTGGAACCAGAGAGGGCAGTTCTTTGCCCCAGGTGATACAGCATGTGGTGGGAAACAGAGTCAAGCCCAGAGTCTGACTCCCAGAGCTGAGCTCCCCGCTGGTCAACCAGCTTCCTCTGTTAGAGGCAATTGTTGGCTCTGGGATGGAGAAGAAAGCGGGAGAAAGTGAGAAGCCCCAGGAGCTGTCCAGCATTTGCATTGCTGAAGAAGAACACAGCCCAGCACAGACTCCTGGATGAGGTAGGGCCCGCCCTCTCTCTTAAGATTTTATCTATTTATTTATTTATTTATTTATTTATTTATTTATTTGACAGAGAGAGGTCACAAGTAGGCAGAGGCAGGCAGAGAGAGGGGGAAGCAGGCTCCCTGCTGAGCAGAGAGCCCTATGCAGGGCTCTATCCCAGGACCGACCCTGAGAACGTGACCTGAGCCAAAGGCAGAGGCTTAACCTACTGAGCCACCCAGGCACCCCGGCAGGGCTCTCTCTCTCTCTCTCTCTGTCTCTCTCTTTTTCCCCTGGCAGGGCACACTCTTGCCCTGCACAGGAATCCAACTCAGCCTCTCACCTTGGAGACCACTCTCCCGTGTCCTGCACCCCAGGCTGCCTCTCCCACTACCACGCAGGTCTCAGTGTTCTAAAACTGACAGCTACCAGACAGCTGCCAGATGACAGGATGGAAGATCTGATGGTCCCTCAAACCCACAGCCACCTCCCAAGTACCACCCATACTCTGTCCCCAGTCTAAAGCATCAGAGTGGACCAGGGTCTGGATGGCACAGAACCTTTAGCCTAGAGTCTAATAGAATGAGTGTTTTCCTGATTGATGTGATTGCTCTGGTCTCTTCCCTCTCTAGGCCATTCTCCAAGCTATACCCAGAGCTCCAATCCAAGTGATGTCATGATTCTGCTTACAGTTCTGAAGCCTTCACTCCTTGGTGTGACAATCAGTGTCCTTCAAGAACTGGCCCCACCTCCCTCCACCTGTCCCCACTACCTACTGCCCTCATTCTCCAGCCATTCTAAGTGCCCTGTCTATTTAACCCCAGATACCTGGTTGTCAAAGACAGCTATGGGGCTGGTTGCAGAGACAAGCATTCCAAACAAAAGGAACAGCATTTGCTAAGTCCTGCTCCTCAGCCAGAATCATCTCAGGAATCCCTTCCTATGGAAGACCCCTCTGGCAACTGCCTCTCCCTGTAGCCAGCCACTCGGTGACAGAATGTGATTCTGCTCCATCACTCAGACAAGAAATTGCCCTGCAAACATGTCCCCCTGGAAAGTAAGCTAGCACTTTACAGTGTTTTATCCATTTGGTATCACTAGCAACTTCCTGCATGTGAGCAAGCAAAAATAAACAGAAGAGCCAGGTTCTTGCCTGAGGACTTGGTTGATAGAGCTGGTTGATAGAAATAATAACAGTTATAATAATAATGTACAATAATACTAGATGCCCCATGTGTCTGGCACCTGCAAAGCTGTACGTGTTAACTCACATGATAAGCATCAAAAACACCCTGAGGGACCTCTTCACCAGGTCCGTCTTACAGATGGGAGAACTGAGGCACAGGGGGTTAAGTATCCTCCCCAAAGGCAACAGAGCCAGAAAGCAGCCCAGCAGGAACGCCAACCCAGACAGTCTGGCTTCGGAGTCTGAGTCCTCATCCATGTCACCATCTGCTTCTCTAAAGGACGGGGACCCAGAGGTGGAAGAGGCAATGACAGTGTCTCTTAGGGCCAGGAGGATACAGGTATTCCTTTTGTCCTCCACATCACCAGAACCTAATGCTTCTACCGGGTGACCTCAGGGAACTTGGGCATCCAAACTCCACCCAAACCCAAACCCAAAGGTCTCAAGCCCCCAGCCTTGGCAGCAGAAACTGGCAGGACTGTACCCTCACAGCCAGGAACAGCCCACCTCAGGACCCTTCTCTTTGTCCCCTCCACCAGCCCCACCCCAGCTGCCAAGACCCTGCCTCCCACCCTCCTGCACCTGGCTGCCCCTGGCAGGCTGCCTCAGACCCCTTGTGGAGGAGAAGCTTCCCCCAGCTCTGAGCAGCTGCTAGGCCATGCTGGAGCCGGCAGGCATCTTCTGGGCACCACTCGCCGCCCTACCAGGCCTGGCATGCCAGCAGATCCACGTTAGGTTGATGGCCCTGCACAGCCCCACAGAGCTGCTATTTTTAATTTAATTGGAGAGTCGGAGGAGAAAGATGGTACCCAGCGAGGGAGTTTTAAAAGCTTTCGGGGTGGGGGAGGGGGGAGAGAAAGCGAAGAAAAGTTCGTAATTATACACCAGGCAGCCAGATTTGATGCTTGAACAGAAAGGTTAAATGTTACATTCAGAAATAAAATGAGAAAAGAGTCCTGATGACAGTTGCCCAGAGCTAAATAAGGAAAAAAAAAAAATACCCCTTGCCCATCTCTTCTCCAGATCCCTCTTCTCCTCATACTCATTTCTGAGTTTCTCCCCTTCTGCCTTTTAAAGCTCAGGAGCATACAGATAAACCAGTTTGGAGCACAAAGATTACTACTCAGTATGTCAACACTTGATTGCCACCCAAAAGCAGCTTTCACTCATGCCTGAAAAAATCACACATTTTCATTTCTCAAGCCAACAGGTCTAACAGGGCCCAGAAAACTGGGATGGCAGTTTGGCACTGTGGAGAACCACATGGGTATGGATGGACCTACGTTCAAATCCCTTCTCTGTGAAAGGACAGATGCCCTAGGTCTTAAGCAGAAGTCTGCTAGTTAAGACTTTCCTATTATAAAGAGATCGACTAGATGGCACACTCCTTTCACCCTTCCTTTTCGAGCAGGGGCTATATATGTGATGTATGGAGCTGCTGCAGTCATTTTGTGCTCATGAGATAACACACTAAAACTGGAAAAACTGGAAGACAGAAAGGGTCCTTGATGATACAGACATACCTCTGTTCTTCAGGACTGCCTGCTTGTCACATCAGACAAAGAAATCCCCATATGTTTCAGCCACTTCTAGCCTAGTTTTCTAGAAATGCTGAATCTATTCCTAACTGTGTCAATCCTTTATTAGCCTAACCTTGAGTGTGAACTTGAGCAAGAGCTTCACATCACTCAACTTTGGTTTTCTTATGTGTAAACGGGGACAAATATCACAGTATGTATGTGAGGACTGAATGTGACTCCATTTGTAATGCACGGTGACTGATGACTGCCATTGTTATTCATACTCCTGATTAAGAGGAATGCAATATCAAATTATAAAATTTAAAGTCACCTCTCCTATCTCAATAACATCTTCTAGTTTTCAAAGGGACTTCTCGGGGCGCCTGGGTGTCTCAGTCGTTTAAGCATCTGCCTTCGGTTCAGGTCATGATCCCAGGGTCCTGGGATGGAGCCCCCACATTGGGTTCCCTGCTCAGTGATGAGTCTGCTTCTCCCTCTCCCTCTGCTGTTCCCCCTGCTTGTGCTTTCTCTCACTCTCTCCCCCATTCTCTAGCAAATAAATAAATAAAATATTTTTTAAGCCAAAAAATAAACAAACAAAAAGAGACTTCCCTTTCTTCATCTTAGCTCATCCTTAACCCCAAATCCCTGAGGAAACAAATATTATTCCCTATTTTATGCCCAGCAGACTCAAGAGAGGTTAAGCAACTTGCCCAAGGTAGCTTAGCTAATGATAGGGCCACCTGTAACTCAAATCTGACAGAACTCCTGGGGCCCAGGCCAAGCTGGTTCTGAATTGTTCTACTACAGGTCCCACTTCCCCTTCTGGGGACCACTGGTGTCTCAAGTTTAGGGATAACGCTGTAGCTGAGACAGTATGGCTCATGTGACAAAGAAAACATGAGCTGGACTGTGGCCTTCAAACTCCCCCTCCTGTGTCTGGAACCTCATGGTTCCTTGGGCTGCAATCTCCTGCCCACTGTACTCTTTATTCCATTAACATTAGGGAACCGAGAGCCTAGTTAAGAAGCAGTCATACTGGTTGAGAACCCAGATGATTCCAACCCCACTTTCGCCACTTACCAGAAAAAAAAAAAACTTGTTAAATAGTTAGTTCTCTCTGCATATTAGTCAGGGTTTGCAAAACAGCTACTGTAACAAATTACCCCCAAATCTCAGTGGGGGGACATGGCAGATGTTTCGTCATGTCCCAGTGCAGTGCAGTAGGGCTGGGTGGGGCTTGGGGAGGGGGAGGGATCTATGCTCCAGCCAGTCATTCAGCCTCCTTCCATTTGCAGCTCTGCCCTCCCCCCATTAGATCCTCCACACCCTGCAGGCTGATAGGGCTATTTTAAGGGTCAGGCATTCACTAAACTGGCCAGCACCTACCGCATGGTCACTTGACCCTACCTAACTACAGTGGGGTGCTGGTAAGTATAACCTCACAGTGTGTCCAGGAAGGAGGGGGCGGTGACCCACCACCCGTGGTCCCCAGCGGTTTCCTCTCAGGCTACGCCATCGAAAGTAGACAGCCCCCATCCCCCAGAGCAAGTGACCTCGGTGCATTCCTTATTTCATTCTTCACGCCTCAAATAGATTTCCTTATCTACTGCCCATGTCCCCACAGTGGACTGCAATCTCCTTGAAACCGGAAACCTCTGGTATCTTTCTCCCCACAGTCCCTCCAATATCTACCAAATAAATATCACACCAGTAGAAACTCACACTTTAACGGAATATTGAAAGAGCTGGGATTAAGAGAGAGACTGCGGCCGAGGAAGAGCAGGGCACTCTGGGCCCTTGTCCATCCTGCCCAGTGCGTCCCCAGAGGCTGCCCCAGACCCACGCTGGTCCTCATGTCCTCACACTCTGCATCTCCCCTCGAGACAGTCTCCCCCCCACCGCACCCCCACCGCCATCCATGACAGAATCCAGCACGGTTCCAAAGAAGTTGTTTATTTGCAGATACAAAACAAGGCCCTGGCCACGGGAGGGCTGCCCCTTGGGCTCACCTACAGCAATTTCTCCCTGGCCAGAGAGAATGAGTAAAACTAGAAAAACTTCATCTCTCCTATCCCACCCCCCAACTCCTAGTCAAAAATAACGGGGACCCCAGCAGAAGGTCCCATCTCTCCCGCCCCGGTTAAAACCTGCTGAACTGAGAACAGGACAGCCTACAGAAGACACCAGCGAAAAGTAAGTGGCGATTTGAAGATGATCACTGGCCACTCCGCTCCAACTGACAGACCAGCCCCTGGAGACACCGTCCCCGGAGGTCTTCCCTGTCCCCATCTAGGCTGGATCCCACTCTTGAAACAAGATAAAACCCTAGAACCTAAAAAAAACACCCTCATGAGCTTGGAATTCCAAAGCCAGCTAACGGCTAACCCCAGACCCTGTCACTGGAAATTAATGCCCCGAGCCCTGGGGACGGGGGGCCGGGTCCCTGGAGCTGCCGACAGGTCACAGCCGCCGACTCTCTTCGTACTCCTCTTTGGTCACCCACTCGGACTTGTAGGAAGACAGATGGGCCACAACGGACGCTCCGAGCCAGACGCTGAAGTTCCTGTTGGAACCCACCCACATGGCGGCCTTGGTGGAAGAGAAATGCTCTGCAATCAGCTCCTTGTACAGGCGCTTGGTGAAGCCGGGGTACAGGGTGTTGCCCCCGCAGGCCATCACGTGGGAGGTGAGCAGCGGGTGCACGGCCGCCTCGCAGGCCAGGATGGCCTCCACCACGGCCTGGGAGATGCCGGGCCCTTGTAGGTCGAACACCTGGGGGCTGAAGAACATCTCGGGGGCCAGCCGCTGCATGGGGGTCAGCTCCACTGGGGTGCCGTCGGGAAGCTGGTAGGTGTTGTTTTCATCCGAGCCGCTCGGCAGGCTCTGGCGGAAGTCCAGGGCCTCCGCCAGATTCTGGGGCACGTAGCACTTGCTCATCTGGGTGGTGGCCACCGTCTCCAGCTGAAACAGGTTGTGGCGATTACAATCCTCCTTGAAGAGGCTCTTGAAGAGATAGGCCGACAGATCCTGGCCTGCGAACTCCAGCGTCTTGCCGCAGGACCGCAAGGGGCGGCCCAGGTGGAAGGGCTGCACGCGGGTCAGGCCGTAGCCGGAATCCACGACCACGCCGGTCAGGAGGCCGGAGGCGTACAGGGACATCTCCAGCTGGTCGGCCAGCAGGATGGACGGCACATCCTGTAACTCAAACATAATCTGCAAGAAGGGAGAAGCGCCACTAGGGTATCTCCCCTGCAAAAAAGGCCCCGATCCATTTCTGGGTTCTGTTTTCCCCAAGACTGAGCTGCGTGCTAAGCTGTCAGAACTGAAGCGGGGGCACACCTGTGTCCCCCAGGGACTGGAGGGGGTGGCGCTGCCCTGAGGGGGTGGGGTCCAGGGCCCCGGGAGCTCATGCTGTGGAAACAAGGGAGGCACTAGAGGATTACAAGTTGGATTTGCCACGGGCGGGGGTTGGGGGGGGAGTGGGCAGTTGTTTGAGGACCCCCACTGTTCAGAAGACTGTTTTTTTGTGGAGAGGTGGGAGGAGCTGTCAGCTGCGGTGCTGAGATGCTCGGCTATGGGAGCGGGACCAGCGGGGCTACGGCCAAGTGGCCGATCTGCTGCCTGACCCATTTCTTTAGAAGACGGAAGAAGAAATTAGGCAAGAAACGTGTGCATCATATCCACCACTGCCTCCAGAAAAGGAGGGGGAAGAAGGAAGGAAGAAAGGAAGGAAGGGGGGAGGGGTGGATGGGAGGGGGCAGATAACATACTCTCACCTCCTGGTAATTGAAGCCTTTTTTTCTCCACACATCAAGACAAAACTGGAATGCTGACATTTAGGTTTTGGCAAAGTCCCTAGGCTGCTCTTCTCCCCCACCCACCACCCCCGCCCAGATCTTTACAGAACACCCCCACTGCCTCCCTCATTCCCCGGCTCCAACTGCATCCCAGGTTTCTGACCCTATAGACACAGAAAGGCAGCACTAGTCTACCCTTCCGTGGCCTTTGGCCATGAAGCCACCTCTTCAGGCCCCAGAAGACCCATCTGCCCTACTGAGGGGAAGGAGCTCCCCCACGCCCGCCCTCCAGAATACCGTCCTGCCTCCATCCACTTCCCAAATAGAAGCCCAGTCCCTCTTTGTCAAATAGGAAAGGAAATGCGAATCCCACTTAAAACTCTCCAGGATCTTCTGATTTATTTAGAGCAGGGCTTGGCAAGCATTTTCTATAAAAGCTAGACAGTTGGGGTTGCCAAATTTAGCAAATAAAAATACAGGCTGCCCAATTAAATTCGACTTTCAGACAAACAACAAATAATGTTTTCATATATGTATGTCCTATGCAATACCTGGGACATGCTTACACTAAAGTATGACTTGTTGCTTCTCTGAAATCCAGCTTTAACTAGACACCACGTAGTTTATCCAGCAAACCTACAGTAAAGAGGTTTCTTAGCCTTTATAGAGTATAGATAAGGTCTCTACTGTAACCATCACGGCTCTGCCGATATGGTGTGAAAGTAGCCAAAGACAGTATGTGAAAGGGTAGACATGGCTATGTTCCAATAAAACTTTATTTATAAAAACAGATGGCGGGCCAGTTGGGCCCACCAGCTGTAGTTTGCCAAACCTTGATTTAGAGGAAGATCTAAGCACTCCCCATAGCCCCTGGGGCCATATCTGAATGCAAAATGCCAGGCTAGTTCCCATTCATCTTACCTCCAGGGTCTTCCGTCGGTCCGCAGGCTCTTTCAGAGGGGACTCTGTGACCATCACAGGGAAGTCCTCATGCTCCCGTCTGTGTCTCTCCAGCACAAACGACCAGATGTGCTCCACGCCCTCCCAGTTGAGGATACGGCCACGCTGGATGGGGTAGCTAAAGGTATCAGGATGGCAAATGTCGATGCCTAGACTCACGCGCCTCTGGGCATAGCTGGGGCCAGGATTCTCCCTGCACGGGACGTAGTTCACGATGCTCGGGAAGACCATCTGGGGTTCATTCCACCCAGACAAGCCAGCCTTCAGAAAGCCAGACCCATGGTCGATGATAATGGTTCTCGAGGCCATGGTGAAGGCAGAAGTGGGAGAGGTCTCCTGGACTTGACTGTGGAGAGAAAGCACGGGGGGTTATTCCAGGCCACCGTGGGCTGCTACCCACTCTCTACCCCAGAATCAAACTTCAGGCTCCCCTAAAGTATGTCCATTTCCCCTTCCAAGCCTTTGTACAAGCTGTGCCTGCAATATTCTTCCCATCCCAAACTCCTAATCATCCTACAAAGCCCTGCCTTCAAAGTCCTGCCAAGCCCTCCTTCCCACCCACCTCTCCCATTGTACTTTGCACACTCATCTGTTACACCAGGGGCACGCTTCCACCCCACAGGAGCAGAGGTTGGGCCCTGCTGCTCCTGGCAGCCTTTGCAAGCAACATTCAGGTGATTTCAGGAAGCTCTCAATGGTGGCTGGCCATCTGATTTGAGAACTCTGGGTCATCAGCCTCCGGGCCCACCGTGCTCCGCAATAACAGCTTAGCAGCAACAGCAGCAAAAACAGTCATAACCACCATGACAATGACAATGACAATGAGGACCAGCAGAGCTACCATTCCTGGGGTGCACGCCCTCTGTCTAGTGCCAGGAGAAACACCTCACATGGGAGGTCGAACCGTGTGCATCTGTCGTGCCTGCTGGTCAGAAATGATCGGATGCCTTTTCACATGGCATGAGTGGGTGATCATTTCATCTTTACCGCAACCTGTAAGGCAGGTACCCCTGTTTCCCCCATTTTACCAGTGGGGAAACTGAGGCACGGGGGGTTTGAAGTTACTTTCCCAGGGCCACGCAGCTGACCAGTGGGTGACAGTTACATGCAAAGCAGATTCCAAAGGCTACACTCTGAGCATCAGGCTAAGCCTGAGAAGCAGGCTTTGAGGAGGAGCTAGGCGGCTAAGTTACTGCCTAAGAGAGGTGGTACGCGGGGTGTCTGACCATGATCCTGGTCAGTTTCGATGCCTGGAAAGTGAGGAGAATAAGAACCACCATGCTGGGGGCGCCTGGGTGGCTCAGTGGGTTAAGGCCTCTGCCTTCGGCTCAGGTCATGATCCTAGGGTCCTGGGATCAAGCCCCACATCGGGCTCTCTGCTCACCAGGGAGCCTGCTTCCCCCCCCCACCCCCGCCTGCCTCTCTGCCTACTTCTGATCTATCAAATAAATAAATAAATAAAATCTTTAAAAAAAAAAAAAAAAAGAACCACCATGCTGGAGAGGTAGGTGTGGTCACTACCTGATTTCCAGACTTACTACAAAACTGCAGGAGCTGAGACAATGTGGCACCGGTGAAATGTTAGTCCCAGAGACACAGGGGACAGAATGACAAACCCAGACACAGACCTTCCCCAAGTTTGACACGGTGCAGAAACAAGGGAAGGGAGGTCGAACAGTCTTTAGAGTAAATGGTGGGGAACAACTGGATTTCCACATCCAAAAAAATGAACCTCAATCCGTACGTCACACCTTATTAAAGAAACTCAAAATGGATGATAGATCTAACCGTACAATCTAAAACTAAAATCCAACTTTTAAAAGAAACAGAGGAGAAAAATCACTGTGAGCTCAATGCAGTATGATTTTCTTAGATAGAATATCATTTGCTTGGTCCATAAGAGAACAAAATGATAGGCTGGAATTTGCCAAAATTTAAGAAATGTGCACTTTAAAAAAAAGATTTTATTTATTTGAGGGAGAGTGCACAAGCAGTGAGGGTGTGCAGAGGGAGTTGGAGAAGCAGACTCCTTGCTGAGCAGGAAGCCTGACTCAGGGCTTGATCCCAAGACCCGGAGATCATGACCTGAGCCGAAGACAGATGCTTAAATGACTGAGCCACACAGGCGCCCCAGAAACTTGCACTTTGAAAGGTACTGTGAAGGGAACAAAACACAAGCTACAGACTGGGCAAAAGTATTTGCAAATCTCATATCGGATAAGGAACTTGCACTCAAAAAATAAAACGAACAAACTCACAAAAACCAATGCAAGAAAAACAATCCAATAGTTCATGTGGGCAAAAGATTCAAACATATCACAGAAGAAGTTATACGGATGGCAAGGAAACATATGAAAAGAGTTACTAGAAAAATGAATGTTAAAACCACAAAGAGATGGCCCCACCTGGCTAGGAGAACTACTCAAGGTTAAACACTGACCAGACCCAGCGAAGGTCGAGGACCTGGGGGTGCCTAGAGCCCTCATAGGCTGCCGGTGGGAATGCAAAATAAAACACTCTGGGAAACAGTGTGGCAGCTTCACATATAAAGGTAAATGGACACCCCATACCTAGGATTCCCACTCCGGGGTATTCCCCCAAGGGAAATGAAAATTTACATTCACCCAAACACCCTTATAATCGCTTGATTCATAATCGTCAAAGCCTAGTGACCACCTAATGATCCTTCAGTTGGAGAATGGATGAGCGAATCTCCGTTCAGTGGAGTCATACTCGGCAACAAACAGGAATGAGCAAGTGGTACGTGTGATAACGAGTTAGTCTCCAGAGCACTGCAGGAAGGAAGCCAGACTCGAAAGGCAACAACTGGACAATTCAGTTCCCGTGGCAATTCCAGAAAAGGTAAACCTATAAGGACAGAAAACAGGGGGCGCCTGGATGGCTCAGTTGGCTAAGCCTCTGCCTTCAGCTCAAGTCATGATCCCAGGGTCCTGGGATCGAGCCCTGCATAGCGCTCCCTGCTCAGTGGGGAGCCTGCTTCTCCCTCTCTCTCTGCGGCTCCCCCTGCTTATGCGCTTGCTCTCTCGCTCTCTCTCTCTGTCAAATAAATAAATAAAATCTTTAAAAAGAGAAAAGAAAACAGATCTGTGGGTGCCAGTGGCCAGGGGTGGAGAGAGGAGGTGGCCACAAAGGGTCAGGGCAGGAATTGGGGGGGTGACGGACTGGGCTAGGTCTGGGTCGTGAGGGCAAGCATGTGACCAGAAGTGTTTTTTAACTCTTGCAACTATACACAAAAATGAGGGATTTTTATTCTAAGTAAAAAATGTTAAGGGAAAAAAACCCGTGGGTGTGGGGACCCAAGAAAGTTGATGCCATCACCTTACAGAACACGAACTGTCACACAGCAGACTCCATGCCTGGAACGCATGTGGGTGTTTCTTGTTACAGAGGCAGCCGGGAAGGCAGCGCAGCCCGGAGGTGATTTCTGGGGCTGTCATTCTACCAGCTCTGTGTTCTGCCCCCGTTCTGGGCAGGAGCTGTGCACACACGTCACTGCGGGGCATGACAGCCACCGCCTGGCCCTGGCCAGTGGCTCCCCACCACCAACAACCTTGGGGCTGTGACAAAGCCTTACTACCTTGAAATAACTCTGACATCACACAGGAGAGAGCAGAAAGTAAGAGAGCTAGAGCCAAGGTGCTGACCTCTTTGGCCTGCTGGTGGGCTAAACATTGGATTCCTCACCCCGAATCACCCAGTGAGGGAGAACTAGGCGCCAGGATGACATCCACCAACCTCCCTGCATCACAGGAGTGGACTCAGTGATGGATGCTTCCCTGACCCTGGCCTTCTGAATCAGAGGACAGGCTGCTGGAATGACCTCCACCGTGGTTGTGTGTCAGGATGCTCACTGAGTTGGGGGTGGTGGTGGAGGGACACCAAGCTGGTGGCCCAAGAGACCTGGCCTGTGAGCAGAAGGCAGGAGGCAGTGCATCATTCCTCTCCTGGGCCATGACGTAGGAAGAAAGTCTGGGGGATGACACGGAGCCCAGCTCCAAGGACAGAGATAAAATCTGCATATCCAAAAGCATTTTTATGGAGTCACCAATTCTACAAATTCCTACGGAGCACCTATAATGTACCAAGAACCATTCTAGAGCAAGTTGACCAAGAGGTTCCTGCCCTCCTGGACCTTATGCCCTACAGAGAAAGATTGTCAGTAAGCACCAGATCCAATACACCATGCTGGGGGGAGGGGAGTGGGACTCAGTACAATGAGGAAAAATAAAATCTGGTAAGAGGGGTGGGGAGAATCAGGAGCACAGAGGTGTGGTGTTGTTCTGGATGGGGCAGTCAGGAGAGGCCTCGCTATCAGGTGACCTGTGAATAAAGAACAGGAGTGAGAGAATAAGGTATGCAATTACCTGGAAAAGTGTCCAAGCCAAAGGGACAGCAGGTGTAAAGGCCCTGAGGAAGAAACTAGTGCATGTGTTCTAGAAGAGCCAGGAGGACCATATAGTGGAGATGTATGTAGTAGGCTAAGGGAAGGGTGCCAAAGATGTTGGGTGGACCCTGAAGGCCTTCATACTATTTAGAGACAGGAGAAACCAGCAGGGCAGGAGAGTTTAAACAGAGGAATGACATGATCTGACTTGAGTCATATACACACACATCACTTGGGCTGATATGAAAAACAGAGCACAGGGGTCAAGATAGAAGCAGGGGAGGGAAAGGACACAACAGATGATGGTGGCCTGCATTACAGTGGCAGCCAGAAAGAGGGTGGAAGACAAGCAGAGTCTGGAGGTATTTAGGAAAGGCTATTACAGTGGAGCGTGAGACAAGGAGAAGAATGAAGGAAAACACCAAGATCTGGGGCCTGAAAATCTGGAAGAAGGAAGTAGCCACTTACTGAGATGGAGAAGACTATAGAAGGAGCAGGTCTGGGACAGGGAATAAATTGGGGTTTTTTAATGTTGGACTTGATAACAGTTTACAATGCCTATTAGTACACATGATGATGTCTTGCAGGCAGAGTGTGCAGATGTCTGAGCTGGAGATATAATTGGAACTTACTGAGCAGATGAAATTGCAAGTTTTGGGGATGGATGAACTCATGAAGAGACTTGGGGGTAGATCAAGACCAGTGCCTGTGGGTAATTTGAGGTCTAGGGGCTGGGCATTGAGAAGGAAATGGTAAAGATGGTGAGAAGGAGTGGCTAAGGGGTAAGAAGGCATCCCAGAGGCCAAGCAGAGAAAATATGTCAAGAAGAGGGAAATTAGATGAAGACCGAGAAGTATCTGTGGACTTTAGCAACACAGAAGTCACCAGTAGCCTTGGCAAGAGTTTCATCAGAGTGTTACCAATGGAGAAAAGTTTGAGGGGTGTGGGAACAGAGAGAGATTCTACAAAAATGGCCCCCTGCTCTGCCAAAAGTGCATGTCACAAAAGAAATGTTAAGTGTTCAAAATGGAAGGACAGGGTCACCAACACAAGGTACATTTTCCAGCTGTGCATCAGAGAAATAAAATTACCATGAAGAACATTATTGCAAGCTTCTGGTATAGACTGGGACAGAGCACCACACCCCTGCCTCCCACTGGATAAAACTAACAACATCCAACACAAGGCAAAGAGCAAAGGAAAAGGCAAAACCGGCAGATTAAAGAGAAGAATCAAAACTTAGAGAAGCAACACACCTAGGGGGTGAAGTTCTCGTCTGTTCGATTTCCCCTTCTCTCTTGCAGTGTTGGCCTGAGATGGGTTCCCCGCAGAGCTTCAGGAGAAGATAACTGACCTCCAAGACCAAGGGAAGACCTGTCTTTCTGGCCACAACATCAGGAAGGGGGATGCTTGTAAGTCAAAGAGGATGGAAGGAAGAGGGCAGAGAAGGGATGCCCCTCGTTCAGGTAAGAACCTGCTCAAGGCCCTAAGACGTAAAAGTGCATGCAAGGGAGGGACCCAAAGCAGCACTGCAAAGCCCCTACGCGTGGAACTGACATATACTATACTTGGTGGAAGACCAAGTATAGCCTGAGCCCAGCTGGGCTGCTGCACACTAAAACAGAACCAAGAACACAAGCATTCTCCAGAGGAGTCTCCCAACCGAAGATTCAGGATATCCAGCGTAGAAACCAAAATTACTGAACACACAGAGAATGAGAGCAACCTAACTAATCCTTCAGGGAAAAGAGATACATGCCAACCCTGAGATGACCTAGACGCTGGAATTACTGAAGACGTCCGAGCAGCGGTTACAACAGATGTACAGGTAGATGCTCTGGGAGTGGGGGGAAGGACAGGTGTTCTCAGTGAGAAGTAGATTCTATAAAAAGAACCAAGAGGTATGCATAATATCTGAAATCTTTTGAGAAGTATTTTCCATAGTAGAATGGAGGTGGCAGAGTGATGAATAAGATAAATTAAGATATCAACAGAAATTGCTCAATCTGAAAAACAGGAAGGAAGTAATGTAACAAAAAGAGCCTTGGAGACCCATGGGACACTATAAAAACATCTACTATTTATGTCATTGAAGTCCCACAAGAAGAGAAGAAAGATCAGCACAGTACAAAATATTTGAAGCAATGACGTTGAAAAATTTCCCAGATTCTGTGAAAGACATAAATCTGCCAATTCAGGGAGCTCGGCACATCCCAAAGAGAAGAAATTTTAAAAACAAAACACAGAGACCCCTGTGTAGACACAGTGTATTCCACTACCAAATACTGAAGTTTTCTCTTGCTTCATCTTAAAAGCCTCCAGAGAAAAATGAAAACATTGTAAATATGGGGGGCAGAGGACAGCAATTAGGCAAACTGCAGACTTGTCATCAGACAGAAATGTCATCACAGAATTCTATACCCACCAAGAGTATCCCTCAGGAATGAAGACAAAATAAGACACTCTCAGTGGAAAACCAAGAAAATTCATCCCCAGCAGTACTCCTTTCAGAAATGCTAATGATGAAAGTAAATAAATAAAAGAAAAAAGAAATGCTAAGGAAAGTTCCTCGGGTTGAAGGAGAATGACACCAGAATCTAGAATTCCAGGAGTGAAGGAGGAACAGCAGATTTCGTCAATATCTGGGCAAAAATAAAAGGATCATTTTTCCTCTTAAAAATGGATATGGGCGGGGCACCTGGGTGGCTCAGTGGTTTAAGCCTCTGCCTTCAGCTCGGGTCATGATCTCAGGGTCCTTGGATCAAGCCCCGCATCGGGCTCTCTGCTCAGCAGGGAGCCTGCTTCCCCCTCTCTCTCTGCCTGCCTCTCTGCCTACTTGTGATCTCTCTCTGTCTATCAAATAAATAAATAAAAATCTTTAAAAAAATGGATATGGGCATTGAAAGCAAAAAATTAAAACAACATGTGGTGGTGTTTCCAGGGTATATGGACGGAAAACATGTAAGTCCCACGAGAAAGGAGGTGGGGAAAGGGATCTACATGGTTGCAAGTGTTACATGCTATGTGAAGTGTAAACACTAACTCTAATTATACTGTTCAAGGCTAGCTAGAATTTTTTTTTAATTTAAAAGAAAGGCTAAGTATATCCATGGCAATCCCAAGAGCAAGCAATAAAAAAATATAATAATACAGAGCGATAAACCCAAAAGTCCAATAGATAAAGTGAAACAGAACACCAAGAAACATTCAAATAATCTGAAACAGGGCAAGAAAAAAGGAACAGAGAAACAAAAAAACAGTGCAGGGAAGGAGAGACACAAAGAGTAGCCCTATATCCAACCAAATCAACAATTACACCAAAATAAGCTCCAAGCCACATCAATTGAAAGGCAGAGATTGTCAGTTGGAATAACAACAAAACGACTTAAGACTTAACATAGACTGTCTACAAGAAATCTACTTTAGGCGTGCCTGGGTAGTTCAGTCAGTTAAGCAGTTGCCTTTGACTCAGGTCATGATCCCAGGGTCCTAGGATCGAGCCCCGCATTGGGATCCCTGCTCAGTGGGGAGTTTGCTTCTACCTCTCCCTCTACCTGCCTCTCTGCCTACTTGTGTTTTCTCTCTCTCTCTGTCAAATAAACAAATAAGTATTTTTTAAAAGAAATCCATTTTAAATACAATGATAAAAATTAGCTAAAAAGTCAAAGAAATAAAAAAAAACTAAACCATGTAAGAATGAATCAAATGAAAGCAGGAGCAGCCACCTTAGCATCAGACAAGGTTGGCTTCCGAACAAAGAATACCACCAGGAACAAAGACAGGTGTTGCATAATGGTAAAAGATCTATTAACCAAAATGACATAATAATCCTAAATGTGTATGCATTGAACAGGTATTCAAAACTCTTTATGCAAAGACTAAAAGATACAGAAAGAGAAACAGAAAAATCCACCACTCAACCTGTAGGTCTCGACTCCTTTTCCAGTAACTGAAAGAAAAAGTAGACCAGCCAAGCTGGCTGGCTGTTCAGAAATTCTGTATCGTTGCTGATTTTCCAACTGACATTTATATAACATTGCATTAAATAAGAGCAGAATGCACATTCTTTTTCCAAAGCACATGGGACCCTCACCAAGATAAACTATCTTAGGAGCCCCGACACAAAACTTGACAAATGTAGAATTGAAATCATATAAAACATGTTCTCTCATCATAAAGGAATTGGGCTAGAAGTCAAAACCAGAATGATAGCAGGAAAATCCCCAAACCTTTGGAAATTAAACAGTCAAGTCTAGATAACTCATGGGTCAAAGAAAAAAAATTAGAAAATATTTTGAAATGAATGGAAATAAAAATACAACCCATCAGAAGGGGTGGGGTGCAGCTATAGCAGTGCTCAGAGGGAATTTATAGCATTAAATATTCCTATGAGGAAAAGAAGGAAGGTTTCAAGCCAATAAGCTCACCACCCAACTCAGAAAACCAGAAAAGGAAGCATGCATTAAACCCAAACCAAGCAGAGGGAGAAAATGTTAAGGAGTAAAATAACTGAAAATGAAAACAGGAAACCAATAGAGAAAACTCAATAAAACCAAAAGTCGCTCCTTTGAAAAGATCGATAAATTAATAAACCACCAGTCAGACCAAGAAGAAAAAAAAAAAGAGGAAAGACACAAAGGGTTGGTATCAGAAATGAGGTGACATTACTTCTAATCCAGGAGACATGAAAAAAGAATATTATGAACAGCTTTCTGCCTGTCAGTTTGACAACATAGGTGAAATGAACAGAGTCCTTCAAAGACAGAAGCTACCACGGTTCACTCAAAAAGAAATATATAAGCTGAATAGTCCTCAAACTAAGAAAGAGATGAATTTTTAGTTTAAAAAGCTTGCAACAAAGAAATGAAAGTCCCGGATGGTTTCACTGGTAAATTTAACCAAACACTGAAGGAGGATGCAAAGCTTGTTGTACAGAATCTCTTCCAGAAAGCAGAAGAGGAGGAGAGAATGCATCCCAGTTCATTTTGTGGGGACAGCATTACCCTGATATCCAAATCAAAAATATTACAAAAAAACCTATAAACCAAAATCCTTCACGAACATAGATACAAAACAATTTCTCAATAAAATATTAGCAAACCCAGCAATATATAAAAAGGATAACACATATCAGTGTATCTCAGAGATGTAAGGCTGCCTCATTATTTTAACGTCATTATACTTTGACCTGCCAACAGACCAAGAAGGAAAACTACATGATTATCTCGAAGGAAAAAAAATCACTGCATAAAGTTCAATGTGAATTTATAATAAAAGGTTTCAGGAGCTAGGACTAGAAGTGAATTTCCTTAATCTGATAAGGGGCATCTAGGAAAAAACCTACAGATAATGGTGAAAGACTGGAACTTTCCTCCCTAAGATCAGAAACAGTGAGAATATCACCTTTCACCACTCCTAGCTCAAAATGAACCAGAAGTCCTACCCAGGTCAATGCAGCAAGAACAAGAAAGAAAAGGCATACAAATTGCAAAGGAAGAAATAAAACTGCCCCTGTTTACAGAAGGCATAATTACCTATGTAGAAAGTCTCAAAGAACCTGCAAAAAAAAAAAAAAAAAAATCCTACAACTAATAAATGAGCTTGGCCAAGTCACATCATTCAAGTTCCATATTTTAAAAATCAGCTTTATTTTACATACCAGCAACAAACAGCTAAAAGTCAAAAATTTAAAAAACAGTGCCATTCATAATAGCATCAAAAACCGTAAAAGACTTTGGCATAAATCTAACAAAATGTGTCATAAGATATGCTGAAAACTACAAACACTGATGGAAGCAACCAAGGAAAACCTGAGTAAACAGAGATGCTCTGTTCATGGATGAGAAGATGCGATATCATTATGATGCCAATTCTCCCCAAACTGATTTTACTGATTCAATCCCAATCAAAATCCCTTCAGAGTTTTGTTTGCAGGTATCCACAGCCTGACCCTCAAGTTTATATAGGATGACAAAGGAATGAACGTCCAAAACAATTTTGAAAAAAGAACAAAGTTGGAAAACTCACACTATTGACTTTCAGACCCTCTGTAAATCCATAGTCATCAAAATGGTATATCAGTGTACGGATGTCCACACAGATGAGTGGTAAGGAACAGACTGCTTCAGGTTTGGCCAAGGATTCTGACAAAGATGCCAGGTAGAACAATGCAGTGCCGAAAAGTTGTCTTTTCAATGAACAGTGCTGGAAAAAAATTGAAGCTCTCTGTGAACAAGAAAATAACCTTGTCCCATTCCTTACCTCTTACACAAAAAATTATCTGAAAATAGATCATGCAAACTATATTTATAAAACCCCAAACTGGGGATGCCTGGGTGACTCAGTCGGTTAAGCATCTGACTCTTGATCTCAGGGACATGAGATCAAGCTCTGTGTTGGACTCCATGCTGGGTGCAGAACCTACTTTAAAAAAAAAAAAACAAAAACCCAAACTGTAAAGCTTATAAGAGAAATCGTAAGAAAAAAATCTTATGACCTTATCTAAGAACATCCAGGCGTTCTTAGATATGACACCACAATCCACAAAAGGAAAGATTTTTTAAAACATTTTTCAAGACTTTAAAAAAAATCTGTTCTTTTTTTTTTTTAAGATCTTATTTATTTATTTGACAGAGAGAGAGACACAGCGAGAGAGGGAACACAAGCAGGAGGAGTAGGAGAGGGAGAAGCAGGCTTCCCGCCAAGTAGAGAGCCCAATGTGGTGCTTGATCCCAGGGCGCCAAGATCATGACCTGAGCAGAAAGCAGACAATTTTTTTTAACATTTTATTTATTTATTTGACAGAGATCACAAGTAGGCAGAGAGGCAGGCAGAGAGAGAGGGGAGCCGGCTCCCCACTGAGCACAGAGCCCAATGTGGGGCTCAATCTCAGGACCCTGGGATAATGACCTGAGCCGAAGGCAGAGGCTTTAACCCACTGAGCCACCCAGGTGCCCCCAAAATTCTGTTCTCTAAAAAACACTACAATGGGAATGAAAAACATTAGCCACACGACTGGTAGAAAATATCTGCAAATCACATTTCTGATATAGAATTTATATCCAGAATATATAAAGGACTGTCAAAATTCAATAATTAAAAAATGAGCGTTTTAAAAAATGGGCAAAAATTTGGACGCTTCATCACAGAAGCTCTATAGATGATAATGACACAAGAAGATGCTAAGCATCATTAGTCATTAGGGAAATGCCAAGTAAAACCATAATGACATACTACTACATACAAATTAGAAAGGCTACATTTTTTTTAAAAAAGAACAATGACAGTCACCAGCAAGGATGTGAAAGAATTGAAACTCTCATACACTGCTGATGGGAGCATAAAAAGGTTTAACCAGGAAAACAGCTGGGAAGTTTCTTACGAAGTTAAACATCCACCTACCCGTCAACCCAGCAATCCGATTCTTAAGAAAAATAAAAATTTATGTTCACACGAAAACGTTTACACCAATGAAAATCACCCACAAGTGGAAACAACTTAAGTGTTTTCCAGCTGAGGAAAGGATAAACTAGGGTATGTCCATCCAACGCTGTCCCGCTCAGCGTAGAAAGGAACAAAACTACGGACCTGTACAATAGTATGCAGGACTTCCAAAACCAGCATGCGAAACGGAAGAAGCCAGACCTACAGGCTGTATGCTTGCATTTCTAGCACGTTCCGGAAAAAAAGCAAGAACTATCAACACAGAGAATGGACCGGTGGTTGCTAAGGGCTGGGGGTGGTAGGAAGGGTTGACTACGTAAGGGCGTGGAGGAATCTGTAGGGACGAAAGAACTGGATTATATCTTGGTTACATGTGGAATCACATTGAAAAGGGTGATGCTGGTTTCCAAGCAAATCTTTTAAGTGAATTTTTGAAAAGAATATTTGGGGAATTATTGGTGACGTTTGAACACGGGTTGTGTCTGCAACGTCTGATTTCTTGCATTCGATCACTATGTTGTGGTTTTGAAGGATAATGTAGCCTTGATTTTAAAGAGATGCAGGAAGAAGTATTGAAGGTAAAACGCCATGCACTTTACTTTCAAGCAGATCTGGAAAATAACGCAGCACGTGTACACAGAAGAAACCACAAAGCAAATGTGGTAGAAGATATTGGCTATTGAGTAGAGGTGAAGGGCTTTTGAGAGTGCATTGAACTGTTCTCGCACCTTCGCTAAGTACGAACGGTTCTTAAAATTAAAAGCTTTCAGGAAAAGAAAGGATGGGAAGACGGAAATCAGAGACAGTGAGCATAGACGATTTTGATGAGTTCTGCTGTGAAAGGAAGCCGAGAAATACAATAGATGTGGAGAGATATGAGGCCCCGGGGAGTCTGAGGTTTTTTGTTTTTTTTTTTTTAATAGACGAGAAATAATATGTTGGTTTTGTGCTGATGAGACTAATCCAGTGGAGAAAAAAGTTGAATGGCATCAGAACAAACCACCGTTTTAAATACTTTTTTAAAAAAAAGATTTTATTCATTTACTTGGCAGACAGACATCACAAGTAGGCAGAGAGGCAGAGAGAGGAGGAAGCAGGCTCTCTGCTGCACAGAGAGCCCGACGCGGGGTCCGATCCCAGGACCCTGAGATCACGACCCGAGCCGAAGGCAGAGGCTTAACCCACTGAGCCTCCCAGGCGCCCCAAGAACAAACCACAATTAATTCTAGACTCTGTACCGTAGGAAAACTTTGCCTGCTTTTCCAGCATCATATTGTACCCTCTCCCTCGGTGCATGGGCCTCCAGCCCCACTGACATTTCTCTGTTCCTTCCTTCCCCAGGACACAGCCTACTCCATCCTCCCTGGGAGCCCTGCATTCCCCGTGCCCTCTGTCTGGAACACCTGTTCCAGCAGTTCTGGAAACAGCGGTTTCTCGCCATGACCATCTGGGTTCAAGGGTTGCCCCATCAAAGTTCTCCCTGTCCACCTGCTCTGCTCCCAGCCAGAATCACAGCAGCACTTATCCCAATACTGAATGATGCTGTGTGTCTTCTGGGGTGTTGTCTGTCTTCCAAGGGCCACCAGACTCTAGGACCCAGGGTGGTCAAGTTCTTGTCTTTTGCTTCCATGGTCCCACTACATACCTGGCCTATTTTTGTTAAATCAAGTTATGTTGAATGAATACAATTTTTAAAATACATCAGCTTAGGCACCTGAGTGGCTCCATTAGTTAAGCCAGTTAAGCGTCTGCCTTCAGCTCAGGTCACGATCTTGGCATCCTGGGATTGAACCCCACATCAGGTTCCTTATTCAGCAGGAAGCCTGCTTCTCCCTCTGCCTGCCGCTCCCCCTGCTTGGGCTCCTGCATGCAAGCACCCACTCTCTCTCAAATAAATAAAATCTTACACATTCACACACACACACACACACACACCAGCTAGCTGGCAGCATGATAGTTCTATAGGGACTCCACTCCCATGTTCCTAATGTTTCTTCTATCAGCCTCTGATGACTTCCCGGCTCAAAACCCTTCACTAGCTCTGCTGCCAATAAGCAAGAGGAAGTGTGAACTCTGCTTGACGTAGGAAGGCACCAGGCTCTGGCTGCCAGCTGACCTCACCTCTCGGTCCCCTCCCCATGCATCTGAAGCAAGAGCTGTGTTGTATTTGCTTTGTGAGTCTTGTGTCCGTTCCTCAGCTCTTCTCTCCTTGAAATTCCCTTCCTTGACACTATCCAAATCAAGCCTTCACCCCAGAAAGCTTCTAGCACCAGCCGACTCCCACATGGGAGCTCATTCCTCCACAGACAACCATGACCCAGAACACCTGTTGGTGCTTACACTGTGCCAGGCTCGGGGCAAGGCCCTGCCCACATATTATCTCATTTAAATGCGATATAATCCAATGACAAGGGAATAGGACCATCTCCGTTGTACAGATGCAGGGATTAGAGTTTACAGCAATGAGGACATTGGCTCCAAGACTCCAGGTCTCCGGGGCGATCAGGATTCCAGAGCCCAGGGTAAACCACTGCTGCGGCTAACCAAGGGGCTCATGTTTACTGGTTCTCTAGCCCTTCCTCTTCAGATGAGAACAACTACCTCTCATGGATGCTGAAAGGACAAGCAAGATTGCTTACAGGAAGGACTGCAGAACCATACTGCATTCGCTCCCGTTGGTCAGTGGGGCCTCTTACTGCTAACCGTCTACCCCGGGTCTTCGCTCCCCCGGGTCTGCACGGTATTTATGCACACAGGCACTCCAGGGTGTGTCCTCCAAGGCTCCCTCTGGGGACCCTAAAAAAATGCCTTGTGTTTGGTTGGAAACATTTTGTAAGGAACTCAGCACCTTTATCTACATTCTCGCTGGACCCTAAGGAGCCCTCGTGACGTGGGAACCTTAGTCCGTGTTTGGATGTCAGCACTCGATCACGGCTCACCCTGCACACACCTCCCACGACCCCCAAGCCACAGGAGCACTTTGCTTCCATCTCATGAGCACAGCCACCCTGCAGGCTGGATAGCATCACCGGCCTCAGGTGTTTATGTGAGGAAACAGAGGCACAGGCAGGAAACTCACCAAGTCCCCACAGCTATTGAGCACTGAACTGGGATATGAACCCAGAGTCTCCGGCTCCAGAGTTCATACCTCTAACCCAACACCCACCTTGTTCTCAGCCTCTCCCTGCTGTGGTTGGCACAGCACAAAGTCGCCTGTGTCCCGATCCCCAAATGGGCAGACAGGTTAGGTTAGGTGGCCGAGGGGGATTAAGGTTACAGGAGGAATTCAGGCTACTAATTATCTGATCTTGGGATGGGGAACACAGTGTGGATGATCCGGGTGAGCCCCAGAGAATCACAAGGGTCCCTGAAATGTGGAGGAGAGAGGAAGAAGGTCAGAGTCAGAGAACGATCTAGAAAAGCAGTGACACTGCTGGGTCTGGGGATGGAGGACTGGGCCACAAGCTCACGAGCGTAAGCGGCCTCTAGAAGCTGGGACAGGCAAGGAGTGGAAACTTCCTTAGGGCCTCTAAGAGGATCACAGCCCCGCCAACACCTTGATTTGAGCCCATAAGACTCCCTTTGTTCTTCGGACCTCCAGAACCATAATGTAATGAATCTGCCTTGTTTATAAGCACTAAGTTTGTGGTCCTTTGCCATAGCAGCTGTAGGGAACCCATATAGATATAAAAGCAGCTCACATTTCTTTCCTCTTCATGGCTGACGAGGCCACAGGGGATCCATGGTAGGGTCCAAAGGCAAAGCCCCCATCCCAAACACCTTCCCCTCACCTCCTGTGGGGAGATCCCATCTGCTGGGCTACCAGGTGAAACCAGACATTTTATCATGAGGCCAGATATGGTTCTCGGCACTTCCCTGTACATCAGGAACCAAGCTGGGGGAACAGACACCGGGGCTTTGCAACAGGCCTTATCAGCTCCAGAGTCCCCTCCTGGGGGCAGGGAGCTGAGCAGATCCCATCTCCAGAGGCAGATGGACTAAACTTCATCATAGGAAGTCCAAGGACAGGGTAGAGTTGATCCTTCCAAAGGGCAGCTGGGTTCAGGGAGTGCCTTCACTGAGGAAGGGGGAGGAGAAGTAGAAGGGAGAGAGACAGAGATAGAGAGAGACATCAAATTTGCATGAGGGGAAGACAGGGTTTTAATTACTCCTTTTCTTAACTCCATTGTACCTTGAGGTATTTTAACATTACTCTCCTGGCAGGGAGGATTGATTGATTGTCTCTTGGCATTCAGAAACCCTGATTAATGTAAAACTAACCAGTCGTTCTGAACTCTGGGGAATTAATCACTTAAATGTGGGAATTACTCAATAAACCATTCAAACATGCAATAAACCAAGCCATTAAAAATTAATCGCTCGACATCCTGGCCATGTAAACAGGGCTAATAAGATCCTGGCAGCTGAGAGAAAGAAAGGGAGCGGGGAGCAATGCCTTTAACCAGCTGCCCCCAAGGACCAGAGGGGACACGCCAATGTCCAGGCCACGTGTCACAGATCATCGGAGCAGGTGACATCTCTTCCCTGGGCCCCCCTTTCCACCCAGCCCGAGGACAAGGCCAGCAAGAGAGAGAGTGCTCACTGGGCTGGTGAGAGGTGGCAGGATTAGAGCTACACCTTTGACAAATATTTTAAGATTTATCTCTAATTTTTTATTTATCTGAGAGGGAGAGAGCGAGAGAGCACAAGCAGGGGGAGCGGCAGAGGGAGAGGGAGAAGCAGGCTCCCCACTGAGCAAGGAGCCCGATGCAGGGCTCAATCCCAGGACCCTGAGATCATGACCTGAGCCAAAGGCAGACACTTAACCCACTGAGCCACCCAGGTACTCCCTTTGACAATTATTTATTGAGCACCCACTGTGTGCCTGGCACTGTGCTGGGCTCTGCAGATAGGCCAGTGAACAGGAAGACCATGGAGCTGTCATGGGGTGTGCATATGTGTTATAGGGAGGCAGGAAACACTTGTTTTATACAATATTGGCTATAAAGAAAAATAAAACAAGGGACAAGAGTAGGTATATGGGAAGAAATCCCTATTATAAACAGACTGGTCAGAGGAGGAGCCATTTGACCAAGATGTGAAGAGGGGAGGGCACCAAGCACACAGATATCTGGGGAAGAAGGAGGTAAAGACCTCGAGGTGGCAGTGTACCCAGCATGGCTGGATGGGAGTAATCCGGACACGAGGTGTTTTTAGCAGGAAGCACGGGGTGCAAAGTGGCAAGGGCCTTGTCAGGAAATCCTAAAGGAAGATGTTGCTGGTTGCCACTAAGGCTTCTGAGCAGGCTGGGAAGGGTCGTCCCCCCTGCACGTTAGAAGAACCACACTAGCAGAGGGACTCAGGATGGGTGGTGGGCACAGGCAGAAGCAGGGGGGCCAGATGGGAGGTGGCCCCCCAAGTCGTACACGCGTCAACCACGTCTGGTCTACAGCATCCCCATCTGGGTTTGGACTCGCCTTTTACTCAGCTCAGGGCCATGTCCCAAAACCTTCACCACAGTGACTGCTTCAGGGAGGGACATCGGCCCCAATATAAGCCAATGATGAGGACACATTAGCTCAGGGCTTCTGGGAAAGAACCTTTTTTTTCTCTTATCACAGAAGGCCATTCTCCTGTTCAGCATAGGCATGTCAGATCTGAAACTCCCACGTCCTTACTGTGATACAGCTACCCCCTGCAGATAAAGTGAGCCCAGAGAAAAGGGCAGAGCCAAGAATGGCCCAGAATTGGGCAGGGGGTGGGAGGGAGCAACATCATGAACTTCTGGATCAAACTTCTCCTGAAGCCAGATTCCCTCTGGGGTTTTTAGTTCTTAGAGCCAATCAATTTCCTTGTTTTGTTTGAGCAGGTTAGATTCCTGACTGACACACAATTCTTAGGTTGTCTGTATTCACCTAGCCATGACACATACCCTATGAGGTAAGTCTTATACCCAATTTTCCAATTTATAGATAAAAAATGGAGGTCCAGAAAAACTGCCCAGTGGCATACTGCTGGAATCTGGCAAAGCTGGAATTTGAACACAAGTCTTGCTGGCTTTAAAATCCTTGCCTTGAGCTTATATTCTATCTCTAAAATCACAGAGACTTTGAACTGGGCCCAGTGACTGAATTCGGGAACAATGATGTGGCATACACTGTCCTCTGCTCCTGCCCTTAGCCGATATCATCACTAACGGGCATCACTTACCATATGAAGAACGCTTGCCTGCAGGGCCTTAATACGGTATAGACTCCACCTGCTTCCAGCCACCTGGAGGCCCCACATGACACAGTAACTGAACACAATCCTGACATGATCAAGAGCTAACCCTGGCAGCTGACCACAGCTTCCAAGTCCATACAAGCCACCCTCCCCCAGGCCCCATCCTGCAGAGGCCACAGAAGGAGACTGACTTCAATGCTGAAACCAGGAGAAGTGTCCAAGAGCTGGAGGTGTCTGGGCTCCTTGGGGAAACCCCAACCTGGAGGACAAGACCAGGGCACCACTCATGGGGGAGGCCAGGGAAACACCCTTGTGACCCACGTTGCCCTGGGTGGGTCACAAATTTGAAAACCGACAGAAGCTTCCAGAAAAATAGAAAACGCCATGATCGGTAAATGAAGAAACAAAAAGAGCTGAGCAAGCCAAACCATTAAATAAATTGAAATGGTAATCCAAGATACCCCCCAAAGGGTCGTAATGAGCACAGAGGTGAGCTGTGCCAAAAGGACCATCCCTCAATTACAGAATACAGGGAAAAAAGGAAAGCACTGATTCCATTTTATGAACTTAGTATAATCTGAATTCCACAACTGAGTAAAGATACTATAAGCAAGGGAAATCATAAGCGTATTCCACTTATGAATATAAATAATAAAACTTCAACATAAAGTATCCGCTAACCAAGGTAGGAGCCAAGTTAATGAACCCCAGAGGCAGCAGGGGTCAGACCGGGTCAGAGAACCTGGGTTCCAATGCCAACCCCTCCACTCCTTGCCGGCTGCCTAACTTCTCTGAACCCTGTCGGGGACCCTGGACTCCACCCCCAAGGAGTATGTGTGCACACACACATATGTGTACATGTGCACACACGCACACACACACACACACATATCCTCAGTCACTTGGCCACATAACCCAACATCCACTCTCATGACCAAGACCATTCAGGCCACAGAGAAGAAGCTGGTGCAGAAGCTCCCGCCCTGTATCACAGAAACAAGAGACCACCTGAGCTCACAAGGACCCAAGCTTTGAGCTACAGGAGGCAGACTTTGGGCAGCGGAAGTGCTCTGCTAAGAGGAACGGCGAATTAACCACCATCTCAAACCTTCCTCTCAGCCCCCATGCAAATAGATTCCTGCGGAAGGAAGGAACACATCCTCAATTCCTCCAGGTTCCCGTTCGTGGGAGTAGAGGCTCTCACAGATTAGCCAGCCTTGGACGGCATTCCCAGCTGCCTCCCGGGGCAACTCAGGGACACCGGAAACATTGAACAAGTTACTTTCCCTTAACATTTGTATGTACCTGGATCTAGAGGCAATTATCTTGCCAGCTACATGGACAGCAAAGGTCGGAGTTCTGTTTTCGAACACATTCAGGCACATTCAGGCTTCAAACAACTTTGAATTTAAAAATTTTATTGATATATACTTTACCTCTTAATGTTCGCAGCTGATTTTGAATTTTAGATGAAAATCTTCTGAAGGCTTAGGAAAGTCTTTTATTTTTTTATATATATTTAATTTATAGTTCATAAAAGTTTAATTTTGTATACTTTGTATGTAATTATGGTTTTTTTTTCATCTTTTATCTTATTGCTATCCATAGAACCCAAATTATGGGAAAGGCTTGATTACAACAAAATTTAGTTATTTTACCAAACTGGAGGCAAGGAAAGTCAGTTTTGTGGAATAAATACGTAATTTATGAATTATGGATTACTTCATTATTCATCCAAATATTTCTGGCTTATTAACAGAACCCTAAAATGTGAGATAATAATTAAATTCAGTGATCTTGGTATCTTGTAGGTTTGATCTTTACCAAGGTAGATTTCTGAGACAGGAAGATAGAATATATTTTATTTAATGGTTTGTTAACTTGTTTTATGACTTTATTTCTAAGTTGAAGTGAAATTTAAGGTCTATATGAGTAGGGGAGGTTTGCTTATTTCAGAACCAGTTTTTTTTTATTTTTTTAATTGAAGTATAGTTAACAAACAAAGTTAGGTTAGTTTTAGGGCACAGAATTCGATTGATGGTTCTACACAGTATTCGGGGCTCATGATGTGGCAAGAATCGCAACAACAGATTGACAAACACCTTTGATCAAATTTAACTTTCTATTTTTAAAAACTCAGCAAAGAATTGAAGAGAATTTCTTTAACTGGATCAATGCTACACCATAAAACCGACAGCAAATCTGTCTTTAGGTAAAATCTCAGCCCTGTTCCTTTTTATATTGGGAATAAGGCAAGAAGTCTGCCATCCCTTCTACAACACCATTCAATATGGCACTGGCGGTGCTGGCCCACGCAGTTGGACAAGAAGAAATAGAGCATAAAATAATTGGAAGAAGAGAGATAAAAGTATCACACTCACATTTAAGATAAAATCTTAGCATTGATAGAAGAAAAATCCGCCAGAATTGAAACATGCTCAGGACAATGAACTTAAACATGAATAGCATTCCTCTGCATTTGCAATAACCAATGAGAGACACCACTCATGTTATCAAATAAAAGATATATCCTAGTTTAGAACTGACCCAAATCCCTGGGACTTATATGAGGAAAAGTTTTAAGTGACCAAAAAAAAAAAAAAAAAGAAATCTAAATGTCATGGGAACATCGTTAAAATGCTAACTCCCCAGATTAATGCATAAATTTTAATGCAATTTCAATGTGAAAATTATAGGTTTTCTTTTGTTTTTGTTTTTTTTTTAAGATTTTATTTATTTGGGGCACCTGGGTGGCTCAGTGAGTTAAAAAGCCTCTGCCTTCGGCTCAGGTCATGGTCTCAGGGTCCTGGGATCGAGCCCCCCGCATCAGGTTCTCTGCTCAGGAGGGAGCCTGCTTCCTCCTCTCTCTCTGACTGCCTCTCAGCCTACTTGTGATCTCTGTGTCAAATAAATAAATAAAATCTTTTTTTTAATTTTTATTTTTTTTAAAGATTTTATTTATTTATTTGACAGAGACCACAAGTAGGCCGAGAGGCAGGTGGGGGGGCGGGGGGCGGGAAGCAGGCTCCCTCCTGAGCAGAGAACCTGATGCGGGGCTCGATCCCAGGACCCTGAGACCATGACCTGAGCCGAAGGCAGAGGCTTTAACTCACTGAACCACCCAGGTGCCCCCAAATTACAGGTTTTCAAAGAGTTCGATCAAGCCATCCTAAAAGAATCTGGAAGAAGAAAATTGCTCAGCCTCAAAAGAGAAGAAAAAAGCCTCCAAGGAGGCCAGAAGAATTGTCCCAGAGGAAAAGCGATAAAAACAGCTATAATGCTCATATAAAAACAGATGAAGAGCAGAACGGCAGAGAGAGCTCAGATAGGAACCTCTTTGTGTGCCAAGGTGAAGCCTGATAAAGGTGGTCCCAAACGAGAGGGGAAAAGATAAAATTTGGGGCAGAGGGAGTGGCAGAGGGAGGGACTGACGTATAGTATAGAAGGAAGTTGCTTGACAGACAGAGAACACAGGACAGGATCCAGACGGATCAAAGTGCTAAATTTAAAAAGTAAAACTATAAAGCTAAGGGGAGATATCGTTGGAGAATCTTTTCGGCCTTGGCACAGGGAAGGGCTTATAAAACGCACACACATACACACAATTTCTAAGGCCAATGGCAAAAAAACGGAAGAGAGATGTACCAACATAAAAGTGATCGATTTCCGTTCGGTGAAAGCAGACTCGTTTAACAGACACATATCACAATGTGAGAAGAACCCGGCAATATCTAACAGCCACAAGCAAGGAACTCTTACAAACCAACAACAGAAAAAAAAAAAAAAGACAACAAATGGAGGAATGGGTAAAGTGTCAAACTAGCCCACTGGGGGACGGTAATCCAATTAGCCATCAAGATACAAAAGTGTTCTAACAAACCTCGGACAGCAACACACATAGGAGAGCAAGGAAGTGTTCTGTATGCCCCAGATTAGCAAAACTAACAATCACCAACAGAGCAAGGGAGCGTGCCTTGGGTCAGGGATGGGGAGGAAGCTCTCAGACCCCTGGTGGGAGTGAGCCCAGCAGGACCCCTGGGTCCTGGAGCAACCTGCTGACTGGGCATTCCCACTCCTTGGTCTTCACCCCCAGAGAAGCAGCCCCCTCCAGCCTGTGATGGGGCTTTACAAGGACTTTCCCTGCAGCCTCGTTCTTGGAGAAGAACTGGAGATGCCACGAATGTGGATGGCACTCAAGGAAGAGACAGAGCCCTGGACCCATCCATGGAGAGCTGGCTTGTCCCCGGACATTCCAGCCACGGACAGAACTCGGAAACAGCACTGAGCAAACAAAGAAAACCAGCTCGTTGGTAGCCCAATGCCGGGGACGTACGTTAACACAGAAGCCTGCACAGTTTATATGAATACACACGTATCTGAGGACAGGCAACAAGCAGGTGCCTCCCCGTGGGGAGGGTCAAGCCGCAAGGCAGGGAATGAAAGATGTGCAAACAGTGAGACCCGAGGAAGGGCCTTGACCCGACAAATGGTAGAAAGACATGAACTTGCTTTACCTGGGGGACAAAAATAGAAAAAAAAAATTTTTTTTAAAGCTAACCTAGTTTTGGCACGTGAAAAGCGTGTGAGGAATGAATGCAAGGCAATCAGGCAAGATTCAATCATCCTGATAGAAATTAGGGCACGACTCAGACTAACGAATCTTGAAACCAGAGCTCTAAGAAAAGTCTATGGGCTTTTCACATCTCAATCCCTCCCTCCAGCCACCCTCTCCCTCTCTCTCTCTCTCTCTCCCCATACACCCCTCTTTTGCTGGCTTAATGTCCTTCCCTGTGTTCAGCACCTGCTAGGTACCCTGTTAGGCTTCCTCTGGGAGCCGGCACCCCTCCAGGAGGGCCTCCAGTCCTGCCTCCCAGCATCAGAGAGTCCCCTGCCCTTGGAGACCCCGCCCGGGCTGCCTATCCCAGCTGCACGTTCGGTGCGCGGCTCCCCCACCTGACGGTAGCTCTGTAGGCACCATGCCTTCCCCGAAAGTGGCCCAAGGGCGGAGGGAAGTGAGGCCGTGGGCTCCATCCCTCAACGTGAACACCGGGTCTGCGGGTCTGCATAGCTCAGGACGAGACGGCAGGCAGAGCCGGGCTGATGAGGGCCGCTCAGGTCCACTGCACATTCCACGGAATTACAAACCGATACACCCTCTGCCTTCTAGGCAGAACCGGCCTAATTAGCTAATTCTTTGAGATCCGGAGAGAACCCAGGCGCCCCTAAAGGAAAGATGTGGTGGGGAGGAGCTGGACTGTGGATCCACTCCAGGATTTGGCTACACGAAAAGCCTTCTGGAAAGAGGAGAACCCTCACCCCCCCATTCAGATGTGATAGCATTCTGGTCTCCTGATTATTCCAGATCTCACCCCTCTTGTCTCCTGCAAAGCCAAGCCCTCAGCATCTTGCCCCCGCCACACCTCACACCCCCTTTCTGCTGGTAATATTGGTTACTGTTGGCTGCAGGACACGGCTCAGAAAATCCCACTGTCCCAGCAAGGTTTGGGCACATTTTCAGCATCACCTAAAGTCCCTCAGTGGCCGAGGAGGTCTGCCCATAGCGGTACAGGCACAGGCTCCAAGGTCCTGAGGGAGTGCCCTCAGCCCCCATCAAGGCAGGAGAAATATGAGACTTCAATGAAGTCTGATTGGAAGCTTGCTCTCTTTCTGCTAAACCAAGGGAGTGAAAGGTGCTTCCAAAATGGGCTGTAAGCCTGGGTAGCAGGCAGTGGGGGGTCCCCAGTGACAGCGATGGCTCTGGGGCACCAGGGAGGGCCCCCCACTGGCTGTAATCTGGGGGCCCATGCAGAGGGACACCTGGGCGTGAGCTGAAGTGGACATTCCCACCCACCTCAGCCCTCGAGGCTGGCTTCTTCCTGCTGAAGTGCCAGAGATGGGCCAGCTCACTCGTTCTGGAAATCCCCAGCTTGGAAGTTAACAAGCAAACTCCAGGAGCACAAGTTCATACTCCCAGAAAGCAGCCACCTAAACCTCCCGACTCAGTAGGCTGAATCTAGAGCATCTATCAGCTGCTGAAGAAGGGTCCACCTGGTAGAATTTAGAAGCCAAGGTCGAGAAGCATTCTATCAATATCTAAAGCCAAGTGCATCTGGAGCTTGAATGCTGGACCGGTCACATGGTAGCTGTGTGAGTCTGGAGGTTGGAAAGTTCCAGCATCTCTTGTGCCAGGATCTGTACACACACACACACACACACAGGGCCATCCCCACCCCTCCATCAAGTTAAAGCCCACCGAAACTACTTCCTGTTCCTCTTCTTCTCCTTCACCCCCCCCCCCCCCAGGGAACCACACCATCCCCAGCAGAGACGGTCTGGGCATGCTCAGTAGCCACGGCAGCTGGGGGACCCCAGGATGTGCTGCCCCACTGCTGACTCCGCCCTGGTGAGACACCCACGGGGAGAAGCAGGCCCAGCAGCCTCCGTGGAGCAGAACCAGCTGCCTCTGGGCTCCTGTGCTCAGCAGCTCGGCTTTTAAAGGCCCCACAAGGGCTCCTGGGGGTTCCACCCTGGCAGAAAGGGGGCATCGGGGGGATGAGAGGCTGTACCATGCCACACCCCATGCTAGTTCACTTAGTGGGCAAACAGTCCTGGAAATGCCCAAGCTCATCTGAAGGAGGGAGAGACCCGCACAGGCACACCCCAATCCACCTTGGGCAAGCAGGGAAGGCAATCACCGCCAAGTTCAGGAACCGAAGGGCAGGTACCACCTTTCCAAGCTCACTGGGTCCACACCCCGTGTCTACACCTATCTGACCTCTACTGCTCTAACACGGGACCTTGGCCCTGCTTTTGAGTTTCCACTTTCCAGCCTCACTGACAGGAGCCAAAGGGAATCTGTTCCCCCACTGTTCCGGTGTGTGTTGCAACAGTCGCTCCCAAAGAGTGCTCTTTTTTTTTTTTTTTTTTTTTTTAATTGCTCCTAAATCTTTCCTGGTGTAGCTAAAGCTTCCCTCTTCCTCCCAAGTAATGGAGGGAAGGGAACACTAAAAATAGAAGGAAATTTACATTTGCAGAACACCTGTTATATTTTACTACATTCTTACTTAATCCTCCTAAGAACCCTGCGAGGTGGTTGGAGTGTTTCTAGTGAAGGAAATGGGCTCAGCCAAAGCCAGGTTTGCAGGGATGAACCCTCTCTAGAAGCAAGGCGTGGCCTGAAAACTATTCCGTGGGGAGAAAGGCTGGGGGGGGGGGGGGCTTCTAGCTGCAGCTTCTAGGAAGTGTCCTTGGTGGGAGAAGCACGCCCTTCTTCCTCTCTTCCTTCTTTCTGCTGGCTGAAATGCAGGCATGCTGGCAAGCTCCAGGAACTAACTGGAAGCATGAGGGGCTTGGGGAATGGAAGCTACACATATCAGAAATGGAGAGGAAGATGGGCCCCAGCACGGTGGGCCCCGTGCCAGGCCAGGGTGGACCCCAACTCTATACTATTTGAATGTGGGAGTGAATCAACTTCTCTCTTGCTTAGACCTCTTAGTTGGCATCAACCTTAAGCTGATAAAGGGACCTAGGATGTAATCCTCCTTTTGCAGACCTTATCAGTACACTGTCCTACTACCTCAGCATTTCAAAGGTTAAAGGGAATTTCTAATATTGCTCACCCACTCCATCCCACAAGAGCAATTGGTTTTTAAGTATGCTCTTCTCTGAGGGGGAAGAACTAGGCACTATCTGGAAGAGTAATTCTCTAGAATCTCTACATCGCCCTCAACTTGCCCTGTGATGGCAACATTAGTCTGTGGCAACCAGGAAAATGTTCTCTAACTTCATACAGAAGATATTAAGACACAGTGACATTAAAAAAAAATTAAAGGAAAGAGGAAAATAGAAAAAATAAGATGAAACCAGGAAGGCCTACATGCTTGCAGCAATCTGACAGAGCTTCCTAGCAGCCAAAGCAAAGAGGGGAACACAACTCATGGTGACAGTTGGTTGCTTCATACCTATCTTCCAGGCTTTGAGGCCTGAAAGCCCTTTCTCCTGTGGGACCTAAAGGAGTCAGTGCAGTCCGTGGACAACGCCAGCAACACCCCTGGTGGTTAATGTAAAAATGGGTCCTGGGGTATAACATATCCCACCCTCCCCACAATCCTGGTATTGTTCATTGTCATCCCTGTTTTACAGATGAGGAAACTAAAGCAAAGGAAGCTAAGGAACTCTGCCCAAGGTCATAGAGTTAAGAAGCAGCAGCGCTGAGATCCCAGTCTGGGGAGCTGGACTCCATCCTCCAGGCCCTCATGCAAGGGCCATAAAGTTAGCCAGACCTGGGTTCCTTTTTTTTTTTTAAGATTTATTTATTTGAGAAAGAGAAGGTATGTGGCAGGGAGGGGCAGAGGGAGAGAGAGAATCTCAAGCAGCATCCACACTGAACTTGGAGCCCGGCGCTGGACTCCCTCTCATGACCCTGAGATCATGACCGGAGCCAAAACCAAGACTGAGCCACCCTGGTGCCCCAGCCAGACCTGGGTTCAAATCTTACCCACCATCCTCTGCTGACCAGCTTTGGATAAATGACTGCATCTCTCTGAGCTTCTGTTTCCTTGCCTGTGATGGGAATACTCCCATAAACCAAATGGGGTCTTTGCAAGAAGACAAGAGAAATTTGCACATAACTAATATGGATGTGACTTTTCCAGGTGCCCTGGGAATACAGCTGAAGCCAAATGAGAGATGAGGAGGGCCAAGTACTCTCAGATTCCCTAACCCTCTCTTATCCCCTGCCAGGACTGGCCACATGGCAGCAGAGCCAGTCCTAAACACCAACTCTCCCCACACATATTGAGCACAGGAGGTCAGCCTCACGGAGCACAGAGTGCTGGCCATTGGATGGATGATGTCGTCAAGGAGATGAGAGTTTTATCAAGGAGCAGGAGCCTGGAGGTGTCATCAGAGCAGCAGGACCCCCAGAAAGCACAGAACCAACCCAAGCCAGAGCAGACAGCACCCCACCCCACCACCTGCCCAGCCCACTAAAGAGTGAGCCCCCCTTCCCTATGCCCCTTCTGAGGACCTGGAGAAGCTGTGGGACGGGGGTTAACAGAGAGATTTGGCTAGGACATGAGATGATGTTCGAATAACAGAAAGGGGCCAGAAAATACTGGAAACTGCCTGAAGACATTACGGTCCAAGAAAGGAGAACTCGAAGAAATCCCTGTTAAGGGCAAAAAGTGGAAAAATCAAAACCCTTTTTCCATTTTTACCCAGGTAGCATTAACACTCTGTGGACAGAGCCCTTTGCCTAGGGCCCACGCACACGGCTGGTGGTCACAAGCCTCAGCTCCGCCCACACCAGGGTTAGAGCCCCAGCTGGCCACTGCAAACCGCCCCCTCCCCACAACTGGAGACCCCACAGAGTCATCCCTGTCCAGGGAAGCTGCTGGATTTGAACATTCCTACAACAGAAGACACGCCATCCTCCCATGGCCCCTGTCTCTTGGGTCCACCTCTTGTTCCGCCCCACTGACCTCTGACTCTCCTTGGCCTGTAGTCTGCCACTGGTCTAGGGGATGAGTGATAGGAGGACAGTGTCTTCTGTCCTCACCTTCTCTTTCCTGGTACCTCCCGTCTTCACTGTTGCTGGGGAAGGACTTGGCAAAGCCCTATTCAAAGTCAAGCCAGGGTAGGACCACAAGGGCTCAGGAGAGAGTCCCATGATCTCAGACAAGACAGGAGCCACTGTCCCCGCTGCTAACCTGAAGGTGGGGGGCAGGATGAGCAGGGGAAGGAGGGGATGGGTAAGAAGGGGCTTCCCATCACCTACCTGAGGCCCAAAGAGGGCAGAGAATAAATGTGCACAGAACCAGGTCTCTGCGCGGGTTTATATTTGATTATGAGAAAGACTGGGCTCTTTCCTGTGCCCGATGCCAAGGAAAACCCTTCCAGATAGCGGAAGGCAAAGCCACATGGTCATGCAACACTCAAGGAGTCCCTGGTACACCCAGCCTGTTCCCACATGTTTGATCACACCGGCACAGGCGTGTGAAACCTGCCTCCGAGCCTCAGTTCCCCCTCATCAAGGAGGGCTGAAAATCCATCTGCTGGGAAGATGAGAGGCAGTGTGTTGAGGATAATGTGGGTAAGGCACTGGGCGGGGACCTTGGGCTACAGTAGGCGCCTAATAAGTGCTTGGGCGGGCCTTTCTTGCACTCGCTTGGCTGAGCTGCCCGCTCTCCAATGCAAAGAGGAGGGGGTGCCGAGGCACCCCACTGGGCTGCAGGCCCAGCGCTGGAGGTCTGGGATCCAAACCAAGGAAAAGCCGGAGTCACGCACTCCCCAGATGGCGGGGAGGAGGGTGCCGCGAACACGCATCTCGGCTCCAGTTCAGAGGCATCGGGGCAGGGCGGGGGAGAGCTCTTATTTTTCCCCTCTCTCTTCCTCGTGTGATGTGTTTCTGACACTAATCAGGGATCCATCCCCCCGGGAGCCAACAATAATGATTAATGGTGTTAAATATAGCCAGAGACCGCCGGGGCAAAATTAGGCGCCATGCATAAAACATCACTCGCCTCGTCAAGCAGGCAAATCAGCCGGGCACCGAGGCCGGGTGCCCGTGGACCAGCACCCACTGTCGGGCAGCCCGACCCAGCCGCCTCTCCACCGCTGCCCCTGGGGGTGTCTGCCCAGGGAGCCCGCCACGTGGCGTGTGCCCAGATGCACCCACTATGGACAGAGCCACCACCAGACCCCGGAAAATCCAGAATAAAGGAACTGGCATTGAGATGCTAGAAAGAAAATGTGCTTAGGACCCAAATGGACCAGGGCTCAAATCCCAGCTCTTCCACCTCCTAGATGAGTGGTCTTGGGCAAGTCTCTTCCCACCCCCAAGCCTCAGCTTACCTTTCATAGCCAGTAAGGGTGTACCAAGTTAGGGGAGACCAGACATTTCTGTAGAAGGTGCTCAGAAGTTGTTAGCTTCCTTCCTCCTCTCCCGCCACCCAACTAGCTGTGTGACGTTGAGCAAATTACTCAGCCTCTCTGAATCCAAGTTTCTCACCTACAAAATGATGCCTCCAGTCATGGGGCTTGGAAAACACCTAAAATGTGCTAACACACGCATGGACTATGCTGTGGCGAGGTAGGAGTACCAACTCTGTGCCGAGCGCTGTCCTAGAGGCTGGGGAGGGCCCCAAGACGGAGACGTCCGGTTCCCTGTCCTCAGGGAGCTTCCAGTCCAAGGGCAGAACAGAGGCATAACTACAGATCACAAAATATTTTCTAAAGGAAATAAAAGAGGCTAAAATGAAAGGTAAGTGGGACTGGAAAGGGCTCTCCATGGAGGGAACACAGGAGAAGGACCCCATGCTTCTAGAAGCCTGGAAGAGGTTTACTTCCACCTGGGTAACTACCCTACCCGGTCCTCCCCCCATCCAATAGGAGTGTCCCTCCCTCCCGTGACATGGGTCCCCCCCCACCCCTGGGGTGGCTGGGGCGCTGAAGCAGCTCATCCCCTAGGATCCACGGTCTCCAAACTTCTCATGGCGCACACGTCCCAGTACGTGTTTGTTTATCATCGTAAACGCGCGCTGCCTTCCTCGTTTTATGTGCATCATTAAACAGACGCCGAAACACACCTCTAGAGGAGGAGATGAGGACGGAAATAGGAATGAAGCTCTAATTCTGTCTCCCCTGCTCTGTGGCTCTTCCTGGGGATCCACGTAGCCCACTCTGATGACCACAGGTCAGGAGGAGCTCATAGCCCGGAGCAAGCCAGGACATCGGCTGGCCAACACGGGCCCTCCGCTCCCACCACAGAGGTCCCGGGAAGGAGTGAAGTTTCCACGCTCTTCTCCACTACATCTTCGACCAGGGGCACCCGCTCTGGGTCTCTTCTGCCTCGTGGTGGCACGCCGCCCCCGCCCCCTGCATGCACACCCCTTCCTGTGGCCCGGGTGAGGCCTCCTCCGTAGCACAACCCTGCGGCCACCGCTCTGCTCTTGCTCCCCCCACCCCCTTCCTCACCCGGCTCATTCAGCCAGCAGCCCTCCACCCGAGCGCAGGCTGCCCCAGGCCTCTCGCAGGCGGTGAATGGATGAAGATGACCACGGCAGGCAGCCACCTTCCTGGGGGCCTGGACCAGCCCGGGTCCCGCTTCTCTGTGCCGAGGTCATTCAGCCTTGACACCCCTGTCTCCTGAGCAGGAGGCTTTGAGCTGAGGCAGCAGCCCCCTGACTGTGGCCTCTTTTGCTTTGTCAAGCTGGGTGTAATTATCTAAGTGACACTGGGTTCCTTGAGTGTGGGACCACTTCTTATATAATCCATGTCTTAAGTGTCTGGCCCAGGGCCGGGCCCAGGTCATACACGTGGCAAATATCAGACTGAACTACTGCAAAAGTAAAGCAAACACGTGTGGATAAGAAAGCCTTCCGGACTGACTCTGGAGACCCAGAAACCATGGAAAGAAAGATGGGTGTTCCTTTCTTTTTTTTTTTTTTAAGATTTTATTTATTTATTTGATGGAGAGAGAAAGAGCACAAACTGGGGGAGAAGCAGGCAGAGGCAGAGGGGGAAGCAGGCTCCCCACTGAGCAGGGAGCCCGATGCAGGGCTCAATCCCAGGACCCTGGGATCATGAGCTGAGCTGAAGGCAGACGCTTAACCAACTGAGCCACCCAGGCACCCAAAGATGGGTGTTTCTAACCACGTAACAATTCAGAAGCTTGCATGTGAAAGATACCATGAACACAGGTAACAGACAATGGAGGATCTTGGACAAGAGGACTGCTCCGCAGAGGCCAGAAGAGGGTTAACATTTACACAATACAGAATGCCGACAGATCTACAAGAAGGGGACATATGACCCTATGGACAAATGAGCAAAGGATTTGCAGAGGTATTTCACAGGCGAGAGCGTCCAAACAGCCAGACAGCTCAAAAGCTGCTCAGACCCACTGCTAGTCAGGGAAATGCAAATTAAAAGTAATGACGAGATTTCACTTTATACCTCTCAACTTGGTCAAAGCTAACGAGACCAGGGGCGCCAGGGTGGCTCGGTGGGGTAAAGCCACTGCCTTCCGCTCAGGTCATGATCTCAGGGTCCTGGGATCAAGCCCCGCATTGGGCTCTCTGCTCAGCGGGGAACCTGCTTTCCCTCTCTTCCTGCCTCTGCCTACTTGTGATCCCTCTCTCTCTGCTAAATAAATAAATAAAATCTTTAAAAACACAAAAACCAACGAGACCAGTAACAACTCTTGCTGGATACAGGGAAAGGACAAGTCTCAGATTTCTGGGGTAAAGGTGAAATGTTGAACCTCCGGGAAAATCAAGCTGGCAAGGGCTATGAAAATTAAAAGCACACAAACCCACTGCATGACTTGACTCCTGAAATTAGGCGCCAGAGAAGTAAAATGTACGGATTGACCTAAGGACGAATGTGTGCACGGAGGTGCCTCGTCATGCTGTTTCTTATGGTAACAAACAAACAAGGAATAACATTCATCCAGGGAATGGGCCGCCAATGACTGTACCTCCCCACTCTAGAATACTATATAGTCGTTACAAAGAATGTGCTAGAACTACAGCTCTTCGTGTGACAAGGGTTTCCGCAGGACATCGGTGAGTGAGAGGTGACCCAGGAACGTGAAAACATTGGTCTAAGTCTGTATGTGATTCTAAGAATGTGGGAAAATAGGAAAAGATCTATACTAGATGGTCTCGGGGTGGGAGCGGGAGGGTGAGGTCACTGAAAGAGGGTTAAGGGATGAACAGACAGAAGGAAAGATACGCTAAAATGTATAACATAAGAGTTATTATGCATTTATATAAAACTGTAAAAAGGCACTGACATGGGGGCGCCTTGGGGCAGGGGGTATAGTCAGTTGAGCGTCCAACTCTTGGTTTCGGCTCAGGTCACGATCTTAGGGTCATGGGATCGAGCCCCGCGTTAGGCTCCGGGCTCGGCAAGGAGTCTGCTTATGATTTTCTCTCTCTCTGCCCCTCCCCAACCCCACTTACACGCTCTTTCTCTCTCTCTCTCTCTCTCTCTCAAAATAAAATAATAAGAAGAAAATAAAAAAGTCACTGGCATTTGGATACAGAGGAAGCCCACACCCATGTTCCCTCCGTCCATTATCACCCTTGACCTCGGGCTCATTCCATCCCGACTTGCTCCCGTCTTCCCCTCACTTCATGGTAATTTAGTCAAAACAGACAAACACATTTCAAGCAAGAAGATAAATACCTTATTCTTCTGGCACCCTTAACTCTCCAGAACACAGCCCACCACTACAAAGCAAAACGGATCTGATAGCCAAAATGGATTATATATTCTTCACTCCGAGGAAAGTGCTTCGAGCTAATTACTCTTATTTTACACAGTGTAAATAAGCTTATTAAGCTCATTGTGGCAGACGTGCCTGAAGGTGACCCTCATGGTCTCCATGGTTGTAAACCCCCCCTCCCCCCCCCAACCCTTGCGTGTAGGCGCGCCTGGGGCTTGCTTCCTACCAACCGAACATTGCCAAGGGGACAGGATCCCCGATAGTTGTGTTTCCTTCTGTAAGACTCTGCCCTCGCAGGTTGAAGACCGAGGCTCCGCTGTCAGCCTTGAAGAAGTGATTTGCCGTGTGGCCAGCTGCGTCTGGAGAGGGCCACAAGGCGGAGGCCTGTGGGCAGGCACCAGCAGCTGATGGTGGCCCACAGGGCCCAAGCGCCATCCTGGCCACCAGCCAGAAGAGCACAAACGTCCTCGGTCAGACAACCACAAGGAAGCCGACTGTGCCAGCCAACTGAATGGGCGTGGGGGAGACGCTTCCCTGACCAGCCTTCCCATGGACACGCGGCCCGGATGGAACATTGGTGGCAGGCTCGTCGGACCCGGGCAGAGAGCACAGCTCAGCCGTGCCAGGGCCCCTGGCCCGCAAAAACGGTGAGATGGTCCACGTGTGCTGTTTTGGCCCTGAAGTCAACTATAACGTGTTATGCCGCAAGAGAAAATGAACACCCTCATCAAAGTAAGAGAGAATTGAGAAGAGCACACGGAGAACTGTAAGGCGTGACCACGGGGATACAGAATAGCCGGTACAAACCAGCTGAGAAGTGTCTGGGGCCAAAGACCCTGCAGGCATCCCCATCCCAGCAGGGGACAGATATCTGAGACCCCGAGAGACCAGGAAGGAGGTGAGGACAGGGACATTCGAACTCCCAGCTGCCCTTGCAACAACCTACCTACCCCCCTAGAACAGAAGGGGCCAGTCCAAATCCTCTCATCCACAGTCAGTGAAACCTTGAAGGGAGACTGCCCTCCCTGGTGTTTACTGCACACACCGAGCCCGGGGTCAGCACTGCTGTGGGCAGACCCTCTGAGCCCAAGGTTTACTTTCCCCTCACAGAGGACAAAACGGGTTCAGAGGTCACATGGCCAGCATGTCAAAAACATCCCGGCTGTGTCTCTAAATCCAGCGCCCACACTCTTTCAACGTTCCATGCGGCTTCCCTGGGCCTCAGTCTTCCCCATCCATAAAATGGGGAGAAGCATGGTGCCTTATCTCACGGGGAATAAAGGAGTTAATGTGCACACAGCATGCAGAAGAGTGCTCCGCACGAGGAGGGATGTGCTGTTCTATTGTTCTAGACTGCTGTCGAAACACTGCAGACAGAGAGGAAGCTGGGTGGTGGGGTCAGCTGAGTGTGCTCTTGATTTCAGCTCAGGTCGTGACCTCAGGGTTATGAGATCGAGCCCCAATCAGGCTCTGCGCTCAGCAGGGAGTCTGTTTGACAGTCTCTCTCTCTCTCTCTCTCTCTCTCTCTCTCTCCCTCTGTCCCTCCTTCCTCTCTAATACATAAATCAATCTTTTCAAAACTGCAGACAAAAGGAATAAAAGCTCAGTTTCTGAACAGTAACAACTCCTGGGGAAATGGGCATTTATAACTCATTCTTCCAAACATACGGTACTTTTGTTTCACCCACAGGGGTCAAGGTAACCAAACTTTCTAAGTTTCCTATGAGGCACGTAAGTAAGGGGCCCTCCTCCCATACCAGAGACAACAGGGCCTGACACAGTTGAGCATTTGGCCTGTCTGCATGGTTAGAGGCCAGACCTGTGTGGACCTAGAAGGGACCCAGACCTGCCTCAGAAATCCCAAACTTGAGCCAACGGACCAGGAAATCTTGGACTGGCCCAGGCCAAGAGCTTTATCGTTGGAGAATTTCAAGCCAATGGGACCTGAGAGATACATCCCCCAGAAAACAGAGCTTCTCTGAGAACGGAGGAGAACATGTGGCCTGCCGAAGAGCCCAGGAGATGACTGACATCTCCAGCACACGACCATGCATTCCTGGGGCCCCTCAAGCTCACGAGAGACTGACAGCTCATCTCTGGGCCACACCCAAGGGCCAAGGGGTGCCAACGATGCAGAGAGCCAATGGGCAGAGAAACAGGACTCCTCTTCCTGACTTCCAAGCCACTTCAGTCCAGGACATAGCATGAAGTCACGAAGGTCTTAAATAACGCACACCACCTTCACGGAGAGCCCCCAGGCCTAACCCGACACCGGGACCCAGCCAGAACCCCAGAAAGCATGAAAACAGGTAGCCTCACCCTCCACTCCCAGCACCACAAGGCCCCAGACACGGATCTGTGCCAAAGGCTGGTGTCAGGACAGTGCTCACAACACACTTCCCCCTACGGAAGCAGATACACGGCAGGAGCGGCAGGGATGCTCCCGGCACAATTGTTTATAGAGAAGGAAAGGAAACAGGGCCATTTGTCCAAAGAACAGAAGACTGGTTAAGTTACAGAGCTTCTGGACAACAGAACCCTGTGCAGCTAGTATCGATGTTTCGTGAGCATTTCTTCCCACACAAAGGTGTTAAACATTTTAGGTTAAAACGTGAGCTTCCCTATTAACGTGTTTATCACGCTCTTCGTGCCAAATGAAATACGGAAAAGAAGGTTCGGAAGGTCATAGATCACGGCGGTCACTGTGGCTTTCTGGGTAAGGAGATTAAAGGGATTTTTCTCCTTTTGCTTATCTGCATTTCCTCATTTTCCCTACCACGAAGAGATCCTGCTTAGTACGGTTTAACACATACAGACAAAAAAAGATGAAATAAGTACTTTAGCTTCTAAAACCAGGATGCACTTTCTCCCGCATTATCTCTTCTAATCCTCAAACCAGAAGCAGATACAGGAGCTCCAGCCCCACTTCCTAAGCGCCGCATCCGACCTGAACTGTGGACGCTGTCCATGGCTCCATCCACGACACTGTCCACAGCTCCATCCACGGCACTGTCCATGGTGCCGTCCACAGCTCTGTCCACAGCATTTGGGGCTGTTTCCCCACATTTGTTCTGAAACTCTCCGCTGGTGGTAGTGCGAACCAGGATCTTTGGGGGCCCAGAGATGGGCTTTGGGGCATGGGAGGCACCTGCCCCTGGAATTGTACATCAAAGGTCTGAGTGTTTGTAATGTACATTTTTCTGGGGAAAAATCTGGAAAAAGTTATGTTCTTAAAGGTGACTGTGACTTCTGAGAGGTATAACCCACTGCCGTGGTCCCCTGAGAATAGCCCTCTGCTCACCTCCTCTGTTTCCACCACTGATGCCCATTTTCCAGATCCTCCCCACCCCCACCTTCTATCTGGGATTCCCATGACCCATCCTCTGTCCTAACAGTCCCACCTGTGCCAGAGATGTGTCCTGCAAGAAGATTGTCCCTTATCTTGGAGTCTCTGACAAATTAAAGCAAGCTATGTGTCTTTGAGGGGGGTGGTATACATGACAAGTTTTCTTAGGAATCTGGGTGGTTTGTACCTACCTAAAGCCCACCCATCAGGAGCCCCTGTAGTGGGTTGAATAATATCCCCTAAAAACTCACGTCCACCCAGGACCTCAGAATACAAACGGATTTGGAAATAGGGTCTTTGTAGATGTCATTTGCTAAGGATCTCATGATGAAATCATCCTGGATTTCGGTTAGGGCTTAAATCTAATGACTTGTAAGTTCCTAGTGTCATAAGAGAAGAAGATACAGAACCGTCCAGGAAGGAGGACAGAGGCAGGGAGCAGAGGGACGTGGCTACAAGCCAAGGAGTATCAGAAGGCACCAGAACAATCCCCCCGGAAAGCCTGTGGCGGGAGCACGGCCCTGCCCACACCTTGATTTCAGAGTGGTGATCCATGTTTCAGACCCCCGGCCTCTGGAACTATGAGAGGAAACACTTCCATTGTTGGAAGCCACCCCGCTTGTGGCCATTTGCTATAGCACCCCCAGGAAATGGACACAGCCCTCAATCCCAGAGAGATCAGGGCACCAGGTCAGAAGCTCTTTGGTACAAGCGAGAGTCCGCAGGTCTGCCTGTGCTCCCCGGACATCCTCCACCCTTCGTCCTCAGGGTGCCTCCACCCCTGCTCGCCTCCAACGCTCCCGATGGCAGACTGGTTCCATCAAGCCAGGCTCGGCAGCCAGCCCCCTCCGCTGCATCTCACACCCTCCCCTCACCTCCCACATCCTATTAATAAAACAAAGTAAAAATTAAATTACTTCTAACACACCCCCGGTCTGCTTTCAAGAGGGCTGGATGGTTTGAAATTCTAATTTGCTTTCCAAGGTCTTAAAATAATTTCACAAGAGCCCCAACGATGCCACCCCACCCCCGCCTGCATCACGCAGCGGGATCAGACAGCGGGAGTCCGGGCTACGGCATCGGGCTGAGAAGGAAGGAGGGACAGCGCTTGGACAGCGGGAGAAGTGGGGTCCACTTCTGGCCCCCCTGCAGACTGCAGCCGCCGTCTCAGAGGAGACCCCCGCCCTCTCGGGACCCCCGTCCTGCCGTCCGCAATATTCCATGGGAAGCATTCCGAGGTCCGTCCAGACTAATGCCGCTCCTTGGCCACAGCCAGTCTCGAAACAAAAGGTTCTAATCTGTTTTGATTCATGGACTGGGGCAGAGTCCCTGGTGCTCACCCAGATCCTGGTCCCCGTCCCCGGCACACGGATGACTCGCTTCCCAGCTCCAGGTGGGCCATGAGACCAGTTTTGGCCTGTGAAGGTGACCAGGTGTGAGCAGAAGAGATCACTTTCCAGGGAAAGGAGTTTAAAAGGCACCGGGCCAGGATGCCTGGGTGGCTCCGTCGGCTAAGTGTCCAACTCTTAGTTTCGGCTCAGGTCATGATCTCAAGGTCATGAGATCAAGTCCCACATCGGTTCTGCACTTAGCGAGACGTCTGCTTAAGATTCTTTCTCTCCCTCTGCTTTTCCCCACCCCTCTCAGAAAAATACATAAAATCTTTAAAAGGATTTTAAGTAAAAAAAATAATAAAATAAAAGGCACAGGGTCCTCTCCATGGGCTGCCCCTCTAGCAGTGACCACGGAGGCCCACGGAGAGATGGAAGAGCCACAGATCTACCCTGGAGCTCAGAGGTACAATGTGAAATGGCACCACCCTGGAGAGTCCCCCAACTCGTCTCAGAGTCTGCATGGGCAAGAGCTAGAGTTGCTTGTTTTAACCCACTGAGATTTCAAGACACATTCATTAACGCAGCACAGAGTGGCCTACCCCAACTAACACAGGTACGATTTCCTTTTAAGGATCTGGGGATGAGGAACCAGGGCAGGAAGTAAAAGGGCCGTTCCCGAATTTGCAACCGGACAGCAGTCAAGCCCAGACAGCGTAGCACAGAATTTAACGGACAAGGCAGGTGGGGAGCACCGCAGGAGGGGTGGTCTTGGAGCGCCTCTCCCTCCAGCCAGGTGCAGGGCACAGGGCAGAGGTCACACCCACAGAGATCTACCCAGGCTGACGTTGAAGGAAGAGAGAGGGACAGAGGAAGGAAAGGGATCCCCAAGAGGAGTCAGCAGGTGCAAATGCCCGGAGGAGAAATCCAACAGGAAGCTGTGGACCGTACAGCGTGGCTGGACTCTCAGGGCATGTTGGAGCTGGAGAGAGAGAGAAGGGAGCACTGCGGATGGAGAGGGACTGGAGGTTCTTCCGCGAGGCTGTCCCACCTCCTAGCAAAAACCAGCCCTGGGGAGAGGCAGGCCTACAGAAGGGGCCAGAAACAGGCTCAGCTTCTCCTGACCCTGAAGAGGCTGGTGTCGACAGTCTGTCAATCATCGCTTCTACGCCGGCCCACGTGCCACCTCATGCAGGAGCACGCAGTCCCTGTCTGGGAGTGGGGGTCGCAGGATGTCCCACCACGGCCAGCCTTCAGCCCTCAGACACTCTCTGCCTGAGGCTCGTCAGACACCGTGGTGCTCAGGACAACCCACTTCCACAGTTAGAGCAGAAAAGGCCCTTAGATCTCTGATCACTCCCTTTCCTTGTACCGAGAAGAAAGATGGGCACAGAGTGGGGAAGCAACTTGCCTAAAGCCACACAGCAAATCCACGGCACAGCTTTGTGGCCAGAAAGCACACCAGGCCCCAGACATGCTGTACTTTCTTTTATCCCCTGCTTCGTAAGATCCCAGGGCCCTTGGGATTTCTGTTCCACCAGAAGCTGGCCCTTCCCTGAATCAGCAGGCTCGCCCGACAATAAACCTTCAGCGAACCCGGTGTCACTACTACTTTTCACACAGGAAGGAAGGGAAAGGACCCAGGGTCTCGGTGGCAACAGCTGTGCTTGGTGCCTTTCATGGTTCCTGGGGAGCCCCCAGCCCTGTGTCCCTTCCCCACACCCCACCCCAAGGAGCCTGAGAGCCATCCTAGTGTACAGACCAAAAATACTACAACCTTGCAGCCCCTCTGCCCAGTGAGACTCCAGTGAAAAAAAGACCAAGCCCTTTGCAGCACAGCTAGAACAACCTCAACACTCGGTGCCAGGATAAACCCCTCCTGCTCATCCCCAACCTCCCAGAGCTGCCTCAGCCCACCTTGGCATAGGGGGCACATCCTGACTTGCTATTGGCGAGGCACATGCCCTTGGAAAAGCACACATCTCAAGATAGAGCAATTCCTAACTATTCTCCAAACCAGCTGGGACCAGCCTGTCTCCCACTCGGCCCTCCAGGCCACCAACAGACACCATACCCACTCTGCCAGCTTCCAGGGCACGTGGCATGGCGAGGGAGGAAAGGGTAAGAGGCAAGTCTCCCTGGCCTCAGATGGAACATTCTAGCACACACACCACCCCACTGCTCCCTCACCGTCATAGCAGACATCACTAATCCATCATCAGATTCTTTCCCACCAAGTCCAAGTGCAGCCTGGGATCTCTCCACGTCCCGCTTAGCAGCGGTCATCTATCAGAGCCGGTGCGCGGAGTGAAAACACCTTCCCACACCTGCTTTTGCCGGCCAAGGATCTCAGACACGGGGGCTGCCTTCCACCTCTGGGCACACATTTGTCTGGTGATGCGAGTGAAAGAATCAGGACACACTGAGGAGTGGGAATAACGCATGCCGAGGGCCCTGGGGTAAAGAATTTCAGGAGGCACTCAAGCGAGGGATGCTGGGCACGCAGAAGTCACTGGCGGGGATGGTGGGGTCATGCTGTATGTAAACAGGCGGTCGCACTCCGGAGAGGCTAAGAGGCTCCTCGAGAGCCAGGACATGGTATCTAGGATTTCCTGAATGTTCTGACCCAGCAGAACATGCCCACGATTTGCACTTTTGAGGGGCTGGGCTTCTGCCATGCTGAAGTCCCGGCTTAGGAACAGAAAGCAAAGAAAAGGGACAAATAGGTCCCTCTGGAAGCAAAAGCATGAAAAGTGAGGCCACCCTAGGGATCGGTGCGAGAGCGGGGCTTATTTAAAACCCTGACAAGTGAGCTGAGCGGAAGAGTGTGCGTGAAACTGCCAAGCTCGCAGATGGCACGGCTGCCGGGGAGGGAAGCTGAGGCCATCGGGGACACGTGGCAGGGAGAAGCGGGGAGAGGAGCGTGGAAGGGAAACGGAGTCCGCTCCAGAGAGACGGGCTCCGGGAGAACGCGGCTACCCAAACCCCCGGGGGGCTCTAGGGAGTCTCCCTCCCACCTCCAGGAGCTGCCCCTGCAACAAAGGGAGTAGAAGGCTCCAGAACAGGAGGCAGAAGGGCTCAGGACCAGCATACAAGTCCTGGCTGCCTGCTTCCAGGCACGAAGCAGTTGGACTTGTCAACCCCCAGAGGATCCCTGCTGTCTTCCAGGTCCAAGGCAGCGCCTCTCAGACAGCTCTCACCAGAGCCCCGTGGAAGGGGAAGGAGGGAGGCCCCCTCCTGCCCTGGATCCTGATGCTGTGCTCACCACAAGCTTCTGTCCACAGCTCTAAAGCATGCTATGGCTCCCTGTGGCCCTCAGGGGCATGTCTCAAGTCTTAGTTAGGGAAAAGAAGCTAAGGGGTGCCAGTCCTGTCCCATCACTTATTCACGGGCTGGGTGACCTGGGCTGATGACCCTAACCTCCATGCCTGGGCATCTCCATAGGCAGACAATACCCCGTGTTCCCAGGGCTGCAGAGGAGAGATGGCATGTGACCAGCACTATTGGGTTATCAGTCTCCCTAAGAGCTTCAGTGCATTTTCTACTCAGCCCCCTCTCTGTCATGCCCCCCTCACCCTCAGAGATGAACGGCAGCCATAGAGAACTTTCTGCAGGCTCTCGGGCATGCCGCACTCCTAGCTATGTGCCCTTCTGCCTGCAGTGCCCTGCCCTCTACCCCACCTCAGACTCCCATGTAACTTCTCCTCTTCCAGTCCTCTCCTTGCCTTGGAGGAGTGACGCCTCCTCCTAGAAGCCCTCCCGACTCTCCGAGGAAGACCAGCACTTCCCTACACTACCTGGAAATCCCTCTTAGCTCTAAGACCTCCCCTCCATACACCACGCTGGGCTCATGAGCCCTGGTCTGTCCTCCCCATTGGACTGAGAGTAGCTGGGGCGGGCGAGTGTTGGGAGAGAAGGAGAAAGAGAGAGGAAGGAAGAAGCCTCAAAGGAGCTCCAGAAGAGAAGTTCTCAAACATAGACACAGAACTGAAGCAAGCCAGCACGGAGGCTGTTCCTTTGGTGTTGAGTCAGGATGAGGGCCGAATTGGCCCATCAGACTTAGCTCTCACTGGTGTGCGTGACCTTGACAGGGAACAGCACACACCCCAAGTCCAGGCCCACAAAGATTTCTTTTTTGGTGTCACCTTTGGGCCCACCTGAGCTTTGAATGCTGACGGCGCCGCCTGAGCTGGCTGGACCTCCTGGCCGCTGGCACCTGTCTGTTGGCTTCCCTCTAGAACGCACCGCCTCCCCAGTGCAGGGCTTGTAATGAACTTCTCGGTCACTCCCATTGTCAGGCCAACCCTCTTTCCTCCACTGTCCTCTGCTGCCGGGCAGAGTTAAGCCAGGCTCCAGAAGCTAACCCAGAGGGTGGGCAGTGCCAACCTCTGCAGGCTTCTCCCAAGACCCCCATTCCTGCCCCGCTTACCTGGACCTGTTGGGCCCCAGACTTCCTGCCCAATGTTGGTTCCGGGTCTCTAATTCCCTGGGGTGACTTCGCCAACTCCTGCCCTATCTGGCCTCAGGGTGCCCCCTGTATTTTGAGAGTCAGACTGGATTCCACTCTCCTCTGACAAGTCCTCTCTGAGGAGTCAGCCGGGCCAACCCCCCACCCCGGACTTTTATGTGGGGAGCATTTCTCAGGAACCTCTAGACCTCTTGCCTCTGCCCCAGGCTCCAGGGCCGGGTCCCCTGCATCTGAATAGGTAAACGAATAGGCTACAGGCCAAGTCATCCAAGGGCAGATGCATCCAAGTAGGTGAGAGGGAACACTGTTGTCAGATATGGGACACAGATACTGGCACCAAGACTCCAAAGAAGGTGCTCTTCATCCTCTTTCCAGCTGCCTCCATCCAGCCTAGAGTCTGGTGCCCTCAGTGGAGGTCAGAGCAGGGGGGCCCTGCCCTCACCCTCTACACCCTGCTCACTGTACTCCTGGATCTCTAGCTCCCTTCTCTTCCTCAAACGCTCCAGGCATGGGCCTACCTCAGGGCCTTTACACTCGCTGTTCCTGCTGCCGGAACACCCTCCCCCAGACAGCTGCATAGCTTGCTCCTTTACCGCGTTAGAGTCTCTACTCAGTTGGTAATTTTCTATGGGCTTTCCTTGGCCCCTGGGGAGTTAAAATTTCAAATCTCCCTAAATATTCTCCAGTATCCCTTTCCCTGCTTTATTTTCCACCATTACAATTAGCACCATCTATGGACGGTAAGCTCCATGCAGGCAGGGGTGTGGTCCTGATATTTATTGAGCACCTACTATGCTGGGCACTAAGGACACAGCAGAGGACAAGGCAGCCTACACCCCTACCCTGGCTCTGCAGCTAGAGCCAGTGATCAGCCACGATGCCCAGCAGGACTGAGAGCACGCCCTTCCAACTGCCCTTGTCTATGAGAGGGCGTGAAGTGACGCCTCTCGGGTCAGGGGAGAACCAGAAGCCCATGGCAATGACGATCCCACCGCTCCCTCTAAATGACCCTGCAGAGGCGGCAGCATTCCCCCACTTTATAAAGCAGAATACCGAAACTCGGACACCCTGTCCACCTCACAATAACCAGTATATCTTCAGCACGGGCTCCGCACTGTCCTACTACTTTGCAGGGATCACCTCCCTTAATCCTCTCACTAACCCTATGAGAGAGAGAGCCTCTGATTATCCCCATTTTACAGACAGGGAAGCTCGAGCACAGAGAGGTCAAGCATGATACTAAAGTCACAGAGCAGATAGGAGAGCAGAAATCTGAGCCCTTGTGATTCCATCTCTTCTCCACCAGGCCAGACTAACCCCCTCCCCAAAACTTATGTAAGGTAAGCCAACACTCCAGAGACGCTCACTCCAGAAAACTCCTGGGCTTCTTTTTTTTTTTAAGATTATTTATTTATTTATTTGACAGAGAGACATAGTGAGAGAAGCAACAGAAGCAGAGGGAGTGGGGAGGGAGGAGCAGGCTTCCCACTGAGCAGGGAGCCTGATGCAGGGTTCAATCCCAGGACCCTGAGATCATGACCTAAGCCAAAGGCAGACGCTTAACGACTGAGCCACCCAGGCGCCCCAACTCCTGGACTTTAAAGCACAGTTAATGAACATACAGAGGCGGGCCCCGGCCACCACCACACCCCGATCTGGCCATTTCCAACACGGCCTGCCCTGAACACTTGCTCTGTGCGAAGAAAGCGCTTCCTGGGCATTCTCACTTTGCTGACGTGACTTGGGTCCTCTCGTCTCACACAGGAGGGCCCAGAGAGGTGAGGCAGCTTGCCAAAGCTCACACAGCAAGGCGTGGTGAGCAGTGAGCACCCGAGTCCCAGCCCAGCGCGATCCTGACTTCCACGCCGTGCCCCGCGCTCAGCTGGTGGCCAGGATCTGCCTGAACAAAGAAATCCTCCGCTTCTCCTAAACACATAAAACAAGTCTCTAATCCTTGTTATTAATGTAAATAATATCCCAGCAAAGCAAGAAAGCTCCCTGCCTCCGCAAGGGGCTTTGGGGATTACGTCTACGGTGTCCGACGCAGCAAGGACAATAACCAATTGACTCTTATTAAAACTCCAATAATGTTGGTGTGATTGCGGCTTTGATAAGAGCCCTGCTGTGAGCGGGGGTCAACCACATTAGGAAAATGTAATTAGACTAATAAATTCCAAGCAATCCTTCTCCCTCTCTCTCTCTCTCTGCTCCAAGGAGGAGCCACTCACAAGACCTCATTACTCACAGGGAGGCCCCACCGTGGGCTCTACTGCAAAGGAAAGTGGATTCTTAGACCCACCTAGTCTGGCCACAGAAAGACCCCCCCCCCCAGGCCCTCACAGCACCAGAGCATTGGGGACTTACTGCCCAAAACAGCAGAAAGCTCAGGGAGCTGCTGATGCTGGGTGGGCTGGGGGTTTCCTACACAAGCCAAGGTGGTGCCTTGAGATTCCAAAAGACCAGCTTCGGGGGGCCAGTAAGGGGACAGACTTGAGAAGGAGAAACTTCACCCCATCCCAGAGGCTGTCCTAGCTGCAAACTGCAGAGTACAAGCCTGTCTTCCATGGGGAGGTGGACCTTACAAGGAAGTCTGTGTTTCAGAAGAGACCCCGCCACTCATCCTAACTCCTGACCTTCCAACACAGAGTCAATTCTGCCGTCACACTTGTCTTGAAAACACAGACATGCTCTGCTGTGATTCATAGATTAGGGAACAATGTGAGCATTGCACGAATGTCTCATCGCTCACACATCATTTCGTCCACAAGAAACACCGGGTGAACAGAAAACCACATGGCTGAGCCCAGCAGCCAAGGAATGCGGGAAACATATGCACCTCCCCAGACAAGGGCCCCGCCCACCAGCATCGGCCCCACCCACCAGCACCTGCCCCACCCACCCGCGCCTCCCGCTACAACATTCCACTCTTCCACAGCGTTTCCCATGACTTTACCTTCTGCCACTCCACAAGCAACCGGATGCCCTCTCCCTATCCTCTCCCCGCCAGACTATTTTATATTTTTTCTCTCTGCCCACTGGGCTTTCACTCTCTTTACCTCTCTCCTCTTCCCCTGGTACACAGGGCAAACGGTGCTGGAACTGGGGGGGGTTAGCGAGAGTAAACGTAACTCCCATGTGCAAACTTCAGGTCTTTTTCCAGATGAAGCACCACACTGTTTTTGTAGGTGTGTATTCCTTAGCCTTAAACATAGCTGGAACTCAGCCACCTTTTCATTAGATTCCTACCCTTTCCTGTGTGTCACTGATAAAGAGCCTGAGTGCTGTGCTGAACCCCATTTCCCTTCTAAACCCCACGGGATTCTGCACTGCACAGTGATTTAGAGGCATGCATCTGTCTATCAGGTTAGAGCAGAAGGGGCTGCTCTCCACATGGACAAACCATACCATGAGCCAAGAGTGATGGAGGGTCATGTGCCCACCGCACAGAAGGGGACGCAAAGTCCAGGATGAGTCCAGATTCACCAATCTCCTATTTAGCTCACACTGGCCCCCTGGTCTCGGATTTTTATGTTTACTGCACATCTTTTCTGTGTCTGATACCATACTAAAGCACTTTATAGTCAAGTTGGAGACAAGAGGATGGAGTGAGAACGGGCTTCAGAGTTCGAGTTCCTGAGTTCAAATCCAGATCTACAGTTCAGCTTTGTGACCTCCAGCGAGTTATGCAACCTTTCTGTGCCTCGTTTTCTTGTCTGTGAAGTGGGAATAGTTTCTAGAAAGATGGTAAGGATGATAAAATTAAAAATGCAAGAGGACATGTACTGTTTTACACTGTGACCTGAAACAGGGTCTGGGGCAGAGGCACCACCCTAAAAATCTTGGTCACTCTCCTTATCAGGGCTTAGCTGAAAGGTGACAGGGGACGGGGAGGGTGGATTGGGGGGTGAGGCACTTGCAATCAGATGCAGCTGCAAATGCTGACTCGCCAACTTCCTCCTTTGCGGCTCTAGACAGGTGCCCTGAGTTCTCAGCCTCAGTCTGCTCATTTATAAAGTGGGGTAGCAGTGGCTTGCCCCTCACAGGGTGGCCATGAGGATTCATGGGCTGCCCAAGGCAAGTCACTCATGCAGAGAGCCCAGCCCACAAAGCAGAGACCAGGTGGGTGGCATGACCCTGGGCATCTACCTGCAGGCGTGGGCCTGCCTCAGCTGGACACAATCGTTCTCCTTGTTAGTTTCCCCAGCAATGTCCCTCCCTCAGGCCCCAGACTACAGTAGCCCCACAGGTGCAGGAAAAGAATCCACTCTGCCTTTCTGGTCCTTCCAGAGGTCATCCTCAGGACCACTGACTCCTTATCCAACATTAGAGTCTCTGGATCTTGATGGAGAAGGTCCCCGGCCTGTGGGCAACCCAGACTCTCCTGCTTAATGCCCATCCCTCCCCCAAGCTGCTGGCACAACAGGTTTGGGGGAAGACTCCCCTACGGCAAACTGCTGGCAGACAGACCACATCCCAGAGGACATCCTCCCTGACCCTCACAGGCCACACACTAGCTCTGGGATAAGAGGCCAGAACTACAGTGGACATGAATGAGCCCTGCTTGAAAATCGACTATCCGCCACGTACCATGCTAGGCATTTTATATACAATAACAGCTACTTTGTCAGAGAGATTCTCTACCTCCACTTTACAGATGAGGAAACTGAGGCTCAGAGCAGTTAAATAACCTTTCTACCATGGAGCACAAAGGTAGAAAGCAGCACAGCTGTGATGGGACCCAGATCCAGGACGACCGCCCATGTGTTTCCACCAAGCACGCCTGCCCGCCTGGCCAGCAGGTCTAGCCAGGTGTCCTGCCCCATCCCCCAGCTCACCCACTGGTTCGACAGGGTCAGCGTTGGCCCCGTGCACATCACAGGGTTATTCAAGAAGCAAGGAAAGGGACAAGGGGCTTTGAGTATTAGGAAAAGGGACCATGGGAAAATAGGAACCCCACCCACACAGACACACACCCTCCTCCCAGTGACCAGAGCCACAGGAACCCCACTCAGACCCCAGCAGCATCGGTCCACCCAGCAAGCCAGCCTCCCCCATCCTCAGTGCATCAGGGGCGTCCAGTCTCTGCCTGAGCACTTCTAGTGACAGGAGCTCACGAAGCCCAAGGCCGTCTGTTGCAACGAGCTGCTAGAAGCCTTGGAGCCAAAAATCCATCTCCCTGTCAATTCTGCCCACAAATACTGGAGGATACCTCCGCCGGGATAACATCTTCCCTTCCTGAGTGGTATGATTATTATGCATGCTCCCTCCCCCGGCCAAAATCCTCTCTTTCTGGGCCAAATATTTTAATGCTTCCAACCCACCCTCCCAGGATGAAAAGAATAACGGTCGACCATAAAGGTAGCATCAGTGACTAACACTTAACGAACACATCATCGGCATTATCCTACAGCAGGAGTCAGCAAACCACGGCCCATGGGCCAAATCCAGCTCACTGCCGGCTTTTATGTGGCCTCTGAGCCAAGAGTGGCTTTTGCACTTTTAAAGCGTTGGGGGAAAAACTCAGAAAAAGAAGACTCTTGGGTGACACATGAAAAGTATATGAAATTCAAATCCTGGTGTCTATAAATAAAGTTTTATTGGAACACAGCCACGTCCATCATTTCCATATTGTCTATGGCTGCTTTCAAGTCGCTACAGCAGACTTGATGAGTTTGGCAAACAAGATGGCCCACAGAGCCTAAAATGCTTCCTAGCTGGTCCTTTACGGAAAAAGTATGCCCAAAAAGTTTGCTGATTTATATGCTATAAGTTTTACATGCACCATTTCAATCTTACAATAGCCTATGAGGATATTAGTACCATAGTCTTCATTTTATAGATAAGGATGCAGAAACTCAGTGATGTTGATATAAATTGCCCATGTCCCAGAGCCCCACGTGGTAGAGTCAAGATTCGAACTCAGGCAGTCAGACTCCAGTGTCCGTGTCTTACCCACTCCCCCAGTCTTCCTGGTTGCTGCCTGGGGCTGAGAGCACACACCCTAGCTCCAGGGAAGCCACCCTTCTCCACCATCAATGGGCCCTCTTGGCTTCGTTGTGCCTGGTGGGAATGACCAGAACACCTGCTCTGCCTACTGGCCACTATGACCCCCGGACCCTCTTCTAACACTGTTGGCTCTTTTAGGTCTTTCCCAAGCATACCCTAAAAAGGACCAGTGAACTCACTGCTCTCTGGATACTCCAGAACTGATCCACAAAGACCCTCCAAACTGGGAACAGTAGCAGATGTGATATAAAGTCAATAGCTCTAGCCAGAGGTCTCTAAAAATTCAAGAGAGCCAATAAATCTTGCTCTTGGGCTGCCCACTGGCTTCCAATAAAACTGTTCCACCCATGATCTTGCAAAGATAGAAAGCAGAAATCCCTGGGTCTGCGGTCCAGGCTAAAGAAACCTCAAGGCCACCCGCCCTGCTTTTCCCTCTCCAAATCTGGAGAGGTAGCATGCTCTGTTGCCATGGAAACCAGGCTAGGCTGTGTCTGCTCCAGGAAGGATTAAAGACAGACATAAGAGGCAGTAGTCCAGAGGGACAGAGACAGGCTCAGGGATTCCTAATCTGTGATTAAAGTTTCTCAAAGACGTTTCTACCCCATCATCACTTCTGAGCTCAGACGTGCATTATAAACCTCGGGCTCATCAATAATTACAAGTCAATAGATCTAGAAGGCAAATATTTGATTTTTATTTATACGCATATGAAATGGAGCTGTACCTCGTCCAGCTGGAAGAAACCCAAATAATCCCACTCTGGCATTGCCAGCCGGTGACCCACAGGCCGATTTCAGCCCAGGAAGCTGCCTTCATGGGCCTGTATTTTTTTCCCCCAAATTTCTAAATGCTAACATTTAAATTTTGAAATACTAAAGAGTGCAACTCAGATTTCTGGCTTTTCTTAAAATAATTCAAAGATCTGGCAATGGCAGCCCTATAAAGTGACAACCAATTAGACCAAAACAGGATTTGCCCCTCCAGGCAGGACCCCTGCATCCCCAGCGCCCTCTTCCCTCACCCAATTCACATCTTTGTCTTTCCTGGAGGGTGGAGGGCCCCCCCTCCGCTAGTATTTGCATTCATGATGCCCCAACCCACCCTGAGTACCGCTACTCCCATTTTACTGGTAGAAATACTGAGGCCCATGGAGAAGAAACATCTTGCCTAAAAACACACAGTGAACTCCTTACCCAATGTCCAGGGTAGGACTCAGCTCAGACCTGCCTGGAAGGAAAGTTTGGAGGTGGGGTTAATATCTGTCAGCTACAAACGTGTCCAAGGTGAAAATTAGATTTTTCTGCTGACTCCAGTTCTGCCAGCTTTGTTCTAGCACTTTGCAGGGTGGGGGAGGGAGGGTGGAGAAAAAAGATAAAGTCTCCTCAGACCCGCTGCAACCCCACTGCCCTAGCCACGTCTGCCTGGTCACAGCCACACTCCACACACCTAAGAATATGGAGGAAAAAAATATGTGGACAAAAGCCCAGAGCAGCTCTGCAGGGTGCCCAGCTTCACAGCTGATGATTCTGTAACCCAGGCAAGGAGAGAAGGTTAGCCAAGTCTGGGGTTAAACCCTCTCTTCGCTACTCGCTAGCTGTGTGACCTTGACCAAGTCGCCTCTCTGAGCCCTTGCGTCTTTCTCTGTATAACAGGAGTAAGCAGCAGTACTGTCGAGTTGGGTCATGGTACAGGCTAAAAAAGACCACAACAAAGCACTTAGTGGAGTGTAGGTATGCAGTAGGTGCTCTATAGAAGCACTCCTCCCAGTCCGCTTCCACCACAACCAGACGCAGCTGCCCTCTTCAGCCTGAGCTCCTCAGACAGGGGTTCAATTACAAGTTCGGCCTGTCATTTCCGCAGACTCCCCACTCCCTCCCAGTCACCCACCAGCGGCTCTCCACTTCCACGAAAGCCTGCAGCCTCATCCCAGCCTCTGTGATCTTGCCCCAGCCTCACTTGGAGCACCCCTCACCCTCCCTCCCAAGAGTACCCAGCCCTCAAGGCCCAGTGAGACCCAGTGTGGCTGCAGCCTCCCCCAGACCCAGAAACTTCTGTCTACCCTGAACTCTGGTCCCCCAATCACTCGGAGGAATCTGGCCCTATTCTGTAACCCTTTATGTGGGACAGACACAGTCCTTGGCATCTCAAAGGCCAGGATAGCTCGCACATCTTTGAGATCCTTGCTGGGGACAGAGGGCATGTGTAGCAGCCAAGCACCTGTCCCCTCTTCTTCGGACACTGGCATTCACAGATGCCTTTCCAGGACCGACCTCCCCTCTAAAATGCACTCTTGGCAGGATGCCGCCAAACCAGGACGGGTCACATGGCCCACACCCCATCCCTGAGATGTCTTCTCTCCCGGGACCTGGAATTTCCAGAACTGCAGAATCATTTCAAGCTGACTGGGGCCACCCATCCCCGTGAGATCTCGGAAGGCTTTGGGTCCCTGGTCTTTCACAACCAATCCTTCAGCCAAGCCTCTGATTGTGCGAGCTGCCTCCTGATCACCTCCTTTCCTGCTGATGTCGACCAGAGTCCACATCCGTGGTTTGCCCCAAAAAAAGAGCCCTACCTGAAAGTGTAAACCCTCGCATCACCTAGATACATGCACACCCAGCTCTCAGAACCGACCCCACAGACACCCAGTCTCGTTAGAGGGACTTGGGCACAGCCAGACACACCACGCCCCTCATGCTTTCAGGAAAAGGCCAAGTTGCCAACCGCTTAAGTAATATGGCTTAACACCTTCCAGCATCAGCCCACAGAATCCAAGGGAGCCAAGAAGCCACGGGGCGGGGGGGGGGGGGGGGCCGGAGGGGAGAGTTCTTGTTTGAAGAAATAAATAAACAAAGGCAACAACAAAAGGAACTGAGCAGATTACAAACAAACTAGGTATTTCTGCAGATGCCAAAAATAGATATTGAACACCTAAGTAGGATAAACACAGCGTGCACAGATCTTCATTCAATATCCGAGAGCAAAGGGCTTCCGAAGCTCCGAGAGGCTGATGCAAGGCAGCCTAGTGGGCCCTGAAGAGCAGCACACAGGGGCCGAGGCACAGAAGCAGCCAGACTCACCCCCAGCACAAGCGCAGGGAAGGTCCTAGCTGCCAAGGAGGGACACACAGAAGTCAGCCCGACAAGGAAGGGTCAAGAGGAGAGATTTCAAAGAGACTCCTTAGAACCACCCTGGTCTAGGCAGCCGGTATCATCTCTGCTCTATACCACCAGCTTCTGGGTTGTCCTTCTGCCTCCACCTCAACCCCCCCCCCCAAGAGCCTATCTTCAACAATGGGAGCCAGATGATGTCATTCCCTCTGGGGGAAGCAGGACTCAGATGCACCATTCCCCCCCTCCCAACAGCATCTCTCCACTCAGCCTTCTGACCTTACCTCCTACCATCCTCCCTACAGGTCCTCAAGCATGATTTGCACCGGCCTACCACAGGGCCTTTGCACATACCACTCCCCATGCCAAGAATCTCTTCCCCATGTCCTCATGCTTCCTTCTGGTCTCTGCTTAGCCCATCCCTGACCACACTGGCTAGGCTCCCCCTCCCATCACTCCACAGCCCCCTTCCATTCATTCTTCTCCATAGCTCTCCTAATCTGAAACTGTGTCCCTTGTCTGCTTGTGATTTGCCTCCCTCAACTGAAATGGAAACTCCATGGGGGTGGGAAATTTGTTCTATTCAGGACTGAATCTGTAACACCTAGAACCATGCTTGGCAATAACAAGGATCCATAAATAAGGCTGAATGAGTAAATGAATAAGGAGGTGGATGAAAAAAATGGACTAATGAGTTCCCCGAACAAGAAACACTACACGTCCAGGAATGTCAACTTTCTGCCATTCGCACGGCGGGATGGTTAGAAGTTCAGGGCTGGAGACTGCCTGGGCTCCAATCTGGGCATTATCACCTTCTGGTTCCCTGTCTTCAGGTCAGCACCTGCCCTCTGGGTTTCAGGTCCCTCATCAGTAAGTCAGGGACCATCACCATGGCTGGTTGCCAGGAGGTACAATGCGTTTGACTTGTAAGATGAGGAGGACAGTGCCTGGTGAGCCCTCAGAGCCCAAAGTCATGGTTTTTGCTTTTATTAATGCTCTTCTATAACAATTTGAGCCAGATGATAGAATCATCAGGGGCTCCTCTTTCACAGGGCACCTACACAGAAGGGACAGTGACAAAACTCACACTGTGGGTACAGGAGACACCAGCTTTAGCCCAGCCCGGCCCTGCCACTCCCACACTGCATGATGTCGCAGCTCACACAACTTCTATGCCCGGCCGAGTCAAGGCCACACACTGCCTCTGGCTCACGGGGCTACTGCAAGGCTCCAGATTGGACCAGGGATGGGAACACAGGGCTGGGGGAGACAACGCATCCCTCCCATGAGTCATTACTGGATCTGCAGAGCGGCCACGGAGTCAAAAAGCCAGAGTTCAAAGGTGACGCCTCCGACACACGCCACGAAGCCCCGGCTCCCTTTGGAGATGTCAGCAGTGACTCCAAACCCTCAATTACAAGGGCAGGGAGTGTTCCCGCTACTCACATATCGGTCACAATATCACCCGAGAGCTGAGGGCTGTGCAGGGGAAATTACAGTAATTACTTCGCGGGAGGGCTGGCTGCATGAACTCCGGCTGATCTGAGCCTGGGGTGAGCTCTAGCTCCCCGGGAGCTGGGGGAACCTCTGCCTCACCTCGGGGCCCTGGGGAATGATGCCGATGTCACTTCATCGACTCAAGAGCTGCTGTCAAGCCAAGCAGGCAGGAGAACATGGGTATCAGTTCGGGGCAGCAGCGCCCACCACGCCCACCAAGAGCCAGACCTTACCTCGCGGGGCAGTGGGGACAAGACATTTCATGCTGGGAAGGAAGCAGAGGTGATGGCGTGTGTGTAACTAGCCCCGGGCTCAGGGCAGACCCTCCAAAGAGGCGAACCCCAAGCTGGGAGTGGGGGAGCCAGCCGTGGAGAGGGACCGGTCCATAGCGCTCAAGCAGGGGGTATGGCTTGAAGGCAAGGAAGGGCTGTCCCGCCTTAGGAGGTTCACTCCTACAGAAGTGTGAGCCCCTCCTCATGCCAGCCCCCGTTCTAGTCACTGGGAGACAGTGGTGAACAAAGGGGATAAAAATCCCCAGCCCCAGGGGACCAGGACCCACCATGACAAGCGGAAGCCACCTGCCACTGCCCTTCGCCTGCTGCCTTTCACGCAGTGGGGGAAGCGTCCAGCACCTCCAGTTGGCCCCCTCTCCCCACCAATTCTGGATCCCAGTGGCACCCCCCCCCGCACCTGCCCTCTGGCTGGAGCCCCCCAGCGGCTACACAGAGCCCACTCGGAGTTAGAAGTCCACATTTCCTGAATCTGGGTCTCAGCCATGATGCCCTGGGGGAGCTTGTGACAAAGCACAGATGGTCAGACCCAGCCCCGGATGACAGATCCTTCGATCTGAGCAAGGCCAGCGTTTCATTCTGATGCTTGGGAACCACAGGCAAAGCCCTCCTCCATTGGTTACACTCAACCATGAGCTCACCGAGGGCAGAAACCACCTCCCCGGAGCCCCGTGTCCTCAGGGCCTGGCACACAGTATGTGCTCAGGGGAGGGTACATGTTTAGCAGAGTAAGTGGAGAAATATTTAACTAGATCAAACCCCCTTTCCCCGACCCCAAGGTCACTGTGCTTCCACCAAGCAAGACACAGGGGTGACCTGCTCTGAACCTGGCCATCCAGAGTAAATAGAAGAAAGGGGAGGGACCAGAGACCCAGGCACAGAAATGCCTGCTTCTGAGCCTCAGTTCCTCATCCTGAGAACGCAAGCACTGACTCCCTCTCCTATCTAGAGCAGAGAATTCAAGGCTCAGGGGATTGTGATCCTGATAGTTGCAGACCCCCCACAGGCCTCCCAGCCCAGCCCCTCCCACCTGAGAACTGTCCTCTCTGTCCAGCTGAACAATAGCCATCGGCCCCTGCTTGAATACTCCCAACAATGGGATGCTCACCACCTCACTGGAAAACCCATAGCACCATGAGGCCCACTGGCCCACTGCTGGAAAGTTCTTGTTTAGGAAGCCAGTCCTGACTTCTGACCCCACAGAATAAGGCTGATTCTTGTGTCATCTGCCCGAAGGGATGACACAGGAATAATATCAGGTCAGGTCATTATAAGGACTAAATAAAATAAGGCACCCACAGGTGCCTTGCCCAGGGCCGACCAACGTCAAAAGCTCGAAGCATTTTGCTGCATCAGCCAGAGACTGCAGGACTGGAGGGCAAGATGTAGGCAGGTCCCAGGGCCTTGGAAGCTGAAGGGAAGACAGAGGGTTTGTCCTCAGATCTGCCATGGAGGGCCTCCTCCACTTCGCTCATGGGGGGGCGGGGGGAGCGCAGACCAATCACAAATAAATAATCACAAATAAGTGATCATGCCCTAGAACGGACCAGAACACAGCAGCCCTGGAGCATAAGGCAGCTCTTCCCAGGTACTTTCTGCCACTGCCCGGGGCCCAAAGCCCAGCACCACCCCTGGGCTGTGGGCAGGCGCCCGGAGTGTGAGCAAAGAGGCCACAGCTTTCTGCAGGAACCTGAGCCACTGGAAGGACCGAGGCATCTTCAGGATGGAGGACCGCAGCGTCATACACCAGGCCTGCCCCACCGCTGTTCACCAAGGGGAAGGGCCAGCCAGAGGCTCGCACACACATCAGGGGCCCCCCTCTGCCGCAACCATGTGGCTTTGTTCCGGTCCTTTGCTGTCTGGGCGGGTCTGGGACGCATCATCGAAAACCATGAAGACCAGGATGGGAAGCATAGAGGACCCATTGCCTCATTTAACCTCGGTGGCCGCTGCGAGGTTACCCTCCTCACTGAGCATGGGGAAACTGAGTCTCAGACTGAGGCCCAGAGCTCTGTCTCTAAGATCCCCAAGGGCAGACACCCACCTCTCCACACACTACACCTTGTCAGGGCTGAGGCTCCCAGCCTCTTGCCCCTGGCAGGGCTGGGGGGCGGGGTAGACATTTAGGATCATGTTGCTCTAAGCCTTCTCATGCCCAAGGCGTGCTCATGAACCCAGAAACCCCAGGAACCTTCCCACGGAGAAGGCCTCTGGCCAATGAGGAAGCGAGAAGAGAAAAATGTAAGCGGCCCCTTAAGACACCTCTCTAGGCAAAGGAGGGATCCCCGGCACCCTCCTCCCTCTGGGAAGAAAGTCACCAGACTCTCCTCCCAGGCTGGAAGCAAGGGGCCCAGGGAGCCGCGGAGGGGCTGGGGTCCCTCCTCTGGGGTTCAACAATGGGGAAGAGAGGGCAGAGTGGGGCATCAAGGGGAGCTCTGAGCTCTCTGGGTATCCCAACGCCTGGGCCAGGAGAAGGCCAGGCGCACGGGATCTAAGCCTCCCTGAGCTCGAGGCGGGAGAACCATGGGACAGAGGGGTACAGATGTGCCTAAGAAGGAACCAGGAATGTTCCCCATAGAAGACCGCAGCACCGCCTTCTGCCCCAGCACAGCATCTGGCATAAGAGCGCATAGTTCAATACGTAAGTGCTGACTTTGATAAAATGACAGGAAGTGTGAGCTCTGCCTCCTGAAACCAGCTGGACCCTCTCTCCAGCCAGCGCAAATCCCTAAACCTGGTTTGTCATGGGTGAAATCAGGACAGCTGAGGGCTAGGGGAGGCCATCCTGACATCCAAGCAGGTGGGAGCTGGGGGAAGGTTAACAGAAGAGCGGGGAGCACAGTGACCAGGAGCCATGCCCAGGACCACCGCAGGAGTGGCCCCGATGGAGACCCCCTGCGCCCACCTCCCACCGCCCACCGCCCACCTGCAGACATCATGATACCCAGGCAGGAAGGAAACCACCAAAAATCCCACGGTGGCCCCGGAGCCCACAGGTACCTTTCCTGCGTACCCTCTCTGTCAGGGGGGCAGGAGGGAATATCCGGCCTCAAAAGCCTCCCCTCCACCGAGGTCTCAGTCCTCAGAGACAGGAGCCTGAAGCAAGGCATACACCTACCAACCAGCCTTTCTCCTCGCCTGCCCCAAAGAGGCAAGCAAGGAGCCAGCCAGAGGTTCGTTCCATTGTCACCTGGCCCCACGAGTTAGCCTTATCGTCCGCACTCACAGGGAGAGAAACTGAGTCCCCACGAGGTCAGGGTCCTGCCCAGCAGCCCAGCCAGAAGCCAGATGGTCTCCTCCACAGCTGTCGTCAGGGAGGACCCAGGGGCTGAGGACGCTCAGGGAGAAGGCTTCCGCCATGGGCACAACCAGGCCGGAGGGCTCAGTTCCTCATGCCAACGCAGCCCCCTAGCCCGGCCGGCCCCTGCCCTACCCTGCTCAGCCCCAGGCCCGTGGCTCCAGAGTCAAAGACCAGGGGCCTCCAGGCCCAGTGTAAACCGCTGTTGAGCAGTCATGCTCGAACCATCTGGCAGAGAGAAAGGGACCCCGGGAGAGTGACCAGCCCCGAGCATAGCCACCCCCAGAAGGACTGAATTCTGATGGCCACTGGCCACACATGCGGGCTTTTCTACAGCTGACTCTGACGCACGGAAGTGTGGTCAGCTGTGGGGGCCCAGGCATGGGCCTACGGTTTTAAAGGGCCCAAGGGGTGGGGATGCAGGCAGGTGGGCAGGGGAGATAAGGAGGGACAGGTGAGAAGACCCCTGGCCCAGCAGGCAGGAGACTATGGGCCTTCCGATGCTTGGGCCACAGAGCCCTGCATTTGAGGGTTTGGACCCTGTGAACCCCTCTCTCTGGGGAGGGGCAGTTCACCTCTACCCTGGGGTGGACTTGGTTATGTTTCAGTTCCTTCCAGCAAGACAGCCCACCTCCCTGGCCCTCTGAAGCCACCAGGCCCCCGGTTACCCCCAAAGTACAGTCTTGTTAAGCATCAGAAATATAATAAAGAGGGGCACCTGGGTGGCTCCGTCAGTTAAACCTCTGCCTTCAGCTCAGTTCATGATCCCAGGGTCCTGGGATCGAGCCCTACATCAAGCTCTCTGCTCAGCAGGGAGCCTGCTTCTCCCTCTCCCTCTGCCTGCCGCTCTGCCTACTTGTGCTCTCTCTCTCTCTCTGTCAAATAAGTAAATAAATAAAATCTTAAAAAATAAAATAAAATTCTGTCCCCTCTCCAAAGAAAGCAGAAGCACCTGGGGTTCAGGTAACCTCAGATGAGGCCCCCCCAAAACCTCCTGCCCACAATGTCACTTCATCCCCAGATGCTGAGGGGGTTAAAACAAACCGAGCCCTAGAGGAAAGCCATATATTAGAAGCAGAATGATGTGAGGCCCACATTTCCAAAAATCTTCCCGCCCAGGGCTCCTTTGGGATGGGCCATTTTAGAGAAGTGACGGAGGCTCCGACCTTACAGGAACCGCCCCGCAGGGTCTGGGACAGCAAGAACCTGGCCCAGAGAGATGGCTGCCCTGTGCAGGAGGCTGACTCAGTCCCCAGGGCAAGAAGGGCAGGAAGCCGGGAGAGCAGAAACCAGCATCCATTAAGCTCCAACAGTGTGCCAGACGCTGCCCAAGGCCCTTCGCATCCAGGATCTTCCTAAATGCCACAATAACCCCAAAGTTCCAATCCAGCACCCCTCTTCTTCCTCCGTCTGCAGAGAAGGACCCAACACCACAGCGGCCCAACCCCCTCCGGCCCAGACCGCGGTGGGGACCTGGCTCACTCCGATAAGGACATCTGCAGCCTTATTTAAGAGTCGCTACTCCACAGAATTAGCGGCACTTACCCCCTCAGATCCATCCTTCTCCTCCGATCGCTTTTATAGCCAGTAATAACTCTCGAAAATTCCTCAACAGATGGAAATTTTATTTGACTAATCATGGCCGTTTGACTAGCTGGGGTGCGGCCGCTCAGGACTCAGGCTGGCAGGGCGCCCACCGAGGTAACCATCAGGGGGCTGGGCAGAGAGCCCAGAACCCAAGGCCACCTTGAGGGTCCACTCTTCAAAAGGAAGGATCAGCAGGGCCTGGGAAAGTGCCAGGCCCTGGGCAGCACTGGACAGCAGGGGCCCTAGCTTTTCTGGGTCCAGAGGCACCTGTGGACGGGGCACTGACACCCTTCCCCACTCCTTTAGGTTCTCGGTCTCTAGATCCACGACACTTAGTGCCAGGGAGAAAGCAGGACACCCCAGCTCAAGCATCTAATAACAGCAGCATTCTGCATTCTGACTACCACCCCCTAGGCCCTCACTCCTGCCAGCCCCGTGCCCAAGGCCCACAGGCATTATCCCATCAGTCCTCCCCACCGTCCTACAGATGCACGAGAACATTCCCATTTCACAGATTTGCAACAAGATCATGGAGCAAAGTCACAGGCCTGGAGTCACTAGGCTGATCTGCCACCTCCATCTAGGAAGTTAAGCGTTGGTGCCCCTCCCCCCCGCTCACACAAGGCCAAGAGATCCTTCTAGAACTCACACTGAATTTCACCACCACTATTTAAAAAAAAAAAAAAAACAGGCCCATAAAGCTCCCAGCAAGCCCGCAGCACCCTCTAGACAAGACGAAAAGCCCCTTAGCCTGGCCTTCGCAGGGGAACCCCACTCAAAGCATCTCTCCAGGAGATAACATATTACACCGAAAGCCGGGTCCAGGGGAGAATACGCAGAGCAAATTATTCATAACAGCCCCGAACTGGAAATATCACTGTGAACAGGGATGAACAAACAGTGATTTCCAACACGCAACGTAAATCCGTCTGCAGCCAGTGGGAAGGGAGAACCCACACCCGACGGGAAACGTCCCCCGTAAGGAGTGATTCGCTGTAATGGACGATGGGATTCCCAAGAGGCCGGCCAGAAAGAGCCGAAGAGAGCTCCAGAGAAGAGTGTCAGGGAGGGGTCCCTCTGGGGCTGACACAGAGCCCCAGGGAAGCATCTGCCTGCCCCAGGCTGAGAGGTGTCTCCCCAGAGCTAAGCTGGAACCCCCAGAAAACACACACACACACACACAACCAGGGCTGCCAACCAGACTCTGTTGAACAAGACAGGCCTGTGGCCCACCACATGGCAAACACTTGGCCTGGTGCCACAGCTGTAGAACTTGCTAGAAATCCACCCCAGGGAAACTTACCAGAAATCTGCCCTGGGGGAGGCCGCACAGCCGCCTCTGGTGAGACACCTGACCTGAAAAGCGCCTCCAAAGGGGCGCCGGGGGAGCTGCGGGCCGCTGTGCAAGCAAGAGCTGGGCGCTGGAGGGGCTGCAGGAGCTGCAGGGGCCTGGGAGTCTTGAACCAGGAAGCAGGGCCCCGTGTGGCCGCACGGGCTCCCCAGCGCCCTCTACTGACCGAGCTTAGCAGGCTGCTGGCAAGAAATTTAAAGGGCCCAGCTCCATTTCCAGCCAGCAGGCAGGAAGGACCGGTCTGGAGTGGCAAAGGCGATGGGGGGGCTAAGCCGTGCCCTCCATCCCTTTGACTCCTCAGCCTTCATAGGAACCCTCCTGACGCAACCGAACTCCTGTAAACACGACTCTATTTCTACCCAAGAAGACGCAGCCATCATTCTTATACTTTCCATAAAATGGACCTAACAGCCCCCAAAGTCACCTCGGACCGTATCTGTTACTCCTCAAACTCGGTCACAGTCCCATAGGGTACTGTCACCCAAGGACAAAATTGTAAGGTTCATTTCCCAAAACTGGCATGTAAAATAAAAATGGAGGGATGCCTGGGTGGCTCAGTCAGTTAAACGTGTGCTTTCGGATCGGGTCATGATCTCCGAGTCCTGGGATCGAGCCCCGCGTCAGATTCCTTGCTCAGCGGGGAGCCTGTTTCTTCCTCTCTCCCCTGCTCATGCTCTAACTCTCGCTTGCTCTCGCTCAAATAAATAAAATATTTAAAATAAATAAATAAATGGAAAGGGGAGAGAATGGTTCTTGGCTAAGTATATTTAGGTCTCATGACCTAATTAACTCCTGAATTACTTATTCAGGAAATGGGGGGACGACCTGGGGGGGGGGGTCCATGGGCCATGGGGAACCTTGTGCATCAGGCTCCACTTTCTATCACCTGACCGCCAAACGGCCCCCTGTGGACTTCAGGGTCAGAGAGGCATTGTGGGTTCCCAGGAATCAGTGTTGATCCCTGACCCACATATTTCCCTTTTCTCAGTCCACATCACTCTGATAAATGGCCCAGGCCCCTCTGGGGAGGTTTGGAGGGATATTTACAGTAAGTACCAGCAGCAGTGACAAGGCTTCTTCTGCAGGGGGACTTGGCCGCCCTAGGGCTTTCTAGGCTTATGAGCTGACAGATATGGAACCTGGAGGAGAGGCAGAGACCCTCTGTCATGGCAATGCATGGCAGGTTTTGGCTAGCAGACCCAGAGATTTTTATATCATATCTATCAAGGCTGTAATTTAATTTCATTTCCAGGGATGGTGCACACTGTGATCCACCAGGCACCAGCAGAGATCCCTAGGGGGCAAGGCATGCTGATTGCCCATATATCCCTGCTGCCTGTCCGTGGATATGCCATCCTGGAGTAGCAGAGACCTCCAGGATGCCCTGATACCCACTGCAATCAGGGAGGTGATCTCAGCGGAGGCGGCCTCTCAAGCCACACCCAGCCTATAAAAGCCACGGAGCATTTCAGGGATGCTCCCCCACTACGTATCTCTCGATGCCTCTGTCCTCCGCTCTTTCTCATGGAACACAGCTGGCAGGGAGGCGGTACAGATCACACATCACACATTCAGTCCAGCATTCCTGCCTCCCCATGCCTTTGAACTCCTTCTTCCTCATCATGACATCACAGCTTCATTAACCTTGGGCTACTATCGGGCCCAGATGTCAGTCAATCAACCAAGGAAGCTGTCCCAGCCAAGGTCAGCAGCACATGCTAATAACCAAATCCAGGTCATTAGCATGGAAGGAAGTACAGGAAGTACATCAATGACAATGAAATCTGCCCCACCTAGTGTTATATCCTGCCCTCTTTGGTCTAAAATCCTTAAAATCAGGGCACTGGGGTGGCTCAGTCGGTTAAGCATCTGCCTTCGGCTGAAGTCATGATCCCAGGGTCCTGGGATCAAGTCCTGCATCAGTCTCCCTGCTCAGTGGGGAGTCTGCTTCTCCCTCTCCCTCTACCCCTCCCCCAGTATGTGTGTGCACACACGAGCTCTCACGCATGCTCTCTCTAATAAATAAATAAATTCTTTTTTTAAAAAAAAGATAAAATCCTTAAAATCCACTCCTATGCATGGTCCCCGGAATTCTGCTGATGTGTATTAGCAAAGTCTTGCCAGTCTTGGGGTGCTTCCACTCGTGTCCTAGTGGGACTACTGAGGTCTCGGCCTTTGGTAGAGGCTTCTAACAAACAACGGTAGTCTTGCTAAGTCTCGAGGAGAATGAGCACCCCTTCTTAAGAGACCTGTCCTCCCCCCACTCCAAGGTAATCACAGGGTTTTTAAGCAGAGGGGAACAATCCTCCTCAGACACAGGCGGGAAGGCCACCAACAGCAATAAGGGGGGGCCTGGAGCCACACGGAGTTTAAGAGCGTCAGTTTCATCGGGGACCAAGAGACGTCCCCATTCCATGTTCCAGGGCCCCTTTCTTTCCCAATCAACGCCCCAATTTTTACCCAAGAAATCTGTTAAGACGTGAATTCCATTGTGGTTGCAATTCGGCAACCAACACAATTAAATTTTATGTTCGATTTCCAGCAAACACCAGCCCTGCTGCTGTTTAAAAAAAAAAATAAAAAGAAAAAGAAAAATAAGAGTTCCTATAAAGGCTGTCAGGACGGCTCTCCAGACCTCGGACTGTGACTTGAGCTCAGCCAACGGACCTGCGCTTGTCCTCTCCTCACTGTAAGCTCTAGAACCCTCGAAAGAATCCGTCCCACCCTCTACAGTCCTCAGAGTCATCACCACTGCCATGAACGGTGAGCGGGAGCATCGCTCTGGCTCCCAAGGGACGTGCCTCGGGGGCACCTCGTCTCCATCAGGCTCGGAGGGGGTAGCTGGTTAACTGCAGGGCCGCCGCATGCTTTGGGGGACTAGCACCCCGTCTCCTATCGGCAAGGAGCTCGGCACCGCGCTCCAGCCCACGCGAACCCAGCCCGCAGACCTCATCTCGGCAAACCCATCTCCCGGCATCACTGCTGACACCAGTTCTATGTCGGTTTGGGCCTAATCAAGAAAAAGAAACCACCCAGGGATTCCAACAGGGAAAGTTCCACAGGAAGAATTATTAACTTCTAATAGGGGATTGAATGAATGTGGCACTGGCTAATAAAGAATAAAGAGAACTATAATTAATGTAAGAATAGCCGCTAAAACAGCAGCCACAACCCACACAGCTGAGATACAGCCGCTGAGGAAGAGACCTCCACCCAGGGCGGAGATAGAGCCCCTAAGAATGCCACCTGCCTCCAAGAACAGCCTCCTCAAGGGGCTTTGGTAAGACCCTCAAGGATGAGTCCCCCCCCCACCACAGATATGAAATAAATTCCCCAAGAAAGAGTCCCCTCAGGCTGAGGTAGAGCTCCCGAGAAAAAGCACCCCCATTCAGGGGCCAAGATAGACCCCTACCAAAGTAGAGCCTCTCAGGAAGAGACCCCCCCCACACATCAGGCTGAGGTAGAACCCACCAGGCAGAGCCCCACCCCCACCCAGGACTGATATAGAACCACAAAAAAGAGAACCCTGGGGCTGACAGAGAGCCCTTCCCCCCACAAGTCACCCCCACCATGAGGCTGAGATAGCCTCCTCCCAAGGAGAAACTCCCACCCAGGGCTGAGCTAAGGTCCCCCCAAAAGTGTCCCCTCCTAAGGCAGAAAACAACTCCCCTAGAAAAACCCCTGAGCCGAGGAAGAGTCCCCCAAACACACACACTCACACACACACACACAACCAGGGCCGCCAACCAGACTCTGTTGAACAAGACAGGCCTGTGGCCCACCACATGGCAAACACTTGGCCTGGTGCCACAGCGGTGGAACTTGCTAGAAAACCACCCCAGGGAAACTTACCAGAAATCTGCCCTGGGGGAGGCCGCACAGCCGCCTCTGGTGAGACACCTGACCTGAAAAGCGCCTCCAAAGGGGCGCCGGGGGAGCTGCGGGCCGCTGTGCAAGCAAGAGCTGGGCGCTGGAGGGGCTGCAGGAGCTGCAGGGGCCTGGGAGCCTTGAACCAGGAAGCAGGGCCCCGTGTGGCCGCACGGGCTCCCCAGCGCCCTCTACTGACCGAGCTTAGCAGGCTGCTGGCAAGAAATTTAAAGGGCCCAGCTCCATTTCCAGCCAGCAGGCAGGAAGGACCGGTCTGGAGTGGCAAAGGCGATGGGGCGGGGCTAAGCAGCGCCCGATGGGATATTACTCAGCCATGAAAAAGAAGAAACCACTGATACATGGATTAATCTTCTAGATAATTAGGTTGAGTGAAAGAAGCCAGACTCAAAACCAGCACATTCTGTCCATTCTCATTCATGAAGTTCAAACACAGGCAAACCGGTTTGCAAGGACAGAAATTTACAAACAGGGTGGCAAAGGGGGGACGTGTTTGACTGGAAAGCGGCACAACAGGACCTTCTGGGGGGTAAGGGATGCGTTCTCTGTTGAGAGTGGGACGGCGGTAAGAGAGGTGTAGACATTTGGGAAGACCCTTCACACTGAACATTTGAGACGAATTAGAACTCAGTTCTTAAAAATTACCCCCCAAGGTTGCAAATCCAGTCACTGTGTGATACCTTCATAGGTAGACAAATACGTTTAGTCCATAAATACAGGCCTGGATCACGCACCCTTTGCTTTCCTCACGTCAAACCGCTCGACGGCACCCCCAAATCACAAAGCTGTGGGGGTCCCCCCATCTGCCATCTCACTTTTGGTGGCTTCGGTCACCCACAGTCAAGGCCAGTCCAGAAGCAGGTGACCTTCCCTCTGATAGACTGTCAGAAGACCAGCAGCAGCCTAACGCTCCATCACGACACCCCTATCGTGCCCCTCACCTCCTCTCGTCACGCAGGCATTTTCTCCCCTCGTGTCACCGAAGAGGAAGGCTGAGTACAGCACAATCGGGCATTCTGAGAGAAAGAGAAAGACCACATCCGTGTAACTTTTATTACAGCATATTGCTATCATTGTTCTAGTTGTTATTGTTGTTAGTATCTTACTGTGCCTAATTTATAAACTTTATTGCATGTAAGTATGAGATAGTTTGGTACTACCCAGAGTTTCAGGCATCCACGGGGGTTCTGGGAATGGATCCCTCGTGGATCAGGGGAGAACACCATGATGGCCTGCTTTTCCGGATTCCTGTAACTCCCTCCTCTGACTTCAGGACCAGTTTTATGATACTGATGTGAGCTTCTAAGGGGCAAAAAGTACTCCCTGTACTCGTACAGCATGTCTCGAGTGTTCTGCACCTGACCATGTTTCTGGTACCCTAATGCAAAACAAGCTACGCAGGAGTCCCTTCTCTCGTCCCCATTTTACAGATGAGGAAGCCAAAATCCAGCTCATCTCAGTGTCTGTGCTCTTAACCACTTTGTCTCTGGACTCAGGCTGCCTGGGTTCAAATGCCGACTCTCCCGCTTGCTGAGTGTGGGTCTCAGACATCACCCTGAGCCTTGCTCTACCCATCTTTGAAACAGGGAGAACCACATTTTCCCCTCATAGTCAGGAGGTGCAAGTGAGTTGACCCACAGAAAATGTTTAGCCCAGCATCCATCTCGGAGCAGGCGCTCACCATGGGTAAACAACGATGTCCTCAATTCTAAAACTCAAAACACGTTTTCACATGTTAAACGTCTCTGAAACCAGAATATGTCAATGACATCTCACCATCTCCCCAGACGGCGCCAGTCATGACACAGATGCCAGCGCCCGTGCGGGCACGAACCTGGTCAACACCGTTCGTCTTGTTGGCACTTCCACGTCTTAGGAAGTATCGGATAGCTTTCGGTGAGAATAAAATAAAAAATCGATGAGCTGGGAAAGCGTCACGGCATACTTTAGCTGGCAGCTGCTTTTCTTTCTTAGCGGCGTGCGAAATTAACGGTGTGTCTTACAGTTGATGGTTTGTTGGATCTGATGAAATGCACCACAGTATTATCATCGCTGTCTGTCTTCCCTGCTGCGGACAATTGGATTATTGTACCCTATTCTTCCTGCCTCCCCGTCAGACAGTTAGACAGCCTTGCCTTCATCACATGACCGCAGCGCCTCCCACCAGCGTGGGGCTTGGCGGAGCGAGCCGGGGGATGTGCGCTAGGCGGGACAGTGCTCCGCTTCCAAAATGCAGCCTTAGGGGACATCACATATTTCTGCCCAGCCATGGAAGCAGGCCCTGCATAGCCACTGGTGCAAGAAGAGCAAGAGACCAGGGTAGCGGGCTGCTACCTGCAGCCCGCAGCCAAGCCCCTCGGCCACAGCCCCAACTGCAACGAGCAAGAGGAGTAATTGCTCATGAGCCACGGAGGTTTGGGGGTGCTATTTGCTCTGCAGCACTGACAGAGCAGCAACAGCTAATTCATCCACGAAACTGTATGTGCTTTGAAGACAAGGCCCATAGCTCATTTATCTCTGTATCTCTGTATCTCCGTATCCGGACCAATCCCTGGGCACAGTGGGTGTAGAGAACACTCAGACAGATGCTTAGAGATGGAAAGAGCAGGACTGGGAGTCAGACAGACCTGGATTCAGATCTCAGCCCTGCCACTTCCTAAGCCTCAGTCTTACCTGTGAAAGGGGCTCTGAAGTCACAGGAGTGAGGGGAGGGGCAGCGATGGGGGTCAGGGGCTCTATTCAGTGCCTTGAGCTACCGGGCACTCAGGACACACTGCTTCGCCTTCCTGACCAGGTCCTTGTGAGTGAATACATGACTGAGACCCCCCCCATAACCCATTTTTGCAAGCCAGAACCTGCCAGAAACTCTCTCCCAGATGTTCCTGGCACATGGTAGGCAGGATCTGGCGGGATGGAGGGTCTGGCAAGAGCCAGGAGAGACAGTTGCCAAGCTGATCCAGTGGTTCACACACACCCCCACCAGAAGCCCCCTCTTACCCATTCTATTTTCAACCTGCTTGGCAACCGGGAGCCTGGATGGTGCCAGGCTCAAGCTTGGTGGACTTTCTGCTCCCCCAGGATTTTCTGCCCCAGTTATTCCCTGTGATACAAGCAAGGGTGGGGAACACCAGGGATAAAGGGCTGCCCATCTGGTCCTTGCAGGGGGACAGGGTGGGCTGGCTCTCCTGGCAGACGATCTGCCAGCCGAAGGGGCCCGCCAGTGTAGGACCCCTCTGGACCAGCGTGTCCCAGGATGCCATAGGTCCCGCCCTGGAACAGAGTGATCAAAAAGGAGTGCCAGATTCCTGCCCTGACTCACAGCCTGCTGGTGACCCAAGGCACGTCCCTCAAGCTCTCTGTATCTCCATTTCTCTTGTCTCTACAATGACTGTATCTGGAGAGTCTCCATGGTTCACGTCAGAGACTCCCTGGAGCCTGGGGGAACCATGGAGAGGAACTGTGTTGCGGTACCTACAGCCCAGGCCCTCGGAGCAGACGACCCCAAAGGAGCTGTCTTTGGGGACAACAAGAGCCCCATACTTCCTGGCCCATGGGGGCTGGGGGTTCAGGGGGCTTTTCTCCCAGCCAGACCCTCTCTGATATTTCTCCACCGAAGAAGCCCCACAGGGCCATGGCCAGGGAAACAGACCACAGTGGACCTTCCCCCTGAACTTTTCTTTCTGTGGCCTCCGAGATGCCCCGGGCTCCTGGCCTCCTCCAGCCCGCTCATTAACAAGCCCTTTGTTGCCATGGTTTTTCTGAGCCCTCCTCAGACGGCGAGCCCAGAAACGAGCGGCAAATCAGGGAGTCAGCCAGTCTTGGGCTGAAGGGGCTACAGAGGTAACCTACACACACACACACACAAATACCCTATACATACATACACGTGTGCATACATACACGTGCACACAAATACATTTGCACATGTGTGTGCATGCACACATCCTTGTGTGCACCCATACGTGCGTGCACACGTGTGGTACACCCATGAGCGTGTTCTACATGTCCATATTTGCAGTTATATGCACGCACCCATGTGTACATGTACATGAATACACACGCACACACACAGACAGACACACACACACGTACGTGCACACACACACACACACACACATACACACACACAATGATCCTGGGTCTCAGCCCCACACCTCCCCATGCAGGCCATGGCTGCTCCCTCTCCCAGAAGCCCAGCGACCGTCCCCACCACCATGCCATTTTCTGCCCCTCCCCCCTCTGCCCCAGCTGTTTCCTTTCTGGCAAAGCCTTCAGTGCCCACCAAGGTCAGCAAGTCTCAGGGGGCACAGATGGTTACAACTGAGCAACTGGGAACCCTGATCATGAGCCCCGTCACACCCTTGCCATGAGACCCTGGGGGTTGTCAATGATACTGTCATTTATGATGTCGCTGTTTTGTCACCTTTCATGAGGCCTTCAGCAGGCGTCATGTACTATGCAAAGTGCTTACCTGAATTCATCCTCACAACAAAACTACAAGACAGATATTGTCTTCCCTGTGTGTTATTTATCTACTCGTGGGTACCAAATTACTCCAAATCTTAGCAGCTTCAAACCACAAACGCTTGTCACCTCATGCTGTATCAGAGGCACAGGAACCTGGGAGCGGCTGAGCCTAATGGCTCTGGGTCTCCCATGAGGTCGCAGCACACTGGTGGGCAGGGCAGCTGTGCCATCGTAAGGCCCGACCGGGGCTGGGGCGTCCACATCCAAGCTCGGCCACATGGCTGCTGGGAGACCTCCGTTCCTCACCACCTGGGCCTCTCTGTGAGCTGCCTGAGTAGTCTCAGGACACGGCAGCCAGCGTCCCCCAGAGCTGTTCATCAAAGAGAGGAAGAGAGAGAGAGAGAGGACCCAATACAGGAACTACAGCATGTTTTATAACCCGGTCTCCTAACCTCGCAAGTGGACACCAGGCCTTCTGCCATATTCCGTTGGTCACACATTCTGAGCCTGGCACAGGGTTGGGGGAGACTGACGGAGGGCATCAACACCAGGAGATGGGGATCATTAGAGGCCGTCGTGGAAACTGGCTCTCACACACCATTTTACAGATGAGAAACCGAGATTCAGATGAAGTGACTTGCCCAAGGTCACACAACCAGCGAGTGACGGAGTTGGTATCTGGAGGCAGGATTGTCTAATTGCAGCATGCACACCCTCACTCGCAGCCTTTCCTCCCTCTGGCAGTAGCGTTTCCCCAAAGGTTAGAGGTGTTAGAAGTCAGACCAGGTGATCTTTAAGGGCTCGTCTATGTGGAAAGTTCCAGGCTTCATTAGCAAAGTACAGAGTGGGACTTGAATCTGTCCCCTGACTTCCAACCATCAGGCTCTTGTCTATGTCAACATGGCAGCCTTCAACCCTGGTCTCAAGCCACCTCTGGGTCTCATTGCCTCTTCTGGAGAATTGGAGGAAGCAGTGCACAGACAAGACCTAACAATGGTTCCAAGGGTGATACAAGTGAGGACAGGGATCATAAAGAAGAAGGTGGTGATACCACTGACAAAGACGAAGGGGACAAAATGATGACAGTGGTCATAGGAGTGAGGACAGCAGGCGGCATGTACCTGGAGCACATCCTACAGAGCTAACAGCTTACACTCCCTTGGTCCAGCAGCGTGGACACCCATGCGCACTAGCATGGTCTCTCCCCCACTCCCGCCCCAGGGGATGGGCATGCACCGTTGAGTCTGAGAAGCGTGCAAACTCCCTAGAACCAAGAACTAGCACAACCATACGGAAGGGGAAATACCATTCTTGGCCCCGTTTTGCAGGTGAGAAAACGGAGAGTAGGACATTTTCCAGCCAACAGGAACAGAGACAGAATAAAGGTCTAGATCCTCACCCGACACCCTTCCTGCTCCTGCCCCTTGGGCGGGAGACTCCGTCTGCCCCTGGGTGAGGCGAGGTTCCAGCCCAAAAGCCTGGTCCCGTCACCTCTGCCATCAAGCCTGGTCCATTCCTCCTCCATCAGTCTGCCTCCTGCTGCTCACAGCCCCCCAGCCTCACAGGGTTGTCAGCGGGTACAGCAGAGGCGAGGAAGCCTGCCTGGTAAACACTGACCTTGTTCCAAATTACTCCAGGGGAAGGACACTCAGAATCAAGAGACAGCATTCGACACAACAGCACACACACAGTTCAGAAAGAGGGGGGGAAATTAAGTCTTTGAAATAACATTAATCATGATAATGCTTTTGCTGGTTCCCTCCCTTGGTGTTTGCGGATGTTCTTTCTTGAGGTAGGTTTAACCCTGGAGGGTCCAGACTCTCCCGGAGTCCCCAGTGCCACATGCTATCCATCCCTTGGCCAAGAAGCTTTCCTGCTGCCATCTTTGCCCACCTCCTATGAGCCTTCCTAGGCCCAGGTGTCCCTCCGAGGCAAGGTCCGAACTCAGGGGCTAGGTAGGCAGAGAAAATCACTGGAGGAAGCAGCTGTCATTGGGACTTGGGTGCCAGCTCATCGTGGTTTGCTTCATTTTACAACTGAAAATCTGGTGCCCCAGGCACTGCCTCTGTCCCACACAGACCACGTAGGGTAGCCACCCCACTCTGATCACTAGCACATGGTATTACGGACGGGATGGTGTCCCCCACCGCCATTTACATGCTGAAGCCCTACCCCGATGTGACTGTCCTGAGAGATAGGGCTTTAAGGAGGTAATCATGGTTAAATGAGGTCATAAGACCAGGGCCCTCATCTTATGGGATGGGTGTGCTTGTGAGAAGGGAAAGAGACAGCAGGAATGTGTGTGCACACAAGAAAGGCTGCGTGACACCACCAGGAGATGGTGGCCCTCCCCAAGCCAGGGAGACAGAACTTAGGAGTAATCAACCCTGAAGGCACCTTGACCTTGGACTTCCAGCCTCCAGAACCGGGAAGAAAACAAGTGGTGTTCTGTTACGGCAGCCTGAGCACGCTAATATACACAGAAAAAAATACAATGGTAGCAAAGGCCGACACTTACACAGCTCTCGCAGGGCTCTGGGCCCGATTCTAGATCTCTGCACATGTTAGCTTATCTCGTCTTCATAAAGACCCCAGGAGATGGGTTACTATTATCATCCCCATTTTGTAGGTAAGGAAACTGAAGTACAGAGTTTCGGGAACTTCCCCTGCAAAGACTCACGGCTCGTAAAACTCAGCACTGGGATTTGAACCCCTTTGGGCTCAGTGTAAAGCTCGACTCTTTCCCTGCGAGGCTGGGGAAATTGAAAAATTGCCCGATTTTCAAAGGCTGGCTGCTAATTAAGGGAAAAATAATATTTATGGGCATGAACAAAAGTGTCTAACTCTCAGCTGCCAGCTTGTAATTGCTGCTTGCGGAGGATTTCAGCAAGTTGGAATGAAAATTTCGTCCGCTGCCGCCACCACACAGCTACCTCTCCAGCGTGAGCGTGGATTCACAACAGTGGGGTCGAGAGACATGGCCAAAGCAGAGAACCCTGGAGCCCCGTGGGAGTTCGGAGGTTGTGTCATCCAAGCCCTCATTTCGCAATCGGTACCGCTGAGCTCAGAGAGGTTAAATGGATCACTGAGGTCACACAGCAAGTTAACGACAGGGCCAGAGAGTCCTGCTCGCTGGTCGCCTGTCAAATCGAGGACAAAGGGGGCTCCTAGGCAGCCTCTCTTTGTTGCATTTCTCTATGTTTCTGAATATGGCTTTCTATCTGTCTGTCTGTCCATCTGTCCGTCCATCCATCCATCCCCTCAGCCGGCCAGGGGGCGTCCTTGAAATCAGGGGTCTTGTCTTCCCTGTTTTTGTATTCCCATAGTCGCAGCCAAGTTAACCCCTTCCTGGCTGCCATCCTTGGACAAGGCACCTCGCAACTCCCAAGCCTTAGCTTCTCCACCTGTAACGCTGAGGGTACAGCAGCACCCACTTCCCAGCATCATGAGGAAGAGGCGAAGTGGGCGCGAGGCAGGTGCGCAGAAGCAGGTCACTGTGACCACCTGCCATCACGATGGGCTGGCGCCCACTCCTGTTCCCCACTACCAGTCCTGTGCTCTCCAGGGGATGGGACCTGGGACCAGCAGGTGGGAAGCCTTGCTGCAGGGGAGGGGCTGGGGGTGAGCAGCTGCACCTGGTCATAGAGAAAGGAGTGTGGGGCAAGGCTGCAGAGAGTCAACCAGAGACTCAGCACCACAGGACACAGAGGAACAAGGGTTGGCCCATCTGCGAGGGCAGCCAACCCATCCCAGAAGTGGGGAGGCAAATGGGTGGGGGAAGGCATCCGGCCTCAGTATCTTTTCACTGCACGTGCCCTGGGACCGCTGCTGGCGCAGCTTCCAGAACCAGGTGGGGCTGCTCTGGTTCCCCCATCACCAGCTTCTGTGGAAAATCAGGCCAGAGAGCTGAACTTGTGTTCCATTGTTACTGGTTTTCAATTACACCTCCTTTTTTTTTTTTTCCTTTTTTTAAACTTGGGGACCAAATGGGATCCAGCCGACCAGAGATTAATCTGTGGCTTAACTCGGTGGTATAGTAAACCCAAGTTTACTATACTGTTTACTAAGTCCTCAGGCTTCCAGGGAAAGAGAGGCAAGAAGAGGCCGGGGCGGGGTGGGGGGGCTTGAGGTCTCCGCTCAGTGTTTCTGCCTCTCAAACTCCGGCTGCAGAGAACCCACTTCCTTGGGCACCTTCGATGCCTTCTTTCTTCCTGCAACAGCTTATGAGCACCTTCTGGGCGCCGGGCCCTGGCAGGCAGTGGAGAGGCAGCCAAGAGCAAGCCAGCCAGGGTTTTTGTCCAGGGAGTTTGCCATCTGACTTACTCACTGAGACTCTTAAAATTCTAGACAGAAAAAAATTTTAAAATAAAATAAAATAAATTTTCCCCAGACCTATCAGCCCAAGGCTTAGTGCAAGATTATGCCAGTGTCCCTAATGACATTTTATCAAAGGACTAAAAGACAAGACCCACACCAGGCACTTTACAAGGATCATCCGTCCCATCTTTAGGGTGTTAATATTATACCCATTTTACAGATGAGAAAACTGAGGTTCAAACGGACAAAAGTTGCCTATGGTGAGAAAGAGACAAAGCTGGGACTTGAATCCAGACCTGAGTGATCCCCAAAACTGTTCTCGTCACCACCAGGCTGCTCTGCCTCTCACAGAGAACTGTGGCACCCTGGACCCTTCCCCACACCCGGATCAGACCTGAGTGTGATCCCAGAACGCCTGGGACTAGGAATGAGAGTGAGGGCCAGGATGTGCGTTGGTAGCCACGGAGGTTGGTGGGCACTAGTCTGGCCTTGGCCCTGACTGCAAAGTGGGGGTACACAGCTCTCCCAGTGGCACTTTGTTCTCGCCTTTCTTCTCCATCTTGGTCACTGTAGCGAAAGGACGTTTTCTCTTCCGTGGAACGGAGGCTGAAGAAAGCCAGCGTTTGGGGATCTGAGTTCCTGTCTCAGAGATCAGGTGGTGTTAGGATGCACAAGGGGAGTCAGGTTCCCTGTCCCCCCAAACCCAGGAAGCATGGGAGCCTTGGGGGACCACGGCAGCACTTATTCAAAACCAGACATCTCTCTCCCTCCTTGTAGTCTCATTTTTTCCCATTTTTAAATGTATTTTTACTCAAGGGGAATGACAGGGGAGGGTAAGGAGTGGAGCTTTTCCCCCATATTGGAGGGATTTTCTGGAAAGGACACTCTTGCTCCTCTGGAAGTGGGCAGATCAACCCATGTCCTGGCGTCCCCATCCGGGAGAACCCCTTGGAGCAGCCGAAGGAGCTGAACCTTGGATGGCTCAGGATTCCTTCTGGTTCAGCAAGTTCTTCTGAGGGATGTCAGACCTCCCACTGGCCAGACAGAGCCGGCCTGGCTCCCTCCCCCCATTCCCTCCACTCCCCACCCTGGTTCTTCCCCTCCTCCGCCTGGCACACAACAGGCATCACCAACACCACACAGTTCCCAGAAGGGAACATTCCCAGAAAGAAAAGTCCACATGGTCCATTTCCTATCTCTCTGGGCTCACCTGCCAGTGGCCGTCTCCAGCTTTCCTGTCAACACAAGTCAACCTGGAACTCAAAATATAGGAAACTCCCTAAAAAGGTCTGCGTCAGGGGCGCCTGGGTGGCTCAATCATTAAGCATCTGCCTTCAGCTCGGGGGATCATGACCTGATCAGGTCATGATCCCCGGGTCCTGAGATTAGGCCCCATATTGGGGGAGGGGGGGCTGCTCAGCGGGAAGCTTGCTTCTCCCTCTCCCACTCCCCCTACTTGTGTTCCCTCTCTCCCTGTGTCTCTCTCTATCAAATAAATAAATAAAATCTTTTTTTAAAAGAATACTGTCTGCACAAGATGACCTTTAAAAAGAATACAACGTTAAGCATAAAAATATACACAGACACCAAACTGTGAACAGTGGCTGTTTTTGAGAAGGAAGAGGGTTACCAATGACTTTCACCCTTTAATATATTATATATACGTTTCCACTGTAAGTAAACATTACTTTCCGGATCAGGAAATGAGACAGAGCTATTTTAAAAACAGACGAGAACCAGAAACCCATCTGTTTGACAACTGAGTGGTCTAGAGAGGAGATAGTAAACTACGGCAGGGGGTCCAAATCTGGCCCACCACCTGTTTTTATAAATAAAGCTTTATTAGAACACAGCGGCCCCCATTCTTTTTGTATTGTCTATAGCTGCTTTAGCCCTACAACCTCAGAGATGAGTAGTTGTGACAGAAATTGTATGGCCTACAGAAACAAAAAATACTTACCATTTGGACCCTTCCAAAAAGTCTGCCCTGGTCTAGAAAAACATAACTTTGTGAAGGAAAAGTTAGTGTCCAGTGCCAAGGCAGGAGTCTCTAAGACGTTTACAGGTTGGTAATCTGGACATCACAGAAAACTGGGTCTTTCAGGATTCAGAGGCCATTCAGTCCGTCCTCTGCCTCTTTTCCCCATAGATGATGGTCTCTTCTGCTCCAACCAATCACCCAAGGTGACCAATACCACAATCACTCTCTGTCAACATAAGTCCTTCCTTAAAACTTACCTAAATCTCACAGCCCCAAACCTCCTGCCTCACAGCTCAGACCCTGGGCTCCACCCTGGGCACTTGGTTGGGTCTCGCATTGTTATTGGCTGAGACCTGGATCTTGCTCAACACCCCCTCACGCCTAAAAGACCCCAACCATCGGAAGGGAAGAAGGTACCGTGGACAGCCAGCCTCGTCCCTTCCCTTCCTGGGCTCAGGGATGTGCACAGTGAGGGGCTGACCAGTGGGGTCCGCCACACCAGCGTTAAGAGGGAGCTGATAGCTCTGGAAGCAGTCGTTAGCACTTCTGGAAGAATGATCACTTTCACGCTGTATAAACACCCACCCAGACCCGTTCCATGGGGGTAAATGAAAGCACAAGAGCATCTGGGCTGATTTATCTCAGCCAGAGGAAGCTAGAGAAATTCATTTCCCCCTCTAAACGATCTGCTCTGGGTCCTAAATATTCGATAATTTCCTAGCTGGGAAATGGATTTCCTCCCCTTCCCCATGGCAGGCGTTTTGCATTCTTATGCACATCATCAAGGCGTTAAGGGGCACATTTTAGAGCAGGGTCTGGGCCATAGCTCCTAACCCTTTCCCAGCTCAGCAGGACTTGATAGCACGTCAGGGTCACAGATACCATTTCCCAACCCCCCACGCTCCCTCCACACCCCTGGGTCAGGGCAGCCCCACCCAGTCCCTGAGCCAGACCTGTGGTGCTTGTCCCTCCCCAGCCCACCTGGTCTACCTCCTGATCAGCTCAAGAAGAGGTCTGGCCACCTAGGTCTGGAATTCAGGGAGAGCCCAGAGCTCAGAGCCCCTTAACTGTCCATTTGCTTATCTGTCTTTCCCACTGGGGGATGGGAGGAATGACTTGGAAGGCAAAGCCAGTCTCAGGTTCATTCCTATACCCCCTTGCATCTGTGCCACCCTGGGTGGTCAGTAGTCAGTGAATGAATGAACGGATAAGCGAATAAATGACAAATAAGTAAATAAATAAATAAATAAAAACAGAAAGGTAGATGGATGGCACTTTAAACATTATTCACTTGAGTCCTTACAGGAAGGACTATGGTTTATTTATCTGCCCATCTCAGCGCCTGGAACATCATAAGCAGCCAATAAATGTTCACTGAATTAATGTGTCAGAGAACGAGCCAGGAACACCAGCCTAACCAGACCGGAGGGCTGGGTTTCCTGACCCAACCAAGATCGGAGCCTGCTCAACGGGGACTCTGACCCTTGCGTAGGTCCTCCCCACCCCACCTTCGGGCCCCAGCAGGGGCCTGAAGTCAGAACTCACCGTCTGCTCTGCACGCCCTGGCCAGGGACGGCATTCAGCATCCACGGCTAGAACGAGGGAAACAAGTCGAGGTGTCAACTTTGCTGGATGCAGATGGGAGCCCTGGAGGGCCCTGAGATGCCTACATCTAGATGCTAAACCAAGATCTGCCAAGAGAGTTGGAACCCCAGAAAGAGATTGACACCGCCACCCCCTGCTTGACCAGGTTTTGGAGAAACTACAACTGACGGAGTGCTGGGAGCCTCCCCCACTGCCCCTGTGCGCAGCCCTGACCCCATGGCCTGGTCAATCTTCAGGTCCCCTCACTTTGCCAGTCATGAGTATGAACTGAGATGCTCAGGTGCCAAGGCAGTTTGGACCGCACTTTGCTGCATGGGTGCTATGAACTGGGACATGAGGTTCCTGAAGGCAGGGATCTCGGTCTGTTTCATCCACGGCTGTATGCCCTGGGGTCTAAACAGTGCCCCTAGTCGGTGCCCAATACATGTCGATGGAATATGGGTGGATGAATGAACAGACCCCCTAGCCGGGCCACATCCAGGAGCAGTGATCCCAGGAGCTCCAAGAGGAAGGTCGGGGGGCTGCCTGGGCCCTGAGCCTGGGCTGGACCTTGAGTGGGAACAAAGCCAAGGATCTCCCCCAAAGCTCCAGGGAATGTGTTTGTCTCTCTCCCATCTCAGAATATTTAGCAGAAGGTGACTGCCGTTCACTCACTCTGCCCCAAGTCTGGATGAGACCAGTGGTTCTCATCTCTTGACCTCACGCTAGAATCATCTAGAGAACTTTTCAAATTACCTGCCCCATCCCAGCTCAACTGAATCAATTTCTCAGAGTGGGGGCCCTGGACCCAGCATCTAAATTCTGGAACAGCAGTGTTCACGGTGCGATCCCTGGACCCGTAACATGCGTGTCACCTGGGAACTTGTGAGGAAGGTAAATGCTGGGGCCTTGAGACTTGCGGCGTCTGAAATTCTGGGGGTGCACCCTCGCTGTGTGCTTTAGGAAGCACTGCCGGCAGTGGGGGAGGGGGGGATTGTGATCAGCCCATGAGGGTCATGCTCTAGAAGGGTTTCTCCAAAACCTCTCCAGGGAGAAGATCTCTCACAGGGAGGCCAGCAGACCTAGAATGAGCTTCCAAGAAAGCCAGGAGGCTGAGAGCCTGGGCGTGAGAAAAGACCATTCCTGGGCCATCAACAACACAGTGAACTAATACGCTGGGAGGTAGGCTTTCTGGAATGGGAGACCCAGCAGTCCCTGAAGAGTGGTATTCTTGGATGACTAACATGGTCACAGTCACAGTCCCCAGAGATCGGGGTTCCAGTGACCCTTAAATATCAGTATTCCCAGGACACGAACCTTCTGGGGTATCAACAACCCAGGATCCACAGGAGACCAGCAGGATTGGAACCGCCATCTCCAGGGGTGGGATTCCAGTCTTCTCTTCGGGATCAGGTCGGAAAGGTCATCATTTATTTCCAGATGTTTCTCTCTACTTCCTGTGGGACCCCTTTCCGTATTTCCCATCCCATTTGCCAAATGGAGCCTGTTCCATAGGCCTTTCTTCAGGTCCCTGAGACATGGGGAGAGGGTGGGTCCTATAGGCTCCAAAACGCTTCCTCTCTGCCCCCCATGTTGCTGATGGGCTCCGAGGACTGGGCATTCGCCTGGCAAAGCACAAGTCTCCCTCCTGGTCAGCGCACCTGTTTCATGATGACCAGTCAGAACATTGGTTCTTGGTGGGGAGGGCAGGGATGTGCATCCCAGCTCTGGGTGGGGACGGGGTGGGCAAGGGTGAAGGCACTACAACCTCAGCCCTCCACAGAAAGGCACAGCCTCTAACAGGTGTGACCCACAGGAAGAGGCCAAAGTTGGGGGCAGGGACAAGCAGCAGGGAGCCTGCAGCTGGGCAGGGGGCTAGAGGTGGAGGGCGGTTTACACCCCTGCCAGCTGGGGCAGACCTGGAACTCACCCACCCAGAGGGAGGGCCACCGGGTATCATCTCCTGGGCTCTTGCCCTGGAAGGTGGAATCTTCTAGTTCTGGCTCTATCCTCAGTGCTGTGCGATTCTGGAAACGCTGCTCTCTGGGCTTCAGTGACCACGAAGAACAGAAGGAGACTGGATTGTTTCTTCCAGGCTCATCCATTCCATCAAATCAAGCCAACTGCCTTTATTCAACAGAAGGAATATAAGCATCTTAAAGATGGAACAGTGGAGACCCCGCCAGATGAAGGGACTTGTTCAAGGTCATGGGATGAGTTAGAGACAAAGGGGAGAGCCACAACCCTGGGCTCCTGCCCTCAAGAAAGGCAGCACCATGCAAGGCTCTGGGGTTTGGAGCTCTCTCCAGACCTCTGTGTGACCTGGACCAGTTACTCCCCATCTCTGATCCCCAGTTTCCCAGTGACCCCTTGCCGCTGTCTCATGTAAAGATCAAATGAAATAATGACCACCAACACTTACAGGACACCGACTTCGGCTTGTTGGATACCCTGCCGCAGACCGACTCGTGTCCTCTCCATCAACTCACGACGTCTGTACTCCTGCTGGAGGCCGCGGTTCACAGAGGAGGACAGGGGCTCAACAAAGGCAAATCCCTTGTCCACTGGTTTCAAGTGGTAGAGCCGGGCTTCCACACAGTCCTGCCAACTCTGGATTCCAAGCCCTGTACCTCCTCAAGCCACAGAAAAGAACATCTTGGGCTAGAGCCCAGGTTGCAGAGTTCAGCTGCTCTTCTACCTTCAGCATCAGGGCCAGCCTGGTTCCTTTCACAAGGAAAAGGGTCCCCCCCCCCATTCCTCTCCCACCAAAGCAGACCCTCCTCGCCACCACAGTTAGGAGGAACCAGGTGCCAAAGAGGATCCTGAGCCATTCCGTGTTTCCCTTCGTGGACACCATCCTGTGCCAGGTCCCACAAGAGCCCCTGCCTCTGCAGGCGGGAGCTCACAGACTGGCAGGGGTCTCGCCAGACCTCACAGCCACCCTCCTTAACACGACCAGACAGAGAGCCATCCCCTCCAAGCAACACGGTTTTGCCCAAGCGGGGTCCAGTCCACACCACGCTTATGGACCCACTGTCAGAGAAATGGGGTCCCAGTCCCAACACCACCCCTTAGACAAGCTTCCTGCAACAGCCTAAGCTTCCATGCCTCCATCCAGAAGGGGGTCATCATGACCCATCTCGAATGGCCATCGAGAGATTAAATGAGATATCCACTGGCAGCACCAAGCCCTGTGCAGCCCTGCACCCAGGGACAGCGCATGAGAGCCTGCGGGGTTTCCGAGTCAAGAACAAAGTGAAAGGTGCTGTATTTTTAAATAACCACCTCCACAAAATGCCCAGTTGAGGGCTCTGAAGGGAGGCTGGTGCCTTTAAGACAAGAATCAATCCAGCCCTTGGCCAGGCCAAGAAAAGAATATCAATCCTTGGGCACATTAGAAGCCAGTTGGATGGGGAGCTCAGGGATGTGACGAACGGAGACCAGAGGGACCAGGTCTCGACCCCAGCTCGGTCCCCATGGACTCGTCCCTGCACAGGGTTCGGGAGAGGAACCTAAAGGACCGTCAGACCTGAACGATGACTCCTGGGCCTCTTGCCAAAGAAGCAGCTGGGACGATAGGGCCTTACACACACACACACACACACACACACACACACACACACACCTGCACCCTCACGCACTCACACAGCCATGCCCATGTCCCATGGACAGCTGCCAGTGGAGGGGTGATGGTCCCAACGCAGTGGAGCTCCCCTGATGTTTACGAAACACCTGTTCATGTGCCGGGCCCTGGAGCCGCCGAGGTGAACGGACCCCCAAGGGTCTCACAGTCCAGTCTGAGAGGAGAGGCGCAGAGTAGGGCATCACTGCCCGGGGATGAGGGCTCTCAGAGAAGCCAGCCCGGGCGCTGCAGGAGCCCAGAGGAGGGGCCCAGGCCCTGGGTGAAGAGCCGAGGAGGGGGCAGCCCCTATGCTGGGCACTGAGGTAGGCCTCAGGCAGGGAGCGAGGGAGACGACCCTGTCCGAGGAGCAGTGTGAGCAGGGGCGGGGCGGGAAGGAGCCAGCTGCGTGTGCGGTGACCAGTGGCTGCCCTTCAGCGGCAAAGGGGGACCCCCCCTCACATCCCCTGCCATGTTCTCCTGTGAACAATGAGAAATCGCTAAAGGCACTTTAAGTCATTTGTAGACTTTCTGTCTGGGACGGGTCACAGAGGGGAGAGAGGGCGAGTTGGGCTCCGGGTGGTACCGATCACCCACCCATGCTCCGGGGCTCTGGGGCCTAGCCCTCGGGAAGCCACATGTCCTCTGCGGGGAACCCACATAACACCGCTCTGGACCACCCCCCCACACACACCACTCCTAGCGACTGACTCTTGTCCGCAGGACTTGTGTGTATGAAAGGGAGACTCAGCGAAACCCAACTCCACCCCAGGGCAGCTGGGTGACCCAGAGGCTCTCTCCACCTCGTGACTTTTCTCTCCCGTCAGGTGATTCCTCCTCCCTCCCTTGGCCCTGGCTCCAGAAAGGAGGAAGAAGGGGAGGGAGAGAGCGAAGGAAACGAGACTTCCACAAAACAGGACTGCGCCAAGTGACTACCACGGCCCAGCAGCTCCCCTTCCTTTCTCTGCGGACTTCTAGAAAAATCCTCTCTACCGAACTGGCCGTGGGACCTTGGACAAGTCACATTCCCCCATCTGGGCCTCTGTTTCCCCGCCATGGGGTGCTGTGGTTGGTACAGCTTTGCTTCCGAGAGTCCGCCCGGGGCTGGCCTTCTGAGCAGTACAAGGACCCAGGTCCCTGGCTCCTGGCTTCCTGGGCTGTGTGACCTCAAGCAAGTCCCCAAACCCTCTGGGCTCCTCAAGCTTCTGCAGAAGGAGGGTGGTCACTCCCCCCAGGCCGAAAGTGGTGGGAGTGCACGGAGACGGGGTGTGCAAGGCACTCCACTCATCCTGGGCACACAGAGGGCCCCCCCCCCAGGACATGCCATGGTGTCTGCCCCAGCTGAGCAGGGGCGGGGGAGAGTGGGGAGGAGGGGGTGGAGCTGCGTTGAAGGAGGGGGAGGCGGAAGGCGCACACAGCCCCCCGCTGTTTGTTCAGCCATTCCGTTTGGAATGAATCTCCTTTTATCCCTGCGAGTGAAGTCTCCGCTCCTCCAAAGTGAGTGTCTACGGTGGCTCGGGCCCCCATTTATCACGCGGCGTTTGATGGAAGATTCCTCCTCGAGGAATTGCACTCGCAGACACTACTCACGCTCGGCCAGGGTCTTTGAAACTGAACAGCAGGTTCTTTAAGGGGACAGGAGAGGCGCGCTGCATCCCAATATGTGGCTTTTGAACACGTCAACACTAATAGAGGTCACCGTTCCAGGGGACGCAGGGCCCTTCCCAAGAATAAATCAGCAGCTGGCACCACTGGCCAACCAACCGTGCTGTTTCGCTCACGGTTCCTTTCTGATGTGCCGGCCCGGGGGGTGGGGGGGGGCTTCCAGGGGTTGGGGGAGGCGGGCGTGTCTGCACGCACTTTGCTGGGCCTGGTGGGGAGACTCCTGTCTGAAGGAGGCCTGGAGCGACCGGTCATCCGTCATCCTGTCCCTTCCGCCCCTGCCAGGTAGGATCTCGGAGTTTCGATGCAGGATACCAGCGAGCTCTACAGGGGGTTTGCCGGGAGTCAGGCGCTGGGTTCGGGGCTCACTGTGCACTGTCTCATCTCATCCTTACGGCTGTCTCGGGAAACTGAGGCCCAGGGACCTTAGCCTTAGGGTCCTTGCCCAAAGTCCCACAGCTAGTAAGGGACTTACCCCAATCCAGTGTCTGACCTTAACCACCCACCGGACTACTGACTAGAAGGGCGTCAGGGTCAAAAATGCAATTAACTGGGATTTCCTGACCCGGAGACACACTGGATGGGGTTCCTCGTGGCCTCTTTTCAGAGAGGAGAGGTAGAAGCCTGGGACCCCCACAACACCAACCGTCGGTCCTGATGCAGCCTCCTGGAGAAAGGCTGCTACGGTACGAAGCCCAGAGGCAACTTGGCTCCACGAGTACACCCTGGGCTTTGCAACCAGACAGTCCTGGTTCGAATCCCTGCTCTGCCATGTCCTAGCTATGCAGCCTTGGGCAAGTGACTTGACCTCTCTGGGCCTCCATTTAAAAACACAGCCCCTCCAGCGCGGCGTCTACACAGTCAGGGGAAGGGGGCTCCTGTCTGTGTGACAGTCGCCCCCCCCCACCACATTGTCCCAGGCTCCCCTGACTTTTTCCCCAACTCCTCCCTGGCTGCCAGAAAGCGGGTTACAGAGGGGCTTGGCCCCATGCTGGTCCTGCCCCATTGAAAACCCTTAGCAAATGCTCCCGTGGATGATGTTTGATGTTTCTGTCGTTTCTGATTGCTTTATCAATAGTGCCGCTTACGTGAGTTCCATGACTTATCGGCTTCTGCCCCCCACCTCCCTGTGTGGCCCTGGGCGACTCATTCATCCTCCCGGGTCACAGAACACGGCAGCCGGTGGGAGGAGGTGCGAGGGACCTCAGCGATCATTCATCCAGGCCTCTCGCTGTATCTGTAAGAATCACAGCAACGACCCAAACCACCGCCAAGCCCGTGGTAGACCAGTACACCGGCGGCCCCCAGCGATCACGGCTCCTGGTGCTCCTGCCTTATTTTCCTATCCCTCCTGACCCGACTCTGGGTTAGGCCATGTGCCTCGCTTTGGCCAGCAGAACACGAGCAAAGATGAGAGAGAAGAAGCTCTATAGATCCTTGCAATTTGGGGCTTTTTGTCTTGGGACACCCCCTCTCAGAAGGCTACCTTGATGCGCCTAGGCTGAAAGGAAGCCCGGACTACCAAGAAGAAACTAGAAGCCCCAGCAAGGAACCCCAGCTGAGCTCCCAGCCCGCAGCCAGGGTGTGAGTGAAACCATCCCGGACGTCCCAGCCAGCCAAGCCCACCACCGTGTGAGCGACCCAGACAGCAACAGCGACCAGCTCAGCTCAGTTTGCCTGGGACCCTCCTAGTTTCAGCCCAGAGAAGTCCCACTACCAGAAACATGTCCCCTGCTGTGGTCACCCTGCCAGAAACAGATGGAGCAGAAAAACCCATCTGTCAGTTCATGGGGTCAAGCGAGATAGTCAACAATTGGTTTTAATCTCTAAATGGGGCATGTTCCGTGAAGAAGCAACCGATAACCAAAGCAGGTCCCTCCTATGTGCCAAATCCCTGATATAAGTTCAACCTCTGGTACAAGCTCTAATCTTCATGACAATCCTTTTGAGATGGGTTTTGGTTTGTTTGTTGTTGTTTTTGTTTTTGTTTTTTGAGCTTATTTATTTATGCATGCAATCTCTCTGCCCAGTGTAGGGCTCGAATTCAAGACCCCGAGGTCAGGAGTCACACATTCTTTAGACTGAGCCAGGCTTGGGATGGGTTTGTACTCAGTGCAGAAAGAGCCTGAAGCTCAGGTCAAGTGTTTCAAGGTCAGGGGTTAAGAAAGTCAGGGGAGTAAAGAATCCTGTGACAAATAACACTGCAAAGAATTTTTTTTTTAAAGAAAAGAGAAGGGCAGGTGCCTGGGTGGCTCAGTTGGTTGAGCGACTGCCTTCGGCTCTGGTCACGGTCCCGGGATCAAGTCCCACACGGGGCTCCGTGCTCTGCGGGGAGTCTGCTTCTCCCTCTGACCTTCCCCTCCCCATGCCCGCTCTCTCTCTCTCTCTCTCTCTCTCATTTTTTCTCTCTCAAATAAGTAACTAAAATCTCCAGAAAAAGAAAAGAAGGGAAAAGAGAAGAGAGAAGAGGGGAGGCGAGAAAGAAGACAAGAGGGAAGAAAGAGCGGAAGAGCTAGGGCTCAAACCTCAGCCTAAGTCTAGCACGTACGCCACAGCTGTCACCACAAAAGCCCTGGGGGGTTTTGCCACCACCTAGCCAACAGGAAGGCAGAGTTCAGGAAGATAGAACTTCCCCAAAGCCCCACCGCAAGGGAGTCCACGGCTACCTGGGACACTCTAAGTTTAATCACACGCTCACCTGCATCGGGGATACCTACTGTCACGTTAATGCTGTGTAACAAACCATCCCCAAACTCAGTGGCCTGAAACAAGGGTGTGTTTAGCGCATGAGCCTGTAGGTCAGTCAAGCGGCTGGCTGGGCTCCTGTGTCTGAGGTCGGCTGGCGAGATCGGCTGAGCAAGCAGGCCAGTGCAGATCCCTCCCTGCATGTCTTTATCCTCTGGAGGGCTAGCCCAGGGGACAGGGGTGGGGGGGATATGCTTTTGTGACAAAGGCAGAAGCAAGGGAGCCACGTGCAAGATGCAGACTTGGAACCGGAGTGGTGCTGCCCCCCTTTGGCCAAGGCAGATCACAAAGCCCGAGAGGGGACAAGGGAGGGCATTTGCAGACTCCACCTTTGGGGACAGCTGCAAGGTCTCATTGCCAAGGGCGGAGGTACAAGGAAGTCTGAAAACATCGGAGTTGTTAATGATTTATCACAACAGAGTCTTTACCAAGTTTCAGGCAATGTGCTGAATATTTTATACTTGTTGTTTATTTCTCGAACCATTCCTATCATTCGGCCCTATTTTCAGGCCCCAGGATCCAGTTAGGGAAGCTGTTATGTGAAAATGAAGCGACCGGCCCAAGGTCACACAGCAAATAAGTGGCAGAGCCAGAATTCAAGGCCAGGTCTGTTTCGCTCGCAGGTCCATGACCTTACCCACTGAGCCACGCCGGCGGGCCAGCTTCCGGCCACCAGGTCCAGCCCTGATATTCCAGAGGACAAGAGGCTGGGATCCCGGGAGCCTCTCTTCGGAGCCAGAGCCAGTTTCTTCCCCAGCCAGAAGCTTCTGCTGATGCAGCAGGAAGTCCTGCTCACAGAGATGAAAGCCCCTTTGCCAGGCGAGGAGCTCTGCTGACAAAGGACCGGCTTCCTTTAGAGTCAGGCCTCCAGGAGGGGAACAGGTGTGAGATGAGGGAAGCAGGCCAGGCTGGGGAGCCCACGGGATTCACCTGCATGCAGGACGGTGGGCAGCCCAAGCCAGCCTGGGGTTTAGAAGGATGATCTAGACCAGCTGCTTCTGGTACAGGTGGGGAAACTGAGGCCCGCAGGAGTACAGAGACTTAAGAACACATAGCTGGCTGAGGGCTGACTGGACACGGGGTACTCTCCCCACGTGCTGGTCACCAGCTCACCCTGGAGTTGTTGAGGCTTCCTTACAGGCTCCTGCTGAGAAGGGGGCCCAGCCATGCCAGGGGTCTGCTGCCACAGCCCCACATCTCCAGGGCAAGTCAGGTTTTGGGGCGTTCGGGGCCCGCTGAGCAATTTCTGTGTCTTTTCTTCAAGGAGATTCAGCCGAACACGGTGCTGATCAGCAAACACCATTTATTACCTCTGCCGCTCCTGGAGCTCCGTTCTCCGAGACAGATAATGCCCCTTATCTCAGCCTGGAGAGCCGGGTGGGGGGAGGCCCAGAATGACGATCCCTGCTTTAGCGATAAGGATTTGCCAACGCCAGCCCCCGCAGCCTTGAGCAAACACCGCGCCAGGGTACGCGTGGCATTTGCATAGGGAATCTTACAAAGTGCGGCTGGGGGTGGCTCTGCGGAGCCCCCGGCGGCGTAGAGGACACAGAGGACACACGCCACGGATGCCACGCAGTCCAGGCCTCGCCTCTGCCTCTGACTCCACAAGCGACCTTGAGCGAGGCAGGTGACTTCCCTGGGGTTCCTTTACCCCATCTGCTCAAGAAGGGTATGGTTGAGATTAGGGGTTTTCAAAGTGCAATCCTTGGGACCCCCAAAGCTCCCTGGAAGGGGCTTCAGGGGCATTGCTAATGGGAAGGAAGAGAAAGTGGGATCCTAGCCTGCCCCCAGACCACTCGCTTTTATCTGCATGATGTGCTGGAGTTCAAGTCTGATGTCATTTCTACAAAGACTCTCATGACTTCCCAGGAGTCTGTTGAAAGCCTGGACTAGAGGAGCTGTGACGCTCCCTCTGGGAGACTAAGGGGGTGAAGGCGGGGGACGGGCAGATGGGTTCGAACGCCACACGATGGGGAGGAGATCCGGACAGAGGGAGGACGTGGCCCCACCTGGCGGATTCTCTCACATCCCCCCACTTTACCTCCTTCCAACCCAGTGCCTCCCCCTGGCTTCCCCCCGAGAAAAATCCATTACCTGACTCCCACTGGGAAGTCTGGCCCAGCCACAGGGAGGATGGGGATGCGGGGGAGGGGAGCAGACCCAGAAGGCTGAGCCGCAGGGACAGGGAGTCAGCACCAGCCAATGGACAGGGGCAGCAGGAAAGAGCTCCAGCTGCCAACCTGGTCCCCTCTCTTCCCAGCTGTGTGATCCGGGGCACACGCCTTCACCTCTCTGAGCCTGTAGTGGGGGGCTGGGGAAGTACCGTGCCTCCCTGTAGAATTATGAGGACCAGATAAGATGTTAAAATACTGAGCTCAGAGCCTGGAACAGAACAGGCGCACAGGAAGAGAGACACAAAATGACAGAAGCCCGGCCATGATCTCTGCCTCCAGACCATTGGCAGAGCAGGGTCCCCCCTCGGTGCCCCAGGGAATGTCAAGGTGAGGCAGAGATGGAAGTAGCAGACACTTCTTCGGTGTCTCCGCAAATCCTCCAGATGCCCCACCTTCCTCCGGCCCTCTCCAGCCACTGCTGCTTCCAGCAGGTTCATGCGGGGGCCACGTCCCAGCGCGGAGACACTGACCCCTCACTTCTGTGAAGCTGCAGCAGGGCTCACAGGCATGGTCAGAAGTGGGAGGGAGCTTACCCCCCTCGGAGTAGAGTCCAGCACAGTAAATGCTCAATACATTTTTTAGCTGGTTTTTTGTTGTGGGGTTTTGGAGGGTTTTTTGGCTTGGTTTTGTTTTGTTTTGTTTTGTTTTGTTTTGTTTTGTTTTTGTAAGAGATGGGGAGGGGCAGAGGCACACAGAGAGAGAATCTTGAGCAAGCTCCATGCCCAGCGCAAAGCCCAACCGGGGGTCTCGATCTCACAACCCTGAGATCATGACCTGAGCTGAAATCAAGAGTCAGACGCTTCACTGGCTGAGCCACCCACGCGCCACCGCCCCTCGTGTTCGCTGTCCTTATTTGGGGTTCTACCCAAGGCTCCCCCGCTCCACAGTCCTCCTTCGTGCACCAGCACCTGCCCAAACCCCTCATCGTGTCCGGGCAATGGCGCTCATTGCCTGGGCTTCTGACAGAAGGCAAAGATGTGGAAGAAAAAGCAGAGGGTATCAAAGCAAGGATTCGTACCCGAGACCAGCCAAGGCATCTCTGAGCTAAGCTTGGGAGTATCAGAGAGGACAGGAAGACACTTAGATTCTGCTGGATCCCCCACCAAAGTATGGGGGTCTAAGAACAGAGAAGGCCCGTGCTGCCCCTTTCGGGGAGGCAAGGAGACTCCGAGTTCCCTACATCGACACAGAATGAGAGCAGAAGAAATGCCTGCCCGCAGGGTCCAGGCAGAAAACCTGAGCTTGCTATCTCTTAGGCAACCTCTTCTCAGAAGGAGAGCATTCCCCGCCCATAAAGGCCAGGAGAGCCTGTAGGATCAGGAATGGGGGGCAGAGGAGCACCTGGCTGGCTCAGTCAGTAGAACATGTGACTCTTGATCTCAGCGTTGTGGGTTTGAGTCCCAGGCTGGGTGTACAGAGGACTTAAACATAAAATCTTAAAATAAAATAAATCTTTAAAATCTTAAAATAAAAATAAAATCTTTAAAAAAAATTAAAAAGGAAAGCAGAACGGGGAAGGGAAAGGCAGTGACTAGACAGATCATGAACTAACAACCATACAAGAAGACAAACAACCCACGGAAGGAAAGGGGTGGGGGGGGGAGAGATGGGGAGCCTGAGCCAACAGAGATTAGGTTTCTGCCCCTGGTTGGATGGGAACTTGAAATCGAAATTTAAGCTCACTTTGAGAACAATAAAGAAGGTTGAGTTTTTTTCACGCTGCCGTTGGTGGACAAGATGCCTCCAAACAAAAATGAACAGGCGTAAAAATCTGAGATTCTGGTGTCGCGGGGTCTCCCCCGCCCCAGGAAACAGCATTATCGGAGAGGCCCGTCTCCCATCATGCAAGGGATGTGTCCCTGGAAGTGCAATGGCTGAAGTCAAAAGGGACTAACCGTTCCAGGGTCTTAGCTATAGACACTCTCTTCCAGAAAGCTTGGACCAGCTGCTACCCCCGCCCCCAGCCAGGGACAAACAGCCCGCCTCACTCCTCACTCCGCATCTTCAAGGGACATTGTTTTGTCCACCTATGCCAATCTGATGGGCCAAAGACTAACTGGGCCATTGTCTCCATCTGCATTCTCTGGTTAGTAGAGTGAGGGTCTCCCCAATCCCAGGCGCTTTGGGAAAGCCAGAGAGATCGGGTTACACGAACCTTGTTAAACACGAGTGTGTGCACAGGATTTCTGACATAAGACACCCTGGGAACACTCCCTCCCCCCGCAGAGAGCACCATCCCGTCACTGGGCTACTCTGATCCTCAGTTTCCGAATCCATGAAGTGGGGAGAATGACATGTGTCCCGTAGGAAGGACGTAGTGGGTGTGTATGTGTAGTCTACGTCCTTGGTTTTCTCTTTTCTCATCCCTCTCCCGCCCATTGGCCTAATATCCTGGCAACGTGGTTTGGTCGAGGGAGAGTTTGACTGGCTTAGACCGATCAATGTCTTCCATCTCCCTGGGAGAATGATTGGTGCAGGAGTGAGCACAGGACCCAAGTGCCCACAAGCCCAATTCTAGGACTTGGATTGAGCTGGTAGGTGACATAGCCTCTTGTCTACTGACAGATGTAAAGGAAGAAGTTGCTGGCAGCCGTCCCAGAGGCTGAGGGACAGGTTTGAGGTAAATGATGAGACACCAAGCACTTGGAGCCAAGAAAGGGATAAAGGGAAAATGCATTGGTCCTATGCCTACCAATCAGTGTGTAGAGGCTGGATCAAACCTTGCCTGAAACAGGCCCTGACTCATTTTGAGTTCTGTAAGCCAATAAATTCCCTTTATTATTTAAGCTCACTCGCAATGCAAATTACAGTATTGAAGATGTGCATTCCTGCAGGGAAAGTGCCTGGTTTGGCTCACAGAGGGCACTCAGGAGACCCCTGCCTCCTGAACAGAAAGAAGCTTGTACACAGAGGCACAGAACAGATCCATGGGGTTTCAATCAGCTCCACCTCCCTGAGGGCGGTAACACCTACCTTCTCAGGCTGTTGTGAGAATTAAAATAAAATCCACAGAAACACTTGAAAGCCCCAGTCCATCGTAAATACTTAACAAACTATTATTATTTATTAACGGTATTATTTTAACAGCAATGTTCATTACTACCTGTCTCCCAGGCTTGGCAGTGAGATCCTTGGGCATCAGGCCAAGTCTGTGTTGCCCTGTGTGTCTATTACAGCAACCTGAATCACGGCAGGCTTGTTGGTTGCACGTTGCATGTTGCCTCCTTGGACCTGGAGGCAAGTTCCCCAAAAGCAGGGCTGGGACCCACCTCTGCGCCCTGCAGGGGGTGGGTAGGTAAGCCGTGTGTCCCAAATCCCTTGTTGATGCATCAGTGAATCATCAGGCCTGAGTCTAAGAATTACAACACCTACGAGTAAGTCATGACTATTCTCCTCTTTGGACAGACCGGGACCCACATGGTGATGGGGAGGTCGAAGGCTCCAGAGCCATAGGGGCCGTGGGAGAACCAGCATTTGAACTTGGGTCTGTAGGACCCCAGAGCCCATAAGCTGGCATTCCTGTTGGTGAAAAGTACCGATGAGCCAGTGCCACACCCAGTGGGTAAAGTGGCAAAGGCAGACCCAGAGCCGACGGGACGGTGGTTTAGAGTCACATATTAACAGAGCATTCGTCAATACTGTTGGTGGTGGCTTCTACATAATATTAGATGGTTGCTTCAGCTTATGAAAAAGTGGTAAAGCTGGAGGAAAGCAAATGGCCAGGAGTACGAGCGGAGAAGGGGCTGAGGCAGACGAGAGTCGGGGAGTGAGGGGCCAAGGGCTCTGAGTCTCTCTGGCTCCTGGGAAGCTGGGCAGGACAGCGAGGCGCTTGGGCCTGGGACCCCACTGCTTCCCTTCCAGGCAGCTCATTCACCCCAACTCTTGCACACGCTGTGAACCTGTGGGGGTGGGGGGCGGGTCCTGTCCCTCACAGGCCTTGCTCATGAGTACCTGCGCCAAGACTGCCGGTGTTTGGTTGCCACATTTGTCTCCAAGGCCCAAGATGGGAGATCTGGCTCCCTCGGTAAGGCGGCAGTAGGCCTGCGAGGCCCTGGATACCTGATGTACAGAGGAGGACACTGAGGTTCAGAGAGGATCACAGCCTATCCTGGCCACTCCGCTGGCAGGAGGCAACGTAGACGTTAGAAGGCACTCTGTCCCGGCTGCTGGTCCTTCCTGGGTGACCCCAGACTCTGACCTCCCACTACCAAGAGGGGACCTCGGGCACCACCCCGCATGGGCCTGAGTGTCTGCCAAGGTCAGGAGGGCCCAGGGCTTCCCTGGATGTGGAAACACGAGGCAGGGACACTCTCCTTCTTGGAGCCTGACAGAGGTCATTTACAAGCACTGGGGACATAGGGGACCATCTGCAGACACCCAGCACCTCCAAAAGCAGTTTGACCTTGTGTTCCTTCCTGTCTCGGGCTTCCTGCACCCTGGCCCGTGGAGGCTCCCCCAATGCCCTCCGCCCTCCCAGCACCCCACCCAGCAGCCAGCTCAGCTCCCAGCCAGCCGCGCCGCGCAGGGCACCATCTCACCATCTCCACCCCTCCTAGCCCTATTTCCTCACCTGGAACTGCAGAGACAAAGCAACACGGTCTGTTTTGAGGATGGTTCCTAGTACCAAAAAAATAATAATAATAAAAAAGGGCCGCCAAAGTCTCCGGGTCCCCTCCCCATACCAAACCCAAGCCTGTCTGTCCCTCCCCAGGTGAGGCTCCCGGGACACCCTCACTGCCCCTTCCCAGAACCCAGAATCAGGAATGTCTGTTTCCTGGAGGGTCATTTTCTAGGCATTTTTCCCCACTGTCCCCCCAGGGGCCTAGAGCAGGACCTGACGTGTTCTCAGATCTCCGTGAATAATTGTTGAATGACTGACTGACTGACAGGGAAAACCAGGGTCCAGGGAGATGCCACCTGACACCCCCCTCCCTCAGGAAGAGTTCCCCGACCCTCCACCCAGGCTGAGTTAAAGGCTCCCCACAGAAGCTTCCTTAAAACCCAGAAATGTCCAAGAAAAGGCGTAGGCTCTGGGGTTCAAGCCTCGGCTCTACAGAGACTAGCTGTTTGTCTTCGGGCCAGTGACATGACCTCTCTGCATGGCCATGTCCTCACCTGTAAAATGAAGGTGACCGTGTCTGCTGTGGAGGTCTGTGAGGTGTGACAACCAGGTTCTGCACATAGCCTGGCCCCAGGATCTTTATCCTGAGTGGTTTTTATCAGCAGCCCCGAGTGTCTCACGATATCGTCTTGATGACCTTTCGCCACCTGCCCCTGAACTCACCAACACCTGTAGGGACGCCTGTCAGGTGTTTTCCCAGAAGCCCTGCAGGGGCTTTTCACTGCTGCTGCGAGCCGGCCAGCCAGTATCCGCACCTGCGGGTCTTCCGCGGACACTTGGTGGGCTTAGCCCGCATCTACAGGGAGCTGAGCTGTGTGCGAGTCCATGGCCCCAAGGCTGGTCCTCGGCCAGCGATGCACAGGTCACAGGTCAGGACCAACTCTGAGGTGTAACACACTCCAGAGCCCCTACAGGATCTGGCTGAGGCCACTTTCTGTGGGGCTTTGCCTGAAATCACATGCCTGGATGCCCAGCCCCCCACCCGACCTCACTGCCCCTGCCTTGCTCCAAAATCCTCATCTCCAGCAGCCACCCGAGACAGTGGCGGAGGCCACGCTTCCCTCTACCCCCACGCTCAGCACGGTGTCCAGACACAGGCCGCCTGGGGATGTGAGTAAGTGTCATCGAGAAAAAGATTTAGTGAGTCAGCCAAGGGATGACTTCCGAGAGGGAGCAGCCAAGACTGAGAGCCGGGAGGTCTCCCCCAGACCCCCCAGTCCCCTCCCTTGCCCATGCCGAGAGCCATTTGCAGCCATAAATGTGCAGTGGACCATGTGGTCTTTAGTGCACGGGGCCCTGAGTTGCGTAAACAAGGTTGTAAAATTTCAAGGCCAATCAAGCTGGGATCCCAGGGGAAGCCACCCTGACATCGTAGCTGGGGGAGGGGCTCGCATAGGACGGGTAGGAGGACACTCGTGACAGCACTGAGTCTGGGATGGAAAGAAGGTGACAGGGCCCCAGCGGATGGTTGCTTCTGTTTCGTTTGTAACCATTTGCCCTGAAACGATCGGTTGGAAGCAGGCACACATCTAGACCGTACCACAGTCAAGGGGCTTGGATATTTTGTCTCTTTCGAAGAAAATACATCCTGAGCCGCCCGAGTGGCTCAGTCGGTGAAGCGCCCACCTCTCGATTTCGGCTCAGGTCGTGATCTCAGAGTCCTGGGATCGAGCCCCGCGTTGGGGGCTGCATCAGTGCAGAGTCTGCTGGAGAGTCTCCCTCCCTCAGGCTCCCCCGCCCCCCTAAAATAAATAAATAAATCCTTTTAGGAAAACAGAAAATACATCTTCCTCTGTCCAGGTAAACACGCGACCAACACGGGATCAGAGGTGCCGGGGATACAGCCAATGAGATGACAGCCATGCCCTCCTGGAGCTTACATTCCAGAGGGAGAAAAAACAAGGAAACAGGTCCTGACAGTTTTAGATACTGATCAGCGCTATAAAAACCCATGGTGGGGGCGCCTGGGGTGGGGTGCGGAGTGAGCTAAGTGTCTGACTCTTGGTTTCAGCTCAGGACCTGGTCTCAGGGTCGTGGGATCGAGCCCCGTGTCAGGCTCTGCACTCAGCACGGAACCTGCTTGAGATTCTCTCTCTTTCTAAAATAAAAAATAAACCTTTAAAAAAAGATTTTTTTTTTTTAAAGGGAAGGAAGCCTCCATTAGCTCAGGGGAGCCCGGGGGATGACATCATAACAGTATCCATATGAGAAGGTGGCTTTGGCCACAGTCCGCTGACACAAGGCAGACGGCTCTATCAGAGGTTGCCCTAGGCTTCTCCCCCGCTCAGCCCCCTCCCCGCCTCCTCTCTTCACTGCAGACCCCACAGGTGTTCGCCGATCAGAGTCCTCTCGCCCGGCCTCACCCTCGAGAATTTCTCTCCCAGCTTCCTGACTCCGTACAACATAGGTTAAGGGGGTGAGCTCTGCAGCCACAGCCATGAGCTTAAATCCCAGCTCTGCCACTGATGAGCTGGATGGTCCTGGACCTCGATTCCAGAGCCATAGAACGGCAGTCTGGGCAGCGCCTAGCCGGTGGAGTCACCGGTAGGGGTAAGTGAGGCGGGCGGGCATGCACGGAGTCAGCCCACAGTCCAGGCTGCTCGTCCCGAGGGGGATGCCCGCTACGGGGATCTGGCTGAGACGGGAAGAGAAGGAGCCCCAGCGGCTGGAGGCAGAGAAGGTAGAAAGGCGAGGAAGGGGGTGAGCCGGGGAGGAGGGGCCCTGAGGGCTCAAGGATCAGGCCAAGGACGTACAAGGAACCAAGTGGGGTCACACGACGTATTGAAGACGTGCCGCAGGGGGCCTCAGGAGGACACGCAGGATATGCTCTAGGAGGCTGGAGCGTGTCTGCTGGAAGTTCCCACAATTTGTCCGGGAGGGTGGAGAGGGTTCAGATAGGCCTGGGCCAATCCTACCCTCAGCCGCTGAGGGACAGTGTCACAAAACGGGGCACCCCCCCCCCGGGCCTCACCGGCACCTCCTGCTAACCCGGAAATAACCCGGGCATCCACCCCCAGGGGCTCTGCAAGGACCGAATGAGATCTCGCCTGAGGTCAGCCCTCGCTCAGCAGAAGCTGCTTACCGTGAAGAGTCTGGTTTTCAGATCCAGTGAACCCAGGGCTCCAGATTGTAAGACCCTAAATGTTCACGAGGTGAAGACCGACGGGTCCTAGAATGTCAGCTCTGGGAGGACAGGGATTTGGTCTGTTTTGTTCATGATTGTGTCCACAGGACGGGCAGCCAGGGGTTGGCATAGAGGTGAGGAGTGTGTGTGTCTGTGTGTGTGGGTGATTGTGCATGTGTGTGTTGGATGAATAAGTAAATGAAGGGAAGACTGGACAGGCAGGCTAACCGCTCTGTCCCCTTATGCAAACCAGAAAGAGGATGCTGTCCCTGATTCCGCCCCCCCCCCACACCCCGTCCAGCCCACCTCCTGTGGAGCAGCTCTCCGGAGGTCAGCAACCCCTCCCCAGCAGCTGTCCCTCGATCACCTAGAACCCCACAGCCTCCTTACCCACTCACCCTGCCCTTCCATCTCAAAAACCTCACTTAGAGAAAGAAAAGAAGTTCATTAACCAAATCCAAGGCATTCCACCGCAGGGCTGATCCATTATCACGCACCAAAGAAAGTCTTATCTTAGTCACTTACACAATTAACCACGAGGAGCTCGGCCCCTGCAGACCACAGCTCACCCTCCTCCCCGAGGACAGCTGGCGAGCCAAGCGGGCACAGTGGCAGGGGAATGGCCGGAATGACCGGAGGGAGTCACCCACAGCCCTGGACTGTGGCGGAGCAGGAATCCCCACAGCGGTCAGGTCACACTCGGACACCTCCTCCCCTCCTCACCCAGGACCTGAGTCCAGCCGCACCCGCCTCATTAAGCAGCAGGCACAGGGCCCCGGGAAATGTCTTCATTAGGTAGCCACACTGGCTTGTGTAAATTAATTTGATAAAGATAATGAAGTTCAGCAGAGCAGAGCTGACCGAGAGCAGCTGCCCTGAGGCCTGAGCTCTAGGAATCAGGATATGGGGAGGGGTGAAGGGGTTCGCAGGCAACGCTTCGGGAGGCTCATAGTCCCTCCCCTGCCCACCACCCCCCTTGCATTTCAGCCTCAGAAAGCCTGAAGGACCTTGTCCTAAAAGCTCTCTTGTCCTAAAGGTCTCTGGAAACTAGCTGGGTCTGGATCCTGGCTTTGCTATGTGCTGACCTCTGAAAGCCTCCACTTTCTCAGCTGTAAAATGGGCATGACGATCCCGCCTCTGAGCACTGATATTGAATGAGGTCATACACGTAAGGCATTTCTGCCGAGCCTGGAGTTCATTGCGGGTCCTCCGTAAATAAGAGCCGCTATTCATGTTGCCAAAATAAAAAAATGGAAGCCTCCCCACACTGACCTTGAGTGCGCATTTGGGAAATGTTTCTTTCAGATAAATCATCAGCTCCCGATTTTCATGAGGTGCCTCTCATGCTGGGCTTTCTGTTCCCTTTGGGGTTCAAAGGGTTGAAGAATTTGGTCAAGGTTATGCAGCTGGGAAGTGGTGAATGTAAGATTTGAACTCAAAGCAAAGGGAGGGCCCCTCCACAGATATGTGAGCCAACAGGCTGGCCCTGTTCCTGAGCACACCCGATGCTTCTGCGTTCCCTCTGAGCCGGCTTTGCTTACCAATCCAGGCAGCTACACAGGAAACAAACAACACTGAGCACAGCCTGGCCCCAGGTGGTGTTAGATTGGGGATCAGGAGACCCAAGGCTCGGCTCTGGCACAGCTCTGCAGCAAACTGTCTGGGGCCCCTTAGCCAAGCCACGCCCCTCTCAGAGCCTCCTTCCCCACCTGTAAAAGGCAAGGCAGGCTTTCACCTCTTGACACCTTTTCAGCCCCATTCCTTCCCCGGGTCCTCCTCTGAGCCGCCTGTTCTTTGGTCTGAGGATGCCCGAAATTTCTCCCCGTGTGTTCTGCCTCCCCGCCCAGGGCCATCCCACGGGGGCTGAGAGCCACCCATGCTCCGTCCCCACAGAGAGCAGCAAGAAGGACTGAGTGCAGACAGTGGGGCTTCACGACACTCTGCAAGAGACGGTATCGTGGGGAAGCAGGATCCCGAACACCGAAGTTCTCCTCGGGATGCAAAATCCCCAAGCTGGGGTACGTGATAACCGCCGATCAGCAAAGAAGAATAACAATGATAGTGTGAAGGATTTTTTTTTTTCCTTGCTGTAAATGAGAGAGATGCTTTGGGTGTCTAATTAGCAAAATATTAGGTAATTGGTGTAATCTGGGACTATTCCCTTTTTGACAGCCTCTACTGTGCTAGCCCATTTCAAGCCTGAGCTGCCGGGAATATCAGCTGATAATTGTAATACTGAAAATGAAAAATCAAATCAGAGCCATCGGAGGCTCCCATTAAATTGATTTAGGGATGGAAAAATTAATGGGATTCCCTTGCCTCACCGCCCCCCCCCCACCGTGCCCCTTGGTCTCCGCCTCGCTCTGCCACGTGGAGAGAGGATCGATGTGGCTCTGCCCCTCGGCTTCTGATCAGCCCCCACCTTGTAAGACGGCCAGGAGCCACCCACACCCTCAAAAGCAGCGACGGGGGGCGTTTGGGGAGAGAAGAGAGGAAAGCACCCAGTGCTGCAGCCTCGGACAGAGCTGGTGTATGTTTCCTTGCCTCTCCCAGGAGAACTGAACCTCCGGGATGCGGCACAGATCTGAACAGCCCGTGCTATCTCTAAGTTTGATGAGGCAAGGAAATAGAGTCCGTGTGATGTGTGTCCCATCCGTTCAAGTGACCGAAATCAACTCAAATCAGCTTAAAGCAAAGAGAACCCTTATTGGCTCGTGAAACCGGGAAGTCCAGAGGGAGAGCTTGCCCAGAGACGCCAAGAACCCAAAGGCGTCACCACGCCACCTCCTCTGTCCCTGCCTCACCTCCTTCCGCCCCACTGTGGCTGGGCAAGCTTCACCCTGAGCCCACGTAGGGATGCGGGTGGGGAACAGGACCACAGACAGCTTCCAGGTGACGTTCCCCCCAGCCTAGCCAGCCCAGGAGAAACAGAGCTTCTCTCCCCAGCAGCAGTCTATAAAGCCCGGGGAAGGACCCCGATGGGTCTGTCTAGAGACAGAGGCTTTTCTCCGGTGCAGTCACTATTGTCAGGGGGTGAGACAATGTACCGACCAGGGCTGGGTCCCAACCCACTCCTGTGACTGGAGAACTAGGTATTGTTATGACTGGCACCCCTTCCCCTCCAGGTAAGCAGGTGCGACAGCATCCCAAAAGCTTGCTTTTCCTACTGGAAGAGGCAGGGGGCTTCGGTTATAGGAAATAAGCCACCCCCAAACTCAGCATCTTGACGCTACGCACTTTGCTACAATCTCTCATGATTCTTCCGGTTGCCGGAAGCAGGTGGGTCTTCTGTTGGACAAGACGTGGTCCGGATCTGTGGTTACCTGGGGACACGACCAGGCGGCGCGTCCGAGATGGCTCAGAGGCGTGCGTGGCGCCCGTGGCCGGGACTGTCTCTCAGACCCTGTCTGTCTCCACGGGTGTGTCCCCGTGGTGTCTCCATCAGGGTAGCTGGACTTCTCACGTGGCAACTCGGGGCCCCCAAATGGAGACAAATCCGCACTCAAGAGGAAGCTGAGCAAATTCCACTGCTCAGTGGAGGAAGTGACGAAGAATCTTCACCACCTTTGACCACCACCTCCCGGCCACCACCCCCCACCCCGCACCATCGGAGGGTGGGACAAACAATGGCAGTAGGGACGCCCCTAATGTCTAGGCATCTGTGAATGAGCTCAAGCAGCACTCACGGAGACCCTTCTCAGTGCCAGGTCTGTACCAGCGGCTCGAGTTCCTTCCCTCCAAGGGAGATGCCCCGCCACCCACTCCCTGGGGTCGGCCTGTGACTTGGCCCATGCACCTCTGTTGCTATGGAAACCAAGTCATTCTGGAGGCGCAGGGGCCCTCGGGCTCCCTTCTCAGGAGAAAGTCCCTTGAAACACTGGAAAGAGGAGAGAGCTTCGTCTGGGAGAGAGAGATGCTCCTGGAGCTGCCGAAGTCTGGATTTCTCACTCTCCTTAACCAGGGTAGGAAGGCTCTAGAAATAAACTGGCCTGTATTTGAGTCCAGGACCTCCAAAGACCAGTCACAGGGTCTTGAATGGGTCACCTCAGCTCTCCACACCATCCTTTCCTCATCTAGAAGGGGTCACCAACAACCCACCTTGTAAGGCTCTAAGGAGAAAATGGGCCAACCAGTGAGAGAAGTCTAGCACGGTGCCTGGCACATAGAAGCTGCTGGATCATGCGGCCGCGGCTGAAGGGTTTCCATCACTCCCCCTTGCGGGCACCGCAGTTCAAGGGGCTGCTCCAGGCCCATGAGGACACTCTGCCCTACAGTGTCATCTCCTTTAGCTTCTTTGGTCTCCCTCCACCTCCCCCCCTAAGCATCCCTGGAGAGAGCAAGCCCTAGGCCTTCCCTGGCCTGACCAGCACCCAGAGACCGGCGGCTGTCTGAGCTCCTTCGTCCCAGCCTGTGCGGTTCAGGCCAGCTTGTAGGAGTTGAACAGCCGGTCTCAACATACTTATTTCCTTTTACACACATTGAGTTTTGGGGCCCTTGAATCTCACATCCTGAGAAACATGCAAATGGATGCAAATGATTCCCTGATTATGCAAAGCAGCATGCAAATGCACATCCCTGGATTTGCCAAAGAAAAGGGCCTGGTCACCTCATTTAACAGAAACAACAGGGGAAGAAGATGGCGTCATGTCCATCGTGTCTGAGTTAGGTTCAGGCTGGAAAGATCTCAGGAGACCTTCTGGAATGGCGCTCAGGGGTCTCTGGCCACCTGGGCCACAGGCACCCCAATCCTTACAAGCAGGATCCCCCAGGCTGGGTTTGCCAGCACAGTCTAGCTTCACGGTGGTGCCAGTGTGCAGTTGTTGTTTTGTTTTCCGTTTTAAAGCTGGGCCTTTCAATCACCCTTACCTTCCGAGGGAGGTCAACGGTTTTCATAGAATTTGGGCCGTCTGTGTAAAGATATTAGTTCTTCGTCTTTCTACGTCTACCTCTGAGCCGAGTAGAGAGACCAACAGCACTGGGCTGCAGGGAGTCATCACCATGGTGGGACGGCCGGTATCACACGGGCCCAGCCGTACCTGCAGCAAGGTGACCTTCTCCAGCTGCTCCCGAGGGCAGTGCTCCATGGAGGCCTCCACGGAGACCAGCCAGTTCCCCTGTAGCTGAGCCCCCCGAATTACCCTTCCCCCCAGATGGGGCCCTGGGAGGGGACACTCCCCTTCTGGCCCCGTCCACCTAAAGCCACCTGCTCCCTGCTGGTCAGACCTCATGTCAATGTCATCACTATTCGAAAGAGCTTACACTGGGGGCGCCTGGGGGGCTCCATCGGTTAAGCGTCTGACTCTTGATTTCAGCTCAGGTCATGATCTCAGGTCGTGGGATCAAGCCCCACATCGGGCTCTGCACTGAGCGTGGAGCCTGCTGCAGAGTCTTTCTCTCTCCCTCTCCCTCCTCCCCTTCCCTCCACTCACTCTCTCTGTCTCTAAAAAAAAAAAGTGCTTGCACTGTGTGAGCAGACCCTGGGCTGAGCACTTTACACACATCCTGGGATCAAGGAGTGTTAGTATTACAGCTGGAGAAACGGAGGCCCCTGAGTGAGAGACTCCACATCTGTGAGAGCCTCCAAAAACCAGTTTTCTCTTCCCTACATATTGGACCTGCAGGAACCTCATCTTTTTTTTTTTTTTAAGATTTATTTATTAATTTTCAGAGAGAGCGAAAGAGTGAGCACGCAAGGAAGGGGAGGGGCAGAGGGAAAGAATCTTTTTTTAAAGATTATATTTATGTGAGAGAGAGAGCATGAGAGGGGAGAGGTCAGAGGGAGAAGCAGACTCCCTGCTGAGCAGGGAGCCCAATGTGGGACTCCATCCTTGGACTCCGGCATCATGACCTGAGCTGAAGGCAGTTGCTTAACCAACTGAGCCACCCAGGCGCCCGAGAGGGAGAATCTTAAGCAGACTCCCCGCTAAGCACGGAGTCTGATACGGGGATCGATCCCCGGACCCTGAGAACATGACCTGAGCCAAAAGCAAGAGTCAGACACTTAACCCACTGAGCAGCCCAGACACCCCGTGGAACCTCATCTTTTCAGAACTCTGTTCCCGTGAGGCTGGGCGCTCAGCTCCAGGAAGCCAGGGACCGTGTCCACGCATTCGCTGCACAGGCCCCAGGGCTCCACCCCCTGCCCTGGGAAGCCGGCACCCAGCCGCCAGCAGCAGACACTTGCTGAAGGACCACTGGCTCAAACTAAAGCACATTTTCTGCGAACGTCCATGGTCTGTTTTCTGGACTCACTAAATGGCCCACGATGAGATGCCCATTTCTCAGTACAGTGTGTATGGCCCTTTGCTACTATTTTCCAAAAAAGCTTGATGAGCAGTATTGGTATTTGTGTGCCCTAAGCCAATAGAACAGATAGAAGTTTCTGCACAAATTGTTGGGTTCTCCAAGCCAGCGGAAACAGCTATGCGTCTCTAAAGAAGGTACAAAAGACTTCTTCTCTGCATGCCTGGGCCATTTACGACTCTGAAGAGGAGCATCTCGGATCCAGACACCATGGGCCAGGAGCTGCTCTAATTTTTTATACGAATTAACTCCTTTCATCCTCAAAACAGCCCATTCACACAATGCTTTTAATATCCCCATGTTCCGAAGAGCACACCAAGGCCAAACAGTAGCTTGCAGGATCAACATACGTGCCCCTGCTTTCACACAGCATCCTCAGGGGACAGAGTGGAGGGGCAGGGCCAGGAAACGGGCCCCGATCTACCACTGAGGATGGGGGGCAGATAGTGCAGGGTCAAGGGTATGGGCATTGAGGCTGTTATCCTGGGGTCCTCTTCTGTGTTGTGTGACCCTTGGCACGTGACTTCCCCTCCCCGAGCCTCGGTTTCCTTGTCTGTAAAGCGAAGGTAATAAAGAAGCCCTCTGGGCAAGGTTGTGATGATTCACTGGGGTCACGGGTACAAAGCAGTTGACACGGGGCCCTGACCCAATAGAGGGATTAGTACGCTTGGACTAGTACCAGCCAGGACTTCAGCTCCCGGAGGCGCAGGGACCCGTGGATCCCATGCAAACCAGTGGCAGAGCCAAAACTCGAACCACGTCTCCCAATTCCAGGCCCAGAGCCCTCTCCACCATGCTCCCCGGCGCACCTGGCGGGGCTGGCTTGCAGGTGCACCAGGCACCTGTAAGCACCTGTTCCCTGCGGAGGGGGAGCCAGCTGTCTGCTTCCAGGAGAGAGCCTGTAATGGCCACACTTCTCACCAGGAAAGGTTTGTGGTTTCTGTTGATATGAAAAGATGACAAGAAATAGCTCGGGTAATTATATTAATTTTCCTCAATTTACACATTCTTGCTATTTGCCATTTCCCCAGGAATGTGTAAATGAGGAGTTTGAGTGGTTCAGCAGCGCTGTAATTAGGTCGGCATTGTTTTAAAAAGTTTCTGTTGTGTGCCTCATTATTAGGTCTCTTCACGGTGGAGGGTCCTGTCTCCCCTCTTGGACTGGGAGCTCGCCAAGGGCAAAGGACTTATCTCCCACTTCAGCCTGGGAGTCTCCACCATCTGACTGGGGAGCCCTCTGAAGACAGGAATGTATCTCTCCAATCAGACCACAGTCTCTAGGCAGACACTATGTCTTCTCCATCAGACTGTGAGCGGAGGGCTGGGTCTCCCCCATCAGATTTGGAACGTCACAGGTTAGTGGCTCTGTCTCACCCATCAGACTAGCACGCCCAGTGCTATTAATACCCCATGGTGTGTCGCAGAAGCTCAGGTTCTATCCCGTGTGACCACCATCCATGTGAACACACATGCACAAGCTTTGCAATCCAAAGAAAGCAGGTATCAGGCCCACAGAAGACAGGCTGTGGAGGCTGCGACCACCACAGAACAGGGACACAGGTCCTTGTCCTGTAATTGTGTGTATCGGTTTTCACAGGATTGGGGGCCAGACGGCAGTCACACAAATCCTGTGGGTGGCAGAAGGACTAGTCCTTCTTGCCCTTGGACAGGGCAAAAAGCCTGTCCCCAGAAGCCTGACAATTGACCTGGCCCCAGGGAGGGACAGCTGGGTTCTCCTATTGGGTCCAGGGTTTGGAAACAAGCCAGGCCAGCCTGTCCCTTCCAGAACTGGAGCTCCCTTCGAGTTGCAGACCCCACCCCCGCCATCTGCAACCCCCCCACCCAAAGTTCATGTGTGGAAGCCCTAACACCCCCCCACCAGCCGCTGTGAAGGTATTTGGACGTTGGGCCTTTGAGGGGTGATGAGGTCATGAGGGGGAACCCTGTGATGGGATCCGTGCCCTTGGAAGAAAGGAAAGATAGACCAGAGCTTCCTCTCTCTCCCTTAGGGGAGGACACGGCAAGAAACTAAGCACCTGCAAGCCAGGAGGAGGGCTCTCACCAGACGCCAAATCAGCCACCACCTTGATTTTGGACTCCCCCGCTTGCAGACCTGGGAGAAACAAATCGTAATTTGTTACAGCAGCCTGAGCGGGCTGAGACAGGGAGTACAGCCTAGAACAGAAAACCAGCGTTGAGTTATAAATGTCATGTTTTTCTGTCCGAGCATGACTCTATCCCCTCGAAGCCTGGCTTTGCTGGAGAAGAAAACATTTTTTTTTTAAGATTTTATTTATTTATTCGACAGACAGAGATCACAAGTAGGCAGAGAGAGAGGGGAGGGGGAAGCAGGCTCCCCGCTGAGCAGAGAGCCGGATGCGGGCCTCAATTCCAGGACCCTGAGATCATGATCTGAGCCGAAGGCAGAGGCTTTAACCCACTGAGCCACCCAGGTGCACCAGAAGAAGACATTTTAAAGTCCTAAAAGCCAGCTCCCCCGTGTTCCCTTCTGGCAGTGCACGATGGCCCGGGAGCCACAGGGACTCTCTCTTTGGCTGAGCCAGGAGGCAGACTAGAGCGCCAGGAGCTAGTGCTTCTCGATGAAGCCCCCACTGGGGACATCCTGACGGCAGCTGAGGGACACGGAGCCGTGTCCTCACCCTGTAGCTGGGGTGACTCAGAGGCATGCCCTGTACTGTCTCTCCCCTCCACAGGTGGCCCACACACAGCATGCCCTGTTCTGGCTCCCTTCGCTTCCCTGTCCCACACACATTCCCTCCTGCCAGGCCCTGGCCTCACCTCCCTAATAAATGATTTGAATCAAAATCCTTGTCTTCAGATCGGCTTCTGGGGGAACACAGGCCAAGCCGCTTCCTTTTACGAAGCAAGAGTGTCTGAGCACAGAGATGTCTGTGGGCTGCTGAGCCCCTCTCCCAGGCAAGAAATCCCAGTTTCCGCAGTGAGTGGGAAACAGGACAGACTTGAGGGGACAGGCCTGAGGACTCCCGGGGCTCCTGGGCCGGAAAATGGCACCCCCACCCCACACCTGAAGCCCTCACCAGTCCAGGAGAAAGTCGGGAAGCCTGAAGCGGGCAGAGCACTATGGGCAGGGTGCGGTGTTCCCTGCATGGCCCCCAGGGAGGGAGAGCGGGGCAGAGGAGGGCTGGGCCTGCGGGTCTGAGATGCCCTCGCTGGTGAGAGTTCTGGGGCTTGGGCGCGTGGGAGGGCGGCAGGAGGGCGCGGCGACTGGGCTCCCCACAGGTGGAGGGCGAGCCACCTGCCCTCAGCCCGAGAGTCCCCATGGGCAGCTGTGCAGAATCCCAGCTGGAAGGTGGGTCAGGAGCACCTGCCTCCTCTCCACAGGTCCCCACTGTGCCTGCTTATCTGGGCGAAGAAAAGGTGCTTTTCCCTCTCCGGCAAGGAGCAGGGGACAAAGGCACAGAGCCCACCTCGGCCTCGGACCACACCCAGGCCCCCGCTGCTCCCAAAGTCAGTTCTGGCACCAGAGCCAGAAGATGGCTCCCTCCTCCTTCTAACACTCTCCACTCGGCTTCCAGGACGTTAAGCCCCGGGCTCCTCTGCTCCCTGGAGATCTGGCCCGGCTCACTCCTCTCTCTCACCTGGACTCTCCCCCTCCAGCTCCAAACTCATAGTCACTGTCGTGTCTGCAGGAAATGATGGCAACTCGGTATAACACGCCCCAAACCCAATTCCCAATCTCCCCCACCTCCTGCCCCAGGAAACGGCAACTCTGTCCTTCTAGCCTCTTAGGGCCAGACACCTGGGGTCAACCTTGACTCCCCTTCTCTACTTCCTGCCCACCCATCCGCAAAACCTATGGACCCTGGCGTCAGAATCCAGCACACCCGCCGTGACCGCCTGGGCCCCGCCAGCCGCAGCGTGCCCCAGGATATTACAACGGCTTCCTCGGTGGTCTTTTGGCTCCCACAATTCTACCCTTGCCCCCTGCAGATTAGCCTCCACTTAGCAGCCAAAAGAATTGTTGGGTGGTGTCACTCTTCTGCTCAAAATCTCCCGACGACCTCCCATGTCACCAAGGAAAAGACAAAGTCCCTCTGAGACCCAACCCCAGAACACATGACCATCCCCCACTCCCGCAACCCCAGTTCCTGCCTCGGCACCTCGCACATGCTGTTCCCTCTGTCCAGAACATTCTACGGCCTGATGTCTGCTCCTCCTTCAGGTCTTGGCTCAGAGGTCCCCAGACACCACGCTCCACATCTTCAGCCCCCTCCATGACATTTTTCCCTTCAGTCCCCATGTTCCCTCTCCAGAGCACAGTCTACCTGGGCACAAAGCAGGCTTTCCATAAATGCCGAAAGAATAGCGCTCAGTTCCCATGGCCTAGACTGTTCTTCTGTCCTTAGACACAGAGAAGTTAAGGTGTTTTTGCCTGACATCACACGGCCAGTAAGTGGGGACAGTATACTGGGAACTCTGGTCCATCTTTCTCCGAAGTTTTGCTTTTGGAGGCGGAGTGGCCTGGGTGGGAAGAGTCTGGCCCTGATGCTTCCTCAAGGAGTTACTTGAGTGAATGAGCCCTGGGTCCCCCACCTGCAGAACGAGGGGAGCACGGCAGGGGAGCAGCCGTGGGGATGAATGATCCCGCCCAAAGTGCCACGGTTACTGATTCTCTAATCAATACCTAAAGCAAAGGCATCCCTCCCATGCCAGGCAGGTCCTCCACACGTTTTCACGTCTCCGGAGCCCTTTCCGACACCCCCTCGCTCTGCTGGCAGAGACTCCGGAGAGGGACCGTTGACAGATATGATAATTTCATGATCGTCACTAAGTCCGCCAGTTTCTCGGTGACAGGTTTCCCGGGTCCCCTTCAGCTGAGCGATCTGTAGGTCTAGGATCTCAGAGAACCGCAGAGTTCCCAGACACCTGTTCCTACACACAAGGGGGAACCTCTTGCCAGGACAGTCTGCCTAAGTCATTTGAAACAGGCTATGAGGAGGTTTGCCACTTGCCTTCAGCAATTCACTGAGGTGTCATCATACCCACTACAGAGATGAGGAGACTGAGGCCTGGTGCTGAAGGGACGCACTGGAAGATACACGACAGGTCTTCTACGGATGCAGACCTGCCAGATCCCAGCCCCCAGGCTCGCTCAGTGCCCCGAGTGGCTGCAACTTCCCGGTGACTGCTCTAGGAAAAGTCTCAACCAGCATTTGATTCAGGGGATCAAGGCACATGAGTTCCTCTCCCACAAGCAGCAGGCAGGACACTGGTGAGTCTCCCTTGGATACTAAAAGGGGAACTGACGTCCGGAGAAGATGGGCACACCGGGAACAGAATGTCCAGGTCCTGAAGGCTCAGCATCCAGGGCTCTGGTACCCCCCCCCCGACTCCCCCCTCCGGACACAGCTCCCTGCTCCTCTCCCAGGGGACCCATGCCAGACTGCTTGCTTATGGAAATAAATCAGCCCCAGCACAGCCCACCTTGGCACAGGCTGTTCCCTCCTGGAGGCCCTTCCCCTTCCTCTGCAGCACCCGTGACCTCCTCCAAGTCCTTAGCCGCTGGCCCTGACGCCTGCCCTCAGCTTGGCTAATAGGGTGTCTGAGGAGAACGGGAGCCCAGGGGGTTGGTGAAAGAGAGGAATGAGGGCGTGGCTTCTCCAGTGGACAGACTAACCAGAGGGTTAGCACCTGGCTGAAGTGGCCTCCCCCACACCCACGGTGGCTCTCCCCCGAGTTCCCAGAGCGCCCATGGAAGCCCATGGAGCTGCCCAGCTGGGTCCCATTGACAGGGCTGCCTCCCACCCCTGCTGATCTCTGCTTCCCCCCCCACCCCCACCACCCGGCGCCGCCGCCAGTGAGCGTGAAAGGGAGGCCCTACAGGTGGGCGGGTGGTGGGTGGACAGACTCGGGGACAGATGCCAGCAAGGTGGGAGGTGGGAGGTTGGAGAAAATACTTCCCTTTTGGGTGGTGGGTATTGACTTTGTCCCCCCACCGCACCCCGGAAGGAAGCTCTAGAAATCTAAGGATGGAGACTGAGCCAGCAGAAGGAAGCCAGGGCCCCAAGCGTCCCTCCCACAGCCTGGGCGCTGCCACCACCGCCTGGAACTCACCCCCTCCTCTCCCAGCCCCCTCCCTGCCTCCCCCCGTCGCCCACAGCAATAGCCCCCGACCCCCATCCTCCCTGAGGTGAAGCCTTTCCGATGTCTTCCCTCCCAGGGAAGCAGGGACAGGTGCCAAGGCTACCTGCCTCCATGCCCCCCCCAGAGCACAGGGGAGGGGGGCAGCCTTCTCCCCAAAAACTATTCAGAAAAGAAGCTTCCGAGCCTCTTCTCGATAAAACAGAACTTTCCGGGATGATGGAAACAGGTCTGTATTGTCCAGGACGGCTGGCACGCAGCTCGTGGCTGGGGCTCTTCGAGACACACTGGAGAAGCACCTGTGGGATCAGGAACCGAATCTGTGACTTCATTTCCTTTTCTTGAATTACAAAAGTAGAAAACGACACGCGGCCACCGGCGAGGGCATCACACAGCTCCTTCGAGGGCCCGCCCGTGCCGCGGGGTGAGGTCTCCCTGGAGCTCCCGCTTCCTGAACAGCCCCGTGGCCAGACAGCTGTCGCTTCCCCATCACATCTCAGAAGACAGAAAGTCAACCCAAGAGCTCACGTTATTCTTGTCTTTTATTCCAGCATCTCCCAGAGCTCCAATATGTACAGACCTCATTTATACACATATTATACACCGTATGTATGTACGTATTTATACATGTCCACACAGCAGCCCACGCACTCGCAGACACTCCCACGCACACGCCCTTCCCGGAGCCCGCTTGGCCGCGTGAGAGGGGCTGGCCTTGCCAGGCAGTCTCGAGGTTTTGTGTTTTTTCTTTTTTTTTCTTTTTTGCTTTTAAAAAGAAGGCCATTTCCTCCAGAGGGATCCTCTCCCCAAACCCAGACTCCTTCCCTGAACACTCTGAAATATTCTTTTTTTAAAAAAAGGATGAAGTTCTCCTCTGCCAAGGTAGTTCCAGGAGATGGAGGCCCATCCCTGCTGTCCCTGGAAGGCGAGTCTACCCCGTCCTGCCGGCAGGGGGGGCCCAGAAGGCAGGAGGGGCCCCCAGCGGCCCAGAGCCCCCTGCAGCCTGTGGCCATGTGCCCGCCCGGCCAAGGGCTATAGCGTCAAGGGCACCTGCCAGATGAGGAGGGCGCTGTCCGTCTCCCCGCACGGGGCCGGCCTCCCGCTGCCCCCCGGGGGGGCGCTGCCGAAGTTACGGTAGCCCTGCCCTCCTGAGATGATGGCCACGGAGCAGATCTCCTTGCGGTGGGCATCGCGGGTGCAGGGCCGGCTGCGCACCCAGACATCAGGGTCGTCGGCCATCTCGTAGATGGAGCCGTCCTCCTCGCTGTGCTCCAGGGCCGAGGCGTCGGCGGGCGTCGGCTCCCGCACGGACAGCAGCGGGCCCGGCAGGTGCGCGGTGGAGCGCAGGCGGTACTGCAGGAGGACGCCCTTCTTGCGGGTCAGCTCTCGGCCCACGTGGCTCGCCGGCGTAGGCGTGGGCTCGGGCGCCGGCCCGTCCAGCTTGTCCTCCTCTGCCTGTGGCCCCTCGGCTTCCTCCTGGTCGCTCCGCAGGATGTCGGGGGCCAAGATGCTGGTAGCCACGGCCAGGAAGGCCACAGGCCCGCAGTGACCGTTGAGCGAGACCATGCCTTTCCCTGGATGAAAGGAACGGGGAGACGAGGCCCGAAGGCTTGATAGGAGGCACCCCACCTCTCTCAGAGAACTTTCTGGCTGGTGGTTATTGTTTTGGAACATTTGTCAGAATGTTCCAGAAGGCCTTGGCTCTGAGGAAGGGCTCTCCCACACTCTAGGGCTACTTGCTGTGCAGGGGTGGGACAGGGAACAGGAGTGACCTTATGAACCACTGGGGGGACTGTCAGTGTGACAGCGCCCGCAGCCCCTGCCTGCGCCAGCCGCACATCCGCGTGCCCTCACTCGAGCCACTGACCTTGCCCGCAGAGCCTTCCCCAGCCACCTGATGCTACACCCCATCCCCTAAAGCCCAATTCGGGCTCCTCCACAGCACATCCTTCTTGACTCTGCCCACAGCCTGCCCAGCTCCCCGGTCTCTGGGCCCCACGGTACCAGAACACCCGCTCTCCTAGCACCTGTCCCCCCACAAGCTGGACCTCGGCCGCCTCCAGCAGATGGTCAGCACTGGGGGACATGGTCTCTGCCTGATGCCTCCCTACCACCCAAGGACCAACACCATGGGGAACCAAATGACCTGTGTGATGAAAACAGGTGACTTTGGGATTTAGGAAGAGGGGATGCTCCTGTTCTGGCTGAGTGGGACCTCCCCAGGGCTTCGCCCTCCCACCCTGCCCACCCCAGCCCTGCAGCTGGAGGAGACCCCTTGCTCTTCACTCTCGGGGCAGAGGCAGAGAGGGGCCCAGGGTTCTGGGTCCTCCTGGATCCCACCCTTGTTCTCCTGGCCCTAGCACCACCGGTCAGGGCAGGCCTCCCGCTGCTCCATAGGAACACATCTGCATGCAGACCCCGTCCCCAGGAGCCTTGTTATGTCGGTCTCTGGAACCTGGACATTTGGAAGCTGCTGTGGTGAGGAATAGGAGGGGCCCAGCCATTAGTCAGGGGCCTCCACCCATCCTGAAGCCACTTGACCCACACACGCTATTGTACCTATTGGCCAGATTAGAAAACTGAGACCCAGAGAGCAGCTAGGAGACCTTGGGGTGGGGTGACATAACTCCACTGTGCCACAGGGCCTCCTGTGATGACAGGGGACACTGGAGAATGGTCCCCACGTCAGAAGAGAGCGTAAACCTCTGGGCACAAGGCTCCCCCTCCCCGGCCATCTGCAGCGGACTGCCGGCCCCTGCCAAGACCAGTTCCAGAGCCTCACCTGTGATCTTGGGGATGCCTTCCAGCCGAGGTACAGGCAACAAGACGATGACACCCTGGTCAGTGCCTACCCAGAGCAGACCCTGGCAGATCAGGAGGCTGGTGACACACAGGTGCTTCTGGCCTGTGGAGAGAGAAGCCAGCATGAGCTGCGCCCCTCCTGAGGGGACGGCAGTGGGTTCTGGGGGCTTCAGGGTGAGACAGGGGCGTGGTCTGGCTGCTCCCGTGAGACAAGCAGGAAGCTGGATGGGGCTGTGGTTAGGACTCAGGCTTGACTGGCTGACCTGGCTGGGGTCCGGCCCTTGCAGCCCCGAGTCTCAGTTTCCACCTGGATACAGTGGGGTTGTGTGATGACGGGAGGGGGTAGCACAGAGCCCAGTGCTGGCCCATGGGGGCGCTCCACGGGGGGCATGGCTTTGAGGGTGAAGGAGATGCAGACGTACAGGGCGGGGGCCACTGCGGATACACAGCAGGATGGGAGGGCTGGCTCCTCGATTTCCAGTGCAGGCTTGCCGTCCTGCTCACATGGGTCCTTCCCCCGGGTGAAGGCCGAGCGCCCCAGCAGCTCCCGGCCCCCCGCCGGTGCTGCGGACGACTCCGCACCAGGAGCGGGCAGACTGCTGATGTCGGTCCACATTAGCTCTTGTCTGGCTCTGCCGCTGCTGCTGTCTCTTCATTTTAGCGAGATGGGTGGTGGCAGGGAGAACGCTGGGGTCCCTCCACTCTTTACGGGGATGCGGGGGTGGCACACGGTGTGGGCTCCAGGGCCCGGTGCTACCACTTCCCAGCTACGCGACCCAGGCTAGTCCCTAAGCCTCTCTCTGCTATTTCCTCAGCAGCACAACAGGACGGTGATGCTCTTCCACAGCCTCGTCCCGAGGATTACATGAGTCAATGAATGAACATAAACCACTGAACCCCATGCCTGGGCCACGGCGTGCACAGACAGGCATCACCGGCCACTACTACTGCTGTCCTGTTGTTAAAAGTTCTGGGCAAGGGGAAGGGGCAGGAGCGAGGGCCTGTTCACAGGAGCGAGCCCTTTCTGAAGGGCTGAATCCTTCTGCCCCCCCACCCCCAGAAGGGGCTCACGCCTCCCCGAAAGGAAATTCACATCCACGCCACGGGATGTGTGAAACAATGCCTAGAGCAGCAGCCACCAAACTGGGTGGGCATCCGCACCCCCGGCTGGGCTCACCGCCCCCGCCCCCGGAGGTGAGCCCCTAACCTGCATTTCCAGCAAGTATGCAGCTGACGCAGCTGCTGCTGGTCCAGGGACCGCACTTGGAGAAACGCTGCTTTGGACCATCTAAAGCACACGTACCCCTGCTCCGGTCTGACGGAAGCCTCGCGACGGCTGGGAGGTGTGCAGGACAGGAGCGGTGTGCCCACTTTCCAGAGGCGGATACTAAGGTCCAAAGCGGTCACCCAGCTGGCGGGCGCAGGGTGGGAGCTGAGCTCCCACGCGCCAGTGACTGTCTACACTGCGGCCGCCTCTCTACTCTTCAGCAAATGACTGCAGTTCCCCACGGGTGGGGGTATGGGCTTTCTCCAAGCAGAATGGGGGGCTCCCCAGGGTTACCATGTTGGGGTTCACATAGCACTGTCCATCACAGTGTGCTCTCCCACCATTGACCCGTTTGCCCAGCACCCCAGAACATCCCAGGGCCTCCTGGGTGCGGGACTGGGCGCCCAGGGCTGCAGGAGCTGCACATAGTTCGGCAGGAGCCACACATAGTTCGGCTTGGGGAGCAAATACTCTAGGACTCTCCCTAGTGATAGAAATTTTACCCACCACGCGGCTCAGTTCTGCAGCCACTAGCCACACGTGGCTAGCAAGCACAGGGAGTGTGGCTGGTGGACGGAGGCACTGAACGTTTCATGACATTCAGTTTTCACTGTAGTAGTGGCTATCGCATTAGCGCTGTCCAGAGAGGGGAAAGGGGAAGTGAAAATGTAAACAAGGAACATAGACACCAGGAAGAGAATTCAAATGGGGGATAGGGCAGGAGTGGGCAGGAGGATTCCCAAGTCTCCTGCCTCACCCTGTCTTCTGCAGTCAAATGCTCTACCACTGAGCTATACCCCCTCACCCTGTCTTCTGGAAGGATGGGGTAGCAGGTGTGGGGGTGTGAGGTCTGGAGGGCAAGGAAGACGCAGCCACGCCAGGTCACAGCTAAGGATTGGGGCACAGCACATGCAAAGGCCCTGGGGCAAGAATGAGTGGGTGGCAGGAGCAGACTATAGCCAGCCCAGCTTGGGGATGGGAGCAAATTCCAGACAGCTAGAGAGCAGGTGGACCAGGGTAAGGACCAGACTGTTCACTCTGAGCAAGGTGAGAAGCTACTGGAAGGTCTGAGCCGAGGAGTGGGTGACCTGGTTTGGAGGAACACTTTAGCCACAGAGTGATGGAGGACAGGAAGGGAGGGAGCAAGCAGACCAGCCAGGCAGAGAAGTCCTAGAAGAAGACGAGAAGCTGGCGCATTCGAGATCCATTCTGAAGCAGATGGACAGACCCACTGACAGACTCGAGTGGGTAGGGAGAGGGGACAGGAATCGAGGTGTTCTGTCTCAAGCAGCTGGGTGCATGGCAGTGGCTCGGACTCAGATCGGGGAGCAGGCCTGGGTGGATTGTCACCTAGATGTGCAGCTTAAGAGGCACATGCAAGTGACGGCAGGCAGTGGGACAGATGCTCCAGGCAACGGGGCCCAAACTCGGAGAGCCCTCTTTGCAGGCCTGAACCAGTGTGGGGCTGAGAACCCAGCCAGAAAAGCCAGGTCGTCTATGGACGGCAAGGGTGATTTCACAAACGGGGCTGGGTGTCTGTGGAGCTGGGACTTGGCCCCACGCCTAGATAGGTTCAGAAGTTGAAGTCACCAAGCCCGCCAAGCAGGCTGCAGGCCAGCGCAGGTGCTCCCCACCTTCCTGGAACCCGCGCAGGCTGCCCACCCTCCCCCCTCCACCAACCTGGTTCCCTGCTGGGCTGGGTCAAGGTCTCTGTGGCCCCATCTCCCTCTCACTGCTGGCTCCCCAGAGGGAAGCCTGGTGAGGGCAGCCACGCACCTGCTGAGCTCACGAGGGAACAAGTACCAGGACAAACGGAGGTGAGCAGGAAAGTGACAAATGACGCGGGTGTTGACGTTACATACTAGATGTGCAAGCTGATGAGCCGCTTTCTTTCTCATCTGTCAGGGAGGATTAGGAACCGACCTCGCCGCGTTTTATGATTATTAGAATTATACATGTGTGTGTAATGCAGACACACAGTGGGCCCAGCTCTGAGCCCAGCAGCGCAATCAATGAAAAGAGGCCGTTGGGATAACGTCTGTGATTATGGAAAGGACCTGGGCTTGTGGCTTATCATCGGCTCCATCAGAGCCATAAACCCACAAAAATAATGAAGCCGAGAGAGCAAACGGGCACATTTTCATCTCGCTGCCTCACCTCCTTCTCCAGGACCCCCTGGGGCCGTGAGCCCCCATGAGAGACCACTCCCCACTGCCCCCATGTCTCCCCAGCCCCCACCGGACAACCGAGACCCAGTCGACACCGAGGAGGGCAGCAGGCGCCGGAACTGAGAAACGACTTCATCTGCAGACCTCGTTCTGAAGCCCTTCCTCTGCCTCGAGGAAAAGAGCAAGACACTCCACAAACAGTCCGAAAGAGAAAAAAAATTCTAATGGTGGATAAATATTTTATCACAGAGACTTAATGCGGTGGTGTTCAACTCACCCAAGCCATCTATCTGCAGACAGACAACTTTAAAAAGCTCAGGCTCCTGGAGAACATTTTATTAATGACCTGTCTAGTTAAGAGGAGGGGGGAGTTTGGGTTCAAAAATGCATTAATACCAGTCGGGTACATGAGTGGAAGAAAGGGGTCGGGGGAAGGAAGCGCGATAAATTTTTAACACGCCCTTAAAAAAATCCACACTTAGAAGAGGAACAAATGTATTACTAATTATGCAATTATTTCATTTGGTGGTATAGGGGAAGAAAAAATACTTAAAAGCCTTTTTTAGAATATCTCTAATAAAGAATTGAAGGTTCCTGTCCTGCTGTCCTCTGGCCGGGGCACGGCATGGGGGGTGCAGAAGCCGCCCTCCCCTGCGGCAGCTCTGGCCCTGCTCCTCTCAGGCTGCAGGGGTTTTGGCCGGGCAGGTGTGGCTGACTAGGAACTGCCAGGCTTGGGGACGGGGGCCCAGGGCAGTAACCCCGGGGGACCACCGGGGAGGCCCTGCACCTGGGGACCTCAGCCTCTATCCCCGATGTGCCAGCCCCAGGGAAGTCTAGTGAGTGAGAAGTGGCTTCTGTCTGCTGGACATAGCAGGTGCAGCGGAAGGACATGGACGGGACCGTGGGGCCGAGCAGCAAGGTGTGGCCCACAGAGCAGGTGTAGGGAGGGCCAGGGATGGCCCCAAGGATGAGGATGGAGATGATGCTGGTGGTGTCACCCACCAGGAATTGGGACTGTAGGGCACTGTCCTTGCACTGCCTCAGATGGAGCCCAACCTCCCTGGGAGGCAGAGACCAGGGATCCCCAGGATTCCCTGTCACTGCCCATCATGGGGCTGGAGGGCTACAGAGCCAACCTGACTCCAGCTCTGGTCTGTCCTATACCCCACAATCGAGCTCTCACTTGGATCTTGGCTCCTCCCTATATAGTTGGGGAAACTGAGGCCCAGGACCGGGAATGCTATACAGTAAGTCTGCAAGGCTGCAATTAAGATGCTGGCTCTGGTCTCCTCGGCAGTGAACCCTGGTCATTTCACCTCCCAGGTCTCCATTTCCTGTCTCGGACATAGTCACGAGGACAGCGGATGCCCTTCCTTCTTAAAGGGGAACAGCCAAGGACGAGGAAGCCCGTGGACAAGCAGATGCATTTGAAGCTGACACAGTAAAGCCACAGCCATGCGGAGGGGCTGCGATCGTGGACCCGCAGCCGGGTCCCCCCGCAAGTCCCACCGATGACCTCCAGCCGTACAACAGATGGATCCTCTCTCTCCCCTCCCCTGCCCCGCAGAGATTAAAAAGGCCCACTTCCTTTGTTGTTCTGCTAGCCTGAAATAATTTAGCTATCAGCGTAAATGGAGATAGTTCTGTGATATAAAGAAATCTTTATTGTAGTTAAAATGGATTTACCTTGTATAATGGCTAAATACTGTGAAATACAATGAAACTGAAGGAAGATGGAACAGGGGAGGGAAGGAAGGAAGGTTGGTTAGGAAGGAATAAGAAAAGAGCAGGACGAGAGCCTTAACCGAGGTCCTACCGAGCCCACACAGCACATCCCAGAAAGCGCATTTATTCTCCTCATGCACCTGCCATGCTCCAAGCCTGGGCAAGGCATCTTCCCACGCCTGAAGGCATTTATCTGGTGCCAGGAACCACCTCTGGTCCCAAAGAGGGACCACAAGCTGCTGGGGGCAGTGAGAGCCACCCGAGCCCTACAGTGGCTAAGCTGGGACTCTGGCCACCTCTGAAACCATCTCTCCCCATTCCCCATGGTAGGACTCTCAGGGGCCTCCCAGCCCTGCCTCTGGCCCGCCGCAGGACCACAGACAAGCCATGTTTTCCTGCTGAGCAAACCACCGCTTCCACATGTGTACGATGAGGACCACCCCTGCTCCGTGGGTTACCGTGAAGTGAGACCCCGTATCTGAAACCTTCGGGCCCAGCTCCATGCAGGGCTGGGCCAGGGTGTGCAGCAGATGGCCGTCACACTCGGTCACTGCCACCACTGATCTTGGGTTTAGCAACCACCCGGCCCCTCACCACCAGTCCAGACTCAGGGACCGCTACTGTGACTGGCTGGGAAGAAGCAGGACCCAGGGTGAATTCTGGGTCCCCTAGCTGGAGTCAGGGACCAGGCCTCTGGTGAGACAGAGGCCCCCAGAGTCCCTTAGGTTCTGCCTAATATGCCTGCCCTCGGCCCGGCCTCATAGGATGGGGAGATCAGTCCCCAGCTCAGCACGTGGTCACCCTGGCCTCCACGTGGCCCATCTGCTGAGTCCTTGTAACAATTAGCTCCCCACCTGCCAGGCCAGCCCCATGTCCTCGCCCCAGGGCCCCCTCAGCTCTCCCAGCTGCTGAACCCGGCCCAGCTTGGACAGGACACAGCCTCTGTATCTTTGCAAACCAGTCTGTCTGGTGGAAGTGGGGCCAAGCACTAAAGCCGGCTGGGGTGGGAAGGGGCCCTGAGCAGGTGTCTGGCCTGGCTCCCTCCAGTGCAGCCAGCGGGCTCTGGGCAGCATCTTGGGCAGCAGATGGCAAGGGGGTTGCCTGGAGCCAATTCCATGGGGGCCTTGGGCCAACACAGGGAGTAGCAGTGTTAGGTGGGCTCCGATCTCCCTCTTCTCCAAGTAACACCAGTGGCTCAGCAGGAGGAAGCAAGGCCCCAAGGGGATGACTTCCAAGCCCTTCACTCTGCTCCTGCCTCCAAACCCCAGCCAGCAAACCAAGACAGTTGCCTTTCTTAGAAGAACCTCTAAAGAAAGAAACCTCCGGTCACCCAGTAGGACTTTTCAGCAGCAGCCCGAATTGGGAGAGTCTGTTGAGCTTGGAACCTCCCTTCCCGCGGGAAGGGAGACGGAAGAGTGATGACAGCAAGAGAGGTCTGGGGACGACAGCCCTGAGTTTGAATCCCGGCCTCGCTGCCTCCTCTCTTGGAGGCCCAGTTTTCAAAGCTGGCCAGACACGGCCATGAGGGTTAACAACCCGGGCTGGCCAGGACGCGGCTCTGCCTGGCCACGGCAGGTGCTCCACAAAGGTCAGCTCCTCCCCTAGCCAGACCCAGGACAGCAGGGCACGAGGCCCAGCAGCAGACTCACCCGGCAGGAGGAAGGTGGTCCGGGTGGCGATGTTGATCTCCTGCAGATGCTCCAGCGTCTCGGTGTGGAAGAGGCGGATGGAGGAGCCAGAGGAGAAGGCCATCCAGACGCCGCTGCCTGCCTTCACCATGTGCGTCACACTCACGGTCTCATCCTGATGTGCCTCGAAGCTTTGCTGGGGCACAGAGAGAAGGGTGTTGTTGCTGGGCTGGACCCGCTGGCTGATCCTCGGGCCGGGGTGGGGGGGCGGGCAAGCTAATTCAGCCTCGGCCTGAACCAGGCTCAGGGCCAGAAGGGACTGTCAGGGGCCCAGCAGCGGTGTGCTGAAGACAAGTGTTTAACAACGGGTAGGGAATCCTGGTTTGTCGTGTTGGCTGATTCCTGTGGTGTAAATACTTCTAAGTGGCCCGTCGCCAGCTCTCCACAGGACACCACTGCACAAGCAGCTAAGAAAGCGACAGTACACAGCCAGCTCTCAGGAGCTGAGGCACCAGGCTCTACCACACCCCCATGACACAAGGGAGAGTCAGCAGAAAGTCAATGCAACAGGACGGGCCAGCTTATGTACATTATCAAGAGTTACCAGTGCAACAAACAGAACGATCCGGGAAGGGAGGTGGGTAGTGGGAGTCAAATCCTAGCCTTTTCCAGCAGGGATGCACAACATAATGTCCAAAAATTGGTAAACCAAAAAACAGCAGGGAATTGGGTTCAAGATGGTGGAGTAACGAGATTCTGAACTCCCTCCTCCCACGGACACGAAAATCTACACCCACTCATGGAATAATTCCCTAGGAAAGGGACCTGAGAACTGAACGAACAGAGCCTCCACGACCAAAGGTAAAAGGACAGCGTCAAGATAAGATGAGAGGCAGAGACACAGACTCCCCAGGGAGAAGCCCCACCATGGCCCGTCACTATTGGGAGGGCTGGCAAAGGTACAGAACTCCCCTGAGGAATGAGAAATTCGAAGTCCAACCTCAGGCACCCCAACCCTTAGATCCTGCCCAGGAAAGACGATTCCCCCAAATGCCAGGTTTTGGAAATCAATGGGGATTCCATCCAGGAACGCTAGAAAACTGAAGGGAACAGAAAACTCACTCTTACAGGGATTGCACAGACTCACTCAAGCTGGAAGCGAGTCAAAAACACCAATTTGAAAAAAGCATACACCTCGGATGAAGAAGATCCATTTACTCACAACCTTAAAGGGTCTGCCAGAGTGGCAGAAAACATCGGGGGCTGTCTCAGTGGGCTGAGGTTGGAGCCATTGGTAGGAGCATCTCAGTCCACCTTACTAACACGGGTACGGGCAGGCACCATTTTGGATTCTCCCTATAACCTGTGAGTGCCAGTGAGTGCACTCCACTGAGAGTCCTCTCCACCAAGGTACTCCAGCAGCCACGGGCACACCCCTAACCAGGCCAGGAGCCAGCCCCACTCATCAATGAGCCACAGCCACAGCCCCCCACAACAGGAGGGCACACACAGCCCACAAGGGGGACACCCCTTAAGCACCTGGCTCTGGTGACCAAGGAGATTGCACTTCTGGGCCCCATTCGTCAACCCCTATATAAAGCTATTCATTTAAGACTGGGAGAGGTTGGTGACTCACCTAATACACAGAAATAAACACAGAGCAAGGCAAAATGAAGAAACAGAGGAATATGTTACAAATTTAAAAACAAGACAAAACCTTAAAGAAAGAATTAAATGAAACAGAGATAAAGAGTTCAAAGTGATGGTCATAAAGATGCTCCCTAATTTCGGGAGAAGAATGGGTCAATACAGTACGAACATCAACAAAGAGACAGAGAATACAGGAAAATACCAAACGGAAGTTATAACTGAACTGAAAAAATAAACTAGTGGAGTCCAGTGGCAGACTGGATGAAACAGAACAAATCAGTGAGCTGGAAAACAGAGCAATGAAAAAACACCCAAACAGAGCAGCAAAATGAAAAAAGAATTAAGAAAAGTAAAGATATCTGAAGGGACCTTTGGAAAAACATCAAGTGAAGTGACATTCATGTTACAGGAACCCCTGAAGGAGAAGAGAGAGAGAAAGGTCCAGAAAAGAAGGAATAATGACTGAAAACATCCCTAATCTGGGGAAGGAATCAGACATCTTGGTCCGAAAAACCCAGAGTTCTAAGCAAGATTAACTGAAAAGGATCCACACCAAGACATGTTGTAATTAAGATGGTAAAAGTTAAGGATAAAGAGAGACTCCAAAAAGGAACAAGAGAAAAACCTGTTATGTACAAGGGAAACCCCACAAGGCTATTAGCAGATTTCTCAGCAGAAACTTTCCAGGCCAAAAAGAAGAGGCATGACTCATTTAAAGTGCTGAAAGGAAAATTTTCCAACCAAGATTATCATTTAGACCTGAAGGAGAGATTAAGAGCTTTTCAGATAAGCAAAAGTTAAAGGAGTCCATCACCACTATACCAGTCCTACCAGAAATGTTAAAGGGACGCTCCTTTTAGCTTAAAAGAAATGGCACTAATTACAAGTACAAAACATACAAAAGTAAAAAATCTCACTGGAAAAGGTAAATATATGGCAAAGATAGTGAATCAATCACTTACAAAGCAACTGTAAAGATGAAAAGACATGACTGGTTAAAATTACTAAAATCACAATAATTAGTTCAGGGAAGCACAAAATCAAAAAATGTAAAATGTGTCATCAAAAATATAAAACATCAGGGGTGAGAAATAAAAGTTAAAGCTTTAAAACGTGTTTAAAGTTTAAAGACTGCTGTTGTCATAGGAGATTTTATGTGAACCTCAAGGTTCACACAGGGAAAACTTATAGCAAATACACAAAAGAAAATGAGAAAGGAATCTAAACCTAATAGGAGAAAGCCATCAAACCACAAGGGAAGAGAGCAAGAGAAGAAAAGAACAGAGAGCAACTGCAAAAAAAGCCAGAATGCAATTAACAAAATGGCAAGAAGTATACACTCATCGATAATTACTTTAAATGTAAATGGACTAAGGGCTTTAGTCAAAAGCCATACAGTGGCTGGCTGAATGGATAAACACCAAGACCCATCTATACACTGCCTACGAAAAACTGATGTCGAAGTAAGGACACCCACAGGCTGAAAGCGAAGGGATAGAAAAGGATATTCCATGCAAATGGAAATAAAAAGAGCTGGGGTAGCGATATTTACACAAGATAGACCTGCGGACAAAGACTGTAATGGAAGGCAAACAGGAGAACGACACAATGATGAAGAGGTCAATCCAGAAAATGTAACTTTTCCTAATACATATGCATCCAACAGGGAGTACCACAATATATAAAACAAATTTTAACACACCCAGAGGGAGAAATTGACAGCAATGCAATACTAGTAGAAGACTCTAATACCCCACTTTCATCAATGGATAGATCATCCAGACAACAACAAAGAATAAGGAAACATCGGCCTTAAATGACACATTAGACCAGATGGACCCAATGGATATTTACAGAACATTCCACCCAAAAGCGGCAACAAACACATTCTTCTCAAGGGCACATGGAACATTCTCCAGGATAGATCACAGGTGGGGCACAAAAGAAGTCTCCACAAATTCAAGAAAACCGACATGTTATCAAGCACCTTTTCCAACCACAATGGTATAAAACCACAAATTAATCACAAGAAGAAAATGAGAAAAACCACAAAAATAGGAAGATTAAAGAACATGCTACCAGAAAACCAATGGGTCGAAAAAGGAACCAAAGAAAAAATACAAATACCTAGAGACAAATGAAAACAAAAATATAGCACATCAAAATCGGAGGGAGAGGGGAGCGTAGAGGCGGTTCTAAGACAGAAGTCTGTGGCATTGCAGGCCGACCTCAAGAAACAGGAAAAAATCTCAAATAAACAATATAACTTTACTCCTAAAGGAACCGGGGGGGAGGGGGAAGAAACAGACCTCAAAATTAGTAGAAAGAAAATATTCGACTGGAACAGAAAAAAGTGAAATGGGGACTAAAAAGACAGTATATGAGATTAATGAGGCCAGGAGCTGGTTCTTTGGAAAAAATAAACCAAACTGACAAGCCTTAGCCAGACTAACCAAGGAAAAAAGAGAGAGGACTCATATAACTAAAATCAGAAATGAGAGGGGAGATGTGGGGCTCAAACCACAGAAACACAAGGGATCGTCAGGGACTTATGATGTGCTGACACCCTGAACAACCTGGAGAAAATGGGTTTCTTAGCCTAGAAAAAAAAAATGGATAAATTCCTAGAAACATATAAACTTCCAAGATTGGATCCTGAAGAAATAGAAAATCTGAACAGAATGATTACTGGAGCAAGGAGATTTTAGCAGCAATCAGAAGCCTCCCAGCAAACAAAAGGCCAGAACAAGGTAGCCTTGCTGGTGAACTCTACCAACATTCAAGGAAGATTTAATACCTGCCTTTCTCAAACTCCTCCCAAAAACTGAAGGGAGGGGAAGTTTTCCAACATATTTTATAAAGCCTGTATCACCCCCTATGCCCAAACCATCCCTGATACCAATTACTGGCCAGGAACACAGATGTAAAAATCCTCAATCAAATGTCAGCAAACTGAACCCAACAATATATTAAAAGGGTCATATGCCATGACCAAGGGGGATTTACTCCAGGGATACTAGGATGTTCGACATCTGCCAATCAATTAATGGGATAAAGCACATTAACAAAATGAAAGACAAAGATCATATGATCATCTCAATAGATGCAGAAAAAGCATTTAACAAAATTCAATATCTGTTTGTGATGTCGAAAACCTCTCAAAACAAAGTGGGTATAGAAGAAACGTACCTCAACATAATAAAGGATGTATGACAATCCTGCAGTGAACACCACCCTCAAACGTGAGAAGCTAAAAACTTTTCCTGTAATAACAGAAACAAGACAGGGATGCCCACTCTCACCACTTTTATTCAACACAGTACTAGAAGCCCTAGTCACAACAATTAGGCAACAAAAGAAATAAGAGACATCCAAATCAGAAAGGAAGAAGTAAAACTGCCACTATTTGCAGAGAATATGATACTCTAAATAGAAAACCTTAAAGAATACACCAGAAAACCACTACACCTAATAAATGAATTCAGTAAAGTTGCAAGATACGAAATCAATATACAGAATATTCACGGCATTTCTGTGCACTAATAACGATTCATCAGAGAGAGAAAATAAGAAAACGATCCCATTGACAATTGTTTCAAAACGAATAAAACACCAAGGAATAAATTTAGCCAAGAAAGTGAAAGACTTGTACACTGAAAACTATGAGGCATTAATTAAAGAAATTAAAGAAGGCATCAATAGATGGAAAGATATTCTATGCTCATGGATTGGAAGAATATTATATAAAAATGTCCATCTGGAGCACCTGGGTGGCACAGTTGGTTAAGCGTCTGCCTTCGGCTCAAGTCAAGATCCCAGAGTCCTGGGATCGAGCCCTGTGTTGGGCTCCCTCCTCAGCATGGAGCCTCCTTTCTCTCCTCCCTACTCATGCTCTCACTCGCTGTCTTGCTATCTCTGTCTCTCTCTCAAAATACACAAATAAATAAAAATATTAATCTTTAAAAAAAAAAGTCCCTCCTACCCAAAGCAATCTACAAATTTAATGCAATCCCTATCAAAGTTCAAATGCACTTTGCAGGACTACAACAAATAATTCTAAAATTTGTACAGAACCACAAAAGATCCCAAATAGTCAAAACAATCTTGAAACAGTAAAACAATGCTGGAGGTATCATGCTCCCTGATTTCAACCTACACTACAAAGCTATAATCAAGACCGTACAGTGTTGGTACAAAAGGAAACTACGCAGGTCAACAGAACAGAACTGAGAGCCCAGAAAGAAACCTACATCCATACGGACAATGTATCTATGCCAACGGAGCTGAGGACACACAAAGGAGAAAGGACTGTCTCTTCAATAAATGGGGTTCTGGGAAAACTAGACAACCACATGCAAAAGAAAGAAACGGGACCCATACTTTGTATCAGACACAAAAATGAACTCAAAATGTTTGAAAGACTTGAATGTAAGACCTGAAACTGTAAAATTCCCAGAAGAAAAAGGTAGGCTCCCTAGCATGGGTCTTAGTGACATCTCTGTGGATCTCACTCCAAAGGAAAGGGAAACAAAAGTAAAAATAAACAAGGGGGACTAACAAGTTTCTGCGCAGCAAGGGAACCCATCATCAAAACAAAAAGGCAGCCTGCTGAATAGGAGAGGGGTTAGTATTCAAAATATATAAAGAACACATACAACTCAACAAGAACAACAACAACAAAAATCCCAACAACCCAATTTTTAAAATGAGCAGAGGATCTTAATAGACATATTTCCAGAGAAGACCTCCAGATGGCCAACAGACACCTGAGTAGACATTCAACATCACCAGTTAGTCTGGGAAATATAAATCAAAACCACAGTGAGCTTTCATCTCACACCTATTAGAATGGCTATCATCAAAAACACAAGAAATAAGCAGTGTTGGCAAGGATGTGGAGACAAGGGGAAACCAGCATGGAGGTTCCTCAAAAAACTAAGAACAGAACTACACTAATACCCAGCCATTCCACCTGTGGGTATTTATTCAAAGAATGTAACAGCTAATTCAGATACGCACACCCCTATGCTCACTGAAGTATTGTTCACGATAGCCATGATACAATACAACCTACGTGTCCATCGGTTGCTGGACGGATAAGGAAGACATGGTGTATTGAGACCACGGAAGACTACTCAGCCATAAGAACAATGGCATAAGCACTCTGCAACACCGATGGACCTACAAGGAAATACACTAAGGGAACTAAGTCAGAGAAAGACAAATATCGCAATAGTTCACTCCTATGTGGAATCTAAAAAACCAAAACAAGTAAATGAACAAAATAAAACAAAAACAAACTCACAGATGCAGAGAACAGACAAGCACCTACCAGAGGGGAAGGAGTTTGAGGGTGCGGGCAGAAAGGGTCAGGGTTCAGCTGGATGCTGCTGGATGATAACCAGGCTTGGTGGCGCAGATGTCAAATTGCACCGCAAAGTTACAGAATTAAAATAATTATGGGATATCAGGCACTGGTCAGCTGGAGGGCCTCTCACTTGGACTCTGGGCTTGACTTTTTTAAAAAAACCAAAAGGAGAAAGAGCGAGCAGAGCAGATTGGAGTCAGGAACAGAGCAGGTGTGTTCTGTCCCAGGGAGCAGGGCTGGGGTGGGGGAGTGGGAAGACCCTGCAGGAACAGGCACAGTGGGTGTGAGAAACAGAAAGGTGTCAGGGTGGGGCCCGGGGACAGACTTAGGGGGAGAGGTGGGCAGGGCCGGAGCACCCCAGGCCGCTGCTGTCCACGGTGAAGGCTGACCAGCACTTAAGTGCGTCAGGGGCTAGGCTTGTAAATGACATGGGCCGGTTTACCTCTGAAGGACAGTCCCTCTGACAGTGGTGTGGCAGGGCCTGGAGATGTGGGCATTGCGCCCGCTTAGGGAGTGAGGCTGGCCCTGACTCCCCTTGGCTCAGATCACCAAGAAGTTTCCCAGAGGGAAGGAAGCTGGCTGGTGGGGGAGGGGGTCTCCATGGGGAACCAGGCCCGTGACTATGACGCAGCCAACACAATGGCTTTTCCCAGCCGGTCCCTGGTGACTGAGCTCTGCATGTGGCCCCGCAGGGGGCGAGGGGGTACAGGCTGATAGAGACAGGAACCTCAGGGGCCCAGCAACACCCTCTCCTCCCCACGTGCCAGGCTGCTCCTGGGAGGCAGGGTTCTGTGGCACAGCTCACCCCTCACCGGGAGGGACCCTGAGGCAGGAGTTGCAGCTCCCTCTCGCCCGGAAGTTCACCAAGGGCAGGGGTATGTTGTCTCCATCAAAGTGGGGGCTCCCCAGGGGCGAGGAGGGGGTTCTCGTATGAGGTATGGCACATTCCGAGGACGAGGAGCTACTCGCTCCCTCAGACGGGGGACTCACACATGGCGCGGGCGGGGGCGGCTCCCCTTTCCTCAGCACCCCACCGCCACCCCAGGGAAGTCCCAGCCCTGGAGGCTCCGCCCGTGAGTCTCTGGGATTTAGAGGGAGGCCAGGCCCCTCCCAGCCTCCACAAGCTGGGCCCAGTCCACCCGGTGCAAGGGGAGATGAGCAACCTCCATCCGCTGGGCCTTCGCCCCCAAGCCTGCTGACCGCAGCCCGGGTCCTGCTGGCTTTGTTCTCCTTAGTCCTTCCAGGAAACCCTGCGGGGAGCGGGGAGCAGGGTGGGGTGCAGATTATGTCCCCAAACCAGCCGGCACTCAAGACCACATTCCCGCAGGCCCAGACCCAGGCAGAGCCCCAGGTCCCAACAGGATGCCTCCCAGCCTCGCCGGGAAACGCCAGCAGGGGAGCCACCAAGCCCCGTCACGGGTGAGCCACTGAGGCTGGACCTGACTTCCCACGGGGCCCACCATCAATGAGCAGACGGACAAACGGGGGGACAGCAGGTGGAAGGGGGATTTGTCACGACAGACTTTTGTGTCTGCACGACATTTGTCTGCAGACTTTCCTCCAACACGGCATACACACACATGCACACACATGCACACATGCACACCAACAGGAGGGCGTGTCCGAGCTCGCCCCGTGCAGCACGATGCCCGCCCCCTCCAAGGGGAGGCTCAGAAGCACCTCTGGCCTCCGACAAGGCCAGACCACACTGGAACCCAGAGGCCTCGAGCCGCGGAAAGCAGAACCAGAGTCTGTCGCTACTCCGGCCTGCGTGCTGCTGTCAGAATCCAGTTAAAAGCAAAGTCAGCAGTGGAAACCCAGCCTCATTTCTCCAGGGGCGTAACAAGTCTTCCCCCAGGTCCGGAGGTCTTTACACGAGGCCTGTGCAAACCTGCCAAGTGGTCCACGGGTGGGGGAAAGGGCACGATGCGTGTGCAACAGCACGGCCACTCCAGCCCCTCCCTCCTCTATGATCTCCCAGCTCCCCAGGACCCCTCCCCACGCCAGGAGCCCATTCTTGGTGCCAGGTCCTGGGAGTCCTGGTTGGGGCCTCCTGGGGGACACAGGGCAGAGTAGGCAGCCTGCGGGCAGCATGGATCCCGCTACTTCTGGGGAGGGAGGCAGGCAGCAGGGATGCCCAGACGTTGCTGCCCACAGGGCTCAGGGCTGGTTTCCCATTCCTCTCCACTGGACCCTATGGACACAATTCCACAATGTACAGAAGTTATGCAGGACAGCCCTGCTACCCTTCCCGACTTAGGAGTGAAGAGTAATAACATCTGCCACCAACTTCCAAATGGTGTAGCCAGCAAAGGGAGAATGCGTATCATATGGGGGATTACAGCAGAATGCTAACAGTCGGTTAACTAGGTAGAAGATCTTGGTGTGTTTATTGTACTACTCTTTCAACTTTACTGTGATTTGAAATTTCTTTAAATAAAAAGTTGGGGGGGGGAGACAAAAAATTTTTTTTTAATTTAAAAACTAAATTTTTTTTTAAAAGCTGGCAGCCAGAGGGAAGGGCCTGGGTCTGACGCCCAGCTCCTGGCTCACTCTGGCCCCGTAACTGGCTCTCCTCGCTCACCTGTCAATGGGGCCAGGAGGAGAACCTGCCCTCTGGGGTCCCGGGAGGCTCCATGGGCAGGGCTGGCCACTACCAGGGCTCTGTGCACGCCATCTGTGGTGAGGAGCTGGTCAGGGAGCTGGGAAGAGACCAGGGATCCAGCACCAGCCCACCTGTCCCCCTCGCCCGGCTGCAGGCGCGTGCACCGAGGCTTTCAGGTGAGTGACGCTGCTCCTAATCGTGCTGACACAGCCCAGCCTCCATCGTACAGTATTTATGTGCCTCCAAGTGACGCTTCGGTGCTCGGTTTCTGTCAATTCCCAGGGTGAGCTGCTCAGCACTCAAAGTCATTAGAGCTAAGAGGAGGCCAAGGAGCCGGGAAGCAGTGCTGGGGCGCTCAGGGCCGGCTGGGGGCTGACGGAGAAATAGCAGAAGGCTGGCACGGCTCCGGCCTGCTGGGTGCCTACTGGGTGCCCGGCCCTCCCCACGCCACAGCATTTCCTCCTGCCTGAGACCTTTACGAGAGAAAAGGGGCCAAACCCTGAGCCCAGGTGGCACCGCAGGGCAGGGGCAGAGCTGGGCGTGGGCCTGACCCCCAGACTCCAAGCTTGGGACACTCCCCCCCAGGCATCTCCTACCGGCGCCGCAACAGAGCAGGGTGGGCATGCAGGGGCTCTCCATGCAGCTCCCTGCCTGGCCCAGAGATCGCCCACAGAGCCCCTGCCTGCCCCTTGGCCAGCCCCACCTCCGGGCCATGCCCCAGACGCCTGGGACCTGCCTTCCTCATCGAACTGGCAGGCTTCAAGAGAGATTCGAGGGGGCACCTGTGTGGCTCAGTGGGTTAAGCCTCTGCCTTCAGCTCAGGTCATGATCCCAGGGTCCTGGGATTGAGCCCCACATCCGGCTCTCTGCTCTGCAGGGAGCCTGCTTCCCTTCCTGTCTCTGCCTGCCTCTCTGCCTACTTGTGATTATCTGTCTGTCAAATAAATAAATAAAATCTTTAAAAAAAACAAAAAAGAGAGAGAGAGAGATCCGCAGTGCGGGCTCACTCCGCCAGCCAGGGGACAGGCGGAGGTGGAGACACGGGGATGCCCCTCCAAGCGGCTGCTCTGGGCAGGTGGGCAGGCGCAGTCTGTGGTTTAAGGCAATCGGCACAACTCCCTTCCCTTCTTTATCTATCTTACTCTTATCAACATTTCGCAGCTGAGGAAACAAACAGAGGCTGAATGACACTCACAAAGTCACTGTGCAGGAAATGGGGGGGGGGGGGCGGGGAGCGCCAGGATTCCAGCTGGTGACCAGCCAGTTTGCGGGGGGAGGACGGTGGTAGCACCAGGAGCCGGACACCCCATCCTGAGCAAGCCGGGACGGACGGTCACCCTGGTGGGACGCCACAGCCCACACCCAGTCTTCGAGTCACACACAGAGACACCTTTATGTGGGCTCTGTCCCAGGCCTTCTGCACCCTGCCTTTGAAGTCCAACCTGGTCACGACCAAGGGATCATGTGCCAGAAGCAGTGGGGTCCTTCCGGGGCATTTCTTGGGGGGGGGGGGGCTTCAGATGTGACATCCACATCCACCTCTCACCAGCACATCAGTCAGCGTCCCTGGGGCTCAGCTGACTCAGCTCTAAAGTGGAGGGGGGAAGGTTACAAGAGACCTGACCTGGTGCCGGCCTCTTCCAGCTCAGGGCCACATGGGTACTGAAAAGGGACAGACAGATGGACGGCCCTGCCTGCTCCAAGAAGGACAACCTGTTCCAAACTTTTAACAACCCATTTTGGAACTAAGTGTGAAATATTTGGCACCTCTGGTACATTCTTCTGGAAAGAGGGTCTACCGCTTTTGCCAACATCTCCAAAGAGCCTGAAAACCACCTTGCCCCCCCAAAAGTTAAAAATCCCCACATGACACCTGCTTGTCACTAAGCACATATGACCTCTTCCCACTGTTCTGGACTCCCCTTGGCCACAGCAGCAGAAGTGAGCAGGCTCGGCCAAGGTCACTGTGCTGCCCTCCTGCCGAGGGTGTGAGGGGCTCCAGGAAGGCTCACGTCTCAGCTCCAGGCCCAGATCTGCACCCAAGACTGCTGGGTGGGGGAAGGGGAAGCACGGGGATCAGGGAATGATTCCAGGCTTGACCCAGGACTCCAGAGCCCGATGGGATGCTGTCAGCAGGATTCTAGCTACAGCCAAGGACTAAATGGGGTGAATATAATCGACCCATTTCCCCTCTCACTTGCACACACGTGCAGGTGCACACACACGTTCACACACACAAGCTGTCCTCTCCCCGGGCCTCTGCTCATACCCGTTCTCACTGAACCTGCTCCAGGAAGCCTGGTTCCCGCCCGGCCACACTGTCACTCCTCTCCAGGGCTTCTGGGCTCAGTGGAAGGCATGTCTGCCTCCACAGCAGAGCACCAGCGCAGGGGACATCCACTCTGGGTCAGGACTTGGGCTGGCCACTGTCTCACCCCACTGCCCTCTCTCCCCAGGTATCCAGGGGAGCCGACAGCTGGCCCTTTACCTCTGGCCATCCGAGCCTGACACGGCGGACCCCGGGCTTTGGGATCGAGCACTGGAGTGAGGAGCTGGAGATCCCGGTCCCACCACCGGGTGCCCCACGTGATTCTGACCAAGTCTTTCCCCGTAAAACAGCTGTGACACGTTGTGCTTCACATGCACCCAGCTGCTTAGCCGGGGGGAGGGGGGGCCAGTTCTATAATTATCCCCATTTTACAGGTGGGGAAATGGAGGCACATGGTGGTAGAGTCGGGGGCCAAAGCCAGCCAGCCCAGCTCCCGAGCCCACACTGACCGCCATGCAAGCCCACTCAGACACGGCATCAGGACTGCCCCCTTACAGCTTCCAGCCGGGCAGACCCTCCCCATGCCCGGCTGCCTGGCGTGAGAGGACTGTCACGTAATGGTCTGAGTGCGGCAGACGCTGGTCTAAGCCCCTCCCTGTGTGATCTCACTCCATCTGTCCTGGGCTCAGGCTCCCAGCCTCCCCTGTAGGAAGGCTCAGCCCAGGGCCTGGCGTTCAGGGGTCCATCCATGACCTTGTGTATCTTTGCCAGCTTCTAGGGGCCTGGGCAGCTGCTCCGAAGGTGTCCATCCCCCCCTCCCGCTGTAGCAGGGTTCAGAAGGGAGAGTGGCCACAGAGGAGTGGGGGGGGGGGGCATAGGAGAGCTACGTGGATGGAAGGACAGACTGACAGCCAGAGATGCTCGTGGGGGGATGGGGGCAGGGGCTCCGAGGCCGAGGACTGCCACCTGTCGCTGTCGCCTGCCCCTCCCTCACCTCCTGTCCCCCATCTGGTCCCTCCACAACATCCTCCTCCATCTGGCTTCTCCCCACCACTTCCCTAGGCTTCTCCGTGGCTTCACAGAACCTGCTCCCTGAGCCGACAGCTTCAAACCACTTGTTTTTTACACCACGAAATCCTTTACCAACCTAAGTCTTCCAGGACAGGGGGAGACCAAATATGGGATACAGGAAAGCTCTGAGCTCGTCCCGGTGCAGAGACAGGGGGCCTGGAGCCCTGCCCCTTAGGCAGCCCCAGCCCCCCCAGGGTCTCCATCGACATACCTCCTCCCCTAGACCCCTGGAGCAGAGCGGGCCCTGAGCCATGCCTGGCTCCTCGACACCCCCCAGGAGGGGACCCCATGGATCCCCCAACCCCCCCCCCATCCTTCACAAGCTTCCTGAAAGAAAGGTCTTCTGCAAGTCTAACCTCAATTCTTCCTGCTGCTGGAAAACACTCCTTGTCTGAACCTCCTGGAAAGTCTCCGCAACCTTTAGACAATCAATGTCTCAAGTTTCACCTGCCAACTTTTCATTTTTAAGACATAATAGGATGACAGCAGCAGTGACACACACACTTACAAAAAATTAAGACAAAACTGTGGGACAGGAATGACTCCCCGCAGTGACAGGAGCTCTGCCCCGCTCGCCCAGGTGGCCCACATGCTGGGGCTCGGGCACCCCGAGGACTGGGTGAATCTTTCCGCCCTCACGCCAATTTGCATACCATTACCCAAGAAGCCTTGCGCCTAGATTTCGCTTTTGCAAATTCCCACCAGTTTCGTGTCATAAATAAGATAGAAGACAGAAAACTAATACAGCCCAGCGATGCATTATTCATGCCACATCACACTGTTATGATAGATTTACAACAGCTAATACATGCAAACTAAGTTTGGGCACTAAACGTGAAAATTAAGGGTGGGGAAGGCGGCTCTATCTGGGGGCCGGCAGGGGGACTTCTGGGGGCTGCTGGTGTTCAGGAATCCAGGGAAGTTTCTTTTCGGGCATGCCTGATGACAGTCCGCATCAGTGCCGGTATCGGAGGCCAGCGGCGGCGTGCCGAGGGTGTGGCGGGAGCAGAGCAAGGTGGGATTAGTGACAGCAGCACTCCGGGAAGCAGGAAGCGTCCTTCCTGGGCTCTGCTCTGAGCTCTGAAGCAGATTAACAGCACACGCCCTGCCCAGATCTCCCCTCCCCGCCCACCTCCGCCAGAGCCCACTCCCCCGAGGGAAACTGCCCATCACAGCCCTGCGCTGAGCAGCCCCCGCTGGTCTCAGCACCTGGGGTGCGCTGGGAGCCCACCAGGCGTGGTCCTGCCCAACACAGCCTCGGTGTAGTTAATCCGGTAACTGTCCCCAAAATGTCAATGTGCCGCTGTGGCCAGGGCTGTGAAGGAGTTCAGCGCTGCAGTGGCGGGTCACGGGGCAGGGGTGGGTGGGGGCGGTGTGACCCAGCAGGTGTGGAGGAGGGGAGGTGGTCCACACAGACCTGTCCGCCAGCCAGGGGGAGCTGGGGTCTCATGAGACAGAGGTTGCCCCGATGAACCCTCGCCACAGTCCTGCGGGACGGGGGCCACCCTGTGCACAGATACTGACACGACCTGCCCTGTGTTCTGGCACTTTTCAGGCGACCTGTCCCCAATAAGCTTATTCTTTAATTAAGATGCGACAATCATCCCACAGCTGGCTTCCCCTCCAGCAATCGGTTCAAATGAACTCCATAGGACTGGATTAGACTTTGAAGGTGCCGAACTAGATAATGAACACGAGGATGCGGTGTTGACACAGGCCCTGGCGAGCTACATTATTATTTAACAGGTCTCGCGGCTGCTCCACTGGGACCCAGGAGCCGAACAAGCCGTTGGTGGGCAAGCGTCACACCCGGAGACACACTGTGGGCGCTGGCTCCGCAGGGGGCAGGTTCGGCAAGGTCAGGGGTGGCTGCGGGGGTCCAAGTGGACCTAAATAGAGACAGCTGGTGGGGGCAGGGGTGCAGGCAGAGGCCTGTCCCCAGGGAACCCTCCAAACATCGTCTGTGCTCTGTGGGGCTGACCCTGACCCAGCTCCTGGGGCCTTCTCTGCTCTGAGCATCCTCCTGCCTCTTGTCCTCCTGTGCTCCCCACAGCCACACACCTGGCCGGTCCCGCTCAGGGCTCCTGACCCCCAGGAACCTCTCCTGCTCCTGTCCCTCCTCTGGCTGGATCTGACAGCCCTCGTGCCTCCCCTGGGTTCCCACTGGGCGTGGCCTTGCCCCCCGGCAGTCTCCTCACCCTGGGCTGACCCTGAGCCTCCCGGATCTGCTCCCCACACTGGACTCTGAGCTCCCAGGAGCTGAGACCAGGTCATACTCGTGTCCATCCCTCCAGCACCCCCACACAGAGGGCCTGGGGATCAGGACACCCATCTTTCCATCCACTGTGACTACTAACTCTGAGCACCACGATGTTAAGCCAGACGCGGGGGAAAGGAAAATGAACAGGCCGAAACTCTTGGCCGGGAGCCGCGTTGGTGGGAAAGGCATGTGCGTCAGCAAATCAGAGTTCTGAGGAGTTACATGTGGTAGGAAAGAAACTGCAGGGGACAAATGCGGCCTGAAGGACGCAGCCTTCTGCCTGCCCAAGCAGCCAACACTGAGATGGAGAGCAGACTCAGGAGTCAGACGGCCATGTTCAGCTCCCAGTTCTGCCTCCTTCTAGCTGTGTGACCTGGGGCAAGCCACTTAACCTCTCTGTACCTGTTTCCTCATCCATAGTGTGGGAATAATAATAATGCTCGTCTCATAGGGTGATTTGAAGATGAAACAAGTTAATACCTTAAAACTTGTACTTAAAACCCATCCCCGATCCGTATATACTGGTTAGTATGATTTTCCCGGGAGTGATAAAAATCAGGGAAAGCTCCTTGGAGTTAACACAATCCCTGGATTAACTCCCTAGGTCTCCACATTTGGGCCAGGGCCCTGCTAGGCCCGCCTTCAGCCACGGGCACACTCCCGGGCCTCTTGGCCCGGAGCACGGAGCAGTTAGCTCTTAGCATGTCAAATCCCCACGGAGGCTTTTCTCTGGCCTGGGGAGAAGGAACCACGTCACCGCGGATAAGCAAAGCCCTTCCTCTGAAGTAAAACCTTCTGCAAAGATGTACGCTGAGCCCTGGGACAGCAGCCGGCTCTCCGGCCTGCTCCTCCAGGGCCGGCCAGCCTCGAGCCAGGCCCCACGGATGGCATCATTAGGCAGCAGCGGACGGGGCTGTTTCCAGAACCCAGCGCGAAGGTGGGCAGCAGTGGCGGGCGTGTAGCCTCATTAAATATGCATGGCAATCACCTCGTTATCCTGCCGAACGCGGTGTGTACTGAGGGTGAGCTGCCCACACCGTGCAGCACACAAACTTTTCAATTTCCCCAGCTGCAGACGGGGCGCGTGCTCCCTCCGACCCGCCACCCCTTCCTCCGTCCTGCCTCCCCGCACCCAATGCCCTCCCGATGTCCTCTGCGGCGTGCAACGCAGGTAGAAGGCCATATTGATCCCCTTCTTGAGAGCAGCTGGTCCAGAACTAATCTTAAATCATCGCAGCCTCGAGCTGGAGCCTGGTGGCTGCTCAGCCCCAGGGACGGTGGGGCCAGAGCTGAGCTTCGGGGCCGGGCAGGACTGCACTGCGGCGGGTGAGCGGCAGGAGCAGGGGAGGGAGAGCCAAGCCCCAGCCCCGTCCCCGTCCCCGTCCTGCCCTTCATCCGTCCGTTTCACGCTCCCAGGACAGCTGTCAGCAAAGCCAGGATGGTAGACCCGCCACACGGACGCACGCCCCACACCCACCAGCAACACCGACTCAAAGGGAGTTTGAATCTGCAAGTAAGCCCTGTATACGGGAAGAAGGAAGGATGTAAGGCCAAGTAATTACAGTGACAACCAGCGGTCCCTGAGCACGATCCCCGAGCACTTGCCGCGTGCCGGGTCCTGTGGGAACCAGCCCTTCTGCACCTAAGTGCTCTCATTCAACCCTCAGCGGGGTCCTACCAGCATCGCATTCTCTAGATGGTGCCACTGAGGCCCGGGAGGGCTCAGTGCCTTGTCCAAGGGTTCAGAGCTTGGCAGGACACAGCCAGGGCCATCTGAAGCAGCCAGCAGCCAACCACACCTCCAAGGGAGTGGGGTGTCCAGGGAACCCAAGAAGGGCACGGCCAGGACAGAGATGGGGGCCATGGCCCTGGGTGATGCCTCCCAATCCAACCCCTCCAGAAAGTCGCAGAGCCCTGGGGTGGGGAGCACAGGGGACCCAGCTCGCACCAGGGCTTAGGTCCTGTGGCTCACAACTCCCCAGCGACCATGAGCCGCTGGCTCCCATGTGGTTCCTGGGTCCTCTGGACCCTTCCTTACACAAGTCTCCTTTAGAGAGACCCCGTGGTTCACAGGCTGCCTCCCAGAGCCCCCAGCTGCCTCCTCCCTCTCCCTCCGTTGCCCGCGCTGGCAGCGCTGAGAGCGTCCTTGGGCCAACAGGGCCCTCGGAGGGCCTGCTCGGCCCGTTTCCATCTTATCCTCCGTCTGCTCTTGACGTCTTCGTGTCTCTGGGCTCACTCTTCCCACACAGACAATAGAGTTTGGGTCTCTCCACCAGACTGGAGGCCCTCAAGGGCAGGCGTGTCTCCCCCTTCAGATGGGAGGCCCTCCGGGGCAGGCCTGGGTCTCCCCCGTCAGTCTGGAGGCTGCCATGTGCAGGACTGGGGCCCCTCCCCCCTTCCCCAGCTGCCCTCAGCTGGACCCCGGTGCTCACCGCAGCTCTCCTCCGCAAGAACTGGAAGTCGCACAGGGTACTACTAGCAGGAGAAAGCCAGGAAGACACCCGGGCCTGATGTAAGGACAAAGCAGGGACAGTGCGGGAGGAGACGCAGGGGGTTGGCCAAGGAATCCGACGGGCCTCGTCCTCCATCCTGCCAAGTGGCTTGAGACCCAGGAGCCTCAGCGACCCCCAAAGACCCTGGGGGGACCCTCCCTGCTCTCCTTCCTCTCAGCAGGTGGACGAGGGGAGAGGCCCTTGGGGGCCGGTGTGGGGGAGGGGTAGCAGGCAAGCCCTCCAGAGCAAACCAGGGGCTGGGAAGGGGGTCTGTGGCTACAGCTGCTCAGGGCTCCCCACCCCCCCCACTCTGGCTTCCCCTCAGGAAAAAGAAGACCAGCAACATTCTTCCTCTTAAGGCCTCCCTGGCCCTCCCCAGAAGCCCCCCGCCCACCAGCCCGGCCCAACAGCACCAGTGAAGTCACTGGTCCTCGACAGCATTTGGGGAGGCTGCTGCCTAAAGGATGATGACAGCTCAAAGCCTAAACCCTCCAGTTCTGCCCAGAGCACTGTCTCCCCCCGCACCCCCCGGCTCACGGGCCAGCCGGTAATCCCTCCTCCTCTGTGCCCTGCACCGGAAGGGGCCTCTCATCAAATATGTCCCAGTGCCAGCCCTGACTAGGACAGTGGCACCCAAGCATTACTTCAGGGCATGAGAGGACCCCCAGGAAGTGAGACAGAGCCCCCTTTCACCAACAGGAAACCGGGGTTCACAAATGGTTTCCTAACAAGTCACCAGGTGGTGAGCGGCCGTGTTGGGTCTCAGAGCCAGGTGCCTACAGCTCCAGGACTGCCCCTCGGGTTCCAACAAACATGGGAAAGTGAGCACCACGATCTGGAGACTCAAGACAGGGTCCCAGGGCTCGCCCACAGCTCCCTAGGCCTCAGTGTCCCCACCTGATCCAGCCCTCAACCTGCGATCCTACCGTGGCAGGATTCCCGTGGTGTTCTCGCCTGGCTGTCATGTAGCCAGCTCACAGCCCATCTACAGAGACGGGCCGGCAGGCAAACGGCCATCGTGACCTCACAGCAGCTCACCCGGGGGCCTGTCTGCTCCGAACCCGAGCCTATAACCAGACCTCTACTCCGGGCCCAATTACCAAGGCCCCACGCCAAGCTGACAATCCAAACAAATCAAATGAAGGCAAACATCACCAAAATACCACGGCGGGGGTGCGGGGGTGCGGGGGTGCGGGGGTGGGGGGGAGGGCACCCACGCCCTCGTCCATGCCTGAGGCCCAGGGTGGGCCCTGCAGTGTGGGGAAGCAGAGCAGGCAATGCTGTGGGTCAGTTACAGGCACAGGCCCAGGGTGAGCGGGGCGGGAGCCGTGGGACCAGGCCCCATCCGGATGGCCAAGCACAGCAGGGCAAGGAGGACCCAGCAGCATCCCCCTCCACACTGATCAAAGAGCCCAGGGCGCCTGGCTGGCTCAGTCGGTTAAGCATCCCACTCCTGATTTTGGCCTGGGTTGTAATCACGTGATCTCAGGGTCGTGAGATGGAGCCCCGCGTCAGGCTCCGTGCTCAGCGGCGAGTCTGCTTGAAGATTTCCCTCTCTCTCTGCCTGCTCTCATCCACTCTCCCTCCCTCTTTCTCTCTCTCTCAAGTAAGTAAATAAATAAATCCTAGAAAAGGAAATTAAAGAGCCCAGCCTCCAGGATGGCTGCATCCACCAGCCTCCCCTTGGCACAGCCGGGTCCCGGGTACGGTGTGAGGCTGGGCTCCCAGTCCCTGCCCCACAGGCAGCAAGAGACCCAGGCCAGGGGCCGGATCACGGCTCAGCCCAGTGGTCGGACTCTTCCCCTCCAGGCAGCCCTAGGGATGCATGCTGGGGCGGATGGCGGGGCCCAGCAGCGACATGGGGCCCACTGTGCTTCTCAACAAGCTCAGATCCCTGAGACGCAGCTGGGCCTGAGCACGACGCCAGGGAGGGCACGAGATGCCAGGGAGGACATCCACGAGGATGTGCCCAGCAGGTGGCCTGGAGGCCTGCGGCCTTGAGCCACAAGGTGAGGCCAGTACCTGAGTCTGCAAGCTAGTGGCATCCACCACGGTGACCCGAGGCCCACAGCTGGCCCACACAGCGTCCTCCAGGCTCAGCAGGGTGCGGATGGGTCCTGTCCCCACAGTCAGGCACACAGGAGGGCTCTCCAGGTCCCAGGGGACACCTCCTGCAGGGAGAGGAAAGCCGCAGGTCAGGAGGGGGCGGGGGGCGGGCAGGGGAGGGAATGGCACACAGGGGCGCAGGGCTCCTCAACCCTTGGGAACTGTCAGGAACCCTCAGCAGGGGGCCCAGCAGCCCCACAACACCCTGTCACCCTTCTCTATGGCCCCTCTCCCTCCTCCAAAGGGACGGGGCTGTTCCTATCTGCCTCCATCATGCCCCCCAGGGCTGCACCCCCCAATCCACTCTCTTCCTCCTCTATGCCCCTCTCTTCCACGTGGATTCCCCCTCCCCGCCCCCTGCCATCCTGTTCCTTCGTTCATCCCACACAATAAGTGAGCACCAACCCAGGCCAGGCCGGGTGTGGGCACGGGGCGGGCAGGAAGGAGTCTGACACAGACCCTGCCCTCCAAGAAAACCCTTTTGGCCGGAGAGACCCCGGGGCTGGTCAGCAGTCCCCACCCAAGCTGCCAAGCACAGATGAGCAGGCGAGCACAGGAGCCGCGCGGAGTGCTGAGACAGGCAGTACCCTCTGTCGGGGTGGAGGTGGGGGCAATCCGGAGAGGCTTCCCAGAAGACGCGGCATCCGCGTGGCCGGCCAAGGAGGCAGCTCAGCATGGTGGGAAGTGCCCTGAGCTGGCCTGGGTTCTCCTAGAAACTCAACTGGGACTTGGAGCATGCGTCTCCCTGCTCTGAAGGCCTCAGTCTCCCCATCTGTAAAATGGGAAGAACCACCCAGACTGTCTCTGAGGATTTTTACTAGATGTTTCTGGCTGACTCTTGCCACCTCAGAGATCTTGCCACCTCTGGGGCACTCTGTCCTCTTTGCCAAGATCTCTGATGCCCTTCCTCTGCCAGAGAGGCTGCCACCTCCAGGGGCAGATAAAGAAGTCTCAGAGGCCCAGTCTACTGCCCCTGAAAACAGAGCACACCAAGAGACCTGGCCTGGCTCGGAACAAAATTCTCTCCTCCCCACCCCAGGAGGCTCAGTCCACCCAAGAATGTGCCAAGAATGTTCCCTGGCACGTGAGCAGTGCCCACAGAGGCTGCTGTTTCTCCGAGGTCACACCCAATGCCACACAGAGCCCCAGCGGCCACCCTGTCCTGCCCGCGTGCCAGGTAAGGGACCGGGGGCCCATACTCTGGACACAGGCAGCAGTGGCTGGGGTCTGGGAGAAGGACAGAGCCTGGGGCTGGTTTCTCAGCGCCCAGCCGTCCCACATGCTCCCCACCAGCCCCTGGAAGGAGTCCGAAGGAACCCTAGCACAGACTGTCCCCGTCCCCGTGGGCCAGGTGCTGGGGGCACAGCGGGGAACAGAGTGGTGAAAGCCGCTGCTGGTGGGGGGGGTGGTCTTGGGAGGAGCCCTCGGAAGAGAGACCACACCTCCTACCACTCCCCTGCCCTGGGCTTTCCCTCTCCGTCTGCATTCCCCACCCGTGAAACAGGTTCTCCCCTTGCCCTTCCGTCCTACTTAAAACGGGCCGACTCCCCGCTCAGCTAGGAGCCTGGGCATAGGGTCTTCCCGGCCTGTGAACGTGAGCACCTGGAAAGCAGACTGGGCCGGAATCCTGGCTGCGGCCCCCAAACATCTGCCAGACCTTGGGCCAGTGGCTTCACCTCTCAGAGCCTCACCTGTCCGAGAGGCATGACTGTGCCTGCCCGCGGCCGGGGCTGCGGGGCCGGGGGCCACGTGGGGAATGCTGAACACAGGGTCGGCCCACGGCAAGGGCCACCAGCGGCTGTCGCTGGCGCCGCTGAACGCTGGCACGCGCCAGACACTCTTTCCGTGAATTATTTCCCTAACTCCTGGCAAGTCTACGTGGAAGATTCTATTCTTATTGTTACGCTGAGAAAACAGACTCAGAGTTTAAACAACCAGCCCCGGTGACAGGGCCAGAAAGTAACCAGCGCCCATGAGTTCCTGTTTGGTGTCATTGGCCAGAGCACAGTGGTTTGCACGGGCAGGTGCGGAGGCCACCTGACGGATGTGACAACGGACTCCTGGAGAACAAAGCTGCAGAGCCACCCAAGGGGTGACAGGCCGAGCAGGATGTGAACCGTGCTGACTGGCCCCAGCCTCCTTCCCAACCCCTGCTGCCCTCTCAGCTTCCCCGAGTTCCTGAAGGGCCCTGGAGCCAGGGCGGTAAGTGACCACAAGGTGGCCAGGCCTCCACTGGGGGGACACTGACCCCCAACCCCAATACCAGAACCACAAAACACAAGGCTTTGGCGCCTCCCAGTGGCCAGAGGAAAGTACTGCATGTGCTTGGCCAGAACCGGAGCCACTCTGGCAGGAGGCGGGTGGAGGGTGACCTCCCCCAGTGAGGAAGCAGCTGGGGATGCTGCGACCACACCCGAAAACAGGGAGGTGGGGGCTCTGCCCCAGGGGCACAGAAGTTTTGACCACCAGAGCCCTTGTACTGTCTTCCTATACCTCTCCAGCACAGAGAGTGGTCATGGCGGCGGGGGGAAGGGGCTAGGGTCTGACACCCCTGAGGGTCACATGCTGGTGACTGCTCCTCCCCCTGCTGGCATCTCAGACATCCCCCAGGAAGTCCTGACTCCAGGACAGAATGATAAACTGGTAAAATTTAATAACAGTGATATTTTTATATCAAAAAGGACAAGGGACAGATGTCCCCCATTAGAGGACAAAGCTCCAATAGGCTTCCCTTGCTGGGCCTTGTTTTCCCCCAGTTATCCCCAATACATTCATGTTATTTAAACTCAGTTGGTGGGGGCAACAGGGTGGCTCACTCAGTCTGCCCGCCCACGGCTCAGGTCACCATCCCAGGATCCTGGGATCCAGCCCTGTGTCAGGCTTCCTGCTCAGTGGGGAGCCTGCTTCTCCCTCTGCCTGCTGCCGCTCTCCCTGCTAATGCTCGCGAGCTCTCTCCCTCTGACAAATAAATAAATGAAATTTTAAAAATAAATAAATAAACTCAGTGGGTGACATTTTGTTATGGTGGCCGCAGCCATCGGAGACACCGTCTTACCCCCGCACCCCTGAGCCCAAAGCAACAAGTCAGGAACCGAGGGGCAAAGGGCGCAGGGCAGCCCAAAGTGGGGACCAGGAGGCCAGAGCAGAAGGCAGGCTCACAGGATTCAGGGGGGCCAGGGAAGGGGGGGTCCCTTTGGAACCCACATCCAAACCTCCAAAACCTGGAGCCCGTATTTACACTGACACACATGCAGTGTCTGTCGGTGAGAGGGATTTTTTTCCCTCCCTCTTCCCCCTTTAATTAAAAACTATAAATGCCTTATCAAAAGCTAATTAAAAATACCAACACAGTGCCAAGTGGCAAAAAAAATAGCTCAGTACAAATATCCGTTTATAACCCTGCAACAGGCAGTGATGACGCAGCAATTAGAGGCTTGAAGGGGGGGGGAGGGAGAGGGGAGGGGGGTAGGGAGAGAAGGGGGAGAGAGGAAGAGAAGGAGGGGAGAGGGGAGGGGGAGGGAAGGGGAGAAAGGAGGAGGGAGGGGAGGAGAGGCAGGGGAGGGAGAGGAGGGACATGGTGCCTGTGGGTTGGGGAGCTTCAGACTCCTCAGCCCTCTCTGGGCGCAATGGGGGCGTCTGCCCTCCCCCCAGCACATATCTTGGAACCGTAGGAGCTGAGCTGGTGGACGGGACAGGGACTGCGGCCCTCTTCATGCTGCGCACAGGCCGTGTCCCCGCCCAGGGTCGCAGCTTGGGCCATTCTCGAAGGCGGTGGTGAGAACTCAGAGAACGTGCACACATTAAGCTCTGAATGTTCCCGGGACTCATCAGCTGAACACCGAACACTGAACACCGCCAGCCTTGCCTTCCAGACATCACCCTTGGACCCATCCCGTGGCCGTGGCCGGTGGCTCAGTAACATCATAGGTGCAAATGCTTAACATCAGTAAGCATTCACTCTGCCAGGCCCAAGGCTATGCCTTCGCCGAGTTGTTGAACCCACTGGGACCCGTGAGCCGTGGTACTGACACCATGCCCATTTTACAGATGAGAAGACCCAGGCGCAAAGCAATTTGCTAACCACTGGACATAGCCACCTCCTGCCAACAGGGCAGAGGGGGGAGCTGCCTGCATGGCAGTGAGCACCCCGTTCACTCAGGGACCCCAGTGGGGATCAGGGATCTCCAAGTACCCCCAGATTCCCTGATTTGTTTCCGAGCTGCCTCCTCACCCTGCCTCCCACCACCATGCTGGTACAGGACGCGGCTCCTAGTCAGTGCCCAGGGCTGCCCCCACCACCCCCAGCCTCCTCACCGCTGGTCCGAGGGAAGGCGGCGAGGGTCCCATCCTGCAGACCTGCAAACAGGTGGAAGGGGCTGTGGCACAGGCAGAGCACAGGCTGCAGACCGGGGCTCCTGCAGGTCGCCAGGCACTGGGTACCCGTGTCCACACTGCCGTAAACCAGGATGCTGTAGGAGTTGGGGGGGGGGGTGTAGGAGACCTGAGTGACTCATGCAGACCCCACCCCCACTGCCCTGCAGGCCCTAGGGAGAGGCCTCCCTCCCCTCCCGAGACGCTGCTGTTCTGCCTTTAGGAGGCTGGGCTTTCCCAGGGTCTTTTGAGGATGGCGCCCTCCCCACCCCTGCCCCAGGGAGGAGCCGGTGGGAGGCTGGAGAGGAGGCAGACAGAGATGCTAAGAGGACTGTCCTCGGGACCACACAGACCCAAGTGGGAACCCAGACACGCCGTCTTCTAGCTGACCCCCCAGGCTGCTGCCCCTCAGTTCCCCCCCAGAATGGAGCAATGATGCCGGCCTCACGGCCACAGATAGAAATAAAGCAGTGACGTGCTCCTCTGCCCCAGGCCCCTCACCTGCCATCCTGGAGCCCGAGACAGATGGTGGGATGCACTGTGGTCGAGGGGTCAGGGGCCATGCGGCTCTCGTCTCCACTCTCCCCTTCTTCTGGCTCGGGAATGTACTCCATGCAGAGCACAGGGGCCGCCAGCGGGAAGGACTTGACCGTGCGGGGCGAGGGCCGGTTCAAGGAGAAGATCTCAACCTGGCCCCCTGCACCTTCCTGCCCGCCCCCGACCTGCAGTGGAGACCCAGACGGGCCATCAGGCACAGCCACCAGGGCGGGGACAGAGCTCAGAGCCTGCCTTCCCGGTGACCTGTCCCAAATTTCTACTCATACTGAGGTTAGGCATCGGGAAGAGCGTCCCCTCTCCTGCCCCCACACATCGCGCTGTCCCTGAAGGTCACTCTTCCCCAGCTGCCATGGCAACGGATTAGATTCAGGGCCCAAAGGAACTCAGGCAAGGAGCCAGGGTAGACCAGATACCCGTCAGCTCTCTATTTCTCCAACTTTAGAGTGAATTTCAACCAACAAATAGTGAACATACGTCTGCCCCTTACAATGTCCTCCTCTGTCTGGTTCACCATTCCACCGCTATGCTTAGCCAGTGGCAAGCACTTAATATACACTCGCTGAACAGATGAGCAGACGGATAAAGGGATGGGTGGAAGGAAGGGGAGAAGAGTGGGTAGATGCACGGACAGATGGACGGATGAGGAGATGAAAGTGAGCGGATGGATGGATGGGTGATTCTATGGGCAAGTGAATGGATGAATGGATGATTACACAGGTGGATGGACAGATGGATGGATGGATGGACAGGCCAATGGATGATTATTATGGATAAGTGGATGGATGGGACGATGATTATATGGATGGACGGACGGATGGATGGGTGGGTGGACAGATGGATGATTATAATGGATAAGTGGATAAGTGGATGGACTGACGGATGGATGATAATATGGACGGATGGACAGATGGATGGATGGACGGATGGACCGATGGATGATTATTATGGATAAGTGGATGGACAGATGGGTAGTAGATGATTATTATATGGATGGATGGACGGATGAATGGATGGACGGATGGATGGATGGATGGATGGATGGATGATTATATGGATAATTGATGGATAGATGGATCAATCAATCAATCATCTGATTGATCGATGGATGGATATACCACATGCTAGATACTGGGGAAACAATGAGGAACAAATCTCCCTCGGAGAGAATATTTGGGATGGACTCTAAAGGGTGAGCCAGAGTTTTCCTGCCTGAGGGCCTGGAGACAGGAATAAGCAGGAGCTGAAAGGTGGCCGGAGGGATGGGGAGGTGGACCCTCCGGGAGTCCCTGGGAAAGCACAGTCTGCGCCACAAAGAGCAATCGGGGGACTATTTGAATGAAAAGAGGCTCTGCCAGGAATCCCAGGGGGAGAGAAGGCGGCTGGGATCGCTCTCAGAATTGGGCAATACCAGCCCTGCTCCCTGACCCCCAGGGTGAAGCCGCTGCCACCCAGGTACTCTGCACAGCTTCATTCATTTCCTTCATGGCACATGACCATTTACAAGAGTCACAGTCCCTTCTTGTCCCCTGTCTTCTGCTGCCTTGGGTGAACCCACGTCTGCCAACTCTGAGCACAGAGCCTGGCACGGAGGTTCCCAGGAAGACCTTCTGGGTGAAGGTGCACGTGACGGGGCCAGCAGGCAGCATTTTCCAGCATCGCCTTCCCACTGCTGCCCTCCCTGCCTCTGTGCTGAGGCCACAATCCCTGGCTGGGCTCAGGAGTGACTTACCCAGAGGTAGCCCTGTGGAAGGGACGTGCTGACCGCTGAGAAGCCCAGCAGGGGACAGCTGACAGGACTGTGGACCAGGGCCCCAAGCTGCGGAGACACAGAAGGCACACGGGGGCTAAGCATCAAGGTGTCAGAGATGCCAATGTTTGGCAGCAGGACGTCTGTCCAAACCACCTGTGGGGGTTGTCAAACCTGCACATTGGGGCGCCCCATGCAGGTCCCGAATGAGAATCCTCGGAGACCGGAAAGTGACAGGTTTCACAGGATCTCCAGGCAACGCCTATGTACTCACATTTGACCAGCGCTCTCCTAGAACCTTCTGGCAAGGAGGCATCTGAATGATACTCTGGGCCCGCTACCGATTTTTCCCAAACTAAGCAACATCTGGATAAGATTTGATGAAAACCACTAACACCCACCCCGCTTTATTTTACAGATGAAGAAATGAGGCTCATGGTGGACATATGAATGCCCTAAGCCACGGGAAGATGATGACAGGGCCTGGCCTGCACCCTCCTAGATCTCCCTGCATTCCTCCAGAAAAGCACAGCGGAGGATGGAAGGGGTGCTGGACATTTGGTTCCACGCCCCTCAACAACAGAACCACTCCGCAGACAAGCCTGCCAGCACCGGAAGGCCGAGGGGCTGGCAAGGCCACCTTCGGGGCCAGGGTCTCCGTCTTTGACCGGCTGTCATCAAGAGCCACTAGCTGCTCACTCCTCCTGCACCTGCTGCCCCAAACCACAGGCCAGATGGTTCTCTGGGGCCTGTTCCCTGAGCTGAACCCCACCAGTCAGTCTCTCTGGCCAGGACAGCAGTGCATAGAGGTGGCCCAGCCCTGTCTCGAACCCTGCTAGAACCCCTGGCCAGTAGGAAGGCAAAGGAGGCCCACAGGCGAGAGCTGGAGGCGCCCCAGGGAGGACCTCAGCCACCCCCTCCCCCTCTCTGCTGGGCAGGTGCTGCCCTCTGCTGGTGCTGCAGGCCCCGGCGGGCCCCGGCCGAGGCAGGAGGTCCTAACCAAGTGTCTAATGGTTGAAGATGAGGAAGCCCAGGGGGGTCATCTCATCCACTCCCCTCATTTAGGAGTTGGCAAATTCTGATGTGTGGGCGTGGGGGAGGGGACACGACTAACTCAAGGTCACACAGCAAGTTGGCAGCAGAGTCGGGTCTAGAATTCCAAGTCCCACTCCCGGCCCAGCGCCCTTCCCACTGGAGTTGAATTCTCCCCAGAGGCCCGGCTGCCCTCGTGCAGGCCTCAGCGCTCCCGGCACCCAGTTGTGTGCAGCTGGGAGCACAGGTGCAGGCGCCCGAGCAGGAGGCTCCCCTCGCCCTCCCCCCGCACCTCCCCACGCACCCTCAGGCCCCCGCTCCTCGGCATCTCACTTCATGGTGGGCCACACGCAGCGGAGGCTGCCCAGTCCCTCCTGCCAGGCCACTGCTCCAGTCCTCCCACGGACCGGAAGGGGAAACTGCAACCCTGTGTCCAACGTTTCCATGGCAACCCCAGGGGGCCCGGATGTCAGCCTTGTCCACAGAGCCCTGGGCCAAACTGATGGCAAAAGCTCCAATGGCTCCTTGGCCCCAGGAGTCCCACCGGGGTCAGGAAGCCGACTCTCCCAAATCAAGGTGCCCCGGGTAGCGCAGAGGAGAGTGGCTCGAGCTGGAGGACGGAGACAGGCTGTGGGCGCAGCCAGCCGTGGCTCCGGTCCCAGCTCAGCTACCAGCCGGGGACCCCCGCAGCCAGTTCCTCATGGTCACGGAGAACCTGAAGCCTCACCGAATGGTCGTGGGGACTGGAGAGGCAGATATACGGCACTTGGCACAGGGCTGGGCACGTCCTGTGGGACATGCTGGCCTTCTACGTGCGCCACCCTGTCTCACCTGCAGCACCAGGCCAGGAGGGGCGGGCTGGGGCAGAGCCAGCGGGCAGGGAACCCCACAGAGAGCGAGCAGCTCTGGCTAATGAGCCTGGAGCAGACCCTCAGCAGGTCTGGGCTGCAGCCCCCAGCCCCCGAGGTGCTCACCGTGGAGCATCTCAGCACCCTTTCCCCAAGCTCCAGTCCCCAGACAGGCTCCCAGGCTGGACCGCGGCTCAGGGGGACAGGTTTGCACTGAGCCCTCCCCCTTCTACATGAGGGACTTCGCAGACGTGTGTCCCCAGGGATGAGGCAGAAGACGGCTTCCCAGGTGGGTGGGTGGCTTTCAGGGAGGCCCTGAGGCAGCGGCTTGTCTGTGACCTTACCACCCAGGAGCGGCCTGTCCCGTATTCTTCAGAGGACTAAGGCCATCGGGGGTGACAGATGTCACCCTGGGGTCAGCCTTCTCCACAGGAGAGGCTTACCTAGGGCCAGGTAAGCCACAGACGGGGTGGCCCCTGAAAAATCCCCACCCCACAGACTCTACCTGAGTAGAGTCCCCAACCCATCCTGGCCTCGAGGCCCCTGGGAACCTCCACCCTGTGCTGGGAAGGAGCACATGAGACTCCTCCCTATTAATCAATCAATGAGGTCTGAAGGCCAACAAAGTCCGGCTTCCCTGAGCCCTACAGGGATGAACAGCATCTGGCCTCCCCTGCCAGAAATGAGTCCAGAAGCCCCTCCTTCCCCAGGGAGTGCTGGCAGACCCTACCTCTGTGGGTCTGCGGGCAGCGGGGAGGACCCGATTTACTGAAGGTGAAGCGCCTTGAGCAGAGCCTGGCACGGATGCCTCTGGAAAGGGCTCGCTACCCCATTGCTGTTGCTGCCCCCTGGGCCACTGGCCACCGAGCCATGCTGGGAATCTGACTGCACCCCCTAAATCAGTCTGTGGCACAGGGAACATTCCACCACCCCTGACACCTTCTCCAGGTGCACACACTCAGGAGCCAGGTCTGTCCTTCCTGCCATCCACGTGGCCAACCCCACCCCGGTACACTCCCCGAATGCATCCCCATGTCCCCTGCCCCTGTCCCCTTCCCTAGGACCAGGATGAGAGGGAGAGGGTGGGGCCAAAACACCCCAGCATCCAAAGGAATATTATAACACAATTTTTGGCAATAAAAATCCATGCAAAAAAATCCATGATGAGCAATTAGTAAGATGTTAAATACACACAGAAACAGACCCTGCACAACCCTGCCCCACCCCCACCCCAGCCCGTTACTTACCCCCCAAAACAGCAGCCAAACCAAGGCCACAATTTGCTGATTTGATTTTGGAAGTATTGCATTCCACTCATCGTGATGACTGGGATTAGGTGACTGTCCCACGCGCCTCGCCCCCCACCTGGCCCTGCCTCTACTCGCAGCCGAGTCCTGCCAAGGCTCGGCGGGACCCCCGCACCGAGGACTGTGTGGCTCTCTCGGTCACCAGTCTTGTCCCCCCAGGGGCCACGGTTCACTCGCCCACACCACAGCCTGAAGGACTGGATGATCTTTCCAAAATGTACATCACAGGGTGCTGGTCCCCCACGTGGAGCCACCCTTGGGTGTGTCATGGCCCTGAGAATGAAACCCCACCGCGACCAGCCCGGGAAGCTGGCGTGGACCGGTGCGTCCACACGGGACCTGTCCGTCTGTCCTCTGCTCCAGCCTGTCCTCCCAGCTCTCGGGGCTGCAGCATCCCAGGCTGCCCCTGCTCTGTGCCCCTCAGTCTGTCTGGGATACTCACCCCCCGGGGCCTGCAGGGGATCGGGGCCTTCTCGCCACTCATGTCTGCCACCCCTGCCAAGAGGCCTTCTCGGCCCATGACCATGAGGCCCCACCCCTCTATCTGTCCCAGCTGACGTAACACACATCGCCCTCCTGTGTCCCCCCCTAGGTACAGCTATCTCTGTCCAGACTGAAAGCGACAGGAGGGTGGGTCCCCACTACACACCCCGTGTCCGGCACAGGACCTAGTATGTAGTAGGTGCTCAAAATTATGTGCAGAACAGACAAGTGAATGAACTAATAGCTGAACGGACGCCTCAAGGGCATGCGCTTGTCGCTGTTCGGAGCCCCAAGCTACAGCCCAATCAGCTCGTCTCTTAGGGCTTATGTATCTAAGTCCCAAGCCTGTGCTTCCCCCTCCCCAGAGCTCACATGAGTTCCTCTCCTAGGGAAGAGGATGGCAGTAAGGACTCCAGAGGGAGGGGTGAGCGCAGCCAGGACATCGGGGACAGGTGACAGCGGGGGGAGCGTGCCAGTGGTAGGGCACGTGGGTGCTGGAATCGGACTAAGCAAGGCGCCAATTCCTGGACCCCTCACTACTGGTTGTGTTTTTAGAAAATCATGTCACCTGTCTGAGCCTTGGTTTCTAACCTGGGAAACAGATCTAGAAACATCTATTCATGGGGTTCTTATAAATATCAAAACAAGACAGTGGTGGCAAAGCACTGGGGAAACGTGGTAGGTACTTGACAGACGGAGGGAGGGCCGCCACGGGGCCAGCGTCGGCTCCCACCTGGCCTGGCAGCATCAGCAAGAGGCCAACCCGTGGTCTGGCGGAGCACCTCGGGCGTGTTGCGGCCTCTCTTCTGAGCTGGAGTCATGCCATCCGTGGATGAGATCATTGCTATCTCTCAGCTCAAAATCACAGGATTTTTCCATTCCCTTGACCCACAGAGGGCATCTATCCGCATAGTTTTGGTGCGGAAGCGGACTCCTACCGCATCAAAGCATCTTGGGCGACTCCATCCGTAAGAGGTGGAGAAGCTGGGACTACACCCCGGCCCCCTCCTGCTGGGGGTACAGGCCAGAAGTCCCAGTTGTCCCACGAGTCACCAGCAAGATCCATTCCACTCACCTGCAGACTGAGGCCCCGCGAAGAGAAGGCGGGGATGCAGCAGGCCAGGATGGGGCACCAGAACGGGCCTTTGCTCTTCTTGTCCTCATCCGGGCACAGCCAGCCTGGCTGGTTTTCCTCACCTACAGCAAGAGCAAGGAGGTGGGGGAAGCCGGTCAGAGTCCGAGGACCAAGCGGGCAGTGAGCAGCCCTGCGAGCCCAGGGGACCGTCCCCAGCTCCACACCTGCCCAGCCCAGATGAAACCCGGCCCTGATCCATGGTCACGGCCGTGCATCCCGGCAGCGAGTTGGAAAACCTAAGAGTTGAGTCCTGGCTCGCCCACCCTCTCACTGAGCAGACTTGTGCAAATCCCCCCAACTCTAAGCCTCGATTTCATCACCCATGAGACAGGGGCATAAAAATGCCTTTGTCTTGAAGTCGTTGTGGGGATCCAGTGAAATAGTCAATGAGAAAGGGTTTCAAAATGTTGTGATGCTGAGCACAGACCAGGCCCTGCTTCCTTGACCTAGAGATCTAGAGGGGCTTCTCGAGGCCAAAACTAAGCCAGAAACAAGGTGACACATCCTTGCCGCTCTACACTTGACTCTGATGACGATGGTCAAGAGTATGACCCTCTCCTGCTTCCTTTAAGACCCACCCTGAGACCCAGGCGGTCCTTGGCCTCCACATTCCCAGTCTAGTTGGACACTGAAGCCCTTGGGGGCCTGTGAGAAGCACAAGGGCCCAGACTGCGGACTCAGGTCTGGACACCGCTGTGTTCGAGAGCATCTGTAAACCACACTCTGCAACGTGAGGGCTCCCTCACATGCCACCACCTCCAAGAAGTCCTCCCTGACCACCCTGGCTATGACGGCCCCCTCTCTCAGAAACCAGTCTAAAGATCACCTCTTATTCCCCGCACAGCCTGCACCACAATCTAGAATCACTTTGTCTATTTCCTTGTTCATGGTCTCTCTGCACACATCTCTAGAACGTAAGCTCGGGCCAGCAAGACCTGGGCTGTCTGGTTTGCCGCGGTCTCCCTGGTGCCCGGCCCACTGCCTGCACACAGTGAGTGCTCAGCAGGGGCAAGTTGAAAGGGTAAATGAAGAGAGGGCGTGACTGAGCAGGTAACTACCATCCCACCATCCCTCCCGGAGAATTCTCCCTGCTCAAGAGCCCATCCTTCTCCGCGCTCCCGTGGGGGGCCGCCTGCCGGGAACACCGTCAGCCCAGGCAGGGCATGGTGAAGACACCTACTGTGCGTCCACACGCAAGCACATGGAGGGGCCACAGACGTGTTCCAGGCTTCTCGTTCTCACAGTAACCAGCTCAGTGAGAAGCGTGATTTTTCCCTTTATGGACAATGAGGCCGACACTCAGGGATGAAGTAATTGACTAGGTCATGCGCGCGGCTGGTGGCAGAGTCCAGATGGGGACCTGGGTCTGCTGGACTCCTGTGCTGTCTCCAAGCAACCAGCACCCCCCCCCCGCGCCCCCATTGAGGTGCATGACTGAGGCTGGACAACCAGGAGGTAGCTCCGCCCTGGAGAGGGAGAGCCAGAGGATGGGACGGGGCGCCCCGGGCGAGAGGAGCCACTCAACACAATGACATCAAGCCAAAGGGCACCTTCAGGGATGGGAGGAGCGGTCTGCCACAGAACAGTCGTGACGCAGACCTCCCACCCCCACGTGTCTACTCAGTGGCCAGGAGGAAGCAGGGACCCGGGCCCACCCTGGCCCAGCCGAGCAAGTGTCAGCTCTGCCCGAGGGGGCTCACCAGCCACAGGGCCTCCAGACTGGGGTCCTGCGCCAACCACTGCTCCCTACCGTCAGTCCTCCCCACGACAGCCAGAGCCAGCCCACAACTTCCGCCGGACGTCACCATTCCCACGTCCAGGGAGTCTTATCCTCTTGGAATCAAATCTAGACTTTTCCAGAACAGTGAGGCTGATCCTGCCCTCCTGGCCTCATCCCTCGGTCGCAGGCCACTGCACTAGGCTTTCCTCAGCCACTTATGAGTCGGGGATGTTCCCTCCCTCTAGAGTGCGGCCCTCTCTGTCCCAGGGCCGGCTCCAATCCTCCCCGAGGCTCAGGTTACTTGTCTACCTTCTGGGAGTGACCTCAGCTGACCACCACCCACCCCTCCCCTCCACCACTTTCTGTCTCAGCCCCTGTTGGCCTGTCATGGCCCTGAGTGTGGTATACTCATGTATACCTGAGTGTGCGTGAGTGTGTGTGCCCATGAGAGTGCGTGAGTGTGGGTGTACGTAAGTGTTGCGTGAGTGTGTGCATGGGTGTGTGTACTTGAGTGTGCGTGTGTGCCCATAAGAGAGTATGCGTCAGTGTGTAAGTGTGCGTGTGTGCGTGAGTGCATGTGTGCGTGAGTGTGTGTGTCCATGAGAGTACGTGCGTGTGTGAGTGTGCACATGCATGTGTGCCCACAGGCTCCCCAGCTTCACCTGTGTTCTGTATGAGGTATGTCAATCACACCCCAAGAACATGGCTTTAACCAATGCCCTGCCACCAGAGAAAGGTGTCTTCCCGGTGCCGGCTGTGGCAGGAGGAGCTGGGACAAGGGGGCACAGAGGATGCTGTCTGAGAAGTGAAAGACATCCACAAATGTCAGGCATTACGACGTGACCAGCCTGCTTCGGCAGAGGCTCCAGCCCACGTGCCCGGGGAGCCCACCCCGCCAGCAGTCCCCCGACTGCGTGGGGGGCTCACTCCCCTACGGGCACAGAGGAAGCCCCAGGGTCGGGTCTCCACCTCACTGGGTCCTGGAGGCAGAGTCACAGCAAAGGACAGCTCACCAAGGAGGCGAGGCCGTCACGGAACGGACAGCCGCAGCACAGGACAGGCGCCATCATAACAGAACGCCCATGTACACCACACTTCACAGTTTACAAAGCTCTGTCCCACGGGAGGCCTCATTTCACCCTCAGGGCCGCCAGGAGGGGTGGGAGTTGGCATCCCCCTCTTACCCGGGGAACCGGAGGCCAGGGGACATCAAAAGCTGGGCCCAGGAGCCAGAGAGTGGACCGAGCACGGGGCGACAGCCCAGAGAGCCCGCCGAGGGACAGCACCCTTCCGCCGGGCAGGTGCTGACAGCGCGACCACTGTGCTGCCTCCCAGACAAGCCCCTAGACGGTGAACAAAGACGGGCGGGACTTGAGCCTGCCCTGCTCTCAGGCCCCTACCTGATCAGGCCCCTTCCACCGCACAGCCCAACAGACAGCTCAAATGCAACTGTCCCTGGAGCTCCGGCTCCTTCCCAGAGCTTGGTCTGTGAACACAACCCCCCTCCATCACCACGCCGCCCGAGCCCCTCTCCTCTCCTTCCCCCCGTGCCCACAGCCTATCAAGTCCTGGCAATTTATTACGATACATATTTTTTAATGATCTGACCTTCTCCTTCCAGATGGTGCCTTCCCTGCCTGTGATCGGGAGCGTTAAAGGAAATGGAGTTGTAGCTCCCCATCTGCCGCTGCCATTGTTCCTGTCACAAAACCACGGCAGCTGAGACCAAATTAGAAGGCTGTTGCAGTTGAAAATTGAAAGCCCGCTTGGGATAAGTGACATTAAGCACCGGCACTGTCGGCAGAGCCGAGGTTTCCAGGTGACATTAAGTGGGGGCTTATTCAGCGCCCAGCCCTGTTTGCCAGCACCCACTGAACGTAGCAGCACCCCGTGGGGCAGCGGGGGGAGCTCAAGGGCTGGAGGCCACGGCCCCTTCCACTCCCCCGACCTCCGTGCCCTCAGCGCATCCCCACTGGCGGCAGGACGCCGACTGCAGCAGATCCCAACTCGGCCTCCAGTTCCCTCCCTGTGTGACACAGAGCCAGACAGTGAACCTCTCGGAGTCCGCTGGCCCCTCCGGAAAATGCAGGAAATTATTCCAGCCATTCAAGGGTCCCTGTGAGTGCTGGGGGACAGAAAGTAGTATATGCCAGGCTCTCAAGACATCGGGAGATCGCTGTCTTGGAGTTGAGGAGTCTGCCTTACCGGGGGCTTGAGGGTGGCCACCGCCCCTCCACTGGGCTGAGCCGCCAGCCCCGCCCTGCTCCCCGACCCTACCCTGCCTCCCAAAGACCCTGTGCTCATGCCTGGAGCTGCGACTTTCCCACCGCTGCTATGATACTCAAGGGCGGCCTCCTGGGCCACCCTTCTCTACTTTCTAAATCCGAGGCTGCCCTCAAAGTTCCCCTTACACACAGAGCCACGGAGAGGCCACTGGCCAAGGCCACAGACATTGCAAACATCTGCCCGCAGAGACAGAGAGACACTGGTGCCCGGGGAAGGCCAGGCGAATGGCCGCGGTCACCCAGCTGGGGTGGGTGACCCACCACTGCCCGCTAAGGGCTTGGGCAGGTCCCAGTGCCCATGTCCACGTTGAGAGCCAGTGGAGAAGAGAGCTAGAATGAGCTCAGCACGCTGCCTGGGCCGCGCTCAGGACCCTCCCCTCGATCGTCACCAGGAGAAGGACGGGGGTCACTGGGAGGACTCATAGCCAAGTCAGAGGCAGAAGGAGGGCCAGGCCATGTCCTGCGAGGATATGTCCCTGTGCGCTTGGGACCAGCCCGCAGCCTGCCCAGCCCAGGTCCTCCGGGAAGGAAGGAATACGGAGTGCTGTGACGGGAAAGGCTCCAGGGACCGGGGGTAAGAGCCGCAAACACAGCACTCAAAGAGCTTCGGCTGAGGGGACACAGGCACGGAGTGCTGAAAGCCCCTAGCCATGCCTCTTCCTTCTCTGGGTCCCTTCCTGGAGCCTTTCTGAATAGGACACTAATTGGCAGAGGGGTGGGAGGGTGGCATGTCCCCTCCCTGTTCGGCACGGAATCACATGCGACCGTAGACAGGTCACTTTCCCATCCGTGAGATGCAGGCTCTCCCGTCCTAGGAGCTTCCTCCATAGGCCAGGTGCTGGCTGTCCCAGGGGGCTTCCACGCCCATCTCCCTATAGGAGCACCATGAGAGGGGCACTGACATTATCCCCACTTTCTGTTGGGGAAAGGCAAGTAAAGGCTAAATCATTTGCCCGAGATCACAGAGCTGGGAAGGGACAGAACCAAAAACTGACCCCAGACAGCCTGGATCCATTTCACGAGGTCCTAAGATCCCCAAATGTAAGGGGGAGAGGACCCCCAGAGCTCCAGTCTGAGTCCCCTCCCAGAGGCCTCTCCCTTGACCCCACGGCACTAGAGGGGCCCCGCTGGGATGTGAAGCTGGCCCCCAGATTCCCCAGGACACCCTGCCCTTTCCTCCCTAGGGGCAGAACTGACCCCCCATTCTGGATCCCAGGCACCCCCAGTCCAGCTCTCTCCTTCCTCAATGTTCAGTGGATTATGATCTCCATATGTGGTAGTCGGAAGAAGAGAAAGATCAAAAAAAAAAAAAAAATGAAAGGAATCACATCCTTTGTGAATAAATGTTTTTAACATATTCTATTACCAAAAGGCTCGTATTATTCCCCACCACACCCGACCAAGCACTGCAGGTTTAAGAAAAAAAAAAAAAAACTGGCAAAATAAAAGGAACAAATTATTCAAGCCCCAGGGGAACCCAGGCATTCAAATAAGATTTCAAATGACTCTCCTTCCATTAAAACTTCTGCTGCAGTGAAACCCGCGTGGAGATAAAGCAGCTGAGCGCGTCACAGGCAGCCAAGAAAGGAGAGGTCCACACCACTCGGCTCCACTGCCTCCAACGCCAAGCCCCACTCGGCAGAGCAGCTGGGCCTCAAACTGGAGACCGACCTGCCTTTAGAGCAGGTGTACAGTCGGACTCTGGTGTGCCCGAGACTGAACTGCTCCGTGGGTCAGCAGGGGAACCACGTCAGCCTTCCCTGGGGCTAGCGGTCGGCTGCCAGGGCTGGGGCTGTCTCTGCTTAATATCCTCTCTCCTCCCTCTGCAGCTCTCTTGGCCGCCCAGAAACATCCAGCAGAGGCTTGTGCCACGTCAGCACCAGATCAAGAAGGCCTCTGACCCTGGCTCCTTCAAAGCCACAAACTCCTCCCCATTTCCTCCCGCCTCCACAGGCCCTCTCGGCACAGCGGGCAGAACAATCCACTCAAGTAGAAACCAGACCAGATGCTGCCCAGCTCTCACCACTACAAGGAACAGCTGGCCATCACGCTCAGAAAAAGTTCCCTACATCTCGCCCTGGCTTTCTGGAAAACCTGCCTGTCCTTCCAACTGCCTACTTCTCTCCCTGTGATTCATCAGCTCTGGCCACCGCAGGACCTTTGCACTTGCTGTTCTGAAGCCTAGACTGCTTTGCCAGATTTCTGTTGGCTTTAGATGTCCCTTCCCAGGGGGCCTCCCTGATAGCAGTCCTGACCCCCAGGCTCGGTGACAGGCACGTCACCCAACTCTGTCCCCTAAATGGCTCCACCTCTCCCTGCTGATTTGCTCCTCATGTAATGCCTATCTGCCCCTCATAAATCAGAGCTTCCCTGAGAGCAGGGATCTTTCAGTTTTTGTCATTGCTCTTTTCCCCACACCCAAAATCACAGTAAAGACTCATTCCATAATTATTTTTTTAATTGATGAAAGCCAGGGTCAAAGGTCCTCTCTTCTTTCCAGAAACATCTCAAAACCTATAATAAGATCACACCGAAAAAACAACAATGAAACAAAAAATGTCCCCGTTATTGGCCAGAAGCAGCAAACGGGAATTCTGGTACACCACAGGAACTAGTAGCTCTAACGGGCAAGTATAAAGTCCTTACAGCTGGACACACTTGCAGTTTGCAGACAGAAACTCTCCCAGTGGGGGTTGGCAGAGGGACGGCGGTCCCAAGTGGACTCTGGCGGATTGTCCAGGGTCGGAGCACAGCTCTGCCCCTTCCTGCTGTGTGAGCTCGGGCAAGTCACTGCACCTCTCTGAGTCTCAGAGCCCTCCACTGCACAAGGGGGTCCACAACAGAACCTACCTTCAAGAGTTATCATCAATGGGAAAAGAAAGAGACGCGTAAAATGCTTAGAAAACCGTCAACCATGTAGGACGCGCTCTGTAAACATTGTCTTGTTTATCTAAGTAATCATTATGGGATGCACAAGACAAAAGAAAAATAACAAAGAGGCCCTGGTTGAGAATCAGTTTAATCTAACCTGCACTGCTTTGTTTTTTCCTTTGGGTAACAGTTTGATTGAGAAAGAATCCGGTTACCATAAAGCCCACCTTTTTAAAGTCTTCGCATCAAGGTTTCTAGCATATTCCGCACTACCTAGGTTTGAAACATTCGCATCACCCCACGGAAAGAAAGTCTCTCAGCAGCCACGCCCTGACCAGCCCCCCAGGGCCCTGACAACTGCTCCTCGACATCATCGGTTGCCATCACTTTACAGACAGGGAAACTGAGGCTCGGACAGCGGCCGTGACTTGTGCAGTGTTACTACGCAGAGCCTCAGGACTCAGGACCCTGGCTCCCATGTTTCTCCATGGCACCGCCTACCTCCAACTCAGAAGCGTCCCTGCCCCCACGCACCCACGCATGCACACCCCAAGCCTCCCTGCTCCGCACCCCTGGCCCCTGACGCACTCTCCCCAGGGCTTTACTCACGGAGTCCGATCTTGGCCAAGTGCAACCTGTTGACCCAGGAGATCTTGCTCAGGGGGTTGGGGGTGATGAAGACCACCATGAAGCTGATGGGGCGGCCGGACCTGCGGCGAGACGGGGAGGAGTGTGAGTGCCCAGAACTAGCTCCTGGTTGTTGCCGCCACCACGGGCACCGGCCGTGGCACCAGCTCCGCTCAGAGCATCACTGCGAGGCCAGAAAGGCTGGAGCCCCAGCCAAGCCTCTGTCCCCTGGGGGCAGAGTCCCCCCACCCACCATGGCGGTCTCTCCGCAAAGCCACCGGGCCATGCTCCCCAGCCCAGTCCCCCACCCCCAGGCTTGGTGCCTAGTGACTCGAGAGGCCCTTCCAGGGCCCCCCAGTCAGTTTTCCTCGGGCCTCACCAGACACACGTACACATCCAACAGGGGAGCCTCTGCCAGGAGAAACGGGCTCCCGTCAGCCTGCTCCCAGCGCCCAGTGCCCCAGTGTGGGTGCTCCGTGAATGTGTGCAGAATGGACATGTGAACAAATGAGCTTGTGATGGACTTGGGCAGCTAGAGGTCACTGTTGTCACACTACTGTCCTCTCATCTCGAAGCAGTGGGTCCTCTGGGGCCTGTTCTCTATGGTGGAGGGGGGGGAATTCAGGGAGGGGGACGGGGCCAGTGTCACTGACTCTTCCATGGGAGAAAGGGATGCAGGGGCAGGAAGGGGCTGCATCAGGGGAACGGCGGCCAGATCCCAACTCAGAGCCTTGCTCCTCTGCCTCTGAGACTCCAGCCTGGAGCCTCATATCTTGGGCTCCTGGGCTTGTGGCCTTACCTCAAACGACAGTGCTCCAACCTTCCTAGCCCTGCAGCCAGTGTGCCTGTAATGCTCTGTTCCCCAAGTCCCCCCATCCTCAAGTTCAAATCCAGGCTGTGAGCCCCCAAGCAGCACCAGCCTAGGCTTCAGGTCAGAGCCCGGCTCGACCTCCTACTCTGCAGCCGGCGGCGTGGGGGCTATTTGACTCTTGGAGCCTCCCGGCCCTCATCGGCAAACTGGCGTTCAGCTAGCCTTCCCTGTCTCTGCCACACCTGTCATCAATTCCACAAACATCAGCTGAGGGTCTACAGGGCACAAGCGCCAGGGTGGGCATTTGGGGCCAGGGCCCATGTGGTGCAGGGGGGAGGCCGGGTCCATGAGGGGACCCAGGGCCTTGTCTCAGGGCTCTGTGCCATCTGCAGGAAAAAGGTCACAGCACAAATGGAACTAACCAATAGCAGAGCGTCTAGGTCCTGAGTCTCCTAACAGAGGATACGCTTAAGCCAGGTACGAACTGGACATTCATTTCTTCATTCATTCATTCATTGGATCATAAGCACCCCCTCCATGCCAAACGCCGTGCTGGGCAGGGCCCGCAGGGTGTACACACCCACGCCCACGACCACCCTGATGAAGAGGTCCACTCCGGGTGACCCCTCCCCGCGTCCCCCCACCTCCCGCAGTGGCCATTCCCCATCTCACTTGTCGGGTTTTCCAGGAAGCAGGAGCCTGAGACGACACTTGTTGGCCGAGTGGATCTCCTCCTCCTTCACCCGCATTAGCCTCTGCAGGGCCAAGCACCAGTCTTGAGCCACGGTCATGTTCAGGTTCTAGGGTGGAGGATGCCAGTGAGATCACCACAAGGCCCGAAGCCACACGGGAGCCTAGAGCATTCAGGGGGCCCCGGGGGAGAGGAGCTGGGGAGCTCGACAGGGACCCCTGACTCAGCCACGGCAGGTGGATGGCCCCCTGGGCTGCAGGCCCAGACAGGCTTCCCAGCCCTCATTCAGACCCCACCTGGCTCCCCTCCTTCGAGAGGGATACAACCTCCCAGCCAGCTTCCTCTCCAGCCTTGGGGTGAGGTCCAGGAAGGGGCTGCGAGGCTGACTGGTCACTGTGCAGAGAACAAAAAATCACCACGCACCCAGACCCTACTTAACCCCCTTCGGAGCTTCACCCTGAACCAGAGGCCACCTACCAGGCGTCCAGGTAGCAGCGGGGAGCTGGCTGTAGCTGCTCCTCCTGCCTGCAGGGTTCAGAAACCAGGAGCATGCCTGGGGCCTGAGCTAAGACCTGAGCCCTCTTCCACCCTGCCTGCTGAGGCTGGGCACTGCCCAAGGGAGGAGCCCAAGCCCCACAGAACCGGGCTGGGCTTGGGTACCTGGTAGGTGCCGTGCAGTGTGCTGATGAGGAAGGTTATCTGCTCAACCACAGCCAGATCTTTCTGCAGGTCCTGCAGCTCCTGGAAGAGGCGCGGGGGGCCGAAATACACCTTATCTGGGCAGAGAAGAGACCCAACTCAACTTCACAGGTGGAGGAGGGGTTAACTAGGACCCAAGTGTCCATTCACTGGAAAAAGGAAGACCGTCACCCTGGAGATATGGCACTACAGACACAGGAGGAGACATTGCCAGGCTCTTGACCTGGTGGAGTTCCCAGTCTACGTGACGAGGGGGGAAGGAAGCAGAGATCTAATCACAGGTAGTCTAGCATCTGGGTCCAGGCCACACTCATAGAGTCACAGGAGGCCAGAAGACTAAGAACCAACTGTGCTGGCAAGAAGTAAGGAACCTTCACAGGGCCAGGCATGTGGTGGGCATGCTGCCATAAAAGGAGAACAGCATATGCAAAGGGACAGTGGTTTGAGGAAGCCCACAGACAGCGAAGTGTTCACAGATGTACTGAGGACCTACTATGTGCCAGGTTCCATTCCAACTGTTAGATAGCTGTAAATAAGACAGAAAGGACCCCTGTTCTTTTATTATTATTATTATTATTAAGATTTTATTTATTTATTTGACAGATAAAGATCACAAGTAGGCATAGAGGTAGGCAGAGAGAGATGCAGGCTCCCCACTGAGCAAAGAGCCCAATATGGGGCTCAAACCCAGGACCCTGAGATCATGACCTGAGCTGAAGGCAGAGGCTTTAACCCACTGAGCCACCCAGGCACCCCAGGATCCCTGTTCTTAGAGAACTTATGACCTAGGTGAAGGGGGAGAGGGGGACCAATTAACAACCACAACTGAAGAAAGGCACTAGGAGGAAAGATATCAGGCCAAGGGGACAGTGAGGGTGCCCAGATCTCTGGGGATGATACAGATGTGGTGCTGGGGCACGGGAGACAAGCAGCAAGAGACAAAGCAGGAAGGAGCAGCAGGCCAGGAGGGGAAGTCCTTGAATGCCGTGCTAGAGACTTTGGGCTGTATTCTTGAGGCCCCGGTCTCTCGCGCTGGGGTCTTATGGAACCCTGGGGGGAGGGCTTACTTGGGGTTTTCATCTAGAGGATGGTGAGAAAAACAGATGTACTTCCTGAGTCTCCTGGATGTGGTGACTTTCAGGCCACGTTTTGCTGCACAGGGTCAGGGCCCCAGCGGACTCTGGTCAAGAGCAAGGAGCGCCTGGATGGTCTCCAAGTAACGAGAGGGGAGCGAGGGGGCCTGGCAGGGAAGTGATGCCTCACACCCAAAGAGCAAAGACCGACTCTGCGGTGAGCCTAGTGGGCAAGCTGGTGGGCAGCTCTGGTCACCATAGGGCACCCTAGGGGAGAGTTCCAGAGGCCCTGAGAGAACCTGTCCCCGAAGAGGTCCATAGCCACGTCGTGAGCAACAGGGTTCCCGCAAAACAACGGCATCCGCCACATTAAACAAATGCCGTTAATTTGAATCGTGATGTGTTGTAGCTTCACGGTCATCCCACTTCTGATTCTGTTTTGGTTTTATGGTTGTCCAGGGGATAGAAGCATCAGAACTTTCTCACACCTAGTCTTGTCTTTGCGCATATCTGAATAAAAAATCATTCAAGGCCAACTAGGATTCAAGAAGAATTCTTTCTAGGGTGCCTGGGTGGCTCAGTGGGTTAAGCCTCTGCCTTCGGCTCGGGTCATGATCTCAGGGTTCCGGGATCGAGCCCCGCATCGGGCTCTCTGCCCGGCAGGGAGCCTGTTTCCTCCTCTCTCTCTGCCTGCCTCTCTGCCTACTTGTGATCTCTCTGTCAAGTAAATAAATAAAATCTTAAAAAAGAAAGGGAAAAAAAAGAAGAATGAAGAATTCTTTCTTTTTCCCTTGAAAGGAGTCAGGCCACGTAGTAATCTCATTCAAGAAACACGGCAGTGATGGTAGGGCCCCAGGGTGGCTGGTAGCCATAAGGTGGGGTCAAGCTAGGGCTGAAGGCATCTCTGGGGAGGACAAAGGAGGCCCTTCGCTGGGGGTGGGGGAGGGGGAGGGTGCTTCTGGAAACCACCAAATAGCCCTTCCTGCTCACAGACCCAGGAGAAGGGACCCAGCAACTGGGGGTGGGTGCAACCGGCCAGCCTGGCCCTCAGAGAGCGACACTGCACGGTGCTATCCCTCCCACTCTATTGCCAGAATTGCCCGCAGCCCAGAAAGGCACTGTCCCAGGTCATACCCTAGACAGAGCCGGGCCAGTGGGCAGGGGAGCCAGCGCCTGTGGAAGGGGCCTCCAGCCCAGCTCCTCCCTGCCAGCCCCGCATCTGGGGTCTTCCCTTCACTCAACAAACAGCGGTCAACACCCCCTGCCCACCGGCCCCAGGAAAGGGCTGCCACCAACCATCACCAGGGAAGCTGACCACAGAACAGAACCGGGCCTTGAGCGCTCAGGACAGGGGGCCTGGCCCAATCCAAAGGAATCAGGAAAGGCTTCCCTGCAGAGGTGTCATCTAAGCTAGGCTGAGTAAAGGCAAAGGAGACCGAAGTAGGACAGCAGAAGGGTCCGCAGAAGGGCGGAGGCTGGGAGAAGGCCCTAGGGCAGGAGGGGCTCTGCCCCTCGGGAACAGAGAGGTGGGTGTGGCCACACCAGGGGAAGGTGGAGTACGGAGAGGACGGGGCAGAGTCTCGGGGAAGAACAGCAGCCAGGAGCCTCCGCACCGGACCAGGCGTGCTGGGGACGGCCACCACGGAGATGGACAGAGGTGCACAGCCGAGAGGCTGCCCAGGCCCTCCCTCCGAGTTCTCATTCCTCTCGTGCCAGAAAAGTCGGAGCCAGACAGCCCTGAAGTTGGGCCCTGAGGGTCGAGGAGCCTAGGGGAGTGTCACCTGGGCCCCTCACTGCACAGACAGGGGAACTACGGCACAGAGAGGAGGGCCAGCCACTGAGGTCCCATGGGGGCAGGCAATGGTCAAGCACCGACACAAGAGCCTCTCTGGAACTCAAAGGCATCACATGTGTGCACTCGTGCAGGCACATGTGTAGGCACGCATCACGCATGTGCACTTATATAGACACACATCACGCATGTACGCTCGTGTAGGCACATGTGTAGGCACACAGGTGCAGGGGGGTGTCGGGGTGGGGGGCAGGGACAGTGTCCGGTGCACAGGATGGAGGCGTGACTCTGGAGTGCGAATGAGCAGCTGGGGGTCTGGGTGCGCTCTATGTAGGGTGGGGCTGCGAACCGGCCAAAGCCTCTCGGCCTGGGGGCCCATCGGTCCAGGGCTTGCACACCGGGCCCCCAGGCCTGGGCAGGTGTCCCACAGGCAGCCGCGGGCCGGGTACTCACTCTGGGCCTGGCCCACGGCAGAGGCCTTCTTGGCGCCCGCATGCTGGATGAGCACGTTGTCCTTGTCGTAGGAGCCGCTCTCCTGGCCCACCTCCACCACCTGCACCTGGGGCAGCGCCGTGTTCCACTTCACCACGTACTTGGGCCCCAGGGGCACCAGGCTGCTGATCTCCAGCTGGCCCCTGCCAGGACAGACAGGAGGCGATCCTGGAGAGCCTGCAGCAGCCCAGGCCCAGAGCCAGCCCAGAACACGCTCCTCAGCACACCAACTCAGCCAGGCCCCCTCGCTGCACAAGCACAAGACCTCGGGCCCAAACCAAGCTGGGAGGAGCAGGGAGCCATGGATGAGGCGCAAGCCCTGGGGTGCCCAGGCCCCAGCCCAGATCCAGAATCACATGCCCTGAGGCCCCGAGCCCCCAAACCCATACCTGTTGTTGGCAGGCCTGAGGAAAAAGACAAAATGGAAAGGAAGGTCATTCCTGTTACTGAGTGATCTCTAGGGGGCTGAGACCGGTGGAGGCCAGCCACGGGGCTGGGCCAGGCATGCACATCAGGGACCACAGGAAGGCCTTCTCCCCGAGCTGGCCACTGGCCTCCAGTCACCTGTGATTCCCACAAGGGCCCTGCTAGGAAGCCTGTATTCATCCAGACAGGGACACCGACGTGCGGACAGGTCATGTGACTCACACCAATGTCACCTAAGCTGATCCCTCCCACCCCGCAACATGGGCCGCCAGCCCGCCCTGCCCCACTCACACCAGGCTAGACCCTGAGCGGCAGGGGGCAGAGCAGGTGTTCTCCAGAAAGAGTGCCTGAAAAATCACAGCGCAGGAGTCAGGGAGGGAGGGAATGAGCGAGCCTTAAGCACCACCACAGTGAGTGGGGACAGAAGCTTCTTCCCCTGAGTCCCCTACCAGTGCCAGGTCTCCTCCAGACCTGCGAACTGGCAGAAAGGTAGATCCCAGTAAGTCTGATGGATGGACGGACGGATAGGTGGACGGAGGGTGAGTGAGCCTGGGAGTCCCCGGACAGCGCTGCTCCAGGTGCCTGAGCCACAGCCTGAGAGTCCCCGGACAGCGATGCTCCAGGTGCCTGAGCCACAGTCCCCAAATCTGCTCCATGGCCATGCCCACCCTGGCCGACTCTGGGTGCAGAGCCGACCTCAGGGGCTCCAGCCAAGAGGTACAGGTAACGCCCCTTTGGACCTCAGTTACCGTCTTCGTATCGGTGTTTCAGCGAGGATTTTTAAAGCTCTGTCAGCTACCAGGAGCGGAGTCTCCTCCATTTGAGGGGTTAAGAGCCCCATCTGGACTGGCCCCAGCCAGAGTGCATCTAGCACAATCCCTTGGCCACAGGCTCAAGCAGAGGACGCAAGTGAGTGAATGGCGCCAGGTGGGGACCGAGAAGCTGGCAGAGCACAAGACCCAGTAAGGAGGCCGTGTGACCCAGTGACAGGCCCCTGTGGCCCTGAGCAAGGTGGGCCTGGAATGCTGGCTCTTCAAATTTTCAAGAGAAGTCAAAAATGTCTCAGTCTTTGTGTGAACTCTCTGTGTGAGCCCCAGTAAAAGACCTCTGGAGGCCTGACGAAAGCCAGGGGTACAATAGCCCTCACCCCACCCAGGTTCTAGTTCTTTCGGGCACAGCCTGGAAGCCCAGCTCCGGGCATTTCCAACACCTCAATCTCAGACAGGAGGCCAGGCTCCATGGGGGAGACAGTGCCCGGGGGAAGTGGTGGCAAAATCTCTTGAATCCCAGGGTGGTTGAAACCTGGGAAGCTGTTCAGTGACCAACAGCAGAGTTCTAGAACAGACCACTCTGCAAGATGGACAGCCGCTAGCCCAAAGGCCAGGGGTGGCCCAGGACAAACACTCCAGATGCTCAGGGGAATAGGGACAGAGCAGGCCAAAAGGGACGGGAGAGGAAGCCAGAATGTCTCAAACCCAAATCAAGCCCCTCGCCGGGACGGCCAGTCCCTCGCAGAGAGGCCAGTTCAGCAACTGGGACACAACGGCGGGGGTGGGGGCAGTCCCTGCAGCGGAGCTACGACCCAAGCCCACTTACTTGAAATTGATGTTGGCGCAGACCAGCATGTCGTTGAGCAGGAAGACCCTGCGCTCCTTGGACTTGATCAGCTGCCCGCGGTCGCCGTACACGGTCTCTGTCAGCGTCTCACACAGGAGCAGCTGCCGCTGACCCGAGGTCAAGAGCTGCGAGAGGGAGACAGAGCAGAGTGAACACGAGCAACGCGCCCGCTGCCACGCGGACGTCACCGCGCCCAAAAGGCAGAATCCTCTCGCTGCGTGCAGAAGAGACCGGGGCCGGGAGAGGCAGAGGAGAAAGGTGGTGAGTGGTGAGAGGCACCGGGGAGGAGGCCAGAGGACCGCACACCGGGGTCTCTGACTGCTGGCCCAAGGCCAGCACCCGTTCTCAGGTGCGCCAGCCCCGGATGCCCCTCTCCACAGTGGCCGCCACCAGCGACACAAACTCTGCACTCGCAGACACTGGCTTGCACCCTGGCTCTCCGCACACCAGCTACACAGGCCCCTGGCAGGTCACTTCGCGTGCCCGCAGCCCAGCTTCCCCAGCTGTCAAGTGGGGTGGGGAGCCACCGCTCAGATCACCACACAATGCACTACCGGGCCTGGCGTTTCGGAGCCCAGTGCAAGATGAAAATGCGGCCCTCGTGCAAATATTATTAAGGATTTTAGGCCAGTGACAGCAGCAGAACACGACACCAAGTGTGGGGCCCTGCTGAGCGCCCACCGTGCATGACAGCACTGGTCGCGTGTCCAACGGCCTGGCCCTGCCTGTGCGTACTCCATCGACGGGGACGCTGCCATCCCAACAGCCGTGCCGTCTGCGATGGTCTTTGCCATGAAGAGGCGTGGCCTCGCTCAGGGAGACCTCGGCCCGGAAGAGGTCCCAGCCCTGCACCCTGAACTGAACAGTCCACCAGTCTCGCCACACGAGGGGGCCGGCACTGATCTGCCCGTCAATGAGGTGACCCTCGAAGAGGCCAAAAACCTTCAAGCCTCAGGCATCTGAGCAGGCGTTTGCCAATCTCAGGCTGGACCCCAAGAAGCCCCTGCCAGCGCCGGGACCACCATCCCACTCAGGGATGTAGCGGGAAAATAACTTTTTACTGAGAGGGACTTTTTTTTTTTCAGAGGGGAGAAAAACATTCAGCAAAATTCATTCCCAAAACCCATGACTCTGATGATAAGAGTCATCCTTCCCTCCCTCCTCACCCCTGCTGGGAAAGGGCAGATTACCCTAAGCCTCCCCCTGGGAGAGATGGCCCTGTCATTCTCCCCAGAACCATGTGTCCCAGATTGCCACAAAGGCCTGAACTGCCCACTGCCTGCCGGGCACTGCGCTGGGCACTAAGGATCCCACTTCCTGTCTAAGCAGCTCCACAGCCCCTGAGGCCATCCCCATCCCCAGAGGAGGAAGCCAAGATCCCAGAGGTAAAGCAGCTTGCCAAGCAGTGGCACGGGACACAGCCAGGCGTGTGCACTGTCACCAGCACCGGGCGGCCAGCCGGGCGTGACAGGGGTCTGGGAGGCCCCATGGCCCCTAACACAACAATGACTCAGGGTCCCTTGCGGGGGGGTGGCTCTCATCATGGCTAAGGCTGGGCTGCCTTACACCACGCCCTCCACCAGCAAGCTGATGCCAGCTCCCAGAGACAACGCTGGGACCCCGAAGACAGCAGGCTCCGCTGAAGACTGCCACATGTGCCATGACCTAAAACCTGGAAGTCCCCTGGGCTGCTGGCAATCATGCCCCTGCCCCGTAGGCAGATAAAAGGGGGACGGGGTGGGGGGGAAGCCGGATATTGCACAAACACTCCCCTGGAGAGTCCTGAGCAGGCACATTTTGAAATAGCCGGCAGAGTTCCGTTTGGGACGCACCCGGTTTCAGTTCTGCTTTTCCCTGGGTGACAGACGGCAAGAGGAACATCACCGGACCGGTCTCAGAACCGGCCGAGATTGCCCAAGGGGGGCCCGGGCCAGGGGTACGCACAGTGTGCAGTCACATCACAGCCACAACTGCATCCCACACATCTCGAAAATGCCCCCCATTGGACATGTGGAGAAACTGAGGCTCGGGGCTTTCGGTTCCTTGCCCAACACCAAACAGGTCTTCCTGACCTCCAGGCAGTGACCACAGCCCCTTACTGCCCGGGTCCCTGGGGGGGACAGCGCAGAAGAGAACAGTGGGTCTGCCCCCAAGCAGGTGCCACAGAGGACCTCCGCCTGCCCAGCTTCCCCCCGGCTCCGGCCCCGGTGAAACCTTCTCGGTTACAGTGAAGGGGACCCAGGGAGGGGTAGAAGAGGACACCTTCCAGGGCAGACGCCCTCGGATACCAGCGCAGCTGCCAGGCTGGCCTGAAGTCTGTTTTTCTAGAGACATTCCGACATAGAGGCCTGGCATGGGGCTGGTTAGGGAGTCCTGCCTGGAGGCGGGGAGGGACTGGGGACGAAGAGAGCATGGGCAGCTGCTTCTCAGGTGGCCAGTGGCCTGCAGGAAGGCGGGCCGGCTCTTCCAACGCTTCGAGAAGACCTACCAGTCTAGATTTTATGGGACAGCTTTCCATTTTTAAGTGACAGCAATGGATTCCATCTTCTTAAAAATAGTGTGTGGGCCTAAAAGCACGCGTACAGCCTGAAGGTAGCCTGAGGAAGGAGACTCTTCAGATGCAGGGTCCCTGGGGGCGCCGGGATGACTCAGTCCGGTAAGCCTCTGCCTTCGGCTCAGGTCATGATCTCAGGGTGCTGGGATCGAGCCCCGCATCGGGCTCCCTGCTCAGCGGGGAGCCTGCTTCCCCCTCTCCCTCTGCCTGCTACTCCCCCCACTTGTTTGCTCTTTCTCTCTCTCTCTCGGACAAATAAATAAATAAAATCCTTGGGGGGAAAAAAATAAAATAAAAGATGTCGGACCCCTGAAGCTCAGAACAGCCCACAGACTCTCCCGTCCAGGCTTCGCAGACCTGCGGCAGCGATGAAAAATGGCAGCACAGGTCAGTGTCACACGCTGTGACGTGCGGGCCACCTGCACAGGGCTGTTGTCCTCTGGGCAAAGCTTCCTGCACTATCAGAAAGTTCCACCCCACGTAGCTAAAATCTCACTGGCCTTCGTCACGGGGCCTTACTTCTGCTTTTGAGGCCCAGGAGACTCCCAGTTTTTCCCCGAAAGATTTGAACACCTCCCCGTGAAAACACCACAAACGTCTCTGCCCCCAAAGAGCCAGTGTCCCTGCCCCTGTGCCCTGAGATGCAGTTGCCTCACCCTGAGTCATCCCCACCAAGCTCCACCCTCCAGCGGTCAAAACGGGGCGGCCCAGGGAACGGGGCCTCCCGGATCTGGGTACGGCTTCTGGCGCCTCACGTCATGTGCACCAACAGGTGACTTGAGGGAACGACGCTTTTCAGTACCAGCTTTGTGTTCTGAAAACACAAGGTTCTATACAGACTCATCTGCAAGTTTTCCAAGGTTTTGTTGGTTTTTTTGGGTTTTTTTTTTTTTTTACTAGATGTTCCTGAGTTGCAACCCCAAAACATGGCATGGATTTTTCTCCTCTTTCTTCTTTACAAATAACACTAGTAACAACAACAGCACCTTATCTTAAGGACTCCTCTGTTCGCCTGGCAGCAGCCTTGGGGTCCGGCACCACTGAGTTCTCCTCCTTTCAGAGGGAGCAAGTGAGGTTCAGAGAGGTTGGGTGATTCCCCTGAGGCCACACAGTGACTACCACTGGCAAAATCTGGATTCAAACCCAGATTCTGACCCCAGAGCCTGCTTGTATACACATGAAGCTAGACTGTCATTTCGGGTGTCTTTCCTGGCAACAACACTGGTGGACAAAATCAGCTTTTATCCTAAAATAACGGATAATAACGAATGTGGGGGTGCAGTGTAGACTCTAATCCAGTAAGGTCCGTGGGCTCAGAGAGAAGCAAGGACTCCCCTCCCTCTGAGAACACTGCCACCTAGTGGGTGGCCGATGGGAGGAGGCCCAGGGACAGGTGTTAAAGGCAGGTAAAGGCTCTCAGAGCAGGTGGGGGAACCCTGGCACTCACCTTGTTGAGGCTGCTACGGTCACTGACGCTCTTGGTCAGCTGCTGGATCTCGGCCACCTGGTCAGCCAGCCGCTTCTGCTCATTGAGCTTCTCAGCCAGCGTCTCCAGCTCCGTGAGGGCGAGCTGTAGGGACAGCCTGTCCGGGTGGCCTCTGGGAGTGTTCTTCAGCATGTCCTGACAGGACCCCGAGAGAGCCAGGGCTGAAAACCCCACCCCAGCAGACCCTTCCCCTGGCCAGGGACCCTCCTACCTCCTGCAGAGACTGGGGCTGAAGGTGTCCTGCTTTTGGCCAAGACAGGTGTACCTGACATATAGCAAGGCCTCAAGAAATAGCTAATATATGAAAAAATAAAATACATATATGGCTCAATCTCTAATTCACTGATCAGCAGTTTGCTGAGATGAAAGCCCCCTCCTGCAGCTGGCAGCTCTGAGGACAGAGAGGAAAGTGCCACGGGGGTCCGCGGCCTGGCAGCCCCCCTGCCCAGCTCAGTGGCAGGGGGTTCACCCCGACTAAGGGCCCTCGGCCATCAGGGGAGGTGTCCCAAGCTCTCAGGGCCCTGTGAGGGGACTAACGCTCTCTCTAGGGGCCTGAAGTGGCCAAAGTCAGCTCACTTACTGAGCACCTCCCCGCTGCCAGGACCCCCGAGGGCCCTCATTCCCTTCCTGCAACTGCGGCTCCCGCCACCACCAGTAGCCCAGCCCTCCACGCCGGGGAGGTGGACTATAAGCCGTCCACCATGATCAGCGCCACTCCGGGCGCAGAGAAAGAGGGGACCGCGGGCTGGAGGTCCTGCCCACCAGCCCATCTGTCTGCTGTGGATGACAGATGAGAAGCCCCCACCCCAGGAGGCCCAGGCCACGCCCAGGCCACACCCTGCAGGTCCCCGGAGGCCAGTCCCTAGCGGTACCTGAAGCAGGAGGATGAACTGGGGGAACCTCTGGATGGGCTTCACCATCAGCCCGTAGAGTGTGACGCGGTCTGGGCTGCATACCTGTCGCCGCTGTTGGGACAGCAGGTGGACTCATTCACCGACCCCCCCTCACCCCCCACCCCATCTGCAGGGGGTGCCGAGCGTCCCAGAGGGCAGATGCCGCCCATCCTGGGCTCTCCCCGCCACCACCCAGGGTCCAGGACCCTGCTCAGCCTCGGGCCTGAGAGAAGAGCCTGGGGGTCCCTGGTTCTGCAGCCAGGGCTCTCTGTCGCCATGGGATCCCCCCACACAGCCCCCCCAGTCCTGGCAGGCTGGAGCAGTCAGGCTAAGGCCTCTGGACTAACACCATAACCAGGAGACCACCCCCACTTCCACCTGGCCCAACTCCAGCTTCCCAAGCTGCAGACAGACCCTCAAACTCATTATCAGCCTCCTCCTGGGGGGCAGGAGGGACCGATTTTCTTCCCATGGCACTGGGGCTGTCCCAAAGGAAAGAGGGGAGGTACCCAGGCCACAGCAATGATGCGACCCCCAAGGTTGGGTCCCAGTGCCCTCTCCCTCCCAAGAAACCCACTGAGAGGTGCCCTCGACCCCCGCTGGCCCACCTTGAGGAACTCGAGGAAGGCGGGCTTGGTGAGACAGGCCTTCTTGATGATGGACATGGCATTGGTGAAGTTGTTCACGTAGTCACTGTACACATCTAGCACCATGGACTTGGAGAACTGGGACGGGCACGAGCGCAGTGAGAGAGGGTCACCACGACATGAGGGGAAGGGTGGCGAGCACCCCCGCCCTCCGTACTGGCTACCCGGAGGCTCACAGTCAGCCTTGAGGTCAGGAAAACCTGTCACCCCACTGAGAGGAGCAAACCAGGCTCCGAGAGATGGAGAGATGCCCGCGGTCCCAGGGAGGAAGAGGTGGTGCCAAGAGACCAGGGACCCTCCCCCGCCCCTAGCAGGGCAGCCCTGAAAGGCGAATGGAGGAGAAGGGGGGGTTGGGGACACGCCTGACACCCCTCACCACGTGCCCTTCCTCACCACATCCTGGCCCTCCAGCCCCAAGGACGGCACCCCTGTCCCCAGGCCCTGTCCACACTGCCCAGGGCATCAGATCTGTTGAGTGCTGGGATTTTCAAAACAACGATTTTTTTTTTCTTTTAGAAAAACCCAATGACCTACAACAGATCAAAGTGGAGTTCCCCCCGACTCGACCCCCCTCACACTCCATGAATGGCTCTGGGACTCACAAGAGCCCCCCTCAGCTGTGGACCTGAACCCAGAGAGAGCCTGGAGCCGCCCTAGGGGACAAAACCAAGCTAGGACCCAGGCAGGCCTCCTGGAGCGCAATCCACTGCGCTCGCCCAATACCCACAGCGTCCTCTGGGGGCCAAGGCCACGGCCTGCACCAGCAGGGCTGACCTTGGGCACCCCGCAAGCACTCAGTAGGGAAGCTGCGGACAGGCTAGGTGGCTGCCCACTGTGTTTGGCCTCCTTCAGGGGCTGCCACTAGGCAGGGCCAGAACAGCGAGCAGGCTTCACCGGCACCAGAGCTGTGGATTCCTCCAAGGACCTACTGGAAAGTGACACGCCCACCCCATCTGGGGCCAGGCAGACCCAGGCCCTGCGGCCCCCGGCCCCTGCCGGCTTGGAGAGGTGACCAGGTGGCGGCAGGAAGCCGGCCCGGATGGCACCCAGGTCAGGGCTGCGGTTTGCACCTGAGAGTTTGGGGATACGTACCGAAGCCACAAAGAGGTCCCCGATCTTCTCGGTGGCGTCCCACTCAGCCACGCGGGAGGACAGGGCTATCTGGAACATGGAGTGGCAGTGCAGGATCTCCTTCACGCGGAAGAACACCGCCTGGCACTTGCGGGCGCTCAGCACCTTCGGCTCCATCTCCATCAGGGGGTTGCGGTAGTCCTGCAGGGCACGGGCAGTCAGTGCCCCGGAGCCCCGCCAAGGCCCCTCCCCCGACCTGCCCCGAGGGCAACCTGGACAAGGCCCCTGCAGGACTCGGCAGGCCACAGGCAGACCTCCCTCATTCCTCATCCTTCTGGAAGGATCTCCAGAGGTAACACACCTGGCCCCTCTTTGCCCACAACCCACACCTACTCCTGGACTTGGGTGTGAAACGGGGGTGGGAAGAAGACGCCCACACAGAGCCCCATGGAGGCAAGGCCCTGAGGCCCCAGCTGGCCCTATCCAGCTCTGCCTATGACTGAGCCAGTCCCCCAAAGGAGAGGTGGCAGTGATGTCCCAGCTAGCTCCCATGGCCCCTAGACCCAGAGCTAGCCCCAACCCGCTAACACAGTGATATTTCCACGTCTCCCTGCCTGATGCCTGGGCTCCCCTTCTGTGGATCCGAACTCAGGAGGGGAGGAGAAGGGTGTCACCAACACCCACAACCCCAAAATGGCCTCCCTATTGGCCTCTTCCAAGGCCACGGCATCCCAGAGGGTTCAGGACGTCAGAAGTGCCGACCCCAGACCAGGCTGGCACCAGAGTTGACACAGTGACACCAGGCATCCTGACTGCCAGAGAGGGTACACCTGCTCTAGTCTCGGGGTGGCCCCAGGAGGCTCGGAGACACGACCCTGCCCAGGGCTCCTAGAGGGGCGAGGAAGGCACGGCACCCTCCGCCCTACAGGACATGCCTCCCTTCACAGACCCCCAACTTTGTATCCAAAATGCAGAACCCCGTGAACACTGAGGTGTCAGGAATTCCTGCTGTCCCCACAAAAGAGGTGGCCTGTGGCCCCTTCCCCTTAGAACTGTCCCCAACACTCATCACAAAGTGTCCCTCTGGGGTCCTCCCTGCTGTCTCCCCAGAGGCCCCTGGAGTCGTACCTGGAGCACCCGCTTCAAAGACTCCACGTAGCTGCCTTCGCTCTGCACGATGGAGCCCAGGATGTGCCTCCGGACCACCTGCGCGGCCAGAGAGCATGGTCAGCGCCTGCACCTGCCGCCCCACGGGCTGAGTGAGGACAGGTGCCGGGCCCAGCGTGCCGGGAAAAGAAGCCTCGGTGCCAGAGCCCGCCCCGGGGAGCACTAGGAGCCACGGGCGTCCATTTCCCCACAGAGCCCAGACTGCAGGTGGGGGTGTGGGTGCTGGGGCCCGAGCGCCCTGCCATACCTCTGCCTGCAGACATCCAGGTATAGGGAATCACCACCTCCCCTGCACAGAGTCAGGCAGGCCCCTCCCCAGGCAACTCGATTAGGAAATTTTTAGATGGAAGAGAGATCTCAGCTCCCATGCCTTGCAGATCCCACCCCCCACCAATCCATCTCCCACAGGCGGGCCATAGGGTGCCCTCGCACTCCCCCGAGGGGGCTCCACTGCAGGCCAAACATCCCGCCCCCTCCTGCTGGCCCCTTCTCTCCTCAGCCCAAGTCCACACATGCTCAGGCGCAGCCTGACCAGCCTCAGTCCAACAGACCTCCCCTGGTCAGCAGCACAGAGCCGGCAGGGGCAGCGGCACACTCGGCTGCTCAGCGGCCTCGCATGGTGTCTTTGAAACTACTGCCCCCCACCCAGCCACCAGCCCCGATAGTCTGATAGAGGCAGTACGGGGCACCACCTGGGTACTGGGGTTTTTAGAGCATCCTGGGTGACCCAAAGCCAGGCCAGAGGTCATGAAAGGTGTCGTGGGACAGGTGTCTGAGGCAGGAGCCCATCCACCATGGTCCGTGGCTGGGAGGGGGACCAACCGTCGTAGTGCCCCGACAGCCATCCTGAGCAGCGATCCAGGTCCCCAACGCCGCCATCTCCCCTGCTCCCCTGGGACACCTCCACTCTGCCTCTGGCACACCCTTCTCAGCAAGCCCCACAGGCCCAGGGCACGACCACGGCCCACACAACCCCACGGATGGATGCATTGTCTGCGACCCCCGGGGGTCCGAGCTAGTCCCAGAGCAGAGTTCCCGATCTCAGCACCCTGACGCCTGGGGCCAGTGATTCTCAGTTGTGGGGCCTGGCCAGTGTAGGACACTGAGCCACATCCCTGGCCCCTACCCGCTAGGTTCCAAGGACACCTCCAGCTGTGACAACCATAAATGTCACCAGATGTGGCCAACTACCCTGGGGGGTAAAATCGCCTCCACTGAGAGCCAGTGGTGAGGAGTAATGAACATTGCTTGAGCAGGACCCAGGAGTTTCCTGAGGAGAGAGGCCCGGCCAGCGCCAGGGGGAGGAGCCCAGGATCGTGAGTCCAGCTCCGAATGCTCTGGCCAGGGCTTGCTGCCCAGTGGCGAGCATCACCACCTCGGTGCCTGAGGCAGGGGTAACAGACATGAAGGAAGCGGGCAGACGGACTCCTGAGACACGAGGAGTGGCCACAGGTCATCTCCCTGGTTTTCTAAAGAGGCCAAACATCAGGATTTCCTGCCAGTCCCAAGAGGGGCAAACCCCTTCTTGGTGCTTGCTTCCCTGACAAGACCTGCTCAGCATCCCCACACCCAGAGAAGGCTGGGGGTCTCTCCCTGTTTCGTGGCTGGGACAGCCAATGTGACAACGTGCCCGTGACGGAGGCCTAGAGCAAGGTCACCCAGTCTCGGTCCCAGGGTGACACTGAGGGGGAAAAGAGGCGCATCGCCCAAGGCCCCCAGTGCCTGGGAGAAGCCCATGGACAGAGGGCAGGCCGGCCCCTCCACGTCCCCCTAAGCTGGATGAGCTTAATGCCCCTCAACCCTCCCGTCACGGCACCCCCTTCCTGCGAACAACACCGCCATGTAAAACAGTTAAGCGAGAATGCTCCGGTCCCCCAGGGCTGGGAAGCAAGCACTCCAAAGGCGTGGGGGCCCACCACCCTGGGACAGTGGCATGGCACCTGCGGGGTCCAGTCTGGAAGGCTGTGTAGGTGGTGAGACAAGAAGCTGAGGATCCACCGGAAGCCCCCACTCGAAACTTTCCCTTCAAGACCCAGACTCACGGAGCCCCTGACCACCCCTCCACCTGAAGGCCCCCACCAACCAGCTCTGCACACAGACCTGCTGAGGGCTCAGGCCATCGGGCATGGGGCCCAGCTCCGGGGCCGGGGGCTTGATGTCCGTAACGCTGACCTCCAGGAGCCCCATGTCTTCCTCTTCCGAGTCACCTGGAAAGTCAGATGGGCTGGTGACATATGAGAAGTGAGGATACCGTACCCTGCTCAGTCCCCAGGAGTTGGGCACCACCCTGGGCCGGGGTCCCGGGGCCACAGAGGGTCACTCACTGTTGTACTCTGCTAGATTTGTCCAGCCTGAAATAAAGGGGAGCGAGCAGGGCCGCACAAAGCGGCGTGCCTCAGGGCTCCAGCTCTCAGCATGGACTCTGCCAGAAGTCACAGTCCCCGCTCAGACCGGTCTGCCTCTGGCCCGGTGAAAGCCAGGCGGCCCATGTCTCCATCACTAGGCACTAAAAATAGTTTTCTTCTGGATGCCCAAAAGGGGGAAGAAAGTAAGCCCCAAGAAGAACGGGGCTATTTAGCTGTGTTTTCTTCTTTTCATAAAAAGAAAAAAAAAATGCAGACAGACCCAAAGGGAAAAAAGTTCAAGGGGACAGTGCAGACATGAGTGGGGGCAGCTGTTGGACAGAGGGCAGGAGACAGACAGAGCCTCCCGCAGAGAGAAAGAGGGAGGTCAGGCAGAGTGCAGGGATCTGGCCTTGGAAGGCTCTGTCCCCTCGAGAGAGATGCGGGCACAGGGAGACGGGACCCTAGCTGCTCTGGGCCTGAAACCCAGTGGTGGCGGCCGTGGGCAGTTGGGCGCTGCGGGGAAGCTCGTAAGGAGGAGGTAGCAGTGACCCTTGAGCCGGAGCCGAGGGAGCAGGGAACCCAGGCAGGCCCTTACCTGAACAGGAGACAGAAGAGGAGGAGGAGGAGGGACAGCGGACCACAGTGTGGGGGTGGGGGTGGTGAAGGCCCTCCTGCCTGGCCCACATGGTACCCCGGGCATCACTCCGCACCCACCCCAGCCGCCGGCCCCGCGGCTTCCTCTTCCCCCACGCGCCACTGGGTAACATTCTTGGCCAGCGATCCGAGCCCTGCCGCGGCTATTAATAACGCCGCTAGTGGGAGGGTCACTTTAGGCAAGGCTCTGGGCTGGCGGGCGGGGTGGGGAGGGCTTAGGGAGAGCCTGCTGGCAGCCTGGCCAGTCTGGGGGTGGGGAGGGTGACCAGGAGCAGCTCCCAGCCGACCAGCCTGTCTACCCTGTCCCTCCTCCAGGCCACCCCACTAAGCCTGGAAGGGCTCCTCTCGGGGGCCGGTGGCTTCCCCAAAGGTTCCGTGCTGGAGCAGGTGCAAGCAGCGGTGGGGTTGAACCCAATTCATGGATGAGGAACCAGCCCCCGTTAAGAATGATGCAAGGTCGTGAAGCCAGGAGGCTGTGGAACCGGGATCTGAACCCACACCGGCGAGACGTCACCCCAGCCCCAAACACCTCCACTCAGTGACTGCCCCCCGAGAATGACATGCATCACAGCAGAGCCAGGAGCTCAGTCCACACACTGCCTCGGTCATTCTCACCATGGCCCCTGAGACAGATGCCACAGGGGCCCCACTGCACGGATGAGAAAATGGAAGCACAGAGAAGGGAAAGCGCACAGAGTCTCGGAGTTCTCCCTGGCTTGAATATCTGTGCTGACCTGGCTCCAGCCTCTCACACCCCACCCCTTACTCCAGCCACATGGAGCCCCGGCCATCCTCCCCACGCCTGTGTGTCCCCACGCGAGTCACTGAACCTCTCTGTGCCTGTTAGCTCATCTCTACATGGGAACAGGGCAGTCCTGTGGACTGTCTGGTGTCTGCAAGGATTAAGCAAGGAACTGTAAGGGTCATAAGAGGGTGCCCAGACACAGTAAATCCTTGATAAATGTTGACCCTTACAAAAATCGTTTCTTGAACATCTCCTACTGCCCAGCTCCAGGGCCTTTGCACATGCTGACGCCTCCGCCCAGAGCACCAGTTTCCTGCCCCACTCCCCGCCACCTGACTGACCTGGGTCCATCCCCTTCCTGCTCCCAGCCCATCCCTGACCACTCATTTGCATTGCGCTCCTCCAAGCTCCTGTCCCTCCTCCCCCTCCCCTCCATTCCCCCCCTCCCCGGCTCCCCACAGTTGCTTGTCAGCCTCTGTGGTCACTTCCTGTTTATATGAGCCCAGAACTCCCAGAGGAAATGCTGCTTTGTTAGTCTTGGTGGCCCTATACCCAGCATGGGGTGCAGCACTTCAGGATATTCAATAAATACTGGCTGGTGGACAGATGGGTGATGGACAAAGGAAAGAGCGGGAACGTTCAAAGATGAAGTCAGGTGAGCTGAACAGTGTGGGAGGCAGGAGGCCAAGACTGCCAGGACAGAGACCAAGGGCAGGGACACTGAAGGGAGAGGCCCCACCTCCCCCCAAAAGAGGTGGGTCATACCTGCCTGAGGGCGGGAACCTGACGGGGACCAGCCAAGATATTTGGGGGTCAGTCCCCATCCCCTACCACCAGAGGATGCCAGACCCCAGGTGGCTTCGCCCACCTGCCCCCGCTGTCACAGAGCTGAGCCCCAGTCTCCTGCCGGCCAGGCCCACGGTGCCTCACCAAGAACGTCTTTCCTGTGCAGAAAGGACACTTTGCGCATGACGGCGATCCTCGTCTTCTCCAGCCCGTCCTTGGTCCCGCTCTTGGCCGCCCTCATGAGCTGGGTCATCTGAGCAAAGGCAGAAGGGCTCATCAGAGAAGCTGAGGGACACCCCAGGATGCCTGCCACCAAGGGCCACCAGCCCCACCCTGGCCTCCCAGCCGGAGCGGCACACATCAAGACCCTGGGGCCCATACAGTTCCAGCAGAAGCCCGGTGGGACAGCCAGGCAGTGGCACCTGAGACATCCCGGGGCAAGGTGAGAAGGGGCCTTCGTTCTCTGGGGATCACCCTGGAGGAACCCTCTTAATCGGCAAAAAGGGGTCTTAACCTGATTGTCTCCCTTTGGGGAAAGACTTGAGGCCTGGAGAGCCAGGCCCGGGTTCAGATCCCAGCTATACCTCTCGGGACAAGTCACTTAACCTCACTGAGCCTCAGTTTCCCTACTGAGATGTGCCAAGGTCTATGAGGACTAACAGACGGGGTCCAGGGAGGCATGCTGAACAGTAAAACGACCACGCCCATGGTTACTTCAGGGGTCGTGAGTGCACACCCCCATCCCATCTGCCAAACCCAAGTGAGAACCCCCCTATCCCCCCCAAATAGCCAAGTTTCTTACTGAGCCGAGGCCCAGGAAAGTGGGGGAAGGCTGAAGTGGCCACAGAGCGGAGCGCAGCTTCCCCGTGCAGGCAGGGACCCGCAGACACCATGCAGCAAGCTGAGCAGAACGGGAAGCGGACCCGGGAGGGGGAAGCCGGCACCCTGAGTGCTGGGGGAGCCCGGGGCCTGCACACAGAGCTGCTGTCCCCTAAGTCATTCCTGCGCCCCTCAGTCCCCAGCCCCCAGCCCCAGCATCTTCCCCGACAGAACGCCCCCTGAAAGAACTTCCTATAATGATGGAAATACCCACTGGGGGTCCACCAGCCACAAATAACTCTTGGTACAGCTGAGGACCCAAGGTCCGGATTATATTTCACTATAATTGATTTAAATGTAAACAGCCACGTGACTGTCCTAACCGGCAGGGAGTTCTCAGAGCACTCCCTCCTCCCTGAGGCTCTCTGCAGAAGGCAAGAGCACATCTTGGGGGGGGGGGGGGGGCTGGGTCTCTGCTCTCCCTATCACCTTCCTCCAAACAAGCCCCGGCTCCCCCTCCCCCATACTGCTTGGCTCTCTGGCTTGCAAAAACCCACAGGGTGCTGGGCCTAGGCACAGGGTGGTGGCTTTTCAGGAACAATGCTGACTTTCCGGAAACAATGAGCACGGGGAAGAGGAGGTCCCCCGGGGACTCCCTGCATCTCAATGGCACAATTCTTCAGTAGTGATTCTTGGCCTCTTGGGGTGGGGGTCAGGGGGTCATAACCCCCTTGATAATCTAAGGAGAAGGACAAAAAACCGACCCCAGAAACTGCACAAAGATGCTCACCCTCCTCTGGGGGAGCGGTGGGAGGGGTCACAACCCCCAGATTAGAAACCTCTGCTCTGAGCCCACTTCCTTCCTGGCAGAGAGCCGAGGCAGGAAGTTGTCCTACAAACTCCCAAAGCGGTCTTCTCTTGGCATTTTCCTGGGCAAAAAAGAGCAACAAGTGAACACCCCAGAAGGTGTCCCCAAGTCAGCCTGCTGCCTTCACCCACCTTCACAGTGCAGGGGCCGGGCGGGGGGTCCGAGTCCAGGGTCACAGTCAGGGCGGGAACCCCAGTGGTGGACTCTGCCCTTCATGAGCTCCCGGCTCTTCTCTGGGCCTTGGCCTTCTGAGAAGTGAAGCCGCCCCATTCAGGTCACAGGCCCCCCTGTGGCATGTCTATACAAGGACCCTGCACACTATAGTGTCTGTCCCCTCTTCCCAGGAGGTCTCAGGTTTGGTCGGAACCAGCAGTGGCCCAGGATGGATACCACTCAGCTGCGGTACGCACAGACCCCGGTTTGAATCCCAGCTCTGCCTCTTCCCAGCGCGGTGACTACCAGTCCGCTGATTCACTCACCAGCTTCACTGATGCCAAATGACAGCAGAGAGAGATAGCTGCCTCCCCAGGTGCCCTGGGGACAAAACCAACAGGCGCACACATAACAGGGACTTTGACCCTCCCAGGCAGCATGGAGCACCTCACAGATCTGAGCTCACCTAATCCTTCCTTCCATCCAACCTGGGGACAGGTACTATCAATGCCCCCATTTCACAGGTGAGGAAACCAAGGCTCAGAGAGGTCAAGAGGCCTGCCCAGGATCACACAGAGAGGAAGTGGTGGGACTGGGATCCAAAGCCAGGCCTGTAGGCCTCCAAAGCCCATAGCACATAGCAGGTGCTCAATTAAGGGAAGTCCCTGCTGTCGATGTCACCATGATCCAGAAGTCTGAGTCCCATTTGAGAAGAAGGTGCTGTGATTTCTCCTACAGGCTTCCTTAGCCTGGATCTCTGTGAGTGGCTCAGAGGGGCAGGAATGTCCAGTGTCCCTCACTCACGCTCACACCCTCACCCACCGCCAGAGTTCGCAAATCTGCAGGTGCCTAGGCCTTAGGCCAGACCTCCAGAATCAGCCTCTCTGGGGACGGAGCACAGGAGTCAGCTCCCCGGTGATGCGGAGGGTCCGAGAGCGTGCAGACCCCACCCCACAGGAATGCTGGCAGACCCCTAAGCTTTTGCTCAGAGAGAGAGAGAGGCAAGCGCGTGGAAAGGAGTGCGCCAGTCCCAGCATGGACATGAGATGCGGCCAGGCTCCCATGTCGGGCGGGCACCAGGGGCTCAGGCCCCCCTCTGCAGGGCCCCGGCCAGGACGCAGGGGGACAGACGGACAATACCTTACAGTCGCACTTGTGCTTCAGCGCCTGCATGTCTCTCCCCCCAGCTCTTAGAGCCAAGATGTCTCTCTTAGTCCTGGCGCATCTCTCCTTTAGCCTAGTCAGGTCTGGAGAAAGCTGGAGCCCCCAAGCAGCCAGGCAGAAGGAGAGCAGGTGCGAGGCGCAGGCGGGACGGGAGGAGACAAACAGGACAACAGAGGAGAAAGGAGACCAGGTGAGGTGGCATGTGGGGCGTGGGGAGGGCTCCCACCAGGCATCGGCTCCAGCAGGGTCCCACCCCAACACACGGGCAGTGGGGGCGGTGTCCTGGCTGCTGTGAGGACAGGAGGAAGGGACCGGCCAGGCCCCCCGCAGGGAAGGGGAACAGCACTTGGAAGATAAGGACTGTGTCTCAGGCATCCCCTCATCCCAGGGGCCCGCCTGGGGCTGATGACACAGGAGGCTCTCAGCAAGTTTGTGAAATGGATGGGTGGTGGGCTGGGTGGGCAGGATGGGGGGGGGGGGGCAAATGCATAGGAAAACGGTGAAGGTATGGAGAGATGATTGGACAGACGAATGGACAACAGACAGAGGATGGGTGGACAGATGAATGATGGATGCCTGGACGGACAGATAAGTGGATGGGTGAGCAAATGCATAAACACAGCTGGATGACCGCAGAACTGGGTAAATGAATGGACAGGTGAACGGTAAGATAAATGAATAAAGACACAGCGGGATTCGTAGGTGGATGGAAGCAATGCTGTGCTGGTAAATATTGAACAGGTGCTTCTCCAGGAGAAAGAGCGCTGCTTTGTAGCATTTCCATGGTGTGAATGATCTTACCGTGCCGCATTTCACACTACCGGTGTGACGTCACTGAATGTGGACTTGGAAAGTGAGTGTACAATTGGTTCCTAGATCTTGTGAGTGAGGAAGAGCCAGCTCTGGCACACCACTGGAGGAAGGAACGGGTTAACAGAGAGAGGGAGGGAGGGACAGAGGGAGCGCAGGTAGGCAGTTGGATGGAAGGATGGGTAGCTGACTAGCTTATATACTATCTGGGAAGATGGATGGGTGGAGAGACAAACAGATAGACATTCAAGTGCCTAAATTGTGTGAGCGATAGTGATATTTGGTAAAGCATACAGAAAACCAAGACAGTACTAATTCCAGGGTAGACAAGTAAAGGGACCAAGAGCATGAGCTCTGGAGGCAGGCAGGTCTACATTCAAATCACCACCCCCTAGCTCACTAGCTGGGAAAGTATCTTTACTTCTTTAAAGTATCTTGACATTCCTCACTGGTTAAGTGACCAGGATAGTAACTACTTCACAGAGTTACTGAGAAGATTAAATGGGTAATACATGTAGATCTCAGAACTTAGTAAGTGCTCAAAACATGGAAACTGTTACTATACTACCTTACAAATTCTAAGTGCTCAATATGTGTTGAATGGATGGATAGTTGGTCAGATAGATGGATGGATGGATGGATGGATGGATGGACGGATACTTGGATGGATGGATGGATGGATGGATGGATGGATGGATGGATGGATAGATGGATGGATGGACAGATACTTGGATGGATGGATGGACAGATACTGGATGGATGGATGGATGGATGGATGGATGGATAGATGGATGGATAGACGGGTGGATGGATGGATGGATGGATGGACGGATACTTGGATGGATGGATGGATACTTGGATGGATGGATGGATAGACAGGTAGATGGATGGATGGACAGATACTTGGATGGATGGATGGATGGATACTTGGAAGGATGGATGGAGATGGACAGATACTTGGATGGATGGATGGATGGATACTTGGATGGATGGATGGACAGATACTTGGATGGATGGATGGATGGATGGATGGATACTTGGATGGATGGATGGATAGATGGATGGATAGACGGGTGGATGGATAGATGGATGGATGGACGGATACTTGGATGGATGGATGGATGGATACTTGGATGGATGGGTGGAGATGGACAGATACCTGGATGGATGGATGGATGGATGCATGGATAGTTGGGTGGATGGGTGGATGGACAGATGGATGGATACCTGGATGGATGGATGGATGGATGGATGGATGGATGGATGGATATTTGGTTGGATGGATAGATGGGCAGGTGGAAAAATGGGATAGACACTTGGATGGATGGATGGATGGATGGATGGATGGATGGATGGATGGATGGATAGATGGACAGACGGATGGATTAATGGCTGCATGCATGCATGGACAGAAGATTGATGTATTTCCTTTCAAATCAGATGTGATATTGAGTTACAGCTCTACCACTCACTTCCTGGGTGACCCTAACCATATTGTTTTGCCTCTAAGCTTCTGTCTTGACTTCTCTGATCAATAAAATGAGACTTCTAATGCAAATAATACCAACCACTTTAGGGTATTAGGAAAATTGCATGAACTGCTTTGTAAACATACCATGCTAAGCAACTTCTCATTACTATTAATGCAAAGACACAGCAGAACAGGGGTCCTTCTGAGAGTTACTCAGACTCCCCAAAGCTGTGAGAGTTGGGGTTTATACTGAGTCCTGTTTCATCTGTAAATTGACACAATAAAATCATAAAGGGCCTGGCTTTGCACTGCCCCTCTGACTCTCTCAGGATTAGAAGAAGCAGGATCAGAGGTCAATGGCAGACTGGCCAGATCCGAGCAGAGGAGTGAGCAAGGCTGAGGTCAGAGCTGGCATTTCTGCCCAGTGCCCTGGCCAGCTGGATCACTGGTAACCTCAATTATGAAGAGGTCATGGTCAGAAAAAGGAAAAGTCCAACGCAGCCTGTTTTACAACTGGGGGGAAGAAAATCCCACTGACCATGGTTTGCAACCAGCAGGTACTTAATATAACAGGATCAGGCCCCTGCTTACATCTAGGTCAGAGGCTTCCAAGGAGGTCCTTCTGCAGACCCTTCAGTCACTTTCTTTGGCAAAAATCCACCCGCTGAGGGCTGCCCTCCAAAGACCCCTGAAGGAGGGACTACACTAGCTCTCCTGCAGCTGGACGGGGAGTCAGGCCCCCCATCAGACTCCAAGGACAGGGTCAAATGCCACCAGATCTCTGCTGCCTGATGCCCCACAGCACACACAAGACACAGCCAAGCAATGGTGGCCCCAAACCACGCAGCCAGTGCAGGGCCAGGCATGGGAGCAGGTGGGCCCCCAGCAGCTCAGGAGGGCAGAGCACAGCGAAGAAGGCTCAGCGGGATGTTCAGGGCAGAGGTAGGCGCCAGAGGAAAGCTCTCTCCCGCCACCACAGCCCCCCTGTCTTGCTGGAAGCCTGTTGTTCAGGGAACAGACAGGCCTTGGCCCATGGCCAAGGCAAATGTCCTCATGGTTAGAAATTCAAGAACCCTGCTGCAAGGTTTGCCTGCCGAGGAAGGGTCCGAAGAAGCCCCTCGCTGGAGGGTCCACAGATAAGAGGTAATGGGCAACCCCCCAGAGACTCCTCCCCTGCGGCCCAGCCATGGAAAGGGCCAGCCCCCGCATTTCTCTCCCTGGCCCCTCGCATCCCCTGGGAACAAGAGCACTGGTTCAAAGCAGATAGGTGGGCTGACTTGAACCCTAAACCAGAGTTCCTGGGGGTAAGGCCCTGGGGTCTGTGATTTTAATCAGCATCCCTCCAGGGGCGCCTGGGTGGCTCAGTGGGTTAAGCCTCTGCCTTCGGCTCAGGTCATGATCCTAGGGTCCTGGGATCAAGCCCCACATTGGGCTCTCTGCTCAGCAGGGAGCCTGCTTCCTCCTTTCTCTCTGCCTGCCTCTCTGCCTACTTGTGATCTCTGTCTGTCAAATAAATAAATAAAATCTTAAAAAAAAAAAAAAAATCTGGGGTGCCTGGGTGGCTCAGTGGGTTAAGCTGCTGCCTTCGGCTCAGGTCATGATCTCAGGGTCCTGGGATCGAGTCCCGCATCGGGCTCTATGCTCAGCAGGGAGCCTGCTTCCTCCTCTCTCTCTCTGCCTCTCTGCCTACTTGTGATCTCTGTCTGTCAAATAAATAAATAAAATCCTTAAAAAAAAAAAAAATCAGCATCCCTCGTGATCCTGATGTCTAGGCCAGTCTGAGGACCAACCCTGGGGAGCCCAAATTCAGCATCCGCCTGCCTCCTGCCCTCTGAGAGATGTCTATGTTTCCCTCCAGGTCCCCAGTAAGAAGGCAAGGGATTGGCAAAGCTGCCTCCGGGAACTAGGAGGAGACTGCCAGAGGCTGAGAATGAGCGTCAGTCTGGCCTCGAGCACTTTCCACTCACAGTATACCAAACAAAGCCGTGGGGCACGAGTCCTGCCCTCATCTTAGGGGGGCGCCCGGGGACAATGCTGGCTTCATAACCTGGACCCTTTCTCCCCTAAAGCAGGGCATGCTGTCCCTTCCCAGGACAGAAGAGGAACAGGATTCTTCCCAGGCTTTCTCCTGGGCCATTAGTCCAGCCTGGGACACTTCCCAGCCCCCTGGCTTCTGTGCCAGAGAAGCCCCCCTCTGACTAGCCCTATCAGCCCGTGTCCCGCATGCGGCCTGAGATACTTGGGCTCGTGTTTGCAGAAAGGCATCCTTGGCCTCATTTTTGACAAGTTGCTTCATATTTGGTATCTCCTCCTAGACCATAATGGTTGGCCAATTGGGTTGGGCCTTCCTGTCCCCATGCACCCCTGCCCGCACCCTCAGAAATGACTGGACACACAGTAGCTATCACAGATGCTTAACTTTATCCTAAGCAAGATGTCAAGGCCACTTTCGGTGGCCCAGCCGATGGAGGCCCAGCCACAAGACTGGACTCAAAGGAGACAGGCTCAACTCCCAGGCTTCTCGGGAACTTGGGAAGCCCCTCCTGGGTGGAGGAAGGTCTATCCGAAGCGTCGAAGTGCAGATGCTGCCCTGGCCAGCATCTCCCCTCCAGAGGGGATCCTCAAACTCAGAAAGGGACAGGAGGCACTAGGCAGGACTCGGGAGGTACGTGTAACCCAGCCTCGTCCTGGGGCCCCTGCCTTCTCCTGCACCACCTTTGGGTGTCTACTTGTCTGTGTCTTTTCAGAAGGAGGCTGAGGGAACCCAGTCACCTCTGGTGGGGCTGGGCCTGCCTGTAAGAAGCTATTCCCCCATGAAACCCCACACCGCTAGACTCTGCTTTCTGGTGCTTCTATAGAACAAACGGGAGGAACAGGCCGTCTCAGGAGGAAGGAGACAATCCATCCTCTCCTTGGCTTCCATGGCTCGGAAACCAGCCGAATGACCCCTGCTCTGGGCAGAAACAAATGCATGGATGGCATTTTAAAAGACCTTGGAAAGAGGCCTTCTGTGTCCTAACCACAGCAGCCCCCCTCCCCCTGCCCCTTGCTCACTTCCCCAAGGGCAGAGGACTGTATGGGTCTAGGACTGGTCTCAGAATGCGTCCTGGAGGGCAGGGAGACCTAGCTGACCTGATCTAAGAGCCAACTCTCATCAGCAGGCTGGGCTGCCTGAAGCCTGTCCTGAGGAGGCCCCTGTGGCCAGATCTGAGCCCATGAGCATCATGGTCCCCTGCTGGGTCTGCCATGGGAATGGGATGGGGGAGGGAGACCTGAGCCAGGTATTAACCTCGCCCATTCCAGGCTGCGGGCTTTCCAGGGTCAAACAGCAATGCCGGTGGATCGTTTTCTATTTTGGGGACACCTGGGCCATCTCCTTGCTCACTGTACATTCCCAGGGGTCCCTGGTTGGATACGAGTCTGAGGTCTGGCCCTCACCACCCTCCTTAGCCCGTCCCCAAGGGTCGCAGTGCCCTGGCTGGGATGACAGACGCCCACCCCCTTACCTTGGGCTGGAAGGACACTCGGTGCTTGGCAGGCTCTGCCTCCGGCTTGGTCTCCTCCCCCGAGTCCTCACTGTAGCTCTCGAACTCACTGGAGCTCCAGCCTAGGTCGTCCGCCTCCCTGGGCCCTCCGTCCCGGTGCACATCCTCATAGAGCAGGTTCCTCTCCACCCCTGCAGGCCAAGGGACAGGGTGGTAAGCAGAGGCCCCCGTGCCAAGTCCCGCCAAACCCAGTTTCTGACCCAGGAAGGCAGGTGGGGGATGGGAGGTTGGTCACGGTTCAGCCCTGAGGCTCCACCTCGTCTTCCTCGTCCATAAAACAGAGGTGATGAGCACCCAGCATCCACCTGATAAGGGAGGAGGACACGAGGAAACGTGGAAAGGCACACGAAATGTGTCGGGCACGCAGAGGTCTCCTTAATCTCTTCCCATCACCCCTCCGTAACGCTCTTCTGGGATCTGAGCGCTCATCCTGGGCCTCCGGGAATGTTTTACTAGGAAACAGAAGGTCTAGAACCAAGTCCTGACTCCGGCCCTCAGCTCCAGCCCCAGCAACCTCGGGGGCAAAACAGAAATTGCTAGGACCATTAAATGAGTGGGGGACGGACCCCTCACCCCAAATCTGAGTTTCCCATGGGGGTTCGGGATGGTCCAGTAGGGAGCACCCCTAGCCCAGCATCCAGGAGGGTTCCCTCGTCTTCCAAAGCTCCACGGATGAAGTGGAGGACAAAGAGCTGAGAGTCCATTGGCCAGGAGGGACAGGACCCCCAAGGCCAGAGCACACCCGTGGTCCCTGTCACATGCGGAGTGAGAGGCTGCTTCAGGATGGAGGTGGAAAAGCCACTGCCCAAGGAGGCCCAGCTGCAGTGCAGAGACCTTGGGCTTCACTCCCATCTCTCTGGGCTGCACTTCCTGGCCTGTCACCTGAAGGACTGAACTGCAGGCCCCACAAATGTGAGGCCAGACCCCAAAAAGTGCACGAATATGAAGATGCTCTTGTCAATGCACAAGAAATATGGCACAAGGAATTAAAAAACATCTGCCCAGAGCAGAGAGCTTGGTTACTGGAGATCTCTGTGCAAGATGGTGATAATAATAAGCCAAAGGTCAAGGTCAAGTAAAGAAAATATGAACTGAGAGCTTCTAGCAAAGAGTCGAGCGCATGGCGGGCGCTCAGCAAAGAGCAGCTGGCCCTTGCTCACGGGCCTTCTGGGCGGGTCCGGGTGTCATCCACTGACCCAGGGGCACCACCTCCACCCCACACAGGAGCCAGGGAGTAGGGGGACCGGGAGATTGTCGCCCAAAGAGCAAACAGACACACTGAGGCTTAGCTGAGGACTCGGGTCTCAAGATGAGGGAGCATTAGATTATTTTTAAGCAAAAGATAATAGTGACTAATGTCTCCAGGGACTGGAGCAGCTGGTGACCAGGCTGTGACCTTTACAAGGCTGGGCTGATTGTCTTATTACTGCAGCAAAGAGCCCATGACCCGTGAGCAAAGGGCCGGAGCCCAGGTCTTGGGGCTCCCTCTGAGGAAGAATTCAGGCAGCCTCTCGAGTGCCTACTTCCCCGCGCCTCCAGGAGACCCCGCCTCCCATCCACCCACACCTCCAGTATGTGAGGCCTTCCGCTGGATTCTCCCGCAGCCCTAAGATCCATCCCCAGGGCACAAGGAATCACCTCCTCATTAGGAAGGAGACTGAACAGGGGCCTGGAGAGGACACGTGGCTTGCCCGGGGCCAGACAGAGCAGGGAGAAGGGGCCGAAGACTCCTAGGCCAGGCTCCCTCCATTCACCACACTGCCTTCTGCTGAGGCCTGCCAACCCCACCATCCCCCGGGCTCATTTAGAAATACTCTCTCCAGGGGCGCCTGGGTGGCTCTGTAGGTTCTTCAACTCTTGGCTTTGGCTCAGGTCATGATCTCCGAGTCCTGAGATCAAGTCCCGGATCGGGCTCCGCACTGAGCCCGGAGTCGGCGTGTCCCTCTCCCTCCCTCTCTGCCCTCCCTGCCTTGCTTGTACAGTTGCACTGTCCCTAAAGTAAATAAACGAAAGAAGGAAGGAAGAAAAGGAAGGAAAGAAGGAAGGAAGACTCTCGCCAGTGCAAAAAGCGTCACCAGATCCCTGAGGCTGAGCCAAATCCTCAGCCTTTGGGGACCCTACAGAGATCCTGGTTCCCACCCTCTGCTTCTTGGGGCCTCAGCCTTCACTAACGGCTTCCCTTCCCTTCCCACGGACGGCCCACTACCGGCTCAGTGCTCTGTGCCAATTTTCTCGTGGCATCCTCACCCGCCGAGGATGCCGCCATTATCGCCCTAATACTACAGATGAAATGGACTGAGGTCCAGACAGACAAAGCAGAAGTTCTCTGGTATGACCACCCCCCCAGACCCAAAGCATCAGGATGATATTCCGTGAGGTCAGGATGATATCGTGATTTTATATGAAGAAGCCAGGGCCCAAAGGCACGGAGCTCTGTGCCCTCACCCATGGCAGAGCTGGGATCTGAAGCCAGGGCTGGATGTGCGGCCTGCCCCTTGGCACTTAACCTCCTCTCCTCTCTGAGCACCCACTGAGCCCCCAGCAGTCCGTGAAGGTCAGTGCTGGGCCCGGGCAGGTGTGATGCCAACAGCACCCGTGTTGCCTGTGCAGGGTACCCCCCCACGGAGGGCCAGCCACAGCCTCAGGGGACTCAACCCTCCCACAGCCCCGAGGGTGGGAGCCGTGGGATGGGTGGGCTCAGAGCTTACTTCTTGGCCACCTCCTTTTCACCACGTTAGGGACAAGTGCACGATGGCATCTCAGTGTTCAGTGGAGTCTGAGGCCAAGTGAGGAGTTGCTTGATCTGATTCAGATGGGAAAGGAGCCCAACGGGGTGAAACAGTGGACCCCAAGCCACTCCCATCTCTGGGATCTGGGACCTTCCGACAAGACCTCACTGCCTCTCAACAGTGTGCCCTTTCCCCTCCTCTGCCTGGATTCAAGTGAGCAACAGGCAGGGATAATCAAGCACCCCCCGGGCTTGCTGAAGGGGTGAGTTTATTGTTGGCCCACCTGTCCCTGCTCCCGGAACAGGAGTCAGGAGTGTGGCTCTGAGGGCCCTGGGGCCTTCTCCCGTTGTCTGCGTGGCTCTCCCTTTGGACTGTGCACAGCCCAAGGATGGTGATGGCCACCCCATCAGACTAGAAACTCCTTGAACACAGGCTGTGTGATCAGCAGCTGGTGGCTTAACCTCTCTGATGCCAGCGTCACCCGGAGTCATAAGCCCTGCAGACCTCCAGGGCTTGACCAAACATGTATCCTCTGTCAGAGGATGCCACCCAAACCCTCCTGGGGTAGGGGACAGAGCAGCGGACTTGGAGTCAGAACTCCCAGCCCCGCCTCTTTCCTTGTCTGTACAATGGAGCCATGATACCCCGGATCAAAGTTTCTAAGTAGATTCCAGCAAACAAAGCGTGAGGAGTAGCGGGCCTCATGTGTTCAGGCAAAGATGGCTCTCACGGTGAACAGTTACCAACCAGGCCTCCCTGGGTCCAGGTGGTGCTCTCTCCGGCTGGGTGACTATACTGGGGTTGGGGGACAGCCCAGCTCAGGCAGACTTAACCCCCCACCCCTGCGTTCCCCCCTACAGTCCCAATCCCCCAGCCTCCCGGGCCCAGAGCGGGGTGCAGGCAATCCTCTCTGCCCCAGCGGTCAGTTTTAACAAGCTGTCCTTTCTCCCCTAGGAGCCCTGGGAAGCCCGGGCCACCTCCCGGTTCTCCCGAGACAGGAAATGCAGTCTTGGGGAGGTGAAATGACCGGCCCGGGCCCCGCACCCGCGGGAGTGGGCGATCCCGGCAGCCAGGGGGTCCCCGCTGCCAGGCGGTCCCCGCCCAGCCCCTGCCGGGCCTGGCCACGCCCCCAGCAGGCTCCAGCCGCTCCCGGGACGCCGGCGGTGGTTGGCGAAAGCCAGAGGGAGGGGCATGGCCGGGTGGGGCGGGGCAGCGAAAGAGCAGGAGCAGACCCTCCCCGGACCCGCCCCCCCACCCCCCCAACCACCCACCCACCCGCCCCCCCCCTCCTCCCCACCCCCCACCCCCCCCCCCCCCGGCCCCGCGCCGGGGCCCTGAAGTCCGCCGGGAAGCACGGAGGAGGCATACCGGGTTGATGGGCATCCAGGTTCTCGCACGGCACGTCGTCGTAAATCACATCTTCTTCCAGGGCGGGGAAAGTGAACCGGTCGACTGGGAGCGAACGGAGAGGACAGGGGCGCTCAGGCGGCTGTGGCTCCTGGGCGGAGGCGGCTGCCGGGCTGACAGCAGGACTGCAGCAGCTGGCCGCTCCCTGCCGCCACCCCGCAGCCTGACGGCTCCGCCAGCAGCCCGAGCCCGGCCCCTCGGGAGCCCCTGCCGGTGGTTCTCCCAGGACTCGGTTCCCCTGCCTCTCCCTGCCCCCCAGCCCTGCGAGGCGTCCTCCCAGTGAGGACCACAGACCCCCCACCTGCCTCCCTGCCCCGCACAAGCCTGCCCATCTGGCTGACCTGTGCCCTGAGGTCTGGAGCATCTTCAGTAGCCCAGACCCTCAGGACTACCCAGAAAGACCTACCTCCCACCCAGAGATGGGCCAGGCAAAGCAGCCCAACTGAGTACAGGGAATGAGGGGTGGCGGATGGATTTGGAGAGTGGGGTTAAGGACAGCACCCACCCCCCCAAAACTCAGCCAGCACAGTCCTGACTGGTGAAAAGTTCAGCAAATGATCACATCCCTCTACCAACGTTTTGCTGGGCGGGCAATGAGCAAGGCACAGCGCCCACTCTGACCCCCACTAGCAGCTACGAGGATGTGCCAGTTAAGGAGGTCTCCCCTCAAAACCGTGTCCCCAAGCTCTGTCCTCTTTAGAGGTGTGCCTTCCAGCACAGAGCTAGGGTTTGGAAAACCAGTCCCCACCCTGATGGGCTCTGAAATCCCCACTGCGGTCCCAGAGCCCAGGCAAGCCTCACCCTCAACCCCTCTGCCACCCCCAGAAGGATTCTGCCTCCCGCATGGCTCTAAGACCTGCTCACTCTCTCCAGGTCCCTAGTTCTGCCATCAGCCTCCCTCTCCAGGACAGCCTCCTCCCTAGGCTGCAGCCCACCCGGCGCTGTCTAACAGCTTCACTCCCATCCCGCTCCCACCCCTGGCTCTCATAGTTCCCTGTTGCCTTCAGAAAAGCATGGCTGGGAGGTGCAGAAGGAGCTGGGGACACAGCAGCCTCGCCTCCCCCATTGATCGCTTGGGTGCTACCCTCAATCACACCGCGGCTGTGGCTTCCCAGGTCCCCTCTCCCCCCAGGGGCTGGGGCTCAGGCTCCCGCACGGGCACCCCCTGTCTGGATGCACTTTTTCCCAACCCCTGCTCTCTCTTCCCTGCCCCCAGGACTCCTGGGTTCCCCTCACTCCCACCTTCCCCTCCTGGCACCTGGCCTTCTGCAAGGTAACTGCTGGCCTATGTGGCTGGTTCCGCTCCTGGAGGGACCTCATCGTAGGCCCCACTGCCAGCCCAGCAGCCCTGATGTAGGAGCTTCTGAGTATCTGATGAGCAGATAAACGGCCAAATAATGACCAACTCCCAGACCACGGCTCTCATCAGGCCACAAACGGGGACAACTCCCAGCATGGGCAGCGGCTGGTCCCTCTCAGAGCTGCCACCAAGCCCATGGCAGCCCACACAGTGAGGATGACCCGATGGCTCATGAGAGCCCCCACTGGCCCTCTGGGCCTGAAGAAGGGGCTCTGAGGTTATCCCAGACCACCCTCCTGGGCTATGACGGGGCTGGGGGGCACTTACTCCGGCGGGAGCTCTTCCGCTTCCAGCTGGAGCGCCGGACCCCGGAGAGAGCAGCGTCCACAGCATCCCCGTTGCTCACCACCGGTGGCACCCTGCGGGCCAAGAAACAGTGTCATTGAGCCAGCAGGGACTGGGACAGGGCTGCCGAGCAGGGAGGGACAGGACAGCGGACTCCAGGAAGCCTCTGGCCACCCCGCACCCAGGGGGCAAGGCATGTAAGGCACAAGGGTGGGGGGTGGGGGGAGGGCCAGGAGCCGCTCGCCCCCAGAGCTGTGAGTCCAGAGAGCTGGGGAGGCCAGGCTGGGCTGGCCTTGAACAAGCCCCTTCCCCTCTGAGTTTCCCCATCCTTAGAAGACACCGTAAGACCACAGTGATGAGGATCAGGGGCCTTCCCCTGCAAGGGCGCCCGTCCCTATCCCAGGGCAGACACGGGGGCTCTCCATCTCCCATCATCCCACGTACAAAGTGGGGGTGAGGGTTGAGGGACCCCTGCCTCCTGTGAGAAACAAGGTCATGCAAAGCCTCACTAGACCAGATATGGGAGACCAAGCTTCATGCCCCCCACAAGTGAGAAGGAGCCGGACCTCCTCGCCTGCTTCCCTGCAGCAGGGACTCAATGGGAAAACCAGTGAGGTGGCTCTCACCAGCTCCACCAGGCGGCCAAGTGGATTATCTCCGGCAGCTGCACGCGCAGACAGTGACAGGCTGTGATGAGTGGGTGTCTCCCCTCTGCATCACTATAACCCCACACCCGCAACCCCAGTCTGACCATGGGAAGAGCGCGGGACAAACCCAGACATTCTATCAGACATCCTACAAACCCCTGCTGCTACTCCCTGACACTCCCAAGATCTCGCAAAGCAAGGCACCGAAGGGGCTAAACCCACGATCCCAGAACAGAAAAGGGCATAAGAAGAAAAACGTGGAATCCGGAGAAAGCCTAGAGTTCAAGGAATGGTAGTGTGCCCAGCCGGCTTTCTCAGGTCTGGGAAACGTCCCGTGGTCACCTAAGATGTGAACCATGGGGAAAACTGGCTGTTGGGTATACAGAACCCCTGATGACTTTTCTGTCCATCTAAAACAATGCCAGAGTGAATGTTGACTTTGTTTTTAAGTCCAGCCTCAAAAAAAAACAAAGACCATGGGGCGCCTGGGTGGCTCAGTGGGTTAAGCCTCTGCCTTCAGCTCAGGTCATGATCTCAGGGTCCTGGGATCGAGCCCCGCATTGGGCTCTCTGCTCAGCGGGGAGCCTGCTTCCCCCTCTCTCTGCCTGCCTTTCTGCCTACTTGTGATCTCTGTCAAATAAATAAAATCTTAAAAAAAAAAAAAGACCATACCTGCCAATCCAGAAGGGAGGCACCTATAAAGGTCCAAGATGGCAGCCACTGCTGCCAAGAATTCGAGGCAACTTCTTGGCCCCTAAGCCCCAAGAGGAGGGGAAGAGATGCAAACCAGGATGGTGCAGGGAGCAGGGAGGGAGGAGGTGGTGGGGAGCATCTCCCATGAGCAGCTGAGACAACGTGGATCCTGCCTTCTTCCTACCTGCAGGCATTGGGCAGAGGAGCCCGCCCAAGATCACGCTGCCGGAATGGCAGAGCCAGACCGAGATGCCAGCCTGCCTGGTCCCAGAGGGCCTCGTCCAACCGCAGCTCAGGTGGAAGATGGAAACGTTCTGTCTGTGCCATCCCCTGAGCCACCTGTGGCCACTGCGCCCTTGGAATGTACCGTGTGGAAGTTAATTAGTGGAACTCACTAAAGAACTTCATTTGAAATAGTGTCACCTTAAGTCATTTAATTTTCAAGAGCCACCTGTGGCTAGTGGCCACGTACAGGACAGTCTGGTCGCCCTATACCACTGTCAGAGCAAATCTCTGCTCAGGTTTTCCTACCGGAAGTCAGCAATGTCATCCCCCAGGCACAACCCACGGACATCTTTTTTTTTTTTCCCCAAAGATTTTATTTATTTATTCGATAGACACAGATCACAAGTAGGCAGAGGGGCAGGTAGAGAGAGGGGGGGAAGCAGGCTTCCCGCTGAGCAGAAAGCCCTATGCAGGGCTCGATCCCAGGACTCTGGGATCATGATCTGAGCCAAAGGCAGAGGCTTTAACCCACTGAGGCACCCAGGCACCCCACCCACGGACATCTTGAAGGTGCCGAATCCAGCCACTCAGACAGAGCCGAGCCCTTCCAACCCAAGTTGACATGAGCTTGGTCCCAACCACTGGCTCTCTTTGCTCTGACAGGTCACCCATGATGATCTGGGACCATTCAGAAGCACCTATTCCTTGCCGCTTGTTTTGCTTTGTATTTTCAGGAACACATACGAGGCAGTTACTGTCATCCTCATCCCACAGACAGAGGAAGACTTACAAAGACTTGGAGCTGCTTAGCCAGACTCACTCACTCAGTGCATCAGAGGGAGCTGGGACCTATGGCCCAGCCTGTCTGCCTACAAAGTCTGTCGTCTTACAGCCAGACCACCTGGAAGGAGGGAGGTGGCATTTATATATTCAAGCACATCACATATTGGCTGTGTCACGAGGCCACTGAACCTTGCTTGGCTATTCAGACATTCTTCTTTGTAGAGGGAAGGAGAAAAATAGTACTGGGCATGCACAAGTTCAAGTCTCCGTCCAGGAGAAATCCTAACAGCCAGCCCCAAGGCTGCGGAGCGGTTCAACCAGAGAACTCTCAAGAAGGCCCTGAGTAAACTCTGAAGGTGACATCAAGGGGCAGTGGGTATTTCAGGAGAGGTCAGGCAGCTTTAGAAGGGATCTGGAAATAATTTCTGACGTACTAAAAGCCGGGAGTGGCTGAAACCTGAGCCTCCAGGCTAAGCATCACCAAATCACAGTGAAGCTGATTTTATTTTATTTAAGTAATTTAATTTTAAATAGCCGCCTGTGGCTAATGGCCACTGTAAGAGGACAGTGTAGATCTGAGCCAGCTACACAATTAGAGAAGCTAGTCTGGGTGTCCTGGGCTGAGGAGTGGGGGATCTTACAGCACAGAGAAACCACCTTCGTGCAGCCCCCGCTGCCTCCATGGCTGAGACAAACAGAAGGGGAGCCCCAAGGGCAGGCAAGGGCCAGGGCCAACAGGTGCACAGGCCTTCTCAGGCTCAGACCACCCCCCTACCCCTGCCCCACACTTGGCTGGTACTTGCCCTGGACCCTGTGCCGTGCTGAATGCCCGAGGAGGACCCGTGAGCACCAGTACATGTATTATTGTGACTATTTTACAGAAGAGAAAACAGAGATCCTGAAGAGCAAAGTGCCTCGCCCCAAGTCGCCTGCCTGGCCTGCAAAGCCCAGCTCTGGAAAGCGGCTCCGCTGCCCCCCAGCCCCCAGCAGGTGTCTCCCCTGCAGACAGACCTCTCAGGCAAGGGAAAGCAGGACTGGGCAAGCAATGAGGCTGGGGGCGCCTTCTCCCCCTTGCCCCTTCCCACCGCCCAGCGAGGCCACCGCCCCACTTTACATCCACCAGAAGGCACCTCTCCCAGCTGCTGCCCGGCATCAATTCTGCTGAGAACACACACTCCAGGGGCCTCCCCAAAGGTTCCCGATAACCAAAGAGCCAGAAGAGGCCATTAAGAGGCCATTTATCTCACGCTTATCTGGACTTCATGCATTTTGCAGGCGTACCCGAATAAAGCCCGCCACTGAGATGACAGCAGTCTCACAAGGTGAGCCCACTGCCCCCAGAATGCAGGGGAAAGGAGCCAAGCCCGCAGAGAGGAGCAGAAAACAAGGAGTTCGCTGAAAACTAGTGGACGGGAGACAGAAGAAAGTATGCCTCCCGGTCCCCCAAGACCAGTGTCCCCTGTCCACCAGACTGAAGTCAAGCACTCTGGAAGGCCACCACGCAGCTCCAAGTGCCCTCTGTGCCCACCTCCTTGCTCTCCAGGGAAAAGCCAGGGATGAGAGGGGAGTGAACACCCTGTGACGGCGGGGACCCGCTCTGTCCTGGCCGCCCCATTCTGGGAGCCACACTCAGTGATGGCGGATGCCCAACGCAGCCTGCGTTAGACGAAATCTCCAGTCCAGAGAAGAGCCGTGCCCCAGCCCCACAGCTGCTGGTCCAGGCCCCATTTTCTTAGTGAATCTCTCTGGATGGCAGATTCCACAGGGTGCCTTTCCTGGGGGCCACACAGCAGGGACGACCCTCCAAACTCGAACAGCCTGAGGATTCCTGGCAGGTTGGGCTCACGCCCCTGTGCTCATGCACCCGGACACCCTCAGGCACACACGGGGCATCCCAGGGCCTTTTCCAGCACAAGGAATGAAAAATGTAAAGGAGGAAGAAATCCCAGCTTTGGGGAAGAGAAAGGACCAGAATCAGGCCTGGACAGCGGGGCTTGCCCAGGACAGTCCTACTCAGAATGTCACCCCTCCAGAAATCTGCCACTATCCCCACGTCCAAGAGACACAAAAGAAAGACAGAAGTATGAAACCCAGATTAACCCCACTGCCAGATGTCTTTTCAGCCCTGGCCGCTTTCCAGTTTACGTAACACGTGAAAGCTAGAAGGGCCTTAAAGATCGTCTGGTCAGACGGCTCAAAGCAGCTGTGTCTGCCGTCACCCGAAAAGCTCCCAGCAGGTACCGGCCTGGGCCCCTGCCCTGAGATTCTGAGCCGGTGGTTGGGAGGTACCTGCCCTGGATCAGTGTTTCTAAACCCCGCTGGCCCCCTGTGAGGCCAGGGTCAAGAACCAGGCTCACAGGATTGAGGGCTGAAGACTTTGTTCCAGAGCGGACAGACCGGGGACAAAACCACCGCTCTGCCCCTTGGCTCTGCCAGGACAGGTGCCGAGGGGTGAGTAACAGCTTCTGTTCCTTGCTGTGAGGATTCACGAGATAACTCATCTGTGAAATGGGGCAACACGGCCTCCCTCCCAGGGTGCGGCTAAGGAGGAAATCAAGAAAGCACTTGAACGACTTAGTAGGGGATCTGGTGCTTGACACATGCCCTTGATACGCTACTTCCTCTCCATCCCTGCTCCAGGCACAGGGTCTCCAATGGGGGGTGGCGGAGGGCACATCGCAGCACCCCCAGTCTGCACACGTGGGTCTCCTCACAGCCACAGCCCGGCCATGCACCTCCTGCCGAAGGGTGCCGGGACCCAGTCCGTCTGTGCCGGGCCACCCCCTACATGGTCACGAACCCACTTCCTGAGTGGGTAGTGAGGTGACGCCAGGGGAAGTCTGGGGAGGGCCCCCGACTTGCTATCCACAGCACAGTCCTCCCTGAGGAGCGAGCGTCAAGGGCCCCAGGGGACACCCCTCTGGACACACAGCCACGGATACCCACCCAGACCCCGCCTCTGGCCTTCCGCCCCAGGGTGCACGCGCCTCCCTGACGTTGGAGGACCCCGGGCTCGGCGCTCAGGTCAGATGGTGGCAGGCACCGCTCTCCCAGCACTAATTCGTGCAGGTCCTCACAGGAAAATGCTCATGATCTGCAACAAGGACAGAAAACGAGCCACGAAACAGCATGTGCGATAAAACCACAGTTCTTAAAAAACGGTGTGTCCTTGCTGAACCTGCACAGCCCTGAAGCCCGACAGGGACGCACCGTCGGGGGATTAAAGCTCGAGTGAGTCGATCATCTTCTGTACTTTCTTATTTTTCTACAACAAATATGTGTGCCTGTTCCAAGAAAGAAAAAGAGGAAGGACACGCATCTCTGGAAACATTAAACAGCCCGCTGGCCAGCGTGGGTCCTGCGTTCCCTGGGGTCGGCCCCAGACATATAAGCACCCTTTGGGGACAGCCACGGAGAGCAGCTCTGTGGCCAGGCATCCAGTCCCTGTGTCTCATGTCCTCCCCTGACGGCTCCAGCAGCTGGTCTGTCCCACTTTACAGGGAGGAAGGGGAGGGTTAGGCAGGTAAGGCCGCCCACACGTCCCGGGTTGCAGAGTTTGGGTGTAGGGCGGATGAGATCCAAACCAGATCGTTGAGGCAGACCTCAGCCAATTAAACACCGGTTCTGGAAGCCCAGCCTAGTGGGTTCAGGCCCGGCTCTGCCTCACCTCAGCTCTGTGATGACACGAGGCTGACATGAGGCTGACACCATGTTCCCTCTGACCTGGTTCTGCATCTGTGAAGCGGGCATTATCCCTGGGCCCGCCTCTGAGGGTGTCCTGAGGGTAAACGAGGTAAGGCAAGTAGAACTTGTAGAACGGGGCAGGGCCCACAAAAATGACACAGCCAGGCACAGAATGGTGGCGCCCCCTCCCCCAAGGGCAGGGACCGTCTGCTGGGTCACCGCGGGGCCTGGCGCCTCAGAGGCTCTCCGCAAAGCTGATGGAGCGATGGAGGACGGAGGTGAAGGGCGAGGGGCTCCCAGCCAGCCAGCCAGGCAGTGGAACACTGGCCAAGGGCGGCCCCGGCACCAGCCTGGGCAGGCCAGGAGGGCTGCAGGGGGAGGGCAAACGGAGCCCTATCCTCTGGCTGTGAGCTCAGGGGCCACCAGCCCCGCACCAGGGGCCGCCCCCCTCTGGGTCTGCACAGTAGGATCCATATCAGCGCCCCCTTCCCAGCTGCGTTCGTCTCCTCACTGCTACTGCGACAAATCACAACACAGACGAATTATCCTGTGGTTGTAGAGATCAGACGTTTCAAACGGTTTCCCCTAGGGTAAAAGCAAGGTGTTGGCAGGGCTCTGCTCTTTGGGGGGCGCTGGGGAGGAGCCATTCCCTTGACTCTTTCCAGCCTCTGGAAACAGCCCATATCCCCTGACTTACAGCCCCTCCTCTATCTCCAACGCCATCAGCATGGCCTCTTTCAATCTCCCTCTGACATGGACGCCCCTGCCTGTCTCATAAGGACCCGTGTGATTCCACTGCGCCCACCTGGAGAATCCAGGACAATCTCCCCCTCTCAGATCCTTAACTTGCATCTGCCAAATCCCTTTCCCATAGACCGTAACAGGTTCACGGGCGCTGGGGGTTAGGACGTGGCACTTGGTGCGGGGGTGGGAGGGGGTTGCATTACCCTGCCCACCACAGCTGTGAGACCCGCAGTGAGATGTGTGGAAAGGACCAGAGAAACTATAAAGTCGTGCACATGTAAACTATTAGTACTGGGACTTCTTTGGGCCGGGCACTAGGGATGAGGGATGGCTGAGGCTAAGGCTTGTCATCCTGTGGCTGCGGAGATCCAGGGCTGGACTCCACGAGATTCCCGACGGGGCACTCAGTGCAACAAATGGGCACACGGCTCCCTTTTTCGGGAGAGACTGTGTGGCTTTTCTGCCAGGTACCTCAGTGCTGTCCCTTTCATGCTGCAATCCAAAGGCCACAGCTCAGATGTGGAAACCCCTCATAACCAGAGATGGAGAGGAAAGAGAAACAAAACCCAAAAAATACAGCTTTTCCAATTCGGGGCCTAGCAAGGAGCCAGAGAGAGAGGTCTCTAGTGTTAAAGGGGCCTGGTCCCCATTATCCTCCAATGAGAGAATCCACTGGCGGGAGCTGATTTCTGCCAGGCCTCGGGCCCCACATGGACCGCCCCCAGGACAGGACACAGGAGGCCAGAAATGCTCCAGATTTGCAGAAACAGTGAGATTAAGGGCAAGCCTGGGATTGCAAACAACTCCATGCTGGGGCTCTGCCATCTGAAAAGCCCTGAGTAACAAGCCGGTGACTGACTTTGCCAGCGAGAAGTTCCTCCAGGGCTGGGGGCACTCCGGCTCTGTCCAGCTGTCCCCCGCAAGACCCACATGCCCCCCACACCCAGGGGCCTCAGAAGCCACAGGCCCTCCAGCGCCCTGTTTCCATTCTGTCCGAATGTTGCTTCCCTGAGCCGGGCCTGATGTGTCCGGAGAGGACAGGGCTTCTCGACACTTCCAGGAATCCACTGCCCAGCTGCTTCCCCAGAGTCCAGGCCCAGGTGAGAGACCCTGACCAGCCCATCTTATCTAGATACCCAGGACGGGGCAGGACAGGCACGTCCCGGGAGCCGGTAAGAATCCCTGCAGCCCGGACAGGAGCCAGAAGCCTGACCCGGCAGGAAACACTCAGGCTGCAGGGGGCCCTCTGGGGGTGGCAGGACAACTGGACAGGAAAAGCAAACAACTCCAGAGGGGGCCGGTGCCCTCAGAGGGAAGAGTGCGGGCCTGAGTCCAGGGAAAACACAGGAAGCCAGCGACCCACACGCCCTCGTTCCAGCAACCGCTGGTGCTCTGGCTGCTTCTCCAGCCAGACGCCCCCAGCGCGAGGGCAGGGTGCTTGAGCGCATGCGCATCTGAGTCCCCCAGGGCACAGCCGGCCCCCCATGGCCACGCTCCAGTGGCAAGACCAGTCACCCCATCTCTTGGGGCTGCGGTGCCGGGAAAGAGGATCACAAGCACGTGCACTTAGCTCGCCGACTCCACCAGCATCAGTGGGACGGGCCATCCGGCCACTCGGAGACTGCCTCCCACCGGCCTCCATCCCAGCCCCCATCAGTGCCAGAGTTCCGAGACCCCATTTCCACACTGTTCCTCCTCCTCCTCCTCTTCATGGAGACACTGGAAGTTGCCTTACAGACCCCATTCGTCCGTCTGTCCTCCAGGGCCCGTGATATATGCAACACGATGCCTTCGGTACTCCCCCAAGCAGTGTGCTAAACCAGCAGCAAATATGAGACCTCACACCGCTACCCTAAACACGGGCGCTCCAGGGAGCCAGCGTGGGGGGCGGGGTGGGGGGGAGGCGCTCCACCCAGAGCAGAGGGGGCTGCTTCTACTCTGCTCCCATTTTAAGGGAAGGGGCCTCGCCCAGGATCACAGGCTGAGGCCACTCTGCTCTGGGGTTTCTGACCAACTGTTTGCAAACGACTCTCCTCAGAACTAGGAGGCAAAGTTAAATCTCTTGGCAGGCAAAATGCTCCCCCCAGGAAACACACACACAGCCGGATGGTCCCTATGCAGCCGGCCCCACCCCTCCCCCACCATGAGCCAAAGTCTGAGGTCCTGAGTCCAGACTGGGAGTCCCCAGCACGTCCCTGGAGGACAGCGCCGCAGTCAAACACCCACCCCCATGGACAGAGGCCCAGGTTCCAGCCCCTGTTCTGAATGAACGGGCCCTCTCTGTATGGAACCCTGGCCGCCACACCTCCCTGAGCCTCAGCTTCCCCACCTGTGCCACGGATGTGGCAGCAGAGAGGCGTCTGTGGGACTGGGCACGGAGCTCCGGGGGACACAGTAAACATGATCATTCTCGTCACTATTATCTTTGCTGTTGCTCTTGTTACCTGGCACCAGATGTGTCTTGCGGAAAGAGAAAGCCACCCTTGGTAGGTTTCCCTTGCCCAGCAGCAGGGACGGACGCGACCTCCCCACCATGCTTGCTCCTTGGATGGTTGAGCAGTGTGGCCTGACCCTCAAATCACCCCAGGGGCTCCTCGCAGACTCCCCACAGCAGCCTGGCTGCCTCCCCCAGCCAAGCAGGCACAGGGACAGCGGAGTCCACAGGCCTCAAAGTTGGACTCAGACCCGATGCCCCTGCTGAGGTACCTGGACGGCCAGTCAGCCTGTGACAGCCCCGTCACTGCCGCCCCACAGGGCTGACTCACTTCCCTGGGCAGACTCAGAGAGGTGGGGCAGCCGGCCGCAAGAACCAGGTCAGACCCGGGTTTGTCTGACTACTAGGGTACCAAGCAGCTCCCTCTAAAACCACATCTGAATCAGGACCCAGAGTAACAACAGCAAATACATCTGGAGCAGCTGGCTCGGGCCAGCTGAGCACGGGGTAACTAGTAACTCACATACGCTTCCTGGAGTCCCGCAAGAAAGGAGGCTGATTATGCCCTCGTTACTGATCAGGAGTGAGGCTCGGGACAGGCAGCCACTTGCTCAAAGACTCGCAGCCAGCACAGAGGAAGACTTGAAGCCAGCTCCCTGTGGCTCGGAGCCCAAGTTCCCAGGTGTCCCAGGACCCAGACTTCAGGCCTCTCTTCCCCAACATGCTCCTGCCTGGCGGCTCACCTGTGGGGACGTGGGATGCGACCGACCCTGCATCCCTCCTAGCTGGGAGTGAGTGCCCTGATGGGGGTGAGACCCCCCCAGGGCCTGCAGCTTTGCCAAGATCTGGGATCATCAGGAGCCCCCAGAGGCCAGGTAGGCAGCCAGACAAAGGCCAGGGCCACTTCCAAACCTCCAGGCAGGGGCCAGGGGGGAAATGCAGGGAGATTTGGTGAAATGGCTTCCAGTGGGTGATTTGCTTTTTCAAAACAGTGTTTGCTTAGTGACTACCTTTAGGAAACTCTGAAAAAAAATTAAAAAAAGAAAAAGAAAAGAAAGCAATTTTTTTTTCCCTTTCTCTTGGATAACAAGGAGAAGGCTGAATGGTTCTTCCCCCAGAAGACTCCGGAGTGGAAAGTCACCACCCAGGGAAGAAGCTGGAACTGAAGTAAACAGAGATCTGGAAGGGAGGGTGCAGCTGGGAGCACACAGAGAGCACTGGACGAGGAGTCCAGGGCTGTCAGCATCTCACCGTGTGGCCTTGGACAAGTCCTGCTCCCAATCTCCACATCTGGAAAACTAAAGGCAGGCAGGGAGGCTCCAGAGAACTCCTGCCAAGATCCAGTGTTGGCCCAGTAAGGGAACTCAAAGGTACGTTTATTCAAGCCACCCCGCAATCCAGACCCAGCCTGAGAGGCAGACGCTCCAAGCACAGGGACTCTGTCCCTCCTGCCCCATCACTAGAAACACCCAGTAAGGACAGGAGGCGGAGTGGAAATGAACTCGGGGTACACATCTGGTTCGTCCTTCGACCAGCCTCTCTCGCTCCCCACAATGCTCCTAGATGGGTATTACTTCCATCACACAGACAGGGAAACTGGGGCTCAGAGAGGTTCCCAGGCAGCCCAAAGCCACCCAGCTAGGGAGGGGCTCGGTGAGGATTTGAACCTCCAGAGCTCACACCCCACTGTGGCCAGGAGATGGTCTTTAAGGGGGTTGAGGCTGCCCTAGCTTGAGTCCAAGCACAGGTGAGTGGGCAGCTGGGTTCAAGGCAGAGGCTGTGCCCCTCTCCCAGAAACACTCTCTAAGCTACCTGACCAGCAGGGCTCATAATAACAGCATGATATGACCCCAGCTCTCCGAGCCATCAGTGACCACCCCAGCACCGCACCATCACCAGCCAGACACCCAGCCTGGCCTCCAGGACTCACAAGGAGAAGGCGGGCAGGCCCTGCCAGGGACAAGAGGCCGATCCCTACCTCTGGCCCAGCAGAAACCTTCCCAGGGCCCACCCACTCTGGATGGCAAATACAGGGACTCCGACCCTAGACTGCAGATCTGCCTTGGCTCCAGGGACCCGGGGCGGGAAACTGCATTTCTGAGCATTCCCACTGGGTGACACCAGCCTGAGAATCAGGCCCCCCCGGTTCAGCACACCAGGGGACAAAGGAGACCCCTTCCCCCGCCACGGTGGCCAGGATTTAAAGCCAGGCCCACCACTCTCTAAGCACACAGGTCCCCAAAGCCAGGCAGTAAGCAGCAGTGAGCAAAACCCTGAGAGGCCTCTGATTTTACGGCCCCCCATTTTATGGCCCCCCAGCCGCAGACGTGCAGCCCATCCCCAAGCTGGCTGAGGAGGCCACAGAGGGAGAGAAGGGCTGATGCAGCTTCAGCCAAAGCCGGAGCGGTCCTGGGGACAGCAGCACCCTCCTCCACCCCTCCTGCCCAGTGTCTCCTCTTTCTCCAACCACCAAAGCAAGGGCTCACTTACTGTGTCTGGGGTGGTGAGGCTGCTGGGTCTGGGTCTGTGGGAAGAGAGCAGAGGAGAGCCCGTCAGACCATAGGCTGGTCCCTATGGACTCGATCCATCCCCGCCCCCTTTTCCCAGCCTCCCTGGGGTGCCGGAGACGGGGCCTGGGCCAACCTGGGTGCCTGCTGGGTTCCTGTCTCCCTCCCCCCTCCCCCGCCACCACGCTGTCATTAAGCTCCCCTACCTGTCCTACCTGCACCACCTCCCCTCCCACCACTGTGGCCCACGTCCCAACTCCAACCGGAATCAGCCGCCCTGCCTGCTCTGACCCTGCCCCCCACCCCCAGCTCCTCAAGGAGCCCCTTGTCCCCAAGCCTGCAGGAAGTTCCTGCCAGGCCGGTCCCCAGTCTCTCCCAGATGACACAACCCAAGAGCCCAGAAGCTGCCATTTAACACCGCCTTATCAGGGCACTCCCACCCCTAGGGCCACCAGGACGCCTGGGGGGTGGCTTCTCCAGCTGGTGTGACTCCCTGGGAGAAGCTGCCAGGGAAGAGGGGCTTCGGAGACACAAGCCCTGGGCAGCGACTGTGCCCAGCGCCCAATACGGGGCCCACCACGTCCATGACTGATGTGTCAAAGTAAGCCAGATGCTGCAGGAACGCTTGGAATCTCCAGTTCCCGAGGGAAGCCTTGGAATGCAACTTCTCAGTGGTTTTTCCCTTCCTGCTTCTGGGGACAGTGGAGCGGCTGGGAGGCATCCCTGGGAGCCTGGAGCTTCCACCAGGCTCGCGGCTTTCTGTAGCCCCAGAGGCCCGGAAATGGGAGGACCCAAGGCTCCCAAAAACACCTTACCAGTGATGGGGGCGGAGTCCAAGTGGATCAGTGGGGCGTCCTCGATGTCCTTCTCTGGAGCAACGCCTGGGACACCCAGGCCAGCGCTGGTGTCCTCGTCATCGTCACTGTCGTCAAACTCAAAAGCTTCTCCAGGGTCGTCCTCCGCCTCGGGGGAGGGGCCGGGGCCGCCCGGAACCAGCTGATCTCCTGAAAGGGAGGAGTTAGCAGAAGCAGGGTCTGGGGTTTGGTTTGGTCAAAGGCGATGGCCACCACGGGGGAATTGCTGTGGGCCTGAGGGATGGTGTGACGGCAGTTCCCAGGGACTCGAGGAGACCCCTGCCCGGGCCGGCTGGCCTCCCTGCGCTCGAAAGGGGGACCCGTGGTGGGTGAGGGCCATAAGGAGGCCAGCAGTAGACCGAGAGGAGGGATCAAAGCCTGGTTGGATGTACGCCTTTCCTGTTTCCTCTTTCCCCTTTTGTCAGTAAGGAGGCTTTTTCATTGCACCTGCGCGTGTGCGTGTGAGCACACACCTGCGTGCGTCCTTCCCTTCGTGTGCGTGCCTGCGTGCTTTTCCCACGTGTAAGTGAGCACACACACTTGTCGTGCACACAGCCCAGCCACAGGAAACACAGTTTCCTGAGTGTTCGGAGCCCAAAGGAAGCCATTTTGCAGGGACCAGGGCGCAGATCTGCTGGGCAGGGCGAGGAGCCTGCGCCCCCAGATTCCCGGCCCGGCTGTGCCCACCTGCTGTCCATCAAAGCTCAACTGAAGCAGAGCCCCGCCCCTGCCATGCCCCCCCCCCCCCCCCCCGTTGCAGCCCCTTGTTTTCTACTTCCGTTCCTCCCCATATAACCTGTGAGGATGTGTTTTTGCTTGTTTGTATGCCTGGGCCGATCTCAGATCCCTAAGATCCCCTTTAAGGGACGGGTCACGGCCAGGACGGGTCATGGCCTGGCCAACGGTGGAAACTCAGCAACTTCTGTTAAACAAGAAAAGGACTGGATTCTCTCTCCTAAAGAGCTTAATGGGCCCTCACCTCTCCACCCACTTCACCAAGCTGAGGTCCCTGGTCTTCTCCCCTGGAGGACTTCCTTCCTCGAACCTAGGGCCGGACAGAACCTCAGGGGTTCACTCTGCCATCTCCCTACTTCATGCCAACCTGCTCCAAAACCAAAGGGCAATGTGGCCTGGTTTTAAAAGTCTGCAGAGCTGGGGCACCCGGATGGCTCAGTCAGTTAAGCGTCTGCCTTTGGCTCAGGTCATGATCCCAGGGCTCTGGGATCGAACCCCGCACCGGGCTCCCTGCTCAGCAGAGAGTCTGCTTGTCCTCCTGCCCCTCCTCTCCGCTGCCCCGTCCCTCCTCCCCGTCCCTCCCAGCTCCTCCTGCCTCCTCCAACCTCATGTTCACTCACAGTCCTGCACTCACTCTCTTCCTCTCAAATAAGTAAATAAAATCTTTAAAAACATAATAAAATTAAATTAAAAAAAGAGAAGTCTGCAAAGCTGACCGCCCCTTCGGTTCCACTGTAGCTCACGCCACAAGATGCAGAGCTCGTGCTCCGGCCCTGCCAGGGGTGTGTGGTTCTGGGCAAGTATCTTCACCTCTTGGAAGCTTGGTTTCTCCCTCCATAGACTGGATAATAAAAACAGCACCCGCCCCATATGGCCAAGGTGAACGTGAACTGGGAAGTAGGTCGCGGTTTCTCCACCCACCACCCCCCTGCTGACTCTGGGGCCCTGGGGTCTTCATGGTGGGCGTTCTGCAGGATGGACAGCAGCATCCCCGGCCTCTGCCCATTAGAAGCAGGTACTGCCTCCAGCTGTGACAACCATAGTTGTCTCCAAACATTGCTCAGTATCTCCTGGGGGCCAAAATCATCCCTGCCTGGGAACTGCCCAGTAGATGCAGCCCTTGGCCGAGGGCCTTGTGTGTCCGCATCACACAGTAACATCTGTTGTCAGTAAGGTCCCTCCCAGCCGGGATCCTTGACACCGGGATCACATCTGTGGGCTCAGCCCCCATAGGTGCTCAGGGCTGGAAGGAGGAATAGGCAGGCAGGAAGGTGGATGGAGCAGACAGACAGCTGGATGGCACAGCTGACAGACAGATGAGCATATCCCACATTAGCAGTCCTTGGACTAGAAAAATCCAATCCCTTCCCCATAAGGACCTGGGAGTTTGCAGAGCACAACATTCCAGGTGCAAATGTATCAAATTCACAAAGCCCCTTCCCCAGCTACTGGAGTGCAGCTGAAGCCCAGAGCTCAGGCTTCCTCCCCACCAGATGGGGGTCTCTGAGGTGGGGGCCCCCCTCTCCTCCTGGGAGCTTTGGGGACAGCTCAGGCCAACATCGACAGGCAGTGATGTGGCCGCTGGCTGAAGCTCCTTCCCTAGATCAGAGACACAAACCCTGGTTTGATAAGGTTGAAATGAGCCCCACGCAGCTCCTGGTCTAAGCCTCACGACCACCCCCAATGGACAGACGAGGCCACAGAGATTCAACAGCGAAGTGACACACCCACAACCTTACATCGAGTAAGTGGGGAGCCAGCTCGGAGCTCGTTCTGTCTTCGTTCCCATTCTACATTGTCCACTGAGCCCTGCTGCTTCCAGAAGCTGGCTGAGCCCTTGGACACCAGGCCCTGAGATGATGAACTAATAAAGGAAATCCAGGGGTTGAGCTGGAAGCCGGATTAATTGTTTTTGTGACCTACAGGGGGTGTCAAATCTTCCACCGCTCTCCCCTCGCTCACTCCACAGCAGCCACACTGGTCTCCCTGGTGCACCATGAACGTGCCAGATGTGCTCTAGCCTCAGAACCTTTGCACCTTCCATCCTGGGGTCCAGAATGCTCTTCCCCAGGTATCTTCTCCTGCTCTCACCTCCTTCAGGTCTTTACTCTAGGTCATCTCCAGATGACCAAAACAGCCCACAGAGACACCCTTGGACTCCCTGATGGCCCTGCCTGCTCTACTTTTGTCTATGGCCCTCGTCAGTGGTGATAGCTGACACTTTTATGCATTTTACTGTGTCCTAACGAGAATGTGAGCTCATGAAGGATTCCAGTCTATCCTGCTCACTGTTACACTCCAGTGTGCAGCACATGGTAGGTGCACCCTAAGTATCTGCTGAAAACACACACACACACACACACACACACACACACACACACACACGTGTGTGCACACTCCTGTTCTCATGCCTGTGGGTTGTGGTTTTATTTTATTTTTTAAAGATTTCATTCATTCATTTGACAGAGAGAGAACGAGAAAGAACACAAGCAGGGGGAGTGGCAGGCAGAGGGAGAAGCAGGCTTCCCGCAGAGCAAGGGGCCTGATGCAGGGCTCAATCCTAGGACCCCAGGATCATGACCTGAGCTGAAGGCAGACACTTAACCTATGGAGTCACACAGGCGCCCCTATGGGTTGTGGTTTTAAAAGTTTAAAAACACTGGAGTACCGGGGTGGCTCTGTTGGTGGAGCATCCAACTCTTGGTTTCAGCTCAGGTCAGGATCTCAGGGTCTTGGGATGGAGCCCTAGGTCGGCTCCCCACTCAGCAGGGAGCCTGCTTCTCTCACTCTCCCTCTGCCCCTCTCCCCAAATCCCTCTCAAGCGCACATGCTCTAAATCTTGAAAAACAAAGCAAAATAAGTTTAAAAATGATAGAATGAGACTACAAAGTCCCCACCCATTATTTTCTTGACACCACACACAGATGCACCCTGACCCCAGGAGCCTCAGTGTCCTTGGTCCCTCGTACTTAAATCGGCCTGAGTCGCAGCTTAGTGACCTATAACGAGGACAGGAATAGCGACCGGCTCTCGGGGTTGCTGGGAGGCCCAGACAGGGGACAGGAGGGAGAAGGCAGAGTGAACCAACAGGTGTCGGGAGCCAAGCGTGAGATAGCCAGATGTGAGGCCCGGGCTCATTGCCGATAATGGTCCTGCCCATTGTCAGGGCCTGCTGTGGTGTTACCATTATCTTTGTTATGCTTACGATTATTATGGTGACTGCCATGAGTCCGAGCCCCACCCCGGGCTCTCGGGGAAATGCACTGGCCTTCCCAGGCACAGGCCCGGCCACAGAGCCCCCGGCCCTGGACTGTGTGCAGGGACATCAGGCAAGACGGTCATAGTCACGTCTGCATCCAGGAGACTGTTCCCAGCAGACCCCGGGGCCAGGAGGTTCAAAGAGGAGTAAGTCTCGGCCCCTCAGTGTCAAGGAGCTCACTGCAGGGAGAGGCAGGCAAATACAGCAAGAGATGAGCCTGGAACCCCAGGGCCTGAGCCGTGCCCAGTGACATCCAGGGGCTCGCGCTGGCCGGGCCTGGCACAACGCTGGGCACGGGGCCGCCCCTGCACAGAGCCTCGCAGGATGAATAAAGGTCTGCCAGGCTCACGACGGGGGCTGGTACCCCAGGCTGCGGCCACAGCAGAAGGGGAGAACACGCGGCCTGGAACCCAGGGGAGCCGAAGACATGATAAGCAAAGAGGCTGGCAGCCGTAGGACCATGAAGAGGTGTTTGGGGGAATTTGAATTCTACTTGGTAAGGCCGCAGGAAGCTCTCCAACCATCAGCAAATGGCAGAAAGCCCGTTTCTAGCACATGATACCAGCCAGCAATATCAAATACAACTGGAACAATAAAGGTCAGATGTTTGTTGAATGGAACTGAGCTGATGTAATCATAAGGTCATTTTGTTCTCACTTTTTTTTTTTTTTAAGATTTTATTTATTTATCTGACAGAGAGGGAGAGATCCCAATCAGGCAGAGAGGGGGGGGGGGGGGAAGCAAGCTCCCTGCTGAGCAGAGAGCCCGATTCGGGGCTCGATCCCAGGACCCTGAGATCATGACCTGAGCTGAAGGCAGAGGCTTAACCCACTGAGCCACCCAGGCGCCCCTCACTTTTTGGTGAATCGGAGAAAGGGTGCAAAATGCCCACAGCAGGAGACAGAGCAGGGAGCCTCCTGCGACCCAAGTCACAGTCACACACCAGGAGATGCCTTGTTCCCCACAGCTCTGTTCCCCTGCTCCTGAGACTGGGCCGTCCAGACAGGGCTCCTTATCAGAAGGAAAAATCAGGAGGTCCCTCCCTGGATAATTGAGGGCTGAACTGAGCCCTTCCCGCCCATCTGGACAGGCAGCTAGACTAGAGCTGGCCCAGCCCAGGGACAGCCAACCCAGAGGCAGGAGACCTGAGAAGCCACCCGTGTGCCATGAAGACGGCTTCACTGTGCGGGTCCCCACCCTTCGGAGAAGAACACGAAGGCTCGGGGAGGAAGTGGCCCCTCGTGGTCTCCGCCCCAGGCTCAGAGCAGAGCATCAGCCCCCTGTCCTGCGACACCCACAGGCATAACAGCTCCTGTTCATGGAGCGATTGATTACCACACGCCAGCACTTTCCGTGGTTAAGCCTTGCGATAGCACCCCAGAGGGTGTCATTACTGTCCCCATGTTTATGGGTGAGGAAGCAAAGCCATGCAGACACCAAGTCGCTCGACTAAGTGCACAGTGTCGGCAGCAGGGCTGTGCTGGTGGAAAAGCCTTTACTGGCCACCTGTCTGCTCTCCGCGCCCCCAGAGGACAATCCAAAGGCAGGCGGCCCATAACTCTGACAACACTGCCCTGCTGATGACCCGGCCCTTCCCCTCAACCCTCACCACCCCCAAGCACGTCACTCCTGTTATCATGTCTGTGGGCTGTGCTCTTAAAAGTTTAAAATCTCCAGGGCCGCCTGGGAGGCTCAGTCCGTTAAGCCTCTGCCTTTAGCTCATATCACGATCTCGAGGTCCTGGGATCGAGCCCCGCATCGGGCTCCCAGCTCAGTGGGGAATCTGCTTCTCCCTCTCCGTGCCCCTGCCCCTGCTTGTGCTCTCTCTCTCTCGCCCACCCTCTCAAATAAATAAATAAAATTTAAAAGAAAAAAAAAAAAAAGCTTAAAATCTCCAGGGGATCTCAGGTAAAGAACCATCCCTCGTCTATAGCCTCCTCTTGGAGAAGGAGATTATGACTTCCATGTTGCAGACAAGGAAACTGAGGCAGCAGGAGGCAGTCACCTGCCCAAGGGGGCACAGCTAGCCGGTGGTAGAGCGGGATTCACAGGCAGGCTCAGCCTGCTCCAGCACTAGGGCCCACCACCAGCCCCGTGGCCCAACCTGAGGAGGGCCGCGCAGGAAGCCTGGGGTACGGTACCTGTAGCAGTCTGTGGAGGAGGGCTAGAGGAAGCCATCAGACAGCGTCCAGCTCAAACCAGCACCGTCCCAGCCGCTCGCCTGTGAAAAAAGGCCAGAAACCTAATTAGATGGAGTTCAAGGGCAAAGTTTCAACAAGCAGAGAGGGGTCATTGGCTCAGTCTGTGCACTCCAGCCCACCCACTCTCCCACGCCTTCCCCAGCAGCTGCCCGAGCGCAGGAAGGCACCGGAAAAAGCCCAGCCCCCACCCCCCATAAATCATTAACCCAGAGAACCAGCAACTGCAGAGCTATAACCCCATCTTCCCAGAAAACCCGTGCCACCACAGACCTTCCCTTGGCTCAGTGCCCAGAGACCCTGGGGACCCTGGTGGGCCCACTAGATAACCCCCTTCCTCCCTTCTGGTTTGCAGATGAAATCCAGCCCCAGAGGTCGGGCTTATGCTCTGGCCCCTGTGTTCCAGAAGCTGGATCATGCCTGAACTGTCACGGACGTGGCCGAACACGTCCTCATCCCGGCCCCCCAGTGACCACAGCTCCCCGGAGTCCGGCCCCTCACACCAGCCCCACCTGCAGCCCCACCGAAGGGCATTTACTCTCTCTTTGTCTCTCCCCGTCCAGCCCCATCGGGCTGGCCAGCTGGTGAGGGGCCACTGGCCTTGGCACATGGGGGTATAGGAAGTGAAGGGATGCAGAGAGGCCGATGGCCAGAGATAGGGGCAGAATCCCCAAGCTTGGACTGGGAGCCCAGTGTTTCCTGGCCTGTAAGTGGGGGCTTCACCAGCCTTGCCAAAAGTCCCAGCAGTGAGGGAAAGGCTCTTCCCACTCATTCCTGGCACCCCTCATCCTGAGCTAGGGGCTGTCCTTCTAGGCCTTTCTGAGGAGAGGAGAGCCAGTCCTAGAGGGAAAGCAGGAGCCCTCCAGTTCAATCAGCCTCCGACACACACTGGCTACATGCCTGCTTTCCTCTCCAATCCTAAAGCCTTTATTTTTTTTTTTTTTAACTGGCTTCCTAAATAAACGTAAAACGCATGTAAATGGCAATTAATTAATAACAGCCAACGTTCCCATAGCGCCTATCATGGCTCAGATGCTGTTCTCAGCATTTTACAAATATTAAGAGCTATTAATCCAAACCACGAGAAAATGAGGCCCAGGTGGTTAAGTTGCCCAAGATCACACATCTACTGAGCGGCAGAGCCGGGGTTCGAACACAGGCCGTGGGCCCCCAACACCATGCTCATTAGTTCATCACGCTCTAGGGCCTCTCAAACCCCAGACGGCTTAAGTATGCCCAGTCTGCCCCAATCCCCCGAAGCGACTGCCCTCACTAGGTCCTTAGGGGTCCTAAATGTTCCATGAGTGTCCTGCTTATCCCTGTACCTGCATCCCCGTCTTGTTTCCCACTTCGGGGGGAAGGGGCGCACTGCACCTGCTGTGACCCACTTGCCTTTTTTTTAAGCTTAACAACAGTGGTGATGAAAAAAAAAGAAAAAAAGAACCATGGTGATGAGTTCACACCAGGACACAGACATCAGCCTCACTCTTCTGAACGGCTGCGTAGTACAGGGTTTTGGGTTTTTTTTTTTTTTTTTTGGCTCTATCGTAACTGATGTAACTCTACCACTGGACGCCGAGGGATCCCCAGGGTTTTGACGATCTGAACAAGGCAGTGACTCATGTGCCCCATACACAGGGCCTTGAGCAAATGGATACATGAGCCTCTAGGGCACGAGCCTGGAAGTGGATCGCTGGGTCAAAGAGAATGCAATTTGCATTTTGGTTGGACGCAAATCACTTTCCACTACATAGGGGGCAGTGCCCTGTAGCCCGGAACTCAGAACTGTCAAGACTAAAATTTTATCTTCGGCAAAGGGCTTTGGGAAACAAACGAAAATGTCTGCAAATTCCCTCGCGAGTCAAAAGATCGCACAACAGCCACACAGCCCTCCTCACGCAGGGCCCCTCCTCCCTGGGGCTCATTTGGAACCACTGAGGAAGTAACAGGAAGACTGATGCCCATTTTACAGGAGGGAAAAGAGAGGTGCCTAGTCCCAGCCCGTATGCAAATTGCTGCTCAGATACAATTTTTTGATAATGCAGAAACCCAGGATCCTTTCCCTCCAGCCCAGAAAGCTGTACTCCCCTTTCTCTTCACCTTTTAGGGTTGATTCTTATCCCCTGTTCCAAGCCCAAGGCTTTCCCCAGGAAAGAAGAGAGACACCAGCATGTATGGAGCCCAGAGCTTTACCTGCCTGCCTGCATTTACAGATGAGAAAACCAAGGCACAGAGGAGGGATCTGCCTGAGGTCCCAGAGGCAAGGGAACAGGTGACAACACGGGGATTCGGCGGGAGGCTTGGCTCTAAGCCCTTCTCTCCCTCCTTTAACCACACCGCCTCTCCGAACTTGGGCGCTGGAATCTGGGGGCATTTGCTTCAGGCTAATCTGGGGCAGTGAGGTCTCCAGGCGAGGACACGGACACGCAAGCTCCGTGCACGTCCATAGCCCTGTGGTCACCATTTGTACACATGTGCCCCTAGCCTCAGAAGGGTGCTGGGGAGGGAGTAGGGGTCTCTCAGGGCAACCATCGCTGCCACTAGACACCCTCATGGCCCAACAGTTAGGAGAAAGTTCAGGCTACCTGACGCCATGTTGGTCTCCCCACTCGGGAGCTGTGACACTTTGGATGAGTCACTTAGTCCCCATCTCTGGCATTCAGTTTACTCATCTGCAAAATGGGGACTAACAGGTAGTCCCAGGTGCCTCAGGCACCTGGATGGCTCAGTCGGTTAAAATATCCAACTCTTGGGACGCCTGGGTGGCTCAGTCCTTAAGCATCTGCCTTTGGCTCATGTCATGATCCCAGGGGTCCTGGGATTGAGCCCCACATCAGGATCCCTGCTTAGCAAGGAGCGTGCTTCTCCCTCTCCCACTCCCCCTGCTTGTGTTCCTGCTTACTCTGTGTGTCAAGTAAATAAAAATCTTTATTTATTTAAAATCTTTTTTTAAAATGTCCAACTCTTGATTTTGATTTTGGCTCACGTCATAATCTCAGGGTCATGAGACAGAGCCCCACGTCAGGATCTGCGCTGGACATGGACTCTGCTCAAGATTCTCTCTCTCACTCTCTCTCTCTCTGCCCCACCCCGGACTCTGCCTCTCTCTCCCTAAAATAAAATAAGTAAAAAATAGCACCTCACCAGGTTACTAAGACAATTAAGAGTAAACACGTGTAAGGCCCTTGGAAGGGTCCCGGGTCACGCTGGTACGTGGCCATCATGAACCCTTCTAACACAGGCTGCGGTGGGCACAGCTCTGCTGGGGAAGCCGGGGACTCAGGCTGGAGTCTCCTATCCACCAGCAGGTGAGCTGAGTCTCATGAGTATCCTCATCTGTGCAAAGGGGGTCCCACCACCTGTCCCAGGGGGCTCCCAGCAGCATACCTAAGGCCAACCACACAATGCCAGAAGGCTCAGTCAGCGCCAAGATGCCCGCCCTTGAAGCTATCAGCACCAAAACGGGAGACAGCAGCAGGGCCCTGTGTGTGGATTCCATACCCCGGGAGGGGTGAGGCCCCGGTTGCGGGGAGGCTCACTACGGGGACCTGGGGAAAGCAGCCTGGGGCAGTCAGACCCGCCTGCAGGCTGGGCTCTGTCTCTCCTCTCAGTGCGACCTCAGCCTCTCACAGTCTCGGGCTTCCCCTCTGTAAAATGGGCAGGACGGCTCCCGCGCAGACCCTCCCCCAGACTGCCACAAGCAAGGAGCCAGGTCAGGGGCGTGAACGTGCTTAAGCAAACAGGTGCAGTCACTTGGCTATTTCCTTTTTTTTATTTTTATTTTTTTAAAGTCTTCCTTGAGCTAAGCATGGTCTGGCGCTCTCAAGGTGGGAGTCTGAGCAAGAAAAAAGGTGTTGTGAGGCTCTCTGAAACGAGGGTCTCTCTGGCAAAAGACGCCTTCGGGCTGGTGAAGGCAAGCCAGTGGGAAACCAAAGGGAGTCCCCAGAGTACAGAAGCCACGTGGATTGAAAAGTGCACAGAGGAAAAGGCCAGGAAGGAAACCCCCGCAGACGGTAGGGGTGTTGGGCTCAGGTGAGCATTATAAGAAAGAACAATAAAAATAACCGTTCACATGTTTTAAAAAAGAACATTAGGGCGCCTAGGTGGCTCAGCTGGTTGAGCAACTGCCTTCGGCTCGGGTCATGGTCCCGGAGTCCTGGGATCGAGTCCTGCATCGGGCTCCCAGCTCCATGGAGAGTCTGCTTCTCTCTCTGACCTTCTCGCCTCTCTTGCTCTCTCTCACTGTCTCTGTCTCGAATAAATAAATAAAATCTTTAAATAAATAAATAAATAAATAAATAAGAACATTAAGGCAAAAACATCATAGCAGGTCAGAACCAGGAAGCCTTTACGCTGAACAGGACTCTGTCTGGCTTTTCAGGTGCGGAAGCCGAGCCTAGGAGGGAAGGGCCCGCGGCTCTCCTTCTGCAGAGGCAGAGACCTAAGGGCAGCAGGCAAAGGGTGGGATCCGTTGCAAGATCTGAGTTCCAGTCCCAGCTCTTCCACTTCCCGGCAGCACAGCTGACACCTCCCTTCCGAGCCCCTGCCACGCAGAGGTCCCGTGCCAATGCAACGGGGCATTTCACACGGAGAGCGCTCTCGGCGAACTCCGGCCACTGCTAGCTCTATGACGTTCGCCGGCCCGAGCTTGGGCAGCAGGGTCATGGACAACTTTATTCTCTTGAGGGTCAGCTCTTGGAAAACAACCGCCAAGACAGGCAGACTCCGAGAGCAGGGCTCTCCTTCCAGCTACCCCGGGGCAGAACGGCTAGCAGGAGGCTGTAACTTTTCGGCCACGTGCAGGCAGAGCGAGAGACCGAGGAGGCAGGGAGGAAGCCCCAGCTCCCAGGCTGCAGGGTGGGCCCAAGCGGGGTCAGCTCAGTGATCCGGACCACCCAGCAAGCTGAGCGCAGCCCGAGGGAGCACCTCCCTCCACCCTCCGCAGCCCTGCTCACTCGAGCAGGTATCTTCCCAGCTCTCATTTAATCCACGAGCTTATCAGTTCTTCCTCCCTCTAGAGTTCAAGGTCCATCCAGCCCAGAGGCCCAGTGGGAAACCCTGTGCCCGCCTGCACCTGCCCCTTCTCCCAAGATCACCTCGCTCCCAGCCATCTCCCACCCATAATCAACAGAGTGGCCCCAGCCCTCTTTCCTGGAGGAAGCCTGAAGATTTACTCCTGGAAATCAGGGAGGCTGCCTGAGTCAGGCCCAGAGTTTGAGGATGGGGAGGGCTGGCCTCTGGAGCAAGAGGTCAGTGGGGGAGAGGAGGGTGGGCAGGGGGTCCAGACAGGTAGAAATGCAGACCCAGAAGCTGGGGAAGCAGCTGTTGTTGGCCTATCCAAGTCAGGCAGCCTTGCTGCAGGAAAGGAGACTGCCAGGCAGCCTTGGCAGGAGACAAACAAACAGATTCTGGCCCACCCACCCACCTCAAACCTGATCTCAGAGGCAGCTGTGTGCATCTTCTGGAAGCCAGGAGAAATGTGTGGGACAGGGGAGCAAGAGCCAGAGCTTGGGCTGGTCAGGACCAGGACTCCTCCAAGCAACCAGGCCTTCCAGATGTTTCTGCGGCTTTTGGCCTTTTGTCAGACAGACCCAGGGCTGACCTGCCCCCAGCCCCCTGCAGTCACCGTGAATATCCCACAGCACAGGCCCTCAGACTCTCCTTGTCACCTTCGGAATGAGGTCTAGGATCCAAGCAAGGCCCTCAAAGACTCGCCTCTGCCCCTCTCCACTGCCTTCTCTCAGGGCTCAGCAGCGCCCAGGCCCTCCCCAACTGGAAACTCTGCTCCAGCTCTCATGAAGGCTCCTCAGGCCCATGACCTTGCCAACCTATTTTACATTCCTGGGTCCTTTTGCTCAGGCTGTTTATTCCCTTCGGGGTAGAACTCCCACTCACAACCAGCAAGCAAACTCCTACTTAACCTTCAAAACCCAGACCCAGTTTCTCCTCCCCAGACCCATTTCATGAAATGGTTCCCAAAGCTGGCTGTGAAGCTTTAAAAAAAAAAAAAGAAAAGAAAAAAATACACATGTGTCCCAAGCCCATGACTCTGACAACTCAGGATGCAGCCAGGGAAAGTCCATTTTCAAAGGGCCCAGTGATTCTGGGACACATACAGCCCTGATTATAACAGCCAACCCCCTCCGTGGATTCTGACTTCTCTTCATGTCTGTGCCCAGAGCACCAGCCCACATGCAGGACAACAGCCCCTCAGCAGCACTGAGTTAAGCACAGAAGCTAAGAAACTTCACCTGCCTGGGACCTACTCTCTGTGGAACCTGTGGGGCGGGCATGTCCCCAGGCCTGGGGCAGCTGTGGCTACTGGGCTTCCTGCCGGATGTAAAGAAGCACAGCCCAGGTGAGAAGTGGGAACTCCAGGCCCCTCAGGTATCCCCTGCCCTGCACAGAAAGACCGCCGGGGGGGGCGGGGGGGGAGGCAGGGACCAAGGGGGAGAGGCAGGGGGAGGGGCAGGGAGGCAAGCCGTGGACAGAGCACCCTGTGGGAGGGGGACCACCAGCTACTGTGCTCACAGCAGCAGGCCCCCTGCAGCTCTGCCCTGGGTGCAAGCGGTTGCCCGCTGGAAGCTCGGGGCGCAATCCTGGAGAGACAAGGCAACTCCCCCAAGGAAACACCAAGGAGCTCCAGCAAGAAGCGAACATCCAGGAGCCAGAGCCCGGGACAGAGACCCGCGAGACCGCAGGAAGCTAGTCCCCCTCTGTGCCTCCTGGCCTCAGCTGTCACGTGCAGGTATAAATGAAATGACAACTGACCACGCTGCGGGGATCTTACTCCATGCTAGCTCCCTGCCCGGCTCCTGCAGCTCTTTGAGGACCAGCATCCCATTCTGCAGATTGCCCCACTGAGTCTATACAGACCGCCCACCAGACTACCGGCGCTGTCCTCTGTGACCCTCACCAGCCCTGAGGTCACGAGGTGACCTTCTCTTGACACCATTTCACAGCCGTGCAGTGAGCATACTGAACAGTGTCCTTTTGTTAATTTTGTTAGCCCCAACCGCCGAGGTGGAGACTGAGGGAGCTTCCCCCACCACACAGCTCCTGAGCGGGGAGTCCCTGTGAGTGGGGGAGCCAGGGCAGGACCCCCGGGCTAGTTCTAAGCAGGATCCCCAGCACGGAGTATACGCCGGGAAACATGGGGTGGGTGAGTGCAGGAGTGAGAGAGGGAAGCATCTTCCCTGCCCGCCCCCCAGCCTCCGAATGCCAGAGGGACAAGGAGGCCAGCTTCCCCAGCCACTAGACGCCAGGCCACTCCACGGGCTTCCCCCACGGGAAGGGGGAGGAGGGGCTACGAGGAGCAACCTCCGCTGTGGGCAGGGGTGAGGCTTGGTGAAAGGCTGAAGCCTCGGACAATGGAGGCTCTGTCCCAGCCCGGAGGAGGCGTCCCCACCCGCTAACCTTCTTCCCCCACTGACTTCCTAGGCGTGCCCCTGGTCCATGATCTCCAGGCAGGACAGGTGGGGAGCAGCCCCCAGGAGAAAGCCTCTGGGCAGAAGAGCCCACCCACTCGGCACCCCTCCAGGGGCGATCCCTGGGAGCTGTTGCCTGGGAAACCAGAGCCAGCCTGGAGAAGCTGCCAGACCATGTACATAAACAGGGCTGCCCAGACGGGTCCCCAGTCCCCTCCCTCCCCTCACGCCCGCCCCCCACAGCCCCGGTCAAGAGGTTCCTCGCTGAAGGGCCAGGGGCAAAGCCTCCTCCTACAGGCTGAACTGTCCTGTCCTCACCCCTGGAGGGTATTGGCCCTCAGCCACCTCCTGGGTGGTCCACATGATGGGGCCCCACGGCCCACAGTCGGGAGGCCAGAAGGGGGCAGTATGGACTCTGTGTTACCCCTTCAACCCTTCCGAGCCTGTTTCCCCAGTAGCCCCCTCCAGGGCACTCTAGCACCAGTGTGGCTCCGGCCAACTCATTCTAGCAACACGGCATTTCCACGCTGGAACCAGACCTGAGAGGTGGGCCTCCTCTCCTTTTCAGATGGGGGAAGCTGAGGCTCACACTGGAAAAGCACTTGCCTCAGCTGCCGCAAAGCACAAGGCGGGACGAGGAAAGGAAGGTCTGTCTCCATGCAACTGGACAGAGGGGAAGGACGGAACGTCCGGCCTGCAGGAAAAGCCCAGGCAGGGGCAGAGAGGCCAGAAGAGCTGGGCCTTCCAAGCCAGGGCACCTCCCCGGGAAGGCGGCCAGGCCTGCAGGTGAAAGCAGGGGTGGGGGGAGCAGGCAAGAGGCGCCTCCCAGCCACCCACCCCCCGGCACACAGGCGATGCCGGGGCAGGGGCCAGGACTGCCTGGGTGGCTCCCAGCTGCGCCGCAAGCTGATCGAAAGCCTCAAGGAGAGGGGATGCTGAGGCCTGACTGCTTCACCCCCCGACACCCAGGTATCAGGTCCCTGCCTCAGGAGCACCCGAGGTCCCTGAGTGGCCTCAGGCATGGTGAGACCAAGGGGACTCATAGCGCAGCAACATAAGCTTCTCTGGCATTCCAAGTCCCCCTCCCTCACCTCGGGGGACTCAGGCTCCCCTGCTTTCATGTTGAGGAGCTTACCTGTCCTTGTCCCCACGCAAAAAGCATTTCACTGCACACCTACTGCCCTCAGGGCCCCAGCTCAGCCCGGGGACAAAGGAACAAAGGAGAGGCCCAAGTTCAGGTTTGTAGGTGCACCTGCCCAGCAGGGGGTGGCCCATGGGACACTCCAGGAGCATGAAGTGTGGGCAGCCCAGCCTGCTTTGCTGACCAGGAACCCAGTGGACTCTGGCCCTGTGTTTCTTTCCAGATCAGAGCCTAGGACCGGGTTTCTGGGGTCAAACCGTATTCCGGTCCTGGCTCCGCTACTTGCTAGAACCTTCTTAGCTGAGTCTGCACCAAGGGGAGGGAGGTATCTCAGCTTTGGAGGAGGGATGAATGAGGTAAGGAGTGCTGCCTGGCATGGGCAGGAACTCACCAGAAGGCATGGCTCATTACTGCACAGCAGGCAGTGGCAAGGAGATTAGAGGTCAGGCATAGAAGCTGACCCGCAGCCACGACCCCCTGCACACCGGCAGCCCTGGCTCTCCACCCCCAGCCCACCACAGGGCTCCAGCGGCTGGAGCTGAGGGAAGTGCCCCAGCTCCCGACTGTCCCCAGTAAGCACCCACTCTCTGTTGGGGCCTGTGCACTGCCCCCCTCCCCAGGCTGTGTAGACGCTTCCACGAGCAGAGAATCTGGGGTTTAGTCAGGAAGAATGCTTCACATCACAGGACACCAGCAACGTCCCAGATGGGCCATGTGCCTCCTACTCCCCACCGCAGGGGCTCAGAGACCCACACCTCTTTACCCCGGGGGGCCTTCAGATGGAGAAGCGCCGGCACCCCCTGACTTAGACACGCAGACCCCGCTTAGACAACATGAAGGACCCTGGACTCTGAGCCAATGCCAGGAGGAACCTGGAGGCTGGGGATGGGAGGAGGATGTGAGGAGAGGGGTGCCTTTCTGGGGAAAAAGAGAGACAGCCCAGAGACACCTTGGCTCCCCTGCCCCGGATCATTCCCGGTGAACGAAAAGATGGCACATGACTGCTCTTCTTAAGGATCAAATATCCAAAAACCTCACCAACCCCACACGGGCTCAAGCCACCACCAGATAGATTCCCCTGCTCCCCTTGTGCGAACGTTGCCTGTGCCCCTTGTCCAGGACCCCCCCCCATTCTCTGCTGAGCTATCTAGGTTGGGGTGGTGGAGTGTCTGCCCCCACAGCTCCGAGATGCCAAAGCCAGTGGACGTGCTTGGGCCCCATCCCCCACTTCCTGCAACCCCTCCCCACCCACCCCCCGCTGCTCCCCTCCCTCTGCAACAGCAGCTCCCACCCCACCCCCTTTCCTCCTACAGGGCCCAGTGGGTGCTCCGGGCTCAGGACTCTGATCAGACTGGAAGATGCCTCCCTGCATGCAACCTCGGCTGTTCCACGGTTCGGGACACCCTCTCTGCAGGGACACCCCCGGCCTGACCTTCCCTGGAACTCCATCCTGGCTTCTCCCTGCACACCTGCTGGGCGCGTCCGCTCCATGGTCAGCCGGGCATCCTGAAGTCAATGTCCACACCAACCCTTGCCCACTCCCCGACTCCTCCCAGCCTCCCAGCTCACCTGAAGCCCGAACCCGCCTGCCAGGGGCTGGGGTACAAGCCTCCGCCTCACCCTGACTCCCCCTCTCTCTCACCTCTGCATCTCATCCTTCGGCAAGCCTTGTTGGCTCTACCTTCTAAGTCCGTCCAGACTCTTACCACTTCTGGCCACCACCCCGGCTGCCGCCGAACCGTCACCACCTCGCATCTGGACCTTTAAAACAGCCCCTGACTGGAAGTTCCTGCTTCCACCCTCACCCCTCACCCCACATGCTTTGTTCTCCACACAGCAGCCCAGTTATGCCTCTGTTCAAACCCTCCAGTGCTTTCCGACCCCATCAAAGTGGAAGCCAGTGTCCTCACTTTGGCCTATAAGGCTCTACATGGTGTGATCCTCACTACCTCCCAGAATGGAGATCCTACCTCTCCTCACAGAGCATCTCTACCCCAATCACGACAATTATGGTGCAGCTCCTCACACACCCACACATGCCCCTACCTCAGGGCCTTTGCACTTGCTCTGCCTGGAATGCTCTTCCCCCAGACATACACATGGATGGCTCAGTCACCTGCTTCAGAGCTCTGCTCAAAGACAGGCCTTCCCATCCATCCTCTTTGAAATAGTACACACACATCCCCATCAAGCCACTGCCTTATCTTCTTAGCATTTAACGCCTCTGGGCCCCTGGACATTTCAGCTGTTTCTATCAGCTTCCTCCCACTAGAATGTGCATTCAACCAAGGTGGGAGCCTAAGCATTTTGTTCACTGCTCTCTCCACACCCCTGGGACGGTGCCTGGCACACAGCAGCCCTCAACACACACCTGCTGAGTGAATGAAGGGATCCCTGGTCCCACGCCGGCCCTGGGCTCAGTCCCACCACTGCTACTGGGGGGAGAGGGAGGTGGGGAGAAGGTGGCCAAGGCCCGTGGCGTCCCCACTCCTGGGCCCGCGCCGCCTCCTCCCTGAAATCAGCCTGTGGCCAGGACCGCTCCTCCCAGGAGAGCTTCACAAACAGATCCCCGGCCAAGGCGGGCAGGAGGCGGTTCCCCAAAACCAGTGTGGGAAGAGGTCTGGGGCCAACGCCAGGGCGTGATCAGGGAGGGGTGGGGCAGAGCTGGAGGAAGGACTGGGACTATTTTTAAAAACTCGCTCCCAAAATGACCACGTTCTTGTTCTGATGAGTCAGAAGCATGTGGCCAGGAGAGGGGACAGGACCCCGGGGTCCCAAGGGCAGCCCCCCTCGGCCACTCTGGCAGGCAGGTGCACACACGAGTCTTGCCCACGCAGGCAGGTGAGCAACCCGGGCACACGCTCAGCTTTCCAAGGAAGGGCAGGCAGCTTCCAGCTGGGGCTGCAGAAGGTGAGGCCAGCGCCGCTGCCCAGGCTGGCTGGCCACGGGGAGCAGAGAAGGCCTCCCTTTCAAAGCCCACTAGGATCCAGTCTGGCTCCAAGTCCCTTTCTTCAGACCCAAGCTCTGTCTCTCTCAGGGAGGGCGCCATCTGTTTTGTCCCATAAGAGAGGTCTCGGCAAAATCAGAGCTAAAAATACTCAGCCCACTGGCCGAGGCAGGGTGAGCTGGCCAGGCAGCATCCGAGGCCCTCCGGAAACACGAGCCGTGCACAGGTCCCAGGGGACACAGAGGCCTCCACCGCACAGCCCAGTATAGCTCTGGCTGAGCTCGCAAAGCAACCAGCACTTCAGTCCTAATGTTCCCCCACCCCACCCCGCCCCCCTAGCAAAGTGCCTCTTCCAGCTGCTCTCTGTTCTCCCCACCTGCGAGGGGGCGTCAGAAATTTGTGTCTTCCTGCCAGTCCCACCAGGGAGCGGGCCATCCCATGAGGGAGCAGGCCATCCCACAAGGGAACAGGATCAGCCCTATTACACAGATGAGGAAACTGAGGCTCAGAAAAGTAGAGCGGGGGGTGCCTGGGTGGCTCAGTCATTAAGCATCTGCCTTCAGCTTAGGTCATGATCCCAGATGGAACCCCACATTGGGCTTCCCTCTCCCTGTCCCACTCCCCCTGCTTGTGCTCCCTCTCTTGCTGTGTCTTTGTCAAGTGAATAAATAAAATCTTGGAAGGAAGGAAGGAAGGAAGGAAAGAAAGTAGAGCAATTTGTCCGAAGTCCAGAAGCACCTTGATTGCATCCAAGGTGTGTCTGGGCCTTTCCCTGGTGCCAGGCTGCCCCTCCCTCCGCAGACCAGGAGGTCCAGCGCCCCCCCCCCCCATTTAACTGCACACCTGGGAGGAGGCGCTGCCTGGGGCTGTGGGAAGGGAACAGAGAAATTGGACTGGGCCTATGGGGGGCAGGGAGACTGAGGGATGGTGTCAACCACGAAATGGCTTTGCCCTGAATCCCGCTGCCCTGGGCTGGAGTCCGCCCCAGGATGCTGACCCAAACAGGGAGCTGCATCCAAGCACGGGTCCTCCTTCATTACCAACTCAAACAAGATCCACACCTGTGCTCACCAAGGCAGTAACAGGGCTCTTTGGAACAGGTGACTCCAATGCAGCCCCCAGCCCTGCCCTACAAAAAATTCCCAAACTCCCTCCTCTCAGTGTGCCTGCCCTTGGCTGGAACCACGAGGGGCGCCCTGAGCGGTGAGCCCACCCCTCCTCCATCTCCCCGAGAGGCGGCCACCTGCCCGGGAGGGGGCGGGGCTGCGATACTTAGGACTGCCATTGCTCTAAAGCAGTCCCTGGCCCTGTATGGGCAGGTGGGGGTCCTCAGGTGCCCCTTTTGCCACGATCGTGCCCCAGATATTGTTTTGAGGAGCGTGACCTCTGGGATCAAACCTGGGGGGGGGTGTCCCGACTCTCCACTTCCTAGCTGTGACAGTGAGACTGATTCCCCTTCTCTGGTCCCTGGCCCCCTCTTCAGCAGGAAAACCACAAGAATCCCACCACAGAGGGTTGTTATAAGGATTAAATGAGATAACGGTGCCCACAGTGCCTCACTGAGTGGCTGGAACACAGTAGGTGCCCAAGAAATGTTTGTTGAGTGAATTAATGCCCAACGACCTCCTTCAACGGGGACGGCAGACCTGGCCCACAAGGACAGGGCCCCAGTGGAGATGAGGTCCATGCAAGCAAGGCTTGTTGGGGGAGGGAGGGGGCAGCCTCTCCCGCGGTGTCTGACAGTGCAGCAGCCCCCACGGGGGGCAAAGGGTGCCCAGTGACGCGCCCCGGGACAGCCTGCCGCCCCCGCCTGACCCTGAGGCAGACACACAGCTGTAGAAGCCTCCCCGCCCAGCCTCCACCCGCTTCCCGATGCTTTTCAAGTGAAGATTCCAGGAAATGGGATCAAAGTCAGAAAAGGGGAGGATCCCCAAACCCAACAGCCATACAAAGTTCCCTTAGTTGGTGTGAAATGTGGAAACAACCAAAAGTCGGTGCATGCTGCCAGGGAGACTTTCCAATTCCCCGAATCCGAATCCAAATCCCTGGTCAGGCGGAGGTGGGGCCTCAGGACTGGCTGAGAGAGACCCTTTGTGGACAGCTCCCGGGCTGGGCTCAGCGCTGTGGAGAGAGGCAAGCGTCTGGAGGCCTGCTTTCGCGCGCTGCATCTCAGATATATTCTGCTAAATTCAGGGACAACAGTCCCCATTCAGGCCATAACTTACAGTGACCCCAGCCTGCCCAGGGTTGCCCCTTGTCACAGTGTCAGGAGTATCTTCAAGTGACCTACGGAAGGAGAGCGGGCCTGGGGAAATGGGACCCCGGCTCTGGTTCCTGCTTGCAGCTCGAACCACGCAGGTGCTCACTGCTGGCCAGAGGGACAGACGCACACAGGGACAGCTGGCCACTCCTTGCCAAGACCAAGGCTTTGCCAGGCTCACCCAAGGCTTGTCTGAGTGGCCCGGGTGTTGGTCAGAGGACAGGGATGCCCTCTCTTTCCAAATCAGGATGCGCGCCGGAAGTGAGTGGTGGAGGTCACACACCTACCCGTGTACCATTGGTGTTAGAGAGGTCGTCTCTGGGCCCCACCCCCTCGCTCTGGGAATCTTGGAGATCAATAGCGTTCGGGGGGCGGGGGGGATAGAAAAGCCAAGCTTTATCTCTCTGGATCCCTCTGCTATCCAAAAGCACCCCTTAATCATGCCACAAATATTTACTGAGCCTTCTGTACGCCGGGCACCGTGGAAATTTCTGGAGATTTGCTGATGGGCAAGACCGGCTGGTTCCTGGCCTCCTGAAGCCCATAGTGCTGCAAGGAGGCACGTACCACACTTTACAAACCCACGCATCACCACAAACCAAGATACTGTGAGGTGAGGGAGAGGTTTCAGAGGACAGCCGCCCATTCTGACTCTCCTCTCCCAGGACCGACACAGGTCCCGTGTCCTCCAGGTGGCCATCTGGTGACCTGCCTGACATCACAGCCACACAGAGCCGGGCACACCCAGACCTGGCGAGGACGGGGTGGCTTCTGCCAGAGGTCCTGGGCTGGGTGGCCTGGGCCAGGGCACCGAGCTGCTCCAGCCACAAGGGCCCTCCCACCTCCCCGCGGATGTGTGCGCTTTGTGCCAAACCAGATCATGTGTCCAGCCAAGGAATACAGGATGTTGGGGGCACTTCTTTCCTCTTTTGATTTTTTTTGTGGGGGAGGTGGTATTGGATTTCAAAATTTCCATCCCACCTGGAATCAGGCGGTTCTTCTGACAGATCCATCTAAGGCAGCTTCTCAACTGGGGGTGACTTTTGTCCCCCCGGGGAATTCCAGCCATATCTGGGGACATTCTGGTTGTCACAGCTCAGCAGGGGAGGGGGGTGCTACGGGCACGTGGCAGGTAGCGGCCAGGGCACAGCTAGACCTCCTCCAGGGCACAGAGTTACCTGGCAATACCACAGAAGTACCAAGGCGGAAGTCCCCAGTCTCAGGGCACCTGGTCAAGTCCTTAGAGAATCTAGGGCAGATAATGGCCTGCTAATGCAGCCATCATTAGTCACAGGGACACAAAGACCAGAGTTGTCACTGGTCTCCATGGCAGATAATGCAGGCTACAAGCCTAAAGACACGGCATTTCGCTATGGTACCAGGACTCTGCGACTCTTCTCCACCAGGCTGAGGGTCAGAGACCACAAACGGCTTCTCTCTGGGTTCCCACCACCTGGCCCGGCCTCTGGAACATAGAAGCTGGGGTCAGAGGGAGAGGCGGAGGGAGGGACAGGGCAGACCATGACCTCTCCCATCAGATGCCTCTCCTCCCTGGACACAAGGCACCGCTGTCGGCACCGAACAGCCGCCTTGGCCTTAATAAAGCAACAACCAGACTGGGAGCTCTCGGAGGCCAGGGACTGTGCCCCACTCCCCGATGTGACCCCAAGCCCGGTCTAGCGCACGGTCATAGCCCAAACCTTAACACTTACTCATCAGTGCCTGCTCTGTGGAGCTGACGGTCTGGCGGGCGGAGGAGAACGGAGCAGGGACCACCAGGAAACCCAGGCAGAGCTGCTGGGGTGGGGTGGGGTGAGTGTGGGGGGCGGCAGGAACTCCTGGGAGGGGCCTGAATGTAGATGGGGAAGGGGGTGCCTATCCATCGATTAATGCTCCTCAGTGAACAAAAGCGATGGGACACATGGCGACGAGCGCGTCTGAGCAGGAGAGAGGGAGGGAAGAAGGTAGGAGCCCTCCCGCGGGAGTCAAGGGCCTGCTCCTCCCTCCCCAGCGACCAGGCCCAGACACTCACCCATGCCAAGCAGTTTCACACAGGTGGAGTCCAGGGTCCAGGCCCTGGGCACAGACAAAAGGCAACAGCTCCTTGGGCTGCCCAATGCCACCAAGGAGCGCCGAGTCAGCATCCCAACACCTCCCGTTTACTAACCGCTCACGAGAGGCCCAGAGCTCGCCCGAGATCGTCACTCCTCTCATGACCTCGTCTTTACAACAACCCTCAGAGAGAGGCACTGTGACGATCATCCTCGTTTACAGATCGGGAAACAGACGCGGAGATGGTAAGAAGGTTGCCCATGGTCACATGGTCAGTGATGGGAGGGCTAGGATCCGAACCCAGGCCCGCTGGCGATGGGGCCGTGCCTTGGAGCTCCCTCATTCCTCAGCCACCGGCCAGCCGCCAGTCTGCTGCCTGGGATAAGCCCCAGGTAAGCAGACAGGGCCACAGGGACCCCGGGGAGCCCATGGGAGAGGAGGAAGAGAACTGGGGGGCCAGCAGACTAAGTGCTCTCACCCAGGGCCTCCGGAGAGGGATCTCGCTGCACTGGCCCCCAACAGAGCCCCAGCAAGGAGCCCCCTCTGTCCGGGTCCCAGCCCTGGGCTCCCAGAGCATCCCAAGGCAAACGTGTTAAGTCCACTGGGCATTCTTGTCTGGATCCACCCAGCGGCTGAGGGAAGGGACATATTCCTATGAACGTCTGGGCTCACCCAGGCCCATCCAGCTACCACCCAAGAGAAGGTCCCCAGGCAGGAACGGCCTAAGATCCAGGCCCTGCTGCGCCAGCCAGGGAAGGCACAGCCATGTGCCTGCTACTGCCTGAGCAGGCCCTCCGACCCTGTGCTGTGGCTGAGGATGACCATAACCTCAGTCCAGGCCTGAAAGGGCCCCAGGGCTGGTGGCATCATATCCCCTCCTAACCCAGTTCCTTGAACGAGCGCCCACTGGTCCAAGCAGGAGCTCGTGGCCGCAGTTATCCCCAGGTAACTGGGGGTTAAGGCCTAGGTTAGGGCCCCACGGCCTTAACCCACTACTGTTTCTGCATCGAGCATTCTGTATTTTCCCACATTCCATCGCTCTCAAGGGAGGAGTCACTGAGAGTGAAAGGCAACCTGTCAGCAAGCACAAGATCCCTTTCGGGAGACCCTGACAAGGGGGTGACTCAGAGCACGGGCTTTGAAATCCAGCAGCCCAGACCCCAAATCCTGATTCCCCCCATGAGCGGCTGGAGCAGATGTGTGTCCTGACCTCCCTAGACCTCAGTTTACCCATCTGCAAACTGGATGTGATGACACTGCTGAGATCCGATTAAGTAACACACTCATTCATTCGTTCAACCTATGTTCATGAAGCACCTGCACGAGCCCAGCACTGTTCCAGGTGTTTGGGAGACATCAGTGGATAAACAAGGAAAAGTCCCCTTCCCCTGATGGGGCTCACTGAGCCTAGCACCATGCCTGGGACACACTGGGTATTCCATACACACCTGCCCTACCCTGGGCCTCAGTCACCATCCCCCACCACACTCTCACATTTGGGTCTTCCTTTGTCCCACATGACAAGGGTCTAAAACCTGTTCTTATTCTGTTCTCTGGAGTCACTCAGAACAAGGCCCCCTCCCTCCTACATAGGACACCCTCTTATGTGAGCAGACCCTCATTCCCCACATCAATCACACCCCCACTAGGATGTGTTTCTGGTGCCACTAGTTCCAGAAACACCTCTTGGGTGCCCACCGTATGCCGGGGATGGACGACTCTAGAATATCACCCAGGGCTGCATTTCCTTCTTGCAAAGTTCGGGGCATATATGGGAACAAGTCAGGCTCAGTGACAACGAGGGACACTGACTCATGTCAACAGTGTACACAGAAAATCAACTCTGTTTCTCTAGAAATAGTGTCCCGCTTTCCTGCTGGTGAGCATGAAATCGACCTGGCAATAATTCTCCAGAAATCCCAGCCTCTGCTCTCATGACTACCACTCCTTAGGTCCCATTCAAATCTGGAGCCCTGCGTGTTGTTTCACGTGCCTTTTCAGGAGATCTCCGATGCTTCGAGGTCCAGATCCAGGTCCCCACGTGAGTCCCCCGCTCACTCTTCAGACCTCAAGCCCAGAGGCCGGGGGCTGAGTCTGTTCATTGCTCTGCCTGAAACTTCTAGTACCATAACCTAGCATCTAACGGGCCTTACTAAGTGCTACTTGGATTGAACTGAGTGAGAAAAACGGAGGCTCAGAGAGGCGAGGTGATTTGCCCAAGGTCACACAGCTGGAGACTAGGCCAGCCAGGTCTGCACAGCTCTGATGCCTCCACTCGGCCTCCCTTTGAGCTTTCGCGTACTTGGGCCCGTGCAGCCCGGCCACTGTCAGTGGGGCTCTGCTGGGACAGCCTCCCCAGGGCCAAGTCATAAGCCTTCCAGGCCCCAAGAAAGGACAGATAAGAGAGCCACATGAGACCTTATTAGGGAAAAGTAAAAGAAAATAAAACAAAAAGTCTCCTGGCAGAGGAAGGGCCAGTCTAGTGAACCATGTGACAGAATATTCTGTTCACAGCTGGCTCAGGGGCAGGCCAGAGAGGCAGGGAGCCCGAGAGCCCCAGGGACCAGCCCCAGGGACTTGCCCCAGGCAGCTGAGGACGCAGCGCAGCACCAGCATCGCGTGGGTCTTGCGCCGGGCGTCAGCCTGGTCCCACCAACTCCCACCCACACAGAGCCAGTCACCTCCTCTCCTGGGGTTCTGATCCCCCCCCCCCGCTGCGAAAACAGCCAAGGGCCACACTGCGGCTCGCCTGAAGGGCCTCCGTGGGGAGGGGCAGGGGAGAGAGAACAAGGGGAAATCCAACATCTCCCTCTCTCTCCAGCCAGTCTTAGCTCCCACACTGCACCCCCACTGTGGAGCTGGTGCCCCCTTCTGTCCCATCTGCAGCTGCGCACAGAACCATCCCCATCCTGCTCCTGGCTCCTGGCATCAAGGGGAGGGAGGCGCGGCTTCCACTCACCCTTCAGGCCTCAGAAGACCCCCACGCGAGGGGCTCACTGAGCACCTGCTATGTTATGTGCTCGCGGCTTGGCCCAGACCATCCCCCCATCCTCACAATGGCCCTGTGAAACAGGAGTTACAATCCCCATCTTTCCGCGGGAACCTCTGACCAAAGCAGGCAAAGGCCTGCCGGAGATCACACAGCTAGTAAGACACGGGATTCGAACCCAGGGTCTGAAGTCCCAAATCTGTGTTCTCATTCTTGCTCGTGTGACAGTACCAAGAGGACAAAAAGTGGGGCGGGGCCCTCAGTGTCCCCACAGGGCCTCATACCCGGTCTTCAAGGGAAGCCTTGCTTGGTTGGCCAGCAGGAGACTCCCAAACCCCAGCCCAGGTCCCAGCAGAGCCTCACACGCCTCGAGCAGAGGGAGCTCCCTGCGTGCCCACAGCACCCCTGCACTCAGGTGTCCTGGGCTTGGTCCCGCCTGCCAGGGACCCCAAACCACCTGTCCCCACTTCGCAAAGAGGGAATCTGAGGGCCAGGTTCAGAGGAGCCAGAGGGCGCCCCTTAGCCCCTGGGGTGGTCCTAACAGCAGGAAGAAACCGGGGGTGGCGGCAAGCACGGGCTTCGCAGGCAGACCCTCCCAGTGCCAACCCCAGGCCCATCCCATTAGCTGCATGAAGCGGAGGAGGCCTCCTGCCTGCTCTGTGCCTCAGTTCCCTCCTCAATGTAAAACAGGGCAGCCCCAGACCACTGGACAGTAATGGCAATCGAACGCTGCCGACTGGCTTGGAGCAGGTGCACTTCCTTCCTCTGGAGGGCTCCTCCCGCCCAGCAGCTCGGGGGAAACTCAGGACCTGGCAGGCCCCCAAGCAGCCAGCCCCAGAGATCTACATTCAGACCTGGATTTGTAAGGTTAATATTTACCTGCTTGAGACCCAAATCTCCTTGGGGCGTCAGCATGATGAGTCACTCAGCCCTGAGAACTCAAACGAAGCTGGATCACGAGGTAAGAGGCACGGGGCCGAGCCAGTCTCTCCAGGGCACCCAGATCCAGTCTGGCTCGGGAAGGACAGATCTTCCCTGCCCCCCAGGACCCCCTGCAGACCAGATGCATCCCTCTGCCCCAAAGCCCCCCACTTGGGAGACCCAGAGCCCCGGTCGCAGGACGATCCCAGGAACCAAGGAGGCCATGCGAAGAGGAAGGCCAGGGCCAAGAGAGGTGGCCCAACAGATGTGAGACTCGCCCCTCGAGTCAGTGGGCTGGGGAAGTGGCTGTCCACACCACAACCATCAAATGGAGATTTCACTCTACAGGTCTAGACCTCGGTTTTCTGATTTCAATAATAAGTCTGAGGCAGGGAACGGGCTGTCAGACTCAACGCTCCAGCCAGCAGCACCAAGGGGCATCAAGCCCCGTTTCACAGGTGAGAAACCTGAGCTCCCAGCCTGAGTCCGCTCGCAAATCTCTGCGGTTAGTCGGAGGTGGAGGTGGGATTCCAACCAGGCCTTCCGGCTGCAAGAATAAAGAACCAGCCACCCAGGCCACCCAGCACATCGGCCCCCAGAGCCCCATGTGTCAGCTCACCCCGTCAGAGGCTCCCTGCGCGCCAGGCACTGTTCTAAGTGCTGTGTGTGCGACAACTCTCCAAAACAATCCAAGAACCACAGGAGGGAGAGGCTGTCCTACCCCCACTGGACAGGTTGGGAAACAGCTGAAACACGGAAGCCACACGGGACAGCCAGGGAATAAGAGGCAAAAGCGGGGATCAGAACCGGAAGCCAAGGCTCTTAGCTGTCACAGCATCTACTCACTCCCACCCCCCAACATTACACGGCCCTCTCACCAGCACCCCCAAACAGAGGCAGAGCCCTGAGCTGCAGGAAAGACCTGATGGAGAGCTGCAGTGGGCTTGCCAAGGTGGCAGAGTGCAGGCGCTCTGACCCGCAGGAGGAAAGGGCTAAAGGCTGAGGAGGCCAAGGAGGGGTGAAAGCCGGGGAGGCCCCTCAGTCCCCCTCCCCCTTCCCCCCACCCAGTAGGAGGAGCTCACAGGAGGGTGTCATTCCCCTGCCCGCACTCGGTCTACAGCCCCCTGGTTACAAACTCCTCAGCATGGTACAGACCTCCCCACTGACCAACGATGAACGTTTGCTGAGCACCTACTGCCAGCCAGACCTCACAGGGAAACAGGCATGGAAAACAAGAGTCAGCCTGAGCTCCAGGAGCAGAAGAGGCTCCCCCCACCAGCCGTGACCACCTGCCTTCCCAAGGGCAAGGCCCTTCCTTGGCCTGGAAGCTGTGCCCCACCTCATCTGCCTGGAACACTGCCACCTTCATTTTGGGCCTTGACACAAAATGACTGTGGGGACATTTCTTCACGGTGCCCACTGACCGAGCTGGCCACTTGCCCATCTGAGCACCTGACAACTGGGTTGGAATCATTTGCTTTGTTTTCTGACCCCCCACCAGACTGTGAGTTCCTTGAGGGCAGAAGGAATGCCTTTCTTTCGGTCCCAGCACGGTACTCAGCACGTGATAGAGATTCGAGAGATAATGGATGGATAAATGATTGGGTGGGGGGGGGGGGGTCAGCGGGTTCATGGGTAGATGGGTAAGTGGGCAAGTTAACGAGTGGATGGTAGATGATGGGTAGATGGGTGGGTCTGGGTGGGCGCATGATGAATAGATGGGCGGGCGGATGGGACGTGAAGGATGGATGAATGGGTGGATGGATGATGGATAATGGATGGACGGAAGATGGATGAATGGGTGGGTAGATGGATAGACATATGGATAGATGGACAGACGGAGGGAAGGAGGGGTGGATAATGGATGGATGGATGGGTGAATGGATGAATAGATGATGGATGAATGGGTATATGGGTAGATGGGTAGGTGGGTGGGTGGATGATGAATTGATGAATGGGTGGTAAATGGATGGATGGGTGGGTGGGTTGATGGGTGGATGGGTGGATGGATGGGTGGGTGGATAAATAAATGAGTAAGTGGTGAACTAATGACAGGAGTCCACAAGTAGTGACCAGAGGACACTGGGCTCAGGGCCCTACTTCAATCTGGAAATTACCGGAGCTAAACTACCCAGGAATCCCAGCCTTGCCCCAGGTACTTTGTCCAACCCAACCATTTTCTAGACATGTTTCCCCAACCTGGCCAAGCATCCCCGTGTAATCACCGTGTAGCTCCTTCACCAGGTTGCAGAACAGATGACATAATGTCCAAGACTGCAACTGGCCTAACAATTACGTCCTCGACACCCTCCCCTGGGCTGGGCCATGGCAAGCCTTGACACATACTTGTTGAATGAATGACAAATAGACACACAAAAGACCTAGGGAGTCTTAACACATAGAGATTTCTGGGTCCCAGCTGAGATCTAACTGGTTCCAAGAATCTCTAAGGGGTGACTCAAGAATTCATATTTTGTTCTAAAGCTTCCTGGCAATTCCAGTAACCAACCAGGTTTGGAAAACCCTAGCTTACAGGGAAGAGAGGTCACCGGCTACAGAAGGCTATGACTGCAGATGAGGATGTCTCTGTGCAGGACCAGACAAAGCCATTACCAACCCCAGCGGGCCATTCTTCTAAGCACTGCTTGGTTCAAAGAGAGCCTAACAGCCTTTATCAAAGTGTGACCCTTGAACTCCAGACTTGAGAACCACTTGAATGAGGAGACTTTTTTAAAAATGTAGATTTTGGGGACGCCTGGGTGGCTCAGTTGGTTGGGCGGCTGCCTTCGGCTCAGGTCATGATCCCGGTGACCTGGGATCGTGTCCTGTATCGGGCTCCTTGCTCGGCAGGGAGCCTGCTTCTCCCTCTGCCTCTGCCTGCTATTCTGTCTGCCTGTGCTCACTCTCTCTCTCTCTCTCTGACAAATAAATAAAATCTTTAAAAAAAAAATGTAGATTTGGGGGCACCTGGGTGGTACAGTCAGTTGAGCACCTGACTCTTGGCTTCAGCTCAGGTCATGTTCTCAGGGTCATGAGATCAAGCCCCACATGGGGCTCCCACGCTCAGCATGGAGTCTGCCTGAGTTTCTCTCTCTTCCTCTGCCCCTCCCCACCATGCTCACATGCACACACTCTCTCTCTAAAATAAATAACTAAATCCTTATTTTAAAAAAAAATGTAGATTTTAAGGTCCGGTCCAAACTACAAATTTAGAGTCTCTTGGGGTAAGGCCCAAGAATCCGCATTCCTAGCAGGCTGTCCAGGCAAGCCTACAGTACCTAGCTATATGAGAATCACCGGTTCGTGGGTTCTCCAGGGTGCTAAGATCACTTGACATGCACCTCCACACACACACCTCACTTTCTGAGAAAGGCAAGTTCGGACAGAACATCTTCAGTGACACTGAGAAACCCAACAAGCTACAGGAGACCAAAAGTACCAAATGTGCCCATTTCTCAGAACATCAGCCTTGAGAAGAATCAACAGATCACTAAGCCCTGCCTCTCGTCTTACAGATGAGGAAACCAAGGCCCACAGAGGGCTGTGTCTTGCCCAAGGTCATAAAAGGTGAATGCGGGAGCCGGGACAGAAGCCAGGTGGCCATGTCCCAGGCTCACGGTCCCAGGCTGCCCTGGTCTGCAGAGCGGGCTCTGCTCCTCCCTGGCATCCTCTGTACCTGCTCCCAGGTGAGCCAGGGTCCCTGGGAAGAGCCTCCACAGGGCACAGGCTGCCAGTTCAGGACATCTCAGCCCGTTGTTCTGCCCAGGAAGACACGGTGGCTCCAATCACGGAAACCTCCTGCTGCTTCTACCACCAACAGTGATGAGGTAATTCATGCTCAGAGGGCAATGGTTCTGTGGAGCCCAGGGAGACAAGGTGGGCTCCTGAAGAGTTGGCTGTCACAGATCAGGGGGGATGTCACCCCAAAACACCACTATTAGTCCACAGAGTCTGAGTCTAAAAGTTTAAAACAGTCCTGATGAACCACCATCAAGGTTTCTTAATCTGCATATTCAAGGGAACACCTATATCCGGAAAGATGTTAATAGGGGTTCACCAAAAAAAAAAAAAAAAAAAAAAGTGTTCAGTGGTCCAAGACTATGGAAGAACAAGAGTAGAAATCCTCCCTCCTGAAGATTAACGATACTCAACATGTTAAAGGCACTGAGAAGTCCTGTAGTTTCAGAATCTGCTTAATCATGATACACATGAAGCAAGTTGTCAATGAAGAGGAGGATCATGTCTTGCTCAATGTCACAGGGCCAGAAGAAAGGAGCAATGGGACTTGAGCAAGGGAGCCTGCCCCCTGAGTCCACTCCAGAGATCAACATGCTCAGTGTTCAGCGAGACGATTCCTTTTCAATGATTACTAGTGTTGTTGTGTTTGTTCTGATGGGAGGGAGAGTGGGTGGGCAGGACCTGGCAGGAAGTCATGACCATGAGAGCAGCCAGAAGTTGGGGTTAATGATCCAGCTTCTCGAATCCTCTTCTGTTCCTGGGTCTGCTGCCATTGGTTGTGAGACCTGAGGCAAGTCACAGCCCGTCTGCAGACTAAGATGTCTCCAGACACAAAATTAGGAGCCTGGACTACATGATCCCAGAAGGCCCTTCCAGCTCTAAATGAGTCTCGGACTTCGTTGTCCTACCTCAGCTCCTGTTTTCGTCCCCACTGGCCACAACCTCTCCCTGGTCCCAAGTCCCTTTCCCTGTAAACAGCAGAGGCCGCTCTCCGGGCATGCTGCCAGGCAGGGCTGAGCTCTGGCCAATGGTGGACGAAGCACACTTTGCTCTCCCTGCCACTGTCCCTTCAAGGATTTCCACAGCCATTTTGCATTTCCAGGTGGGCCCCTCACAGCCGTTTCTCAAGCATGGATGGACGGGGTGGATCTTCCCATCTGGAGCCCCAGAGAGATGGTTTTGCAGAGAGCTCCACGTGAGGGCACATGGAGGAGGAAGTACCCCGCACACATACCCTCAGCACTGCCTCATACACAGGAAATTCCATCCCTGGACCCTCTAGAAAGTTCACCAGCCTCTCTGCACCTCGCTGCTGCAGCACAGCCAATGGTATCGGCCTCCCTGTTGGGCACGCCCCATTGCTCCATCAATGCGTGGATCATAAGCGGCTCTCAATCAGGCTCTCTGAGTTGTTTCTTCAGTTCAATCTCCCCTGGTTCCCTGGGCAACAGACAGGAAGTAGGAAAAGTGGCAAATGTCTGACTCATGGATTCCTAGAAACCTGAGATCTTAGACTCATGGATTATCAGAATCAGTAGAGACTCTAGGTTCTCAACCTGCCCATTTACCAGAAGAGGAAATCAAGGCTCGGGGAAAAGTCAGGGATGGGGTGAAATGTTGCCCAAGCTCTCCTGGCTGGTTTGAGGAAGAGGTGGATGCCTGGCTCCCGGCCGGGTGATCTTCGTCAGGCCCTGGGGTAGTAAAAAGAGTGGCAAGGCTAAGGGTCCGGGATGCTGGGGTTGTCATCGCAAGTCTGCCACAAGTAGCTGTGACATGGTGAACAAGGCACTTTGGCCACTGAAGCTTCAAGGCTTCATGATGAAACAAGGGATCAGACTAGATTGGGCGCCCCAAAGTGGGATGGACAGAATGCGGGAGCCCCCAAAAGATTTTCTCAGGTGATGTGCCAAGGAAGGGCTCGGCTGAACAGAGTCTCACAGGGACAGGAGGGGTTTCAAGGGATGACTCAGGAGTCAGGTGGATCGGGGTTCAAGTTCTGCCATTTGCTAGCTGTGTGGTTTGGGGCAAATTGCTTGCCCTCTCTGTTCCTCAGCCACTTCATCTATAAAATGAAGATAAGAACTATGCACACCTCACGAGACTGCCACAAAGAACCGAAAGGTTAATACGTGGTGCCCAGCATACTCTGGGGCCTTGGCAAACACTGGTTATTGTTTCGATCCTTCGCAGTCACATTTAATACCATCCCTGCCTCATGGCTGAGGTAACCAAGACCCCAGGGAAGCCAGACACCTGCCCAGAGTGTTGGGGCTCACAAAGGGCAGGGCTCTGCTAATGGCTCCCCATCGCTCCTGGTGCCCCCCAACGATGAGGCCTCTGCCCTCCCAGCAGGGAGACCACCTCCGTCACTGACCCCATGTGACCTGGCCCAGCCCCAGAGGGTTTTCCAATCACTTACTGGGGAAGAAACCAGCCCCCAGGAAACTGCTCAAACAGTCCATGGGGCTCTGGCTCCCAAGGCTAACTCCCAGTCCCCAGCAACAGCCCAGCTCCTCCTTCCCAGAGACCGCAAGAGGACAACATCCGCAGGCACAAGGGGAAATATAGATGGTGACCTATAACTGGAGCCCCAGTGAGGCCCTCCCAGGGGTTACTCACCACCTGCTTCCACCCTGGAGACTCTGGTTGTTTCACTCAGGGGACCAGTCCCCCAGTCCGGATGCCCTGTTATGCTGTGTGACCTCAGGCAAGTTGTTTAACCTCTCTGAGCCTCAGGAATCTTTGTAGAAAGGAGAGATGAGCAGAGTTTGGGAAGCACTAAAGCAGCAGCAGGGTTGGGGCGCCTGGCTGGCTCTCGATCTCGGAGTCATGAGTTTAGGCAAAAGCCAGTGGCCACTTTCTGTCTCCTCCCGCATGAAACTCTTGATCTCGGGGTCATGAGTTTAAGTTCCATATCGGGTGTAGAGATTACTTAAAAATCAAATCTTTAAAAAAAGAAAAAAAGGAAAGAAAGAAACACCAAGTTTCACAGAATGATCTAGGAATCACAGAGCCTATGACGGCTTCCAAAGGTCTCCCTGATGTCTCTCGTCCCTTCCAACCCAGGCTCCACCCAGAACAAAAAGTTCTGGTCATGTCCCTCCCTAGCCTGAAACACTTGACTGGCTCCCTATGGTGCTCAAGATAAAGGGCAAAGGCCTAGTGAGAGACACAGAGCAACTCAGCTGTGACTTCCAGAGGCCCTTCCCTGGCAGGACAGGGCCCTACTAAACGCTCATCCCCAGCCTTTGTTCATGTCCAGAAGCCTCCCCAAAATGCCTCTTGGCTGCATGGCTCAGACACTTCCCTGGGACACCCCCTGGAGCCCCCAAGGCCTGGGTTAGGCACTGTCCCATCTTTCCATCTATACGTACGCGCGCTCATCTTCCTTGTCTTCCGTGCCCTCGGGCCACTGCCACTTAGGATTCCCGCCCTGTTACTCCCCCAAAACCGCTCTTACAGAAGACCTGAGCTGCCTCCATGTGGCCAAAGCCAGTGGCCACTTTCTGTCTCAACTCTCATGGATTCTCAGTGACCAGCAGCCCTGTCGACCAAGAGCCCTTTTCCAAGACGGTCTCCCATACCTGCTTCCCAGACACCCCACTCTCCCTTCTCCTCCCAGCCCCCCTCCATCCATATGACCAGACCTCTCCACACACCTTCCCTCTGGGGGCTCCCACTTGCCCCCACTATATGCTAATGGTGCCCCAGCCCAAATCTCAGCCCAGGGGCCCCCCACTCAAACTTCTAAGCAGTCTCTTCACATGAACCTGTCCTTGACTGGAGTCCTGCACTCTCAAAATCCCATGCTCCCCATCCTCTCTTAACTGTCTTACTTCCAGACACCACCACCCACCCACACACTCATAAGAAGATTCTAGAACATACTCCATTCCTCTTATTCCTTCACCCGCTGTGAACCACCTACCGGGAATTCCAGCCAAGCTCTCTCTGATCACCTGAATCCAGCCATCGCTCTCCAACTCAGAACACCCCTCAACCTTCCTCCGGGCCCAGCCCACCCCAGCCCATGTGTCCAGTTCTCCTCTCTGCCGCCAGAGCACCCCGCCCAAATCAGAGTCTACAAGGGTCCGGCGGGTCGTGCTGGGTCAGCCAGATGGCATGCGGGCACTGCGGGCTACCTGCGGGCCAGGCGTCCTCTCGCTGAGCTTTGTGACTGTCCCTCAGCCCACGGCAAATACTCAAGTGCTTCCATGGAATAGGAACCCAGTAAATTATTTTTGAATAAGTTATGTGGGGAAAGGTAAGTTTCCTAAGAGGGTTATTAATAGCTGGAATCTTGGATTTGTATCTCCTTAATAAAGGTCTCTATGTGAAATGAGGAAGGGTGTCTCTTCAGAGAAGCATCCCGGGACCACCTCTAGCTAACAAATTCTGCACCCCACCTCCCCCACGCACAACACCTCCACCACCAACCCGACACCCCAGTTACTCTACTCCCATCACATCGCATCATCTTGCTCCCTTCGTGGGACTTATCCCATGACATGCGGTCATTTCATTCATTCGTTTGACTGTTCTGGGATCTGTCTCCTCCCCACCTCGAAAGGTCCACAAGGGCCAGGCTACTGCCTGGTCCCCACTGGAACACCGCTAAGCTCTTTGCGGGGCCAGGGGCTGTCCTGGGCAGGCTGCCTGCACCCTCGCTACGTCCACCCACCCTGGGACACCTCTGCCAGGTCACCCCCATCTTGCTGATGAGCAAGTCGGAACAAAGAGGGGCCAAGTGGTTTGCCCAAGGTCTGGCGCGGGAAGAGGTACAGCAGGGGCCATGTCTCCATCTATCCCCGACGCTCAGCACGGGCCTGGCCTTATAAAACCCGGGGCCTGCAAAACAAGCAAAGCAGTCACGGGAAAAATGAACCGCGCGCGCCACAGTGTTGAGAGCGGCTGTCTGCGGGTGGCGGAAGAAAGGGCAAGCTTCATTTTCTTCTGTATTTTCCAAGTTCTCTTCCCTGGTCACGCAATACATGCATAATTTCAAGTAAAACAAACCCATACTTTAAAAGACATTCAAAGGCTCTGGGTAATGTCTGGGTTCAGGAATATTTTTCTTCCATTTCCAGAGACTGTTACTCGTCTATTTAATTTAAATCATTGTTTTTCTAGGGAAATTGAATAAAAAGCCCGCATTTTTAAAGCTCCTTCCAAGTCTGCCCACTTCAAACAATGAAGAGAGGGAAGTATTGGGAGCTGGTCCCCGCCTTGTCCCCCTGCTGGAGTTCAGGGGCGCATACCAATCAGGCAGCCGCTAGAAGGGGGAGTTCCACGGGGAGGCCAGGCTCTCCAGGAGGAGGAGGGAGCCAGAGCCAGAAAGGCCACCTCGTCCAGGGTCCTCCACACTGTCCCGGGGCGGGCTCCCCCAACCACCTGCTCTGCCCCCGACTTGGGGGTCTACCTGAAAAGAAGTGGAAGGTGGGGCTTGGTCAAGACCACCCACTCGACGGAAAGGTCTGTGGGAAGATAAATCCCCTGGCAGGGGGTCAGCACCAGTCTCTCACGGAGAGGTGGGAACAGCCCATGCTTCTGGCCAAGTGGTCAGCTTGGCTGTCCTATTTCCCACAGCATGTGGGCGCTGCTGCCGGGGACGCCAAAGGCACGGCCAGGCCGGGCCCTGGACAATGGACACACGGGTGAGAGCTGGCACTCTGGGCTAGAGAGAACGAGATGAACTCTGGCTGCTTCCACCCCTCACAGCTGCCTGGCCCTAGGCCTCCGCCTCACTGGGAGCAAAATGGAAATGTTACAACCTACCCCGCAGCCTGGCTGAGGACCAGACAAGCTCCCGTGAGCCACAGGCCTGCCCCTCCGTACCTAGGAGCTCTCTCCGTAAATGCAAGCCTTTACTGTTAGCTCCTTCCTGACATCGGGCCCAGGGCGCCCATCTGGGCCGATGGTTCTACTCTAAGCCCTGACCCTATGCCACAGGGTGATGAACCCGGCTACATGGGTTAAAAAACACACAGTAACTTCAAATAAAGACTAGTAAAGTGTGCTGGGATGGCACACCTGCAGCGCATTCTCTCCCTGCCCTCCTCAGAAGGAAGAAAACAGCATAGAGGAAGAAATCCATCGTAGAGCGATCTCGGGGCCTGACCCGGCTCCAATCCTGCCACTTACACTGTGTCCTTGGGAAAGTCAAGCAACCTAAGACTCAGTTTCCCCATCTGTAAGGTGGGCTCACGGTACCCAAGTGCAGGATCGGTATGGGGATTAAATGAACAGATGCATGAATGAACAACGCCTGGCACATATAAGCATAAACAGGCGTTGTCTTTGAACAAACAAGCACTCAGTCAATGCCTATCTCAAGGGTAGAAGCAGCAGAAGCAACAAGAAATACCAGATAACCTAAAGATCAGTCACTTTCATCTTTGGCTTTTCTGGTATTATTGAAGTTGGGGGGAGGGCAGCAGACTCATCTTCTTGATTCTCCTTTGTCTGGCCTGATATCAAAATGAATACCAGGCAAGGGGCAGCAGCAAGCTTCGGGAATAAGAAGAAGTTACTGAGAAACTTTTTTTTTTTTTTTTAAGATTTTTATTTATTTATTTATTTGACAGACACGGATTACAAACAGGCAGAGAGGCAGGCAGAGAGAGAGGGAAGCAGGCTCCCCACAGAGCAGAGAGCCTGATTCAGGGCTCGATCCCGGGACCCTGAGATCATGACCTGAGCCAAACGCAGAGGCTTAACCCACTGAGCCACCAAGGCGCCCCAAGAAGCTACTGAGAAACTTTTTAAAGCTTTGCAGGGGCTGGAGATCCACAGAGTATGATGCCCCCGGCAGGCCTGCCTTGGCAGGGTCCCTTTGCCAGTTCCATTGCCCTCTGACCTCAGGCTTCACTACAGCCCTGCCACATGCTCTGCCACAGCCCTGCAGACTTTGGGCTCACCTGACACCAGAGCCTGGCTGATCTCCCTCTGAGCCTTTGCACATGCTGTTCCTTCTATCCAGACCCTTCCCCTCTCCCCACCCCATTCTCCTTCTATTCACGGCTCATGCCTTCGTGGCAGGTAAGTGTGTCCATGTCTGTCTCCCATCCAGAGCTCTCATAACCCTGTCCTTCCAAGAGTCTGACTCTGCCTCTCACACTGTCCCTGAACCCACAGGGATGGGTCACACCTGCTATTGTCTAAGCCAGGCCCAAACAGCTCTAGTCACCCTATTGTGTGTCCTGGATATCACATCTTCACCACCTCTGAGTGTTTGACTTGTCCATGGTCCTCGGGCACCACTGCTACTTTGCCTCCCAAATGTCTGGGTCTCCTTGAGTGTGGTTATTCAATTAATGGCAAAGCCGGGCCCTCAATTTACTGAGCCTTATCCTCATCCCATCTCCCCGACCCCCACCGGACACACTGTAATATAACAACTCGTTTTCTGGAGTGTAGAGTTCGTTTGAGAGCGATTTGAGACCCCTACAACCACAGGAGGCCCAGTCCAGTGACTGCCCCTCTCATTTTGTACCCGTGAGGACCCTAAACTAGCCCTAAGGAGGGGCCACACCAGAATGCGAGCCCCAGGCAAGGGCTGTGCCCAAGTCACTCACTGCTGGATCCCCTTGATACACTGGTAAATATTTAACAGTTGCCTGGTGTGGGGGGTTGGGGGGTGTGCTGTCAGTCATTAAGCGTCTGCCTTCGGCTCAGGTCATGATCCCACAGTCCTGGGATCCAGCCCCATATCGTGCTCCCTGCTTGGCAGGAAGCCTGCTTCTCCCTCTCCCACTCCCCCTGCTTGTGTTCCCTCTCTCTCGCTGTCTCTCTCTGTCAAATAAATAAATGAAATCTTTTAAAAAACAAAAGAAGGAGGGGTGCCTGGGTGGCTCAGTGGGTTAAGCCACTGCCTTTGGCTTGGGTCATGATCTCAGAGTCCTGGGATAGAGCCCCACATCGGGCTCTCTGCTCAGCAGGGAGCCTGCTTCCCCCTCTGTCTCTGCCAATCTCTCTGCCTACTTGTGATCTCTGTCAAATAAATAAATAAATAAATAAATAAACAAAAGAAGGGGATGCCTGGGTGGCTCAGTGGGTTAAAGCCTCTGCCTTCAGCTCAGGTGATGGGTCTCAGGGTGGGGGTCTCAGGGTGGGATCGGGCCGGCATTGGGCTCTCTGCTCTGCAGGGAGCCTGCTTCCCCCTCTCTCTATGCCTGCCTCTCTGCTTACTTGTGATCTCTGTCTGTCAAATAAATTAAAAAATAATAATAATTTAAAAATTTAAAAATAATAAAAAACAGAAAAAGAATTAACAATTAGCTCTCATCGGGGGAAAATACTTCTGACTTGCAGTATACCAATTTCTGTGGTGTAAATCCTCTCCCTGTGGCCAGTTTCAAGCTACTCAGGTGATACCAGTAAACACAGAGCTGAAGACATCCAAGAGCACAGCTGTGTGCACAGTCTATACATATACACGCAAATCTGTGCACATATACATGCGTACACATACAGATGTATATACCTGCATATAATGTATATGCATCTAAACCACAAAAACATAGGCAATAGTAAAATACAGTGAAATAACTAGAAAGTACTATATTTTGAGTATAGATTACCCTTGTTCTTAGCATAATTTCTTTAATTATAAGCTTATATAGTACAAATTTTTATACTGGCTGTTTAACGGCCAGCTCATAAAAATTCCTAAAATTGAGCAATCAGCTCTCATGCTTCAGTATGAACTGGCTCCAGGATATCCGTAGTTGGGGCCCTGCACAGGCTCTGCAAGGATAGGTCACTCTGGGAAACAGAACCCCAAAGGAAGGCAGCTTTGATGCCCTCTACCAAGACAAAGAAGCTGAGCTGGGGCCCAGGAAGCACAGTGGGATGGAAAGAAAACACCGGCCCACTGCATCCTGTCTCCCCCTCCCCGCAACCCCATCCCCAACTCCCCTCAAGGGGTATGAAAAGTGGCTCACTCACAGCTGTGAAGCAGGTGACAAGAATATGAGGCCCTTGGGGCGCCTGGATGGCTCAGTGGGTTAAGCCGCTGCCTTCGGCTCAGGTCATGATCTCAGGGTCCTGGGATCGAGTCCCACATTGGGCTCTTTGCTCAGCAGGGAGCCTGCTTCCTCCTCTCTCTCTCTCTGCCTGCCTCTCTGTCTACTTGTGATCTCTCTCTGTCAAATAAATAAATAAAATCTTTAAAAAAAAAAAAAAAAAAAAGAATATGAGGCCCTGAAGGTAAGCTTGCAGAAGAAAGGAGGGCTAGACATTCAGGGAGACTGAGGCTTGAGTGCTCCAAGAACTAACTGTGACCTCGGGCAGTCACTTAAGTGTTATCTTTCACCTCTTCATCTGTAAAATGGGTACAAACCCTTCTTCCCTGCCTAATTATCAGCGCTGCCATTGAAACAGAGAGATAGTAGATGTGAAAGAACAGTATACCATTATTTTATATACATATATATTTATATATATTTAATATAAGTTTATAGATTTATATATACTATATATTAATATATTTATATAAATATTAATATATTTATACTTATTTAAATTTTATATGTTTACATATTTATATATATTTCTTAGGACATGTATTTATATTATACATGTATATACACTGACCTACTTTATCTTTTCAAACTTGATCTAAGAAGATTATATTCTGCTATGCTCCTGTTTTAAGAGACTGCATTGGTGAAGGAGCTAGCCCAGCACCTGGCACTTACCAAATATAAAATATCTGCTAATTAATTTAGAGTTTATCTAATATACAGTAGGCCTCCTTCCTTTTACACTAACCTGGAACTTTGGCCCCAAGGAGTTCACTAGCTTTCTCTCCTCCCTAGTCTCCCCCAAAGAGAAAGCCTGAAACAGCACGATTTAGGAGCCATTGGTCACCCATAGCCACTCAATTGGCAACTATTTATTGAGTACCTACTATGTGTCAGGCACTGTTCTAGGCTGGTGATCAAAGACAGACATGGGCCCTGCTCCCAAAGGCTTACCGTTCTCTGGGGGGTATAAACAAGCCACCCCCACTGGAATGAGAGCTCTAAGAGCATCCTGAATGAGAATTCTTTTTCTTTTTTTTTAAGTAGGCTCCATCGCCCATGTGGGGTTCGAACTCACATCCCTGAAATCAAGAGTCACATGCTTCACCGACTGAGCCAGCCAGGCACCCCATGAGCAAGAATTCTTGAGCCAACCTGGCTGACCAGAGAAGAGCCTCCTGGGTGAGGAATGGAGAGTGAAGGATGGGGCCAACTTAGTGGAGAGACGGATGAGCCCGGGGAAGGTTCTCTGGCAGAAGAGGAAGGGGCAGGGGACCCCGGAAAGGGGAGCGCGATGGAACAGAGCAGGAGACACAGATACAAAGCAGAGCCTCACAAGCCACGGGGAGGGTTCTGAGCTTCACTTGGAGACCCTGAGGAAGGAGAAGATAGCCCCCAACCCACAGTCCCAGGGAGCCTGGAGATGTCCAGACTGTGCCCTCCTTTCTAGTCTATGCCTGAGGCCAGGACACGGGGTCGGAGGGGAGGCTGTGCTGGGGCGCGTGGACGGATGGACCCTGCAGCCGGTGGCCATTCGGGTGGGGCCTGTGGGGAAGGGCTGAGCAATTACATGAGGCTACACAGCCTGTCCTCTCTCCCCAGCATCCGCGGAGAACAGATGGGGCTCCAGGCAGGCAGTCCATGCCTTCCCCCACTTGAGTCCCTGGGGAAGGCCAAGGACTCTGAGATGATGTCTCCACTCCAGAGCCAATGGAAAGTGCAGCCCACCCCACCCCCCCCACCTCCCTGCTGTGGCCCAAGATGGGGTCCTCAGGTTATTGAAGTGAAAAGGAGATTCCTGCCCCCTGCCCCTAGAACGCCCCACCCTGGGAGAAAGAGGAAGTACCAGCCCCACACTCTCCTACATCAGGCCTGGGGGCTACCCCTCAGACACCACCCCTGGAGGCCTGGAGGCTAGTCTTCATTCTCAGCGGGGCGCCCACCCCTGACACACTCCCCTGCCTCAAGGAGTGTCCAGGCTTGACCTCGTTCTGCAGCCGTGGCCTTCCAGCTGACCAGGGCACCCTCTCCTCCCACACTCCCTCCTTTGGGAGGCTGACCCTGTTCTACCTCTGGGCAAGGGTCCAGGGCCGGAGAGGCCAGTCCGGAACAGAGGTAAGGGGAGCATCCCCCCACTCCATGTACTCCAGGGACCCCCAAGGTCAGCACAGGGAGAGGAGGACCACACTGGCAGCAGGACCTGAAGGCCTGGTGAATGGCCTGGACAGTGAGGCGCCGGGTCTCTGTCTCTCTCTCTCTCCCTCTCTCTCGCACACACACACACTGATGCACAAAGAGCAGTCAGGAGTCATGCTGTGCGAAGGGGCACCCAAGGGACACAGAGACTGGGGTGGGGGAAGGAATACACACACACACACACACACACGCAAGACGTACACACACTCACACTCACAACTCAAATGACACAAGGAGAGACACACACCGACACAAGACCCAGGTTCAGGGGCCTCTCACACACCCAGGGACATACCCACGCCACGCAGGATCCGGGACGAAGGGACACAGAAGACGCCGCTCCTGGGGACACACATTCACACCAGGGCCATGGGGAAGGCCCGGAGTTCGGGACTCGCACACCCAGAAGCACACCCGGGACCCCGGAGCACGAAGGAGCCCAGAGACCTTCCGCCAGCCAGCAGGGACGAGCCGAGGGCCCCCCATCCCCCGCCGACGCGGGGCGGTGGGGACCCCGGGGCCTCGGCGACGCCCGCTCGCAGCCCCCACGGCCCCTCGCGCAGTGCGCGCCCCCACCCCCCGCGCCCCGCCGGCCGCACTCACCGGCTCCGGCCGCCCGGCCGCGCCTTTGTTGTCCGCGCCGCTCACAAAGCGCCGGCCGCCGCTCCGCGCGTCAGCTGCCCCGGCGGCCGCGGGCGCCTAGGGCCGGGCGGCCCCAGCCCCGCGCCCCAGCCCCGCGCCCCAGCCGCCGCCGCCGCGCGCGCGCGCCGCCCGCGAGGTCGCGGCCCGGCCGGGAGTGCGCCCGCCGCCTCCGAGCGGCCTGGTCCCGCCGCCGCGCACAGCGCGACGCGGCGCCGCCCCCGCCCGCCCGGTCCCCGCTCGCCGCGGCTGAAGTCACCGCTTAACCCCTGGCGGCCGGGCCCGCGCGGGGAGCCCCGCCCGGCCGGCCGCTCGCGGCGCAGGTGGGGAAACCAAGGCCGGCGGGGGCGGGGCGGGGCAGCGCCCCCGCCCCCGCCCCCGCCCCCGGTTCCTTCACCGCCCGCGTCGGCTCCCGCCGTCCTGGTCTCCCGCGGGAAGGTCCCGCGCACACGGCGGCCGCTTCTGCTCCTCCCTCACTTCCAGGAGTTTGCCAGGGCTTCCCGGGGAGGGGAAGAGATTCCCGTGGGGGGAGGAGGCGCTGTGCGCCCCCCGCCCCGGGTTCGGGTCACCGCAGCCTTTGGGGGCGCTGCGGGGGGCGCGGGGGGACTTTGAGATCAGGCTCCTGAAGGGCAACAACCCCGCCGATTAGCCCCACCTTCCTGATGAGAACACTGAGGCTCAGAGCTGTGAGCAAACGGCCAAAGCTCGCCAAGCAAGGACGTGGTGGATCAGAGATCCTAGCCCTCGCCTCCCTTCCAGCCCCCCAAGCGGCCAAACCCTCGTTACTCCCTCCCAGCATCCCAAAGAGGGCCCCCGGATATGATGCAATGAATTACAGTTATCAGGTCGTTAATTAAGATTATCCCCGTTGTTATTAAACAGTGCCCTGCAGCCCCTCTGTTTGCTCCGAAATTCACACTCGGGCTTATCAGCAATTACTCCCGGGTTGATAATAATGAGTTCTGCAGCCTCCAAAGGGCACAGGTGTATGTACATTGAAATCTTTGTCAGCCTGTGTTGGTTCATTCAACAGAGCCAGCAAAAACATTTCTCTTCACTACTCCCTCTTTGCCAGGCACCAGCCTTAGGGGCTAGGAATGAAACAAGGAACCAGACAGACCCCAGCCCTGCCCCCCTGGCTCTCAGCAGCTTGGAGGAGACAGAAATGAACAGGGCCCCACAGTGCAGTGAGACAAACCACACTCTCTGAAATCATCTTATTCGTTGATTTGTTTGCTTGTTTATTGTCCCTCTCCACACGAGGACATAAGCTCCTTAGAGCCCGTCCTAAGAGTCCTTCATAGAGCATCCAAAGCCCCCGGCCTGGGGTAACACTAGGCCCATAGTAAGCAGCCGGTAAGTATTGGTTGAGCACTTACTATGTTCCAGACATCATTCCGCACGCAGGAGACATCAGTGAACAAAAGGGACATGCCCTCCCCACTGCTGAATCTTCCCCTGCAGGGGTGAATAAACAGGGCCCCTGACAACAGACAGGAAAGTTTTCTGGATTGCCAGAGTAGGGGCTAAGGGCAGGCCAACCCAAAATGTGCCGCTTAGGCATATTTGTTATTTTAAATAAAGTTACTTAAGGGAGCATCTGTTTAGGAAGGGCATTCAGACCCCCTCTGTCCCCCTGAAAGCAGGAAATAAATCTCCCACGTGCAAGGATACTACCCTGTCTGTACCAGGAGGTAAACAGACACCCCTCTCACCGGAGATACAACATGTAGAGCTGAGTGGATTGTGCAGACAACTCTTGTTCCCTAATTTTTTTTCCAATTTATATTTTCTTTTTACTAAATCATATTACCCCAGCCCAATTTCTGATTAGAATTCATTACTAATGAGAGTCCCCCAAATTAAGTTTTCTTTGTCCTGTCAGTTCTTCACAGATTTTTTTTGGTTTTAGGATTTGGGGGTTTGGGGTTTTTTTTGTTTTGGTTTTGGTTTTGTGGGTGTTTTTGTTTGTTTCTTGACCTACAAAGTATAAAAAGTGCCTGCACTGGGTATTTCTTTAAGTCTCAATTTCACAATTAGGCTTCTGTGTGCACATAATGAAATTTAGTTCTGAGGCGCCTGACTGGCTTAGTCGGTGGGGCAGGTGACTCTTGATGTCAGGGTCCTAAGTTCGAGCTCCATGTTGGGTGTAGAGTTTACTTTAAAAAAATAAATAAATAGGGGCACCTGGGTGCCTCAGTGGCTTAAGCCTCTGCCTTCAGCACAAGTCATGGTCTTGTCTTGGGTCCTGGGATAGAGCCCTGCATCAGGCTTTCTGCTCAGCAGGGATCCTGCTTCCTCCTCTCTCTCTGCCTGCCTCTCTGGCTACTTGTGATCTACGTCTGTCAAATAAATAATCTTTTAAATAAATAAATAAGGGGAGCCTGGGTGGCTAAGCCGCTGCCTTCGGCTCAGGTCATGATCTCAGGGTCCTGGGATCGAGTCCCGCATCGGGCTCTCTACTCAGCAGGGAGCCTTCTTCCTCCTCTCTCTCTCTCTCTGCCTGCCTCTCTGCCTACTTGTGATCTCTCTCTGTCAAATATATAAATAAAATCTTAAAAAAATAATAATAAAAATAAATAAATAAAACCTTGGGATTTTTTTCCTCCTGTTAATCTGTCTCATATAAATTTAATTCTTAGTCCACGTGTAGACCTGGAAGAATAGGGGAAGATTTTTTTCCTTCCCTCCACCAGCAAAGCAGCTAGAACATCTTCAGATGTCCAGTGAGTGATACAACATTAAGCCTTGGGCCAGAATTTAGATGCCTGGGTCCTGCTGGCACAGACAGAGCCAAGTACAAGTTCCTAGACCTGCATTTGCAGCCTTTCAGATCTGCTCCAACCTCTCTCCTTGCCTGTCTTATTTCCTCCCTGGACCTAACCACCTCCTCCGCCCTCACCCTTTCTGTTGTTTTGTTAGCTCTGGACATACACGCTAACTAGAACTGTCTTCAGCTTGATGGCCTGAGGGCAGGGGCCATACCCCAGGGCCCTATCCTACCCCCTGGAGCCCAGCACAGGTGAGGGGCACACTCAACGTCAGAGCATCATAGGAGACTTCAAGTGGACATTCTCAAAGCATCATCAGATAGACTCTTCTGGACCCAGGCTGGCAACCCCCCAGCTCAAGAAAACACGGAGCCTGCAGAAGCGTGTGATTCGCCCTCAGTGGTTTTGTTGTTGTTTATCGGCCACCACATTTAACAACTGGGGGATTTCCCTTAAAAAGCCAGATTGTTGGCTTCTCAACAAACCTGAAGATCCCTCATCCCTCTGGGGACCACACTCCGCAAGACCCCAGGAGGGGTCGCCCCCTTACACAGAGTTCTGTTTCTCCGATTGCCACCCTCCCCCCTCCCTGCCCTGTGGCACCCCCTCCAGCTTGGAGGCCTATCCTCTGGAAAATCATGTTTTCGTTTGGTCTTCCTCTGTGTTCTACTTTTAGGAGAGAGAATCACATCACGAAACCCACATTCAGCATAAATGAGCCTTCAGCCCTCACCTTTTTACATCACTGCTCTCCGCCATCTCCACCACCTCACACAGACCCCTTCTCTCTCACCTCCCTGGCTTCACGGTCTCAGCCCCACACACACAACTCAAGGTCCGTGGGGCTTTCCTTTGCCCATGCTATTCCCGCCACCTGGAATGCCACGACTGCTCCTTCCCCTCCAGACACAGTGGCTAATGCTTTCTGAGGCTGTCAATGGCTAACACCTTCTCAAGGTCAAGGATCTCTTCTCTAGGGCCCCCAGACTGGACCCCGGGGCCTCCCACAGGACCCACCAGTCCTCAGGGCATCCTTCCTACCATGTGGTGTGGTGTACAGTTGACCTTGGAAAAAGACAGGTTTGAACTGGGTGGGTTTACTTATACATGGATTTTTTTTTAAAGATTTTATTTATTTATTTGACAGAGAGAGATCACAAGTAGACAGAGAGGCAGGCAGAGAGAGAGAAAGGGAAGCAGGCTCCCTGCTGAGCAGAGAGCCCGACGCGGGACTCGATCACAGGACCCTGAGATCATGACCTGGGCCGAAGGCAGCGGCTTAACCCACTGAGCCACCCAGGTGCCCCATACATGGATTTTTTTCAGTAAAAATGTATTTTCTCTTCCTTATGGTTTTCCCAATTACATTTTCTTTTCTCTAGCCTATGTAATTATAAGAACACAGTATATAATCCATATAGTGTACCAAATATGTTAATCAACTGTCCATGTCATTGGTAAGGCTTCCTTCTGGTCAACCATAGGCTGTTAGCAGTTACATTTGGGGGAACCAAAAGTTGTATGCGGGGGGGGCACCTGGGTGGCTCAGTCGGTTAAGCATCTGCCTTCACCTCACGTCATGATCCCAGGGGAGTCTGCTTCTCCCTCTCCCTCCCCCTGCTCATGCTCTCTCTTGCTCACTCTCTCTCTCTCAAATAAATAAAATCCTTTTTTTAAAAAAGTTGTTAAATGATGTGGGGAAAATCAGACAGCCACATGCAAAAGAATGAAACTGGACCATTTCCTTACACCACATACAAAAATAGACTCAAAATGGATGAAAGATCTCAGTGTGAGACCGGAAGCCATCAAAATCCTTGAGGAGAACACAGGCAGCAACCTCTTCGACCTTAGCCGCAGCAACTTCTTCCTAGAGACATTGCCAAAGGTAAGGGAAGCAAGGGCAAAAACAAACTATTGGGACTTCATCAAGATCAAAAGCTTTTGGGGGCTCCTGGGTGGCTCAGTGGATTAAGTCCCTGCCTTCGGCTCAGGTCATGATCTCAGGGTCCTGGGATCGAGCCCACATCAGGCTCTCTGCTCTGCATGAAGCCTGCTTCCTCTTTCCTCTCTCTGCCTGCCTCTCTGCCTACTTGTGATATGTGTGTGTGTGTGTGTGTGAAATAAATAAATAAAACCTTTTTAAAAAGAGAGAGATCAAAAGCTTTTGCACAGCAAAGGAAACAGTCAACAAAACCAAAAGACAATTGACAGAATGGAAGAAGATATTTGTAAATAACATATTAGATAAAGGGCTAGTATCCAAAATCTATAAAGAACTTATCAAACTCAACACCCAAAGAACAAATAATCCAATCAAGAAATGGACAGAAGACATGAGCAGACATTTCTAAAAAGAAGACATCCAGATGGCCAATAGACACATGAAAAAGTGTTCCACATCATTTGGCATCAGAGAAATACAAATCAAAACCACAATGAGATACCACCTCACACCAGTCAGAATGGCTAAAATTAACAAGTCAGGAAACAACAGATGCTGGCGAGGATGCGGAGAAAGGGAAACCCTCCTACATTGTTGGTGGGGATGCAAGCTGGTGCAGCCACTCTGGAAAATAGTATAGAGGTTCCTCAAAAAGTTGAAAATAGGGCTACCCTACGACCCAGCAATCACACTACTGGGTATTTACCCTAAAGATACAAATGTAGGGAATCCGAAGGGGCACGTGCACCCGACTGTTTATAGCAGCAATGTCCACAATAGCCAAACTATGGAAAGAGCCTAGATGTCCATCAACAGATGAATGGATATAGAAGTATGGTATATATATACAACAGAATACTATGCAGCTATCAAAAGAAATGAAATCTTGCCATTTGCAACGATGTGGATGGAACTAGAGGGTATTATGCTGAGCGAAATAAGTCAATCAGAGAAAGACAATTATCACATGATCTCTCTGATATGAGGAAGTTGAGAGGCAGGGCAGGAGGGTTGTCAGGGATAGGGAAGGAAAAAATGAAACAAGATGGGATCAGGAGGGAGATAAACAATAAGAGACTCTTAATCTCACAAAACAAACTGAGGGTTACTGGGGAGTGGAGAGGTAGGGAGAGGGTGGCTGTGTTATGGACATTGGGAAGGGTATGTGCTATGGTGAGTGCTGTGAAATGTGTAAGCCTAACGATTCATAGACCTGTACCCCTGGGGCGAATAATACATTATATGTTTATAAAAATATTTTTTAAAACAAATAAAATAAAATAAATTAAAATAAAATAAAAAGTTGTTGGGGGTGGCTGGGTGATGGACACTGGGGAGGGTGTGTGCTATGGAGAGTGCTGTGAAGTGTGTAAGACTGATGAATCACAGACCTGAACCCCTGAAACAAATAATACATTATGTTAATTTTTTAAAAGTTGTATGTGGATTTTCTATTGTGAAGGGGGTCAGTGCCCCGAAACCCTGAGGTGTTCAAAGGTCCACTGCCTTTGTGCACGTCTCCTCCTGGACTGTGAGTCCTTGTGGTCTGGGACTCTGCTGTCTCATCCACGGTGCCTCCCCACAGCCTGGGACAGAGCCTGGTAGAGCACAGGCATGAGACAAATATTTGCTAAGTAGATGAGTAAATGGTTTTCAATGGCCACAACAGGAACAAAAGGATTTCTGGGAACGTTGCCACGCCCCAGAACATTCAATTAACCAGAATTTCCCACTTGCTGAACATTCTGGTGGGTGCAGGGTTTATTGTGTAAGCATATCCATTAATGATACATCTGGATGGGGCTAGGATTCTGTTCTGCCTTGTTTCCACCGCTGACCTGGGGAAGAGGGAAGGAGGGAGAAAGGGAAGACAGGGGTGGTATTTTCCGCTGGCCAGAGAGGCTAAGTGTCTTGCCCGAGGTTGCCTAGCAAGCTGATGGCAAAGTCAGGATGGGAACGCAGGTCTCCAGCCTCTGGTTCCAGCCCAGGCCCCCTTCCACCAGCCCCACCCCACAGTGGAAAAGGAAGTAGGTAGATGGGAAAGCAGACTTTCCAAGCCCAGATTCCACACTCACCCAGGCAGTATGAATGGACAACATGCAGGAAGTGGTCAGTCCTTAGTATTTTGTATACCATCAAACCAATCATAACCAGGCTATTATCTAAGAGAAGCAGGATCCCATTTTGATGATGAAAAAAAGACAAATACAAGGATACCTGGGTGGCTCAGTCAGTTAAGCTTTCGACTCAGGTCTTGATCTGGGTGTCCTGGGGTCAGTCCCACATCAGGCCCCTGTTCAGTAGAGAGCCTGCTTCTCCCTCTACTTGCCACTCCCCTTGCTTGTGCTCTCCATCTCTCATTCTCTCTCTCTCTCCCTGACAAATAGATAAAGTCTTTTTAAAAAGAAAGAAAGAAAGACACAATCTACCTAACATGGATGAAACTCTCTTCCCATAATACTCCTGCCCCTGTAGGACTGTCATTTTGAAGGCGTCTAGGATGCACTGAGCAACCACCCCCACTTCAAGCCTTCTAGGTTCCTCCGCACCCCAAGATCTGCATTTGTGGGGAAGCAAGCTGAGATCAAAGGCACAGCCTCAGGCAGAGGGGGCTTGGGGGCTCAGGTGAGGAAGGGAACTTGACTTCTCTGAGCTATCACTTCATGGGCCTGAGTGTCAAGGACAGGCCAATCTGAGCAGCGCCTTGTCTTGGGGACGTGGGTTCAAAGTTCTCCCAAAACCCCCACAGGAGGGGGATGGGCAGTGATGTTCAGTGGGCTGGACACGGTCATGATAAAGACCTCTGCTACCCCAAGAGCTCTGTGGCACCCTAAAAACAATCCTCACCCTCTTCCACTCTGTCCCACTGCCTGTAAAGTAGGAACAATTATCCTATTGCCTCTTCTATGTTCACAAAAGTTTGAAGGATCAAGTCAATATTACTTAGCAGAGATTTTTCAACTTCCCACTAATGACATTAGCTCAATAGACTATTTGATACTATATTATCATAAATAGTCAAATTCTTATTAATGAGAATCAAGCTAGTATAGCAGTGGTCAAAAGCTTAAATTCCTGGGATTCTCCCCCATTGGAGAAGTAAATGACAGATACAGAAAGTGAGAAAAGTTGAATGGCCCCCTATGGTGTTGGGCTGGAATGGGAAGTGTCTGTGAGCTCCTAGCTCTGTCCACCATGAAGGCCCTGGAGCACGGACACCCAATAGCGATGAGCACACTTAGCAGCCAGATCGTGGCTTCTAAATACCATTCTCGGCTCAAGCGATCCAGAGCTTCATGGAGTCACGGCTGATTCCAGAGGAAGGACCATCTGAGCCTGTAATCTAGGGCTGGGCCAGAACCTGATATATTGCTCAAGAAGTGATGGCAACATCACACAATGACAGAGAAACCAGCTCATGGAGGCTCCCATGAGCCAAACCGCGAGTAATTGGACCATCAGAATAAATAATGATTGGGAAGGTTTATATCCCGTTGAATACAATAGGAAACCAAGAGTCCATACTGATGTGACAAGTAGTAAGCCAGTGCATACCCTGAAGGCTAGGAATGGCTATTTACACTGGCTTGAGCACTTCCCCACACCTTGTAACCACTGAGGGGAAGAGAACAGCTTCACAGACACCTCATCACCCACATGCTCAAACTTCATCACCCACATGCTCAAACTTCATCACCCACATGCTCAGGACCAGCAGGGGGCTATTTGGACACCATGAGTGTCCCAACGGGATGTGTGGAGAAGGTCACCACAGCATGGCACCCAATTCCTGCCAAAGGTGCACAACAACTCATACAATCCTGAGCAAATGTCACAAAAACCTGAAATTGACAGACATCTCTCTAAAGGTCTTCCAAAATGCCCAGGTCACAAAAGTCAAGAAAAGACCAAGGAACCTTTCCAGATTGAGGGAAAACAGAGACCGGACAACTAAACGCCATGTGTGGTTCTGAACGCCACCCTTTCAGTATAAAATAAAGGCCATTACTGGGACAGCTGGCAAGACTCCACAGGGACTGAGGATGAGATGGTGGGAATGCATCATGTGCATTTCCTGATTTTGATGGTTGGATCACCGTTGTGGTAGAGCATGTCCTTGTCCATAGGAAATACACACTACATATCCAAAGGAAAAGAATATGATAGCCATTTCCTCTCAAATGCCTCAGAGGGAAACGCATTATACCCACAGCTTGTCTGTCAGTTTACAGTTGTTTCTAGAATCAGATCGCTCGTGCTAATCTCCAGCACGTCATGTCTTCTTAGAGTCTCAGTTTCACCATCTGCATAGTGGGAGTGAAAGTAATAATACCAACCTCATGGTTGTGTAGAGAAATAAATGAGATGATATTTGTGGGCTGTTCACAGAACTGGGTTCGTATACATAGTCCAAAATTTTGAAGAACTAGGTAATTTTTCTTTTTTGTTGTGCAATTCCCATTTCCAGGATATAGAGTAAGGTGGCAAACTCCCGTGCCCAAGGGGCCAGACTGGGGTACCACAGGGAAAGTGGGTACCCCTGAGGGCCTGGAAAGCACATGCACCAGGTAAAGAGCACAGTCACCCCAGTTCTAGTAGATGCTATATATCTATTCTCGGTGTCCCCAGAGTTTTCTCTTTTTTTTCCCCCAAAGAGAAGGCGAAAGTCCAGATTTCTATATCGAATCCCTTGATTTTTAATACTGACAACTATTTCAAATTATAAATGGGCCAATAATTTGTGAACCAAGTGCCAGCAGCAGCAGTTCTGAAAGCTTGTCCTGATGGCTTGGAAACACCCCTTGGGAATACCCCTGTGGACTGGTGGTGGGGAAAAAAAGCACCAAACCACTGTTTGCCGTTCTTCTGCTTCTCTAATAGTACCCCGGGAGAACCTGGGGTAGACATGCCAGGATATGCCTCCCTCCACCCCCATGAGCCCTGGCAGCGGGCTCCTCCCCAGCACAGCTGATTGGGTGAGACGGTGAACATCTGACTGAAACCCGATCAATCAGCACGTTTCTCTCAGGAATTTGAACTTGGCGAGGTGAGAGACAGTCAAAGGACCGTGGACCCGGAGCCCGGAAGATCGAGCAGGGCCCCCGCCATCCTTCACAAATCACAGCCACGTTCAAATCCAGGTTCCAGGGAGACCGGAAGTGTCATAGGAAAGCCAAAAAAAGAAAAAAAAGAAAGAAATTAATTCAGGAGTATAGCGTAAAAGTGAGGCAGAGAGACATGTAGATCTAGAAGATGCTCACAATAAAAACAAGAGTGATAATAAGAGCAAACACTCATATACCACTTTCCACAGCAGGCTCTGTGTCTTACCTTACACCTTACTCATTTTATCCTTATAGCAACTTTATAAAGTAGGCACTTTGAGGAGGGCCTGATGGGCTCAGTCAATTGGGCATCCGACTATTGATTTCTGCTCAGGTCATGATCTTGGGGTCATGTGATCCAGCCCGACATCAGGCTCCCTGCTCAGCATGGAATCTGCTGGACATTCTCTCTCTCTCTCTCTCTCTTCCTCCCCCCTGCCCCACCCCCAGCTCATGCTTTCTAAATAAATAAATAAAATCTTACTTAAAAGTACATGTAAAAGTACATACATAACCCCATTTTAAAGATGAGGAAACTGAGGCCCAAAGCCTTGAATGTCCATCCAAGTGGCCCAGTGTGTTCTTACAAGTCCCCTCAGTTGCAGTTGCGAGTGGATAATATTCCTTGAAAGCCGAGAAGACTGTGAGGGATTACTATTCAGGCAGAGTTCACTGGCCATGACTACGGTCTCGCTACAGGGTGAAGGGGATTCTGGGGCCAATCAAGCCACAAGGTACCACCAACATCCTGCTCTAGCCTTTTTGTACCTCCCAAAGCAGAAAAGAGGAGGGATAGAGGTAGTCACAGCCTGGAAGAAACTGGGTCGGGGGCATCAAATGCATGTGTGTCGGCACAGTGATCCTCTGCCCATCAGCCCAGACCCCACGGGCCCTGTGCACCAGCCAGTCTACACAAGCACTCCAGCCTCATCCATTCCTCAGGGCCTCTGCCACTTCCACTGGGGATAAACAGACAGAAGGCTTGGGGCCATCTGCTGAGCCAAGGGGAGGTTGGATTTCACTGTTTGGGGCTGGGCCAAGGAGCCAGAAAGGACAAGGAGACAAGGTCTTCGCTTCCTGGCATCAGGTGACGGCCCCGATCCAAGGCTCAGGGTGCCAGGCGACGTTCCCAGGCATGAGAGTTGCTGGTCAGCTGACAGCAAAGAGGGCCCAAGGCCCATTCCGGAAGGTTGAAAGGGACGTGGCACTGGCTGCTGAGGAGGGGGAGCAGGCGGGGAACCCCCAAGGGACACAGTGAGCCTCCAGCCTTGCCAAAAGACCTGGCCTGGCTGGACAGATCTCCAGGAGGGAAGGTCCTGGGCCTAGGGAAAGGAACGCGCTGCAGTGACACTCGGGGAAGGGGGTGGGCTCAGCCCCCGCCAAGTGCCCCAGCTGTAGCAAGAGGGCCTGGCCATGGCTGCAGCCTGGCATCAGCCCCAGAAACCTTCAGCGTCCCCCAGTTTCACCGCCCAGGGCTGGGAGGTTCCATAAGCTCCCTGATCTCCCAGATGAAAGACGCTTTCTAAGAGTCATAAAACCGTCTCCACTCAGAACAATGGGCCCTTATCCCACTGTGTCCTTCACATAAACTCCCATTAGCAACGCACCAGAAGCTGCAGGCGGGAGCTTTATAGACTGCATTGTTGGACCAGCCCCAGCGTTCATTAACATCTACTGCCTCGCCCTCCAAGGAGCCTGCACAAGTCATTGCCATTACAGAGGCCCACTGTGTGCTCGACCTCCAGGAAACCCCGCAAGGAAGGGCGCTTTGTCATTTTATGACTAAAGAAAAAGACCCAGAGAGGTTAGGTGATATGACCACAGTCACACAGTAGGAGAGTGGAGAAGCTGGGTTTTAAAGCTGAAGTCTGTGTTCCTTCCCCCATAACCGTGTAGCCCCTCAATTATGATCACTCAAGTCCTGCCCCATGGAAACTAAGAGGTTAAGGCCTGGTTTCCCAAGGTTTCCTCCTGGAAATAAGCATCTTCTGGGACCTACCCAGTGTCAGCAGAGACATACTGCAATGGGTCACGTTGGAAGGGAGCCCCAGCATATCAAGGAAAGAGCCCCTTCCCTTGGTGATGATAACCCCCCTTTACTGAATATGCCCAACACACGAGGACCTGTGCTCTTCATGCATGATCCTGTTTACTCTTGCAAGAGCTCTATAGAATGGCTACTTTTAAGATCCCTTTTCTGAGGGGCACCTGGATTGTTCAGTTGGTTAAGCATCTGCCTTCAGCTCAGGTCATAATCCTGGAGTGCCAGGATCGAGCCCCATGTGGGGCTCCCTGCTCAGCAGGGAGTCTGCGTCTCCCTCTCCCTTTGCCGCTCTCCACTTGTGTTCCCTCTCGCACTCTCTCTCTCTCTCAAATAAATAAATAAAATCTTTAAAAAACAAAAAACAAGATCCTTTTTGACAGGTGGAACAGAGGCACAGGGAGGTAAAGAGCTTACTTAAGGTCACACAGCAAGTAAGGAACGGATTCCAGGTCTATCTGACTCTATCCCACCACCCCTCCCCACAACTTCCAACTTGGGGTTTGGCAGATACTCAGTCTGCATCAGCCCAGTCCCACAGTCCTGGCTCACAACTCTGGATGTCCCCCCAGATGCATGGATGACGACAAAGGCAGGTGCTTCTTACTGGGTACCTTCTAAGCCCTTCACCATTTCCCATCTACACAACAAGACTCAATGTCGATATTGCAAACCTTATTTGGCAGATAGGGAAACTGAGGCTCAGAAAGGGGAAGTGTCTGATCCACCATCTCCCAGAGCTGGTAAATGGAGGCGTCAGGCAATCAATCTGCTGCTCCTGGTGGCATGCTTTATTTTGCCCTGAGAAAGTTCACAACCAATTCCCAACTGGGCAAACCAGCCAGACAGCGAGGTTGGCTCAGGTTCCCCCAAGAAGGCCTCAGACCTCATATCACCTGCCTCCAGATGGCACAGCAGCGGCACCAATGCCCCACCCTGAGAATGTGGCATGGGGCCTCCCCTTCCTCGCCTTCTGCCACTGCTAAGGAAAGCCAGTCTGCCCAGCTCAGGGATACCTATGCGTGCTTGGTTAGTGCCAGAGGCACTGGTGTAGGTGACTTTCATCATCATCTTCATCATGGCCATGGACATCGTTATCATCACAGCTAACATTTATTGAGCACTTACTACATGCCAGGCACTGGGCCAACACTTTACCCATACTATCTCATCAAATTGTCACAATAATCCCACAAAATAGTCACTGCCATCATCCCATGCACCACATAAGAAAACTGATAAACAGAGGCTTTAAGTCTGGAGCACAAAGTACTGTTTTGTTTGTTAAATAATCTGTCTCCCCTGCTATCTTACAATCTGCAGGATCATGTCTGTTTTGCACAGAGCTGTTATCTCCAGGTACAGTGCCTGGAACAGAGTAGATGCTCATTAAACAGTCTGTAGGTAGATGGATGGGTATATGGATGGAAGAATGGATAGACAGACAAACGGATGGATAGATGGTTGGATGATGGGTGATGGTTGGATGGATGGACACATGTATAGATGGATGGACGTATGGATGAATGAATGATGGATGGATGGGTCCTTGGATGATGGGTGGGTGGAGGAATGCTGGATGACTGGGTCATTGATGAGTGGATGGATGGATGGATGGATGGATGAATAAATGGATGGGTGAATGGATGGATGGATGGATGGATGGATGGATGGATGGATAGGTGATGGATGGGTAGCTGATAGATGATGAATGATGGATAGATGGATGATGGATGGATGGATGAATACAACTGAAAAACAAGAAAAAAAGAACCAGGGGACAATACCTCTCCCAATCAGTGAAGCAGGAGGAAGCTGGATGCAGTTCCTCTGCTAACTGGAAAATTCCCTGGCCAGAAGTCCAGGGACAGCAGAGAACAGTACACTGATTTTTAGGGAAAGGAAAAAAGAAGCTCCATGTGGTGATGAGCTTTGTGACCTCTTAACAAAAGCAGCAGCGCATTGTCTGATCAAGCATGTTCTCCCTTCCCAGAAACTACCATTCTGCAGGGAATTTCATCTTCTCCCTCCCCAAACCGCAGGTCTCTGAATCAGGGGCAACCACAAAATGTGCCCAGTGTAGTAAACTCCCCGACCTTTGGCTCCAGGACTGGGCCCAGGAATAGAGCTGTGCCAGACCCTGGGGTCTGGTCAGAGCCAACCCCTGGGTGCCACCTCAGAATTCCGGAACCCCCGTCGGGACCCTTAAGCTTTAGGAGTCTCGTTCTGTAGTTAATTGGAGAGATCTCACACTCACCCACCAATCCCCATATGCTGTGAATTCTCATCAGTGGCTAGAGCCAGCCAGTTGGATTCCAGGGAGAGATCCATGGGAAGCAGGCTTCTCTCCTGCCCCCACGGCATTGGCCAGAGCCTAGGGCTTCCAGTTTCCTGTGTGGGAAGCAAGACTCACGGACGAAGAACCCAGCCATCTCAAGAGAGCGGCCACTGAGGCATGTGGCCCAGTTTTGTAGTTTCCAGAGAAATTTTAAGAAAGAGGAGAAGAAATGACCATAAAGCACTGCATCATCATCATCATAAAACACACCTGGCTGCACCTGCTTGTCCACATGGAACACGGCACTGAGGTTCTGGAAAGCACAGTGAGGCGTCCTGCCATTCTGGAGCCCCATGTAGTTTGTTGGAAATTGGGGATTGGGAAAGCACTGGGGTCAGAGGCGGGAACCTCCTTTCGCTGAGCACTTCCTGTGCACCAGGCCCAGTGATCTGCCTGGGATAACATGGAGCCTGTACAACACGTCCGTGAGTCTGAGATTATTATCTGCTCTTTCATACGCATTAGCCAAAACCAAGTGAATCACCCAAGTTCACCCATCAGAACGGACACGGCTGGGATTTGAACTCAGTCTGACCCCAACGTCTCCATAGTTTTCCCCCTTAACAACAAGGTGGATAGGACCTCGGGAGGGCTCTCTCTGCAGCTGGCCAAACACAGGCATCCCAGATTTATTCCAGAATGGACCAGACCGAATAGGAATGGGTTTTTAATGGCGGTCACTCCCGTCCTTGCCAGTCGGCCACGCATCAGAAGCACGCTCAAGCCTCCCCACATTCCTATGCTCCGGGCCCTGTGGCCCCATGGGAGGAGGGACGGCTGGCAAAGAGCCCAGAGGGCACCTTGGGACCTTCCATTTGAGTGATTCAGAGACTTTCAGAGCTGAAAGGGCCTTTAAGAATGATGCAAGCCAGCCCCCTCCATCCACAGACGGGTAACTGAGGCCCAGAGAGGACAAAGGATTGGCTCAAGGTCACACAGGGCATGACGAATGGAACAAGAGCAGAGGCAGCCTCTTGGCTGTAGCCCAAGGTCCCCTTCCCAGCCTCCGCCTATCTCAAACCATGACACTGGAAGCCCTTCTATCAGATAGAATGAATGGTTGTCAGATTTAATTATGACAATGTTCTGAAGACCCAGGGAATCGGGTAAGATGGGGAGGTGGGAGGAGGTCGTGGTGCTACCTAGCCCCGTTTCCTCCCTCCCTCTGCTGGGGCATCAGAAGTCCCTGCCCAGTGGCTGAGCCAAGCTGGGCTTGGCTGGTCCTGGAGGAGAGGTCACAGTTACCTGCAGAGCAGGTCCCAGCACCGCCAGACCTCCCTCTTTTCCTGCTCCTCTCAGAACAAGAGCTGCCTCTGTCTTTGAGACAAGGAATGGTGGGGGAGGAGGTTCTCTCTCATTCCGCTGAAGGGCAAAGCGGGAGGAGGCTTGAACAGGGCAGCTGGGAACTCACTCCATGACAGCACCGTCCCACCTGCCTCAGACCCACCTGCTAAGCTCCTGGGGACCTGCTCCCATGAGTATCCCCACCTTGAATTTGCTTGGGAACCTCCACCCCCAGGGAGCTGTCTCTCGCCAGGGTTGGGGGGGGTGATCACTTTGGGGCACAAACACACCAGGTTCAAATCCCTGCTTCCCCATCTCCTACCTGTGACCTTGAACGAGCTACTTGGCTTCCCCGGGTCTCAGCTTCCGTGCTGCAGAGCTCAGCTCAAGTTCCCTCATCCTAAGCTAATTGTGGGGATTAAATGTCAAGGCTGTCCCAGGCACAGAGGGGACTGGCGACGCCGCTTGGGTAATTACTCTCTCCGCGCTAATTCTCTGCGTCCAGACCATGTCAAGGAGGTTTTTACAGGCATTCCCAGCTATGACTATAACTCGCAGCCCTCAGATAGATCACAGGGAAGAAACTGTCAGCCCCTGCACCCAGATGGGGTGACCCAGGCCCCAAGAGGGTAAGCAGCAGGTCCAAAGTCCCATAGCATGGACAGGCAGAACAACCAGACCCCGTAGTTCTCAAGTTCCCATGCAGCCCAGCCCAGCCCAGAGGCACAGAGTGAGAAGAGCTTAAAATCCAGAGGCAACCAAGCCAGGCCCCAGTCGTGGCTGCGCCAGGAACGTAGCACGTGACTTTGGGAGGTGCGAGCTTTCAACATTCTGAGTGATGACTTCCGTGCCTTTGGTCAGCTGTGTGACCCTGGGCCAGTGACTGCACCTCTCTGAGCCTCAGCTTTCTCATCTGTGAAATGCTGGCTGTCAGAGGATGAAACGAGCTAGGGCGTGCAGGACACCTGGCATAGAGCTGGACACTTGGTAAGCACCCAGTAAATGGAAACACAGTCACGGGGGTGTTACTAGTAGTCAACATGGCTGTTAGTATTATAATCGTTATTATCATTAGTATTAATTAGTACTAGGAGGAGGGGAAGAGGACAGAACGGAATCAGCCTGGGAACCTCCCACCCACGTGACTGTCCTAAAGAGGACGTGCCGAATGGTGGCATCAGGGACTCTTGTTGCCTTCTGGGTGGCAGGGATGTGAATGAGGCCAGACCAGTCACCCCCCTGAAGACCCCAGAGTCTCACGGACAGAGGAGACCCCGGGGTAAGGACTGCCGCCATGCCTGCCAGAGGAACCCAGCCCTCAAAGGGACAGAAGAGAGGTGGTGGTCCCCAGGAGAGCCTAGAGAGGTCCTGATTCATGGGCCAAACCCTGGGGAGGTGGCCTTGCCTTGGAAGCTTCTGTCCCAGGTGTACCAGGATCCTCCAGAGGAAAAGCCAGGAGAAGAGGCCAGCCTGGTGTTAGCACACTCTGTTAGGAGCCAGGAGAGAGGGCCTGACTCTGCCCTCTGTTAGCTGTGTGCCTTAGGCAGGTTGTCTCACCGACACTCTCTGAGCCTCTGTCCCTCAAGCACAAGGATCATCAGTCCTGCCTGCCCAGCACCCCAGGCTGGTGGGTGACCCATCAGGACAACAGACACAGACTTCCACTGCCCCTGTTAATCACCAAAGGAAGGACCCTCCACAGACAAAGGCAGGCGTAGCATAGCAGAGGCCCCCTGGAAGATCATAATAGGAAGAAGGACCGGGACCCAGGACCAGCCCCTCCTGCTCCCTCTGCCACGCCCACCCACGCCTCCTGCCTCCCTTGCCCTTATCGGGCTCTAGGCAAAGCCCCAACGACGGTGGTGTTCGGGGCTGAAATCCCGACCAGTTGCTCTTAACACTTGCTCTTCCCTCCACACGGTCCACCCCGGAAGTCACTAAAATCATTTGTGCAGGACTCTGCAACTGGGGGGCTGTGTGAGGCCCAGAGTGACCTGCCACGGAGCTGAAATGAGGGGGAGGACAGAAGCTTCAGCAGTGACTGGACCCAGGGAGGCCACCAGAGGAACACACAAGCATCGAAATGGCCGCCCAGACCCCCACCCCGCTAAGCCTCAGCATCTCATAGTGGCAGAAAGTGAGGCAGCCAAGGGCTTATCTGGCCTCAAATCTAAGCTCCCCTTTTCCAAGCTGTAGAATCTTGAGTAAGTTACTTAACCTCTCTGTGCCTGTTTCCTCCGCTGCAAATGAGAATGACAATGATAATAAGACTTACCTCCCAAGGCGCAGGGAGGACCAAATGAGTTAACCCAGGGGACTGCGCTTTGTTAGCCAAGCACTGGGCGCTAAGTAAGGACCTGGCAAGCATTACGTCACCGTAGCCAGACCCCGGCGGCCCTGCAGATGAAAGAGGCTGTCTCGGAAAGCAGCAAGCTTAGATAGTCAAGCTGTGGCTGAACAGCCACCTGTCGGGGACTCACTGCCAGGCCTGCCAGGGTGACCTTTAAAATGCTGCCACCTGTGAAATGGTGTATGGGACCTTCCTCCCTCCGACACGGCCAGGAGAGAAGGAGGTGGGAGAGGGCTATGGGAGAGGTTGTGGGGGGAGATACAGCAGCAGGCACTGGGGGCAAGGACAGACCCTGGGCAGGGGGAAGCAGCCGGGTGAGGTTTCCAGCCCCTGCTCTGCCACCGATTCGCACTGTGACCTGTGCCCCAAGCCTCAGTTTCCCCAGCTTTGAAACAATGCCGTTGAACTGAGTGTCTTGTAAGGTCATAGTAGGCAGCAACTATCAAACTCTGTGACCCTGAGAAGGGAGTCAGGGAAAGTTCCCGCCGCACCCACACCCCTGCCAGGCTCCCTCTGCATTCCTCACCCCACATGCCCCTGACCTGCCCCGCAGGTGGCCACCAGGGTCAGGGCCGTGTCCACGGAGGCTCCCAGCAGAGCTCTCCTTGCGGAGCCTGGCCCAAGGCAACCCCGAGCCCCGCCACCAACCGAGAGGGAGCAGGGTGTCCCTGGGCCTGGAGCCCAAGGGTGTCAATGAGAGCAGAAACCCCACACACACCCCGCGACCTCCAAAGGATCCTCCTCCAATTCAGTAAGAGACAGAGATGTATAAAAACTCCAGATCTGACCTGGATTCTGTGTGGTCCAGTCCCGGCCCTCGGGGAAGGACGCGCAGAGGGGAGGGTCGGGTGCCACGGGCAGGGAAGGGTCCTGTCTTGTCGCAGCAGCTGGCAGGGCAGGCAGGAGCCCAGGGGTCAGGTACACTGGCTCCCTGAGCCGGGTGTGCAGAGAGCTCAGGCTTGTGAGTCACTCACCTGCCAGACCTGCCAGGCGGGTGGGTTGCAGGACAGGAGGCGGCCCTAGCCGCCCCCAAGGAAGGACTGGCCTGAGTCAGGCCCAGCAGGCTGGGCAGGGCTGTGCCAGGCCAGGCCGGCAATCAGTCATCCGCCTGGGAGGACCAGGAAGTTGCTAGGGTGGGGAAGGGAGGAGGAACAAAGGTGGGGGCCTCAAGGGGGTGCAAGCAGAAGGGTGCACCATGGACAGCGGCCCGCCCCACCCCCACCCCCCAGCCCAGTACAGGGCGCAGGGCATGGGCACAACAGAGGGTTCGAGGCTTATCCACGGGATGGGATTCTTTTAACCCGGGAAGGTGGAAAAGATGCTTTGAGGTCGAAAAATTTCAAGTTTGAATCCCTGCCTCTTCCAGCCATGTGACCTCATCTCTCTGAGCCTCGGTTTCCCCCTTGCTCCTCTAGAGTAACAACAGTTGTCCCGATCAGATCGGTTCTCGTGACACTTAATGAGCCCATGTGGAAAAGGCCTGCTAGGATTCTTACTGTCTGTGTTAATTGCCCCCATATTGTAGCCAAGTATCTGCTGAATTGATTAAGATCCTTAGTGCCCGGTCATCAGGAAAAGTCATGCACCCACAAACACCTACTCTGTCCTCACTGTGCACCCCTGAGAACGCAGGGATGGGTCTCAAAAGTTTTGCCCTCAAAATACACGCAGACAGCTGATTGCACAAGGACGCTTGGGTTTCACCTTAAACCTGGCCTGGGCCCCACTCCTCATTCTGCCCCAGGGCATTGGAAATCAGGCCTCAGGATCTTACATCAGGGGTCAGCCAACTGGCAGCCTGCAGGCCAATTCTGGCCCATCACCTGTTTTTGTAAATAAAGTTTTATTGAAACGCAAACACACCCATTTGCTTATTGCCCGCTTTGGAGAGACAATAGCGGAATTTAGTAGTGACAGTCTGACCGTAAGGGCCGCCAAACCAAAAATATTTGCTGACTGTGGTCTTTTCTGATGATGATGGTGATGGTGGTGCTGATGGTGGTGCTGGTGCTGGTGATAATCCTGGGTTTGGGCTCTCAGAGGTTCTATCCACTAAAAATTCTCCATGCATAACTTCACCTAAGCCATTTTACAAAGAGGGAAACAGGTTTCGGAGAGATAAGACACTTGCCCAAGGTCACATTGAGCGTGCACTAGATGCCTATTTTGAGTTAAGGGCTGAGGGAAATCAAAGCCTCGGGTTCCACTAGTTACCCGAGTGAGCACACAGGCTGGGGCACCGTGGTTCAGGGCACCCCGGTAGGACCGAAGTTTCTGTACCCCCAGAGTAAACACAGACCTGATGGACTGCATGCCTGCCCAAAGGGCCACCGACCCAGAGTCAGCTGGGACATGGGACAGGAGGAGCACAGGAGGATTAAATGAGATGGAAATCCCCTAGAAGAGCATCGCTGACCATGGCAGGAAGACCTCTGCTTGCGAATGCTTCCTGGGCTTTATCATTAGGGCTGGAAGGGGGAACCAAGAGGAAGGAGGCCAGAGAAGGGCCCCCGCCACCTGCAGAAATAGCACTGGGGAGAGCTCTTCCGCTAAGAGGGCCTGCCCCAGGGGCGGGAAGGCTGGCTTTGGGTTCCATGGCCTTGTTCAAAGACATGCCCATCCACTACAGCCTCCTTCGCCGTTATCTAGCACCTTCCCTTAGCCCAGGCCAGGGGAGGGGCTGCCACTATGGGGAGGATGCAGTCCCGTCCCCAAAGCCCCACCTCAGGGGGACTCTGCCTTCCACATCTCGCCCACCCAGAAGGGCTGGCCTGGGCTTTCCACCCCCAGAGAAAGCTGAGCTCAAGTAGTCAGAGAAGGAGTTCAGGAGGGGCTGGGGTCACCCTTGGTGCTTTTCTTTGGAAACCCGGACCAGCCCCCACGCCCCCATCCTCTGAAAGTATGAAGGCATCTGGAATCTCCCCTCCTGCTCTCTGGGATCTTCTCTTCTCTGGCCCCTCCTTTTCTCACCTAACCCCAAGGCCCAGGTGGCACGGGAGGCAAACACTAGCTGAGAAGCCATGAGTTCAGGAAAAAAAAAAAAAAAAAAAAACTTGGTAAATCTGCCTCCTCTCCTTGTTCCCAAACCATTGATCCCGCTAAGAGGTCAGCCCAGCCTGCTTTTCCCCCATTCAAAGGATGCACCTGGTGGCCTGAACATCGCTCTGCTGGGGGAGGCAGCAGGGACCATGCCCCCCAAGCATATTGGAAACACCTGTTTGCCAGGAGAGGCTGTGCCCACCCAAGGCCACGTGTTCAGTTACTCGATGAGCCCGTGCCCCAAAGAGCCCCCACGCACTGCACTTTCCGAGCGGGATCTGGCCATGGAGGCATGCCAGGCTGTCCACCAACGAAGGCTAAACTTTAATGTAGAAAGAGTATGGACATGCGCACCCTATGCTAGACCCTGTTGCACGCCCCATTATAGGAAGGGGCTGGGTCCTTACCAACCCCCACTGTAACCCCAGCCAGCGCCAATAGATGCCCAGTGAAGATGTGCGGAGGGTATGACTCTCCCACGCTGGTCAGGACCGACCTCTCTTCCCTTGGCGCTGCGGACACTTTGGACCCGGTACCTCTGGTGGTGGGGCCATCCCGCTCCCCCCAGCACGTTTAGCAACATCCCTGGCCTCCGCCCCCTAATGCAGTAGCCCCTACCCGTCCCGGCTGTGTCAACGGAAAATGATTGCGCACCTTGCTGCATGTCCCCTGGGGGTCAAAGCTGCCCCCGCTGAGAACCCCTGCTCTACGGTCATCAGCGTCATGGGACCACCTCACCAACTTACTAAAGAAAGCAGAGTGGGTATCCCCAGCCGTTTTATCGGTAAGAAGCTGGGATTTGGTGATATCAAGAGAGTGTCCCAAGTCACATGGGTAGTGGCTCATACTCACAAAACAGAAGCTGGAAAAGGTACCCGTGACTGTAACGAGGGCCCGGAAGGATCAGGGAGCACGCTGGGGGCGGAGGCAAGGCTGGACCAGGACCTCGGGTTCCTGAGGCTCTGGAAGCAGCAGCTGGCTGACACTCCCTCCTCCCGCACCTCCAGCTCACTGACCCCCAAAGCTAACAGGTCCCCACACCAGGTCAAGGGCCTAGGATGACTTGTCGGTCTTCCCCCCAACTTAGACCTCAAAAACAAGAAGCCAGAGGGCACAAGGCATGCATGCATGTATGTTGAAATTAAAACAGATAGCATCTTTCGAAGTAGGGGGAGGATGGGCAGCATGGGAGAAGGGGAGTAGGAGGTCCAAGCTTCCAGTCACGGGATGAACAAGTCACAGGAGGAAAAGGCACAGCATAGGGAACACGGTCAATGATGCTGCAGTAGCATTGCGTGGTGGCAGAAGGTCAGGGCATAATGTAGAGAAGCTGAATCACCGTGTGTACACGTGAAACTTACGGGACACGGTGTGTCAACCACACGCAAATACAAAAAGATTTTTCCTAAAAATTTTTAAATAATAAAATAGCATCTTTCTGAGCCTTTTGCCCGAAACCTTCTAGATAGGTTCATCAGAGTGGGAGTATTTCCATCTGAGGGTGGCCTGGCTTAGCTTCTTTTTTTTTTTTTTTTTTTTTAAGATTTTATTTATTTGGGGCACCTGGGTGGCTTAGCCAGTTAAGCGTCAGCTTTCAACTTCAGTCATGATCCCAGAGTCCTAGGATCGGGCTCCCTGATGGGCAGGAAGCCTACTCCTCCTTCTCCCACTCCCCTGCTCGTGTTCCATCTCTCGCCGTCTCTCTCTCTCCAAAGAATAAATAAATAAATCTTAAAAAAAAAAAAAAAAAGGATTTTATTTCTATACTTATTCGAGAGAGGTGGGGGGAGACGGAGCACAAGCAGGCAGCAGAGGGAGAAGAAGAAGCAGACTCCCCACTAAGCAGGGAGGCTGACAGGAGACTGGATCCCAGAACCCTGAGATCATGACCTGAGCCGAAGGCAGACGCTTAACAGACTGAGCCACCCAGGTCCCCCTGGCTTGGCTTCCAAATGAGAGAGAAGGTTCTCCATACCAAACGACTACTTTTGCCTTTTTTTTTTTTTTACGATTTTATTTTGTCTGTTTGACAGAGATCACAAGTAGGCAGAGAGAGGGAAGAGGAAGCAGGCTCCCCGCGGAGCAGAGACCCTGATGTGGGGCTCGATCCCAGGACCCTGGGATCATGATCTGAGCTGAAGTCAGAGGCTTCAACCCACTGAGCCATCCAGGTGCCAGAACTTTTGCCTTTCTAAGAAGCATCCCCCCCGACTCCCAGTGATGGAGCCCAGCAGTCAAAAGGACCCGCACATGTGCCAACATGCGCACACCTCACAGTCACGGACTCACCCTCAAAAGTGTGGAATTGGGACTGGACTGGTGGCTGAAACTGACCACTTGGAACCCCAAAGCCACAGGCTGGCCACCTTCTGCCACGTGCCTGGAAAGGCCAAGAAGTCTGTCCCAGATGCAAAGAGAGAAGCAGAGATAGAATAATGCCATCGGTGTTGGACGCAGCAGCCAAAAGACAGACACGAGGCCAATGTCCACAGGTGGAGGAGCGGGTAAAGAAAACGCGCCCCACAGCGTGGCATTCAGCCCTTAAAAAAAAGGAGCCATAATCTGATACACGCTACAGCATAGATGAACTTTGACAACATTCTGCTAGGTGGAGAGATACGCATGAAATTCAGAGAGACGGAGCCGATGGTGGCACCCAGAGGCTAGGGGAGGGGACATGGGGGCCTGTGTAATGGGTGCACAGAGTATGTTTGGGGTGATGACCGTGTTCTTGGAAATGGATACACAACATGGTGAATGTCCTGAATGCTGCTGACCTATACCCTTAAAGATGGTTACAATAACAGATTTTATGTAATGTGTATTTTACCACAATTCAAAAGAGAGAGAGAAAGGCCAGGGGAATAGTGAAAGGCAAGCTGGCCGGTAATGCCTGGGTCCCCAGCCCTTGCCCAGCATCTGGGATGGCTCCTGAGGCCAAGGCGGCCCTCCAGGTCTCTGAAACACGCCTGAATCCTTGAGTTAGATTCCCCTTCTGGCTTAAATGGACTCAAGCAGGGCTCTGTCCTGCAGATGAAATGATCTCAATGGGCTGTCTGGGAGGGCATCACCCTCTGCCCAAGGTCCGCCTCCAAGGAGGCTGGGTGCCTTGATGGCCCAAGCTTCTCTTCCTAGCCCACGATGGAACCATGCTCCACACATCAACGTGACAACTGCTCCAGAGCCCTCCATGGCAGACAACCTGTCCCCACCCTCCCGACTGCCTTGTAATCCTCTCTCCTTTGTCTGCGTGGCCCAGCACAAACCCTCCCCCCCACCCGTGTCAGCTGTCTAGGGTCCAGAAGATTTCTCGCTGATTCCTAACTCCGGATCCACCTTCGGAGCATGAAGCCCTTCCACGGAGCACGTTCAAAGCCAAGTTCGAGGAAGAACCTCCCAATCGGTGACGCCATCGAGGGACAACGGTCTCACACAGATAAGCACCTGTGCCTTTCGAACAAAATCAGAGAGAGTGCATCTGCCCGTCACACTTTGTCTTGCAGATGCTCTCCATCCGCGGGGGAGAGGCAGTCACCCCAAGTTCTGGGAAGACTAGGATTTGACGTCATGCTCATCGGCTGACACCGTATAGTCATCCCGGAGCCGGGTGCCGCGGTCTCAGTGACCACCTGTTTCCTCGCCCAGGACCTGAGAAGCAGATCTTATCACACCCACTTGAAAAGAGGAGGAACGGAGGCTCAGAGAAGTAAGGAACTTGCCCGAAATCATACACCTAGAGAGTGGGAAAGCTGGAATTGGGATCTAGGTCCCTTCGTTTCCAGAGTCCAGACTCGAACCCACGCGGAGAATAGGACTGGGGCTGCCGGTCGCGGGTGGACTGGAGCAGGGAGTCCAGATCCTGGGCGCAGGGATTCCAACCTCCTAAGCCACCTGCATCCAGTCCAGAATGTGTGAACAGTCAAGGCCATGAGACACGGTGGCCATCAGGTGCTGGGTGGAGACAGAGTGGGGGCCCCCATCCATACCCATCACCTTCATTCAGCTTTGGCAAACAGGTGGGGGCAAGGGGCCCTTTTCCAAGCAAGCCTGCTTGTATCCTGGACACAGACACCATTGGCCCCCATCTGTTATGAGACAGGCCTCTGCCCTGGGCCTGGGCATTAGCTCCTGCAGCCCTGGGTCTCAGAAACCACCCCCCTTCCCTCTTCCAGCTCAGATGGAAAGCCTCATCCCCAGGGGGTTCTCTACTACTGCTCTCCCTCGGGCCTCTAGTCACCCACTTTGAGAGCCCAACCTGGGGCTTCCCAACATAACAGACGCTGTGGCATGAGCCCGGCCACATGGCTCCGAGGAGGTCTGTAATTACAGCCAGCCCAGATCAAACAAACCCAAGTTCAAATCCAGCTTCCTTAGCAAGCCGTGTGACCTCAGGAAAGTCACTTGGCCTCTTGACCTCTGTGTGCTCATCTGTAAAATGGAGATGATGACGCTCAGTTCTGAGGACTGTTGTAAGACGTGAATGAGCTCCTTTATAAAGGCCCTTGTTTTTATACACAGTCTTAGCAGGCCATTGCGACCTATGGAGACTGTCCCATGGCCATTTATTTTCATTTCTCTATCCCAGAAAATCCTCAGATGCCATGGGCTTGGGCTGAAACTTACCTTTGTATCATTTAGGATATAATAAGCAAATGAGTTTGTTTCCTCCAAAGGACTTACACAATTTGTAATTATGTAATATGTCCGTGTGTTTGCTCGGATTTTATCTGTGCCCTCAAGTGTGTCTAAACCCCACCAACAGCAAAACCGACCTTCCTGATTCACCAGGATCTTCAGGACCCAACCCAGTGACCGGCACATAGTAGGCTTATAACTAACAGGTACCGAGTGAGTAAATGAATGTCAGAAATTTAAGAAAGCGAAAGGGAACACCAATGGAACCTCCATTTACGTTAATGACAGGCTAATGGCAAGTGATCTTATCCATCTTTTAAACACATCCCCTGAAAACCTCTTCCAGGCCAAGTCCATTCATTAAAAAATGTGCAGCAGAGATTAAATGGTCCCCTGGCAGCTCAGGATTTCGGGGGCCCTGTCTACACCGACCGTCCCAAGCTGAGGAAGAGAGAAGTTAAGGCCTAGGTTGCCATGGAGATAGGGGAGAACTCACCTTGAAGGATAAGGCTCCAAGGGGAAAGAGAATAGGACAACTGCCATCTGCCTCCTCCATCCCGGTGACACACCCATGGACTCAGTAGAGCTGTATTAGTATTCTGCCCATTTTGCAGATGAGAAAACTGAGGTTCAGAAGGATTTGAGAAGCATGCCTGCCATCACGAAGAGAGAAAGAGGCACAGCAGGGATTTGAAGCTTCTGTTCTGTTCTAGCTTGGACCAGGCTGGGGCAAATGTCAGTCCATGAGAGGTCCATCCCTGACTGAGGTCTCCGTGGCAGTGAACAGGTGGGCTGGTGGCACTGGTGGCACTGTGATTTGGGGCCATCTCTCCAGCTGCCGGCAAGAAAGAGGATCCAGCCGCTCTCTGCAACAAGAGACAAGCAGGGTATCGGGGCCCAACCCAGAAAAACTGAGGCAGGCACTCAGGTACATAGGACAGCTAAGGCAAGAGAGACATGGGGGGTCCTTCCTCCCTGTCACTGGAAAGCAGAGACTTGCCACACACACGGGCCAGACCAGCACCAGTAGATCATGGGCAGGGGGCGGGGACGGGGGCGGGGAGGCTTCCACAGTGCCCAATTTAAGGGGTATCACACACATAGCCTGTCTGATGGTGCCCCTGGCATCAGGCAGCACTTGGCCCCAGAGCCTAAAGGTACACCAAAGGCAAAGCTCCCCGCAGTCCTGGAAAGTTTAAATGCTGATTCGCTGAAGAATATTTCCTTCCAGACACCCCACTCCCCGAGGCCCCACCCTCCCCTCACCCGGCCCTCTGAATCCCGTGTGTCCTCATGGCTGTGCCGGGCTGGGCTTCCAAGAAGTCATGTGGCTTCTTCAAGGACTTCCAATCAGGCCCCAGGATCACAGATCAAATCCAAGACGAAGGAATGTTTAAAAACGATTAAGTGGTTTCTGGGGCGCCTGGTGGCTCAGTGGATTAAAGCCTCTGCCTTCGGCTCAAGTCATGATCCCAGGGTCCTGGGATCGAGACCCCATATCGGGCTGTCTGCTCAGCGGGGAGCCTGCTTCCCCCCTCTCTCTCTCTGCCTACCTAGTTGTGATCTCTGTCTGTAAATAAATAAATAAAATCTTAAAAAATCTAAAAAAAAAAAATAAATAAGGATTAAGTGGTTTCTATCGCCAAGCAAGTTCTTGGGTGGGGCCTCGGGACGCTCTGTCCCGCACCCCACCCTCGAGACAAATGTCGACCAGCTCGTCATGTCAAGTCAATGCTCCTGGGGGCATCAGTGCTCCTGGGGCGCTGCACCGGCCGTCACATGGCAGGGGGGAGGCTGAGGGAAGGCAGAAGGAGACAGGAAGGTGGGTAAGGCCGGCTGGTGGGGTCCCCGCTGGGGAGTGGGGAAGGAAGAGAGGGGACGAGGCAGCAGTGACCACCGCTCCTGTGTGGCCAAGCAGTGAAGAGCGGAGAGGACCAGAGGAAAGGCCGTGTGACCTCCACGTCCTCTCTCCGAAACCGGACGGCAGGGCCTCCCCACGGGGGGAGCGAGGAGCCTGGCACACAGCAGGTGTTCATTCCCGCAAGGGGTTGCCCTTGTGGCTCCTCTGAGAAGTCCCGACCTGCTCTGTGGACCCCAGGGCCTCGCGTGGACCCAGGCCTGAAGCCCGCCAACAGCTACAATCCAACCTGGCACCCACATGCCTAGCAGGGAGCCTCGGGCAGGGGCCTCAGGGGAGTGGAGACAAGGGGTATTTCCAGGAGCCTCGCTTCTCGAGAAATCCAAGTGCTCCCTGGGAACCAGAGGATCTTACAGCGCAACCCCTTTCCTCTGTCTCTGGGAAATCCCAAGTGCAGACTGGGGGTTTGCCCAGCCTTACCATGTGTCCACCCCTGGAAGCCCGTGCCATCCACCGTGCCCCACCCCCGCCCACGGTGCTCCCCCAGGGGGTGCTGCGGGACTGTCACATCTAGGGAAAAGCCACAGAGCCATGAGAGACTATTATGGAGGCTGGGGATGGGGCCGATGCAGTGTGGACCCAGCTGGAGGGCCCTGCTGGGCCGTGGAGGGCGACTGTGTCCTCTTGCCTCCTCCACGCCTAACCTAGGGATGTCAAGAGGTACTGGGCGCCCCCTGCTGGCCACCAGGAGCACGTCCTCCTAGATGTGCTCCCGGGAAATCACACAGACCCAGAGCTTTGCCAAGAGGGGGTGATGGGATGCTGGGGGTCAGTGCTAATGGGAGGGGCTCCTGAGTGGCTCAGTCAGCCTCCAGCTCAGGTCAGGATCTCCAGGTCCTGGGATCGAGCCTTGTGTCCTGCTCAGCGGGGAGTCTGCTCCTCTCTCTCTCTCCCCTCTGCCCCTCCCTACTGCTCATTCTTTCTCTCTCTCAAATAAATAAAATAAAATCTTTTTTTAAATGTTAACTGGAGGGACACCTGTGTGGTTAAGTTGGTTAAGCTGCTGCCTTCGGTTCAAGTCATGATCCCAGGATCCTGGGATGGAGTCCCGCATCGGGTCCTTGCTCAGCAGGGAGCCTGCTTCTCTCTCTGTCTCTGCCTGCTGCTCTGCCTGCTTGTGTTCTCCATCTCTCTCTCTGACAAATAAAATCTTTTTTTTTTTAAAGATTTTTATTTATTTATTTGACAGACATATCACAAGTAGGCAGAGAGGCACGCAGAGAGAGAGAGAGAGAGAGGAGGAGGAGGAGGAGGCAGGCTCCCTGCTTAGCAGAGAGCCCGATGTGGGGACCCTGAGATCATGACCTAAGCCGAAGGCAGAGGCTTTAACCACTGAGCCACCCAGGTGCCCCCAAATAAAATCTTAAAAAAAAATAAATAAAATGTTAATTGGAGCCTCTGCCCAGCCCCATTAGGGCTGCATACTCTGTCCCACCATTTCCTGGCCCTGGGCAGTTTGTATCCACGTCCACAGATTTTCTCTTCTCATGGGGAGAGAGGGCCGGGCCTGAATCTGGGCAGGCTCCAGGCTGGTTCTTCATGGCAGAATTGCCGCAGAGTGATACTGCTGAGTTCAGAACAGGCCACGTGACCTCCGTCTTGCTGGCTGGGACACTTCACCTGCCAAGCCGTCCTGTAAGACCCGACGACCCCGAGGCCACCAGGACACAAGGAAGCCCAGGCTATGGGAAGGGGCCATTGGCAGGTGTTCTGATCAACAGTCCCACCGAGTCCAGCCGAGGCTGGCACCGAGTGCTAGATGGGAAGGAACGATGCCTCCGAGTGATCCCGGGGCCCAACTGTGGAGTCACCCCCAGCTTTGCATCTTCTGGCCCCTGAGGCCCCAGACATGACAGAGCAGAGATGAGCAGCCCCGCTCTACCTTGTCCCATTCTGGAGTCTAGTAGCCTCCCAAAGAAGACGTGTTTTGGGGGGGGGGGGCGGTTGGTTAGGGAGCAAGAGGTGATTGGCCCCTAGATTCCCCCTGAGCCCCCAGGTGTGGAAAGGGCACTGTTCTTAAAACCAGGTGACCAGGGGCACTGGGGTGGCTCAGTGGGTTAAAGCCTCTGAATTTCGGCTCAGGTCATGATCCCAGGGTCCTGAGATTGAGCCCTGCATTGGGCTCTCCGCTCAGCAGGGAGCTTGCTTCCTCCTCACTCTCTGCCTGCCTCTCTGCCTGCTTGTGATCTCTGTCAAATAAATTAATAAATAAAATCTTTTTTTTTTTGTTTGTTTATTTGACAGACAGAGATTACAAGTAGACAGAGAGACAGGCAGAGAGAGAGAGAGAGGGAAGCAGGCTCCCTGCTGAGCAGAGAGCCCGATGCGGGACTCGATCCCAGGACTCTGGGATCATGACCTGAGCCGAAGGCAGCGGCTTAACCCACTGAGCCACCCAGGCGCCCCAATAAATAAAATCTTAAAAAAAAAAAAACAGGTGACCAGTCCTATGACCCAGAACTTGTCCCCAGACCTCAGACTCCACACTTGCACAGCTGGAGGAAGAAGTCTGCTCTGCTCATCCCTCACATTTGGCGGTGGGGGGGGATGTGTGTGTGCCTGTGCACGTGTGTGTGTGTGTGTTGGGGGGAAGATCAGACAGGCTCAAGGGTGTAAAAGCCCTTTATAGTGCAGAGGTTACACACGAAGACCCAGGGCCAGGCTCCCTGGGCTGTGGTCCCATGTCCTCACCTGCTGTGTGCCCTTGGACAGGACACTTAACTTCTCTGCACATCTGTTGCCACCTGCGTAAAATGGGGGTGACACCAGAGGGCCGTGCAGAGCTTTCCGTAAGAAAATGCTCAGGAAGCCCCTCGTGTATGTAGGCGCGAATACTCCGGCGAGAGCTCGGTCAACGGCGGGGATGGTCGCCAATGGCTCTGTGAAGGGGAAGGGCCCTAACCTCCAGGCTCACCTCCGACCACACTGGAATCTTTCCGGGGAAAGTTCTGTTATGAAACCGGAGGGGCAGGGGACGGAAAGTGCCACGGACAGACCGCGACTGTAGCTGACGGGAGTGCAGTCTTGGCCTTGACGGGTGGGCCCTGTTAACGGAAAGCCCAGTCCGGCTCTGGCTCTGCCACCAACCTGGGGACACAAGCCAGGTCCTGGAGCTCTCCGCCACATCCCCTGGCAAACGGAGCGAAGGGTTCAGACACAGAGCAGGTGCTCAGCAAATGCTGTCCCCTCTCATTATAGTCTGGGTTTCCTGCTCGTGGACTTGAGAAGCAGAAGAGCTCACATGTGTACCTGCCCTTCCCTTGTTATTTCCAGCGCTCTCCAGGCCTGAAGCATGGTGTTCCCGACGCCCCGGCAGGTGGGCGAGGCGGCAAGCTGGGAAGGGAAGAGCTGTGTATGTCACTGCCAAGTTAAAGCACCCATTGCCAGGAGAAGTCCCCGCCTGGTGGTCTCTCCCGCCCTCCGGCATACCACTCAGTCACCAGCCCGGGACTCCTCCCAGACACAATGAGCGGAGCCCCCAACCCACCTGCCATCGACAAGTGGCAAGGGCAGGAAGCAGACCTTTGTGGTTTCAGTCATTAAGACTGGGGGGGTTGGGGAAGGGGCGCCTGGGTGGCTCAGTCGGTTGGGCGTCTGACTCTTTTTTTTTTTTTTTAAGATTTTATTTATTTATTTATTTGACAGACAGAGATCCCAAGTAGGCAGAGAGAGAGAGAGGAGGAAGCAGGCTCCCCGCTGAGCAGAGAGCCTGATGTGGGACTCGATCCCAGGACCCTGATATCATGACCTGAGCCAAACGCAGAGGCTTTAACCCACTGAGCCACCCAGACGCCCCAAGGCGTCCGACTCTTGATGTCTGCTTGGGTCATGATCTTGGGGGTCGTGGGATGGTTCCCTATGTGAGACCTGGCACTGAACGTGGAGCCGGGTTGGGATCCTCTCTCTTCCTCTCCCTCTGCCCCTCTCCCTGCACATGCATGCACACTCTCTCTCTTTCAAAAATATTAAAAAACAGATTTGGGAATTGATTCTATGACAGCACGAAAGCCCTTCTTCCAGACGAGTTCTCTGTGTCAGTCCTCGTGCAGGGCACCTGAGGTCTGTTATGTATGTGCACGCCGCACGTGGGTCCTCTGGGACAGAGGCTGTTCTCAGGCCCATTTGCAGAAAAAGAAAGTGAGGCTCAGAAAGGAGCAGCATTTAACTGTAAAAGGCCGTGTCAACAAATGATTGCCACCTGGAGGGCACACCCACACTCATGACTTGAGGCAAGAAGCCTCTATTTTTTTTAAGATTTTATTGATTGATTTGATAGAGATCACAGGTAGGCAGAGGCGGTGGTGGCGGGGGAAGCAGACTCCCTGCTGAGCAGAGAGCCCGATGCGGGGCTCGATCCCAGGACCCTGAGATCATGGCCTGAGCTGAAGGCAGAGGCTTTAACCCACTGAGCCACCCAGGCGCCCCAAGAAGCCTCTATTATAGTCCACGGTCAGCTGTGTGGTTCCTCTGGCCAGGACCACACGAAGGTGACCTCCCCTGGATTTGGCCTGTTCATGAGGCTGCCGTCTACTGGTTTAGGGTAGGATGCACTTGCCGGGGACCCTGTCCCCTACGTGGCGCTCACCGGCTAGCACTTAGCACAGACTCGGGGCACAAGATGCTAGAAAGGTCTGAAAGAAAATACAAGTGGGCAAGGCCTCCTGACAGCCTAAGGTAGAAGTCGCATGTCCTGGCTTCCAGCATGTTCTTCCGGTCAAAACAGTGGGAAAACAGACCCCGCGAGACTGGGAGGAACAAAGCACGAAGGCTGTTTCGGTCACTTATACAGTAGTTGGGCCGGGATTTGAACACAGGCCTGTCCCTTCACTATCACGGCCTCCAAATCTCTCGTCCCAGCTGAAATCACTGATGCTCGTTTGGGACTGAACTTGAACCTCTTCCTTTTCGAGCTCAGGCCCCGAAACAGTCAGTATTCTGAGACTGAGATGCCTCACTGAGAGGTTCGGAGAAATGACTTATTTACATCAAGTTGCCCGGCCACCCACACACTTATTAGGTTCTTAACGGGCCTGACTTCTGCCAAGCTCAGGCCATCCTGGGAATTAAATTCACAGCACAAACAGCTGGGACATGCTCAAGACACGGCAGAAACAGAACGCAAGTTGGAGGGGGTGCTGAAGCCAAAGGCTTGGAGGGGGGCCCAATTCCCAAGAGGCCAGTGATGGACATAATTGGTCATTACCAGCTACAGCGCTGTCCTAACAGAACCGTCTTCATGGAAATCAGGAGTCAGACACAGCAGCAGTAGCGGCTCGGAAGGACAGCCCCAGGGAGCCAGGGATCCGCAGGAGGGCTCTACAGCTCCCACAGCACCCCCTGGGGTTGTACACTGAGCAGTACGTCGGGGCGGCAGGCAGTGTCAAGGGCGAAGACGGCTCACATTCTCCTGCCCCACCTCCATCCCAGAGGCAGCTTCTGAGCCACCTGGTCTCGAAAATGGGGATCTTGAACAAGTCACAGCACCTCCTGGGGCCTCAGTTTTCTCGCCTGTAAACTGGGATAATGCTGCCATCTCTCCCGGTTGCTCTGTGGAATGACTGAAGCCACAGGGGCAAAGCGTTCATGATCCAAGTGCCTCCCCTTCATCCCGAGGGCAGTAAACCACCTCTCCTCTCAGGGACAGGAGCACGTGAAGCTCAGGGTCAGGTCCAGAGCTAGCGTCGGGTGCTGGCCTGGAGAATATACAGTGGACCCTGAACAATATGGATTTGAACTGCACAGGTCCACTTAAAAGTGGGTTGTTGTTGTTTTTTTTAATAAATACAGCCCAGAACTAGAAATGTGATTTTTTCTTCTGTCGGGTAGCAAGAACTCCGGTCCCCCTTCAAGAGTCCTTCCAGACGGACGAAGAATCAAATTGACATGAGGAAGATTAACAGGAGAAAATCAAATGTAATAGAGGGCATACGGGGAATCCACACGGACATGGAAATTCCAAAAACAGGTGAAATGAGGTATCCGTGTCATTCCGAACCACGGGGTTGGGGGTCTGGGATTTCGGAGGAAAGGAATTCACTCCACAGCAGGTGTTTGGTAAGTGGATGTCTGTCCCGCCGTACAGATGCGTCAGCGAGAGAAAATTTATCTCTGCTAATGGCCCTTATTCTGGGAAAGAATCCCAACTTAGATTCTTCTGTGTAGTTAAGGGAAGGGCAAAATTTCTCTTGAGCCTGTAAGGTCTCAGGTGCCTGCAGCTCAAAATACTCCTCAAGCCAAAATGGTCCCTCTCGGGGCAGCCTGTCCACGGCCCCTCCACTTCCTTACGATTTCCTTAACTTTTTCTTTTCTCTGGCTAACTTTATCATAAGAATACAGTATACAGTGCATACGACGTAGAAAATACACGTGCATCGACCGGTTATGTTATCAACAAGGCTACTGGCTAATAGGAGGCGATTAGGAGTTAAGTGCGGTGGGGGAGGGGGGGTGCCAAAAGTTACACTCAGATTTTCCACTGAGCAGGGAGTCAGTTCAAGAGTCGACCATAATCTCGTCTTGTTTACCTAAAGATAACACAGAAGCCCGTCTGGCTTCTAACATGTAAAACAACAGCAAGAGTAAAACGCACGTATATGTAATATTTTCAATCCTCCCTGCATCCCCCCCCCAGGTTCAGAGAAGTTCAGTCACTTGCCTGATGTCCCACAGTTGGTCGGAAGAAAAGTCAGGAGTTCAAGTTCAAGGCCAGACCCTCAGGCTCTAAAACACGGATTTTTTTGCCTACATCTAGGCAATGGAGATGTCACATTACCAGCCTGCCCTGAGGGGTAAAGAGGAGATAAGTAGGATTTTTTTTTTTTTTTTTTTTTTTTTTTTTGTCCCCGTTCTGTGGATGGAGAGAGAGCGGGAGTCCAGCCCCACCCCCATTCCCCAGTTTGGCTGTAAGGCTGGCCTGACCACCAGCCTTCCTGCTGCTTGCTGCCTTCCCTTCCCAACACAGAGAGCAGAGCTTGCTCAGGGATCCAGGGCAGCCTTGGTTTCTAGGAGGGTAGGCATGGGGGCCTCCTGGGAGCACCCCAGACTCCCACTCCTGCAGTGAGCTACAGCCTGGCCCACAGGAGCCAAGTTTCCAGAGGCCACCTGGCACCGCAGCTCAGGCCAAAAGATTCAACCGACCCGTCACAGAAAAAGTTGGGACACAGATCCCAGCCCCACCAGGAGCTCTGGGGAAGCTTAGGAACACAGGGTAGAGGCTGCCTTTCCTCTGGACCCACAATCAGCTAGAACGTGACAAATGAAAAGCAGAGTTGTTCATCACCAAGTAATAATAATAATAAGGGGAAACAATCATATAGCACAGCCACACACGCGGCACTGTTCCTAGTGTTCTGATCTATTAACTCAATTTTCACCAAAGCCCTCAGAGGAAGTGGTTAAAATTACCCTCATGTCACAGATAAGGAAACTGAGGCACAGGGAGGTGGAATCATTGGTTCACGGTCACCCAGCTAGTCCGTGGTGGACGCGCTAATCCGAGCCAGGCTCGTCTAAGGCTTGGATGTGGTCCCTTTATTGAACACAAATTCCTAAGAGGCATTATGATGGCCAATTTATAGAAGAGAAAATTGAGGGTCTGATGGGCAGATTACCAAGCTCAAGATCACACAGTTAGGAATGTTCGGGTCATGGGCTCTTAACCACAGGTGACCTGATTCTCAAAGAATAAGGGAAGCCTCATTTTGTCCAGAGGCATCCTGAGGGCAGGAGGGTAGGGGCGCTGCACCCCAAAGGCTGAACCATGGAGCTGAGGCGCCCTCTGCTGGCTACAGTGAAAAGGACACCAAGAGGATTGGGGACACTGAGTGACAGGCTAAGACATCTGTTTCTGAAGGGCTCACAGTCCCTTCACAGGAAATGGACTGTGAGAGGGGTAAGCTACAGGGCTCAGGAGAAATACCTGACCAAGCTTGAGTGGTCCGGGAAGGCTTCCTGGAGGAGGTGCTCTGCATGGAGATGGGTAGCCTGATGAGAAGGGAGTTCAGTTCACGGAAGCCCAAACAATTTAGGTTTGAGTGGCCAGAACAATTGGCAAGGGCCACCGTGAGAAGTCAAGAATGTTGTCCTTGCTGTTAAAGAACGAGAAGGCAGGTGCGCCTGAATTGCTCAGCTGGTTAAGCCTCTGCCTTCAGATCAGGTCATAATCCCAAGGGTCCTGGGATCAGGTTCTCCATTGGGCTCCCTGCTCAGCAGAGAGCCTGCTTTTCCCTCTGCCTGCTTCACCCTCTGCCTGCCGCTCCCTCCACTTGTGCGCTCGCTCTCGCTCTCTCTCTGACAAATAAATAAAGTCTTAAAAAAAAAAAAAGAAGAACAAGAACAAGAATGTATTAGTGGGGCCAGAAAGGTGAGAAGAACCCCATGTGTAAAGAAGCAGGAGTACAAAAGAGGAAACCTGGGTCAGGTGGGGGAGGGTAGAAGGAGGCGCTGACAGGCTGAGCAGGTTGAAACTGGAACCCTGAGTTGGAGCCTCTGAAGTCAGCACAGGTGGAGACAGAGAAGTCAGTGTTAGGCTGGGAGCTAGGTGGCTGCTCGCCTCTGGCCACTGGGGAGCTTGTTAGAAATGCAGAGCATCGAACCCCCAGGTGCTCTTCCAAGTTGAGCACCACTGCTCTGAGTCATCCGTGAGAGTCCTGCTCTGCCCCAGACTCCCACACACCAGTTCTCTGCTAGTTCCCTCCAAGAGCCGGCTCAGTGGGGGGAGTCTACCTCTCTTGATCTCTGGGTCATGAGTTCAAGCCCCACACTGGGTGTGGAGCCTACTTAAAAGTGAATGAATGAAAAAAAAAGTGAATGAATGAATGACTGAGTGAATGAGCAGGTGAGCTCCAGAGAACACAACCTGTCCGTATTCTGGGAACCACGTGGCCCTATTTCATGGTTTGTTTGTTTGTTTTAAGATTTTTTATTTATTTATTTGACAGACAGAGATCACAAGTAGGCAGAGAGGCAGACAGAGAGAGAGGAGGAAGCAGGCTCCCCGCTGAGCAGAGAGCCCGATGCGGGGCTCGATCCCAGGACGCTGGGATCATGACTTGAGCCGAAGGCAGAGGCTTTAACCCACTTAGCTACCCAGGCGCCCCTATTTCATGGTTTTGTGGGTTCTTAATACCAGTGTCACTGTGCTGAACATTTGCTCCCTTTCCCCTCACCAAGCACCAGCAACGATGCACCTGCTTTCCAGACCAGGAGACAGGGACTCACCGAGCTGGAGGAACTCAGCCCAGTGTCACTGAGTCCAACAGCAGGTTCTAGAACACAGCCCTCCCCATGACTTCTTGCCACCCAGCCCTGAACCGGGTGAGGGAACTGTGCGATGGCGACGAGCTCTTTTCTCCCCTGCTCTTGGTTTCTTCATCCTTGTGGTGATGGGGTGCCAGGAAGATCTTAAACCCACTTCCAGTTCTAAAAATAGTGTGAGTCCTACTGCCGGGACCTAGAAGTCCCTCCATCCTTCCCTCCACACCGTGCAGAGCAAGCGACAGGCTGACACGGTCGACAAGGAAATGCAGAGTGTGCCCGCTATTGGTAAGGGCTGGAGAAAAAGGCACAGCTGGCAAGGGAACAGGTGGGAGTGGCTATGGTGTGTGGGCTGCCTGGAGGCGGTGACGTCGGAACAGAGACCGAGGAAGATGAGGGATCCCAGGAGCTCAGGGGTCCTGGGAGCAGCACGTTCAGGCAGGACAGCAAGCTTTGAGGCAGAAGTTTTAATCTGCGTAAGGGACAGAAGGAGGCCGCGTGGCTGGGACCGAGTGAGCAGGGCTGGGGGAAGAGGGAAAATAGGAATAAAGGGGGGAAAGTCACAAAAGACTGAAATCCCGGCCGTCTTGACTCGCTGCCTACCTCCACCTTCCCCGGCCTCTAAGGCGGCTGACGGCTCTCTCATAACAGAGATAACTCACACACTGAAATGTAAATTGTGTCCGGGGGATGCAACTGATTTCAAGGTTCATCTGCAAAGAAGTGGGACAGGAGCGACTAGGTTCATTAGCGGGGGTTTTGCCTGGATCATACCTGGACGGATGGACAGACGGACGGGTGGATAAAAGGAAAGGAGGGGAGGTGGGAGGGAACGGGAAGAGGGAGGCAGGAAGGGGGAAGCAAGGGCGCGGGGAGGGGAGGGGAGGAAGGAAGGAAGGAACAATTTCACTCTTCAGATCTTCACATCCATTCTCTTCCAGAACAAACTAGAACATTGGGCCATTTCTCAGAGCCCAAAGGAGAAGCGGCCTCAGGTAGACCAGCCCTGGGGAGGGCTGTTGTCTCCGTGGGTCTGGCTCCCTTGTCTTAGTATCAGTCAAGCTGAGACCTAACTGTTTCTCTCTTGGGTACTCGTTCAAAGCAACGTCCCCTCTTTTCTGGGGTCATTGTGCCACCTGCAAATCTGGGTGTGATACTCCCACCCCACCCCCAAGACTGGTTTTCAGGGCCCCGGGGGGCGGGGGGGAGGAACCCTGCGCGGGCATTGTTAAGGAAAGGATGCACAAAGCGGCCCATAAGCTCCTTTCTTTTTAAAAGCCACCGCGTGTGCGTTCGTGCGCGTGCGTGTTTAATCTTCCCCAGACATTTGTGGGAAAAGATCCAGCTTTCCAAGAACCCTGGAGCCAGTCCAGCACGGGGCAACCAGGCACCGAAGAACCTCTCCGGATTCTAACACTTTGCTTCGTCTTCCTTCCAGAAATAGGCGCCGTCCCGGCCCCAGGGCGGCCCTGCTCAGCGTAACTACCTGACATCCGTTTGCCCTCACGTCCAGCACGGGCTGGGTGATCTTGACGTTTGGTTTTTTTCTTTCCAGAGTTCCCATTGGGGGGTGGTTAGACTTGTGGTCATGCTCTCAGCATCACGATCAAAGTTAAAAGGGATAATTTGCATTCGCTGGAGAGGAGCCAACTGCAGGCCACACCCACTGCCCTGCGGGCACCTCCCACCCCCAGGTGCGTGGGCTCCCTGCTACCCAGAGAAGTCAAGGGGCCAGCTTGAGGTCACATAGCCATCCTTCCACCTCAGGGCCAGGATTAGATTCCAGACTCGCCCGTCTTTCCTCTTCCCTTGGCAGATTTGGCTCTTTCTCCGTCTACCAAGACAGCACTTCCATGTCATCACCTTTCCCTGCACGGAGGGAGCCAGGTCCCACCGCAGGACAGTGTGTAACAGTGAAGAAAAGCTGTCTCTGGGGCCCCTCTAGATAGGAAACACGTGGCCATAAAGTAGGCTTCAGTGTAGGGATCAAAGTTGTACATCTGGTTCTGGTCACCTCCCCTAGAGGGGCCCCTCGCCAACACCCCCTCCTGCTGCCGCAGATGAAAACAATCCTGAAGGCGGGTCAGCTCTCAGGGAACATCTGGCAACATCTGGAGATGTTCCGGCCATCCTAAGTGGGAGAGGGAGGTGCTACCGGCGGCGTCTAGCGGGTGGAGGCCAGGGGAGGCCCCCACAATGAAGGCTCGCCCAGCCCCCATGGTCCATAGGGCCCCCAAACCCTGCATCGCCTAGGCCCATGAGTTTGGGCCGTTTGCACGCCCAGGAAAGATGGTAATTTTCAGGAGCTAAGTGGGGAGGAAACATCCTTAGCAAAAGAGAATAGTTTTGAATGAAGACAAGCTTATCTGGGTTTATCCACAGGAAGAGGCTCAAATTCCTACCCTAACCCACACCTTGACCTTGGGGTTGGGGAAATCCAGTGGACATCGCCTCCTTTCCCTTCAGCTACAGATGTGGCATGAGATCTGACAGGTCGCGGCCAACCACCTGTCCCCTTCCAAATCCTCCTGGGTCACTTGCACGTCCCTGGTGCTGGGCTTGGCCGGGCACCATTGACAGAAATGGCAAAGCACGTACATCACTCCCCCCACCACCAGCACCACCACAGCCCTGGAGGTTATTCCTGCAAAAAGATGGTCACGGAGAAACACCCGTCCTACAAGGTGGTTTCTCCTGTAAGAGAAAAAAATTACTCATGGTGCTCGTCAAAGAGCAGCAAGCCAGACTTTATTCGGGGCACTCCTGCCTTGAATGGACGGCCCGGAACAGGGTCTCTGCCATGGGGGACAGATAATGGCCTCAACTCTGACACAGCAAGGGAAGGTAGACAGGCATAGACAAGGCGCAGGGTGGGTGTGGACAGATGGAGAATTTCCAAGAGGAAGCATGGGGGGCTGGGGAGATGGGGGTTCCGGCTAAAGTCACCGTGAAGAAAGAACACACACTTGTTTTCCTTCCCACACAATACCGGAACACTTCTGTGCTCTGGGCACCAAATGTGTGGGATTTTCCCCATACCAAGCCACTCTGCCTGCTCTATGTCCTGCCATTGTAACTGGGTTCTGATGCCGTCTACCGGGATGGCTTCGCCTCCCAGGCGTGAAGGGCTCCGTCCTACAAGACCGCCCCCACTTCAGAAGCCAATGAAACAACAGGCCAGGTTGTCATTTGTGCTCCTGACCTGACCCGGTTGGAGATCGGAGATGCTCACTGCCCCCGCCTTAGCTGGGGTTCATTGACTAGAGCGGCTCATGGGACCCACAGAACAGGACTTACATGATCACGGAGTTATTGTACCAGGATGCGGCTCAGAAGAACCAGATCAGGGGCGCCTGGGTGGCTCAGTGGGTTAAGCTGCTGCCTTCGGCTCAGGTCATGATCTCAGGGTCCTGGGATCGAGTTCCGCGTCGGGCTCTCTGCTCGGCGGGGAGTCGGCTTCCTCCTCTCTCTCTCTCTGCCTGCCTCTCTGCCTACTTGTGATCTCTCTCTGTCAAATAAATAAATAAAATCTTTAAAAAAAAAAAAAAAGAAGAAGAAGAAGAACCAGATCAGAGGGGTGCACAGGGCAGGATGTGTAGGAAGGGGTCCCTCTCCCCACAGTCACCAACCCAGCACCTCCAAACCCACCGACTCAGAAGCTCTCTGAACCCCCTGAACCCTGCACCCCTGTCCTTTGGGAATTTCACAGAGGCTTCATTACCAGGGGGGATGGCTGACAGCATCAGGTCTGAACTCCATCTCCAGTCCTTCTCCCCTCCCTGAGGTTGTGGGGGCGGGGCTGAAAGTTCCAACTCTCTGATCTGGGTTGGTTTCCCCAGCAACCAGCCCCCTCATTAACATAAACTCGGGCGTGGCTAGAAGACCCCATTTCACCTGTATTCTTCCGGAGCCACCTCAGGAGCCAAGGACAGAAGTAAAGATCACAACAACAAAAGAAGATTCCCCTTTTATGGCTTATATAAGAAATCGCAAGGGTTTCAGAGTATCTGAGCCTGAACCAGAGGAAAACCAAATACATTTCTTTTTTTTTTTTTCTTAAGCCATCTCTACACCCAGTGTGGGGCTCGAACTCGCAACCCTGAGATCAAGAACAGCCGCACACTCTTCCAACAGAGCCAGGCAGGCGTCCCAACATTTCTTACTATATGTTGCACCATCACACCTGCCAAGAAGGAGCCCCACTGAAGGCAGGCCAGGGTGACCAGACATCACCTGGTGGTGGGGGGTGAGGGATGAGGAAGCCTATTGGATGTCATCGGGGGGCAGGGGGGTGATCAGATATGGAGGACGGGGTCTCCTGGCTGAGTCAGCTCAGCCGGATTCTTGCAGAGAATGTGCAATACAGAGACCAACATGGGAGAACCCAGAGGTCAAGGCCTCATGTAGAAGAGAGTTCAGGGGAGACTAAATAGAGTCTGGGCAAGACGAGACTCTTTGTCACGACCAGGGGCTGACCTCTGGGCGGTACGACACAAAGTGGCAAAGACCCAGAGCCCAGAGCCTGGTGAGAGGGGCAGAAGACAAATGAAAGGCCATGTGGCTTGGGGCAAGCCACCCCAGCTCTCCAGTGACCCCGTGAGCTTGCCATGGGAGCCAGATGACCAAGTGTTAGAGCCCTACGAGCCTTATTCATCGTAAAAAGGCACTAAGAAGCCAGATGAGAAAAGGATGCTGACCTTGCCAACCGGGACATCGAGGTCTTATTCCTAATTTTGCCATCAGCGGGCTGTGCGACCTTGGAGCGGAAACCTCCCGTCTCTGGACCTCGCTTTTTCTCCTGTGAAATGTGAGCCCTGAACGGGCAGAGCTGCGAGCAGCTCTTCAAGATGCTGTTCTCCCCAGAAGATCCTGTGTGGTTTTGAGGCTCTAATCACATGTTTGCCCCAAGCAGCTGACTCACATAATTCTACCTCCAAGCCAGACCTCTTCCCAACTCCAGATGCAAAGCCGGCTGCCTGCTCCCCACCTCCACATGGATCTCCAGTGCCTTCTCATGTCCCCCGTCCCAGACGGAGCTCCCAAGTGGTTTGGCCCCCTCTTCTCATGGGCTGACCTGTCCCTCCATGCCAACCTGCTTAGACCCAGTGGGTCTCCACTGTCCTCCGTGCTACCATTTGCTTAGGTTGAAAATTAGAGTCAGCTTTTTGTTTTTGCTCCCACACCCATGATCAATGAATCCAATGGCCTTGCCTTCAGAATTTACCTGAATGCAACTATTCCTCACCACCTGCCCCATGCTCATTTCTCACTTGGATTGTCACATCAGAATCCCAAATGATCTCCCCACTGCCTCCCTTGGCCCTTTCTCAACAGAGCTGAGCAAAGTTTTTTAAAAAAGTAAGAAGTGTCCCTTGTCTATTGGGTGCCCTCAGGGTTCCAACTGAAGCCCTGTATGATCTCCCCTACACCCCTTACCTGTCCCACCTTATTTCCTCACCTCTCTCCCCCATTCTAGCCCACCAGCCTCCCTCCCTGTGGATCCTTAATATAGTCAGCATTTGCCTACCTCAGGGCCTTTGCACCTGCTTTTCTCACTGCCTAGTGTTTTTCCTCCAGATATACTTCTGTCTCCCAGCTAGCTCCCTAGTCAGAATGCCTCCTTCCCAGCGAAACTACCTACCCCTGTTAGCAACTGCAAACCATCCAGTGGGCATACCCTCTCCCCTCCCCTGCTATGGCACCCTTCCCTGACGCAAGCCACCATTCACCTCCTCGTCTGGCTTAATGAGCATCTCCGTACAATAGAATGGAAGCCCTGGAAGGGTAGGATCTGAGTCTGAACTGGTCCCTGCCATAGCCCCAGTACCAGGAAGAGTCCCTGGCTCACCAAACGCTGCATAAATATTTGTAAAAGGAAAACTTCCAAAAGGGGGCTCTTTGGAAGAACAGAACATTAGGGCGGGGGTATCTGAAGGAAAGCAAGACCGAGTTCATTCTGAGAGAGTCACTTTCACCCTGAAGGGGAAACTTTGGGTTTTGCCCTCTACTGTCCCTTCCCCCCATCATTGCCTACCAGCTTCCCCCCAAAAAACCAATGTACAAATGGGACCATCCCTTCCCCCATTTGTAAGAATGTGCTATATCTGTCTCCCCATCTGGCCCTGGGCACATAAACGTGCAAATAGAAGTCAGGACTAAATCAGGCGAGCGGCTGCCTCCTAGCCAGAGCGCTGATAAAGCAACGCCATTCACCCCGCCTCGCCCCTCGCTCCCGCTGAAAATCCCCAACTGCCCCGTGGTGTACGGGGACCTCAGCCGATTCTCTCCCTCCTCCTGCGACAGTCTCTCCCCAACTGCAATCATCTTGAATAACCTTCCCTGCAGCTTTTAACCAGCGTCAGGAACCATCGTTTTATCTTTAAGAGCGCCCCGCGTCGGGGTTGGGATTTATAGACACATGCACTGTCGGGTGCTTCTCAACCACCTCCCCCATCGCCGGGAAGGCCCTCCGCGGGCTACTTCCGTCTGTCAGAGCAGTCTGTCTCGTGACCCGGGTCCCCACCCAGGGAAATGACCTGTTCCCTCCCGACTCTGCCTTTAGCCGGCTGACTCCGTGAAGGCCAGGATGGGGTGTCCCTCTGCCTGGGGGGTCCTAGAGAAATGGTGCCCATCCCAGGGCCAGGACTGAGCTGTAGGGCGGAAGGTCTCTGGTGAGTTTCATTGTATGCAAATTACACCTCAATGAAAAGAGTCTTAGGAAAAAAACCTGGGGGGCGGTGGGGACAAAAGAAAGATTCCATTTTAAGAGGGGTGGGCAGAGGGGCACCCGGGTGATTCAGCCCATTAAGCAGCTGCTTTCAGCTCAGGTCGTGATCCCAAAGTCCTGACCCATCCTGAGATCAAGTCAACAGGGAGCCTACTTCTCCTTCTGCCTCTGCCCCTCCCCCCTGCTTGTGCTTGCCCTCTGTCTCTCTTAAATTAATAAAATCTTAAAAAAAAAAAAAAAAAAAAAGGATGGGTAGAATAAAGGGTTAACTTCACAGCCAGCCTGAAGGAATGGGAAGGTAGAAAAAGCTCTTTCCAAAAAGAGCTAAAACTTCTCTTAATGAGAAAGCAGACATAAAATTCACATATGGGGGCCTGTGTTTTCACCAGTCCCGAACAGAGATTGTGGCCAAACTTGCAAATGCCTGTGAACTAAGCGCACACAATCTCCAAGACTCTGCCAAGAGATAATGAGTCCCCCGGAGGGGAGTGGGGGGAGGGGAGGGGAGGGGCCGGGCGGGGTGGGCGGGGCCACTGCCTTCCTCAGGAGCGGTGACCTGGTCTGCAGGGATCAAAGACGCATCCCAAAGTTTCCCCGTCCCAGCCTCCCTCTCCTCCAAGATCAGATGGGAATATTTCAAACCCCAGCCCCCAAATCTGCCTGTAATGAAATTACTAATGTCTTCCGTGTACAGGGCAGCTGTGAGTCAGCCAGCTGGTCAGAGGTCAGGGGTCAGGGTGAGCTAAAGGTTAATGACTGGTGTGGAAGCCCTGGGTTCAAGTCCACCCTCCCCCATGGATGCGCTAGGCTCCATGAGAGAATGTTCCTCAGTTTTGTCATCCGTAGAACGGGAATGATCTTGAAAGACCCCCCCCCTCACCTCATGGGACTATAACGAGAATTATATAAAATAAGATATACCTAGAGTGCATAAATCTTTGCCAGCACCTACTGAATGCTTGATACATGCTACGTATAATAAATAATAATAATAATAGTAATAAACTGGCATTATCTAGCTTTACCACAGACCAGCTGTGGAAGTAAAGCTAATCCTTTCACGGCTCTGAGATTTCCACGGAGGAAGGTTAGCAATGCCCACTCCCCTCCCTGAGAAGGAATAAAATAATGTGTGTTAAGTACACAAGTGCCCCTAGTAAAAGCACAAAAAAGGCTAACTCTCATCATGGTGATTTCTTCAAGCTGGTCTTTGATGCCAGCTTCCTCTCTGGCCAAAAAAACCCACCCAGGGTTAACTTTTTTAGATTCCTTGGGGCAGGGACTAAATTGTTTGCCAAGGGCCCAGCCCCAGGGCTATGATAACCCCCATTTAAGGTGATCTGCCCCTAAAGGTCCCCACCTCGGCAGAATCCACCAAAACAATAACTGGTTGTGTTAAAAATAAATAATTAAAGGCCACCCAAGAGAAAATATTGCCTGGCTGAGGAACTAGAAGGGGGAGGCCACAGAAGGCAGGGCCACGGAGAAGCACATCCGGGGTCCCTGATCAAAGCAGAGTCGGGGGAGTTCAAGGCTGGAAAGCGGATCTCCTGGGAAGCCAGTGCCCCAGAGAGGCGCGCGTGAGGCCCCAGGTCTGAATTCTGACACTCGAACAAACCCCCACTGTTCACTGATCAGGAACGTGGCTTGGTTTAGTTCTCCTTAGCATCTGGGTCCTGGCCATCCCAGTGCCCCCTGATCATTTATCTGCCTCAGCTAGCTAGAGCCCCTGGCTGAGAAGCAAACCCAGCAGCTGGCTTTGAAGGTTCCCAGAAAGTTCTGCTATAAATGGGAAAAAAATTTTTTTTCTACAAAGTAATACGTCATTGGATGTTCTTTCCCCTCCTTTCCTGAATTTCTCTACTTTTCCTTCAGGGACCCTCATTTTCCAATAGATGTTCAGGAAACATAAGCACACTCACGTCTGTAAGGTGCTTAGAGCAGGCAGACTCACGGAAGGGAGCAAGGTGGCTGCCCAGGGGTGGAGGAGGGGGAGCAGGAGGCTGCGTTCATGGGTTCTGAGTTTCCCAGCGGGAAACTGACAACGTTCTGGAGGTGAACGGTGGCCATGGCTGCCACTGAATTTTGGCCCCAAAGCGGTATGAATGGCAGGGTCCCTGGGTGGCTCCTTGGGAAAAGCGTCTGACTCTTGATTTGGGCTCAGGTCGTGATCTCAGGGTCATGACCTCAGGGTCGTGAGATCGAGCCCCGCATCGGGCTCTACCCTCCATGCAGAGTCTGCTTGGGATTTTTTTTTTTTTTTTTAATATACTTGACAGAGAGAGATCACAAGTAGGCAGAGAGGCAGGCAGAAAGAGAGAGGAGGAAGCAGGCTCCCTGCTGATCAGAGAGCCCGATGCGGGACTCGATCCCAGGACCCTGAGATCATGACCTGAGCCGAAGGCAGCGGCTTAACCCACTGAGCCACCCAGGTGCCCCTCTGCTTGGGATATTTATCTTTCCCTCTGCCCTCTGCCTCTCCCCGTGCTCACACTCTCTGTCTCTAAATTAATTAATTAATTAATTAAATTTAAATGGTTTATGTGGTATATATTTTTTAAGATTATTTATTTATTTATTTGACAGACAGAGATCACAAGTAGGCAGAGAAGCAGGCAGAGAGAGAGGAGGAAGCAGGCTCCCTGCTGAGCAGAGAGCCCGATGTGGGGCTCGATCCCAGGACCCTGGGATCATGACCTGAGCCGAAGGCAGAGGCTTTAACCCACTGAGCCACCCAGACGCCCCTATGTGGTATATTTTATGTTATGTATATCTCACCACAATTTGAAACTTTTAAGGAAAACAATAAAAGTGAACCCACCGGCCAGCGAGGTATGGTGGCTGTGGTGGAGTAATGGGTACCACGGTTCAAGCCCCCATTGTAAATAACCATGAAATTGGACAAAATACCCGAAGCCACGGTTTTCAGGCATTGAATGACAGGCAGCATAAGCCTGTGGTCCCCGAGATGCGCACAGGGTGAGCCCCGCCCTTTGCCGCCCCGCCCCCCCCACTGTCTCCTTGGGGACAGGTCCCCAATGCCAGACAGCAGCTGGAAGCCAGGTGAAGCCCAGGGGTCCTGCTGAGCCAGGATGAGCCATGGGGGGCAGCAGAAATGGTTGGAAGTGGTGGGTCGGCGTGTCACGGAGGCACTCTCCCTGACCAAGCCTCTCAGCGCCTGTGCCTCAGTTTTCTGGTCTGTAAATGGGGACACCACCACCACCACCCACCTGTTCAACCTGTAAGTTAAAATACACAAGGTGTCAATACTGTATGCGGCACATGCTGAGGGTCACAGAGCTCACATGATCCATAAAGACGGGCCAAGTGTAGTCAGACATGGGGTGTTTGGGGTTAGGAATCTGAAAGCCATCTGCCAAAGCCAGGATGTGAGCAGGGTCCTGGCGTGCCTGCTTCCGGCCGTGTCCACAGCCACTCTGTTCTTCCCATGCGCAGTTTATGTCCACAGCCTCAGAACTAGTCCTGCCCTTTGCCACTGTCATTCTGCTAAGGGGAAATCAGCCTCAGTTTGTAAATCGTGGATACAATACTCTTTTTTTTTTTTTTTTAAGATTTTTATTTATTTATTTGACAAAGAGAGATCACAAATAGGCAGAGAGGCAGGCAGAGAGAGAGGGGAAACCAGGCTCCCTGCTAGGCAGAGAGCCCGATGCGGGGCTCCATCCCAGGACCCCAGGATCATGACCTGAGCCAAAGACAGAGGCTTAACCCACTGAGCCACCCAGGCGCCCCAGGTACAATACTCTTAAAGACAAAAAGTTCTGTGGTTTGTTTACTCCTTGCTTCAGAAGCTGTTTTTAGGGGCACCTGGATGGCTCAGTGGGTTAAGCCTCTGCCTTCAGCTTAGGTCATGATCCCAGGGTCCCTGAATGGAGCCCCACATCTCAGGCTCTCTGCTCAACCGGAAGCTTGCTTCTCCCTCTCCCACTGCCACCCCCGCCCGCTTGTGTGCATTCTCTCTCTTTCTCTCTCAAATGAATAAATAAAATCTTAAAAAAAAAAAAAAAAAAGAGGGATGCCTGGGTGGCTCAGTGGGTTAAGCCTCTGCCTTCAGCTCAGGTCCTGGTCCTGGGGTCCTGGGATTGAGTCCCGCATCAGCTGAGCAGGGAGCCTGCTTCCCCCTCTCCCTCTGCTGCTCCCCCTGCTTGTGCTCTCTCTCCTTCTCTCACTCTCTGTCAAATAAATTCTTTTTTTTAAAAAAAAGAAAAAAAAGAAGCCATTTTTAATACGTGCATGAAAAGCTTTGGACAGGCGCTTTTCTCTGACGCAAGGTGTAGTTAAGGATTCGTGGCCAGGTTGAAGGACGTCCACGTTGGGGGTTGAGGTTCGTGTTTCAAGATGAATGCGAGGACAGAGATTTTCTGGCCTTCTCTGGACAGAGCTGCCGGCCAAAAGAAGAGCCCGCGGCCGTCCACCCCTCTGGGACACACCTTCCAAAAGCTCGGCCCCCTCGTGCAGGGGGTTTTGCCAGAAGCATCCTCCTTGGGCCCTGGCACGGCCAGGCTGGCAGCTGGGAAGCCGGGGCCGCCCAGCGAGGGTCATGTCAGGCAAAGCAGGTTTGAACTTGGTGCCTGTCCAAAGGCCCCTCCCTTGCACTCTTGAAGGCACAGCCCACGCAACTCTCAGGGGCCAGGACCCAAAGTGTCCTGGCTGAGCTGGGCAGGAGGAGCACACGGCCCCAGGAAAGCTGATGGGCTGCAGAGGATGGGGTAATCCCAGGAGCCACCTTGTGCGGGGGGAGGACTCCGGCGGCGGTGGGGGTGCTTTACTCTGGAGAACTCTCCCCGGGAGTTTTCTTGGGGGCCCCAGAAGCACCTGTGCCATCTGGGATCTGTCCACCTGAGCGATTTCTGGGCATCTTGCTCACCTCTCTGAGTGCCAACAAAATTCCAAGGGTAACAGTGAGAAGACCTGCCCCTCAGATCGTTATGAAGAGCACAGGACATGTAATTGGTGATAGGGATTTGGAACTTTTGAACACAGAGGCAGGAAAGGATTCATTCTTACTCTAGAAGCAGTAGAGTGTGTGTGTGATTGAGACCGCTGACTCTGGAATCACCGGGAACTATGCTTGGATCCTGCATTACTGGCTGTTCAACCTTGGAGTACTTCCTTAACCTCTCTGGGCTTCAGTTTCCTCGACCTTAAACAGGTTGGTGATGACAGTGTCTGGTCAAAAGGGCTGCTGTGGGCATTAAATGCAAAAATACTCGGAAAACATGGGGCCTGCTTCTTACACCACCATCATCAACGTCATCACTGGTATATGGAGAATGCTTTTGGAAAGATGTGACCTTGGAAAAGGCTTTGAAGGGTGAATAGGAGTTTGAGGACTCAAAATAATTTTGGGCACAAGGCGGGTACCTAAGAAGTATTTGTGGTTGCAAAACAGAGCAGAGGAGGTTCTGCAGGATTGGGGGTGTTGGGGGGGCAGCCCCACTTTCTGGGGACAGCCTGGTGTCCAGGAGAGAGATGGGCTCAGATGTTGGTCAGCCTTGTATTGAACCATCTATATGAGCTTCTCCAGAGAAACAGAACCAATAGGTTCAATATAGGAACAATAAAGAGATTTATTGTGAAGCGTTGTTTCACGCGATCACAGAGGCTGAGAAGCACTGTCATCTGCCGACTGTGTGCTGGAAAAGCCAGTAGGATAGTGTCCAGACCCAAAGGCCGAGAACTAGGGGACCAGGGTCCAAGTCCTGAGGCCTGAAAACCAGGAGCCCTGATCACTGAAGGCGGGAGAAGACAGGTGTCCCAGCTCCAACAGAGAGAGAATTCACCCTTCTTCTGCCTTCCATTCGATCCGTGCTCTCTAGGGTTTAGATGATGCCCAGCTGTACTGGGGAGGGTCCCCTTCTTTACTCAGTTTACCTACTCAAATGCGAATCTTCCCCAGAACTGTGCTCCCAGAAATCTCTAGAAATGATGTTTTACCAGCTATCTGCAGGCCTCAGCACAGTTTAAGTGGACACATAAAATTAACCATCACGGGGGCGCCTGGGTGTCTCAGTGGGTTAAAGCCTCTGCCTTCAGCTCAGGTCATGATCCCGGGATTTTGGGATGGAGCGCTGCATCGGGCTCTCTGCTCAGCAGGGAGCCTGCTTCCCCTCTCTCTCTGCCTGCCTCTCTGCCTACTTGTGATCTCTGTCTGTCAAATAAATAAATAAAATCTTAAAAAAAAAAAATTAACCATCACGGAGTTCTAGCGCTGCCTCCTACTGGCTGAGAGAACTTTCTCTGGCCTTAGTTTCTTCATGGGAAAGCAGAGTGCGAACAACCCTCTCATCGCCTGGCAGGTGTCTGTAGAAAGCCCCTGGCCTGTGGTGGGTGCTTTGTAAATGTCAGTCACCATGTACGGTCTTTGGGAATGGGGCAATGTCTTCCCTCCTGCCACTGCTGCTCGCCTCCTCCTGGCCATGCCATCCTCCCCTGCCCAGGGGCACAAGACCTGCCACCCGCGTCTTTACTGCTTTGTCCGGATGCCCTCCCGTCACCCCCAACACTTGCAGTGAGTTCCGATGTCCCTCCCTCTTAGAGCTGGGGACCGCAAACCTCTGTAAAGGCCCAGACAGTAAATCTTCCAGGCTGGGCGAGCCAAGAGCCCCACTTGCAGGCACCATGTGGCTGCTTACATAACAAGGGATAAAATGAATTTTCATAAATGCTTCCATTTGTTGTCAAACCCTACATTTATCATCGAGGAGAATTTGTTTGTACCACGGGTCTACGAGAAAGCAGAGTGAAGTTCCTCGGGGAGGGCGTAACATTTTTGTTTAACTGAGGTTCAAATATAAAAACCATCCTTTTTGTTTTTAAGATTATATTTATTTATTTGAGAGAGAGAGACAGAGACAGAATGAGTAGGGGGAGGGAGAAGCAGGCTCCCCACTGAGCAAGGAGCCAGACAAGAGGCGTGACCCCCCTGGACTCCAGGATCATGACCTGAGCCAGATGCTTAATGGACCGAGCCACCCAGGGGCCCCTAAAAGTCATTCTTTTTTTTTAATGCAATGTTTTGAGTAAATATTTCCTTTTTTTTTTTTTAAAGATTTTATTTATTTATTTGACAGAGAGAGATCACAGGTAGGCAGAGAGACTGGCAGAGAGAGAGAGAGGAGGAAGCAGGCTCCCCGCTGAGCAGAGAGCCCGACGTGGGACTCGATCCCAGGACCCTGAGATCATGACCTGAGCCGAAGGCAGCGGCTTAACCCACTGAGCCACCCAGGCGCCCCCCAAAGGTCATTCTTAACTGGTGGGTTAGATCTGGACTCTCAGTGCCTCTTTTTTTTTTTTTTTTTTTAATAAGCTCTTGGCCCATTCATTGATCACACACTCCTTCCTGTCGTTGGCTGCGATTTAGATCTTGTTGCAAAAAAGAGAATTGCCGGGGTTGGGTGGCTCAGTGTGTTAAAGCCTGCGCCTTCGGCTCAGGTCATGATCCCAGAGTCCTGGGATGGAGGCCTGCATCGGACTCTCTGTTCAGCCGGGAGATTGCTTCTACCTTCCACCTCTCTTTATCTGCCTGCCACTCTGCCTACTTGTGATCTCTGCCTGTCAAATAAATAAATAAAGTCTTTAAAAAAAAAAAAAAAAAAAAGAAGAGAGAATTGTCAGGAAAGTTTGCCTAAGCTCTGCAGCCCCTTACTGTGCTCACCTGCAGAGCACTTACTGAGCAACGACTAGGTTCTGGAAGCTGCAGAGAGCTGGGGAGGCAGCGGTAAACGAGCCAAACCTAGAGCATCCCTCTAAGCTTTTGGCCCTGGTGGAGGGAGACAGAAGTGTGAACAGTCGAGTCCTCGACCTTCCCGAGCCTCAGGCTTCCCTGATGTCCTAGAGACATCATAATCGGTGACCGGGTGGCCTCAGCAGGAGGCTGGGAAGCCCAAGACAGGAGACAAACATACTTTGCTCACTTAGAGCCCCACACTGAGGAGAGAAGGGACCTTCCTCGTGCTACTGTCTTAGCTGCTTTTTCTTGTCTGAAACAGGAGATTTTGACAAGTGACCTTCAGGTCTCATCACAGTGGGTGGGGATGGCAGAGAGTGGAGAGGAAAGTTCATCAAGGAGTCTGGGTGGTTGCTGATGGGCCATGGATCCTGGAGTGGAGACGTGCTGGGGGGTGGGGGTGCGGGGGGCACGTTCCTCGTGCCTCCTGCAGCCCTCTGCAGCTTCTCCTTTAGCATCTGGGGGAATTCTCTCCCAGCATCAAAGCGTCCGTTGGGTAGAAGCAAATATTTAAATTTGCCTGGTAAAGCTGCCCCCCAAGTCCTCAAGGCAGGTTTGCTCTTGTGCATTCTTCCCCCTGGTCCCCACAGCCAGCTCGTAATTGCTCCTCACAAGGGGGCTGCCTGTCTCCCCGCAGGCCCATGCCCCCTGGCCCGGGATGTCATTTGTCCCACTAATGAGCCTCCAGGCAGAGGATCGCTCCTTCTGTGGTTAAGAGGCCCCATCTGGGGAGGAGAGCCCAGATGGTGAGAGCCACCCAGCACCCGGGAGTCCCTGCTCTGGGGGAGCTCTCCAGCCCGCTGCTGAGCTTCGTGCCTCCGCCCCCCCCCCCCAGGGTTTAGAACTAACAAGATATTAGAGCCTGGAAAGCGTCTGTATCTTCACGTTCCACAGTTTTCAAACTATTGTAGCCACGGCCTTTTCTTCTTCCAACAAAATCCTGCAGGGAACTCGATACAGAAAGCCTCGAGGGGGCCAAGTGTCCCGGTTCCAAGTCCCTGTTTGAAAGAGGAAGGAAGAGTGGATATCCACAGGCCGAGCGTGAACTTGACTTAAGCCTCCTAGGTCACATAAAAATTAACTGCAAATGGATCAAAGACTTAAAGTAAAACACAAAACTCTCAAACATTTAGAAGAAAATGGAGAAGAATGTCTTTGGGCCCTAGGGCTAGGGCGGTTCCCCCCTGTCCCCCCCTCTCCCCCCCTTCCCCTCCCGTTTCTTCTTCCCCTTCTGCTCCTCCTCCACTTTCCTATTCTTCCTCTTCCTCTTCCTCTTCTCCTTCCCCTTTTCCTTCTCTCCCTCCTCCTCCTTCTTTTTTCTCTTCTTCCCGGATCACTGGTGGATTACAAAAGGATGGAACTCAGGAGAAAAAAAAAAGGCCATAACTCAGAAATAGCCAAATGGAAGAGAGGCACAGGGCGGGGGATGTGAGCAGCACGGGGGCTTCCCCGCCCTTTCTAAGATCGCCCGTTCTCCCCAAATCTCCACTTTTTCACCCACCCCGGAGCTCCATCCAAAGCTCAATCCGCAAAAGGAAAAAAAAAAAACAAAAAAACGATAAACTGGACTTCATCAAAATTGGGAAATTTCATCCTGTGAAAAAATCCTGTTAGGATGGAAAGAAGAGCTACAAACCAGGAGAAAAGATTCCCAACCCACACCCCTGACAAAGGACTCCTATCTAAAATATATAAGGAACTCTCCATCCTCAACAGAAAGAAAGAAAGAAAGAAGGAAAGAAAGAAAATGCAATTAGAAAAATGGGTCAAAGACACGAGCCATTTCAGGGAAGAGGACCTACAGATGCCAGACAGGTACATGGAAAGACGGTCTGCATCACCAGTCATAAGGGAAGTGCAAATCAAGACCCCAGTGAGACGTCCTAACGTACCTGTTAGAACGGGTAATAAGAAAAAGGACAGTGGCCAGATGCCGGCGAGCGTGCGGAGAAACGGGCTGTCTCGTCCACAGCTGGCGGGAATATCAACGCTACAGCCACTTTCGGAAAATAGTTTGGCAGTTTCTTTACCAAAACTAAATATACACTTACCCTTTGACCCAGCGATGACACACTTGGGCTTTTATCCCAGAGAAACAAAAACTTACATCCACACAAACACTTTTACTTTACTTTACATAGCATAGCCCAAACGTGGGAACAAGCAGAATGTCTTCTCATCGGACGAATGGTTGAGGGAGCTGTGACAGGTCACACCACGTGGAACACGAAACAAGAAGAAGGAACAAACCACCAAACTTCCAAGGCTGACTTTTTCTTTCTTCCTTTTTTTTTAATTTTTATTTTATTTTATTTATTTATTGGACAGAGAGAGAGAGATAGCCAGAGAAGGAGCACAAGCAGGGGGAGTGGGAGAGGGAGAAGCAGGCTTCCTGCTGAGTAAGGAGCCTGATGCGGGGCTCAATCCCAGGACCCTGGGACCACGACCCGGACACCTAACAACTGAGCTACCAGCTGCCCCTAAGTTTGACTTTTTCACTCAGCCTAATTCTTGTGATATCAGTACCCCACTTACTACACGCTGGGCACCATTCTAAGACCAGCCCCCTTGGACCACAGAATAAAGCTGGCTCTAAGGTAGACTTTATTGTTAAAATTCCCACTTTCAGGGATGCCTGGGTAATTCAGTCATTAAGCGTCTGCCTTTAGCTTGGGTCATGATCCCAGGGTCCTGGGGTCGAGCCCCACATCGGGCTCCCTGCTCAGCGGGAAGCCTGCTTCTCCCTCTCTCACTTCCCCTACTTGTGTTCCCTCTCTCACTATGTCTCTCTCTCTCTCTGTCAAATAAATAAATAAAATCTTTTAAAAAAAATAAAATAAAATTCCCACTTTTAGAGGATGGAAGTGAAGCCCAGAGAGGCTGTTTAACTGGTCCAAGATCACACAGCAAACAACAAAGCTGGGATCCAAACCCGAGCAGGCCAGTTCCAGAGTCTGTGCTCCCCAAATCCCTCCCTCGCTGTCTCTCCCTGGGGTCCACCCTTTTCTGCCTCCCCAGAAGGGCCGTGCCTGCATTCCTGGGGTCACCTGTGTTCACCACTGCCCCATGAGTCATCTGGAAACCCCGTCCCGGTCAGACTGGTTGCCCAGAAATCCCTAGCACCCTGTTTTGGACACAGACCATTAGGGAATGGTGTGGGAGGAGAACGCTTCTCGGTTCAGCCAAATTCCTTCCTTCCCTCCAAGGGAGGGAAGGGGAACCAGCCCAAGACACAGGCAATTGAATGAGGTTTGGTAATAAACATGCTCTTTTGAAGAAAAAAAAATAGTGTGCATAATAATAGTTATTCAAACCATCCAGAAGATAAAAAATAATGAGCGGTTTAGCTGTCAAGGTGGGTCCTGGCCGCCTGGTGGGGAGGAGGGCCTTGCTTCTTTTGGCTCCGACCAGGAGACAGAGGACTTTCTCCAGCTTTCTGCTCTCTCGTCCCTCAAAGGAGGGGACTGGGTTCCAGCTAGAAAATGATACTTCCCAGAGCAACTTAACAGACATAGAAATGACTGTATTTCGCACCTAGACGCTAGACACGACATGCCAAGATCAGGTTCCCACCTGCAAGGCTCATCCTCCTCGGGGGCGGGGGGCAGCTTCCTGTTTCCTAAGCCCCATAATCAGGCTGGTGTTTGATGACGGGTTGTACACCTGGTCACACATGCAAAGGCAAGAAGGCTCCCATGGATCAGGTCCAGACCTGCGTGATTCAGCGTGTGCCTTTAAATAGGGTTGCTTTCTCCGTCACGAGCCCCCATCTTTCCCGGTCCCGGTCCTCGGAGTCCGTGGTTCATCACAGACCAAAGAATCCCGGAGGTGGGAGAGAGGACTCCTGATCTTTCCGGACAAAGGTGTTTGTGGACCACTTGCCTCAAGATCTGCACAGCACCTGCCTAAGTATCTCGCCTTAAATCAACGCCTATTTTAAACTGAGATGGGTAATATTTAAAGGGGAACGCCATAGCATTCATTCTTGAAAGCGTGGATTTGATTTCTCATTACCACACACATACAGGTAGTTCTAACCTGCACTGAAATAAATTTGTAGCAATTGGAATTTTTTAGATGTTCATCGGTGTACCAGCCCAGGCCACCTCCAGGTCCATTGCCACAGTGCCTGCCCATGAAGTCTGTCTGTAGTGTATATCCCCAGGGCACATCCATGAAGCTTGTCAGTGGTGCGTGTCCACAGTGCACAACCGTGGTACCCGTCTATGGCGTGCATCCACGAAATGTATCCATGGGACATGCTGACAGCGTGTGTCTACAAAGCATACTTGCAGGGCCTATCTCTGGTTTGCCTCCACAGAGCACGTTTAAGGGCATGTCTGGGGGGCACATCCGTGGAGTACAGACCTGTCCCCTTCATTTTGCAGTGAGGATGCCTGGGGGTCCAAGCTTCCAGGCTCAGCCCGATGTCGTTGAGGCATATTCTGAGAAGGGGTCCAGGTCTCAGGGTGGAGGAGCCGTGACGTGTGGCAAAAAGAGCGTGGGCTTCCAAATCACAGAGTCCCAGTCATCACCTTGGAACCTACCGACCCGTTGAACAACCTTGACCCTCAGAACCTCTCCAAGCCACTGCTTCCCCCTGTTCATTACAAAATTAAATGCTCTACCCACACAGAACACAGCTCACTGGGCTGGCTTGCCCCTTCCTAGCACCTGGGTCTATAGTCATCCTCTTCCTCTTTCTCCACTTGGTCCAAAAGAACAGAAGGCTTTTGCGCCTCAGGGTCTTTGCACATGCTGTTCCTAAGGCCTGATCTGCTGAACAAAGAGAGGAAGCTGAGGCTTGTGGACACTGCGCTTCGTGTTGACTGGGGGTCAAGGGGCCTAATCTAAGGCCATGATATGGTGGTTGACGGGCCTGGCCTTGGAGAGGGTTTTGCACACAGCAGGGGTTCAGCCCACAGCTCGGACTTACCCAGCCACACGGTCCACACCCAGAATAGCACGGACATGGAGTAGATGCTGGACCCCGGCACTATCTGGCTCCACGCCCAGCACCACCATGGCCCACAGCGGAGGCTGATTTTTCAGATGATGCTTCTTTTTGAGACTCTCAGCCTGAAGAACCACACGCACCATTGCTGCCGTCCACCTGCTGTTTCCAGCTGTGGAACTGAACTGAGACTCCAGTAGGGATAGTGAGATAAGGTAGAAAAAAGAAGAGGAAGGGGGGGGGTTTAAGAAAATGAAGGCATGTCTCCCCAGAGAGGGTCGAGCAGGAGACACATTGACTTAAAGCCACATTGTCCCCCACCCGCCTCCCAGTTCCAAGGCTCTCTTGGGAACAGTGCTTTTTCATTTGTCCTTCTAGCTCCTTTTCTGCCTCGAAACCATACATCGGACTGCCCACTGCCAGGCGGAATGGTATGTCTGCAGAATGTGGCTTTCCTTGGTAAGCTCAGACAAGGGACAGTCTTCAAAAAAAAATGACTGGAGAGCTGTTGATTAGAGACCATTCTATAAAGCGTGGTTCTATCACAGTTCTAAGAGACATGAAGGCAAGCTCCCGGCTGGGGACGGAGGGACTGATGGTTACAGACTCACACGCAGACGTTCACAAAACCCATCTCTATCCTGATTGTCCTGGGTCTGAAAAGCCAAACTCCCAGGGCGTGCCTGTTTGCATTTCTCATTTCTCCTGGACTCCTGTATGTAAGTAGGAACACTGGAACCCATGGGGCGGGGCGGGGATCGTGAAGGGGCTGCTTTTTGCTTGAAGCGCAGGTGACTGGGGCTACAAAGCATAAGCCCCTCAAACCCTCAGGAAGAAAAGCAGGGGCATCGGCTCCAGGTGCTGGGCAAAACAGAGGTTCAGTAAACATTTGTTGAATTTCCGGAAACCTTGGTCTTCATCTGCCAGCATGTGGGGCTTGGGGTCCAGCATCCTATGTCTTCTCTACCTGGAATAAGGCTGAGGATAACTCCCATGGGGCACACACAGTGAGGCTCCCCTTGAGACAAGGGCTATGACTTTTCATACTTTAAGACCTGTAAGGGGTGCCTGGGAGGCTCAGCGGGTGAAGCATCTGCCTTCGGCTCAGGGCATGCATGATCTTGGGGTCCTGGGATCGAGCCCCGAATCAGGTTTCCTGCTCAGCAGAGAGTCTGCTTCTCCCTCTCCTTCTGCCTCTCCCCTCCCCCGCTTATGCGCACGCAAGTCTCTCTCTCTCTCATAAACAAACAAATAAATATATACATAAAAATAAGATACATGAAAATCACCTTTGGGATCTTGATAAAAATGCAGATTCCAATTCCGTCTGATCTGGGGCCCAGCCTGAGATTCTGCATTTTTTTTTAAAAAAATTTTTTTAAAAAAGATTTTATTTATTTATTTGACAGTGATCACAAGTAGGCAGAGAGGCAGGCAGAGAGGGGGAAGCAGGCTCCCCGCTGAGCAGAGAGCCCGATGTGGGGCTCAATCCCAGGACCCTGGGACCATGACCCAAGCCAAAAGCAGAGGCTTTAACCTACTGAGCCACCCAAGTGCCCCGAGATTCTGTATTTTTAACGAACACCCACATGAAGCAGCTGCTGCTGGGCCAGAGACCACACCAAGGGTTTCGAGAAGGAGCTTGTCTCACAGCTACTGTGTGGCCTTAGGTGGTCTCAGAGCCTCTCTGGGCTTCAATTCTTCACCTGGGTGTTACACAGATCAACAAACACAAATTGAGAGCAGAGTCTTGTCAGGCTGCCCCTGGTACTTGGGGGAAAAACAAAGGTGAATTAAGGCAGAAGCCTGGCATGGCCCGGCAGCCTGGGTGACTTGAAAGTCCAACAATGATATTTAAAGATCCTTAGGATTCTAAAACTTCATGGCTCCTGGGCAGAAATAGAGTTAGAAGAATTTCCTCTCCAGGGAAACAGCTTTCCAGACACCATGGCAAGCATCCCTCCTCCCCCCAATTACTGTTCTCAGAATCAGGGAATATTCTTCCAGAAGGAACCCCAAAAGAAATTTAGTACAAACTCTATCTTGTCATTTAACAGGTGGGAACACTCGAGAACAGAGGCAGAAAGTGTCGGGTCCAGAGCAAATTGCCCGTTTTCCACGTAGGCTTCCGAAGGCGATGCCGTCCAATGGAAATAAAATGGGAACCACAAAACTTTAAGTTTTAAGTCATTTAAAATGTTGTGGTAGCCACACTAGAAAGAGTAGAAAGAAGTAGGTGACGTTAATTTTAGTACTCCGTTGACCTAATGCCAAAAATATGATCATTTCAACGTGTGATCAGGATGATAAAATTATTAACAAGATATTTCAGATTCTTTTTTATGGTACTAAGATGTTGAAGTTCGGTGTGGGTATGCCTTCAGCACACCAGCACACCGTAATTTGCATGAAGCCACATTTCCAGCGCTCAGGATAGCCCACAGCCACCATGCTGGGGGGGTGAAGGTGGAGATCCAAGTTAGAGCCCCCTAGTCTAATCCGACTCACAAACACAGACCATCAGGACTAATTTTGGTCTTTAGCATCCTTCTCATGATCCGTAATCTTTTTTTTTTTTTTTAATAGACCGCGGAGTTGCTGCTTTCTGTGGCCAAGGTGAATGGCATTCCCCTTCTGGGAGGGACCTTCTATGCCGCCTAATCTCACCTGACACGTGACTTCACCGAACACCAGAGTCGGGGTGGGGTGGGGCTGGGTGATGGCAGGCTGGCGGCGGGAACCCACATTTCCACAGTTCCTCATGCGAAGTGCTTGTAACACGGGGCCAGCCCCTAGGAAGTGCCCCAGAAATCCCAGCCACCTTCGTTTCTCCTCTTCCAGTTTTGCAGCGAAACGGTTTGTCCCGGAGACTTGCGGCTGCTCTGAGGCGGCTGGATGAAAGTGAGATAGGATTCGGAGCGCGTTTCAGAGGAGGAAGTGTCGTTTCCAGCCTGCCTGGTGGGTGCGCCTCCCTAGGTAACGTGGATTACATAAGCAGCTGCGGACGCGCCTATCTGATGAGTGTCTCCCGCACACCCCCTTTCAGCCAAGAAAGCCACACCGCCTTTCCCTAGGAGCACAGTGGTGGGGACCCCAGACAAGTACATGCAAAAAATACCATCTGACAAGTAGGGCCAGTTCTCGGGTGTTATCCCCAAAGTGCTTTTCTCCTGCAGCACCACCCCAAGAAAAACCAGTTTCAGGAGCACCACACCTAGGATCACATGATGCAATCTGATATTAGCGTCTCATTGCATCAGTGTTCCTGACGCCTGTGTTTTCTGCGCTGGCAAAAAGCCTTATAATGGGGAAGGAGAAAAAAAAAAAAAAAAGGAAAAAGCTCACGGGCTAAAATCTAAAAGTACTATCAGTACTTCTCCTAATTGGCCACACAGGGTGTTCGGAGGATCAACACCCTACCAAACAGGGAGGCCTGGCAGGCATCAGCATGCTGCTTCCTGAAGGGGACTTGATGGCATATTTAAGCAAAATTCTTTTCTGGTTGGTTCGCCTTAGGTTTTATATGAAAGCATCAAGGTTTAATCTCCTAAACCTTTTTTTAATGCAGGTCTATTAAGAAGAGGCTTTCAAAAGGTTTTTCTTTTCTTTTTTTTTTTTTAAATATTTTATTTATTTATTTGTAAGAGACAGAGGGAGAGAGAGCAAGCGAGCACAGGCAGACAAAGAGGCAGGCAGAGGCAGAGGGAGAAGCAGGCTCCCTGCCAAGCAAGGAGCCCGATGTGGGACTCGATCCCAGGACCCTGGGATCATGACCCAAGCTGAAGGCAGCTGCTTAACCAACTGAGCCACCCAGGCGTCCCCAAAGGGTTTTTCTATTCTCTGTTTTGACCTATCTGAAAAATCTCTGGAAAGTTCCAGTTGATTTCTCATTTTTTTTTAATTTATTTATTTGACAGAGAGAAATCACAAGTAGATGGAGAGGCAGGCAGAGAGAGACAGAGGGAAGCAGGCTCCCCGCTGAGCAGAGAGCCCAACGCAGGACTCGATCCCAGCACCCTGAGATCATGACCCAAGCCGAAGGCAGCGGCTTAACCCACTGAGCCACCCAGGCGCCCCTGATTTCTCATTTCTAAAATTCTCTTACATAAGTGCTCTTGGCTCTCTGGACACAGACTTGGGACTGATTAAATACCTTTGAGCTGGGACCCCTGGTGTCTCTGTCTTCGTTTAGACATTTGTTGCCTCCTGAATTCTGCTTCTTGCCATAATGATTAAGGAATGAATTAATTGCAAAAAGCCTAGAACCCTATCCAACTTTGGAAAGATGTCTAAAGAAGGAACGCCCTCTGGTAGTCTAAGACAAAAGGAAGCAGGTAAAAATCTTTGGTAGGAGACCAGTAATTCATCTACCTCCCAGGATGAGCAAACAGATTTTCTAAGAAAAATCCATCTTTAATGTGGTTCACTAGGCACTACGTGATCTCGCTCTTGCGCTTCTCCCTCAGCCCCATGGACACTTATCCTCAACATGGTATGTCTCTCAAGGACCTGGGACTTGATCCCAGGACTCAATCCCAGGACCCTGGGATCATGACCTGAGATGAAGGCAGAGGCTTTAACCCACTGAGCCACCCAGGCGCCCTTAGTTTTATCACTCTTTACCTGGTGGGTCTTATCCATCCTGAAATTCACTGAGTTTAACTGTCCAAAGGAGGCCTTTCCTGAACCCAAAACAGGATGAGTGCCATTGCCGTAAAGGTCCCACACAGGTATTATTTGGCAACGTTTTCGCAGGACAGGAGAAAGCTTTCCTCCTCAACCCTCTTTAGGGTCCCTGGCTGAGTCTGAAAATCATGCCAACAAAGAGTAACAGGAGAAAAACATATGAGTTTATTTTAATGTAAGTTTTATGCGACATGGGAGCCCTCATAAGGGAATGAAGACCAAAAGGAACATTCCCGTGTCTTTTTTGGTTATGTTTGTTGGAGAGTGGAGGGTGCTTGAGTACTAACATAGGTGAAAGAGCAGGAGGTAGGTGTGGCACACTGGGGGCAGGTAGCAAAGTTCATTTATTAGGATTCTTCTTGGTGTTCCTTTGTCTTCCGAGAAAAGGATGATCCTTACCTCCTGAGATTAGGCGGGCTCCTCTCACTTGAGGGTTTTATGACCTGTTTTAGGGAAGAAGGATTGGGAGGGAAGGGGTGTAGGTAGGTGGTGTTGGGGATGGTTAGGAGATGGCGGGGTAGGGGGGTGGGGTGGTGGTGATGAGTGACCTTAAACCCGTTTCTGTAGGTTTTCTGGAAACTCCTTCAGTTTATAAAATTCAGTATACCAAGGTGCCATGTTTTCGGGTAGCATGTCCTGAACCCCATCACTTATGGCACTTTTGATTACTTACTTGCTTAATGATCTATGTCTCCTGTTAGTGTGTTTCACTAGGACAGGAGTCTCATCCTCTAGCTTTGGATGCTGAGCCTATAGCCACGAGTATCTCGCAGGTTCTGGGCGCTCAGTATGAAAAGTTTCCATCAAAACTAGCTTCTAGTGCATCCTAGGCCTGCATATCCATCAGTAGGCAGTTCGCTAACCGAGCAAATCTTTATGTAACTCTACCATGTAACAGTACCTTGCTACATTCTGGGGACACAGAGACAAATAAAAATGCAGCCTCCCTCGGCACAAGAAAAAATTTTATTCAAACTGTATTCATCTTTCATTCCAATCACTCAATTAGGGCACGTCCCTTGTTGGCGGATGCGTGAGCAAAGTAACTATTTTCCGGCGAGTGTCCTCAGGTGACCTGTCTAGACGTGCCCGGGGAAAAACAATCCAACATTCTCCTAAACCCCAAAGAAATCCCTGGCGCGGGGCGCGCTGCGCATAGTGCCCGGGGCGCGTGGCGCAGCGGGGGGACCGCGCAGGACCCGGGCGCGTGGAGTCTGGCCGCGTGGCGCCCGGCGCAAGCTCGGGTGGGCCCGCGGTCCCGCGGGCTCTTGCGCGGGCGGGGGCGGGGCCGGGCCGCCGCGGGGTCCGCCGGCCGGCAGGGGGCGCGCGCTCCCCGGGCTCCCAGCCGCCCGCTCCGTCGCGCGCTCGCTTGCCGCCCGGCAGCACATGTGTTTCTGTTTTGTGTTGTAGCATTTGTTCTGGAAGCTCGTATTTACATTTTAAGTGTATCTGGTGAGTGGGCTGGAGCCCTGGTCTGGGCCGGGGGTGCGGGGGGAAAAAAAGCCCTGTGGTTCATCTCTTAGCTGCTCCTCTTCCGTTTTCTCTCCGGTTTCTCATCACTCCAACCAGGTAGGGACTGAAAATCAAAATCGACAATGTTCAGTTTGCGGGATCTGAGAAAGTTTTTTTTTTTTTTTTAACCCCCCCTCTTTTTTTTTTTTTTTTAAAGGAGAAAAGGTAAAAAAAAAAAACAACCAAAACCCAAAAACAACAACCCTAAGGAAGGGGGGTTGGGGGAATTGAATGAATAAAAAGGGGAAGGAAGGCGGATCCACGTGGTTTAATCGGAGACAGACAGAGATCCCATTGTTCAAAATCAATAAAAAAAAAAAAAAAAAAAAGAAGGGCGAAAAGCGCAGGGACGCTAGGGGAAAGTAGCGGCGGAGCGGGGCACTTCGCAGCCGGGATTCGAGGGACCGGCTGGGCCACACGTTCGGGGAGGGGCGGGTAGAGTTGGGCACCATTAAAGTTTTTATTTTTCGTGTCTGTGCGAGCAGGTGTTTGGGGCTGGGGGCCGGCTTCATTTGCCCCCCTTTCGACTGGGGCTGCCCACCCCGAGGGATTAGGCTAATTAGAGCCAGAGGTCGGAACCCCCAGGCTGGCGCGGAATTCGGGGCTCGGGGAGGGGAGGGGGGCGGCAGAGAGAATTGCATTTAATTGAGGGGGCTCGGGGAGGGGGGCGCGGAGACAAAAGCAGCAGGTGGGGCGGACAGGGAGGGGGGAGCCCTTTCAGAGGGCGATCTTTTAAGTGTCCCGGAGCCTTCTCTAATTAGAAGCTAGGGGATCAGAGGCTCCTTTTTCTTTCCCTTTACTTTTTTGGGGATCAGGCTGCAATAGTGATGCGTTGTAGGCAAACCTAACTTGAGGATGGGCCGGGGGGGGGTCTCCATTTTTTTATTTCCCTAAACGGATTGCAGTCGGAGACCTGGGCTCCCGTGCGGGATTCCCCGGAGAAGGCGCGCCGAGGCCCGGGAGGGGCGCGATTTCCTCCCGACTCGCCCCCTCTCCGCCCACCCCGCGGCCGCCACTTTGGGGAGGGCAGGGGAGGAAGTGGAGGCCGGTGGCTCGGCTGCGCTCCCCTCCCCCCGCGCAGTTTATAACCCGTCCATTGTGCGCCGCTGCCCCGTGTCTCCTCCAGCGCGACCATGCCCAGGAAGAAGGCGGCGGCGGCGGCCTGGGAGGAGCCGAGCTCGGGCAACGGCACGGCCCGCGCCGGGCCCAGGAAGCGCGGCGGCCCGGCCGGCAGGAAGCGCGAGCGGCCCGAGCGCTGCAGTAGCAGCAGCGGCGGCGGCAGCAGCGGCGATGAGGACGGCCTGGAGCTCGACGGGGCCCCCGGTGGGGGCAAGCGCGCGGCGCGGCCGGCGGCGACCAAGGCGGGCGGCGCAGCCGTGATCATCACCGAGCCCGAGCACACCAAGGAGCGCGTCGTGAGTGCGGGGCCTGGGGGTCGGGGGGGGGGGTGCCGGGGCCGCGGCGCGTCACTGCGCGTCCTGGCCGGGGGCGGCAGGGCCGGCGCAGGCCGCGGGCTGAATCATCGCCGCCGCCGCCGCCGCACAACAAAAGGGCGCGGGCCGGGGCGGGGGCGGGCCGCGGCCTAGCCGACCCCGTCGCCCCCGCCCGCGCGGCCGTTGGCCGTTGGGGCGCGCGCCCCGGGCCCCCCGCCGGGGGAGGGGCGGCCGGAGCCCGCGCCCGCCCGCCCGCGCGAGGGGGTCATGGCCCCGCCCCCGGCGCCGCGCGAGCCGACTCCCTCCGCCTCCCCTCCCCCTCCCGCCCCGGGAAGGGAGACTTTTGCAAGTTGTCTCGGGCCGGAGGAGGGGACGCGCGCGCGCGCGCGCTGGCTGCGGGCCGCGGCGCCCGGTGCCCTCGCCGCCCCCGGGCCTTTTCTCCCTCCCAGCGGCCGTTGCGCCGCCGGGGCGCCGTCGGGGGAGGGGGCCGCCAGGACGCTGCGGGGAGCGGCGGTTTGCACCGGGGCTTTGAGGTTCCCGCCGCCTCGGCTCCGGCGCTCCGGGGGGGCGGGGCTTGGCGGCCGCCGCGCATGCCCCAAGCGGCCCTGCGCCGTCTCGCGCCGCCGGGGAGGCGGGGGCGGCCGGCGCCGGGGCGGGGTGCGAGGGCGCATGCTCCGGAGAGCCCTCCCCCTGAGGTCGGGAAGCCCCCGGGGCGGCGAGGTGTTGGGGCTTTGTTCGCGGCTCGCAGTGCGAGGGCGCGGGTGCTCCGTGCCGGCTCCGTGTACCCCCCTCCGCATCCCCCACCGGGGAAGAAGCATCTCCCATCCTCTGTGCGGGCCTCACTTCGCTCGTTAGAGTTGGGCCTGCAGAATTGAGGTCGTGACCAGCTCAACTCCTGGTGCCTGCGGAACCTTGCGTAGAGCCGGGCATTTAGGCTGAGGTCCGCGATCCTCCAAACCCACCGGCTTTGTGTGGGACGTGTGTTGAGGAGAGATTTCAGATGGCCCCAGACGAGTAAGAACATCCATTTAAGGTGTAGGCATTCGGGAGAGGCCCTTTTCTGTCCCCAAAGGGTTTGAGGCTCAGCAGTACCAGAGTGCTTTCCCCCAGAGGTGTTCAGTGTTTAAATGGTTAGAAAGAACGCATTTCTTCACCTGCTCTACGGATGAGGAAACTGAGGCACGGAGCTTAAGGTCCTGCCTCCGCATGACTTCCACATGGGTTCAGGTGTCTTCTGATGATGTCGGTAATCCCTGTGCAAAGCATTCATGTGATGATGCTTCATAATTGCCCTCCCGTTGAAAGGGTCAGAGTGTCAGATGGTGGAGGAGAGCCGGTGTCACTGAAAGGGCTTCACCTAGGGTCTGGGAGCAGGACAGTGCCAGGAACTGGCTGGAGTGGAGAAACTGGAGCACAGCAACGGTTATCCTTCGACAGATGTAATTCTCCGTTTGGGACACCAGCTGGTCGCCCTGCCAGTCCTTGTATGTTAGGAGGGAAGCGAGCAGAATGGCCAGTGGGGCTCTAACTCTGCTGTGTTCTGTGCGTAAGCGCCTGTCAGCGGCAGGACTCTCTCTAAATCAGCGTTTTGGAGCAGCAAGTTTTCTTTCCCCGAAGTGAGGGAAGAGATCTTACTTACCCCAGTGCTGAGGCTCACCCAGGCATGCAGTCCCAGAGAGAGAGAGGGACACCCGGCTCTCCAGCAGCACTGCCCGTGGCTGGCTTGTCTGATGGGAAGGCACTTTCTTAGTCTTTCCTAGAGATTTCTCTGTTTCCCAGGAGTAGACTGACCCAGCCTTGCTTTGCAGTTCGCATTTGCCTTGTATCTACGATTCGTGTACTTTGTCCATTTTGGTTATGTGTAGACAAATCTGTATGAACCTTCCTTAAAAAACAAGCAGTAGCGTGGTTTTCTTTGGACTAGCGAGCACATCCAGGAGCCTGAGCGTCCAGATGCCTTGTGCACAGTGCACAGCGGACGTTTTCAGTTCTTCCTTAGCATCTTTTGAGTTTGGTCCAGAGTCCAGACCAGGCCTGTGCTGCCCCGCTGCTTTCCCACATGCCTGGGTCCCGGGTGGGTCCCCTGCCTGACCCCAGGTTCCTGGCTTCCGAGGGCAGCATCAGCCCTGCTCCTGCCAAGCAGGCCCGCCCCAGGCTGTCCGCTGTCCCTAGCTTGTTTCTGGAGAGGCTTTTAAGGGAGAATTTTGCAAGCCTCCCCACTGTGGAGGGCCACTTGAAGGAGGTGTGTGTGCGACAACGGCTGCCGGGAGCAGTCTGGACTCTGAGCTGAAGTCGGGGCTTGTTAAAGGTGAACCCACGTAGATAGCTAGCGTTGAGGAGCAGGGTTGCCTTGAGTAAATGTGTATTTTTGTAGAACATTCTTAGGATTTCAGTCTTGGGAAATGCTCTCTCCCGGACTTCTGTGTAGTGTTGTCAGATGAGCGTTTTGCAGTGGTCTGGGGTGGGTGACGTGTGAGCTCCGTGACCCTGGAGGTGACACAGGCTGCCTTGGCAGAGTTCTGGAAAACGGGAGTGTCACCACCTGTGCGGGTCTTGGTGGTTTCTTCAGTGTTGGGGTGCCGAGGTCGTGTGGGCTCCAGACATGTCTGTCCCATCTGCAAGGGCCAAACACATAGGGCCAGAAAGCGAGCTTGAAGTCTGTTCTAGCTGATGATAGCCTGTTAGGGGATTTGTTGCTGGCATTTCTCTGAGCGGCCTTCCCGCTGCGGAGAGTAGCGGTTTTTTAAAAGGGTATACATTAAAAGGTGGGCTCTCAGCCTCATTAACGTGCTCTTTGCACTTGGGCAGTAATTCAGAAATCGCTTTGACCAGAAAGCCTGTTTTGTTGATTGAAGAAGTGCCCCCGTGCGTTTTTCTGCCGTGGCCATTCATCTCGGACCAGCTTTTGTGCCTGGGGTGTTGGGAGCAGCAGGTAGAATGAAATTCCTCCTCCTCTTGGGGAGACTTTAGGCCTTGCTTCACCACCACAGGGCCTCCAGCCCTCAGCCCCCGACAGGCATCTTTGGGAGTTCCTCTGGGTGGAGCCAGCAGACATCGGGATCTCCGCACTTGGCGGGCCAGCTCAGGTCTGTGAGCAAGAGGAGCACAGGCTGTGATTTAAGGGTGTTGGGAGTTCTGTTCCTTGAATTTTTTTTTTCCTAGAAGGTAAAGGTAAGAATCCCATTAGGGAGAAATAAAGTAGGTGACCTATGGCAAACAGCTGTGCGGATCATGGCATGAAGTTTAGTTCATTAGTTTCATCTGATGGGTGAGGACAGAAGGCCCAGGACATGAAAACCTGAGAAAGAGAACAGTCTCTCTTTGGAGGAATCGGACCGCGGTGCCTGGATGGACTCCATGTCCGAAGCTCGCCACAAGCCTTGTATCAGGAGGGTCGAGGAGTCTTGGAGAAGCGCGCAGCTGGCTTGGGAGCCAGTACCCACAGGCCCTTGCTGCCTCAGGTCACAGGGGACACCCGCTCCTTCCCCGGGGCCATTGCAGGAGCTCTCGAAGTCCAAGGGACCTGCAGGCCTGCGAGCTGCTGCTCTGGCCGGTGCCTCTCTACGTCCTGGTTTCATGGTCACATCGGGCCCCCAGTCGTCTCCTGCCCTCTCCGGGCAGACCTGAGGAGCCATGGAAGGCCGACTGGGGGCCTGGGCAGAGACCCGGGGCTGCTGCTTCCTTGGGGAACTTGACAGAACCCACTGGCTGCTGTTTGTCCTCTGTGGTAGATCTGTAGAATGTTCCAGCCAGGGCCGCCAGCTAAACAAAGAAGGGGAGATAACCGAAGGAAACTAGGCTCCCATTCAAGTAATCTGAGTCGGTGGGTGCGTGGGGTGGGAACTGTCCTCCCATTAAGGTCTTTCTCTAAATAATTTACATGTGGTGAGGTCCTCCTCTGTTCCTGGCTGTCGGCTTCCCCTTCACGGACTGTCTGCGGGACATGCCCTGTACAGGGACCGTCTTCCTTCAGCCACGTAAACGTGGATGCGCATGGCAGGACCTGTTCCGTGGGGTGCTGGTGACTTCGGGTCTGGGCCATGAAGCGTCCCCCTGGGGATGTGTTCCTCTTCAGAACGCATGCACTGTGTCACCGAGCATCCCGCTGGGGCAGGCACTGTCTAGACATAGACGGGGGCCGGGTGGCTTTCTTTCATTGAGAGCAGTTCTGCAAGCAGGAGGAAACCATTCTTTTCGGTGTCCTGGGGTGGCGAGGTCAAGGCTCACGGCAGAGAGGAGGTGGGTGCGTGGCTCAGAAGCGAGTCTCTGCCTGCTGATCAGCTTTAGAAAGTGTGTTTGGACATTTCAGAAACGCAGCACACTGCTGAGAATATCCTCATGAGGGCCACCCCAAATGGGACAGTGGCGTGTCCTCCCTGGACTGGCCTGTGGTGTGTGGTCCTAGCACTGCTCTGTGTGTGGGGGGGGAGGCTGAGGGGCTGGACTCCAGTGTCCAGGGGCTGTGAACATGGCCTCTTCCCCGGAGTCTCCCTGTCCCCACTCACCGCTGCTCCCCCGGCTCCCAGGCCACAGCCAGGACGGCCTGAGGACAGGCCCGGCTGGGGTCTCTCCTGTCACATGGTGCTCTGATGATGTGTTGGCATTCCTTCCCCGCCCCCCCCCAACCAGAAAGGTGCCAGGCACAGTAGGCCCCATGTAGAGGAAGGATGGTCTGAAGTCGGGTGACGCAGGGCTCCTGAGGCTTGTAGTTCATGTGCGGCGCCCTGCTGGCCCCAAGGTCAGCTGCTTTAAGACCCCCAGTGTGCCCCGCCAGGCCTCTTGGAAATACCGCTATAGGTAGTTCGCAGGGTGGAGGGAAACATACCTGTAGCTGATTTTTTTTAGTGTTTTGCAAAAGGTACTTCCAAGAGAAATCAACAGATAGAGATCAGTCTGGGCCTCAAAAATGAGCTGCCGCGGGCAGGTTTGGGATTCCACACCCTGATGAGGTGGTGACCGCCTTGGGCCTCCATCCACCCTGCGGGACACAGCAGGGGGAGGCGTGAGTAATGAATGACGATTTTTCTTTTGTTTCTGGCTGTTGTTCGACAGACTGCCCAGCTGAAAGCAGCATTGCAAGCTAATCTTTTTTTTTTTTTTCCCTTCTCCCTGTCTTTTCTTTGTAGAAACTAGAAGGGTCTAAGTGCAAAGGCCAGCTTTTGATTTTTGGGGCAACCAACTGGGACTTGATTGGTCGAAAAGAAGTGCCTAAACAGCAAGGTATGAGACCCGTTTCCAAAACTGTGCGAAGCTGTTTGTCGAGTGCTTCCCTGTGTGCTAGGTGTCCCGTGTGGTTCCTGTGAGTCCTCGCCAGGTAGGTGCGCTCTGCATCAGCAGACTGTTCAGAGAGGCCAAGCAACTTGCTTAAGGTCACACAGCCTCTCCAGGGAGAGGGCAGGACTTGAACCCAGGTCTTGTGCCAGTGTCTCATTTCACTGTTCTGTGGTGGTGTTGTTTTAAGATTTTATTTATGTATTTTGAGAGAGAGAGCGCGCGGGCATGCAGGAGGGAGAGGGGGAGACTTCAAAGCAGACTCCATGCTGAGCACAGAGCTGGACACGGGTTTCAATCCCATGACTGTGAGGTCATGACGTGAGCGGAAACCAAGGATCTGACACTGAACCGACTGAGCCACCCAGGCGCCTCTCACAACACTGTGTTTTAAAAACCCAGTTCCATTTAGGATTAAACAGGAAAAGTATAAACCATCAAAAAGAACATGGACGCCGCCTTCCCATCCTCCTCCTCACGTCAGTTACTTTGATGATCTTGAAGAGGCTGGTCCCGTGGGATGTCAGAATGTCCAAGACGTTTGTCACATGTCACACGTCCAGCTTGTTAGACGTCATGGAAGAGTCCACGGTCCTTCGCACGCTGCCAGTTGCAGGAACTGCTCAGACAGAGCGGGTGGCAGTGTGTGCAGTGGAGAGAGCAGAACAGCCCCAAGAAGTAGCTTTTGGTGCCCAGTAGCATTTAGAAAACCGGTATCTCTCCTCATGAGGATATGGGCCAACCGAGAGAAGTGAAGCTGGCCCATTGCCACGTTTTATGGCTTCTTGATTTCATTTGGAAAGATTCCCAAAGTACTTTCCGACATTGCCCAGTGAGCAAATATTTGCACATGGACACTCCCTGGTGCCTCAAGCCGGGCAGAGAACATCATCGTATTCCATGGAGGCAGCAGGACTTCCAGAAGCACCAGGGGTCTGTCTGGAGACGACCGAGTCTGCGCTGGGGCTGGTGTCCGGGAAGCCCCTCCGGGGGTGTGACGGCTGCCGTCTCCCTGCCAGCCCCGGTGGGCGCTGCATTGGGTCTCTGAGCTGCTTTTCCAGTGAGTGGCCCACTCACGGTTACACACTCGGGCCCCAAGTGGGGAAGTAAATTGCAGAGGAAGGCAATCGGCAGAGTACGGGCCATCTCCTGTGGACAGAGGGTGGGGTGCGCTGAGGCCAGGCCAGGCTCCCCACACCCTAGGGAGGTCCAGAAGAAGGGAAACTGCCCTGTGGTTTAAAATCCACTCTCATGCCCTAGTTACAGGCGTTCTGGGTGCATTTCAAGAGTGCCTTTTTGTCTTCTCGCGTTCCAACCTTTGCTTCTCTGGTTGGTCTCTCTTCAAGTGAAGTTTTATGTAATTAACAAACATTCTTCTAAGTACTTTAAAGTATCTTTGGGTCTTCCTGACCTTGCCGGGAGACTCTAGGGAAAGGGGGGGTATTTATTGTCCCACTGGTGCAAGCCAAAGAGGAGGAGGAGTCCTCCCGCGCTGGCCCTTTCCAGTCTCCTCATACCCTGGCCAGGGAGTCGACCAGCCCCCCAGTGCCCACTGTGGCGAAGCCTCTGGTGTTGGCATGATGGCCACGTCGTTGACAGCGTGACACGGTGGCTTGTGCTCCGTCCCCAGACCGCCAGGCTGCCCGAGGAGCCGCCACTGCTGCTGGGCACTGGATTTGACTTGGATCACTTGAACGGGGGTCCTCGGAGGTGGGGACAAATCCTACCCCTCGGGCCCTCAGCATCTTGGGCATTGATCTTCCTGGAGGTGCCATAGGGAAGAGGCTTCGGCAAACCAGGGCATCCAGCCACCTGTGAGACGGGTCCACTCCAAGCTGGGTCCTCCGTGGTACAGCTGTTCCCTCCACCGTGTCCCTGTGTGCAGTGTGTTGTTCCCAGAGATGACACGTGTCAGTCCTGCCACTGTCCTTTTTCACCTTCGTGATAAACAGACTACCGCAGATCCTGCGAAGGCTGTCATGTTTGGTGTGCTCTTTCCCAGGAAATTGTCGGGTCGTCTTCCACCTTTGGGGAGAGCTCGGGCGGAGGGCCCCTTGCAGTGTGTCTGGGGTGCCAAGTGCACGCAGCGTTCCCTGGTCTGTAACTGAAGGAGGACGCGCCTGGCGCCCTCTGCTGGTGGGGCGCGGGCAGGGCAGGCCTCAAAGAGTCTCACTGATGCTTTTCCCGTGGAGTCCGATTAATCATCCTCTTCATCAGCTCTGACATCCAGATTAATGTGACACGGTTGTTGTGGCAGCCACTAGCATTTCATAATGGTCACTACAGGCCTACACATGTGGCTCGTGTCTCTGTCCTCAAGAGCCCCAGTTGAAAATACTACACAAAACACTGGCCATGCCCTGTCTGTGGATGGGGCGGAGGGCAAGTTTTGAAGGAGGCAGCTTTGTTTTTCCTGCCCACAAACCCTCCATTGTTGAGTGCTTCTTTGGGGGCCGGGCTTTAGTGAGGCCCTGGGCTTGGTAGGGCCTGGAAGGTCGTGAGTTCAGTAGGCTTGAGTGCTGGGATCGGCCTCATGGTGAGCAGGGAGCCGTGAGCTGGAAGAGGAGGATGGGGGCGTGGAAGGCTTCCCAAAGGAGGGGGTGTTTGTCACGTTCGAAGAACAAGCAGGGACAGGGAAGGGCACTCTGGGGGGGTGGGGTACTGCACGACGAAGTATGGGGCCATGACTTGGCCACTGCAGTGGGACCCCTGGCAAAGGAGGAAACTGTGTGGCAGGGGAGGGGTGTCAGCTAGGCCCCCCGCACAGGACCTGGTAGATGTGCCAGGCAGGGCAGGTGATTCTGAGGAGGATGGGGACCTTCAGACTCCACTTGGAAAGGAGCCTCTGGCTGTAAGGGCAAGGCCAAGGTGGGGGAAGGGCAGGCCAGGGAAGGTGAGAAAAGGGGTGTGGGGAAGGAGATACTGAGCCCACCGCCAGCTTTCCTGGGTTGGGCCCCTAGCAGGAGGGAGGGGCCGCCTTTTCCACTGCTTGCACGTGGGTGTGCTCAGCAGCCTATGCCCAAGGGTCTGCAGTCCCTGCTGGTTGGGGATAGAGCGGGGGTGGGGGTGGGGTGGCGCGGGTGGTAAAGGCAGTCATTCTGTTGCAGTTGCAGACTTTCTCCTTGGGCAGCCCAACACCCCCCCCCACCCCCCCACCCCCGCCGAGGCCAGGCTATTGCAGCACCCGGGGGGGGGTCCTGTGTGGTAGGAGAGCGGACACTTTGTGGCTAGTACCCTTTCTTGGGGTGCTTTCCGCCCCCTGGTCACTGTGGGTGTTTGATTTGCATTCTTCCCTTTCAGCTGCCTACCGCAATCTCGGTCAGAATTTGTGGGGGCCCCATAGATACGGCTGCCTGTCGGGGGTCCGGGTGCGGACCGTGGTCTCGGGTTCGTGCGCTGCCCACAGCCTCCTCATCACCACGGAAGGGAAGCTGTGGAGCTGGGGTAAGTCTGGGGTCGGGTGGGGTGGGCTTCCTCATGGGGCTGACTTCCTTCTCTGTCTGCCTGGAAGGGCAGCTTTTTTGCAGTGGTATTTCTTCTCCCTAATTTCCAGCTGGTCTTGCCCGTTCCCTGAAAGTGTGCCCCTTCCTGCACCCTTCAGCCACCGTTTGCTTATACATAGCTACTGAACTTTTTGAATCCTTTTTTTTTTTTTTTTTAAAGATTTTATTTATTTATTTGACAGAGAGAGATCACAAGTAGGCAGCGAGGCAGGCAGAGAGAGAGAGAGAGAGAGGAGGAAGCAGGCTCCCTGCTGAGCAGAGAGCCCGATGCGGGACTCGATCCCAGGACCCTGAGATCATGACCTGAGCCGAAGGCAGCGGCTTAACCCACTGAGCCACCCAGGCGCCCCTTTTTGAATCTTTTTTTAGGGGGGGAAGATTTTATTTATTAGCACACAAGTGGGGGAGGGGGAGAACCTGGCTGGCTTCCCATTGAGCAGGGACCACCCCCCCCCCCACCTCACCCCCCAAAGCGGGACTCGATCCCAGGATCCCGGGATCATGACCTGAGCTGAAGGCAAACATTCAACTAACAGAGCCACCCAGGCGCCCCAAGTCCTCTCTCTCTCTTGATCCTCCTTTTTCCTGAATGTTCTGACGGAATCTGGATCTTTGTGATCCCGAGGCACCTAGAACTGAATTCCTATTTTAGACACGCTGTCCCCAGGGCAGACAGGCCCCCCTTCTTGCTTCGTGGCACAGTGTTGACGTAAGACCTCTGTTCTTGCCACTTTAAATGCCACCGGCCACGTCATGGCCGCCGTGTCACTGCAGTCCTGTCCCTCTGATTCTGGGGATCTCGCCCGTCTGCAGGTTTGGTTGCTTGGTTCCTGTTTCTTTTTAGATTTCTCGTCAATTGAGTTTACTTTTTTCTGAGTGGAGTTGGTCTCCTGCTGTTGGACCCCCTGGCCCAGGTCCCTGGGAGGCGGTGTCCTTGCCCTTGGTCACCTCCTGCTCCAGCATCCCCTCCACGGGGCGCCCATGCACTGCTGCCCGTTTTTTTCCTTCCACATTGTTGATGCAGGTCCTGCGTAAGGCTCCGTTTAGCCGTACGCCCTTTGGTAGCCCCTGGTCTCTTCCTGCAGCTGGCTAGGTTGGCACTTGTCCCCGCCCTTTGTTTCTGGTCCTTTGGCTAGTTTTTAGTCCATATGACTGCTTTTTTATTTCCGTCTGTTTGAACTGTTTTTTGCAATTTCATGAGCTGCTGTACCAAAGTCCAAATATATTAACATCTGTTGTCTTCGCTGCACTCTGCTAATTTTGTAATGCTGTTGGAAAAAAAAAAAAAAAAAAAACTAACAAGTGTGTCTGGCCCAAATTTAAACTTTATAGTCTCTTGATGACATGCTGACATTGCCACGGTTTTCATTCTCCCCGACTGGCGCGGAGGTGTGTCCTTCCCCCAAAGCACACCCGTCCTGCCTAGTGTTCCAGCGCTGAACACAGCAGTCTGTCAGAGCTCCGAACTTGAAACACCTTCTTTCTGATCTCGTTACTGAATTGCACTTACGTGGTGCTTCTAAAAATGGGCCTTGTGCTGGCCCTGTGGGCAAGGAGTGGTGCAGGGGTTGTGCACTTGGCCCAGTGCCTGAGCAAAGACCTGTGCCCCATGAGCAGATCTGGGGGTGCGGCAGGGAGAGGACACGTCCTGGTGCCATGGTTAGCTGCTTGAAACAGCCCGGGCTGGTGTTCGGAAGCTTCAGTGCTACAACATGTCACTCTCAAGGGGTCCACACGTGTCAGCCACTCAGGCCTCTTGAGGGCCCAAGAAACCATGCCTTTGCCGGTGAATTTGGACAGCTCCCGGTAGAAGCTGATGTCTGCCTCTGCAGCCATCAGGATGCTTGGTCCTTGTCCTTGTGGCTCTGCCCTCCGTGTTTCTCATGGTGGAAGGTTAGAAGGCCATTGTCAGGGAGGGGTGGGAACTGCTTCCTCCCCCTGCCCCCAGATGCCCTGACTTTTTGGCCCTGTGAAAGCTCCCAGGTAGGTTTGCTTCCTGCTGTGTGGTGTTTCTCTTGGCTGGGGGGACCTGTGTGGGGCCCTTTGAGCTCTTTGGTTTGAGGACTGTGGTAGCTGGTGTTGAAAACCAGGGGGTGAAGGGGCTCCTCCCTGCTTACCCTGTCTGCTGTGGGGCCCAAGGATCTTGCCAGAAGGTCTGTGTCTCGAGGCACACGGCCTGTGCAGGTCCTGTGGAGGGCTGTCCACAGGTGGTGGGCTTGGCTGTGCTCTGTGGGTGTTGTTTCCAGGGCAGGTAAAAGGAAAGAAATGACAAGGAGGAATGAACCATGTGGTCGATGGAAGACACCCAGGGCACTGAGGTGACTGACCTGTGTGGGGCAGGTGTCGAAAATGGTTCCTCTCTTAAAAGTCCATCTCAGGAAGGGAGCAAGGGAATTGTTGTCTGGCAGGGGGAGTGAGACCTGGGAGTTCCCCGTGCTCCCCAGCTCGTGCAGGACGCCCAGGCCTTGGGGGTCTCTCCCTTGGGGGTAGAGCCACGGACGTGTTCCCGGCTGGATTCCAGCTGCTGTCCCAGAAAAGCAGGTCAGAGCAAGTGAAGAAGGTGGCGGTGGCCTGTGGAACCGTCTCGGGACGATACTGTGTACTTTGCCCTGTTCACCCGGCGCCTCTCGAGGTGCTTGGGAGGTTGGCTGTGGACAGGGAGTGGGGTGCTCTCTGCTGCCTCCTCGGCTGTTGTTTGTGGAGGGCGCCTTCAGGGGGACCCAGGTGTGTCTGCCTTTCCCAGAACACTACTCTCCGGCCCGGCCACACTCTCTGCTTCCTACTGTATCTTGCTCTTGATCTGCAGGTCGCAACGAGAAGGGGCAGCTGGGACACGGTGACACCAAGAGGGTAGAAGCCCCCAAACTCATTGAGGGTCTGAGCCATGAAGTGATTGTGTCTGCGGCATGTGGACGGAACCACACCTTGGCATTGACGGGTGAGGAACGGCTGGTTTCTTCGGCATCCGGGCAGGCGGCCACACAGTCCACCCTGGGCACGGGGGTGAAGTCACCTCTAGCTGTCGGCCAGGATGGGAACGGGGCCTGGAGAGCCCCGGAGGGTGCTTCTCGGAGCCGCTGATGGCCTCTCCCACCTGTGGGCATCAGATGGCGGGCCCAGAGGCCAGGGCCTCGAGGGCCTTCTGCTCCGAGCTGCCCGCCCCACATCCGCCGCCTGGTCTCCCTCGCACTCTGCCAGAGGAGCTGTCTGTGATGGTTTCGGAGCCTTGGATCCCAAATCGGGTTTAGAACCCTCAATGTTCTTTTCCCTTTTGTGATACTGTTCTTTCCTTCCAGAGACGGGCTCCGTGCTTGCGTTTGGAGAGAACAAGATGGGCCAGCTCGGCCTCGGCAACCAGACAGACGCTGTCCCGAGCCCCGCACAGGTGCTGCGCCCTCTCCTGGCGCCCGGCCTCTGTTTCTCTTTGCTTTTGTGCTTGACTGTCCAAGCTGAGGACAAGCACTGCTCCCTGTAGTTCAGTCAACGCCTTGCAGAGATGGTCTAGATTCTCGGAGTGGAATTCGCATGTTGTAGTCTTTAAAGCGCACCTTTTAGGTGCCTGTGGTCGGAAAGCCTCCTGAAAACTGTTCTCTCTCCTTGAACGAATTAGCTCCAGAGGCCTTGTTTTAAGCCTTTTCTGTTCCAGAGAAAGTGAGAATAGTTGGATGCATGCGATTTGTCTTTCTCTGTAAATACTGAGTTCTGACCTTATGTGCGGCTACCCGCCGGGGGCTTACAGCACCCAGCCGGAAGTTGGGCGGTCTTTTGTTCCTGAGGAGCATGTGCTCCCGTCAGAGAGGTGGGGATCCCACCTAACAGCGACTGCTGATGTCCGGCAAGATCACGTGCTAGTGAGTGATGAGTGGCTGGAGGGGGACGGCGGGGGGTCCCATTGCCTGGTCTGAGAATGAGACCGTGGGCAAGGCTACCTGTGGTTTGAAGGATTTTGGAAATGTCCCTGCTGTATCTGTCATTTGCACTGAGGAGGAAGTGACGGTTTCTAGAGGAAGGTGGGAACCACGGGCTGGGCCCAGGGCTCAGGGCTTGTTGGGTGTGATAAGAGCACGGCTTCCACGTCCTGTCTGACTCGTGTCCCCAGAGCCCATGCCGAGTTCCTCGGGGCCTTGGCTGGCTTACTTCCTAGCTTTGAACGGTTTTATCTCTTGTCCACACCTTCTGTAAGGGCTAGTTGGGCTAGTGTTTCTAGAGGGCAAGGAGCATGGGAGAAAGCTGCCCTCTTCCAGGTTGAGGCTGAACTGCTTGCTAGTGACTAGGTAAGTTTTGTGGGTTATGTGTGGGCTAGTCTCTGCCCCCCTCCTGCCCCCCTCGACCTTGGGCTGCTTGGCCGAGGTCCATGCTGCCTGGGCGCAGCGTCGGGCATTTTGGGGAACGCAGGGCTGGGCCCACCATGTGCCCTACCTTGGGATTCGACTCTGCCGGGAAGGTGGGCGTCCCAAGAGTGTTTCTTCATGGACACTCTGGGTTTTAGCCTTCAGAATTCCTGGGTCCTTTCAGTTTCCTTGGCAATCTAATTGTTTCACACTGACCTGCAGAGAGGGGGAGGCTTTTTTTCTGTCTTTTAAAACAAAGTCTGAGAGTCTACTGTCTTGTCTTTTCAGATCATGTACAACGGTCAGCCAATTACCAAAATGGCCTGTGGGGCAGAATTCAGTATGATAATGGACTGCAAAGGGAACCTCTATTCCTTTGGGTGCCCTGAATATGGTCAGCTGGGTATGGAAACGTTTTTTAAAAGCTCTGTAATCTAACTGCCTATCTGGAACCAGAAGTCAGTGTGGGTCTGCACACGCATGTTGGAAATGTGGGTAATTGATCGCAGATAATAGCTTTGATCCGTTAAGTGGGTCTCCCGTTTACTGGGACGGCCCGTCCTAAGACACAGGGTGGTGGAGCATCCACAACGGGTTGGCCTTAATGAGCAAGTCAGGCCGGGATTCTGACAAAGGATTCTTTTTTCTGGGAGGGGGAATTCATTTATATGTAAAAGGATCTCAGAGTTTTTAAGAAAGAAAAATCAAACCACTGTCATTGGTTTCATGTTTGAGTTCGCCTTTATTGGAAGCGAGAATGTTACACGAGGTGAAGGTTGTCCTGCAGACCTGGGGCTGGGCGACTACCCCCCACCCACCGGAGTCCGTCCCCTTCCCTGTTTCTGTCCCTGAACGGAGCGTACGCCTTCAGAAAAACATTCATGTCTGTCTGATTGGGTAGATAGGGAAAGCTCAGAAAGCAGTTCCTAGTAAGTGGAAAACGTCTCTCGATCCTGATTTTACAAGGTCTCCATTTTCTTTCCCATCTGACACCAAAGTGTGTTTTTTTTGTTGTTTTTTTTTCCCCCCCTTCTGGCGTCTTCCCACAGCCCAGCCCCTGGCGAGTAGGAGGTGAGGAGTGGGCGCCCTCTGCTGGCGCCTCAGCTGCATGCCACTCCGGATCCCCACGGCCCCCGTATCTGGGTTGCTGGGTCCCCACGTCATTAAGAGCAGGCAGATGGAAGACGGTATAAATAGAACAAGGAGCATCGCGCTGGCCTTAGACTTCAGGGAACAGTGACTTTGTGAAACTAAATATACCTCGAGTCAGAAGTGAATAAGAACGAACAGCCCCTTACGCACATGCAGTGTTGGTTGCCAGGGAGCTGCCAGAGACTGTTGGAGAAACCGTTTCCATGGCCACAGGCCCTGGTGCCATCCCCAAGCCCGGGCAGAACACCGGAAGTGTGTTTCCGATCTCCTTCTGGAAGTGTGTGTGGCTCCCCTGTGGCCTCTGGCTGCCCCGGATTTGCAGACCGGCAGGTGGATTTTCCTAGGGGGAGAACTCCGTGACCTTGGCAGTGATGACCGTGACCTTGGCAGTGATGACCGTGGCTGGTTCTGGAGCAGAGACCGTGTGCCACGCACTCCCAAGTGCTGAATCCAGACTTTGGGGTGCCCGGTCTGTGCTTTCTTAACGATAGTTTGAGATACAGGCTTTACGGGTGTCTGTGGAATCAGCCCTACTTGTCAGCTTTCTCTGAAACCCACTTTGAATCTCTTTGTCCAAATCCAGAAAGGTTCCTTTCCTTTTAGAATTAGAACATACAAATGTAACCTTGGAGAAGTGTGTCCCCAGCACACGTGCCTGTCTCCCCCCTCCCCCCACCATGACGCATTTTACTGGGTCAGGCAAGGCAGAGATGGGCGTGTGCCATTAACTGTATTTTAACTGCCGTAATGGTATATTTAGGTTATTAGGAAGTCCTAAAAGCTCAAGTCTAGGGATTGTGTGTTGAACTTTCTCTGTTCGTTCTTGGAGCATGCAGGGGCTGAGTGAGACCACACTTGGTGGGCCATTCCTTTGAATCTGTGGTCTTTGGCTTCTGTGATCACGGCTCGTTAGTAGACATGTGGTCGGTGTTACAGACTGATGCAAACACTAGAGGCGCGTTTGATGATGTCTTACAAAGCAACATCCTTTTTGGGGGAGAGTAACCTTGGGTGTTTGCTGTTCTGTCCTGTTCATTTCTTAAAAGTAATTGGCTTCATTGCCCACATTCGATTTCATGGTACTGACTGGGTTGTGCCCCAGGTGGGAAGGCATCATGTTGGTTGACAGAAATGTCCCGTGAGGCCCTGATGGGCCAGGCTGGGGCCCGTGCTGTCGGTCGCCGCTGACTGCTGGCTCTGTCGCCCCAGGACACAACTCGGACGGCAAGTTCATCGCCAGGGCGCAGCGGATAGAGTACGACTGCGAGCTGGTGCCCCGGCGAGTGGCCATCTTCATCGAGAAGACGAAAGACGGGCAGATTTTGCCAGTCCCCAATGTGGTCGTACGGGATGTGGCCTGCGGCGCTAACCACACGGTAAGGCTTGAGGGTTTCTGGCTTTTCCTCTGCTTCCCGACTGTCACCTCTGCGGAGAAGGTGGTGTGTATGGTATGTTCCAGTGTCCCAACACTCCGCTGTAGCCGGGAACTGATCCCAGAGGCCCTCGACGGCCTGTCCTCTTCCCACAGCTTTGTGCCGCGTGCTTGACCACAGGGTGTAGTACTTCTGTTCATAGTTTTTGTAACAGTTTCTGGAGACGCAGCTGAAGGACAGACGTTTGGGTCAGAATCTTAACTGCAAGTGTCTCTCTGGGATGGCTTTTGTCTACCAGAGTACCACAGGACCTCTTCTGGGTCTGTAGTCGGTCCCCCAGGTGGAGGGTGTTGAATGGTTTTTAGCTGTGAGGGCTGTTCCCTTAAAGGTCACTTTGGATAGATGGCCGTACTGTTTTCTGTCTGCGTACTGCCTAGTTTTGTTTTGTTTTTATAAGATTTTATTTATTTGACAGAGACAGTGAGAGAGAGAACATAGGCAGGCGGAGTAGATGAGGGAGAAGCAGGCTTCCCGCTGAGCAGGGAGCCCGGTGCGGGGCTCGATCTCAGAATCCTGGGATCATGACCCGAGCCGAAGGCAGATGCTCAATGACTGAGCCACCCAGGCGCCCCTGATTTTGTTTTTATAAGATTTTATTTTGAAGTTGTCTCCACAGCCAACCTGGGGCTTGAACTCGCCACCCTGAGATCAAGAGTCGCACGCTCCACAGACTGACCCAGCTGGGCGCCCCCGTATTTGTGTCTGTTTATCTTTGTTGCCTTTTTACAGTTATTCTGCCCGAGCATGCCTGTGAGTCAAAGTTGGCTTTCTTCTCTTCAAAGAGCACTGGGCTGGGAGTCCAGAGACCACGCTTGTCTGCTGGTGTGCAGCTGACTGGCGTGTAACCTCAGGCATGGCTTCATCCCTAGAATCCTCCCTGTGTAGTCCTCAGTGATGTGGACTAGGAGATGTCGGTCCTCTGGAGTCTGAACTCTGTGGTTCTCTTCCGTCCAGTGTGGTCTGGGGAAGCAAAGGTCGGTCTTGTATGGGCCTCCTCATGTCACGTGGTTGTACTAGGTTATACGTTCACACCGTTCAAATGTTGGACAGTGAAGAGGCTGCGATGGACGATTTTTGTTTTGTTCTATTTAAATAGGGCTCCACACCCAGCGTGGGGCTTGAACTTAAGAGTCCTGAGATCTAGAGTCTGATGCTTACCTGAGCCACGCGGGTGCCCTGAAGATCAGTTTGAAATTGTTTTTGGTCCTTGTGACCACATGGAGGTCCCCCGTGCACGGAGAAGACCCCCGCAGGCCTTCCGTCCGTTCCTCCTGCGGCACCGTCTGCGCTGTGATGGGGAGACCAGAGCACTGACCTGCCCGCTGGGGACTCAGGCTCTTGCTTCTGATGCGGAACCAGGGGACACTTGTGACTTGAGGGAGTACTCGAGGACAGAAAGTAGGGCCTGCAGCGGAGGGAAAGAAGAAGTGCCCTTGCATCCCCTGCCTTGGGGGGAGGCTCAGCTTAGCTGCAGCATTTCTGCCTTTTACATTGTGCTCTGCTGTCCTCTGCAGCAACGCAATGGCGCCTCCTGTCCCCTCCTGTGGGGTTCCGTCCCACACTTTGTGTTCTCTCTGCCTGCAGCTGGTCCTGGACTCTCAGAAGCGTGTCTTCTCCTGGGGCTTTGGTGGCTACGGCCGCCTGGGCCACGCCGAGCAGAAGGATGAGATGGTCCCTCGCCTCGTGAAGCTGTTCGACTTCCCCGGGCGCGGGGCGTCCCAGATCTACGCTGGCTACACCTGCTCCTTTGCCGTCAGTGAAGTGGGTTAGTGCTTCCCCATCGGAGCCTCAGGCGGGGGGCGGGGGTGGTGAGCCTCCCCGGCAGATGAGTACTCCGTGGGTGGGGAGCCACGGAGTCCTTCCGTGTTCCCAGACCGAAACCCCGGCGTTCTTTCGGACAGAATGTTCCTCTGCTGTCCCCAGCGTGCGGCATCTTGCCTTTCTTGTTGAGGAGAATTCGGATCTTGGCACATGTGGTCACAGTGGGAATGTGTCTGTCTTTCCCCCAGGTGGGCTGTTCTTCTGGGGGGCCACCAACACGTCCCGCGAATCCACCATGTACCCAAAGGCCGTGCAGGACCTCTGTGGCTGGCGAATCCGGAGCCTGGCTTGTGGGTATGTGGCCAAGGCTGCTGGGGAGCGGGACATCTGTCCCCTTCCTGGGCCTGGTGGACACCCCAGAGAGGGCGCCTCTTCCCTTGAGAGGCTCTTCTGTGTCGTCCCCCCCGGCCCCCCCTGCCCCCACTCCCTCCTTCAGGGCATCAGACACAGTAGGATTCAGGAGGGGAGGTACTGTTCGGGGCAAGAGAGGTTGGTAGGGGGGCACCTGGGTGGCTCAGTGGGTTAAGCCATTGCCTTCGGCTCAGGTCATGATCTCAGGGTCCTGGGATCGAGTCCCGCATCGGGCTTTCTGCTCAGCAGGGAAGCCTGCTTCCCTCTCTCTCTCTGCCTGCCTCTCTGCCTACTTGTGATCTCTCTGTCAAATAAATACATAAAATCTTAAAAAAAAAAAAAAAAGGGGGTTGGTAGGTCCTGGGACAGGTGGTGTCTTGTCTTCCCGCCTTTGCAGAAAGAAGGGCGTCTTGACAGTTTCCGTTCTCCAGAGGCTTGGTGGGCTCTGCTCATCTAGCAGGTTAAAATGATTTTAGCTCCACATAATGTAGGATTTTAGTGACTCTTATTCGCTGGGAAGGAGAGATTGTCCTGAAGCCAGTGCTTTTCAGTTAATTCTAAAGATACCTGTTGAGCTTTCTAGCACATCTTGGTGAGGAGTTTGTTAATGTTAATCAGCTGCCAGGTTGGGGGGGGGCGTGGAGCAGGACGGTGTCGCTGGGGGAGGGAGCTGTGGCTTTAAACTCCCAAACACCCAGCGCCGAACATGTTATTTTTGGTTGCATTCCACCCTCTGTCATGAGCGCTCCGTCCGGACTTAATGACCTCTTTTCTTGGTGGGACGGTCTGGGGGTCAGGGGCCTGCACGGGATACCGGTGAGGGGTTCAGAGAAGCCTGTTGGCCGGGCACATGTTGTGGCAAGTGCGAGCCGCGCAGGGTTCAGAATGGGATGGACTTGATCTTGGTGCTGCATGTCCCAGCCTGCGGAAGATGTCGGCGGGGTCCGGGTTGTGGCTGCGCTGGTGACACCCCCCCCACCCCCCATTTGTAGGAAGAGCAGCATCATCGTGGCCGCGGACGAGAGCACCATCAGCTGGGGCCCATCGCCCACCTTTGGGGAGCTGGTAAGCGGGAGGCCGGTGTGGCCAGGGTGGGACCCAGTCCGGGCTCTCTGGGGCCGCCTCCGGAAAACGGGCAGGAGGCAAATGGGTGTCTGCGGGAGGCGAGACGCTCCCTCGTCTTCGGGTCTCGTTGGCTTTCGGGGGTCTGAGTCTGTGCATTCACGGGGACAGGGAGGTTGACGATCTCTGTTCCCGTGGTCTTGTCAGCACCGCTGAGGTGTGCGGGGGCGCGGAAGGGGGCGCTTTCCTAGCTCCCCTCCGGGAGGGGTCATGTCCGTCAGGGTGGTGGGCACCGAGTAGTAGCGTCTGCTGCTGCCCAGAGCGGAGCGCCACGGGGCCAGCCTTTTGGGTCACCTGGGGACACGGTGCCCTCACCCTTCTAAGTAAGTGATAGTGTGCATTGCCTGCCTTTCCTCTGCGTTGCCTGACTGATGAGAGCCCATGGCCCTCGATTTCTCACCCATACTTGGCCTTCCCCAACCAACTGTCTGATTCTTCAGTTCTGGTGCCTGATGAGTCTTTTTAACTTTCAATTTCTTGGTCGGGAACAGCTTGGCTGTGGAGCCCGCTGGCGCTCTGCCCGTTCTAGCTGCGATGATCCTCAGCCCCTTTGTTATTTCCTGTGGGGAAGGCGGTCTGTTTCCCTTCCCGCCTCGCTTGTGGGTGGGAGCTGAGGGGTGATGGAGAGGAGGGAAGGGAGGGCGTCTTGGTCCCTTGAGCCATCTCCGGGACTTGGTGGCCTTGTCCTCGGTGTTCTGTGCCGACTTTGGGGGTCCACGGGGGGCCCCCGGGCAGCAGACATTCCAGCCCCCGGAGGTGGCCCTGGCTGCAGCCTTGAAATCAGGAGACAGAACCTGGCCCGGTTTTTATGGCTCCTTCTCAGAGAGAGGAAGGTGTTTCTAGGGCCTGTCAGAGAGAGATTCCGAGGACCAATTTAGAAACCAGAGGGGAGGGAGAGGGACTTCGGGGCAGCGTCCCAGGGGCGAGGAGGAGACGGCAGGGCGTCTGGGAGGAAGCACACCCTGCACGGAAAGGGGTGAGGAAGCATCTGGTGGCAGATGGAGCTGGGAGGGGTGGGGTCTGCGGGCTGGAGAAGCCCCCATCCCCGCCCTGTCTGTGCCACGCTCTGGGAGCGGTCTTCGAGCCGAGCCTGCTGCCTCTGGTGTCCTGGAGTCTGGGGGTTGGGGCCTGGAGGGGGCCTCTTCGGAGTCTGGCCTGCCAGTGAGTGTGGGAACCGCCAGTGTTCTTCGTGATGATGGTGTCTCCCCAGTCCCCCCGCCAGAAGGTGCCTGGACCACACAGATCCCCACAGGTGACAGCTCAGCATCAGGCCCTTTCTTGGGTTGAGAATCAGTCCCCGTTGGCAGCACTTGTGTGGGCCGATGTCGTTCACCAGGCCAGCCGTCGTGTCCGGCACGGCGGGCCTCTGTCACCAGGCCAGCCGTCGTTGGCTCAGGCCCCCGGACAGCGGGGTCGCCACACGTTGCCGTGGTTCCCTTCCCTGGACCGTACTGCAGGACCCCCGTTCTGCATCTCTGTTTGCTTTGCCAGGGCTACGGGGACCACAAGCCCAAGTCCTCCACCGCGGCTCAGGAGGTGAAGACGCTGGACGGCATTTTCACCGAGCAGGTGAGCGGGGGCCTCCAGACCGGCGAGAAGCGGAGGGCGCCGGCAGCCGGGCGAAGCAAGGCCATGCCACACGAGGCCTCACTTGGGCTGCTCCTGGGCTTGTGCGCCTGTTCGAGGCTGGTCTTGTCTCCCTGAGCAGCTTCTTGGCTGCATCGTGCTAGAGGATTTGGTGGGTAACGGGCATCCATAGGATGCGGCACAGGGACAGGCCGGCCAGGCTCAGTAGGCGTTCTTACCCCAGTCACACCAGCCACAGTCCAGCCACGGTGGATTTGTTCTGGGGACAAGGGTACCGCTCACATCTGCTTTGTATCTTCAGCTGAGACTATACACTTATTTGGCCATGGGGCCTGTGGTGGCAAGGGGTGGGTTCCTTTTTTGTCCACCAGGCTGCCCTGCCCGCCCTTGTCTGTCAACCCACAGGCAGGGCGTGTGACCCCCACACAGGGTGGGATTGTGGTCCAGGGAGGCAGAGGGAACAGGGGGCAGCACCTGGGTGTGTGCTGACGGCATCAAAGCCCTTCTTGCTGGCAGCCTGGAACGGGGCATTGGTAACGGGTCAGCCCATGTGGACGCTGGTGACGTGGAGCCAGGGGCATGGAGGTGGTCCTGGCCCAGGCTGCCAGGCCAGCTGAGCAGTGGCCCGTTGTCTGCTCTGCTCTCCACGACGAGCCCGTGCATATCCAACCCCGATTTGTTCCCCCAGGTGGCCATGGGCTACGCACACTCCCTGGTGATCGCTCGAGATGAAAGCGAGACTGAGAAAGAGAAGATCAAAAAACTGCCAGAGTACAACCCCCGGACCCTCTGATTCTCCCGGAGCCCCCGCAGCCCCACACCTCCCGCGGCAGCTGTCAGTTCCACGTGCACTGGGACCGGACGTCGAACGAGGAATTTAAAGAAAGCAAGAGTTGACCGAAGGTGCATTTTTGTTAGACTCCCTGAGGTTCCGTTTTATAAGTGATTTCAACGTCAACTACCTTTTCTGTATGCTTTCCAAAGTGTTTTTTTTTCTTTTAATGTTTAATTAAAATATTTGCTCACAGTTGACTTACCATTCCTACAAAAGAGGCAGAAACTCTGAGCAACCTAGGTTTTTTATTTTTTCTTTTTCTCCAAGTGGTTTTTCTTTTTCTTCCTGCTCCTAAACACACTTCTCAGAACACCCCTTTCCAGTCGTAACTAGCATGTGATCCGAGCGGGTGCTTCCTGGGAGAGGAGTCCCCGTTGGCGCAGAAAGAAAGGTCCCTTCCGCGAGCCAGCAGCGGCTGGACAGAGACAGTGCTGGTGGTGGATCTCCATCCAAAAATCACGCCCGCCTGCTTCGGAAGCATCTGGGTCACTTTCTTTCCCGCTTTTTCCTGTAGACCAGCCGAGGCTGGCCTTCTGTTTCTCTCCTTGGCTGCTTGTAAGCCCCGGCGCCTTTTGGCTGCAACATTACTAGAATCTGCCATTTCCCCCCTGGTGGGGGCTCTGGGGTCTGTGTTTAGCCATTTTTTATCTACTTTAGCTGTAAAAGAAGTCCAAATGAAAATCAGGTGATTGTGGACCCAGTGGGGACTTGGGGGGTGGGCAGACGAAGGGACAGCATGTCTAGTTCACGGGCGGCTCTGAGGTTTCTCAGGACGAGCTGGAGCCGTCTGGCCAGCACTCGCCATTAGAGATTGATCAGCCAGCAGTTTAAAAAAAAAAAAAAGTGCATTCTGGAGTCCTTGCAAGGAAGGATCAGCTCTTTCGTACCAGCCTTGATCACCTCTGTGCTTCTGTGTCTCTCCTCCGCCGGATTCTGCTGGAACGGGCCCAGTCTCTGAGACGCGGGGTCCTGTTCTGCTACCCCAGCTCTCTGGTCGCCTTGCTTGGCTGTGGTACCAAATAGTTGGGATTCCTGAAAAGTCCCCCTTCCCCGCGTGTCAGCGCCGATCTGTGACTGCCACCCCGCTTCCCGCCACGCGCCCTCTGCCCGAGCTCGTCACCGGCGGTGCGCTGCTCTGCGTGAGTTACGAGGTGCCTTTCCCGGACCCCTCCGCTCACTTGGACCCAGGAGAGGCGACAGCTCTGGCTGGGGCTCTTGGTTTCGAGAGGGTCTGGACGGGTTTGGGTGCTTTAAAATAGATTTTTTAGTTCCGTGGTGCTTCTGGGGGAGAGGGGTTAGGACTTGGTGGGACACATGGGTGGACGGGAGAGTTGAATGTGGGTCTTTTCATTCTTTGCTTTGCTGTTGTTACCACTTGTCATTGTCTCGATGTTAAAATGCCAAAAATGATCGAGTCGTCGTTGCTTTCTTGCCTGCCCGTCCCCCGTGGCGCCTCACGGCGTCTGCCTTTCCAGGGCGTGTGACAGGACAGGATCTGCCCCGCCAGTCCCAAGGCCTTGCGCGAGGAGAGCGGGCCTGCGTCTTCCTAAGGTTTAGTCTGACTTCATGCTCATCTTTGCTGTCCTGTGTCAGTCCATAGTCCAGGGGAGAAGCTTCTGCTAAACTAACCTAATTTGTCCAAATCACCCTTAGAGCCACCATCTCGGGCTCTCACTTATGCGCGGGGCACCCACCCTTTTTCCTGGACACGAGTCTCTTTCCTGGAACGGGGCTTCGGCACATGTGCCCCTTGGACCCACACAGCAGCCCCAAGGTCCCCTCTGCGGGAGCTGCCCTGGGACAGGCAGGGCTCTGATCTTCCGGGGAACCAGTCTGAAACCTGCCACCAGCCTATTTGAGGGCTCCTTGCCAGGGACCAGAGCAGCATAGGCTCGGAACTTCCAGGTGAAGACGGCCCTGTTTGCCACAATCACTCCTTTTGGCTTAGAATTTTAAGATGAACTTCCTAAGGGGGGGAAATCCTTCTTGACAAGGAATTAGGGGGTTGTCCTGCACTCCAAGAGAAAGAGTGGCCTTGCGCCGACCCCCCTGGGCCTCTGACCCGCCTTCCAGCTCTGGAGAGCATCTCTGGAAGAGGGGGTTCAGGGCTAAGGGGAGAGAACACCTGAAGAGGTTGTGATTTGGTCGAAGGTGCCTGGTTTAGTGCTGTATTTGTCTTATTTTTTTTTTTATATATATATTTCTTGGAGTAAACATTTTAAATAAACGACATCATTGTTTACTCTGTTTTGGCTTTTGTGCTTCTTTTTCAGTAGAACCAGCATAAGACCTTAAGAACACAGGGCAACTGGGTTTCCCTCTGCTCCCCGCAGGGGCCCCTGCCTGCTGTCCACGCCGAGGCTCCCCTGAGAAAGGCTTTCGGGGGAGCTCGGTTCAGTTTCTAGGCTTAAACCTGGGGTTGAAGGTGAGTGGAGCTCCCAGCTCTCCCTGGAAACCTGTGACCCTCAGGGAGGTGTCCCCCTTCACTGGCCCAACTAAAAAGGGGGGTTGGGGTTTGCCCACTGGGGCTCTGAGGGCACACGTTCAGGCACGGAAAAGTACGGGAACAGTGGTAGGTCTCGTGTGCCCAGAAAGGTCTGTCCTCATTACCCACCACTTCCAAGGGGATCCCGGAGCCCTCCTGTCACTTAAGCACTGGTCACAAAGGTGTTCCAGGTCAGGGCCACCCCCTGCCTGTTGTGCAGCGCACTGCCCACTAGGTGGCACCAAGGAGCCAGTCGGGTGCTCAGAAGCCCCAGGCACTTTTGCAGTGTCCGCCTTGACAGCCTTTGCTCCCAGGCTGCTCCCCCACTGAGCTCTAACCCTGCGGCCAGTGGCCACCTGCACTCCCCAGTCTCCCAACACCCATCACTGCAGAACCTCTGAGATGCTGGCTGCTCTCAGGCCTCAGACTGGCCTCCCCTCCCCACCTCCCAGTCTTTGCCCCTGCCCCCCCAACCCCCCAACCCCCAGCAGGAGGGCAGAGTGGGAGCGGCCCTTCAGAAGCACTTACCTTAAGAGCATCTTTGTGCCATCCGCTCGGGGGCTGGCAGACAGGTGGAAAGAGGCAGCTTTGGGTCCCAGGGTGGGCGTTTCTTCTCTCCCGGACACTTGAGGTCAACAAAGGTACCCCTCCCCACCCCGGCCCGCCCCGCGCCTACTGTATCTTGTCCCTCTGACCCCAGAGAGGCTGGTTGCCTATAGGGGGTGATTTCTTGCTCGCCTTCCCCAAGCCTGGAGGCTGTCCCTGTGCTCAGGCGTGTAGACCCAGCATGTCAGAGGGGCTTAAACTAGAAACGAATTGAAGGAATCTTGAGTCCAGCCTTGTCCCTTCCCTCATCCCTGCTCAGGTGGGGCAGCCCGACCCCAGGAGTCCCAGGGCCTCCATTTTCCATTCTCAGCTGTCCTCCCGGTCCTCAAAACAAGGCAGCTGCGACCAAAATGCACTGGGAACACCTAGGACTTTAATGGATACTTAGTAATCACTTCTCAGCTGAGGACCATTTTCCAAGGGGGTTCGAGCACATTTGAGCCCCGTCTGCCGCCGCCTCAGAATACCTTGAGGGACGGGCAGGCCATCGGAGTGCTGCAGAATGTGATGACTGGGCTGTTCGCGCTGGGCCAGCGCTGGCGGGGCTAGGCTTGGGGCTCGGGCACCATGTTCCACCATTTGAAGGCAAAGGGCACCCGGCGTATGTTGGCACAGGCGCAGAAGTCCCCGATTTCAGTCAGGTAGCAGTCGAAGTCCTCGATGAAGGTGCACTGGAAGCCCAGGGGCTCTAGCAGCTGTCGGATCTTCTCTTCCAGGCAGCAGATGCCCTTGATCTGGGGACCAAAAGGCTTGGGGATGCCCAGATTCTTGTCCATCACGATCATCTGCAGCTGTCAGAGAGAGGACGGGCCAGGCCAGGCCGGGGTGGGGTCAGAGCCGTGGAAGAAAGCCCCTCGGTGGCCAGGGTCGACCACACTCAGCAAACACAGGGCATCTTCTCGAGCTCTGGCCCTTGTGGACACCAGCCGACCTCAGCAAAATCCAACTCACTTTTCCTCAACCTTCCCGCGTCCCTGACGTGTTTCAGCAAAACCGAAATCCCGTCAGGCCACCGTCTGGCTCCGCAGACCTCCCTGGTTCCTTGCCCTACTGCGTTCCTCTTGCTCTGGACAGGAAGTTAACTTCACACTAATCCAGGCACCTCTCCTGGAACGCATTTCCCTCCAGCTCTGGCAGTTGACTTGTGTCCATTTCTCATTTTTTAAAAAAAGATTTTATTTATTTATTTGACAGAGATCACAAGTAGGCAGAGAAGCAGGCAGAAAGAGAGGAGGAAGCAGGCTCCCTGCTGAGCAGAGAGCCCGATAATAGGACTCGATCCCAGAACCCTGGGATCATGACCTGAGCCGAAGGCAGAGGCTTTAACCCACTGAGCCACCCAGGCGCCCCCATTTCTCATCTCTTAATTCCAGCCTCTTTTCCTCAAACACACTATCCCCCCCCCCCCCCCCCACTGCTCCCCACCCCTGCTCCCAGGGCCACGTCGAGACCGAGGGCTCCTGGGTCTTCTAGAATTAAGAGCTACCCCTGTGTGACTAATGAATGCAGGGTCTGTGTCCCTGGGACTCAAAAGAGGGTAAGCAATGACCCCATTTGTGAGGTGGGCATGTAGCATCGCTCCCTCAGGGTTGAGGCTGAACCCAGAGGCTCGTCCATGGCCATTGCTTGGCCTGGGACCTGCTGGCCGGGTCTGCTCCCCGAGGCCGTGTTCCCTGAGCGGGGAGGGGAGGACTTCACCCCCCTTCTGCAGCCACTGCTGGCTGCTGTGCCTGAGGCTCCAGTCCAGCATCAGGGAGGTCAGGAGAGCAGCCAGAGTGAGCAGGGCAGCCCCCCACCCAGCCCAGCCCCTGCGCGCCTCACCAGGTTAGGGAAGTAGGGCCTTGCGAACAATTTCGCGGTCTGCTCGTTGGAGGGGACGTTGGTCAGCTGCTCCAAGCAGAAGAGCTGCGGGATGTCGATGATGTCCTTCTCCACCAGGCCCAGCTCCTTCTTTAGGATGTCACGGTTCAGGTTAATGCACTTCTGTGGGGCAGGAAGGAGACGGGAGTTGGTGGGGAGTGGAGAAGCCCAGGGTCATGGCCTGAACCCCCCCCCCCCCCCCCCCGTCTTCATTCTGCTGGCAGGCACGCCCTCTCAGAGGGCACACAGGTCCCTTTGGGGTTGGGGAAGCAGGGAGGGGAGGGCTTGGAGAAATGGCCAGGATCCCACAGCTGGCCTGATGCTACTGTAGCACGGGGCGTTCATGTGGCCCTCAGTCCTGGCCAGAGTGGAGGAGCCGGGCTGGACCAGGCCAAGGCCAGAGGAAATCCGCTGTGGGCACACTACTTCCTGCCTTAGGAAGGGACCTGAGCAGCTGCTCCCACACTTACAGCACGTTCTTGCCCTGACCACCTGTTTCCTGGGTCTTGATAATAAGGCTCATGACCTCCACCCCAGGACAGGAGTCACTGGAGCCAAGTTGGTGTTTGACCCATACCTGGCCAGTACCACCCTGTTGTCCCCGGAGACATACCCTGTTCAGCGAAGGTCAGCACCACTGCCCAGAATGCCCCTGGGTGGGCATACGCTGGGAGCCACCAGGCCCCAGGGGGTGAAGTGCTTTGTGCCATGTGACCTTGGACAGGTCCTTGCCCTTTTCCAGACTTGTGCTCCCCGCTGGAATCTGGATAAGCTCTTTCTGGGAACTCCTAGCCAGTGATTCACGCCGAGGCCTGAGGTGCTGAGTGGCCTAGAACACAGCCCATGGGCCACTCCCGGAAGCATGGAGAGGACCCTTGTCCAAGTCTCTGGAACTCAGAGCTTCCTAGGGGAGTTGGCGGGAGGGGGCATCCTCTATTTTCTGGTCAGATGCCAGGCGACTTGAGTGGCCCAGAGCCTGTCTTTGGGAGTCAGACTTGGAACCAGACCTGCTTCCCCCTACTCCTAGGCTTAGGTTCATACCTGGGCTTGAAGGCTTGGTACCCCGCTATGCTTCAGGGGGTGATCAAGGATCATAGTCCCTTTAATGATGCTTGGGCTAAGTAGCTGCTCATGTAGGACCTTCTGAATTGTCCATGCCTCCCCCCACTTTTTGGAGATGGTCCCTCATGCTGTTGGCCCCTACCTCTACATAGTTGTTCTGCTTCCTCAGGTTTCCATCCGTTAGAAGTTGGTTGATGGTGCTGGCCTCCCGCCCTGTAGGCAGAAGGCAGGCACGGGGCAGGACTTGAGGCCGGGGAGCGGTTCCTCCCAACACCGGGCCTCCTGGCCCGTGTATTGTTGCCCCTGGTGACCCTGACAGGTGACCTGGCCAGTCTCCAGAGACTACCTAGGTCACCTGTCACCTCCGGGAACTGAGGTCAGGGTCCTTCAAGCCCAGGGAGGACCTTTGCTGCCCCCCAGCCTCTCTGGCCCTGGTAGGAAGGAAGACACCTTGGAACAGGTGAGCGGGCAACTCCAGCCGGCACTCCCCTCTCCCCTGGGTGGCTCTGTAAACCACGTGACCCAGACCACCTGGCCCCTCCTACCTGGGGCCTTGACTAGATTATTTAACTGTGTGCCTCAGTTGCTTTGTCTTTAGGACAGGGATGGCCCGCTCGGGCCCCAGCTAAGGTAACGGTCTTTGGCATGTGGGGTGTGAAATGTGGCTTGTGCTAAGTATCACCTTCTAGAAGAGCTCCTGGAACCCTGTGACTCACGAGATCCAGCATGGGTCACAGGCTTCCCGGTGACCATGAAGCCGCACTTGGAGAAGCAAGGGGGCTAGAGAGCTTCCCAGCAACCCCTCCCTGGCTTCCCACAGACTTTCAAACAGGACAAGTGTGCCTCAGACACACCATCTCCGCCTGTCCTTGTAGGTTTTCCACAACATGCCCAGGGCACCCAGGAAGTCCCAAAGCTCAGGTACTTGACTCCATGTTCCCCAAGTAGGTAGATGTGAGGGTTGGTGACACCTGGCTTTGCCGCCTCATCTCCCCAAAGTCCCCTTCTCATACACTTGGCCATCTCCCCCCTCCGGAACCCCTAGCATCTCCAGAACAGCCCTGGAACAAGATGGTCTCGGGTGCTACACATGAGGCTTCTGTGCTGCCCTGGGACCCTGCACCAGGAGGAACAATGGCCAACCGGCGCTCTAGAAGGGACATCGGGGAGGAGGAGCTGGTGTCTGCTCTGGTGCTGGGGGCTTCGCTCACCGTTAGAAAGGAGCTGGTCCTCCCGGACCTCTTCTAACAGAGTCACGTCTCCGTATCCCTCCTTCTTTTTCTCCTCGAACAGTCTGTAGCAGGAGCTGGGGCTGGCCAGGAGCAGCCGGAAGCCCTGAGAAACAACTAGGGTCAGATGCTCGCTTTCCTTCCAGAAGCTTCTAAGGGGCTTTAAAAGGGAGGGGAGACCCCCCCCCCCCGCCGTCCGCCACCAACCTTGTCTCCCTCACTCTTGTCCTGCGTGGGGATAAAGCAGAGGAACTCATCCACGTGGCCAGCCATCAGCCAGTCTGAGAAGAGCTCCACCGGGGCCTGGACTCGCTGGGCGTAGAGAAAGTCCCGCAGAGCCTTCCCCATGTCTCGGCCCTCTTTGCTAAGGGAGACACGGAATGACCAGCCCTTGAGCCAGCACGGTGTGGGTTGGCCAGCTCAAGATCAGTCTCCCTTGAGCTAACTGGCTATTCTAACCGCTGGGCTCAAGGGACTGGTCCATGAAAGACGGACTGGCTAAGAACCACTTCCTCTGGCCCAACTCTGGACAGAGCCAGGGGATTCCAGATAGATCGGCTCTGAACCCTGGGGCACAAGTAGCCCTTGGATTTAGGTGAACTAATTGAGCAGCCTTCCAAATCTGAAGCCAGGAGTCACCACTTGAAAGGATGAACAGTTCATCTGCTTTTTCTACCTGTAGTCTTCTGTGACAGTCCAAGACTCAAAAGTCCCGTCTTGCCAACTTAAATAGTCCAGAGCAGGGGCGCCTGGGTGGCTCCGTGGGTTAAAGCCTCTGCTTTCAGCTCAGGTCATGATCCCAGGGTCCTGGGATCGAGCCCCGCATCGGGTTCTCTGCTCAGCGGGGAGCCTGCCCCCCACCTGCCTCTCTGACTACTTGTGATCTCCATCTGTCAAATAAACAAACAAAATCTTAAAAAAAAAAAAAAATAGTCTAGTGCAGGTGACCTGCGGAATTATGCAGGAGTTGGGGAGGGGGGCGGTCCCTTCAGTTTGAAGGCAGCTGGGCCCTGCTGGGCCCCGCCTGGCCTCTTGCCTCACCTGGGGTAAAAGGAGCTGCCGATGAGGATCCTGCCTAGGGGGTACCCTTTGCCTTCCGCCTTCACAGGGGGGGACACCATCAGGTTCCCAATGGAGTCCATGCTGGCCACCCTGTGGTCCTTGGTGCGTTGGATCACGTAGCCAACCCCTGGGCTCTGGAAGGAGACCCAGTGGGGCAGGGCTGTTAGGAAGGATGGGCTTTAAGCCCCAGTCTTAGCCCTGATCCAGACCGCCCAGTAGATCCCCACACCCCCTGCCCCCAGAGGCCACTGGGGCCCTCTCCCCCTTGGCACCCCATCCCTCCTGGGCAGCCGCGGGGCCTGACAGGTTGGATGGAGTTCAGATCAGCCAAACCGAGCCCCACACCAGGGAGTATTTCATGGGGAAGTCGTCCAGCGTGAGGACCCGAGGGGTGTCGAGGACCAAGGAAACCGTCTTGTGGGGAGCCTGGGTATAACAGAAGGCCATCTCGTCCTGGAGGGGATAGGAAAAGGAGTCGAGTCACCTGGCACCATCACCTGCTCTCCTGCGTCTGGCTTGCCGGTCACACCTTGCACACAGGCCACCTCCAAGAGGCAGCGGGGGGCTAGGCAACAGGAACCCCCTTCTGTCAACTCCTGCCCAGCCCTTGGAAATCCTCTGCTCAGGCATCCCCTTCTTTGGGGTTTTCCAGAGCCGTTCTCCTATGTGTCCTGCTTAAAAGCTGCGTCACCGAGATCCTTCCTTCTCTTCCCTCCCGTACCCTGTCTGTGAAGGAGCCTTGGTGGTTCACAGTGCAGGCGGTGCTCTCCCTCACCGTTTGGAGGAAGCCACCGTGCTTGCCGTGACCGCAGCCCCCCGCGGCCAGTGCACTTTCATCCTCGCCCTTGCCTAGGACGGTTCTCTGGTTCTCAGCCAGAGAAACCTAAATCAGAACAGTTACGTCTCACTTCGCACCTTTCGACATCATCCCACCTTGTTGTGAACTCGTTTCTCCCCCTTACCTTGGCTTAAAAGATCCTGAGTCTACAGTCTGGCTCTTTCCTCCCTCTGGCCCTTCTGCTCTTCCTATGCTCCAAGGACACCCCCCATTAGGCGCTTCACATCAGCTGTGCCTCCCCCCAGAGAGCTTTAATGTCTAATATAGCACCAACCCCCCATCTCCAGATCTTTGTATGGCCAGCTCGGTTTCCTGAATTTGAAGCTTTTCTTCACCACCCAAAACGGCCTCGTTTGGGCAAGAGACTCACTACAGCATCTCTCTGTCCCAGCACTTAGAGCCCCATGTCCTGCTAGCTAGCACAGGAGCACGACCCGTCCCATTGTCCTGTGGCTGTAGCATGTAGACTGGTGGCCAGTGCGTGGTCTTTGGGGAGACGAAAGCCCCAGACAGCAGGGCCCTGCCGGGTTGACCTGGATGCTGTAGGAGGAGCCCTGCCCCAGCAGCCAGGAGGAGAAGGTGCCGGACCGTTCGCACCTGGGCGCTCTGTGGTCTCGAACCCGTGCATTCTGGAACAGGAGGGGAAGCTGGACACTAAGCTCTCTCTTAATGGCTAGGACTTGGGCAAGCCCTTCCATCTGAGCCTCTACTGAAGTTCTAGAAACAGACACCTCTAGTTTGTCTGAGCTTTGCTGGGACATGTGATGCTGGGCACGTGCACCACCTGCAAGGCTCCTTGCCCCTGCCCCAACAGGTGGATTTCCCCAGGGGGGGTGTTACCTGGAGCCACCTGCCCAGGCGGTTGGGGTCCTCGTAGACAGATGCCACCTGGATGTTGCTCTTCTCGCTCAGCTCCATCACCGTGTTCGCAAAGCCTTCGACCTGCAGCTCTCTGCCGCGGGACAAAAGCCAGCCCTGGGGAGGCCAACGGGGCTCCCTCCACCCCAGTCATGGCCTCACCCTTCCAGGGCCGGGGGGTACCTCCTTCCAGTCAGGAGAGCTCACGCCCCTAGCCCCAGGGTAGGCAGAGCTGTTGTGCCCCGTTTCTCGGAGCACAAGCTTGTACTTAGAGTGGGTCTCGCTCAGCAGCACTCAGCATACAGCAGAGTCGAGAACTGCCAGGGTCAGCCCCTGCTCTGCTTCCCTAGGACCCTGCTTTGTCCACAGCCTGCGGTCACACCCCATGGGTGCCTTCCACCCCGCCCCAGGCTCTCCCACCTCAGCCTACCCAGAGGGGCTCTTTTTCTCCTAAGAAGCCAAGCAGCCAAGTGCCCCCCACCAACCCTTGGGATGGCCAACAAGGTTGCCATATTGGTGTGGTTGGCAGGGGACAGGGGCAGGTCTCTGACCCTGGGGATCCTCGTGTTGTTGGGCATAATAGCAGGCTTATAGGACCACGATGGATGTCTGTTCCATGTTGGAGATGAACAGATGTGTTCGAGGCAGGTACTAAGACCACTCATTTTATACACAGATCCTCAGGAGTCGAATGCAAGCAAGGTCACACTACTGGAAAGTGTTCAAGTTAAGACTCGAGTCTTCCAGGTGTCAAAGTTAAGACTCAAGTCTTCCAGGTCCAAGACTCCCTTTGTTATTCTGGGCCCCTAAAGAACCTTATTTCTCCAGTCAACACAGAGAAGGCTGCAGCTAGCCAACCAGCCTGACAAAGTCTGGAACAGTCCAAGGATGTGTGCTGGTGGAAGGTGAAGCTGGGTCAAGCTATGCCTGCATACCACCTCTATGGGGGAGTCCTAGGAGACCAGGCATTCAACAGATGGCTGAGTGAAGAGGAATCTTTAGATATAAAAGACAAGGTAGTAGGGGCGCCTGGGTGGCTCAGTGGGTTAAGCCGCTGCCTTTGGCTCAGCTCATGATCTCAGGGTCCGGAGATCGAGTCCCGCATCGGGCTCTCTGCTCAGCAGGGATCCTGCTTCCTCCTCTCTCTCTCTCTGTCTCTGCCTGCCTCTCTGCCTACTTGTGATCTCTCTGTCAAATGTATAAATAAAATCTTAAAAAAAAAAAAAAGACAAGGTAGACGGATCTGGTGTATGGATTATCTGTTCTTGGCAGTCCCTCAAGCTCTTTCCCTTCTTATACTGAAACCCGGTGTTCCTCTGGGGACCCTTCTCCCTGGAAGCCCTCCCATGGAAAGGCTATCTTTCTTCTATCTTTCTTTCTTTCTTCTATCTTTCTTCCCCCAGTGGACCTGGAAGAGAGTAGAGTTCCCCTTCTTGCACTACCTCCAAGATCCCCCACTGGCAGCCAGTTCCAAAACCTCCAGCTCTGGCTCCAACTCCCCCTTGCTGGGACCCCTGGTCAACCCCATCTTTCCAGTTCTTGGCCTTTCTCATTTGGCTTCATAATTTTCCCCTTGCCCCTTTGCTTGACAGAACCCCAACCCTGGTTAGCCCACTTCTACATGCCCTCTTCCCTTGAACTCAAGTTACCAGAAATAGTTGGAGAGAAAAGCCCCTGGGGACGAGCTGAACTTGTCCTTAGCACCAGACAGCCGTCCTTCTCACCCGTCGCTCACCCGCTTGCTCTGCTCTCCCTGCTGGAGCTGTGGTTGAGCAGTCCTCCCGCTTATCAACAGGACCTGTGCACGCAGCCTACCAGCTTGGCTCCTGGAATGGCCTTTCCCCTCCTCGGATTTGACCTGCTCTGCTGGATCATTAAGTCAGCCTCATTCACAGCGTCCCACTTTAAAAAACAGCCTGCCCTTGGCCACACACCCCCGTCTTGCTTCCCATCTCTGTAGAGTTTTGCAAAGTTCTCCCCTTCCTGTTCGTCCCTCTGTGCTTCCGAACCTACCAGGCAGGATTTCTCGCTGCACAGTGAGTGGCCTCCATCTTGCTAAACCCAAAGGGCATTTCTTTCTCCTCTTGGTTTCACACAGCTGGCCCCTCACCTGTTCTCCCCCTACCCTTAACCTCTGGGTCTCTACTCTCCTGGTTTATTAATCAAACCTCTCCCTTCCCATTTGCCTCGCTATGATCTTGTCCAGAGCGGAGTATTGGATCAACCCAGAGCTCACCGCTCAGTTACCTTTCCTGGGTTCATCACTCCTCAGAGGAGCATGGCTAGGCCTGGGCTTTGAACATGCTCCACCGGCCAGGGGCACCCAGCCTCATCTTGAGCTTCCCGACTGTCCATGGAGCTCCAGAAGTTAAGAGACCCAGTGGGTCCCCCCAGCTCTAAGTCTCTGGGACCAAAGCAATGACTCTATCCCAAGTCAGCAACGGCGCCCCCATTCACCTTGCTGCGGACCCCAGACCCAGGGGACAGTCTTATCTCCTTATAGCCCATGCATCAGCTCCCCTGGCCCAGGGAGAGGAGGTCTGCCTTCAACGCACCCCTGAACCTAACTGGGCTCCCACCCCGTCCTGTGCCGCTGCTACCTCCAGCTTGCGCCATTGCAACAGCTGAAGTGGGTCCTGCCTTCTGCTTGTGCCCCTGATTTTCCAAGTGGCCAGAGTGACGGGTTTTACCAGCCAGGGTCCTTTGTCTTCTCCTCCATAGGTATTTGCCCACCTAGCTAGGACGCCATGCCTGGCTTCCCTGCAGCTGGGGTGGCCCTCTGCAGGCCATGAGCACATGAGAAGTAGTTCAGAGACTTCCAGACCTCAGTGGCGGCACAGGACAACTCTTCCCGACTTTGACTCTCCTGCCTTCCTAGGGCCTGGGACATGGACACGGACATGCCTGGGCCCAGCATCCGTCACAAAGATGGGAAGGCATCAGCATAAGACTGAAAGGAGCCAGGGCCGCTCTGTGACTGAACAGTGCAGCCCTCCTACCTGTGGGCATCTAGGCGGGAAACGGGGTCTGTTCCAGCTCCTGAGGCCCTTCTGCGTGGGTCCTGCCCTCCTCCTCCTGGCTCCCACTCCTGCCTGCCCTTTCCTGGCTCTCTGGGCCTCCCAGGAGCATGGGCCAGTCCTTACCTTTCCATCCTCCACCCCGCTTTCTAGCACTGGCCGATACTTGAAGCCATGGTGTTGTCCGCCTCCCCACGAGAGCGGGGGAGGGAGGCTCACAGTCACGGCTCAGTCCCCGGCAGTGTTCGTGTTTAAAAAGGACTCCCGCCAAGGACTACCTTGGGGATAGGACTAGACAGCTCAGGCAGGAGGAGCTCACTAGACATGGGGAGGAGTCTAGTGATCTTGACCCCCACCTCCCACCCTGCAGACCGACAGAATACCAGGAAGGACCTGGCACAGGTACCCGAGGGTCTCTTACCTGCACAGGTAGACCTCTAGAGGCATCTGGGTGCTGGGAGTAAAGACACAAGGGGCCACCCGGAACACCACCATGTCTTTGTACGCTAGGGTCTCTGGAATTGACTGGAAAGTCACACCGGGTCCCGTTGGTGAGTTGGTTCCACGTCGCCCCTTCCCCCAGCCCCAGGCTGTGCACCCCTGCCCACCTCCGGACCCTCCCCTGTCCTCTGCCAACTATTCTCCCACAGGAGGCACAAGACCGAGACCGTAGCTCTGTCTGCACCAAGCCTGGTCTCCCCCCATTGCTGCGCCACATGAGAAAGGCTTCCTCCCCACGCGGCCCCTGGGAACATACCGGGTCTTGCGACTCTTCCAGCAGGGAGACAGAGTAGGAGACGAGGCCCGAGAAGCTGGCAGACGGGAACTCCACAGCCTCAACATAGAAGGTTTCCTTCAGGGGGCTCTCGAGGGGAGTGAGGGTGTAGGTGGACCGGCCAGGCCCCAGCAGTAACTCAAAGGTGCTCGAGCTGTCTCCTGAGGACAGAAGGGACGGGCCAGCTGCTGACATAGCCCGGTGCCCATCTCCCCCTCGGACGGTCGGGGTGCCGGCTCGTACCTCCGGGCAGAAGCCAGGCCGGGAGCTTTGGCCGAGGAGGAACGAAGCTGGCTTTTCTGTCCCCGCATTTCTGGTGTGTGGGGCTTAGGGGACAATCAAGTGTTTGTTCACAAACAAGGGCCAGAGCTCAGCAGCGCTGTTCAAAGACCTAGCACACGTATCACAAGGTCGGGGCTCGGATGAAGATGCCGGCCTTCGAGGCTCCGGGTCCGGGGTGAAGGCCAGAGGCGGCTGGCCCCATTCTCGGACCAGCTTTGGGGAGGAAATCCTAAAGAGCCTCGAAGGGGAGAAGCAGCCAAGGTGGGCTTGGCAGCCTCGTCTGAAACAGCAGACCCTCCTCGAGTAAGCGGCAGGGAGGCTTCCGTGGGAACAGCCTGTCGGACAGGGCAGGCCTCGGATCGTTTCCAGAGAAGCTCAGGAAAGCTCCTATCCGCTGTGCGGGTCCCAGTACCCTCCGGCTTCTTGGGGGTGTGAAACAGAAAACCACACACAGAACAGAGAAGTTGACCACACCCTGCGGTTATCTCTACTGAACTCTGTTCACTGTCCATTTGCAGAGATCGTCCTGACCCGAAGCCACCAAACTTCCCCACCTGACCTTCCTCCCACTCTCCTTGACCTTCCGACCCATTCCCAGGGCCACGCTGCCCTGATGGCCTCTAGACTCCAACTCCAGGAAATCCCAGTCTCGGTTTCCCTGGGTCACCAAGAACCAGCCGGGCACCACATGCCTTTGCACAGCGGGGGCCAGCTGCCTTGGCCTCGGACTCCACCACGCCACAGATGGCTGCCGAGGTCACTGCCGTCCCCAGGACAGAGGCACGGCTCTGGTTCACTGACCTCTTACTCTGGGTGATGGCACTGCGGTGGCCTGCGTGGTGGCTGTGCCCCAGATACTAGCTATGGGGCACTCAGCAAGAAAGCCTTACAGGCCTGGGGTGCCAGCTGCGGGGGACCCCAGCTTCTGCTGGCCACGTTTGGGACGTCTTCAGCTAGGACTGCCCCTGGGGACTCCTGCCTCTAGTCGGCCTGAAGGCTGCCCTTGCTGGCCCGGAGCCAGGCCTCAAAGGGGCACACCCGGACAAGGTGGAGCCTGCCACCAGGACCCCCAAAGTGGCCCAGCACAGGGACACAGCCCTTCCAGCAGGCTGTGCAGGTTCACAGCTGCCTGGAGCATCGCCAGGTTCCCAGCCGCCACGACTAGACTGTACTGGACACCGCTTGGCGCCCCAAGGACGTCCAGCAGCTTCAACTGCGCAGGGCCCTGGGCTCCCCATGGCCCCTGCATATGAAGGTGATGCTCCATGGCATGGTGGGGCTCAAGAGGGGCCCAGGTCTGCCTGCTGCGGGCCCTTCCCAGCCACTTCAGTCCTTCTGTGGCTGGCTGCGGGGTGGGGGGTCTCTCTTCTAGCTGTTGGTCTTTAAGCATAGCTGATATTTGGTTGTGGCTGTCCTATAGGCCAGGAAGCGTGGCGGAGGCCCGCGGACTATGCACCCTCCCCACCTTTGATGCAGGTGCTGTGACTGTCAGCCCCATTTTCTGGGTAAGGAGAGAGAACAGTACCTGAGCTCCCAGACAGGCTCTTCCTGCCTGCATTCCCGTTCGCACTCAGCTCTTAGCTCCCCTACCCTTGAACTCAAGCCACTCCCCAGCCCCTGCGCGGTCCCTGGCTGTCCATCCCTAGCAGACTTGGAGAACAGGGAGTGAACTTCCCCTTCTAGAGCTGGGACCCCAGAACGCAGTCAATATGGACGTGAGTTGTGCTTTCTCCCTACCTTCTAGGACCATGAGGGTCTGTCCTCCATACTTCTAGCTCATGTCTTCATCCTTCAAGAATCCTAATCCCCTTGAAGGTCACGCTAGCAGATCACGCCACCTGCCCCCGTCCTCGCCGTGCCGTCCTCCATAGACTGTTCTAGCCCTGGTCCGTCTTCCTCACGATTGTGGTCATGGCTGGTCACACCATAGCCCAGCCCAGCCCATCCAGTCCGCGCTGTTCCTTGACCTCATTGCCATGACACAGCCCTGCACCACCTCAGACGTGCCTCCCCGTGCTCACGGCCCGGACGTCCCCTCCACACAGACCATCTGCATGTTCCTGCCTTTTTAGGTCACCTACACGCCCACCTCCATGATTCTTCACCCCAGCCCCCACCCTGCCAACTCTTCCCTCTTCCTGCCCCTCCCCTCCCTTCCCATTCCAAGAACTACGCCTGCTCTCTTGCACACACGCCCGGTCCCTTCCCACCCCGAGACCTCAACTCCGAGTAAGCCAAGTCTGCGGAGCACTCTCGTACCCGAGCAGCCAGAGGAACCACAACGCTGAGAGACCACACTTAGGAGGGGACCAAGCCTCAGAGCTGCCGTCACCGCGGCTCAGGAACACGATTGTCACACTCCTGTCTGTTAGTGATCCCGTTTCCAGGGTCCTCCGAGGGGGATGTTCTCCTCTCTAGTTTCCTCCTCTGAGTTGCTCCCTCACCCCCACCCCTGCTGGACCACACCCCCCACATAGATGTGCTATGTTCATCTCCAGTCACTCCCTGCTCCCTCCCAGCCCCTAGTCACCACCTCCCCACGGTTCCCTTCACAGCACAGTCGGCCCACGTGCCCGTCCACGGTCTGTCCGTTTCACTTCCAGCCCCACATTCTTACCAAATTCATGAACGACGGGCATGTTGAGAACTGCGACATTACCGCGGATTTGATTACCCTAACAACAGCATCAGCCCCGGCCCATCGCGGCACTCATGAAAGGCTTCCTTTCCTTGCTTTCTAGAACTTTCTCTGGCTTTCTATTTCTCTGCAAATCTCCCCTCAGACTCCTTTGCTAGATCTTACAAAGCAGCGTTCTCAAACTTTAGCCTGCTTCACAATCACCCGGAGGGCTCGTGAAAACACCGCGTGCTGTGTGTCCCCGCCCTGTATTTGTAGAACTTAAAAAATTTTTTTAAGTTTAAACTCTACCCCCGATGTGGGACTCGAACCCACAACCCCGCAATCCGGGGTCACATGATTCACTGATGGAGCCAGGACACCTGGTTGCCCTGGATTCCTAAGTTTTTCAATTTTTAAGTAATCTCTACACCCAGTGTGGGGCTCAAATTCATGACCCCGAGATCAAGAGACAGAGCCAGCCAGGAACCTTTAAGTTTTTTTGAGTAAAAAAGCCCTGACAGTTGGACGCGGGTGATGAAGTACACCTTCAGCAAGGTACACAAGTCATGGTCTCGGTTATCCGTCCACAAGGGGCCGCATGGCCTGAAGCTGGCTTAGACCCAGCATACAAGTGGAAGCCCCTGAGCACAGGTCAGGAAGCAACCGAGGCGTGCTCTCCAGGACTGGAGACCAGGGATGGTCGTTCTAGAGCAGAACCTTCCCTAGTCACCCAGCGGAAGCTGAACTTGGCTTCTCAGAGAAGGGAGCCTACTGGCCCATGCCTCCAGAAGCAACGTTAATGTCAGTTTGATGAATACAGAGGCACTGAATGCTAAGTCAGTTTAGTTACATCAAAAACTTGTTCGTTCGAGGACATTTTGCTGGACACGCCCAGTTCTGCTTTCTGAACCAACAGCCCTTGGGCCTTTATCTATAGGATAGGAACGTGCACCTGCCTTCCAGGTTGGTAGGGCTACAGACGGGCAGGGTGCGGTGTGATGCCAGGGACAGACATGCGGGCACAGCTGCCACGCAGCTCCTTGGCCTCCGAGTTCTGGAAACTCAATCTAGTGGGGCCTTGTAGAGGAGTGAAGACGGCCCATCCCGGCAGGAGTGATTGGGAGAAGAGCTTAGCGGGTCTGTATAAGGCAATAGCTTCCAGCCAGTATGCATTTCTTGTCTCCCAGCCGTGAAACCTTGCTGGACAGGCACTGCTGTCATCCCTGCTGGGGAAGTGGCTTGAAGGGACACTGACTCGCCCACACGTATAACCCGAGGAGAGGGAGATGGCAGCCGGAGGGTCTCAGGGACACAAGCGTGGCCCTACCAGGCCCCGACCTGCAGCCCCCGGTCCCTGCACGCCTCCAACAAGGTCCCTGCTGGGAACGACCTGGCCTCGGCTCCCCCCTGGTGCGTTGGAAGAGAAGCCAGAGCTGGATGTGGTACAATCAAGAAACTCACTTTGGGGCCGGTAGACTCTGGCCTTCTCTGCCTCTTCCTCGGAGGTGTGGAGAAGCAGTCGGTATTTCTTTAAAGCACAGCTGGGCCCTTGAACATTCAGGGTCATCTGGGACAGACTCTGTATTTCTAGGCAAAAGGCAAGATAAAGCCAGTGCTTCAGGGGTGGAGGGAGGAGGGGAAGGGGCTGTCGGGCCAGGGCTGGGGCTCCTAGATCAGGGTCCTGGGGACCCTCTGCCTTCCGCTCTGGCCCAGCCCTGCAACAGGTCTCTGCTCCCTGCTTCCCCACATGGCCGCGGGCAACTTGTCATCCTGGGGTCTGCCGGGAGTTAGGATGGCCATGACCCCAGCTGGGGCCAGTACACAGCCCCTACAAACTGAGAACAGGGCCTGGCACGGTCCGCTCAAGGAGGGTCCCCCGCCAGCCTGGGTGTGAACCAGGGCATCCCTTTATACTGCTAAGACCCAGAACCTTGGTGCCAACCACAAGGGAGGACCAGATCCAAGACTGCTCTTGCCTAAGACAGTCGGGGCTCCTGGCCCAGGTCACAGGAGGGTTTTTAGGAAGATGCTTGCAACCCTCGGTTTGGCCTTCTCATCTAATTTGTGAAGCCAGCTAGATCATCCCCATTTTACAGGTGGGAAAGCGAGACCAGGGAAGTTAACATGCTCAAGTCCATAGCCAGGAAATAAGGTTGTTATCCCACACCAGGACCCATGCTGCCCCCAAGCCAGAGCCATGTGGACTCTTTCTTCCTAGTTATAAGCTTCAAGCCTCTGACAAGAGATTTTAGGCTCAGAGTGGGGACACCTTTGCCTGGCATCCATGTTTGCTGGGGCTGTGGCAGCAAAGCCCCAGGGAGAGGTGGGTCCCAGGAGAAAAGCGGCAGCAGTCCCAGGACAGCAGCCAGTCCTCACCTTCTGGAAGGAACACCTTCGTGGTCTTCTTGTCTACAATCTGGCCCTTGTCGGCAGGGCTGCAGTTCACAAGCAGGATGGCACCCCAGCCGCTGGGACCCCAGACCCAGTTTTTCTGCAAAGACGACAGGAAATGTTGACTCAGGAAGAAACCAGGGAAATCCTGCTTTCCAGATGCTACCCCACAGCAGGAGTGGACCTGAGGCTTTACAGGGGGACTGGGACCCCTTGGGGAACTCAGGCACTTAGAAGCAGGCAGCATCAGCGGAGTGGGTGGAGAGGCAGAGAGGAAGCTGGGTCGGGTCACGGCTCCCCGGCTGATTTCAGTGCTGAGCCGCCCGGTCCCACACAGGGGGCCTGTTCTGGTTGACCGTACAACCACGCTAGGATGGGGACTTAGCGTCACCAGACATTCTAGCATTTTTTTTTTTTTTTCTGAAAGAGCTAGACATGGACTTCTGTTTTGTTTTTAAAGATTTTATTTGACAGAGAGGGCTCGAGCACAAGCAGAAGGAGTGGCAGGCAGAGTGAGAGGGAGAAGCAGGTTCCCTGCTGCGCAAGGAGTCCCATGCCCGCGGGGCTTGATCCCGGGACCCTGGGATCGTGACCTGCGCCGAAGGCAGACACTTAACTGACTGAGCCCTGCAGGTGTCCTGGACTTTACCAACTTGGATTGTGTTGGAGCCATTGGACTTCGAAGACACTGTGTAGACAGTCTGTGGGCCCGCGCCCTTCCCCGGGCCGCCTCACCTTAGCCTGCTTATCACTGGTCATCTGGACCTGCCCAGTACGGTAGATGTCCACGTCCAGGGAGACCACTGAAACAAGAGAGAAAGTTTGCACCACCCAGATCTGCTGCACAGAGCCTCGGAGCGCCAGGTAATCCCAGCAGTGCCCAAAGCTGGGATCAGGGATGCCCAGCCTTTCAGGCGTGCTGTCAGCTTACAAGAAAGGTCCTCCGAGGCCGACTGCTTCTCTGAGCGAGCCTGGAGAGGACCAAGTACCCGCGTGTCTCCCCCAGCCCCCTGGGAAGTCACAAAACCAGCCAAGGTGGTTCTGATCCATCTCGTGCCTCTTGGACTACCCAGGTGACGCCCCCCAGAATGAACGCTGTTCCTAGCGCTCTGGAAACCTCCTGGTGCTCTAAGACTTAGGAAGGGCCGATCCACAGCATCTCCAAGCCTCCGAGAGCAGAGGGATCCAGGCGGGGCTCGAGGATCATCACCGAGGCTCCTCCTACAGTCTCCACACTCCACCTCCACTCCTCCCCACGGCACGCTGACCACCGTGCGGCTTTGCCCTGGCTTTATTTTCGTTCACAGAGCGGATCGCCTGATGTGCTTGCTCTACCCCAGCTGGGATGCCAGGGCCAGGAGAACAGACCACAGTCGCCGCACGTGCTTAGCCCCAGGTACAGGGATGCTCAGGGACCAGATCCCTGCTAGGAGCCAGGTACAGTTCTGGGTCCTAGGGACATGGCAGCGTGCGAGACAGGCTCGGTCTTCTGCAATCTTGGGGATGGGAGTGTGAGTGCACACACGTGTGTACACACACACACACACACACACACACCAGTGGTAAGGGGTCAAGAAATGAGTAAAATGCACATTATATCTGATGGCAAAGTGTTGAGGAAACAAGGAGGGGCTTGGGGGGGTCGTTTTAGTTTTAGACAATCCGAAGTCTTCTAAAGAGTTGAAATATAAACAGAGGCCAGAAAGAGGGGGAAAAAAAATTGGTGTTATTTTTGGCAAAAGCAATTAGAACAGGAAGTGTGAAGTGGTAAGGTCAAGGGCCCAGGGCAGAATGAGCATGGAGAAGAGAAACAGGCCACGGGGCAGAGGTAGACACCCAGCTCGTGCAGCTTCTGTGAATAAAAGGGACGCCAGCTTTCGTCCGACTATGCAGAAGCACCAGAAGGCTCTGATCTGAGGAGACATTATCAGATAGCCTTCTGAAGACACGCTGCTCTGGGAGCCAGGTCAGGAGTGGACAGTAGAACAGGAAGGCCAGGGTTCCCACCCGGGGAACCTGTGCAGTGACCCAGGTAGGAGAGGATGGTGGCTCAGATCAGCCAAGAGCAGCCAAGGTGGCTCGTGGCTGGATTCCAGCGAACTCTGAGGAATCAGCAACAAGACATAAGGACCGACAGGGGTGGAGGGAGAGGGAAGAGGAACCCCCAGGGTTTAGGCCTGACTGGCTAGAAGGGAGGACCACAGTCTACGGCGATGGGAAGACCACCGGGAAGGTAGGTGCTGGAGGAAAAGGAAACCGATCTGGGTCCTCCTACTCTGCCACCATCTTCCCAGAAGTAGAACCAGTTCCATTCAGGATATAGTAAAGACGGAGACGTTGGTTAGACATCCAAAAAGTTATGCTGGGTCAGCGGATACCTGCATCAAGTTTGTGGGAGATGTCTGGCTGGAAAAGTTTGGGGGATCTCCTTCAAAAAGTTTGAAGATGATCCAGAATCAGGTTTAAGAGAACAGAGGCTCTTTCTTGTTCCTTAAGACAAGTAGACAGCATAGTTTGCTCTTACTAAAGGAATAGAGGTTCTGGCTTGTTCTGGAATGATCCAGAAAAGGAGTGAGGAGAGGAGTAGAGGCTTCCTCCATCATTAAGTTGAGGAAGGAAGGTTCTAATCAGTGGGGAGAGGACCGGATGTGAGAAAGTGAACTTTGCACCAGACCCACCATGGTAACACGGGAGGCAGAATGCTGGTTCGGCCGACGGTAGGCAGGCCAGACAGTAGAAGCTCAGGGAATTTCCCATGCCTGTGCTCAGGGAATGAGGTCAGCGGTGAGTGAGCGTGGCTGGAAGGGACTGTGTGAATGGGCACGTTGGGATGGCCCATGGGAATGGGTCCATCCAGGACCCACAGGAGGGGTCTTATTGCCAGGAGAGCCCCTCCCCACCCCCCAGGGTACTCACCGATGCCAGTAAGACAGAGGACAGCCGTGGCCACAGGGACATCCTCATCAGACAGATAGTATGAGACGGAAACCTGTGGAGACAGCACCCAGCACCCATGGGGGGAATGGCGGGGGGAGCAGGAACGGGACCCTGGGCTAAGCACCCACAGTCAGCCATTGGACTTCAGCCTCCGTTACAGCTTCTGAGCTTCTGCTGTCAGCCAGGGGGCTGGGGGGCAGGATCCTCCACGTGCTGGCTGTCTCCGGGGCAGAGAGCACTTCTCGGGTCCTCTGGGTTCAGCCAGAGTGCGTCACAGCTGTGAGTTTTCCCTGGGAGCTGCGTCGTGCTTCAGGGTGCCCTGTGCCTCCTAGGGAGGGGCCGCTCTGGGCAGAGGGCAGCAGCGGACGTGTACTGCCCATCGGTCTCTTACCAGTCACCAGCAGACCGTTCCAGTAAGTTTTGCCCGCCGAGTGCCCTGGTCCTGAACGGGCCTTCATGTTCTCACTTCCACTTCACAGTGGAGTCAGCTGGACAGCTGAGCTGCAGAAGCTGGGGCTCCCCCGGGGGCTGACTTAATTGGCAGAGGGTGTGGTCTGGGAGGTGAGTGTTAGAGTCCCAGGTGGTCCCAATGACCCTGTAGGAGCCATCAGCGGCGGCCCTAGAACCCCCCTAACAGCAAACCCGGGAGCTGGCTTTGCAAGGAGGTCACCCTCCTGCCACCAGTGGTGCCCCATTAGGGGGACAGCTTGCCCAGGAGAAAGAACACGGCCTTGGGCTCAAACCCTAGGTCTGCCCCCACTAGAGTCATGTTTTTCAGGTTGAGAAAAGTCATCCTGTGCCTCAGTTTCCACGTATGGAAGATGGGGGTAGGGCTGACCTCTTGGAATAGAACCCCAGATACCCAGGACACAGCATATGCATTTACTACATGGTAGCTCCTCAGTTTCCTTAAGCTCTCCACACCCCGAAGACCAGCTTTAGCCAAACAAGGCCATCTGAGTTTTGCTGCTAAAACCTTTGAGCCAGATTTGCAAAGCAGCTTGTTGGGAAGCTGGCCCAGGATCGTGGTCAGCAGCATGGGGAGAGACAGACGCGCTGGAGCTAGAGCCGATCACGCCCTCCCTCCCCGCTTGTCTGCATCCTGGGGTCACCGAGCGCCCCCCTCACAATTCTGATGCAAGCATTGAATGACAGGCAAAACACCTGCATGGTTCACAGACTTGGGGCCCCAGGGAAACACCAGCTCCCAGGAGGGAGCCCCTAGGGGTTGGGTTGACCCCTCCCCCAGCTAGGGGGTTCTCCCTCACCCCCACGCCCAGGCTTACCTTGTCACCGTCGATGGCAGAGCTGGGGGCGGTCATCTTCACCAGCACGTCTATGGGATGTGACAGAGGCCACCGGGTCGGGGCAGCCTCCTCTCCACTCCCTGCCTGGACTGTGTTGGGGACATCCACCAAGACCCCCGGAGAGCCACTGACCGTGAACGACTTGCACTTCTCCGGCGCACACCTGGTTGGTCCAGCAAGGAGACAGATCTCAGGGCACAGGGGTCTCCATCCTTAGACCGCAGGGCAGGTGGCTGGGTGGGGCATGGGCCCGGACCATGGCTCCCCTTGGGGTGTTGAGCCAGAGGCCAGCTGGCCAGGACAGGTTTGTGGACCTCCATCTTCAGCCTGTTCCTGCCTTCACCCACTCCAAGGAGCCCGTGTCCTTCACCCACCAGCTCTAGCCCAGACCCCGCCCCCCAGTGAGTCTCCAGAAATTACCAAAGCTACATCTTATCTGTAAGCCCGTGGAGGGAGGAGCCGTTTGTATGAGCCAGAAGGGATCCCCATAGGGGGAGAAACAGGACCCGAGCCTCGGGAGGTCCACGTGGTGGCTCTGGGGAAGACTCAGCCTCCAGAACAAGTTCCACCCCTCCCCCTCCACTAAGGCTCCAATTTACAGGAGCTCCCCCCCACCTTAATTAATCCTCATGGCCTCCTGGAGAGCCAACCTCACTCCTGCTTCCCCAGTAAGGGCACAGGATCGGCAAGGCATTGTTTCTCTAAGGTCCCACAGCCCATTCGGGGCTGAGGCAGGATTTAGGTCAGAATCCTGCAGCGTCAGGATCACAAGGCCCGTAGAGACCCCAACCAGGCTCCTGGAGATGAGGCAGGAGCCAAAGGTGCAGAGAAGGGCAGTGGCCCCCGCCTAGCCTAGGGGTACCCCCGTACATGAGGCAGGCACCTGCCCCCCCCCAGCCAGAGCCCCCAGCTCCTCACCCATTGATATCCAAGCAGATTTCCGTGCCCAGGACACACAGGGCATGCACCGGGCTGTCCAGAGACAAGCGGATGATGCTCTGGAAAGACATGGCGCGGCCTTCTAAGCCGTCAACCCTCAGACCTGCAAGACGACCCTGACTCAACACAGCAGCCTCACATAAACCCCAAGGCTCACCTGCGTCCTCCCCTCTTATGGGCTCAGGGCCTCCCCAGGCCACTCCCTTGTTAAGGAGGCTTCAACAGCTGCCCAGGTGTGGCTGATTTTCTCCATTGAGACTTGCTGGGGTCGGGGGGTGGCATGGAGGAGCAGGTGGGGTCCAAGCCCCGTGGCTCCTAATCAATCAGGCAGCTAGTTCCTACAGATCCAGGGCCTCTGAGGCCGGCTGCTTAGGTCTCTGGCCTTGAACTAGGAGCAAGAGGGGCTCTGGGGAGCTAGGGCCGGGGGCAGGGGTGAGGGTAGGGGTAGGGGGCTGGGCAACCTGGCCATGACACCGCAGGACTGACTCGGCTGCAAGCTGCTGTCAGGAGCACATATCTACAGAGGGTACATGGGGTTTCACGCAGGAGGGCAGCGCGCAGCAGCATCGCCAGGCACCGAGACCTCAGCCCTTCCAGAAAATTCCCACAGTGAGCCGGGCAAAGTAGCTGGATCAGTGGTCCTCGATGCATGGTGGTTGCAGAAAGGATCAGGAGGCTTGTTAACATTATAGACTCCTGGGCCTGGCCGGTCTGGGGTGTGGTCCAGGTGGTGGGGTGCTTCTTGTCCTCAGGGGTGGCAACAACTCCCAGAGGGGGTGGGGCACGTGTTGCTGGAATGAATGAGCTGAGGAGTCCCTGCTGAGCCCGGTTCAGCAGCTGCCTCCCATCGTCCCTGAGCTCACGGAGCAAAGGACGGAGGATGGCTCCCGCACCAGGGACCCGCCAGCTAACTCTAAAGCAGGGTTCATGACATGGTTTAAATGAGGGTCTGTGGTTAAGTCTATCTGTTCTTGAACAGGTACCACGTTCACAGGGTCCCGAGTTCAAAGGGGGGCTTGCAACAGTGTCTCTCCTGCTCTATCTCTCACCCACCCAGTTCCTTCTGGAGGCAGTCAGGGGCATGGGTTTCTTCAGCGTCTTTCCAAATAAATGTGATGCTTGAGCAAGCAAACACCATGCTTAGCCTCCCTCCTTATTTTTATGTAAGTGGCAGCAAATGCTACACAGTATCTATATCTTGCTGTTTGCATTTCATAGTACAACTTGGAGAGAAGTTCATCCTGGCAGCATGTGAAAAGCATCCTTATCCTTTTTTATGGCTGCTGGAGCCTCCCAGCAGAGCCACACTGCGATGGGTAGAAATATTCATTTTCAGTCTTTGACACTGACACACGACGAGGTGGTGTGTAACCAGTATGTAACGGCACAGGGGGCATAAGCTGGTCCTGCGTGAAGTCTGCTCGGTCAGCCAGACTTGTTAAATTCAGGACAAAAAGTAGAAGTATCCCTCCCTGGAAGCGTTAAGCATGCAACATACCTGTCGGGGTGGCTTTACTTAGGAGGCTCTTGGAGATTATGGGTCAGCCGGGAAGACCCGAAAAGCTCTTCTGTTTGGGCTGAAAGTGGCAAATATTGAACAGGTGGGCGGTGCTCAGCACATGGCTCACACACACGCCAGCCGGAGGTGGGCTGGAGGGAGGGGGTGGTCGGGCTGGGAAGGGGTTGCTGAGGGCTGGGTTCTGGCTTCTGGAGCCAAACAGTCTGGGAGCTCTGTCCCCCTTGAGCTCGGACAGCCCTGCCTTGTGCAGTGTTCTGAGCGCACGTGGGGAGGACACTCTCAACCTGGGGGATGGAGACCCCTCTGGGCATGGATGGGATCTGGAGGGATCTAGAGTGGGTCTTGTTCCCTCTCCAGGGGGTTTCCTGTTCACCACTGAACCCCCAGCACCCATAAAAGGATCCTGAACATAATACATGCTCAATAAATTCTTGGGGTGCCCATGATGACATGACCCCATGACCCTCAAAAAAATGCCTCTGTGGGCTTCCATTGGGCTCTCCAACCAAACTAAGAGCTTTGTGACCATGAGGCAAGTTTACTTAGACTCCCACAGGCCCCGCATGCTTTCATTGTAGACGGTGCCCCTCAGCCGAGGACTGTAATTCAGTAAATTTTCCTCAGTTTTTGCACAATCAGCTCTGTGTACCTTAGCCCTGTGCAATGTTATCTGTCCCTACATCTCAGTCTTTACTGATGGATTGATTTGAAGATTTATTTAAAGATTATTTTATGGGGGTGCCTGGGTGGCTCAGTGGGTTAAAGCCTCTGCTTTCGGCTCAGGTCATGATCCCAGGGTCCTGGGATCGAGCCCCACATCGGGCTCCCTGCTCAGCGGGGAGTCTGCTCCTCCCTCTGCTTGTGCTCTCTCTCTGGCAAATAAAAGAGTAAAATATTTTTTAAAAATAAAGATGATTTGTTTTAAAGAGAGAGCAGGGGGAGGGGCAGAGGGATAGGGAGAGAGAGTCACAAGCTGACTCCGTCCTGAGCGAGGAGCCTGACCCGGGGCCCGATCTCATGACCCCAAGACCACGACCTGAGCCGAAACTAAGAACTGGTACTCAACCGACTGCACCACCCAGGGGTCCCTTTATCTCAATTTTGTAAAAAGTTAAGTCTTGTCCCTTTCCTGCTAGGGTTTAGTGCAGGTGCAGCGCTTCAAGCTGTGGCAAAGGGATGCTCTGCTTCTCTCTGCCTCTTCTTTCTGCCGCAGCTGGACACGGTGGTTCCTGACCTGTGGGAGGTGGACGAACAGCCCCTAAAAGACGTCAGGTTCCAACCCCTGGAACCTGTGACATCTCACACAGGAAGTCTTTGCACAGGGGACCACGAGTCTTTGAGATGGGGAGATCATCCCAGCTTTTCTGAGTGGACCCTAAAAGCAGTGACAAGTGTCTTTATAAGAGAAGCCGAGGGAGCTTTGCCACACACAGAAAAGAAAGCAAGGTGACCCCAGCAGGTCCTGGAGGTTGCCGGCGGTCACCAGGAGCTGGGAAAGGTGAGGAGTGGACTCCTCCCGGAGCCCCCGGAGGGGACACAGCCCTGCCTGCCCCTTGATTTCAGCCCCCTTGAAACTGATTTTGGACTTCTGCCCTCCAGAAGGGAGAGAACAAATTTTGGTTGTTTCAAGACACCCGGTTTGTGGTAACTTGTTATGTACGGCAGCTATAGGCAAGTAACTTGTGACTGCCAGGGAGGGGAGGGGAGGCAGCTGGAAAGTTCTTGTTTCCCGGGGCGCTGTCCTAGGACGGTTCTGTCTGCTCTGCGGGGCTGGCAGCACTTCTAGAAGGTGCTTCCTCGCACTTGGGCTTCCCCAGTCCTTCACAGAGGCTCCTGCCCTGTGTGTGGGGAGTGGGTCCATGAGGGGCCCGGGGCAGGCTCCCCTGCATCTGTCTTGATGCCAAGGCTGCTTCAGTCACCAGCTTGTCCCTCGGTCCATCTGCAGCTCCTGTAATCTAGCAAAACCTCTGGCTTCTGCATGCTGAGCCGGGTAGCTGTCCTGTCGGTCACATTCAGGGACAACCTCACACCAACGCCCCTCTGGGCACAGTCCACTTTCTGGTCCACAAAAACGGCTCCTGCATCTTTTGCTGCAGCAATCATGAAGGGGAAGCTGCTGACTGTCTTCGGAGAAGCACGGTTTGACCCAGGTTTTTTGGATCCTTTTCTCTGTGGTCTGAGGACAGAGGCTTTGGAAGTCCACTCTTTCCACATGCCGTCCACGACCACATGGAAACAGTATCTCTGGGTGTTTTCTGAGCATCACAGACTCTATGGGGCCAAGGTCTGCTCTTCATTTTTAAAATCTGAAGGCAAGGGCACCTGGGTGGCTCAGTGGGTTAAGCCTCTGCCTTCGGCTCAGGTCATGATCTCAGGGTCTTGGGATCCAGGCCCACATCGGGCTCTCTGCTCGGCAGGGGGCCTGCTTCCTCCTCTCTCTCTGCCTGCGTCTCTGCCTACTTGTGATCTCTCTCTGTCAAATAAATAAATAAATAAAATATAAAAAAAAATAAAATAAAAGCTGAAGGCATCAGATTTCATTATCTATAGAGGAACCTAAGTCTCTGTGTCACGGCCATAAAAGAAACCAGACACAAGGCACACAGAGGGAGACAAGTGACTTCATCCCATAAAACCCCCTGGCTCCTGCTATGGGCCACACCCAGCTCTAGGTAGCCTGGGGACAGCATCAAACAAGCCCCTTCACGGGGCTTGGAATGGGAACCACACATGGGAGGGACACAGAGAATTCGCTGGTGTCTGGATGGATCTCACAGGGCAGTCAAATCCTCACACTCATGCCCCGTCGTGTTCTAGCACTGGCCGTCTGTTGCCTTTTCCTCAAAGGACAGCATGAACAGGAATGCAATTCCCGGCCCCACCTTTCCCCTTGGAACTTTGTATGCATCCCTTTGGGGTCTCCCGAGACGTCCCAGGCTGACGTGACTGTCCCTGTCGTACTGCCTGCTGAGGCGCTCGGAATCTGGTATGCTTCCTGTATATTTCTTTATCATGAAACACACAGCTGAGGTGTGTCTTTCACACATACATGTGAGCGTGAATCATCAGACAGGCGACTGTATGTCCCGGGATGCTCTCTCGGCTGGCTGCAGGGGAACCGACTTCAATGCAGCTTAGAGGAGAGATGGGCCATATCCTCGGGGCTCAGCCCTCCTCCTGCCCTCCCACCCCCAAAGTCTCCGTGGAAACTTAGAATGAGCTAGGCTCAGATCACAGAAGATTTCACAGACCAAGTATTGACCTGGGAGGAAAAGCCACACGTCGTAACACTGACGTTCAACACATCCTGTAGCATCTTCCCGTTGGTAACATTCAATCTGACCATGACAATGAGGGAACATACGAATGATAGCAATGATAGCGTGACCTCCCTGACAAAGAGATTATACAACTTTATTGCAGCATCTCACAGCAGAAATGAGTTTGCAAGGACGGGTCTATCTTGGGATCTTCAGAGGAGATGCCCAGGGGCTCCAGGGCACAGCGGAAGGGAGCAAGCCGCCGCGGGAGGGTAGCCACGCCCAGGGAGCTGACCTGTCCCCCAGAGCTCTTGCAATGCCACACTGCAGGGTCCCAGCACGTCTGGCTGAACCTGGGGGGGAGGGTACGCAGGGGATAGGCTCAGGGCACCATGTGCCACCACTTGAAGGAGAAGGGCTGCCGGCGCACGTTGGTGCCGCAGTGGACCTCCCCGTGCCGCACGTGGTAGGCGTAGAAGTCGTCGATGAAGGTGCAGTGCAGGCCCAGCGGCTCGAGCAGGGCGCGCACCTTCTCCTCCAGGCAGCAGCGGCCGTTGATGATGGGTCCGAAGGGCTTGGGGATGCCCAGGTGCTTGCCCAGCACCAGCATGTTCACCTGCAAAGGAGCGGGGTCCCAGCGCGGGGCCAACGGCATGCAGCCCGCATCCCCCGCCCATGGGTCCCCTTTGCCTTCTGACCTTCCGCACTAGCAGCCCACTTCACAGATGGGGAAACAGAGGCCCAGACAGGTCAAGTGGGCCACCTCCAGCCGCCCTGCTGGTCTGGGTCTTATACCCAATTCTGTCGGACTTCAGCGCCCATGATCTCACCGCTACCCTCTCCTTCCCCCTCTGCCACCTTCTGGCAAATTCTCCGTCACTCCAGGCCCAGCTCAAGTTGTACGGCCTCTGTGAAGCCTCCCGTGAGTTCCGAGTCAGTGCTCCTCCTCTGGGGTCCTCCCGCGGCTGCCAGCCTGACGCCTGGCCCATCGCAGGCTCTCAGTAAGTATCCGTTGACTGAATGAATAAAGGACTACCTTTTTGGTGTCACTCTCCATGTATTATCGTTTAAGGTAATGACTGTTTCCTCCCTTATGCTGGAGGTGAGCGGAGGAGGATTCTGGCTCTAGGCCCACATGGGTTTGCATCCTAGCCCGTCTCCTCAACCGCTGTGTGACCTCAGGCAAGTCGCTTCACCTCTCTGAGCCTCATCAGCCAGATGAGCCCAAGGGGGTTTCCGTTGCTGTGACGCTCAGACGTCAGGCTCACGGAACAGGTGTGGGGTCTGTCTCTGGGGCTCAGGAGTCGGGGACGGGCCTCTCATTCTCTGTTATGGTCCAGACCCAGCCCCTGCTGTGCGTCTTGTACCCTGAATTTCTCGGCCACACCCACGACCCGACCTCTCACTGTGGGCTCCTGGGGTGAGTCACAGCTCGTGCTCAGGCTCCTTCCAGAGCCTCCAGCAGCCCAGGCACAGAGCGGCGCCGATGACTTCATTCCCCATGCCTCATCCCCTGCTAGGCATCAGCCTTCTTTCCTGCCTGGGAAACCCGGCGGGGCTAACACCGAGAAACAAAATGCCTGGGGCCAAGGAATTGTAGTCAAGATGCCCCCTCCTGCCTTGTTTTAGCCACAGAACCTCTTCCAAATAAAATCCTGTGTGGTCCCTTGATGCCTAAAACAGAACAAATCCAAAATACCAGCTTTAAGACACCATCTTGGAACCCCAGTGACCTAGGGAAACCAGTTTGACGTCCCTGTGCGGGGGGGCTCCTGGCTCCTCCCTGAACGTGACCTCCAGCCCCAGCAGGAGAGGGCGGCTGCAGGGCCCCAGCAGAACTGGGTGAGGTTTCTGCCTGGCCCTCATGTATCCTTTGGAGAGACAGAGTCAGGGCACAGGGACTGTAACAATACAATAGATGTGGCTTTGAGATGGTGCTTGGCAGGGAGTGGGGCAGAAACAGCTAAGAGTTCTCGCCAAAGGTGGGACCTCCCTCAAGTCCCCCCTTCTCGGGACAGAATCCACCCAGCCTGGGCCATGCTAGCCTCGTGGCCTCAGAGAGGCCTTCCCGGACTGTCTGAAATGGTGTCCCCCCGCCCTTTATCCCTTCCAAATGCGACCTGAGAGCCAAGCTCATACGCTTGTTCTGCCCACTGCCCACCCACGGCACCCCGCACAGGGAAGTCCACAGCGGGCAGTGCCATGTGGTGAGGGCATGGGCTCTGCAGCCAGACCCCCAGCTTTGAGACCCAGCCCCGAATCCCATGCCAGCAGAGACCCGACTTCTCTGTGCCTCATCTTTGAGGTGGGAGCGTTGAGAGGCTTGGGTTCCCAGGGTGGTTGTGAGATGCCCAGAGCCACCCTGGGAACTGCCCGCAGCCACGCAGACCCCCAAGCCGACAGCCAGGCCGCCCCCCGCCCGGATCTGTGCCCAGGGTCCCTGACTTCAGGCCATTGGCAAAGGTGGGCTGACCCTGAAGACCACCTTCCTCACCATGTTTGGAAAATAGGCTTCGGCCTTGAAGGTCCCTTTAACCTCCTCCTGGAGCTTGAAGAGCTGGGGGATGTCGATGATGTCCCGCTCGGTCAGGCCCAGCTCCCGCTTCAGCACCTCCCGGTTCCAGTCGATGCAGCTCTAGGGGCGTGGTGGGGGGGGCGCGGTGGGCATGGTGGAGCCAACTGGCATGGGGGTGGGGTGGCGGGGACGGTGAGAAGCTGGAGGGCCTGGGTGGGGGTGAGGGGGCATGACAGAGCCGCCACGGGGAAGGGGTGGGGACAGCTGTGGGGGAGGGCGGTCTGGAGCTGAGGCCTGGCCAAGGGAAGGACCAAGGACAGGGCCAGGAAGACAGTGATGGGCCCTTCCTTCTCTTTCCTCCTTCCCTCCCTCTGTTCTGCTCAGTCCTTCTGCCTCTGGCTTCTGCCTGGGTGTCCCCATCTTTATGGTCACTCTGTGTCTTTCTAGCACTTGGCCTCTCTCCTGCCAGTCCCTCTGTCTCTGAGAGTGTCCCCTGTCTTGCTGTGGCTCCAGCTTTCCCGACTGCTCTTCCTCTCTTTTCCACGCATCACCACTGTGGGTTCCCACAGTGGTGACTGACGTCTGTCTGTCCCACACACATTGACCCAAATCCCAAAGCCATTCACCAGGCCGACCCGCAGCCAGTGGGAGGCTCTGCCTTACGGCTCCCAGGGAGGGGAAGGCGGTGGGGTGGGTGGCTCAGTCCCCCTGGGCTGAGGCGTCCCCTTGGGCTGGGCACCCAGGCCAGTACCTCCACATATGAATTATGTTCTTTCAGTTTCTTGTCTTTCAGAAGGTCCTTTATTTTCTGGTTTTTTCCTGTCATGAAGGAAAAGGAAAAAGAATGAAGATGAATTCAGAGGTCGATGTCCCTCTTCCCAGTAGGCACAGTGGGGACTCAGTTTTCCCATCTAGAAAATGGGGGCAGTTATAATTTCTAAGGCACAGGTTTGTGGCGAGCATCGAGGAGGCAACGGCCTTTAATAAAGTATTTTATCAGTGTAAGTTCTCCTTCAAAGTATTTCCAGAGGGATCCCAGCTCCCAAGAGGCAAACGGAGATCTAACCATGGTCCGATGCCACGCAACATGCTGTAGATATTAGATAAAAACTCCCATCCGCGGGGAGTTACCAACACTGACCCAGCGCATGTCTGCGAACTTTAGGATCCCCTTCTGTGCTCCAACGAGAAGGCTCTTTCTTTTCCTCCCTCCTTCCTTCTAGTCAATCATCTTTTGAGCCAGACTGAACTTTCCTCAAGTCCCCAAACGCATTTCGTTTTCTCCTGCCTCTGTGCCTTTGCATTCACTGTTCCCTCTGTCTGAGATCTCTCTCTTCCTCTCCTCCCACTGCCTGCCCCACTGGGCGAACTCCTGCTCCTTCCTCGTGTTCCTGCTTGGTCTTTGCCTCCTCTAGGAAGCCTCCCTTGAGCTCTTCCCAGATACTCCTAAAGCGCCTGTGCCACCATTGTTTCCTTGACTACTTTCCCAGGACCGTGAATGAGCACCCGCCCCCCCCCACCCCCGTGACAGTGGGCGCTACTCCGTCCTGCGCACACAGCATCCCTGGAGCTCAGCGTCGTGCCCAGGGCATAGGAGATGCTCAGAGGAGAGCCGTTGCCCAAAGGCCCCCATCTGGCAATGGGCGACCGCATGAAGGCAGAGAAAGGACCTTGGATAGAAGAACAAGGCAGAGCCAACTTACTTTTGACGCCTTCAAACAGCGCAGCTTCCCCGTGGCCCTTCTTCAGCTGTTCCTCGAACAGTCTGTAACAGGACCTGGGGCTGGCCAGGAGCAGCCTGAAGCCCTGGGGGCAGAAACACTGGGCTCAGAGGTCAGCTTTGCCCCTGGGGCTCCCAGAAGTGCCGGCGCAGACCTAGGCTGCCGGTCTCCTTTGTGGCCCCTCCTGGGATTGACGGGGAGCTGGTCACGCTTATAAGGCCAGGCCTCCCAAGCAGAGTGCAGACCAATGCTTGGGAGCCCAGGGAGCAGGCGTGTGGCTTCCTTCAGGCAGCCCCCCCAGACTGCGCACCTTCTTGTGTGCTGGGACGAAGCTCAGGAACTCATCCACGTGGCCCACGTACAGCCAGTCGGAGTACAGCCTCACCGGAGCCTGCACCTGCTGGGCGCTGAGGAAGTCCTGCACTGCCTGGTTCATCTCGTGGTTCTCCGTGCTGCCGACACAGGATGAGGGGAGCGTTGCAGGGTGCGAGGGGCAACAGGGGGCCTCTGTGGGCATGGAGGCTTGCCAAGGGGGTCGAGGTTCTCCTTCAGCTAGGGAAGGGACTCAGAAGCCTGGATAACTTTATTCTATCCTCAAACATCAGAGGAGTTTACAATTTGCCATTCCAGTTTTTTTGAGGGAAACTGAGACACCAAGTCAGTCCAGTGAGTAAGACCAGAGCCCGGCCTCCGAGAGCACTGCCCACTGGCTCAGTCCAGATGCTGGGGTTGTGGGTAAACATGAGGCTAACCCGTATTATCCACAGCGATCGGGAGAGCTAATCCGACCTCAGTGGGTAATCCCTTGTTAGCCATGTAGCCCTGGGGACGTTCCTTTACCTCTGTGGCCTGCAGTTTTCTTCCTGCTCCGACCTCCAAGGGCCTTCCTGATCTAGTCCTTTGCTCTTTCTCACTCAGTCTCTTCCAGCCACTCTGGCCTTCTTGAACACACCAGGTTCAGTCCCGTCACAGGGCCTTTGCACATGCTCTTTGATATTCCAGGAACCCTCTACCACAGCTCTCCTCATGGCCATGTCCTTATTGTCATCGGGCCTTACCTCATGAGCGAGGCCCTCCCTAGTCTCCCTATCAGTTCCCATTCCTCCTCTGTCCTGTCTTTTTTGTATTCTTTGCTCTTTGAAATTATCTTACTTGTTTACCTTTGTGTCTTTCCTACTAGAATAGCAGCAAGGCCTTGTCTGTTAGGCTCATGGCTGCCTTCCTTCCTAGCACCTGCCTAGTGCCTGGCACACAGTAGGTGCTCGATAAGTGTTCACTGATGGAGAGAGTGTAAGTGGCAGCGCTTGCATTTGAGCTTGGGCCTGCCGGGCTCCTAAGCTTTATTCTTTGCTCTGTGTTTTATTCCTGTCTAAGTCCCTAAAGTTTGTCGAAGCTCTTGGGTTGGGAGCATGTAGGGAAAGCTTCTGTTGTAGCCTCTGCTTTTCCATGACATGCCTGGGTCTCCCCCTCCCTGACCCTCCCCCCCTTTAAAAATATTTTATTTATTTATTTGACAGAGAGAGGCACAGCAAGAGAGGAAACACAAGCAGGGGGAAGGGGAAAGAAGAAAACAGGCCTCCTGTGGAGCAGGGAGCCCGATGCGGGGCTCGATCCCAGGATCCTGGGATCATGACCTGAGCCAAAGGCCGACACCCAACGACTGAGCCTCCCAGGCACCCCCTGCCCCTTCCCTTCTCACCTGGGGTAGCTGCTGCCCCCAAAGAGGATCCTGCCCAGAGGGTATTTCTTCTTCCCAACTGTGACTGGCGGGCTCACTTCCAGGTTTCCAAAGGAGTCGAAGGTAGAAGCCTCTCCGGTCTTGGTTTCGCGAGTCACGTAGCCAAAATCCGGACCCTGAGATGGGAGAAGCAATGGCCAAGCGTTAGAGAGCGCGATCCCTGCATGAGGGCAGGGTGGGGGCCAGGTCACAGGCAGGATCCGGTAGTAGTCAGAGCTGGCACCGAGCGGGCACCGCTATGATCTGCAGGACGCCACAGGAGCGCTGACTCAGGTGGTAAGAAAAGGGATGGGCACTTATGGGGTGCCCCATGCGTGCCTGCTGCTTTGTAAACCTTAACTCCGGCATTATAACAAATCTATGAAATATCATTTTTGTCCTCATTCTGCAGAGAAGAATGAAGGTCAGAGTGGTGGGTGACTTCTTCGGGCCCCACAGCCAGCTGGTGGAGGGATCTGAGCTGTGTCTCCAGCAAGCCCTCTAGGACCACACGGTGCTCCGTCCTGACTGGGCTGGAACCGGCTTCACCAAGGGGCTGTGATGTCCCTGCGTGGATCTTCAAGGGAAGAATGGGTTGGTGACACATCTCACCCACTCTGTGCGTTTCCTGTGGCTGGGGGAATGCAGCTAGTAGCTTAGAATGACACACATGGATTCTCTTTCGTCTACGGAGCTCAGAAGTCTGAAAGCACTCTCACTGGACTAACCCCAGGGGCCAGCTCCCTCTGGAGGCTCTGAGTCTGTTTCCCTTGCTCTTTTAGCTTCTAGTGGCTGGTGGCCTCTTTCCTCAACTTCATGTCCTGTGTTTCCACCATCACATGCCTTCTCCCACTCTGTCTTCCCTCTTCCAAGGAGCACCATGATGGTACAGAGCCCACCAGATAACTCAGGGGCACCTCCTCATCTTGGAGTCCCTGACTTAATCACACCTGCCAAGTCCTTTTGCCGCAAGAAAGCATCAGGTCCTGGGGATTAGGGCAAGGCCGTGTTTGAGGACACCACTCTGTCTACTGCACTAGCCCTAGCTTTCTACGAAAGGGGAATCATTCCCAATCCCTCTTCTCCCTCTGTCTCTCTCTCTCTCTTTTTTTTTTTTTTTTAAGATTTTATTTATTTATTTGATAGACAGAGATCACAAGTAGGCAGAGAGGCAGGCAGAGAGAGAGGAGGAGGAAGCAGGCTCCCTACTGAGCAGAGAGCCCCACGTGGGGCTCGATCCCAAGAGCCTGAGATCATGACCCGAGCCGAAGGCAGAGGCTTAACCCTCCAAGCCACCCAGGCACCCCCTCCCTTTGTCTCTTAACAGCGATACCAGCCTGACTCCCATGCCCACTGTGCCCTAGAAACTTCATGACCCTAAAGCTGAGCCCAAAAGGCAGTGCCCACCAGCATCGGGGAGTCAGTTGGTCACACCCATGTCCTGTGCTTGGCCTTCGCGACACTGCACGCTCTTGGGTCCTCTCAGTCTCCTGTGTATGGGACAGGGAGTCCCCAGCCTAGTCCCTAGTCTTTGATTCCCTACAATTCTCTTCCTCTTGGTGCTGCCACCCAGTCTCACAGAACACCGACCATGTGCTGACAACCCCACGTGTCTCCCTCCTGTCTGCACATCCCCGCTAACCCCAGACGGCCATCCGCTGCTTGCTTGACTTCCCACTTGGGCGTGCACCAAAAATCTCCCACTCGCCCCCGACGGACCAGTCGGCCCCTCTGCCCTCATCCGCCGTCCTCCCACAGTCTTCCCCACCTCAGGGCGGGATGGCTGCTGTTAAAGCCTGCCGTCAGCTTGAGCTTCCCTCTCTCTCACAGGGGTCAGGGAATCCTGTCGGCTGGGCCCCTTCAAAGCATGTCCAGAATGTGGCCCCTTTTCATGCCCAAACCTGCAGGCCCATCGCCTCTCCCCGGGTTACGGTGCCTGCTCCCTCCCTGCACCGCCTGCCCACAGGACCTGCCCCCCACCCCCGCTCAGTCCCCTCCGTCTCTCTGACAGTCTCTCCTTCCACCTTTCCCTCCCTTTTTTCCTCCACATCAATCCAGCTTTTATTGTATCTTTCAAACATCGCAAATGAGCCTGGAAAATCACCCGGCATCTTGCTATTTCTCTAGCTGGAGAGCTTAGATCTGACTCGTTGGTCCACTGAACCGTTCCTTTTTCAGAAACGTAGACACCGTCCCCCAATTTCCCAATATCCTTATTTTTAATGCCTGTGGCTTGCTGGATCAAAGCTGCTGAGTTTGATGCAAGTTCAATGTCGTTTCCTTCAAGAATTAACTCATCTTTCTGGGCTCAACACCCGGCCTCATCCGAACCCTGCAGATGTATTTTTCACCCAAGAAATTTTGGATTTCAACAAGAGAACCATTCTCCTGAACAACGATGTCGATGGGGAAGTGACTGTACCCAGACCTCGTTCAGGAAAGGGAGCCCAGGGGCCACGCCCTTGACCGTGCTCTGTACACAACTACAGATAGTACAGACAGGGCAAACGGTAGCCAGTTCTGGTCTAGTGCTCACCATTTGTCCACGTAGAGCCTCTTCTTCTTTGCAAGGAGACTGACTCCTACACTGATGTGATTGATGTCCTTCTGCAGGGCTCCCCTGGGTCCCTTCACAATAACAGTGAGTCCCTTCCTGAGTGATGTCAACATTTTCTGGAACATCCATGGTCCAAGGCTAAGAACGGTCTTTGTCCTCAGTAGATGCAGCACAGAGACCTCACCCTTCCTCCTGCTCACTCTGCTCTGCCCCTTCTGGCCTCCTGGCTCTTCATTCAACATGCGAGTCTTGCTGCTGTCTCAGAACCTTTGCACTGGCTGTTTCTTCTGTCTAGTATACTCTCCACCCAGACATCCATACAGCCAAATCCTTCACCTCTTTGGAGTTTTTGCTCCAGTGTCAGCTTCCCAAAGGGGCCCTACCCTGACCATCCTATTTAGAATTGCAATGTAATTCCCCCACCCCACCACTTTGGCACCTGGGAGCCCCTTGATTCTGTTTTTTTCTTCCTACAGCACTAGATTCCACTTTCCAACACGCAATATAATTTGTTTATTCAACATACTGCTTGTTTATCGTCTGTCTTTCTGGGCTAGGATGTCACCTCCATGAGGGCAGGATCTTTGGCACTGCTCGCTGATAGATTCCAAGTGCCTGGGGCAAGGCTGGGCACAGAGCACGGGCTCCAGGGATGTATGATGAATGAACAATAAGTTCATATGAGTCACTACCTTGGCCGTTGCCATGAGAGGGGCTCAGTTCCACAGGCTGCAGGCTTGGATTTCTGAAGGTGAATGAAGGTGCGCCCTTTGCAGAACTGCCCCCTGCCCCCAGGAGTGGGAGGGGCAGGGGACACCCCCACATGCTACCTGATACTGTTTCTGGCTCAGACTTAGACACCTGTCACCCTGTCTGCTCTCCTCGAGTCTCTGTTCACTGAAGCCCCAGAGTGTGCAAATCCATTCTTGAAACCTGCTGATCTGTTTTCACAACCAGAGAGCACACCCGGGCTCACCTCTCACACTCACTCGCACTGAGCTGGCTTTAATAGCGTTATTGTGTTTTAACTGTTTACCTTCCCAGCTTGCTTTCTATTTACAGTAAGCACCGCTGGTTTTCCGCTTATAGGTGGTGTAACATTTACCGACATGGTCTAATGGAAGAATACCCACCGTGCGTCAAGCTGTGCGCTAAGCGGCCCCTGAGGGGTGAAAAGGGAGATGACGAGGCAGTGATTTATAACAAAACAGTCCCGAAGAAACCAACGAGGTACCGCAGCCCAGAATGCCAGGGACCACGGCGGGGCGTCCTTCAACGCCAGGGATGGTTTCACAGTGGGGAGCACTGCAGCCGAGACCTGGAGGCAGGGACACTGTCAGGCATGGGAAGCAGGAAGAGCATTGTGAGCAGAGGGAACGGCATATGCAAAGGTGAGGAGCAGTTGGGCACATTTGAAGAACGGGCAGGAGGCCTGTGGGATTTGGAGCTGGGTGAGGGATGGGGAGAGTGGCCCGCAATGAGTTTGGAAAAGCCGATGGGGACGCTGTCTGGTGACGAGTTTGACTTTGAGCCCAATTCTCTTCCTGAATGATGGGCGTCAGAAAACCACAGCCATGCTTGCCTAAGAACGCGTCGCAGCCTCTCATCCAAGCCTGGGTGTGGGAGAGGCGGGGACCCCTGTGCTGAAGTGTCCATCTGCCTGGAAGGACTCGGGAGATGTGGCTAGTGATGTCAGAACATCTGGCCTCTGTCACCCTGGGAGCATGGCAGTGGGAGACCGGTCGCTGAGCAGAGCAGGGCTGAGAGCAGGGGGATGGGCTAGGGTCCCCACGGGCCAGCGGGATTATTTATCCCAGTGGTGGTCCTGAAACAGGAGTAACCTGGTTCCAGTCGAAGAGACGCCATGGACCCAATGAAGTCTCTCCATCATCACCACCCAGGGCAGGGGAGTGAGCGAGACTCAGACGAGTCGCTGAGTTGAACTCAGATTTCCTTTCAAAGCCTCCTGTGTGGGCAGGGCTGCCTCCTCTTCCCTGGGGCTCAGGGTGCTCCCGGGGAAGCAAACCTTGCACCCCCACACCACACCCCTTCCTCCGTGCTTCCCCGGCGCCTGGAGTCAGGGGCTCTCAGCACCCGGGGTGTGCGCCTGGCGGCACACGGGGTACAGAGCTCCCCGGGGCCAGGCCCGCCCAGTTTCGGTGCCAGCTTCTCCTCTCATCGTGTGACCTTGGAAAAGCGGTTGCCCCTCTCTGAGCCTCGGTTTCTTAATCTATAAAATGGGCCTCGTGATAATATCTAGATTAAAGGTTGCCGGACAAATTAAATGAGTCAGTGCATGTAAAGAATTTGGCGTCCTGTCTGACCCAGGACCCACGCTCGATGCACGTAACTATTCCCCTCGTTAGCATTCTGCGCTGAGCTTACGCGATCCTGCCGGGCTAGTCCAGCTTGATTCACCGACATGTCACCCCACCCCCAAACACCTGCAGAGTCACACCTGGGAAATGACCACTCTGATCCCCAAACCCACCCCATATCCCCCCCAAAGGCCAGACTCCCCTTCCCCAAAAGGCAGAGCCTCCAGCCAGACACCGAAGAAGGTTCCAGTCCTGGCCCAACCCACCACACCTTGCAGCAAGAGCATCTTCAATGGGACAAGGAAGCCACAGCCAGACCTGATGTCCTTGGCAGGGCTATTTTGAGGACAGGCCGAACTCACGGCTGGAAAGAGCTTTGGGAAAGGGGGAGCCAGATCTTATCTCAGCGGCGACAAAAAGGTCATGGCCCACCTGTGTGATGGATGCCCCAGCAGGAAGGGCTCCTGCTATGGAGCCCGGGTGCTCAGCCACAGGCGGTGAGGAAGGGGGCCTTGGGCGGGGGGATCTCAGCAGCCGCAGCCCCACCAGCACGTACCAGCAGGCATTTGATGGGGAACTCCTTCAGGCCCCTGTTCCTCGGAGAGTCAAAGACCACAGGCAGGGTCTTGTGTGGGGCTTGGATGTAGCCGATTTCTATCTCGTCCTGTGCAGGGGGAGGGGAAGGAGCGCTGATGGGCGTGACACCCAGTCAAGGAGGGGGCATGGACCCATCTACTCTCCCTCTGTGGTCAAGGGCAAATTCCCATGCAGTGTTCGAGGAGGGAACAGAGCTTGTCTTCCCGTGTGTGCACAAGAGGGCTCACCCCCACTGCTGGTGAGTGCAGGGGCTGAGTGCTGTAGGTGCTGGGGACCTGGTAAGCGAGCCTCAGGCTCTGTCCTCAGGGAGCTGGTAACCGAGCACCCGGTGTAAGGATGTGATGGGTCAGGAAGGAGGGGCTCCTGATGGGGTTGAGACAGGCAGAGAAGGGGGGGCAGTTCAGACCCAGCCTTGCCCACAGGGCAGAAGTGGGGAGGGCTCCGAAGTGCACCTGGTGCAAATTCTGCCTGTATTCTGATAGAGGTGATGTTGGACGGGACCCCCCCTTCCCCCCCCCCCCCCCCCAACGGCCACTCTTGTAGGTCAAAGACGGAGCTACCAGCACTTTTATACTGTTCTGTCCAACTTAGCCCAGACAGGACTTCTAGAAAGGAAGGGGTGTTCTCTGTGGGCTTGGGAGACGGATGGGAGATTTTTGCGGGGGAGGCTTTCTAGCTGGGATTTTAAGAATGGGACCTGGAGGACAGCGGAGAGAGGCAAGAGCAGGCGCAGAGGCATGGAGGAGGTGGGAGCAGGGGATGCCGCGGGAGGGCAGAGAGCCCGAGAAAGCAAGAGAGTGCCAAGAAGGCTCGGGTGGGTCTGCCCGCCGCCTGCAGCCACTGCCCCGTGCCGGGTGCTGGGGTGCTGAGCTGCGTGAGACTCAGTCTCTGCCCTTGGGGAGTTCATGGCCTGATGGGCAGCCTGGCACAGAACAAGGGGATAGTGTGGCCACCAGGCAGGCTGGCCAAAGGTGAGGGATAGCCAGGTTGGGGTGGGGTGGGGCTGGAGGCAGGCTGAGAGGGAGGAGATGGAAAGTGCTGGAGCAGGGGTGTGGCCTGGTGTGGTGGCTGAGCCTGGGGAAGCTGGCTGGGATCCACCCCTGGAGGGATGGGTTGAGCTCCAACCCTCTGAGCTTCATGTCATTTCCGGGGCATCTGAGAGTTTCCAGGCAGGAAGGTGGCCTGTACCTTGGTGACCCTGCCAGACAGGCTGTGGTTGGCCGTAAAGGTCGCTTTACTCACCAGCCTGAGCCCCCACATGCCTGGGCCCTCAGAAGCGCCTCATTTCCTGCCCATCTGAGGAAGGGTGGCCCCCAGCCCCAGGAGCCTGGGCCTCCCATGTCCCCTGACCTTCAGGAAGATCCACCCTGTGTGTCTCAGCCACCCCACCCCCCCGCCCCACGGGGCACAGACCTGCATCCACCGGTCATCGTTGCTCTGCTCCTCGGAGGGGACAGTGACCTTGCACTTGGCTTCCTTGGCTAGAGCTATCACTGACTTCAGGAAGTTCTCATTTTCAAGCACCCTAGAAAGGGCAAGAAAAAAGCTTCTCAGGGCTCTGGATTCAGCAGACGGTGGCCTTGGCCAGGCTCTGAGGGGGCAAGTTGCACCCCTGCAGGGTCCCTAGGGGTGGAGCAGGAGCTCAGGCCTGGATGGATGGGGGGAGGGGCACAGTGGTCACTCAGGAGATGCTCAGGAGATGCTCGTGGCCTGGATGGCAATGCCGGCTCATCCTTTCTCTCTGCTCTCGGCAAACATCTCACTGAACTCTTACAGCAATCCCTGAGGGGACCAGCAGGCTCCCCTTCCATCTGGGAGAAGCCACAATGAGGAGGTCAACGCTCAAGGCCCCCCTGGAGGAGGGGATGCCTCAGCCGAGGCAAAGAGTTGGTTTGCCACGAAGGGTCATGCCACATGGCTAGACAGCACCAGGCTTTGAACCCAGGCCTTGCTGGCTTCCAGCCTGTGTCCTGACCTCCCGGCAGCCACCAGCTCACCCCTCACCCCTTCTGCCTGGAAGCAGCTGCAAGAGAAGAGCGGAGGGGCCCTCTGAGACCCCAGCGTACTCAACAGGTGTTCTCAGATGGTGAGATGGATGCCAAGGCTCCCCACAGCAGCTTGTTAAAGGGCAGCTGGGCCCTATCCCCAGACCCCAGACCCCACAGTTCTGGGGTTGGCCGGGAACATGCATTTGAAATGGTCTCTGGTGCGGGAGGTCCACAGGCCACCCACTAAGCCTGGGCAGGCCGGCTCAGAGACTGAGGGCTTTCATCTGCCAGGTCTAGAAAACTTTCTGGGCCTTTGGGAGAGAAAGCTGCCCCCCCGCCTTCTGCATTAGGGTAGGAGAGCAAGGACAAAACAGCAGCAACAGGCACTACCCTGCCTTTTTATTCCAAATTGGCCAGAAGCCTTCTGCATGTTGCTGTGGGAGTCATTTTCCCCCATTTAAACAGCAGATATTTCCGGGGCGGGGGTGGGGGCTGTGGCCAGAAGCCAGGGCACCTGCTGGTGCATCTGTGCCCCACCGGGGACCCTCACCTGCACACGTACACCTCCTCTGGGGGCTGAGTGTTCGGGGTCATAATCCAGGGGGCCACACGGAAGACCACGCTGTCTTGGAAAAGCAGGGCGGCGGGAAGATCCTGAAGGTGTGGGTGAGGTCAGGGCTGTCACCACGGCCGGGCTCCGAAACCTACCGCTTCCTGGCAAGGCTCTGTACCCCGCGCCCCCCCACCACCCACGAGGTGGGCCAAGGCCCGGGAGCTCGGGTCTTCTCTCAGGCTGCCATCTTGGCCTACCGGGTTGGACGTGTCCAGCAGGGAGACGGTGAGGGAAATGAGCCCCGGGAAGCTGACGTCTGGGAAGGCGAGGCCCTCCACGTAGAAGTCCACGCTGTGTTGGCCGCCCGGGAGCTCCAGGGGGTGACTGGGCTGCTGGGGCCCCAGGACCACCCTGTACCTGGAGATGTGTTTGCCGCCTGGTGGAGAAAGGAGGCTCAGGTCTTCGTTTCCCCCGGGGGCTGTGACGCCTTCGTGAGGCCACCACACTCCGGATGACATGTCACAGCTAAATGGGCCCACCGTAGGACAAAGAAACTAAAAGCATCAGGTGGGACATCGTCCCCTGGCTGGGGCTCCAGGGGTGGAGTGATGGGGGAGGGGGAGTCTGAGCCATTCCCAACCATACACACACCAACCAGTCCAATGCACATTACAGTTCATTCATTCATTCATCATTCACCAGGCATTCATTCATTCCTGAGCACCTGCTCTCAGCGGACACCTGTGGAGACTAGGGAGGTAGTCCCTGTCCTAGTCCCCAAGGAGTACACAGCCTCCTGGGAAAGGAAGGAGGACCAGAGACAGTCAAATCACAGACGGTAATGCGTGCTGTGATGGAGAGAACCCCGAAGGCGTGCCCACGGAAGGCTTCCTGGAGGAGGGGATGCCTCAGTGGAGGCAAAGAGTTGGTTTGCCACTAAGTCAATGTCAGTCTAATCAAGTTGATCCGGGATGGAAGTAAGTCAGATCTAGTTGTGCCTTTACACAAAGCCCTCAGCTGGCCTCCGCACGGGGCTCAGACTAGAAGGCAGAGTCACCCCTGCCTACCGGAGCTGGCCCCGCCCCTTTCTTCTCCACCCTCATCAACCACCTGAATGCCTCATCCTGCTCTCCAGCCACACCGGCCTCCCTGCCTGCCTTCCTCAACCCCATAGGAATGATCGCACCTCAGGGCCTTTGCACTTGAGCTTCCCACAGCCTGGAATGCCCTTCCCCTGGGTGTCTGCGTGACTGTTCCCATATCTCCTTCTGCTCAAATGACACCTTAGGGGGAAAGCTTTCCCCAGCCCCCTCTCCTGCGGGTCCCCAGGCTCCACCCCTCAACCGCACCCCCTTCCATGCTACATTCTTCAGCGCAGGATTTAACCCCATCAGACACACTAGATGCTTTACTTAGTTATTCTGTACATGGTCTCTCTCAACCCAGCAAGAGGAAAATGACACGTGAACAGGAGCTTTGTCCTGTTCTTTGTTCCATGCCCTGAGCCTCGAACAAGCCTGGCACTCAGCAGCGGGGGCTCCTGAGCTGCTGAGAAGTTCATGGTGTCTTTGATGAGCAGGACGCTGGCGATCACACTATTACCTAACACCGCGGTCAGCTCGGCTCAGATGCAACACTCTCTGTACACAAGAGTCCTGTGTGTGTGTGTGTGTGTGTGTGTGTGTGTGTGTGTGGCAGAGAGGAAGAGACAGACACCGTTACAGCAGTCCTGGGGAGGGAGCTCCTCTGGCCTCACCAGCACCAGACACCAGCTTCTTGTTTCTTTGCATTTCGTCTGCCTGCCCTTTCTAGAAGGGAGAGAGGCAGGGATGTCCACCTTGCTCACTGCTGTATCTCTGGTTCTTAGAACGTGCTACTGAACAGGGGCTCAGGAATTATTGGCTGAAGGGGGGTGAGAGGGGGCTGTGCCAGGGCAGGAAGGGGACCCCAAGTGAACGTCGAGGGCAACTCACGGCTGGCTTGAAACACCCTGACTTTGTCCATCTCTGACTTGGACACATGGAGGAGCAGCCGGTGCTTGGTGAAGAAGTCCCTGGGGGTGCTGGTGTTCAGAGTCACCGGGGACATGTCCTGCAGGTCTGGAATGAGAAGACCCTCTCCTCTCTCATGGCTCCCCTCAGACCCACCCCCCTCAACCCTGTCGCCTGGTTTGATCTTCATCACGCCCTTGCCAGGATTTAAATAATGATTTTCATTTTGGAATGAGCTTAGGAGGAAAGCTCAGTGAAGCAAGGGCCACGGCTGGCTTGTTGATTGCTCTGTCCCCAGCCCCCGGAGCCTAGAAGCATCTAGAAGCACCGAGAACAAGGACTAGGGCATGACAGTGTGCTGGGTAACTATTTGAGTGGATGCGTTTTTCCTCTGGGCCGGAGTGGGAAGTGAACCAGCCCGAATGATAGGCAACACAGGTGTGGGGAGAGGGAAGCTGGACAGGGGTCTCCTCTGGGCATTAGCTCCCGGGTGAAGGGAATCAGAGGTGGTGGGTTCGAGCCCTGGATCTGTGGGATCCTGGGAGGTATTTCATCTCTCCGTGTCTCTGCTTCCTCACCAGTAAACAGAGCTAAGGGTCGTGCCCATGCACAGGGGAGGGTGAGGTCATGTGTATGAAGGGCTTACTGCGGCAGCCAGAGTCCCGGGAGCGCCCATGAAGGGTACTGGCTCTTTTGATTAGGGCCGGGCACTTCATAGGGGCTGCTCCTTGGCATCAGGCAGAGACAGTTGCGTGCAACTTCCAAATGCATCCATTTCTATGCTGCGTGTGCAGCTTCCCGGGAAGGCCAGCGCTGCAGCCGTGGCTGGCCGACGTCCCTCCCCCAGAGCCCTCCTGCATCCCAGCCACACTTCAGAGGGGTGCTGCCGGCGGAGACCCTGCACCCACCACCATCCTTGTGTCTCTCCGTGGTGTCAGGGTGCCTGATTCCACATCCTGAGCCTGTGACTTACTGGCTATGTGGCCTTAAGCAAATCGCTTCACTTCCCCATACCTCAGTTTCCCCATCTGTAAAATAGGGCTGAGGACAGTATGTGCTTCCAAGCCTTGTACTAAAGGATCAGATGGGTTAATTCTGAAGAGGTCAGAGCAGTGTCCAGCATGGGGCATGGGCTGGGGGCTGCTCTGACAGGACTTTGGGGCGGAGTTTGGCTTTCATTTTGAATGATTTCGGGTCCCAGCTTTGACCCAAGAGCAGAAATTTAGGTTGGGCCATGGACCGGAGCATGGGTCCTGGAGGAGGCATTAGGAGACTCAGTCCTGGTCCTGGCTCTTCTCTGGTTACTGTGTGACCTTGGGTGAGTCACTTACCCTCTTCGGGACCTTGTCCATTCTTCTTCTTATGCAATGGACAAGCTAACAAGAACATGCTTTCTTTAAACCCCATCTCTGAGGGCTGTTACCAAGCTCAGGCTGCATAGAAAAAAGGACTTTACAAAAAGACCAACCAAGCTCTATTTCCATGAGCTCTCTGGGCAGGGGGACGCTGAGGGCCGGGGGTCCTCACCTTGGCTGTCCAGCACATCATTGTCCTTGCAGTCCATGGTGGAAGATTTGGGATTGTCTCTGTCACAGTTCACCAGCAGGATGGCGCCTTGCCCGCGTGGGCCCCAGGTCCAGGTCCTCTGTGGACACCCAGCACAGACGGGCCACATCTAGAAACCTGCATATGTCCCTCCAGCTCTTGGGGGAAGCATAACCGCTCTCTGCAGCCCCTCACGAGCCTTGTGTGGTTTACAGATCTCGCTCCCACATCAGCGAATTCTTTAGCCCCAAGAGGGGAATGTTCGCCTGCTCCAAAAATCCTAAACATGGTCACCAAAAACGCAATTGAACCACTTCAAAAAACGACCCCCAAGATAGTAAAATTTATTTTAACAGCTTAAAAAAAAACAACTGTCAGATTGGCAAACTGGACTAAGCTAAATATTCATGCCAAGATCCTAATCTAAATCGTTACTCTTATGTGAACTCTTCATTACTCATTCGCCAAAGTGTGGGTACTATTCTTAGCAGCCAGTTGCTGTCCGTCCAAAGATTAAAGCAAATTCAGCAGCCCCTCCCAGCAGGGATCTAATAGGGATGACGTCTTCTATTTGCAGGACTGCGCTGGCCCCTGGGGAATGACCGCATTCTAGGAGGGACAGAAAGACAGATTCCACTCCTAGAGCCGTAATCCCTCCCTCCGCTGTTAGTTGACCCCACGGAGGGATCTTCGTCTTTTGACAGGACATATCCTCCTAAAGGGCACACCAGCATTAAGCTGTACAGGCAGCCTGGGGATTTCAGGAACACCCTGGGCTTTGTCCTCAGACCCAGGTAAGGCTACCTTTATGCCGCACCTCTTAACCCTCCGTTGTCTTTCAGCAACAGACTTTGGCTGTCCCAGTGCAGCTCCTTCCGTCTTCTGCCCCCTGCCAGTTCTCCCTTTCTCTGCTCTTCACTCCCTGTGGGCAGCACCGTGGGGACCTCTCCCCCTAGCTAGGGAAACCCTGGCATGGGGGGATTTTTTTTTCCCCCAGAGTTAAGAACTGCCAGCAAATTTTTTCTCTGCTGGGCATTAACCTGATGACTCTATAGTTTCTAATTTGCACAACACGTTCTCGGAACTCACAACCGGTGAAAATCTAGTTTTGCAAAAGAGATGGGAAATACGTAAATCAAAATGGAAAGGGTGTTTTTTTGTTTTCTCCTTTGCCTTGTTCTTCCTGGAGGGACAGACGGCCATTCATGCCATCACCACCAGAGGGCGCAAGAGGAGACCCCAGTGTCGGGAGGCTTGAGCGTACCTGGCCCTTCTTGGCACCGATGGGCTTCACTTTGCCAGTGCGGGTGATGTCCGTGCTCAAGGAGATTTCTGCAGTCCCACCGAGTAAGAGGAGAGGGTTGGTGAATGTACAAGGTCAAGGCACTCAGTGTGGTCCCCGGGAGATTGTCTGCCCCATGGCTTCTCTCCCTCCCCTTCCAAGGAGACACGAATTCAAAGACACCCCCATGTCTCCAAAGAAGATGTTTAATGGCAACCCAAAGAGCAGAGCTGGAGCTTCTGACCACACCCATTCTCCTTGGCAGGGGTTTGGGGGGCCTCGCCACAGCTGTGATGCCAACCAGATCCTACACATCTGGCAACTTTCAGGGGCTCAGAAAGAATTCAGAAAGATTTCCTGGCCACCCCAATGGGATGCTTGGAGCCAAACTCCTGGAAGGACACCTAACCAGGTTCTCAAAGTCCTCTGGCCCCAATGTTAGTCCCCAGAGACCTTGGAGCTGGGGATAGAGTGGTCACTCCAGCCCCACCTGGCTTTTCCTGATGTGCATTATGGCTGCAGTGGGGACAAACCATGGCCCCAAACCTACCCCCCTCTGTCCAGATGTCAAGGCTAAGAAAGCATACATCTGTTTCTAAGTCCTTCCCACCGTCATCAGAACACGTGATCACAGTCTTCCCAGTGACATAGATCTGTGTGCCCATATCGTAGGTAGTGACTTTGTGAGCTCACCGTGTGAGACTGACCTGAATGAACTTTTAAACACACCCACAGCCATCTTTTAGCATCAGGCCAGAGCAACATAGAGTTTAGTGCTCTGGATTACTGGCTCCTTCACTAGCCAGCAGCATGAACTTAGGGAGATCTGTCTACCTCTTGTGCCTCAGTTTCCTCATCTGTAAAATGAGATATAATAGTACCAACTTCATGGGATTGTTGTAAGGTTGTTTTTTTTTTTTAAGATTTTATTTATTTATTTGAGAGATAGGGAGAGAGAAAGAGCACAGGCAGGGCCAGGGGCAGAGGGAGAAGCTGACTCCTCAGTGAGTGAGGGGCTGGATATGGGGCTCTGTCCGGGGACACTGGGATCATGACCTGAGCCGAAGGCAGATGCTTAACCATTGAGCCACCCAGGGATCCCAGGATTGTTGTAAGGTTCAAAGGTAAAGTCTTAGCAGAGTGCCTGGTATAGAATTAGTGCTATATTATTTGTATTATTTAAATGTGCACTAATGAAATGAATGTGTATTTACGAATGAAACTCATTAATGAAATGAAAGCTGACATTTTCACATGCTATTCTGATACTTAATGCACATTTTTTTTAATTAATTAAAAAAATTTTAAAAGATTTTATTTATTTATTTCACAGACAGAGATCACAAGTAGGCAGAGAGGCAGGCAGAGAGAAAGGGGAAAGCAGGCTCCCTGCTGAGCAGAGAGCCCGATGCGGGGCTCGATCCCAGGACGCTGGGATCATGACCTGAGCCGAAGGCAGAGGCTTTAACCCACTGAGCCACCCAGGCGCCCCCTTAATGCACATTTAAATGGTAATGATAATCATATAATATTATTGTTCAAGATGAGTTCAAGCTAGAAAATTACTTTATTTAAAGAAGAATGTTAAATAAATCTGAGTGTAGTCAGATCGTTGATATGGCAAAATGGTGAAGACAGGATGCAAGTCATGGCATTTGGGGAACATCAGTCTATATATTATTGTATAAGACAGTGTCATCATCTACTTTTCTTATAAATATTTGAAGTGTCAAAAAGGTATAGAGACTCATATGTGGAAAATCCATATACCACCACTTATGTTGAGAAAATATTAAAATATGATGGAACTCCCTGGAAATGCTCTCTCTCTCCCCCCAGTTGAATTACTTTATGGTTCACCAACTAGGGAGGGAATATTTATGAACCACAAGATGTATAACTAGCAAGAAATTGTCCCATAAGCTCCTGAATGTAGTTTCTCCTGGAGAGACACCTTGCAAGGGTGTGTGTATGTGGAGAGGGGCAGTGGCATCCCAAGAACCCGGTCATCACTTACCAACACCGGTGACATAGAGCAGGGCTTGGACGGGGTTGATCTTGGGTCCATAATATGAAATCTGAACCTAAAAGACAGAGGTCTTTTCTTAGTCATTCAACAAACACTAACTGGACTCCTGCTCTGTGCCAGTCCAGGGTGAGATGCTGAGGAGACAAGGATGAGCAAGGTGGTACCAACCTATAGAAACACCCAACTGATGTGCATGGGGGGGCAAATAACTCAAATACTTATGAAACTTAAGATGAGGGTCCTGTGGGAGCCCAGAAATGGAAGGGCTGAGCCAACCTGGGTAGTATCAGGGAGATACACTCTGAGGGACGAGTAGGAGCTCAGCAGCCAGAGACATGGTGGAGGGGGCATCAGTGGGAGGGCACTGGCTGTAAGCCATAGAAACTGGCTCCAGCAAGCAGAAGGGGTGGAGAGGACCTGCAGAACCAGATCTTGGAAAGGCTGGAGCCCGAGCCTTCTGGGGATCTGGACAGTGGGAGCTTTGGGGAGCTGGTCTCTTCAGTGCTGGTGAAGATCAAAAAACACCAACCCTTACTGCCCAGGGTTCAAAATCCAGGAAGAGTGGATCTGACTGACCCACCCTGACCAGGGGAGGGCAGAGCACCAGGATGGACACTTTGAAGTGAAAATGGCAAAGGGGAGTTTCCCCAATGTAAAACCAAAGAGCCAGAAGAAGAGGCTCTCCTGAGGGGATAGACTGAGGGGTTTGGGTCTGTCCTGCGGGGAGTGGGGATCCAGGGAAATGTCACAGCCACCATCACCTCATGTCTAGACCATGGCACCAGCCTCTAGTCGACTGCCTGGATCCAGTCTACTCAGGACACTGCGGCCAGCAGGGTCTTTCTAAGACAAATGCAAACTTGTTATTCCCTGGATAGTAGGTTTTCACTGGCTTCCTGTTGCCCTCAGAAAGTGAGGTCCCTGATGCCAAACTCTCTAATACTGGCTACCTCTGTCCCCCAATTCCATCTTCACCCTCTTTTCTTGCCATACATCTCTTCCTCAGTTTCCCCAGCACATGCCTGACCATCTCCTCCTCTAGAGTGTGCATACAGGCCACATATCCCATATAGAGTTCTCACTCTGCTTTCCCTCTCTTAGGCAGATCATTCCTACCTCCTTCAGCTTGCCACTTCTTCCAGGAAGTCTTCTTTGGTTGCATATACCACCACTTATGTTGAGAAAATATTAACATATGTATTTATGTTACATAATACTTTGAAGCTCAAGTTCTATGCTCCTATAGTAGGCGAGTATTCTCTGTCCCAAGGGAAGACTGAATGGACTGTCCTGCTGGAAACAACTGCTCATTGGCCCAGATCTCTGTGGGAACCCCAGAGGATCTTGTTGAGCTTATCTATAGTCAGAGGGGTGGAGTGGGTTGAGTGGTGGTCCCCAAAAACATATGTCCACGTCCAAATTCCTGAAACCTGTGAATGTGACCTTATTTGGAAAAAAGGTCTTTGCAGATGTAGTTAAGTGTCTTGAGATGAGATCATCACGGATTATCCAGGGAGACCTTAAATCCAGTGACTAGGGTCCTTATAAGAGTGAAGCAGAGGGAGATTTGACAGCGTGGGGAGGGGGAACAAGACCATAGAAGCAGAGACTAGAGTTTAGGAAGCTGAAGGAGGACAAGAACTGGTTCTTCCAGAGCCTCCAGAAGGAGTGATGCTCTGAAGACACTTTAATTTTGAAATTCTGTTCTCCAGAGAGAATACATTTCTGCTGATTTAAGCCAGTAGCTTCTGGTCATTTGTCCAGCAGCCACAGGAAGTGGGCATGGACCAGAGCTTCCCAGGGCTTCCTTAGCACTCACCACCTCTTATAACGACTTACCTGTATTTTACCCATAGGTTGTAAGCCCCATGCAGGCGGCAACCTCACCTGTCCTGTTCCCTTCTCTATCCCCAGTGCCTGGCAGTGCCTGGCATGTAGGAGGTGAATACTAAACATTTGCTGAATGGAGGAATTTAGTAAAAACCCAGCTTCCATAACCCTCCAACATCCCTGTATTGTCTGCCAGGATTCTATGGCTGGAACGGTCTCCATAGTATCCAGAAAAGGGGACGCTCTGCCAGGGTTGGGGCTGTGGGTCAGTACGGGGTGGACCCTGAGCAGCTGACCTGCTGCCACCTGCTGACCTCCTCCCACACATCCCACCCCACGGCTACCACACTCACCTTCTGGTCACCTGTGCTACTGCTGGCAGCTTTCATCCTCAAGCTCACTTCCAGGCCAGGGTCCAGGGACCACTTGGAGGAACCTGTGGTATTCTTCTTGGCTGGAGGGCTGTGGGCAACATTCACGACCACTCCTGGGGATGCACTGATGCTGAAGGATGTGTAGCCTGTGGGGGCAGAGCTGTGGAAGAGACAATAGGGAGGAAAGAGGGACTCAGTGAGGGGGGCGTGGCCCTCCACTGCTCTCCCAACATTCTTCCCTTTCCCCCCAGCAACAGTAAACCCCACATGGTAGCCAGTCGACTCTGACCATGGAAATGAAGTACTGTGAGGTTGTTGGTAGGTAGCGAGAAACAAAAAAGAAATTTTCCTGACCTGAAGAGGTTACACTTGGGCTAGGAGAATTGCAGAGGGATGGACACACAGAGCAGCACAAACTGCTGCTTCTGGCATATGGCACACCGGTACTCTGAAGGACCTTCCCCTTGCAAAACAACTAGATCGTGATTAAAATATACTTTTTAGAGCATGCTGAAATCATGACATAAGAGAGATCTCCAAGGAATCCCTTCTCTGTGTGCATCCACACACATCCACACACATACACACCATGGAGGTTATATTGAGGAACACTGAAAACAAAGAGGAGATATTAAAGATATCCAGAAAGAAGAGTCAGGTCACCTATGAAGGAATTACTATTAGATTAAAAGCAGGTTTCCCAATAGCAACAACAAAATCCAGAAGACAACTGAATAACATCTGCAAAGTATTTTGGAAAAAGTATTTTACTTTGAATTGTGTACCCCACAAAATTTTATACATATACATAAATATATGTATATATATATAAATAAATATAAATAAAGATTTTTAAAATTTATTTGAAAGAGTGAGAGAGAGAACATGAGTGATGGGGAGGGGTAGATGGAGAGGGAGAAGCAGACTCCTTGCTGAGCAGGGAGCCTAATGTGGGGCTTAATCCCAGAACCCCAAGATCCTGACCTGAGCTGATGACAGATGCTTAACTGACTGAACCATCCAGGTCCCCCAATAAAAAACTGTAAAAATAAAAATACCAAAAAGGTAAAAACAAGTCCAAATATATGTATAATCAAAATAAGTGTCAATGTATCAATGTTACCAGTTAAAAGAGAGTTTTGACTATAAAGAAACAAAACTCAGCTATATGAAATTTGTAAGAGGCATACCTAAAATATAAAGATCCAGAAAAGATGAAATTTAAAGGAAAGGAAAAACATACATTAGGCCAATACTGACCAAAAGAGGGTTGTGGTGGGTATATTAATATCAGATAAAGTTAATTTTTAGATTAAAAAAACACTATTAGCAATAGAGAGGAACACAACCTAATAATTTAAGGTTCAATTCACCCAGAAGATATTTCTAAACTTGTATGCACCTAATAACATAGCTCCATATACATATAAGGCAAAACTGATAGAAATGCAGGGAGAAGTTGACAAACCCATCATCACAGTTGAAGACTGCAAGTCTTCTTTCTCAATCAACAATACATTAAGCAGATGAAAAAATTAGTAACAAAATCAACAAGCTTGATTTGTTACGCATATATGGAATTCCTTGCTCCACAACTGGTAAATATATAGCGCACATGGATCAACAAAAAAACATTGATTTCAAAGTTAACCATCAAAGCAAGTTGCAGCAAATGTTAAAGGATAGGTCATATACAGCATAGGTAGTACAATCTTTGATCAGAATGTGACTAAGTTAGGAGTCACTAATATAAAGTCCATTTTTAAGCCCCATACATTTGGAAATTTAAAAACCAGACTGATAGGTAATTTACAAGTCAACGGACAATTAATGGAAATTAAATAATAATACTTAGGATTGAGAAATATTTAAAATACTACATTTCAAAACTTTTGGGGGAGCTAAAGGTGTTGCTTTGTGCCTTAAATGCTTAGATCTTCAAAAAGAAGAGAAAAGTTAAAAAATAAGTATATAGGACAAAACAGAAAAACCGAATAGAATGTAATCTCCCAAAACACAGAAAATAAAGATGGTAGAAATCTGTGAAATATAAAACAAGTAAATCAACAAAGCAAAAATAGACTAATATAACTGGTAAACTTCTGGCAAGATTGATCAAGGGAAAAAATAAGAAAAATGAAAAAAAAGTCCTTACAGGAAAGGCAGATTATTTTGTAGATAGTTGATAAAAGGTAACAGAACCCAACAGCATGATTATCTGTAACATCCCCTCCAAATTTTAAACCCTAAATTTAAAAAAAATACTAAGAATTCAATAAGGCAGATAGTAAGGTGGAGAGGCAAAAATCAGTTGCATTTCTGTACAGCAGCAGTAAATAGTTAGAAAAATAATTTTTATAAATAGATATATAATTTACATTAGGAAAAAACACTGTACAGTACCTAGGATAAATCTAACAAAAGATATGAAAGGATTTTATGGAGAAAACCAAACCTATTGAAAACATTAGAGAAGACCCAAATTAATAGAAGGAAATAACGTGGAATTCCAGGACATTTCATGGAACTTGACAAGTTGACTCCAGGAGTGACATGACAAACCAAGGGACTAACACAATCAAAGTACTCCTTAAGGAAAAGAAGCAAAAGGTAAGGGACTTGCTATACCAGGTACGAGTTACCAGGAAGCTATGGATGGTGCTATAATGGCTCAGGCAGGGACAAATGACAGATGTAACTTAAGAGAGATTCTCCCTGAAAGGTGAAACCTCCTACACTGTTGGTGGGAATGCAAGCTGGGGCAGTTGCTCTGGAAAACAGTATGGAGGTTCCTCAAAAAGTTGAAAATAGAGCTACCCTATGACCGAACAATTGTGCTACTGGGTATATACCCCAAAGATACAAATGTAGTGATCTGAAGGGGCACCTGCACTCCAATGTTTATAGCAGCAATAGCCACAGTAACCAAACTATGGAAAGAGCCTAGATGTCCATCAACAGATGAATGGATAGATGTAGTATACACACACACACACACACACACACACACACACACACACACACACTGGAATATTATGCAGCCATCAAAAATAAAATCTTGCCATTTGCAATGACACAGATAGAACTAGAGGGTATTGTGCTAAGTGAAATAAGTCAACCAGAGAAAGACAAGTTTCATATGACCTCACTGATATGAGGAATTTGAGAAACAAGAGAGGATCATAGAGGAAGGGAGGGAAAAATGAAACAAGATGAAACCAGAGAGGGAGACAAACCGTAAGAGATTCTTAATCTCAGGAAACAAACTGAGGGTTGCTAGAGTGGAGGAGGGTGGGAGAGATGGGGTGGCTAGGTGATGGACATTGGGGAGGGTATGTGTTATGGTGAGCACTGTGAATTGTGTAAGACCTATACCCCTGAAACAAATAATACATTATATGTTAATTAAAAAGAGAGAGAGAGAGAGAGAGAGAGAGAGAGAGAGATTCTCCTTGACCTGTGGCTGAAGTGATCTTGTAAATAAGCAGGCAAAGGGAAGATTGTGTAACAAATGGTGGCAGAACAATTGCTCGCTCATAGGGAAAATAGTTAAATTGGATAAATAATTAAATCGATCCCATCCTCACACCATATACCAAAACAAGCTCCAGGTGGATTTAAGGCTTAAAAATGAAAAGTAAAAATTTGAATTTTTTAAAAAATAGATTTTATTTTTTAGAGAAGCTTTAGGATCATAGCAAAATTGAGTGGAAGGTACAAAGATTTTCCATATATCTCCTGCCCTCCACCCCCATGCACAGCCTCTCTCATTATCAGCATCATCCACTGGAGTGGTACACTCATTAAAATTGATAGGTCTATCATAATCATCCAAAGTCTGCAGTTTACATTATGTTTTGCTTTCGGTGTTGTACAGTCTATGAATTTAAACAAATGTATGCATGATGACATGTATCCACCATTATGGTATCATACAGAATAGTATCATTGCCCTGAAAATCCTCTGTACTTGTGATTGAGTTCCAGTTTCAAAGCATTATGGTCCAAGAATATGCAGGGAATAATCTCAATCTTTTGGTATCGGTTGAGACCTGACTTGTGACCCAGTATGTGGTCTATTCTAGAGAAAGTTCCATGTATGTTCGAAAAGAATGAGTATTCTGTTGTTTTAGGGTGGAATGTTCTGTATATATCTACGTACTCCATCTGGTCCAATGCATCATTCAAAGCTCTTGTTTCTTTGTTGATTTCCTGCTTAGAGGATCTGTCCATTGCTGAGAGTGGGGTGTTGAGGTCTCCTACTCTTAGCATATTACTATCAATATGTCTCTTTATTTTGGTTAATAGTTGGCATATGTAGTTGGCTGCTCCCTTGTTGGGGGCATAGATATTTACAATCATTAGATCCTCTTGTTCGATAGCCCCTTTTAGCATGATATAGTGTCCTTCTGTATCTCTAACTACAGTCTTTAGCTTAAAATCTAATTTGTCTGATATGAGAACTGCTACCCCAGCTTTCTTTTGAGGTCCATTGGCATGAAAAATGGTTCTCCATCCCTTCACTTTCAGTCTGGATGTATCTTTAGGTTCAAAACGAGTCTCTTGTAGACAGCATATGGATGGGTCCTGTCTTTTTATCCAATCTGCAACCCTGTGCCGTTTCATGGGAGCATTTAGGCCATTCACGTTGAGAGTGATTATTGATAGATAGGATTTTATTGTCATCGTGTTTCCTGTGAAGTCTTTGTTTCTATAGGTAGTCTCTGTAAATTTCTGCTCTATGTCACTCTTGGGGATCTTTCTCCTTTATAGAAACCCCCTTAATATTTCTTGCAGGGCTGGCTTTGTGGTCACATATTCTTTCAGTTTCTGCTGGTCTTGGAAGCTCCTGGTCTCTCTGTCCATCTGAATGACAGCCTTGCTGGATAAAGTATCCTTCAAAATCCTAGAGGAGAACATAGGCAGTAACCTTTTGACATAGGTCACAGCAACTTCTTTCAAAATAGGTCTCCAAAGGCAAGGGAAACAAAAGTGAAAATGAACTTTTGGGACTTCATCAATATAAAAAGGTTCTGCACAGCAAAGGAAACAGTCAACAAAAAGAAGAGACAACCCACGGAATGGGAGAAGATATTTGCAAATGACACTACAGATAAAGGGCTGGTATCCAAGATCTATAAAGTACTTCCCAAACCAAACACCCAAAAAACAAATAATCAAGTCAAATAATGGGCAGAAGACATGAACAGACACTTTTCCAAAGAAGATGCATAAATGGCTAGCAGACATATGAAAAAATGTTCATCATCATTAACAATCAGGGCGATTCAAATCAAACCCACATTAAGATAACACCTTACACTAGTTAGAATGGCAAAATATTGAGAAGACAAGAAAAAACAATTGTTGGAGAGGTTGTGGAGAAAGGGGAACCCTCTTACACTGTTGGTGGGAATGCAAGTTGGTGCAGTCACTTTAGAAAACCATGTGGACATTAAAAATAGGGCCAGGCTCTCTGCTCAGCAGGGAGCCTGCTTTCCACGACCCCAATCCCCTGCCCTGGCCTCCTTCTTTGCCTGCTTGTTCTCTCTCTCTTTGTGTGTCAAAAAAATTTTTTTTTAATCTTTTAAAAAAAAAGTTAAAAATAGGGCAATTGCGCTACTGGGTATTTACCCCAAAGATACAGATGTAGTGAAAAGAAATGTCATATGCACCCCAATGTTTATAGCAGCAATGTCCATAATAGCCAAACTGTGGAAAGAGCTGAGATGCCCTTCAACAGGTGAATGGATAAAGATGGTGTGGTCCATATATACAATGGAATATTACTTAGTCATCAGAAAAGATGAATACCCAACATTTGCATCAACATGGATGGGACTGGAGGAAATTATGTTGAGTGAAATAAATCAAGCAGAGAAAGTCAGTTATCGCATGGTTTCACTTATTTGGTGGCACATAAAGAAAAACATGGAGGACATTAGGAGAAGTAAGTGGAAAATGAAGGGGGTAGAATCAGAGGGGGAATCAAACTGAGGGTTTTAGAGGGGAGGGGGTTGTACAGGATGGGTGAGTCTGGTGATGGGTATTAAGGAGGGCATGTACTACTTGGAGCACTTGGTGTTATATGCAAACAATGAATCATGGAACACTACATCAAAAACTAATAATGTACTCTATGGTGACTAACATAATTTTAAGTTATACCAAAAAAAAAAAAATCCTCTGCGTTCTGTCTATTTATCCCTCGTTTCCCCAACCCCTGGCAACTGCTGATCTTTTACTGTTGCCATAGTTTTGTCTTTTCCAGAATGTCATATAGTCAGGATCACATGGTATGTAATCTTTTTAAAAATTATTATTATGTTATGTTAGTCACCACACAGTACATCATTAGTTTTTTATGTAGTGTTCCATGATTCATTTTTTTTTAAAGATTTTATTTATTTGACAGACAGAGATCACAAGTAGGCAGAGAGGCAGGCAGAGAGAGAGGAGGAAGCAGGCTCCCCGCTGAGCAGAGAGCCCAATGTGGGGCTCGATCCCAGGACCCTGAGATCATGACCCAAACTGAAGGCAGAGGCTTTAACCCACAGAGCCACTCAGGCACCCCCATGATTCATTTTTTTGCATATAAACCCAGTGCTCCATGCAATCTGTGTCTTCCTTAACACCCGTCACTGGGCTCACCCCCACTGCTCCCTTCTAAAACTCCCAGTTGTTTCCCAGAGTCCATAGTCTCTTATGGTTCATATCCCCCTCTGATTTCCCCTCTTTCATTTTCCCTTCCTTCTCCTAATGTCCTCCATGTTATTCCTTATGTTCCACAAATAAGTGAAACCATATGATAATTGACTTTCTCTGCTTGACTTATTTCACTCAGCATAATCTCCTCCAGTCCCATCCACGTTGATGTAAAAGTTGTTCATCCTTTCTGATGACTGAGTAATATTCCATTGTATATATGGACCGCAACTTCTTTATCCACCCATCTGTTGAAGGGCATCTCAGCTCTTTCCACAGTTTGGTTATTGTGGACATTGCTGCTATGAACATTGGGGTGCATATGGCCCTTCCTTTTACTACATCTGTATCTTTGGGATAAATACCCAGTAGTGCCAATCGTTGGGTCATAGGGTAGCTATGTAGTCTTTTCAGATTGGCTTCTTTCTTACTAATATCCATTTTAAGTTTCCTCCATGCCTTTTTATGGCTTGATAGCTCATTTCTTTTTAGCACTGAATAACATTCCATTGTCTGAATGGACTGCAGTTTCTTTATCCATTCACCTACTGAGAGACTTCTTGGTTGCTTCCAAGTTTTGGCAATTATGAACAAAGCTGCTATAAATATCAGTGTGCAAATTTTGTGTGGACATAGGTTTTCAACCTCTTTGGGTAAATACCAAGGAGTGCAATTACTGGACTGTATGGTAAGAGTATGTTTAATTTTGTAGGAAGCCACCAAATCGTCTTCCAAAGTGGCTGTACCATCTTGCATGATCACCAATGGTGAAATGAGAATTCGTATTCTTCCACATCCTCTCCAGCATTTGGTGCTCTCAGTGTTCTGGATCTTGGCCATTCTAATAGGTGTGAAGTGGCATCTTATGGTTGTCTTAATTTGCATTTCCTGGATGACATATCATGGGGAGCATCTTTCCCACATGCCTACCTTCCATCTGTGTATCTTCTTTGGTGAGGTGTCTGTTAAGATCTTTAGCCCATTTTTCAACCAGGTGGTTTGTTATTGTTGTTTTAAAGTTCTTTGTAAGTTTTTGAAAACGATCCTTTATTAGATATATCTTTTGTTAATATTTTCTCCCAGTCTGGGGCGCCTGGGTGGCTCAGTGGGTTAAGCCGCTGCCTTCGGCTCAGGCCATGATCTCAGGGTCCTGGAATCGAGTCCCACATTGGGCTCTCTGCTCAGCAGGGAGCCTGCTTCCTCCTCTCTCTCTGCCTGCCTCTCTGCCTACTTGTGATCTCTCTCTGTCAAATAAATAAATAAAATCTTTAAAAATATATATATTTTTTTCTCCCAGTCTGTGGTTTGTCTTCCTTATTCACTTGACAGACTTTTTTAGAGCAGAACTTTAAAATTTTAATGAAGTCCAACTTATCAATTCTTTCTATTCTTTTCTGGATTATGCCTTTTGTATTTTACCTAAAGAGTCATTGTCAAGGTCATCTAGAGTTTCTCCTATACTACCTTGAGAATTTTATAGTTTTCTGTTTTACATTTAGGTCTATGGCCTATTCTGAGTTAATTTCTGTGAAGGATGTAAGATCTGTGTCTAGATTCCTTTTTTGAATGTAAATGTCCAGTTGTTCCAGCACCATTTGTTGAAAAAACTTTTTTCCCATTGTATTGTCTTTGCTTTTTGACAAGGGTCAGTTGATTATATTTACATGGATCCATTTTTGGTTCTCTATTCTGTTCTATTTATTTACTTCTCTATTCCTTTGCCAATACCACACTCTCTTGATTATAGATTTATAATAAGTCTTTATAATATAGTTTCAGCCCTCCAACTTTATTCTTCTCCTTCAAAACTGTTAGCTATTCTGAATTTTTTCCCTCTCCATAGAAACTTTAGAATCAGTTTGTCGACATCCAGAAAATGGGATTGCACTGAATCTATAGATCAAGCTGGGAAGAACATCCTGGCAATGTTGAATCTTCCTATCCATGAACATGGAATATCTCTTCAATTATTTACTTCTTTGATTTCTTTCATCAGGGTCTTGCCATTTCCTCATATAGATATTATACATACCTAAGTATGTATACCTAATACCTAAATACCTAAGTATTTAATTTGGGGAGTACAAATGTAAATGGTACTGTGTTTTTAATTTTCAAACTCCACTTGTTTGTTGCTGGTAGGTAGGAAAATGATGGACTTTTCTACATTAACACTGTATTCTATAGCTTTGCCATAATTGCTTTTTAGTGTTTTTTGGAGGGAGGGTTAGGGTTTTTGTTGTTGTTGTTGTTATTAATTCATTTGGAGTTTCTACATAGATGACCTTGTCATCTGCGAAGAAAGATAGGTTTATTTCTTTCTTTCCAAAATTAGTATCTCTCTTATTTCCTTTTCTAGTCTCATTGCATTTGCTAGAAATTTTAGTATGATGTTGAAAAGCAGTAGTGAGTGGAGACATCTTTGCCTTTCTCCTCATTTTAGCGGGAAAGCTGCAAGTTTCTCACCATTAGGTTGATGTTATCTGTAGGGTTTTTTGTTGGTAGACTATCAGGTCAAGGAAATTCCCCTCTAAATTTACTGAGAGTTTTATCATAAACAGGTGTTTGCATCTTTTAAAAGAAGATGACACAAGCATCTTTATGTCCTTTCTTAAACAAGACATAAAACCAATAAACATTAAAGAAAAGATTTTAAGTTCAACTAGAGGAGAATAAATAACTTCTGTTCATCAAAAGACACTATAAAGAGAAAAGACTTAGCATCATCTACAGAGAAGATATTCTTGACATCAAACCAAAAAGGTTTAGCACCTAGAATATGTGAAGAACATGGGGGAATCGATATGAAAAAGATAACTCGATAGAAAAAAAAATAGCTAACAATATGAACAGGTATTCAGAGAGGCTGCAACAGAAAAGGATGACAAACATGTGAAGAGTCACTCCGTCCCACTCATGAGTAAGGAAACAAAAATATCCAGGCCATAGCGGGACAGGGATACTATCCTTACTGGACTGGTGAAAAATAACACTGTGGACAGTTCAAAGGCAACCCTAACACACTTCTCAGAGGAATGTGAACTTTATCACTCTGTAAAACAACTTGGTGTTCTGTTTGAAGTCAAACATCGGCCCGCCCCAAACCCAGCAATCCACCGCAAGGCAGACACCCCAAGCATCCCTGGCACGTGTCCACCAGGAGACATGTCCGGGATCGTTCGGAGCAGCACTTTCTGTAACAGTGAGTGACCCACAGACAGTGGAAGGACTAGAGCATCGTAGCAGATTTAGACCATGATGGAGGCTCCCCGGAAAGGCAGAGCTCACTCCCCAAGGACGCAAAGATGTGTGTTAGGATTGTGTTTTCTGTTTTTATTCTTGCCATAAAGTTCTTAATCTCTGTATCAAAAGCTACATGTATTCCTTCTAGAGAATTAGGAAAACACAGGAAAAGTCTGTGAGAAGGAGACCTCAAAGATGGTCTCCAGTAATACCCACCTCTGGTGCTCATACCCTTGTGTAAATCCCTCCTCAGGGAGGGTGGAAAGGGCCTCTCGAGGGCCTACTGGCCAAAGGGAAAAACCAAAGGGATGGGTTGTCATGTCTGTGATAAGGTTACAAAAGACCCTTTCTCTGTCCCCCCATTTCTCTTCCTCTCCCCCCAACCTTGGCTTCCTCACTTTGATGGAGCAAGCCACCAACAACCGTAAGAGGGGGGCCTCGAAGCAGACCCTGCCTCAGCCAAGCCTCAACATGGTTATAACCACAAGGGCACCTTGACCCTGACCGCTGAGGCCCGAGGCAGAGGACCCAGCTAAGCCACGGAGGAGTCCTGCCCCACAGAAACAGTAAGATAATAGCCACTACTGTTTCAAGCCACTGGGTTTGTGGACTATTTGTCCCGTGGTGATCTTTAGCTAATAGAGGTCTAACAAGGAAGACAGGAGGAGAGAGGCAGACAGGGAGGAAGGAAGGAAAAGAGGAAATGGAGAGAGGGAGAGAGGGAGGGAATGAGGAGGAGGGAAGAACTGCCTAGAAGAAAATGGAATATTCCCACTTAGGGACCATCATTGATGGACATTTTGATTATTTTCTTTCAGGGGACAAATTTTTTAAGTCTGTTTTGAAGGATCAAGAAGTAGATGAAAAAAGAAACATATTTCCCCTAACACTCTCCGAGTCTCTGCTCCCAGATTTCCTTTCATGTGTTACCCAGTCCCCTGCCCCCACCCCTGGCCCTGGCGCCATCCACACAAAGTCAAGCTCAGGTTCTTAGCCTTCAAGGACAGCGAGCATTTACAGAGCATTCACTCTGCTCCAGGCCCCGCACATGTTCTTTCCACACATCAGCTCGTTGACTTTTCACCACCAACCTTCTCTCCATCTCACAGGTGCCGGACTGAGGCAGAGGGCTGCAGACACCTCGCCAAGGTCAGCTTTAGGCATTGTGCGTCTCTGCGCAATGGGTCGGGATGGTGCCAGTGCCCTTCCTTCACGCGTCCCACCTCTACCTTCTCTCCATACTGCAGTCACACTGAGCTCCTCGTGCCACCCGTCACCTCCCCAGATGTACGTGTCCGTGCTGTGTGCCAGACCTTGAGCTGGGGGAACAGAAGATGGGGTGGGGGCAAGCTCTGTGGTCCCAAGGGGTCCTGGCTAGGAGAAGGGCGATTTCCTCAGCCAGAGGATCTGCTGTCCCGTTGTGGGCTCCCCCAAGTCTTCCTTGACAAGGTCACCATGCTACATCTACTGAACTCCACTAGTGGGTGTCCCTGCCACTGGGATTGGACCTGGAATGTCTGTTCTTTCCTTTGGCTGTTTTCTAGACCCTCTCAGGTCTCCAAACAAGGGACTTTCAAAAACATAAGGGGGTTTTCACTGTGAGTGGTGGGGAGCAGCCATGTGTGCTGTTGTGAGACAATCCAGAGCTGGTCTTCCAGTGATTTCTACTAGTCTCTGCAGAGCCAGCACTGAGAGCTTGAGCCCCAGACAAGTGACATCATCCCTCCAACTCATGAATCCAGCATCTCCTTCCCTATGACCCCAGGCTGGACAGCACTTAGCATCTGAGACGCTCGCATTCAGTGGCTCACACAATCCTTACAGGAAGGGGGACTGCTCTGAGGACACTCAGCATGCCTTATGTGGTTTCATCCTCACCACAACCCAAGAGCACGGATGTTAATGTTCCCATTTTACAGGTGGGTAAACTGAGGCTTAGAGACATCCGGGCTCCCCACTGTCACACTATTTGCTGAGAAGGAGACACTGGGAGGAAGAGGACAAGCCCCCTGACAGCAGCATCAGGACGCCCACCATCTTCCATGGTTGGCGACTCCAGACCCTCCCCACCCACAACATTCTGGGCCTTCCAAGCCCTCTGGAAGCTGCGTGAGCTCCACCAACCAGGCAGCAGGGCCCAACAAGGCCAGTGCCACAGCACTTAGAGGCCAAGTGTGCTAGGGAAGCAAGTGAATTTGGGGTCAGGCAGTCCTGGATTTGAATTTCCTGGCTTGGTCACCTTGAATTTGCATGACCTTGAAACCTCAGTTTACTCATCTCTAAAACAGGCTCATTAGACATCACCGACCGAAGGACCTGGCACATAGTAGCCAGGGTCACGCTACCTCCCTGACTCCAGCCACGAGCATCACAGAAAGCCCTCGACGGGTTTCAATATTTGTCTCAGGCCGGTGGGATTTTGTCCAAGTATAATCAACATGCTTCTCATTATAGGAAAAGTACTTCCCAAATGCAGAATGAAAATCACAAGCGGCAGCTCTGGAAGAGATTCCTACACCCCTGGGTCTTCTCCTGCCTCTGCAGCGCTGTCTTTCTACACCCCGGGGGCTCTGAGCCCAGCGGTAGAGGACAGGGCTCCGGCAGGGGCGTGGAGCACGCGTGTGCTGGGAGGAGGTCAGGGGAACAGAGCTGGAGAGGAGGCAGTACCAACCCCATCTGTGTTTCCAGAAGGGAATTCAGGCCACAGTCAGGGTGGTGGCTGGCCCCGGGCTGCTGTTAAGAGTGGACGGGAAGTGAGGGGGTGGGGCCCCAGAGCCCGGTTTGAATCCTGGCTCCCTCACCTACGAACCGTGTGGCTTTACATGGTTACTGGACCTCTCAGAGCCTCAGCTTCCCCTTCTGTAAAATGGGAATAACAGCACTGCCTGCCTCCTAAGGCTGATGATGGAGTCCTGTGTAGGCAGTGGGGTGGAGCCGGCAGCCATTGTCGTAGGGGATGGGCAGGGCGTGGACCGTCTCCCGGAGGTAGGAGCTCACTCCTGGAAGACTCAGTGGCCTCAGGTGACATGGGTCTCTCTTTATCCTTCACCACTTGACCTCTCTGTCTCCTGCCTCCTCGCCACAGCTCCAGACAGCACCCCAGAACTTTACTGCTGCTCCACCATGGCCCGGGGGTCAGGCACTCAGTGACACTTGGAGGAAATGTCCCACACACTCCTGTGGCCACATATTAGGACCACAGACGTCCAGCCTGGGGTGGGAGGAAGCCCGGGGCGGCCACTACGATGATCGTTAACGACACTGACCACGCACACTTGCTGAGCGTCCATAGACTATTTTGCATCACTGGAGCCTGGCGCAGGCCGGGTGCATAGTAGGTGTGCAGCTGGTATTTGTTGGGTAAATGGATGCATGGGTGGATGAAAATCCACCAGCAATACGTCCGGCTCTGCGCTAAGTACTTCCGCACGCCCACGGCCTTTCCCATTCAATCCCTCTGACCGCCCTACGGAGTCGGTATCGTCCCCATTTCACAGATGAGGGACCTGAGGCTCAGTTGGCCAAGGCCAGCCAGCTGGCCAACAGCAGGGACAGGTTTCCCGCCCCAGCCTCTCCCACCACACATAGGTTATTCCGCACCCGTGGAGGGAGGCTTGGCTGAGAGGTGTGTGTGTGGGGGCGGGTAACGAACTGCACCATGAACCAGGTGTGGGTCACGAAGTCCAGGGCCCTGCCTTCCTTCCAGGGCACACCTGCTGTGTGACCTTTGGCAAGTCACACACCCTCTCTGAGCTCCCCTGCCTCGATGGTGAAAGGCAAAGGTCCTGCTTGCCCTGTGATAATTCACCTGTGGTGAGGCCTTGGGGAGCCCTCGCCTGGAATCCAGCACATCCTAGGACCATGCGAGCCTCACCCCTCCAGCATCTCCCCTGGCAGCAGCTACAAAGGCTGCAGCCTAAAGCCTGAGCCAACCCCACGTCCTACGTCTGCAGAACCTGCTCATCCGCATCAGTGGGCCTGTCCCCCGCCCCCAGAATGTCCCTGCTCACCCGTAGACATCCAGCTGAGTCTCGGTGCCCAGCACACACACGGCATGGGTGGGCTGCTCCGGGGTCACGTGGATCACCGCACCCTGAGCCATAATCCCGCCAGCCCGTCCCTCCAGCTGCAGGAAGCCCCTTGGCTGGTTCCTTTATAGGGCCCAGCAGAGCCATGAGTCAGCACCTGTGGTTTACAGGCTCCTTAGCCCCTCCCCACTCAGATCCCAGGGCGTGTACTCCCGCTGCTCTTCCTGCCCAGGAGCTGCCCCTCCGACTCGCATGAATGTCAATGTCAGAATCACGCCAAGCTGGCTCTCTTAGTCTCCTGGGAAGGATCAGGGGCTCAGGAAGCCTCGAGTGCAGGTCTGGGTCCTCACGTCACAGCCCCCTGCATGCCTGGGGCCCTGAACACCGGGGTCCATCCAACATGGGTGTCAGAGAGGAAGAGGCGAGAAAAGCAAGGAGCTCAGGGGATCGTGGCAAGGAGGTCACCCCTAGGCTATGCACTCGAGGACCGAGCTGGCTTGGGACCAGTCTCCACAGGCTGGCCCACCCACGTGACAGCGCACCTTCTTGGGTCTGTTCTGTGCACCAGGCAGCTCTCTCTGCCCCTCACGTGGACTCACCCACCGAAGCAGGCCTGTGGGGTAAACACTATCACTCTTCCCTACCTGGTCCTCGAGGCAGCTCTTGGAGGTCGGAATCACCATGATTCCCATAGTACAGAAGAAACTGAGGCACAGAGAAGCCAAGTAATACTTCCAAGATTCCACAATGCGTAGAGTGGGCGTCCGGGCCCCAGACCGCCTTCTCAAGGCTCAAAGTCCATCTGCTGTGCCGGCAGGTGATGTGGCCACGTGACCCTCTGGTGTGTCCACACAGCTGGCCTTAATAAGCCCACTTTCTCCAGCTGGGCCCAGGGTTAGGACTCCTCTGAGCTTCGGATGGAAGCTGGGGAGGGGGCTGTCCACTGCCAGACTTGAGAAGACCCTCACCACCAGATCCAGTCATCCTGGGGATGGGAGGGTGAGGCCCAGGGGGCAGTGGTGTGCCCGCTGTCACACGGCAAATCAGCTGCAGGGCCGGGCTCTACCTCAAGCCTGAGGTCTCCTGGTGTGATTTTCTGTTTTTCCTTTTCCCCCCATTTTTCTTCAGCATTTTGGGGTTTACACTGTCTATGAATAAGCCACAGAGAGAACAAGCCCAAAGCAGTTTTATTAATTCAACAAATATTTCTTGATTGCCTACTGTTTGCCAGGCCCTGTTTGGGGCACTGAGGATGCAAAGCGAATAAAGCAGACAAATAATTCTGTCTTCGTGGAATGTTTTTTCCTTTAATAGAAAGAGACAACAAATGGGCGATAAATATAATAAGTGAATTACATAGTATATTAGCATTGCGGAAAAACGAAACAAGAGGATGTGGGGTAGATTGCCATTTCAAATAGGGTGGTCAGAAAAGAGGACATCTGAGCAGACTTGAGGGAGGTGACAATGTGGATTTTGGGGAGACAATATTCCAGGTTGAGGAAAGAGCACAACTTATGCAAAGGCCCTGAGGCAGAGACATGCCTGGAGCATGACTGGAATCCATACAGGAGGGAGTGGGGAGGGAGGGCAAAGCTAGAGGGTGCGGAGCCAGTCACAAAGGGCCTTGCAGGTGTTATGAGATGTTGCGGCCGGTGCGACAAGGTCGAGAGGGTAAGAGGATGGTGAAAAGAAATTGAGAGACAAAGAGATGGGGGCAGGAGGAGCACCAGGGAGGATGTCCAATAGTGCCAATTTTATTCAAGGCTGTGAGGCATTATATGGCTAACACAAACAATCATAAGAAAGTATCTATTTTTAGCTGATTACTAAAGAGTTTGCAACATGCACAGAAAAATCCTTCAAGCTTTCCCATTATCTGTTTCCCAAGCACCAATAGCAGACCTTCTAGCGCCAGATGTACTGACTTCAAGGCCACTCAAGACATAGTTTGTGTAAGCACAGCACAGTCTTACAGTGGTGCCGTCTAGAGCCCGCGCAAGGACAGCAAGGACCAGCCAAGAATTTCTGACCCCGACCAAATCGTCTCTATCTGACTAGCAAACCTGTGGGAAGTCACGTAGGCGCGCGCACAACACGTAGCACAGACCCTTTCTCAGTGCTACTCAGCTTTATTGACCTTAGCCTTTTGTTCGGCTATTTAGCCTTTAAAGGAGACATAAGTCAGGGCCTGCTTTGGTCCTCGTCTCAAGCCTTAACGTGGCCTCCCACAATGAGGACTTTGGCATCTACCCCAAGTGAGAAGGAGAGACACAGGGACATTTTGGGCAGAGGAGGACCACGGTCTGATCTCTTTGGCCGCTGTGGGAGAATCAGCCACAGGGAAACCAGTGAGGAGGTTGCTGCTCTCTGGCGGGTGGTAGGTGATGGGGCCAGGCACACAGTGCTAGTGTGGAGGAGGTGAGAAGCAGTCAGATTCTGGACATTCCCTGACAATATAGCCAATAGGATTTGCAGAGGGACCTGACTGGGGCGGGGGGGGGGGCATCAGCAAAAGTGAGGAATCAAGTTCTCCAAGGTCTGAGCCTGAGGAGGGATGGAGCTGGCTACAGGTGTGGGGGAGAGTTGAGGAGGGAATGGCTGCAGGCAGCGGTGTGGCTGTCTATGAGAGTCTGTTGGGGACACCCTATAGGCCATTGGTTGGACACATGGTTCTGGAGTTGGAGAGGATCAGGCTGGGAATGATAAGTCTGTGGGCTGTCAACATCTAGAGCTCCCCTGGGCGGATGGAGAAGCCCCGGGGCCTTCGACCAGAGACTGAGAAGAGCCACCGGCAGGAAGGGAACATTTCATAGGGTCGTGTCTACGCCCACACACAGGAAGCAAAGCCTTTTTGCAGACTCACATGCTTTGGCGTGGCAGGGCAGAGAAGAAAGGCTCTGCGGTGGGCAGGGAGCCGAGGGCAGACAGACCTGTGGGGAGCCTGGGTACCTGCACCAGCATCTCCAGCTGCATCACTGGCCCCGCTCCCTGTCTTGGATCGGCTGCATAATAAAACAGCCTAGGCTGTGGCCTTCAACATCAGAAATGTATTTTCTCACAGTTCTGCAGGCTGGGAGTCCTAGATCATGGTGCCGGTACAGTGGAATTCTGGGGGGACCGTCCCCCTGGCTTGCAGATGGCCGTCTATGCCTTGCATGGTGGGCGTGGGGCGGAGAGGAGAGAGAGAAACAGAGTTAGTTCTCTGGTTTTTCTTTAGGGGAGTCCACCATCACGACAGAATGCCTATGGCCCCCTCTCCAAAAACCACATGGGAGGGGTCAGGGCATCAACTTGGGAATTTGGGGGGAGCATGATTCAGTATGCAGCACTGTTGGATGCAAAAGCTGTTTGCATGGTTCTGAGATAGAAACCACATTGTGATGCACAAATTGCATCCAAGTCCGGGCCCCCTGGTGGCTCAGTCTGTTGGGCGTCTGACTCTTGGTTTCAGCTCAGGTCATGATCTCAGGGTCGTGGGATCGAACCCCGTGTTGGGCTCCATGCTCAGCACAGTGTCTGCCTGGGATTCTTTCTCCGCCTCCCTCTGCCCCTCCCCCTGCTCTCTCTCTCTCTCTCTCTCTCTCTCCCTTAAATAAATAAATGAATATTTTTGAAAAACAACAACAACAACAACAACGACAACAAATTGTCCATGACTGTGGCTATTTTGCAGGAACTTCACTGGTTGATCTTTGCTCTTTATTCCCTTATAGGGCATTTTGGGTTTTTTCCTGAAATTTGTTACAGCTTATCATTAGGTGTGTGTGTGCGTGTTTAACACCCATAATGGCAGGACTTCCACAGGTTTCAGCTGTGTTTCCGGTGCCTTAGAATAGCTCCTGACTCCTAATAGGTGCTCACTAAACACTATGACTGAAGACCAGAGTGTTCTCTGGCACCCAGCCGGGCCCTGAACCCCAGGGCGGGTTCCCTGAGGACAGCTCCCCACAAGGATCCCTCAGAACCCAGCCTGGTTGTTACTTGTTGGAAGGCATTGAACTTGGGTAATTTGGGAAGCAAACTGTCTGGTACAAGAGCAGCTGGCCCAAGGCCCAGGCCAGAAACACTGCAGGAAGGGGCCCCTCTCCCCCCCGGAAAGGCAGAAGCACTGGTGGGGCTGCTCAGTGGAGGAAGCGAGGCTGTGTTGGGGTTGCCCAACTGCCCTCCAGCACCTGAGCGGATGCCCCAGCCACTGGCCTGGATGTATGCCCTTCCTCCAGGAGATTGTGATGACATCATTTTGGGAAGAGACACTGGCATCGGGGACTCTCCCTGAGCCCCCGAGACTGGGTGTAGGGCTGCACGGTGTTTGGAGTGGATGGCTGAGCTGTTCTTCCACGGACAGCGTTCAGATCATTTACGTAGCTCTTCACTCAAGAAATACTTACCAGAGCCTCCTAAGTGCCAGGCACTCTCTTAGAAGCTAGGTTGGGCTTTATTTAAAATAGATTCACAAGGACCCAGGATGATAACAGAGACCATAGTCTATTAGTACGTGCCAGACTTGTCACCAGGTCCTTGGCGATATTATTTCCAGTTATCAAGATAACCCAGTGGGCAGGACTTATGATCTCGTTTCTAAAGAGGAGTAAGGCACCATGTTCAAGGTCACCGGGCTCCTGAACAGGTTTCAAACCCAGCTTTCCCTAACCTGCTCTGATCCTTGCAGCAACGTGGATGTCTGAATTATGCTCTCCCCACTTTCCAGGTGAGGAAATCGAGTCTTAAAGGATTACATAACTTGCCCAAGGTTACGCAGACCAGAAGTGGCGACACTTGGGTCTAACTTTGGCCCTTGTCCCACTCTGCCTGCCACACAGCTGCCTCCTGGTCAGGTCCCTTGGCTGATGAGTTCTGAAACCCCTTCCAGCACAAAACTGCCCCCCCCCCAACTTCTCCATAACTTTAAGCAGAAAAGTGGGCATGTGTCTAGATCATCCAGATTGGGAGAAACTGGCAAATCTTCCCCTCCTACTAAGGTTTGTCTAAGTACACCGTGCAGGTAGTGGTGGGGTGGGGTGGGTCCTTGCTCCCTCTCTCTTTGCTCCCCCAGCTCTGTCTGGCCCAGTACTTCTCTGCTTTCCTTCATAGAACCCTAGTAGGCTCTGGAAAGATTCATGGACACACAAGGCAACGTCATGACTGGCGTGTGCCAGGCCCCACCCTGTACCATTGTTACTGTGCCCATTCAGGCGGACCCCACAGCAGCTTGATGAAGGGAAGACACCTGCTAGTCGTGGATGGTTGAGCGCTATGCCAGGGGACAGAGACGGGAGGTGGGACACAGGTTTGTCCACATAGATCACCTGCAAACGTCCACGATGCCATCTTTCAGGAAAGGAAGGGGATCCAGCCAGATGAAGGTCAGGGCATCCTAATTCCTTTTCTGGAGCTGGCTTCTACCCCGTCTTTGATCCCAGGTGCCCACATTGCTTCTCCAGCACACAGAATTTCTCTTGGGGACCATGAAAATGTCAGCACCCCCAAAGCAGGGACTTTCCTTTGTGTTCCCTGCTATGCCCCTAGTACTAGAACTAATGTCTGGGGCAGAGAACAGGCATAGGAAATACTATATTGAATTGAAAACTGTTTATTTTAAGATACGTCCTTTGGTCCATCAACCATTTGTTGAAAGGACTTTCCTTCCTGCTTTGATTGCCTTTGCAGCTTCGTCAAAACATCAGTCGGCCATACTTGGGTGAGCTGTTTCTGGGTTCTCACTTCTGCGCTCTTGATCTAGGTGTCTATCCCCCAACCAAGCACAGTCTTGATTATCGTGGTCGCATCTTGAAATTGGGTGAGCTAATTGCTCCCACTTTATTTTTTTCAAAAGCATTTTGTCTGTGACAGTTTTTTTGTCTTCCCACATAATTTTATTTTTATTTATTTTTTAAAAAGATTTTATTTATTTATTTGACAGACAGATATCACAAGTAGGCAGAGAGACAGGCAGAGGGGCATGGGGAAGCAGGATTCCTGCTGAACAGAGAGCCCAATATGGGGCTTGATCCCAGGACCCTGGGATCATGACCTGAGCCGAAGGCAGAGGCTTAACCCACTGAGCCGCCCTGGCGCCGAAGTATTAGGAATTCTACCTCTAGGAAAATAAATGAGAAAGTAGTCTTACTCAAAGACAAATGCTTACTCGGGATTCATACTAGCCAAAAATGAGAGTCGTGGTTGATCAAAATGTGAAAGCATTTGGGAACGGATAGGAAAATGAAGATACCTCCATTTGATGCCATGTCAAAGGATTTTATGATCATGTGACAAATACCTCTTGTATTAAGCAAAGAAAAAAAAATCTGCTACCAAAGGACGTGATCTGTGAAATGGCAAAATTAATAAATGCGGGTGGTCAAGGTGATCATTGCCCATGGAAAGGAGTTAAATGAAGCATGATTTGCTTTGCATATGTCTCTTACAATTTAAGTGTATGAACGGAAGAAGAAAATCAGATATATACATACAGGAGAGAAAGTTGTCTGAGACCTCGAACGTGAAAAAAGGTGCTTGACTGTATGTGTTTCCCTTCGTAATTCCCATCCCAAGATGCATGGGCGGAAGGGTTCAGACTTCTATTCTTGGAGGCTGGTGTTGATGATCTTGTTCTCTCCTCTGTGTAGGGGACATCGTCCTCCAGCATTGATTATTGGTGTCAGGTGTGCTGCTCAACCAAAACCAATGTAATCCACCATGTAATAGACTAAAGAAGAAAAATCATACCCTCATATCAGTGGAAGCCAAAAGAGAATTTGAAAATAAATTCCAACAGTCATTCATGATTAAAACTCTCTGCAAATGAAAGGGCCCCTGGGTGTCTCAGTTTTAAGGGGTGCTTGGGTGGCTCAGTGGGTTAAGCCTCTGCCTTCGGCTCAGGTCATGCTCCCAAGGTCCTGGGATTGAGCCCTGAACTGGGCTTTCTGCTCAGTGGGGAGTCTGCTTCCCCATCTCTCTCTGCCTGCTTGTAATCTCTGTCTGCTGAATAAATAAATAAAATCTTTTTTTAAATATGCAAATTAGAAATAGGGAGGCACTTTTCCAGCCCAATAAGAGCATCTACAGAAGAAATCTACAGCTAACAACATACTTAATTGTGAAAGACTCACAAGATTGAGAACAAGACAAGAATGACCATTCTCACCACTGTTATCCAACCTAGCGCCAGAAGTTCTGCCTGTGTGATAAAGCAAGAAAAGAAATAAAAGATGTACAAACAAGGAAGGAGGGAATGAAACGGCCTCTAACAGCAGATGCCATAATTATCTATGTAGAAAATCCCAAGGAATCTACCAAAAAAACCTTCCTAGTACTAGTAATTGAGTTCAGCAAGGTCACAGAATAGAAGACCAATACATAAAAATGACTCATATTTTAATATACTAGCAATGAAAATGTGGATACTGAAATTAAAAATACAAGACCAGGGGCACCTGGGTGGTTCAGTGGGTTAAGCCTCTGCCTTCAGCTCAGGTCATGATCTCAGGGTCCTGGGATTGAGCCCCGCATCGGGGTTTCTGCTCAGCGGGGAACCTGTTTCCCCCTCTCTCTCTGCCTGCCTCTCTGCCTACTTGGGATCTCTGTCTGTCAAATAAATAAATAAAATCTCAAAAACAAAGAAACAAACAAACAAACAAAAACAAGACTGAGGCAACTGGGTGGCTCCCGTTGGTTAAGAGTCCAACTCTTGCCTTTGGCTCAGGTCGTGATCTCAGGTGATCAGACTGAGCCCTGTGCTGGGCTCCGTCCTCAGCACAGGGGAGGGGGGGCCTGCTTAAGATTCTCTCTCTCCCTCTCCCTCTGCCCCTCCCCACCACATGGGTGCACTCTCTCTCTCTGTCTCTCTAAAGTAAATAAATAAAACTGAAAAATAAATAAAAATACAAGACCATCTACAGTCCCTCCGCTAAAATGAAACACTTAGGTAGAAATCTAACAAAACGTGTACAAGGGTTGGAATGTATGCTGGAAACTCAAGATACGTTGGGGGTGCTGTGTTCATGGGTTGGCAAACACAGTGTAGCGGGGTGTCAGTCCTCTGCAAATCACTATCCAGGCTGTTATTATTCTGTCAAGTAAATAAATAAAATATTTTTTTAAAAAAGAATTCCCAATACTTGAAACTGCTTTCTAGGGGATTGTGTGATCACATCCCACCTGTATGAGCACTCACACAATCTGCATGGATTTAATTCCTCACCTCACTCACCTTCCCAACAATCTTTTAGGGGGATTTTTTTTCCTGCTGTTCTGATGGTGGTGTTTTGGGTTTATTTAGCTCCTTGTGGGGTCGATACACATTCCAGAATTTTGCCGACCAGTAGCTGATGGTGCTGAGCAATTCTGATCGAGAGAGATGTTAGGGAAGGAATGAGCCAGAGCTTGGCGCCGGAGCCCTGCGGGCAGCGTGTGTCCCCACAGATTTGTCGCTTTGCTTTTTTCCGGTTGGACCATGATTGCGTCTCCTCCAGTGGAGACTTGGAGGTTGAACCTGGAGCTACATTAAAATAACATTGCTGTATAAACTTGAACCTAGCACTGGTATAAAATAACACTGACACCTCACATTCTTCTCAGCCAGGCCTGGGTGACGACGGAATTTGTTTGCTCAGTGGATTCACACCCAACCAGGAAGCCAAAAGGCGGGGCTGGGTGGCTCTGCCTCAGAGGGTTCTGCAGGGCCTGACTGCTTGGTGGCCGACCCTTCTGGTGCTCTTCTTCCTGGTGTTCCTGACCTCTGAGGCGTCCCTCTCCCTAAGGAGGGCTGCCCAGGTGTCCTCAGCTGTCACTCAAGGGCTCTGTGGCATGCCTCTCGTCCTATTGCGTCCAGAGCCCAGCAGCCATCATGGAACAGGGTGAGGCAGGCGGTTGTCACATGCCCTCGTCCCCATATTTTAGAGCTCTCCGCCTGTTTCTCGTTGCTTGGGGCCTCGGAAGGCTGCAGCATACTATTTGTACGCCATCTCTCCACTCAGTTTCTTGCACACTCACTGTGTACCAGGCTCTTTTCCCAGGTCTTAAGGAATCCTGGCCTGGATTATTCTGGGATGTTCTGATTGCCAGGATGCTATCCCAACACAGAGCCTCCTTAAGTATCTCAGCGCAAAGAATCTTACTGTCCTGCTCACCGTGTCTCCAGCCACCAACATAGATGACAGGGGACTGAGCTCTGGGCAGACTCCGGGCTAAAAGTCCCTGACATGCAGCACCTCATGGGATCCTCAGAGCAGGCCCAGGAGGAAGGGAATTTGCAGGCAAGGAAATTGAGGCTCAAAGAACGTGAATGGCTAGAACAACATCACATACCCGGTAGTAAGAGAAGTCAGGATTTGAATCCAGATCGAGAGGATTGCAAAGCCTTAACCACCAGGTTTACCGGTCAGTGGTGGGAGGAACAAAACTCCCAGCCTCTGCCGTCTTCCAATCTACGTTTATTCACAGACATCTGCTAAACACCCCTCTGTGCCAGGTGTTGGGCCTGGTATTAGGGACCTTAAGGTAGAAGGGTCCTTGCCTTCAAGGAACATGAACAAAGAAGAGCTCGCGCGCTTTCTCTCTTTCTCAGAATATGTGTATTCCGGGACAAGGATCTGAGAGCAAGTTGTTGATCTTGGAGGAGCAGGATACACTGGGATGGAAATGGTAAAGCGGACAGGGAAGGCGAGCCAGGGAAGGTGTGTTAGCGAGCTGCTTACCACCTGAGGGTGGTGGAGCTTAAGCCACTGGGGAGTGCTGGGAAGTGTGGAGCCCATGCCCCACAGTTAGCCCGCCCCCGCAGCAGGCAGCTGGGGCACACATACACGCATCCCATCACTTGCTGGGTGGGGGCTGCTCCTGGGGGCGTCAGTGCCCCAGCCTCTGGTCAGCAGGCTCTGACGGGCAGAGAAGGCTCAGACAGGGTGCTAGCGCAGGTGTTTGGAGGCCAGGTTCTGTGAATTGAAGAGGGAGGGGATGGCGTGGGTGGGGAGGGCACTGATAGCCTCTGCCACAGGAAGGCAGGGGCATTGCAATCCCTTCAAGGAGCAGGAGACACCTGGGGACACATCCTCCCTGAAAAATGCACATGGAACATGTTGCATATAGTTGGATGGGTTCTTGGACCCCTGGAGCCCCCACGTGGAGATGCGATTTAAGACCTCTACCTCCTGTGACTCATCCTTTCTCTTTCCCCCACGCCCACTTACGTGCCCCCAGCAGGAGATGGTCAAGGCTTTCCAGACACAGCTGCCCCCCTCCCACGTCCACTCAGGGACTCTTCCGGAGGGAGGCGGCTCAGTGACGGCACTGTGGTTCCGGTCACCAGGGTGCAGGCGCCCTCTGCTTCTCTGACCTTTGGGACGTCAGGGCAGCTGGCTCCCTGGCAGGCGCCCCCGGGGGCCCCTCTTCCAGGGACGGCAAATCCTCTGCTAGCTGCCTGCTGGAGGCCAGGATCTGCTCTCTTTCCAGCCAGTGGGAGCTGCATTGTTGAGCTGGACTCACTCACGCAGGCGTTCTGAGGCTGCCTTTCCGTCTGTGTGCATTTCTTCAAACTGTGTAACATACCGTGCATATGGAGGAGGGCAAACACTCAATCATTTTAAGGAATAATAAAGTGAACACCGTGGAAACACCACTTAGTTTAAGAAATAGAAACTCCTCCATACCTTGGGAGCTACTTGCGGACCCCTCCTCACTACAGCCCCCTTCCAACCCTGAACTAACAATTAGACGAACTTTTTGGTCATCATCCCTTTGCTTTTCTTTACAGTTTTTACTGGATTGGTTAGTTCTGTCTGGTTGGCCTTGGTGTCAACGGAAGCACGTGCCTGCCATTCCTCTGCGACTTGCTCCCTTCACTCAACATGACCTTGAGTAAATGACCTTGGGTGAAATGCATCCACGTGGCCGTGTGAGCCCTAAAGGGCTCTTCCTCATTGCTTTCCAGTGTTCCGTCATATGGATGTCCGACCATTTAGCTAGCCATCGCACCGGTGACGGGCATCCTTTCCAGTCTGGGGATAATCCGACCATGACTGCCATGAATATTTGTGTCTCTCGGGGCGCAGTGCGAGAGTACATGTTCTTTGCGGACCATTACTCTGCAGGCATGTACTTCGGAGTTGAATTTCTGGCAGAGGGCGGCATTTTTAATTCACTGGGTAGTGACCAACTGTTGTTTTCCAAGTGGTTGTGCCAGTTTCATTCCCATCAGCAATTTGTGAGTGCTCCAATTGTTCCACATCCTTGCTCACAGCCCCTCCCCTTTTTTAAAAGATATTTTTTATTGATTGGACAGAGAGAGACACAGCGAGAGAGGGAACACAAGCAGGATAAGAGGGAGAGAGAGAAGCAGGCTTCCCGCAGAGCAGGGAGCCTGATTCAGGGCTCAATCTCAGGACCCAGGGATCATGACCTGAACCGAAGGCAGACGCTCAACCAACTGAGCCCCCCAGGAACCCCTAACAGTTCTCCTTTATATGCTTATTTATTTTGGTCTATCTGGTGAGCATGTGGTAGTCTGTCATCGGGGTTTGCTTCTGAGTTTCCCCGACTAAGAACAAAGCTGAATACCTTTCCATCTCTTCATTGGAGACCTGTGCTTTCTGTTTTGTGAAGGGCCTATCCGCCGCTTTATCCTTTTTTTCTGTGGGCTTGTTTCTCTTTTTCTTATTTTTGTTGAATGGTAGGACTTCTTTATATATTCTAGAATAATGGTCCGCAAAGAACAAAATAATAAAGGAAAGGAATGATTAACTATATTAAAATGGAGAACTTCTATTTGTGAAAGACAGATTAAGTGAATAAAAAAATAAACCACAAACTGGGAGAAAGTAGATCTGTAATACAGGCAAATGGTGACAGACCAGAATACGGAGTTTATACGCAATCGCTGCCATGTGATAATAAGACGTCTGACCCTCTGATCTGGGTAGCTGGACTATCTGTCCAGTTGCACATGAATTACACATCGCCCTCATGACTATAGCTTTTTAACGAGTCTGAATACCTGGGAGAGTTCATTCTCTCCTCTTGTCATCTTAATGACTCACTTAGCTATTCTTGGCTCTTTGCACTTCTACATAAATTTTAGAATCAGCCTTTAAGTTCTACACACACACACACACACACCCTGCAATGGTTTTGATTGGGTTTGCATTAACTTATAGATCTGGGGAGGAGTAACTTTTTTTTTTTAAGATTTTATTCATTTATTTGAGAGAGAGTGTGAATGCACAAGCAGGAGGAACGGCAGAGGGACAGGGAGAAGCAGGCTCCCCGCTTACCAAGGAGACTGAAGCAGGGCTCGATCCCAGGACCCTGGGATCATGACCTGAGCTGAAGGCAGGTGCTTAACCCACTGAGCCACCCAGGCACCCCATGTACTGTCTTTTCAATATGGAGCCTTCCATCCATGAGCATGGCATATCTCTGCATTCATTCAGATCTTCTCCAATGTTTGTAGTTCAGTCCTGTAGCATACCCCATAGAGGTTTTTGCACATCTTTGGTTAGATCTGGTTTTGGGGGTTTTATTTTTTACTTTTTTATTGCTATTATAACTGGCAACTTTAACTTTTAAATTTTCTATTTGCCATTGGTATACAGAAATACAATTTATCTCTGTGTATTTGTTTTATAGCAATAGTCTGTCTAAACCTCTTATCAGTTTTTATAGTCTATAGATTCTATTGGATTTTCTGTGCATATAATCATTCCTTTCCAGTCCTTAAAACTTGCATTTCTTTCTTTCTTTCTTTCTTTTTAAAGATATTTATCTATTTATTTATTTGACAGAGATCTCACGTAGGCAGAGAGGCAGGCGGGGGTGGGCAGGCAGGCTCCCCACCGAGCAGAGCGCCCAATACGGGGCTCGATCCCAGGACCCTGGGATCATGACCTGAGCGGAAGGCAGAGCCTTTAACCCACTGAGCCACCCAGGCGCCCCCCCCCCTTTTTAAACTTGCGTTTTTCTCTTGCCTACTGTACTGCATGAGCTTTTGGTTCCAGGCTGAATAGAAGTGATGACAATAGTGTTCTTGTCTTGCCCTGGTCCTCTGATCCTACGAGGGTAGTTTCAACACTCCCTCATTAAGTGTAATTGTTGATGTGGGTTTCCTGCGGAACAGTGGTTCTCGAAGTCCAGCTGCACTGGGGTTACCCAGAGGGCTCATTAAAGTGCAGCCTGCTGCCCCCCTCCACGCCCTGACCCCAGAGTTCCAGATTCAGCAGGTCTGGGAGAGGCCTGAGGCCTTCATTTTGGACCAGTTTCCTGGCTGCTGATGCTCTGGGGACGACGCTGTGAGACGCGCTGTTGTAGATGTTTATCAGGTTAAAGGAGTTCCTTCTGATGCTTTAATTTTATTTTAAAGTCATGGATGGAAATTTTGTCAACCATTTTTGCCTGATTTATTGAGATCATTGTATAAATTGTTCCTGATTTATTAATCTATTGAATTAATTTTCTTTTTAAAAAAGATTTTATTTATTTATTTTTAAAGATTTTATTTATTTATTTGACAAAGATCACAAGTAGGCAGAGAGGCAGGCAGAGAGAGAGGAGGAAGCAGGCTCCCCCCTGAGTAGAGAGCCCGATGCGGGGCTCGATCGCAGGATACTGGGATCATGACCTGAGCCGGAGGCAGAGGCTTTAACCCACTGAGCCACCCAGGCGCCCCAGAAAATTTTATTTATTTTTTTGACAGAGAGATAGAGAGTACCAGTAAGCAGAACAGCAGGCAGAGAGAGAAGGAGAAGCAGGTTCCCCAGGGAGCAGAGAGACTGACACGGGGCTCAATCCCAGGACCCTGGGATCATGACCTGAGCCGAAGGCAGCCGCCTAACTGACGGAGCCACCCAGATGCCCCTGTTGAATTGATTTTCTAAGGTGAAACTTGGCATTCCTGGGATCCATTTCATTTGATCCAATAGGGTATTCCTTTTGAATTTTGCTTGCTAAGGTTTTGCTTATAATCTTTGTATCTATGAACGCGTGGCTCTGTCTACAGGTGTCCTTTCTCCTGCCGTCCTCGTCAAGTGCGGTATCGTGCTCAGATTAAGGGCGAAAATGCGGACGTTATTATTCTGCCCGGATCATCGTATTTATGCCACGGTGCCTTGTCCGTCTGCCTCGCTTCACTACTAATCCTCAAGCTTCAAGAAGGTGGGGTCCTCACCAGCTCCTTCAGAGTCTGCCACCGAGCTGGACACGCAGCCGGGATGATCCTGTCCCTATAAAACAGGGGCAAGGATCAAGTAGCCGCTGTTGGGAGGATGAATAAGGCATGAATCGTGCAGGGGGTGGAGAATGGAAAGCAAAGAAATGAACATTTGCAGGGTGCTCCTGGTTTGCCAGGCGCGGCGCTAGTCCTCAGACGGTCTGGGAAGATAAGCATTATGTTGGCATTTTACTGATGGGAAATGGAGGCTCGGATTTAGGAGAGCTCTCATCAGGTTCACTGCTGCAGGGGCTTGAGGGCTTTGGCCACTCCACATCCTCTCATAAAGGCCCGCATGAGGGGGGAATCACTTGGCATGCTGCCTACCTTGAGAAGGACCTGGCTGGCTCTGCTTCCCTTCTTGCATAGGCTGCTGGGAAGCTCAGATCCCAACTCTGAGCTTAACCATGCACACAAGCTTGGTCCCCATTGTCATATGTGTGTTTGTCCTTTCCATGGCCTTTATTTCTTAAAATCTTCCTGCTTTGGTGTCTCCATTTTTCTCTATTTTTTAACCATCAGTTTGCTGACTCCTTCCTTATAATAAACGGCCTCAAATCCCTTGAGGAATAATTCCCATCAAGGGAATAAAATCCAAAAAGGAAAAGAAGTAACAATCACAAATGAGCTGTCCAGTACCCTCTTGGGTAGTGTCACTCACATAAAAACTCATTTGTGAATCACGCCCCGCCCAGCGCCGCTCAGGTTCCTGCTTGCCGGAGCCCTGGGAAGTCCCTGGGGCGGCTGTAATTTGTGCGATTGAGATGTTTCAGGTTAAGATAATTAACACTGAGATGCAGTTTCTCAGGAGGCTGAGACACGGACAGACCCAAGGAGAGTTCAAAAACGAAATTACGGAGTGAACTTTAAAGCTGGTCTTAAACTCTTCAAAGACAGCATTGCTTCAGAGAGCCGGCGTAACGGTGGTTTCTTTTCATCTGCTGGAAATGATCACACACACACACACACACACACACACACACACACACGTCTGTTGAGCCCTCATACCAACACCACTCACCCTGGATTTTTCAAGTCTGCATTCCTTTCTAGGAACTCCAAGGGTGACTCCTACCCCCTGATAGGCCATCAAAAACCATCTCAAATCCTTCCCACCAACATAGCAAGAAAATGCTGAGAAGCAGGAGGCCCTGGTTCCGTGCCCAAGCGGGGGCGGTACACTTGGAAGAACAGGGAGCCAGCCCCCCAGCCCCCGCCCCGACCTCATGAAAACTTGCCCACTGCTTATTCAGCCTCAAGTCATTCGGGGGGTGGCTGCTGGCATATCGTAGGGGGCAAAGAGGAGACACCACAGCCCACCTGCCGCCCCCAGTGGGCGGAGGGTGCTAGGATCTGCCGTGTTCATCAAAGCTTTGCTGTAGCCAGAATTCTTACATGCCCATCTTTAATCTTAAAAAAAAAAAAAAACATGATTATTAGAAAAAGGTTGGCAAAGGGACTCCTTAGGGGCAGCGCAGAAAATTCTAGGCTTTAGAGCCAAAATCCATCTGTGTTTTAAGTTCTTCCAAGTTATGGGTCCCCATCACAGAGCTGCTGTTTACTGAGGGCTAGGCACGTTGCCAAGTACTTTAGACAATCTCTTATGTCACCCACACCACCAGCCTGAGGGAGAAGGACTGTCCCTCTCTTACCAATGAGGAAAGTCAGGTTCAGAGAGGTTAAGACACCTGCCCAAGGTCACAGGAAGCACACCCTGGCAGTCTGCCTCCCCAGTCCCCACTCTTAGCTGTATGACCACCACTGCTGCTTATTGCCTGGGGACATAGTATGTGCTCAATAAACACCTAACAGGTTCAAGGAAAGTGTCCATCCACGGAACTCTCACCCCTGAGCGACGGGCAGGGAGAGGTTGGTAGGGACACCTCGCCCACTTCTGTTTTGGCACACCAGTTACTTCAACAAAGAGGGAACCAGGAAGGACAGAAAGAGGCACTGTCCCACACATCTTCATCTGTCACCAGGTCCTCGGTGCGGGGCTTTTATCTGCTTGCACCAAAGGAAACTTTGACTCACTAATCTCTGTCTGGGAAGCTGCTGACTGTTCTCTCCCTCAGTGGGTGAGATCCGGAGCCATAGCACAGCTGGCCCCGGGGGGTGGGAGGAAGGGGCTTGAAGCTCACTGCTGGGACCGAGGAGGTCTCTTCGGGGAAAGATTTTTCTCCCCGCCTACTCCCTTCCTCCTCTGGCTCTGAGGAGGCTAGCAAACAGCAAGGAATTCCTTCCGTCATGCAGTCATGACTTGGCAGGCAGCTGCCCCAGCCAAGGACCGTGTCCCCAGAGTCCGTAGCACTCACATGCAGGCGCTACGTTTCCACGGTGATAGGGGTCCCTGATGTCATTTCTCCTGCCTCTCTCTCCTCTTTTCTGCTTGCTCAAGGCCAGTGTCCAGGGTGACCTTGGAAACCACAGGTGCAAGAGGGCAGAGCCTCCGGCAGCCTGGGTCCCTGAGTGCCTGTGTGCAGGATCCCATTCACTGGGACAGCGAGCCTCCCTGAGCAAATGCTTCCCCCGCAGACTGGTCCTTTCCCTTTCTCCTCCATGGCATCACCATTCCCCCAGTAAATGAGGCTAGAAATCTTCTAGATATATATTCTAGAGAGACACATGAATGCACACCCCAGGAGACACCTGCAGGAATGGTGGAAGCACCACTGTTTATGACAGCAGAGCCTGGGAAGCATCCGACACCCACCCACAGAAAAACGTCAATTCCGTCCACGAAGTGGAATCCTACACAGCTGCGGAAAGGAATGCACGCCGGGGACACACAGCCAGAGCCCATCTCGCCAACACGGTGTTGGAAGAAAAGAGCACGTCACAGAATAATGCCGGGGATAGGGTCGTGTGCTATCAACTCTAGAAACAGGCGGCACTAACCAGGAGGCCATCCAGAGATGCTGCTGTACGAGGCATGATTACAAGGAGGGGAAAGTGATGATAAACCCAAGTTTCAGGTTGGTGAGACGTCCTGGGTGCGGAAGAGCGGTGGGAAGGGTCACCCCACAGGACGCCAGGGGGTTTGGAATGCCCTCCTTTTAGAAAATGGTGCTGACTACACAGGTTTTCACTTCGTAGCCCATGCTTTAAATCCTACAGAGATTTAAAGACTCTGTTGTACCTGAGCTCTGCTGCATCGTAGATCAGTAAGCAGGAAGCCTGGAAATCTGCAGTCACTCGTGACCTGCCTCACTCCATTCCCAGCGCTGTTCCCATCAACAATCTTGTTCTTCTGGTTGCCACACAAATGGTGAACCCAGAGCAGGCCTTGCTCTCTCTAGCTGAGAACGTGCAGCCTTCCGACCTGTGTCTTTGCTCCCCACCACGTTTCTTACCCCAAAACCCATTCCCCATCTAGAACATTCTCTCCAAGAATGTAGACCAAATCACGTCACACCCAGCTGCAAGAGCTCCCCCCACCCCACCTCAGAGCCACAGCCAAGCTCATCCCTGTGGCAGAGGTGGGGCCCTGCCATCTCTCCCAGCACCCCCTCCGACGGTAGCTCGCTCCCTCCATTCCCACCTGGAGGCCTTGGGCCGGGTTCTAGAACACACACAGCCAGCTCGCACTCGAGTGCCTGTGGAAATCCCTCCGAGTCCGTTTGGGATCGTTGCCATTTATTTTTGTTCAACGGCAGTATAATGGTCCAAGGTGTGAACCACGCCAGAATTCAAAGACAGCCTCTTGGTAAACGTTCACGCTGGGTCTAGGTGTTGCCATGATGAACAGGAAACAGTCAGAATTTTAACTCAGATCCAGGAGAACCGTGAGAACCATCAGGGAAGCTTTACAGCATCCAGACAGCTGGGCCCAGGGAGTTGGCTCAGGAGGCCTGGTGGGACGGGCGGGGGTGCCCAGACATTGGGTATTTTCAGTGACCTTCCCAGGGAATCTTGTGTGCACCCTAAGAACCACTGGCCTTACAAGAAAACTCGCACATAGCCGCAACTGTCTGTTGGAAATGACCCCGCCACCCGGGTGGCATGGGATCCCAGGGGCCCCAAACTTGTGGATTCTCGAGGCAGAGCAGAATGCCAGGTTGGGGGGGCGCAGAGAGGCTCAGGAAGGCCATATGGCTCGGGTCTCGGATGCTCGACCCTGGCTGCATGTCTGAATCCCCCAGCAGCCCCATGCAACACCCCAATGTCCAGACAGACCCTCAAAGCATGGAGACTATGCCTTGCTGGTTTCCAGCCTCCAGGGTGACTCTCAAGAGCAGGTGGGGTGAGAGCCACGACAGTGGCTGCGTGAGAACCCAGGCTCTGGAGGTCACCTGTCTGGGCCCAAACCTTGTCTTCCCCACTTAATGGCTCTGGGACCCAGGCAAGTTCCTTTATTTCCCTGTGCCTCAGTTTCCTTGACGATAAAGTGATGGTAACCACAGTACTGACTGTTAGCCCACTGTCAAGGGCAAATGAGCGGAGGTGGGGCAGGTGTCTGGTGTGTGCTGGCTCGTGGCCCTCACTCACCGCCATCGGGCTGGGGGAGACGAGGCAGGACGCTGATTTGGTGGAGAACGGTGGCTCCCACTGACAGTCCCGTTGGCCAGCTGGAGCTCCAGCTGCCCCAGCCTGACACTCCGCCCTCCAGGGCTGCAGGGAAAGGTGCAGAAGACCACAGAGTTCGCTGAGTGCCTGCCAAGGCCCTGCAGCTGCTTATTCCTACTGGGAATGAAGCATGAGTCTGGCAGGACTGGTGTTGCCCAGAGCTGTTGGTCTGCATGGGAAAGACGGGCCCTCGCTCCCCGTCTGGGTCGGAGCCTCCTCCTGGGTCGGTTTCAGGCAGCTGAGACCAGCAGGATATCCTCTGAGAGTTCCTGGACCGTCTTCCCTACCTTCCTCGCACATCTGACCTCTGCGCCTGAGAGGGTCTCTGCCCCCTGGTAGAAGGCAGGATGAGGGGCTCGTTACACAGTAGTGGCTGGAGGAGAGCCCGGGGAGGCTGTCCAACAACAGGCAATGCTTACTGAGCACGCAGTACATGCCAGGCCCTGCACCACAGAGAGTCTCACGGAAGCCAGGCGTAAACTCGGTGAGGCGGGCACAATTATGATGCCCATTTCACAGAGGAGAGAAGAGACCCAGAAAGGTTCAGAGCAGAGAAGTACCAGTTCAGCATTTGATCATCCCTCTCTGAGGCACGTGGCCTTTCTGCTGCTTTACCAGGGGGCTGTGGTGTACAGAGGCTCTACTCCATTCTGCCCACGCCTAAGTCAGACCCTGCGGAGTAGGAGAGGGGAAGGGGCACTGCGCTCTGAGATGGGCATGGTCAGGCCTCCTTGTCACTCACCCCACACTCCACACCCCTACTGATCCAGTGATCTAGGTCTCTTTACTTGCTATGTCCCTAGAGAGAAACCAAGGTTAGAGATTTTGCCAGCAAACAGCAGATGCTTGTTGAATAGATTTTGAATGAATGAAGAATTCATAAGGTTGACAGAAAAGCTTCCACTGGGATATAAATAACAGGCCCAGCAGAGCTGCCACCTTCAGCCGCCCCCAGACACCCAGCCTAACCTTTCCAGGGTCAAGGCTGACCTCCATCTGAGAAACCGTAGTGCGTTGTGCGGGAGAGGGGCTTCCCCCACTAGAACACAGCCCTCATCCTGGTCCTCCTGCGGGTCTCCAGGGGGATCACCAGCACCCGAGGGCCCAGAGACTCAGGTTTGATGACACAACCCCCTGTGCCCTTAAGAGCCACCAGCCTGAACTCATGGGATCCCAGGTCTCAGCCTCGCGTCACCAGGGGTCCGGGATAAAATACCAGTCTTGGAGGGAGGGTCAACGAATGGCATCTTTCTCCTGATGACCCCGTTGATACTCGTCAAGGAGCTGAGCTGGATTTCAGAGGGGACATGTGTGCTCCAACTCGTGGAGACCAGAAAGCCCAGTCGGGGAGCCTGGCAGGCCATGGGAGGCAGAAGAATGCTCCCTCTGCCCCGCAAAGATGTCTGTATACTAATCCCCAGAGCCTGTGACTGTGTTCCCTCACGTGGACCAGGGGAATCAAGGTTGCAGGTGGAATTGAGGTTATGAATCAGCTGACCTGGAGATGGCCACTTAGCCTGGCTCATCCACGAGGGTCTTTATAAGCGGAAGAGGCAGACAGAGGAATCAGAGAAACAGCCAGAGAGCCCACATCACTGGCTCTGAAGATGAAGAAGATGTTATAGGCCAAGAAATGCGGGCAGCTTCTAGAAGCTGGAAAGGCAAGAGAACAGATTCTCCCCTAATGCCTTTAGAAGAAATAACTCTGCTGATACCTTGACATTAGCCTAGTGAGACCCATTTCACACCTCAGATCTCCGGACTGTAAGATGATAAATCTGTGTTGTTTTAAGCCACTATGTTTCTGGTGACTCGGGACAGCAGTAGTGCACAACTGATAGAGCAGCTCTATCTTTCCCCGTGTGGACAGGTGAGTGCCGTGGGTGGCGGCCCAAACGAGAGCTTGTCTTGCTTCCCCTCTGCATGGGGGTCAGGTGCCCGGGGCTACTCAGTGGTACCACCCACACCAGCCGAAAGCATGGGAGGTGAACGGGAGAAGCAAGAAGTTTCCAGGGCTTTCTGTTGGGTTCTGGGGTTCTGTTGGGAAGGCATGGGCGGGACGGGGGAGAAAAGCCTGCTTGCAAACTCATCCTAGTTCTCTTGATTTTTCAGCACTTGACTTCTAGAAAGTCACATTCCCCACTGCAAACCCTTTCAAAAAATTGGATTTTCAAAAAAAAAAAAAAAAAGGATTTTCTCAGCATCGGTATTTGGACCAGCTTCCCTTGGAGGTGGGCTTATTCTGGTAACATCTGGCCACATAGGGGTACTGGGAGTCCGGTCCAGAGAAACTTTTTTTTTTTTAACTTTTGGCAAAGTTTATTCATTATTTACTTATTTATTTTTTCTATTAACATATAATGTATTTGTTTCCGGTGTACAGGTCTGTGACTCATCAGTCTTACACAATTCCCAGCGCTCACCATAGCACACACCCTCCCCAGTGTCCATCACCCAGCCACCCATCCCTTCCCCACCCCTCCAGCAGCACTCAGTTTGTTTTGGTCCAGAGAATCTAAGTAAATCATGGTGAGGAAGAGGTTTGGGGGAGAGGCTGTAGCACCTTCTCTAACCACTGGGAAGCAACCCAGTCCCGGAGCCAGACTGAGTGTGTTTCTGTTTTGCACCCTGGTAGGGGGTCAGACGGACACTGAGCAGGGGGCGTGATTTCCTGAGGCTATGAAGCAAAGCCCACCTGGCCTTTTCTGGGGCACCCGTGGCCTCCCATGGGCAGGAAGGAGGATGCTGAGACGCATACACAGCAGGCGCCCCATGCTCCATGCACCCCGGCTTCCCCCATTGCCACACTCACGATGCAACCTTCCGGCCACAGCTCAGACCCTCCCCCCGCCATGCTCACTTGGCCCTGGAGGTCTGGCCCTTGACCCCCAGGCTTGCATGCATGTGGCTAAATCACTGTAACTGTCCACGGTAGCCCTCACTCTTCCTGTGGTCAATGCGGAACCACCTCCCCATCTTACCAAAACACAGACCTGTCTCCCCCAATTCTTCACGGGCCAGGCAAGCCTATGCCTCAGCTACAAACAATCTCTCCATTCTATTACGTTCTAATCCCAAAGAAGGGCCAGAAGTAGACCCAAACCATTCGTGTTGCTGTAGCTTTATTAGCCAGTGATAGAAACCCAGCTAGATCCGTACAGAACACATATGGAACTGGCACACATCTGGAGGAACCCTCCCACCCCTCGCCCCCTCCCCTGGCCCTCAAGGTAGGTCATTCCCAGAGCTGGCCCACTGTGAGCTGTCTCGGTGGATCTGCCCATCTGGGCCCCCTCTCCTGAGGCACAGCAGGACATGGAATGGTTGACCAGAGAGCAACACAAAGCCTGGTACTGATTCTCCCCTCCTGCAGAGAGCGGTCTGGGGCCAGGGAAGCCTCTTACGCGTTATGAAGGACATCTCTCCCCTTTGCACCCATAGCCTTCTTAAAATCCAAGAATTTCCCACATAGTTTCATCTCCAGGAAATTCCTGGAGGTTTTTGGACAAAGCCAGATTTCTGAATGTCAGATGATGGGGCATTTCTAAGGCTAAGGGCCAACAGTCATTCCTTCAACACACATCTAGAAAGGACCAACTGTGCGAAAGCTCCTGCTGGGCCCTGGGTGGGGTAGAGAGCTCAGCATCTGTTCAGAAGCTTGACAGATAGACTGGTGATCCAACCTTGATCTACACGGACCCCACCTCCTTCCCTCTGTGGGAAGCTATGGGTAGAATCTCTTCTGGGTGGAGGGATCTGACTTTAAGGCTGTTCCCCTGCAGAGTGAGAGGCAATTGGACCCAAGCAGAATTGTGGGTCCTTCCTCCATTAGAACACACAGGACAAGAGGGCAAATCACACACATGGATATTTCTAGACCCCAAAGTAAATTTGAACCCAAACAGAGGATTTGGGGATGGGGAAGAGGAGGCTTGGAGGAATCTCCATGGGTCATGTCGATCCTCATGAGAGGCCACAAGAAGTGAGGGCTTTCTTCTTGGGAGGCCAGCAAGAATCAAGTCTGAGAACCAAATGGGCTGCCAGTGGTGAAGAGTGAACACTTCAAGGGAAAAGGCTTCTGAGAGAAACAGTCACCCTCGGGGTGCTATCTGGAACGCTGGGGTCTCTTGATGCTTATTGTTCAGGGCCGGCTGATGTCCTGTCCCAGGGGCAGAGGATAGGGGTGCGGGGGACGGGCTCAGGGCACCATGTTCCACCACTTGAAGGAGAAGGGCTGCCGGCGCACGTTGGTGCCGCAGTGGACCTCCCCGTGCAGCATGTGGTACGGGGTGAAGTCGTCGATGAAGGTGCAGTGCAGGCCCAGCGGCTCGAGCAGGGCGCGCACCTTCTCCTCCAGGCAGCAGCGGCCGTTGATGATGGGTCCGAAGGGCTTGGGGATGCCCAGGTGCTTGCCCAGCACCAGCATGTTCACCTGCAAAGAGCGGGGTCCCAGCTCAGGGGTAGTACTTCGTTATCAGCTCCGCCTCGACACCTGCACCACACCTGGCGGGACCTGGTACCTGCCTTGCGTGCAGCCCTGAGAAGAGCTCCTTATCCTTGCACGCAGTGGGAGAGTCACCTGGGCTGCTGAGACTCTAGCCAGATGTGCCATCCCACGGGAACAACCACAAAGCTCCCAGGGACAGCTCATTTCTCCAGGGACATCCCTCCTTACGGGCGGACTACGGTGGCTGCCATGTTTGTGGGGCAGAATCGCAACTTCCTAGGTTGTAGCTGATTGGACCAGGGCAGACATCTGACCCACGCTGGACCAATCAGATTCTCTCTCTCTCTCTGCGGTATTTGAAGTTGACAAAGTGGGTCGGTCCAGTGGATCGTTGCCCGTGTCTGTGTCTCTGTGTGGCGATGCTACACTAAACCTCCTGCTCTGGCTAAGGCTGGCTCCGGTGGCCCTGTTTCCTGCAAAGGCTGGAGGCATTTACGTAAATGCAGATCCGCCTTAAACATGCAGGAAGGAAGGGGATTGATAAAAGGAGGGGAAACTGAGTTTTGCAAATGGGGAAATGGAGGTGGGCATAAGGTTAGCCAGAAAGGGGAAGAGAAAGGGGGGATGAAGCAATGGTGGTGTGGACAGGCTCCCTGTAAGGCTCTGATGGTGGGTGAGTTGAGTTCCTCTGTGGGGTGGAGGTGAAGGGGGGCTGGAGGAGGGGAAAGGAGGGAAGGGGTGGAGAGTTGGGTCATCTATAGCAGTGCTACTGGAAGTGTGGTCCTGGGAGAGCAGCCTCAGCGCCCCCTGCTGAATCAGAACCCATGGGGTGGGGCCCCAGCAGTCCAGGTGTTCCAGAGGCAAAGCCCTCCGGCCTCAACCAAAGGTCATTTCCCCCAAGAAGCCTTCTTGGAGCTCCAGGCCTTCCTCTCAGGCTGGAATTGCTTTGTTCCACCTCTCAACTGGCACAGGACATTATACAAAAGATATCCTTGAGTGGGACACACGCTTAAGGGAGGTGAGGAGAGTTTCCCAGCAGTAGATTAGACTGGAAACTCCCTGAAAGCAGGGAGCAACCTTAATCGTTTCTCTGACAGTGTATCCTAAATATCTGGGGGTTGGGGGAACAGCTATGCACTGGGACAGAGGGGACACAGGGGGTGTCTGAGCTCCCAGCTGATACTGAGTGCTATGCACACGTAACCTCATGCGATCATTGATTCCCTCCACGAATATCAAGTGGGTCCCTGGGTGAAGGGAAGGGCCGTTGCCTGATGGTCCTTGAGCAAGGGGCTTAGCCAGTGAGCCTTCTGTAGTGACCAGGACAGTCAGCCAACTAGACACCCATCTGCTGGCCATCCTGGGACCCCTGATTCTCTCTGCCACCCCCACCAGCCACCACAATCCCACACAAGGCAGTGACCAAACATCTTGCTCTTCTGGGGAGCAAAAGCTTGGAGCCTAACTTGATGAAACAGGTTTAACTCACGAACGGTGGTCTCACCAAGTCAGGGAAGAAGGCCACCGCCTTTCTCCTCTCAGTCTTGAAGAGCTGGGGGATGTCGATGATGTCCCGCTCGGTCAGGCCCAGCTCCCGCTTCAGTACCTCCCGGTTCCAGTCGATGCAGCTCTAGGGGGCGTGGGTAGAGTTGGAGAGACCTTATCAGCGAGTTTTGCGCGGACCCAAGAGGTCCTGTCTGGTTAAGGAGACAGGCTGCCCATATACCCATGGGCTAAACTTTCCACACAAACCTTATCTCTGTGTCCCTTTGTCAAAATACACCTATTCTGGGTCCCCCTTCTCACAGTCCTATCCTACCAGCTGGGCTAGTTCCAGAGTGTTCCACAGCATTCTCTTTTTGTGAGTGTTCCAGAATGTTCCATATTTAGCCCTCTTGCCTTCTTCAGATCCTTCAGTCTTATGGTTTAAGACATCATCTACACACAGACAATTCCCACATTTCTACTTCCTAACTGCATAGAGAGCCCACCCTCTTTCCTGATCTCAGATTTGCACATACAACCACCACTGGGCACCTTCAGTGGATGGCTAATTGGCACATTAGATAAAACATGTCCAAAGACGCACTCTTCATTTCTACACACGTCACCCCTCCCCGCGCCAGTGTCCTTCAGCTCCATAAAGGCAGCCAGCTGCTTGAGCCGAAAGCCTTGCTATCCCTCCAGTGCCTCCTTCCCCCTTACCTCACACCCATCTTCAGCAAGTGCCGGGGGCTCTACCTCTAAAATATACCCACAGTCTGACCTCTTTCCACCACCTCCACTGCTCCCATCTGGTGGACAGCCATCCCCCACCCAGCCTGAACCAGTCACCCTGCTTCTTCCGCTTCCATGCCCTGTAGCAGCCCTCATTCTGTTCCTCGTGGACCTCCAGCTGGGGGGTGGGGTAGACTTGACCAAGAGCCTCACTGCCTGGCTCCAGCTCTGAAATCCCACGGCCACACCTCCCACCAGCTGTTAATGGCCAATGCTGAGTGCAACAAGGGTAATAAGGCAGACCCATGGCCATCTTGGCTTGTGGACCGCCCCCCACCACGGCCCCGCCTTGCTGAACCTGTCTGAGACTGCATGGCCCTACAGGATGCTTCCCTCAGGCTTCCTACCCCCTCACCCACAGAAGGTCTGGTCTCCCAGCTCCCTCCAGCTCCCTTCCTCTTCCTAACAGCTTCCCTGATGGGGCATGAGCACTGGACTGGGGGAGTCTGGAGCCCTGCCTTCTAGCCCCTTCTCTTCTGGGCTTCAGTTTCCCTGGAGTGAAGTAAGGCATGGGTTCAGGTGCCTTTAACTTTCACTCATCTCAAGTGTTTACACACGCCGACTCCTTTAATCTTCTTCACTTTATAGAGGGAGACACGGAGACAAAGGGAGGCCAAGCGTCTCCCTCAAGGTCACATACCTAGTGGGTGGTAGGGCTGGGATTTGAACCCAGCTTGCCAGGGCCCAGCACCCACAGGCTTAATCCCCTCACCTTAGCTGGAAGGTGTTGTCCCTCCTGATCAAGAACTTTCATTGGCTCCCCATGACAGCCGGAGTCTACCCTTGACCTCCTAAGGCTCCACTGTGAAAATGCCTTCCCCTCAGGACAGGTTTCCTTGTCCTTGGTTCGCAGGCACTGTCCCTAACAGGATTCCTGAATGCTTAACTCTGTCTTGGCATTTCCTTCTTAGATGACAGCTTGCTGGGTATTCTGTTTGCCCTTCTGGACCTTCGCTATGGCCTTCTCCTCTGCTCTATGGCTTGGAAGCCTAGTGCTTGGAATGGGGGGCTCCTGTGCCCACTGCCTTCTGGCTAGATGCTGCCGTGGGGCACTGATAGGAGGCGGGGGTTGGGTAGCAGAATGCTGCTGGGATATTTGTTCCTGAAGCTCCTTCACAGCCAAGACACTGTGGGCTGGCCAGGAAAGTCACAGCTCCTATCTGCAAGCCCTCTTTTCATGGGGACCTCTCCAGGTTCCAGCAGCATGTTCCCTCTCTAATGCCATCAGGTCTAGGGGTAGTGACAGCTCCCCTCTTTCTAACCTGGGAGTATTACACAATCTCCTGTTGATTTCCTCAGATTCTGCCTGCACCTTTATAAATATTCCCTGATTATGGGACGCCTGGGTGGCTCAGTTGGCTGGGCAACTGCCTTCAGCTCAGGTCATGATCCTGGAGTCCTGGGATTGAGTCCCGCATCTGCCTCCCTGATCAGCAGGGAGTCTGCTTCTCCCTCTAACCTTCCCCCTTCTCATGCTCGCTCTCTCTCTCTCTCTCTCACTCTCTCTCTCTCAAATAAATAAAATCTTTAATAGGTCACCCAGGTGGCTCAGTGGATTAAGCCTCTGCCTTCGGCTTGAGTCATGATCTCAGGGTCCTGGGATCAAGCCCTGCATCGGGCTCTCTGCTCGGCAGGGGGCCTGCTTCCCCCGCGCTCTCTCTGCCTACTTGTGATCTCTCTCTGTCTCTGTGTCAAATAAGTAAATACAATCTTTAAATAAATAAATAAATATTCCCTGATTAAACTATTCCAGTTTTCCGGCTTGAGGTCCCTCGTGTTTCTTGCTGGGACCTAATGTCACTACCCCCACCCCCTGCTATGAAATACTGATATATTCTCAACACAGCCACAGAGCGATCCTTTCAAAGCATAAATGCCATCAGGGCCCTCCTCTGCCCAAATGCCCTAGTGGCCTCAAATGTCAACGACCTTGCGATACCCTCCATTGTTCGATGACCCAGCCTCCCCTCATCTCCCCAGAACCCCCTGGCTCATCCTCAAATATCCCACGCCCCTTCGTTCTACCTCAGGGCTATCGTCTGTGCCCTTCCCTCTGCCTGGATGCGTGTCCTCCTCACATGCACATGGCTTGCCCCCTATTTCTCCTGGATCAGAGGAGGGGTTGGAGCCCCTCTGCCTGGGCCAGTTCCAGCTTGGGCTTTCACGGACCCTGAGCCTCGGACTCTGTCCCCTTTGCTGTCCCCTAGCCATGCCCACCGTCTCCTCACAGCCCTGTACCTGCACGAACTTATTGAAGCTGATGAGGTTTGCGTTGGAGAGGACCTGGTTGATGGAGACGGTGTTGACCGGCTTATCCCCTGAGAGGGAGAGAGAGATGTTAGAGGAGGAGCAGGAATGATGCCAGAGTTGAGGATCACTGGCTCTGGGAGGCAACCAGGCAGAGGTCAAGTTCACAGCTACTGGTCTTGCGAGTCAGTAGCTCTCTGGCCTTTCTGGACATGGGGTAGACACCACCCAGCAGAGCTCGGCCTGGCCATGGCACAAGCCTGGGGGTGGGAGGGGCGGACAGGTAGCTGAGTGCCACGGAACTTAGAGCTCTATTTGAGTACGCCGGGAGTGGAGATGCCTTTCACCGGAAATGTCCGCCCCTTCTAGGGCACTGGGTGCTGATCCCTCTTCTTTGCCGCTGGCCTTGGTAGTGGGGCTGGGCCATCCACCTGTCCATCAGCCCTGATGGACCCTGTACCTGCCCTCCACGAGGGGAACTCATGGCCAAGAGTCTCCTTGGAGTCTCCATGATGGGCTGGGTGGGGAAGGGGAGGTTAGGCTCACAATCCTCACAGCTGCCAGTGAGCTCTGGATTCGGTTCTCCACATTCAATACCTCATTTAGCTTCCCTGTAACCCCACAAGGTGTGCATTGTCACCTTCTTTACAGATGGGCACCTTCAGGTCAAGGAAGCAAAAAAACTCACCCAGGAGCTTACAGCTAGGAAACAGGGGGCTTGTGATTGAAACCCCAGCCCAGTGCTCACAAAAGGCAGCGAAGCTTGACCAAGGGGAAAGACAGGCCCCCCTGGACCCATGTGTCCATCTGCAGGCTCGGCATCCCCTCCGACCCAGCTGGGGTCTCCCAGCTGGGGTCCAGTGCCAGCTCCATTGCATGCTTGCTGAGCCCTTTGGGCCAGTGACTCCCTTGACTTCCCTGTGCTCTTGGGTCTGCAGGAGGAGGGGATAGTAAGTGGGGTCTGGCACACAGTGTGGCCAGTGAGATGCTGGTGTCCTGGGGCACAGTGGCTTCATGTGGCCTGGTGGCCATGAATTCCCACATTCTCCTTCCCAGCTGGACGGCTGGGAAACCCACTCAGCCTGTTCCTGGGTCTTGTTCACGGAGGACGTGGTCCTTCCAGGAAAGGTGATGATGGCTTTCCCACCACCCGATCTGTAACATCTGGATTTGAGGCTTTTTCAGGTTTGCTCTGGACCCAAAGGCATTTAGCCATGATCCTTATGGGAACAAAGGGGCTGGGAAGACTGTGTTTCTTCCACTTTACACCTGGGGTTCCAGGGTAGCCTTGGGAATGGGGTGAGGATCGTAAACGGAGAAAAAGGAACTGCAAAGTTCTACTGAGAGCTTCTAAATTCTACACAATCTTTTCCCTTGGAGGTTTGGTCCAAGACATTATTTATCTCCCATGAGGCCAAGAAAAGCTATAGTTCCCCCAGCCAAAGGTTTTTGCCCTGAGACCGCCAGAGTCCCTGTCGGAGAGGACCAGTCCTCTCTGATTCACACAATTTTGGTGGGGATAGGGCGATCCCAGCAAGCAGGCGCACTGCCCCCAGCCCCAGCCAGCGATGGCTCTCAGAATTCTTTCCAAGCATAATGAGAATGTGGGACCCATTGTTCAAAGAACAGGAAAAAAAAGTTTCAATAAACATACAAAAATAAAAGGACTTTTCTTTCCTCCAGGGTCTCTCTCCCACCCTGTCATATTGGTGTTTTCCTTGCTCTTGGATATCATGCTCCCTTGGTCACAGGACACCCACTTGGTGAACACAGACCCCCGCAGGACTGGGAGCCCCAGCTGAAACTTGGCACATGTGCACAGCCCACCGGCTGCCCGGCATCCCAGCCCATGAGCCACAGGACCCACATCAGGCCAGATGTCTCCCCTTCCCCCAGGCCTGCCATCCCAAGCCACGGTAAACAGGCAGAATCCGCACAGGGGTGTGCTAGCTCCCTTGCTCGGGGGTGGGCAAGAGGCTCACCCCTTGCGAGGTGCCCACCCCATGACCTGGGGCACTGTCAGTCCACGACAGGGACAGTTAATGCCAGGACACACCCCCCAACCCCTGGGGATGCCGAGGGGCCCATGTACCCAGGCCTCCCCAAGCCCAGACTCCTGCTACAACCACCACCACAGTGGGCAGGGGTTTGAGAAGGGGAGGCCCCACCAGCTCCCACTGCCCATGGCTGAGGCTTCAGGGATTCGGGGGGTACAGAAGGGATCTCACCCCTGGGAGGCAGCAAGAGGTTTCACTCACGAAGCCCAGATGGTTAAGAACTTCAAGACAGTGATGGCAGAGAAAAAAAAAAGAATAAAAGACAGTGATGGCAGAGCATCAGACCTTCTAAGGTGAGGGCGTGGTCCGATGACAACAGGTCACAGGCCCATGCGGCTCGTCATGTCCCTGCCCCTAGTTGCAGGCAGCGGGGGCCGGTGGGGACAAGGCATACAGCAACAGTGAGGCTCTTTGGGGGGACCACCCTGCTAGATAGACTTGGCCATCTGTCTCTCAAGTCATGATGTGTTCTGCTTTAGATGGGGGGGGGCAGGAAGCCTGGGATGAGGGACACAGTGTGGGTACCCACCAACAACCCCTTGGAACAGGAGGGCCCTGCCATGGCCCCACTTCTGCTTTTCCTGGAAGAGCTTGAAGCAGGCGCTAGGGCTGGCCAGGAGCATCCGGAAGCCCTGTGTGGAGAGGACAGAACCGCCTGAGTTCCCTGGCCTGAGCCCGGCCCCCTGGAGCTCATCCTCTGACCCAGACACCAGGGACAGGCAGGTCACCGCCGTCCTTACCTTCTCATCAGGGGCAGGGACGAAGCTCAGAAACTCATCCACATGGCCCACAGCCAACCAGTCCACAAAGAGCTCCACGGGGGGCTGCACCCGCTGCGCATAGAGAAAGTCCCGCACCACCTGGGTGACCCGGCGGCCGCTGGACCTGGGGCCCGAGGGGTCAAAAACATGGCTTAGCTTAAAAATGTCTGTGCAGAAAAGGAATGACAAAGTTTGAGTTTCTGCAATATCCAATTTTTTTTTTTTTTTTACAAAAAACATGCACTGTGTCCTTTAAATTCTGCCCAGGCTGAGCTCTTGAACAGTTGGAGGCAGGACAACTCGACCCCACCCAGTCGGTGACCCCCAGGTCTTGCCATCCCAGCAAACGCTCAGAGCCGCCCTCCGACCCATCTTCACTGGCTCCCAGAGACATTCGCCACCTTATCCGATCCCCTGGGGCCAGGCGGCTCTTCTGGGAGTTTAACTTGTCTCTCTTGCTGTGGCCTCACCTTCTGTTCATCAGTGGGGAGAGAGATGGACAAGATCACCCCAAGGAACACAGAGCCCCAGCATTTTATGCTCGTGAACTTAACCCCCATTCTTCTTTGGACTTCCACATAAGTATCTAATGGCACGGCCCAAATTTCCTCTTTCTTTTTTGTCTTTTTAAAAACAGGATCCACATCCTGTTGGAGCCCAAGGTAGGGCTTGAACTCAGGACCCTGAGATTAAGACCTGAGCTGAGATCAAGAGTTGAATGTTTAACTGACTGAGTCACCCAGACACCTTGAACTTCCTCTTTCTGTGGGATCACATGTTGAGGGCAGTGAATCCCCTCCAAAGCCTCTAGATTCACCTTTATTTGACTGCGAGTTTGTTCTAACTGCTTTGTTGAATTTGGATGCCTCAATGCCCTGGTCTATTCCACAACAAAAAACCATCACCATATAATTCCTTTTCTTTTGCATCAGTATCTCTGTGTCACATGTTGAACAACAAATAGTCTATTATTCTGTGCGTGTGTGTGTGTGTGTGTGTGTGTGTGTGTGTGATGACATCTCATTTTTCATGTCCTATACCTTCCTTCTCCTGTTCTCAGGAAAATATCTGATGGTAGTCATTTACATTATAGTATGAATAAGCTCTTGAAATGTAATTGCTCTAGGACTGTTGAGACTTGAAGCTTTTTCTTCTGGAACTATTAATTAATAGACTGTTATTAGCAATATCATTTCTTTTTGGAAACAGAAGACCTAAGTTTAGTCACAACTTTGGATTCCGTGTGACCTGTACCAGGCCACTTCACCCTCTCTGGGCTCACTTGTGAAATGAAAAGGCTGGACTGAATTATCTCTTAGGTCTCTGCTCACCGTGGCCTTCGCAAAATTCACCAAGGTCAATGGACAGTGTCCGGTCATCAGCCCACTGCTTCCCCTACCTCATCTAGAAGTAGGAATTTATCACTCCTCGTGGGTTCTCTCCCAGGAGTGGAATGATCCCTCACCCCCACCACCCCTGCCACCATCACCACCCTCCACCAAAGGAACACCTCTCCCTGCCCCTCTCTCACCCAGGCAGGTTGCCCCCGATGAGGATCCTCCCCAAGGGGTACTCTTTCCCATTGGCCACCACTGGGGGGCTGACCTCCAGGTTCCCGAAGGAGTCCAGGCCACTCACAGCGCTGTCTAGTGGTTCCCGAGTCACATAGCCGAAATCTGGACCCTGGCAGGGGAAACTGAGTCAGGCTAGGGGTGGGGGTCACCAGAAAGAGCTTGAGCCAACTTGCTGGGCTCTGAGCTCCTTCAGGATGGGGCAGGGGTGTCTGTCCATCATGGACATACTGAGTCAAGGACAGGGATCTGACCTATTCAGTATTTCACGCATGCATGGGGCTAAAGTTGTGAAACACACAGGCACTCTGGGCCTGCTGCCACATGAAAGCACGTTATCTCCGTGGTCACAGGGAGACAGTGGACAGGGCTGCAGTTGCCTATACTCCCCATTAGACATGGAGCCTGAGGCTATGGCCCCTGCCCCTTTCCCTCTGAGCAGACTTCCTGCCAAGTGCAGCCCAAGGGCAAGTACCTGGCTGTTCTAGAGCAGCCTGTTCCTGGGGGCCAAGTGGCTGGGGATGGACCCTCAGTCTTTCAAGTCAGAAAAATGGGAGAGCTCCCCAGGGCCATCTCTTAGAAGCAACTCAAACAACACTGAGGCCCAGGCAAGAGCTTCTACCACCACCTCTGTGATCCAGCAGGGGTTGGAAGGGTCTCATGGTCTCTCCAGCATCAAGGGAGTCTCCCCTCTCTCTTCTAGGAGGTCCTGGTCCCCGAGGACCATCTTCACAGTAGTTCTTATTACCAGTGTTAATCTCAGCTAACAGCACTGTGTGCTCCCTCTGCCGAGGACAGAGAAGCCTCAGAAACACCTGTGAGGCCAGGGCTATCACATCATTTTTGCTGATGAAGAAACCGCGGCTCAGAGAGGGGAGGTGACTCACGCCAGGCCACACAGCATCTGAGTAACAGAGCCTGGTTGTTCCGCCTCCAAAGCCTGTGTTCTTAGCAGCAGCCCGGCCTCACCCCGCCCTTACCTAGGGCTACAAATTTGGTAAATAAAAAGTATAGGATGCCCACTTACATTTGAATTTCGGATAAAGCACGAGGATATTTTTAGTATAACTATGTCCCTTGCACGGTTGGGAACATACTTATACCAAAAGTTCCTCATCGCTGACCTGAAATTTGAAGGTAACTAGGCATCTCCTGTATTTTATCTGGTCGCTCCTGTCCCTAAAGAACGTGGTCCCCACCACCGCGCCCTAGAGTCTACACCCCGGTGGGGCTTTGGAAAACATTCCTCTGCCCTCCGAGCCAGGCTGTAGCCTGCGGCCCCCGACCACTCACCAGGATTCTTTTGTAAGGGAAGTCCTGCAGCTCCCCATTTCTGGGGGAGTCAAAGACCACCGGGAAGGTCTTGTGTGGCGCCTGAACATAGCCCAGCTCCATCTCGTCCTGCGAACGAGAGAGACACCCCGTGGACAACAAAGCCTCCTTTGGGACTGAGCCCTTTGGGGAGGACTGTTCTTGCGGGTTCTTTGTTTCAGGCCAGCTTTGCCCTTTGGGCTGAAGAACACAGGGGTTCTTGACACCTGCTGGCTGGAGGAGGGGCTGGAGGCTCAGAGACGGTGTGCTCTCACCTCTGGTCACACAGCAAGACAGGTGGGGAGTAACTAGAACGTGGATGTGATGCTGGGGGGTGTCCCCATGCCAGATCAGGGAGAGTGGCCACAGAGAGGGGCTCGGGGTGGCCTGAGTTGAACAAACAAATCTCTAGACATCAGCTGGCACCTCTGGCCTCCACACCTGGTCAAGGGTAGGGCTGAGGGGACCAAAGGAGGTATAGGTCTGCCTCCTTCTCAGATCTCTCAACATCTAGCCCAGCTTCATCCTGACCTCTCTGGTCCGGGAGGCAAAGATGGCTCAGCACCCCTACAACATTTTCAATTGCAGGGGCAGGGGGAGGGGGTTTGTTGCAACAGTTCACCACACTAGGGCTTCTCAGCCTTAGCATTCATGGTCCTTGGGGCCAGACAATTCTTTGCTGTGGGGCTACCCTGTGCATTCACTGTAGGACACACAGCAGCAGCCCCGAGCTCTACCCACTGGAAGCCAGTAGCATCGTCAGGGTGACAGCCATTTCTCCAGATACTGCTAAATGTCCCTTGGAGGACAAAGTCGCCTTCCAGGGGTAGCCATAGGGCCGGGCGCTGAGGGTAGGGATTGTGTCCCACACCTCCACCATCCCATTCAGGGCCAGCCCCGTGCCTAGCCCAGATCCTGTGGGTGAATGCAGGTTCAATCCAGTGTCCGTGTGTGCCTGGGTCTCTAGAAAGTTCTAGGGAGAGGGAGGGAGCTCTAGGTCTATAGTAAGAAAAAGGAGTGCCCTGGGGAGGACAGTCACAGCCCCCAGGTCCTTCTAGATATCCACAAGCAGCCTCACCCCCCAGCCCCGCCCCCAGTTAGGCTGGGCCAGCCTCTCCCTCCACGGTCGTCCTCTCCCTCCAATGGCGTCCTAGCTGGACAAGGCCCGGCAGCCCCGGTACCTGGATCCAGCGGTCATTGCGATTCTCGTCCTGTGGGCAGATGGTCAGCTTGCAGCCGGCCTTCCTGGCCAGCTCCGCCACCGCATCCACGAAACACGTGTTGTTCCTCACACTGCGGACGAGCCCAGGCAGCACGGCTCAGGACCGAGCCAGGTGTGGAGGCAGGAGGGGCTTCCAGCCTCCGAAGGACACCCACACTCACCCGCCTCCCACACTCACCGGCACACGTACACCTCCAGCGGCGGAAGGGTGCTGGGCGTCATAATCCAGGGTGCTACGCGGAAGACCACGGTGTCAGTGAAGATCGGGGACTCAGAGAAATCCTACAGCAGAGGATGGGCAGATGGGGAAGAGCACTGACCTTGGAGTCCAGAGGCCTGGCTGATGCCGTTGGCATCTCCTCCTTTCCAGAGGGGCCGCAGCAGGGGTTGGGGAGGTCAAGAGGTCTGGGATCCTCCACACCCTTGGTGCCCGTCTCCCCCGGGGATGGAGCCCTCTCTCACCCTCTCTGCCCCGGCCAGCCCTCACCTCGTTGGAGTCATCTAACAGGGTGATGTGGATGGAGAGGAGGCCCGTGAACCTGGCGTCGGGGAACGAGAGACCCTCCACAAAGAAGCGTTCCTCGTCCCCGTGGAAGCGGGGCACCTCGTAGGACACCTTGTCCTGGCCCAGCACATGCCTGTAGGCCTCGCACGAGTCTTCAGGACCTGGGAGGGGACGGGAGGGACGGCTGTGACCTCTAGGTGGGCCCACAGAGCACGACGGACGCAGGAGGAGCTGGGCCAACCTCACACGCCAGAGAGCAGCCCCCATCTCTGCCCTCCCTTCAGCGAAGGAGAGAAGATGCTTGATCCCCAGTGTGGGCGAGCCAGTGGAAAGGCCATTCCTTTCTAAGACGCCTGTTCAGACCTTCTGGAGGACAGCCCAGCAGCATCTCGCAAAGGAACCTCTACTCCTAATGAGCAATCCCACTTCTAGGTGTCTTTGCTACAAATACGTGTATAAGGGCACTCGCGCTGTTTAGTCATTGAACAAGTATTTACTGAGCACCTACTGTGCATCTAGGAGGCCAGGTTCCAGGCTCAGGATACAGCCGTGAGCAAGACCCCTGCCCTCGAGGAACCTATGCTGTGGTCAAATCAGAACACCAAGAACTGCCCTGTGCTTAGGGCAGTGGGTGAGCGACAGCACGCCCGTGCTCCAGAATACCACGCAGCTGTGCAAAAGACCGAGGCAGAGCTGCGTTCATTCAGAAAGGAATGTCCACCACACATACACATGCACACACACGTGCACACACACGCATGCACGTTTGATGCCTACAGAGAAAAGTCAGGAAGAACACATAGCGAATCGTTAACAGTGAACGCATTTTCAAAAGTCAGGTTTAGGGGTAGGGATGAGGAACTCTCATTTTTTACCTTATATGCTTCTATCTTGTTTGGTCTTTTAAAATTTTTTTAATTTTTTAAAAAGATTTATTTTAGAGAGAGTCCACGTGTGTGAGTGGGGGGAGGGGCAGAGAGCAGAGGGAGAGAGAGAATCACAAGCAAGCTCCCCACTGAACGTGGAGCCGGATGTGGGGCTTGATCTCAGGACACCGAGGTCACGACTGGAGCCAAAACCAAGAGTCAACACCCACCCCACTGCACCACCCAGGCGCCCCTTCTTTGAGCTTTTCAAAAACGAGCATTTTATTACTTGTATGCATTTGTATCTTTAAAAGGGATTTTATGTCCTTGCTCATACTGTGGCTCTGTAGAACAATTGTCATTGGTTTGGGGGGAGATGCATGCTAAATTCTGCAGGGACAATAGCCATCATGTCAGGGAGTGGCTTTACAATACCGAGAAAGCAAGAGAAGCGAACAGTGGTAATTGTTGAATCTGAGTGACTGACGTCCAAGGGATCATCACTGTTCCCTCTACTTTTCTGAGTGTTTGAAAGTTTTTTGTTTTTGTTTTTGTTTAAAGATTTTATTTATTTATCAGAGGGGGAGGGGAGAGAGCGAGCACAGGCAGACAGAATGGCAGGCAGAGGCAGAGGGAGAAGCAGGCTCCCTGCTGAGCAAGGAGCCCGATGTGGGACTCGATCCCAGGATGATGGGATCACGACCTGAGCCGAAGGCAGCTGCTTAACCAACTGAGCCACCCAGGCGTCCCGAGTGTTTGAAAGTTTTGATAAGAATTTCCAAACAGGCTTAAATTATATTTTTAAATATGTCTATTTAAGATTTTATTTATTTATTTGAGGGGGAGGGGCATAGGGAGAGGCAGAAGCAGACTCCCCGCTAAGCAGGGTGCCTGACTTGGGGCTTGATCCCAGGACCCTGAGATCATGACCTGAGCTAAGGGCAGGCGCTTAACTGACTGAGCCACCCAGGTGCCCCTGAATGTATTTTAATTTATCCAATCAAACGACCCTGGGCCATGGCTGTGTGGGGACGCCAGCCCACCTGTTTCAGAGTTTCCCCATCTGACCATGTTTCCTTGCCCCCCAGGGCAGGCTGGAAGCCAGAGCAGAGCCTGCCCTCTAGTCCAAGGTGGGGAAACTGAGACACCCCCCTCCCCCGGGCAGTGGGCACAGGGGGAGAGGATGGGCATGAACTCACCGCAGGCATGGAAGACCCGTGCCCACTTGGCGTCATAGCTGGAAGTGTGGAGGATGAGTCTGTGGTCATCGAAGAGAGCAGCAGGGCCTTGGGTCCTCAGGACCATGACGGACATGTCTTCCAGGTCTGTGGAACCAGAGGGGGCAGCAACTCCATGGGGCCTGACTCTCCGTGTCTTCTCCTCCTGCCCACCACACACCCGCCTCCCGGGGCAGAGGGCGCCAAGACTTAGGTCTCTGAGCCCCGGCTCTGCCCAGCCTGTGAAAATGCTAGAAACCGTCAAGAGCAAACCATGAGGACATCGGAAGCCTGTGCCACGTGAATGTGTCCGATCCTCTCTGGGCCTCCGCTCCCTCACCTGCCCAGAGCAACGGGAAGTGCAGAGCGGCCTGCCCTGAGCCCGGGGACAGGTAAGAAGCTTGCGGTAGGTAGGCCACCTGGGTGGCACGCAGCTGAGAGTCTGGTCTCAGTCCAAGCATCACTCCCTGCTGAAACCAGGCAGGCCCCTCCCTCCCCAAGCCTCAGTGCTCCCCAGTCTCAAATGAGGGACAGATGTGCTCACATTCCAGAGAAACTGTGACTGCCCGCTCCCCAGGCCACTATTGTGGTCTTCCTCACGGGGCTGTTGTGCGCAGTGCGGGACTGACTTAGGACGTGGGGCATCCTGAAATGCAGGCCCGGGGTGCCTGGTGGGGAGGCTGAATTTGGGGTGTGGATAGGAAGCTTTGGATCCACCACAGACAGGCTGGGAGGGGTTAGCTGCCTGCATGAGGCAGGTTTTGAGTGACATCAAAGGGTGTCTGGGAGCCGGAACCCTGGCCCCTGGTGCTCCCTCCAGTGCGACCTACGGGGTCGCTGAGCAGTGACCCGGGGCACCCCCTTACCTTGCAGGCAGTGCACCTGCTGGTCTCGGTTGTCCTGGTCATAACAGTTCAGATTGTCCCTGTCGCAGTTCACCAACAGGATGGCTCCATACCCGCCGGGCCCCCAGACCCAATCCCGCTGCCAATGGCAAAGCATAATTGGTGATGGGGCTGACAACTGTCCTCTGCCCCCGCCCGGCAACCTGCTGGCCAGCCTCCTGACCCCCGTCTCCTCCTCCCTGCCCTCCCTGCGAGGACAGGTACATGCTCACGGAAGCACTTCCTGCACCAGACGCAGCCGTGGCTCCAGACTGCCCACACCAGCATTTCCAAACTACACAGAGGTCTTTCATGGCCAAAGGCAGTGTGTCTTGGGCCAATGTCCTATTTCTCAACAACTTCCTGATTACAGATCTGTTCCCGGCTCCAGGCCTTGGCTCCCGCTCGTCCCTCCACCTGGAATCGCCTCCCTCTTGCATCGCTTTAGAGCCTAGTTCAAGCGGACTTCAAAGGAAGTCTTCCTTGTTCACACAGCCCACGGGGACCTTCTGCTAAGATCTCCCAATACGTTGAGTGCCACAACAGTTCAGCCCAAAGTTCTTTGACAGCCTCATATTTGGCAGAGTTCCCCTTTCGCCTAGATCAGAAGATTGGCATGCCAGGACGGGGGCCACCTCTGGCCCGCTGCCTGTTTTTGTAAATAAAGTTTTATTGAAATAGTCACATCCATTGAATTGGCTAAAGCTCTTTCACACTACAATGGCAGAATTGAAGAGTTGCAACAGAGACACTTTGCAATGCCTGAAATATTTACTATCTTACGTTTACAGAAAAAGTTTGCTGACCCCTGAGCTAGACTGACATTCCAGAAGGACTTTTCCCCATAAAGCAAGGCGTAGCCCAGTCCTGGGCATGTATATACTTGATAATTCTTGGTAATGATTTTTCTCCTGGTGAAAGAACACCCCCAGCCATGCCTGCTTCCCATTTGGCTCTCCCGACCTCGGCACCAGCTAGGAGGCAGGGGGATACCTGTAATGGCCTTGCCCCTCCTAACCCAGACTAGGTCAATGCTAACCTCCATGCCCCTTTCTGGGTCCAGGTTGAGTCACCCTACCTTGTCCACAAAGCTCCTATTCTGCCTGCCCTCACAGTTCAGGTCACAATCCAGAGCGATGTCTGTAAGGGGAAGACAGAGGGTGAGTCACTATGGGGTTCCCAGGAGTCTGGCACAAGTCCAATAATGCATATTTTGCCTCTAACAATGCCTCCTGCAGACTGAGCATTTTCAGCTTTCTTGCTAAGTGCTTTGCAGGTGCTTGTACCCATGCAAACTCCCACCCACCATCCAGGGGCTCCCAATTCCACATCTTTGGCAATGCTAAGTATTAAGCATCTTTCTATTTAGGTTCTGGTCACTGGGACTTTCTCTTCTGTGAATTGTTTGTTCACAGTCTTTGCCTGTTTTGTTAGTTTATGTTTTTTTCCTATTGATTGGAGTTCTCCATAATCTATGTGTACCAAATCAGCTGTATGCATTGCAAATTTCTTCTTGCAGTCCATAATCAGACTTTTCCCCCCTTTTTGTTTAATGTAAGCTCTGTGTCCAAGGTGTGGCTTGAACTCACAACCCTGAGTTCAAGATTCATGTGCTCTGTGGACTGAGCCATCCAGGCAGCACCATAGTTTGACTTTTTTTTTAAAGATTTTATTTATTTATTTGACAGAGAGAGATCACAAGCAGGCAGAGAGGCAGGCAGAGAGAGAGGAGGAAGCAGGCTCCCCGCCAAACAGAGAGCCCAATGCGGGGCTCGATCCCAGAACCCTGGGATCATGACCTAAGCCAAAGGCAGCGGCCCAATCCACTGAGCCACCTAGGCGCCCCCATAGTTTGACTTTTTGCTTGTCTTCTGTTGTGTAAAAGTTTTAAAATTTAGTACGGTCTAATTTATCATTGCCCTATCTTCAAGTTCACTGGTCCTCTCTCCAGCTGTGTCAAGTCTACCACCAGGAGCATTTTTTAAAAAATCTGTTACCATGATTTTTAGTTCTAGCATTTCCATTTGACACCTTATAGTTTTTATCTCTCTGTTGAAATTCCCCACCTGTTCATTCATGTTATCTACCTTTTCCTTTATTGTATTAACCAATCTGAGTTACTATGCACAGAGTTTACATGTCAATTTGTGTTCAACTGGCACAAAACTCTTAAGGTGGAAAAGCAAGGTCCAGGCCTGGACTATGTCTCCCTTTGCTTCCAAAAGGAGGGAGTGTAGAGGCATGCCTGTGTCCACCTGCACAAGCACAGAAGATCTCTAGAAGGATGCTGGGCTTGGGGAACTGGAAGTCTTAGTTTGGGAGAAAGGGAAGCTTACTTTTCCATATATATACTCTTTTATCCCATTAGAATTTTTAAAAATATACCCTTATTTGAATTTTTAAAATAAAATGAGTTGATGTTTGTAAAAAGACCCCTGTTCCTTGACATTCCCAGCCACCCCCCACCCTTGGCCCAGGCCCTTGCAGGGCCCCAACTTACCAACACAGGTGAGGTAGAGCACCGCATAGGCCAGGGGCAGGGGCTCATGGCTGGAGTGGTAGGAAATCTGAACCTGTAGAGAAATGGGCTTAGAGTCAAGCTGGCAGAAGCCAGTATCTTCCACCCCAAAGGACAGGTCTTGGGGTCTAGCAGGACAGAGAGAGGGTCTCAGGAAGCTCTGTGCACTGAAGTTGAGTTTACCAACCCAGCTCTTCTGTTAGTCTCTGTGCCATTTATTTTTCCATGCCTTGTTTGGCCCATCTGTAAAATGGGACCATTTTTGAGGGATTCCCTGGAGACCCGGGCCCCTGTGCTGCCAATGACTACCGTGTGTCTTGGCCAAGCCCCTGCTCCCCTTTGGATCTCTGTTTTGCTGCTCATAAACTGAGGAGGTCTCTGACTGTGTAGGGTTTAGGGACCCTCTCTTATCTGGGGGATTCAGATAGGTTTGGTCTTGAGCCCAGTGCCTCTGGGTTCTTTGACCTTGGCTGAGGTCCCTCACCTTTCTGAGATGTCTGTTTTCCTCATCTGCAGAACAGCAAGCACATGGGTCCCTGCTGCCCGCAGAGGATTATAGTGCCGCTTAGAAACAATGCACGTACCGGACTGACCCCATAGGAAGGGCCCCAGACATGTCTGCTACTGTTCATAGAGGGCAGGTGGCATCGTGTGAGCTGCTCCAGAGCTCTGGGCTCAGATTCCGGATCCACCACTTGTGACTATCCTGGGAAGAGTCACTAGCCCTCTCCGGGCCTCAATGTCCCCTGCTGTAAAGTAGGGATAATAATAGTCCCTACCGCAGAGGGTTGATTGTAGGCTGTGACCATCAAAGAAGGAAGGTGGGTGACATGCTCGGCGCCGTGCTTGGCCACGGCAAGCCCCGATAGCTGTTAAAGGCTGGTTTGACCATGACTGATGAGAACACAGCTTCAGGCCCACGTGTCAAAGCTCCTTCAACCCACTGCTCTCTGTTTGCACAGAAGCTCCTGATGGGGGTCCCTCAGCTCTGTCAGAAGGCTCAGGATCTTACAGGGGCCATTCACCCCTCAGTGCTGGGAACCCCGAAATCCTGCAATCACTGACCCCCAACTGTCAAGCCTGAGTTGGGGCTCAGTGGTCTCAGGCACACAGTTACCTGGATCCAGGGCAAAGATGGGGGAAGGGGAGGGGCAGGACACTCTGACCCTCCTCAGTTCCTTTGGTATTTGGCATCCACGTGGCCCCCAGCTTGGCAGGGCACCCAGGAGGGGCCCTTCACCGGCTGGCTGGTCCTCTTGCCCTGCCCCAGAGACTCTATCCTGAAGCTCACCAACTCTGCTACTCACTAGATCTGCTGACTTTGGGTAAGTGGTTTCGGTTTCCTTGTCTGTAAAATGAGTTCATTTACCTGTCCGCCTGCATCACAGAGCTCCGTGGAGGGGCTCATCTCAGATACGTGGGTGGGAAAAGCCAAGGGGGTGATGAAGGGAACCTGCCCCCCAGATGCCAGGCAGTTCTGTGCAGAACACAGCTACTCTGAACCTTGGCGGCCCCACCGATGGGATGGAGATCAGACCCTGCCTCTCGCAGCTGCTGTGAGGCCTGTGTGAAGTCATGGCTGTCCAGGGCGTGGCATGTGGTCAGTGGTCCTTAAAAGGTCAGTTTTTTGCAACACCGCCCCTTGTGTGGAGTGGAAACATGCCACTCCTGCGTAACAAGCTACTTCCCATGACCCCTTTAAGGGGACATCACCTGGGCCAAGCTCCAGGGCCACCCCATTTCTTTCCTCTTTTAAATGCCCCCTGCCCTGAGGGTTCTGGCCTCAGCCTACAGCTGGGGCTTGTTAAACCCACCTTTGGTGGCTGAATGAGGAGAGGAAGGGAAGTTACCTGCCCGGGAAGGGAAGGAAGTCAGGGAGCAGGTGGATTAGGAGGTGAGGCACCGTGTAGAAGGGAGCATCCCCGTCACTGGTATCCCCCATTTCTGCTTTCTCTCCTTCATTCAGGGTGGCAGAGATCTCCTAATCAACCCTCAGCCTGTAGATGGGGAAACTGAGGCCTGACGCAGAGAAACGGGGAGTCTTGGGAAACAAGAAAAGGAGCCCATGTTGACTCATGTTCCACCCTACACCAACACCAGGAGGAAAGGTGCTGTGATCATCCCCATTTTACAGACGGGGAAACCGAGGTCCAGAGGGCTGATGTGACTTGCCAGCAGACACACAGTTTATGTCTGTAAGCTGCAGGGCTGGCTAGTTCCAGGGGCAGGTACTTACCCATCACGCTACCCTGCCGGCTGGGTAAATAGAGGGTGCCGGCGCTTGTGGAGCTAGATCATGGCCCCATCCACCCCCCGACCTTGGACCAGGGGTCCTGCTCACATGACTGTCATTGAGGTCGTTGCTGGGTGAGTTCATGACCACGATGATCTCCAACCCCGTATCAAAGTGCCACCGCCTGGTGTCCGCGCGCTCCCGGCCCCTCTCCACACTAGGAGAGATGTAGATGTCCACGCCGGGGGTCCCATAGACCTCGAACATCTCTGTGCCCTCAGGTACCGACCTGGGAAGGACAAGAAGCCATGGGAAATTCTAGAGGGATGCAATAGCTCTTCAGATGCTTGAGCTTTGGCTCAAACTCTTGCTTCCTCCAGGAAGCCCTCCCTGACCACCCCAATCCTCTCAGATCCCCACAGCAAGCTCCTGGGAGTGAAGCCTGGACCCCACATGAATGCATTCACAATCTCACATTCCCAGGTTCTGTGTTCATTAACATTTCCCTTATGACTTATTTTAACTTCCAACAAAACTACAAGCTCTTTGAAAGTTAGGACCCAACTGAGTACTTTATAATCCCCCGGTGCCAAGCTGGGCACGAGGAGCTCAGGGGACACCAGCCAGCAAATGGACCCCAGTGCAAGTCTAAGACCACGGCTTTAAGAGAAGTCTCCCCCTCAAGGTCCCAACGCATCCCTCTTTAGCGGGTGAGACATCCTCTGGGAGTTCCCTAGGGAAGGGCAGTAAATCTTGTGGCGTGCCCACCATGTGCCAAGTGCCTTGTAGTTCCTGGCTCCTTTTATTCTTACAAGTCTGCAAAGTGAGTGGTACCATCTCTAATGCAAAGGTTAGAAACTGAGGCTCAGAGAGATCAAGTACCAAGCCCAAGATCACACAGCATTGAATGGCACAGCCAGTTTGCCTTGCGTCTCTGACCCAGAGCCCCTGCTTCTCCGTGGCGCTGCAGAAACTGGGAAACTGGGCCAGATTCAGTCAAACAACCTGTCATTATCTGTACGGTTAAAAAGTCTATGTCATTTGGCCCTGGGACTGCATGTCCCCCACCCCACCTCCAGCTAGTCTGGAGTCCTGTTTGGAATCAGTCTGTTCACCCTCTGATTGTCTGTGGGGTGCCTGGGGCGCCCACTGTGCCCAGAGGCATTGTCAGACCGAGGCAGATAGACCCACTGCTCTCCCCACTGCCCCAGAAACTTCCATCCCATCGGGGAGTTAAAAACAGCCCTGCCCGGGGCAGCCAGATGGGGCTTATGGCCAGGAAGTCAGTGGTCAGTGGAATCCCATGTAGGGACAGGCCACTGTGAGCCAGAAGGACCAGAAGGCTTCCTGGAGGAAGCAGCATACACATGTGCTTGGGGGATAACAGGAGCGGACATTTGTTGAGCTCCGGCTATATGCTAGCCCGGTGCCAGGTTCTTAGGTCTATTACATCACGTAATCCTTTCAATAAACCTAGGAGACGCAGACTACCATGGTCTCCCATTTTACAGCTAGGGAAACGGAGGTTAAGTAAACCGCCCAAGGTCATGGAGCTAGTAAGTGGCAAGGCCCAAGCCTTCTGGTTCCTGAATCCATATTCTCACCCACCACCTCCCCAAGAGTAATCACGATACCCCTAGCCCCCGAGGCCCCCATACCCAGCACGCTCACCGGGGCAGGCCTGGCTGAGCCCTTCCAACCAGCATTTATTTCATCCTCACTGTGGCCCTGGGAGGAGGGATTATTACTCCCACTTACACGTGGGGAAACAGAGGCTCAGGACGAGCAAGAGGCTTCCCCACATTAGCACAGCCGGCGCTTCGACTCCAGGCCCTTTGCCCTTCTCTGCCCCACTGGGAGGAGAGCAGACCTCCTGCAATACACCCCCTTCACTCCTCCGCCAGTGGGATCCTGAGGCTTCTCAAAAGGCTTTTTTTTAATAAATAAAGAAATAAGCCAAGCCCAAGCTCCACTTCAGGAGGCGGGTCCCAGCCCAGGGCGTGGCCCTCCCAGGTGTCCTCACCCTCGGGGCGGGGCCAGCACACCTGCTTCTCCGCCCAAGGAGGGCTGCTAGATTTAGCAAACATAAATAGAGGACACCCAGCTGGACCCGGATTTCAGAGAAACAACGAATAGTTATTTTAGTCTAAGGACGTCCCATGCGATATTTGGGACAAGCTTACAATAAAAAAATATTCATTATCTGAATTTCAAATTTAACTAGGCATCCTGGATTTTATCTGGCAACCCTATTCCCAAAGCCTGTAATTTCCAGGGCTGGTGGTACCCTGGGTCCTGTTGTGCCCTGGGTGTGGGAGCCAGGCCCATCATGGGACATAAAGAATCTGGACAGAGAAGCATGGGGGCACAGAGACAGAGAAAGACAAAGAGATGTAGAAAAACCCAGAGAGATGGAGAGCCAGAAAGACAGAGACACGTGGAGATAGACTGGGTATGAAGGGCCCCCCACCCCACCCCAGGGGTCACCCTCAGCCCCACTCCCTGAGTCACCTGGCCTCCAGCTCCCCAGGAGGTTTATACACTTTCCATGAAACTTCCCGCAACCCCAAACTGCTGCTTGGACCCTGGGTGCCCGTGAGCTCGAGGTGAACAGCTTGATGATCCTTCTGGTATGGGACCCCACCCAGCTCCCCCGCCCCAGCCCCGGGTTTGGGGTACCTCCCTGTATGAGGCACCAGGGATCCGATGGAGATCCTGCCAGGCCTGGGGGGAAGATGCTGAGAGCCCAGTGGTGCCAGGACCAGAGTCAAGAGTCAGATTCTAGACTGGGCTGGGTCGCACATAGGCCAGGTGACCCTGAGAAATTACCCGGCCTCCCTACAAAGTGGAATGATGACACCCATTTGGTCAACCTCACGGGCAATTGCAAGGCTCACATGAGATCATGGGGAAGGCTTGGAAAACCGCCCATCCGAGACGGGGGAAGGGTGATAGTCAAGTAAATTATGAAATGGGAAATGAGCAGACAGAGGGAGGTTGAGAGGGTGGACTTGGGGGGCTGGGGGGCAGCTTCCTGGAGAGAGGCAGGGGAACCAAGGACAAGGAGGAGAAACATCTGAGGGGAATTACTTTCACAGTGAAGCCTTAGGAGGTCAAGGGTAAACTCAGGCTATCATGGGGAGGCAGCAAAAGTTCTTGATCAGGAGGTCAACACCTTGGAGCTGAGGGGAGGGGGTTAAGCCTGTGGGCGTGGGCAAGCTGGGTCCAAATCCCAGCCCTACCACCCACTAGGTATGTGACCTTGAGGGAGAGGCTTGGTCTCCCTCTGCCTCAGTGTCTCCGTCTATAAAGTAGAGATTAAAGGAGTCAGTGCATGTAAACGCTTGAGACAAGTGAAAGTTAAAGGCACATGAATCCATGCCTTACTTTACTCCAGGGAAACTGAGGCCCAGAAGAGAAGGGACTAGAAGGTAGGGGTCCAGACTCCCCCAGTCCAGTGCTCACGCCCATCAGGGAAGCTGTTAAGAAGATCAAAATGGTGGCTTCTGGGAAAAGAGCCTGCATCAGGTACAGGAGGGTCTGGATTTCCCATCTTGTGGAGGGCAGGGGAAGAAGCCAGAGGCTCAGCAGGACAAAATTTCCTCTAGCCTGTCCACCCCGAGCTGCCAGCATGTTGGGCTGCCCCAGGCCCAGCCCAGCTTTCCCTCACTGAGGCTGTCCACACACGGGATGGGCTGAGGCTCTTCCCCGCACTGAGCAGCTCTGGCCAGCCCAGGGGCCCACCTGCAGGCCCTACAAGCTCAGTTGACAAAGGGGGAGTGGAAGCATGCTACTGTGACCAACAGATCTGTTTTGTCAGAGACCGTGTGTGTCCTGCAGTGTAAGACTTCCAGTGCGAAGACCTAGAAGGTCTTGGGCAAACCAGGACAACTAGTCACCATCACGGTGGCCAACCTCAGACCTATCCGTTGAAAATGCAGAGTCCAGACCCAGCTGTGCTGTTGGCAGGGTCCCCAGAACCTGTCCTTCAAGCCAAACTGATGCCCTGTGACATCTGAGAACCATGGCTAAGGGTGCGCTGTCTCCCTGGGCAGCATGGGAAGGTCTCAGGGTGAGCCGACCTTGTCCTAGGAATCAAGACAAGTCAGGTCTTCCTTTTTGCTCTATGTCACCCCTCAATGGTGAGGACGATGATGTGACAATGGTGACAGAGGTATCCCCACAGCCACACACTGTCGGTCCTATTATCCCCACTGTACAGGTGAGGGAACAAGGCCAGAGATGACAGGTGACTGGCCCAGAGTCACACAGCGGGTCGGTGATGGAGCTGGGACTCAACCCCTGCTCCTCTGCAAACCCAAACCCATCCTCCCCTTTCATGGGCTCAGGGTCTTGGCCTCTGGGAAAACGAAACCAGACATTTCAGAGCCAAAAAACTGATGGGAAAGGTCTTTGTGGCTGAAACAGACAGGTTGACGAGATGACCACCATGGTCCCCACTGACGTGGCCCACGGGGCCAGAGAACATCAAGGCCCAGACAGCTCGGGCTCTGGGTGGCAGTACTCGTGGCCCCTCCCTGTTCAGCGAGGTTCTCAGGTCCCAAGTCCTCTGGCCTCACCATCACCAGGGTCAGAAGACCACGGCCCCTCCTTAGTCTCACATTCTTCCACTAAGAAAATGTACCCCTGAGAAATGGTGGCCCCATGAACCCTTTTCCTAAAGCCCAGGTCATTGGGAGATTTGGCGATGCACCAGCCTCCCAGGGCCCCGCTCTGCCCAGGCAGGTCAGCGCTCTCACACAGCACGAGCTGGGGGAAGCAGATGGAGAGCCACTTTGTCAAACCGGGGAGGGGGCCCAGACACCTCCATGAGCAAAGCGTGCAACCCAGTGTTCAATGTCAGCCTCATCAGGGCCCATGAGGGGAAACTGAGGCCCAGGAAGGCACAGAAGGTGGCTCAAGATGAGGTAGCAAAGCATGACTGAGCTAGGATTAAAATGCAGGAATCCGGGCCCCCAGGTGCCCTCTGCCTTTTCACCCCATTGACCTGTCTCTGCTGAGCAAGAGGGGACAGGAGTTGTTCGCTCGTCCAACCAGGGCAGTGGTTTTCAACCCTGGCTACACATGTGTCCCCAGGGAGGTTCAGCACATCCCTTCCCTTTCCCCCTAGAAATCTCTGCTCAGGAAACCCCAACCCCCTTAACAAGTCAGGGTCGTCTCCCACTCAACGGAAGGCAGGAAGACAGGGTTCAGTCCATTGCCACAGACAGAGTACCCCAATGGTCTTGCCTGCGCTCATCCTTCAAGGCTCTGGTTGGGGCCCTTCCTGCAGAAAACCTGCCCTGACTGCTTGGCTTATGTTCATTTCTCTTTTCTCACTGCCTCCTCCTCCCAGTAGGGTTTAGAGGTTGTACCCATCTTGTGGATGGCGGGTGTGGAGACACTTGAGGCTGTCCGCTGTCCGAAGGGCTGGGACAGAGCCTTAAAATGATCATGAAGAAGGAGGAGGAGGAGGAGGAGAAGTTGAGGAAGGAGAAAAAGAAGGAGGAGGGAGGGGAGGAGGCGGAGGTGGACGGGAAGGTGGCGGTAATGGAGGAGGTGGTGGCAGTCACCATAACAGACTGCCCACCACGGGCCCGGCATCACCTGTGTGCTCCACACACACAGTCTCATTCAATCCTCCCCGGAGTCCTCTGAAGTGAAGGTCAACGTGTTTGGGTTGCAGCCTGGCTCCACCACTCCTCACAGGCTGTGTGACATGGGGCGAGTTACTCAACCTCTCTGTGGCTCTGTTTCCTCACCTATAGAACGAGGATGATGATAGTCCCCCCTCATGGAATTGGGAGAATTCGTTACTAAACACCAAGCGCTTCGGGCAGCGCCTGGTACGGAGTCGTCTCTAAGTATCATCGCTGATAGGACCGTGTCCATCCTACAGGTGAAGAAACAGACTCCAAGAAGTTAAGTGACTTTCCCGAAGTCAGACGGCTGCTAAGTCATCATGGAGCCAGGACTGAGCCAGCACACCCACTGCCCTTTCCCTCATTGGCCCGCCGTGTGAACACCAGGATTGCGGCGACATCTCCAAGCTGGGAGGGACTATAGAGCTGACCCAGTCCCTCTCCCCTAGCAAGACAGGAATCCTTCCACCAAGCGTAAGGTGGTCCAGCCTCTGATAGGACTCTGAAGGGACAGGATTTTCAGAGAGCAGGGACCACACCTCCTTGTTCACCGCTGTGTCCCCGTGCCCAGCCCACGCTAGACCTCAAAGAAATACTTGATGAATGTGTGAATGAATGGACCAGCAGCTCTCCCCCTTCCCCAGGATGGTCTGGTCATAGAGGTCCAAGAATCCTTCATCTGAGGGTGCCTGAGGCTCTGCTCTGCACTCTGTGGCTGTCCACCCCCCCAGTCTCCTCTGAGAACCCCAACACGGCCCATCCATTCTCATACCCGCAAGACACTGCTGCCTTTGCCTCTGGTGGCCCCAATTCGTCCTCCATCGTCTAAGGAAACTCTGCAGGAGAGGAGCTGGCCCTGAGCCTCCCGGGCAGGTCAAACTGGAGGCACATCTGCCCGACGGGCATGAGGCAGCCAACGCAGGTGAGTCACGGCCATGGGCACGCAGCGCTACAGGAGGGGGTGGCGCCAGACACCTTCCTCCCTTGTCACTCCTCCTGGTACAGCCTCTGTGGCTGTCCCCTCCTCCAAATCCCCTTCCTACTTCTCACTGCCCACCCACCATCAGCCAATCTTTAGCTCCCCATGCCTAGCTCGGTCAGGTCTGCTCCAGACTTGGTTTCCCCCCATAACCAGCCCCTCACCCCTTCTCATCTAACCCTCTGGCGCCAACCCCATCTCTGTTTCTGACTAAGTTTGCTCCAATTTTTAAAGTCTTAGTTTGGGTTACTGGCTCTCAACTGGGTGTGATTCCCCCCCACCCCTTACAGGGCACAACTGGCAATGTCTGGAGACATTTTTGGCTGTCACTAGTGGGGGTGTGCCATGGGCATCTGGTCCGTAGAAGTTGAGGGCACTGCTCAGCATCTCCCAGTGCATAGGACACCCTCTGCAGCTGGGAATTATCGCATCAGTACTGCTGAGGTTTCAAAACCTGGTCTGCAGAGAGGGTGCAAGACCAGTGACAAGGGAAGGGTGACACAGTTCTGCCTTCTCTCTTCCCCGTCCCCTTCCTACCTGCATCCTCAGCCTCGGAGCTGGGACCCCTGGAGTCTCCCCAAAAAGCTACGTAGCCAGCTCCCCAGTGGCTCCCAGAGCCCAGTTCCTAAAACCCTGCCAAAACTCTCCTTTTCTTCCTGGGAGAGAGAGAGAAGGTGGGGCCTTACCTCCAGCCACTGGCTTTAAGGACATGGCCAGGGCACACAATAGGGCCATTATCAGGTGGGCTCTGAATGGCTGGAGGAAACCAGATCCTTCTTCTTCAAGTGGCACACAGCTAAAATCATAAGACACTTGACCATGAATGGGTTTGAATCTTGGCACTGACACTTAGTGACTGTGTGACCTGAGCAAATGGCTTGCCCTCTCTGTGCTAGTTTCCTCATCCATCAAATGAGATGAAGCTGACAACAAACTTAGCTCAGAGGTTGTTGTGAGGTTAAACTGAAGCGTTTAAGTTCAAAGATTAAATTCAAGGAGATTGCCACGCCTCGAACAGTGTCTGGCACACAGGAAGTGCTACATAAGCATAAATGATTTCTAAAGAAATGACTGATGCTCTTTGCAGAGCTCATAAGCTGGGGACCATGGCTGGGGTCACCTCTTCCTACTCGTGTGTACCCAGCCTACAAGGGTCCTCCACTGTGCCCAAACCCCCATGACACCAGCATCCTCCAAGGCCCTGGACTAGAGCTCAACCACTGCAAATCCCCTGACTCGGGGGAGGGCAGCGGAGCCAGGCCTGCGTCCCGAGGAAGCCCTGCACAGCTTGTGGGAAGAGACCAAGGGGCTCAGCACCAACGGACTGCAGACCCCTAGGCCTCTGGCTCTTACCCATAAATGTCCACGAGGGTCTCCACGCCAGCAACACACACGGCGCTGGTGGGATGCTCCAGGGACACACGCACGATTCTCTGCAGTGACATGCTGGCCTTGGGACTGGGCCTGGGCCACCAAACCCAACACTGCCCCTCAGATCCCTTGACGTGTGGTTTAAAGGACACCGGCCCCGCCTCTTCAGCCCGGGGTGCTAGCTCATTGGTTCCAGTCCTGGAAGCCCAGCCCCTTCCCAGAGCAGGGAGCTCAGAATTGGCCGGAAGGAACCCATCATTTGCATACGAACCTGTTGCTCCGCCCCCAGCATGGAGGGAGTCAGTTTCTCCCTCGAAGGGAGCAAGTCCCCACAGGCATCTGGCTGGGCCACCAGGGCTTTGAGAGGTGGAGGAGGCAAAGATGTGGGTTATTGACCTGGGCGCCTCCTTCCTTCTCTCTTCCCGTCCCCTTCCTACCTGCATCCTCAGCCTTGGAGCTGGGACCCCTGGAGTCTCCCCAAAAGGCTATGTAGTCAGCTCCCCAGTGGTTCCCAGAGCCCAGTTCCTAAAACCCTGCCCAAACTCTCCTTTTCTTCCTGGGAGAGAGAGAAGGAGGGGCCTTCTCTCTCTCCCAGGAAGACCTCCACACACCTCCTTACCCTTTTTCCTGCATTTTCAGAGATGATCTGGTTTGGTGGGGAGCTTCTCTACCCTGCTGAAGGAGCGGGTGAAAATGCAGATTCCCAGGCCCCGCCTCCAGTCTGACGCGCCAGGAAGGGGGTGCCGCCTGGCATGTGGATATTTTTTTTTTTTAATAAGCACCCCAGATCATTTTGAGAAACTTTGAGGAACAGCAGACTTTTTCCCAAGAGCATGGAGTGTAGAAGCAGGACTGGATTCAGCCCTGACTCAACCACATCCTGGCTGCGCCGAGTGGGCGAGTCACTTCATTGCTGTGTCCCTCACGTGTCGCTTCTGAAAATGCTGTTGCAGGGCTTCCATGGGACCGACGTGGGCAGAGTTGTAGTGTGAAGCTCGGCATTATTTTATTACTAACGTTGTGTGTTGTTTCCTGCCTGTGGAAGGGGCAGGTGGTGCAAGTTAAACCCTTTCCGGCTAGAAAGAGCTTAGAACATCAGGGTAGGAAGGCTCACTTGTCAGGTGGAGAAACTGAGGCCAGAGTGGGTATTCAGCCACCTGAAGCAGCAAGGGCTCTGGGGAGAGGGGTCTTGGGTTCAGATCCCAACTCCGCCATGCACCAGCTACATGACCTTGGGTGGTTACGTTCCCTCTCTCCGAGCCTTGGTTTCCTCACCTGTAGAAAATGTGGCTCATCACCACCCGGGCAGAGATAATGGCGGGGACACACCCTACCCAGCCAGGCTCTAAAGATGCTGATAGATGAAGCTTCCTCCCTTCTCTCTAGCGATGCTGCCAGTCTGAGGCAAGGGAGGGACTGCGACCTGCTCCCCAGAGTTCCCAGTGGGTGAACTCCCAGCAGTTCAAGGATCTCGGCGGGTCTCCAAGGCTGATGTCCTTCTCTCCCAGAGTCTGGGAAGGATGTTCTCAAGGAGAGCCGCTGGGCTGTTAGATTCAATGACAGCTTTACTTTTTTTGGCTGGAAAATGGTGTGATGGCTGACTCAGCTCTGGGTAAGAGTCAGGACTCAGAAGGAAGTCCAGACAGTCTCCCTACCTGCTTATGAACACAGCAGGGGAATCGGTGCAGGAAGTAAGGGGTTCCCTTGGGCACTGGCCCACTGTGCTGGGTAGGACCAGCCTCTGACTTAGAGCCCTGTCATCTCCCTTTGGAAGTAGAGCCAGGCCTTCGCTTCTACCCGGTTGATACCAGCCTGTAGAAATACATCTGCGGTTCGTTCAGACTAAAGTGTCAATGACTGATAGGCAGCAATGTTTTGCCTTTTAGTCCACAAGAAAAGATAGAATAAAGTGAGTGAGTGAGTGAGTGTCAAAGGGGGTCTCCTGAGGCAGCAGCCTGTGTATAGGGTGAGAGGGGTGATACTTTCAGGCTCCTGAAACCAGAACACGGAGGCTGGGTAACCCAGTCACTTTAGAGGCAGGAATGAAAGGGGATCACAGCGGCCTTTGGCCCTGGCACCAGTCCCACTGAAGAGTCTCCTGCCTCCGCCAGTAGGGCCCAGCCCACCTGCATCTGAGAGATGGAAGAGAGAGATAGCCCAGGGAAGGAAGAGTTAGGACCCACCTCTCCTCTGATACCCATCTCAGCAGGGCAGTTGGCCTCAGAGCCATGGGCCTGTGCCAGTCATCCCGCTGAATCAGCCCGCCTGCTTGCCTGCCTGGCACCGGCCCTGGGGGCTCTCTCCGCCAGGCAGGAGCTGCCCACGGCCCGCAGTTGAGCCAGGGAGCTGGGGCATGGTGGGTGGAACTGGAAAGAAGGTTCTCCCCCGTCCCCTTCCCTCCTCCCTGCAGCCCAACGAATACAAACTAAGGAGGCAGCCACTTGAAGAAATGCATATTGACATTTTTATTAATCACGTAGGAGATGATTGGTCACCCGGAACATCCTCAGTGGGGGTCATCAGGGCCCTCGGACAACTCTAGCATTAATTCCAGAGCTGCCCATGCTCAGGGTAGCTTGAGAAGGCCTGCTCCCCACCCTCCCGATCCCTCCGTAATGCCCCTTCCCCTCCACCCACAGCCTTTCCCTGGGGAATCTCAACCCTGGCTGCACACCCTTGGCCCCCGAAGAGCTTCCCTTCTCTCCTTGGCTCAGTGTAGGCTGCGTCACGGTTATGAGCAGAAAGTGCAAAGGTTCAACCAGGGGCTTCCAAATGGGGTCCCCAGAATCTCTTGGAAGGGGAGAACCCAGGTACACCACCCCTGACATCTAAACCAGAGCAGTTCTGTTTCATCCACTTCATATGTCCGGTTTCCATGGAAGTTTCTGGTTGCTAAGTGTTCTATGGCTCACAGAGTTTAACAGTGGCTGGCTGGCCTGGTCTTGGACTTAGCAGGGGCCACTGAAAACCCCGCTGGTGGAGGCCCGGGGCTGAGAGTCCCTGGCAATGGCGGGGAGGGGGCAGGCTGGCTCCCTTGTGCCTGCGCCTGCCTGGGGCAGGGGCCACCGCTTGCCCAGCACTGGCCAAGCCTGCCTGCTTGTACACGTCTTGGTGACCTCACCGGGGACAGGCCTCTTAACCAACCCCCACCCCCATGGCAGTTCTCTTGCCTTCTTTGGGGGGGATGGGGGTGGATACAGGCTTGCTTTGGGGTTGACTCCACAGCGGAAACCCAGGCTACGTGCAGGGTCTCCGAGCTGCCAAGAGAGACGGGGCGAGCCTTCCCTCCCACTGCCTGCGGGACCAAGGGGAATAATTAAAGACAATTAAAGGAAATTAAACCCCACCTTCAGAGATAACCTAATGGCCCCCCCCACCCTCTCTTAACATCTGGGCCCCTGCCCCCTGTGACATCTGGAACGGTCAGCCCCCCCCGTTTTGCATCCAGAGTCTAAAATCCGAAGTGGGGACCAGGCCCCGTGGCTCGTCCTCAGGCATCGGCCTCCTCTGCCACCCTGGCCTCCTGCCAGCTTGCCTCTGTGTGTCCCCCTGAGGCCTCTCTCCAGCCTCACAGCGTTTGGGGGCCGGAAGCAGCCAGCACTCGTAATTAAAGGCTTTCTAACCAGGTAACAAGCACCCTTCTAAGGACGGAGTCAGGTATTAAAGGGGTTCTGTTGCCTTTTCCTTTTTAAGCAGGCCCTCAGATGCCGGGTTTTCCTGTCCTTATTTGTCTCTATAAACGTGGCTGAGAGGTCCCAGGAGGTCCCAGGACAGCTAGTAGAGAAAAGAAGGTGCCTCCCACCCCTGCTCCTGCTTGTACAAGAACCACGGATGCCTGCAGCCCAAGCCTCCACCCCAGAGCCCAGGCCCTCTGGGACCCCTTCCTGGTGCCGACACGGGAGGAACAGCAGAACAGAGGGGGAGCTACTTAGAGTGACCAGGCACAGCCGGCCGTGAACACATTAAGGCCATTGCCCTTTTCTAGAACCTCTAGGAGTGGTAGATCAGGAAGGGGGAGGGAGGAATGAGTTCAGTCCTCCCTGGGCCGGGGAGGCCCCTCCGGAGGGAGGTGTGTGTGTGTGTGGTGTCCACTGTCATATCCCCAGATCCCCGGGCCCGCGGTGGCCAGCACGTTTGCAGGCACTCGGGAAGAAGTGCCAGGGGCTCCCCTCAGAGGCCGGAGGCCAGGTGGAGGGTCTTCGCCATCACCCTGGCGTGGCTCCCTGGCAGGTGGGCGGAGGGGATGGCGGGCGGAGGCAGGCTCAGGGCACCATGTGCCACCACTTGAAGGAGAAGGGCTGCCGGCGCACGTTGGTGCCGCAGTGGATCTCCCCGAGCAGCTCGTGGTAGGACAGATAGTCGTCGATGAAGGTGCAGTGCAGGCCCAGCGGCTCGAGCAGGGCGCGCACCTTCTCCTCCAGGCAGCAGCGGCCATTGATGATGGGTCCGAAGGGCTTGGGGATGCCCAGGTGCTTGCCCAAGACCACCATATTGACCTGCAGAAGAGAGAAGATGAGGGAAGCCTTGCTACCAGGGGACGCCCCCGTCCCCAGGTCCATCCCGTTCTCATCAGCATCCCTGGGCCGCTAGGACAGGCGCTTGCACAAAAACTAGGGTCCATGGAAAGAAGAAACGGATTTGCGGTTGGAAGAGAAGATTAATACCAAGTAGGGCTGCCAAGAACATACGTGGTGCCTTTATATGAATGAGAGTATTCCTCCAATACTTCCTCTCAAAATATTGTCAGATTCTAACAGTTTAGTTAGAGCAAGCCTTCACCATCATCGGCCAGAAACTTTGTACAACAAATATCTACAAGGTCCACGGTGTGAATGTCCTTCTGGTGTGATGTCCTTGTGCAGTGCACAGCTTGCTCAACTCTCCCTGGAAACCCTGATAAGTGTTATGGTTTTTTGAACATGCCCTGTGTGCCAGATACAGCATCACTAAACTTCACAGCCTCCCTCTGAGTCAGCGGCTGGGGAAGGTTAAGTAACATAATCCAGGCCACACAATCAGAGAACGGAGAGATGAGGGCGCCTGGGTAGCTCTGCCGGTTAAGCGTCTGCCTCTGACTCAGGTCATGATCCCAGGGTCACAGGATTGAGTCCTGCATTGGGCTCCCAGCTCCTCGGGGAGTCTGCTGCTCCCTCTGCCTCTCTGTCTCTTATGAATAAATTTTTAAAAATCTTTAAAAAAAAGAGAACAGAGAGACTAAAATTTGATGTGGATGTAACTCACACCCAAACTCATGCTCTTTGTCTTCTGCCAGAGTTGGTAGCACTGTGGCTGGCTGGGGGTCTGAAGAGTCAGGGCAAGGGGCTAGGAGCCCCTGGGGGCTTCTCAGTCTCCAGGGCACTTCCACTTCCCTGGCTGAGGGCCCTAACTCTGGGCAAGGGAAGCTTCCCTAGGACAGGGTATGGAGAGGTGTCAGAGAAAACCTCGGCCCCATACTGATGGCCAGAAGAGCTGTCCTTGGTGTTCCAAGGGGACTCTTTGGGGACCTGCTGTCTGGAGGCTGGTGCTGGGTCATCTCAGCATGGGACGGACCACCCCGGACTCGGCACTCTCACATTTTCCCTGCCATGGCCCCTTGGCCTCAAGTCTACCCTACAGGGCCATCTGCAGCTGGGAACAGTATGAAGCTGGAGGGTCCTCTGGGGTCCATGCTATGGCCTTGGCCCTGAGCTACCCCACTGCCCACGAATGGGCCAGAATATGCCAGGTGTAAGTGGGGCAAGTGAAGGGACAAAGGGCTTGGAGAGGAAATGAGAATTCAGGAGACTGAAGGCTCCTCACTTGCTGGGTGACCTTAGGCAAGTCAACCACTCGGCTCGGAGGGCCCGTTTCCCCATCCGACACATGAGGGAGTTCAGTGAGCGTTCCCTATGAGGCTCTTCCAGTGTGGACATACTGGGATGGTTAAGCAGGGTCTGGACCAAAGTTTAGGGATTCTCACAGAGGGGTGTGTGTTGGGGTGGGGGCTCCCAAAAGAGGGCTGGCCAAGGTCATGGGCTGGATCCCAGGCTGTCCCCCAACCTTCAGCCAGAACCAGAACCTGGGTGTCCCTTAGTGTCTCCTGACCAATATGGCGGCCACATGCAGCCACAAGCAGCTGTTGGAAATTAAGTAAAATTATAAATTTCATTCCTCAGACACACTAGCCACATTTTAAGTGCTCAGTAGCTTGGTGGCTCTGTGTTGTATAGACACAGAACATTTCCATTACCTGAGAAAGTTCTAACACACAATACTGCCTTAGTTCTCAACCAGGGTGATTTTGCCCCCAGGACATTCCAGTTGTCACAGCAAGGGGAGTGCTACTTACTGGCATCTTATGGGCAGGGGACAGGGATGCTGCAGAATTCAGGCCCAAACATCAGGAGAGCCAAGGTCATGAAGCCCTGCCTTAGAGGTCTCTGCCAGGACCTCATGGTGAGGATGTAGGAGAGAGAACACATCCTGGCAAGGAAGCCCCGCCCCACACCTGTGCCTCCAGGCAGGCCCTCAGGATTCACTCCCACCCCTTGGCTTGTCCAGTGACAGGGACTAGAGCAAAAGGCCCCAGGCTGAAGGAGGGTCTCCTGTCCTGGGGAGCCCAAGCCGACAACACCCTGACATCCTTTCCCAAGGTGTTAATGGGTTAGCCAGTGCTGTGCTGATAGCATCACTGGGCCCCTCCCAGAGGCCACCCCGGTGAGATCACACCTGGGCATCTGCTTGTCAGCTGCTGACTTAATGACAGCGGGGAGGCAGCCACCTTGGGCCGGCCTGCTCGCCTGCGGAGTTGCACTGGGGAGCAGCCTGTAGGGGGCAAACGGTGCAGGGCAGAGTCAGCAGCTGAGGCCCAGGAAAGGACGCCTGAAACACTGGAACCAGAGATGCTTCCTTTTTCCACTTGGGAGGAAAAAAGTGCCCTTCGCTCAGGGCTGGCCCGTGCACGGAAGGAGGTTCAGCAGCACCCCGGCCCGCATCCACCAGATGCCCACAGCTCCCCCATCCTCGTAGCAATGAGAAAATGACCTTGAGGGGCAAATTCGCCCTGGTTGACAACCACCGATGGAGATGCTTTGCACGAAAAGCCAAACATACGCCGGAGAGGTCCACAAGCCACCTGCCCACCCCCGTCTCTGCCCAGCGGCCCTCGGATGACAGGAAGTGCTTCTCCTCCGGAACCCCAAATGACACCCCTCTGGACTCTGCCGGGCCCCAGGGAAAGGAGATGACCTTCTGCGCTCTCACCATGTCCGGGAAGAAGGCTTCTGCATAGGAGCCCTTCAGGGAGAAGAGCTGGGGGATGTCGATGATGTCCCGCTCGGTCAGGCCCAGCTCCCGCTTCAGCACCTCCCGGTTCCAGTCGATGCATTTCTGGGGGCAGGGGGAGAGGCAGCGGGCACCCAGGGAGCCGGGGAGGCTCTAACGCTTGCTGAATGCCAACTGCGTGTCACCCCTGCACTCCTCCAATCCTCCCAACAGCTGTGGGCCCCTGCCACTCCCAGATGGAGAAACTGAGGCTCCAGGGACCTGCCCAAGGGCACAGAGCGAGGACGCAGCGGAGCTGGGATTTGGACCCAGGCAGTTTGGGTTCCGAAAGTGCCTGCCGCTACACCACACTGCCCCAGCCGCAGCGTGAGCCGTACCCCTGTGCATCTCAGCAGTGAGGGAGAGAGTGCCAGGCTCCGCTCAGGAGAAGGGAAGGGCCTCCTCCATTTACTGAGCACAGCTGCCACGAGGTCCTGCACCTTGCACTTGGCTGGCATTAGCCCCGCCCCTCCCAGAGACCTCCTCCCACCATCACCCACTGTCCCCTTGACTCCCACCTGCCCCACCCCTCACCCCCTCGGGGCCCCATTTCTCCACATTTCTCTCCTCTCACTCCGCTCCCCGGAACATGGAATCTCACTTCCTCAGAGCAGAGCTAGATCTCCCTCAATAGACTGGAAGCTCCCTGAGGGACTGCTATGTCTCCTCCATCAGTCCCTGGGTTTCCCACTGCAGAGGTCCTACCGTACCCACAGGTTTTGGCAGCCCCCCCCCCCGACAGTCAGAGGCTCTGGGGCTGAGCCCAAATCCCCAACCCAGCAATTCCTGGGGCTGCTTCTCCTGGGACCGGGGGACCCCCAAGAACCCTCACCTGTACATAGAGACTGTCGCTCCTGAGTCGACGGTCGGCCAGCATCTCATTAATGCTTCTATTCACCTGGTGACTTAACCCTGAGAGAAAGAAGGCAGGACGGGGGTTCAGGGCAGACTGCCCAGGGCTATCTCGGGCCTGGGGCTGTAGAATCCAGGCCAGGATTTTTCTCCTACCTCAGGGCCAGGGGCTGAAGCTAGGACAGAGAATGTCAGACCCAGGAGACCCTACAGGGCCCAGGCTCTGACTGCAAGTGCGTGTCCCGGGGATGGAGCACAGCCTCCTGGGAAAGAGACTTCTGGCTCAGTGCTGTGTCATTAAGGTGCAGCTACCATTACTGAACACCCATCATGCTCTGGCACCCTCTTAAATTTACGATTAATCTTTAAAACAATGCTAGAGGGGTTAATTATCACCCCCAACTCAGAGCACAGGAAACTGAGGCACCGAGCGGTTTGGAACATAAGCTTGATCTCCCAGCCCAGGATTTGAACCCAGGTCCTGAAGCTCTGCCACACCCCTTCCAGTACTCCATTTCTCAGGTGGGAACACTGAGAAATGTGTTGGTGGGAAGGGGGAGGTGCTCAAGGGGGCCCAGCCAGATCCTTGGACAGTCTGTCAACTCCCAGAGGCAGGTCTGCAGAGTGGCCCTGACCATGCACCTGGCTTCTTCCCCAATCCCCCACTCTTGAGCGAGCCCCAAGCCCTGCCTCATCCTGGGGATAGCCCTCAGCCAGGCACTCCTCCCTGAGCCTCCCAGGAAAGGGATAAGGGGGAGGATGCAAGATCAGCAGGGCACACATTGTTTCCGGTGGCTTTCCTCTCCTGGGGTGTGGCCAGGAGCCACCCACTCTTACTGCGGAGGTCACCCCCTGTGTGTGCCTCGGACAGTCCACTGGCCTGTTGGCTTCCCTGCCTCGGCCCAGTAAAGGGAGGACTGACAGCCCTGCTCCCAGGGGAGGGTGTCAGAAGAATTAGTGATGTCCAGCTCTAAGCGGAGGGATCGGAGCAAGGCAAAGGCATAGCCACGAGAAGCATCCCCGCTGCCCAGGGCTGGCAGTGAGAGGGCAGGATCCGCGCAAGGGGACTGGGTCGTTGGCGCTCACCATCAAACTGGGCGGCCTCCCCGTACCCCTCCTCTTTCTTCTCTTGGAACAGTCTGAGGCAAGCGCTAGGGCTCGCCAGGAGCAGCCGGAAACCCTAGCACAGAGGGAGGAAGAATGTCTCAGTGGATGGGGTCCCCCTAGGTGCAGGAGACTCCAAACTCACCAGACCATGCAGGGGTGCCACCTACCAGCCACAAAGAACTCTCAGCAAGTCCCCTAATCCTCCAAGCTGGTTCACATCCCCAAGCCTTTGTCCAAGACATTCTCTGCCTGGATGCCCTTGGCGACCAGGGAACTCAGCCGCTGGCCACTGGTCAGCCTCCCTCCCAGGCTGCTCGCTCTCTGAGCAAGGGGCCCTCTCTGCAAGGCGGTGGAGCTGAGCGGTTAAGAGGCTGGTCCCAAGTCCCCTGTCTGGGTTTGAATCTTACCCTACCAGTAATTGCCCTTCTGAACCTCAGTTTTCCCATCCATAAAATGGGGACAATGATAATACTACCCACCTTATGGAATTGCTGGAAGATTAGATGACTTAAAACACACACACATCATAGGTGCTCACTAAACGTTACCAGTTATCATTATCAGTGTCATCCCTGGGTCTAGGCTGAGAGGTCTGGATCAGAGCAAATACCCAACAAGTACGAGAATGAGTGTATGAGTGGTGGAGCCAACCAGCACCCTCCTGATCTGAGCTTGACCTCCTCCAGGAAGCCCCCCAGATGAACACCATCTTGTTCCCAAGGTGCCCTGACTCTGAGCTCCCTAAGGACATAGGCAGTGAGCTGGTTCCAAGCAGCTTTGCCCTATCCTTTCCCATCAGGTTGGGGAGGGGGAGGGGTGGCTCAGGCAGGAGGAGAGGGGACCTACCTTTCGGTCAGAGGTGGGCACAAAGCTCAGGAACTCATCCACGTGGCCCACGGAGAGCCAATCAGAGTAGAGCTCCACGGGTGCCTGCACCTGCTGGGCCTGGAGGAAGTCCCGGACCACCTTGGCCATCCGCCTCCCACCGGACCTGGCCCAGGAGGGAAAAAGTGGGGTCATTTCATGCCTACCATCCGCCGGATCCCTGCAGGCACTCTCTGAGCCTCCCACCTCTGTCCAGGCCTCATGATGTCTCTCTGAACGGGTCTCCTTTCGTCCCCACTTCCTGGCTCCGGCTCCCAGGGGCTCCCCAGAACCCCCTGTCCATCCTGACCGTCATCCCAGAGGCTCCAGCCCTCCCATACACAAAGCATCCTCCCCGAGGCCAGGAAGGCCCTGCCAGCCCCTCCCCACTAAACAGAGTCAAACAAGAGAGCTCCACCTGCCAAAGGGAACTAAAGACCCTGACCTCATATCACACGACTCGGAGAGGCTGACTCTTTACCTAAGGTGCCCAGCCTCAGGTTCCAAAGACAACCAGGAGCTGGCCAGCCCCTCCCCCCGACCCAGTGTTTCCGGAAGCGTGAGGTCTGGACCAGCTGAGAGTCAGACTCTGGTGGGGGCAGCTGCCTGTTTCAACAGAGAGCTCCTGGGCCCTGACCTCCTCCACATCTCAGAGTCTTGAAGAACGTGGCGCATCCAAGGATGTGGGATCTGCATTCCAACAAGCCCCTCGGCTGACTCATGCGCCAGAGAACCACTGCCCTGGTCACCTTGTGCTCAACACGGACTGTCTAGCAGTTCCTGAAATGAGCTCTGGGCAGTTTCACACCACCCTTTACTAGCAGAGGGAGGGGCTGAGGTGGCCCCAAACCAGGGAGCAGGTCTTGGGAGCTGGAGTCCCAGGGCTGTGGGAGGAGACATTACCAAAATCTGCCTGGGCCTGAGGGGATTTCCATACTGCCTCGAGCACGGCCATGTCCCCATTTCACAGATGGGGAAGCTGAGACCTAGCAAGGTCAAGGGAGGACTTGTCCAAAGTCAGAGCCATGTCTGATATACTCTGGGCTCTCTCCACCTTTCCCTAGCACAGGTAACCACGTGCAAACACACGCATATAGAGAGAGAGACATTTTTTAATATGTTATATGTTTTAATATATTAATATTTTTTAATATGGCTTTGCTTGCCTGGCTTAAGGACCTATCATGGACAAGCTCCCCAGCCTACATCGAATCTGGTGCTTCTCCCTTAAGCAGAACACAATCCAGCCCTCCCCTCTCCTCTTCTGCCACCATCTGGCCCACACACCTCCCTCATCTGAATAATTCTGGTGGCAGGGGCTCCTGGGCCACTCAGTGGGGTAAACCTCTGCCTTCAGCTCAGGTCATGATCCAGGAGTCCTGGGATGGGACCCCCCCTGCTCAGTGGGAGGTCTGCCTCTCACTTTGCCCCTTCCCCTACTCTCTCTCTCAAATAAATAAAATCTTAAAAAAGAAAGAGAGAGAGAGAGAAAGTGAGGGAAGGCAGAAAGAAGAAAGGAAGAAAGAGAGAAAGAATTCCGGTGGCTTGCTTCTTTCCCTGGTCTCTCCGCTTTCACCCTTGCTCCCCTGCAGTCTAACCAGATGAAGGATCCCTCCATCCTCCAGACAAAATCCTCCCACCACCCCCGTCTCCCTCGTTGTACATGCAAAGTCCTCACGATGACCCGCACGGCCCCTACCAATCCCGACAACTTCCCGCCTTCCACTCTCCTCTTCATCTGCTCGGTTCTGGCCACGCTGGCCTCCTGCTGCCCCTTGAACATACCAGGTACAGGCACAGTCCTGTCTCAGGACCTTTGCACATGCCGTTCTGGGCCAGGAATTACTGCCCGCCTCCCCTCTCCCCATGGCTCGCTTCCATCTTCAGACTTAACTCAAATATCATCTTCTTTCTCTATGAGGACTTTGAAAATTACAACAGTCCCTCAATCCCCTTCCAGATTTACTTTTCTTTGGCACTATTTGATGTACTTTCTATCTCATGTATTGCCTGGCATCCCAGCAGAACATAAGCTCCAGAAGGGCTGGGATTTTGTCCACATTCACTTCTGGGGTCCCAGCACCTCTTATGTACTAGATGCTCAAAAACTAAAAATTGTTTGTAAATGGTATGCTTTTGAACAACTGTGTGATAGTCCATGGTCTCTATCACTCAAATATGTCATAGACTCGACAAGCAGTGACAAATGACAACACTGATTTGATCTGGGGGATAGGATTGTGGAAAATATTTTTCTTGTATTTCTGTTATTTTAAGATAGTGCTGCTGATTTAAAAGACTTCCTAAACAGAGTGAGATAATGGAGAAGAGCGAGACTCTGGAACCTGCTCCTGAGCAGAAAGTGGCAGGAATGAAGAACACGAGGTTGCGGCAAGGGCCCCGTCAGCCCAAGCCAGCCTGGGGAGCGTCAGACCTGCTCTGCGCGTCACATCAAAGCCACCACCAGGGGGCAGAATTGCTCAAAGATGATTTTAAATATGTGGCGCAGGGGTGGAGAAACCAGAGCATGGACAGGACACTTACTGAGCACCTAGTGTGTGCCTGCTTGAGGCTCCTAGTACTAAGTATCTTGCTTTCTTAAAAAAAGAGTTTATTTATTTATTCGACAGACAGAGATAACAAGTAGGCAGAGAGGCAGGCAGAGAGAGAGGAAGGGAAGCAGGGTCCCTGCCAAGCAGAGAGCCAGATGTGGGGCTCCATCCCAGGACCCCGGGACCATGACCTGAGCTGAAGACAGAGGCTTTAACCCACTGAGCCACCCAGGTGCCCGCTAAGTATCTTGCTTACTGTCCACGATTCCCCTATGCTGTATGTACAAATAACGTGCAGTCATGATCTGAACTCTGCCCCGCTACGCTCTCTGACCTCATCCCCGATGGAGCCCCTCCTTACTCACTCAGCTCCAGCTCATGGGTCTCCTTGCTGCTCCTCTAATGTCTCCGACACACTCCTGCCTCAGGGCCTTTGCACTGACCATTTCCACTCCCTCACACGTTTTCCTCCCAAATACCCACATCTTTCCTCCAGGGCTTTGTTTAAATGTCAGTTTCTCCGCAGGGTGCACTTTACCTAACATTCTCCCTGCTAGAATGAATGTAGGTTGTCTGTTTGTTCACTACTGAGGTCCAAAAGAAGCGAAGACAGGAACACAGGACAGCAGCCTGAGTGTTGAATTTTAGTCTGGGGCCCAAGGAGGAGATCTGGATTCTATCCATACTGCTAACTTACTGTGTGATCCTAGGTAGTAGGTGTCCCTCTCTGAGTCTCAGGGACCCCTTCTGTTTACCAAGGAGCTTGTTTCTGGTTATCTACACAATAGTCAGTGGACTGGGTCTCAGCTGCACTGGGGATCCTCACCTCCCTATCCCCAGTCCTTGCTCTGAGCCTGGGAGCTTCCAAAATATTTCTTTTATTCAGGACCACAGACCTGGCAAATGGGAAGTTTCAATAAATATTTATGGAATCAGCAAATGAATGCATGAATGAGTGCATTCCGTTCCCCTTTCTGAGTCTCAGCTTCATCATCTATGAATTGGGGATAATAATCATCATAACCTCATAGGGCTGTTCTAAGAATTAATTGAGGTAATGGGTAAACCATTATGTTCGTGGCACATAGTAGTTGATTAATAACTTTTGTCCAATGAGTTCCAACCTGCTTCATAGCAGACCCACTGCTGGGGACCCAGCTAAACAATACCGAAACATCCAGAAGACAGTTAACACGGATTCTGTATCCCCACTAGTGCGGATGATATAGCTAGCACAAAGATTTTTAATAGACCCATTTCACAGACAGGGAACTAAGGCATGGAGTAGAAAATAATTTGTTCCTTTTCTAATGTATCTGTTGCACACTGATAAATCCCTAGTATCAGCCATGCCTGGCACATAGTAGGCATGAAATAAATAGCTTCAAATGAGTTAACTGAGCACCTACTATGCGTCAGGGACTATAGTAAGTGCTGCTTAGGTGGTTTATCCCAAAACGTGTGACTATTATATGGCAGAAGTAGGACTCGAACCCAAGCCCATCTGTGCCCCAAAGCCTGTGCTCCTTCCTCCTGGCTCCCTCCCTAAAGCCCAGGACTACCTGGAGGCTTCACGGTCCTTCCGCCTCCAGGGCTGTGGGCGGGATCCGGTCCCAGAGTAGTGTCTGAGCGTGAGTCACCAGCAAGGTGAGCACTCCTCCCTCTAGGCAACCTCAGCCCCGGGCACCCAGCTTGGGCACCCGGCTACGTGCTTGGGGTTAGTGCCAGGAAAGCTCACCTTACCAGATCCATAGCCCTGAGACTGCCAGGGTCACCACCTAAGGCTGGGTGACCTTCCTGTGACTGCCTGGCTGCAGTCAGGCCGTGGGGTTTTCACCGGGTTTCCAGGCCACCCACACACACAAAGGAGAAGGTGGCCTCCAGTGCCCGTGGTGGGCTTAATGTCCAGGCCGGAAGCCAAGGACCCCACCAGGATCCCGGGACAGCGCACCCCACTCTTCGGCCAGCAGAATTTAGCAGACACTGTCACCTGTCTCAGCAGGTGACCCCTATAAACCTTATTTATCACCTGATGACAGCTGTCCAGGGTGGGACCCACAAGGTCACCTCTGCCACTCTGGTGTCCTGGCCAGCCACTTGTTCATTGGCAACCACCTTGGTGACCCCTGGGCCCTTTAAGCTGTTGCTAGAACAATAGCCATTTTGACCTTCTGGGAGAGGGCACCAGGTCCATCTCCCGCCTCTGGGCCAGATGGTGCATCACCTCTCCAACAATTTCCGTGTTTCAAAAGAAGCTGGAAATCTGGCAGCTCCCCCTATATACGAGTTGGTGACTAATGAAGCTCATGAAATACTCGGCAGGCCCCAAGACCGTGGGTCGCTAGTTTGTGAGTTTTCTCCAACGAGAAATGAGCTTTTAAATTGAAGATTCTAGGATTTCGAGTCTTTGACTTCAGGACCGCATGCAGGAATAAAGACCACTTCTCAGACTGGGGACCCATGTTTGGGGTGAGGGAGCCGGAGTGTGCGTCCTGTGGGGGTCCCCACGCCCTCCCACCTCCCGCCCAGCCTCTCACTTGGGGAAGCTGCTGCCGATGAGGATCCGGCCCAGGGGATATTCCTTGCCGCCCACTGTCACGGGGGGGCTGACGTCCAGGTTGCCGAAGGAGTCAAGGCTGGAGGCGCCAGCGAACAGGATCTCCCGGGTTACGTATCCGAAGTCAGGACCCTAGGGGAGGACCAGCAAGTCCCCCCACCCCAGAAGGAGGGGTCAGTTAGGACAAGAAGTGACAACTCTTGGGTGAGGGGGTGGAGGTGCGCGATTAAAGTCCAAGTCTGCAACAGGACAATAATGAGAAAAATCCCCAAATGTTGGGAAATCAGGCAATACCCTTCTGAAGACTCCTTAGGTCAAAGAAGAAATCCAAGTGGAAACTAGACAATATTTTGAAGTGTAAGGTAATCAGCATGCAGCCCACCAGAACTTGGGCGTTCATGAGGCTGCAGCTAGGAGCGGCTGTAGCTCTGAACACACATATCAGGAAGAGAGAGGGTTGGAAAATCCTGCTTCCATTTCCAGCTAGGAAAAGAACAGCAAATTAGACGCAGAACAAGTGGAAGGGAGGCCAGAGTAAAGACAGGGGCAGAGACAAGCGGGGACCGCCCCAGCAGGGTCAGGCCCGGGCTTTGGGGCAGGCCCTTGGTTGATGCGGAACTCACCCTGTGGGGCTCACTGTTGCCTGTGCTGGGACTGGGTCCCGGCCCCGGCCCCTCCAGGCTGCGGTAAACACCCTGCTCCACGTGACCAGGAGCTCCCGGACTTCCCCCTCCCAGCCCCCACCTGGACAGAGGGACAGTCCCTGCGCGGGGGTGTGGGAGCCGGGAACCAGGCAGAGATGGTGAGCTGTAGGGCTCAGGCCCACCTCCAAAGGCAGTTCAGCCTAGCGGTAGGGCTGTAGAGACAGTCGCTCTGGTTTGGCCTCTTGGTACCACTAGCTGCATGGCCTAGGGTAAGTTACTTAACCTCGCTGAGCCTCTGGAAAGAGGGACTGAGCACAGAACTGTGGATTTGAGGAGTGACCCTGTGACCCGAGGGCCGGGTGCCTGGAATGCAGTGCACGGTTGCTGGGGCTGTTCTCGTCCCCATCCTGGGCACGAGAGGCAGCATGGGGCCTGGCCTGCAGCAGGGGCTCGGAAAACATTTGTTGCCTTAAAAGAGGCCCCACCTCGTAAAAGCAAGAGTGGTGAGGGCTCGCTAACTTAGGTGCACTCCCCCACAAGGCAGTCTGGTCTCCCCAAGGCTGGCCCCACTGTTGACTCCCATCCACATGGGGGAGAAGGGCTCCCCAGGAGGACTTGACTGGCCTGCCCTTCCCAGAATGGGGGGTTAATTTGCATGCTGTTTGCATGTCATTTGCATGTTCTGGCCCAATCTCCCCCCCCCACTGACTCCCCATTTCTCCACCATTTGTGTCCTTTAGCTCCCCCTAAAGGACAAGGGCCAGGACCAGCAACGTCCTATAGGAGGAGCCCCCCAAGGACCTCCACTTGGCCCTTTGCCACATACCAGGATCCGCTTATAGGGGAAATGCTTCAGACCTCTGTTTCGGGGAGAGTCGAAGACCACTGGGAAGGACTTGTGAGGGGCCTCGGTGTAGCCAAACTCCATCTCGTCCTAGGAGGGGAGAAGAGATCTTCGTGGTGTCCCCAGCTGTGATTTTCTGAACGGGGTGATCCCCTCATCCCTGGGCCAAGGCGGGGCCACAGATGCTTCCTAAGACCTGGAGGTGCCTGGGTCAGGGGTACAGGTGAGGCCTCTGGGAGGCCACTGGGAGAGGACTCTGTCTGGGACCCGAGCACGTGGGGGAAACAGGAGAGACTGGCGTGATGGGGCAGCGGGAGTGTGTTCCCCTAAGCTGCCGGCGCCTCGCTCCCCATCCCGACCGAGTCCTGGCTTTTCTCGGGACACCAAGGCTGCTTAGGAACCTGTGCGGGCCCCATTTCCCAAAGTCGGGGTAAAGGACGGGGATCCAGGAGTCCCAGGCCACCCCTCCCCCCGGCTCCTGCGCCCACCTGGATCCAGCGGTCATTTCGATTTTCAATCTGAGGGCAGACGATCAGCTTGCAGTTGGTTTTCAACGCTAGGTCCGACATGTCTTCCAGAAATTTCTTATTTGGGCCATGAGAGTCTACCACACTGCAAAACATAGGGAGAGAGGAACGTAATAGTGACCTCTGACTGGGGCCTTGGTGCCGTCTGCGCTGGGCCCCATGTGGCCCCTGGGTCGAGGGGTTCAAACACATCCCTGCCCTAGAGAAGACAGAGACAGATAATGTCCCCAGATCATAGGGGACGTTATCTGTCCCTGCAAGGTCAGGAGCAAGGTATGGAACCCTAAGGCAGGGCACCTAGGCTAGCAGGGGCAGCTGTGGAGAAGGCGGCCTGGAGACTGGGGAAGGTGGCAGGGAGGGGCAGACAGCCCCATCCGCTCCCGCTCCTCCGGCCCACACAAAGGCATCAGGGTGGGGTTAGTGAGCAAATGGAAAGAAAGAATTCCCTTCCGAACAAGTGCAGAGCAAACCCAGTTCTCCACACCTTCCCGGCCTTTTGACTTAGGTTCCAAGTCCGCGGTGGGTCTGTCCGCTGCTCTGATCTCTGACACACGAGCCTGGAGTGGCCTTGCCAATCAAGGCTCCCCTGTCCATCACGGCGCCTGCCAAGGATTCTGGGAGACGGCAGAAGGACTAGGGTCCCAGGCTGGGCTGGGGCTCACAGCGGGTGCAAGAGGCAGGGTGGGCTCCCGTGTTCTGGGCAGGCCTAGCAGCTTGTCCACACCAGAGCGAGGCTAGGTCTCCTGTGACCACCAGCTGCCTAAACAGAGCCTAGCCTTGCTGCCCAGACTGGATCTGAGCTGTCCCACCGGCAGGACACGGGAGAGGCAGGAACACCGACACTGGAGCCAGTGACCTCAGCCGGGGCCTTCGCTGCTCAGAACAAGATGGGGCTGACAGACCCAAGCCAGCCTGGTGCTCTCCCCTGCCTAGCCTGCACCCACGGGTGACCTTCAGGCATCTGTCCACTGAGTGAGGGCCCAACGCTGGACCCAGCACTCCGATCCTATCTCTATCAGTCCAGAGACGGTGGGGTTCCTGCGGGAGGAGTGAGGCCTCACCTGCACGCATACAGCTCCAGGGGGGGCTGGGTGTTGGGGGTCATGATCCAGGGGGCCATGCGGAAGGCCACGGTGTCTGTGAAGAGGGGCACCTCAGGCAGGGTCTGGGGGGGGAGATGAGGACTAAATGGGCCCTGCAGGAAGCCCCATCAGGCCCCAAGGCCCCCACAGCCCCCCAGCCTGCCCAGCCCCGGAGATTCCCAACGGGTTCCCCCACACCCTCAGCCGCCACGCCAGCCCCCACCACTGTACATACCCCCGTGTCCACCAGGCTGACACTAAGGGAGACCAGCCCCAAGAAATCAGCGTCAGGGAACGTGAGTCCCTCCACAAAGAAGCTGATTTTCCGCTCTCCCTGCTGCCGCTCAACTTCGTAGGACAGGCGCTGAGGCCCCAGCACCTGCTTGTAGTGCTCGAGGGAACGCCCGCCTAGGGGAAACCAGAGGCAGGGGCCAGTGCTGGGACGACGGACGGGAGGGAAGAAACCAGAGGCCAGGGATCCAGGGCAGAGCCACCTTCGTGTTAGCTCTCCTGGGACTCTCCTCGAGCCTTGCCACGTGCAAGCTGTGTGACCCTGGCTCAGTGACTCAGCCTCTCTGAGCCTCAATTCCTCATCTGTAAAAGTGGGCCAACGGTATCTCATGAGGTCAGTGTAAAGCTTTATATCAGATCAAGAGATAAAAGCCGCTGGCATAATAGGTGAAAAATACTCAAACGGCCATCAACCGATGAATGGATAAACAAACGGTAGCGCGTCCATATAATGGAACCTTTTTCACCCATCAGAAGGAATGAGGGGCTGATGCGTGCTACAGTGCGCACGAACCCTGCAAATAGTATGCGAGCTGAAAGAAGCCAGACACAGAAGGCCACATATTGCATGATTCTATTTGCAGGGAAGTATCCGAACCAGGTAAATCCATAGGGACAGAAAGCCAGAAAGCAGATTATGGGTTGCCTAGGACTGGCGGTGGGGGCAGAGGGGAATGGGGAGTGGCCACTGATGGGTACGGGGCTTTATGTGGGGGTGAGGAAACGATCTTGCAACTAGATAGAGGTGGTGGTCACACAGCAGCAAGGACCTACTAAGTGCCAGGGAACTGTCCACTTTCAAATGGTTAATTTCCTATTATGTGAATTTCACCTCAATTTCTTTTTTTGAAAGCGCCTAGCCTGTAGTGGTTTGGCACTGCCCCCTTCCGTCCTCGCCTGAGGCTTGTCTGGGAAAGGTCACCCTGGCATGTTCTTATTCGCAGTGGGGAAAGGTTATCTGTTCACTTATTGAGATTTTGTTTATGTTCTGGTGTCCCAGTAAGCGTTTCCAAGCAGGGCCCTCAGCCTAAACTTCGACCATGGGTGCACAAGGAGGAAGGTTCTGGCTCCTGCCAGGTTCAGGTGGCCAGGACAAGTTCTGGGTCAGTCTGAACAGAAGGAGGTAAGGGGGGAAGAAACAAAAGAGCAGGAGAAGCCTCTTGCTACTTATAAAAATAAGTGAAGGCAGCTGAGGGTTAAGGATGGGTATATTTTTTTTAAGCCACAGATTTTGATTAATAAAAATCTCTGGCAGAACAGCCAGGTTCCAAGGGCCGGCCCGGGCCTCAGCTTTGCTAGTTCCCGCTCCCACCTCACCCAGCCTGCGCAGAGCTGGGATGTTTCAAGAGCTCGCCCCGTGCTGCCTGACCAGGGAGTGGCGTGGACAGTGGAAAGAGAAGGGGTTGGGCAGTTGAGAGACCTGGGTCCCAATGCCTGCTCCTCCACCCCTTGGTTATATGACTTAGAGACCCTGGATTCCTGCCCCTGAGCCTCAGTGGTCTCCTCTATAAAATGGGACTCATTTTCGAACCCCCTTCTTAGGTAATATGCTGTGAGCTGCTGGGGTGGCTGTTGGTCAGAGGTAGAGGGAGGTATAGAAGATGCTGCAGGGGAGAGGGGATGTGTATAAGAGAAGAGTTTGGGAAGCAGAGTACAAGCAGAGCAGGGAGGACAACAGCCCCAGCAGGCCACTCACCCCTAGCACAGAAGACCCCCACTCGTTTGGAATCCGAGAAGGGCACATTCAGGACCAGCTTGTGGTTGTCGAAGAGCCTGTCTGGACCATCACAGCTCAGCACCATGGGGGACATGTCCTGTAGGTCTGGAGAGAATGGCGCCCTTGAGACAACTCTCCCTGCACCTTCCTCCCACCTCCCCCAGCCTGCACTGCCCCACACCACTGCCCTGGATGTCCCCACACACCCTTCTATCACACACCGTCCAGTGATGCCAGCTGGCTGTTGGTAAGGTCAGGCCCTCTGGATGTGATACTGTCCCGGTCACAGTTCACCAACAGGACGGCCCCATAGCCCTCAGGGCCCCAGCGCCAGGTTTTCTGTGGCAAAACAAGAAGGTTTGGGGTCAGTGGGACCCAGAGAGCTGGGGGAAGGGGATCTGGAGTTGGCTAGGGCTATTTTGTTAACATGGAGACTTCGGTTTTCTGGCTTTACTTCAGGATTTAAAGAAGAATCATAGATTTGGGGGCTGGAGTTCCAGGTCTTTAGACCCAGAGCCACCCCACCCTTGTGCAGTGAACAACCTATGCAACCATACATGGTGGCCACACCCAGCCATGGCACTGGAGGAGGAAGGGTGGTGTCACTCCCTCAGGAGGAAGGCTGTTTCAGAAACGACCTTCACCAGCCCACTGAACTTTGGCCCTACCTAGGGGATAGAGGCTGCCTTTCTCCCAACTCTCTGGGTCCCAGCATCTACCCTCAGTCTACAGGTCCTGCAAGGAGGTCTAAGCCAAGGTGGGAAAGATGGCTGGAGATCAGATTGCAGCTCTCCCTTATACACCTTCACTTAATCCCTACCAGACCCTACAAGTCAGGGCTCACTTGCCTCATTTCACAGAAGAGGAAAGGAAGGCTCTGGAAAATGGAAAGGAAGGCTCTGGAAAGGAAGGCCTCAGTCCCCTAGCTGGGATTCAACTAGTTGGGAGACCTGGGGGACTCCACAGGGTCACTGCTAGCCTATATGACATACCTGTCCACCTTTCTTGGTAAATGCTGCCCTATGCCAGGATGCAAGACATGACTTGTATCATAGCCCCACTCACTACCTTAGCCAAGCAACCTTGTGCAGTGAACAACCTGTACAACCACCCATGGCTGCCTTAACCCCCTCTTGTCCTCAAAGCCTGTCCTTGGGGCCCATGCTTTCTCTCCAGGATCTCTCCCTACAAATTACACCTTCTACCCCCTCCAGGATGGTTTCCAGATACTTCTATATGGAATCCCCATAATGTCTCGGGACCACCCCACCCTCCTCCTCACTTTTTAGGATCCAACTGAGGCTGTCCACCCAGCCTCCTCTATCAGAAGCCTTGCCTTCTCCCAGCCTTCAGTCAGTCCCTCGGCAACCTTTTATGAAGCACTTATCATGTTTCAGGTTCAAATACAGCTAAGGAAAGAAAAGATGTGTCAAGCAAAAGAACCAATTCTAATCCCTAAGTGGTGCAAGATAGGCTCAAAGAGAGCTCACACAGGAGTCACGCAGCACAGTGATCACACGGTGCAAGTTACGCCCACCTGGGCCAACCTGGCAGCCTCCAGATGGGTTCCCTACATGATCAGATCCCACAGACCCTGGGATCCATCACCCCTGGTTTTGTGTGTCAACTCTGCCAGCCCAGGGTAGCCAGGAGAGCGTCACCTTGTCGCCGTGGCTCCTCTTCACCTTGCCCGTGCGATGCGTGTCAACATCGAGGGAGATGTCTGTAAAAGAGTGGAGAGGGGCACCAGAGGCTCACGCATCCCGCCTCCATGCCCATGAGGTCTAGGCCGAGGCAAGCTTTGCCCATGAGACCCAGGAAGACCTGTTCTGGGGACCACACCAAGCACCTGGGAGGCCGTGTGGCCACCCCCTGAAGTTCTGGATGTTGGAGGGACCCAGACTCTGGGACTCTTGAATTCATTGCTGGTCTATGCTTACTGAATTGCTAGCTCTTGGTGGCCCTGCCTCTGGCCATTGGGAATGAGGCCTGAGGCTGTCAGTGCTGGATCCGCAGTTCTCAGGACCAGCAGCCAGGGCTCTGGTGGAAGGTGGCTCACGGCTCCCTGAATCTTAGCGAGGAATCCTGAGTTCCAGTGGTGTAACAGGTGGCCTCCGGAGGAAGGAGGCCTAGGGTGGGTCTAGCTGTGGGCATGGACAGTTTCTAGATTCTGGTGGCCCTGAGTACTGCTGAGTCTCCATCCCCGAGTGAGCTAAAGGTCTCTGAAGAAGCTCCTGGAGGTTGAGGAAGAGGGCCTAGGCCTGGGAGTCAGGGGGCAACTAACACCCTCCAGAGGGCAACAGAGAGGGGCGGGGGGACATCCCGGGAGCCAGGAGCCGGTACTTACCGACGCCGGTGAGATAGAGCAGGCTGTGGCCTAGGGCCCCATCCTGATGCTGCCCGAAGTAGTACACCTTCACCTGCGGGGACATTGTTAGCCCTAAATGAGCACAGTCACCCTTCAGAGATGGCAGGGGCAGGGGGCGTGGTGGGGGACACCCTAACAGTCCCGCTTTGAGGCTCCCCAGAGTCTCCCCACTGCCTAAGGGCCAAGATGCCCAGGCTCCTGGCTTGGGCTCAGATCTGCCTTCCCCAGCTCGAGAGGCTGTGGATACCTCCCGGGCTGCAGGGATGGGCTGAGGAGCAAGGAGGGCTGAGGAGGGTGGGGCAGGTCCCGGGGGGGAGCCGCTGGACCCTCAGGAATCCATGGAGATGTCAGAGAGGAAGAATGAGGGGAGGGACGGCAGACGCCATCGACATGAGCCAGCGACTCAGCCCATGTGTCTTCTCTTCCTTCATCTGTAAAATGGGAGCAGTGGCCACACGCTCCCGCACCCCCCACTCCCCAAAAGAGCCAGAGGTCACAGAGCTTTTCCCGGGGTCCAGATCCCATGCCAAGTGCTCTACCCAGGTCATCTCAGTGAGATCCCAAGATGGCCCCAGGAGACTGAGCCCATTCCTAATGAGGCCACTCCCAGCCCTTCCTGCAGGCTTGTAAGCAGAGGGAGTAGGATTTGAACCCATGGCAGGTTCCAGGACTCCTGCTCTCAACAGCTACACAGTCTCTGCCTTTTGGGGAGAAAGGGCCATGGCAGTGAACCAGTGGGCCACTGTGTGTGTGGAGGGTTCCTGGGGGTAAGTGATGAGGGGCTGCCCATGAAAGCAAAGCCTTTCCCTTCCTTGGATATGGGGACAGGGGCACATCTGGGTGGGCACCTGTGTCTCCGTGCATGCGCATATGTATATGCCCGGGCTGTTACTCGAGTCCTTCCTGCTACGGAGCATATTTTGGGGTCTGTGTGTAGGGTGAACACAGGTATTCATGTGAGGGTGCCTGTGAATGGCAGGGGCGAGTAGGCAGGCTGTTTTTATGAGCATATCCATTCGTGCGTGTATGGGTGACGTTGTTGCCATGGGGGGGGCGTGCATGTCTGGGGTGTCTGTGGCATTGAGATGTGCTGCACAGAGGCAGATGTCTAAGTCTTGTGGGGTTTGGTGGAGTAAGGGTGATGTGTGAATGGGGTTATACTTGGGTGGGGGGGTGGGGAACACGGCCCCTGACTGTGGAGACGTGGCCTCTTACCTTGAGATCATTTAAGTCCTTACTGGCCGCGTCCACAGATATGGTCACCTCCACACTGACGTCCAGGGGCCAGCGGGACTTGCCTGTGGGCCCCGTCACCCGACCTGGGTCGTAGACCACGAAGACCTCCACTCCGGGGCTCCCAGAGACGCCGAAGGTCTCGGCCCCCTTGGGCACATCACTGACAGAAAGGAGAGAGGTGAGTTTCCAGGGAGCTCAGGAGAGAGACCACAGCTGGGTAGCGCGCTCAGGTCACCAAGCTATACAAACAGCACCCCCTAAGAGCTGGACGGGGGAGTGGCAGGGGAACTGCCACTGGCCAGGAGACCAGCCCGACCGGGCACCAGGCAGCCTGGGCTCCAACCCAGCTCTGTACTGATTCCCATGGGACCCACCCTGGGCACCTCATCTTGTCCTCTGGCCTCGGTCTCCCCATCTGTAACATGGGGCTTTGCTCTAGTGGCAGGGCCCTTTTGGCGGACCTCCTGTGGAACCCAGGACCTAAGACAGACACAAGCGAGCAGGACATGGGCCCAAACCATGGCACTTAATACCCCCGCCCAAGAGCGATCCCCGAGGCTCCAGAGAGCAGAGACAGAAAACCCCGGCACAACCTCCTACCCCCACCCCAAAGCTTCCCGTGCCCATACTTCCAAATTCTCCAACCCAAGAGGAAACGCGCGGGGTCATCTGCCTCTCACCAACCCCCAACCACTACCTGATGGCTGGGCAGCCTCCTCACTGGTCTCCCTGGACCCACCTGTGCCCCCCTCCAGTCTCTTCCGCACACGACACACTTAGGCAGATTGTGTATTCCTTTGCCCCAAAGCAGTGGTTCCTGTCACACTCAGTAACAGGTAAAGTCCTCACAGTGGCTTACAAGGCCCCAGTAATCTGCCCCCTGCCACCTCCCTGACCTCTCCTCCCCACGATGCTCCCCTCGCCCACTCTACTCCTGCCACACTGAGCTTCCTGCTGTTCTATGAAGCTGCCAATCTGTCCTAGCTCAGGGCCTTTGCACTGGCTGTTCCCTCGGCATAGAATGCTCTTCCCCCAGGTGTCCACAAGGCTCATTCCTTTACCCTCTTCAAGGCTCTGCTTAAATGTCACCTTCTCTCTCTCTCTCTCTCTCTCTCTCTAAGTATGGGTTTCTCTCCCCTCCAGTATTTTTTTTTTAAGATTTTATTTATTTGACAGAGAGAGACAGGGAGAGAGGGAACACAAGCAGGGGGAGTGGGAGAGGGAGAAGTTGGCTCCTGCCAAGCATGGACCCCGATGCGGGGCTTGATTCCAGGGCCCTGGGATCATGACCTGAACCAAAGGCAGACACTTAATGACTGAGTCATCCAGCTGCCCTTCTCAGTGAGCCCCCATCACTCCACTGAGTGCTGCACCTTGCCCCCTTCCTCTACCCCTCTTCCCTATCCCTCTCACTCTGCTCTGACCCTACGCTCCGCAGGTGGAGCTCATACCCTAGAGGGGTATGTCGCACCACAGAACTACCGGTCAGTGCTTCTCCCTCCCCTGCATGTCAGGGCTCTCCCCTGCCCTTCCCGGGGACAGAGCCATCAGCCACTAAAGGTCACGTCCACTTACTAGACATCCACCTGACTGCAAAGATCCAGAGCCAGAGGGGTCCTTTAATGTATCCTCCTGCCTCTATCCTTTCCCGGATCCCTGAGAACCCACCCAGATATTAAACCCTCCAGAGAAACCAGACCCACCCCCCCAACATGGTTACCGGTGCCCATCAAACTGCCTCCCATGACAATGGTGACAGAGATCATGATTACAACAACCCCAAGTCCTACTCAGCGCTTGGCCTTCTGATGCTCAGCAAGTAGTTTTCACTCCTCACTTCACAGATGTGGCTGGGGTGGAGAAGGGCCCTGGGGCCCTGCAGGCTGCTGGCAAGACCCACCCGCGCCAGCCCACACTCGTGGCCCCGTGGTACCTTCAGGAAGCCCCATCCTACATGCCCTCTGTCCTTGTCTAATCAGTTACCATAGAAACCCAAGTACCCCAGACACTCGTCCTCTAATCGGACCCCATCTCCCATCCACCCCACTCCCGGACGATCCCACACCCCAGACCTGTGCGGTGGCCTCAGCCACATCCCGGAGTGTGTCCTTGACCTTCATACTGCCATAGAAACCTGTTTCCCACAGCAGGCAGGGGACCCCCTGCAGCTCTCTCAATGGTGTCCATTCCCCCCTCACTTCCCCTAACCCCAGGCCCAGAGGTGGGAAGGAGTCCCCCTCCTCCCGGCCACTACCACATCACTGTCACTCTGCCCTCATTCCTGAAGGGGGCCGGCTCCTGCCACCATCTCCAGCACTGCAGCCCCATGGGTGATGGGGTGCAGACCCCAGACTTTGTCATTACCAAGATCTACACCGCCCACACACTCCCCTCTCAGCGGTCCAGCGATACCACCTGCCAACCTGCCGGCTCAGTCCTCTAACATGCCAACCCCATTGAGCCCCCAGCACCACCGGGACCAGCAACCCCTGAAGTAGAGACATCGTTATCCCTTCTCTGCAGCCCCGGCCTTCCTGATCTCTCTTCCCTTCACAGGGTCAGAGTCCCTAGCCCACCTCGAGGTCACTCCCTAGCACCTCTCCACTCCTCTGCACACCTTCCCCTCCATCAGACCCTCTAAGCACCGCCCCAGCCTCCAGGGAGTCCCTCCCTCCCCACTCTGCAGGTGCACCTCCCCGCCCCACCCCCACCAGCTGACCACATTCCACCCAGATTCATTGCCACTGCCCACAGCCTGACAACATTTCTAGGGGCTGGAGAGTCCAGGAGGGAGGGGATAGTGTATCTGGCCCTTTGTGGCTCCATCTCCTGGGCACTGGGGACAGGTCTTTGGTCTAAAGAAGGGCTCCAACTCGGAGTACTGGGTCCAGGCTTTGGGGTCTGGGCTGTGCGTTCTGATGAGGAACTGGTGTGCAGCATCAGAATGAACCGGGGACAGGACTGGGCAGCCCTGAATTTCTGCCTCTGTTTCTTGCCTATGGCCCATCGGCCTGAGGTAGAGAGGTGGTGGGAGGTGACAGCTCGGACACCCACACCTTTGTCTCTTCCACTCCTTTCCTTTACAGGAAAATAGCTCAGGAGTTGGCGCACTGGCTGCCCAGTCCTGGCTCCCCGTTGTCCCTGTAACCTGTCATCAGTCAGGCTCGCCTCCCGCCATGCCACTGAAACTGCTCCGGTGCCAGATCCAGAGAGAGGTCCCTTCTCTTCTTCCTCTAGAGAGCCGCTAGGGGCATCTGACCCTCAAACACTTTCCGCTTGGCTTCTGGGGCACACGGCTCTCCTCTCCTCCACCTGACTTCTCCTTCGCTGCTCTGTCCTCCTAACTGAAGCGTACCCCAGGCAGCAGCGGGCTGCCCCCCAAACCGCCAGCAGCTCTAGTACACTGTATGTTACTCTTCTTTATAAAATTACTCGGAAATCCCATAAATCCCTTTGATTCTTACAGAATGCCTCTCAAAACCACAGCCCAACCATGCTGGCCATTCAACCACAACTCCGCAAATGCAGTTGCCTCCCAACCTGCTCTTTCTTTCCCCAATAAATTCATTGTCATGAAATTTGATACGTGACATAAATGCAGATGAATATTTTCATTTGCGTTCAAGAATAAAATGAAGGCGGAGCCGTGGAGATAAGCCTCACTCTATCGGTGAACAACCTCTTTGCTGAGCCAGTGAATGCTAGACAAACACCTCCCTCCTTCTTGTGCTAATCACAACGTAACACGCTTTTAAATTTAACCTGCGTTAATCCCCTTTTCTTCATCAGTAAAACTGTAAGTGGAGCTCTGATTTGTAGACTTTGCCAATTTCCATGGCCTAGAGACTTCCACCAATGGCCAATATCAAGTTACCAATGCAACATCTTTGAACTCAAGAGTTGCACAAAGAAACGCACAATGGCACCCCCTACCTCACTATTTCTACCAGACAGAGGTAAATGATCACAGAGCATAAATCTCGGTAGAGTTTAACAAAATAGTAAGGAAGTGGAGATAATTTTGTTTATCACCTTTGTTTTAAATATAACTTATTTACTTGTAAGCATATAGAATTTAATTTTAAATACTGTCATGGAGGGATACCTGGGTGACACAGTCAGCTGAGCGACCAACTCTTGGTTTTGGTTTAGGTCATGATCTCAAGATCAGGAGATTGAGCCCTCCATAGGACTCTACACTCAGTGTGGAGTCTGCATGAGACTCTCTCCCCTTTTCCCCGTCCCCTTACATGTGTGTGTGCACATGCGTGTACTCTCTCTCTCTCTCTCTTCTCTCTTTCTCTCAAAAATAAATGAATGAATATTTTTTAAAGATTTTATTTATTTATTTGACAGACAGAGATCACAAGTAGGCAGAGAGGCAGGCAGAGAGAGAGGAGGAAGCAGGCTCCCTGCTAAGCAGAGAGCCCAATGCGGGGCTCGATCCCAGGACCCGGGGATTATGACCTGAGCCGAAGGCAGAGGTTTCCACCGAGCCACCCAGGGGCCCCAATGGATGAATATTTTTAAAATTAAAAAAAATAAATAAATACTATCATGGCTGTGTTTGCCAACAGGCTCATAAACCTCCTAAAAAATGGACAATCAGGTCCGCTTGGGGAAGGACCCTCCTGTACTGCTAAAAATGGGTACTATTCCCCTCTCTCCCAGGCTTCCCCAGAGGAAGTCACAGCCTTTATCCAGGTGACTATACACTGGGGAAAAGGAAATGATCAGACTTTTCCAGCTTTATTGGACACTGGCTCTGAACTGAGGCTAATTCCAGGAGATGCACATGTCATGGCCACCTGCCAGTCAGAGTAGAGGTTTTCAGTGGTCAGGTGGCCAATGGGTTTAGCTCAGGTCTAGCTCCCATTCTGTGATTTTTCCCCCTCCATTCCAGAATGCATAGTTGGAACAGAACTCAGCAACTGGCAGGGTCACCTCATAGGCACTCCTGTGAGGATGTCCCAGCTGGCTCCAGCCCACCCGGCCCCAGGGCTTAGTGCTCAGTCCTATTGTCTGGTGACATTCACCACCTTGATGATCTCCACCTGCCATGATGATATACATAGAACCTCTACTTTTCATCTTCAGACCCTTATAGCTAATTGCTCTTTGAACATCTCCCTTGGATGTCTAACAGGCACTTTAAATGTAACATGTCCATATAGAATCATAAAGGAAACAATCCAACAAGAAGATATAACAATTGTAAATATTTATGCACCCAGCATGGGAGCACCCAAATACATAAAGCAGCTAATAACAAACATAAAGGAAGTAATTGATAGTAATACAATGATTGTAGGGAACTTCAACAACCCAATTATATCAATGGATAGATCATCCAAACAGGAAATCAACAAGGAAACAGTGGCTTTGAATGACACACTGGACTAGATGGAAATAACAGATAGATTCAACATTCCACCCTAAGACAGCAGACTATATGTTCTTTTCAAGTGCACACAGAACATTCTCCAGAAGAGATCACATATTAGGCCACAAAACAAGTCTCAAAAAATTCAAAAATACTTAAGTCATACCATGCAACTTTTCTGACTATAACACTATGAAATTAGAATTCAACCACAAGAAAAAATCTGGAACGTACACAAATACATGGAAGCTAAATAACATGCTACTCTAAACAATGAATGTTTCAATTAATGAAACAAGAAATCAAAGAGGAAATTTAAAAGAACATGGAGACAAATGAAAATGAAATGGTCCAAAATCTTTGGGATGCAGCAAAAGCTATTCTAAGAGGGCAGTTTATGCCAATACAGTCCAAGCACAAGAAGAAAGAAAATCTCAAACAACCTAATCTCACACCTAAAGAAGCTAGAAAAAGAACAACAAACAAAACTCAAAACCAGTATAAGGAAGGAAAAGGATAAAGATTAGAGCAGAAATAAATGAAATAAAAACAAACAAATAAACAAACAAAACAAATAGAACAGATCAATGAAACCAGGAGCTGGCTCTTTAAAAAGATCAACAAAATTGATATACCTCTAGCCAGACTCTGAGAGAGAGAGAGAGAGAGAGATAGGGAAAGAGAGGATGCAAATAAACAAAATCAGAAATGAAAGAGGAGAAACAACAACAGACCCAATAGAAATACAAAGAATTGTAAGAGAATAATATGAAAAATTACATGCCAACAAATTGGGCAACCTAGAAGAAATTTATAAATTCCTAGAAACATATACCTACCAAAACTGAACCAGAAAGAAATAGAAAACTTGAACAGACTGATTACCAGCAATAAAATTGAATCAGTAATCAAAAAACTCCCAACAAAGAAAAGTCCAGGACCAGATGACTTCACAGGTGATTTCTACCAAATGTTTAAAGAAGAGTTAATACCTATTCTTCTCAAACTGTTCCAAAAAACAGAAGAGGAAAGCTTCCAAATTCATTTTATGAGGCCAGCATTATCATGATATCAAAACCAGATAAAGACACCAAAAAGAGAGAGAACGAACTACAGGCCAATAGCTATCATAAACACAGATGCAAAAATCCTCAACAAAATATTAGCAAACTGAATCTAACAATCTATTTTAAAAAATCATGCACTGCGATCAAGTGGCATTTATTCCTGAAATACAAGGGTGGTTTAATATTCACAAATCAATCATCATGATATATCACATCAACAAGAGGAAGAATAAAACCATATGATCATTTCAGTAGATGCAGAAAAAGCATTCAACAAAGTACAACATCCCTCTATAATAAAAATCCTCAACAAAGTAGGTTCAGAGGGAACACACCTCAACATAATAAAGGCCTTAAATAAAAACAACACATCATATTGAATGGTAAAAAACTGAGAGCTCTTCCTCTAAGATCAGAAACAAGATACAGATGTCCACTTTCGTGACTTTATTCAACATAGTCCTGGAAGTCACAGCCACAGCAATCAGACAAGAAAAAGAAGTAAAAGGCACCCAAATTGGTAAGGAAGAAATAAAACTCTCACTATTTGCAGATCACATGATACTATATATAGAAAACCCTAAAGAAACTACTAGAACTGATATGTGAATTCAGTATCACAGGAAATGAATTGTATCCCAGGATACAAAATCAATGTACAGAAATCTGTTGCAGTTCTATATACCAAAAGAAAGAAAAATTAAGAAAATAATCCCATTTACAATTGCACCATAAATAATAAATTATCTGGGAATAAACTTAACCAAGGTGGTGAAAGAGTTGTATGCTGAAAACTATAAAACATGAAAGAAATAAAAAATGACACAAACAGAAAGATGTTCCATGCTCATGGATTAGAACAACAAATATTGTTAAAATGCCCATACTACCCAAAGCAGTCTACAGATTTAATGCAAACGCTATCAAATACCAACAGCATTTTTCATAGAACTATAACAAAGAATCCTAAAATTTGTATGGACTACAACAGACAAGGAAAAGCCAAAGCAATCTTGAAAAAGAAGAACAAAACTAGAGATATCGTAATTTCAGATATCAGGATATGCTACCAACCTACAGTAATCGAAACAGGATGCTCCTGGCTCAAAAATAGATACATAGACCAATGGAAAAGAGTAGAAAACACAGGAATAAACCCACAATTATACGGTCAACTAATCTTCAACAAAGGAGGCAAGAATATCCATTGTGAAAAAGTCTCTTCAACAAATGGTATTGGGAAAACAGGACAGCTACGTGTAAAAGAATGTAACCGGACAACTTGTACCATATACAAAAATAAACTCAAAATGAATTAAGGACCTAAATGTGAGACCTGAAACCATAAAAAGTTCTCACATTTAGGTCCTTAATTAATTTTGAGACTATAGGCAGTAATCTCTCTGACATCCACCGTAGCAACATTTTTCTAGATATGTCTCTTGAGGCAAGGGAAACAGAAGCAAAAGTGAATTATGGGGACTACATCAAAATAGAAAGTGTCTGCACAGTGAAGGAACCAATCAACAGAACTAAAAGGCAATCTACGGGATGGGAGAAGATATTTGCAAGTGACATGTCCAATAAAGGGTTAATATCCAAAATATATAAAACAAAAAACAAATTTTAAAAAGTGGGAAGAAGACATGAACAGACATTTCTCCAAAGAAGACATCCAGATGGCCAACAGACACATGAAAAGGTGTTCAACATCACTCGTCATCAGGGAAATGCAAATCAGAACCACAATGAGACATCACCTCACACCTGTCAGAATGGCTAAAACCCAAAACCCAAGAAACAAGTGTCAGCGAAGATGTAGAGAAAAAGGAATCTTCACGCACTGTTGGTGGGAATGCAAACTGGTGCAGCCACTCTGGAAAACAGTACAGAGGATCCTCAAAATATTAACAATAGAACTACCCTATGACCCAATAATTCCCCTACTGAGTGTTTACCCAAGCCACACAAAAACACTAAATTGAAAAGATACATGCATCCCTAAGTTTACTGCAGCTTACCAACAACAGCCAAATTATGGAAGCAGCCCAAGTGTCCATTGATAGATAAATGTATAAAAAAGATGTGTTTTATATATATATAGTGTGTGTGTGTGTGTATATATATGTATATATATGTATATGTATATATATATGTATATGTATATATATGTATATATGTATATATACGTATATATACATATATACATATATATGTATGTATGTATATATGTATATATATGTATATGTATACATATACATATATATACATACACACACTAATGAGTACACTTCCATGGTGAGCACTGGTTAATGTATAGAATTGTTGAATCACTATATTGTGTACCTGAAACCAGTGTAACACTGTATGTTAACTATACTGGAATAATTTTTTTAAAAGAAGTTCTACTCTAAAAACAATAATGTAAATAAATAAATAAATAAATAAATAAATTTATAGTGTCCAAAATCAAACTCCTACCTCCCCACCCCTGCCCCGTCCAGACCTGCCCAAGACCTTCCCCTGCCTCTCCATCCTCGGGTTCACCCTGGGATCCCCTCCCTCCCTTGCACCCAGGAACCAGCAAACCCTAAGGACTCCACCTTCCTGTCATGCCCAGGGCAGACACTCTTACCTCGCCAATAGCTAACACCCCAGAGCAGATTACCAATCACTTTCACATGAATTTTTACAAGCAGCTGGTCTCCTGCCTCCTCTCCTGTTGCCCTCAGTCTGTTCTGGACCTATCTGCAAAAGGGTCCTCTTTATTTAAAAAAAAAAAAAAAAACCCTCTGATGTCCCTCCTGCTTGTAACCCTTCCACAGAGTCAAACTGGCTTCCAGACCATGTGGCTTCCCTTTCCCCCTTTTCCCAGACTCAGCTCCTTGCTCTCCCTCTAGCACGCTCATCTCACTCCTACCTCAGGCCCTTTGCACCTGCAGTTCTTGCTCAGGATGTTCAACTCACAGATATCTGCTGGGTCCTTACCCCTCATTTCCTTCTCAGAAAAGTCTTCCCTGCCCAATTCAGGACAGTGTGATAAGAAGACACCATGAATACCACACTCTCTTACCCCATGAGCCAGCTTCATGTCACCTGACATATTCTGCTTATTTTGACATATTTGCTTATTGCCTGTCCCCCCTGTTTCTCCCTCTAGAATGCAGGCATTTTTTTCCACTTTACTCCCTAAACCTACTGTCATCTGAGCGCCCAGCTCAGTGTCTGGCACAGACCAGGAGGACAGTAAAACTTTGTGTTACGGATGAGGACAGGGAAACCCAGAAACCCAGGACTGCCCAGCTGGCAGGTGGCCCTGCTGGACTTGAATCCAACCTGCCCAGCCCCAGAGTCTTTCCCCACACATCCCAAAAGCAAGCAGGCATGAGCCCCAGCTGGTGGCAGAAAGGTTCCCAGCTCCTGGGAGACATCTGCCCTGCCCCAGCCAGGGACTGGCTATCACTCAGCCCAGAGACATCGCCAGACACAGCCCTTTCAAGGAGAGTGGGGTTCTATGAAGCCAATCCCCAGCTTTGGGCAGAAGTTGACATTTCCAAGTCACAGCCCTGGCATGCAACTCCCTATTCGGGGTAAGAAATAATAGGAACAGTAATAACAGTGGTAAAAGAAGAGGGGGAAGAGCAGGAACAGATGCTCTGGGGCTGTCCAGCCCTTCCAAGCCCAGCGCTGCTGCCTCTGGGATGCTGGGAGTCCGCTCCCGGCTTCTTTCTACCTGGCAGGTGCCAGGACAGTCCCTCCAAGGCCGGGCCTCCGGGAGAGGTGATGACGTGCATGAGGACCACGATGGGCCGGGCTGACCCCCCGGGCCGCTGCTTCCATGCCGGTCTCTCCTGCCCTCTGGCCCCCACGGCCTTCCCCGTTCCATCACGCCGACCCAGGTGGTTTCCCTTGGGCTGCCTCTCGGGGTAGAAAAGGTGCAAAAGAGCCAAGGCTCTCCCAAGCAGGAGCTTTGCAGACTGGGGAGGAGAGGAAGGGGCCGCTGCTTCCCGCTGGTGCCCACGCTTGGCAGGTTATGCCCAATAGGCCCTCACCATCTCAGAGCCTCCTTCGCTTCGTGTCCTCTCCTAGACCGTGCCCAGGCCTCGAAGAGGGGGTCCACCCCCTCATCTCTCAAGCTCCCAGATCTGTGGCTGGGGCTGTGGATGAAGGGCTGGGGGTGTAACCAGCAGGGGTAGGAGGTTGAGGGCGGCTGGGTCAGAGCCTCCAGCTGACCCCTGCTGGCCGGCTGCCCTGCGGCGGAGTCTCACAGAGCAACCCCCAGACCCAACCCAGACTCACAGGCAAATAAAATAACAGACTTGAAAGCACCCATCAGATGAGAGGGTGTAAGTCATTACCACACATGTCAGCGTTGTGTCTTTATCATCATGTCCATGCTGATGCCAATGAGCTAAGGCCTTTCTCCCACCTCTGCAGGGGTGCACAGGTGAGAAGAAATCTGTATTCTTGAAGACCCACTTCAGATGCCATCTCTCTGCGGACAGAAGTGTGGGTTCTGTGCAGAGTGTGGGCCCAAACCCGGTCGCTCACCTGCTCTGAGCCTCTGTTTTCCTCCTCTTGGAAATGGGTATAATCCAAAGAGCTACTTCCTAGGGCTGTGCGGGGAGGGTGGATTCCAGGAGATGATGATTTAAAGTGCTTAGCATACAGTAGGTGCTTAAAAGGCATTAGGTGCCGCTGCCACCATTACTATCTCTCAGCCCAGAGCCCCCCAAATAGCCCAGCCCATAAGGGCCAGCTTCCTGTGACCTTTCCCCGTGTTCCCATAGCGCAGGTTCAGACCTTCCCTGGGGCCCTGTCGCAGTCCATCTGTGTCCCCCAGAGCCGCAGACTGCCCGACCCGTGTGCATCCGTGCACCCCAAAGCTGGTATGCACCAGGTTCAGAAAGAGGCTGTGAGGAGAAGAGTCAATTCTTAGAAAATCTCACAGAAGGAGGCGCCGACGGTGAGGTAGGGAATTTCAAGTGAACAGGTAGTTCCCAGCCACCTGATGAGGCAGAAGGACAGCGTGTTCCGCGGGTAACAGTGGGGAGGAAGACGCTGGGGTGGCTTTTCCCAGCACCTACCATGTGCCAGGTACCTGCTGAGGTTTTGACACCCATGAGGTCATCTGCACTCACAACTACCCTCACAGGTATGTGTTGCTGTCCTCATCTAGCCCATGAAGAAATCTCAGAGAGGTTAAGTAACTTTCTTGGGGTCACACAGCTGGCAAAGGGAGGAAGGAGCAGCAGGTTTATCTCCCATCATATGCTGTACTGATTGACATGAAAATGAACGTGTGTTCCCTGAGCATGCCCCCAGGGGGACTGGAAGGGTGAGGTGGGGAAGACGTAGGAAGGAAAAAGGAAAATGGAACTTTGCAACACAAGCTCCTAAACATGATTCCTTGAGATTGGGGGGGAGGGGGTTGGCATGGAACCCAAGGCAGTGTGTGGGGCACCGAGTCAGGAAAGCCATGTCCCCTCTTCCCCACACAAGCTCCTGAACTTTGCAGGAGTGAGGCTGGTGCAGGCCAAGAGGACAGTGCCCATGACCTCCTGGCTCCTGCTTCCCCCAAAACAGTAAGTCTGTGGAGTATCTGCCCAGGCCCTGGGTCAGAGAAAGGTCTCAGAGATCATCTTGGCCTGCCTCCAACCCATTACAGGGCTCTGTGCTTGAACACTTCCTGGGCCAGGCAGCTCACTACCACACATCCCTTTGTGCTTTGACAGCTCAGGTAATTAGAAAGCTTTTCCTTTTGCTCAGCTGCACCTTCCCAGAAGCTTCCTCCTACTGGGGTTCAGCAGGCCACACCTTACCCCAACTACTCAGAAACTTACCACTGGTCTCTAAGGAGAGGAGAAACACAACAGTCTTGGAGAAGTCCCTCCCGTGCCCTTCATCATAGCTGCTGCTTGGATGTCACCAGCCCCCAGGGGATAGAGTTGAGGGGTTTGGGGCCCCTCTTCCCAGCCTAGGGCCTGGGCAAGGAGGGCAGAATGGTCCTGACCTAGCCTCCAGCTGGGTGGGTGGGGATGGGGGCATGGTGGCACGCATGCTCCGGACGGTTGCCCAGGGCTGGGGAGAGGCAAAGGCAGGAGAATAATGCAGAATCGAATGGAAAGGCTGAGAAGCGGGGCCAGCGGGCAGCTCTCGAGCAAATGGGGCCAACCAAGCCGACAGCCACCCTCACACCTGGCCAGACACCTGCCCCCTGGGTGCCCCCAAGGTGCCACCTTCCAGCCACAGGCACAAGAAATGACATAGCGCCAGCCAGCAGGACCCAGCAAGTCCTCTCTGGTACAGCCAGCCCCGTGGATGCTTCTGCTGGGTGCAAAGACCTACCATAGCCGACGGTCCCAGAGAGCTGGGCAGCCCCTCCAGGCTCCAATCCTAAAGGACAGCAACTGCCCAGGGGCCCAGGGAGCTCCCAGTTAGTGCTGCAGGCTGCCCTGCCTCAACACACATTCCCTGGGCACCACACCGGGCGTCAGGCACCACACCGGGCACAGGAAGGGCAGGGGTGAGTCACCCAGGCCCTGCCCTCATGGGTCCACATGGGGCAGGTACACCGTGGTGTGCACCACACTGCTATTCCATTCTAATACCATCCCCCTTGACCTCTGCCTGCTGAGTGGGGAAGTCAGGATTCCTCTCCCCATTTTACAGAAGACAGATTGAAATTCAAAGGGAGATCACATATAGGGACACAGTGACAGAGCCAGGATTTGCCCCCACTTGGGACAGACTCCAAAGTTCAGCCTCTTCCTTCGGTCTCACTCCTCCCCTTGAACTGATGAGCAACACAGAATATTCCCAGACCTCGAGGTGTTTGGGGGTGGAACTCATGGCATTTGGGATCAGGTAGATCTGAGCTCAAATCTCAGCTCCTGTGGGACTTGGGGCAAGTGTCTCGACCTCTCTGTGTCTCCATGTCTTTGTCTGCAAAATATGGACCATAGTTGTCCACACCTTGTGGGGTTGTTGGGACACTTCATTGAGCTAAGGCCGTGAGCCCTTGCTACAGTGCCACCCCCTGTCATTATGGTCACAAAGGACATAGAGAGAGAGCAGATTCTGGAGAGAAGGCTGGTAGGTAAGAGGATCCTTGTACCCGACTTGACCAAAAATGTGGGTGATTACCATCCACATCCTGAAGTTTTGCTCCCAGATGAAGACCAGAGTCCCTCACCGGCGGGTACGGGCTGTATCACCTCCCAGTGCCAAGCCCGGCAGGGGCCTGGACACAAGGTAGGTTTCAGTAGGATCTGTTAAATGCCCTCCATGGGGCAAAGGCCCCAGAAGGTCCCCCAGCTTCCCCACCCCAGTGTGGCCTTCTCCTCGGACCCCCCTGGGTGCTGGCTGTGGCTGGCCCCTTGCAGACCCCACGTCACAGGCAGACACTTTCTCCTAAATCTAGAAGGGTGCAGGGTGTGGCTGTGTTCTCTGTTTCCTTCCTTCCCAGTGATAACAATCATGGGTAGCTTATGCCCTGTCATTGCTCAGGGAGGGGCACACCCAGGACCTGGAAGGAGGGGCCAGGCGGGGGCCGCCTTCTTTCAAGCGGACCCCTGCCTTCCTGGGAGTGCGGGCTGGAGAGGAGAGGACAGGGCTCTCAGCCGCAGGCGCCCCCAGCAGAGCCACATGGGGGCTGGGGACCAGAACCTCCCCCCCACACACCCTCCTCCCCAAGAGAAGCCAAGAGCTATGGATGGGAAGTCACGGGTGAGTCACTTCTTCCCTCTCACCCACGGGCTCCCCAACTGCAGAAAGAAAAGCATGCCTGTGCGTACACATTTCATGCGAGATGAAATTCCTCATCTGTAAAATGGGGACCAAAGCCACAGGTAGGAACAAGAAGCAACGTCATCCCCGCCGTGCAGGGGCGAAGCAGGCGAGGCTAAGCGATGGGCCCAAGGTCACACGGCTTGCAAGTACGCGCCCGAACCCCCGCCAGAGGTCACGACTCCTCAGTCAGTGCACTGACTCTCCAGTGGCCCCAGCCCCACCGTGAGGGACCCAGTGAGGATGGTGGCCGGCCTTCCATCCCCGGTGAGGAACCTGAGCCCAGCCACCTCGGCTAGGCCCGGCTCAGACCACACAGGTGTACCCACAGCCAGGTCCAACTGTGGAGTTTTCAACCCTGCCTTAGCCCACCTCTCCCAGCACAGTGCCTGTGACCCGGGTGGGGGTAGGCGGGGTCGTAAATTGTGACTGGAGCACTTGAAGGGCTTCAAGTGGCCTCGGGCTCCAGTGCAGGGTGACTGGCTTCTCTGGGGCATTTGGAAGGCCAAACACCGCTCTGTACCTCCTGTGAGGGCAGGACCCTGACAAGAGCCAGTGCGTCCCAGCTCCCTCGGCCCTGGCCCCGAGAGCCCACACACGGTCTCGATGGCACCTGTCCGGGCCCACAGCTGAGGCCCACGTCCCGGGCTCCCCGGTAGCTGACATCCTCAGCTGGTTGGGGATTTGCCAGCTCCTTCTAGCCCCACATATCTTCGAGCACCCACAATATCTTCGAGCCTCAGGACCCCTTGGCAGAGCTAAACAGCTGCTTAGCAGCCTCCCAAAAGGGAGTAGAACCTTCTCTGGACAGAGCAAAGCTGAGGACATCTGACACAGAGAGCATTTTGGGGTCGGGAGGAATCTACCTCATCTGGGAGCGACCCCCCCATTCCTGGTGTCTCAAGTACTCTCTCGGGGTCCCTAGAGTGTGGGCCCACCGAGCGAGGAGGGGCAGGGACTGGGAGGAGACGGGACTGCCGGGGGGTCGGGGGTCAGCAGTGATGGAAGCTGGAAGGGAAACCAACCCGGAAATGATGGGAGGGGCAGGGAGGGGAGGACAGAGAGACCGACGGGGAGGGGCCCATGGTCTTAAATGGCAGGTGGCCAGGGGGACCAGGGGAGGCAGGGACACCTGTAGGATTAAACAGTGACCGACCTCAGAGGTGTGCCCCGACGCCAACATTTTCCATCCCAAGAACACACAGCGCATGTTCCATGTCCGACCCCGCGGAGGGCGGGGAGGACCCCGGCCCCAGAGTCTCCAGGCACCTCACGTTCAAACTGCAACATTACTTCTAACAAAGGAATGCGGTGCGGCCCGGGGTTGGAGCCAGGAAGAGAGACGGTCCTCACCCGGCTTTCAAACCCTGGTCCAGCCCGGCTCTCGGAGTCTGTCCGTCATTACGAATTAGTGTCTACAGCAATCCGGTAATTACCCCGTGAGCCGCACAATTATACCTCACTGTACTTCTGCGCACGTTAAAAGCATCAATTTATTCAATGTAAACATTAAGAATATATATACCACAGGTTTTATAACTCTGTTTTGGCATTTTCATTTTTTGAAATACACAGAACTCCAGGAAAAAGCAGCAGCCTGGGGCCTCTCTCCAGCTCCTTGGAGAGGCCCCCCCGACCCGGAGTCCCTCTTTCCTGGGCACCTCGAATGTTACCTGTCTGTTCTGAAGAGTCTATTTTGCTCTGAAGCTTTTGCAGGGCTGGGGGAGGCTTTGGAGAGATCCAGGAGGATGTCTCTTCCCCCTCCCCCCACAGCCAGCTTCTCCGGGCCAGAGAGTAAACATTCATTACAGCCTCCAGCCTGGGGCTCTCATTCTGGCCTCTGGGTGGACAAGGAGGGCCAGACCGCACCACGGATGGACTCCCCACACTCCCCACCCTCCCCTTTTTTGGCATGCGTCCTCTGGGGGCCACCTCCAAGCATGGACAGGGACAACCAGGGTAATCTGACCAGTTAGTGTGGGGGGTGGGGAGCAAGTCTGCTGGGGCGATGGTTCAGGGTGGGGAGCTAGTCCTTTGGAGTGGGGGGTTTCTATAGCACATCCTGAGAGGATTTCAAGGGTTCCTTGGGCTGGGGCACACAATCACCCCAAAGACAAATATTTCTCTACAAGGTCCACACAGCACCTCGAACTCATCACCCCGCATCTCCACCTCCATTGGCTCTCCTGGGAGGCTTAGCCTCCTGGCAGCTCAGGTGATGGGCAAACATCCTCTTTGGGGTTGGGGGGGCTTTCCCCTTCAATCGGCAAGGCTAAGTAGAAACCCGCTGCCTGGCCTCAGCTGGAGCAGGACACCAATGGGCGTGGAGGAGCCCCAAGTTCATCATCCTAGCCAGCCCGGGCCCTGGGTGACCTTCAGGCTCTTCTTCAAACCTTCCCAGGCTGAAAAGGCCATGCCCGCTTCGCTACCTATCTTAGACCAGTCGGTGGGAATGGGGGTGCGGGGGGGTCTTCCTTTCCTCTCCTTTTAAACCAACTTGCTGCAAATAAACTTCTGTTTTCTAACTTAGAGACCCTCAGTATTTACACCCCTGGTCAAGACCAATGCCCAGGATGAAGGCTCCCTAAGGGCTGTTAGGTGGGGCGGTGGTCTCTCAAAATGCTCACTCCGGGGGCGCCTGGTGGCTCAGTCAGTGAAGTGCTCGACTCTTCATCTCGGCCCAGGTCTTGATCTCATGGTTATAGGTCTGAGCCCCACATTCAAAATAAAATAATTAAAAGTGCTCACTTCAGGGCCCCAAAGTAGTGCCCCCACCCCCACCTCCCAGAGTCAACCAGAGCGCAGGAGCTGTGGCCAACCCAGGCAGCTTCCTTGTGCTCCACCGCTAGGCCAGGGCCTGAATCTGAGGGTGCTGGGGTGCTTGGTGATCCCAAAGGGGAACCACCCTCCGTTCCCACCCCACACACAGCCTAACCCGTCCTCTGTTCCTCCCACTCTCGGAGACGTGATGGGAAGAGGGACCGGAGGAGCTGTGAGCACCTCCAGCTTCCAGGGGCCCTAAACACGCAGGGTCTCGTTTATCCCCCCTCCCACTCCATTGTCAGATGAGAACACCAGGGCCCAGAGAAGGACAGCGGCTTGCCCAGGGTCACACAGCCACAAATGGAGCTAGGATGGGAAGCCAAGTCTGTCCAAAATCGGGGCCCTTGACCTCCACGCTGAACTCAAGACAGGACTCAGCTCACTCTGTTGGGGCTCAGATAAGGAATGAGGCCCAGCAAGGACCGGTGACTTGGCTGACGCCAGACAGCAAATCAGCAGCTGAGCTCAGACTAGAACCCATGTCTTCTGGCTCCCAGGAAAATGCTTCCGGCCTTAGTCAGCAGCACTGTGTAGGGCCCAAGTTTCTGAAATGACCTTCCGGAAACAACCACCCCCCCCAGGATGAGAGCAGAGGTCTGGAATCCGGACAGTGGGGGCCTGCTAGCGATTCCTTCCCTGCCCTTGGTGTTAGAGCTGGGTGGCCAGATAAAGTCAGTGTCCAGCTAAATTTGAATTTCAGCGCCGGTTTTTAAAAACATAAGTAGATCCCATAGGATATACTAAAAATTATTATTGTTGTTTACCTAAAATGCATACTTAACTGGGCGTCCTGTTTTCCCATTTGCTAAGCTGAGGAAATGCAACGTTAAAAGGACAGGAGAAATGGGATCTCAGCTACCCACCCAGATCTGAGAGAACCAGCCCCATGCCAGGACTCCCAACAGGACTCAGAGCCAAGGTCTGGCCTCCAAGGGTCCTGGCTCCCCCTCCTCAGCCCTGTCACTGGGGCCCCAAGCCACTCTGAGCGGGGTTCAGAGGGTTTCTGGGACAGAGGCCCACCGGAGGCCAAGCGGGAAGGCAGACCCAGCATTCACAACCAGACTGGGACAGCACAGGAACTGAGACCCAGGAGGCAGTGCGAGCTCAGATCCCACCTTGTGACAGACGCCCCAGCCCCCACCTTCTCTGAGCCCCTAATCTGCAGGAGCTCCAGCTCCCTCTTATCCAGCAGGAGTGGAGTCCCTAAATAGTTCCAGACAGAATGGAGTCCACAGACAGTATCAGAGCTGGAAAGGCCCCCCCGAGACCCTCAAGTCCAGCTCCCTCCATGGCCAGGTGAGGAAACTGAAGCCAGACCAGGTCCCTGGGCCCCCGTCTGGGCACAGCCAGGACAGGTCAGAGACTTGAGTCAACAGGAGAAGCTGATTCTCCTGGGGCCCCCTCAGATGTCACCTCTCAGGTGCCCCCATCACCGCCAGCACCGTCATTATCGCGGCAAACACAAGCCCGGGTCTTGTTCTAGGTTCTTGTCCTTTATTAACTCCTTGAATCATCCCTCTGACACTCCCTCTTGATCCCAATCACCCTGGCCCGCCTCCAAGGATCAAGCCGCCACACACCCCACACCTCCACCTCCGACAGAAGGGCTGTTGGCAAGAAAGAGAGAGAAACTCAGGGCGGCCCGGTGCTGCTCCCCGTCTTGAGTACCAGTTCATTCTGGCGCCGCACACCAGCGCCTCTCTGATGTCAGAACACAGAGCCCGGGACTCAGAGCTAGAACCCTGAGGCCAAAGACCCGACCCCAGGTGCCCAGGAGAGACGGAGCCCCAAGATGGGCCTGATACCCTAGCTCCTCCCTGATACCCAGGCTCTCCATCAGGCCACCTGCTCCACACTCTGAACGACCAGCACCCTCTAGCATGCGCGATGTGTCCAACGGGCACCCACCCCATGGCCTCGGGGTCCTCCGGTGCAGCCCAGCCCTCTAGACCCAGACGGGTACCTCTCAGTTCTCACCTGTGAACGTCCACAGACGTCTCAACTCCCACCACACACACGGCATAGGTGGGTTTCTTGAGGGACAGCCTCACAGATCTCTGCGGGGCCATCCCGTGCCCCAGGCTCCCGGGCTCCGCTCTTCCTATCTCCCCGGCTCCTGTCCTGGGCACCAAGCCGCCAGGAAGGAGCCTGCGTTCTGATGGGCCGGTGCGTTCCTCCTCCCTTTTAATTTCACCCTGTGACCTGATTAGCTGCCTAAACCGAGTCCCCACCTCCTGGCTCCACGCCCAGCCCTCTCACTCAGGCCTGCCAATCCAGGAGGCCAGGGGAGGAGGCACCCCAGGTCTCTCAGAGAGATGGGAAATGGGGGCTTCCATCGGAGTCCCCGATGCAGCAGGGCTCAGCTGTCCCAGGAAGCTCCCCGGGGGCCCTGTCTCTCCTTCCCTAGCTTTGACTCCAGCCTCAGACCTCGGCGCTTGAACCTTCACGGTCACAACGTCAGCACTTTCTGAGGGCTGATGATGTGCCGGGTGCAGACCCCCATCTCACGCATCCAAAGCATGGGGCAGTCAGACTCCGGGTTCAAATACCGGCTTGGCCTCTTACAACCTGTGACCTTGGGCGGACGCTCCACCTTCCTGTGGCTTCCTCTCCAAGGAGTGAGTTGGCAGCTGTGCCTGCTCCATCGGACGGATGTGGGGATGTGGGAGCTATGCGTGCGAGGGTTAGCACAGGGCCTGACCCCCAGCATTCGCTGAAAGAAACGCTCACGACTCTTCCCGGTATCCTCATTTTACAGGGAGGAGACGACCCACCGTCAGTAGGAGGACGGCCACGGCTGACACCCAGGTCCTCCTGACTCACCAAACCACCCCCAGAAGCTGAAACTAGAGCCTTGTACCCCAACTCCAGAGACGGCCAGCCAGTGGGGAGGGCATCTCACAAGGCACTCAGAGCAAGGGGCTGGGGAGGCCTGATTCATCCCTCAAAATCCCATCTTTGCAGTCCTCCTGTTCTCAGGGTGCTCATGGAACCCCGGTCGCTCCCTTGACAAGCGTTCGCGGAGCCCTTACTCTGCGGTGGGCACTCCTCTGGGTGATGGAGACGCAGCCAAGAACCAAACAGACCACAGTCCCTGCTCCAATGGCATTGATACTCCGGGAGCCACCGCAAGCTCTGAGACGATGGTGGCTTGGTCCGAGGGGCAACCATGACCGTGGGGAGGAGCCGTTGGGTTCTGAATGTCTCCTGAGGACAGGGCTGGGAAAGGCTGCGGGCAGGCTGGGTGTGGGTGTGAGAGGAAGAGGGGAGTCGGGGATGACGGGAGTGCTTGGGCCGCAGCCGCTGGGAGGACAGAGCTGTCATCAGAGAGACGGGGAGGGCTCGGGGTGGGCAGGGGGGCCGGGGGCTCCCAGTTAGGAAGTGTCTATAAAGCCCGCAAGGATGGTAACACTTTACGGGAGCCATGCTCCCATCATACTGGGCAAAGAGGAGGAGGCGGAGGGGAGTTCCCTCCAGAGGCACTGGACACCCCCTTGGCCACAGGGTCCTCTTGCTCCCGGGCAGCCACTGCAGGGGCGGCATAAGGACGCACAGCCAGGACTGCCGCCGTCCACAGGTCTGGGGTGGGAGGATGCCAGAGAGAAACGGAGCAGCACCCTCACCCGGGGCGCTGCCAGTCTGACCAGGCCGGAGGGGGACACGGTCCCTGCTCCGGGAACCCCCTGTCCGAGGAGGAAGATGGGAAACATAAAAATCGTATAAGCATTTATGTGGTTATTTTTCACTTTGAAGATCTTCCTGAAATGTCTGTCTTAGGGCCAACACATCCGACGGCGAATGTTCCCCATCTACAAAGTTCTTTACACCCAATGGCACCGATGCAAAGTCTGCGTTTACCCCCATGGACACAGAGCCTAGCAACACAACACCCAAGGGGTTTCCAGTCCCACGAAGCAGAACCCGAGCCATTTTGTTCATATGTAATATAAAGCGGAGTGGAAAAAGTGGGCTCCCAGAGAGCACATGGGAATATGCCTGTTAAAGGAAGATGGATGGATGGATGGATGGATGGACAGACGGACAGACATGAAAAAGGGAGGAAGGGAAGAAGGCAGGTTGGTGCATGAAGAGCTGTCTGCAAAAATAAGGGTGATGACGGTGACGGTGATGAGATGCTAGCAGACACCTGTTGGCCTCTGACCACGTGCTGGGCGCTGTGCTCACCCCCTTCCGTGTCATCCCCGACCTAATCCTCGCCACATATTAGGTGGCAGGTAACAGCTAAGCCAGGAACCCAAGTTCAAACAGACCACAGCCTGGGTATACAGGACGTGCCTTTTGCGGGTTGTGGGTGGGGCAGGGGCCTTGGGCAGGTCACAGCCCCTTAATGGAAATGTTCCCAGAGCCGGAGGAAAGAGGGAGGGAGTAGCAGAGCGTGGGCACAGAGGCTGAGAGGAACATCCGTGCATCTCCATTTCACAAAGAAAGTGAGGCACGGAGAAGCTAAGGGACCCTCGCAAGATCTGACCCTGGCCAGTGGTCGAGGCAGGATTTGAACCCAGGCCATCGGACCCTGGATTGGCTCTGAATTGTTGACTGGATCCCTGGGACATAGAATATCAGGGTTCTTATGTTTTGTTTCATTTTACTTTCTTCCTTATGCTTTTGTATATTGTTTGAAAATTTTGGTAAGCTGATGTTTTTACTATTAGAGAAAAAAATGAAGTCTGTCTTTAAGAAAAAATGAGGAGACTGGCCCCCCCGGGGGGCTCAGTCGGTTAAGCATCTGCCTTCAGCTCAGGTCATGATCCCAGGTCATGATCCCAGGTCCCGGGATCGAGTCCCGCCTCGGGCTCCCTGCTCGGCTGGGAGTCTGCTTCTCGCTCTCCGTCTCTGTGTGCCTGCGTGCTCGCTCCCTTTTAAATAAATAAATCTTGAAAAGAAGAAAGGAAGCAAGGAAAGAAGGAAGGAAGGAAAGAAGGAAGGAAAGAAGGAAGGAAGGAAAAATAAGTTTCCTTCTCTTGGCTTCCCAGCCCCCCTCCTCCTTTCCCCTGGCTCTAAGAACATGTCCCTTCAGACACCACGACCTGCCCAGGTTCCTGCCCTGCCCACAACCCACAAAAGGCACATGCTGTACACCCATGCTGTCATCTATTTGAACTTGGAACATCAGGCCTGATGGGTCAAATTTGGGAGGAGCAGGGGTAGGGAAGCTGAATGACATCACTGCCCCCTCCCCTCTGGCAAGAACCTTCAGCGGGGAGGACGTGCCCAGGTTAGCCTCAAACACAGCCCCTCGCAGGGGGAGAGGCCTGCCAGCTGCTGGGTGACCGTGGGACCCTCGCATGACTCCAGGATGCCCCCGGGCCGGGGGCGTGGCAGCAGAGAGGATGTCCGCTGCTGGCGTGACCATGTCCAGGGACTCATTTTCCCCATTTTCTCACGGTCGTTTTGAGCTCCTGCCATGCACCAGACATTATTCTTGGTGCTGGTGATACAGTGGTGAATAAGACCAAGTCCCTGCCCTCATGGGACATACAGAGTAGCAAGAGAGACAGGGAAGACACAGCAGGACAGACACTGGGGCGTCAGGAAGTGCTGAGACCCAGGGAAGCAGCTTAGAGGGGCGGAGGGGTGGGGTGCCATTGAGGTCGGCTGATCGGCTGATCAGGGAAGGCTCGCTGGGGAAATAATGTTGGAGCACAGCTCTGAAGGGCAGACCTCAGGGACCTGGGACCCCGTGAACCCAGGAGCCCCCACGTCCCGTTTCCCCATTCACCAGACAGGGCTCTGGAGCCAGCGCCGAGCATCCAGACCGAGATGCCTTCAGAGGCTGGGCAGATAATAAATGTGGGAAGCCACCAGCTGTAGCACCCAGGGAGGGGTACCAACTGTGGCAAAGGGAGTAACACAGGTAACACAGATGCTTTGCCTAATGCATTAAAATTCAATATTTCTTAAAAACAGAACACTGTAGGTCAAGCCCGTAGTGTCAGCAGATCTGGCCCTCAGGCCCCTGTTTGAGACCCCAACTCGGACTATTTAAAAACTGGTGGATAAGGGTGGTGGAAGGAATCCCTCCGGTTGGGGAAGTCATTTGATGCCGAAGAGGGTAAACTACCTGGGCCCATCAGGCAAGGTCTGGCACGATCAGACAAGGAATCTGCCGGCCTCGGGCCTTGCAAGCCGTCAGAATGGGTTCTGGGTTTGTTTGTGATTGCGGACATCAGCTGTGGGCTCCTCTCCTCCGGGGGAGGAGTCCTCTTCAGCCACCACGTGCCGCCTGTGCCTGAGCTTACGTAGGATGGCCACGGGGGCGGGGGAGGCAGCAGAGTCAGCTCTCTGGAGCCCCAGACGTGGCCTTTCTCCACTTCCAGGCCCCCCCGAGCACCACAGGCTCAGCTCCTCCTGCCTCCCATGATCTTCCCATTTCCACCTGGAAAAGCCCCTAGAGTCCCTTAATTTTCCAGTCGGGTAAACCAGGGCTCCAAGAAGAGCTTTGACATACACAAGACAACGCGGCAGAGTCACGGGAAGCCAAGTCCGGGTCCCAGGTTCTCAGTCATTCACTGGAGACGACGTGCCCTGGGTGTTCTGTGTACAGGTGCTGCTCTGGGCATCGGAGGGCTCACCACCGGTCGGGCCCTCGCAGCTCCTTACGCTGACTCACTCCTCTGGGATCTCCCAGGGCAGGATCCTGGACCCCCTGTGGGCCTCAGGGGCTCTGACTCAACTATCGAGAGAAGGCAGGGGACCCACTGATTCCCGCAGGGCGAGAGGGCCTGCGGCCAGTGGCTCTAATAGCAGGAAGTGGCGAGGGCCATGAGTCACCCAACTCAGAGCCTGAGTGCCAGACCCAGGTCTCCGTTGGGCACCTTGGACCTTTGGGGATCACTGACTCCCTCCCCAGCTCTGGAACATCCCAGGTTCCACGTGGCACTAACAGCATCACGTGCGGGGCTGGGCTGGGCACTAGGGTCTCGTGGTCAGGTGCAGCCAGCCCCACCCCCACAAGTGGCCGATTCAGCAGCCTCCCGGGCGCATCACCTCCTTCCCTGCCCCCCACTGGCCGTCTGCCCTCCCCCTCCCTGCCTCTCTCAGCAGATGGTGCCGCCTCCACCCCAGGTACCAAGCACAGACCCAGGCAATCCCTTCAGTCGTCCCCTCCCTCATCTCCAGCATCTAAACAGTCACCCCACTTGACTCATCAGCTCTACCTCCCAAACCTCTCCAGCCCCATCCCTTCCCCTCCACCTTCACCCCTACAGCACCCGCACCCTTGTCCCTGCCAGGACCTGAGCCGACCCCGCTCTCCTTGTCCCCAGGCTCATCTCATTCCACACTGCAGGCAGTAGGGACCTGTCTGGAACACACAACCCATCTGCCAACCCGCCACCCCAGAAGACTGCTCCGGCATCCTGTGGCCCCCATAAAGGAGGGCAGCTGGATGGGGAAAGTCTAGACCCTGGAGCCCTGCTATCTGTGGTTCCAGTCCGCGCTCAGCCGTTTCTCAGATTTCGCAGCACTGGCCAAATGATTTAGCTTTTTTGAGACTTAGTCTCCTAATTTGTAAGTCTGGAATAACTTGGAAGTTCAAAATAACGACTGTAAAGTGCCTGGGATATAGGCAATCCTCGAGACATAGAAACTTCGCCTGGCACTCAAGAACCCCCAGACCAGACCCGTGACAACCCCTTCTACACTCAGTGCCTGACACCTGTTCTGATCATAATTCTCTTGCTGCTCCCACTCACTGCCCCCCAGGAATTTGCTCCCTGACCTGCGGGGTCTCCATAAAGTTCTACCCATCACCTGCTTTCCTGCCTTCCCCTCCCCCACTTCCACCTCCCTTCCTCCAGTGCCCACTCCACGCAAGACTCAACCTTTCCCCTTCTTTCATGGATTTTTATTCCACATCCTAACAGAAAGAATTTGAGGCAGCTTACAAAATACACCCTGGGTAAAATCATTTTTCAAATGAGAAAATTACGTCAAAGAGTGGGAAAAGAAAATAAAAGACAGGGATGGACATCTGCCTGGTTGGTAGATCTAGCAGTGAGTTCCCTGGTGGCCCATGAGAAAAGAGAAATAGAATCAATTTCATGAACCATGGCACCCACAAGATACAACCAAACCAGTTGAAGAAGAGAAGCCCGACTCTTCTGGGCCCTGAGAACTAAGGAACATTCCCCTCCTCCCACCCCCAAAACAGGGCAAGTGTGGGATTTTGAACTAAGGGACCCATGGCATTCTTATAGTTCTGAGTTGATTCAAGGGTCTATTTTGGGGTGCAGTGTCTCTAGAAAAATGTGCTTGGTATCCTTCAGACCTTCCTCAATGAACCATCTTCATTTTCTTCAAGACTTTGATAAAATGGGGAGTAGCAGGGAATTTGGGGGCTCCCCCCATGATGACAGCCCTTCCTCACAGCTGTTACAGTAGAGATCCAGTATCTTCCAGTGTCAGCCAACCTGGCTGAACTTGCGGTCCCACCGTGACAATCAGGCACCTTCTACCAGCTCACACAGAGCTAGGGAATCGTTCCCGGAGAGGGGGTGAGGGACTGTACCTCTGCTAGGCATCTCCCAACACTTCACGTCTCAGCAAGCATTCCCAGAAAACTTGGTCCACCTGCCTCATCAAACACATAGAGACAGAGAGGCCCAGAGAGGGAGAGCAACTTGCTTCAAAAATACACAGCCTCCTAGAGGCAACGTGAAGTAGAAGACAAGGAATCAGCCTCGGAGCGAGAAACCTGGATTCTCCGGCCACCTGATAGGGGTCCTTGAAAAACTCCTCTTTCGTATAGGGCAGCCCTGTCCACTAGGGACCTTCCATCTGGATCTGGCCTGTCCAGCTGCTATGAGACATCATCTCCGCAGGCCCCCAGGGGAGAAACCACTGGACAGAAGAGCCCAGCATCGTTCCCATATCAGTCGGGCATATTTATGCCATCAAGGTTTCCTGGGCAGCTCCCCCATGGGCCAGGCTGGGAGCAGAGGACAAGACCTGGCCGCAGCCTGCCTTCTAGGAACGGCCGGCTAATGGGGACTGTGGGCGTGTGAAGGGTAGCGACGATGAAGCTTCCCGAGAGCCCCAACAGGGAACCGTGCAGAGGCCCAGGGACGCATGCGTGGAGAGAAAGCATGGTAGTGATGGCAGCCAGAGGTCACTGAGCCCTTCAGGGCACCGGCTCCGTGCGTCAGGCCTCTCGGGCACCATCGTGCTTTCTCAGAGTGGAGCGAGACGGCAGGCTGCTGTCGCCTCCGCTTGGCAGAGGGAGACACGTTGTCTGAGGTCTCCTGCCCGTGAGGACGGAAACAGGGCCACGGTCCTGTCCGTGGGACTCTGAGCTTGTTCTACCATATTCTACTGTCCTTGGTGCCACAGGCCTCGCCCCTCTTGCTGCATTTCTCACACACATACACATGCGTGCACACACACACACGCATGCGCACGCACACACACACCCCGACCTTCTGCCCTAGGGAGGCAAGACTGTCCTGTGTCTGGCACAGAGGCCAGACGGCAGGACTCGAGAGACACTCCGTCCTCGACACCTCACACCAGTAAGACCATCTGGGTCCCAGCCACCTAACTCTGTCTCTCTGGCTCCTTCAAACCCTGGGAGCTTCCACGACATGAGCCCCAGCCATCTGGCCCCTCTGGCCTTGGCCTGGCCTGAGCCCTGGGCTTGGTGGGCAGCCCAGGGGCAGACGCCCCCCTCAGAAAGGGCCCTGATGGCCGGGGGGTGGGGGGACACATACTCTGCTAAAACGTCAGGGAAAGAGGAAGCTTTCGAGATAAGCTGGATGCTCAGGGGCTTACACTGAAAACAGACCAAAGAGTAGACTCTCGGGCCCACACAGAGTAGGGGCCCAAAGCCCCCTGCTCACCCTCCCCGCTCCAGCAGTACCTGTAGCCCTTGATCAGGAGCCTGGGGCTCTCCAGATCCTCCCAGAAAGCCATGGGTCTGGTTTGTCACCACTAATAAGCCCAGAGAGGGCCAGCAATTTGCCCAGGACACACAGACTATTCTGTTTCCCCCAGACAGGGAAGGAAAAAGGAACAGTAGGAGTATTGGCAGGGGGTCAGCAGCTGGACAGGCTGTACGAACAGTGGACAGAGCATGGGTCCGGGGGAAGGTCCAGCCCTGGCCCATCCCTCCTTGGCTGGGTGACCATGGACAGCCCTCTTCCTCACTTCTGTCCCTTTATTCTCTGGGTTGGACTTTCTCTGTCTTCATTTCTCTCTGTTTCTTCTCGTCTCTGTACATCTCACGGTCCCCTCTCGCCCCACTTCCCTCTGGAGGAGCATTTGGGATATTGGGGGATCAGCTTTGGCCTCAACACGTCCCCCGTGACACTTCCCAGGTGGTGGCTGTGCTTGTCCCCACTCCACAGATGAAGACACTGAGGTCCTGCTTACAAAGCATTCGGCACGGCCAGGTCCCCGGTAGGCACTCAGTGCATACCAGTCCCTCTCCTAGACCCTCACAGTCCACTACCTCCAGGAAGCCATGTCACACGCCTGCCTCTGGCTTCCATGGAATGTTCTGTTCTCTCAGTAGCAACCCCCATCCCCGGCCCAAGGCTCTGTCCCAGGAAACCACCTGTTTTAACCCCATTTCCCCCATCACACTGGCAAGACTGCATATTTCAGAGGGACAGAAGCAGGGAGTGGCCAAGCCTTCAGCTCTGGGAGGTCAGGAAGCTGGCTTGAATGGGAAAAAAAAAAAAAAAAAAATGAGACTCAACGGTGGTACAGGTGTTCTCAGCCACTGGCCCACAGCCAGTCAGCAGCCCAAGGTTGTCTAGGCAGGGGTTCCAGCCACCCCGTGACAGAGCCCTCTGGGCTCCATCACACCCCAGCTGTGGCCCTCGGGGAGCACAGTGCAGCCTGGGCGCCGAGCTCCAGCTTTCTCCCCACTCTAGCCTGGCCCTGTGGCTCGGTGAAGCCAAAAGGGCCGCCAGAGAGAAGTGGGGGGAGAGGGGACAGAGAGATACACAGAGACAGGAAGAAACGGAGACAGACAGAGACAAGGAAAATTCGAAACAGGGAATAAAGGGACAGAAGTGAGGAAGAGAGGCACAGAGAGCAGTAGAGACAGAGAAAGACAAACCGAAAGACAGAGGGAGGGACAGAAAAACCCCAGCCCTCTCAACTCCCCGGCTTCCCCAGGGCTTCCCTTTCCCCAAACTCCTGCTCCCAACCTCAGACACGGAGGGATCACCTACTTTGCACCTGCCTGGGTGCTGGGGACACACCCCCCGATACACCTCCCATGTGGTGGCTGTGTGTATCCCCACTGTGCAGATGAGGAAACTGAGGCTCAGAGCCATCAGGTTACTCAGCCGATCAAACTGGATCCACCACTGCAAGGGTGCAGGAGGAAGGGCAAGGCACAGGGAGACTGAGGTCCAGAGAGGGCAAGTGACTGGCTCTGGGTCACACAGCAGCCAGCCACAGAGCCAAAGCTAGAAGCCAGGTCCTCTGCCACTTGGCCTGGATGTGAAGAAAACAAAGTTAATCATATTAAGTCTTTGGCAAGCAGGTTCCAGGTTTTACCAGATGGCCTGTAGCCAACACCCTAAAAGCTGTCAACACACCCCGCATTTCCTTCTTGCTTTCCTCTTGCTATCTTTTCTGGGAAGGGCAGCCCGGGAACCTCCGAAGCTTGTCCTCTCTCCTAGGAACCAGGCCTCCACCGGGGCATCTCCACCTCCCCATTCCCTGCCTTCCAGCCTGGACTCCTGCAGAACTAAGGCACAAGAGCCAGGCGGGCTGTTCCTATACGCTAACTTCACTGACATCAGCTAAGTCTGAGCTCAGGCTCTCCGCCATGTCCTGACGGGTCCAGCCATAACACACAAAACCAGAGCAGAAACCAGGGAAGAGGTCAACAGGCGAGCCCACATTTACGCACTGGGACATGGGGAGTCAAGGAAATTTCTAGAAGCGGTGCTCACTGCAAAGAATGTAAAGACCTACCCCAGAAAACAAACACAGGGAAACCTTTCTGTCCACCCCACCCGAGTTCTGAAGAAATTCTCCTTGATTCAACATTTCCAAAGAAAACCACTTTAGTGTGGCAAGAGGAACCGGCTTCTCACCAGCTGCGTTCCCTCTCATTCTTCATGCCAGGGCAGGGGCACGTCACAGGCGCCGGCACCAGCAGGGCCTGGCCGGTCAACCCTGAGGCTCCCAGAATGACCAGTGACTACATGAATTACATTTCCAGAGAGCAGAGATCTGTATGTCTGACAAAGGACTCACGTCCAGCATGTATGAAAAGTGCCTATAAATCAGCCTGAAAAAGAGAAACTACCAGCCCCGTGCGGTTAGTCAAGCAGGACACAAAAATCACGTGCCACCCATGCTAAGCAGGTGACTTCCAGGAGAGTCTGTGGTCGCTGCTGGCTTCCCTGGCCGGGACCCCTGCACCCCTCCGAGGCAGGCATCCACCCGTGCCTTACTCAGGGCTCAGTCTTGGAAAGTCTCCCGTGCAGAGGGGCAGGGCTGCGGGCCAGGAACAGGGAGAGAGGAGGAGGCAGGATGAGGCCAGGAGCAAAGGTAAGAGGCGTACGTAGTCTTCCCAGACCAGCCCCACGCTCTCGCTCCTGACTTATCCAGGCTCGGTGCTAACCGTAGAGGGGTGTGGGGAGGGGGATTCTGTTCACCCCCAGATTAGAGGGGAGGTTCCCCAAGAGCACAGCTGCAAGAAGCAGACCGGTAGAGTGGAGCCAGGAGTCAGGAGCCCCGAGATCTGGTGCCGCGTGCCGACTGGCCTGTGGGGGTTGGGGGGCTTTGGGCACCGGCTCCATGACCTTGGTCTTCACATCTTCACATCTGAGAGGACTGGGTAGCTGATCCTCACAGTGCTGCTAGGGTCGACCGCCAGCCCTCTAGCTGCCCCTCTCCGCCCGCTCCCCAACAGCACTCCCAGGGCCCCCAGCCCCAGGGACACCCCCAGGGGAACCACCGTGAGGTCAATCAGGCTTTGGCTAAGTCTGAGAGCCAGCCAGCCCCAACATGGTCTGGAAGGACCCAGATCGACCCTGGTCCTCCGTCCTGGGAGTGCCCGGTGCCAGTGTGGCCTGGCAGGGACAGCCGCTCGTCCCGAAGCCCTGCATATCCCCACGGGCCAGCACATACCCTGCAGCCACCCACAACACAGTCCTCCCGGGTGCTGGCTGTGAAGGAGAAAGGCAGGGAACAGGGGGAGACCCCAGTCTGAAGGGGTAGGCACAGACCAGGCTCTGAGGGATCCCCAGACTAAGTGTAGAGACAAACTGCCTGTCCCTCGGGAATTTTCTGATAGAGGAGGCACAGCCCTACCCCTGAGAAGCTTCCAATCTGACCACACAGATCAGCTAGTCTGATGGGGGAAACACAGCTCCTACCTTACAGGAGCTAAGGATTACCCAAAGTCCCTCTCGCCCTCTTTATCAAAACTTCTGATCTAATGGGCACAGTTCTGTCCTGGAGGAATCTGTAGTTTGATGGAGGAGCCTAGGGAAACTCTGTTTCTGTCTGTGGAAGGGACCAGCTGTATTGTGAAAGTCATTCTTAAATCCCATATCCACTCACTACTGGCAAAAAGCTTTCCTGTAATGTCTTCCCTGAGCATCATCACCACCCAAAAGCAAGGCCAGCCCAGGACTGGCCTCCCTGTTGGACAAGTGAAAAAACTGAGGCCCAGAAGGAAAAGTGGCAGGGCCAAGGCCACACAGGGATGCAGGACTAGAGCCCAAGTTTATCTCCAAAGGGAAGAAGGTGAGGACGGAGGCAGGAAAGAGTGAAGGGTGACTAAGAGAGCTGGTTTCCCAGACACTTGGTCCAGAAGGCCAGGCAGCCAAACGGCCCAGAACAGGTGCCCCTGTGACGGGCTGACTGACGGGCTGACTCAGGGTCGCCCAGAGCTAGCCTTTCTCAATCCTGTTTGAGAAACAGTTCTGTTTGAGAGAGGCCTGCTGTCCTGCCAGGTATTTACGAGCCTGGTTTATGGGTCTGCCCCAGGGAGCCTGGGGCGCAGCTTTTGTGTGAGCCAAGGCTGGGCAGGAGCTAGAAATCTCCAATGGTCAGAGCCAGAGGGAGCCTGGGGCTGAGTGGGAAGGAACAGTGAGGACCCCAGGAAGGGCAATGACCTGCCCAAGGTCACAAAGGACCTCCGCAGCACAGCTTGGCCCCCTTGTCTGGGACTCTCCCAGCCAAGGGGGCCAAGTAGAGCCACTCTGTACCTCAACCTGTCCTTGTGGGAACCCAGGTTTCAGAAAGATCTGTATTAGGGGTATTTGGGGATTTACCTTAGGTTGAACCCCCTTCCCCAATCCTAGCTCTGTATGCCCCCAGAGCATTCCCTGAGGCCTCTACCCAGGTTCTGGCCATGGTAGGGATCTGCTAAGACAGGGGTGGGGAGGTGGGAGGGGGGAGATGGGGGAGGACCTGGAGGCTCACATCACCCCTCCCTCCTGCCCCTCACCATCAGCCATCAGGATGCCCTGGCGGGGGAGAAAACCAGGCGAAGGAGAGAAACATACTATTTACTGAGCGCCTCCTGTGTACCGGCCCAGCGAGAACCCTGGAACATGAGCTCATCACGATCACTGTGGGACCAGGCACCTTTACGAGAGGAAATGGAGGTTCAAAGATGTTGAGACACTTTGCCCAAGGTCACGCAGCAGTTATGTGGGGAGCTGGAATGCCAGCCTGGCTGTCTGCCTCCGAAGCCCACGCTTTGTGTCTCCTTGGTACCCGCAGCCTCCGGAAGGGTCCCAGGGCATGCCTGGCTCCTTTGGGGAGTGCTCGGAGCACGCAGCCTTCACAGGATGGGGGTCCTGTCTCTGCTGCTCAGAGCCGGCCTTGCTGCCTTCCGCCTCCACCGTAGCCTTGGAGCGGGGCTTCCAGGGCTCCCTGCAGGAAACAACGGGGCAGGCATAGCCACACCTGATTTCGGGGTATGTTCGACCCCATGGGGATCCCCAGGCCAGTGCAAGGCAGCATGGGGGGGTGGGGCGCTGAAGAGGTTTCGTGGGCCACACCCACATTTGTACAGTTCCAAAGCTGAGATGGGAGTCCATAGTCTGAGGTTCCAGATGAACTCTGCCATGGCCCACTGTGTGACCTTGGGCGTGTTGCTGGCCCTCTCTGAGCCTCCACTTCCAGAAGCTGGTCACTGACATTCTGTGATTCCTGAGTCTACACAAGCCTGGTGAGGTTCAAAGTTTCAGAGTGGACCACTGCCCTGAAACGGTGGTGATGAGCTCATGTTCCAGGGCTCTCGCTGGGCCGGCACCCAGGAGGCACCCAGTAAATAATGTGCTTCTCTCCTTCCCCTGGTTTTCTCCTCCCCACCTAGGAGTTTCGGCTGGCGGACAGTGAGGGGCAGGAGGAAGGGGCGATGTGAGCCTCCCTGCCCTTCCCCACCCACCCTCCCCCAGACTCGGCAGATCCCTACCATGGCCAGGACCTGGGTGGAGGCCTCAGGGAACGCTCTGGGGGTGTACAGAACCAGGAAAGGAAGCTGGGCCACCAGTGAGGGGGAGCTCCTGGGCTACCGCTCCCTGGCAGGAGCCTACCCCAATGGGCCCTCGCTGGCTGCACCATCAGCGACTCTCCCAGAGGGGAGGGTGGCTCGGCGGGGGCTCAGGTGCAGGAAGACACAGCAGGAGTCCATTTCTTGTCACAGCTCCGCAGAGTGCTGGAGGCCGGCTTTGCAAAGGGGACGCTGTACATCTCTGCCCACCTCTGCACTCAGCAATGCCGCACTGTAGCTTGAACCTGGTCATGGTGGGAAAAGTCACACCACGGAAACTGGCAAATGCTACCAACAGAGGGGGTTTTGTGCGTGTGCGTGTGTGGGTTATTGGTTTGGGGTGCCAACTGTAAAGCATTTACCAGCACACCGCGGGTTGGATGGATCAGTTACATTTTTCTAGAAATGTGTCTGGTACATCTGAGTTTTCACACTTGTTGCACACATGTTTTTCTTTTCATCTAGATTTAATTTTAGCACCCAAAAAAAGATAAGATGAAGTGGGCTTCCTCAAAATTTTAAAATTTGTGCTTCAAAGACAAAATCCAGAAAGTGAAAGACATTTGAGAGAATGGGGAAATATTCGCAAACTGCACTCTGACAAGGGTCTACTATCCAGAATATATCAAGAATTCTTACAATTCAATAGCAAAACAACAACCCAGTTACAAAATGGACCAAGGTGTTTGTTTATTGGTTTGTTTGTTTTTGAGAGAGAGTGAGACACGCAGATGGGGCACAGGGAGAGGAAGAGAGAGAATCTCAAGCACGCTCTGTGCCCAGCGCAAAGCCCCACTCAGGGCTCCATCGCATGACCCCGCAATCATGACCTGAGTCAAAATCCAGAGCGGGACGCTTAACGGACTCCACCACCAGGTGTCCCAGAATTTACATAGACATAGACATTTCTCCAAAGAAGACGGCCAAAAGACACATGAAAAGATGCTCAGCATTGGCATTCAGGAGGGAAATGTAAATCAGAACCACACTGAGAGACCACCTCACACCCACTAGGATGGCTACTATCAAAAAAAAAAAAAAAAAAACCAGATAATGACAAGTGTTGGTGAAGATGTGGAGAAACTGGAACGCTCACCCAGCTGTGGAGTCGGGGGAGGGTGCAGCTGCTCTGGGAATCAGTGGGCAGCCGTATGGTAATCTGACAGTTGGATACCATCCAAGGAAAGGGCTCCTGCCCTGGGGACTTCCATCAGACAGCAAGCAGGTACCCCCTGAAGGCCTGAGCTCCTGCATGTTTGCCAGTGGGACTGTGAAGCTCCCTGAGGGGCAGGACTGCCTCTTCCAAAAGACTGCAATGTGGGTGACCTTCTAGTGGTCCTTCCAAGGCCAAGAGATCTGAGGTGGTATCTGTCCCCTCCAGGAACTGGGTAGCTTTCTTGAACCACCTAGTCTACATCATCAGACCCTCTCATGCCTCTCTCATTAAGTTCCTTTGTTTATGTGTTTCTCTTTTCACCCCACTGAATCTTGCCAAAAGTTTATCAATTTAATTAATCTTTTCCAAGAACGAAATTCTGATTCTTTTTAATCCTAATTTTTTCATCAATTCTCCCACATTTCTACTCATCATTCCTTTCTTTGGGTTAATCTTGTTATTTTCCTGAATTCTCAATTTATATTGAGAATTATATTACATTATATTATATATTATATGTTATATTATATTATATATTATATTATATTTTGACTAATTTTATGCCTTTCTTATTTTCCACCATAAACATTTAAGATTCTGCATTTTGGTTTTGGGGGTTTTTTTAGATTTTATTTATTTATTTGACAGAGAGAGCCAGAGAGCATAAGGAGGGGGAGAATTGCAGAAGGAAAAGGAGAAGCAGGCTCACCACGGAGCAGAGAACCTGATGCAGGGTTGATCCCAGACCCCTCAGATCACGACCTGAGCCAAAGGCCGACACTTGTAAGAACCACTGTAGCTGAGCCCACTGGTTTCCAGATGTTGTCTTTCCACTATTGTTTCATTCAAAATTTCCGTTCATAATTTAACTGACAAGTTAGTTACAAGGCCATTTTAAAACATTTCCCAATAAGGGGCATCTGGGTGTCTCAGTCAGCTAAGCGTTTGACTCTTGGTTTTGGATCAGGTCGTGGTCTCATGGGTCATGGGATCGAGCCCCGAATTGAGCTCCACACTAGGTGGGAAGTCTGCTTGAAGGTTCTCCTTCTCTGTTCCTCCCCACAACTTCTCAAAAATCAATAAATAAAACTTTTTTTTTTTAATTCCACATGAATAGGTTTTTCTTACTATCTGTACTGAGTTTTAAGTTCATTGCACAAGAGTCGGATGTGGACTGAAGGATGCAATTTATTTCCATTTTGTTGAGACTTACTTTCTGGACTGGACTCGCATGGTCAGTTTTCACTTATGTTACCTGTGCTCAAGAAGAATGTGTGTGCATCTATGATCGATGCAAAGTGCTCGTGTCTGTTGAGTGGGTGGGGTCTGTTATTTGTCCTTCTCAAACCTTCTGCTGACTACGGATTTCCTTGTCGGCCTCATCAGTTAGTGAGACGGGTTAAAATCCACCCCCCACCCAGTGCTCAGCATTCAGTCCACTTTGCCTTCATAGATTTTTGTGATTCTTGTATTTTCTGTATTTTATATGTGTAATATTTTTATTGCTCTCTATTTTTCGGTGTCATTCGGGCTTCATAAAATGAATTGCAAAATGACCTCCTCTTCTGTTTTTTGGAAGAGACTGTGCAGGACTGGTGATAATTCTCTCAATGCATGGTAGGGTTCTCCAGCAAAAACATCTGGGCCAGATTTCTTTTTTACGAGTTTTTATTTACTTATGGATTCTAGGTTTTACTTATTTAAGTAATCTCTACACCAACGTGGGGCTCAAATCCAGGACCCTGAGATCAAGAGCTGCACGCCCTTCAGGAGTTTTTAAGTGTACCTTTAAGTGGTACAGGGCCAAATTACCTATTTCATACTGGGTGAATCTTGGTTCTTTGTGTTTTCTGAGAAAGGGGCCCACTTCAACTAAGTTGTCAGACTTACACGTGTAGTTTGTATTATTTCCTTCTAAATCTCTTGATAGCCCCAGGTTCTGTATGGATATCCCTGGCTTCATTCCTGACATTGAACATGCCTTCTGTCTTTTTTGTCAGTCTCACTAGACACTTGTCCACTTTATTGACCTTCTCAAAGAACCAGCTTTTTGTTTCATTGATTTCTCTATTGTTCTTCTGTTTTGGACAGCATTGATTTTTGCTCTTAGCTTGATGACTTTCTTCCCTCTGCTTACCTTGGGCTTCTTTCACTATTCTAGCTTCTCACAGCAGGAGCTTGGAACATGGCTCGAGACTTCTACATCACCTTTCCACATCAGCATTTAGTGTAGGTTTCTCTCTCAGCACAGCTTCCTCTGTGCTCCATACATTTTGATAGAATGTATTCCGCTTTTCATTCAGTTCAATGTATTTTTTTTTTTAACTTCTCTTGAGACTTCTTTGACCCACGGATCATTGACAAGCATATTTTTTTTTTTGGTTGCCAGGAGTTTGAAATTACTCAGATTTATTTCAATTCCACTATGGCCCGAAAGCCACAGTAGAGGCTAGAAGTCTGAGATGGATGTACGATTTCCATTCCTGTAAATTTTGCTGTTGGGATGATACTGGAGACAGTTCTTTCTGGGGTATGTGGCTGGAGCACAGCGGTTCACTGTCTAAGACAGCCTTTGTTGCTCTGCTGCCTCTTTTCTTATTCATTGGCCCGAGAAGGCAGACTTTTTTGGAGCCTTTTTTTTTTTTTTTTTGTCATCTCTGCCTTTTGATGTTTCTGGGTTCCTACCTTCTTTGGTATCCAGTCCAGGATATACAAAAGAAAGGCAAGAAGAAAAGCCAAGAAGTTCACTTTATATATTTTGAACTCATGTTATTAGAGCATACAGGTTCAGAATTATTCTGGCTTTCCAATGTACCAAACCATTTTTTTAAAAGTTTTATTTATTTATTTGGCAGAGAGAGAGAGATCACAAGTAGGCAGAGCAGCAGGAAGAGACAGAGAGGGAAGCAGTCTCCCCACTGAGCAGAGAGCCTGATGTGGGACTCAATCCCGGGACCCTGAGATCATGACCTGAGCCAAAGGCAGAGGCCTAACCCACTGAGCCACCCAGGTGCCCCCGTACAGAACCTTTTAACATTATGTGGCAATCTCCTTAAATTTTATTTATTTATAATTATTCTATTTTATTATAATCAATAACATTATTGTTTCCTAATAATGTTTTCACCATAATTTTCTCTCTCTCTCTCTCTCTCTCTTTTTTTTTAATGTAAGCGCCATGCCCAGGGTAGAGCCCAATGCAGGGCTTGAACTCATAGCCCTGAGATCAAGACCTGAGCTGAGATCAAAGGTCAGGTGTGTAACTGAGTAAGTCGCCCGGGCGCTCCTCTAATAACGTTTTATCCTTGATATTAAAGCCATACCAGTTTCCTTTATGTTGGCATTTCTTTTCATCTGTCTTTTTTCCATTCTATTCTTCAAACTTCCTGTGATTTAATATTTGGGGAGTTTCTTTAATACAAAATTGTACTTCTTCATCTACACGGACTATCTACGTCTTTAAAGTAGATAATTTAGTCCATTTCCAATTATCGTCATCGTTGACTCATCGCTTTTGGACATTCGAATATTCAGGTCCTTACTCTGTACCAGGCACTGTTCTAGATGCTGAGACATGGCAGTGAGCTGAAGAGCCACCACCCAAGCCCTGGGAGGTTGAGTCTGGTTGGGGGACACGGACAACGAACACATGACTAACGCAAATACCGTCCATGAATGAGAATTCCAAACAGCTTCCGGAGCCACTCTCCCCTCAAGGAGTGGAGCTTAATTGCAGGCTGCGCGTGACTTTCTTCCAACGCACAGAACGTGGAGAGGGGGAAGAAAGAGTGACTGAACCGTGGTGTATCTATTTGCTAGGGCTGCCATAGAGAAGTCTACAAACTGAGTGGCTCGAACAGCAGAAATGGACTGTCTCAAGTCAATTTCTGGAGGCTGGAAGTCCGAGATGGATGTATCGTGGGGCTGGTTCCTTCTGACCACTGTGAGGAAAATACCTTTTTTTAAAAAAAAAATATTTTATTTATTTATTTATTTATTTATTTATGTATTTGACAGAGATAGAGAGCACAAGTAGGCAGAGCGGCAGGCAGAGGGAGAGGGAGAAGCAGGCTCCCTGCTGAGCAGAAAGCCCGATGTAGGACTCGATCCGACCTGAGCCAAAGGCAGCCACTTAACCAACTGAGCCACCCAGGTGCCCCAGGAAAATACCTTTTCCTGGCCATTTTCGGGGCTCTTAAATGGCCGCCTCCTCACTCATGTGGCATCCTCCCTGCACGTCTGCCCCCAGGTCATCCCTTTTATCATGAGGACCCCTGCCACATTGGGTTCAGGCCACCTGACAATTTCATTTTGGGCTTGCTTCCCTCTGGAAGGATGCTGTCCCCAGATGGGGTCAGATTTCGAGGTGCTGGGGGTTCAGACGTGAGTGCCTGGATTTAGGGAATGGGGGTATACAGGTTCAACTCATAACAAGTGGAGGACACGGACCAACATGCCCTGAGCCGGGTGATCAAGGTTAAGGCCAACAGTGGTAAGACAGGGTGCTCAATGCCACAGAGCAGGGCAAGGCTGCTGGGTTTTTTTGTTTTTGTTTTTTTAAGAGAGGGACAGAAGGGAGAGGGGCAGAGGGAGAGGGAGAGAGCAAGTCTTACACAGGCTCCACCTCCAGTGCAGAGCCTGATGGGGTACTCAATCTCACGACCCTGAGATCATGACCTGAGCCACAATCAAGGGTCGGATGCTTAACTGACTGAGCCACCCCGACGCCCCAAGTCCACTGTTTTGTACAGGGGCCAGCAAGCCTCTCCAGCAGAGGAACCCTTGAGCAGGGACCTGAGGAAGCACGGGAACAAGCAGTGGGGATACCAGGGTCGGGGGAATCTCAGTGCTGGGAAAGGGAACAGAATGTGCAAAGCCCCAAGACACATCCAAGGACCTGCTGGGAGGTCAGCGTGGCCGGGGGTGGAGGGCAAGGTACACGGCGTTAGGGGATGAGGTCAGAAAGGTGGCAGGTGGACCTGTGCTGACCTTGAAGACAAAAGGAAGGGCTTCCCATCTGCATGAGTTGAGGAACTATGTGAAGGGTTTAAGCAGAAGAGACATGAACTTGACCTGGTTTCTCACAGAATCCCTCTGGCCACCTTGCTGACCGCCACTCATAGGAGGCCACGGTGAAGCAGAGACACGGGTCAGAGACATGATAATAACCCTAACGAGAAAGCAGCGGTGGAGCAGGGGGAAAGTCCTCAGACTGAAACTGTTTTTTGGAGGCAGATCTGACAGTGTTCACGGATGGATCAAATGTGGGGTGTGAGAGAAAGATGGGAGCCAAAGGCTATTCCATGTTTGGGGGTGGGCCCCCTGAAGCCTGGGGCTGCCACCGGCTGAAATAGGGACCCTGGGCGAGGGGGTAGGCTTGTAGGGCTGGAAATCAGGAGGTTGGTTGGTGGGTGTTAAGACTGAGATGCCATTAGGTCTCCTTGAGCCAATACATGCCGGGGGCAGAGGTCCCTCTAGGGTTCAGAGGTAAGGCTGGGCTAGAGGTGTGACGGCAGGAGTCATGGGGTTGTTTCGAAGCCGGGACCCTGGATGAGTGCTCCTGGGAGTGTAGACAGCAGAGAGATGAGGCCCCGGGGACACGTCTGTAGTCCTCCAACAACCAGAGGTTGGAGAGAACCAAGAAGCCTGAGAAGGAACACCCAGGGAGGTGGGAGGAAAACCCAGCAGGAGTAGGTGTGTCTGGAAGAGAGTGTTTCGAGAAGGGGCATGATCCATTGTGTGACGTGTTGCAGGGGCCTCTAAGAGGAGGACGGCAGATGGCCCCCAGCCAGGCCTCCTGCCTTTCCCGTGTCACGGCACACACAGAAAACACCATGTTGGTGTGGCCCCTGGGAAACACACAAGGCTGCTCAGGGACGAATGTGACAGACTGGGGATCTCCGGCCACCTTGGACCCTGCCCACGAGCTGAGTGAATCCACCGCTGGCCATCCAGGACCCTCCATGGTACCCCAGTCGGGAAGCTCTCAACCACTGGGCTCCGCCATCGGGAGGTTTTGGTCTCCTGGGCCAGAGCTGGGACAGGGGCCACGGGGACAAGTGCCTCACTGGAGTGTGTTGGGAGAAAAGAGAGGCAAGATGTAGAGACGGTGCGTCCGGCCTCCCCTGCGGGGGCCTCTCGCTGAAGTGGGAGCAGAGAATCAGGCAGGGGCTAGAAGCACCCGGACTTACTTCTGCCATCCTGCTTTTTTATGATCTTTCTTTTTCCTCCTTTTTTTTTTTTTTTGAACTGAGTTTTCTCCTCATTCTATCCACCCCCCTCCCTTTAAATGCTATCGCCTCTGTTTCTCTTCTTTCAGTAGCTTCCCTGAAGCAGGCGCCAGCAAACGTGTCCTACAAAGTGCCCAGTGGTAAATATTTTAGGCTTCGCCGACCACAGTCTGGAGAGCAACCGCTCAGCTCTGCCGCGGTCAGTAGCATGAAAACAGCCATAAACGATACCTAAAGGAATGCACATGGCTGTATTCCAATAAAACTTTATGCATAAAAACAGGCAATGGGCCTAATTGGGCCTAAGGGCCACAGTCTGCAGACCTCTGTCTGAAAGCATACGTATGTAAGTCACTACAACTACTTCTCCTCCGAAACAGGACAGCCACCTTGGAAAACTCTAAATCCCATCACCCCTCGTGACTTAACATGCTGCTGTTGTCTGGTATTTTCACTCTATTTTTTTAAGCCCTCAAAAAAGACATTATTACAGCTAATTATAGATTTGGTGTTTAATTACATTTAGCCACATGTCTGGCGTGTTTATTACTCACAACTCCATCTGTGGCTCAGACTTCCTTCTCAGATCATGTTCTTTCTTTTTGAAGCACATCCTTGACGAACTCCTCTAAATGCGTCTCATCTGGGAGCACACTCTCAGCTTTTCCGGATCTGAAACTGCCTTAATTCCCTCTCCTTCCACAAAGATAGCTTCTCGAAGCAACCAGGGCTGGTCAAGGGCTGTTTCCCAACCCCCCCCACCACCACCACCCCGGGGGGCCTTTCCTGTGGGTGTGGCCTCAGGCTTCCACTGTCTCTGATCAAAGGTCCCCTATCAGCTCAGTCGCTGTCCCTCTGCTCCTACCGGGGCTCTTAGGGTCTTCCCTTTATCCTCGGTATTCCGAAATCTCAATGTAATTGTCTAGTTGTGTATTTCTTTTTTTTTTTTAAGATTTTATGCATTTATTTGACACAGAGAGAGAGATCACAAGCAGGCAGAGAGACAGGCAGAGAGAGAGAGAAGGGGAAGCAGGCTCTCCGTGGAGTAGAAAACCCGATGCGGGGTTCAATCCCAGGACCCTGAGATTATGACCTGAGCCGAAGGCAAAGGCTTAACCCACTGAGCTACCCAGGAGCCCCTAGTTGTGTATTTCTTTTCATTTTTCATGATGGGATTTCTGAATGTGAAGATTCATCTCTCCCTAGTTTTGGAAAATTCTCAGCCGCCTTCCCTTTGAAAAGCATTGCTCCTTTATTTCCCTGATGCCCCTTTTGAGCAAGCTGAGTGAATGTTTTCGAGGCTCTCGTGCCATCCTTTACATTTGTTCATTCTTCTGTGCTGGGATCTGGGTATTTATCCACCAACCTCCTGGTTCTTCAATTCTCTTCAGTGTTTAATCTATGACTCAACCTATCTCTTGTATTTTCTATTTCAACTTTATACATCTCATCTCTAGAAGCTCAAATTGAGTCTCTGTCAAACTGCCTATTGATTTTTTATTAAATTTTTTTTTTTTGAGAGAGAGAGAGAAAGAGTGTGTGTGTGTGTGTGTGTGTGTGTGTGTGTGCGCATGTGAGGGGGGAGGTGGGGAGGGGGCAAGGGGTGGAGAGAGAGGGAGAGAGAGAGAATCTCCAGCAGGTTCCACGCCCAGCACAGAGCCGGACTTGGGACTCAATCCCAGGACCCTGAGATCGTGACCTGAGCAGAAATCAAGAGTCGGATGTTCCACTGACTGAGCCACCCAGGTGCCCCAATTTATTGCTTTTTTAAAATTAACTTTATGGAAGTATAATTTCCCCAGGTACAGCTATGTTGTATAATCTGCACCCAGTAAAAGTCTCTGTTTGAAGTGTACCCTTTGATGAGTTTTGACACTCACAGAACCACCTCCACAATCAGGATGGAGAACATTTCCATCGTCCAAAAAAAGGAGCCTCGTATCCTTTTGCCCCCTTTACTCTCAGCCCCAAGCACCCGCTAATCTGCCTTCTGTCACTAGAAATTAGCTTTTACCTTTTTGAAAAACTCATAAAAATGAAATCATACAGTGTGTTGTATCTAGCTTTCTCTCTCCCCACACGGTGCTTCTGAAATGAATTCAGAGAGTTGAAAGTATCTGCAGTTTATTCCCTGTTATTGCTAGATACCATTCCACTATATCCCGCAATTGTTTCTCTGTCCTCGTGGTGGACACTTGGGTTGTTCAGTCGGGGGCTCTCAGAAATTCTTATGAGCATTCACGCACAAATCTTTCCCGGGACATATTGGTTTGCATTCCTCTTTGGCAGATACTTAGGTGTGGAGATGCTGGTTCATCTGCTAAGCATCTGTTTAATTTTAAAAGATACCGTGCCTGGTCCTTCTTGATAGACTCTCATTCCTTGTTCCTACTTTCAATACTTTCATTTGTTTAAATGACTGTGCACCTTTATTTCCTAAGATGAATGCTCTCATTGCTGTACCTGAGGGTTTGCGGATCTGGTCCTCCTGCTTCTTATTTCTTTTAAAACTTGTTCATGGAATCTTGGTTTTTGTGTGTTTTTAATATTTTTCACTGCAAGCTCATGACCATTAGGACTCTATCTGTGGGAATTTTATAAGGTTTTTAAGACTGATTGATGTTTTCCCCCAAAAGGATTTTAGTTTTTTTTGTTTTGGGGGGTTTGTTTGTTTGTTTGTTTGCTGGAGACCTGGGAGTATTACTCAAACGGATCTACTTTAAATTCTCAGCTGGAGGTTTCTGAACCAAGCAAGAAGTAGGAATTTGGATTCTAGTCTCTCCTGAGGGCTGGCTCAGGAAAGCGGTTATCCCCGCCTCCATCCTAAGTCAAAGCCAAGACCAACATTTTTCTTGCATGCCCTTTTGGAAGACAGATACTTTGCAAGTTTACCCTTTCACTGAAGACGTTGTCTGCAGAGGATCCAGATCCCCCTTTCTACCTGGTCAGGTCTTGGGCTCTATGTCCTGTCTCCTGTGCATCTATTAAAACCAAAGTTCCAGGGATACCTGGGGGGCTCCGTTGGTTAAGTGTCTGACTCTTGATTTCGGCTCAGGTCATGATCTCAGGGTCGTGGGATCGAGCCCCACTCACACTCCATGCTCAGTACAGAGTCTCCCTGTCCCTCTCCCTCTGCTCCTCCCCTGACTCACACATGCTTGCTCCCTCGCTCTCCCAAATAAATAAATAAAATCATTAAAATGTAAATAAGAAAAGCAAAGCTGCACATTGTTGGTCACAGAGGGGGTTGCAAAGTAGCACAGGCACTTGGGAAAACAGTTTGTCAGAGCAGTCTCATGAAGTCTAGCACATACGTGCCATACAACCCCACGAACTCACTCCTAGCTATCCACCCGAATGAAATGAAAACCTACATTCACACCGTGCCCTGTGCATTTACTCGCAATCACTACAAACCACAAACAAGCCCGATGTCCCTCAACTAGCAAATGGATAAGGAAATGTGGTACATCCATACAATGACATAAGGTACCTGCGTACCTGACCACAATCACTCTCGGATGCTTTATGCTGAAAAAGAGCCAGCCATGAAAGGTAACATACCATAGGATTCCATTTCTACAACGTCCCACAAAAGGCAAAACCACAGGGACAGAAATCAGATCAGTGTTTGCCAAGGGCCAGAGACGAGAAAACAGGCAGACTACAGAGGGACACAGGGAGATTTAAGAGGAGAGGAAACGCGGATCTTGACCATGGTGGTGGGGTCACAACTACGGTTGACCTTGAAGGACACAGTTTGAACTGTGCAGGTCCACTTACACTTGGCTTTCTTTTTGATAAAAACAGAATAGTAGGGCAAATGTATTTCCTCCTCCATACAATTACCACAGCATTTTCGTTTCTCTAGCTTACTTTCCTGTAGGAATGCAGGACACAGTCCATAGAACAGACAAGATGCTTGTTGACTGACTGTTGTGCTACCAGTTTTGGCCAACAGTATAGGCTGTTAGTAGTTAAGTCTGGGGAGTCAAGAGTGATGAGGGGATTTTCAACAGCGTGACGGAGGTGGGGTGGTTGGCGTCGCAAAGCCCCATGTCATTCGAGGGTCGACTGCCTTTTGCATTCGTCAAAATTAAAAAACCTTCACGCTAAAAGGGGCGAACAGCACACTTGGTACATTTCGCTTCCACTGAAACACTGACAAAACTCTAGTTCACAGGCACCTTTCAGGGGAGTCTACCAGGGTGGGACTCACTTTCCTCTCTTGATTTGTGTCCACGTCCTTTCTTTATCTTAAAATTTTTTTAATTTTTAATTTTTTAATTAAAAAAATTTTTTTTACTTATTTATCTGACACAGAGAGAGATCACAAGCAGGCAGAGAGGCAGGCTGAGAAAGAAGGGGAAGCAGGCTCCCAGCTGAGCAGAGAGCCCAACGCGGGGCTTGATCCCAGGACCCTGAGATTATGACCTGAGCCAAAGACAGAGGCTTAACCCACTGAGCCACCCAGGTGCACCCATCTTGAATTTTTTTTTAATTTATTTTTGGCTCTTGAATAGCTTCTTTATGTTCTTGCCAGCTCCGTCATGCATTTTAAGCGTTCTTTAAGATCTTTGGTCCAGAGCTCCAGCCTCACGATGGGGATACCCTCTTCATCCTTAAAAGGACTCCCCGTCCAACTGCGCAGGACAGAACTGGGAGGAAGCAGGAGCCTCCTCCCAAGCAGCCCTGGAGAGGAGCTCCCCTGGGGCATTCTGGGGCCTCTTGGACCTGCACGGTCACGTAAATTTTTCATAATGACAGTAATGGCTGTTATTAACTCACATCAAAACGTGATGCACGGTAGGTGGCTGGCCCGGCGCATAGCCAGGGAGGCAGTGCTGCCTGACTCATGCCACGGGGCGGGGGAGTCAGCAGAGGCAGACCAGAGAGGCCAGTGGCCCCACCAGGCTCCAGAGAGAGTCCTGGAATGCACCCTCGTACCCTAGTGCAGGCAGGAGGCAAGGTCCAGAACTCAGAGCATGGGCCTGACTCCGTCCTAGTCAGCATCCAGAGGATCTTGGAACTTGAACTCACCACCCCTGAGATCAAGAGTTGCCTGCTCTACCCACTGATCTAGCCAGGCGCCCCTCTGTGGCAGCTCTTAGAGCAGAGTACTCCCCAGGGCCGGATGTGGGGCCGAACCCTTCACCCGAATTACTGCACTGGCGCCTTCTGTTTCAATAGCTCCTGTCTCGCCCATCGGCCGCGAGGACTCAGTTAGCCACCGCGTGCAAAGCATTTATGACGGGAGCTGCCACTCCACGAATGCTGGCCACGGCCATCACCGCCCCCATGACACAGAGCAGGCAATGGAGGCCCCACGTTTTTAAGGGACTTGCCCAAGGCCACACAGCTACTAGTTTGTGGAGCTGGGTATGCCTACGTCTCACAGGACACCCCCTTGGAGCAAGGTCATAGCTTAGACAGAAGTTTCCAAGCCTCGAGTGGGGCTAGCTTTAAAATATTCCAAGGAGGGCACGCCTGGGTGGCACAGTCAGACTCTTGGTTTCAGCTCAGGTCGTGGGATCGGGCCCCAGTCGGGCTCCGTGCTTGGCACCGTCTGCTTGTCCCTCTCCCTCTGTCCCTTCTGCTCGTGTTCTCTCAATCTAAAATAATTAATCTTAAAAAAAAAAATTCTAAGGAGGGAAAAATGGTTCCCTGAGCCCTCTCCACCCAGCTCTTACCTGGTCTCCGCGCCACTTAACACACTTCCTGAACACCTACTGTGGGGCCAGTTCAGAACTGGCCCCTGGGATAAAAGACGGCCAGGTCCCAGCAGTGCCTCGGAGGTTGTGTGGGGGGGAGGCACACGGGCCACCAGAGGAGGACAGGAGGACGGTGATGGTGGGGATGGCAGTGACAATGGGGATGATAGGTTCTAATTTGTTAAGGGCTCACTAGGTGCCCCGCACCATGCTGACCACTTAACGTGCATTAACTCCCTAATCCTCCTAACAGCCCTATGAGGCAACAGTAATTATTTTAATCATGGGTAACATTTACTACTTACTAAATGCCAGGCACTGTTCTAAATGCTTTACAAGTGTTAACCCATTCGAGGCGGGTGTTATTATTGCCCCTATTTTACTGGGGAGGACACTGAGGCACCAAGACATTTAATAACTTGCCCAGGGTCACGCGGCCACTAATTGGCAGAGCAAAATGCCATTTGTCATGATGAATGCAGGCAGGGGGCGCTGTGGGGCACAGAGGAGAAAGGAGTCCCTTCCTCCTGGGCAGATCCAGGAAGACTTCACGGAGGAGGTGGCTTTGAAGTCAGTCTTAAAGGGATTAGGAGGGGTTCGCCAGGTGGGCGTGGGGGAAAGGGCATTCCAGGCCAAGGACAGTAGGGCAAAGGCCTCAGAAGCCGGGCGGGGTTTAGAGAATGGGCGTGGTTCCCGGAAGGGCGTGGTTGGGGAAGGGCGTCGTTCAGAGGGGCCGGAGGGTTGGGTGGGGCTGCTCAGGTAGGAGAGATGGGGAGAGGCCAGGTCACCAAGGGCCCCAGGTGGCTAGGCTGAGGGGCTTGGACTGACCCTGAAGACACAGGAGGCTGCAACCCTCTTGTCTCTCCCCTGAACTGCTAAAGCTAACTCTTAACCCTGTGCGGTGTGAAAGAGAAAAACTTTCTTTAAAGAGGCCCACTCAACAGCCTCCTTTCAGAAGCCTGTGGGCCCTGCCTCCCCCATCCCATTCGTGTGGCACCCCAAAAGTGTCCTTGGTAGCCCTCAGGCCACACATCCCACCAGCATGACTCCTGCACCTTGTTCCCTCGCCCAAATGCCCTCCATTCTCCCATCCACCTGTCCACAGCCTGTTTTCTCCCTGCAGCTTTGCTCAGGGACCCCTTCTCCAGAAAGCCCTCCAGGATCACTCCAATCTAGGTGATGCTACACCTTTGATGCCAAGATGCTCATCCCCTGGGATCCACATCATAGCTGAAATTATGGACTCCCAGCTTGCTTCTGACCCATCCTGTCTCCTCAGTGAGAATACAAGATCCTTAAGAGCCAAGACCATACGCTGTAATTAAGCGTACGAGGCAGGTTCTGCTTCCGGAACACTGTGTGCGGCAGCCAGGAGCACAACCATCTCAGGCTGGGTTCTGTGCTCACTCACTCAGTCCTCAGTGCCAGCTTGCAGCTTGAGGACAGAGCCTCAGACAGGAGAGGGGATTTCTCCATGGCTACCCCACTAGGATCTGACCCAAGTGTATCTGACTCCGAACTCCCTATAAGCAGCTGCCTCCCACATCTCACCCAGATCACACCTTCCCAGCTGGAGGCACACGGCAGGTGCACAGCAGAGAGTCAGAGGCTGATCCCAAGGCTGGTCCAACCTCAGGAGTCACCCTCTGTGCGGGGTCCTGCCTTGGCTCTGTTCTCTCAGATGAGGTCCTCCTGAAGGGTCGCTGGCTGCCCTCCCAGTCACTGCCCAATGACAACACTGAGGTCTGGGTGGCCCACAAGTCCCCAGGAGTTGGAGGCTGAGACTCTGGACTGAGCGGTTCTGAGCTCTTCTATCAGCTACTGGCCTCAACTCACTCTAAAGGCAGGAATCTCAGTGGAGGTCTAAGAGAAATTGACAGGGCGGCAGGTGCAAGTCCCTATCCCTTCGTCCTGCCAAATTATAGCCCAATAATAGTCTTGGTCAGCACGCACTGGGTACTTCCTATGAGCTGGTGCTGTGTGGAGCCCCCCACTGGCATTTCTCATTTCTCCTCCCAGACGCCTAAAGGCAGTCCCATAACCACCCCCACTGCATAGATGACGAAACTTTCATGCATTTACTCCACCATCCAGTCACTGGATTTATCTGAAAAAAAAAAATATATATATATATATATATTTTGAACACCTACTGCATGCCAGGGCTGGAGTCCAGAACCTGGGTTGAGCGTTTTCCTCCAGGGTAGGAAAACACTCAACATATACAAAGTCCCAGCTCTACAGCGCACACCGTCTGAGGGGTGCCTGGCTTTGGGTACCGGCACAAACCCCCCCGGGGGGGCGGAATGTGAAGGCTTCACTAACTCTGAGTGTGGGGAAGGGAGAGACAGCAGCCCGTCAAGAACAGAGCGTGCGGAATGGCTGTGAGCCCCGTGATCATTTCTCCTGTCAGGTGACACTGGGGACGCCAACCCCCTCCACGGGAGCCCCATGAGCAGCTGGACACGCACCCCGGAAGTTGCTCGCACAGAGAGACCACTAAGTGTGGCTGAGAGCCCTCCATCCCCTACACCCTGCCAGGGGCGGACAGGGGCGGGGAAAGGAGGTGACAGCGCAGCAGGAGAGGACCACGGGGAACCTGCCCCATCAGCCAGCCCAGGCAGGGAGCGGGTTATAAAGGCCAAGCCACTGAGCAGCTCAGGCCTTCCTTGGAAGGGGCTCTGTGGAGGGCACGGAGAGCTGAGGAGGTGTGGGAAATGGAGCTGGCCAGGATGGGAACCAGCGGGGGAAGCGTCTTCAGTGCCATGGTCCCAAGACAGAGGTGGCTGAGCCATGGAAGATAGGGAAACTGAGGTCCTGAGGGGAAAGAAGTGGCCCAGGGCCACTCAGCACTGGGGTGGGGACTGGGGACAGGTGGGGGCAGGGGGTGGGCAGCCCAGAGGGATGGCCAAGCCCGGCCTACACACAACCTGACACAGGGCCACTCCCAAATCAGCACATTCCACCCCAGGTCACGTGGCTTCTTCATGAGGCCCCATCATGCCCTCATGACTGGCGCCCAGGTGCTGGGCAGTTACTCATGGGCTTGTTACTGAGGCCTGAATGCACGGGGGATGGGCAAGACAGGAGAAACTGGCCTTGGCCTTGGCCTCGAGCCAGCTTCCTGCTCCAGCTTCTCCCCTTCCTTGGCCCCTTTCCACCACTGTTCCTTCTTCCCTGTGGAGAGCAAGGGCTGGGCCTCAGCCTCCCTCATTAAACTGGGGTCTCCTCTCTAGCAGGGCCTGTGTTTCTTCTGCCCCACCAGGAACTGCCCCAGGACCTCCCCCTCTCAGACTAGCCGTTCTGCCCGGAGAGAAGCCAAGCCTGCTCATCGAAGTAGGGGCTTCTCTAGGGTGTCCCTGGGAACTCCCTGGACCCCCTGATCTGGGACACTGGCCAGCCCTTGTAGACTTATCCTCTCTATTTGGGGTCTGTTTGAGGGCAGTCTCTTCAGGGCCTCATCCTGACAAAGGTCTCATGGTGAGGGACAACCTTCCAGACTCACACTGACCCACATTGCCAACTCCCTGCCCTCAGACCGAGGCAATTTACTTCACCTTCCCAAACCTCTGTTGTCTCATTTAGAAAACAGACAGGAACAGCCGCCTGCCTTGTGGGGTAGGCGAGAAGTACATGACAAGATGCCTGTCGAGTGTTTAACGCAGGCTGGGCAGGGTGAGGGCTGCACAAATGGGCGCCATCGTCATCATAATAAGAATCACGGGAGACAAGCACAGCTCCGCCGTGCCCAGCGCACTTCCGTAAGCAAAGCGCCTCCATCCTTGGAGGCTTGGGAGGGAGCCTTGAAGGAGCCCCTGGGGTGACAGGCAGAGGCTCCTTCCCTGGAGTCACCGAGCCAGTCCTCCTGGCTCTGACCTTGTCATCCTGACCCACCACTTAACAGGTGTCAGCGCTGCGTCTGAGTACTCATAAGCTGGGCACCTGGAGCAGGTTGCTTGACCTCTCTGAGCCTGTTTGCTCCTCTGCAAAATGGGGATCCTCGTGGTACCTCTCTCCCAGGCTCGTCACAAAGAGTAAATGACATCACGCGGGCAGAGGATATAAACGCTGTCTGGCAGAGTCGGTCCTATCCATTGAAGCATTCGCCAAGGTTATCATTTACTGAGCAACTACTGTGTGCTGGGCAGTTGCATTTATGAAACATCACGGCAGTATTGTTTCAAGTTTACAGATCCAGGGAACTGACCTAGAGTCCCTCCTGGGGAAGCAGAGTGTAGGGTGGAGATATGCACAGCAGGAGTTAACCGAGGGGTGCTCTCAGGATCCATACCTATGGGGTGGCAGTGGCGGGGAGAGAGCCAGCTTGGGTGGAGGGAGAAGCTGGACTGGAGCGCATCCCCAACAGAGACCTCAGCCAAGCCCACCAGAGGCTCTGCTGCTGGAATGGCCTTCAGAGATGTCCTCCCCTGAGGCGAGGAGCAGGCTCTGTACCCCCACACTGGCATCACAGGATGTGGGCTGTCCCAGGGAAGGGCATGGCCTTGGGCAAGGTAGCTCCCTCTGGCTGAGGACAATTTCTAGAGAGGGACTCACCGGAGAGCTCTCCGCTGCCTGGTGTTCCTCGCCGCTGGGGCCGTGTGTTTTAGGATTTGGTTTTGTTTCACAGGAAGGGGGAGCATCTGGGCATCCCCCACCGGGAGTTTAAGTAACTTGGCCCTAAATTTCCCAGCCAGAAAGTGGCAAAGTTAAACCCAGGATTTAAGCCCAGATCAGACCCTCCCTCTTCCTTCTCCATCACCTGCCTCCCATTGGACAAGGACGGAAGAAACAAGTAAAAATGGAACCAGCAGTACGGGGCAAGATGATTTCACTCACTATGCAACAGAACAAGGAACACGGAAAGCCATCCATGCAGCAGAGGGCTAGATGCCCCTCCCCCAGATCCTCTCTCTCCTTTGAAGAGTGGACCCCTGGCTGGGGAGGAAAGACTCCATTTCCCAGCATTCCCTGCAGCCTCCATGTCCATGTGACCAGGGTAAGTCCAAGTCATGTGACAGGAAGCTGTGAGTGCAACTTCTGGTTGGTACCCTTAAAAAAGGAAGAAAGAATGAATCTGTCCTCCGTTTCCCATTCTGCTTTCCTACCAGATAGAATGCATATGTGATATGGAAAGCCATATCAGATCATAAGGTGACCAATCCTCAAGTATTGAGGAGGGCAGACCACCGAGTCAGAAGGAGCCTGGGACCTAAAATACCAGTCAGCTCCTGTATCCGTCCTAGACTGTGCATGTCCTGCCCCATTGAAGAAGCCTATAGCAACCTTGGATGTCTGTCCTTTGAATCTTTTTCCTGCCTGTATCAATGTGGTCAGGAACACTCAAGCATGTGGGTTTGAATATGCTATGAGTGTGGATTTCCCAGGACACAAAGTCACACATGCAAAAACATTCTGTTTTCTGCATCTGCATGTAGTTTATGTCTCAGGCTCCTCGTTCCCTGCTGGGGGAAGCCTAAACCAGCCGATGGGTAACCTTGGTCATTTCAGATCAATTTCAGCCAACGAAGATTTACCTGCTTTGAGCAAATCAGGGTGAGTTCCATCAATTTGGCGTTCTTCCTCCCCATTCCTCACTCCTTCCTCTTTCCTCAACAGCATTTAAATTCATAATTTACATCTAACATTATAGGGGCGTCGGGGTGGCTCAGTCAGTTGAGTATCTGCCTTCATCTCAGGTCATGATCCTGCGGTCCTAGATCAAGCCCGATGTGAGGCTCCATGTTCAGTGGGGAATCTGCCTCTCCCTCTCCCTCTGCCCCCGCCCCTGGCTTGTGCTCTCTCTTATGCTCTCTCTCACTCTCAAATAAGTAAAATCTTTTTAAAAAAATAACTTAAATATAGCATTATAATATTGCTGACTAGAGCTGGGGCCATCCAGCACTTGGGTAGAATCAGAGGTGGACGTCCTGCCATGTGGTTCCTGACCATCCTGATAAGTCCGCATCCCCACTTGGCCTCTGAGTGTGAGGTCTCAGCCACCCTTGCCCAGGGTCACCCTGCATAACCCCACAGTGCCACTGTACACCTTCCTTAGAAGTGACAACTAGGGGCGCCTGGGTGGCTCAGTGGGTTAAAGCCTCTGCCTTCGGCTCAGGTCATGATCTCAGGATCCTGGGATCGAGCCCCGCATTGGGCTCTCTGCTCAGCAGGGAGCCTGCTTCCCTCTCTCTCTGCCTGCCTCTCTGCCTACTTGTGATCTCTGTCTGTCAAATAAATAAATAAAATCTTTTAAAAAATTAAAAAGAAGTGACAACTGCTCTGCACCCCGTCTGAGGTCTGAGAACTCGGGGTGCCATCTGGAAGCCCTTCCCTGATCACCGTTTTCCAGCTCATGTCTACCTGTTCTCGGATCTCCAAACTTCTGTAGTCTCAGTGCTCTCCGAGCCCCTGCCAAGCTGGCAGAGGGGCTGCAAACTGTCACCTTCCCTCTGAATCTCTCTGCCTTTTACAGTTTGAGGGCAAAGGGCCCCATGGAATGCTGGAAGGTCGAGGGGTTGGAAGAAAGTATGTTGCAGGACAAGCTCTCTCTCAAAGAGTCCGCCAACCCCTCACACACACTGCTGCTGGCACGGAGGACATAATCATGGGAAAACCTGTTCCCTGCCAAGTCTGAGTTGAAAAGTGATTCCGAAAAGTTGGCCTCTGAATATGAAGATGCTTAAAGAACATCTTCACCAATTCACTTCTATTTCATTTATATTTTCCTTGTAATGTATCCACAAGACCGACTTACGATAAAGAACGTTGTGCAAAGGAGCTCTTCTGGTAAGAATAAAATATAACCTCGGTGTAAGGGGGCACGGGGTCCTGGTTGGTCCCCTCCTTTCTTTACTTATGGGACATAAAATACTGGTGTTGGGCAATGGATGGAAGTCTTAGCTTTGATGAGCTTTGGTGGCTCCCAATATTGTCCCCGTTCTGCAGATGAAAGCAGGCCAAGAGAGGTGAAGACGAGGGCACACAGCTAATAAAGTGGGGAGCTTGTCTGCATCCTTATGGGGTGTCCTTCCCTTTCCCCAGCCAGTTTTGGCCTCGTGGTTTTGTGTGGTGTTCACAAACATCTCTTAAGGAAGACAAGGACCGTGGCAAGGATTACTCCCGTTTTACAGTTAAGGAAACTGAGGCCGACTAGGGAAAGGTAACTTGGCTTAACGACCCAGATAGGGACAAGTGGAACAAGGTCTCCTCTGGGGAGGCCCCAAACCCACCCGGCGATACTTCTGAACCTCACAGACCCCCGGTGTGCGCACACACACAATGCACACCCAAATGACCTGACACATATGTACATACTGAGCAGAGCTGGCCTGACCTCCTCCCAGTGGCTTCATCCCAGAACACAAAAATCATTACCCAGTGCTGGCACTCAGCCTCCCTCTCCAGGCAGCAGTGCAGGGCCGCCGGAGGGGAAAGTGGAACCTCAAAGCTGTGATTAACTCTCCAGCCCAATTACCAGTGGTAATTTGAGGAGGGCCTGGACGCTCCTGGAACCAGGCTGAGCAACATCAAACGTGGCTCCTAAGTGCACCAGAAGGAAGTCTGGCCCATTAACCAGAAAGTAGCTACTGTGGGGAGGGCGAGGCCCCGGGTCATACTGGAGAGAGCTGGAGGCTCCACATTCAAGTCCCAGCTCTACCATTCAGTGGCCTTGGGAAAGTCCCTACACACCCGTGGTTGGTTGGGGAGTTGGGGAGGCCCCCTCTGACATTAGCATCTTTAAATAATGGTAACAACAACTTCTTATCCTTGGAAAATTCTGGGCCCTTTGGCTTAGGGACCGCATCTGGCTTGCCCATCATTAGATCCCCCAACAAGGCGCCTGGCACATACAGGTGCTTAATAAATGATTGTTGAGGGATTGGATGGCCACCCCCTTTCTAGTTATACACTTTTACAAAGTGCCTCTCACTTAATATCATGATGCTGGTATTACTATCCCAATTTTATAGATGAGGAAACTGAGGCTCACAGAGGCGGGGACAAAGTACGAGTTTGTGACATTAATTTCCATGTGCTAATTCTCCCGGGCTCTATCCTATTTGACCATCATTTTCTCTTCTCCTCAATTTTTTTCTGATTTTCACCCCACCCTCCCAACCCCCACACACAGAAGAGTCACAGCATCCGGGAGTACCTGGGTGGCTCAGTCAATTAAGCATCTGACTCTTGATTTCAGCTCAGGTCACAATCTCAAGGTTGTGAGATCAAGCCTCATGTTGGACTCCATGCTGGGCATGGAGCCTGCTTAAAATTCTCTCCCTCTCCCTCTGCCTCTCTCTCCTTCTCTCTCTCCACTCCCCCCCCCCCAAAAAAGAGTCATGGTATCCATAGGTACAAATGTGCCCATGACTGTGAAAGAGCAAAGGGATGTGTCCTCACAAAGAGGACATGATAATGATTGGGAAGGCCATACCATAGACTGCCCAACATCCATTCCCCCTTCCTAATGGAACCCCAAATTTGCCAATCTGGTGCTTTAAGAGAAACTAGCCTCGTCTCTAGCTTCAGAGGCAGGTGTCCAAGTCAATCAACATGTCCTATCCTTCTGCCCATAGTTATTGACTGAGAGATACACAGATGACCTCAGACAGGCCAACTGAGATCAACAAACCCATTCCAGAACTTTTTTCTACTACCATGGAGCTTTCTCTTTACTACTGAATTTGAATCTAGAGACATAGAGTCCCAGAAACTTCTCATGCCATCTTAGGAACACAAGGGGAGAATCCAACTGAGGATAGAGCCACAGAACTGAGCATGTATGAGCTGCTGGATCAAGCTATACCTGAAGGTTATCCTGTTGGTTTTTTAGTATCATGAGCCAATAAAATTCCCCTTATTGCTGAAAAATATCCTAACAAATATAAACAGTTTTAGGAATAGCCCCACAATAAATACACTGACTATTCTTATAGAGATTTTATGACCCCCTACTTATTACTAAGGTATATGGTAGGCAAATGTGAAAGGGGACATGGCCTCTCATCTTCCAGCTCCATCCGTATTTTTTTAAAAGATTTTATTTATTTATTTGACAGAGATCACAAGTAGGCAGAGAGGGAGGCAGAGAGTGAGAGGGAAGCAGGCTCCCCACTAAGCAGAGAGGCTCCCCACTGACGCAGGGCTTGATCCCAGGACCCTGGGATCATGACCTGAGCTGAAGGCAGAGGCTTTAACCCACTGAGCCACCCAGGCGCTCCCCAGCTCCATTCATATTGCCACTTCTCTCTACAGTTCTTGCTAAATGAAACCTCATGGTTATACTCCATGTAAATTCTAGGGTGAAGTCCTAGAGCCAGCTGGAGAAGTATGGAGGCAAAGCTAGGGTGCCCACAATGGAGCCTGGTTCTTTGGGGGGTCCAATTCCTCCATCCTACCTTTGGCATTTCCATCCTCCAACTAATGGTATCTACTGAGCGCCAGTCTACCGAGAGATCTTTGTTTAGAAAGTCATTTATTTATTTTTTTTTAAAGATTTTATTTATTTATTTGACAGAGAGAGATCACAAGCAGGCAGAGAGGCAGGCAAAGAGAGAGAGGAGGAAGCAGGCTCCCTGCTGAGCAGAGAGCCCGATGCGGGACTCGATCCCAGGACCCTGAGATCACGACCTGAGCCGAAGGCAGCGGCTTAACCCACTGAGCCACCCAGGTGCCCTAGAAAGTCATTTATTAATTTAGAAGTCTCCTGAAACCTGTGGGTAAATCCAGTCAACAGAAGTTAGAAACAGAGCAGCAGGGGCGCCCGGTAGGAGAGGTCACCAGGATTTGAGGCTTAGGGTTTGGGGGTTCAAGTCCTGGCTCTGCCACTCCTGGGCTGTGTGGCTTTGGACAGATCTCTTTGGATAAAACCCCTCTGTTTTGGGCAAAATAATCCACCCCCCAAACAGGTCCACAACCTAATCCCTGGAACTCCCAAAAATGGCAGAGGGGACTTTACAGAAATGCTTTAAGGATTTTGAGATAAGGAAATAATCCTGGATTAGCCGCCTGGGCCTATCTAATCACAGGAACCCTTAGGAGAGGACAGAACCTCTCCTAGCATGCGACTCCGCTGACTCTGGACCTGGAGGAAGGAGACAGTGCACCAGTGAATGAAAACTGGAAAAACCAGAGAAATGATTCTTTTTTAGAGCATCAGGAACGCGCCCCTATTGACACAGACCTTAGCCCAGTGAGACTCGCCTCAAAATTCTGACCTCCAGAACCATAAAGTAACAAATGTCTATGGCTCAGGCACCAACTTCGCGACAATTTGTTAGAGCAGCCACAGGAAACAACCACAGACGTTGAGCCTCAGTTTCCCCATCTGGGAAATCGGTGACAGCACCAATCTCCCCGGAATCCTAGGAGAACTTGAGGTTGAGAGCCCAGCCCTAAAATCACAAAGTCCAGAGTTCAAAGCCAGACTTACATGGGGTCTCCCTCCTCTTCAGTGGGCAGGGGAAGGGGCTCACCCTCTGCTGGGAAGCCTGTCTCCCTACCTGAGTGAGGCTTTGTTGGCCCAACACCACCCCCAACTCTCCTTTGGACCTTTGATCTCCAGCCACCTGGCGGGTCAGGCCAAAGCAGAAAGGATTAAGGGAGAATCCTGGGAGGGGCTGGAAGAAACAGGGGCAGGGCCTAGGTCCTGGCCCAGGAGCTGGGTGAAGCTGGGGCGTTGGGGGAGGGAGACAGGCACTTGGGAGGCTCAGCTTCTGACCATGGGACTCCCAGAAAGGCAGTAAGCCTCGTTCTCCCCATCTGGAAAATGGGGAAGAAGTGTTCTAGAAACAGCTAGCTCCCTTTCCTATGCATCCTCTTTTTCTCTCTCTCCTTCCACCCCACGCCAAGGCTAATAGTCTCTCCAGGGAGACGGCAAAGGGGAACCTCGGATCCCACCTCAATCCAGACCCAGATCGGACTCCCCTCTCCCCAGTTCCTTCCCTGCTCTTTGTCCCCAGAGACTCAATAGAGAGGAGGCATCCTCACACAGCAGGGGAGAGACAACGCCAGATCCCAGGTCAGCCACCTGCCCGTGGTGGGAACTTGAATCCATGAGTCTGTCTCCCGGAGCCTTCACTTCCTCATGGGTGGGGGGGGGGGGCATAATAAGAGCAGCTGCCCCATTCAGAGCTGTTTACTGAGCACTAGATAAATAACCATGTAGGGCATACAGCAAGGATTCAACACGGAGCAAGTGCTTACTAAAGGCTATCATTAAATTCCCTTTCAGCCCCCTTCCCCCACCACCACATGCACACAGAGCAACACGGGCAAGTCAGCCCAGACTGCACAACTGCTTATTAAGGATCTGCCATGTATAAAGCCCTAAGGGTGGTAGAAATTGGAGGACGCATGTCCTTTCCCTCTTGGGGGGACATGGACAGAGGGAGACAGGGGTGTCTGCAAGCAGGGAAGGGAGTCCCTGCCCAGAGGGGCAGGCGCTGTGGCTGGGAGCTGTTTCCCAGGAAAGGGGAGCAGGTGGCAGCTGGGGCTGGAGAGGCAGCGAAGCCGGGCGTGAGAGCCCCTTATGCTGGAGTCTTTCTCTGCACCAGCCACTGTTCTGTTGTGGGGTGGCTCTTGGGGGGGGGGTTCATTTTTCAGTTGTTTGGTCCTCAGGACAACTCTCTCAAAGTACACAGTTCATCTTATTATCCTCTACATTCACAGAGGAGGAAACTGGGCCCAGAGTAACTTGCCCAAACTTAGCAGGTGATAGGAGGCAGATGGGGTCTGCCCACAGGTCGTGGCTCTCGTAGTTCCCCGTTGGGGTTACTCCTCACAGCACGCTGGAATCTTGTTAAAATGTAGGCTGGGGAGCACCTGGGGGGCTCAGTAGGTTGAGCCTCTGATTCTTGATTTCAGCTCAGGTCCTGGGGTCAAGAATCTGTCTCCCTCGGGGCTCCTCACTCAACTTGGAGTCGGCTTGAGACCCTCTCCCTCTGCCTCCGCCCGGCACTCACTCTTTCTCTCCTTCAAATAAATAAATAATTCTTATTCTTATTCTTCTTTTTTTTAAATGCAGAGTGGCTTAGCAGGTCTGGCTGCAGGTCTAGCCGCTGCGTCTCTATCAAGCTCGCAGGAAATGCGGTGCTGCTGGTCCATAGACCACACCAGCAGTTTCCACGCTCTGTGTGGCCTCTTAATAAGTGCTCCGTGTTGTTTTTAATAATAATGAGTTTAACCACGGTCCCGTAAGGAAATTGGAGCTTGGAGAGCTTAACTTGTCAAGGTCACGGGTCAGGCAAAAGGCAAAGGTGGCATCTGAACCCAGTACACCTGGCTGCCACAAAACCGAAGGAAGCCTGGGACCACCGAAAAGGGGGGCTCCCTTTTCGGGCGCCAAGACTTCGCTTTGGGAAGCATAGATGTCCTCCAGCAGCAAACCTGGGCGGGACTGGGGTGTCTGAACTGAGGGACGACTGCTTCCCCCAACAGACCGCGGCAGATCCCGGGGAGCGGTGGGGGCCAGGGCTCGCCCAAAGACCTGGAGGAGGGCCGCCAAGAGAGAGCCCGTGATTGGAGGAGGGCGGTGTCCTGGGAGCCCCGGCGCCTAGGGCGGGGCTCGGGCTGCGAATGAGCAGTTTAGTCACCCAAGAGCCCGCCATCCACGGTAATCCCGGCCTAAAGCCTCGCTAAGCCCTGGCTGCGGGCTCGCTCCCCAGCGGGCAGGGCGGTCACAGGTCAGGGCGCCTCTCTCGCCCCGCGCACACCACGCTGTTCGCCCTTTCTCACCTCCAGACCTCCAACAGCAACAGCCAACATCCTCCTCCCTGCCCCACACCGCAGGCTACAGCAGGGTGAGACCCCACAGTTCCTCTGGTCACGCCCATATCCCCATGTCACAGATGAGTATAACTGAGGCCCAGAGGAAGGAACCTGGTTGGGGCCAGCAGAGCCGGACTTCCCTGGTCACCGAATGTCATCACCTGTTCCTGTCTACACTAAACTGGGGCCCTAGCGCTTAGCCTGGGCCCTTGCACATAGTAGGTGCTGAGTGAACCTGGGGTCTTTGAGGCCATTCCAGAACTCCACACTGAACTGCTGAAAGAGACAAGACTTAGTGGGAGAAGTAGAGGGATGGCATATTCTGGAAGGGGTGGAAGACCAGTAAATGTGCCTACAGTTTATATGACTATTTGCTAGAAATATGGACACTAGTGTCTTTGGAACCTGAATTTGCTGAGTTTTCTTTCATTTTTTTTTCCTTCCATTTTGTAAAATGCAGACTCCTCTTTTCAGTGTCAAGCCTCTGGCTGACAATGTGCTTATGTATTTCATTCAAACCTTTGAGCAGGAGATTACATTAGTCTTCTTTTACAAATGAGGAAACTGAATGGAATCAGAGAGGTTAGGTCACTTTCCCAAGGTCACACAGCTAGAAAGAAATCGAGCTGATTTCTGCGTGCATGTCTGGGCTTTTTTTTTTTCCCGCTGAACTGGAATAAAATCTGTTGAGGGCATTCAGACTTGAGGGTCTATGATTCTACTGTTACACTTAATATTTTTGAATTGATCTGTTTGAAGAGGGCAAAATCAGTTCTTCTGCAGCCTGGTCAGCCCAAGGCTGCCAGGAGAAGGCACTCCAATTCCTCCTCTGGGGGGTGTCCCTTTGCAGAAAAACTCCCAGGGAACGTGCAACATCCATGCACCAAACCAGCCACTTGTCCAGTTTTAATAGAACACAAGATTTGAGGCTAGAGAACTGGGTTATTGTCTCACACAAGCCAGTTTCACAGACTTTCCTGATACTATGTGACAGATATAGTCCTGGGACTAGAAATAGAACAACAAACAAGATACTGCCACTCTCTGTTCCTCAGTCTCCCCCTCTATAAAAGGCATTTGACTAGGTCAGAGATAGCAAGAAATACAGCCTGCGGACCCCTTCTCGGCCTTCCAGCATCGCAGACATTGCTAATCGATCCCAGTACACTTTCCTGCTGAAACACATCTCAGCCTCAAATACGCCGCTCGCAGAGGCCACCAAGCACCAAGGACAGAGGTCCCAGGGAGGATGAAATACTTTGCCCTCCCTGGACTAAGGTAGCTCAGACTCTCCTCAGCTCTGCCTTTCAGCTCAGTATCTCCCGGTCCCCCCCAGAGTCCCCATCCCTGTGGTTTCTCTGCTCCCAGAAAGGATTCTCCCCTAGGAGATGTGAGACTGCTGAGCCAAGCAAGAGAGCCATGGGGCAGGGTCTCCTTCTGCCTCTTTCCCTGTTGTGCAGAGAAGGCAGATTTGACAAGCCCCCTAAAGACTGGCTTCCCCAAGCAGCGCCTCCTAAAGGACTGCTTCCCAGCTGTCTGCAGGGAGGCTGGCCACTCCTGTAGTCACACGTCAGCCACCTCCCCACCAAGGCCACCTTGGCTCAGGCCAAAGTCGGGAAAGGCAAGAAGAAGAGGAAGTGTTGGGTCGGCCAGAGGGGAATCCCGCAGATGCCAGTGCCCCCATCTCGGTTGTGTTGTTGCGAGCCTTCCAGCCTCTCCGCTCCTGCACGTCCCTCCCTCCGACTGCCCTGCACACTGTCTGTCTGACAAACTTCTATTCTATTCACCCCCTCGCCCCTTTCAGATGTGCTTTCCTTTGGAAGCCTTTCTTCCCTCCCTCTAGGCAGCCACCCTTTGTGGGTATCCTGTCTGTGGCTACACACACACACACACACACACACACACACCCCATTTCCCGTAGCCACTGGACTGATTCTCCTACTTGTTTCTCTCCCCGTGTGGACAGTGAGCTCCTCAAACACCAGTGATGTCTTATTCTACAGGGCCGTGGCCGAGAGAGGGAACTCACTTCATGTTTACGGACCTGTTGACCCATCACCAAATCCTTCTACCTGAAAAGTTTAAAACACCCCCAAGCTGATGAGCCAGGAACAAACATCATTATCCCCAATTTGTGAGTGACTCAGCTCAGGCAAAGAGACCTGCCAAAAAGTCACCTGCTTGTGCCACTAGCTAAGTCAGGGCAGGGTCTAGGAGTCCAAGCTCCTCAGCATTCCAAGGAAGGGAAGTCGTCCCTCCCTTTGATTCTGCATATGAGCTGGCAAACTTTAAGTGTCCATTAGTGGGGTTTTTTTTCTTTTCTCTGTATATTCTGAGGCTGGAGCGGTTCATCCAAGTAGTTCTAGCTCATGCTGCCACAGTGAAAAGTTTGCACCATTTTCAGCAAACACCTTCTAAGAAATCAAAAGACGGAGTACTAATATCCTTAATAAACAAAGAGTTCTTGCAAATAAATAATAACTCAGTAGAAAAATGGTAAAAAATCATGAAGAGGTGAACCAGGTAATTTCAAATCAATTCAACAATTATTCATTGAGCAACTACTGTATGTCAGGCACTGTGGTAGACATTGGAGGTACAGGGTGAATGACACAAGGTCACCCACTCTTGGAATGATCTAGTGAGGGGAGAACAACAAGAACAGACCACTCCTAGAAGGTGGGAGGGACAGTAAAGTATCCCCCAAACTGAGAAGGCACTTTGAGACCAGAAAACAGCAGGTGGCCCCGTACAATTTACACAGAGTTTTATTCCATGTAACTTACTAATGGGGGCATCTGGCAAAGGACAGTCCACGGCACCTGCCTAGTTATTCTCCACAAAGTCCAGAACTTAGTCCACAGATTTTATAGAGCGAGGGGCCGCTCAGAAGGGCACTGCAGTGAGACCAAAGGATCCGGACACGCCTCAAAGGGTTTTGCCCTGAACACTGGGAAGATGGTGGTGTTTTTTCTTAGAAGGGAAAAAAATGGCAGAAGGCAAGAGCAGAAGCTGGTTCAGACAGAAGTTTGTTTCTCTAAAGATTTTACTTTTTTAAGTAATCTCTACACTCAATGTGGGGCTCAAACCCACCACCTCAAGATCAAGAGTCACACGCTCTACCATCTACCAACTGAGCCAGCTGGGCATCTGACAAGTTTTTGTTTTTGTTGTCTTGTTTTGTTTTGTTTTTAGAGAGAGCGCAAGAGTGAGCAGGGGAGGGGGCAGAGGGAGAGAGAGAATCCCAAGCAGACTCCCCACTGAGCGCGGAGTCAGACACGATCCTACAACCCTGAGACCATGACCTGAGCCAAAATCAAAAGTCGGGCGCTTAACTGACTGAGCCACCCAGGTGCCCCAAAGTCATGCGTTCTTTGGCCAAGTTGGGCTGGAGTGCCCACTGGCCATCTTTGGACAGATATCAACCAGGCAGGCGGATGGCCACGACTGGGGCTCAGGGAAGCCGTTAGGGTGGAGAGAGGAGCCACCTTTGGGAGGCACCAGTGTCTGGTTGGGATTTATGCCATGGGACTGGAGGAGGTCCCCAAGAGGGAATGTAACGTTCCCTCTCTTTTGATGGATCTTACTCCTGTCATCTCTGCCCACTCCTGTCTCAAAACAGGATGTGGATGTCCCCCTGAGCAAACACAAGGAGTGTCACCCTCCTACCTCCCCTCGAGCTCCCACCCCCTTTCTCCACTCTCCTTTCTAGCAATATTCCCGAAAGTGTGGGGCCAGTCTGTCTCTCCAAAACATCACCTCCCATTCCCCCTCCACCCACTGTGATTAGGCTCCCATCCCAACATGTCACTGAGACTGTGCCCTCCAGGCCACCAACCCCAGGGGCCACTCCTCTGTCCTCATCTTATTGGCCCTCTCAGCAGCCTTGGACATACCTGGCCTCCCTCCTTCCAGAAGCACTTTGTTTCCCCGGCTTCCTCAACATCATGCTCTCTGGGCTTCCTTCAACTTCTCTTCTCCTCCTCCGAAGGGGCCCAGGGTCTGGTCATGGACCCCCGTTGCTTCCCTACTTATACAGAAGGAAAATGGCCAGCACACAAAGAAAAAAACACACTCAGCCCCAAGCATAAGGGGTGCCCAATGAAACAAATAAGATAGAGAGAGAGAGAGAGAAAGCAAGCACATAAGCAGGCAGAGAGGCAGGCAGAGGTAGAGAGAGAAGCAGGCTCCCTGCTGAGCAGGGAGCCTGATGTGGGACTCAATCCCAGGACCCCAAGATCATGACCTGAGCCGAAGGCAGAGGCTTAACCGACTGAGCTACCCAGGTGCCCCCATAATTTCTGATTTACAGAAAAACTATAAAAATAATGCAAAGAATTCCCAGATACCCGCCATCTAGGTCAACTAGATTCCCCAAATATTAACATCTTACTACATTAATGTCTCCCTCTCTCTCTCTATATATATATATATTCATGTTTTATATATTTAATATACATGCTTTTCCCCAAACTACAGACATGATGACCTTTTACCACAGATACATATTTGTTTATGTGTTTCCTACAAGTGTAGAATTCTCTTATAACCACAGTATAATTTTCAAAACCAGGAAGCTAACACCATGCAATGCTATTATCTAATCCATGGTCCTTAACGTGGATTTTACCAACTGTCAAAATAATGTCCATTTCAGCAAAACAAAATCCAAGATCATCTGTTGCATCCGGTCCTCATGTCTCTTTAGTCCCCTTTCATCTGAAACAACTCCTTGGACTTGCTTTGCATTTCATGACAATGACATTCTTGAAGTTTTTGCAGACGCTGTACCTCCATTTTATCTGATGTTTCCTCATCATCAGACTCAGGTGACGCACTTTGGCATAAACTTTTGTGCTTCCCTTCCCTCTGCCTAAAGCTGGTTTCCTGGCTTTTCTGTGGTTTTCTGCCCGCTCCTCTTCTGAATCTCCCATCAAACATCGCCTCCTCCGAGAAGCCTTCCCTGACCACCCTAGTAAATAGGTCTCTTCTGCTTTCTCTGTGACAACCTCATGCTTACTTCCTTTACAGCACTTCTAATACCCTGTAATTTTTTATACATTTGTTTGCTTGCTTACCATTCTTCTCTTTGTAAAAGTAAGCTCAGCCTGAGCCATAACCTTGCCTGACCTGACCTTTGCTTTCATTCTAGAGTAGACCAACACTGCCTGGAATACAGTAGCTGTTCAATAAATATTTGTTGTGCCAATAATGATTGTGCATAAAAGCAATTTGAAGCATAAGATATATAGTAGTGTGATCCCATTTTTGTTGGAAAATTTTTTCATAAGATATGGTTATATATGTTAGGAATGTTCTAGAAAGATTCACATTGAAAGGCTAAAAGTGGTTACCTCTGGGAAGAAGGATTGTGGGGGAGGGCAAGCTTTCACTTTTTTTCACTTTGTATAGTTTAGTATTGTTTGATTTTTTTTTTTTACAACAAACATGCATTGTCTATGCAATAATAATTTTTTAAAATAAAATGACTTACTCCCTCTGGGAAGTGTTCCCAAATCACTTCTCCCTCCTCTGGCCCCTCCCTGGGAACAGGTCATGCCCGTGCTGGGCAGAATGCGGGCATCCTCAAGGTCAGGGGCTTCCAACCCTCTCTTCTGTGCTCTCTCCTGCCCACACGTGCTGGAGCTGAATAAGCAAGTGGTTAAATGGGCAGGATTCTGGATCCAGGACCAACATGCCAGACCCATTCCTTAGAACATCTAGACTGCTCCCATCTCCAGAGTACACACACCATCCCCCTGCCAGGAACACCCTTCTCTATCCTCTGCCCGGCAAACTCCTGCTTGCCCTTTAGGACCCGGTTCAAACACCACCTCCTCTGGGAAGCCTTCCCTCATTCCCACTTGAACACAGGCCCTTCCTGTTTCAACAGGTGCTGGATTGAAACCTGTATTAGTGTTCCCATTTGGAGCTCCCTGAGGCTAGAACCTGCTCCTATGTATTTCCGAATCCCAGGGTCCAGCACAAAGCAGGGGTCTCAGGTTATTTACCAGCGTCCATGAAACGGTAACAGTTGGTCTATTAGCTTAAAGGGAGGGTAAGATCTCAGACCTTTCACAGGGTCCACACAGTGTCCTGCACAGAGCAGGTGCACTGCCAGGGTCAGTGCAGCACCCGGCAGGGAGCATATATTCCATCGATTAGCTGGATCCTGAAAGGCAGGGGGAGTGAAAGTTACCCTAAAAAGCAGACTTGAACTGCCCCTACAGCTCCAGAGCTAGATGCATTTCCCTTGTGGAAAAAGCCTCTTCTCTCCTCCTGCCCCCAGGGAGATCTGCACCCACCCATGTCACTTTTAGGACAGGCAGTTGGCCACCAGCCCTACGCATCTCTGTGCCTTCTTGCTGGCTCTGCCAAAATGGCCGTGTCCTGACTGCTCCTTACCCAGGCCAAGTCTCAGGCTCGTGTTTGCAGCAAGCAACTCGAGGGATGAGGGATAACACCACTCCCCCGACACCAGGACGAAGCCGGCTTCCTTGTGCTTGCCGTAAAAGCAGCAGATCCCCCAAACTCAGTGCTTCTCTGCCAATGCAATCCCCCCCTTCCTTTGAGCCCTTTCTCCAGCCCTCCTACCCAGAGATTCCCCCCAGCCTCCTCCTCCTACTACCCGTCTCTCCTCCTTTCAACCAGCAACCATGGGGAAGGAGCCAACGGAATCACCTCCTGTTCTGACCATGCTCTCCGAGTAACCTAGCCCTGGAGAAACTAACACATTAAAGGCATGCCAGTAATTTACTCTCTTGTTCTCCAATGTATCAAAAATGCCACTGGTGGTCCCCCAGACACCTTTCAATAGGTACAGGGAAATGAACACAGCTTTAAGTAGCACTAAAGTCCCCTGAAGCAAGTAATTCCTTTCAGGGTTCTCTTTGTTCCTTCTGGTCACCTCAAGGAGAGAGTCTCAGCTGGGCGCTACTCTTGCCTTTAACACTTGCCAATCTCCTTTTCAGGCAAAAAGAGCTCAGGTCTCAGGCTCTCCAGAGCTATGCCAAAATAATGTCTCCGGCTTGACCTTAAAAAAAAAATGATTTCACTTTCCTTAGATGTATTTTATAGGAATCACAGAGGAGGTACCTGGGATTGGAACCAAGAAACCCAAAGTTAGCACGGTGGTGAAGGACACCAGCCCCCAGTATCCAAGAGCATCACGATGGAGGGGCTCCTCTCTGGGACACAGTCTTGAAACCCTGTCCTGCCCCTGATCCCCTGAGTTTCTCTGCCAGACACCTGACCTGGGCCACAGTATCCTGACCAGATGTTCAGGCCACCAGGCGTCTCTCTCCTCCGAGAGAGATCTCTCGGGCAAAGGAGCGCCCAAGCAGCCCAAATCCTTCCCCGCCCGTGGAGGCAGAATGGCGGACTGAGAGCAAACAGACCAAAAGTCAATCCACCACATTATCAATTCTCCAAGGAAGCCACTGGCCAAATTATCGCGAAACCTGATGTTCTAGACCAGACGCTGACCGACTACAACTCAGGAATCAAATCCACCCCCCAGCAGAGGTGCCTACAGCCCACCAGCGAAGAACAACTTTAACATTTGTTAACGTTGATTCGGGGAGGGGGGTTAAATCAAAAGAAGAATATTCCATGACACGTGAAAACTAAATAAAATTCTGTTTCCATGTCCGTAGATAAAATTCCAGCGGAACAGGACCGTACCTGCTCCCTACTCGCTGTCCAGGGTCCCCTCGCCCCATAACCACTGAGCTCAGTAGTTACAGACAAACTCTCTGCTCTCCTCACTGTGCGTGGCCGTGCAGGGCGCGACAAATCACAGTGACACAGCTAAGGTGACAGTGTGCAGATCACCACAGTATTTTTATGCATTTTTTTTACCAGTGCATTCCAATCATGTCAAAACATGGAAAAACATGGACTTTGAATATTATATTTTTTTTATTGTGGTAAAATACACCCCACATAAATTCAACCATCTTAACCCTTTTCAAAGTGTATGGTTCAGTGGCACTAAATGTGTTCACACAGTTGAGCGACCACCTCTGTCTCTAGAGCTTTCCGTCTTGCCAAACAGAAGCTCTGCACCCATTAAACACTAACCCCCCAAGCCTTCCTCCCCAAGCCCCTTGTCACCACCATTCTGCTTTCTGTCTCTATGGATTTGACTACTCCAGGAACCTCACAGAAGTGGAATCATATGGTATTTGTCTTTCTGTGACTGGCTTACTTCACTGAGATGACTATCCTCGAGGTCCATCCGTGTTGCAGCAGATAGTGAAATTCCCTTCCTTTTCAAGGCTGGATAATATTCCCTCATATGTAAATACTACAATATGCTTATCCCTCCATCTGTTGATGGTCAGACGTCACACTTTTCAGGCACAGGGGAGCGTGTGTATTATTTTGTTAGTGAATTTAATGGCAAAGCATTGTACTTATGCAAGGGCACTGTATCTCTGCTAAAAGAAAACAATACGTATCTTGGTCCAAAGCACCTAAAATATTTACCCGCTGGCCATCTATGAAAAAGGCTGGGCCACCCCCATTTGGGGTTTGTCCTGGCTTCCCAGCAGCCATGGGGCTGGACTGCAAATCTGACTTCATAGCATGCTATGTCATCGTGCCAACGTCAAATACAAGCTCAAATCCTCAACCCTTATCTGCAACTTCCTGTGGCCATCCCACGAAGGCACTTGACGCTGTCTTCCTAATGGTGCCACTGTCAGCCCTGCACCTGGCTCAGAACCACCCCAGCCCCCACCAAGCTGGCCTTGTCCTTTCTCACCCAAACATTCATTCTGTAAATATTTCCTGGTTCCTCTTTTGTACCCAACCCTTGGAAACTTGACACTCAAGGAGGGGGTTGATGCTTAGGCACCAGCCTTGCCCCTGCCTTCCCCACCTACATGCTTAGCACCTTCCTGAAATTAATCATAGAATCTGCAAATCACGGGATCTGAGACGCAGAGGGCTCTGATTCAGCAGGTGTGAATTATAGAACCTCTGACCTTGTAAGCTCTTGCTTTAGTAGAAGCTTAGATGGAAGACACGCATGACCTTAGACCATTAAAACGTCAGGATTAGGGAATCTTTGGACGCTACTTGTTCAAAGTAACAAACACGAAACCCGTAGACTCATTTAGCCTACGTATGTGAAACTGCAGACTTTTAGGGCAGTGAAATAGCAGAGTGTTCTGGATGGAAGGGACCTTCTAGATGATCAGGACCCACTTCCTACCTGGGCCATGACTCCCTTCCCAACCCCAGCAACCTTCCTCCTTCTGCCTGATCTTGGCCCCAGGGTCTCGCTGTCCAGCCACGCTGTGAGCCCCCACAACCCACCCTGCTTACCACTCTCTCCTCCATGTGCTCTCTGAAAACACCCAGAGCTGTTCATGTCTTCAAGCCTTGCTCACGTGGTCTCGTCCTCCTGGCTCATCCTCTCCTCTCTTCTCATGTCCCTACCCCTGCCTGCGGACAGGCCAGCCCCGGAACAAGAGCCTCCCCAAACATCACCTCCACCAGGATGCGCCCCTTCATTCCCCTGGGCAGAGGTCAGAGCCCCTCCATCCTCGGGCTCACCTCAAGCCTGAAAGTCACTTTAATTCTGAAAACCTCAGTCTCAACATCAGCAAAATAGAATAGAATAAAAGTTCTCCCTCTGGAAACGTTGCTATGGGAACAAATTTAGAGAACACTTAGCCCAGGGCCCCACACATGACATTAGTCGGTGATCTCGGGGCGGGGTGTGGGGGAGGCACTCTGGCTCCAGAGCCCCACGGAGCACGGCAGGCACACAGCCTCCGTGGGCAAACGCAAAACCAGTTGAACACGGCGTTGAACCTGAGCCCAGGAAGAAAGGGAGTGTGCACCTGGCAGGGAGGTGCCCATCCGGGAAGACTCCCTGAGAGAAGATGGTCTGCCTTTGCCTGAAAGCATTTTGATGATGATGAAGGTCAAGGGTCAAGTGCGGCGTGGGTGAGGCCAGCCCATGATTTCACCCCAGCACTGGAGTGAGTGACAGGTCAGAGGGAGGAGCTGGGGTAGGAATGGGGGAGTCAATCGTCTAGCCGGATGAGATTATAACTGAGAAGTCACCCCAGGAACAAGAAACAGTGCATTTATTGAGCACTTGCTGTGTGCCTGGTGCCGTGCTGAGCACTTACCCTGAGCTGGTTTGGTCCTCACCAAGGCCCAGCAGTGACATTCAAGAGAGGAACCATGTGGGCCTAGGTCCGAATCCTGGCTCTGCTGTTCCAGAGCAGTGTGATCTTGGGCAGGAATTGTCCCCTCTCTCAGTCTCCGTTCCTTATCTGTAACACAGGGAAGATAATATCAGGCTATACTAAACACATCTGTCAGCATTTTGACTGTTTCTGAACTATAAAAATTGCAATTTCACATGCTTTGACCTAAAATCTATCCTGACAGGCTACTGAGAAGATCAAATAAATTAACCTCTCTAATCTCATGGCCCGGTGTCTGGCACATAGTCCGTGTTAGCCCCTCTTTTTCATTTGTCTTCTTTGTCCTCGCCTAACAGGCGAAAATACTGAAGCTCGGAGAAGTTAAGTAACTCGTCCAAGACCATCCAGCCCGCAGGCAGCTGCGGAAGATTCATATCCAGAAGAAAGGGCAGCGCCCTGGGCTTCCCCGCTCTCTGCAGCCGAGGCTCCTCTCAGATGGGAGGGACAGGGAGCCACGCCTCAGTGTGGGCCCCTCAAGCCTTTCTTCTCCATCTGCCAGCCAGATCCTGGGTGCTGGGGCCCATGTCACCCCAGCTCCATGAACCAGCTCCAGGGTCCTCCAACCCCCTCGCACTCCCTCCCTGCAGGGACCTGACTCATACCCCAAGGGCAGCAGCAGTGCCAGCAGCCTGGTTTGGGGTGGGGGGGCAGCTGGGAGAACTCTGGGGGGACCAGGAGACCCCATCAGGCGGAGGAAGGATGCGGGGTCCGAGGCTCACAGCCAAACCCGCTACCAGCTTTCGCACAGACGCACCTTCCTTTCCCGCCACAGAGAACGGGACTGCTGTGCGCGCGGGGTGGGAGGGGTGGCATATGGGAAGAGTTGAGCGCGCGCGCGTACACCTGGGGGAGGTCCCCCACTCCCCGCGGGAGGATGAGCGCATGCGTGAGCCCGCGTGCATGAAGGGCGATGGAGGCCCACGTTCCGCAGGTGTGTCTGCGGGTAGTTGCGCAGGCCTGGAGCGCGCAGGCGCACAACGGGCCAGTTAGTAGAGCATCTGGAACTCAGCTCCCAGAGCGGAAAGCCTGGATCGGAACCCTGCCCGGCTCCCTGCTGGCCGTGTGAGCTTGGACAAGTTACGGCAAACTAAACCCGACAAAGACAGACGGTGTAGGGCACGGCTTTATTCACATGGATTGTTGCAGGGAAGGAAGGAACGATTTCATGGGGTAGGAGGGCCTCTGGCAGTAGGGAGAGCTCTGGCCATCTGTACATTCTGTGAGCACCCCAAGAGGCAGGCAGAAAGGGCTTTTCTTTTCTAGAAAGGAGTGAATGAGGCGAGAGGAACTGGTGCGGGGAAGTGGGCCGGAACGTGGGTGATGGAGAGGTAGACCACTTGGGCCCCAGGGCCCTACTGTTGCCGGGGGCAGGGGGCGGGGGGCTGTAGCTGGCCCGTGCTGAGGGTGGACCAGACAGGCAGGGAGGAAGGAAGGGAGCTTGGTTAATCAGCACCGTGTTCTGATGGATCCGTGGCGACAAACAGTTCAGCTAATCATTTATCCAGTAAAGAATGGGAGTTTGGAAACCAAGGGCCATAGCGAAACCAGGAGACATCTAGGAGCCTTAACTAAGTCATGTGGATAAAGGGGAATTATGTGGAAGGGTTAATCTTCACTGCTGGCAGGCTCACAGGGCTCAAATGAGTTCACCACTGTCGTTACTGAAGCTCCGTGCCTCAGTTTCCCCTTCAGGAACGTGAGGGTAATGGTAGTCCCCACCTCCTAAGCTTGGTGAGAGCACTCAGCGCCGGACATGAAGCAGGGCTTAATTTTGTTGCCGTGGCAGGACTCTGCTCATACCATTCGGTGAATGGCTACTGAGACTTCCGACCCCTAGGCCAGGCGCCAGGCACAGAGATGAATCAGAGGTCCCCGAACACCAGGGGCTCACTGCCAGGGATGGGGGCAGACTTCCCAGCCCCTCACTGCCCCTCAGGGTGAGGCATGCCTTCCAAGAGGGGGCTGGGTCCCAGGAAGCCTTCTGGGGAGCTGACCCTTACGAGGTCCATGGGATCAAAGCAGGATAAGCTTATGTGCGTGTTTGAGCGCACACATGTGCAGGTCTGGGCCCGAGTGGGAGGAGGGTCGACTCATCCGTGCTGATGGAGTCTGGCTCATGGGGGCAGAGGCTGAGGCTTCAGCCCCTCCCTGGCTGGAGTGAGGGTGGCTCCGTGCAGCGCAGCCCACGTGGAGACCCCAGGACCCCTCCTTGGAAGCCCGCAAGGGCCTATGAGGGCAGAAGGGTCCCCACCAGGCCCAGCAGAGCACATTCCTGCCACACATGGGACCCCTGTTCTCTCTCTTGGGTACATATAGCAGGCACTGGGAAGGTAACAGGTGGGACTAGTGAGTGGCTCTCCCCTACATTCGGCTTTGCTGTGGGTGGCCATCTACTGGCCTCAGATTGGTGAAGCAGGTACGACTCCAGGGCTCAGAAGCACCTCAGAGGCCCCTGGGCCAGGCTCTCAACAATGGGGAACAGCGGGACTGGTCCCAACCATGGGGAACAGCAGGAAACGCTGCTCCAAATTCCATCACAAAATACTGGAACAACATACCCAAAAAATTTGCCTACGATTGGACACCTGGGTGGCTCAGATGGCTAAGTATCTGCCTTTGGCTCGGTCATGATCCTGGGGTCCTGGGATGGAGTCCTTCATCGGGGTCCTTGCTCAGCATGGAGCCCACTTCTCTCTCTGCCTCTGTCCCTCCCCCCACTATGCTCTCTCTCTCTGTCTCTCTCTCTGATAAATAAATGAATAAACTCTTTTTTAAAAATTGTCTAGGATGAACCCAGCCAGGCCCAGGTGGCCCCAGGAAGAAAACGAGGTGTTGAACTCAGCCTGGAGGCTCGATCTGATTGCTCAAGAGATCACCAAGGGCAACCTCCCAAAAAAGGGGGTGCTGTGAGTCAGATCCCATGCTGGGCACCAGGAGTACAGCAGGGAGCAAGACAGAGAGCCTGAACCTTCACAGGCTTACAGTATTGGTTGGGGAGAGGGTGTAGGACTGGCGATTATCAACACAGTTACGTAGGGGGGCCTTGCTAGATGAACTACAGGGTGCCCAGGTGAATTTGAATTTCAGATAAACAACAAATAGTTTGCAATGCCTCACGCAATATTCTGGGATCATTATTCATTGTTCATCTGAAATTCAAATTTAACTGGGTGGCTTATGTTTTCATTTGCTTGCACAAGATATTTTCAGCCAGGGACTGAATCATCTGAGGAAAATAAGAAAGGGTGATCAGCACCATAGACCGTGATGGGGGATGAGGGGTTTTGGCCAGAGAGGCTGAGACTAGAATGAAGAGGAAGCCCCACCCCAGGCTCCACCTCTACACCCCCTCCGACCTGACCGACACCCCGTTTCTTCAGCTGCGTGCAAGTTTCTTAAGCTCCAGCTTAAGAATTGAGTTGTCAATTCTCAAGTTGTCACTATAAACGCCTTAGAATTGTGCCTAGGAACCAAACAAAATCAGAAAGATTCAGTCGGGTGTCATTCAAGTATCTGTAACAGGGTGGCTCCAAAAGGAAGTCCTTGAACAGGGTTCAGAACAGATTCAAGCAGTAAATCCAGTTGAACCAAAACCCAAACCCAAACACTTAACCTCAAATATGACTTGAGAAATAGGGAATCCACAGGTGGAACCCGTAGGAGCCAAGCTAGAGAACCACTCCCTTCCAGGAGATGGGAAATCTTGTCCAAGTGACATACAAAGGACTCATGTCCCATCAAGGTCATGGGCAAAAATCTGCATCAAAGCCTGCGGTTTCTGTAGATATTAAGAAATCTTAGAGGAGATAACCCCAAAATGGCTTGGGAAGTTAACCTCAACATTTGCTTGGAGTGGCAAAATAGCCTTCGTGAACCCACTTTTTTGAGCTTGATAAGAATTGAGTACAAAGGTATTTAAGAGGGGCGCCTGGATGGCTCAGTGGGTTAAAGCCTCTACCTTTCACTCAGATCGTGATCCTAGGGTCCTGGGATAGAGCCCTACATTGGGCTCTCTGCTCAGCAGGGAGCCTGCTTCCCTGTCTCTCTGCCTACCTGTGATCTCTGTCTGTCAAATAAATAAAATAAAATTTTTAAAAAGGCATTTAAGAGAATCAAACATACAGCAGTTACACAGTGACGTCGAGAAATGATGGGTGGGTGCGTGTTTAGAATTCTGAGTATCATATTTAAAAGAATATGCTCCATGGGTGTAACAGATCAGCCTTCTGGTTCTAATTGAAAATGCACAAATGAATCATTGATTGATTTAGACTCAGGATTTTTAAATTGAAATCTATCCAAGTTTGTCAACAGCATCAGAGTAGTTCTGAGAATTCAAATTCACCATATTTATTAACATAAATTATTAGATTTCTAAGAACTATTTAAGTGCTTAAGAAAGTTTTGTTTGTCATTAAGGCAAGTGAAGTATTTTAAACATAAATTGAACATATTAAATTTATACATTCCGTTTAAAGTGTTTACACATGTTTAACCAAGATCGTAAACATTCATCACTTTTAAATGATCATCTTAAAAACTTATTTTTAAAGTTGCACTATTTGTGAGGGATTTTTTTTAAGATTTTTTTATTTATTAATTTATCTGAGAGAGAGAGAGATCACAAGTAGGCAGAGAGGCAGGCAGAGCGAGAAGGGGAAGCAGGCTCCCCGCTGAGTAGAGAGCCCGATGTCGGGCTCGATCCCAAGACCCTGAGATCATGACCTGAGCCGAAGGCAGCTGCTTAACCCACTGAGCCACCCAGGCGCCCCCATGAGGGATTTTTATTCTGAACTCAAACGCTGAAATGCAGTTATTGAATTTAAAACTGTAAGAAATTGTTCATTTTGGAAAACCAAAGGAGACCTAATGATCTTCTCTAGGCAGAAAAGCCACCTCAAGGGTACCAGGAACTCACAGTGACACTCAGGTAGCATTAGCTGTGGAAATGACAATCGGGTCACCCACTCCCCCTTCCCTGGTGACTTTGGTGTCCCCCAACCGCACAGGGGAACTATCATCCGGGGGCAAGGTCCTGGTCTCTGGACCGCTCCTATCACTTGATTTCAGCCCTCATGGCTAGTGGCTGTTTCCAGAACTTACCACCAATTTCTGAACACTATGTGCCAAGGGCTTTAATATGCTTTACTTCATTTCATCCTTGTAACAATCATCTGGAGAAGACACTTTCATCGCGTACATTTCACGAATGGGAAAATAGAAAGGTAAAGAGATAAAGGTGGCACTTGGGTTTAAATCCAGGCTGCTGGCTGTGTGTTGTTAGGTCTCGAGCCCTCCCCTAAAGAGTGGAACCCGTGGAATTCACTCACTGGGAGCAGAGAGGAGGGGGCTCTTCTTTCTTGCGTTGATGAGCGCTAAGAGGCGGAGAGTTTCTGTACCAGTGACGCCCCCTGCTGGAAGGTGGGCGTATGGCACAGCGGAGCTCTGGCACACAGAAAGGAGCTCTCCTAAGGTTTCTGCCCCTGGAGGAACAGAAAGGGCTCCAGGCTCCAAGATTTCTAGGACCTGTCTCCAGAAAGTTCTTTAACCCCCAGTACGCCTCTCTCTAAGCTCACTCCCACTGTCCCAGCGGAGCCCTAGCACAGCCTCCCATCTGCTCTTAGGAGTCCCTCCTGCCCAGTCTCACGAAAAGCCAGAGATCCTACCTTCCATGGCTCCCTAGTGCCCAAGGAATCCAGCCAGAAGGCTCTCTGGCCTGGCCTCAGGCTTTTCTTGGCCCTGGCCCCCAAACATCTCCCCACCATGTACCCTCACTCACTGAGCATCCACACCCACCTTCCTTGGCTGTGCCCTGTCTCCCGCCAGCAATGCCCTCGTCAAACTCTTGCCCATCCCTCAGAGGTGAAATCCAGAGCCACCTCTTCCCAAAGGCCTTCCCCTCTTTCCTTAGCTTGATTTAAATTTCCCTCCTCTGTGAAGCAGTGGCTGTGCGTCCCAGCCCGCCCCCCAAGAGCACCTGTATCCCTTCACCTGGCAGAAGGCTCTCTCTACTGCAGACCACAGGCCAGGAATGCTCAGGAATCATCCCACCGCCACCCAGGTGCGGCCCTCCACCGACAAACACCCCAGCTCCATCACCCCTCTTGGGGACAACTCTGAGTTCATGCTCCACGCTACCCCCCAGAAACTCCCCCCACCTCCTGCCCCCCAAAACTGCAGTTGCCTACACCAGTAAATTGGACACCCCTTTCCCTATTGACTCCCTAACCTTTCCTGCTTCAAGTCCTCACTCCCCTACTGGTGCTTCCTGGGACAGCCCGTCAAATAAACAATTTCTATAGCAGGATCTGCTTCCAGGGAACCCACCCCAGGCCTGTGCACTCCCTCCACAGTACTCAGCGGATGGCTTTGCTAGAGCACCGGGCAGCAGGGGCCTTGCATGATGTCCACTAAAACCACAAGCAAGATGGATCGAGCACTTTCGACGTGCCCGGTCCTTTTTATGTATCCTCTCGTTTGCAGCTCACAACAACCTGGGAAGTGGGTGCCGTGGTGACCCTGATTTCACAGTTGAGAAAACCAAGACTCGGGTAAAACGATTTGTCCAAGGTCTCCTCAGCTAACAAGTGGCAGGGCTGGGATTTAAATCCAGATGGATGGATTCTAGAGATGGAGAATTTAGCCACGTGTGGGCTATGGCAGGAATAATGATAGCACCTGCCTCCACGTAGTTGTGAATGCCCGAGAAGTGTTCTTATAGAAAGGGCTGGGGCGGGGGGGCAGGGAACTTCTGTCACCCCTGCTAGATTGCTTATAAGGATGGACTGTGTCTATGGACTCACGCCCCTCCTCCTGCCCAGCCCAGTGACGATGCATACTCAAGAATGATATTAAGTGTTTATTAGACTGAATCAACAGTCCAGGCTCATAGGACCAAGGCAATAAGACAACAGGACAGGTGAAAATGTTGAGGCTCAGAGCGCCTAGCAAACTGTGTGACGTTGGGCAGGTCGCTGTCCCTCTCTGGACTTCACTCCCCCTTCTTGGGGTTGCAGTTGCCCGTGTCTAGGGAGAGGGTCCCTTGTCACTGATCCACACAAATGGAGTCCCTAAGCCCTAATTCCAGCCATCCAGTGGGAAGAAGGTACCGAAAGCTAAAGGAAGGCTCTAAGACAGAAAAAAGCACCTTCCTTCATCTGGCAGCGTAACACTGGCTGGTACCATGCCTCCCCTGAGAGAAACGTCCCGCCTCCCTGCTCCTAAAATGGGGATCTGGCGCCACCTCGTGGTCATCACTTCCTCCTCCTCCACCTTTTCCTTTATCTCCTGCCAAAGAGCCCACAGATGCCCTCTGGGAACTCCAGGGCATCCCACCCTCTTCACCAAATATTTACTATGCTTAGGCATGAAGGCACACCCCAGAAGAGAAAATTACGAGCAAGGGGGGCCACAGACCCTGCCTAATTGTTTAGAAGAGGCTAGACCAGCCCTTCCAACGGAAATATGCAAGCCACAAATGGACGTCTCATAGGCAAAGTAAAACTTTCCCAAAGTTACATTTTTTTAAAGTCAAAATAAATAGGTGCGAATCATTTTAGTAATATATTTTATTTAATCCAATAAATACAAATATCATTTGCACGTGTAAACAATTGTTTAAATCACTTTTTTTTTTTTTGCATACAAAGTCTCCAAAACCTGTATGTGTCTTACACTCACCACATGTCTCAATCCAGCCAGAAGCTGCCTGCCACATTGGACAACACCACAAATAGACTGAATCCGTTTACTCTGGTCCCTTGGTGGCTTGTCAGAGATCTGACCCTTTGCATACAACTTCTTTAGGATTTACCTTTGCAGCTTTGTTTCCAGGGTGTGGTGGGACTCATCCAAATTCTGTCCTAGTGAGCTGCGTTTGAATCTTAAGGACTGGGGATAGGATGCTGTGCAAGTCGTTTTACCCTTTGAAATGTACAACGAAGGTAAGAAAATACTTACCTCTGAGGTTGTAGCAAGAATGACTGGTAGGAAATCAATGCCCCATAGAGGGTGAGCTAATGCACCAAAGCCTTAGCCTGCTTTTTGGCACTGTGATGGTTAACTTCATGTGTCCATTTGGCTAGGCTGTGGCACCCAGTTGTTTAGTCAAACACCAGACAGGATGTTGCTGTGAAGGTATTCTTTTTAGATGTGATTAACATTTCAATCAACCATCTTTGATATATGTGCTGCCAAAGCGAGCACTCAATCAAGAGTCTTCAAGAAAAGCAGATCACCTCTGCACTGTGGGTGGGCCTCATTCAATCAGTTGAAGACCTTAAGACTGAGGTTTCTTGGAAGAAGTCAATTTGCTTCAAGATTGTAACATAGAGGGCGCCTGGGTGGCTTAGTGGGTTAAGCCGCTGCCTTCGGCTCAGGTCATGATCTCAGGGTCCTGGGATCGAGGCCCGCATCGGGCTCTCTGCTCAGCAGGGAGCCTGCTTCCCTCTCTCTCTCTCTGCCTGCCTCTCCATCTACTTGTGATTTCTCTCTGTCAAATAAATAAATAAAATCTTAAAAAAAAAAAAAAAGATTGTAACATAGAAATTCTGCCTAGGTTTCCATCCTGCACACTTCAAACTCAAGACAGTAACATCAACTCTTCCTGAATTTCCAGCTAGCCTGTGGTCCTGCTCTACAAATTTCAGAATTGCCAGCCCCAATAATTAGCCTGAAGCAAATCCTAAAATAAGTATCTCTTGGGGCTCCTGAGTGGCTCATTTGGTTAAGCATCTGACTCTTGATTTTAACTTAGGTCAGGATCTTAGGGTCATGAGATCAAGCCCCGCATCAGGCTCTGAGCTCAGCGGGGAGTCTGCTTAAGATTCTCTCTCTCCCTCTCCCTCTGCCCCTCCCCCTCTAAAAATCAATCAATCTCTCCCTCTCTGTCTCTCTCTCTGTACACAGACACACATTTCCATAGGTGATAGTAGCCCTGGAAAGCTTTCAAGTGTGGAGCAAGTCACACTTCCCTCACATTTATACCTATGGTATAACTACTTTGTTCAAACCACTGTATAAATGTAACAATGTAACTTCCTAGCCCTTCCCTTCTCCCAAGTGGAATGGCTTACAGGACTGAGGGCTGGGGCAGAAGTGAAAGTGATGCCCCATCCCAGAGCCCCTCCTTCACTGACCGGCCAGAGAAACCTTCCAAGAAAGTGGGATCATAGGATGGGCTTTGCCAGGGAAAAAGGGAATTGAGAGAACAAGGAAAAACCCAGGGTGTGGGGAGCTGCTCTTGAGGACAGGGTGGGGGAAGGTCCGCTGGGCACAGAGGAGCTACCTCGGAGGTGGATGGCCCATCACCTCCCCACTCTGACCTCCTATCAGAATGTCTGTCAAATTCAGCTCACGTAGTATCCAGCGTGATTTTCCTAAAGCACCCATCATGTCATTTGCCATGTTTCAAGGTCCTTGCAAGGCTTTCCTGTGATCTTAAGATAAAGAAAAACATCCTTCTGATGACTTCCAAGGCACTGTGTGACCTGGTCAGGGCCAGACCAGCCCCTGCCCTACCCAAAACTTGGCCAGATAGAACTCACTAGACCCTTGTGTGTGTACTTGCTTCTGTCTGGAGCACTCTTCTCACCCCCTCCTCCCCTGCAGCCCACCCTCTAAGTCTCTCCTGGAATGTCTCCCTCCCCTCATCTACAAGGCAGCCCTGCACCATTCCTCTGGGTCCCCAAGGCCCTGGCTCAGTGGCCCTTCCAAAACTTCTGTATAGAGGGGCCTCAGATCTAATCTGCTTGGATGGCTTTAGGGGGCCTAATGGTGATGTAGGGGAGCAAACTTTGTCACCCCAAAATATGCCATTTTGGCATGCTTGTTATTTTAAACTGGTTTTTTTTTTTTAAGATTTTATTCATTTATTTGACAGAGAGAGAGATTACAAATAGACAGGCAGAGAGAGAGGGGAAAGCAGACACCCCACTGAGCAGAGAGCCCGATGTGGGGTTCAATTCCAGGACCCCAAGATCATGACCTGAGCCAAAGACAGAGGTTTAACCCACTGAGCCACCCAGGCACCCCTAAACTGTTTTTTTTTAAGAATGTGCAAATCTGAAAAAAGAGAGAGAGAGAGAGAGAGAGAGAGAGAAGTTCTAAAGAATCAATAGAAGTTACCATTTTATCAAAGATATTTAATATGTATAAGGGAAAGTTCAATTTGTAGGGTGTCTCCCTCTCTGTACCAGAAGGAGGTATTTAGGATGACCCTAAATCTCTAGAAACTCTATCAATGTGAAGACATGGACTTAAATCTGCCTAAAAACCTGACCTCTTCTTGACTGTGCTTTTCCTGGTCACCTCCCATAACTGACTCCCTACCCCCAACATCTTCTTTCATCTTTAGCTGGAGATGGAGCCACTTCAGGAGTTACTCGGTTTCCTTGAACCTCCCCCCTGTATACAGAACTTACACATCCTATTAAATTTTGCTTATTTTTCTCTGGTTAATCGTTCTCATGTTGGTTTTAGTCTGAGACCAGCTAGAAGAATCTCAGAGGGTAGAGAAGTTTCCCCCTTCCCCAGCAGTGATCAAGGACACTCCTCTGCTCCTGCCCGCCCCTTCTCAAGAAAGGCCACAGCAGGGGCACCTGGCTGGCTCAGTGGGTTAAAGCCTCTGCCTTCAGCTGTCATGATCTCAGGGTCCTGGGGTCCTGGCCCCGAATCCTGCTCTCTGCTTGACGAAGAGCCTGTTTCCCCCCGCTCTTTCTGCCTGATTCTCTGCCTATTTGTGATCTCTCTCTCTGTCAAATAAATAAGTAAAGTCTTTAAAGATTTTATTTTTATTTCTTTATTTGACAGAGATCACAAGCAGGCAGAGAAGCAGGTAGAGAGAGAGAGAAAGAGAGAGAAGCAGGCTCCCCACTGAGCAGAGAGCCTGATGCGGGGCTCGATCCCAGGACCCTGAGATCACGACCTGAGCCGAAGGCAGAGGCCTTAACCCACTGAGCCACCCAGGCACCCCAATAAGTAAAGTCTTTTTTTAAAAATGGCCACAGCTACTTGTTTTTCTGTCTCAAACACCTGGTGCCCAGTACAGCCTGGCACACGGGGGCACTCGCTAAATACCACCCACGCCCTGCTCCGCATTCTTCCATTTGCTGTCTGGCTGGGTGACCTCTCTCCAATCTCTCCCCTTCTCTGAGTCTCCTGAGCTAATCAGAACCTTGCTTTCATCTGCAAACTCTGAAGTTCTGGACACCATAAAGGGGGAGGATTATAGCACCCTAGAAATGCATGCTCGTGATAAATTGCAGAGGTTTTTTAAGTTGTTATAGAACAGCATGTACAGTCCAAAATATGCATCTAGAAAATAACTGCCATCTATTAGACTTAGCTGGAGCTGGGCTCTGGTGCACCAAGAATGTTACTGTCTGTACCACCTCATTATTCCTTACAGCCCTGCCCGCTGAGTGTTGGGGTCCGTTATCAAAGAAACGAGAATGAGACAAAGTGAAAGTTATGCAAAACCTTATTCTATACCAAGCATTAGAAGTCAGACTGACCGGCCAGGGCCGCCTCCGAAGAGAGCGACCCCATCCCGATTTCACAGGCTGGTCTTATAGGGCATAACCGCAGACCCAAGGTACGTGGCTTCTATTGTTAAGGCGTTTGCTCCCAGAATCAATACCAGAACCATACCAGGAACTACGGGGGCGTTTATTCCCGGAATGAAGTCCGTGGATGTAAACAATATGTCTACCTAGGCAATATGGAGTTGCTCTGGCTAAGCAGGCCCTAATAGTTAAACAGGTTTTAAAATTAAATTTAACATTAACTTGTAATGTTAAAATTAAATTTTAACATTAAACTTAACACTGAGTACCACGAGCATCTCCTATAAGGAAGAAGCAGCTAAGGTCCAGAACGGTCCCCTAGCTAGCGAGGGGCAGAACTGGACTTGACCCCAGCTTTGCCAAGTCCAAAGGCCATGCACGGTCTTCACCGCCAGGCCAGTTGGTTCCCCTGCACGGTCTTCACCGCCAGGCCAGTTGGTTCCCCTGTGCAAATTGGGAATAATAATAGCTCCCACCTCATAGGGTTGTTGGAGGATTAAACGAGCTAAGAGGTGCAAAGCCCTCAGGGCGGCTCCTGGCAGAGCCTTAGGGCTCAGCCAGCATCATCACCCACAGCAAGCACCGACTGCCTCCGGGCGGGCCCTACAAGATCACACTCAAAAAAGGTAACAGTGGTATCTCTGGTCCTGAGGTCCTGGGTGATCATATCTTTTTTCTTTTTCTATACTAATCAGGTATTCATTGTATATTTCTTTCTTCTTAAATTCTTGCATAAATTATGTCCTCAGTGAGCTGTCCCTCCTCTCAAAGCAGGCTGTGATGTCTGAGTCACCTCCCCACAACCTGGCACAGGGAGCCCCCCCAGGGACAGGATCATAGCACGGAACGGCTCAGAGGAGCCCTCCCAGCCCAGGCTCTCCAACCACACACTTGGCAGGAGATGGAGTTGCGGGTGTGGGGTGCAGATCAGTGCCAGGAAGCGGCCCACACTAAGCCTCTTCTTTGTTGGCATTCCCCAAAAGACACAATGAGATGCCTTTGCAGCTCTTCCGGGCCCCAGGGGAGCGGCGGGAGCAGCCGTGATGCGTGAGACCTCCGGCCCCGAATCCCCCAACAGCTGTGACCACTTCAGCTATTTTAAACCCTTGGGCACCAGGAGGCTCCCCTCACACCGACCAGTGCCGTGACCCAACTGCAGGCCCTGAGCCAGGGGTAAGAACCCAAATGTGGGTCCACTGGGTCCAGGTTGGATTTTTGAAGGAGGAGGAGTTTCATCTTTTGACTGCTTGCTTTGTACCAGGCGCTGTGCTCGTGTTTCCCACACCTTGTCTCATTTAATGCCATCCTCACACCTATGCGAGAGCTGAGTCGTTCCCAGGCCCCCAAAGGGCAGGGTGAATTGTCCAGGGCTTCATGATGCGGTCCCCACAAAGGAACTAGAACTGGGGTTTCTTCATCTACCAATCAAGAGACAGCATTCCATCTCTGCCCTGACCTGCTCTGTCCCCCAGCCCCTTCCCCCATGGCCACACAAGTCCCTACATTGGCTCTGCCCCTCTTGGGAGCTGGGAGGTGGAGGGTGTTGGGGTCTGTTATCAAAGGAACGAGACTGAGACAAAGTGAAAGTTATGCAAAGCCTTATTCTATACCAAGCATTAGACGTCAGACTGACCCGCCAGGGTTGCCTCCGAAGAGAGCGACCCCCTCCCGATCTCACAGGCTGGTTTTATAGGGCATAACCGCAGACCCAAGGTATGTGGCTTCTCTTGTCAAGGCATTTACTCCCAGAATTGATACCCAGACCATACCAGAAACTACTGGGGCGTTTATTCCCGGAATGAAGTCCGTGGATGTTAACAGTATGGCTACCTAGGCAATATGGAGTTGCTCTGGCTAAGCAGGCCCTAATAGTTAAACAGGTTTTAACATTAAATTGGCCCTAACAGAGGGCAAATTCCTTAACATTTGTGCAGCTCCCTTTCTTCATCGGGAAAGTGGCGGGGTTATGGGGAGGGTACAATGATCTAATTCTAATACATGAAAAGTACCGCTGGGACAGCGCCCGGCATGCGAGAAGAATGCATTAAGGACCCGCTGTCATTCCTTCTCTCCTGGCAATCACCACCCCTTGCCTGATGTCATCACTCTCCTGCTCCAGTGGTGACCTGCCAGGGCCCCAGTGGGGGTGCGGCATTCCTCCCCCCAACTCCAGGGCCCTAGTTTCTGGGCGGGTGAGATGAGGTTGCCATGCTTCATGATCCCCAGGAAGGGGGCACCCTGGCATAGACCCTGGATCTGCCACATAGTAGAGACTCAAAAACAATTCTGGGAGAGGGGTGCTCAGACGAGAACCCCCCCTCAGGGGACCCTCCAAGTCAGCTCCCAGGTGCACAAGCTTTCCCCTCTTTGGCGGGTAGCTGCCCTCCAGCCGTCCCCTGAGTCTCACTCCCATCAGAAGTTACCAGGGTCTCTCTGGCTCAGTGAGCCTTTGGGGGCAGATGCCCCCCTCCCCAGCCCAACTCAGACCTTCCCCCTTGTCCACCCACATTCCTCCCAGATCCTGGCTGCCCGTGAGCAGCGGGGTTCTTCACCATCTCTTAGTCTGGGCCATCTCAAGAAGGCTGCTGGGGTCAGAGGCTGGGTGTGCCTCAGCTCTGGGTACTGGTCAGCCCCCACCGGCTCATTCAGGGGCACCCCATCCCAGGGCTCCATTCCCCCAGCAACCCTACCCCCTTCTCAAACAAGAACCCCCTCCAGCCTACTCCCTCCTTCTTGTAACCTGCGTCCACTCTGACCCCTCCTCGCTGAAGAAGTCACCCAGAGGCTCCCACTGCACACCCAGCCAGCGATGCCTTGGCTTGGCGTTCTGACCCTGTAGGCTGCTGGGTTCCCCTGCCAACTGCTCCCCGTTCTCCCTCACCGTAGGGGGTGGATGGGGACGTCAGCTTGTCTCTGGCTTCCTGGCTTTCCTCCGGACACTGCCTCTCCTCCCTTCCCCTTAGTCTGCAAACACCTCCTTTAGGAAAGCTCAGGTCCGGACCCCAAGCAGTGTGAGGGCGCCCACTCCCTCTGGGCTACCACCACTTCCTGTCCTCGCCCCTGTAACAGCTCCACGGCTGCATTATCTGCCCTGAAAAACTGGGGGCGCCGGGAGGGGAGCCCGGCCCTGCGTCCTGGCGCCCGGTAGCTGGGGGCCCACTGAAAGTATACGGAGTCAGTAAACCAGCCGTGGAAAGGAGGAAATGGGCAACCGCCGACTTCACCCCGATTACAGACCCGGGGATGGGGAACGCGAGTGCGCGGGCGATGGCGCGGAGGTGGGGGGAGCTGCGGGAAGGGTGGGGGCAGCTGCCGGAAGGGTGGGGGCGTGGCCACGCTTGACGGACGGGCCCGCCCTCTGCTGCGAAGCGGAGGCCAAGCGGCCGCCCGGTCCACCGGCCATAAATAGAGGCGAGCGCGCAGCCAGACCGCCGGCAGCTGGAGTGGGCTCACCTGCGGCAGGTGCTCCGGCAGGTGCTCCGGGCCGACGCGACCTGGACGAGCGAGGACCGGCACTGTGGGAAGATGCTGCGCGAGCGGACCGTGCGGCTGCAGTACGGGAGCCGCGTGGAGGCGGTGTACGTGCTGGGCACTTACCTCTGGACCGATGTCTACAGGTGAGTGGGGCCCCCGCGACCGCCGGAGACACCCCTCCCCCCCGCCGATCCCAGAAACCCCGAGCCCCTCCTCGGATGTGGGGACGCGACGTACTTCCTCCAGCGCGAGTTGCTGCTCATCTTGAGGCCCTTGTATCCAGAAATCCTAAGAAACTCACCCGGACGACCGACTGCCCCCAAACCGACAGCCTCCCCGAAGTCCTGACATCCTGTCACACACCCTAACACAGACCCCCTCCCCTGGACCCCAGTCTTCCCATGGTCTGTCCGTCTGCAGCCCCTCACCCAGAACAAACCGGGAGACCCCTAGTCTTTCCCCTCGCTTTCCCCTCAGCACCTCCCTTCTCCCTCCTAGGCGCTCCCCTTCCTCTCAGACCCTTCTGACTCACCACCCACCTCAAAGCAGCTGAGCTTCCTCCAGGATCTGCTGCGGGGAGGCGGGTACGGCCAGGGCCAGGCCAGAGGGGAGCTGCCCTGGGGCGGAATCTGGCCCTGGGGGTTACTCAGGCTCCAATTTCGCCCTGTGGGGGCTGCTGGTGGTTGCCTGTCCCCAGGCACTGGCTGTGAGCTCCATGTCCCTGAATGCCTTCTCCTGACTTCACGCTGGAGTTGGGGAGGACTTGGTTCTGCCAGGCTGCAGGGTGCAGAGGAAGGGTCTTTGGAAGAAGAGCGTCCCTGACTGCACCCTGTTCCCTCCCCCTCCTCTCTGGCCCCCAAATTTTGGCGGAATACAGGGTTTCTGAAATAGCAGGAGATAGGGTGGGGAAATTGAGGTCATGACCCTCCCCACTTCCCCCAGCCCCCAGGAAACAGTGGGACCCCATGGTCCCCCTCCTGTATTCTGTGGGTCACCCTTGCGAAGGTGTGGCTGGTGTGTGCAAAAGGGTGGAGGGGGAACCCTGGCAGGATCATTCCGTGAGCATTTTACCAGAGCAGCCCTCTCCTGTAAGCATGGCTAGAGTGGGACGGGCAAGCGCTGACAGGAGGGACCATGCGGGACTCTAAGGTAGGACCCCAAGATGATAACCTTGGGCGGGTCCCCTAACCTCTCTGTTCCTTGAGCTGAGCTGGAGCTGCCGATGTGTTTCATTTTCCCCAAATCATTCCGCCATCCGGAGTACCCGCCTCCCTGGGATCTTCGCCAAATCCCAGCCCTGCGTCTCCCCACCCCCCTCCCCAGCCCATTCTCGGTCACCTCCGGTGGCCCTGGCAGCCCTGCCCAGTCAGTCTCCTGCCACCCCTTCATTAGGCTCTGGCCACGCTGATACCATTAGGACCCCAGCCTCCTCCTGTGAGGACAGAGGGTCCCATCACCATGCAGACAAGGCACCCTCTCTGCTCATCGGCCCCTGGCCTCAATTGTGCACATGGAAACTTCAAGGTGGTTTCTGAGGGTCAAAATACAGCAGAGGACTGTGGTCCAGGCCTCGGTGGCCTGGAAGGGCTCCCCTCTGTTCCCCACCCCCAATCCTAAACCAGGCACTGCCAGGGAGCGGGCGGGGAGCCAAGGCACTCAGGTCTCTAAGCCTCAGCTGTCCCTATACCCGCCTGTTTGTTCACTGGAGCACTTTCGCTGCAGCCTGAAAGGCTGGCATGGTGGCTCTGGTGGGGGGATGGGGAGAAGGGAGGGGGGTCATCCTTAGGCCTCCTGCCCTCCCCTGTCCTGGCAGAGAGAGGCCCAGCCCCAGTAGGGAAGTGTGTGGGGGAGGGGTGGACCCACCATCCTCCCTCTGGCAGGGGGCAGAGGTGTGATGATCCCCTTTGTCCTTTCCCAAGAAAGCCCCCATTGCCACGATGACCCTCGTCCTCCAGCTGCCCTTCGCTTAAGACCACCCCCCCCCAGAGTAGAAGCTTGGTCTAGACCAGCACGGTCCAGCAGAAATAGCACGCCAGCTACAAAGAGAGCCGCAGGTGTACGTTAATTTCCTATCACCCACAATTTTTAGGATTCCAGTAAAGAGGCAAAATTAATTTTCATAGTATATTTTATTTAACCCAAGAGATCCAAAATACTAGCACTCCAACATCTAATCAGTTTTAAATGATTAAGGAGATAGTTTACATTGTCTTTTTCATACTAAGTCTTTGAAATTCAACGAGCGTTTTACTTTTTTTTTAAGATTTATTTATTTATTTATTTGACAGACAGAGATCACAAGTAGGCAGAGAGGCAGGCGGAGAGAGGAGGAAGCAGAGCCCTGTGGAGCAGAGAGCCTGATGCAGGACTCGATCCCAGGACCCTGGGATCATGATCTGAGCCGAAGGCAGAGGCTTTAACCCACTGAGCCACCCAGGCACCCCCAATATGTGTTTTATACTTAGGGCTCGTCTTGGTACAGACTCACTGAATCTTGGGCGCTCAGTAGACACAGGTGCCTGGTTGCCACCATCCTGAACAGTCCAGGCTGGGGTTCCAACCCTCAACACTAGTGCATTTGGAGCCAGATAATTGTTTGTTGCGGGGGGCTGTCCTGTGCAATGTTCAGCGACACCCCTGACTTCTAAACTCTAGATGCCTGTAGTAAGTCCCCTGTTGCTGTGACGACCTAAAATGTCTCCAGATAATGGCAGCAGCCCCCAGCAGGAGGACAAAAACACCTCCAGCTGCGAACCACTGGTTGAGTGGAAGGAAGCCTCTTTCAGAACGAAGGAGATGGGCTGTTACTCCTCCTGCCACTCCTAGTATCTGTGGTGATAAGGACTAGGGTCCATTTTAATAATAGCAGGGATTTTAGTGAGCCCTTGGAAACCAAATGCATTCTCTTGTCTCTTTCTCACCACGGACCTTGGGGGTCAGGCTGAGATCATCTCATTTTCTAGATGAGGAAGCAAGGCTCAGAGACGTGAGGCCAGTCGCCTGATGTCAGACGGGATTCGGGTCCGGCTCTGTTTGACTCAGAACCTGTGCTCTTACCCTCCACTGTATTCTGTGTGACTTTTAAACTAGCAAGTTGAACTGGGTGACCCTCTCAGCCAGTGTTTCTTCCTCCCTCCAGAATGCCTCAAGACCCTCCACCCACCCCCTTTTGACCCTGCACTTCCTACAGAGCCCTTCTGGACCCAGATACAGGTTCTGACTCTATATCCCACATGAGTCCTCCCCCTCCGCCCAGGGCCTCCAAGGAGAGAGACATCAAGGGACAAGGCCTTGTGGACCCTGGACCCAGCTAGTAAGGGAGTGTGTTTGGACCCCTCACTTCCCGAGTGACAAAAGTGAGTGAACAGGTCTCAACACCCACCCCTTCTTCCCAGGGGCTCGGGCCCCCTTTCCTGAGATGCATGCATGGCCCCCCTTTCCCACAGACACACAGTGGGGGCCACAGCTGTGGGTGAGGAGGCTACACGGGGGGGGTTCTCAGCAGACCCTGTGGTTGACCCACCCTCTCCCAGCCACACTGGCCCCTGGGGGTAGATGTCCTGACCCAGGCACTTTCTGCGTGCTGGTTTCTAGTGAGCTATAAGTAAATAAATGCACAGAAAAAGGAAGTCGGTTTTTTTCCTAGAGATTTACTTTGCAGTTGTTAAAGGTACTTGCTGTTTCCTTCTCTCCATCCCAAGCATCTTCTCTTAGATCTGGTACGTGTACGCCTTGCCCACACCATCTCCCCCGACAGTCCCTTGACTTGCCAGATGCTTCCTCACTGGGGCTGGCCCCGGTTCCCCTCTGCTTCGGGCTTGCAGCTGGAGAGAGCAGAGAGAGAATGGCTTCTCCATGTTGATTTCAACCTCCCCGCTCACCTCTGGTTTCCGTGAGGAGACACCCCCAGAGCCAGGAGGGATCAGAGAAAGGGCAGCCTTGGAGTCTGGTAACGGGGGTGATCACACTGTGCCTGATTGTCCCACTGACCCACAAACCGGGCTGTGTAGACAGCTCCTCCTCTCCCTCCCTTGGTCTATGCATCTGTCCAGGGGAGTCAGAGGCATACCCTTCTCTCTGGTGGAGAAAGGTCAGGATCTGTTTCCTAAAGCCTGCAGAAGCTTTAGGACACAGAAGACCTTAACAATGGTCTCTTGCCTCTGTGGAGCGTTCTCCTAATTACAACTGACATCAGGAAGAGATGGGGGGTGGGAGTGATTCCCCCGCCCCCTCCCGTGGGATACCCCAAGGCAGAAGCTGGCCAAGGGTACCAGGGCAAGAGACGCGAGCACAGTAAAATGCTGGGGAAACAGAGAGGGGTACAGAGATGTACCCCACCTTGGGGAAGAGCCTGGAGAATCAAAATTCACCATCTCACTCCCTTGACCCTTCTTGGACTTCCTTCTTGTTTCTTGGTTGGTGTGAGTGTTTTAGAAAGTATCCTTAGGACAAAGGCTAAGGATGGGGGGTCTGTGATCCAGTTAGAAGCATTAGAGAACTGGGGTGCCATGGTGTCCCCATCCCTGAGAGTGCCAGGCCCTGCCTCACAGATCCCATCTCCTGCCAACTACCCTACACACATTCTACTCTGGCCACGTTAATTTTGTGGATGCTATTAGCTCTTGACCACACTAAGCTCATTTGTGCCACAGGACCTTTGTACGTGCTGTTCCCTCTGTCTGGAGTACCATTCCCCAAACCTCTGCAAGCCTGACACTTCATCCACCAAGGCTTAGCTCACACATCACCTCCTCTGAGAAGCATTCTTCATTACCCTCATTTCATGACACACTATCTCAAGCCCCAAGCATTCTCTGCCTCCATGCCATTTTTCCACCGGCAGATCTTATTTACTTAATATTACTGGATAACATTTATTGAACATATATTCTGTATCAGACTGCGTTCCTAACACCTTCCATACTCATCTCACATGTATTTAATAATTTACATGTGTTTAAACCTCACAACAATTTTAGGAGTTAGCTACGGTTGCTGGCCCCCTTGGTTGGGGAAACTGAGATAAGGAACATTTGTCCAAGTTGGCACAGCAGGTAAATGATGGCACTGCCTGACCCCAGCCCCAGACTACTCTGCCTGGCTGCCTTCTAAGGACTTATGTTTGGGGTGTTTCCCCTCCACCCTGCCTTCCTTACTCCCCTGTACCTCCAGCCCTCACATCAATGAAGGCCTCCTTCACTGAGTAAATGAATGGATGGATGTGGCCAGTGATGCATGTAGATCGGCCCGTCACTGGGCTGAGCTCCCCACCCCCAGCCTCAAGGGATGAGCGCTGTTGGACTGGCCAGTGGAAGGTCAAGGGCATGTGGCCGAGCTTGGCCAGAGCAGCACTTGCTCCTAAGGAATAAGGCCAGATCAGGTGGCCTCATAAATTAGAACAGCACCCAGCACTCTCAACCCTAAAAAGGAGGTCTTGCCAGGAGCTGTTTTGCAGCTCTGGTTTCAGGCTAGTTCCTCGGGGGGAGGCAGGGTTCTAAGGAGGACCTGGTACCCTGCGTGTGCAGCCCACAGACCCAGACACAACTGGGGTCCCGCAGAGGTTTCCCTTCTTGCCCACGGGACCCGCCATCAGGTTGGGAGCAGAGTGGCAGGAGCTCACCACTGTGTCAACCCCCCAGCTGGACAGGGACACCTGTTAGATGGGGGAGGTAGGGGGAGGCCAGTTTTCAGAGGCAGCTCTGCCGGCCTAGCCCTGCCAGGCTCCATGGCCAGGGGCTTTGACTGGCCCAAGTCTGCCTATCTAGGTCACATGCCCAAGCCTTCGGTGTCCCTTTTCTGGGCCTCAGACCCCACCTTCAAAATAAGTAGGGGTCTCTAGAGGTTCCTTCGGGCTTTCCATTTGCTCCTCTCCTGAGCCAGGCCCAGGATTCCCCATCCCCTTCTAAAGGACCTTTAGGGAAGACTGTAACCTCTGGACCTACCCCCGGAAAGGGAGCAGCCAGGCCAGGGGTTCAGGGAGCTTGAGTTTGCATCGCACTTGGCCGTTACTGTCCCTGAGACTCAGATCCAGTGGTCACACTTTGCAGGTCTGGACACGCTCATCTGTGAAAATGGATGATACTGACACAGACCTCCTGGGGTTTCAAAAGGATGGGCGGAGAGAGATCACGTGGGCCAAGGGCTTAGACCAGTGCCTGGTGCATGATAAACACTCAGTAAGTCATTATCATGAATTAGTACTGGGATTATTATAATATTATTAAACCAGTGATGAGCTTTGGCCTCCAAGCATCCATAACATTCACAGGAGAGAAAAGTTGAACAACATTTGCATGAGGTGCTGTTTAAAGCATCAACAAAGTGGGGAGGGAGGGAGGACTCCTGGCAGATGAAATCAGGGAAGACTTCCTGGAGGAGGCGGCAACCAAGTTAAAGGATGGACAGGGGTTCACAGGGTGACCAGGACATACCACGCAGGAGCAACGGTGCCTGGCAGGACTGTTGGGACACATGCAGACAGAAAGGCAGAAAGGGCATAGACTCAGTGGCCTACAGTGCAAGGGTGAAGAGTGTATGAGCTCAAACCAGGGCTTTGACTGTGAGGCTCAGGTGTTGGGCTTTGTTACATAGGCAGTGGGGATTTTTTGAAGCTGTCTGGAAAGAGAGTGATCCCAGATTTGATTGTTTCTGCCCTAAGGAGAGGGGCCAGCTAAAAGCACCAGTGTCCAGGGAGAGAGGTGGCCGAGGTCACCAGGCAGAGAAGGGGACTTGCTGAAGGCAAGGCCTTTTCAGGGCAGCCACCCACGGGGCTCCAGATCTCTAGTCATGCCAAGCTGAGGCTTCACCTTCCTCCTCTCATCCGCGTCCTTGAGGGTGCTCACCCTGGGCTTGCGTGCCGGCTTGGCACCTGCGAACCCCTTAGACTCCTACAAAGACCGGAGGGCAGGATGTCACACCCGCGGCGCCAGGAGCCGGGTTCGCTGGAGCGGGGGGTGGGGGGGGGGGGTGGGGGGGGTGGTGATCCCTGGCTGGTGTTAACGAGGCCCAGGACAGGTGGAGAAGCTAGGAGGGCCAGACGCCAGCCAGAAGCAGGCACATCACACCCTCCAGCCTGGGGCTGAGTGGGCACCCCAGGCCTGCAAGGCCAAACCAGTAACCTCCCCACCGAGTGAATGAAGACCAGAGAGGCTGACTGGCTCCCCAGAGGCCCTGCGTGGGGCTGAGCAGCTGTTAGACCACAAAGCCTATTCCCCTGGGCTGGGCTCAGGAAGCAACCCTCTCCCACATCCAACACTGCGTTCCAGTCTTGCTCAAAGTTCCTTTGTTTACCAGCCATTTCTCTCCATTTCCCCAGCCACCACTTTGTCCCACACCACCATCCTGACTCACCCAGACAGCTGTGGGGTCGCCCTCTCCCTGAGTCCCCTTCTTCCGGCGTTGCTTTCCTGAAATGCTTTCCCCACTTTGCACCCTGGGTGATCTGTCCTCGGGGCAAGATCAGTCATGACTGCCCCCCCCAGAAGCCTCCGGTGCCCTCAGTGGGGAAGGCCAGCTCACCACCACAAGCTACCTCCCCTCCCCTGACCCGCCGCCCCTCCCCCCACCCCCCAAACTGCAGCCGCAGTGATCTTCCTCCAGTCCCTCCAACACACTGGGCTAAGATCTACCTCGGCCCCCACCCAGGTGGTCTGTGCCACCTAGAAATTGCTCCTCTTCCTCCTCCCTTTGTCCAGTTCACTGGTTCTTAAACTGTGGTCCCTGGACCAGCAGCCGTAGCAGCAGTTGGGGACTTGTTAGAAACACAGTCTGAAGTTGCGATGTTAAGACCATGCCTAAGGGGCCAGGCTTGGTCCTTCCCCAGGTCTGGTTTGATAAATGCTGGTGATAGACCACGTCTGATTTATATCCTGCCTCTTCTGTGGGAAGTGCCTGGGATTCTAGGGATCTGATCAACCTCAAGAAATGATAGCACATTCAGCATCATAGCTTTTGAAGATGACTGTTGTTAATTTGCCGTTAAATGAATTATAAAACTGGGGAAAGAAATGCAGTTTCTTTCCATGATGTATATGTACAGCAAGTCATCGTGTTGGACACTTTAAATATATATAATTATATTTGTCAATTGTTCTTCTGCAAATTTGGGGGAGAAAAAGAAAGGTAAACCTCATTTCCCAGGTCCCCACCCTGGATCAGCTGAGTCAGAGACAGGATGGTCCAGCAGCCTGCATTTTAACAGATAATCTGCATTTCCGATAATGCAGATGCACACTCCAAATTTAAGATCCGCTGGTCTAGTGAACTCTTGCTGTCCTTCAAAGTATAGAGTTAGACCCCAGCTCCAATGCCACTTCTTCCAGGAAGCCCTCCTTGACCTGCAGGCCGGGGCTTCATGGCACCCCATGCTTCTATGTTAGAGCCATTCTCACCCCCAAAACCACATCGTCAGCTGTGTAACCCACAGAAAGTTCTTCTCTTCCACTAGAACATGTACTCCATGGGCCCAGGGAACCTGTTCTCTTTTGCTGATCTGCCCCCCAGCACCGAGAACTGTGTCTGGCACTTAGGAAGTGCTCAGCCAATGCAGGTTGAGTGACCACATAAGCAAGCCCTGTTCTCCCAGTCCTTCCCGCAGGAAACACCTAGATTTACTGTGAGCCTGGACTGGGCCAGGGGCTAAAACAGGAAAAAGAGACAACCCCCACCTTCAAGGACCTACAAGGGGAAAAAACACGGATGGAGACAAATGGATTGAGCTGGGTCTTTAAGGAGGGATGGTGAGTCGTCTGGCAGAGAAGTCAGAAGTCAGGGAAAGGAAGGGTAGAAGGAATGATATTTGCCTGGGATAGTGCAGGCTGCAGAGGCTGGAGAGTCATGCTGAGACCCAGGGACGGAATGTCACTGGTTGGGTCCCATCTTTTACTGTATTGTCTGCTATCGAGGAGCCACTGAATATTTTCAAGCAGGAAAGTTGCCTGATTTCATTTTTTTAATCCCTCTGTGATACAGTTTGGGAAACCAAGAAGGGTGAGTTCAATCATTCATTTATTCCCACCAAAGAATATATGGAGGGTGTGGCCTTGTCCAGGGCACTGGGGTGCAGTGGTCGGCGGAACGGTTGTGTTCTGGGGACTGGCAGCCTGTCCCAGGCACGCTACCTTTAGCCTCCATCCCATAAGCTGGAGGTCCTGGCCACCATCAATACCTTCATTCTCTCCCTCATTACCATCCTGGGCCCCTCCCTGCAGCCCCCTGGGACCACTGAGCTACCCCCTAGCCCCTGGTTCTCGGGTTTCTGGGGGATGAGTTCTGAGCCGTTCTTCCTGGGGAGGGAGGCAGCCAGCAGGCTCTGTAGAGGACAATGGTTGCCTTTGTTGCTTCTGCCAGAGCCTCTCCAAGAATAGCTGTTTGCTCAGCTCAGAGCAGGGCTGGTGCTGGGGTAGAAGGGTGTGGGGCCCAGGCGCTAACCCCTGGAGCCTCTCGGGTCTCCTGCAGCTTCTCACCAGCCCAGAGGAAGGAAGGAGGCAGGAGGCATCACTTAAAGCAGCTATGGTCAGTGTCCCGTCCTAAAACGCATCCTGTCTGTGAGTTTAGAAAGCATTCTTTTTCCTAAATAGAACTGTATGCAGAAACCCAATCTGTGAAACCAGGTGACATCAGTGGCTCTACTTAATGGAGAGTGGGGACACAGCCAAAAGATCCCCAGCTTTTCCCTGCTTCCCTCCTCACCCCTTTGCCCAGGGCTTGCCCCCTCTGTGCTGCCCAGATGCCAGCCACCAGCCAACCTGGTGCCACACTCCCATGTCACACTTGGTGAAACTGAGGCAAAGTGCCTTGCAGATAGATAGAAGGTGGCAAACCACTACCGACAGGTGTCCAGCCTCTGATCAACCCAGTGGCCCCATGAGGAGCTGGGAAATGTAAAAAGGGGCAAATAGACAAGAAACAGGGTGGCTCTGGAGCTTTTCTTTCCACCTCCTCTCCCAGGCCCAGGTGTGGACTGCCAGACCCTGGTCCCCACTCTCCTGCGGTGCCCACCCAAGACCAGTGGTCTCTGCCACTGTTGGTAGCCTGGGTCATCAGAGAGACCCTGCGAGACTCACACTCATGGCCCCAGCCACTCCAGGGCTCTCACCACCAGGCCACATGGCTGAATGTCCAGACCAGTGGTTCTCAGAGTATAAGCCTGGACCAGCATCACCAACCATTCCTAGAAATGGTAGAAACACAAATTCTCAGGCCCCACTGCAGACCTGCTGAATCTGAAACTCAGAGGAGGGGCCAGGCAATCTGCATGCAGAAAAAACATTCCAGGGGACACTGCTGAGCTCGGAGAACCACTGGTGGAAACCTCTCCAACCCCTGGCCACAGCTGCCCAGCTGAACCTCCACCCGGCCAGCCAGACTCTCCAGGGAAAGGATCTACTAATCTCTTAACAACACCCACAGAAAAACCAAGCAAATAAACCAGGAGATTTAGACTGTACCCCTGGATGATTCCGATGCCCAAACATAGTGGAAGGCTATTCTGGAACCCAGGAAGGCACGGCCCTCCGAATAGCACGTGTGGCTTTGAGGCAGACACTTGTACCTATGTCTTATTCCCAAATCCCATGAGAATCCCACCTAAATCCATCTGAGCCCTCTTCAGCCTCTGGGAACCTTCAGACCAGGGGATGGATTTAGCAAAATTGTCTGCCCTGGGCACCTTCCCTCCCCCAGTCTACCCGTCCTTCCTGCCACCTCCGCTTAAACCAGTGTCTTAGGCAGTAACAAATACCTCGGGCTGGGTGGTTTAAACAAAGAAATTAATTTCTCACAGTCCCAGAGGCTGGAAGTTGGAGATCAGGGGCCCCTGTGGTCCTATTAGGGTGGGACCTCTTCCTGGCTCACAGGCAGCTGTGAGCTCACACAGGCTTCCTTGTAGCATGGGAGAGAGAATGATCTCTCTTCCCCTTCTTACAAGGCGACCAGTCAGATCAGAGGGGACCTTGCGATCATGATTTCATTTAGGCTATCTTCTGAAAGCCCTCTCTTCCAATGCAGTCATGTCAGGCGGGGTAAGAACTTTGGCATTTGAATTTGGGGGGCACACAGACGTGCCTACAGCAACTGAATCAAACTAGTCCGTTTCCTGCCCTGAAATCTTCATGGCTTTTCAAGAATTCCAAGGATACTAGGACGCCTGCGTGGCTCAGTCCTTTAAGCCTCTGCCTTCGGGTTGGATCATGATCCCAGGGTCCTGAGATCGAACCCCACATCGGGCTCCCTGCTCAGCGGGGAGCTTCTCCCCCAGCTTGTGCGCTCGCGCGCTCTCTCTCTCTCTCTCTGACAAATAAATAAAATCGTTAAACAAAAAAATAAAAGAATTCCAAAACTATCAGCCATTTGTAGATAAACCACTCCAGAGCCCCTAGGAATGACTCTCAGAGGAGGGAGTTCCAAGCTGGGAGAGGAACGTGTGGCCGGAGGGGGGGGGGGGTCCGTGTGACAGAGCCAGCCCATCGCTGCCCCTTGAGGACTCAAGTCCCAGGCTCCTCCCCTGGGCAAACCCAGCGTTGTGACACCTGCCTCGTGCCCTTCCTCTGCCTGCAGTTCACATCCTGGATCGGGGGTGGGCTCTGCCTTTGGTGCAAATTCGTTTCTTGGTCTAAGCCTCAGTACCCACACCCTTAGGGCCCCACATGGCGGCCCATCAGAAGCACCAGGAAGTCTGTTAAGAATTCAGATCCCCGGGCCCGCCCCCGAACATGCTGGCTGGGTGGATAGAAGTCTGCCCCCAGGGCTCTGTATTGCTACCCAGTGTCCTCTCCACTACGGGGTGACTGTGGTGCAGCTGGGTCCTTGGGGTCCCGCAGACCTGGCTCTCCCAGGGGTCCGCTGCAGCCCCGCCCCCCCCCCAGGAGTCTTTTTTGGAAACCCCTCGTCCCACCTGCCCTGGGATCCTCCCCGCACCATGACCCCCTCTCCTCTCTCCCCACAGCGCGGCCCCCGCCGAGGCCCGGACCTTCAGCCTGAAGCACTCCGAGCGCGTGCGCGTGGAAGTGGTGCGCGACGGGCAGGCCGAGGAGGTGGCGACCAACGGCAAACAGCGCTGGCCTCTGTCACCCAGCACCACGCTGCGGGTCACCATGAGCCAGGCGAGCGCTGAGGCCAGCAGTGACAAGGTACCCTGGCTGAGGATGTCCTCCAAGGGCGAGGGCAGCGGGAACCGGGGGCGGGGCTCAAGCAGCGTCACCCAACGCAGACAGAACAGAACGTGCGCCACATTTGTCACTGTCCCGTTCCTAGCATCCATTCTCAAAGAACAGAAAGATGCAGGCTGCCTCCATTTTTATAGTACGTTTTCCTTAACCCCATAGATCACGTATTATTATTTTGACATGATGCTAATATTCTAAAAAAAAATCCAAGAGATGCCCTATGTTCTTTTTTACACTAAGTCTGTGTCACGCTTTGAACACATCTCAGATCAGATTGGCCATGGGACACCCCTGTGGCTGGTGACTACCGGACACAGAGGCTCAGGGCCAGACCGTGGAACATGGCTTCATGGAATGTTAAGGCTGTGGGCTGCTGAGTGATATATTAGAATCACTGGAAGTTACAGCCCCAAATGTCCTTGGCCACCTCCTGTATTAAATGGGGTGCTGAGTGCCCACGCAGTAGGGCAATTTGCCCAGTGGTAAAGCTGAGACCTGACGTCTCTTCGCTGGGTTCTGTAGTTATGGACTTCCGATGCGCCCCATGGCAGTGATGGCGCTGGGCATTATTTAAAGAAAACTCCTCAGCCCTACCCCTGGATGCTTAGCAGGAGCAAGTCATATACCATGGCAGATATGGGAGGGCGGGTAGACAGCAGAATGCACCAGGACTCATAGGTAAGCAATCAGTACCCTAATGCCCTCTAAGAAGAGGGGAGCCCCCTATCTGTTGGAGAATTTGAGAGAAGCAGTCCACCAACCCAGGAATGCTTCCTGGAGGAGAGGGTTTGTGTGTTTGGGGAGAATTGGCTTGACAGGCTCTGAGGGGTGAGTCAGGGAAAGGGGTCACCGCAGATTTTCCTGCCTGTGATCTGTGATCTCTGCTCTTCTCTCCCTCCCAATGCACCCCCTCCCTGCCAAGGTCACTGTCAACTACTATGAGGAGGAGGGGACTATGCCCATTGACCAGGCTGGGCTCTTCCTCACAGCCATCGGTAAGTTGGTATGACTGCAGCCTGTGTGCTTTGCTCCCCGGGGAGGCTGACCCTGCTGCCCTTCTCAGCGGCACTTGGCCTGAGTCCGGTGCTGCAGACCTGACACTCGGAGCTTCCTCTGAATAATGCAGGCCTGAGAAGTGATGCCACGCGTGCCCAGGCCCTTCTGTCCTGGGGTGAGGGATGTCCTGCAGGAGGAGGCGTACCCTGGTCTGCTGGCACCTCGCCCCCCCTTGTCAGCATCCCCACCCCAGGCTCTGTGGGCCACTGAGAAGAAAGAGCAGAGTCTGTTCCTCCCCTGCCTCTCCCCTGCAGCCTGGAGAAGAGCTTGTCCGTCCTAGTGAGGGAAATGGCCAGTCTGCTCTGTCCCTAACAGTCCCAGCTACCCCCTTGCCCTCCCTAGATCCTGCCCTGGGAACACAGAGAGGCAGCCTGGTTCCTTAACTCACCTAGTCCTAGCCTTTCAGTTGGCATGGAGGACAGGGAGGCCCAGAGAGGTTAGGGAACTTGTTCAAAGTCACACAGCATCTCCCTGGCAGGTTGGGTCTGGGGCTCAGGACGATCCCCCTCTCGGGGCTCTTCCCATCTGCACAGCAACCCCCTGCCCGGGTTCGGGGGCTCGGGCGGTGTGGTTTTCTTCCAACACGCCCCTCTTCTGCAGGTGAGGTGTTACTTTTACATCTTCCTTTTCATCTTAATTACATAATGTTTAAGCCAGGAGGACATGTCAGGGGGTCGTTCTGTCTGTCCAGCCTTGACTCAGCATTGCTCGAGCTGCCCCACAGCAGGGCGAGAGAACTGCCAGCTGCCGAGAACCCGCTGTGTGCGGAGTGCTTTAAACATTGCAAAAATGTCTCGTACTTACTCAAAACCTACTCTGGGTCCTGTACGGTGCTGGGTGCTTCAAAAAGGAGGAGAAACACCCGACCTTTCTTGATTGCTGACTGTGTGCCCAGTTCCGGTCCTTCAATGTCATGGTCTCAATCTTCTCTTCCAACTATGGCCAGGATAGATAGAGGACTCAGAACCTCCCCCCAAAACAACCAACTGCCACTCAGCTTCTCCTCCTCCAACCACCAGAGGAGCAGCAATGTCCCTCCGCCCTCGGCTTCTTCCTCTGTGGGTTTTGTTGGCTGGTCACCCTGACCCTCTTTCTGCACGGGGGGAGTGCCCGGCCTGGGGCTGGGCTCCTCAGGACACCCTTGGGGGGCCCCAGAAGAGGGTCCTCATATGCACACATGGCCCCTCAGCGTCTCAGATGACATGCCCTGAGGAAACCTAATCCCACAGAGATGGGGACACCTAGGATGTAAGCAGGAAGGGCAGTGGCCAGTGGTCCCAGAGGGCTGACGCCACCATGAGCGAGTCTACCCCCAAGCCAGGCAGACAGGAGAGATGGCAAAACAGTGCCCCGTGAGGAGGCAGGACTGGACCCCCTTCTCATCCAAAGGACTGGGGAGCTTGTGTTCGAGGGAACAGCAGGTTCCACAGACCAGTAAAGCGTTCACCCCGCCCCCAGTAATAAGCCTGACATTGTTGGTGCTTGGCCAAGAAGAAAAAAATATGTGAATATTTATTTATATAAATATAAATAAAATAATTTGCCAACAACTATCACCATCATTGTAACATTTTTCACACTTAAAAAGTAGGCAGAGGAATCATTCCAGAGTAGAAGACAGTCCCTTAGATTGCCGAAATAAAGTCTTGTGGAAACCTCACCCGCTGAACTTACGTTTCCTGTTCTACCAGGGACCCTGGGGGAAATCGGTTCCCCTCAGGGCCCGCTGGTCTGTCTGACCCTCCGGGTCTTGTCCTTCTCAGGCATCTATTCCAGGGGCCCTGAGCCCCAAGCCCTGAGTAATCATTGCCCCTTCCTAGGGAGGGCACCCCAGAGGCAAGGAATACCCCAAAAGTTCCGGGATGGGGGGCTTCCCCCCCAGGGATATATCAGAATCCACCAAACCCTAGCTCTGCCCTGAGCCCCACACTCCTCACCTGCCCCGAGGGAACCACAGTGCCCTTGTGCACAGTGCTCACGGAGATCCGAGCATGGGGCCTGGGGCAGACACTCAGTCAATACTTGTTCTTCTCGCCCTTCTGCTTGGGGGAGCCACATTTTCCCTCTACCTGGGCAAAGCTGAAGAACCCTATTGTCCCTCAGTCTTCCTCCTGGGACTTGGAAACAAACCCATGGTGCCCTTGGCCAAACCAGGCCCTTGGGCTTGGCTCCCAGTCCTGCCAAGGACATGCTGTGTGACCTCACCAAGTAGCCCGCCCCTTGGGACCTCACTTTCTCCCAGCTGTAAAACCAAGGCTTTGAGCCCGTTGACGGCGCCTTCAAGACTCCGGGTAGGACTGAGTTGCAAAGTCCTTCCTGTGAAGGGGACTGGGGGAAGGGGGTGGTGGGAGACAGAAGAATGGTCTCCCTGTCTTGGCTGTGGTTCTGGCAACAGGAGCAGGCCATGAGCCTTGAGAATTATTAGCCTCATCCTAAGGACCTCATTTCTTGTGCCCCCTCCCCAGAGCCTAGGCTGATTGCCCTAGTTGGCTGTGGGGGAGAAAGTCCTGCTTCCCCACCACACCCCGTGCTGCCCAGTTACGTAAGAAGGGCAGGCATCCTGCCCCTGCCCCTGCCGCTGGGGTCCGGCAGCCTGCCAAAATGCTTATGCCTCTGTGTCAAGCCTGAAGCCTCGGTGTCTAGATTCTCAGGGCAGACTACCTTGAACTCAATCCCAGTGACATTTCCCATAAATCTGCCCCACACCCCAGGTGCCACCTGACCCCTTGGGGCTATTCTGGGGAGCTGAGGTAGGATTCTGAGCCTCTGGGAAATGTCATCTGGAGCCCAGATGCCCCGAAACAGCTGTCCTCACCCCCCTCCCCTACAGGGAAGACAGAGCTATCTCAAGACAGCAGAGCTCTGGGGGGGTCACGATGGCCCTGTCCTCTGTCCCTGCAAGGATCATCTCTGTGGAAATCTAGTTAAATGCGACATTGGAGGGAATGTTGAAGGGGAAAAGCCTGGGCGGTTGGGAGGTGGGTGATAAGAGAGCCCGATGACGTCATGTCTGAATTTTGTAACAGGAAGTCAGTGAAACTTGTCTGAAGTTAAAACTTGTCTCAAGGGAGAGCAATAAGCATAAGACTTGGTATTCTGGAGATTTCCTAAGGCCGGTGAGAGGATAGAATGGCCAGGAAACTGCTGTTTTTTAGGTGTTTGGTGCTATCTGCAGTTGGCTTGTTTTGTGTGTGGGTTGTTTTGTTTTGTTTTGTTTTGCATTTTGTGCAAATATTCCATCGATAAAATTTTTATTTTTTAAATTTTTTTTAGAGATTTTATTTATTTTTTTGAGAGAAAGAGAAGGAGCAGGGGGAAGGGGGTGGGAAGCAGACTCCCCGCTGAGCCTAGAGCCCGATGTGAGGCTCGATCCCAGGACCCTGGGATCATGACCTGAGTGGAAGGCAGAGGCTTAACCGACTAAGTCATATGGGCGCCCCTACATCGACAAAATTTTTTAATTTAAGGAATTTATCATGAAGTAAGACACAGTTAAGTGCTTTTTAATTTCTCTCCTGTGACCGACTGTGTCCATGGACCCACCAACAACCATGGTGTGCTGCCACCCTGAACTAAAGAACAAAGTCCCAGGGCTGCCAGGGTGGGGATGTGGCCAGCTCCCCTGGGAATGGCCTTAAGGAGAATAAGCCTTGGGTCTTTGAAGGCAGACTTGGCTTTTAGAAACAGCCCAAGGTGGAGATCAGCCTGAGTCAGTGGAGAGGAAACGGGCCAAGGTCAGGGGTCTGGAGTCAGAGGCCTGAGTGGGATGCCTGGTTCTCCACTCTCTGGAGACTTTGTGGGCATTTCCCTGCAGGATGCCTCGGTCTCCCTGTCTGTGCGGTAGTGGTAAGTCGTCTCTGCGGGTGTGACTAAGAGGAGAACACGCGATGGATGGGAGGCACTCTGCCTTGGGAGAAGGGAACTGCACCCACAGAAGAGATTGTTATCTGCAAAAGCAAAGACGGGGGGTTCCTTAGGGAGTCCAGGACTGTGGCTGGTTCCCAGGGAGGAGCTTCGGGAAGCCAACCTCCCTGAAAGGCAACACTCACTGGGGAGTGTCCAGTTGGAAAGTTCATGAAGGTCTGGAAGCCAAAATCAATACTGTTCCTTCATCAGAGCCTTCAATCTCTTTAACAGCAAGCAGCTGGCAGTACCTGCCTCCCCACTTGGTCTGGAGAATCCCTACCCGGCAACAGCCTCCAGGCTATCTATCAGCCCAGTTTGCTGACAGATAACGTCTCGGAGGCTGGGTTCGCTTACCTCTACAGTCGTGGCAATCATAATATTTATCTCATCGGACTGGGGACTCCAGGGTAGGCAGATGTCCCGAATGCCCACCGCTGGGTAGAGCGCCTGGAATGAGGGGATGCTTAGTGATGATTTATTGACAGATGGGCTCGATCGGACGAGCTTATCTAATAATCACGACCTATGGCACCCAACTGACAGCCGGGCTGCAGAGGCTGGGACGCTGGGGTGCTCCCTCTCCCAAAGGACCAAGCGCCCTGAGAGTTTCCCCTGTCCTGCCTCCTTCTAGACCCAGAAAAGCCCCATTCAGGGAATCAAGAGAGGACTTGTGTCTTATCGCCAGGGTGAGCCGCCTCAGGAAGGGTGACATCAGCAGCCCTTCCTGTGCCAGGACCCTCCTCCCCACCCCATCCAGGGACAGAGCGCGCCTGCCAAGGGGACAGACCAGGAATGCATTCACTCCCACCCAGCTCCCGCCTCTGTCCAAGTCATGCTTCGCGTGAGGCCGAGCCCACGGGGCATTTCCAAGACCTGGCCTCAGCTCATCCATTGTGTGACACTCCGTCACCTCGGGACAACTCCTCGGCTCTGCCCTGCCCTGTCCTGTTAGTCTCTAACTCGGGGGACCATTTGGCCTCCCAAGGGACATTTGGCAATGTCTGAAGACATTTCGGTTGTTGCAGTTGGGGGATGTCACTGGCATCTGGCAGGTGGTGGCCAGGGATGCTGCTAGACATCCTCCAATGCAGTAGAGGAACTAGGGCTCAAAGAGGCTGTCCAGCCTGCCCAAAGTCCCACAGCTTATAAGCAGAAAACCAGGGTTTGAACCCAGCACTGTCTAACACTTAATCTTGGGCTCCTTCCACTGCCCCACATGGTTTCCATGAAGCTGGTCCCTAGGACAGGCCTAGAGATACCAAATACCCCTTCCCCAAGAGAAAGAATAAACAGGGACCCCAGACTGAGACCTCTATCTGAGAGCCTGGCTTTCACAGGCACCCTCAGACCAAGAGGGATTGGAGACCCAGCTTCCCATCCAAGATAAAACCCTGACGGGAGGCGGAAGTTCTAGAAGAGATCACACACATGCATGTGTGCACACTGCCAGGACAGACGGAGAAAGGCAGTCAGGAAGGCCTATGAAAGTTTTCAAAATCTGAACTTCAGGTCAGGCCAAACGCAATGTGTCCCAGTTCCGCTAATGCCGCCTGTCCACACGGGGCACGTGACTTGGCGTCTCTGAACCAAGTCTCCTGGACCTGTCTCGTGGGGCTCATCCACACACCACCCAGAACCGTCTGCGGAACCATGAAGGCTGGGGGGATCCCTGCCCTACGTGATCGCCCCTCTCCAGGCCGTCATGTGTGAGGTTGGCACAGTATCCACTTACATCCTCCATCGGGCGGTGGGGGGCTCCCTGAGATGGCAGCAAGACCCTCCCCTTCCAGGGACCCAGGGCCCAAGCAAACGTGTGAGCTGCACAGGGCTTCCTCCCGGCCCTCACCCCACCCTGCCCTCTCTGGCAGGCTCCACGATTCATGCGTGTGTCTGTCCGCAGAGATCTCCCTGGATGTGGATGCAGACCGGGACGGTGTGGTAGAGAAGAACAACCCGGGAAAGGTACCGAGCTACCAGGGCAAACGGCCCCGGACTTGGTGGGGAGGCTCCCGGGGGTGCAAAGCAGAGCCCCAAGATGGGTGCTGCGGTCAGCCGCGGTCCTCCCTGCAAGCACGGGCAGCTCCCCTTTTACAGAGGAGGAGACTGAGGCCCAGCGCAGGCTCCCACACAGCATGCCCATGGCGGAACCCACAGAGGAGCCAAGGGCCTCACAGCCGCAGCTGCCAAGCACCTTCCCGAGTCGGTTCCCCGTCCACAGGACAGGACACCCGGTTCGTAGAGCTGTTGGACGGCGTCCTGCCACAGAGGAGGCATTCGCTCTTATGACTCGGCCTTCTTTTTCATTTTAAAACTGACCGAGGGAGACCCTCGGGAGCAGAAGGCCGCGTAAACCATTCTCGTTCAAGGCGTGTTATCTTTAAGGGCGCACTGATACCCCCTCTCTTGTTTTATTCACCCATTCATTCATTCATCCCTGCATCGGTTCCTATCTTCATTCATTTACTCCCTCTTACCCTGCGTTCCACACTCCCATTCTGCTCCCCTGCAGAAGAGCATTTTAATGGCTTTGGTGTGTTCCTTTCCATTCTCATGATTCTTGCAAAACACACCGTGTGCTTGGTGCACGTGTGTCTTTAGCCTGCGCAGCACAGTGTTCTCCGGCTCCTTCGGCTGTGGCCTTCACCCTCCAGCCAGGGTTTAAGCTCCACTGGTTTTGCTCTGTGTACATGCAAGGTTCCTTCTCCGTTCCATTTCCCGGCCTTCTAGATCACTTACATTGGTGGCTTATGTTACTTTCAGAATAACAACCCAAAGCCTGTTTTAAATTACATGTAGATGGATACTTGCAAAAGTTAAATGAGCACAGCCCAGGGAGAAGCCTGGGTCCCAGCAGCCAGCTGCAGACTCTCTGTACCTGTCTGTAGGTACAGAGACCTACAGGTGTGGGGGAGCCCCCTCTTCCCGGCTCCTCCATGGGACTCCACCTTCTGTAGGGCGCCCGCTGCAAGGAGATGCCGAGTCTGTGTCCATGGCCAAGCCACATGACAGCAGACTCCACGGAGGCCTCCACGGCACCCTGCCTCCCCCAAGCAGCTCTGCAGCCTTGGTGAAGTCCCACAGTCCTACAGGTCTAGACTTCCTTGGACTCTCTCTATCCAGGCCTGTGGGGCTTTGTATGCTCTCCCCTTGTCCCATAAGTATTTGTTGATGTTCCCGGACTGGTCAGGCCCTGGAGCTGTAGAAGGAAAGAGTAGAAGTCGGCTGCTGCCCTCCGGGAGCCCACGGTCCAGGGCAGGAGGAGGGAAGAGGGGCCACATTAAACAGAGTGACACAGGTGACCGTCTCATCACAATTGTCCCAAGCTCGCCTCCAAAGGGAACATCTGTGGGGCCCTAAATGTAACCCCAGTGCAGCTGCTCAGGACTAGAAACTTAGAAAGTCTTCCGGAAAGAAGGGGTGGTCCTGCCAGGACCCCAGGAGTTGTGGGGTTGGTCAGGCGAGGGGAGACTGACAGTGTCGGGAGCACAGGACCTGTGAGGGCACCTGCCTGAGAGGTCCTGAGTCTGTATGGAGGGAGCAGAGCGAGCCACAGGAAGGGGGATGGATGGAGAGAGGGCCGGCCTTACCCTGCCTTGCAGCCCACAGTCAGGGATTGGGGCTTTATCCTAAGTCAACAGGGAGCCCCGGACAGGGCTTACAGCAGGAAAGCAACATGATCTGGCTGGAGCTTGTTCTAGTAAGGCCCTGGCTACAGCGGAGAGAACAGATCACCTTGCAGGTCCCGTTTGGAGCACTCAGCATGTCTGGAAACAGCTGGGTGTCCGTCCATCCAGGCGTCTCCCCTCTGATCCCCCCCGGGGACTCCAGAACCTGTCGTAGAATGCGAGCCTCCTCATTCCTCCGGCCGCCCTCCGTCTGCCTGCCTCCACCCCTTCCAGACACAGGCACACCAGGCTTGAGGCTCATAAATGCCCAGTTCCCATCTCTGTGTCTCCTTCTGCCACCATCCTCCTCCTGAGCTTGTCTCTGGTGCCTGCACTGAGCCTCTCCAGGCATGAGACGTGGGGTTCACATTTGCCACGTCACCCCTGCCTCGATGCATGGTAGCTCTGTTTATCCTCATCCTGGGACTGTCTCTTGAGGGTCCTGTGGGGTCTGCAGCAGAACTCGAATCAGCCAGAAGGTAGACAAGAAGGTGCTGAGCTCTTTCCCTGACATTGCAGGCATCCTGGACCTGGGGCCCTGAGGGCCAGGGGGCCATCCTGCTGGTGAACTGTGACCGAGACACGCCCTGGCTGCCCAAGGAGGACTTGAACCATGAGAAGGTCTACAGCAAGGAAGGTGCCAGAAGGACCCACGCTCGGAATGGGTGGGGGGATGGGCAATGGAAACACACATGCTCAGTCCTGGGCTGGGCCAAGACTGAGGCAGGAGTGACCTTCAGTCTCCTGGGAATGGTGGACTCCAATAGCCACTCTTGGGGCACCTGGGTCACGCAGTCTGTTAAGCATCCAACTCTTGATTTTGGATCCAGTCATGATCTCAGGATTGTGAGATCAAGCCCTGTGTCCAGCTCTTTGCTGGGTCTGGAGCTTGTTTAAGATTCTCTTCCTCTCCCTCTGCACATCCCTGCTCTGCTCTCTCTCTCACTCTCAAAAAAAAAAAGAATCCATTCTTGCTAAAAAACAGAAAACAAAACTATTAACAAGGTTCAGTGGGAACCATGGTTTTGTAACAAGAGTTACACGTACACAAACACATAGGGAAAGGACTGGAAGGTAATGCCCGGAAAGTTCCACAGGTCATGGTATTAGAGAAGACAGCCTGTTGTTGTGCTTCTCTGTGGTTCCTACAATACACATGTGTGGGGTTTTCTGTCCTGATTGGAAAAGCAACCATTATTCCTGAGCTCACATTGCAGCTGCCTGTCTCTTAATTCTAACCTCCTCTGTATCCCCCGCGCCAGACCTCAAGGACATGTCCCAGATGATCCTGCGGACCAAAGGCCCTGAGCGCCTCCCCGCCGGATACGAGATAGTTCTCTACATTTCCATGGCGGACTCGGACAAAGTGGGCGTGTTCTACGTGGAGAGTGAGTGACCCCGGTTCAACCCCTCTGGAAGTTTCTATCCATTTGGTGCTCACTGAGCTAACTTCCTCAGGGCCCCCGTTTGCCCTCCTGCTCCCCAGAGCACCCCACCCCCTGCACCAGCAGCCATGACCTCTGCAGGTGCAGGTGACTGGAGAGGGCCGGGACCCGCTTCTTAGTAATGGTCCCTGGGAGCACCGTTGCTGTCCTGTGAAGTCAGGAGGCCCCAGGGATAGGCCTCTCCTCTCTCAAAGGAGTTGGTGCTGATGGGGTTTATGCACAACCCAGAGCCCCTCTCTCCTCTGGATGGTGACAGGACATCCTGGGCCCCAGCTGTGTAGGGAACATGCTTCTGCCACAGAGCCAGTCCTCACAGCCCCCTGCTCCGGTTCATGCCTCCTGTAAACACGTGTTGAGCCCCCTCCGCACCCGGCACTGTTCTCAGTGCTGGGGTCCCCTGCAGTGAGCTCTGCAGTCACACCCCACGTGTGTCTCCCTCTGCCACCATCCCTCTCCTGAGCTTGGGGGAGGGGATGGTCTGGGCATGATAAGGAACACAATGAGAGAGAATGACACCCACCAAGTACTAGGGACTTTCGGGGGCAGAGGTGAGGGATCGCAGGCCCTGGGCCGTCCAGAAAGGCCTCTCTGTGCAGGTGACATTTGAACTGAGGCCCAAATCCACAGTGACAAGGACCCAGACATTCATGAGCTGAGGAAAGAGTGTTCTAATTAGAGGAAACAGCACACACAAAGCAGAGAGGAGTGGAACCAGCTTGGAGTGTTAGAGGAGCAAAAGGGAGAGACCAGAGGTGGGGGATGTGTTGGAGTCAAGGTCAGCAAGCTGGACAGGGACCAGGGGCATGAGGAGCAGGCTTGGATTTTATTCTGAGAGCAGTGGAAAGCCATTAGAGAGTTTTAAGCAAGAGACTGTCAAGATCTGATTTATGGATTAAAAAGCTCTCTCAGCAAAATAGTTAGCTTTGCCATTTGCCATGATGCAATGCATCATGGCATGCAATTTGCGAGGTGGGGTTTCCCCTGTGTGCCCAGCTGTCTGGGGCCCAGGATCTCTGGCCTACCTCTGGGGACCACCTCTGGACAGGCCTGCTAGCACCAGGACAGTCGCCATGAGGAGCTAGTCATGGGAGCCCCAGACCCTCACTGCAAGGAGTGATTGAGCCCGGACAGCAGTGGACAGCTGCCACCCAAGGCCAGTCCTGATCCACCCTGGGCCTAGCAGTGGCCTCCCCGAGATTGGAATGTCCCCAGAGTCAGGCCGGCTCTGCTGCCCCAGGGGGCCGGAGCTGTTGATGTTTGTCCCGTCCAGTCCAAGGCAATCGCAGAGGATGGAGCTGGTGGCGCGGCAGGAGGGAGTGGTACAGAAGAACCCCCACCTGCTCTTCTCGACCGTGACATTCAACTGGGACATGCAGTGTGCTGCTAATAGTGGCACCTGGCCATTATCTAGAGGGTGCTGCTCATTAAGGGAGTGGATTGTAGTCTGGCCCCATAATCTCATCCCTGCCCCTCCGTTGCCATCCGAAATGGGCCCTGAGCAGACAGACGCCCTGAGACACTGCTGTTCCCCAGTCTGCCTTATAGGGCTGCTGTCCTGTGGGGCACAGGAGGCACCTTACTGATGCAGTGATGAGTCTAAAATAGTTTTCCCATGAAATATGGAATCCTGGAAAGAACGGAGTGGGGAGTAGGATGGGGAGGGGGGTTCTCTGTCTGTGGCAGTTTCCCTTTCTTCTGTGCAAACATTTCCAGGTTTCGTCAAAATCTGAGTACACCTATGCGGGAGAGTAGGCCGTATTACACAAATGTTTCATGTCACTTGGGTCCCCCAGGAGCAGGGAGCTGGGCTGAAGGCCAAGGGATCCTTAGAGGGAGCTCTGGTGCCTGGAGGGTTCAAACCCTGCATCTGGACAAGTCTACTTATCAGTCTGTGACTTGGGTTCAGCTGTGATGTGACATGGGGATGATGGGGGGGGCATGACAGTCCCTGCCAAGGTTGGTTACTAAATAAGGACCATGTGTGAGACACCCGGTGCAGGAGCGGGCCCATGGAATGCCCTCTAGAGATGGCCCTTGTTGGTTTGGCTGGGATCATTCTGATGATTATGAATTAGAACCCTTGCAATAGACAGAAGTCCCCCGTGCTGTTAGGAAGACACTGATGTCTGGGTTCCAGCCTCAGATTCTGCCCCAGGATCCTGAAGTCGGGGCCTGACTTCTTCCAATAACAATACAGTGACCAGCTTGTCCCCGTTTGCCCAGGACTTCCCTGGCTGTCACAGTGAAAATCCCCCTCCCTGGGAAACCCGAGTCCCAGGCAAACCAGGACGGTCGGTCGCACCATCAGTGAGTCTCCTTGGGCACTTGGGAGGTGGAATGGCTCCAAGGTTACCAGAAGGGTTTTGCCAAACCAGACCACGCGCTGGCCGGTAGGGCCAATGCCTGGGGCCAAGGAGAGGTCAGGGTGGCTGGCAGGCCCAGCGAGGGGCATGTGGGCTGCTCAGAGAAGGGCATTGTTGGTTTCTGCAGGGAAAGATGGCCGTGCTCGGGCAGCCTGTCCCAAGCTGGGGGCGGGGGGAAGCAGGCTCCTTGGGACAGTGGCTGCATTGTTCCCAGGACCGAGTCAGTCCTCCCGGAGCTGGCCCAAGCACCAGAAAGAGATACGTGTGTAAATCCCAGGCCACAGGAGGGAGAAAATCACCTGCAGAGGAGTGAGAACGTGTCCTTCCACCTGACCCAGCCTCCTGGCCAGACCCTTTCCCTCCCCAGGCCCAGGCAGATTGCCCCACCACCTGGAGTCCTGGGGAAGCTTTGGAGGTTTCTGCAAAGACAAGCCAGCTTCTGGGCCTGAGATCTCTCCCCTGAGCCTCAGCGCAGGCAGCCTGAATGCCTGGAAGAGAACTTTTTAATTACAAAGATCCTTCTGGATATATTCAGCAGTTAGGATCTACTGAGGGCGCACCCTGTTGTTTCCGAGTGAGAAGGACTTCATCTTCTCCGTCAGCTCCTTGGCACGTCCAGGGTCTCAGCCTGTCGGCCTCATTTCTTGGGCCCAGCCAAGGGGAGGAGAAGTGAGGTATTATTTCTTTGCCTTCTGCTCATAAGCCGTTCAACATAAAGGCCATGAGTTTTGCAGAAAGGGGCGTGCCAGCTCGGTTCAGGCGCTTGTCTTACACTACGGGTCCCGACTGTGTTAATGATGGTCACCCATGGTTAACAGGTTTCCCTAAGTTTCTAATGCTGTGTCATTCTATCTTGCAATGACCTTGTGGCTAGGTGATATTAGCCCCACTTAACAAATGGGCAAACTGAGGCTTGGGAAGGTTAAGTGAATTCCCTGAGGTTTTGCGGCGTGTAAAGCCTGGATGGTATTGGAACCCAAGCCTCTCTGACTCCGGAAGTCATAACCAGCAAGGTCACATGCCCTCAACGAGATGTATAACCAGGGTCCCCCTGAGCACATTGTCCTACATGAGGAGCTGTCCCAAGCCCAGGCTTCGGAGTTTCCTCCTTTTAATCTGCTGGTTTTCAGCATACACCCTGTTTGCACGAGGACCGACCCACGGGTGACTAGTGATTAACCATTACCGTTGTTGCTGGCAGTATGTCCTAAGCTGAGCCTGATTCTGCCCTTCCAGCTCTGCGGGGCATAAAGAAACTCCTTCTGGAACTACATAGGGTTCTGCCTCCATGCCTGTGGCAATGCAAGTATCTGTCTCCTCGCCTCACCGTACCCCACCTCTGCCACCCCAAAGGGCATCTCAAAGTCTCCCTTCATCTGCTCACATGCTCCCCGTCCTGCCTTCCTTCCCCCCCACTCCCCACCCCAGTAACCTGCCCAGAGCTCTCGCCCATGTTACCACACTCCCCACGTCCGCATTGTCATCGGCCGAGCACTGCTGTTGGACAGACAGAAGTCTAGAATCTTGCCCACCACCCCCCTCCCCCAGAGGTTGCCCATGCTGGGAACAGAGTAGTAATGCTGCTCTGGCCTGGAAATTCTCCTGTAGGGAGTGGTGTGGAAGACACCGTTCATTCCGTAGACATTGACTAAACACGACCTGTGTGAGGCTGGCACTGGGCCCAGCCAGGCCTGTCTCTGCCCTCAGGAGACAGTCTCTCAGGGCCGAGAACTAAACACTGAGATCAAATCCCCTCAGAGGGGCTGTGATGGGCAAGGAGGAGACGTCAGAAGCTCCACACGGACCCCGGCTTGGTGTCTGGAGGGTCCGGGCGTAATTCCCAGAAGGGACCCAGTCGAGGCCTGGAAGGAAAGAACAACTCTGCCCAGCGGAGGGAACGGCACTGGAAAGAGCTGGGGGACGCCAGTGGGACAGACAGACGCACTGGGGAAACCTGCCTTTCCGCCCAGCCACGAGCCAGTACAGCCGGACACCATGCGTGCAGCTTTACGCCAATGTGACTTTCATCACACGGACAGGAATCTGGGATATAAATGGGCACCTTGGGGTTTTGCGTATAAAAGGGGAGGGGAGCTTGGGGTTCAGAACTGCACATGAATTTGAGCCCCAGCTTGGCCACTTGCTGGCTATATGACCTCCGCAACCCATTTCTCCTTTCTGAGACTCGGTTTCCTCATGTGTAAAGCAGGAACGTGCTGTCCTTCCTCAGCACCTCTCAGTGCTCGGTCATCGCCTGCTATCAGAGCGCCTGGGCCATTCCTGGGCGTCCGCCCATCTTCTAGATGCCGGAAGCTAGAGAGGTGGTCCGGTTCGCACCGCAGGCGAGCGAGCGGCCGTGCTGGGACGATGACTGGCGCCGTGGCCCTTCCGGTGGCATTTTCTGCTTGTGCTTATCTCCCTGTGCCTAGAGGACGAGTCACTCTGCCCTCTTGTCCCCTGCCCCACGGACAGCCCCCTGACAGAGGCGGGGGCCTGACATGAGCCCCTCTCCCTCCAGACCCGTTTTTCGGCCAACGTTACATCCACATCCTGGGCCGGCGGAAACTCTACCACGTGGTCAAGTACACGGGCGGCTCGGCGGAGCTGCTGTTCTTTGTGGAAGGCCTGCGCTTCCCCGATGAGGGCTTCCCAGGCCTGGTCTCCATCCACGTCAGCCTGCTGGAGTACATGACCGAGGTGAGGGCTCCCAGGCAGCCACCATGAAGGGCCGTCCCTGGGGACCAGGTGGGAGTCTTTCCAGCCAGTCTCAGGGGTTCCCATGAGGCTCCAAAGCACTGGGGCGGGGGTGGGGGTTGGCCAAGCTTAGAGACCCACCCACCAACCTACCCGCACCTGCCTGCCAGGCTCCTCTGGGCTGTGCTCTAGGAGTCCTCCTGCGGGCCGTACGTGCTCCCCGGGACCCCCCCGAGGGTGAGGTTTTCTGGCGTTCCCCACAGTGGTGTGGTTTGTCTTCCTCCCTGCAGCGCTGTGGTCCTAGTTCTGAGGCACAGATGCCCAGGCAGGAAAGAAACGAGGCCATACACTTGAGGTTTTCCCTCCCCAGACTGACCGTTGACCCTAACTGTGGGTTATACCAACTCTGACCACAGGCTGAACCCATCCCCCCAACACTGCGGGCAGACATGGCACTCACCATTGTTCTTGGTTTGGGGAAACTGGACGAGAAGGAGAACGTCCGCCCCTCTAGAGGGGAAGCCCCCTCACTTAGAGTGTGTGCTGCTGACAAGGCCTCTTCTCACAAAGACTGCAGCCCCAGACTCCCACCTCTCGGGCCCAGCCCACTTTGCTCAGATATAGGGAGGGACCTGGCTGCCCTCCTCGACACAGGGCCCCCTCCCCATTGTCACTTCCAGAGTACTGGGGGCAGGGCACAGTGGGCTCTGTAGAAGAAGAGGCTGAACCTAGCTTACATTTATGAGAATGGGCTCTGGAGTCTGACTGCCCAGTTCCAAGCCCAGGAGACATTGGGCAGCTAGCTGAATTTGCTCCCTGTGCCTTAGTTTCCCCATCTGTAAGACAAACGGCAGAAATTTCTGCTTCCTGGGGTGGTTGTGAGCATCCAAACTTGTAAGAACTCCTTCACAAAGCATCCTCAAGTCCCTCAGAAGAATAAAGGCAGGAAGGGTAGCGCTAACAGGACGGGACAGAGAAGGGCTTCTGCCCCCATCTGTGCCTGGAGTAGCCTGGCCATCGGGGCCTCAGACTGGCCCCTCCAGCAGGCACCAGCGGAGACTCACAAGGCAGACCCAGGCAGGAAAGGAGAGCCAGGGCCCTAGTCCCACCTGCTCCCACGGTCTCTGCCAAGGGCAGGTGCCCATTTCCTGTAGCTGTTCAAAGCCAACTACACAAAAGAACCCCAGAATCGACTCATTTTCCCTCAGGTTCCAAGCAAGCTTCCTGAACCTTTACTTAAAGAACCATCTGAACATAGAAAAACTCCCCCGAGAAACATGAAAAATGCTTCACCTGTAGAAAAGGGCAAGGTCCCAAAGCAGAGACAGAAGAAGGCGTGGCTGGCCCGGCCATCCTGTGGGCAGGTTTCAGGACGGGGACTTTGATGGGGCAAGACCCAATAGGGGTTGAGAGTATTAGGGCAGCAGCCTGACCACCTGGGTTTAAATCCAGGCTCCCCTCCTGACTAACCACGTGAAAGAGGTCTGTGACTAGAAGCCTGTGACTCAGTTTCCCTACCTGTAAGACACGGGTTATGGTAGTATCTTCCCCCTGCAGTTGCTGTGAGGCAGAAATGAAATGGCATGTGCGGCACTAGCCCAGGGCCTGGTATACCACAAGTAATCAATAAATGTAGTTTTGTCATCAGATTCACCCACTTTAGGAAGCAGACGTGAAAGCTACCCTGACCAGACTTTCTGGTCCCCTTCCGTCTCCCACGTCCAGGAGATTCCCCTGACGCCCATTTTCACGGACACCGTGATATTCCGGATTGCTCCATGGATCATGACCCCCAACATCTTGCCTCCCGTGTCGGTGTTCGTGTGCTGGTAAGCTATGGCCAGGACGCAGGGAGGTGGCACGGCCAAGTGGCTAAAGCTGGGGCTTTACGGACAGACAGCCCTGAGTTCAGAGCCTGGCTCTGTCCCTTACCCCCTGTGTGACCTTGACCAACTCCCTTGACCTCTCTCTGCCTCTGTTTCTCTGAAATGCTGACATCACAGCATCACTGTGGGCACTAAATGAAGCAGGTCAAGTATTAACCCACGGTCCTGGCTCTTGGGTATGCTATAAAAATAAGGTCTGTCACTCCTTTTCTCATTCTTGGCTTGCATCGTCTGCTTGGGAACCTCCTGTGCAATGGATATTCAGCTCATCTTATGCAGCTTTTTTTTTTTTTGAGCAGCTATTATGTGCTAGACATCTGCAGCAAGATGAGAACCAAGAGAAAGTGCCCTACAGGTGGCTGCTGGCCATGATGAGAGGGCCCTGAGGCCCTGGGCCCATCCCCCTGCCTCTGGGCTAGACAGAAATTTCCAGAAAGCTGGGCGGGTTGGGGGGTGGGGGAAGAGTGTCCCTTCTCGTTCGTGACCTTGGCAAATTCCATGGGTGGAGGAATTTGTCTGACCTTGGCTCCAGCAGCCCTCGCGAAGGTGACTAGGAACCCATTTGTGGCCTCATCTTCCTAGCACAACCCAGAGGTGAAAGCTGCTTGTTGCCACCTCAGTTGGACTGGCCCTTGACCCTCCTCACCCTTCCTCCTGGCCTCCCTCTCTTCCCCAAACTTCTCAGCATGAAGGACAATTACTTGTTCTTGAAAGAGGTGAAGAACCTGGTGGAGAAAACCAACTGCGAACTGAAGGTCTGCTTCCAGTATATGAACCGAGGGGACCGCTGGATCCAGGTGAGGCCCTGCAGGCTGGGAGGGATGTGGTCCAAGGCTCAGGCAAGAAGAGTTGGATTAACATCAGTACCCTGGCACCCAGCAGCTCCATGGATTGGAATTCTTCTATTGGGTCCTACATGCCTATGTGCACAGAGACAATTTGTAGAGACAAATGCAGCATTGTTTCTTGAAGTAGCAAAAGACTGTCCCCAAGAGAGACTGGGTCACTATATGAGCAGATGCCTTACCATGGAGTACTACACAGCAGCAAAAAAGAAGCCAACCTAGAAATACAGAATGCACTTCCAATGGAGATGTTACTTGCAGGAAATGTAAATAGGATGTTATTGATTATGTTTTAAGAAATGGGGTTGATAGGAGTCAAACATGCTTGGAGCAGGCAGAGACTATTTGGAGAAGGATATATAAGGAACCCCTGCCATCGCTTGCCAGGAAGGAGAACTAGGGAGGCCGGCTCATCTGACGGCTCTCCTTGGTGTCCCCACAGGATGAAGTTGAGTTTGGCTACATAGAGGCCCCCCACAAAGGCTTCCCCGTGGTATTGGACTCCCCCCGAGATGGAAACCTGAAGGACTTCCCAGTGAAGCAGCTTCTGGTGAGATGCTGAGGGCCACCTCAGGGTAGGGGGTTGGGGAAATGATCCTGGGGACTCTTACAGGGCAGAGTGGGCAGGAGACCTGGGGGCACCCTTGACAAGTTAGTCTATTGCCCAGCACCTCCATCTTCTCATCTGCAGAATGGGTCAGTTGGGATAGTGACCTCCATGGTCCTTTCCTTGGAGAGTTTTCTCAGAGGAGAGCATGACACTACCCCATGGCCTGGCACACCACAGGTGCTCAATAAATGTACCATTGTTATCAGTTTCACCCACTTTGGAAGGCAGGAATGAAAAGCACCCCGACAAGACTTCTCAATCCCCTGGGTAAAAAATTTACTCATAAGGGACTTTTCTCCTAGGAAATGGAAACTTATGGGAAAGGGGCAGCTCCTGCTCTTGCCCCTGCCCCACCCCCACCTTGCAGAAAAATCAGTTTCAAAGAGGAAAGTTAGAGTTAAGCCATTGTCAAAAATTATGGTTCCAACTTCAAAGCTCCCTGAAGCTGCAGGTTTCAGTCTGTGGGTTTGTTTGTTTTTTTTTTAAGCAATCCAACCCCCTGATTCTAGAGTCCATTACCACTCCCACTGATGCCCTTAGCCACTGGTGGAGTGAGGGCAGAACCAAACCTCCTTCTTTTGTCCTCACCTTCCACCTTGAACAGGCAGGGGAGGCGAGGACAGAGCACGGAGCAGAGACTGGGATAGATCAGGGACTCTTCCCAAGGTCGCACATGGGACAGCTTCCGCTAGAGTTGGAAACATTCACAGGCTCACCTCTACTTCTTGAGAACTTAACCTAGGGCCCTCACCACAGGGAGACGGTGCTAGAGCCTGGCCTGGCATCTTGTCCCACTCCTTGACCTGAGGCAAGCAGCTGAACCTCGTCAAGCCTCAGTTTGCTCATCTGTAAATGGGGCTAGAAATGGCATTCCTCTCACAGAATCATTGTGAAGATTGAAGGCAACTAGAAGGCATCCTCCTACTCCTAATACAGTGTTCCTTATTAGCTTCCCTTCTGGTTGTCATCCCACAGCCCTGGACATTGTCCTTGGTGAGGACTGTCCACTTCTTCCCACACTGGGAGGGGTAGAGTCAAGCTGGTCTTCAGCAACGGTGGCCACAGGCCTGAGAACCACGGCCTCCCAGCTCCTGCCCTCACGGTGTTCCCGGGCTGTCACCTGCCTTTAATGTTCCAGGCAGGCTTGGTGCCAAGGTCCACGGCTGCATTGTTCGTGGGGACCTGGGCCAAGCTCGGCTTTGTGCTGCGTGCCTGCCTGCCTACGTGTGCCCTAAAGCCCAGCTGCCCCAGCTTCCGGCAATGCACACCTTGCCATCTGGGGCTCCCGGGTGAGAAAGCGCTAAGCTGTAGACATCCACGCCACTGGGCATGGCTGTCCCTTGAGCCTCTCAGCTGGGTGAGGATAAGCCACATCTTCCCACCCCAGGGGATTTTTTTACCAAGAAGTTTTGTCAGGCAAGCTTCGTTCCAGCCCCAGTACAGGTTCCCAAGCAAGGGCTCTACTGTTTCATCAAAAAGTCCTGAAAGGAACCTTAAATTCAAGGGTCCCTGGGGTTATATTGTGCACCAACTCTCGTTTCCTGGAGCTCTGTTCAAAAAAGGATTCTGAGGCTGTCTCTAGGCTCAGGGGAGAGGAATGGGTTGGTCTATATGTTACATATCTGCGATACTTGCTTGAATCGGTCAGATGTTCCTAGGTAAGGCTGCAGGGACACACAGCCCCCAAACTGTAGGGGCTGACAACAGCAGAGGTCCATTTCTTGCTGCATCTTGCACAGATGCCTGGTTGGTGTTCTGCAGCCCTGCTTCTGAGTGCCTTCCCCATTCCATAGCCCCGGCTGCAGGTGCAATGCTAGCCTGGGAAACGCCGTTCTCCTAGCACAAGGAGCAGAGAATGATTTGGCCTTATGGCTTCTGCTCTGAACAGGCATGCGTCACTTCGGCTCACATTTCACTGGCCAAAGCCAGTCACGTGACTGAGTCCAATGCTGGGTGTGGAATTCTGTTCCTTCCGCCGGGAGATACCACCATGCATACCAGCCATGGCTCAGGATGCAAAATCCTCTTTCCTTGGAGAGGGCAGCAAGTCTCTGGGCACAACAATAGAACCTACAGGCCTCCTTCTTCTACAGATGGGGAATCTGGCTCCTCTCCTACAGATGGGGAAACTGAGGGTCAGATAAATAAAGAGATAAACAGGGATGTCAACGGCACAAAATGAGAACCAGCCCTGAAGTCACCAGTGTGTCTCTGTGTTCAGAAACAGAGACGCATGATGAGACCCAGTGCACACGTGCACTAATACGTACTTATATACCATGAGGCAGGCCCACCCTCAGCCAGCCTGCCCACAAACTCAGCCTCCCTGTGTCTTGCACCCTGCTCTTCAGTGGGACTAAGAAGACCACTAGAAACCAAGTGCCCACAGTGCCAGCCCAAAGGTAGTGAAACAGTAGTCCTCGTTGGCTAGCTGAGCTGGGGTTAAGGACCTCTGGCTACAGGAGACTAATGATGGGTGTGTGCTCCCTGCCCAGGGCCCAGATTTTGGCTACGTGACCCGGGAGCCCCTCTTCGAGTCTGTCACCAGCCTTGATTCCTTTGGGAACCTGGAGGTCAGTCCACCAGTGACTGTGAACGGCAAGGCCTACCCCCTGGGCCGGATTCTCATCGGGAGCAGCTTTCCTCTGTAAGAGAGTTGAGGGTGGGGCTCAGGGGGTTGGGGGCGTGGGGAGATGTTACTCTTTCTCTTTAGGAGTAGCCTGGGCTGTTCACACGTGGAGAGATTATCTGGGAGAATGAACCCCTTCCACGACTCTTAGAAATAAAACCAAGTTAGCCTTTATATCTTAGTATGACTTAGGATCTAATATAAAACTAAATAGCTCTTCCCAAAATGGGAGGTTGTATAATGAGATTATAAGCCATGAAAGGAAGGGACGAAGGAGTCCATAAAAGGTAACTGAAAGAGGCTGAGTGGGAAGGTAGCAACAAGTTCTTGGGGTTGCCCATACACCAAAGAGGGATGAGAAGACATGGCCCTGCCCCAAAGTGTGAGTACTTGGATCTTGGGCCTGTCCACAACCCTGTCACTCCCTCCCCCAGGTGACCCACTTCCCAATAAAAAGGCAGATTCTTCTTTGGTCAGGACAGTCGCTAGGAAGACTGAATACTATGGGTCCTCATTTCACAAAAGGGCTGCCAGCAACCTGCATACATGAGATCAGCCAGGATTTGGGCACCAAGTCCCTGTGAGCTACAACAGGGGATACTCTACCTTCTGGGAGGAGGCCAGTGCCTGTTTGCCCACCACCTCTCCTCCCTCCACTCAATAGTCAATCATCCATTCCTCTGGTATTTTCCATGCCCTAGCCAAGTGTCAAGTGTGAGCCATGGCATTCTAAACCTGAAGTCCAGCCCCCACCTTCAAGAAAACAGTGGAGATCACAGACATGAAACAGTCGGGGGCAGGGGGATGACCATATAGATGATAGAAAGAAAGGGAGCCGGGGAACCCAAATAGAGACAAATATTTATTGAGGACCTTCTCTGTCAGGCACTGCTCTGGGCTCTAGGGATACATCAGTGACCCAAGCAGGCAAAGCCCCAGATCTTGGGAAATTTTCAATCACAGTGGGAGGAGTACAGAAAATCAACATGGAAGCCAGCAAATGAGACGCTTCTGGATGCTAATAAGTTGCAATGAAGAAGGTAAAATAGGGTTCCATGGCAAAGAGTGATGGGGCAGGTGCACTTTAGTTTTTGTGGTTTTAAGGAAATGACTTGGGAATCGAGACTTGAATGAGAAGGGAGCAGCCATGGGAAGATCAGAGGGAAAGGCATTTCATATAGACGGAAGAGCAAGGGCAAAGACTTTGAAGGGCTAGCTAACACGTAGGAAGTAGAACAAGGAGGAAGGGAGGGAGAAGTGGCAGCAGGTCCAGGCAGGGACCAAATCAGAGAGGAATTTCTTGGCCACTGGGAGGGCCTTGAGTAATAGTCTAAGGGCACTAGGGAAATCGAAGACCTCAGAGAGTCTAAAAGTCAGGAAGGACTTCCTGGAAGAGGTGTCACTTAAACTGATTAAAGGTAGAAGTTAATGTAATAAAGAGGCATATGGGCTCGGGCAGATTTTGGAACCATATCTGTGCCCTAGCCCCCTCCAGCAGTCCAGGCAGGGCCACTGAGCACAGAAGATGGTCTCTTTATGTCAACTGACACCCTCAGGATCTGAAAAAGCTGAAGGCTGGGCTCCATGCCATTCATACAGACCATGGCTCCAGCTTATGCCTCCTTTTTTCCCCCTTGGGCTCAAATGCCTTCTTGCCTGCACCAGGGTCTCTCCGCCCTGTGGTTCAGGCTCCTTCCCCTGACTTTTGCTGATGCCACCTAGGATACAGGCTGGGTTGCAGAGGCTGAACTGCCGCAGACCCTCTGGTGAGGCAGGCACAGTGGGAGATCTGAAGAGTGGCCTCCTCCCCACCCCTACCCCCAGGTCCGGCGGTCGGAGGATGACCAAGGTGGTGCGGGACTTCCTGCAGGCCCAGCAGGTGCAGGCGCCCGTGGAACTCTACTCAGACTGGCTGACTGTGGGCCATGTGGACGAGTTCATGACCTTCGTCCCCATCCCGGGCAAAAAGGTGAGCTAGTCCCTGAGTCTAGAGTGAATAGGGTGATGGCGAACCCATGTACTACCAGCTCTTGTCAGCAGGGGCCAGGATCTACAGGTAGTGGACTACATGCATAAAGGAAGAAGGAAGTAGGCTCAAGTCGGTTTGCCTGTTGTCGCTGTGGCGCGTAAATGTTTAATCCGATATACCAAAATACTAGCATTGCAACAGGTCATCAATGTACAAATATAAATGAGAGATTTTACGTTCTTTGATCCATACCAAGTCTTCAAAATCTGGTGCGTATTTTACTCTTAACCACACATCTCAATTCAGATTAGCCACAATTCAGGAGTCCAATAATCACGGGGCTCGTGGCTACTGTATTTGCTGTGATGCTCTAGAGAGCTCTGGGGTATGGGCCTGGGGCTTTTTCATTTTCTGATGTGAAAGAAATGGCTGCAACTTCATACCCTGGAAATGTCGTGTAAATGGCCTGTCCTCTTAGCCCCTTGGAGATGCAAAGTTCCACCCTGTCCGAAGACATTCTGGACTCTGAGCTTTGACGTGAGGTCATTGCTGAGGTGGAGGAATTTCTACAGCAGGAAGGGCAAAAAGTATTCCCCCAAAAGAGAGAAAGCCCGGCCAGGCCTCCTTGTCCCTCAACACTGGGAGGCCTGAGACAACAGGCAGACAGGGCTCCAAGTCCCTGGTCCCTTCCCCGCTGCTGACACGGTCCCTCTGGACGTCCTCTCGCAGGAATTCCGAATGCTCATGGCCAGTACCGCAGCCTGCTACAAGCTCTTTCGAGAGAAGCAGAAGAAGGGCCACGGGGAGGCCGTCATGTTTAAAGGTGAGTGCCCGTGGGGCCTTGGCAGGGGGTGGGTAGCTGAGCCCCCAGAGGGATGCCTGGGAGGATGGGGCAGGGGATCGCTTTGCCCCTGAGCATCCAACTCCCCTTCCCTGGGTTCCTGGCCCACTCCAGCCTGTGAGCTCACTGTGGTGGGAAGCAGCGGTGGCCTCTAGTGACCCTCGCCATGGTCAGTCGAACCATCATTATCAGCAGCAGGGCCAAATGCTTCTCCAGGACCCAATGGCACCAGACACAAAAGAGAGTTAATTGACATGTGATCTGTATTCAAGGAGCTTGAAAAGGAGATAGAGAAAAACAGACACAACGCAGTTTAGGGACAGGAAGAAAAGGGAGCGTACATAGACATGAGCTAGAAGCAGACATCACCACCGTCAGTCCCAGAGTGAGAAATTACCTGCTTCGTGTAGACATTCCCTTCACTGGGCCAGATGGAGACGGGAATTAGGTGTGCTCTTAAATGAACCACGGAAAGAGGGGAAGCTGATCAGACGGAGACGGTGAGCCGGGTTAGAGAGGCCGTGACAATTTCTTCCTTACATGTTTTTCTTAAATTATTTTATGTCACTTTTCAGGTTGGTATCTCCAACCTGCCTACTCCCCAAAGTCCCATTACTAAGGCTGGCTGATACTTACATACATCCCTGCCTGCTGGATCCGAAGGCAGTGTTCCTGGTAGTTTCTGGTGTCTAGAGCAGAGGAGGTCAGTTTAAGCCCTCCGTCCTTTTTTGATTCCCCGCTGATGGGAAGTCTTTTCTTTGGATTAGCAGGCATGAGTCTGGATTTTCTGGAGGCCCCTTTATATATTAAACATACTCTAAAGCTACGCATAGGATATAGAAACCCTTCTCTTTGTAGAGATAGGTCCAAGTGGGGCATGGAGCAGCAGGGGCGTGACAGCCCCAGTCTCTTTGCCACTGACACCCTGCAGGACTGGGAAGGGCAACGGACCAGCAAACTCTTTCCAGATCAGGCAAAATGGAAAAAAAGGAGGAGGTAGAAGAGGAGGAGAAGGAGAAGAATTATGATTAATAGCTTGGGCTCTGAAATCCGACTGTCTGGTCTGCATGTGGGCTCTGCTACTAGCTGTAAGACCTTGGACAAGTCATTGAACTTCGCTGTGCCTCCATTTACCCATCTTTAATGCTAGCAGCTACCTCATAGAAATGTAGGGATGATTCCTGAGTTAATCCCTGTAAAATATCTAGAAGAGTGCCTGTCACACAGGAGGGGCTGGATGAGGGTTAGGAATTGCTAATCAGACCAAAAGCCAGGTGTGGACCAGGAGGCAGGTGCAGCAGTGACCAGGGCAGGGGCTGAGCATGAGGCAGTTCTGGAAAACAGGAAGGGTGACCTCGGGGTACCTGCTCTGCCACCCCACCCCTGGTCAGCTGCTTGTCCTTAGAAGCAGGCTCCTGGGAGGCCCAGGTACTTGTGCTACCCCACCCTCTGGCCAGAAAGAGAGCAAGACGCCACCACCTGGTCTCTGGCCTAAGACACATAGCCGCCCTGGCAGAGGGGCCTGGGTTCCCGGGGCCGGCCCTCCTGGGTCTCAGCCTGTCCTGGCTCCATCTCCCTCCTCCCCGCAATTAGCCCAAAACCTGGGGGCTTGATAGAGGGGAGAATGCAGGCTGGCTACCTGAGGCTAGACTGTCCCCTGTGACCTCTGACTTCCACAGGCCTGGGCGGTATGAGCAGCAAGAGAATCACCATCAACAAGATTCTATCCAACGAGAGCCTCGTGCAAGAAAACCTGTACTTCCAGGTAAGAGCAGAACAGGGGGCCCTAGAAGGGACAGGGTTGTGCCCAGTGACACCACTCACATCCTCACGGCTTCTAGAGGGAATGACCAAGGGGTCATGGCCCATGACAGAGGGAAGAGCCTCCATGAGCATTTGGTTCAGCCTCCTTCCTTCACCCCCGTGTAAAGCTGGGAGCTAAATGGAGGGGCAAAGGCAGGGTGTGCAGGTCAACAGAGGTCAGAAGCAGCCAGGAGACCAGGGAAGGAGAGCATAGCAGGCCGTGCCAAAGAGCCAACGGCTCTATAAGGCTAGAGCCCGAGACATCTGGGGGAGACACAGCCCTTTAAACTATGATGTGGGAGCACCTGGGTGACTCAGTCAGTGAAGCATCCGACTCTTGATTTCAGCTCAGGTCTTGATCTCAGGTTCATGAGTTCAAGCCCCACGAGGGGCTCCATGCCCAGCATGGAGTCTACTTAAAAAATAAATTAATTAGGGGCACCCGGGTGGTTTAGTCGTTAAGAGTCTGCCTTCAGGGGCGCCTGGGTGGCTCGGTGGGTTAAAGCCTCTGCCTTCAGCCCAGGTCATGATCCCAGGGTCCTGGGATCGAGTCCCACATTGGGTTCTCTGATCAGCGGGGATCCTGCTTCTCCACCCCCCTCCTCTCTGCCTGCCTCTCTGCCTACTTGTGATCTCTGTCTAGCAAATAAATAAATAAAATCTTAAAAAAAAAAAAAAAAGAGTCTGCCTTCGGCTAAGGTTATGATCCCAGTGTTCTGGGGTCGAGCCCTGCATCAGGCTCCTTGCTCAGCGGGGGGTCTGCTTCTCCCTCTCCCTCTGCCTACTTGTGCTCTCTCTCTGTCAAGTAAATAAATTTTTTAAAAATTAATTAATTAAAATAAAATAATATGACTCAAGCTACAGACCTGCCCTCTAGAAAAATTAAGTGTCGGTATATGCCCTGGATTTTTATTTATTTTAGGGGATCAGAGTCTCCAGAAGTTTGCCATGAACAGATTGACCTTCTGAGTCCCCGTCCCATTTCTGTCTAACAGCATGATTTCTGTGATCTTCTGTCCTGCTCTCTCTGTCACCCCTGTCACCGGACCCTGATGGGAGGGGCACTGGAGAGGTGGCGGGGGGCGGAGGTGAGCACTGGAAACCTCTCTGGCATGCTGGGGCCCAGGGTCTGCTGCTGCCAGAGACAGGAGCAAGGTGGACAAAGCGACAGGAGTGTCCCCTCACTCGCCTGCTCTCCGTCCCCTCTCCCCCAGCGTTGCCTGGACTGGAACCGTGACATCCTCAAGAAGGAGCTGGGGCTGACGGAGCAGGACATCATTGATCTGCCCGCCCTGTTCAAGATGGACGAGGACTGCCAGGCCAGAGCCTTCTTCCCAAACATGGTGAGGCACTCGGGACCCCAGACTTCACCCAGGCCGCTGAGGGGCAGCCAGATCAGAAGGACCCCTTAGCTGAGGCTGTTCCCTCAGGAGGTCCAGGTGCCCGTCCTGGCTGAACTGCTGGGCGTCCTCGCCCACCCGCCCCAAGCCCCTCGTCCTCACTGGGCTGCATTCCCTCCTAGGGGTGAGACGCTCATCCTAGCTGCCTCCCTGGGGTCCTGAGATATCCTTTCCCTTAGCAGATAGCAAAGTGCTTTCTAAGTTAAAAAAAAGCCTTTACAGAAAGGAAGGATGCTTTTCATCCTAGCGGAGAGTCTTCTGTGAGACGGGGGAGGTTAGAACACATGCACAGGTACACACTTGCACGCACGCACACACCAACACAGACACGTATAACCACGTGCAGGTACCTGTACACAGCATACATGCGGAGGTAGGTCACCTGGTTTTCCACTTCAGCTCTACCACATAGGAGCTGCTTGGCCCCCTCTGTGCCTCAGTTTTCTCATCTGTAAAATGGGGATGATCACAACATCTACGTCACAGGGGAGTTAGGAATGCCCAAGAGCTTGGAACAGGGCCCCGTGAGTAGTCGGTGCTCATTAAACGGGAGCTGTTGCCCACGCCCCATCACAGGTGAACATGATTGTGCTGGACAAGGACCTGGGCATCCCTAAGCCGTTCGGGCCCCAGGTGGAGGAGGTGTGCTGCCTGGAGACGCACGTGCGCTCCCTGCTGGAGCCCCTGGGCCTCTGCTGCACCTTCTTGGACGACATCTCAGCCTACCACAAGTTTCTGGGGGAGGTGCACTGTGGCACCAACGTCCGCAGGAAGCCCTTCTCCTTCAAGTGGTGGCACATGGTGCCCTGAGCAACCGGGGCGGGGGCTGTGCTGTGCGGGTCTCAGCCCATCAGTAACCAAGATTGTGGTGGGACCAGCCCTCATGGTTCTTATGATTGCAAGATGTTCTTCAGCAATAACGGTCAGGAAACTTTGGGGGGGGAGGGTGGAGAAAAGGATGATTATTTCCAGGACCTGGAAATTGCACGGCACACCTGGGGCCACACAGCAAAGTCGCAGAGAGAGAGAGACAGCCCAAGCCTGGGGTTCTGCTTTTTGGGCAGTGGAGGGTGGGGGCCGGGGGTTTTGCCACCGGCGGGGAGTGGGGTATGAGGAAAATCGAGGGGCTCAAATGGTCAGCTTTAGAAACCAGCCAAGATTTCTAAAACGAAGGAGCCTGGGGCAGGAGGAAGCCTGGCATTTTATCTAGTCCTGTGGCTGGCAACAAACATGCTTATTGGAGATGGCTTTCTTTGAAGTGGATACCTCGCAATCAAAGCCCAAGTGAGGCACTTGCATTACCAAAAAGAGAAAACACACACAACTGGGGCCTTGGCACCTCCCTCCTTCCTTCTCTAGACCCCTGGAACCGCCCCCCAGAGCTTCCCCCTGCCTGCAAAGGACTTGACAAGGACTAGACTGTCCCCACCAGGCCTCCAGGAAAGGGGAAGGGACCTGAGACATCTGTGCCTTGCCATCTCTCAGAAGGGCCCCAGCGTCCACCAAAGTCACCCCCGATGAACCTCAACTTGGTACTTCCTGAAAAGAGCTGTGCCTTTGGCCAGCCTCTGTATAGCCCTAACACGAAAAACCAAGAAACAAAAACTCTGTACCCAAACCATTCCCCAAAGAGTGCTTAGTCTCTTGTCCAAAATTGAAGGAGGGGAGAAGGGAAGAAAGTTCTGGAAGCTCTGGGATCACCAGCTCTGGCAGCCATGCTCAGAAGGTCAAGGTAGATCCCATGGAAAGGGACCCTGGGACCCCCAGACGTACTTTGAACTGCCGTCATCATTTCAAGTTTCCCACTCCCTTGGAGTGTGCAGGGGGCTGCCTTCAATTATTCATTCCTTCCCGGCCTCTCTCAGACCCCTTGGCTTCCTCTCTTCAGTGTAGACATCCCTGACTAGCTTCCCCATTCCCTGAGGGTCCAGTAATTTAGCTTAGAACCTTCCCCAGAAGTGGATTTTCTCAGACCTCTCCATTTCCAAGATGCTCCTTATACCTCATCTTTCTGTTGGACACTCGTTCTCCCAAACGCTTGTGAGGCTCCCCCCAGACCAGCATCCTTGAACCTGAGAGTGCCGTGGGTATAGATGCCTGGGCTCAGCCTTATCCTTCTCCTGCCTGGTTCTCCATTCCCCGGGCAGTCCCTGGTCTCCCTCCTCCCATGCCTCCACTTCCTATTCCCGATCCTATCCCTCCAAGCAGCTAGATGGGGACTGGTTCGCCACCAGCCAGGCTCAGACCTGCCCCAGGTTATAATTAAAGACCCGCCATTCTCCCCAGACCTTAGACCCGACATCTAAGGACCTGGGCCGGCCCCCAGCCCAACGGCCAGTTCTGGGCCAGCAGGTGGCCTTAGACACAGACTGTCTATCCCATGGAAGTTCACCAGCACATCCTCTCATCTTCACATAACCAGATTAATTCCCTGTCTCCAACCCAAAAGACTCAGTTTCCACTAAAAAAAGTTCCTTGAGGGCCAGCTGATGTCGGGAGAATAAGTGAATTATAATCCCACATTGTGGGTTAAAAAGAACCAATTTATAGCCAATGAGACCATTATAAATTTGTATTCTTGCGAGAACAGGATTTTCTTCTTGGGTTATTTCATTCATGCATTCAGCAGACGTTTCTTGTGTGTCTACTAAGGGCCAGGCACAGTGCTGGGCTCTGAGGATGTGGTGATCCCTAGCAGGCTGGACCTGGTCCCTTCCTCCTGGAGCCGGTCAGTTCTCAACATGCCATGTCCACATCTAAATGGCCAACATTTGCCCTTTCAGTGATACGCTCTTCCAAAGTGGGAACCCGCTATATTCAGGAAATGCCCGGGGGCACAGACCTTCCAGCAAGTCACAATTTTGGATGAAGGTAGAGGGTTCTTTTCCAACCAGACCTCCTTTTCCACCCAGCTGGGCCAGTACCCACCCAATAGATCAGACCCCAGAGCCTTTAGAAGCTGTTGTGCTCCTGCCTTTGGGGGCCACAGCCCCAGACCTCTGCAACCCCAGAGCTGAAAACACCAAGTGCCTATTCGAAAGTGTCCATCTGGAGACTTAGAGTTTGTCGTGTGTGTGTGTGTGTGTGTTTGTGTGTGTGTATGTGTGTGTGTATGTGTGTGTGTGTTTGGTTAATGTGGGGTTTGGGGTTTTCTTTCTTTTTTTTTCTAGCCTACCTTTAAGGGGAAGTGAGCATCTCCCATGTGGAGACAGTGTGTGTTTATAAATGTTTCTAAAGCTCTCCCCATCGGTAAGTTGGTAATTTCTGATGATTCTGGAGCCCCCAGGACTCAGACACCCATTCCCATCTTGCTTGCCCCTCCCACCCCGTGTGACTACCCTCAGCGTGCACAGCTCCCCCAGTCCCCATGAACTCATTGCTCTTCCCCATCCCCAACTTTCTATAAATGTAGACCTAAGATACAGTTCTGTGTTGCAAAACTCAGCTAAGTTCCTGTTTCGACCTTTATTTTGAAATAGCTTATGTAAGAGGGAAGGGGAGGTGCCATGAAGATGGCAAGAAGCAGGGAAGTTTCAACTTTCTGGACGAGAGACCATGACAGAGATCGAAAGATGTTTGGGGAAGGGCCTAATTAAATAGCAATAAAATAAACCATCAGAGGGGAAGTCATGTGTTGGTGTGATGTTCATTGTTGCCTCGGGGACACGGCCTGGAGTGAAGCAGGCCAGACAGGGGCACTCTTCTGGACTTGTAGCCACTATTCTTCTGGGCACAAGGTCAGGGCTCAGCAAAGGTATCTCAAGGGTTTGGAATCCCCCACACATTCAGTGGATGTGTATTCCATGGCCACCCCCAAGGTCAAGACCAATACCCACAATAAAGTCTGGCTGTGTTTTTCTGGTGGTGTTCTGCAGAAGGAGATCTTGAAATGAGCAACTGAGAACAGGTGATTTGTTATTTACTAAGTGCCTCCAAGAAAAACCAGGAAGGGAGTGAAGGGAACAGGACAGGGAAGGGGAAGAAGCCAGATGAGAATGTGACTTGAGGTGTAGCCTCAGCCTGATCACTGGAAAGCCCTGGAGCATAAGTGCAGCTCCGAGCTGTCCCACCTGGAGGCAGAGTTTTGTACACCTGCTCTAGTCAGTTGTTGGCAATGGGGACTTTGGCTCTCTGAATGGGCAAGGGGGTACCAGTAGCAATCAGAGCTGCAGTTAGCAGCAAATTCATGGGAGCTGGGGTATGGGCTCACAAGCAGAAGAGGACCTGGTAGGGCACCAAGAGTGTCTACCACTCTGGACCATATCATGTTCTTATCATATGGAATTGTTACATGAGGACATTTGTGATTTGACTCCTGGTATAAAAATCCATACTACACAGCCACGGTCTAACAGGGTCTTTGTAAACAAACTCTCTGAAGCCCTAAAAATAAAGCCACTTAGTTACTTCCCAAGCCTGGAAACCACTCCTGAGCTCTTTGCATCCCAAAGGACATGGGGGCTTCTCGTCCCTCAGCCCCGTCGGACTTCTAGACTGATGTTTTGTTGAAGCTATCTTAAGGAGCAACTGCAAAATGGAAATCACTAGTTCTCATACTCCCAGATTTAACCTGTGGGTCCAGCTGTCTGAGGTCACACTTCCTTTTTATACCCAACTAAGGTGGCCCAAGCCACAGCAATGGCAATCTTCACTGGGGTTTCCACATCCACCAATTTCTGAGACTCCCCAAGGGATGCTGGTGTGTTAAACCCAGCCCTGGTGGTGCTTTCATATCTTGGCCACTCACCTAACTCAGGATGGCTGGAAGTCACCCTGAGACTTCTAGACTTCTAGAACAGCACTTTCCAACAAAAATGTAATGCAAACTATGCATGTAATTTTAAATTTTCTACTTATAGGACATCTTCATTCAGATTAGCCACAAGGAGCACCCATGTTTGAAAGCACAGTTCTAGAATCTTCTCTGCCAGGCTGAGCCCATTTATAAGAGTAGGCACATTCCTTAAATCCCCAGAGTCCAGCAGTCTGACGGCAATGGCTAACAGAAGTTTATTATTATAATACCAAAAAGAGAAGCATAAAATAGACATCAGCCCTCCCTGGCCCCAGTGTGCAGAGCCTTACTCCTCCAGAAGGTCCTCTTGCCTGAGCTGTGGCTGCTGCCATGTTACCAGATTTGGCCTTGCCCTCAGCAAGGGGAGTACCTTTGGGAAGGCCACCTCTGCCCACTGTCAAGATGAGAATCCCCATCAGCGCCATGGAAAATAGAACAGCCTCACTTCCACAACTCAACCCTGCATCTTCCTGCGAGACATTGTCTGCAGGTCCCGGGTGAGTGGAGTCAAGGTCCCCATTATCTCAGCCCCTTCATTCCAGATGGGACCTGATCCATACCTCAGTAGAGCCAAGAGCTTGTGGAAGTGGGGTCCCTCCCCCAAAATAAAAAGAGCAGCCAGGGATGAATTCTGCCTGCCCAGGGGGACATATCCAGGATCCTCACCCAAGCGGCGTCAGGTCCAGGGGACTGAGGCAATGTTTTTGGTAACTCAATACAGTGAGTGACATCAAATGACAGCACGTGGTATCTCTTCCACCAGCTGGACAGCCAGAATAAGGACATGCCCAAGCAGAAAGCTCAGCTCTGCAGCCTTGTCTCCAGGCTAGCTGTTGTGAGAAATCTGCCTTTCCATTTGAGCTTCACCTCTGGGCATTCCAGGCTCCTTTTGAGCCCTGATGGCTGAGAAAGCAAAAGTCTGGGCTTCTCTAGCTAGTCTAAAAAGAAAGTACCAGGTTCAGGTCAAGCCTAACTGTGCCTTGGCCCCTCATGCTCTATAAGCTAAGGCCCATTTTGTCCATCGTGGGTATGCCTCCAGATGAACTTTATGGACCTGTCTCTGACTTGCATTCTGGAACTCTCCTTACACGCTATCCTGCTACTGGAAATGTTATAAGGCTTACTCTACTTTCCTCCCGCAATTCCTAGCACATAGCGCTCAGCAAAGACCTTTTATTTTTTTTAAGATTTTATTTATTTATTTATTTACTTACTTACTTATCTGAGAGAGAGACAGAAAGAGCAAACGCACGGGGAGGAGGAGCAGAGGCAGAGGGACAAGGAGACTCTGAGCTGAGCACAGAGTTCCACCCAAGGTTCGATCCCACAACTCTGAGATCATGACCTGAGCTGAAATCGGGAGTCAGACGTCTCACAAACTGAGCCACCCAGGCGCCCCAATTGCATTTTGAATGAAAGAAAGAAATGTCTGTTCGGCTAAGCAACGGAAGCAGAAAGATCAGCCCAACCAAGTGGGAGGTATTAATAGCCACCATGTCTTAGGCACTGACTACGTGCCAGGCACCTGCCTGCTTGAACTATGTGAAAAAGCCGTTTTGAAGGTCAAAATGATCAAATAGAGACGATTTCACATGATATTTCTCGTTCCTCATCGCCTCTGATTCCCCCCTACCACAGAGCCGCGAGGTTACTATCCCCACTTTACAGATAAGAAAACTGAGGCTCAGGGAGGAAGTAATTTGGCTCAAGTTTCCACAGCAGGAAGTAGCGGAACCAGGATTCCCACCAGGGTGACCTGACTCCAGAGCCCACACGCTGAACCTCTGCTCTGAATTACCCCGTCTGAGAAGCAGCTTCCTAACTCGAGTCCAATGGGTCATCAGCTCATTGATTCACAAATGTTTCTTTCACGCCAGTCATTTCTTAGCGTGGCCCATTAGAACCGTACGACAAGAATGTCCCACCACCCGCAAGCTTCTGTCTGGGGATTAGAGGATTCCAATAAATCCCTCAAAGGCACCAGAGCCCAGGGTGAAATGGCCTCTCCACAAAATAGTGTGTTCTCTCCAGGCTTTAGCTCAGAGTAAGAGGGCATCTCCAAATGAGATGCAAATTACATTCATTCATCTGCCGTCTCCATTCTTTTTTCCAATTTACAGTTACTGGAAGCATCTATCGTGCGTAAAACTAAAGTGATCATATGATTTCACACCTCAAGCAGAGTGAAAGGGGGCGCTACTAATAATTTCACCGGATAGCAGTGCATGAAAAATGAACCATCCTGGGCAAACCAGGTTCTCTCTCCTCCTTGGAAACCCCTATGCATGAGACATGATCTGAACTGAACTGATAGCCAAGTCAGGGTGACAGACAGGAGGCAGACTGATGGAATAGAGACTTGATGAGTATTTGCTGCATGGAGGAGCAAAAAAGGTACAAAAGCCTTTGGACTCACACACACGCTCGCACGCACAATTTTTTCCAGCTAGGAGAGTGACCAAGGGTGGCCCTCGTGTTCATTAGGCGAGGATGAGCGTCGACTGAGTGTAGGAATGGATGACTGGTCAGAGAAGGGAGCACTGCCAAGCTGAGCAGAGACACAAGGGGGAGTAAATGTGTGCCATGTTTCAGAAATGGTGATCATAGGGGCGCCTAGGTGGCGTAGTCGCTAAGCGTCTGCCTTTGGCTCAGGTCATGATCCCTGGGGTCCTGGGATCGAGCCCCACATCAGGCTCCCTGCTTGGCGGAAGCCTGCTTTCTCCCTCTCCCACTTCCCCTGCTTCTGTTCCCTCTCTTGCTATGCCTCTCTCTGTCAAATAAATAAATAAAATCTTAAAAAAAAAAAAAAAAGAATTGATGATCGTAGTGAAAGTCTAAGATATAGACTAAAGCCTGCTGAAAACACAAGGGTTTGAGCAATGGGGACCCCCTGAAGATTCAGGATAGCTGCAGCCACGTGATCAATTCTGCATTTTAGAAAGAGGACAATAACATATATATTTTTTTACTGCTCTTAAGCTAATAGGAAAAACATTTTTAAGAAACTACCTGAAGAACGATCAAACCATGGTACATGCCTGCATTGACACATTTGGGAGTACATAGATGAAATAGATCAGTGAGCACTGACATGGAAGGAGTTCCAAGACATTGGGGTGCCTGGGTGGCTCAGTCCATTAAGCACCTGCCTTCAGCTCAAGTCGTGATCCCAGGAGTGGGATCAGGCTCCCTGCTCAGCAGGGGAGTCTGCTTCTCCCTCTCCCTCTAATTGCACTCTCTCTCTCAAATAAATAAATAAAATCTTTAACAAACAAGAAAAAAAAAAGAGCTCCAAGACAGAACATTTGATGTCAATATTAAAAAAAAAAAAAAAAAAACCACCAAGCAAAGCCATGGATTTCTTTAGAAACATACATATGTATATACATGCAAAGAAAAAGATATGAACGCAATCTCATGAAACTGACAATAGTAATCACCTCTGGAAAAGGAAGTGTGACTGAGTGGATTTAAACTTTATCTATGTTGCTTGAAATTTTTACTTCCCGAGAATTTAATTACATATGTATTTTAAAAATTTTTTAAAGCTGCCTGAAACCCATGTCATCATTTTTATGCTGAAGTCTTTCTATCCTGATTAGCATAATCTCTCTTTTTTTTTTTAAGATTTTATTTATTTATTTGACAGGCAGAGATCACAAGCAGGCAGAGAGGCAGGCAGATAGAGAGGTGGAAACAGACTCCCTGCTGAGCAGAGAGCCCGATGTGGGGCTCGATCCCAGGACCCTGGGATCATGACCTGAGCCGAAGGCAGAGGCTTTAACCCACTAAGCCACCCAGGTGCTCCTAGCATAATCTCTTTTATTCCACTTTATATTCCCCCAGCTGGGCTTCCCACCACAGTTTACGAATGACCAGCTCCTTACAGATACTAATTCATTTACTCCTGCCTGTGAGGTGACTGATTCTTTTTCCCCATTTTACACAATATAAAAGTAATGCACAGAGATAGTAAGTAACTTGCGCAAGGTCACACAGCAAAAGACCGATAAAGCAGCATTTGAACCTCCAAAGGCCTGCACACTTAACCACTCCACCTCCCTGCTCTCTAGAAGGTAGAAATTGCTTTAATTTTTTGCACCCGTCTGACTGGTTCTGTTCCCAGGGAGCCAATGTCTAGTCACTACCAATGAGTATTTACCGCTATGCATTTTTCACATTTCATTGACACAACTCCTTCTCTGATAGAAAGGGGTACTCAAAATTCAGATTCAGCTGGAAAGGGTATTTTACCCCGGACTGTGTTTACAAAGCACACACCCAGAGGATCAAATTAACTGCTAATTTGAGAGTATGCTGGTGATGTGGCAGGCAGACGGGAGTGAGACAGAGGTTAGCGGGGTGGGTGAGCTAATTGTGTGTGTATGTGTATGTGTGGTGTGGTATGATGCTATAGGGCCCAGAAACGTGACAGTCCCCAGAAGGCTTTGGGCCATTTGCTAAGTCCCAGCAGCTGAGCTGACTTCAGCAGTGTGAAACGCCACCCCATCTGGAGTGGAGGTGGCTCGTGACTTTTGCTCCGGGAGTTCCATAGAGACTGCTCATGAAATTGGAGAAGTCTGTAGCATATGATGGTCCCCATCCCACTCAGAATATTTTGAGATGTCTAATTATATGGTGGGGTTTAGAGGGAGGAGGGTTTAGATAAGCCCTTTCTGAGGGCAGGTTGAAAAGGGCTATTAGGGAGCTGTGGACAGTTCCATGAGGCCGCGGCTCCCTCTGCAGGTGGTCCAGAGTAGCTGCAACCACCAGGATCCCCGGAACCTTGGGGAGCCTGCATAGAGCCCAGGCATCACCCTAATGGAAGACACTGACCTCCTAGCTGTATGACTTAAGTGAGTTGTTGACCCTCTCTGAGGCTCAGCTGCCTCAACCACAGAGGGAACACAAGCAGGGGGAAGAGCCCGATGCAGGGCTTGATCCAGGACCCTGGGATCATGACCTGAGCGGAAGGCAGATGCTTAACAACTGAGCCACTCGGGCGACCCCTGCCTCAACTTTTTTTTTTTTTTTTAAGATTTTATTTATTTATTTGACATACAGAGATCACAAGTAGGCAGAGAGGCACGCAAAGAGAGAGAGGAGGAAGCCGGTTCCCCGCTGAGCAGAGAGTCCAATGTGGGGCTTGATCCCAGGACCCCAGAATCATGACCTGAGCTGAAGGCAAAGGCTTTAACCCACTGAGCCACCCAGGTGCCCCATATTCCCTGCCTCAACTTTAAATGAAAGACAGAAATCCCTACCTCATGGGGTTGCTTTCATGATTAGACAATGAAAATGTACCCCAGGTGTTTGCAAAAGGTCTGATACACAGGGCCCGTGAGTCTGCCAGACGTGGCAGCTGACCTGGAGGCCATGCTGGGGGTGGGTGGTCGATTGGATGTGGCAGGCCGGAGAGTCGAGGTCACTCCAGATTTCTGACTTAGTGTTGCTGAGAAAAGAGGAGCTGTTAACGCCTCAGGTGTTACATATGATTGGGGACAGGTTGCGTTTCAGAGACCACTGGGACACCCAGATAGAGATGCTCAGGGGACAGCTGGATAAAGGGAAGAAGTCAGCTAGAAATGAAAGAGAGTCCATTGGTCAAAGGCAAACGAAATCCCAGATTTTGGATGAAAATGTTCTTGAGTGCCACCACAGAGATTAACTGGGGTGAGGTGGGTTTTTCTCAAAAACAAATAACTCTCCAAGGCAACAAAATTATCTGATATTTCTCCCCTAGATCTTATCTGATAAATCTTCCCTAAATCCTTGGCCCTCTGGCTGGGGAGGAATCTAGCCAGGTTGCCCTAAATCACAAGACCCTAGAAATATAGTTGATCATACAAATGATAGTTGATACACCAGAATGGTTTGGGTTTTAATTTTTATTTTTTAATTTTTTTTTAAGATTTTATTTATTTATTTGACAGAGAGAGATCACAAGTAGGCAGAGAGGCAGGCAGAGAGAGAGAGGAGGAAGCAGGCTCCCCGCTGAGCAGAGAGCCCGATGCGGGACTCAATCCCAGGACCCTGAGATCATGACCTGAGCCGAAGGCAGCGGCCCAACCCACTGAGCCACCCAGGCGCCCCTATTTTTTAATTTTTTTAAAGATTTTATTTATTTATTTAACAGAGAGAGACACAGCAAGAGAGGGAACAGAGGCAGGGAGAGTGGGAGAGGGAGAAGGAGGCTTCCCGCCAAGCAGAGAACCTGATGGCGGGGCTCGATCTCAGCGTGACCTGAGCCGAAGACAGACACTTAACGAGTGAGCCACCAGGCGCCCCTGGTTTTAATTTTTACTCTGGACTGGAGCTCCTGACGCAAGATTCCCACCCAACCAAGATCGCTCAGCTTTCCCATTATCCAAAGACTAAGAAAGTCTATAAAATGGGGGTAGTTCTTCCAACCAAGAAGGGTTGTTATGAGGACTAGAAGACTATTTATGTAAGCAAATCTGTAAGTGATGGAGCTCCGCATAAACTTTAAGCACGTAGCCGACTGTTGAAAAGCAATACTTCACTCACTAGACAAATGGAAACAGACAAACAAAAAAACCTCAGGTCTTACCACGGGGACACTTTAGGAAGATCTGTCAGGAGCAGGCCATGAAAACTTCTAAGCCCTGCAGCTGTGCCTTTCTAGAATCCCAAAGTTCAGAGCGGAGGTGCAGCCGTCCAGGAATTTATTCCTCCATAACTCTGAGCTCCCCAAATCCCCATGAAGCCCGGGAATGGTGTGACTGAGGGCACGTGGGCCCCTTGGCACCAAGAGCCCCTCCATAAATCAAGGTCTCACTTCTGCTGGCCTCAGTCTGCTTTTTGCAAGGTGACCTGGGCAAAGTAAAAGGGTAGTCGCTCCTCTAGGAATAAAATCTGCCTTCGAGATGAAAAAATCATGAAAAAGTCAACAGGACCAGTTCTCTGGAAACATATTCCTTGGAAGGAGAGGACGCTCTTCCTTTATCTCAGAAGACAATTCAGACAGGAGGAGCTAGAGAGACAGTGACAATCTTCCCATGAATTCACCCAGGTTGGGTGGCCCAAGAGGCCTTGAGGCAGACACAGAGGAGCCCTGTTCCTGTGCCAGGTCAGCCCCAGTGAAAAGTTAAAGTGACCTCAGCCCTGTCAACAGTTACGCTCCAGATGGCCCCCACCCCACAGCACCCCCAGGCAGCCTCCAGAATCACAGAACCCTACATCAGCTGGCCCAACACCCTGGTGATATGGGCAAGGGAACTATAGGCCAGAGATGAGAAGGGACTTGTTCAAGGTCACACAGGCTTGAGAAGTTTGGAGGTTAGACCCAGGGGTCCAGGCTATTTCATGTGGCCTCACTACACCCCTCCTTTTAATGAGGCCACAGACCAATGTAGCCAGGTTCTAGTTCAGGGCTCCCTTAGCCCCAACAAACCAATTTGTCTGGCCTTCTTAATTTCCCCAGTCACATCTCAATGATCTGTGAGAAAACCAGAGACTGTCAAAAGATGCCCTTCATATGTTAGAAAGAAGCAGGCAGAGAAGGGAAAACTTCATTCCTGACAAACACTGATACCTGCAAAGCCAACTGCCTACCTAAAGTTTGCCAGAGGTGGCTCAAGAGACCAAGCCACTTGGAGGACTGAGGTACTCAAGCCCCCAGAGGGAGGCAGGCTCTGAGATGAACCTCGGAGAGGTCAGGGAAAGCAGCTGAGAGGACGGAACTGAAGACGGACACACACGGACTTCTCCCATAAGACTACTGGCAGACTTAAGTGAGATGATGGAGCCCAGCGCTAGACATATCGCGGGTGCTCAATCAGTGGTTTCTGGTGCTATATGGCTAAGTAAGCCACCAACGGCTGGCTCCCCTCTCCCCACTATTTTACAGAGAGCAAAGCTCGCGAGCTGAGGCGTGAATGCCTGGTTGCGTCCCTATCCCACAGTAAACCTGGTGAGGGCAGGAGCTGTGCCTGACTTGCTCACTCACAACAGCGACCCAGCGCCCAACACAGAGCAGTGCTGCTGGTGTATCTTCAGATGGACGGATGGATGCGTGGGCGGATGGACGGACGGGAGGGTGGATGGATCGGTGGGTGGGTGGGTGTGCGGGTGGATGGATCGGTGGGTGGGTGGGTGGATGGATGGATGTCATCTTTGACATCCCCTCGTTTCTTTCATCAATCCTCCCAGTTTGCCTGGGACTGAGGAGTTTCTCGGGATGCAGGACTCTCGGGATGCAGAAATCAGGACAGTCTCAGGCAAACACACTGTGTCTGACAACTGTCTGACTAAAGCCAATAAGCTCATCACTAAGAGATGAGTGGTACCACTGACAATTCTTCAGGAAAGAAAGGAGGCTAACACCGAGACGGGACTCAGATCGGAGGGCTCCTCCCCACCCCACGGTCTTAGCCCGGGTTCTTACAAACACCCTCCCTTCCAGACTCCGCCCCCTGCTGGGAAGGTCACCTTTGGAAGGCGGGAGGCCAAGTGGGCATGCGCCGCGCACGCACAACTGCGCATGCTCGCGTTTTCTTTCCCCGCCTTTCCTCCGCCCATTCGGGAAACAGGAACCGCCTCCCACTCGACGGCTCCAGCGCGGCTAGCGGGTCCTGGGTGGACGCCGGCGGGGCGCCGCGGTGCTCGGTGGGACGACGGCGGAGAGCGACCTCAGGGTTAAGGGGTGGGGCGCGACGTCAGAAGCCAAGATGGCGGCGGTGGTCGGAGTCTCCTTGAAACGCCGGTTCCCGGCTGCAGCCCTTGGCGGAGCCTGCCTGCAGGTGAGGTGCGGGACGGGAGGGAGAGGGCAGGCAGGAGAGGGATGGAGGCGGCTTGTTGCTCAAGGGTCCGTGAAGGTTGCCGAGGGAGCACAGCGCAAGACCTCAGGGAAGGGGAGGACCCGCTCCCGCTGCGTAGTGCTCGGGTCTGGGCCTAGAGCATCCCTGTCCGTTATCCTTCTGCGCCTAGCCGCAGCCTGGGAGGTTGTCAAGGCGGAGACGGTTTTTTTTAAAGATACGGGAAAAAAGTTCGGAGAGGTGTCTCGAGTTGCCCAAGGTCACATGGCAAGCGAGTAACACTGTTGGAGGCAGAATTATAATCCAGACCTTTGGGCTCTAAGCTCTTTCTGTATCTTCAAACTAGCCACTGTGGGAGAGACAGACCTGCGGGAGTGGGAGGGATGGGAACTGGGAACGGAGGTCTCTCCTCCAGCGTGCAAGACCGAGGGCTCAGTAAATACGGACTGGGCCCTTCCTCTGGCGGGGGGCTGCGGGAAAGACTGGGTGTCCTCCTCTCAGTGTCTCTTCAATGTCTCTGTCTCTAAAGGGCATACAACAATACCGAGCGCGAGTTTTGGCATGGATCTCATAGGTACAGAGCTTGGCGCTGCCTTCCTGTATTTGTTTATATTACTGGGTGTGCAGTGGTACGTCTCCCCACACCCCCCTTGTATGGTCAGGAAACCACACGCTTCTGATCTGCGTTCTAAATGGGGCTGTTTGTAAGGGGGAGGGAAATTGCCATTGCACGCATTAAGGGACGAAAAATTTACAAATTCTTTTCAAGTCTGTTTCCTCCTCTGGGCTCCTCCACAACCCCTGCAGGGTGGGTAATTAACAGTTCTTACCTCCTCAGTTTGAAAACTGAGGCCCCAGAAAGAAAATTGTACTTGTTCAGAATATCATGGCCAAGAACTGATAGACCTAAATCCAGGTTTTTTTTAACATGATATGAGAAAAACTCCTGGCACAGATATGGACACAGGTGAACCATGAATTACTAGTTCCTTTCCCCTTCTTGCGCTTAGGTGAGGATATCTCCCTCTAAATACTGCTCTGGCCCTATCAGACAGTGTGTATGGCCTGTCTTCTGGTACTAGCTCTTTCCAGTATGCTGGCTGTGAACTCAGACAACTCATTTTATAGGCTCTCTGAAAAGGGGAGATAGGGAAAGAGGACCGCCTACCAGAGCCTTGAGTTTGAGCCCTCTGAGCGTTAAATTGATGACTAATAATGACCTTGTTTACCAGTTCCTTTTATAGTTGCTGAGCAAGCAGTGAGGTTGTGAGAGCCCCACCAATGAGAAGAGTTCTAAGGTCCCTCTTACATGAATGAGTGAGGAGAAGGCTAATTTCATAGGTCAGTTTCGTAATTCCAGGTGAGGCCGTTGCAGGGTTTCCTGAGGGCAGAGAAATTGAAGAGTCCCTCCTCTCCAGCTCTTAGGAATGTGCATTCGTTCCAGTAAAAACCACCTCAAAGAATCCTATAATCAGGAGCACCTGGGTGGCTCAGTCGTTAAGTGTCTGCAGCCAGAGGCGGTTTCTCCCTCTCCCTGCAACTCCTCCTGCTTGTGCGCGCGCTTGCTCTCTCTCTGTCAAATAAATCTTTTTAAAAAGCTTAAAATTCTTTTTAAAAAGAATCAAATAATGAGCTTGGTGTATTATCTAAGGTGATACTCAGGTTCCTAGGACTCTAAGATACAGGATTTCCCTTCTGAATATCTTTTATGCATTAGTCTGCTCCCGCGAATCATAGGTCTTGCCTGTAAGTGTTTGGCTATAATGTGTTTATTGATTGTGTTGCCTTATTTCTTCATCTAGATTGTGAACAACGTTAGGGCAAGTAGCGCCTTCTCTCATTTGTGTATCTCATTGCGCTCAGCACTGGCAGGTCTTAGGATACCTGTCTGCCCATCAGAATGATACAGTAACTGATGATATTGCCAGTGTTGAAAAGCAGAAATTATATTATGGTCTGTGCTAGCCACTTGACCCTCCAGTTTAATCTTACGAGGTAGATATTAATATTCCCTTCTCTTTATACAAAAGAGGATATAGAATCAGAGAGGTTCAGTAGTTTACCAAAGAACACACAGCTACTAAGTGGTAGAGCTTGGATTTAAACCAGTGCCACTCACACATTTTGGAAACAAGCCTGCACCTTCTGTTTTACTCAGGCTTATGCAGACTTCTTTCTCTTCCTCCTCTCCCATTTCCACATCTTTCTTTTCCAAATATTTGTCTGCTCTCTTGAGCTCTAAGCCTGTTCCTTAAGGAAGGTTTCCTAAAGAAATAAGCAGGGACGCCTGGGTGGCTCAGTTGGTTAAGCCTCTGCCTTCAGCTCAGGTCATGATCCCAGGGTCGTGGGATCGAGTCCCACATCGGGCTCCCAGCTCCACTGCTTCTCCCTCTGACCTTCTCGCTCATGCTCTCTCTCACTGTCTCTCTCTCTCTCAAATAAATAAATTTTTTTTTTTTTAAAGATTTTATTTATTTATCAGAGAGAGAGGGGGAGAGAGCAAGCACAGACAGACAGAATGGCAGGCAGAGGCAGAGGGAGAAGCAGGCTCCCTGCTGAGCAAGGAGCCCGATGTGGGACTCGATCCCAGGACACCGGGATCATGACCTGAGCCGAAGGCAGCTGCTTAACCAACTGAGCCACCCAGGCGTCCCCCAAATAAATAAATTTTTTAAAAAAGAAAAAAAATAACAAGCAGCCTTTAGCATGATCCAGAATTCACTCTGTTCGTCCTCTTCAGTCTGGTTCAGTCCTGTTGTTAATTGTCTTGGCACCTTCCTTAAATCAATTACACACTATGGAGTTAATCTTACATGAGATTGTCTAGAAGGCCATGCTCAGCCGTGAATACTCAGTTTTATAGATCAAGGTAGAAATGCCTTTGAAGGATCCTCTTTGAGCTTGTAGTGTAAATTGCTGGAGAGACCACAAGGAAAAAAAGAAACTTAAATTGCTCCCAGCTCCGCACTTCTGCCCATGTATATCCTTTTCTTCATGTTACTGTGGGAGAATTGAGCAGGACTCCTATGGCTAACCCTTCATTCGCGCTCTGTATCCCATCGCTTATTCAGAGGTAGTTCTCCGGGGAATCTGCCCTTCCCTTCACTGGCAGTGTTTCCCTCGCCAACAGATCAGCAGCACGCAAGCATGCTATAATCTCTCCTATTGTTTAAAAATAAATAAATAAAAATCCAGCTACCACCCCATTTCCCTGTTCATCTTTATACTGTGTGGCTTGAGCCAGAAACTGGAGTCGTCCTTGCTCTTTGCCACACTCTCATATCCAGTCTCTGAGGAACTCTTGTCAGTTTTCTTAAAACCTATTCAAGGGGCGTCTGGGTGGCTCTGGGTTAAGCCGCTGCCTTCGGCTCAGGTCATGATCTCCGGGTCCTGGGATCGAGCCCCACGTCTGCTCAGCAGGGAGCCTGCGTCCTCCTCTCTCTCCCCGCCTGCCTCTCTGCCTGCTTGTCATCTCTCTGTCAAATAAATAAATGAAATCTTAAAAAAAAAAAAAAAGCCCTATTCAAAACTTTACCTCTTCTGCCATCCACAGCCACCAACCTAGTTCAAGCCATTGTCATCTTATAGCTGATGACTGATTACTGCAATTCTTACCTAGTTTTTTTGCTTTCGCCTTTGATTGATTTTCATAACAGAAGCCAAAATGATCCTTCCAGAGCTTAAGTCTGACTCTGTCACTCCTCTGCTCGAAATCTTCAGTAGTTCTCGTCTTAACTCAGCGTAAAAGCAAAAATCTTTACAAGGCCAGGGCACCTGGCTGGCTCAGTCGGTCAAGCATGCCACTCTTGATCTTGGGGTCATTTGGACCTAGAGCTTACTTAATTAACCAAAAGTGGGGAGCACTTGGGTGGCTCAGGTTATTTGAGCCTTGGACTCTTGGTTTCAGCTCAGGTCATGATCCCAGGGTCATGAGATGGAGCCCACATGGGGCTCTGCCCTCAGCATGGAGTCTGCTTGAGGTTTTCTCCCCTCTGCCTTTCACTGCACATTCTATCTCTTTCTCTAAAATAAATAAATAAAACCTTTAAAACTAATGTATGTACTCCAAAGTTTGAATCTCAAATATACAACCCCCACCAAGTACATTTAAAGAAATTTGCTAGGGGCGCCTGGCTGGCTCAGTAGAGCGTGTGGTTCTTGATCTCAGGGTCATGAGTTCAAACCCCATTATGGGCATAGAGAAACAAAACAAAATAAAACAAACAAATAAAAAAAAAAAAAACAAGACCTTAGAATGTCCTTTGTGATCTGGCTCTCCTGGTAACTTCCTAATTCCCTTCGCCATTCCTGCCCCTCTCCCTCACTCCGTTCCCAACTACATTGACGGCCTTGGTGCTCCTCAGACAGTTGCCCACCCCAAGAGTGTCCCCTCTGCCCAGTTTGCTCTTGCCCTAGGTACAGGCATGGCTTGCTCACCTCCTCCAGGTGTTGCTCAGCTGCTACCCTTTTTTTCTTTTTTTTTAAGATTTTATTTATTTATTTGACAGATAGAGATTACAAGTGGGGAGAGAGAGGAAGCAGGCTCTCTGCTGAGCGGAGAGCCCGATGCAGGGCTCAATCCCGGGACTCTGGGATCATGACCTGAGCGGAAGGCAGAGGCTTAACTCACTGAGCCACCCAGGCACCCTCAACTGTTACCTTTTTAATGAAACCTTCTCTGGCCACCCCATTTAGAACTGTAGAATTCCAGCCAGGACCCCCCATTCCCTCCTTTTTATTGTCCCCTTCCACCCCCCATTACACGTACCCCCAGAGCCCACATACTGTCAGTGTTATCTGTGTGTGCCCCCGGCCCCTGCAAGCTCCGTGAGGATCAGAATGTACGTGTATTTTGCCCTTGATCCCCAGAGCCTAGAACAGTCCCTGGAACACGGAAGCCACTCTGTAATTCTTGATTGAGTAAGTAAACAAATGAATACGTCTGGGCCTAAGAACTTGCTAATTTTATAAGTTTAGTGTTCTTAGATTTGTTTGTGAAGATGGATTATCTTTTCGTGCTGTTCTAGCTCAGATTCGCATTTTGCCCCAGACAGAATGGGTGTAGGGTGGAACTTTGGAGTCTAAGGACCTGAGTTTGCATCCTGGTTCTTTTGTTGTATGATTTTTACTTTCATTTTTTAACTGAGAATAATAAAACTTTTTTGTTGTTGAGATGTGGTAAAGATTAGAGACAATTTAGTACATTTCACACGCGGTAAGGGCTCAGGGAATCGAAGCTTCCCCACCCCCTTCTCCTAGGACACCCGTGTAACAAATTTTTAAGATTTCTCTATTGCACGAATTTATTTGTTCTTATTGCAGCTGCCATAGTCCACCATTCCTTCACTATAGAACTACAGCCTCCTCTGGTGGTTTTGATTTCCATATCTTCTCTCCTTCCTCTTGGCCCTCCCCCCCTTATCCTACTGAGTGTTGTATAAAATATACAAAACGAGTTTAAATTAGTTGTTTAGAAAAAATCAGTAATACTTTGGGATACCCCAAAATTTATGTTGGGGCTCATTGCCTTATGGTAGTACTCTGTTTTGATGCCCCCCCCCCCGCATTGTTCTTGTCTCACATCATTCGTAGGACAAGAATTTAAATGATCTGGGGGGGGTGGACCCTAATCACATTGGGGAAGATCTGCATGAGCAAGCCTAGACCTTTGTATTTTGCAGAGCGGATATGAAGCCGACTTAAGTATCAGAAGTGTCAAGGTGAGGACCTGTGGCTGGTAATGGCCGTCACCTTTGATAAGCCTTTATGAGAGTGAGACTGAGTTTCCTGGGACCGGGTGACTTTGCCCTCTGACAGAACTATTAAAGCAGCCTTCACAGCCATGGAGCTGGAGTTGGCAACTCCAAAGTCCCAGCTTCTTTTGAAAGTTCAAGCTTTACTAATGTTCTGGCCCCCCCCCCAAAAAAAAAAAGAAAAAGAGTTCTGTGTTTCAAGGCATTTTGTCCCTCTTTCTCCCACCACCTACCACAGGGAGGGCAGCCACCCATGTCACTGTCACATAGCCCAAGTTACCTTCCAGGGCATTTATCCCAGAGAAATGGAAACATGTTCACAAATATTCATTGTAACTTCATTCATGTACCCAAAAACCAGAAACAACCCAAATGTCCTTCAGTGGGAGAATGGCTACACGAGTGGGAGTCCATCATACCATGAAACGCTACTCAGTAGTAAAAAAGAAACACTGCTTGGATGAATTTCCAGAGAATTATGTTGAATAAAGAAAAGCCAATCCCAAAAGTTTACATACTAGATGATCGCATTCATATATAACATTCTTGCAATGACAAAATTACAGGAATGGAGGTGGATTAGTGATGGCTAGGGGTTTAAGGAGTAAGGGAAGGAGGCCTGAGGGCTGTGGGTGTGGCTTTGAGAGAGCAGTCCTGGGGGTCTTTGTGGGGATGGGAATGCTCCGTGTCTATCAGTGTCGATGTTCTGGTCGTGGGTTGTGCTGTAGTTTTGGGCAGTGTCTTCATGAGGGAAATTGAGTAAAGGATTTGAGAGATCTCATTATTTCTTAGAAACACATGTGATTCTGTATCTCAAAATGAAAAGTGCAATTTTTTTAAAAAAGCAACAAATCCTGGACATACACAACACTGAATTGATCCCAGAAGCATTATGTCAAGCAAAAGAAGCTAGACCCAAGATTCTCTGATTGCATTGATGTGAAATTCTGTAACAGACAAATCTGTAGTGATAGAAAGCACATCAGTTACAAGGGATAGGGTAGGGCACTGATTTTAAAGGAAAACTAGAGAACTGTCTGGATGGATGGAAATGTTCTGTCATAATTACGGTAGGAGTTATACCACTTCATTAAAACTCATCAAACTATACACTTAAAATGGTAAAATTTAGGGCGCCTGGGTGGCTCAGTGGGTTAAGCCGCTGCCTTCGGCTCGGGTCATGATCTCAGGGTCCTGGGATCCAGTCCCGCATCGGGCTCTCTGCTCAGCAGGGAGCCTGCTTCCCTCTCTCTCTCTCTGCCAGCCTCTCTACCTACCTGTGATCTCTCTCTGTCAAATCAAATAAAATCAAAGCTTTAAAAAAAAAAAAAAAAGGTAAAATTTATTGTAATGAGTTATATACCTCATTAAATCTAACCAAAACAAGGTGGAGGCACTAAGCAAGCAGAAAGCTGATGGAGTATCTCGAGTGATCTTTTCACTTCCTCCACTTTGTCTTACATGCCACAGGGTGGCACTAACCGCATGTTCTGCCATTTTACAAAATGGAGTGGGGCGGCAGGGGGCGGGTGCCTGGCTGGCTCATTCACCCTTGATCTCCAGGTTGTGAGTTCAAGCCCCCTGTAGAGCTTAAAAATAAATAAACTAGAATGGACTAGAAGAGAATCCTGCCTTTAATTCTTTAAAAAGGGGGGAGGGGGAGAAGATGGAGTCCCTAATGGGAGACATTCAGTCGTAAAAATGACTTTCCTTTTACTGCTGATCCGAGTCAGGTTGGTGATAAAGGAAAATAGTACTTGATCTTCACTTTCATTCTCATATTTTCTCTGTGTTTCCTTTTCTCATACTGAGAGCTGATGTTCAGATTTTCAGCCTCACCTAATTCAGGACACTTTTTTGCCAGTAGGTAAGACCATCACGTTTCTTGTAGTCACACAGTTAACCTTCCCAGTTTCATCTTTTTTTTTACCAGCTTTTAAGAGAACTAGCTGGCCTGGGAGATAGTCTGCATGTGTCTGCGTACAAACCGGGGGCTCAGCTGCTGGTTGCTCTTTGGACTGACAGGATCTGACGACCGACCCCCCCCCCCCAACCTCGCTGCTTCGCATGTAGGACCCAGGGGACTTGCCTGGTGTCCTCCACTTGGATGAAAGATTTTCAAGGGCTATGCGGTGGGGACAGCATGTTTGTATTAGTTTAATGCTCAAGTTTTGCTTTTTTCTTTTTTCCTTTCTTAAATTTATTTTAAGTTCCAGTATATAATTTTTTGCATTTTTCTTCAGTTATTCCTAACCATAAATTGAACTGCTGTACGCAAAGACTTGGACCAGGCATGCTGGGAGATGTAAAATGTAACCTGTTCCGTGCTCTGAATGGTTAATTTTATGTGTCAGCTGGGCCACAGGGTGCCCAGGTAGTTGGTCCAACATTCTGGGTATTTCTGTGACGGTGTTTTTGGATGAGTTTAACATTTAAATTAATAGACCTGGGTGGCTCAGGTCATGGTCTCAGGGTCCTGGGATCGAGCCCCACATCAGGCTCCCTGCTCAGTGGGGAGCCTGCTTCTCCCTCTCCCTCTGCTGCTGCTCCTCCCTTTGCCCTCTAACTCTGCACTCTTTCTCTCTCAAATAACTAAAAGTCCCCCTTGGATAAGGGTGAGCCTTATCCAATCAGATGAGGGCATAAGTAGACCAAAAGGCTCCTCTTCCTCCAAATAAGAAGGAATTTCTCCTGCCTGGCTGCTCTCCAACGGAATATCAACTCTTCTTGGGTCTTAAACCTGCTGTCCTTTGAGCTAGAACCGTATCATCAGCTTTCCTGGCTCAACATGGGCCTCCAGGCTCGGGCTGGATTTATATCATTGGCTCTCCTGGGTCTCCAGCTTGCCAGCTACAGCTCTTGGCACTTATCCTCCATAATCATGAACCAATTCCTTATAATAAAATCTCTTCTTATAAATATGTATAAGTATATATTTTTTCATACATATGTAGACATGTATATGTATATGTAAATACACATACTTCTGATTCTAGTAGGAGAACTCTAGTATACATGCCCTCAAAGAATTTAAGACATAAAAAGACAGAACTGAGAAGAGACCTGCAAATGTTCACAGATAAGCGGGTAGGACAGTATTTAAGAACCTGGGTCCTGGAGTCAGACAGGCAGACTCGGGTTCCAGTCATGGCCACTCTCATCAGCTCATCATAAATAGTGGCTTTAAAAATGAGTATGAATTTAAATACAAAATTCTTAAGCAATAGCACCCTTTTGGCAAATACGTTCGTAGGAGGAAGCTGTTCCGGTGTAGGAAGGAAGGAGTCAGACCAGGCCTCTTCACCCAACCCTCTCGTAGCAGTCCCTGCAGTGGCACTCCAGGGTTCTGGGCTCTTGGTGCGAGAGCCGCTGGCAGAGACGGAATGTCCAGGAGATGGAATAGAATCATCCTAGAGAACAGGACTCGGCTGTTTGTTCCCTAAATGTGTTCTCTCCTTTCCTGTGCCCTGAATGTTTGTGTTTCCCCCAGAATTCATACCTGGAAACCCAACCCCCACTGTGATGGTGCTTGAAGATGGAGCCTGTGAGAGGGCATTAGGGTTAGATAAGGTCATGAGGATGGGGCCCTTAGGACAGGACTGGTGCCCTTAAAAAAGAGGAAAAGACAAGATCTCTCTGCCGCATGAGGACAGGCAAGAAAGCAGCCATCTGTAAACCAAGAAGAGGGTCCGCACCAGACACCAAGTCTGCCTGACACCTTGATCTTGGACTTTCCAGCCTCCAGATCTGTGAGAAACAAGTGTTGTTTAAGCCACCCAGGCTTCGGCATCTTGTCACGGCAGCCCAGACTGACGAGGACACCTAATCCAAAAGCACCAGCATCTCATTTTGACAACACCAGTAGCTTTCTGCTGGTTTCTCTACGTGTTGTCTGACAGTTCTTCCTTCAAGCCAGGGATAGTCTTCTCTGAAATAAACATGATTATGTCTCCCACCTGATTGTTTGTGCTGGCCTCTCACTCTTAGCATAAAATCAAAATCTTAACCTCACATCTGCCACCACCATCCTTATTCAAGCTTCCCTCGCTCGGACTTCTCTAGGGTCTCCCAGATGTGCTGTGCTCTCCCCCATCCGGGCCTCCACACGTGTTGTTCCCTCCGTTTATACACCCCACTCCTTCCCCTGATCCCTACGCATCGGGCCACGGCTTGAATATCCCTTATGGGGACTAACCCAATCTCGTCCTAGCACAAGTCTGCTGTGTTCTTCCCTCTTTATACTGTATTAAGAATATTTAATTTCTCTCTTGCTGGGGCGCCTGGGGGGCTCAGTCAGTTGAGCATCTGTCTTTGCTCAGGTCATGATTCCAGGGTCCTGGGCTCGAGCCCTGCATCAGGCTCCTTGCTCAGTAGGGATTCTGCTTCTCCCTCTCCTCCATGCTGCTCCCCTGTCTGTGCAGTCGCTAGTGTGTGCACACGTGCTCGCTCGCTCGCTCTGTGTCAAATAAATAAATTAAATTTCTTTCTTGCTCATACAGAGTAGATTCTGTGAGGGCAAAGACCGTTTCATTATGTGCTGCTTCACCCGCCCCCGGCACCTTGTCTGGTATGTGCTAGGTGCTTATTAGTATTTGTTGGATTATCAAATGACTCACTGCCTTTCTCAGGAAGACTCTTACCAGGAGGTACCTTGGTGGCTCAGCTTGTGGTCTCCGGGTTACGGATCAGAGCTCCGCGTTGGGCTCTGTACTCAGGGGGGAGTTTGCTTTAGACTCTCCCTCTGCCCTTCCCCCTCTGTGCATACAGACACTGTGTGTCAGTCATGCGTGGGCTTGTATCCAGTGTGGAAGTTCATAGTGCCAGCTACGCACAGGATTTATCTTGCAATTTTAATATTTTTTTTACTCTTGCTGAATTTTTCAATTGCAGGCCTGCCGGGGGGCCCAGACAGCTGCCGCTGCAGCTCCCCGAATCAAGAAATTTGCCATCTACCGATGGGACCCAGACAAGACTGGAGATAAACCCCGTATGCAAACTTACGAAATTGATTTGAATAAGTGAGTATCTGTGTGAGAGCTAGGTATTTGATAAATGGAAGTGAACTCTTGATCTGATTGAGGGACATGCTTTTTGCATCCTTGGAAGGTTTAAAAACAGACCATTCGGTAGTCTGGAATTTATCCTCTCTTTTTCAAATAAGAATGAGGTGCGTGTCTGATTCAGAAAGATAACCAGGGACTCCTGGAAGGTTCAATCAATTAAACATTTGACTCTTGGTTTCAGCTTAGGTCTTGATCTCAGGGTTTGGAGTTCAGCCCCCCATGTTGGGCTCTACTCTGGGCTTGGAGCCTACTTAAAAAGAAAAAAGAAAAAATTAATACCAAGAACAACAACTTTTTGAAAAATGTCTTTCCTTTCCCCAAATCGGAAGACCACAAACTCCTAGGAGTATGGGTAGAGTGGGTAGACACCACAGATTTGGCTGGAATGGTGATAGGACGAGAGGGATGTAGCGAAAATATTAACAGTACCTCTATTATTTTTTCCATTTCTGTCCCATCAAAGCGCCACAAACGGGGGCCTGGGTGGCTCAGTTGGTTAAGCAACTGCCTTCCCGCTCGGGTCATGATCCCAGAATCCTGGGACCCCAGCTCCATGAGGAGTCTGCTTCTCCCTCTGACCTTCTCCCCTGTCATTCTCTCTCTCACTCTCTATCAAATAAATAAATAAAATCTTCAAAGTGCCACAAACTTAGTGGCTTAAAACAGCATGGGTTTATTATCTCCCAGTTGTGCAGGTTAGAAGTCTGGTGAAGGTTTCATCAGACTAAAATCAAGGTGTCAGCAGGCCATGTTCCTTTCTGGAGACTAAGGTGAAATCCATTTTCTGTTTTTCAGGCTGTTGGCAGAATTCAGTTCCTTACCATTGCAAAAGCGAGGTGCCTGTTACCTCGTTGGCTGTAAGCTTAGGGCTACTTCCAGCTTTTAGGCCTCTTTGCTCCGTGGTTCATAGTCTGGCCTCCAGAGGCCCCAACAGCAGCTTGAGTCCTTCCTCTGTCTCTGAGGTACTGTCTTTAATCAGTTTCCACTCTGAAGGATCTCCACAGGTAGCCAAAGGGAAGGAAGAGGAGTGAACTGGGGCTCGAGCTTCCCACTGGGCCCCCCACCCAGCCCCCGCTCCTCTCCCCAGCATAACCAGAACTTCTCTATTTTATGACCTCTTTCATTTGTCAGTGAAGAAGTATTTTATTCCTGTTGAACAAAAGCTTCCGTGGCACCAGAAAATGGTTTGAAAACAAATACTATGCACACTTTTCTTTGACTCTGTATCAACACATAAGTTCTTGATATATAACCTTGTCAAGCAGACAATTACCAAATATTCAGCAACCAAAAATTATACGTAAAATTCAAAGAAAAGGAAATTATACAGGGCACTTTTTTTTTTTAAGATCTTTTATTATTTGACAAAGCGAGCACATCAGGGGGAGGGGCAGAGAGGGAGAAGCAGCCTCCCCATTGGGCAGGGAGCCCAACATGGGGCTCAGTCCCAGGCCCCTGAGATGATTACCTGAGCCAAAGGCAGGCGCTTAACTGACTGAGCCACACAGGTGCCCCCCAGGCCAATTTTCTGTCCTGATACAATAAAACTAAAAATTCACATCAGAAGCACAAGACTCTGAACTACTTGAAAATTAGAAAGCACTCTTTTAAATAACTGCTTTATTAAGGAACAATGTAAAATATTGTTAGCTGCTTGGAAAATAAAAGCATTGCAAATCAAAACTTACAGAATGAGGCTAAAACTGGATGAGTTAAATTCATTAGTAATTTTTAATGATAAAATTTTTTTTAAAGATTTTAAAGATCACAAGTAGGTGGGGGAGCGGGTTGGGAGCAGGCTCCCTGTTGAGCAGAGAGCCTGATGTGGGGCTCGGTCCCAGGACCCTGAAACCATGACCTGGGCCAGAGGCAGACCCACTGAGCCACCCAAATGCCCCAAATGATAAAATTTTAAAGAGGAATTACATTGACTTCCAGTCAGAGAAGAGTAGCTTTCAGCAGATTGCCCTTTCCCGGACAGTAGCTGTAAACTTTGGAAAACTTCGGACAAAACGTCTGAAGTAATGACCTGTGGGCACAGGAGAAACCGTCACCGGCAGATACTAGGAGGGCAGGCCATTGGTGCTTGGAAGAACAGAATGCTGCTGGGCAGATGAACAGGTCTTTGGGTGCTCCTTCCTGAGGGCAGACCCCAGTTGATGTGGCGGTACAAGAGTAAAAATTAAACCAGACTTAATGACTGAAAAACGGGAAGGTACGCTGTATGGCTACTACAACAGCCAGGAAATGGGGCGGGGCGGGGTGGCTGTTCTGTTTATGGACTCTGTCCAAGTTGGGAGTTCAGCCCATATTGTTGCTTAAAAAAAAAATTGGGGGGCACCTGGATGGCTCAGTTGGTTAAGCAGCTCGATTTCAGTTCAGGTCATGATCTGGAGGATGTAGAATCAAGCCCCATGTCAGCCTCCACGCTCTGCAGAGTCCGCTTGAGATGCTCTCTTCTCTGCTGCTGCCCCTGCTCTTGGGTGCCTGCTATACATAAATAAACAATCAGGGGCAGGGCGCCTGGGTGGCTCAGTGGGCTAAAGCCTCTGCCTTCAGCCCCAGTCATGATCCCAGGGTCCTGTCTGCTCAGCGGGGAGCCTGCATCCTCCTCTCTCTGCGTACTTCTGATCTGTCAAATAAATAAATAAAATCTTTTTTAAAAAGATAAATAAAGGGGCGCCTAGGTGGCTCAGTGGGTTAAGCCGCTGCCTTCAGCTCAGGTCATGATCTCAGGGTCCTGGGATCGAGTCCCGCATGGGGCTCTCTGCTCAGCAGGAAGCCTGCTTCCTCCTCTCTCTCTCTCTGCCTACTTGTGATCTCTCTCTGTCAAATAAATAAATAAAATCTTTTAAAAAAAAAATAAAAAGATAAATAAAATACGATGCAGGGGCTTCTGGGATGCTCAGCCATTGAGCATCTGACTCTTGGTTTCTGCTCAGGTCATGATCTCAGGGTCCTGGGATGGAGCCCCACTGGGCTCCGTGCAGGGCATGGAACCGCTTGGGATTCTGGCCCTCTGCCCCCGCCATTCCCATACCTATATATTTAGAGATACAAAAGCGAGGAGAAAATTCTATGTATTCATGAAACCTCAGGAAGGGGTGTGGTCTTCTTAGATTTAAAAGTATCCTAAGAGGAAGAGGTCAGTTTAACGATGTAAGCATTTAAATCTGTGTTTTGAAAAATTGCCTTTTTCAAATTGGGTAATTTGAAAATTGGGTAATTTGAAAATTGGGTAATTCCACTATCCAAATTAGAACTCAAATAGCCAGTTGCTGGTTGAGGGCTGTGTGAGGGAGGGGGAGGGTTAGCATCAGATAACAGATTTGTGGTATATATTTAGGTCTTGTCCAGGCTTTCTGGCTCCCAAAACCCTTGTAAATCCTAAGAAATAAGAGCTACAAGGTCATCTTGTATTATTATAATTTGGTTTTGCTCCCAGTTCCTGAAATAGCTCTGGATAAATAATAAAGGTAAAGTGGGTGGTCCTTTGTTATTCATAACAAGCCCCTTTTGGCCATTGGCATTTATGTTAATGAGGTGGTTTCTCAAAATCTAGATAATCTCCTACTTCAGTGGGAGGAACCAATCCTCTTTGGAAGTTTGGGTCCCTCACCCTACCCCTTGACCTGGGAAGAGGGAGGAGCTAAAGGTCGAATCACTTAAACCAATAGCCATTACTCAGTTGTGCTGAGGCACTGAAACATTCCTAAAATTCATGAAGTGTGGGGTTCAGAGAACTTGGGTGGGTGAACTCGTGGAGTTGTAGGGAGAGGGCGTGGCTCTGTGCATCTCTTCCATTTGGCTGTTCTACTAAATCATAGTCTAGTAAGTTAACTGTTCTCTTAAGTTGTGTGAGCCTCTGTAGCGACCAAACGCAAGGAAGGGATCGTGAGAATCTCTGATTTGTAGCCAGCCATTCGGAGCACAGGGGACACCCTGGACTTGGGAGAGTCTGAGGAGGGATCTGACACTGTCTCCATGGCGGCAGACTGAGTTCCAGTGTGGGACACCCAGCTCATGTTGCATGGTTGCTCGGTTCCAGAAGCTACATATTTGGTGAGCAGGTGAAAGGTTCACAGCTTTGAAAAAACTGCCTTTAAAAAAACGTTCCCAGATCCTGTAAGTAGAGGGGCAGAGAACACAGTGGACAGTTTCCGGCATTGGTTGACCAGAAGGAATGTGCCACGCGGGCGTGGGTTTTCATGTGTTCTGTTCTCTGGTGCACCTCCAGCATCCCGACCAGAACCTGGCACAGAGCAGACTTTCAGTTAACAGTGAGTGCAGAAAAATCTCTGATTTTATGACATAATTCAGCCACTATGATTTTCAGAGATCTCCCATCAAAAACACTGACAACACTTCTCCCTCCTCAAATATCAGAGGTTGTTAAGGTCACAGTTCCTGATCTTAGCAAAGATAGGGCGGTGGGGTATTTGCACGTTGCAGATAGACTGCCGACAGCAAGGTAGCTAATCTCATCCTGGTGATCATTTCACAACAGACACGCCCAGTTCTGTGCCTCACTCTCCTGGTAAACACCTTAAATCCACACCTTGGCCTTGAGATCAGTAAAGCTAGGGGAAAAAAGTCCGGGTCATGCTAAAGGCTGTTTGGGGAAGGGGGCGTGTGTTTTTAAATGCCATGCCTGGGAAGTACACGGGGCAGCGGCCAGAAACAGGTTTGTTGAGCACTGGTCTGTGTGCCAGTGAAAGACCCGCGGATCCCCTTACCCAAGAATTCAACACTGCCACAGGATGCAAACAGCAAGAGGTTCTTTATTGTAGCGCGGGCGCCTGCGGGTGGTCAGCAGCTCCTGCTAGCTGAGCACACCAGGCTGGGGTGGTGCAGGATTTTTTTTTTTTTTTTTTTTTTAATTTATTTGACAGAGAGAGAGATCACAAGTAGGCAGAGAGAGAGAGGAGGAAGCAGGCTCCCTGCGGAGCAGAGAGCCCGATGTGGGACTCGATCCCAGGACCCTGAGATCATGACCTGAGCCGAAGGCAGCGGCTTAACCCACTGAGCCACCCAGGCGCCCGGTGCAGTATTTTTATAGACAGATACAAACAAGTTTTGGGTGGGGCTGAGCTGATTGATTGATAGTTTGAACAGGCATACTTGGTGTCAGTGGATTGGGTCAGGGGACCCGCGCGCGAAAGCAGACAAAGCAATCTTACAGAAGCAGAACTGGCCGGTTAGCCCACGCATGCGGGGAAAAAAACACTATCAGGATATTGAAGGCCTGGTTACTATCAAGCCAAGGCCACTTTCCCTCTAATGAGGCACTAACATAAAGACAATTGGGAGTCTCCTGGTGAAATGTTACATTCCTGCTATCAAACGTAAGGTAACTTCTTTGTTGTAAATCTCAAGGACATTTGCAAACCACGGGAGACTCCTGTCTTGCAGGGTTGTGATCTCAGCAAGTTAACTATTTATCGTTTTATGGCAGGGGTGCCTGAGGAATGCTACACATATGGAGGGGAGTGGGTGAAGGGGGGGGTGCAAGGCGCCAGCTTTTGCTTTGTCCTCAGCCAGCCTCTTGCTCCTTAGAGTTGAGGGTTTAAGCAATTTTTCATTTCTTAGCAGAGCATTAGAAGCATTATTATACAGAAGCCAGAAACAGCTGGGTTAAACACAGATTTTTGCTATTCGTTATCCTGTTATGCTGCTTGCTGACTCCCTTATCTATGGTCAGCTGGCCATAGTTTCTTAGTTAGCATAAGCTGGTTATAAAAAGAATGTTAAAACTTATAGGCTATAGTATAGTTCTGACCTGGGGTCCTTCACCAGCTACCATGAAAAGTGCGGCTTTTTAGGTATTTTTCGAACAAGCCTGTGACGTAAAGATCAGTTCCATTTTACGGATAAGAAAGAAGCAGGCTCGGGCGCCTGGGTGGCTCAGTGGGTTAAGCCGCTGCCTTCGGCTCGGTCATGGTCTCAGGGTCCTGGGATCGAGTCCCGCATTGGGCTCTCTGCTCAGCAGGGAGCCTGCTTCCCTCTCTCTCTGCCTGCCTCTCTGACTACTTGTAATCTCTGTCTGTCAAATAAACAAATAAAAATCTTTAAAAAAAAAAAAAGAAAGAAAGAAAGAAAGAAGCAGGCTCAGAGAGCTTGAGCCGTTCCACAGAACTGCACCCTCGAGGATAATAGTTGCGTTAAACTGAGCAAATGGAGCAGGCGCTCCCCGCCTCATCTTCTCCCAGGTCCGTTCACCCGGCGTAGTCCTGTGAGATGCAGCTGCTGCTCTCTGCTTTGCAGGTGGGGAGCTGAGGAAGGGGTTTGCTGAGAACCTGGTAAGTGTCCAAGCCTGGACACTGCCCGGGCTCCCAGACGCCAGGCCTGCTCTGCAGCATCCAGGCACAGTGCTGCCACCCTTCCCACCCCCCGCTCACTGCCCCCACGTGGGTGGACACTCGCAGCGCTGTCGAGTTGGGAGACTGTCTCCTGTAGCTTTTCTTTTCCTAGAAATGCATACGCGGTATGACTCCACCATGCTGAAAATGCAAAGGAATACACCAAAAAAGCGTGGAAAAAATTGAGTGTGCCCTGAGAAAACCAAATGGATGAGAAGAGCAGCTACTGTGTGCAGCATCTCAGATCATACTGGACTGCAGCAGGGACCCTGAACTTCCGTCAGTACAACTGGGGTGTTCTCTTATTTCCGGGCAGATGTGGTCCTATGGTGTTGGATGCTTTAATCAAGATTAAGAATGAAATTGATTCTACCTTGACCTTCCGAAGATCATGTAGAGAAGGTAAGCATTTCCTTCCTCGTTAGGCTTCAGATGCTTGGGCTCTGGTCCGGGGCCTTCCATGACCGGCTGGCCTTCTGCCAGGGGACCTTGCTGGGCATTGCGCTTCCCTTTCCTTGGGTAAATGCGCCAGATATTCCAAGTGTAGTACGGGTTCCGGTTTCTGAGTTTCCTTCCCGTCCGGAGCTTCTCCCGCCTGCTGGCAGCCACCAGGGCACCCCTGCGGAGTTCATTCACGGGAGGGGGGTGGGGGGAGACAGTGGAGAGTTTCTCCTTGGGGTACAGTGCACCCTCCCAGGCTCCCAGCATTATGTGTGTCCCATGTGTATAGAGCAGCTGCTCAGGAGGACCCTTCTGGGTGGGAACAGTGTTTCCCGCGGTGTGCTGCTGGTGCCACAGGAGCTGAGTGCAGGCAGTGTTTTTCATGGCAATAGCTGTGTATTTAGGTGACATGTTAGAAAAATATAATTACTAATGACCATGGAACAGTGATCTAGTTTTTTAATACAAGTTTAAGTAAAAATGAGTTGATTCTAAGAAAACTCGTAAATAATCCTTCAGCTGTGCTCGGACGTAGCAAAAATCACAGAGGGATGGCACCAGGGCTGACAGGTCCTGACGGCCATAGAGCCCCGTCAGTGTAGCAGGCTCTGTTCTGTGCAGTGGACAGGGCTAGACCAGCACTATTAGCATTTAGGCCCAGGGAGGTTAAGGGACTCCAAAAAGCACGCAGATAGTGAGGAGCCAGGAGTCAGCCAGAGTTGTCAGATTCCGGAATTGCGCTTAGGCGGTACACTCTGCTGGCTCTCCAGGCTTGCAAAACCTGGGATCAAACCAAACAGGGTCGCTTGAGCCACGACCAGTAGGAAGCTTCTTCCTGAACTGACCTTCCAGAAAGGGAAAAATCACTATAGGTCTTGGCCTGTCACTTTTTGCCTGTGTTCTGCTGTATACATTTCAAGTATTTCAGTCCTGCTAAGACATCTGCTTTGATTCAGCTAATTGTAGAGGATGAGAGTTAGTGTACCAAACTCTGACAGATAGTATGATAGTCGTGCTGAGTCCTGCTGTTAGAGAACCCTCGGCTGTAATTAAATACCAGCCTTCCCATGTATGTCCTGGCAACGTAGGAAATAGAGATGCTTTTCAGTAACCTTTCCCATAAGACTTTTTCAGAGCCAAGAACATAGGATGTGACCCATCTGGACTAAAAAGTATGAGGCAGAATTACTGATTGCCACTCCTTTTTATTCCCTCATTGACTGTTACGAGAATTTCCATGGGAGCCTTTTTCAGAGAAGACTCACTGGATTTTTTTTTTTTTTTTTAATTGTATTTGATTTCTTACAAGAGCATACTTCTCTGGTTGGATGCTGGGCACACGTAAATATTTTGATAGCATTCAGTCTCCTGGGAAACTTTAGGAGTTTTTGCTTATGATGGGTCTTTGTTGTCTCTTATACACTTACACTAAGATTTACAGGAGGGTGCCTGGATGGCTCAGTCGGTTAAGCATCTGCCAGCTCAGGTCACAATCTTAGGGACCTGGGATCGAACCCCACATCGGGCTCCTTGCTCAGCGGGGCATCTGCTTCTTACTCTCCCTCTGTGCTCTCCCTCTGTCTCTCTCTCAAGTAAAATCTTTAAAAGAAAGAAAAAAAAAAAGATTTACAGAAGAAGAGGGGGTGGTCTTCCTAAAATGATAGCCCAGTGCAGGTCTCACAAGTAATCACATTTCTGAAAAAACGGCTTCAGAAAAGTGGGTTCAGATTGCTTGGTCCTCTTTAAACTCTGAAATACCGAGGAACTTCCCATATACGGCAGGGAAAGTGTCATTTTCAGGGTCCTTGGTCAACACCTTATTTTTGCTTGGTTTGTTTTGCTTACACGTAAGTGAGTTCATTCTTCTCCCTGGCAAGGCAGTGTTCAGGCAGTCTGTGGGTGTCGTGTCCCCAGGGCAGCTGCTGTGCTGCTAGTTCAGTGGGGACGATAGAATAAGAGTTGTGTGTGGGTTATCTGTGTCCAGGCCTCAGCTGGAAGATGACCAGCACAGAGTCAATTTCCTTGTGGGTCCATTCTGTCACAGTTTGAGGACCAATAACAGGCTTTTTAAAAAGGGGTTGGGGTGCTGATTTATTTCCGAAAATGCATGAGGACTGGTGTGGGAAGTCCGTGATGCCCACAGTGCCCCGATCCCCTTCTGTCTCCAGTACCGCCTGTAGCGTGTAGGTTCCACAAATGGGTTGCCTCATGGTCACAAAATGGCATTTGGCGCTACTGTCATTAGATCTGTATTCCAGGCGGTAAGATGGAGAAGGAAAACGCCACGGGGCACCTCGGCCACTGCTCCTGATGGTGGGGGAACGACATTGCAGAAAAAGAGTTTGAAGCTGGATGACAGGCCCTGGGTGAGGAAGTGCTAAATGCGTTCTCTGTCTCAGGCATCTGTGGCTCTTGTGCCATGAACATCAACGGAGGCAACACTCTGGCTTGCACCCGAAGGATCGACACCAACCTCAGCAAAGTCTCAAAAATCTACCCTCTTCCGCATATGTATGTGATAAAGGACCTTGTTCCCGTGAGTTTCTGCCTCCCCCCATCCCACTCTCTCCCCCACTCGCCCCACCCCATTTTTTATTTTGGGGGGAGAAGGGAAGAGGTGTGTGTGAGGGAGAGATGTGTTACCCTTCGCTAGGGCAGGCTTTCCTCCTGAGTTTAACGAAGGAATTTGAATGGTAGAAGATAAACAGGCCTAGAAGATTCTCCAGCCTCTCGTTGGAGAGGATTGTTGGGGAATAACAGGGCATAGGATTTTAGAGCTGGAACAGTCCTGGAATCAAGAATTTGGCCGTTAACTACAAAGAATTCATGTGGAAAATACCAGCGGGGAAGGCACCGGTTGTTGCACGTACTTCAGTCTCTGCCTCCCCGTGTGTGAGCGCCTTCCCCGACAGGGCTGCGGGATTGCATGGTTTCCCGAGTGGGTGGAGGAGAGATTGCCCAGAAGCGAATAACGCCTGTGACTGTTTCTCCTCCTGTCATCTTTGCGTGGGTCCACGCCAGGGGCAGAGAGTCAGACCTCTGCTGGTGTGGGATGGGGAAGTGGGCCGCGTCGCAGAAACAGGGTGAAGACGAAAGCTGGGGAGTGATAGTAGACTCTGACCCTTCTTTTCGTTGTCTTCCTCTTAACCTCAGGACCTGAGCAACTTCTACGCTCAGTACAAATCCATCGAGCCTTACTTGAAGAAGAAGGACGAGTCCCAGGAGGGCAAGCAGCAGTATCTACAGTCCATAGAAGATCGTGAGAAACTGGTCATTAGTCCCCATTTATTGTCTTGCCTTGCAAGGAAGCGTGGCTTGGGGGGATGGGGTGGGGAGTAGCAGCACAGGATGCTGCAGACCTTTTATGGAGTGTGTTCTGGAAAGGAACTGCAAGAGCATCTGTCCGAGGAGACCCCGTCCTCTCAGGGCCGGGGGGTCATGTGATCCCACAAGGGCCCCCCGTGGACCAGGGATCCGGAGCACGGCTGCCCTGCCTGGAAGGGCAGATGATTACCATGTTGCAAGATGGTTGTTTCAGGGGAAACCTGTATGCAAATTATTGGGTCTTGCCGAGGCGACAGCTCTGTCAGAGCTGCTCTTGAACAGAGTGGCCGCGTCAGACACGTGCCGGCCCCTGGCAGTCGTGCTCCAGGCTGTGTCAGGTGGCCGCCCATCGGGCGCTGGAACCATGCCGTGCTTCCCTAATGCCAAGTGTCCGGGGGATTGCCGGGTGGGGCGGTGACGGCCTGTCACTCTCTTGGCGCTCGGGTGTCCAGGCTGGGACGTCTTAGAGTGAACATTCTCAGGTTTTTGGTCCCGTTCTCCGGCCCTCCTCTGGAGAAGCCTCTGGTTTGTACCTGCAGTCCTGGCACTTCCAGTGTCCTTGTGGGGAGGGAGCAGTGGGAGGGACACCCAACAGCATGGACAGTGTGACTGCACAGAGCCAAGGGGACCGCGTGTCTGCATGTCCTGCGTTCCTCCGGGGCAGCGGCGGGGTCTTACTCCTTCCTGAGTCCCGAGGCCCTGGCGCGGGTTACTTATGGGTACGTGTTAGGCACGTGGATGAGTAAACGCCCGGTACCTTCTAGACGTCAGATGGTTGAGGCCCTCTCCTCTTCCCTATGGAATTAAGACAGGACAGTCCTTGTGGGAGTGCCGGCGGTCTGGGTAGAGCGGTGCGGCGCATGCAGCTTTCTCCTGTGTCGGGAGTCCCTTGTCCTTGGGACAGCGCTCTGCCCGGCAGTCCTGACTCGCACAGAGGGTGTGACTGCGCAGGGCCAGGCTGGGAACTGGTCTCTCTGGGCCACCTCACCCCCCTGCATTCCTCCGGTAGGCAACCCCAGCTAGGATCCGCCTGCTGGGTGCACGGTACGAAGGCACGAAGAGTCTCCCTGAGCACGTTTTCTACATGATCCAAGTTTACACCTTGAAATACCAAAAATTTGTTAAGCGTTTTTCACTTCCTTAAATGAGTATGCTGAGCATAGCTTTTTCTCACAGTTTTAAAAGACATAATGGTCACTGTGGGTGATTGGAAAATACAAGTAACTATTTTTAAATATAAATAATCTGTAATATTCCAGCACCCAAGGATAATGTCCATGGACAGATACTTTTGTTTTTTTCTTTTATATGCTACATTACATTTTTCTGTAGCTGGGATCAAATGTAAATATGCCTTTGTGTCCTGCCTTTACTTTTGTCACTGTGAGCATTTTCCCATGTTCTTAGAAATTCTTCATAAGCATTTGCCCAGACGTTGCTTTCTGCTACTTCAGTTGAATGCACTGTGCATTAAGTAACGTCCACCTACTATTGCACAATGAAATTCTCTCCAGTTGTTCACTGTTACGAATAAGGCTGGATAAACATCTTGATCTTTCAAGTTCTGGCCAAAAATGTGAGTTCCTTTTCTTGTTAATAGGTTTTTCTGTAAGTGGACCAAAGAATATGACCATCTTGAAAGATCTTGAGCCTGGCGCCCTGTGCTTTCTAGACCAATGGGGAAGTGTACGCTCCCACGTGCTCTCTGAACAGAACAGAGATTTTGTTAAAAAGACTCGTGGTTACAGTCATGACTGTCAACTCTGTGTCATCTGTTACAGTCAGAGGTCACTGTGCTCCTCTGTCTTGCTGCTTTTAATCAGTTTCTGGTTTTCACAAAATTAGAATGTCTGGTTTTTTAGAACTGGCTGGACAGATTCAGTCAGCATGGCAGGGTTCTAGTGCAGGGAGGTATTCCAGAGTTGGACCACTTGGGTCGCATCCTGCAAGCCTGGCTGCTTGCAGCTGTGCGACGCTGGACCGATAACCTAACCTGTCTGCAACTCCAGTAGTCCTCACGCCGTAGCATAGGGTTGTTGGGATGATCAGATGAGGGAAAGTGAGTATGGCACAGGGGGCTTATTTAAGATACCGTCCCCTTGCCAGCGCAGGCAGAGACCAGGGTAGACTCCTCAATGGCCCAGTTAGCAGGTCCTTCCTCATTGCTCCCAGCGAGCGTTCTCGGTGGTAGGGTATTTGGGGTGGGTTGGTTGGTTTTTTCATGGTTTTTTTAGACAGTTGAGAGGTTAGTGTTTATTAGAGAGAAAGTGCCAGCTCTGGGTTCTAACCCAGCAGACACGTACATTCAATTCCAAGACATTTTCCATGAACCTGATAATCTCCGCGAGCCACCCCTAAGACTTTGCCAGGGAAACTCACACGCAGGCGGGCGCTTTGTTCTCACCTCGACCCCAGCATCATGATCTGTCACCTGGAGACGTGGCCGTCTCGTGCGCATCCTGACTGCCCTTTCCCCCGCGCGCAGGACGGGCTGTACGAGTGCATCCTCTGTGCCTGCTGCAGCACGAGCTGCCCCAGCTACTGGTGGAACGGAGACAAGTATCTGGGACCTGCGGTTCTCATGCAGGTAAGGCGCTCCCTTGCTGCCCTACGGGGACTTGACGCTGAGGCGGCCTGGGCGCCTGGCTGGAGCAGTCGCCAGAGCAGCTGACTCTCGGCTTCAGCTCAGGTCCTGACCTCAGGGTCCCGAGCCAGCCCTGCGTCGGGCTCCACGTGGGGGGTTGAATCTGCTTCTCTCCCTCTGCCCCTCCCTCCCCACCCACCCCCAAAAAATAAATAAATCTTTAAAAAAAAAAAAAAAATTGAAGTCCAAGAGGACAGTATATTGTTGGAAACCAAGCATTCCAGCGGGCATCCATTACAACCAGGACTGTCTTCACTTGGCTTTCAGTAAATCTTCGCCTGCAAAATAACTCATTCTGTGTGCTGCAGGCCACCCCAAGGGGTGCTGGCGTGCTTTTTGATAAAATAGGCCTTGCAGGTGTTTAAACGTATCCCCTATGCAGCTGGCTCTTGCCTACCCACTCGCCCACCACCCCCCGCAGACCGCATCTGTCGGGGGGCCACCCAGCACCCTTGGACAGGGGTGTCTGACATGCAAGCAGGGGAGAGAGAGTTCTTGGAGGGGCAGCTTCCCAGCTCTAAGGCTGGAACTGGTTTCCAGGCTAATGAAAGCCTGGAGTCCTGGGCTTCAGGGTTACTTGACAAGAAGGCAGCACTGCTCTTCCGTGCACGTGCGAACGTGTGTAGTTCACTGCAGAGAAACTGCCTTCGTTCCCAGAAAGCTGTGCTTTTGCAATCTGTGGTCAGTGCTTTTCACAGATTCCCAATTCGAAAAAGCAAGTTTTCATTTCTCATCTTCCCACGAAAAGGGAAGTTTCAAGCTGTGTGACTGCTTAGCAGTATTGATTTCCGTCCACACAAAAGATCGAATAACGAGGCGCATGCACAGTGGGCCTCTGCCCCCCACGCTGTGAGTTGCTGGGGAACGGAGCGGCCCCCGCATCACTGCGCGAGCAACCCGGCCTGCCTTTGGCCATTGCGAGCCAGGCCCCGGGGGCAGACTGACCAAGAGACGGATGGTCTCCTGACAGATCTCCTAAGTCATGAGTCTACTAGAAGACCTGGGTTGGTGCTGTGAAGACAGTCACGTGACACCGTCCCTGCCTTCCCGCACTCAGAATCCGGGCAGGAAGCCAGTGAGCACCTTGAGATAATGAGACGACGCCTGATGACGTGTGATGAAGCGCCCGGGTACCCGGGGTGCTGCGCCCCGTGGTGGGGGGCACCGTAGTAGAGAGCAGTTCTCGAGGAGGGATGCTCCCTGACAGATGGCAGGAACCAGGCCTCTCAGCTGAGGTTCCCTTTCTGCTGCTCCCCCCGGGCTCTGAGCGGGCCGGTTGGGATGGCAGCGTGGCTCATGGCCCCCCTCCCTAGGCCTACCGCTGGATGATTGACTCCAGGGACGACTTCACCGAGGAGCGCCTGGCCAAGCTGCAGGACCCGTTCTCCCTGTACCGCTGCCACACCATCATGAACTGCACCAGGACCTGCCCCAAGGTATGCAGGCCCCAGCCCTGCCTGCGGGGCTCCGGGAGAGGGGCTGGAGAACCATGTCCCCCCAGACGAGCTGAGCTGTGAGGACCAGACTGGCTCGGGCCCTCCCCCTCCGGAGAAAGGTTTCCTTGCGGGGCACACACAGGCCTGGGGGAGTCGCCACGCCCCAGGAATCCACAAGCAGGAACCTGTCCTCGCTCTCCCTGGCTGGGTAGGAGCCTCGAGAGGTGGCAGAAGGCGGGTAGCTATGGGGACTGGATCCCTGCTCCGTGTCGCAGGGTCTCCGCTCGCAACGCTGCTGCTAGCGTGTCATGCTCTCACAGCAGCCCCTTTGTCCCCGGTGTCCCTGGGTCAGGGCTCGCTCTCTCCACACTGTCCCCAGTCCCGCTCATCCTCCCCTTCCTGCGCTCCCCTTGAACTTCGGCTTCCGCCACTGCCCATCTCTCAGCCTGCCTGTGGAGCCTGCACGCCAGCAGGATGGCCCGCTGTGGCCTGGCTGCCCCCCGCTCAGGTGCCGACCCTGGTCTGCTCAGTGGGCAGGAAGCGCCCAGGGCCACGCGGCTCCGGACACGGCTGCCCTGTGAGCAGAGACGGGGGGCAGAGCGGGGTCCCTGAGAGAGGCAACGAGGGAACAGGCAGCAAGATGGAAAACTCTAGGGTGACCAGTTGGGAATTTTTAAAAAGGAGGTGGGGGGAGATAGCATAGCTTAAACAGGAAATGAGACTGGGTAATTCCCTGCTTTTTTGCCTGGAGACTGTTTCCAGGGCCCCCTGTCTCACGGTGCTTCTCATGACTGGCCAGCAGTGGGGCCTGGGGGGGCCCCTGGTGAGGGAGAGCACAGGCTCCGGCCTGGCATGCGTGAGCCGTTAGTAGCTGGGCCCACACACGGGAGCCCGGTCTGGGCTCCGGAGGTACGTTCCCGGGCAGGTGCCTTCGCAGCAGACAGGGACAGAGGCCTTCCGTGACCTGAGGGACTACACGAGGCCTGGGTTGTGTGAGCTGGAAGGGTCCCTTCCACAGATGGGGACGCTGAGCCCCGGGCACGGGGGGTGGGCTGCCAGCCACCTGCTGAGGTCGCTGTTGGGGCAGGGCCAGGAAAGCAGCCCCCCAGACTCCCTGACCCGGCTCCTCCTGCTGCCCCAGGTGTGCTGGTGGGCACAGACCCCCGAGGTCCAGCGGTAAACGGGGGTGGGCAGGGGCGCCACGGAGGCCCTTGCAGCGTTTCCATGCTGTGCACGAACGCACGCCGCTCCTGTTCCGTCTCACACTGCCTTTTCCCCTTAATTCACTTGGGAGACCATTCTGGAGCAGTCTTTGAAGAGTGTCCTCACTCCCTTTCTCTCTGAAGTTCTCGTTTCTTTCTCTTTTTTTCCTCCTTACCGCACACTTTTTTTCCCACCACAGAAGTGCTTTTTTTGGCGGTTGAGTTGCACAGACAAAAGCTTCCCAGCTGGGTGGGATGAGGCGGTCACTGGTATAGACTATGCCGGAGTGAGGGAGAGTAGACGGCGTACCGAAGCTCCACATCGGCCTGCGGGTCTCCGCGGAAGGCATCCTGGTGCGCTGGACCACACCACAGCGGGCAGAAGGGGGTGGTGGCCTTGTGCGGGGACCGCAGGGCACATAGCAGCAGCCACATAGCCCAGGATGGGGGGCTGGGCCTGACCATAGGGCATCAGGCCCTGGGGAGTCTGTGGGCAGGGGGTTCCCAGGGCCAGGCCTGGGGGGAGATCTGGGCAGGACCAGGGGGCCGAGCTGGCTTGGTCTCAGGCAGAGCTGGGCGCTTGGCAGCAGGGAGAAAGCTGTTACAGATGTCCCCTCTTCCTCCCCTCCTTGCTCAGTCTTCTCTGTGTGCGTGTTGACGATGTGTGTGTGTACAAACTCGGCCCTGAATTTCTTGCCCCTCAGAGGGCATGGCCACGTGTCCTTGGCCAGTTCCTGGGTGTTAGAGGCGACAGACTTTGCTTCCTGCTCGGGATCTTCACGAGCGGTCTTCTGGGCCTCTTCCCACACCCTTAAGCGTCAGGGTTAGAGCTGTCCTGCTAAAACACAGCACTCTCTTCTAACCTCCGAGGAGCCCTTGTCTGTTTTTCACATCTTCACGTGTCTGCCTACCTGTAGGCGGTCAGCAGGTCTGCACAGGGTTTCATTGTGGTGCCTCCTGCAGAACCAGTGCCGGCCAGACGGCCAATAGCGCTTGGGAGGGGCCACCCACAAGGCTCGGGTCACCCAGGAGGGCGCGTGTATGCCCTGGGCAATGTGTAAGGATCCAAGGGCAGCTGGCTGCTTGGGACACTGGCCATGGCCGTGGAAGAGCCACCCTCTTCTGGATGTGTGTGCACACGGTGGGGGGGGGGTTGTTGTCAGCCCTGGGCAAGGCTCTCACCACCAACCAGGAGGCCAGTGCAGGTGAAAGCAGGAGAGCCCTGAGCCCGACCCCCTGGCTTTGGAAGGGTGAGGTTTGCATCCACCTTGCTTTGTCCCTGTCCCACTGGGGAGTTTGCCCAAGGTGCTGGGTTCTTCATTCGGCCTCGCTGACCTGGTGGTATCAGTTCTCTTCTCTTTTCTCAAGGGGCTGAATCCAGGCAAAGCTATTGCTGAAATCAAGAAAATGATGGCCACCTATAAGGGGAAGAAGGCGTCCGTGTAACTGGTCCCACACTCAGCATGACAGCCAGCTCGGCTAGACGTGCTGTATCTCCAGTCCGAGTCCCTTCAGAGGTCTTGGTTTTCCATGAATACAGCATGTATAATAAAGATTTTAAGAAATAAATAAATGTTATTCTACTTTATTAACAAAAAAGCAAGCCTGTTCCTTTTACTCCCTGAAGAGGAATGCACGGGCGCCAGAAGGAAGAGTCCCCGTCCTCGGAGAGGGGCCGGCTCCTGCTGAGCCCCTGGGGGGTGGGGCGGGGCCCGTCTGCACCAGGGAATGTGCAGGGGGTTCCCTTTGCCCCTTCCCGGCTCCACACCCTTGGGTGGGTTCCTCTAGTCTCGCCGTTTGTCCCCCGTTAGTCCGTCTGTACTGGGAGGTGGGTGACTGGCCGTCTCACCCACGGCTGTGGGAACAGACTTTCCTGCCTGCTCACTGTTGGCTCTTGTCCTTATGCAGACTCCGGGATTAGAATTACCGAGGCGAGGTTGGCTGCCTCCCAACACGGAGCAGTGACCGGGTCAGCTGTGACCTTGAGTTCCACGGCTGACCTCCAGGGGCCTCTCTGTCATGACAAATGGGCACACAGAAAGCTTTCCCTTCCAAATCGGTGTGATATGGGGCAACTGGGTGGCTCAGTTGGTTAAGCGTGGAACTCAGGTCATGACTGCAGAGTCGTTAGATCGAGCCCCATGTCGGGCTAAGTGTGGCATCTGCTTGGGATTCTCTCCCTCCCCCACACCCCTGACACATGCGCTCCGTCTCTCTCAATAAAATCTTAAAATCCTAGGAAAAAAGCAGTGTGTGATCTAACCTGTCTACTTCCATTTTTCCTTGTTTACTGCAGTCATATCCATGTAACAAACGGACGTCCTTAGCCATCGTTAAGTGCGCTGTTAGCGGCATGACTTACGTTTGCATCATTGTGTAGCCACCCCCGCTGTCCAGACCTCTGTGTCCTGCAAAACCGGAACTCTGTGTCCTGCAGAACTCGTCCACATGAAATGACTGCCCCGCCCCGGCCACCACCCTTCTACTTTCTGTTTGCAGGACTGACACTCCCTCCTGAGAGGGCAGCCAGGCAGTATTTTGTCTTTGGTAAACACTTGATTTAGCATAAAATTCTCAAGGTTCCTCCGCGTTGTAGCCTATTGTTAGAACCACTTGCCTTTTTTTTGTTTTTTAAGTTTGGGGTTTTTTTTTTTTTTTAAGCTTTTATTTATTCATTTGACAGGCAGAGAGAGAGGTGGAAGCAGACTCCCCGCCAAGCAGAGAGCCGGATGCGGGGCTGGATCCCAGGACCCTGGGACCATGGCTGAGCCGAAGGCAGAGGCTTTAACCCGCCGAGCCACCCAGGCGCCCCTAAGTTTTTATTTTTAAGGAGCACCTGGGTGGCTCAGTCCATGAAGTATCCAACCGTAGATTTCGCGCCTGGTCATGGGATCAGGACCTGCCTCGGGCTTTGTGCTGAGCCGGGGGCACTGGAGATTCTCACTCCCTCTCCCTCTGCCCTTCCCAACCCGCCCCGACCCTGTGCATACTCAAAAAGCAAAAATTAAATGATCTCTATACCACCGTGGGGCTTAAGCCCACAACCCCGAGATGAAGAGTCACATGTCCCTGGGCGCCTGGGTGGCTCAGTCGTTAAGTGCCTGCCTTCAGCTCGGGCCCTGATCGCAGGGTGCTGGGACGGAGCCCCGCACTGGGCTCTCCGCTCGGCGGGAGGCTGCTCCTCCCTCTCCTTTGTGTTCCTCCCTCACTGTGTCTCTCTCTGTCAAATCAATAAATATTAACAAAAATAAAAGTCACATGTCCCACCAAATGAGCTAGCCAGGTGCCCCTGAACTTGCTTTTTCAGGCTGAAGAATCCTCCCTTGGGTGTGGACCCCACATTTTGTGGACTCATCCATCCCGCAGTAGACACTTGGGTTGCTTCCACATCTTTTAGCTGTTGTGAATAACAACAACCTTCTGTTTTCACCCCACAATAACGGAGGGCCTCTTTTTTTTTTTTTTTTAAAGATTTTATTTATTTATTCGACAGATAGAGTTCACAAGTAGACAGAGAGAGAAACAGAGGAGGAAGCAGCCTCCCTGCTGAGCAGAGAGCCCGATGCGGGGCTCGAACCCAGGAACCTGGGACCACGACCCGAGCTGAAGGCAGAGGCTTTAACCCACTGAGCCACCCAGGCACCCCACGGAGGGCCTCTTTGATGCTAATAAAGATCTACCTGTGTGTGTGATTTAAATTCCGCTTGAGCCTTTCGAACCCCAGTTTCAAAGCTCTGTGGCACAGGTGCACGGTGACCGACCCTCCTCTCCCTCGGGAGCACGCCAAGGTGGCTCTTTTCGCCCACAGCAGTGAGATCAGCGGGGAAACAAAGGCCCTTTGCGTTGCCCTTGCGAGGCAGGCGGCTAAGATAAATGTCTGACTCATCCGGGGTGAACCTTAATGAGCGTTTCTGGCTTTAAGAAGGGACAGCTCAGAAGGACTCGTCTCCATTATTAGGAGAGTTTAAGTGCTAGGGGTAGAGATGAGTAAGATGTATTCCCTGCCACCCAGGAGCCCAAGTCACCAACTTAAAAAGGAGCAGACACTGATTCATGAGAAATTCAGAACAGGGTCTCTGCCCTGAAGTGTCCAATCTCAAATTCTTGACCAGTCCTGGAAGACGACATGGTACCCCGTCGTCAGGAAGTGGGAACCTAAAGACCCCAGCAGCCCCCACACCTTCCACGCCCGCTCACACTCTCCGCCTCTGACGGCGCTGGGAAGGTCCCAGTTCTTGGATCCACATATGATTTGACTTTGCCTCTCGTGCCTTGTTGGGTAGAGAAAGAGGGTTTTTCTCATGCATGACGTCATGGCTTGGAATGCCAGCTCTGCGCCACTGGCTCCGGGGACGAGGCAGTGTCCTGTCCTGGGAGCTGCCACCGCTGATCTGCTTCTGCACCTGGCAAATCCATGACTACCAGCCACTGTCACCACGTTTCAGACTGGGGTCAAATGGGAACACGTGACCCACCCATGGTTGCACTTACTGCTTATTTAATCTTTCCCTGGATTTTGAGCAAACGTTCCATCTCAACAGTCACAAAGACTTTTCCAATAAAAACCATACTTGAGTAGACAAAGGGTATTTTGTCCCTTATGCTACTTCGGTGGCCCCAACCGTGTCCAGTCAATGTGCCTTCATTCACAAAAGTAATATTGTGGAATTCCTCAAATTTCTCTAAGACAGGACCCAGCCATCTTTTCTTCCCTGGTCTTTGGGCAAGTTGAACTTCTGTGCCTCGGTTTTCCTATCTTTAAAATGAGAATTAATAGCATTCACTGCTCAGAATTGTGGTTCAGGGGCACCTGGGTGGCTCAGTGGGTTAAGCCTCTGCGTTAGGCTCAGGTCATGATCTCAGGGTCCTGGGATCAAGCCCTGCATCAGGCTCTCTGCTCAGCAGGAAGCCTGCTTCCCCACCCCCACGCCCGCCTGCCTCTCTGCCTACTTGTGATCTCTCTCTCTGGCAAATAAATAAAATCTTTAAAAAAAAAAAAAAAAAAAAAGAAGAAGAAGAAGAACTGTGGCTCAATTCCAAATGAAAAAATAATAAATGTGAGTTCTCAACCCCCCTCCGAAAAGTAAATATGTGAGCTGATAGATGTGTGAACTCAGGGAAGACAATCCTTTATACCTCAAAAAACTCGAAAAAAAATTTTTAAATAAATACGTAACATACTAATTTCCAAAGAAAATAAAGACAAACGGGAAAGCATCTAGACTGCGGTAGAGCAAATGCTCCAGAAACAAAATTGAGCGGATTTGTCTTAAATCCCGACGGCGTGGAAGGCCCCCTCAGGGTCACAGAACCACCCAGGACTTCCGGCCAGAGCGAGGGAACTCCCGTCTAGAGGATGGTTTTTCTGAGCGCTCGTTTCTGGGGTCACACTGACAGCTCAGAGTGCTGCGACAGACCCCAACACCCAAATTTTCTCAGATCCTTCTCCTTGCCCAGGAGACTACAACACAAATTGCTGAAACCACCCCTTTTTTGTGTCCAGACAGGCATCATCCTGTCATGGGGTTTGTTACTAGAAGAGAAAATCCACTTTTGTTGCAAAAATCTAGTGAAACTGGTGAAATGGAGAAGTAAGGCAATGCTCCAGAAAAAACGGGTTCACACTAGTGACTTGACAAACCTTTGGCCACTTGGACCAGGCATATTTTATGTCCTTCTCTGGGGGACCCCCAAGGGAGCCTCCACTTGAAGGAAAATTCCTTGATGGGTTCTAACCCACAGGTGACTGGAGCCCAACCCACAGACCACACAGAGGACCACACTGCGAGAGCCACTTCCCCAAAGGTAACCCCAGCAGACGGCAGGACCTTCCACATCCTCTGTGGTTTGGAAAGAAGCTTCCTCTGTCCTCCTGTGGGTCGAGGCAACAGGCAGGGCAGCAGGTGCGGCTCCTTCCCAGATGGCTTAGAGGGCGGAGCCTCTTCAAAGCCCAGCCCTGGGGACCAATCTGGCACACGATCCCTGAGACCCTTGTCTTATGAATCATCCAGCCCAGCACCAGGAGCTAGAGAAAGCGACCAGCTTCCCCCAAGCACCTGCTATCTCCTTCTACCCTCTGAATGGCTTCCGTCTTCCACAGCAGGAGAGCGGCTCAGTGAGAGAAGGTGACTTTTTAAAGCTCATCCAGCTAGAAAGCACCCGATGCGCATCGTAACCCAGGTCTCTGGGGCCACAGCCCAGCTCCGGTCCCCGCACCACACTGCCTCTTGGCAAGGCCATCCTAGCAAGCCATTTCTCTGAACCCAGCCATTCTGCTTGCTGTGGGGGGTCTGGGTTCCCCAGGCAAGAGGTCCATCAGGCGTGAGGCTGGGCTCTGGAGGAAGACATGGGGACTCGGAGAAGTCACCTGCCCACACTACGAATCTCATCAGCAGATGACACAGCACTTCTCAACGGAGGGAAGCCAGCCACACCTCCAGGTGGTCTAGCTGCCGGAGCTCAGCAAGCAGCTCCATTGTCCCCCTGTCCTCCCGACCCCGCTCAAAATAGAACCCTGGGGGACGCCTGGGTGGCTCAGTTGGTTGGACGACTGCCTTCGGCTCAGGTCATGATCCCGGAGTCCCGGGATCGAGTCCCGCATCAGGCTCCCAGCTCCATGGGGAGTCTGCTTCGCTCTCTGACCTTCTCCTCGCTCATGCTCTCTCTCACTGTCTCTCTCTCAAATAAATAAATAAAATCTTTAAAAAAAAAAAAATAGAACCCTGGGGGCGCCTGGGTGGCTCAGTGGGTTAAGCCTCTGCCTTTGGCTCAGGTCATGATCTCAGGGTCCTGGGATCGAGCCCCACATCGGGCTCTCTGCTCAGCAGGGAAATTGCTTCTCCCTCTCTCTCTGTGCTACTTGTGCCTCTCTGCCTACTTGTGATCTCTCTCTCTGTCAAATAAATAAATAAAATCTTAAAAAACAAAACAAAACAAAAAACAGACCCCTGGAGCGTCTCCAGTGCCACACTCCTGCACTCCACATGCCACCCATCAGAAAGTGCTGTCAGCGTTTGCTCCTTTAGCAAATGTCTGCATGCGTTCCTGCCATGTATCTGGTACTGTCAAGGCCTTCCCTGCTTTCCCTTCTGGAGTCTATCCTGCACCATTGCCCCCGCATCAAAGTTCTGGCTCCTTCCAGCCCTTTCCATGACAGCTTATTATTTCTGGAGTTTTCCTCTGCCTGCCTTTGGCTGCTCCCGGTGTCTGGCCCATTCACCGTCCTGTTCTCAGCTCCTAGAACAGTGTCTGGCATAGTGCAGGTCACGCTGGACGGATGATGAATAGGACCAGTCCTATCCTGGCCCTAATATGATCCTTCCCTGATTTGCCCCAGACCCTGGGGTCTTGGATTCACAGTCGGCCTTTGGAAGTCCTTAGTCCAGAAGCCACCAACCCCAGGTTAGGGGACACTGTGTCTGCACCTGTCAGGACAGGGCAGTGTGCTCCACACTGCATACAGGGACAAGGTGTCCTCCATACGTCCCACCTGTGCAGGGGTACCCGCAGTCACGCTGCGAGGCTTCTGGGAGCTAGGCTATCCCTCCGGCTCTCCCTCTGGCGTTTCAGATGCCTCCCATGCCTCACTGCAGAGGCTCCCCGTGTCCAGGCACATGTCGGAGTCTGTGAGTGTCTGCGCAGGTGTCTTCCTTCTTTGGCGTTTATCAAGCCGTGCCAGGTGCTGTCCCAAGTGTTTTACCTTTTCCCTCACGTGAGGCTCACAACTCTATGAGGCGGGCATCGCGGATGTCACTGCCATCGCCTAGGTTAAGAAAGGAGGCCCAGAGAGTTAGGTGACTTGCCCAAGGTCACACAGCCTGGAAAGGTGGAGGCCAGCCGAAAGCCGTAGGCAGACCTCTTAGCTACCGCGGTAGGCCGCTGGGGCTGACTCCGGTCTACAGGGCACCGAGCGGCGCTTGTCTCTGTGCTTCTGAGTGTCACAGCGCTGTTGTGTACGGTGCGTTGTCTCTACGTGTCACCTGTGTGTGTGACTCTGTATGCGTGTGTGTGTCCGAGGGCTGCTGTCTCATAGTGTGTGTCTGTGTGTTCTTGTGTCTGAGGGATGGGAGTCGCAGTCCCGGAGCGCGCCGCATCCAGGGTGTGTCTGTCGCCGGCGGGCGGCGCAGGCGGCTCGGACTACGAGTCCCGGCAGCCCGCGCGCGGGGCGGACGTGGGGCCGCAGTGGGCCGGGCGGGGCTTGGCGGCGCGCACACCCCGACTGCGGCACCTTCCCAGCCGCGCCAGCCGTCGGCTCCAGCAGGTGCCCCCGGCCGCCTCGCGCCCCCCGGACTTCCGCCCCACGCCCCCAGCCTCCTGCTCCCGCCTCGCGCCCCCGCTGCGGGGCATCGCGACGCCCGGGCCGGGGCCACGGGCCGCAGCGCCGGGGCCGGCGATGAGCGCGAGGAGCCGGCATGAGCGCAGGTGAGTGCGCAGCTCGGGCCGCCCGGGCCGCCCGGTACCGGGCGCGGTTCTTGGGCCTCCCGTCGTCGCGCCACGCGCCACCCCCACCGCAGGCTCGCGGGTCAGGGGAACAACCCTTGGGGGCATCCCCGCGCTCGTCCCCGTCCCCGCCCCCGTCTGGGGGAGTGGGCACGGGGCGTTCCCAGAGAGGACGGGAGCCCCGGGTATGGCGGGGCTTGGAACCGGCCCCTCCCCGCCTTCCTGCAGCCCTGGGCGCTGTGCAGGAGGGTGATTGGAGGTCCGCGGAGAAGGGGCGCGGGGAGATGCCCCACGCCCACTGGACTCCTTCCCGCAGTGACAGATGTCCAGGTCCGGGAAGAGCCATGGAGGCCGCTGCATCCGCAGCCTCTGGGTAGTACTCCCCTTGGATGAATGAATGAATGAATGAATGGGGGTTGGAGAAGCCAGGGCTCCCGGATCCCTGAGTCAGAGTGTCCCGGATGCAAGTGCCACTACTGATCTGCCTCAAGCCCCCAGAGGAAGCCTCGCAACACCCAGGTGTGAGGGCCACACTCTGCATGTTGCCCAGTCCAGACCCTGTGTCCCAGGCCCACCCTTTTCGGAGTCTAAATCCCACGGGCTGGGAATGGAGCCCGGAGACCTCTCTTCTCCAGGAGGGTCTCATCTCCATGGCAGTCACTCAGACCCCAGACCTCAGCAAAGCGCCCGCCGAAGGTTGAGCATCATCTACAGAGGCAGACCCCTCAGTTCTGCTCTTTCCCTCCCCGTCTTCCACCTCTCTCCCCCAACCCAACCCGAAGCTCAGTGTGCACCCTGGTGAGGGAGGGGGGAAAGCAGAGGAGAGAGGGCCTCTGAACTCCAGACCTAAGGCTCAGGTTACTACTCACAGGTTGTTCCTCACCCCCCTAGCCTGGCAGAGGAGAGGAGCCTCTCTGGCTGCAGGGGAGCACAGGCAAGGGAGGAGGCTCCCCTGCCACCCTGGGCCACTGCCAGGTCAGCTGCAGGAAGCTGGGCTTCCGCAGGAAACAAGAGGTTCTCAGATGGCTTTGACTGCAGCCCCTCCCCTCTGCAGTTGGTGGCATGGCCTCCGGGCTGTGGAGTCAGGGGAGGTTCAAGTCTAGTCTGGACCACCCGCAGCTGTGCGACCGTGGACCTATTAAGATGTGCCTCCTGGTAAATGGGATCCAAATCCATACTTTTCACGGGGTGGCTGTGAGGATGAACTAGGGAATGTGTTCATTCTGACCCACTCACTTCCAGCTTCTCCGCTTTCCGGCTGTCTGACTCTGGGCCAGGTACTTGGAAGTTCCGGCAGTTTCCCCTGCTGTCGAGAGAGCTGATTATAGCCCCTCCTCGGAGGGTGATGGGTGATCAGTCCCTGTTACTCAGAAGAGCAGTGCAGTCAGTGTGAAAAGTATTCTTCTTCCGCCTAGCCGGCTCGGCAGCCAGCCTGAGCTGGTGTTCCTGAAATATCAGACTCAGTCCTGACCTTCCTGCGCCATCCCTGGGGCCACTGAAATGTGCCTGGAGACAAACCAGCACTTCCTAGTGTTTTGACAGGGGTCATCCCGCAGGAGAGAGAGAGCGCTGAGCTTTGACCTTGCCGAGAGATTAGTTTTCCACAGACGTGACATCCTCCTTCAAGCCCCTCTTTTGTCCTTCCCCCCAAGGTGGACTCGGAGAGCATGCTCCCTAAAGAAGTGAGGGGTGTGTGATAGGCTGCAGGACACGGTCCCAGAGGGGACACTGTTGAGATCGAGGAGGAAGCAAGCAGATGAGGGTGGCACAAGGGACTTCCGGCAGGGCGCTTCCCGAAGAGGCTCGCCCCTCAGCATCTGGCTTCTGTGAGCGAGGTGTGCAGGTGTGCACACATTGGGGCTCATTTAGTAAATGGTTCCTGAGACCCAGCCACGTGCCAGGTACTGTGGGCAGGATGGGGACGCCTGGTCCGGCCCAATGGCATGATGGCTGCTGGTGGGTGTGGCCGAGGCCACACAGACCCTTCCCAGCTGTTAGACAAGTTGGAGGAGCAACTGCTTCTCCAAGACTCAGTCTTCTCACCTGTAAAATGGGATAAATGGCAGGGTGGTTGCAGATTGGCACGACCGAAGCGACCTGCTTCCAGGGGCCCAGCATGCCATGCAGGCTTCTTCCCCATGCCCTGCCCAGCAGCAAGCCGGGGAGAAGCCACCGAGGGGAGCAGGGGCACGGCGGTGGACTTGGACGGGCTGATGGGGACATGGAGGAGAGCCTGAGAAATGGGTCAGAGCCGAGCCACACCTCTGGCAGGGAAGCCAGCGGCTGCCCGTGAAACAGGCCCAGGCCTCTGGAGCATCCGCCTCCCCTGGGGCGGCCGCCGCTCATACCTCCTCGTGTGCCAGCTGCTCGGGGGTCTGCTCCTAGTGAGGGGAAATGGAAACCCAGAAATGTTAAGGCACTTGCCTCCCAAAACACAGCTTGCCTCTAAGAGAACCAGGGGCCCAGCGAGGAAGCCGTGAGGATGGGGGTGCCGTGGTTAGGAGCGTGGACCTGAGAGCCAGGCTGCCTCGAACCAGATCCTACCACTCACTGGCTCTGTGGCCCTTGGGCCCCTGGCTTCACCTCTCCCGGCCTCAGTTTCCTGATATGTACAATAGGGATACAGGTAGTACCTTCTTCATAGAGTGTGGGTGAGGAATAACTGAGTTGATGTATTGAAGCCCCTGGAACAGCACCTGGCCTGTGTCAACCCCTTAGAACCCCAAAGCCATGGAGACCCCCAAGACCAGCCCTCAGGGCCAAAACACGACCCATTATGCCCTGCTCGTGGAGCGGGTCTCTGGGGCCGGTGGAGGACTCTGGAAGAAAGGACAGCTGGGACTCCACTAGCAACTGGGCCACCGCAAGAGACGTCTGTGGCTTTTTGGTGGCAAGGACCTGAGAATCCAGCTTGCCAGGCTGTGTCACTTGCCCTGAAGGCCTGCTGCTCTCTCCCCCAGGCAGGGAGCCAGAGCGAGTCACCCCCTCCCAGGCTCCCGCAGCTGGCAGAGGGCCCTCTGCTGTGTGCTGTGCGCAGGCCGCTGTCAGGAAGGGAAGGAAATGCTTCCCTGACAAGCCACGCTCACAAGCTGGATGGGGCCAGGACCCGAGAGTTGAGAGGGGTCCCGGCGTCGGGTCTGTCAGAGCCTCAGGGAAGAAGGCGGATCTGGCCTGCCACTCCCGCTACCAGCCAGAGAACCCCCTGGTTGCAGGCTACAGGGGTGTGTGTGTGTGTGCGCGCGTGCGCGTGTGTGTGTGTGTGTCTGTGTGTCTGTGTGTGTGTCTGTGTGTGTGTGTTCTCACCAGGGACTGGCCTCTTCCTGGAGCTGGTGGCTCTGTTTGTTCTCTGAGTCACCCGAGAGGACTGGGAGGGCCTGGCCGGAGGCGTGGCTTGGGCTGTTGAATCATGAGTTCAGAGAGGTCTGGGGAGGTGAGGCCATGAGCCCTGGTAGCCCACTCGGCCCCCGTAAAGAGCAGGATCCGGCTCCCAGGTCCTGGCCCCCCCATTTACTGGGTGGGGTGGGGGGGTCTTTGTCTCTCTGAGCCTCTGTTCCTTCATTTGTAAAATGAGAGAAAGGAGTCCCCCTCCTCGTATTGCCGGAGGGTTAAATGAGCTAATTCGTCTGGAGGCTAAGAGTGGGTCTTGTCACTGGGAAGTGCTTAATGGCTGTTGGCAGCTCTGATTACGGTCATTACCGTTGTAATTATGGTCACCATCGTTATGTGGAGATGTGGGGACTGTGTGGGGAGAGCACAGACTCTGCCTGGTCTGATGGGGACAGGAGGCCCCAGTGCTCAGGCATTCCCCGGTGGTGCAGCAGAAGGATAAAACCAACGTTGGAGTCCACCCGCCTGGACTTGCATCCTGACACGGCCGTGTCCTTGCTGTGTGATCTTGGCCAAGTTGCTCAACCTCTCTGAGCCTCATTTTCTTCTATAAAAAGGAGATAATAATGGAGTTCATAAAAAGGAGATAATAATGGAGTTCATGCGGCAGGGTTGGTGTGTTAACCGCATTTAAAAGGGCCAGGAGCAGAGCCTGCTCACAGTGGGCTTTTGGAAGTGTCCTGAACGCTGCGGGGAAGCCCAAGTGTTTGGGAACAAAGCAGCTGAGGGGCTGGGGATGTTGTGACAGTGGCAGTGGCCTGGGACACTCTGGGCTTGTTGGTGGAAACTTTTAGGTCAGGGCTCTGCAGGGCCCTGGCTGGGGAGGGGAAAGGGCAGGAGCTCAGAAACCTGGCGCCTGCCCCCACCTGCCAGGCGCGCCCATCCCTAAGTGAAGCCAGAGGCTCCTGTGAAGCCTGTAGGTGCCCAGCACTGCTGCCATCACTCCCAAAGTTCTGGGGATGAGCCCAGGCACCTGCGGGTGTCTCAGGGAATAGTGAGCCCAGGTCTTCCATAGCCCCAGCACGCTCACTGTCCGCCTGCCCTGCCAGGACCACAGCTCTGCCTTAGGGGAGACAGGAGGAAACAGAATTTCTGCAATAGAGCGTCAGTTTTCTGATCTGTACAATGGGGGTGATAGGCCTTACCCACAGAGGGTTAAGTAAGGAACCCTGGTGCGTGCTCAGCTGGGACATAGCGGCTTCTGTCCTCGGCTCACCCCTCCCCTCTCCCCCCTGCCCCTCCACACTGGCTGAGCTCCTCCGTCCCCCATCCCACCTTGAGAGTGGGGGCCCCTTTCCTGGCTGCTGTCAAAGGCAGGCCTGACATCTCCTCGGTCCAGACTCGTCTTCTCAGCATCTCCTTGCTGCCAGGACTCTGCTGGGCACCGGAGTTGAACAAGGATAAGCAGCCCTGATCTGTGCCCTCTGGGTGGGGCCCGGATGCAAAAGTGGGCCTTAGAGCTCCCAGGAAGCAGATAGCTGGGTGTGTGAGGGCTGTGGAAGCTCAGGGCGCTCACCAGGCCCTGTCCACCCACACCCACACCCAGCCAGGGATAACCAGACACACAAGGGAACAAGACACTGTGAGCGAGAACCCCGGAACAGTCAGATAACAGACCCGTGAAGCCTTGAGCCATTGAGTCTATCAGACCAGTTTATAAAGTTGCAGTGGTTTTGGTTTTGGTTTTGGTTTTTATTTAGATTTCATTTATTTATTTGACAGAGAGAGCAAGCAAGAGCCCCAGAGCACAAGCAGGGGGAGGGGCACAGAAGCAGATTCCCTGCTGAGCAGGGATCTCTGCATCTCAGGATCCTGACCTGAACCAAAGGCAGATGCTTAACCTCCTGAGCCACCCAGGCGCCCCCTAGCGATGCTTTTCTTCTTTTTTACTTCAAGTCTTCCTTGGTCCTGCCAGCATTAGCAGAAATACAGAGGTCATGGTTTTCCATCTAAAATATCCCGTGGTGGCGCACCTGGGTGGCTCAGTGGGTTAAGCCTCTGCCTTCGGCTCAGGTCATGATCTCAGGGTCCTGGGATCGAGCCCCGCATCGGGCACTCTGCTCAACGGGGAGCCTGCTCCCCACCCCCCCTGCCTGCCTCTCTGCCTACTTGTGATTTCTCTCTCTGTCAAATAAATAAATAAAATCTTTAAAAAATAATAAAAATAAAATAAAATAACCTGTGGTCTTCCCGCTTGCCTCATTCCCATAGTGTTCCTCTCCCAAGTGTAAGCCCATAATCACAGGTGAAGACCGCTTTCCTGGCCATGACCTCGTTCTAACGGCCAGCTCCAGCAACAAGCTGGGGTCTTCAGTCTTCAGAATCAGGCACCACCGGGAAACATGGGGGCAGCCAGGTCCCAAGGTGGTTGTGTCCCTTCGCGGCCGTGGCCCCAGGATCCTCACTCAACCAGAAAAGCACCACTTTGGTTCCTGCCAGAACCTTTGTCTCACCCAGCTACAAATACCACTGTCTTGAATAGTCTTATAGTCCCTTTCCTGGGCTCTTCTGCATCAAAGATTTGACCGCCTTTGGTCCTGGTACCGACACCTGAAGCTTTTCAGGGCAAGGACCCAAAACACTGCAAAGACCTGTGCCACCTGCCACCGCATTTTTCCAGTTTGCGTGTCCAGACGGCTCCCATCTGCCTCTCAGTGCTGGTCCTTGGTCTCAGCAGGCTACTTCTCAAGAGCTCTGCTCTGATAACTGTAGGCAAGACCCCATCAATGGAACCTTTCTGCTGGTTTCTGGGAACATGCCAGGTTTTTTTGTTTGAGAGAGAAAGAGAGAGTGCGGTGGGTGGGGAGGGCAGAGGGAGAGAGAGCCCCAAGCAGGTTCCACACCCAGAACGGAGCCCGACACAGGGCTTGATGCCACGACCCTGAGATCATGACCTGAGCTGAAATGGAGAATTGGATGCTCCGTTGGCGGAGCCACCCAAGCGCCCTGCGTGTCAGTTTTAAGAAAGCGCTCTCTCCGAACCTGAGAAACGGCAGGCAGTGGGGACTGTCTTTTCCCCAAATGTTGCAGGTCAGTTATAGCAAGCAGGACAGCAACGTCCAGAACAGTCCCCGCTGGCTCCTTCCTGACCACCGCTGCTGCGCGGAAGCCACCGCAACTTTGATAGGGGCCACAAAATGCCGATGCTGATGCTAATTTTGTTTGAAGACAGGAGAGAGGGAGGAGCGCCCCCCACCATGACCTCTCTCCTTTGTGCCCACAGACAGCAGCCCTCTCGTGGGCAGCACGCCCACCGGCTATGGGACCCTGACGATAGAGACATCTGTAGATCCCCTCAGCTCCTCAGTTTCATCCGTGGTAGGTGGGCCCGGAGCCCCTGCACCCCCTGGGCCCCGCCCCCCCACCTGGCCCCGCCCCACTCTTCCTCCCAGCCCTCGCCCCGCCCCGCCCCCACAAGGCCTGTCTGTCGCCCCGCAGAGGCTCAGCGGCTACTGTGGCAGTCCCTGGAGGGTCATAGGCTATCACATCGTGGTCTGGATGATGGCGGGGATCCCTTTGCTGCTCTTCCGCTGGAAGCCGGTGTGGGGGGTGCGGCTGCGGCTCCGGCCCTGCAACCTGGCCCGCGCAGAAACACTCGTCATCGAAATAAGAGACAAAGAGGTGAGGCGGCCTTGTGCTGGAGAGAGTGGCGCTGGGGCAGGGTCGGACAGGGTGGGGGTGGCAGGGGATCAGGCGTGGAGTCGCAGCCCCATCCGCCCACTGACTTTCTGTGGGACCGCATGCAGGCTGTCATTTCTGGATCTCCGCTTTCCCATCTGAGCAGTGGGCAGAAGGGGAAGAGGGTGGCTCCTAAGGGGATCACCTAGGTCCTTGATCCCGGGCAGGGGCCACCAGGTGGCGGGGTGGGACGTGGGAGCGGGGGAGTCTCTCCTAGTAGCAAGTCCAAACGTCTGTTCCAGGATAATTCGTGGCAGCTGTACACTGTGCAGGTGCAGACTGAGGCCGTCAGCGAGGGCAGGTGAGATAGCCCCGTCACCCCTCCCAGAAGCCCCTGCTCCCCGCTCGCTCCTGTCCACAAGCCTCCGAACAAAGGCAGCAGTGCCTCCCACCCCGGGGCAGGGGCTGAGGCTCCACGGGGTGGGGAGGTGCTGCATCAGCTTCCAGACCTCCCCAAGCATCTCCGTACTCCTCCCAGCCTGGAGCTGCCTGCACAGGGCCCGGAGGACGGCCGGAGCCAGGCGGCGGTGGGGACGGTACCAGAGGGTGCGTGGAAGGACACTGCCCAGTTCTGCAGGAGCAAAGAGGCAGTGAGTGGACAGCTGGGTTCTGGGCAAGTCCTTAACCCTCCCTGGGCCTCAGTTTCATGCTCTGTACAATGGGAGGGTGGAACGCCACATTCCCCGGGCACCTCCAGTTCCATTGTCCCCAATGTCCCCAGTGTCCAGGATGCTCACCCGACCACCTTAACACACCCAAACCTCCCTGCCTCTTTCCCGTGACTCTGGCCTCTTCCCCCGCTCTGCCCCCGGCCCCCCTCCTCCTGCGGCTGCCCCCAGCCTCCTCTCTCTCCTGCCCAGCACCGGACGCTGCGGTACTACCTCTTCAGAGGGCAGCGCTACGTCTGGATCGAGAGCCAACAGGCCTTCTGCCAAGTCAGGTGAGGGTCAGGGCTGTGGCCTGGCATGAGCGCCCCGCTCAGCCGTGCCCCTGCGACGCGAGCCAGTCACTGAGCCTCCCCAGGCCCCGGGGTCTTTGTCTGTAACCAGGGCATAGAGAGAATCCCTGCCTCCTCAGGCTTTTTTGAGGGGGCAGCACGTAAACACATAAGCTTCGCCCAAAGTTTGGCTCAGCCTGGTGGAAACGCTGACTCAGACCTCAGGCTCTGGACTCGGACCGTCCGTCTGGGGGCTCGTCCCTGCTCTGCCGCCTCCCAGGTGCTTGGTAGACGGAGCTGCGTCTGCAGAGGTGGGTGCCACGGGGACGTGGGGATGCACCAGCCACGTGCTTTGTGTGGCTTCTCACCCCCCGCCGGAACCCTACGTGGCAGGTGCTGTCACCATCCCCGCGCTGCAGGTGAGGCAGCAGGCGCAGAGAGGTTAAGTCACCTCCGGAAGCATTGTCGTTGGAGAATCCCCCTGTCGCTCAGTAACAGCGATTCTTGTCACTCTTCGTTATTCTCATCCTCACCCGGTGTTCTTCTGCGGCGAGGTGGTTTGGGGCCCGATCAGACGGGCAGGAGAAGGTTAAACCCAGAGTCAATGAGGGACTTGCCCCCACCCCCCCGGCCCAGGAGCTCAGTGGCCCAGAAGGGGCCTGGAGCCCCGAGTCCCATGGGGCAGGGAGGCAGCGTCGCCCACATGAGTTCCCCGCCCCCGCCCCGCCCCCAGCCTGCTGGACCGCGGCCGCACCTGCAACGACATCCGCCGCTCCTGCTCCGGCCTCAGCCTCCAGGACCAAACCGTGAGGTGGGCACCGCCCCGCACACGTGGTCTTCCGGTCCCCTGCCATCTCCGGGCCTCGGCTCCCCGGGCGGTAAGATGAGGAGCTCTGTCGCGCTTGGAGGGTCCGGCTGCCGCTGCGCTCTCCATCTCTTCGCCTGGCCGCTTCTCTTACAGGAAGACCGTCTACGGCCCCAACGTGATCAGTGTCCCGGTCAAGTCCTATCCCCAGCTGCTGGTGGACGAGGTAGGGCTGGCCCTGGGCCTCGCCCCAGCTCTGGCCTGGCTTGACTGTGTGACCTTGGCCGGGGGCTTGCTGTCTTAGGGTCACTTGATAGGGACTCTCCCCTCCTCCACAAGGGAGAGTCTCCTCAAACCCAGGCGCATCCACTCAGCCCAAGGAATTGGAGGCTGGGGTCTGGGCTGGTGCTGGGAGTGGAGGCCAGGAGGCCAGGCCACAGAGCCCGGGCCTTGCTGCCCCTGAGCCACCTTGACCCTCTGGCGGCCACACAAGTAGAGGCACTCAGTTCACATGCTAAGATCCCAAGCTTCAGAGGGGTGATGTGGCGTAGGGGACAGAGAGGAGCCAGTGACGCAGACACCCTAGAAGACACTGGGCATCCCAGCGCTCTGAGCCAGAGGCAGACGCCCACGAGAGGGAGACTGGCTCCTGGAGTCGGGCCTGATGGGAACCCCAGGCAGCCCCTGGGGAGCTGTGTGGTTCGGGGCCAGTGACTGGAGGAGCCTTCTTTGCCTCAGTGCTCTCATCTGTAAAATAGAACTTGGAATTGTCATCACCACCGGATGACCCTTAGAGGACGGGCTTAGCGGGGGCCTGGCATCTACATGCCTGTGTCCTCTTCAGATCCAAGAAGCCGGAGGCTCCAGGGATGTCTGGAGGGGCTTAGCCACCCCGGGGACGCGGGCCCTGATGCTGCCTCCCCGCCCCTCCCCCAGGCACTGAACCCATACTATGGGTTCCAGGCCTTCAGCATCGGGCTCTGGCTGGCCGACCGCTACTACTCGTACGCCCTGTGCATCTTCCTCATCTCCACCGCGTCCATCTGCCTGGCGATCTACAAGACCAGAAAGGTGGGTGGGGGCGGGGCGGGGGATGGGGCAGGTGGGCCCCCCATGGGGCCGCCGCCTGCCACTCCCTACGTGCCCCCCTTTGCCCACAGCAAAGCCAGACTCTGAGGGACATGGTGCAGCTGTCGGCGCGAGTGTGTGTGTGCCGGCCCGGGGGAGGTGAGAGCAGGGAAAGGGAAGCTCCAGGAGGTGGCTGGGGGTACCCTGGGCCGTGCTGAGGCCCCCGCTTGCCTGCAGAGAAGGAATGGGTGGACTGCAGCGAGCTGGTACCCGGAGACTGCCTGGTGCTGCCCCAGGAAGGCGGGCTGGTGCCCTGCGACGCAGCCCTGGTGGCCGGCGAGTGCGTGGTGAACGAGAGCGCTCTGACAGGTCAGCGGCCGCCCCCAGCTCCTGCCCCTGCCATCAGGCCCCTGGCCTCGCAGCAGCACTCTGAGGTTCTTTGTCCCCTTTTGCTCTCTGGAGTTGCTGATCCTACACCCCTCGGGCGCTCAGGGCTTCCGAGAAGTTGAGCGCTCCTGCTCCCGCCCCTGCCCCTGCCCCTGGTGTGTTGCTTTGAGTTATAAAAATAATACTGCTTGTTATAAAATAATCTCAACAGAGTAAGAACGTCTTCCCCACGCCCCCTCCCCTGGCTGGGTGCAGGCGTGCGCACCCACACTGTCGGGCTCCCCCTGGTACCTGGCTGGCACACCTCTTTCCGCGTTGTCTGGCTGTGTCGTTATGTCCTTTGCCCTGAGCCTCAGTGTCCCTTTCTATAAAATGGGGGCAGTGACTTCCGCACGTATGGTTACAAGAGTTAAGTGTGCTTAACCCTTGTCTGGGTGGTGGGGAGGGATGGCGTGGAGGCCCCTCACGGGCTTCCTACCGCATCCCTCCCAGGGGAGAGCGTCCCAGTACTAAAGACAGCCCTGCCGGAGGGACCCGTGCCCTACTGCCCAGAGACCCACCGGCGGCACACGCTCTTCTGTGGGACCCTCGTCCTGCAGGCACGGGCGTTCGTCGGACCCCACGTCCTGGCAGTGGTGACTCGAACAGGTGGGGGTCAGGGAAGCAGGGAGGGACAGGGAGGGATGCCGGGCTCACGACCCTGGGCAGGGCAGGAGAGTCCCACCTCCCAGCTTGGGGTTGGCCGGACGACGTGGTCAGGGATGTGACCAGCAAGTGGGAGCCCAGCCCTTAGGACAGAAATAGCCCTGTACGACTCTGAGAGGTTCTTGTCACGTGGGGATGGGACCTAGTGTCCCCCAGTCTGAGTGTTTCAGCAGAAGCCACATACCTGGATTTTAAGTGAAACCGCCCACTTTATAGATGGTGTCCAGTCATTCTGTTTCCACTAAACCCCGTGAGGGCTGGGCAAGGTGTGTGGGCCATCATGAGTCACCCCAGCCTGGATGATTTCTCATCCCAGGAGCAGTGTCTCACAGCCCCCAGGTGTGGGGTAGGGCAGGGGCTGGGAGGAGGGCCTGCCCTGACGCTTACCCTCCCCACTCCACCCCTCCCCGGCTCCTCCCAGGGTTCTGCACAGCAAAAGGAGGTCTGGTGAGCTCCATCTTGCACCCCCGGCCCATCAACTTCAAGTTCTACAAACACAGCATGAAGTTCGTGGCTGCCCTTTCAGTCCTGGGTGAGCTGGGGGCCCCCTGCCTCCCTTGGCTGGCCCCACCCCCCAAAGCCCCGCCCCCAAATCGGACTGAGTCCCCTGCTGTTCTCCCCAGCTCTCCTCGGCACCATCTACAGCATCTTCATCCTCCACCGCAACCGGGTGAGCCTCGGGGCCCCGGGGAGGGGCGGGGACCACCGGTGGGGACCTGGGCCGGCCTGGCCCTTGGTGCTCACCGTGCCTCCTGCCAGATGCCGCTGAATGAGATCGTGATCCGGGCTCTGGACCTGGTGACAGTGGTGGTGCCCCCTGCCCTGCCGGCCGCCATGACCGTGTGCACACTCTACGCCCAGAGCCGGCTCCGGAGTCAGGGCATCTTCTGTATCCACCCGCTGCGCATCAACCTGGGGGGCAAGCTCCAGCTGGTGTGTTTTGACAAGGTGGGGGCCTCAGGGCGGGGGCCAGGGACTCTACCACGACCAGGTCCCTACACCTGTATACCTCAGCTGGCAACCTTGACCGAGGGCAAGCTCGGTACCAGATCCTGTCCTGGGGCGGAAATGCTCAGAGACCCCGCCCCCTGCCCCCTCCCACGCATGTCCGGCTCAGGGTCTGGCAGACAAAGCCCAGACCATCTGAGGTCATTTAGTCACTCCCTGGGGCTTCTCTCAGCACTGAGACCCAGCAGAGACCCCCACAGGGTGATGTCACCCCCACCAGAATGAGTGACTTGGGGGGCACAGGGAGTTGCAGGTGGTGATGGGTTTGGAGAAGGAACTGAACAGGGTCACGTGAGAGGGTGGTACCGTGGGTCACGTGAGAGGGTGGTACCATAGGGTCCCTCCCTTCAGGACATGGCATCTAGGAAGGCTCCTTGTGACCTCGGGGCAGGGGTGGGGGCTCTTCCTGGAGACTTGAGGCAAGGGGAAGCAGGGGCTGGGGAGCAGTCAGCCTGGCTCCTTGGAGGAACAGACCTGGGGCACAGCGAGCAGGGGGTAAGGGGCCAGGCCGAGGCAACTGGGGCCCTGGTCAGGCAGAGGCTGGTGAGCCCCGTTGAGGAGTTCGGACCTTAATGATTCTGAGGGCACTGGGGGCCACAGGGAGTTTTGAAACAGTGTGGCCAGGCCTCCTTCCTGGCTTCCCATCAGACAAGTGATGGGGGGGTAACAGAGTGGTCATGGGTAGGAGCCCAGAGCAGGGCCAGAAGACTTCCTGGAGGCAGTGGTGCCATACAGGAGGTGGGGGTTGGGGAGGGCCACCCTGGCAGAGAGACCGCTTCTGGCTCCTGCACAGGCTCCCCGGCTTCCCACGGCCCCCACCTGGCCTGGGGTGGGGGCGCCCCACGCAGGCACACACAGCTCCTCCCGGGACTCATCACTGGCCTATCCCTTGCCCCCTGCAGACGGGCACCCTCACGGAGGACGGCTTGGATGTGATGGGTGTAGTGCCCCTGAAAGGGCAGGCGTTCCTGCCTCTGGTGCCAGAGCCCCGCCGCCTGCCCATGGGGCCCCTGCTCCGAGCGCTGGCCACCTGCCATGCCCTCAGCCGGCTCCAGGACATCCCCGTGGGCGACCCCATGGACCTCAAGATGGTGGAATCGACTGGCTGGGTGAGGAGGCCGAGCAGGTCAGCCCCTGGCTCTGGGCAGCTGGGCTCTCACTGGCCCCGCCTGGTCCTCATGCCAGGACGTTGGGTGGCATCATTGTGCCACCATCATTAACAACAATGGCCCGGGCCACGTGGGAGCCCCCACCTGGTGTCTGCGCTCTGCAGTGCAGGCCTTGGCTCGCGCTCCCCTGGAGCCCTGGAGGGAAGCTTCCAAACCTGCCCCAGAGGGAGGAAGCAGAGGCTGAGGGAGAGTCGGAGTGACTTGTCCAAGGTCCCCCTGCAGCTTGTGAGCGGCAAAGCCAGGGTTTGAACTGGGGTCCTTCCGACTCCACAGCCCGTGACTTCCGCTCTCCCACGAAGGAGGGCTTCCAGGAGGCTAACTTGAGTCTCCCGCCGCCTCCCTCGGTGGGCCCAGCCACTGCCATCCCGGCGGAGGCCAACCTTCCCTGCCTGCCTCCCAGGTCCTGGAGGAGGGGCCGGCTGCCGACTCGGCCTTTGGGACGCAAGTCTTGGCGGTGATGAGACCCCCACTCCAGGAGCCCCAGCTGCAGGGAGTGGTGAGTCATGGTGGGGTGTGGGGGGGAGGGGCGGGCTCCCTGCGCCGGCCCTTCAGCTGCCCCCCCATCTCTGCAGGAGGAGCCCCCAGTACCCGTCAGCATCCTCAGCCGCTTCCCCTTCTCGTCAGCCCTGCAGCGCATGAACGTGGTGGTGGCGTGGCCTGGAGCCGCGCAGCCCGAGGCCTACGTCAAAGGCTCCCCTGAGCTGGTGGCAGGCCTCTGCAAGCCCGAGACAGGTGAAGGGGGCAGGCCGCTGCGACCCGAACGGGGTGAGCCCCCGACCCTTGTCCCGGTGACACCTGCCTCTCTCCGCAGTGCCCCCAGACTTCGCCCAGAGGCTGCAGAGCTACACAGCTGCTGGCTACCGCGTGGTGGCCCTCGCCAGCAAGCCGCTGCCCGTGGCACCCAGCCTGGAGGCTGCTCAGCAGCTGACGAGGTGGGCTATCCCCCACCCCCTGGGGACTGGGCCTCTGGCCCTGGCGTAGCCGGAGCAGGGGGGTCCTCTCTGCTAGGAGCCCCCAGGGTGGCCGGGGACAGGGGCAGGGTGTTAGGGGAGAGAGCCTTGCCCAGAGGCAGGGACAGGGTCCTGAGCCACCCTGTGACCTCCGACCTGGGTCCGCCCACCCTCCAGGGACACCTTGGAGAGGGAGCTGAGCCTCTTGGGCCTGCTGGTCATGAGGAACCTGCTGAAGCCGCAGACCACAGCAGTCATCCAGGCTCTGCGGAGGACCCGCATCCGTACCGTCATGGTGACAGGTGCCTGTGGGCCACAGGCTGGCTTGGGAGGGTGGCATTCCCCTCCACCATCATGGACAGAGGCACCCCTTCTTTTCGGATCCCTGCCTCAGGCCAGGTCCCTTCTAGATGTCTCATGGGTCTTCACGGGATCCCTCCCAAGTGGCCCTTGTCCTTCCGCTTGATAGATAAGGACGGTGAGGCCCCGGGGAGTAGAATGACCTCTAGGCACCCCCCAACCCCTGCCTTCATCCTCCCTATGCACCCCCCCACCTCCCCACCCCCAGGCTAAGCAGCCTGGGGTCCAGCCTCTTGCCTGCGATGACGTGGCTTCTCTGGGTTCCAGTGCCCCCTGTAGGAAATGGGGGGAATTATGTCACCCTGGAAAGTGGTGACAGTTTTATGGAGCAAGAAAAAGATTCTAGCTAGGGTGACGCTGAGGGGCCTGGTGGGTCTGTGTCTTTCTCCTTGTCCTCCCCACTCTGGAGTGCTTGCACACACCTTCCAGAAAGTCTTGCAGCACTAAGTAGGGTATGTGGGACATTAGCCCTGATCTCCACTTTCTCCTAAGTCCTTCGATGCCTGGTTTTAGAGGTGATGAAGGCGGGTTCAGAGCCGTTGATGAACCTTCCTGAGTCATGGCAGACAGCGTGTCTGGCCTCAGTGTTCCCATCCGTTAAGTGTCAGGGTGAGGACAGCCCTCCCGGACAGCAGCTGGGCCCTGACCTTGTCCCCATGCTCCTAGGGGACAACCTGCAGACAGCAGTCACGGTGGCCCAGGGCTGCGGCATGGTGGGCCCCCGGGAGCATCTGTTTATCATCCATGCCACCCCCCCGGAGCGAGGCCAGCCTGCCTCCCTTGAGCTCCTGCCGTTGGAATCCTCCGCAGCTGTGAACGGGGCTAAGGTGAGGCTGAGCCAGGGTTCCAGCCACACGCCCCACCAACAACCCCGCCCTGTGCTACCTGACCCCGGCCCCAGTGCTCCGGTGTGGGCAGGGGAAGCTGAGCTGAGCTTCCTGGGCCCCCAGGATCCTGATCAGGCCTCCAGCTATACCGTGGAGCCGGACCCCCGATCCAGCCACCTGGCCCTCAGCGGGTCCACCTTTGGTGTCCTTATGAAGCACTTCCCCAAGCTGCTGCCCAAGGTAGGGCTGCCCTCCCTACCCCCCGAGCACCCCCTACCCCCCAGCACCCCTGGTCGTCCTAAGCCTCCCCGTGCTCCGCCCCCTCCTCACAGCTCCGACCCCCACGTGGCAGCTGCCTTAGCCTCTCCCTCCTCCTGTGCTCTCAGGTCCTGGTCCAGGGCACGGTCTTCGCCCGCATGGCTCCTGAGCAGAAGACAGAGCTGGTGTGTGAGCTCCAGAAACTCCAGTACGTACCAGTAGGCGGGAGGTGGGGCTAGCGGGTCAGGCTGGGGGGATAGGGATGGGGGTGGGGGTGCCCACGTCCCACCGCAGGCTTCAGGAGTCATCTTCACCCTCGGGAGGACCCCAGCAGGCTCTCCCGGAGCCCCTGCGACATCCCGGGCCCCAGGCGGGCTCCAGACAGGCCGCTCCTCTGTGCAGGTACTGCGTGGGCATGTGCGGGGACGGTGCCAACGACTGCGGGGCCCTGAAGGCGGCGGACGTGGGCATCTCGCTGTCCCAGGCTGAGGCCTCGGTCGTCTCGCCCTTCACCTCAAGCATGGCCAGCATCGAGTGTGTGCCCATGGTCATCAGGTGAGGTGGGCAGGGGCCGGTGGGGGGTGGGGGTGCCCTCGGGGCCCGTCAGCCAGCCTGGGCCCGCTGACGCCCCAGCCCTGCACCCAGGGAAGGCCGGTGTTCCCTCGACACCTCGTTCAGCGTCTTCAAGTACATGGCTCTGTACAGCCTGACCCAGTTCATCTCCGTCCTGATCCTCTACACGGTGAGTGGGGCAGAGCCCGCTGCCTGGACCAGGCCCAGAGACGGGACACTCAGCCCCATGCCTGGAGCCCAGCAGCTTCTGGAATGGATGGTGTGGCCTCAGATCCCGCTCTGCCACGCTCTAGCCGCGTGGCTTGGACAATTCCTGAGCCTTGGGTGGTGGCACAGAGTAGGTCCTCAGAAACAGGGACAGTTGTCCTATGCTAACATGTCATCCCTGTCCTCAGGAGCTCTTGTCTGCGGGGGAGACCGAGACAGAGCCCAAGCAGGGACGGAGGCAGGAGTTGCACAGAGCCAGGGCCGCTGCTCCTGTCCCACTGTCCCATCCGTTTCCCCACTCGCTCTGGTCCAGACTTGGTCCATCGCGTCTACTCAGAGAGTATCTCCCAGCTTTGCTCTGAGTGCACGTGGCTTGGCCCCATGGAAAGCAGGCGACGGGGTGGGGTGGGGGGCAATGCAGATCTCGAGCTGGCTGGCATCTGTCCCTGCCTCCACCAAGAACTGTGTCCTCTGGTGACCAGAGGCCCCGCAAGGCAGAGCCTGAGCACCCTCCCACTGGGAGCTTCCTGTGGACAGGAGGAACTGACCCCATTAGGTTTAGGTGTCCGAAGGGTCAGCAAGAATGGCTTCTCCCTCACGCTGGAAGGGGGCTCCCTGAAGCCAGCACGCATCTCCCCCATCAGACTCGATTTCCCCAGAAGCAGGAGGGCGCTGCCCACCCCGTCCCCAGTTGGGCTGCTGGGCAGGAATCCGGCCTTCCCCATCAGACTCTCGAGGGCAGGGCCGGTGCCTCCCTGCCATCTTCCCGTGCCCTCCCTCCCCTGCCGGCAGATCAACACCAACCTGGGGGATGTGCAGTTCCTGGCCATCGACCTGGTCATCACCACCACAGTGGCCGTGCTCATGAGCCGCACGGGGCCGGCACTGGCGCTGGGGCGGGCACGGCCACCCGGGGCCCTGCTCAGCATCCCTGTGCTGAGTAGCCTGCTGCTGCAGGTGGCCCTGGTGGCCGGCGTGCAGCTGGGGGGCTACTTCCTGACCGTGGCCCAACCCTGGTGAGTAGGGAGCCCGGCTCCCAGATCCCCCACCCCAGCCCCCGCCCCATCCCCTGCGCATGTGCTGCCTGACCCCCCATCTTCGCACTGACCGCCCCCCCCAGGTTTGTGCCTCTGAACCAGACCGTGCCCGCGCCAGACAACCTGCCCAACTACGAGAACACAGTGGTCTTCTCTCTGTCCAGCTTCCAGTACCTCATCCTGGCTGCAGCCGTGTCCAAGGGGGCGCCCTTCCGCCGGCCGCTCTACACCAACGGTGCCACCGCGAGGCTGGGCCGGTGTGGGTGGGGGAGGGACGGGCTGCGGTGGCCTGGGGTGGCGGACTCTCCCCTCCGGACATGCGTGGGAGGGGGCAAGGGCCCCCCCCCCCCGCCTGATGCGCACCCTCACCCCCAGTGCCCTTCCTGGTGGCCCTGGCGCTCTTGGCCTCCATCCTGGTGGGCCTCCTCCTGGTCCCTGGCCTCCTGCAAGGTCCGCTGGCGCTGAGGAACATCGCCGACACCTGCTTCAAGCTGCTGCTGCTGGGCCTGGTGGCCTTCAACTTCGTGGGGGCCTTCATGCTGGAGGTGGGGCTCACCCTGGGTTGGGGAAGGAGGGGGGTTTCAGGGATGGGCCACAGCCGCCCTCTGCACCCTCGATGTCGTCCGCAGAGCGTGCTGGACCAGTGCCTCCCGGCCTGCCTGCGGCGGCTCCGGCCCAAAAGGGTCTCAAAGAAGCGTTTCAAGCAGCTGGAGCGGGAGCTGGCCGAGCAGCCCTGGCCGCCGCCCACCGGGCCGGTGAGGTAGTGCAGGCCTCTCGGTCCCCGGACACTGGACACTGGACTTCCCTGCCTCTGAGCCACCACCCGGGATGCATCTCCAGAGACGCCACTGCCGTCGCTGCCGCGGCCCGGAGGTTGGCAGACGTCATCCTCCTGCCCCGAGTCTGCCCGGCCCAGCCTGCCCTGCCGTCCGCTGGGGAAATGCTGTTGTTGCCCCCGACTTCAGACGCCCGTGTAGAGATGACAGCCGCCAGCCCGCCTCGGGGCCGCTGTCGGTGTAGCAAATAAAAGTCAAAATATTTTCCTGGTGCAGCCTGTCTCCCACGTGGTGCCACGGACTGGGTGTCTGGTGCGGGGAGGCCCCAGTGCGTGTCTGCTCCTGGCACCCCTGACTTTTCAGATTCTGGGCGACCCCCTTCTCGGGGCCTCCGTGTGTTCATCGGACAGACATGGTGTTTCCGGGTTGAGCGCATGCCTGGTGCCCCGTTAATCACCTTGTGTGTGGCGTCCTTCAGTCCTTATCACTAAAGCATCAGTCTCATCCCCATTTTACAGATACAGAAACTGAGGCTTCGAGGCCACACACTTAGTCAGAGGTGGGGCCAGATCACTTGGACTCCAGCATCCAGGCTCCTCCATCCTGTGGGTCAGCAAGAGAAGGGCCATGCCTCCCACAAGTGCCAGTGCCTCCGAGGCTTTTAATGGGGACTGTTCCCTTCTGCCCCCCCACGCCCCAGATCCCGGGACAAGTTTGTGGTCTGATTCCTCTCTCGGATGAAAATCCGGGCTCTGAGCCCACATCTCCCAACCCGAACCACGTGCCCTGTCCCCCGGGGAAGGGTGGGTGCTTCTGACCTCATCCCACCAGTGGGACACTGTCCAAGCCCCACTCTGGAGAGGCAACTTGGTCATCTGGCCTGTCCATGCAGGCAGGGCCAGAGAGAGCAGGAAAGAAAGACTGCTTCCTGCCCTCCGGACACCCCCGCCGAACTTATCGCCGGAAGTCCTGGTGCCAAACCTGGCCTGCCCTCGCAGGAGCTCGGTCAATGTGGAATCAACCCGCAGAGAAGGGATGGGAGGTGTGAAAAAGCAATTTACAGTACGAGGCGTGTCCACAGACATGCACCGAGCATGGCGGTGTCAATCAGCAATAGTTCAGGGTGGTAGGTGCTGGGCAGGGGGAGGCTGGAGGACACCGGGAAACGCCTGGGTTTGAATCCCTGCTCTACCCTTAGCCAATTTAGTCACGCATTTATTGGGCAGTCATGTGCCCGGTACAGGTGCTACCACAATATACTAGAGACTTGGTCTCTGCCTGTGGACAGCGTGTAACCTGGTGGGAGAGGCCAGCAGGGAAGGAGTGAGCCTCCAGGGTCGTGGCAAGAAGAGTACCCACACCCACTACCCCCCTCCTCGCATAGCTGCCACCTCTGCTTGGGTCCTTAGGGCCAGGGGATGGGGGAGAAGCAGCAGAGAGTATCTGGGGGCCAGGACACGAGAGTGGGGAGTTCAGGGGCCTCTGTTTCCTCCTCTTGTTGAGTGAAGGGAACAGCCTTTCTGCAAGGTGGTTTCCCCTCCTCCCCTAGTGGACTCGGGCCTGGCAGCAGCTAAGGGGGGGCAGGGAGAGCTGTGCTGGCCCCCAGGGCCACAGGGCTCCAGGTAACAGAAGTCCCTGCTATTCTGTAATAGACCCTGGAGAGGGGGTGGCAGATACTCATTCATTCATTCATTCATTTATTCCTTTGACAAACCAATGCCAGGGAACAAAGGATGCTTGGGACATACAGAGTTTCTCTCTAATAGGCTTCGGAGTTTAAGGGACAGGCAGTTGTGGGGTGCATGACTGGGGGGCAAGAAGATCCTATGTTCTCCCAGCCAGAGCTGCCACCTCAGGCCGAGGCTCCCCTGGCAAGTCAGGGAAAAGGTCTGCCCCAGAGGCAGGGGCCAGCACTGTCCCCCACCCCAGCCAGTAGGCCCCAGGAGGACTGAGGGTATATTCATTCATTCCCTTAATGTTTACTGAACAGCAGCTCTGCGCCTGGCACTGTGCCTAATGAGCATAAACAGAAGATGGGCAAGAACAGACTTTGTGGCTGTCTTCATGTAGCCCCCAAGCTCCCATGGGAGAGGAGCAGAATTCAAATGGCCACGGACAAAGCGCAATGGGACAGCTATGAGTCACAAAGCAGAAGGTGCTTAGGGGCCGAACAGGAAGAAAAGGAAGGCTCCTCTAAGGAAGGGAGGGTTAGGTCTATCCCCTAGGATTGGGGGGGTGGGCCTCATCAGTGTTGCAGGAGGAAGAAACAGCTTGTGCAAATGTCCTGGGGCAGGCAGAGGAAAGTGTTTAGGGAGAGACGGCCAAAAGGCCATGTGGCTGCTGGGAGACCAGGCAGGGAATGAGGAGGCAGAGCCAGACCAAGATGAAGGGTGGGGTCCTGGGGGTAGGAGGTCACAGGCAAGTTTAGCTTTTTCCCCAGATACCCTGGGAAGCCAGCAACAGGCTTTAAGTAGAAGGGGGCCAGCGTCTGCAGTGGGTCAGGAGGGCAGGGCCCATGTGAGAAGGCCTTGATTAGAGATTATTACAGAGTCCAAGCAAGAGCAAATGGCGGCTTCCCCCACAGTTGGGACCAGTGCGCAGGATCAGTGACTGGGTGCTGAGCTTGGTGCTGGGCTGGGTGCTGGGTTGGGTGCAGGGGTGGGTGCAGGGGCGGGGAGCAAGGAACCCTGAGGGATGGAAGGATGCTGGACCTCTGCCCAGAGGGGGACCTCTTGGAGAGCCAGGCCTGGGAAAGGGTCAGGAGGGATGAATTTGGACTCGGATCTTCCCTGGATCCTTGTTGCTTTGGGGACATTCCTGAGGCCAGGCCTGGTAGCCTATGGTCCATGCACAGACCTCAGTGCTGGTTCTCCAAGCCAGCCCTACCCTGGAGCTGGCTGGGGAGATCCAGAAGGCACAACCAGAGAGGCAGTAGGGAAAGCAGGTCAGGAAGGCTGTCCTGGAAGCGAGGAGAAGCCAGAGGGGACAGCTGCGCGGCTGCGGGTGAATCCCCTTTAGGGGACTCAGTTTCCTCCTCTGTGAAATGGGGTAACACGTCCTCCAAAACCCACCTCACACCAGACCCCAGCCCAGATATGGCGAGGAGATGGGGAAGACGTTCTGCTCACCTGAAGTCTGAGCTGATGTGAGGGTAACCGCCAGGGGCGCCTCCCCCAGGGCCGCCCCAGAAGCGGGCTGGAGCCCCGCGGGCCCGAAAAGCGGACAGAGCTCGCGTTAGGACCCAGCGGCTCCGGGGTTGGAGGGCGGGCGCCGAGCCGTCGGGGGCCCGGAGGGGGGCTCGGAGAGGGCGGAGGGGCGGCTCCGCGGGCGGACTCGGATCGGGCGGCGGAGTGACCCGACCAGGTAGGCGCGGGCCTGGCGCCGGGAGCGGCGGGGGCCACTAAGGGAACCCCGGTGGGGGGTGCTGTGGTGGGGGGCTCCTCAGGACCCCGGTCCTGGGGCCGGCTGCCAGGCTTCCTGAACCCAGGGCCATCTGAGCAGATGCTAAGACGGCACTTGGGGGAGTTGGAGGCGCTTGGAGGGGGGCCCGAGTTTGGGGAAGTTTGGGGGAGCCCGAGTTGGGGCGTCGGGGCGTGGGGGCGGCTCTCCTTTGCCCCGGGAGACTGAACGGCCACGGTAGGGTGGGGGCGTCGGCCGGAGCCGCTGGGCCACAGCCGCGGAGAGACAAAGGGACACCCGAGACCCGGAGGGCGCGGGGAGCCTACATACGAGCTCGGGGCTGATTGTTCCCAGCTGTGCGCGGCCACATCTGGTCCCCCCCCCCCCCCCCCCGCCACTCCGCAACCAGCCTCCTCCCTACCCGGGGAGCATGGGGTTGGGGGGCTCTGAGGAGGCCCCGCTCATCCCCCTCCTGCCCACCGTCACGTGGGGTGGGGTCCCCAGAAGGGGAAGGGGCCTCCTAAGCAGCACTCGGCCTCCCCCACACCCCAGAATCCAAAGTCTAGACAGAGGTGCTTGGAGATATGTTCCCCCCAAGAGGAAGGAGGATCCCTTACTCCCACACCGTTTGCCCCCCACCCCCCGGGGTTGGGGGGTCCCCGCAATAATAAGCCTGGGCCTGAGTGCCAGACCTTCCCTGAGAGGGAGAGTCCATGCAGGAGGCTGAGAGGCCTAGGAGGGATTTGGGGGACAGGCAGCCCCACCCCACTAATAAAGCCCCTTAGGCCCCAGCTCAGGGCCTCCTCCTGAGTGGTGACAGCTCCAACTGGCCTGGCTGCTACCAGTCCGTGGGGATGATGAGGGGCTAGTGAGGCCTTGTGGGGAGTTACCGGGAAAGAGCTCCAGGTATTTCGGTATTTCGGAAAACCCTCGGCAAGAGGCCGAGGGTTTTCAGAACAGGACTGTAGGGAGCCAGAGTACCCTGCCTCTGGGGCAGCTTGAGTCATGGGCCTCATCTCCTCCACCCCACCCCACCCCACCCCAGCAAGGAAGGGGGTGGCCAGTGTATGAGCCAGGCTGGGGGTCCCAGAAGGCTCAGGATTGGGAGGGAAGAGGGACCAATGCCCACGGTTCCTTCCCTCTCCCTAGATGCCCTGGGGCAGGCAGGTGTCCAGTTAGCTGTCTGGAAGAACTCTCTTTGCTGTGGTGGGAGGGGCCCTCCTGGATGGGGGAGCCCTGGACTGTCGCCCAGCACCGCTGGAGAAGGATGACAGTCTAGTCCAGAGACTGCCTCCCACTGAGCCGGGACGGCACATGGGGACCCGTGGACACTGCCAACCCCAGGGTGTGGGCAGACACTGCTGTTCTTGAACTTTAAGAACCAGGGGAAGGCTAAGGACCACTTAGGACCCGCACAACACTTATCATACCGTGCTGGGGGCTCAGAACCCCTGGGCTGGGTGACATCACGGTCCCTTCAGCGCTGCCCTTCCAGGATCCAGAGAAACTCCCCTCAGACTCCACCCTAAGTGCTTCCTGCCGCTGCAGACAAAATAGACCTTAGTCTCGTGAGTCTGTGATGTAGACAGCCAGGTCTTAGGAGGCCCGGAGGCCTGGCAGGAGAGGAATCTTCTGGGGGTGGGAGCCCTGCCCGGGCCTGGCTGCCCTTCGGCCCCTGGGGCCCATGCATGCATGTGGTTTCCTGCAGAGCAAGACACTCAGGGCCCTCTGGCTAATTGGGAACAGGTGGTGGGTTTGGCGGACGCTGCCGAGTCCCTGCTATGATGGTGGCTGAGCGGGCCGGGGTCCCGAAGTTGGACCTGGGGTCAGGGGTTCACATTAGTGTGTGAGACACCAGAAGGCGCTGAGTCAGAAGACGGGCATGGCTGTAGGTTAGGAGAGTGGAGTCAGGCTAGTGGGGGACTAGAAAGTTCCCCCCGGTGAGAAGGGCAGGGTGGGTTCTATGCATTCGCAAGATCAACGCTGGAACAAGGTTGGAGGCCTTGTCCCTTGGGACCTGAACACCTGGTGGGCCACAGGGACAGCAGTTGTTCCTCCGTAGGCCGCTGCCCCCGCCACCACCCGACTCCCGGCCCTCCCTATGCCTGGCTTCTAGTCCGAGTGTCTCCTCCTCCTCCTCCTCTTCTGGGCTAGGTGTGGCCAAGCAGAGGTGGGCTCCTCGGCCATGAGTGAGCTTACCCCTCCTCTTCCTCTAGCTGTCCTGACACCAGCCCAGACGGCCTCAGCTCGGAGCCATGAGAGCTGCCTACCTCTTCCTGCTGTTCTTGCCCGGTGAGTGGCTCCTGGGGCTGGCGGGGATGGGGGGACTCCCCCGGGATGGGCGGAGGGTGGGAGCTGGCAGTGAGCCTTCACTGTGCCCTGTGGCCAGAACTCAGCTCCCTGGGTCACAGGGCCTCCTGACTTCTGGGCCACAAACTAGACAGGCCAACCCCTTCCAAAGTCGGGGGCATCCCATGCCCTCATCCTAACCCCCCGACAGAAGCAGCTGGGCTGGGGCTCTGGAGAGTGGGCACACACCCAGGCACTGGGAGCCTCTGCTTTTCTTCTAATGAGAACTGATGTGTAAGCAGGGAGAAGCACGCAAGGTAGGGAGTCTCTAGGTCTGGGTTCTAGACCCATTTGGGACCCAACCACCCTATATCATCTTGACTGTGGAGTGACCCCCAAGGCCCTGCCAGGTCTAACATTTATTCATTTAACAGATATTTGTTGAGCTCCTACTATGTGCAAGGCATGGGCCTAGACCCTGGGGATACAGTGATGAAGCAGGCAGACACATCCCTGCCTTCGTTGCTGCCCATCTAGGGACGGGAGGCTGCTGTATCAAGTCCCTGTGACAAATGTCAGTGTGCCAAGTGCTATGATGGAAATAAACAGAAGAATGGGATGGAGAGGGTGGCTGGGCCAGTGAAGGCCTCTTGGCAGAACTGAATTTTTAGTTGAGATCTGAAGGAAGAAAAGTTAACCAAGATTGTAGGCCTAGGGAAAGTCAAATGCAAAGGCCCTGGGGCAGACAGGAGGATGCTGAGTTCCAGGAATAGTCAGGAAGCTACGATGGAGGGGACAGCCCAAGTCAGTAAGGTGACTTGGGAACAGGGAGTGTAAGGGCCTTTATGCTTGATGAATGAGTTTGGGTGTAGAATCTTTTTTTTTTTTTTTTTTTTTTTTTTTTTTTAAAGATTTTATTTATTTATTTGACAGAGAGAAATCACAAGTAGATGGAGAGGCAGGCAGAGAGAGAGAGAGGGAAGCAGGCTCCCCGCTGAGCAGAGAGCCCGATGCGGGACTCGATCCCAGGACCCTGAGATCATGACCTGAGCCGAAGGCAGCGGCTTAACCCACTGAGCCACCCAGGTGCCCCTAGAATCTTAAGATCGTACCTGCCTGCCCTTGGGACTTCTACCTATCCTCCCCAGATGTGCCTTGGGGCCCCTGCTGTCCTTCCCTGCTGGGCACCCCTTCATGCTTTGCTTCCTCATGGTAGGCCTGCTGGCTCAGGGCCAATACGACCTAGACCCACTGCCTCCGTTCCCAGACCACGTCCAGTACACCCACTACAGTGACCAGATAGGTAAGGGCCTTGCCCTCCCCGGGTCTCCCCACACCCTGCCAGGGTGTGCCTGACTCAGCTGGGGACCCGGTGGGAAGGAGGTGGGAGTCCTGGGTTTAGTTGTGACCTTCTTGGCCCCTGGGACTGAGAGCTCGCCCAACCCCCGACAATTCCGTATTTGTCTTTGTTCTCAGAGAACGCGGACTACTATGATTATCAAGGTAAAGGCGGGGCGTAGAGCGGGGCAGGTCAGGTGGGTGGGCAGCTGGGTGGGGACTGGAGAGAATGGAGTGGACCCTCTGATCGTCCCCCATCTCAGAGGTGACTCCTCGGCCCCCCGCGGAGCAGTTCCAGTTCCAGTCCCAGCAGCAAGTCCAACAGGAAGTCATCGGGGTCCCCACCGTAGGTAGGCTGCCAGCTCCTGTCAACCGTGGGAGGGGCAGGTCTGTGCTGGGCTGGGGCAGGTCCTCGGGACAGACCCCTCTCAGTGATCTCTGCTGGCCTCTCTCCCAACACCAGCTCCAGGAAACGTGGAGACAGAGCCTACAGAGCCTGGGCCTCTGGGTAAGAGCTTCCCCGACCGCAGGGGAAACGGAGGCACGGCCCCCCAAGCTGGGGTAGAGTGGGGTGCGGTGCTGGTAGGACAGAGACAGCCAGGCCTTTGGCTTTTGCCAGGTAGATGGTAGGGTAGTGGCTTGCAGACGTGCCCCTCCTTTAGGCCAGCAACTCCAGGGCCCCTCGGGCAGCTCTGAGGGGCCCCCTTGCCCCTGGGCTTAGCCGTAGGCTCAGGAAGAGCCCTCTACCCCCCAGACACCGGGAAGGGGAGGATAGCACTGGGCATGGTCATGGCAGGTGATGCCAAGAGGGGAACCAAATCCCCAGCCAGCCAAGCGAGCCCGTGCTGCCCCCACAAGCCTGAGGGAGCCAGGCTTTGAGGGCTGCTCTCCCCCAGCTGAGCTCAGTGTTAGGGTGTGGTCCTGCGAGTCAGCATAGCTCTGGCCCTGTGCTTGGTGTATGCTTCTGCGACCCTGTGCGTGTGGGCGTGGTTGGGTTTGAGCTTCCAGACTTCCAAGTGTGGTTGCAAATCTGTGCCCATATAAATACATTGTATAAAACCCGGCAGCCCCTGGGGGCTCAGCCATGCTATCTGTGCAGCTGTGCATGCCCCTATACGTGTGCGTCCCCGGCCAGAGGGCGCAGGGTGGACCTAGACCCCCATAGGACAGCCAGTCTTGGTGGGCAGTGTTGGGGGCGCACCCCAGCACAGGGTCCCAGGCTGCAGCCGTTCGTCTGATCCCGCCCATCACCCAGACTGCCGGGAGGAACAGTACCCGTGCACCCGCCTCTATTCCATCCACAAGCCTTGTAAACAGTGTCTCAACGAGGTCTGCTTTTACAGGTGAGCACACGCAGGGCAGTGGGGTGGGGAGGCAGGCTGGGCGCAGGGTGGGCGGCAGCACCCAGCCGAGGTAGGACTTGAGGGAAGCACAAATCCTGAAGTTGAACTCGACTCTGGTTGAGCTCTGACCTCAGGGTCAGGATGTGCAGGCTCCCCCCAGTGGGGTTGGGTGACGGTTGGGTGACACCACTGTCCCGGCTCCGTGTCCCCAGCCTCCGCCGCGTGTACGTGGTCAACAGGGAGATCTGTGTCCGCACGGTCTGTGCCCATGAGGAGCTCCTTCGAGGTAGGAAGGCCTGCCCCCCCAGACCCCTCCCTGCTCCGCCCCCAGTGGTTATGAAGCACATGTTCTGTGCCGGGGGTCACTGCTGGGGGACCCTGAGCTCCCTCCCGGCTGCTTAGCCTTGGAACGTTCCCTGCCATGGGGTGGGGGTGGGGCAGTGGTTTTCCATCACCCAGCCTCACCCTGACCCCAGCTCTTTGCCCCACCGCAGCTGACCTGTGTCGGGACAAGTTCTCCAAGTGCGGCGTCATGGCCAGCAGTGGCCTATGTCAGTCTGTGGCGGCCTCCTGTGCCAGGAGCTGCGGGGGCTGCTAGGGTGGACCTGGCAGCCCCGTGCCCTGGACCTTCCTCGGATCCGGGGCCCTCAGGCCCTGCCTGACCTGGTGCTTTTCTCCCCAGCCTCACATTCCTTTTATTCTGTAAAAAGTTAGTGGACTGTGGCCCCGGGGGTTCGTCTCAGGCCCTTCTCCCAGCCTGCGGCCATCCCTGGAACATGAGGCAGGGGGCTCCCCATTGTCCAGTGTTCGCCCCCAGATGAGGGGCATCCCAGGTCTCTCGGTGGGACCAGGGCCTCTGATGTGCCTTTTCAGTCCCTGTGAGGACAGTCCCCCGGCCCCCCAGCCCCTCGAGGTAGGCTATGCCCCTCACCCCAGCTGGTCTGCTTGGGTTTCCTACAGTTCCCGGGCATAGACCACCTTTGTTTTATATAAAATTAAAATTGTTTTACAGAAGATTCGGTCATTTTTTGGTTGGGAGGACAGGGCAGGTGGCCAGCTACCTCCAACACTGCTTGTCCTCATTGAGAGGCTGCCTGGCCCCCTGGGACAACGGACGATTCGGGTGACCTATGGCCTTGCCTCTGCGGTCCCAGTCCTGCCTCCTTGATCACCGGCTTCAGCGGACCCACCCAGAAAGATGGACTGTGACATCTTCCCCACCCAGGGTCTAGGCTGCTTGGTGAGGGCTTGAGTTCCCACATGCAAGCATAAAGGTACGTCTAGGATATAAAGCAGGAGGTCAAGGTAGGTGGACTCAGACCCACCTTTGGGCGGGGAAGGCTGATGGTTAGAGGGTAGAAGTAGGCCAAGGCCTTAGAATGCCTCCCTCTGACCAGCACACGAGGACCCGGCTCCCCCTGTCTGACCAGCACACCCTCCCAACAGGCCTGCGTGGTGGGGCCTGGTAATGTCTCTGTCCAACAGACCAGAAGCCCAGGGGCATCAGTGACCCACCCAGGGTCCACAGCTGGAGGTGGCAGAGCTGGGGCAGAGCCTGACTCCACTGGCCTCCAGGGAGGAGAGGAATGTCTCTTGCCGACCCCGAGTGCCTCGCACACGAACCTCCTCATGACCCCCCTGCAAGGTGTGTGCCCATTTTACACACAAGCAAACCGAGCCTCCGAGAGGTTGTACGGCTTCGCCAGGCTCACTTGCTGGAGCCAGGACAAGACCCCATGGTTTCTCCCAGGCCTGCACTGTCTGGACTGCCTGCCTGTGTCCGGGGACCCCGTCCTGAGGAGGGGCCACAGCACTGTGGCTGGAAGGAGCGTAGTTTGGGTCACAGCCGCATTTGTTGCCTGGGACGGGTGGCACAGGACCCCAGAGCCGTCCCCAGGCCGACAGCCTGGGAGGCTGGGAAGTGCCACAGCCCTTCTCAAGCCTCCCCTTCTCCCTGTGTACCCCTGGCCAGGGGCCTCATCCCTCCTGGCCCAGGCCCCGGTGTCCCCCTCCTGGCCCCTCCAGTCTCTCAGGTGCAGAAGTGAAGAGACACGTCTACACAAACCGTTTTTAGAAAATGAGGTCTCCTTGCTACAAAAAAACACAATAGTTCTGAACCGTTAACACTGTAAAAAGGTATAAAAATACAGGGACTCTGAACTCTGAGGAATTTCCTGACAAACACTCGGAACTAAGGCAGAGAGAGCTCGGGAAAGCTGGGGGAGCCCAGGCTCCCCTCCTCTTGCCCATGAGCCCATGCCCCAGGGCCAGCCAAAGGCAAGAGGGGGTCTCCTTTACCCCGGGCTTCGGCTCAGCCACTCAGAGAGGCTCTGCCAGGACCTGGAGGCTCATCCCAGGGGAGGGACCAAACTGAGGTGGGACCCACGGGTGAGGCCATAAAGCTGCTCCTCGAGTCCCCAGCCTTTGGCCCTCAGCGCTGCCACCTGGCTCCTCCCCACCCCCCACCAAGCTCTGGTGGCCTGGCAGGCCGGGGGCCTGAGCGGACCCTGCAGATGGGGGCTGCGGCCCTGCCCCGGCTGCGGCTGTCCTCTAGGATGCCAACCAGGAAGGGGCTCATTCCCCCGCGGGGCCGGACATGGGGGAGAAGGATGCTGAGCTCCTCCGAAATTCCTGTTCCAACTGTCCCTTCAGTGTGGACACCTGGAGAAGAAAGAGAAGGTGGCGGCGCAGGCCACCAGACTGATGAAGAAGGGGGGGCTGGGAGGATGGGGGGTGGCTGCAGCCAGGACCCCACAAGGGACCCAATCCTGCCTGTTTCAGGAAAAAACGGGTCTCGTGAAGCACCAGGCTGCTTCCTTCCCCTCCCATTCCGTCTCACCGGCAGCCGGCAGCCGGCTGTCTTCTGACCGCTCCTCGCCTCTCCTCAGGAGCCACCCGTCCCCACTCGCATCATGGAGGCAGGCCTGGTACTAGTCCAACTCAGGGGACCCATGATCCAGGCCTGGCCTACCCATGCACAGGTCGGTCGGGGACAGCTGGGAAGAGATCTGCGACCCAAGCTGGCCGGTCAGCATCACCCCCGGGACTTCTGCTGTTGCTCTCAGGGAAAAGGTCCCCTTTTCTCTATGGTGGGTCGTTGGTCGTTGGGATGACCTAGGCTGGGGCTGCTTATGCCACCTGTGCCACCCAGGGGACAGCCACGAGGACAGCAGAGCCACAGCAGGGGGCCGGAGTTCCAGTGACATCACTTGGGCCCGTGCCCGGGCCATGACGGATACCAGCATAGGTCCCCGATCAGACCAGCGACTGCTTCTACCGGAGGTCAGGGCCAGCCCTCCGCTGCTCCTCCCCCTCCTCCCCACTGCCACATCCAGAGGAGGGGCCCGAGTACCTGCTCCTCCAGGCCCCGCACCCGCTGCCGGTGGGCCCGCTCCCGCGCCTCCAGCGTGCGCTCTGTCTGCACCTGGGCACTGCGCAGGCGCTCCACCTCCTGCTGCAGCTCCCGCTGCTGCTGCTCCTCGGCCTCCAGCCGGGCCGGGCTCTGGGCCTCCAGGGCTCCCACCTGGGCCTGTGGTAGCGGCAGCTGGTCAGGGGTCTGGCCCTGTGCACGTGTGCCGTGTGCGCGTGCAAAGGGCTGTCAGGCACCTCCCGGAACCTAAAGGCCCCTCGGGGCAAAGTCAGTGCAGGCAGGGGGTGCAGGAGAAACCCTTGTTTGTATCCCATGTTCCTGGCCCACCTGGTCTGCAAATCTTGGGTCAGGGTACCTAGTGAGCCCCGCTGACAGGTGTGCACCCATGCACGCGTGCACACACACAGATGTAGTCAGAGACAGACCCACACGCACACAGAGGCACAAAAGCAAGCACGTAAACACTTACCGTGTTCACATGGATGCACACATATGTGCAAAAGCCCAACACTCCTACATACATCTACAGACAGGAAGACATCTGTACAGAAAGACACACACACACGTAAAACACATTCCTAATACTTCACTTGCCATGTCCGTGCACAAGACTCAGGAGACATGCACGAGAATACTCCCAGGCACACTCACACCTCTACATGCCCAGAGCACACACACAGGCTCACATACTAACTGGCATGTCTTTTCTCTCCACGCTGGGAGGATCCCTCCCTCCGGGCCCTGGCTCTGGGCTGGCCCCTCCAAGGGTCCGGACTCAGGGGGTTATGGAGGCTGAGAAGCCTGGGCCGGCTGAGCCATCAGCAGCTCCTGGGCTGGTTCGGCACTCAGGCCGAGGGCAGGGTGGGAGGTGGGGCCCAGGTCCAGGGCTCGGGAGAGAGAGGGTGGCCAGGGGCTGAACCTCCAGCAGCTGGATCTGCTTCTGGGCCTCAGCCAGCTCCAGCTCGGCCCCCGTGAGCGTGCGGTCCAGGCGGCCCCTCTCCGCATTCAGCCGCACTGTGTCCTCGTGGCTACGAAGCTTCTCGCGCTCCACCTGCACAGGGAGAGCAGGAGGGCATCAGGGGGCCCCGGGAAGGAGGGAGGGAGGTCCCACGAAGAGGGAAGGGCCCAGGAAGAGGGGTCAGGCTAGAGGCAGCAAGATCAGCGGCCGGGGGCAGGGGGCACACAGCCAAAATCAACCCCAGCTAGGACCCAGAGGAAGGCAGGGGAGGGCCCCGGAGGCTCAGCCCACCTTGTCCAGCATCCTCTTGAGGGCCAGGCGGTCCTTCTCCAGGCGCAGCGCTGACCGCTCCACCTCCCGCTTCTCGACCTCCAGCTGGCCGAGGGCGCCCTGCAGGCCGTCCAGGCGCTCCTGCAGTAGCCGCCGCTCGTCCCGCAGCTTCTGGACCGTGTGCAGGGCCGCAGCCTCAGCCTCCTGGCGCTGCCGCAACACCTGAAAAAGCCAGCAAGCCCCCAGTGCGGCCAAGCCTCCCGAAGCCCGTCAGACAGCTATCAGCTGAGGCCGCCTCTCCGGGCCTCAGCTTCTGCATCTGTGTAATGGGGGCGGGGGCTGAAGGAACCACGCTTCCCCACGGGAGGCTGAGCCAAGGTCAGGGATGAGGTTGGGATAAGGAAGGCCCCACCCCATCCGGAGGGCTTCAGCATCCTGGGGACAGAAGGGGCCCATCCCGGCCCTCACCTCCTGGAGCTGTTGCAGCTGGCCCTCCGCCTCCGCCCGCTGCAGCTCCAGGTCCGCCAGCTCGCCCCGCATCGTCTGCACCTGCTCGGCCAGGGAGCTGCTCTGCTTGCGTGCCTCGGATAACGCCTGACGGGCGGCTTCCAGCCGTTCCTGGGGGACAGGGGCAGGTGTACCAGGAGGGAGCAAAGACTCCCCTCTGCTCTGTACCTCTGGGTCAGGGTCACAGCCCATAAAACAGCTCCAAAATCTTATCTGGAGGGCGAGGCAGATGGCAGCCCTGGCCCATGGACCTACATAAGGTGGGGACCCCTCAAACCCCAGCTCTGTCCCATCAACCCTGCCTCTGGGTCCCTGTAAGCTTCAATGAGTACTTATTCTCTTACTGCCCCACCCCCGCTCCAAGCTTCACTGACTGGCTCCCTAGGGTTCCCAACTGATGGCCCCAGTGGCTGGCTCTCTGTCAGGGTCCCTCCAAGCCTGCCCTTGATAGCAAACTCCCACTGAGCCCACCCCAAGCCAGGCCCCGGAATCCGTACTTGGAGCACTTGGCGGTCATGTTCGCAAGCAGTGAGGGCCTTCTGCAGGTGCAGATTCTTGTCCTGGGTGCTGGTAAGGCTGGCATTATTCTGGGCCAAGGCTTCGGTCAGGCCCTGCACCTTGTTACGCAAGGCCCCCTCGCTCTCCTCCACCTTGACCAGAGCCCCACTCAGCCGATCCACTGTCAGCTGCAGGGTCCCTGCCTTCACCTCACTGTCTGCCACCTGGCAGGAGGACACAGAGGACAGTAAGGTAGCTCTGCTCTCACCAAGGCCTCCTGCAAGGACGCTGAACCCAAGCCAAGCCCCTCCCACTCTGCCTCGGCTTTCATCACTGATGCTCATTGTTTCCACGTGCTCCCACTGGCTCAGCCCACTGCAACCAGGGCCCCGGCCCCCTGCTGCTTAACGTCCCTCACCTGGAGTGCCACCCACCTGGTTGTCTCAGACCCCACCGTCTCCTCCCTGCTATAGAAGAGAAAGAATAACCACCACAGCCTCCACAACCTGGAAATGTTCTGAGTTCTTGACTTTGGCAGGTGACCGTGCAGGGCTAGCAGAGTTCCTGAACATTCTAGAGCTGAGCTTCCCGGCAGCCAAGGCAGAAAGGGACACGAGTGGAATCTATATCTCTAACTTGTCCCACCTGCTTCCTAGGCAGGAAACAGACTTCTTAGACACTGTTGCGAGAGTCTCACACTCTAATTTTGTCTGTTTCTTATTAGTTATGTTGACCTTGGGTGATGAGGTCACCTCTGAACCCGTCTGTCTGTCCATGAAATGAGGAGGAGGCTTGCCTCACAGGGCTGTTGGGAGTATTACGTGGTCCCTGTGAAGCATCTGGCGCTGGGCCTGCGGACGAGAAGCCTCCAGGCGGAGGTGGGGACCCACCTGTCTCTGCAGGGAGTCTACCCGGTCCTGCAGGGCCTGGGCCTGGGCCTCACGGTCACTCAGGCCCAGGCGGCTGCGCTGCAGCTCCCCCTCGAGCGAGCGCCGCTGCAGCTCCAGCTTGATGGTGCGGCTCTCGGAGGCGTCCAGCACCTCCTTCAGGCGCCGCTTGTCGCTCTCCAGCTTCACCTCATTGGCCTTCATCTTGCTGATCTTCTCCTGGGGGTGCGGAGGGGTCAGGCCCCGGCTGCCCGGCCGCCCCACACCCCCAATCCCTGCAAGACCCGTAGGAGAAAGTGGGGAGCAGCCTTGAGGCGGCTGGTCCAACCACTCCCTGTGTGACCTGGGGCCAGCCAGTGACCCTCCTGAGGCCTCAGTCAACCCACATGTTTGTAGGATGTGTTGCCCTGAAAATCGGAGCACGTTCTGGTTTGGGCTGGGTGTACCAGGCTTTGTGATCCAGAATTCTCTTTTTCCGCTCTGTGGCCCTATTTCAAATATGTATAGTGGGAGACTGCACTGCCTGGGGAGGAGTACCACAAAGTATTCACAGAGCCCTGGGGAGGACGGAGGGAGGGTAAAAATGCAGATTCCAGGGCGACCCTGCTCTGCTGCCTCACTCCCCAGAGGCCCAGAAGCTGCAACTGTGGGACCTGAGCAGAGCCGGGGAGGAGCCCTGGGCCCCACCTGGTTTTAGGGGATGGTGTTCTTCCCCTCGCTTGGGGTCAGACAATAAAGGAAACTTGAGAAGTGGGGACAGGACAGGAAGACAGACGGGGGCCCTTCCATTGCTATTCCCATCGCGTTACATCCGACACAACCCTGCCCTGTGCCCGGCCCCTCTGCCGCCGTGCTCAGAGCCCCGATGCAGCCATGTCTGGGCCCGGCAGCCCCACGCTGGCCCCTGCCCAGCTTTGTTCCTGGCCTCCTCCTGCGGCCCCTGTGGCTGGGCCCAAGGCCAGAGCTGGAACCACAGACATAACAATCCAGCTCAAACTTGACCTGGAGCCAGAGGCAGGGGGTGGGCTGTGGGGGCAAGGCTGGAGGGCTAGGGAGTGAGCGGGGAAGGAGTGAGGGGATCTGTGGCTGGGAGAAAGGCTCAAGGCTTTGGTGGCCTGGACAGTCACTACCAGGGCCAGGGCGTCCTGCCCCAGACACACACACACACACACACACACACACACACACACACATGTACGCAGATGACCCCCAAACACAGAAAAACCCCAGAGCACCACTTGTATGGCTATACAGAGGAAAAAGAAATGGTCCCCCGAACACCATACGTTAAGACCCTTCAAGCATCATCTCCAGGAGACAATGGCTGCTCTCCCCCATTTACAGAGGAAGAAAGTGAGAGAGGGCAGGCAAGCTGCCGGACCAGGACTAGAATCCGGGTTTTTCTCCATCGGGCTCAAAAGCCCAGGACTCTTCTTCTACAGCCTAGGGACCCCTGGGAGGAAGGGGAGTGCGGAAGCTGAACGTGCTTCTGGGCAGAGTCCCAGGCTGGTCATGTTCACATTCATGGGCGCCGGGACCCAGGCTGACAGCAACAGAGAGGCACAGTAGGACCCCTAGCCGCAGCGGAAGTGCGCACGGACTCCCCCTGCCCCTGTGGCCCTCGGCTCCTGCCTACCTGGCTGGCCCGGAGCTCACTCTCCGTGGCCTGCAGGCTCCTCTCCAGGGCAGCCACCTGGTCCAGGGCGGCCCGGCGCTCCCGCTCGCTGCGCCGCACACTCTCCTCCTGCTCCGCCAGCTGTGCCTGTGCCCTGCTCAGCCGGCCGTCCACACCTCGCCGGGCTGCGGACCCCCAGCCCCGTCAGGCCTGGCCCGGCCGCCAGACGCCTGGCCTGCCCGCCCCCCAACCCACCACAGGGCCCTCAGGGGTCTGCCAGTCTGGACACATGGAGTGGAGCTGACCAGAGAGGGCACCCCAAAGGAGACAGTTCCCCAACTCAGGTCAGGTGGCCAGGGCTGGGACGCAGGAATGGTTCGGGCCAATCCCACAGGTCCCACTGTGGCTGCTAAGAGCAGAGAGAGCAGAGCAAGGACCCAGGGGTGGACACTTACCTTCTTCACTCTCGGCCACAGCCTTCTGCAGCTGCCTCACCCGTGACGTCGCGTTGTCCCTCTCGGCCTCCATCTCGGCCAGCTGGCGACTCAGGGTGCTCATCTGGGCCTGAAGCTCATCCTGAGGCCCCAGCGTCCGGGGGAAGGGAAGATCTTGGTTCTGACAACCCGAAGCATCCCGCAGGACCCCGGGCACCTGGTTCCCTCTCCAGCCGCTCACACCCAGCCTCACCCGTTGTCTCTGCGCACTCCGTAGCTCCTGCAGGAAATCCCGGAGGGCCCCCCGCACAGCCTCAGGGTCCAGGTCTGGGGATGCCGGGGAGGTGGCAGGTCCTGGGGATGGTGGCTCAGACCCAGGGCTGTGTTCCAAGGGGCTGGGGCTGTAGAGCCCTTCGCCACTTCCTAGGGGAGAGGCACGCTTAGCAGTGCGGGAGCCCTGGCCTCTCCTGCCTGGAAGGGCTCTGCGGGCTCTGCGTGCACCGCCTCACTCACCTTGCCGCACCCAGCAGCTCACATGAGCTTCCTGCACTATGCTGGGGCTCTCCCCCTTTTGCGGAACCCTTCCCAGCCCCCATGGCCCTCAGAATAAGACCCAACTTCCTTGCCACCACACAGAGGCCCTGCTGCTCACCCCAGTACGGCGTTCTCACTTTTACAAGCCATCCATTCCACATCACCCTCACGTCCCAAGTTCTAGAACATTCCCTCTTCCTGTCTCTCCCCCTGGCTTCTCTCTGCCTGGCCCATTCCTTTAGGCTTGCTCCCCAGAGGTGTCCCCAAGCCCAGGCTGGGTTGGGGTGAGCTCATCACCCCCTCATAAGGCACCTAGATCTGCTCCCCCACCCAGACCAGGAGCACTGCGAGGGCTGCACCCCCAGGACCCAGTCCAAAGGTGGACACTCCACCTCTGCAACATCTCCCTGCAGCGCAGGCACCAGGCTCTTCTGGCACCCTCGTCCACCTTCACGATAATTCTCTGAGGAGGACCAACGTCCCCCCTGCATAGGCTGGACAGGCTCAAAGCAGTTAAGGAATTTGGTCACAAAGCTGGGACGATCCCAAGCTGAGATGAGGAACCAGGTAAAGCCCTATTTCCAGGCAGAAAGATGAACTCTTGCTTTAAGAGGCGGGAGGGGCAGTGCGCACAGAGACAGGGTGGCACCTGGAGGCCAACCGCGGAACTGCAGGGCAGGGGGTCAGCCTGCCCCCAGCATCCTCTTGCCTCTGCTTCCATTGATATAATAAAATATAATTAATTTTTGTATGTTAACCTTGTTTCCAGCAACCTTACTAAAGTTTCTTATTTGTTCTAATAACTGATTGTAGCTTTCCTATATTTTCTACATAAAAAAATCATGTGATCAGTAAATAGTGGCAAGTTTGTTTCTCCCTTCCTAAACCTTACCATGGTAATTCTATGTTTCTTACCATAATGTGCTGGCTAGGACCTCTGAGACTTCCTGAACAATATTAAATAGAAGGATTAAATGTACTATTTGCTATAGGGTTTTGAAGATCTAGTTTATCAGTTAAGGAAATCTTTTTCTAGTTTTCCCAGAGTTTGGATCATAATTGGATGTTGTATTTTATCAGATGCTTTTTCTGCAGCTATTTTGATGGGCTTTCTAACCATCTTTAAGTGTACAGGTCAGTGGCATCAATTATATTCACATCGTTGTATGTCTATCATCACTGTTTCCAAATCTTCTCAATCACCCCTATTTGGGGTTGAACTATGTCCCCCCAAAATTAATAGGCTGAAGTTCTAACCCCCGGTACCTGAGAATGTGAATTTACTTGGGAGTAGGGTTGTTGCAGATGTAATTAGTTAAGACGAGGTCCTGGTGGAGTAGGGTGGGCCCCTGATCCAGCATGACCAGTGTCCTAATATGGAGGGGAAATCTGGACACACACACAAGGCCACCATGTGAAGGCTGGAGTTCTGCTGCCACATGCCTAGGAACTACAGGCAGCTAGGAGGCCTGAAACAGACCCTTCCCTAGCGACTTCAGAGGGCGCACGGCCTGGCCAACACCTTGATCTCAGGCTTCTGACCTCCAGAATCATGAAACACATATTTCTGTTGCCTAAGACACTCAGTTCACGGGGTGCCTGGGTGGCTCAGTGGGTTAAGCCTCTGCCTTCGGCTCAGGTCATGATCCCAGGGTCCTGGAATCAAGCCCCACATTGGGCTCTCTGCTCAGCGGGGCGCCTGCCTCCCCTTCTCTCTCTGCCTGCCTCTCTGCCTACTTGTGATCTCTGTCTGTCAAATAAATAAAATCTTTAAAAAAAAAAAGACACTCAGTTCACAGTACTTTGTTTTGGCCAAGCAAATGAATGTGCACAACCTCAAACAGAAACTTGGTACTCACTAAGCAATAACTCCCAATTCTCCCCTTCTCCCCGGGGACCCCAAATCTACTATCTCTATGAAATGTGTCTTTTTGAAGCATTTCATATAAGCTGAATCAGACTAAACTTGCCCTCTTGTGACTGGCTTCTTTCACTTAGCATAATGTCAAGACTCATCCATGTTGTAACATGTGTCAGAATGTCATTGTCTTTTTCAGAGAGAGAGTGCGAGCAGTGGGGAGTGGGGGTGGCAGTGAGGGGCAGAGAGGGACACAGAGAATCCCAAGCAGACTCTGCTCAACACGGGGTCCCATGCAGGGCTTGATCTCGTGACTGTGAGATCATGACCTGAGCCGAAAACAACAGTCTAACGTTTAACTGACTTGAGCCACCCAGGCACCCCCGGCATTGCTTTTTAAAGCTGAATAACGTTCCTCTGTATGGATACACCACATTTTGTTTATCCGTTCATCTGTCGATGGAGACACTGGCCGATTCCACCCTTTGGCTACCGTGAATAATGCTGCTACGGGCGCACACGTACCCATTCCAGTTCCCTTTTTCAGTTCTTTGGGTTATAACCTAGGGGTGGAACTGTGCGGGTCGACGGTAATCCTACATTTTCTGAGGAACTGCCAACTATCTTCTATGGCAGGTAAAAGTACATTCTCACTAGCAACGTCCCTTGATATATTTGTCCTTACAGATTCGGAGCCCTTACTACCACCCAGAACATTATTTCATTTATATACCGCATTTACTGTCTGCGGTTCTCATCCCTAGACTGCAAACTCCGTAAGAGCAGAAATGCTAGTTGTTCTGTCTACTGCTCCGTCCAGTGGTATTCAGCACATAGTAGTTGCTTAAGAAATACTGAGTAACTGAATGAATGTGATCCTGGGGCTATATCTGTGCTTTTGAAGAGGCAACCACTCAGTATCCCAGAGTCAACTGCCGGCAGGGCTAAGAGAGTGCTGGTTCTATTCTAGGCCCTAGGAATCAAGATTAGGTCAGGCAGAGACCAGGTGGATGCTGACATTCCCAGGGTCCCTGGGAGCAAATGGGACTGGAAGGATGTCTGACGAAGTTGCTGGAAGGGCTCGCAGGCTAAGTGTGTATCTGTCTGGCTGTGATGTTGTGGTTGTGATGTCACAAGCCTAGAATGGAGGTGTGTCAAGTTAGGGGTGGGAGACTGCGGAGGATGGGGTGCTGATGGGGAGACGGTGAGCATCGATTCTATTAGATGGAGCCTCAAAGACTCGGAATCAGGAGCCTTAAGACGCATCACCATCACCCCCTTGAAGCAACAAAGGGAGCACAAATCAGCAAAGGGATGGAACTTCAGGCTCCCCAAAGGGAAGGAAAATGACCTGGGGGCGGGATTGAGACTCAGCGTCCAGGAGAGGTGCAGCCCCGCCCCCAACGGACTCTTGGGTGGGGCCGAACTAGACCGGGGTGTGGCCAGAGGCGGAGACACCACAAGACACACACACCCCCGCCCCCCGCCCAACTTTCCCTCTGCCCTCTGCTCTCTGCTCACCTCCAGCCGGCGCACTCCGGGCCGGGGAGCCGGGCGAGGGTACCGGGGCTGGGCTGGGGGAGCGCCCAAGGCCCAGGCCCCGGCGCAGAGCTGAGCGCAGGCTGCCCAGCTGGGCCTCGGCTGCGCGCCGCTGCGCCTCCACGCGGGCCAGCTCGGCCTCCAAGCCTTGAGCCCGACCTTCCGCCGCGCTTAGCCGCAGCCCCAGCTCCGCGGACTCGGCCCGCGCCGCCTCCAGCTTCAGCTCCAGGCTGCGGGCGTGGTCCAGCTGCTGCTTTTCAGCGCTGCGCGCCTCCTCCAGGGAGCCCAGCAGGCCTCGCTCTCGGGCCCGGAACTCGCCCTCTTGCTCCTGCAGCTTCCTCTGGGCCCCCTGGACCTGTAACAGGCAAGGCCGAGATGTGGGGGTCAGCAGGGCCTCCCCCACCCGGCACCCTGCCTCCCAGGTCCAGCCTGGAGCCCACCCCCCCCCCAAAAGCGGCTTGCACAACCCCTGGTTTTTAGTGGTCCCCACCCAGGCAGGATGTGCAGGAACAACCCTGGGAGTGTGGGAGTTAACTGCCAGAATTTTTCTCTTCCTTCTGTGTATATGCCTTGTAATACACAGTTTCTTAGCAATAAACTAACAGCCAACACTTGGCTTATCAGTGCCAGGCACTAAACACTTTGCAAAAAACTCCAATTACCACTGTGAATCATCCCCGTTTTACAAATGAGGAAACTGAGGCATACAGCAGTTGTATAACTTAACGGAAGGCCACACAGCTACTAAGTTGAGAGCCAGGATTCAAAGCCAGGCACCCAGGCTCCACAGACTTTTCTTTTAACTATGAGCTCGTACTGCCTCTCTGTGCACATAATTTATCAATAAATCACACAACAGGGCATGTACTAAAAAATTATTTTCTGATGGAGTGCATGGTCACACACAGAGCACTCTGGTTTAGGGAATAAGTCAACCCCTCATGGTCATGAGTTTCACTAGAAGCCACCATTTACGGAGGACCTGGAAGCCAGGACCTATGCCAGGGCCCCCATCCCATGAATGCTCTGAAGCACAGAGAGGTCAAGTGACTTAGTCAAGGTCAGACAGTAGGTTCACTACAGGGAAATAGTCAGAAAAGCAGAACGGAAAAAGCGCAGGCTTTGGAGTCAGACAGACCTCGGTAGCAGTGTGCCTAAGCGTCTGGGTGTCTGTGTAAAATGGGAGTAAGCATACCTATCTCCTGAGGCAGCTGGGAGATTCAAACCCAGTTACAGAGCTCCCCCTCATTTCCCCACCCCCTGCTACACAGTTCTCGCAGTTGTTATTACTATTACACCTGGGGAAGAATTTCCAAGAGTGGGGGACAGGGACAAGTCCTAAGCAGGGATCTCTCAGAGTGACTCCAGCACCGGAGTCCCCACCTACTCCTTGTTGATGGGAGGAAGCACAGGGCACCTCCACTGTCTCCTAAGACCCTCCCCATCCACACAGCCCGCGCCCATCCGAGGTACCTCCTGCCGCATGGCCTCCAAGTTGGCCTCGCCCTTCAGTAGCTTCTGTCGGAGGCCCAGGGCCTCCCGCCGGCCCTCCTTTTCTGCCTGCTCGCCCAGCGTCAGGCGACCCTGCAACTCCACCAGCTCCCGGCCCAGCCTGGCGTTCTCACTGTCCAGCATCTTCATCTGTGAGAGACAGCAGACACAGGGAGGACCTCGGACCCATTCTCAGCATCCACAAGCCCTTCTAGCCCAGCATACTGACAGCCTGTTCAACTCTGCCCCATACTTTGCCTGGCCCAGGCCTGGGGGGCACTCAAGACCCAGTGCTCTAAGGACACAAACACCACACCACCTCAGATCCACTAGGAACCTGCCCCAGGTAACTTCACCAAGCTCCAGCCATGCCTGGCACCTGGGCACCGAGGACCTCCACTGACCACCTCATCATAACCACTCACCGTGGGGAGGGGCGGACCCCCATCAGAAGAGGAACTCTGGAAGGCAGGAGGCCCCTTTCTCTGCAGGGATGCCTGAGTTTTATGGTGTACTTGCCACGTGTCCACCCCTGTTCTAAGCACTTCAACTGTACGAACTCATTTCATCTTCACACAATTCTATACGGGCAAGTACTAACATTATCCTTATTGAACACACAAGAAAACTAAAGCTCAGAGAAGAGAAGCGACTTGTCCAAAGTCACACAGCTCACAAGCAGCAGACTGGGAGTCAATCTCAGACAAGCAGAATGCAGAGGTAAGTTCTAAGCAACTATTTCTCCAGAGGAACAGGTGGGGAGTCAGGCCCGGAGTGAAGGGAACAGAGATCATGTGGTAGCACCTAAAGCCCCCAGCGAGAGCCTGGCGCACACACATGCCTTCCTTTCGGGGACTCCCATGGCTTTCCGGGACTCCCACCGAGCAGGAAGGGGGCTGAAAGGATGGCGGGGGCGCTGGCGGGGATGAAGAGGACTTGGCTGTCAGGCCTTGCTAGCTCTGGGCAAGGTAGAACGGAGGAGCCCACTGGGACCATCGCCTGTTCTGCAAGTCTTCTGGGAAGGCCTGAGCCAAGGATCATTTTTATATTTTTAAATAGTTGGAAATGGCTTGTTTTTATATGGCTGGAAGAAAACCAAAGAGGAACAACATTTCTTACATGTGAAAAATGATATAAAACTCGAATTTGGGGGACACCTGGGTGGCTCAGCTGGTTGAGCGGCTGCCTTCGGCTCAGGTCGTGATCCCAGCGTCCTGGGATCGAGTCCCGCATCGGGCTCCTTGCTCAGCAGGGAGCCTGCTTCTCCCTCTGCCTACACTCTGTCTGCTTGTGCTCACTCTCGCTCCTCTCTCTCTCTGACAAATAAATAAATAAAATCTTAAAAAAAAAAAAAAAACCCGAATTTTGGTGTCCAGACACAAAGTCGGAATGGACCGCATGCCCACACATCTCTGTGCTGTGCGGGGCTGCTTCCCTGCTCCGACGGCAGAGCTGGGTGGTTATGACAGACTGTAGACTGTGCGGCCTGCAACGCCAGAAGTATTTACTGCCGGGCTCTTGGCAAAAGATGTTTGCAGCTCCGGCTCCATCTCGCCGGGTCTGTACCTCTAGGTGTTCAAGGACTGCTTTGAGATTTGGACAAGAGCTCTAGACCCTCTCCTGGGAGAAAGGTGAGTGACTACTTACACAAATGTACACACACACACACACACACTCACTTTTGCACACAGTTTCAGGGGTTCTTAAGTTGGAAAGGCTTGTTAGAGATCAAGGCCCTGGTTTTGCAGCTGTGGCGGCCTAGGCTTTACAAATGGGGTGCTGCGGGTCCAGCATCAAGAGCCCAGGGACAGTACCTGCCGCCGGAGCTCCTGCAGCTCCCTGCGGGCCTCCAGCCGGGAGCGCTCCACCTCCTGCAGCCCGGCCCGCAGCTCCTCGGCCTCCTTGCCCACGGCCACCCGCGCGTCCGCGAGCAGTGCCAGCTTCTGCTCCTTGTCCTCGTTGGCAAGCTTCAGGCTGGCATGGGGAGGCAGAGGTCAGAGGCGGCCACTGGCCCCAGGAAAAGTACAGCGTGTAGGTCTACACAGAGGCCGCTCCCTAATCCCTCGAGTGCGTCCGGCCGGCTCTCAGCCCAGAGATGCCCCAAGTGCTACTTGCCCACAGGGCCCCTCCTGAGCTGAGCCCTGGAGGGCCAGAGGCCAGGTCCAAGGCCACAAGAGGCAGGCCAGTGACTCCAAGGTTGGGGCTAGTTTCTGGGGTGACCCCAACAGGTGGGGTCACCTTGCCTTCCGCTACCTTTCCCTTTCTTTCAAATAGGAAAATCACCTAAACCGCCCCCCCCCCCCCACGCGCCCAGCTCCAGGGGCAAAGACTCGCCATCTGTGTGACTTCCCCAGAACCGCAGGATGAAGTTAGATTCCAGGGACAAGATCCAGTGTGAAGGACTCGGGGCGGGTCCCCTCGTGTTGCCCCACCTGATCCGCTCGCTCTCGGCCTTCTTCACGGCGGCCCGCAGCTCCTCGTTGGACCGCCGCAGGGCCTCGCGCTCCTGGACGCCCTCGCTCAGGCTGCGCCGCAGCTCGCTGGCCTCCTGGCGCTGGGCCTCGCGGCCATCCTGCCCCTCGCGCACCTTGCGCTGGGCCTCCAGCAGCTCCCGCCGCAGCCCATCCCGGGCATCCTCCAGCAGGCGCAGCTGCGTCCGCAGCTCTTCTGCCTGGGAGGGTGGCAGGCCGTCACGGGACAGCCGTGCTCTGCCGGCTCTGCTCCGGCTGGGCCTCGGCCGAAACCAGCCCATACTCCTGTCCCTGGCCACGGGCACCTGCCACTTCCCTCTGCAGCCACTGAGACCACATGTGTGAGATCTGATTTGGCGCAAAGCATGATGGAGTTAGTGGTGTTTGGGCCTGGAATAATCAGCCCCTGGGATCTTTCGATGGAGGGACACCCAAGAGGCCTGGGACCCGCCCAGTGCCCTGAGTCCCCCATGCACACCCCAAGGACTCCATAAATGCTTATTGCCTCCTTTCTGCATTGGCTGTTCAATCGCTCTCACATGCGGGGACAAATCTCACACTCTTCCAGACCCCAGCAGACCAGGCCCCAGTGGCATTCAGTGCGCTGCCCGGAAGAGGGGGGACAGCTCACCTCGCGCGCTGAGGATTCCCGCTGCCTTTCCAGGTTTCGGGCCTGTTCTTGTAGCCTCTTGGCCTCCTGGGCATGGGCGGCAGTGGCCTCCTCCAGCTCGGCCCGCAGGTCCCGCAGCTCGGACGTCAGGGCATTCACGGTACTCTAGGACACGCGGGCTCCTCAAACTTGCTGCCACCATAGCCCTCCCCCGGCTGCTCCCGGCGGGGCCAGCTCAGCTGTCCACCTTCAACTCCAAACATGGCCCTTCCTGCTGCCTGGCCAGACAGCCCTGCTGGTCCCTCGATGCCCAGTGAGTGCTGTCCCCACAGCTGCTCCTTCCCTCAGGCTAGGATTCACCCAGCTCGACAACCTCCCTCTGATGGGGACTCCCAAGGAAGGGCTGAAGCTTCCCCCACAGCCCAGAGGCTTCTCCAGGGCACAGCCATGCGCCCCACCCCTTAGACACGGGGCCCCTCCAGACAGGGCCACGCCTCCCAGCTGAGATGGAGGCCCACCTGCCTGGCCTGCCCTACCCGGTCCTGCTCCTGCCGGCTCTGAGCATCTCTCTTCTGCCGCTCCATCTCCAGGGAGATGGCGGCCAGGCTGTGCTGCGTGCCCAGCAGCTTCTCTGACAGTGCCGTCTTCTCGGACTCCTTCAGGGACAGGGCCTGGGCAGAGGCAGGGAGCAGAGAGGCTTGGGGCTTGGCTGGTCATGGGGGCACGCTCGGGCCTTGCCCCCACCCTCCCCAGGGAAATGTGCCCACTGCGGGCTTGGTACCTCGCCTGGGTCACTGCAGGTGGACCCAGGGCAGCGGTGCAGACACACCCCTTCTATGGCCCCAGAAAAGGGCACAACAGCCATATAGTAGGTCTGGACATGGACACAACTTAGAAATCTCCCTAATTGGCCGCAACAATCCTGGCCCTTCACCACTCCCCTCTTACAGATGAGGAAACTGACTCAAGAGGTAAGTGACTTGCTCAGGGGAACACGGCTAATGAGGAGACGGATGCTATCTAGCCTGACTCCATCACGACATTATGGGTAAGATAGGAGTTCGTTCTCCGAGGAGGGTCCACGGATACATGTGGGCCTCACGGGGACTGCTCAGATCTGGGGGCACCCGGGCCAGCCCACTGTGGCAGAAGGGATGGCGGACTGTGGGTCCGCTTTCCTGGAGCAAGGGCTCATGGCATCACGAAGGCAGCGCCACTCGGTGAGTTGCCACCATGCACCAGGCGTGGCTGACCACGGGACTCAGCAATGCTTCACACATGCCCCTTGAGCCCCCCATCTTGCAGGCGAAGACCCTGAGACCCAGAGAGGGACTCCCAGCTCCTAGCTGCTGGGTGGCTGAGGAGGGACTGGCCCCAGAACAGGGGCTGCCTCAGGCAGCCGCGGAGGCCACACCAGGGCTCACGAACCTGCTGCTTCTCGCTCTCGGCCAGGAGGAGGCCCTCGTCCCGCTCCTGCTGCAGGGCCGCGATCTCTTCGCTCAGCTCCTCCTTCTCCGCCTCCAGCCGCGCCAGCAGCTCCTCCCGCTCCCGCTGCAGCTGGTTCTGCAGCTGGGCCCGCTCGGCCTCCAGCTCCCGCCAGGCTGCCTCCTGTGGGCAAGGCCCAGGCACCTGTGACCCCCCAAGGTTCGGCCCAGGCAGCAAGATCCACTTGTAGCCCAGACCCTGAGGGGCAGGGCCCGTGACCCGGTAACTACAAGGCGGGGTGAGTGATCAGGGCTGTGACCGGGACACACCAGGGCTGTGCAAGCCCCAGGGAGTGGCAGCAGCCCTGGCCTGGGGGTCAGAGAACATTTCCCGAAGGAGAGATGGGCAGTGGTCAACCAGGTCAAGAGAGAAAAGAAACAGAGCCCCAGGCCCAGAGTCCAGCCCCAGAGATGGCCTGGAGGCTAGAGAGAAGCTGATGCACTGTTTAAGGTCCCTGGAGCTTGTACTACGAGGGGACACGGTGAGCAAAGGAACCAGAGTCACAGGCAGCAGCCAGGCCAGACCAGGCCCTGTGGGCTGTAAGGAGACGTTGGCCAATTCTGAGAACAGTCAGGGCAATAGAGAACCTCAAGTCAGGGTGACGAGGAGTATCCGAATTTGGGACTAAGGAGTTGTTCAAAGCTATGGAAGAGGGACAGGGATTGGGGCTCGGGTAGAGAGGAGCTGGGTGCGCTGTGAGGGACAAAGGTGACCAGGGACAGCAGAACAGCTGGCCTGACGAGTGCAGATTTGATGACATTAAGAGGTCAAGTCAGGCGGCACCTGGGTGGCTCAGTGGGTTAAGCCTCTGCCTTTGGCTCAGGTCATGATCTCCAGGTCCTGAGATTGAGCCCCAAATTGGGCTCTCTGCTCGGTGGGGAGCCTGCTTCCCCCTCTCTTTCTGCCCGCCCCTCTGCCTGCTTGTGATCTCTCTCTCTCTCAATCTCTCTGTCAAATAAATAAATAAAATCTTAAAAAAAAAAAAAAAAAATAAAGGAGGCCAAGTCAGAAGGCACAGGAGGAGTCAGAGAGGACACAGGAGTTTGGTTCCCTAGAGAGTGGGCGGGTGTGTAGGTAGAACCCAGAGAGAAAGATAGGCCCCCTCGGGGTCCCAGGCAGGTATCTGGCCCCCAGCCCTAGGCCCCATCAATTAGTGAAAAGTAGACACAAGTGCTCCTTCTGCGAGTGATTTGCTGCCCCCTGCAGGAGAAGTGAGATGCATACCTGCCCCAATCCAAGAAGACTGGAGGGGGGGGGGCCCTCAGGTCATAAAGGACAACCTGAACCTCTGTCCGAGGCAGCCCTGTCCAACACAGGTGACTCAGCAGCCCTGCCCCAAGGCCTGCTCTGGACGGTATCTCAGGACCATAATAATAGTGGAGAACTTATGAAATGCCAGTCACTATGCTAAACACTTTCTACGGATGACCCCACCTCATCCTCACAATACTCTACAGCATCATTGTCCCCATTGTTACAGATCGGGAAATGAAGGCCCTTCCGGGAACCTAACCAGGATGTGGCCAAGATCAGGTCCCAACCCAGGCAATGAAATTCTAGAACCAGTGTTCTTAGATAGCACTGTTCTGTCTTCTAGTAACCTGGCTCTATGTCCTTCTATGTGCTCAGGTTCCAGAGTGGTCTTTCATAGGCAGACAGCACTTCTTAGCAAATGAAAATGCTTTCCTACTGTATGTTAGGTCAGCATTTCCCCACTGTGGCTCTGGATCACCTGCATCAGGCTCACCAGGGCTGAACCCGATGTGGGGCCTGGGCAACCGTGTGTTTGAGAAGGCATAACCAGTGGCTTCTCTCAGCTGCCCCTAGGGTCTCTGGAACAGAGATGAAATTCCATTTCACAGATTTGGGGACCGATGCAGAGTGAGAAGAATAAGTTCTCTGAGGCCACAGAGGAGACACGGGTTCAGAGCCCTGCCTGCCCCAACCAACTGCCCAAACCTTCTCGCGCTGAAGTCGTTGCAAGTCCTCCTCGTGGGCCGTCCGCTGCTCCCGGAGAGAAGCCTGGGCCTCCCGCTCAGCCTGCACCAGCTTCTGTGCCATCAGCTCCTTGTCCAGAGCTGCCTTCTGCTCTGTAATTGTCATCTGTTGCCGTAGGCCTGCCAGCTCCCCTGCACAGAAGGGACGGGAGGAGGCGACACGCCCGGGTCAGAACCTCCCTGTGGGCCAGCAGACTCAAGCCAGATGAGCCATGTGGGCGGAATCCCAGAGCGGAGAGGCTCCACCTGGGATCTAAGCTGAGCTGCCTTGGAGAAGCTTCTCACCCTCCCTGGGCCCGATTCCCCATCTGCCACATGATTCCACTGGCCCCGCCCCCCTCCCTATCTAGCCAGAATGGCATCAAAGGAAAGAAATGACATGAGGGGAAGACTCCCTCCATAGGGAGGTTAGCAAAATACAACCACCTCCATAAAGGACTGAGTGCTTACGAGGGCTCAGACTCTTGGGTGAGCCCGTGGGAGCTACTCTCACTGCAGATTCACTGTAACACTCGGGTAGCTGACCTCATGCCCAACCTACAGAGGAGGGAGTGGAGGCTCAGAGGAAACAGGCAATTCTCCAAAGCCGAACAGCTTTCCATACAGCATCTCCTCGCATGACTGATAGCTACAAACGCGCTTGGTGGGCTGTCAGCACCAATGGATGTGACCATGGGGAAGCCACCCCCACTGTGGACAATCTAAAAGCCACCTCCTGCGTAGGAAGCCCGCCAGAGCCTCTGTCGGCATTTCCCTTCCTGGTTCTGTCTGGCTCAGGGAGATGTGGACGGGAAAGCTAATTTTTGTGGCCCAAGCAGATGCCTAGTCAAGGCTTATTGAGCAAGAGGAAGCCCTGAGTTCAGATACTGGACAGGGAACGTGGAGGGAAGCAGGGCTGTGCAGGGGGTTGGGCTGAGAGAGTCCACGACTCTGCAGAGAACTCAGACCTCTCTAAGTGCCCTGGTGACGAGAAACAGCCACCGCTGGCCGAGCCAGGCACTGTGCCAAGGTCTTCCCGTGCTTTTCTCGCCTCATCCTAGCAACAGCCTTAGAAGGTGAGTGTTAGCACTGCTCACTGTCAGATGAGGAACCTGTGGCCCAGAGAGGGAGGGGGCCTGCCAGAGAAAGCTCGGATCTAAGTGGCAGCAGCAGGACTGGAACTCAGATCAGCCAGACTCCAAAGCCAGTGCTCCCAACTTCTGGTGACCCCAGGACCCGACAGGTTACAGCCTGGGCTGGAGCCTGGAGTTCCCCACCCCCAACTCAGGACTCCCCCATACCAGTCAGGGCTTCCTTGGCCAGCAGCAGGGCCTGGCCGTCAGCTTCCAGCTGCTCCCGGCGGGCCTCAAGCTGCGCCAGCTGCCGCTGCACCTCAAACAGGCTACTCTCCAGGGCTTCCTTCTCCAGGCTGCAGCACACACAATCCGAGGCCTTGGGACTCAGCTTCCCAGGCCCCAGGAAACGGTGACTCCCGGGGCGTGGCCAGCCGTGGGCCAGGTGCCAACCTACCTGCTCAGCCAGGCCCACGCTCCCTGGGGAAGCCAGGGCCCCTAGCTAGGACATGCTGGCAAGCCTGGGTCCTAAGTAACCATCCCTGCAGACCAATGCCAGGGTGTGGCTGGTCACAGTGCGGCTCCGGGCAGACCCCCAGGGTGGTGGTGAGCCCAAGGGCCTTACCGTAAGCGAGTGGCCTCCTCCGAAAGGGTCCGGCCTTCTCGCTCAGCTGCTGCCAGCTGCACCGCCAGGCCAGCCCGCTCCTTGGCTAGCGCCTCCTTCTCCCGGGCCGCCCTCTCCAGCGCCTCCACCTGCCGCTGGGTCTCCCTCCGTGCCTGCTCCAGCTCGTGCTCCCGCCCGCTCAGCTGCCGGGAGAGCTGCCCCCCAACCCCGGGCACTATGAGCACCACTCCCCGAATCTCCCAGCTGCTCACCAAGCAGCACTCCAAGCCTGAGCCCAACCCCACCCTGGCCAGGCAGGTAGGAGACCTGGGTTCAAGCCCAGGCTGGACCCCGATGTGCTATGCGTGCCTGGGTCAAGTCACAGCCCTCTCTGGACCCGCAACGTACACTTGTACCAAAGCACATAAGCGTCCTCACGCAGTTTGGGGGTATGTTTCTGGAGGAGCTGAATATACAAAACAGACTCGGAGTGGAGACTGGAGCCCTGCTCCCCATCTAGGGGATGCCCCATGGCCCATCCCCTAGAGCCCCTTCCCAGGAACCCCGGCCCCCTAGCCCCTGGATCCCTAAAGCCCTAAGGTGCCTTCCAGCTGTGTTCTACAGTCTAAGATTCCAATTCAAAAATTCTCTATCTGGTATCATATCGTGAATTCTTACTGAGCCGCGAGGTCTCCATCTACCAAGTACTTACACGGTGCACACTTCAGAACAGTCCTTTGTGATGAGAACTGTTAGCCCCATGTTACAGAGGGGGACACTGCGGCATAAGGAGGTTGGGTAGCTTGCCCAAGGCTCCCAGCTAGGAAAGGGAGGGCTGGATATAAACCCAGAATCAAGCTCCTAGGCCTGGGAGTTAGGCCAGCACCGGACGCAGGGGGCTGGGAGCCTGAAAGCCCCTCCCACCTGCTCCCCCTCGCCCCGCCCCCACACCCACCTGGGCCAGCTGCTCCTGCAGCCGGCAGCGCTCCTGGCGCAGCGAGGGAAGCTGGAACTCCAGGGCCTCCCGGGCCTGCTCCGCCACCCGCAGGGAGCCCTCCAGGCCCTGCTGCTCCACCTCCTGCTCCAGCCGCAGCTGCTCCAGCCGCTCCTGCTGCTCCCTCGCCAAGGAGGCCTCCTGCTCCACCTGCCGCTGCCGGCCCAACAGGGCGGCCTTCTCCTCTTCGAGCTGCGGCAGCCGGGTGGCAGCAGAAGGAGCAGGTCGGCTCAGCCCCTCCACCTACGGAAGGGGGTCCCACCCAGGACCAAGGATGCCCCCTCCTCTGCACCACTCGCCCACCCCAACCAGCCCAGGGGAGGGCCCATGGGGAGAAAGGGTGGTCCCTCGGGCGTGTGGACAGAAAGAGGGGCAGTGACCAAGACAGGTGCAGGGCTAGAGGTGTACAAGGAGGGAGGCACCGGGGCAGGGGCGCCCGCTGGCACCAGCCTACCTGGGCGACAAGGCGGTTCAGACCCAGCTTGTCCTGTGCGAGGCTCTCGTTGAGGGCGCTCAGCTTGGACAAGGAGTCCCGGAGCGAGGCCTCCTCTACTCTCAGCTTGGTCACCGAGAGCTCGAGCTCCACGCGGCCGGCCTCCGCCTGCCGGGCCAGGGCGGCCAGGGATGGTCAGAGGGGAGAGGCGGAGAGAGAAGGGAGCCGGGGAAAAGCAGGAAAAGACGTGCGGAGACGGGGAGATGGGAGAAGGTAGAGAGATGGAGGCAGGAGTGTGGGGTGGCACAAGAGGCAGAGAGAGGGGGCCCCTCCGAGATGGTGGGGTCGGGGGGGTGAGAGAAGACATGACATGAGACGGAAAACTACCAGTGAGGAAGGCCTGCTGCCTTGGAAGTTACGCAAAAGCCACACATGGCAAAGCTGTGTGGGAGCAGGTGGACCCCAGGTCGTGCAGGGCAGGGCCAGGGCCAGAGGGTCCCTCAGAGTGGGGTCTAGGGGGGCACTATCAGGACCCAGACTATGGGGTGGGCAGGCACCCACCAAGGACAGCGCCCCTGGCTCCCACAGTCCCCAGGACCTGCATCTGGAGATGGGACGGGCTGACCTGAAAAACAGGCACTGGCCCAGGAGCGTGTCGAAAGGCAAGGACAGGACCACAAATAGAGGGCAGGTCACTTGTGGCTGGGGTGAGGTCAGCCTGCAGTCAGGGCTCAGCCCGAGGCCAGCCTGGTGCCGGGGTCAGTCTGCGGCCAGAGTGAGAAGGCCTAGGGCCCTGGGGGAGGGACGGGTTAGTGGTGGTGCCACCCCGAGGGTCCCACCTTGGTCAGCGCCTCGGCCACCTCGGCCTTCTCCGCCTGCAGCATGTCCCGCTGCAGCGTGGCAGAGCTCAGCGCTTCCCTCACGGCCACCAGCTCCTTCGCCAGCCCCGAGCGCTTCCCTTCCAGCTGCTCTAGCTGTCTGTGGCTGTGGGACAGAGGGTGCCAGCCGGGCCTGAGACAGGAGCCCTGGAGGCCAGAGCCTTACTCAAAAGAACAGCCAAGCCCTCTGCTTCAGGCTCTGTGACTCTGGGCCTTGGTTTTCACATCTGCAAAATGGGGTTACAGCTGCCTCATGAAGCTGGTGTAAGGATACAGGACCTACTGAACACGAAGTGCTTAGAACAGCGCCTGACATACCTCCCCTCCAAAAGCCGGTAGAAACATGAATGATACCGAGTACCACGAGGTACTAACCAGCACCACGACTTACGCCTCAGAGAAAGCAGGGCGTGCACGGTGAAGAGGTTAATGCTGAAGGCAGAATGCCTGGGTTCAAATACTGGCTCTTCTACTAACTAGCTGTGGGACCTTGGTCAAATTACATGACCCTTCTGTGCCTCAGTTTCACCACCCACAAAATGGGGACGGCGACAGGTCCTACATCACAGTTACCATGAGGCCTGAACAAAGGAACGTCGGCGCTTAAAATGGTGTCCGGCACTTGGTAATATTATTATTAACACTATTCATGTAACTTGCCATTTACAATACGACTATTACCACGGTCATCCGAACTCTGACTGTTGTCACCACCCCCACCCCTACCTCACAGTGGTCTTCTGATCCCAGGAAGTGAGTCTATGTCTGAGCCTGTTGCCTGAAATGGGGCTGGTCGGAAGGCCTCACCTCAGAGGGGTGCCGTGGAGATTCCTCCAGACAACAGGGGGCGTGGGCCCCACCCCCATCGACCCCAGCCCCCAGGAACACCATTGAGAGCCCCATGGTCTGTTTCAGTGGCCCTGGCAGGAGACCAGGAACCACGGACCTGCGCTCCAGCTCCCTGCGCGCCCGCGTGCTGTCCTGCGCGGTGTCCTCCCGCTCCTCCTCCAGCCGGTCCCGCTGGCGCCTCAGCTCCTCCTGGGCCGCCTGCAGCTTCTCCCGCTCCTGCCGCAGCTCCTCGGCCTGCTGCTGGGCTGCCTGCAGGCTGCAGGCCAGGCTGTCCTTCTCCCTGCAGGACCAGAGCCGGGGGCGCTGTCAGGGACACTGGGGCTGCTTTCCCCAGGGAAGGAGGCCGAGCTGCGGGCCTAGCCTCAGCCACAGCCTCCGACCTCTAAGGCACGTGCCTCCAGGAAGCCTTCCCTGCCCCACTCCATGGGTGACTCACTTCATCCACATCTCCCTGGAGCCGACTCCTCCTCAGGGCGACATCCCAACAGCCAACACCCCCCAGCTCAGAGGCCCAGCAGGATGGATGGAGGCACTGGCATTATTTCCAACAACCCCACCCGGTTGAAGAGGCCGGGCCAGGCTCCTGGGACCCGCAGGCAGTGCCAGTCCATTGGACAAGGAGATACCCCTACAGCTCTTCCACCCTCCCAAGCCCCACAATTCTGGAGAGAGAGCTCAGTGTGCCCAGATGCCACCCCTCCTGCTGCACAGGCCGGCAGCACGTGGGAGCCAGCAGTGGAGGGACAGGGCAGCAACCGGGAACTCTGGAGATTTTCAGAGTGCTGCCTTCTCCCCCAGTTCTAGCAGTCACAACAAAGCGGGGGTGGGGAGTGTGTCTGTCACCCCTCCTTCCTAGCCAGCTGGGGTTTTCAGCTCAAGCTGAGGACTGACTGCTGGCATCGTCTCCATGGCCCCTACCTCTTCACTCGAAGTGACAACCTGGGTGTGTACTAGACACTAAGGTCGGCAGGACGTGAGAAAAACCACACAGCACAACATCAAAACAGCACAATGCGAAGTGAGGTGCTCACTGTGTACACGACTACAGAAATGCCCTCCTTCCAAGGCATGGGAAGCTCTTTTGCTTCCAGAAGGACGTAAATTCCAAGTTCTACCCCCAGCCACACCCCTGTGTCAGCTTGGACAAGTTTCTCAAGCTCGGGACAGTCACAGCTCCGAACGGCGTGAGTCTGATGGGGAGACTAACTGGGCTAAGACACGTAATGCACTTGGAACTGAGCCTGGCACCCGGTAGGTGTATGCGGAGCGTCCTCTGCCTCACTACCCAGAAGCGCCACAGGAAGCAGAACTAGTGCATTCATGGGTTAGGCTGCGACGAGGGCCCACGTCTTTATTTTCCCTCCTTTTTTGGAAATTTTTACTCTGCGGTTACATTTATGAAGAGACACAGCAACAACAACAACAAAACACAAAAATAACCAGGCAGGTAAGAGTAAGAGTAGGTAATTTCTTAGCACTGTCCATAAAACTCTCTGAGATGATCGAAATGTTCTATGGCTGTGTGTGGCTACCGAGCACTTAAAATGTGGCGAGGACAACTGAAGGACTAAACTTTTACTTTTTAAAATGATTAACTGGGGGCACCTGAGTGGCTCAGTTGGTTAAGCATCTGCTTTGGGCTCAGGTCATGATCCCTGAGTCCTGGGATTGAGCCCCACATTGGGCTCTGCTCAGGGGAGAGCCTGCTTCCCCCTCTCCTTCTGTCTACCGGCTTATGCTCTCACTCTCTCTCTGTCAAATAAATATGTAAAATCTTTTTAAAGATAAGATTTTATGTATTTATTTATTAGAGCACAAGCAGGGGAAGGGCACAGGGAGCAGCAGACCCCCAGGAAAGCAGGGAGCCCCACACGGGACTCAACCCCAGGACTCCAGGATCATGATCTGAGCCAAAGACAGATGCTTGGCAGATGGAGCCACCCAGGAGCCCCCATAATGCTTAATTGAATTTTAACAGACATACAAGGCCAGTGATGACCACGTGCTTATAGGATCAGGCTGGCATGAGATCCGGGCCCCCACCTCTGACCTCTCAGGCACCTGCTCAGAAGGTCCACGGTGCTCCGCAGACGCTGGGCCTCACGCTGGGCATCCTCGTGAGCCTGGGTGGCCCCGCTGGTCTCGTCCCGCAGACGCTGCAGCTGCTCCTCCAGGCCGCGGCGCTCACTCTCGCTGTCACTGAGCTGCTTCCGCAGGGTGCCCAGGAGGTCCTGGCTGGCCTCATAGCGCCCTCGGATGTCCTGTGACATGGGAACCGCTGAGTCCGGGGGAGCCCCCTACTCCGCTCAACCAGTCCACTCTGCAGCCCAGGCCTGGGCCAGGAGAGGGGGGCTAAGGCCCGACACTAGGTTTCCACTCCCGGTTACTGTGCCCCCACTGCCCTTTAGAGCGCTCTTCCATGGCTCGGAGCCTCCATTTCCTTGGCCACTCTGACTTAAGCCCCACACAAACCACCAAGCACACTCTGTCCTCTCCCGGATTCCGACTACCCCGGGGCTCCCAGGCCCCTCCCCTTTGCATCCGGGTTCTGACTCTCCCCCAGACTCCTCGCTGTCCCTAGTTCTCCAGCTCTTCTGATCCTAGATTGATTCCCGCCCCCCTCCCCCACCCGGCCTTTTCCCGGTTCCCGGGTCCTGGCTCTGTCTGTCCAGTAATCTCCATTCTATACCAGCGCTCTAGCTCTGCCCCAGGCTCCGCCGCCCTCTGCCCAAGCACCTCCCACTCTGGGCTCAGATCTGCCTCCTCGCTCTGGGCCACTTCCATGGGTCCTGACTCAGTTGCTTGTTCTCAGGGCTCTGGCTCTACTCCAGGACTCAGGCCCGGGCTCCTCCCCCGGAACTCTGGCTCCACCCCCAGGGCACTGGCTCCGCCCCGAGTGGCCCAAAGCCCAACCCCCGGGACTCTGGTACCGCCCTGGAGGGCGCTGGGGCCCCTCCGACCTGAATCTGCAGCTGGCGCTTGTGCAGGGCCGAGTGGATCAGGGCGAGTGTGGAGGAGTCGGAGCAGGCTGGGGATGGGCCTCGGCGTGGGGATCGGCCGCGGGCCGGCGACGAACGCCGCGGCGGGGAGGGGGTCCTGGGGCCCGAGAGCCCCCGCAGGCTGCCGTCCGATGCATCCGCCGTGCGCTCAGAGCCGCTTAGCTGGACCCCACTCTCCATGTCCGACAGCACCGCCTGAGGTGGGGTAGGGTGACCACTGAGGAGGGGGCCACGGATTAGCTGGCCCAGACGAGGCAGTGGGGTCCCGGGGCCAGGTGTCCGGCTTCCTTGCACACTCCGCAGCACATTCCAAGCTTCCCACAGATCTTCCCGATTCCTGGCTCACAGCCATCGGCACCCCGGTAAGGTCTCCCATGTATCACCCAGCCGTGATCGGGCCGTTCTCACCGATGGGCCTCCCCTCTCAGGCTGGGGCTCCCCTCAGGGTAGAGGCCAGGCTCAGCCAGCAGGGGTGTCCAACAGCAGCAGCCTGGGTCCCCAGGGCCCCCAACCACTCGCAGTTCAGCTCAAGGCCACCAGAGCGGCAGTGCTCACAGGGCTCCCTCCCACCTCACACCTGTGCCAGGTCCCTCAGGGTCTGCTGCAAACCCTCTCCGTCCTCTGTCTCCAGGGCCGCCTGCTCCTGGAGCCGCAGGGATTCCTGGAGTGATGTCGGGGAGACGAAGAAACGGTGGTCAGGCTCTATGCCCAGCCTGAAGCTCCCCTATCCTCTCCCTTCCTGGAGGCCCTGCCCATCAGGAGATCTCTAAGGCCATGACCACAGGCCAGCGCTTGGTAGACCCTGTAGCAGCCCCAGCGCCCCCACTGAACAGTCCAGGCCCAGAGGGGCACTGTGTCGCCATACGGGTCACACAGACTATTGGAGGAGAGCCGGACATAGAACCCAGGCCATGGGACACCTGGGTGGCTTAGCTGGTTAAGCATCTGCCTTTGGCTCAGGTCATGATTCCAGGGTTCTGGGATCAAGCCCCACATCAGGCTCCCTGCTCCAAGGGGAGCCTGCTTCTCCTTCTCCCTCTATCTGTCACACCCCCTGCTTGTGTTGTCTCTCCCTAATACATAAATAAAATCTTTAAAAGAAAAAAAAACAAAAAAGAACCCAGGCCAGGCCCCACACAGAAGGATGACCAACCCAGCAGTACCCTTGAAGGGTGTCCCTCTCAGGGGAAGGCAGCCGAGCTCCGAGAAAAGGAGCCCTGGGCTAGCAGGGCACAGGCATATGTTCAAGCCCCACCTCATTGGCTCTGAGACTAGGCAAGTACTTCCCCTTGGCCTCAGCTCCCTCATCTGTGTAATGGGAATCAAGCTACAGGGCTGCTGAGAGGATGAAACAGGATGGAGGTGGCGAACACACTCACCACCAAGCCTGGCTCGCACTAGGGGCTCGCACTAAGCCTGGCACGCACTAGGAGCTCAGTGAATAAGGGATGAAACTGAGCCTACACAGGATGCTAAGAGTGGTCCAAGCAAGCATGACCCTCATCCAGGGATCTGGTCTATCTCTCGATCTCATCCTCCACATCTCAGGGGCAGCCACATCTCACCAGGGCCTCAAGCTTCTCGCTCAGGGCCTTGTTGACCCGATCCTTCTCCAGATTCTGGTTCTGAAGGCGCTCCACCGTCAGGGCCAGCTCGGTCACTCTGGAGGAAGGGCAGTAACCGAGGTGAAGGGAAGACGCACCCCACCTTCTCCTCAAACCCACCAGCTCTGTGTCCTTCATGCCTTCCCAAACCTCACGGAGAGACCCTAGCATCCTCGTCCCTGGCTGTGTGACCTTGAGCGAGTCCCTCCCCTCTGCGGCTCAGGCTGATCCTCTATAAAGGAGAAGGAGGTTGCCATTTGCTTTACCACTGGGACTCGCCCAGGTCTCTGGAGCGAGGAGCCGAAGTTCTAGCATCAGCAGTTAAACTGCTCATTAATGTGCCCTGGGCAAGAACCCCCCAAAACTCAGTCTCTCCCTCTGTCACAAAGGGTGTGACTGGGGCAGACTAGGGAGAAAGGCCTGTGGCCAGTGAACAGGCACTCGCTCCTCCCTGCATCCCCAGAAGCCCCCTGCTCGGGGCAGCCCACCTCCTGTGCTGCCCATCAGGCACCCACCTGGCACTGAGATTGGCCTTGTCCAGGTTGCTCTGCACCTGCAGCTGGGCCAGCTCCTTCTCCTGGAGCACCTTGTCCCGCAGCTGCTCGTCCAGCTGTAGCTGCAGCAGCGCCTGCTTCTCCAGGGCCGCCTCGGCCCGGCTCTCAGCCAGCTGCAGGCGGGTGCTCAGCCCCAGGTCCGCCTCCTGGATGGCTCTTGAGGTCCGGGCCAGCTCCCCTCCCAAATGCAGCAGGTCTCTGGTGGAGAGAACACGGGATAGGCATGGGATGCGGGCAAGCTCCCAAGGATAAATTAAAACTATCCCAGGATGCTACAGTGGGATGTCACTAACAGGTTGGCAAAAAAAGAAAAAAGAAAAGTCACATAACACACAATATAGGTGAGACTGTGGAGAAACAGGCCCTGCGGCAGGAGGGTAAGTGGGTGTAACCATAACACAGGGCAATTAGGAAGAGTTCTGACAATTATAGGTGGATAGGCTATTTGACCCACCAACTATACCCATAAGAGCTGATCCTACAGATATGGCCCCAACGCAAGGAAGGGGACCTGTGCACAAGGTGATCCCCTGTAGCACTGCTCATGGAAGAAATACTGGGGAGAGTCTAAATGTGCATCAAGAGGGCTACCACTTTTTTAAAATTTTTATTTATTTATTTGAGACACACAGAGAGAGAATACAAAAAAGGGGGGGGGGCAAAGGGAGAGGGAGAAACCATACTCCCCGCTGAGCAGGGAGCCGGAAGTGGGGCTCCATCCCAGGACCCTAGGATCGTGACCTGAGTTGAAGGCAGATGCTTAACCAACTTAAGCCACCCAGGTGCCCCAAAAGAGGGCTACTATTAAATAAATTACCCTCGGCGAATACTCTGTAGCCAAGAAAAATGGGGAAGCTGTTCAAAGTTTGATACGGAGCCACCTCCCACTTATAGCTATTAGGTGAAGACAGCATCTTCAAGAACACAAAGATGAAATTCCACCAAGAGTATGGAGCAAAGGGGGAGGGGAGGGAGAGAGAGAGAGAGAGAGAGTGTGTGTGTGTGTGTGTGTGTGATCTGCTGTATTTGCTTGAATAAAATAAGCCTGGAAAGTCATGAAGGAAATTGGTCATACCATTTGTCTCCAGGGAGGGAGGGAAGCATCTGGACCAGAGAAATGGGGACGGGGAGACTTTTCACTGTACACCACCCTTTTGAAGTTTGAACCGTGTGAATATGTGAGTTGTTCAAAAGTAAAACGTTCAATTTTTATTTTTTAAAAGATTTATTCATTTATTGAGGTGGGGGGAGCAGAGAGAGTCCCAAGCCAACTCCACACCAAGCATGGGGCCCAACATGGGGCCCCAGCTCACAACCCTGAGATCATGACCTAAGCCAAACCCAAGAGCTGGATGCTTAACTGAGCCACTCAGAGGCTCCATACCTCAATGAAGCTTTAAAAAATTTAATCTTAAATTGAAACTAAGTAAAGCGGTACCTGAAACCCAGACCTGAATCTGATCAAGAATTAAATCCAGGGGCGCCTGGGTGGCTCAGTGGGTTAAAGCCTCTGCCTTCAGCTCAGGTCATGACCCCAGGGTCCTGGGATCAAGCCCCACATCGGCCTCTCTGCTCAGCAGGGAGACTGCTTCCTCCTCTCTCTGCCTGTCTCTCTGCCTATCTGTGATCTCTGTCTGTCAAATAAATAAATAAAATCTTTTAAAAAAAAAAAAAAAGAATTAAATCCAGGGTTGCCTGGATGGCTCAGTTTGTTAAGCATCTTAGTCTTCGGCTCAGGTCATGATCCTGGGGTTCTGAGATCAGGCCCTGCCTTGGGCTCCCTGCTCAGCGGTGAGCCTGCTTCTCCTCTCCCTCCGCCCCTCCTCCCGGCTCATGCTCTCTCTCACTATCTCTCTCTCTCTCAAATAAATAAGTAAAATCTTAAAAAAGAAAATTAAATTTCACATCCAACTGACAGGAAATATAGGGGACACCACCTCAGAATCCAGACTGTGGGAAACTCTTAGGACAACTGTCCTAGTTTCCTTTCCTTTATTTATTTATTTATTTATTTAAGAGGCCGGGGTGGGGGGTGGGGGGTGGTGAGGGGGGAGTGCAAGAGCAGCAGGAAGGAGAAGCGGACTCCCCGCTGAGCAGGCAGCCTGACGTGGGGCTGGATCCCAGGACAGGGGGATCATGACCTGAGCCAAAGGCAGACACCTAACTGACTGAGCCAGCCAGGCGCCCCCCAACTATCCCAGTTTCCTACACGAATAAATGAAAAGACTTAAAACACAAGTCAGCCAGTCACAGTTGGTGAGCATCTATGGGTTCTAATAAGATCATTAATTAAACAAAATTTTAATGCAGAAAGGGAAAGGAAGGGGTTGGCCTGCCTCAGCTCTCCCACAGTCTCACCTGCTCAAAGATTAAGCAGGACACACTCCCCTGCTGATGTGGCCCTTTGAGGCTCTCCCAGCCTGACCTCCCTTCCCCTGCTTTTTGCTTCAGCCCCATCGACTGCCATGGCCTCCTACCTCCAAGCCTCCGCTCCCACTCTTCTCTCTGCCTGGAGTGCCCCTGGCTCTGCTGGTTAAAATCCTACCTAGCCCTTGAGGTCAGTGCAAATTCCACCTCCTCTATGAACTGTTTCTTTGACCTCCCCAGCCCTCCCAACCTCCTTAGAATCTGGGATATTCTCTGTTCTATTTCCATGTCACTCACCACTCACTTCCTCAGTCTAGAATTTTGGGGGTCCGTATCTTTGCATCACTAGAGCCTGTGAAGTCCTGTAGCAGAAGCTGAACAGTCCAGCGGATTAAAAGCAGGAGCTATAAATCCTGACTCAGCCACTTACTTACTGCTGTGTGACCTTGGGAAGGTCACTCTACCCCTCTGAGCCTCGGTGCCCTCATCTGTAAAATGGGGATTATAGTTCCCACCTCCCAGGGACGCTGTAGATCTCGGAAGAAACAAAATGGCCAAAGAGACTAGCTCACTGTAAACACCCAGCAAATGCTGACTGCCAGGAGTGGTAGGCGTTCACATTACTAGTTGTCTCTGCATTTCCACAGAGCCTGGCACACAGTAGGTGTGTCTGGCTGGACTGAAGTTCAACTGAGCTGAGTTGAATCCAACTCAAAAAGTGGGGCTGTCTCCCAGCTGCCGCAGCGTCTCCCCAGGCCGCCCCTCCGCCACCCGGGCCTCACTCACCTCTCGGTGGACATCTTCACCTCGCTGACCAGCCGTCGGACCCCCACAACCTGCCTCCAGAGGAGGAGCAGACGGCTGTGCTCATTGCTGAAGTAGGTGTTGAAGGACTGGAGGGAAGGCGCGCTGCGTGAGGGCCGGCCCGCCCCCTCCGCGGACAGCCCCGCCCCCTCCGCGGCCCCGCCCCCGGCCCACCCCCGCCGCGGCCCCGCCTCCTCCCACAACTCAGATCCGTGGTCCCGGGACCGGGGCGTGAGTCCCCCCCCCCTCCCCCAGCCAGCGTCCCAGGCCAGCATACAGGGGAAGTGGAGGCTGAACCGCTCGGGATCCCACGCCTCCCTCCCGCACAGGGAATCGGGTTGCAACGCCTCCACGGGCTGCAGCTGCAGGAGGCAGCGCAAAGGTCGTAAAGTGCTGGAGAGGGCGTCTGGGCGTCTCGGTGGGTTAAAGCCTCTGCCTTCAGCTCAGGTCATGATCTCAGGATCGCGGGATCGAGCCCCATACCGGGCTCCCAGAGAGCCCCCTTCCCCCTCTTTCTGCCTGCCTTTCTGCCTACTTGTGACCTGTCTCTCTGTCAAATAATAAAATCTTAAAGAAAAAAAAAGAGAGAGAGATCCTGCTACCAGCGGCATCCCTGCCTCACTGTGGGCAGGTTACGTAACCTCTCTTTAAAATGAGCGTGACAGCACCCACCACACACAGTTATTATGAGGAACAGAGGAGAAAATGCGCGCCGGGCACGTGGTATGGGCTGAGCAAGGCCAGCTCTTATGATAGCAACTATTTACTTCTGCTAAAGGGCTCACCCACCAGCAGGAACCTCTCTCCTGACCCCTCAGGTCAGGCTGGGCCCCTGAGGCCCCACTGGCCTCGCAGCACCCCCATGCCCACCTCTTCCTCACGCCTCCACGCCGCCTCCCGCTGCTCCAGCTCCTTCCGACAGCGTGTCCAGTCGGCGGTCACCTTGCGTATGTCCTCGCTCAGAGCCTGGTTGGCTGAGTTCGCCTGGTCCAGCTGCTCTCGGAGCATGGAGTTCACCTGGGCCAGGCTGGCACTCCTGGGGGGTGCAAAAGGGACTGGTGGGCCCATGGCAGGAGAGACTGCCCTGCCAGCCCTGCGCCCTCGCAGCTGCACCCCACCTCTGCTGCTCCTCCTCCAGGCGGACAAGGGCGCTCTCCAGGTCATGGCTGTGCTCCGTGTCCTGGGCGGGATAAGTGGGCATGAGCCTGGGCCAGCAGAGGGAAGGGGCTGCCTTGCCCCCTGCCGGCACCCACCCTCAGCCGCTGCTGCTCCAGCTCTGTGGATCTCTCCACCAGCTGCTGCTCCAGCTCCGAGCACTTCTTCCTGTACTGGAGGGTCTGTGGACAGGTGCGGAGTGGAAGGTTAGCCCCAGGGGATAGGGGCAGAGCAAAGTAAGGTGGGGGAGGGGGGCAGGAGCAGGAGTGGGTGGCCCTGACCTTGGCCTGCAGCCGCTGCACAAGCTGGGCCTGCCGCTGCTGGCCCTCCTGGTAGGCCTGCAGCTTGCGCCGGTAGGAGGCCTGCTCCTCCTGCAGCTGCCTCCGCAGCTCCACGCTCTGCCGCACCAGCCCCCTGGGCTCGGGCGCTTCCAGCTCCCCAGACTCCAGCTGCACAGCCTGCTCCAGCTGCAGGGAAGGTCCCTGGGTGAGAGGCCCGGGCCTCCAGGGAAGGCAGGCACGGAACTCTGCAGAGGATGCCAGGTTGGGCCAAACCCACAGGCCCTGCAGGCATACGTGGGCAAGCCCAGGGTGGAGCGCTCGCATGCACAGGGTAATGCAGCTGTGCAGGCACACAGGCTGGGCACGCATGGACGCACAGATCAGGCACGGTGGACACATGCAAGCGGGCCCATGAACACGCGCATGCAAAACACAAAGTTGCCGGGGGTTGGCAGGGAGGGAAACCTGACAGGCCCTCTGTGCTCTTGCCTGGGGGCACCATGAGCCTCTGGGCTGAACACCTAACCCAGCTGTGGGGGGTTATTAGCAACAGGCCCCTGTCCCCCAACCCCCACCCAAGGTGAGCTCAGGAAAACCCAGATTTTTGTTCTCTACCATATCTTAGACCCAGGAGAGTGGCAGTGGCGTGCTTGTTGAATCATGAATTCATCGCATGAGCACATCTGAATACTTTCAAACAGAGGCAAAAATATATGCATGCATATCTAAGCTTAGAGACACGCACACACAGAAGGCACAGTGGCAGTCTCAAACATCCTGAGGTGACACGGGTGGGCTCCCCGCCACGCCCCCACTCCCCACATATACAGCACTCTGTAAGAGGGCGGGTGTCTATGGAAAGCTGCTGTCAGCGCCCTGCTCCGCCCCCGGGCAGCTGGCAGCCCCTTCATTAGCAGACCCTGTGATGCCTGGGTGCGTGTGCGCTGTTGTCATCGTTCCTCTGGCAGAGCCTCCTAACCCCTTAGGCACCCGCTGGTCCCAGGGGGCCCTTCAGCCTCCTCCAGCTGTTGGGGAAGGGAGGGGGGAGTGGGCAGCTGAGGATGAGTGGGACGGACAGAAGAGTGGCGACACCCAGGGAGAACCAAGAGGAAGACAGCCCAGCCTGGCTGATTCTGACCCAGGCCCGCACTCACCGTCTACCTCCCCAGCGCCTGGCACGCCACTCACATGCCTTCCCACACCAAGTCCCAGGGGCGCCAACAGCAAGGGCAACTGCTGTCACGCGGGCTAATGAACGGGACCAGGCCAGGCCAGGCCACGCCAGCCCTCTGGGCCTACATCTATCCAGTACGCCCGGGAGCCCCTCGAGGAGCCACCGACCATGCTAACAACCTGCTCTGTGCCCACCCCACCCTGTGTGCTGGGGTCAGTGCCGGAGCAGGGCGACCATGGCCACTGGGGTGCCACCCATAAGGACGGGCGGGTGGGGAGTGCTTGAGGGCTGCTGCCTGGAAGGTGGGCTGCAGGCCTGTGACCAGGGTAGCAGGCACAGTGTCTCCCTCGGAGCGTGGTGGCACTGAGATCCCATGTGTGTTGCCCATCGGGGGGCGCAGCTCGCTGGCTGTGCTTTGTCATTTGTCTCCACAGGGGACCTTGTGTGTCTTTGTAGCTAGGCCTTCACAGGGACCCCAGTGAGCGCCCATGTGTTCACATGTTGTTGTTGTTTCTTCAAAGATTTTATTTATTTATTTGAGAGAGCAAGACAGAGATAGTGAGAGAGAAAGAGAGAATGAGAGGAAAGGAGGAAGCAGGCTGCCCGCTGAGCAGGAAGCCCGATGTGGGGCTTGATCCCAGGACTCTGGGATCGTGACCCGAGCCGAAGGCAGACGCTTAACCAACTGAGCAGCCCAGGCGCCCCTGTTCATGTGTTTTTATGTCTGGAGGCATATCTGTAAGTGGGTGGGGCTGGGGAGCGTGTCTGGGCTCCACGTGTGTTGGCAGCATGTGTATCAGCAGCTCTGCACAAGAGCAGGTATGCAGCGTACCTCTGTCTGGCTCTGTGTGTCCACGAGACGGGAGGCCATGCATTGTGCTGTCTGCGGGACAGGGCAGTTCGGTGGTGTGGCTGTGCGTCTGGGTGGTCCACGAATCAGTGTGTATCACGATGGGGGACTTGTGTTTCCAGGTGACATCTCTGTGTGTCCAGGTGGGGTCTGATCGGGGCCCCTGCTCTGTGTGTTTGCACATCTGTGTGAAGCGGGCACTATTTGCTGTGATTTTGGGGGGGTTCAGGCAGTCGCAGGGTGTTCCACCGGCTCTCACCACAGCTCACAGCCAGGCCCTGGCCACCTCCGGCCACACCTCGCCCCTTCGCACAAACTTAACCCCTCACAAAACAGCCTTTCAGTTTAACTTGTAATTCAAAAGCGAAAGAGGGGGGTCACCAAGCTAAGGATGAAAGAAGTTTACTGTCTCCCTTAGCAACCGCTGCCTACTACCCCCGCCATTCATTCACTGGGTCCAGGTTGCCATGGACACTGGGGGAGCCCAGGGGGCGTGGCCACGCCTTCCTTCCCATTCCCAGCTGCCTTGCCCAACAGCTGCTCCTCAGGGACAGGAAGATGGAGGGGGCCTCCACAGGGACCATGAAGTTCTCCTTCTGACCTGAGAGGAGGCCACGGGGAGCCCCTGCCTCAGTTTCCCTACATGCAGTCAACAGGACACAGATCCTGACCTTGCCTCCACTACCTTTTCCCAGGGATGGCATAGGATTGAAAGGGCCAGAACAAAAAAAAAAAAAAAGAAAGAAAGAAAGGGCCAGAACAACCTCACTGACGGGCCTCCAAACAGCCCACATGTAACAGTTATGGCCACAAGGTCTGGCCCTGCCACCTGCACCACGGGAACAAGGGCAGAAGGGACAGAATGTCACAGGACTGCAGAGCCCTGGACCAAGGCCCTTAACCCAGCTCCACCACTGACCCTATCAAGCCCCAACTTTGGGCCTGCTTCTGCATCTGTCATGGGAGATCTCCAGGCTCTGATGTCCTCTGGGAGCCCACGCCCCAGGACAGGCCTGGTGGGCACTCTCACCCAAACCCTGCCTGCAGGTGGGGCGCCTCACTCACACCACCTCACACCCAGAAAAGCGAGACGCCCGGCTCCCTCAGGGTGCTGTTCAGGGGACTGCCCAGCCACACGAGGGAATCTTCTGGACCAAGGCAGCCTCAGCTGCAGCAGCTGTGTCTCAGCAGAAGAGAAACCTGCCACCTCCCATCTCTCCTTTTCTTCCCCTGCCAATGAGGGGGTGCCGCGCCCGCTTCATTGTCGGTCAGAAGCTGGCATTTAAGAGATAGTCCCCCGGGGGCCTGGCACTGAGCCAGTGGCCAAAAGATGAGAGAGGACTAAACTGGAGGAGGGCTGGCTCGAGGCCCCGTCACCCACAGCAACAGGGCACTTGGGCCAGCCCCCACCTCTGCACCCCCTGAAAACCTGGGAACACTAGCTCCGCACTGTCGCCTGTGCTAGGGGCCACTCCGGGCCCCCCGCCCTGCTCCTCCGCAAGTCTCAACAAGTTGGGGGCCTGTCCAGGCAAGCCAACGCCAGGACATTTGCACCCCCCACAACCACACACATAAACGTGTGCCCCTGTTCCCAGTGCGATTAGGCAAGCCCCCATGGGACAGGCCCAGCCTGGGGAGCCTCGGCTAACCTGGCTCTGCCTAGCGCACAGGGGGCTCTGTCGGAGGACCTTCCAGCTTTCCAACTGCCCCCCCGGAACTCCCAGCACAGTTGTCTCTTCCTACACTCAGAAAACAAAACGGCAAAGCACAGCCCCGAGCTGGGGGTCAACAGCCCAAGCCTTCACAGGCTGTGTGACCCCAAGCCCGGCGCTGTCCGTCTCGGAGCCTGCTCTCTTGGTGCAGCGATTGTGAAGCACCCAGCAAGCGCCAGGCCCAGAGGGAGTCAGTAAACCGTAGTTACTGGGATGACTGGTACCAGCCGCACGTCTCCCACCTAGACAAGCCCTCCCTCCGGCAACACTCTCACCAACTCCCAGCCACCAGCTCCTACTCCCTGGTGTCCCCTCTCCCTAGCCTGGGGGCCCAGAGAAAACAAGGCACCCAAAACAGTCCTGGCCTGGGCCCTGGGGACAGGTGCCTGGGGAATGGGAGTCCTGTCTGCACTTGGAGGCTGGCCTGGCTTCTCCTTCCTTCCTTGGCGAGGTCTCACCCCCACTGGGAGCGGCTGCAGGTCCGCGGCCACCCCAGAGGGCCGGCGGAACGCTGCCCGTGCCTACTCCAGCCTGCCTGCCTCAGTGTCCGGCCGCCGCTGGCTGGACCCCAAGACCCGTGTACATGGGAGCACAGAGGGATGTCCAGATACTGGAGGGGTAGCAGGGTCCTCTAGGGGTCTTACTCTCTGTGCCCCCACCTCAAGCAGGTGTGGGACAGGCAGGCATGAAACTCCCTGGCTATAGGCACTGGACTCCATCAACTGGTCGACTCCTCACAAGCCCACATCACCTAGCATCCCCAAGACAGAAAACAGACCACGAGGGCACAGGGACTTGCTCAAGGCCACTCACGCTGGCAGAGCCACAATCGGCACCCAGGCCAGCCTGACTCCGGGCCCACCTTCGGCCCAGTGCCCCGGCCCGGCCCGGCTGTCTCCTGGCCCTCGCATCGGAGGAGCACCGGGCCCAGCTCCCGGGCCGCAGGCAGCACCCACCCTCTCGCTGACCGCGTTGTACTTGATGGCCAGCTCATCGCGCTCCGCACGGCTCTGGGCGAGCAGGTCCTCCACGCGGGACAGCTCCTGTTGCAGCAGCTGGTTTTCTTCCTGCAGTGAGCGCACGGATGCCATCTCCGGGGCGGGCAGCGGGGCTGGAGAGGGACAGCAGGCATGAGGTTGGCTTCCCCTGGGGTGCAGCGGGACATCCTCCCCCTACATCCATCCCTGGAGCGAGCCTCAGAGCCGACACGACCGCAGCGCAAGGGTGGCCCCAGCAGGCCCGGAATGTGCGGAGAGAGGCTTGGTCTAGGAGACAGGGACTAGCTCCTTCTTTCTCCAACTGTTACTCTTCTCTGGGCCTCAGTTTTGCTGCTCTGCAAATGAGTGGAATGGTAACCAGACCCGACCAGGAGAGCCAGGAGGCCTCGCTTAAGGGAAGGGCTTCATGTAGCTTCTGAAGCCAGGGCTTAAGATAGTATGGGTCGTGCTGGGAGGAGGAGGAAGAGGAAAAAGGAGGAGGAAAAGGGAGGAAGAGCCAAAGGGAGAAGTGGATGTGCCCCCCCGCCCCCCCATCCTGTGGGCTCCCCTTCCATCCCAGGAGAACTGGACACACGCCAACACACCACAAGCCTCTAGGCTCTTCCAGACTGAGGTAAGGGCTCTCTGAGTCTCTCCCTGCCTGGGGCTCCTAGGCACCCCAACATCTCTGTTCCTCCCAAGGAGGTTGAGCTTGGACAAGGACTGCAGCCAGAACACCAGCAACAACACCACCAAGAAAAGGAGAGCTGCAAACACAGCTCGGAGGGCGCCCTTCCCAGACTCTCAAACCGCTTAGGAGGCTGAGGATGCCACCCACCGGGAGGAACAAGGGCCCATCAGCCTCTCAGCCTGGGCAGGGAATGGTCAGTACCACCCTTCGGACTTCTGCAAAGCCCTGAGCTGAGCTGAGCTGCCCTCCCCTGTAGTCTCAGGGTCAGGCAGCTCACACCATCCCTGGGAGAGAATGTGGTGTTTGGGTCTAAATCTTTGCTATGGGCTACCAGATGGGGTGTTGGTCTGCACTGCCTAGGAGCACCACATGGGGAACAATTTTGGGCAAATATACCTCTGAGCCTCTATTTCCTCGTCTGTGAAATGGGTCCCTCCATCACAGGGTTGTGTCTGCCTCGCGGTGAGTCACCATTGCCACTGACCACGGGAAGGGGGCTATGAGGAGGGGGGAGAGGCAGGCAGTGTCTGTGGAAGTTCAAAGAAGAGTGGCACCTTGGCTCTCAGGCTGGGAGAGGTGGCGGGTGACAATCTCTCTGATGCGGGCAGGCAGGCCGGCGGTCCTGGGAGAGTCCTGGGCTGGGTCCTGCACGCCCAGGCCCTCCTCCTGGCCTGCTCTCAGGACGCCGCTCTCCAGGGTCTGGTGGGAAGGGCAGGGGGAGAGAAGCTCTGAAGGGGATTTGGGACGCTGGGCTCCCTGGTCTGGTGGGAGAGGAACAAAGTCCCGCAGCCCAAGATGTGGGTGCCCAGGAAACCCTCAGGAAACCCCCCAGATGGAGGAAAGCCAGGGAGTCAGAATGGCCAACAGCCCCCATGGGAAGACTGTGTGCCCCCTGCCCAGGGAAGGAGCCTCCACGGAGGCCTAGAGAAGTGAACCAAACGCATGGCCCACTCATAAAACCCATTGGGTCAGCAGTGTCGGGGGCGGCCGTCCAGTTCCAACCCCACATGGATGAAGATCCCACTGTGCTAGCATAAGTCACCTCAACCCTTCAGTCTGGGAGCAGGGATGCCCTTTTCCCCATGGGACCTTGGAATAGGGGAGCCATAGCCGCTGAGCCCTGAGCAGCTGCTCTACCTCCAGCCCGGCTGGGCGCGGCAAGCTGGGGCCCCTGTGCACCCCAAACCCACCTATCCCACCCCAGGACCCCAAGAGGCATCTACCGCTCCCCCACTCCTGCTAGACCCAGGCTCCCCTGCCTTAGACGGGGTGGGCCCAGGCCTCAGGACCCACCTGGATAACCGTCTCCAGTGCCAGCTGGGCCTCCAAAGGTTCCTCCAGCCCCAAACTCATGGGGGGCAAGCTGTGGGCACCCCCCTCCAGGCCCTTCTCCAGGGCCCCAGAGACCAGCTCAGCTTGCCCATCCCACAGCCAGACCGTTGTGCTGAGCACAGGGCAGATTAGGCTTAAATCCCGCGGTGCCCCCATGTGACCACTGAGGTGGGAGGGGCTGAGAGAGGGGGAGGGGCCGGGAACGGAGAGGAGGGGAGGGAAGAGGAGGAGGAGCTGGCAAGGAGAGGGGGAGGGGAGCAAAGAGGGGAGGAGGTGGGCGAGAAAAGGAAGGAGAGAAGCGGGAGGAGGGCCCTGGAGCCAAGGATCTATCCCTCCCATACACACACACACACACACACACACACACACACACACGCACACACACACACACACACGCACACACACTGTCCACCCTCCCCAGCTGCTGGGTCCTAGAGCCCTCCAAGCCCAGGCAGTGGGGTCAGCATCAGGAGGCAGGAAAGGCCAGTCTTAGACCTTCTTTGCTGACCCAGACAGGGGTCACATGGTTGGCTAAACCCTTATTCCCAGGGCGCTGGGATGACGTTTTCTCACAAGAGGTTCCGGGTAAGGATCGCAGGCTCTGGAATCGCCCACACCCAGCGATCTGAATCCCCCCATCCCCTCACCGCCTCTCCCCGCGCACACGCACACAGGCTGTGTACTTTTGAGAAAGCAACTTTGCCTCTCTGAGCCTCACCGTTCCCTAGTAAGATGCGGAGAATGATTGGCACCCATCTCATGGAGTTGTCTGGGAGATTCAACCAAAAACCATGTGGGCACAAAGAGCGTGTGACTCAGTGCCGGGTTCATAGCAAGCATTCAATAAATAACAAGTGCACTCATTTGCAGTCAAATGCTCTACCCCTGAGCTATACCCCCACAAGTGCACTCATTTGAAAATCCAACATGGCCTGTCCCTCTACCCCAGGGCCGGAGGTCCGGTCACCCGTCCCATAGTTCCTGCCCTGCTGGCAGGGAAGCTGCCTGGACTAAGCGGCATGTCTGTGGTCACCTGGGAGTCCCAGCGCTTCCACTCCTCGGCAGTATGACCTTGGACAAGGTTCTCTCTGAGCCTCAGTTCCTCCATCTCTAAAATGGGACTGAGAGCCTCGGCCACACAGTCACTGAGGATCATGTGGGTTGAAAGGTTAAGGGGGCTCGAACCCCAGTGGGCACAGAGTGAGCAGTGAGCAGATGGCAGCTTCCGTCCTGTTTTCATTAGCATCACTCCTGCTCCCTGCGGCCCCTCTAAGTGCCATGTCCCAGAGGAGGCAGAGTTGCATTACCTCATTAAGTCCCTACCTCAACCCATTTCCAGGTGAGGAAACCAAGGCTTAGAGAGGTTAGAGCCTCACCCATTCAAAGTGACATGCCACAGGGAAGTGGTAAGCCCAGAGCTCATTCCACTTGGGTCAGGCAGCCCCCCCCCACCCCCCGTAAATGCTCCAAGGCGAGGCCAGGCATTTTCCCTTTAAGACTCTATTACTCTCATGGCACCTGAGTGGCTCAGTGGGTTAAAGCCTCTGCCTTTGGCTCAGGTCATGATCTCAGGGTCCTGGGATCGAGCCCCATCTCTCTCTCTCTGCCTGCGTGTGATCTCTGTCAAATAAATAAATAAAATCTTAAAAAAAAAAAGACTCTATTACTCTCTCTAGGTCAGACTGGGGAATGCAGCAGGTGCAATATAAGCGCACATTAGTCAGGCTGCACCTCTCACCTTCAACTAGGAAATCCATTCTGCAAATGGAAAACCAGGAAACAGGGCACCAGGCCAAAAAGGTAAGCGCCATCAAGTTGCTATGGCAAGCAAGGCCAAATCCAGGCAAAAGTGAACTGGGCCAGGGGCAGAGAGCTGTCACTATAAAACTTTAGGACTCCCATTTTCCCACCTCCAGACACCCTCCAGAAGTCCCCTCTATAGGCTGCACACCCATAACCAGAGCAGGGGTGGATCACAAACACCCCCTAGACCAGGACCTCCACCCCCCCACTTGCCCAACTTGGCACAGAGGCACCCCAGATGTGCTTAGTGAACTGGCCATTATTCTGTGCCTTCCCCCAGCCAGTGCCTTAAGGGATCAGGGGAAGGGAGCAGGATGCCAGAACCCTTGGCTCTGTCCAGAGTTCTCTCCCTAGAGTCTGACTGGGTTCTCTAGATGCCAAGAAATCACATCTAAACCCTATGTGTGCAGGCAGGTCTCCCAAATCTGCAGCCAAACCTCAAAGCAAATGATTAACTTCCTCATAGGAAAAATCTGGACATTATAGTTTCAGCATCCAACCCCAGTCTTGGCTATCCTTCCCCACCAGCTGTGCCACCTGGGCCAGTGACTTCACCTCTCTGAGCCTCAGTTTCCTCATCTGTAAAATGGGATGATAATGGTGCCTATTTCTATCATGAGGATTCAATAAGGTAGTCCATGCCTAGCTGTGTGCTTGGACGTGGTGTGGCAGAGACTGCTATGTGTTCACCAAAACATACTTCCAATTCTTCTTAGAAAATGGGACTCCCTTGCAGTCAGATATGGCCACGTGACACGTTCTGGTCAGCAGAATCAAAGTAGAATGTGTGCTACTTCAGATCTGCCCATGAAAACCTTGCAGGAGGGACTGTTTAATCTCCTGCCCTGTCCAGCAGCTGGAAGGAAATAATGCTGAGGTTCTAGGGGATGCCAGAGCCACCAGCTGGAGGGGTCTGGGTCTGTGGGTCGCCATGTAGAAAGTCACCTGCCAAACACTCGCCAGCGCTTTCCATGAATGACAAATAAACTTCTGTTAAGCCTCTGAGACTTCGGGGTCTCACTGTCACATCAGCTGGTATCACCTTAATGATTACATGTTGTTAAATAGTGCGTGAGTGCTGGCTCGATCATTACTACCACTGGTGTTACTGGTTTTTCCCAATATCTATTCTAGAACCTTGTGCCTGGTACACAGTGGCATACCTCAGCCATTGTTTGGCAAATAAATACAGAGGAGACACTCTTTGCACTTGTTCCCTCCCCACCCCGGCTGGGCTCTGGCCCACCCTCCCAGCCAGCTGTTTGCCAGATCCACTGGCAGGAATCAGCCAAAAAGTCCCTCAGAGATTACTCCTGAGTTTCAAACACACCATGTTCTTACCCACTTATGCCTTTACTTTCCTATTGCTGACTAGAAATTATAACAAAAACATTGAGCCAACCATGAGCCCAGCCCTCTGCCCATAACTTTGCATCTGTACATACCTGTTTTAACCTTTTTTTATTTTTTTAAGGTTTTATTTATTTATTTGACAGAGACACAGTGAGAGCAGGAACACAAGCAGGGGGAGAGGGAGAGGGAGAAGCAGGCTTCCCACCGAGCAGGGAGCCCGATGCAGGGCTAGACCCCAGGACCCTGGGATTATGACCCAAGCCTAAGGCAGACACTTAACGATTGAGCCACCCAGGCGCTCCCTGTTTTAACCTTCTTGACAGCTGTGTCATGCCGGTACTGTTCTACCCACTTTACAGATGACAACACTAAGGCTCAGCGAAGTTAAGTAACTTGCTCCAAGTTACCAACATGAAGAGCTGGAGCCACATGTGAGACCCAGGCATGCCTGGTTCCAAAGTTTTGGACAATAACAGCAATGGCTCCCGTTATGTTGTGCTTACTGTGTGCCAAGCACCACCGGGGGTCTCGGGTGTGTGTAATATAAGCTGCCGCCATCTTTTGCTTGCACCACTGAGACGGCTCTTCATAGGTTGCTGGCTTCCACTCTTGTCCCTTAGTTCCAGTATATTCTCAAGCAATGGAGATCACATCCCTCTTCTGCTCAATGCCCCTGCCACACACACACGCACACACACACACACAGCCTCCTATCACACTCAAAATAACAAAATTCAAAGTGCCGCCACAGCATACAAGGCTTGCCGGATCTGGCCTCAGTCCCCCTCTCCCACCTCACCATCCTCTTCCCGCTCCCCCACTGCTCATGCCACCCTAGCCATGCTGGCCTTGATTCTCATCAAAACACACCAGGCATGCTCCCACCTCAGGATCTTTGCACCTGCCACCTTTTCTGCCTGCCATGCTCTTCCCTCCTCTGCATGGCCGATTCCTGCTTGTCAACCAGACCTTGACTCAAAAATACCAGCTAAAGTGGTGCCTGCCTGTAGCCAGGCATGGATGTTGTCTATCTAACATGTATGTTGTCTATCTCCTCCAGGGACAGGGACCAAGTTGGCTTTGTTCAGTGCTGTCTCCACAGCCAATGCTCCATGAACAGCTGTTGAATGAATGAATGTTGAAACAAGTAATAATATAGGAAACTAAATGAAAGAAATTAAAGAAAAAGAAACAATTCTCCTGAGCTTTGCGGGGGGTCACATTGGGCAAGTCCATGGCGATAAACAATGTCACCCACAGGACTGGGATCCCAGAACAACCCCCAGGGAAGACATGATCAGCACCTGCTGCATCCCAGGAACTTAGTGTAAAAACCTGATGGGACCCCCGAGTGGGAAGGGTGCCTAGTGTCCAAGGGCTGGCCCTCATCCTCAGGGCTTGAGAGAAAGCCTGGGGAGAAGAAGAGCTAAGTTAGGCAAAGCCTCAGGATCGATGGGTTCTGACTCCTGAGGTCTTTTCTGAACCCTGCTCCGGACTAAGGAGCCCAGCCTGGCCTTAGCCTCCCTCTGCTCCTAACACAGACGTGTTTATTTATTAAGCACCTGTTGCGAGCCCAGCTAAGGAAAAGAGGAAATCTCCGATGAAAACAGACAGAAGGTACCCTGACAGACCCTGTCCCACAATGTCCCAGTCCCCCAGACAAGTCCCAGTTCCAGGGGGAGCTGGGGAGATTGGCCACCAAGGGAACAGACATCTGGCCAGAACACAGTCCTGTTGCGTTTGCATACAAATCACGACGGAGCCCGTTCAAAACGCCAACCCTAGACCCCGCGCTGAGAAACCCAAGGAGGGCCCAGATCCCCTGCTCAGGCTGTGCCATCTTCGGCAACTCGATTGACCACTCTGGGCCTGCAGGCTACTCTGCACGCCGTCGGGTCGCCGCGAGGGCAAAATCCCTTCCCGCGCGAGGACCGCAGGGACGGTGTCGGGCCCACAGGAAGCCGCAGCGCGGGAGCTCCTGTTGTGGGGCCGGGGGGAAGGGCCTCCGGCGGCGGTCCAGCCGGAGGGACGAGGGGACGCGGCACGGGGGCGCCCGCCGGGGCCTCAGGCCGCCAAGCCTGGCAGGCCCCCGCCGCGCCCGGCCCCCAGCCCGCGAGAGCCGGGACAGGGTCTGGAGCGGAGGGCAGGCAGGATGCCCGCAGAGCCGGGGGCGCGGGGACAGGGCGACCGCACAGGGTTTCCCAAGGGCCCGGGGACAACGGCTCCGGCCCGCCCCCTGGCGCGCTCCCGCCTTCCCGCCCGCGCGCGCCGCCCCTTCAGCCCTGCGGCCTTCGTCCGCCGAAGCGCGCGCCCGCGGTCTCCTACCTTTGCGCGCCGCCGCCGCCGCCGCCGCCAACGCCGCCGCCGCACCGGCCGGGCGGGGCGGGGCGGGGCGGAGCATTGGTGGGGGCGGGGACTGAGGGCAGGGGCGTGCCTGAGGGCGTGTCCAAGGAGGGGCGGGGCCGAAGGCCGTTTTGCAGGAGGGGCGGGTGCCAGTGCCCGCCCGCGTTCCCGCGTAGGCGGGCGAGAAAGGCGCGTCGGGTCCCTGGGCCCCGTGGTGGCGGCAGACCTGACCCAGGCAGTGCTCTCAAACTATGGAGCGCTAGCTGGCGGCGGGGACTGGGTTGAGGGCTTTTCCAGCTCGATCTCATTTGGGGCTCCGGACAATCCAGCAAACAGGGATTATTCGCTCCTGTTGCATAACAGAAAATGCCCCCACACTCAGGGGCAGAATCCCGCTGTGGTCTCGCTTATATTCCCTGGCCCCGCCTTGAAAGTCTAAAACTCAAGCTCTGGCCTCCGCCTGTCGCCAGCCAGACTGAGGGGGCAATCCCCCACCCCCCATCACCCCGCGCCTTCAGAGCCCACAGTAACAGTACTAAGACTTTGATGACTGCACCGGCAGGAGAACGTTTTCCTGATCGCCCTGCAGCCTTGACTGAGGCACCCTGGCCTCAGTTTGTTCATCTGTGAAATGGCAGAACCCATCTGCTACCCACTCTTTGTGTCAAACTCATGTGCCTTGCCCAAATGAGATAAGGACCAGACCACAGAGGAAACCATGCCTTTTCTTTCTTTTTTCTTTGAAATCTCTGCGCCGAAAGTGGGTCATAAACTCACCCTGGAATCAAGAGTCTCCAGCTTCACAGGCCCTACGAGGAAACCATGCGTTGGGAACTAAGCTGTGATCTGTAGATTCTATCTGCCCACTGGGGCTCAATCTCACTCTGCTCTCCAAAGCATTGAATCAAATCACCCATTTTCAAAGGGGGGGGGCAGGTCTGAAAATCTAGGGCTGAGAGAGGGGTGCGGTTGGTTTGAAAAAGCATGTTTAGTTTTATGATTTTTCAAAGGATTTTATTTTTTATATGACAGAGAGCACATGCAGGGGGCGTGGCAGAAGGAGAGGAAGAGGGAGAAGCGAGCTGGAGCTGAGCAGGCAGCCCCATGGTGGGGCTCGATCCCAGGACCCTGGCATCAGGACCTGAGTTGAAGGCAGATGCTTAACCATCTGAACCACCCAGGTGCTCCTAACTTGATGATTTTATATTTGGAAAATAGTCAATAGATGGGCAGGAGGGGGTGAGTAGGAGTTTTCTCTTTGTGAAAGAAGAGCCTGGGTTTTTTATCTGAGAAACGACATTTGAGGCTGCCAACGTGGCATTCTAGCCCTGACGGCCCTGGGACGGCGCAAAGGAGGCTGTGGCCTCGGCCAGGTCTACGAGCTATGAGTCCAGAAAGGTTTGGGTCAATCCCTAGGGTTTGGGGTTGGGGAGGTGGAGCTGTGAGGTTGGGAGAGGAAGAGTACAAAGGAGAGGGCTGGCTGACATCTGCCAGTAAGCACAACTGGCTCCTAGGCACCCCAGCATGGCCCAGGTCTGTGTCACCATGTCTGGAGTCCCCAGACTTGCGGGGTCCCTACCCAGGCCCTGACAGGCTCATGGCCTCCCCAGTCCACTGCTGATCCTCATGTCCTTGCAGAGCCCTCACTCCAGCGTGCTCCTCCCAGTGCCCCCATCCCTGTCCCTCCTTCCAACGGACCTCCTATTGCCTCCGCCAGGTGTCCCTTGATCACCAGCACGCGCACCTTGAACGCAGCCTACACCGGCTGTGTACTACACTGTGCTGGCTGCTTTGGTTTCCATTTTCTCATGCTATCCTCCGTGCCCTCTGGATGCTCTGTGACACAGGATCTAGGCTACGAAGCAGGTTCTAGGATTATTTCTATTTTACAGATGAAGAAACTGAGACTCAGAGAGGTACATACAGTCACTCGCTCAACGATACACAGCAGGGAGTTCAGTAGCTTTCAGCCCCACCTTCTTTCCTCTATACCATGCAACCTGATGCGAGACTTTGGAAGGGACAGCAAGCACAGTGACTCTCTCCTGACCCTCTTATCCCAGAGCCCACAGGACCCTGCTGCAGGGAGTCACATACGTACCTCTGGCCCCCCTCTCTGTGCCGAGTCAGTGGCTCTGCTCAGCTCAGACTGGCCAGTGGTCATCTGAGTTCCCAGACTGCTGCCCACTGGTCATCCAGCCCGAAAACCAGACGGTGCTCAGCCCAGCAACCCCAAGATCAGTCCCCCGAAGGGAGTCGTGCCGGGGGCTCACCTGCTCACTGCAGAGGGTTCTAAATCTGCAGCTCAGGTAACTGGAAAACAAGCCACTGGAATTGCCACCCCAGGGTTGCTAGGGCCAACTGCCTGCCAAATCCGGGTGCTGGGCTGGGTTGGACTCTGCCCACCATCCGTAAAACCACATTAACCAGGAGGCTTAGAGGACGAGGCATTCTGATTGACTGGTTTCACTGGATATCTTAAAGGTAACTTGCAAAGTCTTTCTATAAGATCCAACTTGGATAGCAAAAAATGAGAAAGACTGAAAGGTCCAGCACTAACATACCTAATCTTGGGTGGTTTTTTTAATGGAAAACTATGAGATCATTCCAAATGTTAGAGAAGAACATTCAATGCCTGGAGAAACGGTTATAAGTTATTAAGTGACATGTTTCAGAACACTAGACAGAATAAGCCCCTATCTGTAAAAAAAATAAAATTTATTTACTGCTTATATATATAATAATATGAGAAGATACTAAAATGCTCATTCTGCTCTGTATCTTTGAGTGTTGATATAACAAATGACCTTTTAAATGTAGATTTTTTCCTTTTTTTTTTTTTTTAAAGATTTCATTTATTTATTTGACCCAGAGAGAGAAAGATCACAAGTAGGCAGAGAGGAAGGTGGGTGGGGGTTGGGGGGGGAGGGGAAAGCAGGCTCCCTGCTGAGCAGAGAGCCCAAAGCAGGACTCAATCCCAGGACCCTGAGATTATGACCTGAGCCAAAGGCAGAGGCTTAACCCACTGAGCCATCCAGGCACCCTTTCTTCCTTTCTTTGAAAAGATGGTTTATTTACATGGTTCAGATTCAGAAAGTTACAAAAGTATCTCCTGGTATCCAGCATCTCTGTCTCCCAGGCACCCAGTCTCTCCTGTAGGCAACTTGTGGGGTGCTATTTCCTGTGTATCTTTCCAGAGATATTTTATGCTCATAAAGCTTTCCCTTCCCTTTTATGCAAAAGAGCATATTCTATCTACGCTGTATTCTGTACCTTGCTGCCTACCCTTGATATAGCTCAGCCTTACAACTATATAAAGAACTTTTTTTTTTTTTTTTTTTTTTTTTTTTTAAGATTTACTTGACAAACAGAGCAAGCACAAGCAGGGGGAGCAGCAAGCGAAGGGAGAAGGAAAAGCAGGCTCCCCACTGAGCAGAGAGCCCTCTGGGGGTGTGGTTTGATCCCAGGACCCTGGGATCATTACCCGCCCGACCTGAAGGCCGACTGAGCCACCCAGGTGCCCCTATAAAGAGCTTTTTTATTCCGTTTTCCCCCCCAAATCTAGTATTCCATTATATGAATGTATCTAAATTTATATAACCCATCCCTTACTGATGGATCTTGGAGTGGGTAGACTGTGGTAAGTTGAAATGTGTCCCCCCAAAAGATATGTTCAAGTACCAACCCCCAATACCTGTGAACATGAGCTTATTTGGAAATAGGGCCGGTACAGATGTAATTAAGGATTTTGAAAGAATTATCCTGGATTTTTTTTTTAAGATTTTATGTATTTATGTATTTATTTGACAGAGAGGGAGAGAGCACGAGACAGTGCACAAGCAGGGAGGCAGTGGCAGGCAGAAGGAGAAGGAGAAGTAGGCTCCCCATAGAGCAGGGGGAGCATGATGTGGGACTTGAACCCAGGACCCTGGGATCATGACCTGAGCCAAAGGCAGTCTCTAAACCAGCTGAGTCACCCAGGTGCCCAAGTTGTCCGTGGTTCACGGTCCATCTAAATCCAGGGGTGGGCCCTAAATCCAGTCTCTGAGGGTGTCCTCAGAGATGGGCTCCTGTTCCTACAAAGCAAGGAACGATTTGGGATGATCACTAATATCCCCTGTGGTTTTGTTTTTGTACCTGCGTTACCTCTGTAATCCAGAAGAAAACATGAAAGTATCTGTCTACGTTCAAGCTACAGTAAGGAAAAACTTGTCTTTTCCCAATTCTGGTCCATTCTGCCCAGAGCATGGCACCCTCCTGTCACCGTCTGCTCAGAGAAATCAACACCTACCGTGTGACGTGAAGAATGGAGGGGCTTCTAATCACCTAGGAGGCAAGGCCCTGCCCTTGACCTGTCATTTGATACCTGCCATGTTATGGCTTTCTTGATCTGCTAGAAGAATGGGAACTCCCACAGATTAACCCAGTCTTCCAAGCCCGCTGCGGAGGCAGCACTGGTTGGATCCGTCTGATTAGAAGCATGGATGCTGGAGCCGGATGCCTGGGCTCTGATCCCAGCTCTGCCGCCGAGCAGGAGCATGCTCGTGTGACTTCAGGCAAACTACCTCATCTCACTGCTTCAGTCTTGTCATTTGTAAAACAGGCGAGTACCTACCTCGGAGGGCAGATGTGATGGCAAAACGAGTTTTAGGCCAAGTGCATGGAACAGTGCCTAGCACGGAGTAAGAGTAAGCATCACTGCTGGCAACATAAAGGGGGAGAGGAAGCCCAAAGGAGCATGGGAAGTGAGCTGCCAAGGCCACAGAGGCCTCAGATCTGTCCAGATGCTTTTCTCCAAGACTCCCACTTCAAACATGTTTTGCTCACTTCCTGTCTTAGTGATCTATTGTCTAACAGGATTCCCACAAATGCAACAGTTCAAAACATTTACTGGCTGTTTCTCTGGATCAGGTGTCTGGGCACAGCTGCAGTCAAGGCTTGGCCAGGGCATGGGGCTCATCTGAACCACCAGCTGGGCAAGGACCGGCTTCCAGGCTCCCATGGAGGGAGCTCCCCTCCTTGCAGACTGCTGGACCAGGGGCTCTGGTCTCCTGCTGGCTGTCAGCCTGAGGCTGTCCTAGCCCCTCACCTCTTTGACCCTCCAACCAGGGCAGCACACACAGAGCAGCTTGTTTCTCCAAAGCCAGTAACAGAGGGTCTCTCTCTGGACAGATGTCCTGACAGCAGAACAGATGCGATATTCTGTAACATGATCATGGAAGCCACATTTTGTCCTCTTTGCCTTACTGTGTTGCTTAGAAGTCACGGGTCTGGCCTGCGCTAGAAGATTCCTGGAGATGGGCACACCTGGTGGTGGCATTTGTGGGAGCCACGCTCATCTGGGAGGGTATTCAAATCCCCCTGCTCTGTACACCGCAGCCCAGGCCCCGTGTCCCCCCACCCCACCCCACCCCCTTGGAAGCTCCAGTCCAGGTGTCTGAAGAGAAGCCTGGTTTGACAGTGGGGATTTTCCTGGGGACCCTGGTAGGTTCTTCCCAGCCAGGCTTCCAGTTGGTGATGGAGAGCACCGAACTGTTTTATTACCTGCCCCCCAACCCCTCACGGATGTGTCAAGGTGTTTTTCCGGTTAGACCCTTGAAGGCTGCTTCACCAGCCGCCTCACCACCCCCATTAGGAGTAACGGTTTTCTGATTCTAGATGAAGGTAATTAAGGCCAAACTATGGTACGTGGGCACGTGCTAGTGCGGCTAGGCCTCCTGGGACTGACCCCTGAGTTAAGGAAGGAGCCTAACAAGGACAGCACCCAGACCCAAAGCCCAGGTCCAGCTCCAGAACCGGAGAGCCCACCTCCAAGGAGAGGAACTTCCACTCCAGGAAGAGTTCAAGGTAAACTTCCTTTCCAACCTCCAAGCACTCAGGAAGGAAGAAGATGGGACATAACGGGCAAGAGACGCAAGGTATCCTACTCCAGACTCTGATGCTAACTCCTTACTGTTACTCGAAGGGCAGAGGGCCTTTCATTCTAATCTTCTATGTCCCTCCTTACACGGTTTATTAGCCAGAACAGCTGTTTCCATAACTAACAGAAACTGCAGCTTTCTTACCGAACCCTTGAACATGGAAAGTGCTGGGGCCTTTAGTTTTTTGCTTCTGCGTGCCTGTTACACCCTTTCTATTTAAGGAGTGGTTCCCCCGGTGAGGTCTTGTGGGTAGGCAGGGGCCCCCTCCCACATTAAGCTAAAAATGTCCCAGTGCTCTTCTAGATACACCGGGGAGACGTTACTGGTTGCCTTAGAGCAACAAGACCCAATTCTCTTATTCTGCCTCATGTGACATCCTGGCACCGGACTTTAAATCTGGACACACGATCAGCAGTGGGAGGTGGCTGTGAGTCTAGCTGCGGCACCCTGGATGGCTTCGTGGCCATGCTGCCAAAAACAGGCTCATCTTTGACATACACGGGACAGAAGTAAAAATATTTATTTATCTTCGGAATCTGGTCCCACAAAAAGGCCAACACTTTTTCTTTCAGTTGTCTTGACCCTTCAGAAAATCGATCTTCAATTAAGAGGTAAAGTATGTTGATAAAAAGCAAATTTCAAGGTGTGCTCAGATAAAATTATTTCTCATCAACCAGTAAAACAGGCAGCCCTAGTCTCCCAGTTCACTCAGAACTCCTTTCGTCGTGTACAGTCTCTGAAGGAGAAAAGAAAGTAAGAGGCTGTCTGCAAACAAGGCACTTCAGAAACCACACCAAGGAGAAAATCCAAGGCCCCTGGGAACCGCGCTGGGAGCCCGTGAGCCCAGAGAGCTGTCAGTGGACAGAACGGCTGGACCACCCACCGCCATGAGAACAGTGCCGGCTTTCCTGCCTGAGCAGCTTCCGGCACCTGCCTCAGCCCGCACTGCCCACGTGGTGACCAGGCAGCCAGGCCACTTAGCCAAGAAGGAACAACACTTTCTAAAGGTCAGAGCAGCTCCTATGGCGGACAGGGCGGGATGCTTTCCGAGGTCCCTGCTGGGACATCTTCCAGGAGCAGTCCCTTTTGCAAAGATGAGTTAGTGCAGATCAGCACGTTAGCAAAGCAATTAAAAAATTTTTAAAAGCTGGTTAATACTCTTGATTTCCCTCCTGATTACCTGCTCGAGCTGCAGCCTATAAACCTGCCAAAAATCAGGAAGGAATCCCCCCTCTGAAGGCACCGTGAATGACGTGGCTACAGCCAACGAGCGTACAGAAGACCCTCCTCCTTCTGGCCAGTGATCACAGGACATCGGTAACCACTGAGAAGGGCCCAGTGAGGCCAGGTAGCACGCTCAAGCCCTTCTTTTGCTTTGGGGGCTTCTGTTTAATATGGGTCACGTGATGGAAGCAGCAGTCTCAGAGTCTCTCATGTCAAGAGATGGGCAGGGACAGGGATGCTGGGCTTTCCTCCTCGAGCCCTAGGGAACAGTGTGACACTGCACCCATTTCCTGCCTAACACACCAGTCTGTCCAAGTCAGCTGAGGAGGAGAGGAGAGAGTCGTGCTCCAAACAGAGGCTGGCCGGGGAGTGCTTCGTCCTCCTTCCTTTGGCCCAGGTGATGTGGCTTCTTTCCAGAAATTGTATGAGGAAAAAGAGGGACTACACTCAGATCAGAACTGGACCCAGCCTGTACCTGGTTGAGTCTGGCTGGAAGTCGACCTGTAAAAGGAAAAAAGGGAGGGGTAGGAGAGTTCAGATGTTTGAAAATACAAAGTCAGTAAAATGAAGCTTCTCTCTGGGCAGAAAGAGCTCTAAGAAGTCAGTCCCTGAATGTTCTAGAGCAGGAGTCAGTAAACTACGGCCCAGGGACCAAATCTAGTCCTCTGTTTGTATAGTCATTGGCACACAGACACATCCACTCATTCACACACCAGCTATGGACGCTTTTGAGCTACAAATCAAAACCAAGTAGAGACCATGAGGTCTATCAAGTCGAAACGATCTGTCTTTATAGTAAACACAGGTGCTGAGTCCTGTGCTACAGCCCATCCCCATAAACAAAGGTGCAGTCAGTTTTTAGTGTCTTTCCCCCTGGACTCCAAGGAAAGGCTTGAAGTTTTATTGAGGCAGAGAATGCAAGCGGGCCAAGGCCAGATCCAAGGTTAACTCTCAGTCCGGAGTTCCAGGAGAGCTGGGGCGGGGTTAGGGAGTGTGGAGTGGAGGACGAAGGGGAGCAACTACTGGGGCAAGCAACGGTGGCTGGAAGACCAGAAAGAGTTACAGCGCAGCCCCAGGTCACCTAGCAGTAGAGAGCAGCAAAAACCCTTCATGAAGCAAAGCCAGCCACCCAAAGCAGGCACTCTGGGGCTCTGCCCTCTGGCTGGCCAGAAAACATTCAAGTCAGAGCTGTAGCTCCAAACACCAGAAGAAAAGCATCTGGAACAATCTCAGGTTTCTAGGGACACAGCCCTGGCCCCAGTCCCACCACAAGAATGTGACCCTCTCCTCACCCTGTGGATTTGGTAAAGTCTCCCCAGATGTCGGTGGTGGCAGTCGTGGCAGGCCTGGGTTGCGGCCAGGATACAGTGGCCCCTCCTACTGACGTCCCCAAATCCGCCGGCAGGGAGAGAAGGAAAGGAGACACAGGAGTCAGAGATCTCTCTTTCTGGTCTTAGTGACCCTGAAATCAGTCTCATGATTCCAGGTGGCCAAGAAAGACACACAGAGACCCACTCTGGGACAAAAAACAAACAAATAAGCTGCCACATTTCTATCTGCTCATGAGCCCTTGAGGCCTCCTGGAGAAAAGTGGAAAACCACATACACACAAGGTGGAGGGCAGGGTGCCGGTGAAGACAAGTCACACATCATCCGTCACTCAGACTGACTCACTGACCAAGCTGAGGTCTTCAACCGCTTATGTTGGCAATCTGTTTAAAATTCACATGCTCCCGCCCTGGCTTCTTCTTCTTCTTCTTCTTCTTTTTTAAGATTTTATTTATTTATTTGACAAAGATCACAAGCAGGCAGAGAGGCAGGTAGAGAGAGAGGAAAGGAAACAGGCTCCCTGCCGAGCAGAGAGCCTGGATGCAGGGCTCGATCCCAGGACCCTGGGATCATGACTGGAGCCAAGGGCAGAGGCTTAACCCACTGAGCCACCCAAGCGCCCCATCCGCCCTGGCTTGTTGAATGGAAAATACCCACCACAGAATGCAAGGTCATCCTCACATAAAGCCCTCAGTCCAGGGTCTGGATCGACTAGTTGAAGAAGTTATGGTCCAGACATGTGCCAAGTGCTGGGACCCAAACTGGTTAGGGTTTGGAGCAAGCCTTCCAGAAGAAGTAACACAGGGTGGTCTGTGTGCCCCTTCACCGAGGTGAGGGGCACCTGGGGCAGCCAGGCAGGCTTCTGCGCTCTTCCGGCACTGCCCTCCAGGCCGCTGTCCCTGCTGAGGGCTCTGTGTCCCCCTCTCTCCACCCTCCCACCAATTTGCTATTTCTAATCTGCTCTGGGCAGGGAGACCAGATAACAGCAGGGCCCTCAAGGATTTAGTTTTACAGCTCACCAAATGCCTGCCAAGTGCTTATAGTGAACTGTCCCATTCAGACCCATCACAGTCCCTGGGGGAAGACAGGCCAGGACCAACTGGGTGACTCAATGCACATCCCTCAAGTCGGTTTCCTTATCTCATGCGGGGGTGGAGGACGGTACAGTGACTACTTCACAGAACCAGCCTGGGCTGCAGCAGTCAGAACAGCGGCAAGCCTGGAGGAGGCCAGCACGTGGTGGTGATAACGACCGCATCAGTGGAACGAGACCTACCGAACACGAGCACTTAGTGCTTTAGGTATCGTTCGCAAGTGCTACACACGGATTAGCTCGCTGAACCCTCACAAGAAACCCACACTGTAGGTTATCATGACCCCCCTTCAGCCTAGAGATCAGAAAACCAAGGCCCAGAGAAGCAGGCAATCAATCTTCTATCACACAATGGATAAGCCAGAACATGAACTCAGCCAGTCTGGTTTTAGAGGATATACTAAGTGTTCAACAAACGGTAGCTCTTTGTGGCTCATTATCTGACAGCATGCTGTCTGCAGACACACTGACTGCCTGTCTTGTACATTAGAACCTAAGCCCTTGGGGTGCCTGGGTGGCTTAGTGGGTTAAGCCTCTGCCTTCAGCTCAAATCATGATCTCAGGGTCCTGAGATCAAGCCTCACATCAGGCTCTCTGCTCGGCGGTGAGCCTGCTTCCCCCTCTCTCTCTGCCTGCCTCTCTGCCTACTTGTGATCTCTGTCAAATAAATAAAATCTTAAAAAAAAAAAGAAAAGAAAAGAACATAAGCCCTTGGGGCGCCTGGATGGCCCAGTCAGTTGAGTGTCTACCTTTGGCTCAGGTCATGATCCTGGAGTCCTGGGATCGAGCCCCACATCGGGCTCCCTGCTCAGCCAGGAGTCTGCTTCTCCCTCTCCCTCTCCCCTGTGTGCACGTGCTCTCTCTCTAATAGATAAATAAAATCTTTTTTTTTTTTTTTTTAAATCACTAGAGCAGGGCACCTGAGCGGCTCAGGCATTAAGCATCTGCCTTTGGCTCATGTCATGATCCCAGGGCCCTGGGATTGAGCCCCACATCAGTTCCCTGCTCAGAGGGGAGTCTGTTTCTCTGTCTCCCTCTGCTGCTCCCCCTGCTTGTGCTCTCTAATACAAAAATTATTTTTAAAAAATAATGTAAGCCCTTGAGGGGCATCTGGGTGGCTCAGTTGGTTGTGTCCAACTCTTGCCTTTGGCTCAGGTCATGATCTCAGGGTATGAGATCAAGCCTCACATCGTGCTCTGAGTTCCGGGTGGAGTCTCCTTGAGATTCTCCCTCTCCCTCTGCACCCATCACTCTTGCTTTCTCAAAATAAATACATAAAACCTTAAAAACAAACAAACAAACAAAAAAACTCCATAGGCTCTTGAGAGCAGGGACTTGGTGCTGTACCTGCAACACCCCCCAGGGCCTAAAACACTGCCTGGCACGTAGCGGATACTCCGTATGGGCTGTTAAACATGCGCCAGCGACCAAGGGAAGGCCTGAGATAATGGTTCTCCCGCCGCGGTGAGGATCCAAACACCGTTAGGAACACAGATTCCTGTCCACGCTCCTGGCGATGCCAAGGCAGGTGGTCCCGTTATTCTGAGAAACGATGCTGGAAGAATGGTTCCTGGTACCAGGGCAGAGGCTGGCTGACCGCTACTCCTGCCCACTCCTGGGCTGGGAATTCCCCCAAAGGCTGAGGTTGGAAGCTGACTGCCAGATGGGGAAGCCTCTGTCCACACCCTTAAAAGGGAAAGAAAGCAGGCTTCCTGCCTAGATCCTGCTTCCTAGAACCTAGTGAGATCTGTGTGGAGAAACCAAGCTGGGATAATCACCCGGCCTGGGAAAGGCCTGGAACCTCAGCTAGGCTGGGTGGGTAGGGTCGGGGGCCAAGGAAAATGGGCTAGCTCCCCAGCACTATCGATGGCTGGTACTGGGCACTAAGTTCTGGAATCCTGGGGTCACCAAAAGGCATTCCTTACACCATAGAGCAAACACTAACACAGTGTTCTGGGGGAGTTGCCTCTCCACTTCCCAGCATCCCGAGGGCCTTACCAAGGAGCTTGCTCTAAATTAAATCCCTAACTTTACCTCCCACCACTCACTTGACTTACGATACATCCATTTCCCTACACACACCAGGTGTTTAAAAATTTGAGCCCTTCTCCTACTCTTCTGTCTGTCTGGAAGGCCAAGCGTCCACTGCCCCAACCTCCTTCTCCAAGGCCCACCTCAATGCCACCTTTTCCACGGAGCCTCCCTACATCATCCTGGCTGGTCGTATGTGGACCCATTCATTCGGTCTCTGTGCCCTGGGCTCCTGTCTCCTAGATACGAGCAGAGCTTGTCTCTCTCTGTCACTTACTCACGCGACAACCACTGAGCAGCCTCTAAGAACCAGGTGCCCACACACTGATGATTTCACAGCAAATCAGTGTCGCAGCAAACAGGCTGCAGCCCCCGCCTGGCAGGGGTAGACAGAGGCACTGAGCGGGGGATGTGGCAGGTATCAGAAAACAGAGGAACCCCTTACCCAACCCAGGCAGGATCGGCTTCATGGTATCACAGACAGGTACCAAATGATGGACAGCGTGAGTGAAGGCGGGAATGGCATGGGACCCCAGCTGCTGCGGGGGGGGAAGAGGAACCTGCAGGTGCAGCTTACTGACCTGAACTGGGACCAACTGCTGTCTGGACGAGTGATCCCCCCACAGACACCTGCTCCCCAGGGGGAGGGATCAGGGTGGAGGTTTTCCCCCCGGGGGGTGGGGGAAGCAGGCTCAGTCCTCCTGTGCTGGCAGGCCGTGCTCGGGGGGTCCCAGCTGCTCCTTCCTTCTTCTTCATGTTCTGAAGAGAGGCGAGGAATGCAAACCAGTCAGTTCTGCTGGTTTATCAGAAAACCCCACAAAGAGGGCCAAGGTGGCCCCCAAGCCCCAAACGTCTATATAACCAAAAGGTAATCAAGAGCCATCCAGCACTCTTATTGTTTTGAGTGGTGGTCAAGGCATCACAGTTCCAGAGTGATCCCAAATACGTCCCATCAGCTCTGGCTTCATTAAGCAGCAGGGAAATACAATTTAAAACTACAAATCAAAACGAGTGCTGTGGGAAATACAATTTAAAACTACAAATCAAAACGAGTGCTGTGGGGCGCCTGGGTGGCTCAGGGGGCTAAAGCCTCTGCCTTCAGCTCAGGTCATGGTCCCAGGGTCCTGGGATCAAGCACCACATCAGGCTCTCTGCTCGGCGGGGAGCCTGCTTCCTCCTCTCTCTCTGCCTATCTCCTCTGCCTACTTGTGATCTCTGTCTGTCAAATAAATAAATAAAAATCTTAAAAAACAAAAACCAAAAACGAGTGCTGTGTCATTACACACACCGGAACAGCAGGGATGTAGACTATCCGTACTGACAAGGATGTGGAGCAAACAGAAGGCTCCCTCGTACACCACCACCTGAACTGCTGACCCTGCAATTTCCTCCTGGAAACAGACCCCAAGGAAACATACTCATGGCACCAAAAGACATGCCCTTGGACGTCCATAGCCACACCATCTGGAATAGCTCCAAACTGGCAATTACCCAGTATCTACCATCGATTAAAGAATAACACTGGGGGAACCTGGGGGGCTCCGTCGGTTAAGCGTCTGGCTCTTGGTTTTAGCTCAGGTCGTGATCTCAGGTCGTGGGATCGAGCCTCCTGGGGGGCCTCTGTGCTCAGCAGGGAGTCTGCTGGAGAGGATCTCTCTCCCTCTGGCCCTCCCCACCTCGAATAAATCAATCAATCTTTAAATAAAAAACAAACCCACAAACAGTAATGCTATGACACATTCTCACAATGAAATACGCCACTGCAGTGACAATGGACAAACTACGAGCAACAAAACAAAGGCAGATTTTGTTTGAAAACAAAATCCAGGGCATTCAACATCAGGACGGTGGTAGCTCCGGCATGTGGACGGAACAGGAGACGGGCTTCCAGAATGCTGATAATCTCTGCTTCTTGACCTGGGGGCTAGTTTGCATGGGTCCATTTGGTTTTCAAAGATTCACTGAGTTCTGCATTTATGAGTGTGCATTTCCTGTATGTGTATCATACTTCCATAAAACATTAAAAAAAGGCGGGGGGGGGGGTGTCTAGCTGGCTCAGCCGGTTAAGCATCTGACTTTGGCTCCGATCATGACCTCAGTGTCTTGGGATCGAGCCCTGCACTGGGCTCCCTGCTTCTCCCTTTCTTCTCTCCCTCTGTCCCTGCTCCTGCTCTCTCTTAAGTAAATAAATAAAATCTTTAAAAAAAAAAAAAAAAAGACAAAATTAAAAAACAAAAACCTGAGCACCGATGTGAGCCAGAAACCAGTGTAAGTTACGAAGATGAAGACAAGGTTACCCACTTGCAGTCCAAGACCACAGCCCTGAAGCCAGAACCCTCAAAGCCCTCGGTGAGTCCACCTGGGCTGGTTATTTTCAGCTCTATGATCTGGGCAAGTCCCTTAAATTCTCTAAGCCTCAATTTCCTTGCCTGTAAAATGGGAGAATGTTTATTCGTGTAAGTGCCTAAAAACACTACCTGGCACACAGGTGATGCTCATTAAATGTTAGTTTCCTCCCAGCAAGAGAGGAGTCACACCCCGACCAGTCCACTGGACATGACCTGTATTTTCTGTTAAGGGCCAGTTAGCCAACGTCAAGGGTCCCAAATCATCACCAGCATGAAGCAGAAAAGAGGAGAAAGAGATAGTAAATAAAGGGAAGTAAAGAGGAAAAACATTATCTTAGGGTTACAAAGTTTCTTCAAAAAACATTCCCATGTGTCCTTGGATCCCCCAATCACTCCAACCCCACTCCCTGCAGTCAGGTGAGGACCCAGTCCGGACACCCAGCCTGCCCTACCTTTTCCCGTTCTCCACAGGAGCTAACAAGCGGAAACCCAGAGGCAGGGCAGCTCAGGGTGAGACATGGGGCGTCAGGACACCCCCACCACCAGCAGAAGCTGCCCATGATTCCCAGCGCCCACCTCAATGCCTTCCTGTCCAGAGCCCTCCCTATTCTTCCTTGAGGAGCAAGGCCAGGACGCAGCTGACCCCCACTCTAACAGCCTGGTCAGGAACACCAGCTCTGGTGACAAGGGACTGATGCTTCTTCTCAACTCAGAGGCTTTGCACATGCTGTTCCCTCTGCTTGAACGGCCTTTGATTCCCCCGTCCTTCCCCTTCCTTACAGGTCACTTTTTCTCGGAACCCTTCCTCGCTTCCCTTAACTACAGGCTGTGTGCCCCTCCTCTAGGCGCTCACGGCGTCCCCTCCCCGGCTGTGGTCGCATCTCGCCTCCGCCTTCTGTTTAACTCTGAGCTCCGCAAGGCCAGAGCTCTCTCGTTCACCCCCAGCACAGGACCTGGCAAAAGGCAGCTGATCCACAAACATCTACTCAACCGATGGAACTGAAGCTTAGGAAAAGGGCAGGCGGGCTCCGGGCCGGGGCTGGGGGCTGGCCAACAAAGCCAAGTGAGGTGGGACTCACCGCGATGTTGAGCTTGATGGTCTGGCCCTCTTTGAAGCCTAGGTCCAACTTGGGGCCCTGGTCTGGGTTCTGGGCCTGTTTCGCAAATTCACACTGCTGTTTCACCCACCTGGGGAGAGGACGGAAGAAAAAGGTGAGGAAGAGACCCGCTGCCCTGCACTCCACTCCCTCACGCCCCCTCCACCTGCCAACCGTGCGGGAAGAGGTTTTACATGGCAGAAAGGGCACACGCAGGCTTGGGAGCTGGGCCTGAATTCGAATCCTGATTCTGACACATAAGTGGCTGCGGGCAGATCAGTTCCTTCATCAACAAAATGGGATGACAGTTACGTATGTGTTAAACACAGCTCTGAAAATTCAGTGAACTCATGCATGCAGACAAAGGTCCTCACACCGGTCTTCAGGAAATCGGAGAACTGGCCCTCTCCCCGCTAGCACTTGGCATGTGGACCAGGACAACATATCCACACCCCCCACACATAAGGACTCATAAGGTAGATGGTGAGACAAGACAGATGCCCAGGAAGTGGTGAGCAACACAAAGGTACCCTCCACCCCCCATTCGATACCCATCTAGCAGCCACCTGGGCAGGGACAGCAGGCCAGGGAAGAGCCAGGGGTGCCCACGTGAGTGGCTGCACACACACCAACTCGAAAGCAGCCAGAGACGGAGGCCTGAAGGTGAGGGGAGCAGTTTTTCCTGCCCCGTCTTTCAGCTTTCGAAAGGACTCCCAGACAGTGGCCACCTGCCACCACTTATTGTATCACGGAGGAGCAGGCTCAGGAAGGCCCCAAGAGCCCCGCACGGACTCTGGCTCCTCTGGGGCCTGGTCAGGGGAGAGGTATGGCACCTCAGAGGCTAGGCCAGCTGACCAGTGAGAGATGGGCCTGCGGACAAGGAGAGGACTGGAAAGCAGAGAAGGCAGCCTGCCCGCCAGGAGCAGGGAGTCTCTCGGGGGCTCTGCGAGCAGACGAATCCCACACAAGCACCTAAGTATCCTAGGCTGGGAAACCATTCTGTCCCAGGAAAGCAAGGAAAGAGGCATGAGCACGGGTGTCTTGGAACCACTCACTTGAAGTGGTCCTGCAGCGCAACGTTGAAGTCAAAGGCATCGCCTCGGTCCACGAAGCCAATTCCAATAAATGCCCGGCGCCCTGGGGGACAACACAGGATTAATCCCACTCGCCAGAGGCAGAGGAAACTCTTCTTACGAGGAGGAACCCCCGAGACCCACACGCACCGTTTCCATCTTCGATGCGGATAACGAAGTACCTGCTGGAATCCGTCACGCTCTCGACGGCCGTGCCAGGAAACTGATCCACTGGGGCCTGAGCAAAGAGCTCCCCTGGAAGCACAGGTTAGGGTGAGCCTGGGGCCCCTTCCCGCCTGACATTTCTATCAAACCACTGCGGCCCTTTTCCTGAAAGGGATGGAAGGCAGCGAGGCAAACCTTACTCCAGGGTTCAAATCAAATCCATTCTGATGGAAGAGAGGACACAGACGTATAACCAAGCAAAGGTTTAAGTCAGGAGTGGCCTGCAGGTCAGATACAGCCCAAGGCTAGTATCCTTGATTTAAGTGCCAAACTCTTCAAAATCAAATTACATGCAAAATCATCCAGATTTCTGGTCTTCCCTGGCAATCAAACCTCTAGCGATGCTGGGACTCCATCCGCACAGGAGAGCTCGGCTGGAGCCCACCTGCCTGCACCAGAGGGCCCTGGTCCAGGAACAGCACCACCTCAGGAAAGGCCTGGAACCCGAGGCAGGACTGCAGAGAAGCCGCAGAACCCAGTGAAAGGGGCTTGAGGGCCCACAGAAGAACCTGAAGCAGGGTCGCCGGGTTGGCTCAGTCGGTTAAGTGCTGCCCTCGGCTCTGGTCATGATCCCAGGGTCCCAGGATCGAGCCCCACATCGGGCTCCTTGCTCAGCGGGGAGCCTGCTTCTCCTCTACCTGCCTCTTCCCTTGCTTGTGCTTTCTGTCTCTCTTTCTCTGACAAATAAATAAAATATTAACAAGAAGAAGGATCTGAAGTAGCTGAGACAGGACAAGAGGACCACCAGTTTTAAAAGGAGCCCCTGCTGAATGCATCTCTTGTCACTCCGGCACTCTAGGCCCCGGTGCGGTGCATGCCTTTGGGGGCATTCTGAACTCGTGTCGCTTCCACAGGTGCTGACCTCTGTCGGAGCTTCTGGTACCCAATCGAGGCTCCTCTACTCAGTGCTGGGGTTCACAGGTGACTGTAATCAAGGCTCAGCTGAATCCAAACTGGCGGCCCTCAAGTCTGTTGCTTCTTGGTAATTTCTCCGTGCCCCCTCCCCCAGCTTGGCCCCTGGGGATCTAGTACCCACCTGGATGCCTTTGGCCTAGAGCAGTGATTCTCAACCAGGGGTGGTTTTGCCCCCGCCCCCAACCAGGGACATGTGACAATGTGCAGAAACACTTTTGGTTTTTCACAGCTTGGGGGGTGCGACTGGCATCTGGTAGGCAGAGGCCAGAGATGCTGCTACATATCTGACATTTGACTTGACAGTCCCAACACTCCCCTGGCCCAGATGCCCTAGTCTTGGCCAAGAAGGAGCGCAGAGCGAGAGACAAGAGGACCCAGCAGGCCTGACCCGGAGACACAAGCATTCCTAGGGTGGCTCCTGCAGGGGAGGCTCAGCCCTGGGCAGCCGCTGTTCCACTAGGCAGGCACCTTAAGTCCATTCCCAAGGTCCCCAGGAAACAGCTGTTGCCATCCCTTGTGAGATCACCTGGGACACCCCGGAATTCTCAGGCCTCGTCACAGCAGCTGTTTTTTCAAACTCCTCTGCAGCCAATACCCAGCCAGCGCCATGTTCCATACGCATCAATGCTCTGGTCACCTTGCAGTTCACAAAACAGTTGGATAAATGTGTGCTCACTTTGTATTTCCAACAATCTTGTGAAGCAGGAGCTAATGTGATCCCCATTTCAAAAAGGAGGCCAAGGCACCAGCAGTCACATCACTCGCCAAAGGTCCCACGGCTCAGACACAAGAGACTGCAGTTCTCAGAGAAAGCGGTTTTGCCTGTGGCGCTTTACAGCTGGTCCCACCCGGGAGAATCTCTTACACGTTAGAAAAATAAATGACCGAAGGCTGCAGCCCCCGACCGAGCAGAACCATGCCCAACCCCGGCTCTGGGGGCTGGGGCTCTTTCAGGCCGCGGTGGCCTCCACAGCTCACCCGGAGGCCCTGGGGGCACATGACTTCCAGACAGATTTCCCCTAAGGTGACATCTGCCAGCTGACCCCAACACAGCCCAGCTTGGCTTGTCCTTCCACCAAAGAAACAGCTGAGTAGGACAACTTCCAGCACTTTCAGTTCATGGGCGTGGTCAGTCTGGGGAGTTACCATTCAGTTGATAAACAGAATTTCTGAGGAGGAAGCCTCGCTCAGCGGCACAGTGTTGTGCATCTCCCCCTGGCCAAGCTGGTCTTAAACGCAAACTCTGGGGCTTCCTACCTGAGACCAACTTGTCTGTCTCCTCTTCCTGGATTCCAAAATTAGTATGTTCTTAAGGATGCCCCCCACCAAAGGCAGGTGTATGACAGGAAATGCACCCTTTTACACCTGGAGACCGGGCTTTCTACAATTAAAGGCGGGGGAGGATGGAGGCGGATTAGAGGGCCGCTGGGCCTTTGATTTGGAGGATCAGTTCCCGTGACCCGAGTGGACTCGCCAGGGCTGCTTCTCCCTTCACAAAGTAGGAGGCACAGCATCTCAGCCCCACAAGGGCCTCCCTGGCCTTTACCTGAGGTCCTGTCCTCCAGCTTGATGTAGGCCACCTGCCCTTTTGCAGTGATCCGCAGCCGGCCACTCCATGATGGCTGGTCCAGCTGCCACTCCGCGGCCCTACGGGGACAAAAACCATTGAGCCTCTGCTAGGGGGTCCTGCTCCTTCACTCCAGGGCTGGGGACAGGAATGGGAAGGGCATGTGGGCTGCCTGCGCAGGACCAGAGGCTGCCAGACTTTCTCCGAAAAGGACCATCCCATCTCTGTCACAACTACCCACTCTGCTGCTGTAGGGTGACAGCGGTGATACAGAGTACAGCAGCGTCTTGGTGCTTTATATATTCTATCTGAACGTCTGCTGCGGCGTGTGACTGTATTTCAGCGCAACTCTCTGGACACGAAAAACCTGAATTTCACGTAATTTTTGCATTAAGAGATATTCTTTTTAAATGTTCCCCAACTACTATTTAAAAATATAAAAACCATCCTTAGCCTGTGAGACATACAAAAACACAGTGGGTCGCAGTTTGCCGGCCCCAGTTCTAGACTACAGAGATTTTTCTCAGAAGCAGGACTTCCAGTTTTCTTTCAGTAAGAGCAGCAGCTCCTGGGCCTGCTGTTTAAGACACTGCCAGGCTGCAGTGGTGAGAGTGACCACCTGGGGCCAGTGAGACGATCTTCGAGGAAAAGCAGAGAGCGAGCAATCATTAGCAGAAAGAGAAAAAGAAAGCAATTATACACCTGAGAAAAGTGAATCCAGGAAATTTAACCCCAAAGGTGTTCCAGGCCAAAAGAACCCCAGGAAACCGTGGACCTATCACAATAGCTTCTTTGGGGACTTTTAAAGTAGTAACTTCACATTTTACTTCTAAGAAGCAATTCAGTAAAATCCCCAAATAGCAAGAACTTTGGGTGTTTTCAAAGGCTCTTCCTGGAAGTCCCTAAGCAACACCATTAACTACAGACACAGGTCTTTTTGAGGACCACACAAATGCAGACTCTCGATTCACAAGTCAGCTGACTCCGTTTCAGTTCCTCCTACTGGGGCAACACAGGCCTCAGATCCAAGCTAACTGGAGCTCTCAGGGTCAAGGGCAGGGGCTGCCAGCTTCCTCTACGCCAAACCAGCCAGCGGGACACTTGGGAACCTCACTCTTGCGGGGACCAGGAGGGACAAAACCCATCCTACTGAAGGGGATCAGAGGAGGCTGACCATCCTGGGTTCGGTGTCCCATCTCCAGTCTGATAACAGAAAGCAGATGTGATTTTGGAACGGCTTCTCTTGTTGCTTTCAAACTACTTTCTAGTTACACCACGGATGTCACAGGTGTTCAAACAAGTAATCTGTTGTCTAGAAAATCAGCCAGGAGTCTGTGTTAACACACCTGGAAAGTAACAAGAAGCCAGATGATGTGGCCACTCCACCATCCTTGCGATGCCGGCCAATCCTGTATTTCCGAACCACGGAGACAAAAACATGGCCTTCAAAAGCGACTCCACCCCCACTCCAGGGGCACAAAATAGCCACAAACCAGGTTGTCTGAAACAGGTACATCTCTCCCCCCCAACCTTTTCACAGATAATGCATAGGCTTGGTAACAAAATGCAAACAGTACAAAAAAAAGCATATGGCGAAAGGAAGTCTCCTTCCAACTCCCACTGCCCTCCCGTAGCGCCCTTTCCTGCGTTCCCTTCCAGACCCTACAAGCATCTGTCTATCCGTCTCGGGTGAACGTTTCACCGGAGAAGCGCGATGCACTCCTCCCAACCGCCACCAGCTGTGATAAGGACTAAGGTTCGCGCGAAGGGAGCTGGGCAGGGAGGGGTCCCCGGGCTCTGGCCATCCGCCTACAGCTCCCTCAGACGGGTCCTTTTGGCCGGTTTTGAGCTGTTTTCCTTCCCCTGGGGATTTCCGCCCGTGATAGGATCCCCCCCCCCCAACACACACACCCCTTCAGGCTTTTCAAGGTTCCCCTCAAGGCCACCAGTTAGGGCTGAAAGAAAAGGGCTTGTGACACCACCACCCCGAACCACACTTAGGGTACCGGCTAGGCACGGCTCCAAAGCCCTCCCCGCGTTGGAAGCCCCGTGCGCCGGCCTGACACAGCCCCAAGTCTGGGTCTCCCTCCTCGTTCTGGCCTCGAACTGGGAGAAGCCCCCGCATTACCTCCCGCCTCTCCCCTCAACCGGCCGGAGCCGTCCTCGGCTCCCATGGTGGGCGTGTCGGGCGGCGGGGAAGCGGTTAAATCGGGGTTAGCCTGGCCCGGCGGCAAGCGGTCACCTGTAACCACGGTTGGTGGCTCGCGGCGGGATGCGGTAGACGTGGACCTCCGGCTTGACACAGAGCACCGACTCGTACTCTCCCTCCTCCATCTCGACACCCCGAGCCCACCGGACTTCCGGCTCCTTCCTAGCCGCGGGGCCGGAAGCGGCTCGACTCTATGACCCGGCTCAGGCTAGAGCGCCAGCTTGCGAGCCTCAGCACGTCCGTCTCCCTCCCGCCCTCTGCTGGCTACTCTGGCTCAAGACGCGCGGCGGACGGATCCTGGAGCCGTGCGCTGAGGCACAAGAGGTTTTAGGGACTTTGGGCTCGTACGAGGCCTTATGCGCAGCGGAGAAAACTTCAGTGCCGACCCCGCTGCAGTCCATTGTCTGGTTGTGGCTCATCCCCATCCCCTCAACACTTACACCTGCATCCCAGCTGGCTGAAATTCAAAGCTCTATCTGCCTACACAGCTCACCCTGAAGCCAGTATGGTCTCCAGCCTCTACTTCCCTGGGCTCTTCCTGAACGTCCTGCCTTCTCCTGACTCTAGAAATCTCCACGGAGGCTCTTCCTCCTAGAGAGAGGCTGACCTGAGCCACCCTTATCCTCACCCACCACGTGCCCAGTGTGACATCCACTCGACAAAAGACATAAGCCTCAAAAAAAGACTCCCAGTCCTCGTGGATTTTTCATAGAATGTCGTAGGGGATACATTTTGTCCTACCATAGTCAAGTTCTCCAAATCCCTTCTCCTCGGGGCGCCTGGGTGGCTCAGTGGGTTAAAGCCTTTGCCTTCAGCTCAGGTCATGATCCCAGAGTCCGGGGATCGAGCCCCGCGTCCGGCTCTCTGCACAGTCGAGAGTCAGCTCCCCTCCCCCGCCCCCGCCTGCCTCTCTGCTTGCTTGTGATCTTTGTCCGATAAATAAATACAATCTTAAAAAAAAAAAAAATCCCTTCTTCTCCTGTGCCATCCCTCATTCATTCGTTCCACTATTGTTTACTAAGTGATGGTGCTGATCCCGCCTTTGCTTCACTGAACGCCCCCGCACACTTGCTCCACCTGCGCATCCCCGCTCCGCGCTCTCCTTGTACTCACGCTGTAGAAGTTCTTTATTACAGAATTAATCTAATCTTTTAAAATATCTTTTTTTAAAAATTGTGGTAAAATATACATAGCCTATACTTGACGGCTTTAACCATTTTTAAGTGTGCAATTCAGTGGCGTTAAGTACGTACACAATATTGCATAACTATCACCACCATTTCCAGAATTTTTTCACCTTCCCCAACAGAAACTCTATACCCATTAAGCAATAACACCCCATTTCCCCCTAGCCCCAAGCCCCAGGTAACCTCTGTTCTGCTTTCTGTGTCTATGAAATAGCCTATTCTAGAAATCTCATGTAAGTGGAGTCCTCCGGTATCTGTCCTTTGAATCTGGCTAATCTCACTTTGCATAATGTTTTCAAGGTTCCTCTCTGTCCTAGCATCTAACAGAATTTCATTTCTTCTGACAGCTGTGGGAGCAGGGCAGTCCCCACTTTGTTTACCCACTCCTCTGTTGATGGACATTTGGGTTCTTTCCACCTTTTGGTTACTGTGAAGAATGCCACTAAGTTTGAGTCCCCGTTTTCAGTTCTCTTGAGTATTAATCTAGAAGTGGATTTACGGGGCCATATGGGAATTTTGTTTAAAGATTTTATTTGACAGAGAGACATAGCGAGAGTCGGAACACAGAGGCATGGGAGAGGGAGAAGCAGCCTTCCCGGTGAGCAGGGAGCCTGATGTGGGGCTCGATCCCAGGACCCTGAGATCATAACCTGAGCCAGAGGCAGACACTTAACGACTGAGCCACCCCGGTGCCCACCAAATGGTAATTTTATGTTTAGCTTTTTGAGGAGCCACCAACCTGTTTTCCTTAGTGGCTGCACCATGTTACGTTTGCACCAGCTCTGAACAAGGGTTCCGGTTTGTTCACATCTTCACCAATATTTATTTTCCATTTCTTTGATCACAGCCATCCTGGTGGGTGTGAAGTTAACGTTTCTTTATGTGAATTGCTTTAACCTCTAATTTCAACGTTGCTCATTATCGTGATTCTCTACAACAGAGAAGAAATTGAGAAATGGCCCAGAAAATGAGATTTCTTCTTCCCTCTTCTTTGATCCTGTCTCTCATCATCCTAAAGTCCTGGAGTGCCGAAGACAGAACTCCCCTTTGAAGGTGGAAGGGGAGAGATATCAAGAGGGTCAGGGAAGGTGCACTCCCCCTTGTATTCCCTCTCTCCAGCCATGAGCTTCTACTTTTTTTAAAGATTTTATTTATTTATTAGAAAGAGAGAGGCAGAGAGAGAAAGAGAGAGAGAGCACACGAGTAGGGGTGAGGGGCAGAGTGAGAGGGAAAAGGCAGACACCCCACTGAGCAGGGAACCCTACATGGGGCTCGATCCCAGGACCTTAAGATCATGACCTGAGCTGAAGGCAGCCACTTAACCAAATGAGCCACCCAGGGGCCCCAGACTGTGAACTTCCTGAATGCAGGACCCTGTCCCCTCTCATCTATGGGACCCTGTATTCAGCCACACAGGTTTGGGCACAGAGGCAGTGCTCAGAGAATGAATGAGTAAATGTGTGTGTGTTCCATTGGCTACATCCCAAAAGCAAGTGGCAATTTGGGGATGGGCCGCTGCGTTTTCTCTTTCACGCTCTGACCCCTTGCATCAATACTCACTGAACAACGGAGGGGCAGAGAGGGTAGCCAAGGAGTAAATCACCTGGACTCATTTAGAGAACTTCCAGTGGGGACGGCATCTACGACCAGCTCTCGAGAGCTGAACTTTGGGGTGGTGTCCATAGTCACCACCAAACTCCATCGTGTCCACTCTGGAAGCCAAGCAGCGTGTACACAGTAGCAGTCCGGCCTCTCCACGTGGCTGCCGTGTAAGAAGGTAAGAAGGTAAGAAGCCTTCCCCTCATAAACCTCGGAGGAAATCATCACTCCATGCCGAGGGGCAGCCTGGCTTCCGGTGTGTCAAAACACTGGCAGGTCAGTTCTGTGTAATACATGTTGGGTGTCAGCGTCACTGGGTGGAGCCAGCCCAGCTCCTGCTTTCATCGAGCGCGCAAACCAGAGGACACAGCGAGGAAAAGAGTACTTTAGGATGCACAGTGGGAAGGGCTAGGACAGAGGAATTCCCAGGGTCTGTGGGTGCCAAGAGGAGAGAGGCCCATCTTAGCCTGGGGCAGTCAGGGAAGGCTCTCCGGAAGAGGTTACAGCAGCGACATAATAATCCCTGTGAGGTAGGCAGGGCAAAGGTTGTTATCTCCATTGTGCAAGGGAGGGCACTGAAACTGCGACAAGTCCCAGGGAAACCACATTGTCCTGCAGCTGGAGGTCAGACAGTCCCTGGACTTTTTCTCAAACCCATAGCTGGACATTGCCCAAAATGCACCCCTAGACCTCTCTGGTGAGACCAACGGGATCTACTGTCTACTCCCAGGTTAATTACATTATTTACCAAACGAATTCAATTCAACCCAACAGGCAGAGTATAGGCTCAGAGAGAACCCATCCCAAGCATGAGGAGGTGAGCAGGGAGGCAAAGTCTTGCGGATTCATCCAGCTGCTTTCTGGTAGGTCCAGGGCCAGGGTGGGGGTTTGGTGTGGACAACTGTCCTTGGTGGCTTCCTGAAATATATATTATAGGTCACTTATTATTTTTCTTTGCTGCATTTTTCTTCCATCATAGACATTTATTTTTTTAAGGATTTTATTTATTTATTTGACAGAGAGAGAGAGAGAGAGAGAATCACAAGTAGGCAGAGAGGCAGGCAGAGAGAGAGAGGGAAGCAGGCTCTTTTATAAGTGTCCACTTATAAAAGTAACAAAACAATCTTGAAAAAGAATGAAATTGGAGAACTCCTCTACTTCCTGGTTTCAACACTCACTACAAAACTAGTAGAGTATAGTAGAATACTGAAAAAAGGCTAAATGTATAGATTAATGGAATAGAATTCAGGATCCAGAAATGAACCCTCACATTTATAGTCAGTTGACTTTCCAGAAGTGTGCCAAAATAATTCAATAGAGAAACCATGGTCTTTTCAACAAATGGTGCTGAGATGTCCACATACAGAAGAATGAAGATGGATCCCTACCTCACACCATATACAAAATGAATTAAAAATGGATCCTAGTTTTAGTGTAAGAGCGAATACTCAGAACTTTTAGAAGAAAACATAGATCTAAGTCTTCATGACCTTGGATTTATGTTCTAATAAATAATAATCTAATGGATTCTCCGAAATGACGTTAAAAGCTCAAGTAACAAAAGAAAAAAAATAGATAAATAAGACTTCAACAAAACTTAAAACTTTGTGCTTCAAAGGACAAAAAAGTGAAAATACAAGCACATCATGTGAGAAAATTTTGCAAATTATTTATCTGGCAAGGGACTCACACCTAGTAAGACTTACATCTATATAAAGAACTCTTACCATTCAACAGTAAAAAGACAACCCAGTTTATACATGAACAATGGACTCTAGTAGACATTTTCCCAGAGGAGCTATATGAATAGCCAGTAAGCACATAGAAAGATGTGCCATTGTGGGGCACCAGATTGGCTCGGTCAGTACAGCACACCACTCTTGATCTCTTGGAGTTGCCAGTTCAAGCTCTATGTTGGGCATAGAGATTACTTTAAAATATGTATTTATTTCTGAAGATTTATTTATTTTATTTGAGTGAGAGAGAAGCTGAGTGTGGGTGACAGGGGGAAGCAGAGAGAGTCTCAAGGAGACTCCGCACTGAGTCTGGGGATGGGGGAGGGCTTGATCTCATGACCCTGAGATCATGACCCAAGCCAAAACCAAAAGTTGGACATCCAGTGGACTTCACCACCCAGGAGCCCCAAAAACAAAACAACAACAACAAAAAAAGAATAAAGAAAGATACATGCTCCGTCTCATCAGCCATCAGGGAGATGCCAATCAAAACCGCAATGAGATACCACTTCATACCCACACCCACTAGGATGCCTAGAATTTAAAAAGGTCGATAATAACAAGTGTTGGTCAGGATGTAGGAAAGTTGGAACTCTCACATACTGCATCTGGGAATGGAAAATGATACAGCTCCCTTGGAAAACAGTCTGGCAATTACCCGAGACTAAACATAGAGTTAGCGTATGACCCAGCAATTACTCTCCTCGATATATAGTCAAGAGAAATGAGATCATATAACGCAAAAATCTGTACATGAATGTTTATAGCAGTATTATTCCTGATATCCCAGAAGTAGAAACATGCAAATGTCTATTAACTGATGAATGAATATAAACATGTAGTATGTTGGCTCTAAAAGGGAATGATGGGAGTAGGCTACAATGTGGATGAATCTTGACATTCTGCTGAGTGAAGAAGCCGGTGACCAAGGACTACATATCACATGATTCCATTTATGTGAAATGTCTGGAATGGGTAAACCTAAAAGGCAGAGAGTAGATTACTGATTGCCTACGGCTGGGGGTTGCTTGGGAGGATGGAGGTGATGGCTATGGGGTAGTGAGTTTTCTATTTAGGATGATAAAAATGTTCTAATATTGGGTGATGGTCAAACAATTCTTTGACTATATTTTTTTTACTTTTTAAAATTTTATTAATTACTTTTATTAGCATATAATGTATTATTTGCCCCAGGGGTACAGGTCTGTGAATCGTTGGGCTTACGCACTTCACAGCACTCACCATTTCACATACCCTCCCCAATGTCAATTTTGTGACTGTATTAAATGCCACTGAATTGTACACTATTTGAGAGAGAGAGAGAAAGAGCATGAGCAGGGTGGGGGCAGGCAGAGGGAGAAGGAGACTCCCCGCTGAGCGGGGAGCCCAACACAGGGCTCGATCCCAGGACCCCCAAGATCATGACCAGATGCTTAACCAACTGATCCACCCAGGTGCCCCTGAATTATACACTTTAAATGGGAGAATCGTATGGTATGTGAATTAAATCTCAATAAAGCTGTGAACAAAAAGAAAAGGCACCAAGTGCTCCAAAAGGAGAATATCGTCCATATGTACCAGCCACCCCCCCTCAATTCTGTCCTCAGATTCCACACCCTTCTATTAGGGCTGGGGACATCCCTTGTTCGAATGCTCACAGAGTTTGTAAGTTTCAGATGGGGACGGAGAGGGCGCTGGATCTCTTCTGGAAACTCCGCCCCCTTAAAATTTCAGCTTGTGGAATATTGGGGACTGAAGATTCTGAGGTGGAGATAGTGGACAATGGGGGGCGTGTTTGAGGGGGTCTGAAGGGGATTCCTCCAGATGGGTCATCTATCCCTGGGGCAGGAAGCGCTGGAGGAAAGGGGAATGCACAGGGAGTCCTCATGGGAGAGAGACAGGAAGAGAGAGGAACTCCCCAGGGAGAGGGAGGAACTTGGTCACAGTGCTGACTTCCTGTGCCAAGTGAGAGCCTAGACCCTTTGGGAGGTGGGCGCTGTGCCTGGGGTGGGCGTCCTACAGGAGCGGAGATCTTGTTTGCATTGTGGGGTGCTGGTGTAGCTGCGGGAAGGACTGGAGGGTAGGCAGGGGTGGGAGGAAAGGAGGAGGGAGTGGGGATTTGGGTTCGTGGCTGATGAGGGCATCTCCTCTGTGCCCCTGGTAAATGGTGAGAGACTTCTGAACACCCAGTGTACCCTCAGGGCTTTGTGCTGTGCCTATAGCTTGGGCACAGGTCCCTGAGACAGTTGTTGGTTGTGTAGGTAAACGAATGAGCAGCTTGGAGGCAAGATAATATGATGAGACAAGCAGGCTTGACAGCCTCACAGTCCTGGGTCTGAATCCAGATCTCCTGCAGGCTAGCTGTGCTGTATTGGACAAGACATTGGGCTTCTCTGAGCTTTAGGGCTAAACCCACTGACCTCACAGGGGCTTAGGAGAATACCGCTTGCAAACGTGCCCAGCAAATAGAGGGTTCCTTCGTGTCTGTTGGCTGGTCTGCCATGATTTAGAGTGAAAACACAATCAAGATCTCCACGACCCCACGGTCTCACGGAGGGGTAGGATTTCCCCTAGAAACTTGCTCACAGTAAAATGGGGTCTGTGATGCACCCATAGAAATATGAGCCTCAGAGGAGCTCAGAGGCTGGAGGGAGAGCTGGGGTGGCTGGAAGTTTGGAGAAGAGGTGGGAGGCTGAAGAAATGGGAGCGGGGGTTAGAGAGACAGAAGTGGGCTGCAGGTACAGAGGCTGGGGATCTGTGGGATTAGGATTGCGGGAGGCTGTCCAGGTTAAAAGAGCATGCTTATGTAGGGGATGGTCGTACAGCCTAATATGAGGTTGGATGGGAGAGGCAGGAGAGACACCAGGAAAGGCTTTAGAAAGGGATGTGTCCAGGGCAGAGGCAGCCGGGGGATGGGGGTGCTTTGGTGAACTACATATGCCATTGGAGTTCTTGGGGTTCTCCAAACAGATGTTCCCAACTTCTGTTCCTTAACCCCAAGAACTTGGAGTTTTCATCTATAACAACAGCAACCATGACATTCTTGGGCAGTCTTTAAAATGCATGTCTGAAATGTATACTAAAGGCTCTGAGAAGTCCTGCAACACAGCCTATTCTTATTCCTATTCCTATTCCAACTCTGCTCTTTCCAAACACATTTGGCATCAGAATGTTTTTTTGCAGTGCCCCTCGTGGGACCAATATTAGGATCAAAGAGCACCCATTAGGCAATGCTGTGGTAGAAGAAAGTACGTGTGTCTTGGGATCCAATAGGCTATGGTTTAATTCCTGTTCTGTGGCTCAGTTGGTGTCAGACCTTGGGCAAATCACTTTGCTTCCTAGAGCCTCTTTTTCCTCAGAGTCATTGTGAGAATTAGGAAGGATCTGTGGGTAAATTGGGTGTGGCCAGCTCTTTGGTTTCGATGCGTGCCCTTCAGAGCCAGGCCCGGCACTGACTCTTCTCTTCAGTCAGGCTTTCTGTTACAGGTTCCACGTGGGCTGCTGAAGCAGTGCTTAGTAATGAGCTTGATGGAACTTTGACTGGATTTCTCCTGTGGGACCACAGCAACTGATGCCCATCCCTGGGTACCCCCATTGGCTGTGGCACAATGGACAAGAAAATGTACGTGGAGGCAAGTATCAAGGCTCCTGGGGCCCAGCCAAGTCCTGGCATGAGCGCCACCAGCAAGAGGCCTGGTGCTGAGCCCACCATATCAGGAGTCAACCAGGTAGGGCCCTGCACCCCTTGTTCTGACCCTGCTATTCCCAGCAGTCACCTTTCCCCTCCCCTGCCCAGGCTCCCTCCCCAACTATTTTATTTTATTTTTATTTTAAAGATTTTATTTATTTATTTGACAGACGGAGATCACAAGTAGGCAGAGAGGCAGGCAGAGAGAAAGAGAGGAGGAAGCAGGCTCTCTGCGGAGCAGACAGCCCGATGCGGGGCTCGATCCCAGGACCCTGGGATCATGACCTGAGCCGAAGGCAGAGGCTTTAACCCACTGAGCCACCCAGGCGCCCCCCTCCCCAACTATTTTAATTAAGACTCAGTTACAAGTGATACAAAACCCAATTCAAACTGAATTAGGCAGAAATGAGAATATGTCTATCAGAAAATTTCAGGTATGGCTGGATCAAGGTGCTAGAGGAGTGTCCCTTGGTTCTGCCTTCCAACATGCCATTCCCTGGCAGACTCTCCCTGAAAGATGGCAAGGATTTCCCTGGCCACTCCAGACTTTAATCTTCTCATCTTACATCCTCTGGAATAGCATCCCCAAGAGGAAGAGAACCTCTTTGCAATAGTTGAAGAAAGTTTCTGGTACCACTGTCATTGGCCCACTGTCACATGCTTATCCCTGAATTAGTCACCATGGCAGAACACAGTGCCCTGGAGCTCTTGGTATAATGAAGTCAGAAATGGTACTCAGGTGGCTCCACTGACCCCACGAGCTGGCCCCCCCACCACACACACACAAAATGTGGCTTCTTTTACCAGGATAAATGCTGGATGAGTAAAATAAGAATTCCTACTTACTCTACTATGCAAATTCCATGGCGTCCAGTCCCTTTCTTTTTTTTTTTTTTTTTTTAAGATTTTATTTATTTATTTAACAGAGAGAGATCACAAGCAGGCAGAGAGGCAGGCAAAGAGAGAGGAGGAAGCAGGCTCACTGCTGAGCAGAGAGTCCGATGCGGGGCTCGATCCCAGGACCCTGAGATCATGACCTGAGCTGAAGGCAGCGGCTTAACCCACTGAGCCACCCAGGCGCCCCGTCCAGCCCCTTTCTAACCCTTATTCCCCTGGCAGCTGCTCCTGGCCTCTACCCATGACCCTCCCCAGCCCCCAGCCTGAGCTTTTATCACACTTCTGAACCTCTTTCCATCCATCCTTCTAAGTGCCAAGTGGCATGAACTGAAGAGCACAAAGAAGGCCCTCCTTCCCATCTAGTTTCCCCAGAACCAAAAATGTCCCCATAAAAAAAAGGTCAGCATTCTCATGGGTAAAGCATTGCCTTCTCCCTGTTGCTTTTGTTACAAATCATGGCTTCCCCTGGGGGCAGGGAGAGCACCTTGAAGGTGTGTGTATGTTGGGGGGGGTGGTCTTGGAAGGACGTTGGGGAAGACATTCAGGGCTTCCTTCACCTCTACCCCTGATTTATTTTTTAAATGAGCAAAGTCATGGGTCTCAGTCCCATTACATAACCATCTGTATGACCTTGGGCAAGCCTCTGCACCCCGTTGAGCCCCACTGTTGTGTGTGTGTCATGGTGAGGACCAACTGGGTTCAATCCTTAGAGGCACGGGCACAGGTCCTGCCTCCTGCAGTAGGTGACCTTGGTGTTGGCTTCCGGCACAGTCTTGCAGTAGAACAATTATCGATTGATTGAGCCAGGGCTTCTGGAGTTTGCTGACTCAGGTGAGGCTTGGAGCTAGCCCTAAGTCACTGGCTCCACTAGCGACTGATAGACCAAGATGGGCATCAAAGCCCAGTTCTAGAGCCTGAGCTCTGAAGCTGCGGAAATTGAGGATGGCTCTCTTGGATCTTCTCAGGGTGTTGATGTCCCCCGGGGGGTCCTTTGAGGCTAACCTCAGGGAGTCCCCTCTCCTAAGGTCCTACTCTGGATTTCAGCTTTGTGCTAGAGCCATTAGCGCTGAATGACAGCCTCTGGGCTCAGCCAGGTCTTAACACACAGCCACTCTCTCTAGGAGCCCCCTGTCTCCTCCTCACCTTTCTCCAGTCAGATACAGGATCTCCCTGCCTGTGAGGCCAGGACGATATGCAGGGAGAGGGAGGAACCCTCCAGAATGGGTACTTGTGGCCACCCTCGGGCCAGCGCCATGGACATCTCTGTTCCAGGTTGCACTCCCAGATTCTGCAGGGATGGACGGTGGGAAGCAGCCCTTTTCAGCCTCAGGAGGGCCAGAAAAGGGACCGAGACACAGGGAATCCTCAGAGGAGGGTCCTCTGGAGCTCAGGACCCAGGAGCAGACGTATCCGGCAGGACCAAGGTGAGCTGGGACTTCTTAGAGAAGGTCCAGGAGAGAACCCTGTGAGCCACCTGGGGGACAAGGATGTTGTAGGACTCCCGGCCTAAGATAGAAGCGCTCTTGCTTCTCTCTCATGCAGCATAAATCATGCTACATAATTACTCGTGGAACCTTTCATCTGCATTGCCTGACTAGACCACATGCTTCTTTGATGTGTCCTGCTCAGCCTCAAATCCCTCATGCCTGGGACTGGGACTGGCACATAGTAGATGCTCAATAAATATGTATTCACCAAATCAATGGAAGAATGAACAAAAGAGAGGGAAAAAAAAAAACCATTTACGTGCATTATTGTTACTGTTTTCTAAATACTGTACACTTTAAAAAAAAAAAGATTTTGTTTATTTGACAGACAGAGATCACAAGTAGGCAGAGAGGCAGGCAGAGAGAGAGAGAGGAGGAAGCAGGCTCCTGGTTGAGCAGAGAGCCCAATGTGCGTCTTGATCCCAGGACCCCGTGATCATGACCTCAGCCCAAGGCAGAGGCTTTAACCCACTGAGCCACCCAGGTGCCCCTAAATTCTGTACACTTTTATTTATTTTATTTTATTTTTTAAAGATTTTATTTATTTATTTGACAGATCACAAGCAGGCAGAGAGGCAGGCAGAGAGAGAGGGGGAAGCAGGGTCCCCGCTGAGCAGAGAGCCCGATGTGGGGCTCAATCCCAGGACCCCCGGATCATGACCTGAGCCGAAGGCAGAGGCTTTAACCCATTGAGCCACCCAGGCACCCCTACTGTACACTTTTAAACGTGTCTACAGTGAGAGTAATCTTGTTTATTTATTTATCTATTTAAATTGAGTGACAGTAAAGTTTATTGAGTAATAGTATGAAGTTTCGAAGAAGGAGAGGGCCCAAGAGTGTTGCCTTAATCTTTTTTAATTTTTTATTTTTATTTATTTATTTTTAAGATTTTATTTTTAAGTAATCTCTATGTCCAGCATAGGGCTTGAACTCATAATCCCGAGATCAAGAGTCACATGCTCCACCAACTGAGCCACGAAGGTACCCCTAAATAATTAGGCAAAGTTTTATGCAAGTTTTTTCCTCTGTCATGTCATTTTAAATATGAAAAAACTGGAAATGCCAAGATGCCTTAAATACCCACAATAGAGGGATGGTAAAGTCAAGTATGTTTATTTATAAAATACAGAATTTTAGGGGTCCCTGGTGGGTTCAGTCGGTGGAGTGTGCAACTCTTGTTCTCAGGGCTGTGAGTTCGAGCCCCACGTTGGGTGTAGAGATGACTTAAAAAATAAATAAGTAAAATAAAATATGGAATTTTATACTTTCTCTTTAAAAGTATGTTTATGAAAGCTTTTTTGGCAGGGAAAATTTAGGTTATAATCATCAAAAAAGGATTGCAAAACTATATATGAAATATGACTGTATTATGTAAAGTTGGGCAATTATTTGAAGATGATAATGACATAAATCCCCCACGACAATCACATATACACACCCATAGGAAGAAGCCTGGGCGAAGTACTCCAGGACATGAAAGTGGGATCTGAATGACACAGAGTCAAACCCTGAGCTGTCACCAGCAATTTGATGACTATAAGCTCGAGTCTTCAGTCTCAACCTCTCCGCGCAACCTCTCTGATTTTGCTTCTTTTTTCTTAAGATTTATTTATTTATTTGAGAGAGAGAGCGAGTGAAAGCAGTGGGAGGGGCAGAGGGAAAGAATCTCAAGCAGGCTCCCTGCTGAGCGTGGAGCCTGACCATGACCCTGAGATCATGACCTGAGCCCAAATCAAGAGTCAGATGCTGACTGACTGAGCCAGCCAGGCGGTCCAAGATTTATTTATTTTCTATTTAAAAAAAAAAAATTTATTTATTTATTTGACTGACAGAGATCTCAAGCAGGCAGAGAGGCAGGCAGAGAGAGAGAGAGAGAGGGAAGCAGGCTTCCGGTTGAGCAGAGAGCCCGATGCGGGGCTTGATCCCAGGACCCTGAGATCATGACCTGAGCCGAAGGCAGAGGCTTTAACCCACTGAGCCACCCAGGCACTCCTCCAAGATTTATTTATTTATTTATTTATTTATTTTTAAGATTTTATTTATTTATTTGACAGACAGAGATCACAAGTAGGCAGAGACACAGGCAGAGAGGAGGCAGAGAGGAGGAAGCAGGCCCCCCGCTGAGCAGAGATTCCCGATGCGGGGCTCGATCCCAGGACCCTGAGATCATGACCCAAGCCAAAGGCAGAGGATTAACCCACTGAGCCACCCAGGTGCCCCCAAGATTTATTTTTAAGTCATCTCTACACCCAACATGGGGCTCGAACTCACAACCCTGAGATCAGGAGTCACATGCTCTACCAACCAAGCCAGCCAGATGCTCCTGTTTTTTTCTTTTTTTCTAAACAAGAACAACAACAACAACAACAGTAATAATAATAATAAAATCCTAACTCCCCTAAACATTGACATCAAAGTGTTTGGGATTTGGAGAATTCATGTCAGTTCTTCATTCATCCTCTCCAGCATTAAGTATGCACCTATGGTGTACCTAGGTGTGGACAGGTACTCTGGGAACCACATAGGAGCCTACGAATATAAAACTGTGGCCCAATCCGGGAGCTGAGGTGTCACTTTTCTGTTCTCCCCAGGAAGAAGCAGTCAACTCCGGCCCCCCAGGAAGGGCCCAGGGAGCTGCAAGCAAGCCGGGGTCAAGCCAAGCCAGGAAGTGATCTGGGGGTGCTGCCTTCCGGGGTCCCTGCAGCACAGGAAAGGAAGGAGACCGAGGACCAGCGGGGGAGACAGCAGAACCCAGGGACGGTGAAGGGTCAGGCCCTCCAGAGCCACCAGGTAATGTCCATGGAGACGTGGGGAGGAGGGTACAGAATGACTGCCCCACAGGGAAGACGATGGAGCTTCCCCCCGTGCCCCACATTTTGATACACTTGTGTCTACTTCTCTCCATTCCCTGGAGATGTCAAGTGTCCCGTCTCTGTGGGCCACTGGGATATTCTGGATATTCTTAATTGCAAGACTGTGTAACCTGTTTCCAGAGTGGCCCCACGGTATGTCATCAGATGCTGGAGGTGGGGGTGAGTGGAGGGGTTCTGTGTACGAGAAAAATAGGGACACACTGGATGTAACCACACTCAGTGGTTTTCTTCAGTCTAGGATATCCTAGAAGCTGTTTCTTAGCCGCTGAGTGTTGTGGGACTTTGCAAGAGGTGGTTAGAGCTTGGTGCCTTTTTTAAGTTATTTGTCTACAAAATATCTTTTCACTTATTTTCATTTTAGGATTAATTCTTTTAAAGCTTCAGTGAGGTATGGGGAGCCTGGGTGCCTCAGTCAGCTAAGCATACAGCTCTTGGTTTCAGCTCAGGTCATGATCTTGGGGTCCTGGGATCGAGCCCTGCATCAGGCTCCGTGCTCAGAGCAGAGTCTGTTTGTTCCTTTTCCTTTCCATCCCATGCATGCGCTCTGTCTCAAATAAACAAATACAGTCTTTATTTTTTATTTATTTTTTTTTAAGATTTTATTTATTTATTTGACAGAGATCACAAGTAGGCAGAGAGGCAGGCAGAGAGAGAGAGAGAGGGAAGCAGGCCCCCCGCTGAGCAGAGAGCCCGATGTGGGGTTCCATCCCAGGACCATGGGATCACGACCCGAGCCGAAGGCAGAGGCTTTAACCCACTGAGCCACCCAGGCACCCCACAAATACAGTCTTTAAAAAAAGAGCTTCAGGGGTGCCTGGGTGGCTCAGTCCTTAAGCGTCTGCCTTGGGCTCAGGTTGTGATCTCAGGGTCCTAGGACGGAGCCCCGCCTCAGGCTCCCCGCTGCCTCTCTCTCTCCCACTCCCCTTGTCTGTATTCTCTCTCTCGCTGTGTCTCACTCCCTCCGTGTCAAATAAATAAAATCTTAAAATAAGTAAATAAATAAATAATAAATGGCAAGCTTCAGTGATGTTTTGGACGCACATCGTCACCCCTGAAGCAGTCACCACCATCAAGAAAATAAACGTAGGGACGCCTGGGTGGCTCAGTGGGTTAAAGCCTCTGCTTTCAGCTCAGGTCATGATCCAGGGGTCCTGGGATCGAGTCCCGCATCGGGCTCTCTGCTCGGCAGGGAGCCTGCTTCCTCCTCTCTCTCTGCCTGCCTCTCTGCCTACTTGTGATCTCTGTCTGTCAAATAAATAAATAAAATCTTAAAAAAAAATGAAAAACACATTTAAAAAAAATTAAAAAATAAACGTAGCTGTCCCCTCCTCACCAAGTTTCCTCATGCTCCTTGTCATCCCTCCTCCCACCCACCCCCATCCGTCCCCAGGCCACCTCTGATCCACACTTTTTGCTACAGATTTGTTTGTCGTGCCTGGAATTTTACACAAACGGAAGGGGACAGGGTACATTTCTTCTGCCCAGCGGCTTTCCCTCAGCACGATTATTTTGAGATTCACGCAAGCTCTTGAGGTCTCAAAACAGCCTCCTTTTTGACGCGGAGTGATAGTCCAGGCCGCTGCACACAGACACCTCCATCCAGACACCTGCACACAGACACCTTCATTTTTTCACCTACCCATGGCCATATGGTTCCTTCTCACTTTTTGATTCTGAAAAAACAAAACAAAATAAAAAAACTTCTGCAAAGATTCGTGTCCACAGGAGCAAAGGCTTTCATTGCTCTGGAGCAAATACCCCCCTCGGTGTAGAAGGGATCCTATGGTAGGTGTATATGGCTCTTACTAAGAAAACGCCAAAGTCTTCCCCAAAGCGGTTGTGTCTTTTTCCAACCCCAGCAGAATTTCAGCTGAGCCACATCCTCCCCAACACTTGGTAGAGCCGGTCCTTAATTTTAAGTGTTCTAATAGGTGTCTAGTGGGCTGTCATTGTGGCCTTAATTTTCCTTTTTTAAAAGTTTTTCTTTTTCTTTTCTTTTTTTTTTTTTTTGGACACAGTTAGAGAGCACAAGTGGGCAGAGCAACAGGCAGAGGCAGGGCGAACTCCCGCTGAGCAGGGAGCCCGATGTGGGGCTCCATCCCAGGACGCTGGGATCGTGACCTGAGCCAAAGGCAGTTGCTTAGCCAACTGAGCCACCCAGGTGCCCCTCATTTTCCTGACTTATTTGAGAGAAAAAGAATGAGAGGGAGGAGGGGCAGAGGGAGAGGGAAAGGCAGACTCCCGGGTAAGTGCAGGGAGCCCAAGCGGGGCTCGATCCCGGGACCCCGAGATCACGACCTGAGCCGAAGGCAGAGGCTTTAACCCACTGAGCCACCCAGGCGCCCCAAGAAGGATTCTTGTATTTTGAACATTCCTTGGGAAATACCAAGGAGTTTGGGATTTAAAGGGAACCATCTCAGTTCCTCCAGGCTCCCGTTCTATGCCGCAGAGAAGCATGGACCATGACTTTGGGTAGGCTGTGACTCCTGTGGGCCTTAGTGTCCTCATCCCTGAAAATGAGGCTTTGCTACTTCTAGGGGTGCTGAGAGCACTCAGTGAGAGAACACTCGCCGTGTCTGGATCACGATAAGCCTAGGATGACCAGCTTCCAGGCCAGCATTGAGGTTCACCTGGGAGCCAGGCTCAGGCTCCTCATTTTGGTGTCTTGTCCTCGGCAGGGCCAGGAGTGTCAGCCCATCCCAGGTCACCAGGCAGCTCATGCGGCAGACATAGTGCAGCCAGTGGACACTTCTTGCACCTTGGACAGCTGTGGGCAGCCACGGGGAGACAAGATCCCCAAGGAGTTGGACACCCCCCACATCAGGCCACAGGAGGACATTTCCCAGGAGGCAGTGCCCCTGATACCCTTGGCAACTCCAGAGGAAAAGACAGCCAACTCCTTCCCACCATCCACGCCAGGACCTGACCCACCCAAAGGAAGGTAAGCCATCCTCTGATGCCCTCCCCTACCTGACCCCTGACCCAACAAGATCACACTTCTGTTAAGTTACAGGTGAGGTGAATTCTAGCTCCTGACCTGATGTAGGACCTTGGGCAAGCCATGCCCCTCTAGGCCTCAGTTTCCCCATCTGTAGGATACTTCTAACACCAGAATTCTTTGTTCTGCAAACCTGTACTTTAAGGGCCTCGTCCCAACATGGGGATGTGAGGGAATGAGGGGTCCCTCTGAGATTATGAGCCTGGAGAGATGAGGCTGGGGTAGTGGGCCTGAGTGTCCTGGGGGCGGAGGGAAGGTCAGTGCAGAGGATGAGCCTTGCACTGAGCCGCTCTGCCACCCCAGGGTCTCTTCCTTGTTTAGGGTCAAGGCCATGGAGACCCAACCAGCACCAGGGCCTGTTCCTGCACTGGTAAGTAGAGCCAGAGTTGGGGTGGGGAGGGCGCCTGCTGGGAATCAGGAGGAGGGAGGAGGCAGAGGAGGGACTGGGCTGGTATCTGGAATCCAGCTGGGGAAGGTGTGAGTGAGCCTGTGTGTCTGTGTGAGTGTGCACACGTGTGTGTGTTTGCATGTGTGCATGCACACGTGTGTGCATCTTGGGCGGGGGCAAAGGATGTCCTTAGACTCTGGAGCTTGGAAACAGGAGCAGAACCCTGGGCTGGTAGCTGGTAGCTAATGGGATTTGTCAGGGGAGATTTTATTTTTTTAAGGTTTTTATTTATTTATTTATTTGGCAGAGATCACAAGTAGGTAGAGAGGCAGGCAGAGAGAGGAAAGGAAGCAGGCTCCCTGCTGAGCAGAGAGCCCGAAGAGGGGCTTGATTCCAGGACCCTGGGATCAGGACCTGAACCGAAGGCAGAGGCTTTAACCCACTGAGCCACCCAGGCGCCCCTACGAGTGATTTTAGTTGGAAGGAAAGTAATATAGCATGTTTCTGCTGATGGACAAAATAGAGCTGGTGCTTTAGGGACAGGAGCTGCTTCTCATGTGGGACAAAGGGCTGGGCAGGGGTGTGTGCGCTGGAGGTAGGCTGGGGATGACCCGTCCGTGTCATAGGAGGGACAGAAGCAGGAGATGGCTAGATTTGTCGGATGAATGAGTGGGCGTTTATTAAGTGCCTGCCACGTGTCGTCCCTGGGTAGTCATGGATAAAGGAGGCAGACAAGGTCCTGCTCACATGAAGCTTACCTTCTGGTCAGGTCGGCAAACAACAGGTTACTGACAAGACCACTGAGGCTGTGCTGATCCCGGGGACAGAAATAAATGAAAGGTGGGGCAGGGAGTGACTTACTCAAGCCCCCCAGGCTCACAGTGCTGGAAGGCGGGGGAGCCAAGGTCAAGTGCAGGGAGGAGCCTCGTGGGGTGCATAGGAGATTTGGAGGGCATCGTCCAGGGGCCCAGAGAGGAAGAGCACTGCGAGGTTGCCCTGGAGAGTGAAGGGCAGGAGACGCTCTGTGGGACAGTCTGGCTGGATTCCCTCTCCTGTGCTGTCCCCAGGAGGTGAGGGGCACTGCAGAGAGGAAGGATCTGGACCCTGTGCAGAAGCAGCCTCGGGAGCCCACGGTGGCTATGGGGGCCCAGAACCTTGGGAGCCTTCGGCAAGGCTTCATGAAGTGCTTACTGGAGGTGGAGGAGGAGGAGGTCACACATCGGAGGGCTGCCAAGGCCCGGGCCCTGCCAAACCGGAAGTCCCCCAGGACCCTGACCCCTGTGCCCTCCTCGGCCCCAAGCCTGCCTCTGACCCTGCCTCAGACCCCTGCCTCGGCCCCTGCGATGGCCCCATCCTGGGCCCGGTCGCCAGCCCCCGGGCCAGTCCCTGTCCCTGCCCCTGTGGGATCCCCGGTCCCGGCCTCAGGGCTGGTCACAGCCCTGCCGGCCCCCACCCTGGACGTGGGCTGGAGAAGGGCAGAACTCTTGCACCCGAGTGGAGAGAGGAGCCTGAGCAGCACCAAGACACGGTAGGAGTCACCCCCAAAAAAGAGCGCCCGAGGTCAGAGCTGGGGTCCCAGGGTCCCTGGCATCTTCCTTCCAGACTCTCGTCCCCGTCACCGCACCTGTTCCTTCTCGTGTGTCCCCTCTTCATTTCTCACTTCTGCTCCCCCACCCCCATCCCCATTTCTGCCAGCTTCTCTCTTTCTAATCTAAGTCCCCCTAAGGGACACGGAGGCGTGTCCCTTCCCCTCATGTCCCCTCACTCCTGCCTCCTCCTCCCCAGGGTCACTCTGAGCCTCTCCTGACCTCCCAAAGCCTCCCCCAGGGTCCTTCCCATGCCCTCCTCTGCCCCACCCTCCCCCCTTGCCCGCCTCTAGCTTCTGGGGGTGGCCCCGGGCAAGGGTGACTGGGTGTGTGCCCTGTGTCTGGGGTCTGTCCTCTGTAGGCAGGAGCTGGAGGAGCGCGGCCTCCTCAAGCTGTACCAGAGCTGGGATGAAAGGTTCGAGGAGCATCTCACCCTGAGGCAAGAGGAAGGTGAGGGCCGGCCTGCCCAGGGAAGCACCTCCAGTGGCAGAAGGCTCAGTCCTGGGGGGATGGGGCGCTCCACACCACACCGCTGACCTGAGGCCCACCGCAGCCCTGTGTTCTGGGCCTGGGGGAGACTTCCTGGCTAGGGAGACGGTGCGGGGTGGCAGCTGGCCGTGGGAGTCTGAGTCCCTGCTAGGCCCTCTTCCTTGGGGTCCAGTCCTCTTCCGGAACTGCCTCCTTGAGTAAACAGGTCAAACCCAGCAAGGTTCTTCAGGCTTGGAGGCATTTCTGCCTCCCTCCATCCAAGCCCACTCTGCTGGTCCTCTGGAGGCCACTTGGATGGGAGACAGGGTTCCAGGGCCCCCCCGTCCGCCCTAGACCGTCCCTCACCATTTAACAAGACCAGCTGCCCTGGACAAGTCCCATTTCCTGCCACATCCCGCCCCCTCCCAAAAGTTTTAAAGTTCTGAATACCCACCTGGGGGAGGCCCTGGGCCCCACGACTCCACTGGCCACGAGAGGGAGGAGGAGGGACTGCTGACTCCGTGAGCTCCATGGGTTTCCTGCAGCCCCGCTACACCCCGCCCCAGCCCCAGAAGAGCAGGGATCAGTCCTCCCTCCACCCTTGACTCCTCCCCTAAATCTGTGACCCTCTCCACTGGCCCCTTCTGATTTCCCTGAATGCCCTCTCCAGCTCCCCATGACCGCTTCCTGGGCGCTGGCTCCTTCCAGCATTACAACTCTCGAGCCATTTTCAAAACGGCCCCGCGTCCTTGAGCAGAGTTCACGGACAAGGTGCCGCTGTGGCTTAGAGACCCGGGCTTTCCACCATGCCCCGCAGCCCTCTCTGGCTGCTCTGCTCTCATAGTCCAAACCACGGGGCATTTTGCCCACGCCTGCTTTTAAGAGCTGTTCTTGTCTTACCCCTTTTTTTTTTTTTGGCATGCCTGCCCTTGGGGGGTCACCGCTCACCCCAACCCGAGCTCCCTAGTGCCCCCTCTGTCCTCATCTCAGTTCTGTGTATCCGACGTCAGAGTCTCTTACGTGCCAGACACTGAATTAACACAACTGCTCTCGGAGGATGAGCCGTTTTGTCCATCTCACAGATGAGAAAATCGAGTCTCAGAGAAGTACGGTGGCTTGCCCGTGGCAGTTGTGTGGTTTGCTTGGGCTGCCGTAACACAGCAGCATGGGGTGGCTGAGCATTTCTTTGCTCAGAGCTCAGGAGGTCGCAAACCAAGCAGATCTCAGATCAAGGTGGCGGCAGAATGGGGTTTTTTTTTGAGGCCCCTCCCCTCGCCTTGCTGGTGACCGCGTGGACCCTCCTGTGTCCTCATGTGGTCTCACGTGGCCTTTCCTCTGTGCACAGACATCCCTGCTGTCTCTCGTGTTTCCGCATTTCCTTTTCTTGTAAGGACACCAGTCGGACCGGAATAGGGCCCACGCTACTATCTCATTTTAACTTACCCACCTCTTTTTTTTTTTTTTAATATTTTATTTATTTATTTGACAGACAGAGATCACAAGTAGGCAGGGAGGCAGACAGAGAGAGAGGAGGAAGCAGGCTCCCCGCTGAGCAGAGAGAAAGGCCCTGTCTCTAAATACAGTCCCATGCTAATGTCCTGGGGCTCAGGGCTTCAGCATAAGAGTTTCAGTGGGATGCAGTTCAGGCCAAAGCAGCCACCCAGCTTATTATTAAAGGGCAGACCCAGACCCCTCCCTCGGTCTGTTGATTCTGCCGACATTTGGCTGCGGGCTGAGAAGTCAGGTGCAGCTTTTGGTATCAAGCTATCCTGGAAAGCACGTCCATGCGGATAAGTGACCACAGAGCACCAAAGTCAAAGGCACAGACTTAAGGGTCAGAAAGACCTACCTGGTCACCTAATCTTTAAGCCTCAGTTTCCCTATCGGGACAAAAGGAACAAGCATCCCACTCTTATGAGGCCATTGTAAGACTTTAATGAGAAGGTGGCCATGAAGAGCCTAGCACAGTGCCTGGCACATAGCAGGGATGCCCTAAGGTGGTTGTGCTCCTGGCACAGAGTGAAAGTCATTAAGGAGCTTAGGTGTTGGCACACCTGCTGAGACCTTGGCCTGACCTTGGGATAGAGAGTGGAGTGAGTTAGTGGGATGGCGCCTTCCACTATGGCTGTTTAAGCTGCCCCTGCCTCTCCATCCAGTCACGGTGGTGAAGGATGCTGGGCAGGAGGGTGGTTGGAAGGTGGGGGCGTTGGATGGTGGGAACAAGGCGTGTCCCCGCCTCCCGTGACCTCCGCCACCCCACCACAGCCTTCCGCAGTTACTTTGAGATCTTCAATGGCCATGGCGAGGTGAACGCACAGAACCTTGGCAACATCCTGCTGCTTGTGGGCATCTCCCTCACGCCGGCTCAGGTACAGGACGCCCTGAGGAGTGCCGACATCGATGGTGAGTGACAGGAGGCGCCACTCTGAGTCCTAGGCAGGGCCAGCAACGGGAGACCTTTCTTTCTGGCCCTGCAGGCCTCCACGCTTCAAGGGGCCTGCACATGGTTTAATACTCTGCTGTTGCAGTCTGGAAATTCTTCATAAATTTTTGAGTGAGGGACCCCATCCTGCATTTTTATTTTCCACTGGGGTCCCATCGCTCTGGGCCCCCAAAGTTAATGCTCTCTGAGTACCTACTCAGCACCGGGTTCTGGGCACCTGGAGATGGCCATGACCTATCTTCTGACCCTAGGATGTAGGTGGTATCTGAGAGACCTCCCTTTTAGGCCTGTGTGTGTGCTTCGTGGGACCTTCTCCCATGACCGGGTCACTCATTTGACCAGCTATGTGACCTTGGACAAATCAGTGAAGTTGGCCAGGCCTCGGTTTCCATACAATGGGGCTGATAGCATCCATCTCAGCAGGCTGCTGGAAAGCAAGTGAGATAATCCAGGCAGAGCATTGAGCCCAATGCCTGGTACACAGAACGTATTGCTAAGACATTGAGCTGCTAGTGTTCGTCATCCAGGAAATATTTATTAAGTACGCACTGTGTGCGCCTTCCTGATCTGGGCACTGAGAATAAAGAGACGGGTAAGGCCCATGAGCCCTGCCCTCGAGGTGCTCATAGAGACAGGGACACAGAAGAGTCACCAAAGGAAGCAGCACTTCAGGTGGCTTAGAGGGAGGGATCAGGAAGGAAGACTTCCTGGAGGAGGTGATGACCAAGCCAAATTGTAAAAGATTAAATAGCGGTTAGGCAGGGAGGGAAGAAAAAAGGGCATCCCCCGTGATAGAAATAAACGAGACAAAGGGAGGAGGATACAGGGCGAGGGGAATTCCACGTGGTTTGCTTGGCTAGATGCAGGGCGTGGGGAGCCGTGGAGCTATAAGGGGCCTGGGCTCCTGGCCACTACCGGTCTGGCTCTGCTTCCTCCATCACCACATCCATACACACAAGCCAGGAACCACCTTAGCTCTGCCCCTATGTGACTCTTGGCAAAAGCTTCCTTTTTCTCTATGCCTCAGGCCCCATCTGTGACGTGGGGATAAGAGTATTAGGCACCTCCAGGGGGTGGTTTTCAGGATTAGAGACCATTTATTCATTTGTCTAGTAGCTCAGGAAACATCTGCTAAGACTTGTCTGTCTTTTTTTTTTTTTTTTTAAAGTTTTATTTATTTAAGGAATCTCTACCCCAAATGTGGGGCTCAAATTCAAAACTCTGAGATCAAAAGTCACATGTTCCTCTGGACTGAGCCAGCCAGGTGCCCCCCAAAACTACCTGTTTTAAGCCCTGAGGACACAGTACAGAACAAAGAACACAGTACAGACCCTTTTGGCATCTCCATTAAATTCCAGATCTTACAAGTGTGTGGTTGAAACACAGGGTTTTATGAGAATGTGTAGTGAGGCAGTTGACACAGTCAGGTCTGACTTCTCTTGGGGAAGGGATGATCAAGAAGAAGCACGTGTAGGATGTTTACTAAAGAGTTAGAGGGCAGTAGAGAAGATTCCAGGAAGAGGAAGCAGCATGTGCAAAGGCCCGGAACAGGGAACATGGCCCCAGTGGAAGAACAGGTTCATGCTGGGGGCCCTTGGCACCAGGTGAGACTGGAGACAGGTAATAGGCAGGTCCTGCAGGGCCTTGAAGGCCGAGGTGGGAATCTTGCGGGTACCTAATTCTCATGCAGTGACTAGCACGTGGCAATAATGACAGTTGCTGACATTTACTGAGCTTGTATAATACCCACGGCTCTGTTCTAATCACATTGCTTCATTTGTTCTCCCATGAGGTAAGTATTATGGTTATCTCCACTCTCTAGGTAAGAAAGCTAAGGCTTAGAGGGGTTGGGGGCTTTGCCAAGGTCACACGGATAGTAAGTGGTGGACCAGGGATGGGAACTCAGACTGCTGCCCTGAGTTCTAGAAGCTTCCAACCCAGGCACCCCTAATTTTCACCTTCTACTTTGCTGTGTGCAGCGCACTGAATATGTGTCTTCTTTGTGTTTTATAATCAAACCCATTGAGTACATGCTAACATGCTCGGGGTGCAGTGCCTGCACCCACTCTGGCAGGCCCTTGCCCACTGTTATACCCCTGGCCTCCACAGGAGATGGTCACGTAGGCTTCAAGGACTTCTTGGCTGTGATGACAGACACCAGGCGCTTCTTCTGCTCTGTGGGTGAGCAGGGGTGAGCCCAGAGGAGTCAGAGCTCGGGGAGGGGCCTGGTGGCTGGTGGGACCAGTTGGCCTCCAGAACTACGGAATGGTAACAGCAGACATCTTCCCATGTCCCCAGAGCAGAATGCCCTGACGGACATGGCTCCCCCAAACCCCCACACTCTGCTCTTTGAGATCCTGTCCCTGCTGGTGGAGATGCTGGCCTTACCGGAGGCGGCCTTAGAAGAGATCACCAAGTGAGTGCGGCCGGTGGTTGTGGGTGGAGGGTGACAGACACAGAAATGGCACCTAGTATTGTGACAGCTGAAGAATTTTGATAGTTAGGACTCTTAGTTGCAAGTGAAAGGCACCCAAATAAAATTGGCCTAAGCAAAAGGGGAATGTATTGGCTCACATAATGGATCATGGCCTCAGGAATGGCTGGATCCAGGAGATCAGATGATACTCTTTTAAGGTTTTATCTCTCCTACCCATCTCTGTACCATGGTTTCAAGCTCAACTAGGTCAGGGCGCCTGGGTGGCTCAGTGGGTTAAGCCTCTGCCTTCAGCACAGGTCATGATCTCAGGGTCCTGGGATCAGGCCTTGTGTTGTGCTCTCTGCTCAGTGAGGAGTCTGCTTCTCCCTCTCCCTCAGTGGGAAGGATGGCAACTGGCAGCCCTATACTCACACCCGCCTAGCTGAACCAATTCAACAGCAAGAGGAATACTTTCTTGCAGTACCCAGAGGACAATCTCAGAATGGGTATGTGACAGAGACTGCCTGGAGCCAGAGAACGCTGGAGATGAAAGCCTCCCCATGTTTCCAGACTGGGCTGGGTGGAGGTGGTGGTTACTGGTTCAACTAAGGAAGGAATGGCTACGCACAAAAGGAACTTCAACATTCCAAGGCTAAAAGCAAAATGTGATGGCAGAACAGCCCAGCTGGTCTCTGTGTATCACACAGAGGACTGTCTCTGCCACCGAGACCAGGCCTTGTCCGCATGGGCCTAGAGGTAGGGGAATGACAGCAAGTTGTTCCAGCAACACCAGCTCAGGAACCCCAAAGACAAAAGGTCTTTTTTCCTCCCAGCATCTGTAAATCACTCTAAGTATATATAACTCTAAAGAACATAAATGTATAATTTTATTTTTAATTTATTATTTTTTTAAATTCTGTATTTGTCAGAGAGAGAAAGAACACAAGAAGGGGGAGAGGCAGGCAGAGGGAGAAGCAGGCTCCCCACTGAGCAAGGAGCATTAATGTATCATTTTAGAAACAATAAAACAAATTCCCATGTGTCCATTTCCCCAGTTTAAAAATAGATCATTTCCGGGGCGCCGGCGCCTGGGTGGCTCAGTGGGGTAAAGCCTCTGCCTTCAGCTTCGGTCATGTTCTCGGGGTCCTGGGATCGAGCCCCGCATTGGGCTCTCTGCTCAGCGGGGAGCCTGTTTCCTCTTCTCTCTCTGCCTACTTGTGATCTCTGTCTGTCAAATAAATAAATAAAATCTTTTTAATAAATAAATAAAAATAGATCATTTCCAATAATCTTGAAGCCCTGTGTGCCCTACCCCAATCACATCTCCCCAGATAAGAACTAACCATTATTCCCTTGCTTTCTTTTTTAAACTTTCACTACTTGTTTTTCCCTTTGCTTACTGAAAATTTCAAATACACAGCAAAGTTGAGAGAATTTCACAGTGAATGTTTATATATTCACCAACCAGATCCTACCATTGCCAATCCGCCATGCTTGTTTTAATCTTGTGTCTACCTAACCTTTTTTCATCCATCCATATCAGTTTTTTATTCATTTCACAATAATTGATAGTCATTTCCTTCTAAATACTTCAGCATACATATCAATAACTAAAGATTGACATTTGTTTAGAGCTTTTTTCTTCTTTTTCGTTATTGGAGGTATCATTTACATTCAGTGAAACACACAAATCATCAGTCCGTGAATCTCAGCCACTTCTCACACCTGGGCAACCCGAACCCCTCTCAAGTCATACACAACTTTGCCATCACTCCCGAAGATGCCCTCACCATCCTTCCCAGTGGGTCTCCGAACCCACCCCTGCAAGGCAATCACTCTTCCAGTTTGTTTTCCATCCCAGATTGACTTCGCTTTTTTGGCAACTTCACATCAATGGAAACATACAGTATGCAGCCCTAGGGTCAGCTTCTCGAACTCAGCACAAGGCTTCTGAGACTTGTCCATGTCGTTGTGGGCGTCAGGGTTGACCCGTTTCTACTGCTGACCAGTGTCCCACTCATGAATCTACCACAGTTGGTTCGTCCATTCTGACGGGTCTCTCCATGTTTCTTGGTTGGGGTTATCGTGAACAAAGCTGCCGTTAATATTTTTGTGCAAGTCCTTCTGTGGACACATACTTTGGCTTCTTTGGGTGAATATGCAGAAGGGAATTGTGGGTAGGTGTATTTTACTTCTGAGAACTCATCAGACCTTTTCCCAAGTGGTTGCACCATTTTACAATCCCACCATTCGTAGGAGAGTTCCAGTTGCTCCACATCTTGTGCAAATTTGGTATTGTCGGTCTTCCTCCTGGTAGATATGGAGTGGCGCTCTGGTCTTTACTCACCTTCATTTGTATTCCTGAGTACTTTATTGTTCACCTTTTCATAAACTTTATTTTTTTAAAAAGATTTTATTTATTTGACAGACAGAGAACACAGTAGGTAGAGAGGCAGGCAGGGGGCGGGGGAAGCAGGCTCCCCGCTGAGCAGAGAGCCCGATGCGGGGCTCAATCCCAGGACCCTGGGATCATGACCTGAGCTGAAGGCAGAGGCTTACCCCACTGAACCACCCAGGCACCCCACTTTTCATAAACTTTCTGTGAATGGACTCATACTGTCTTAAGTCTTTCGTTACTTGTTTTTTCTCCTCAACCTTATGTTTTTATGATTCATTCACATCCTTGTGAGTAATTATCAATCATTTATTGTTCTTGGGGCACCTGGGTGGCTCAGTGGGTTAAAGCCTCTGCCTTTGGCTCAGATCATGGTCTCAGGGTCCAGGGATCGAGCCCTGCATTGGGCTCTCTGCTCAGCGGGGAGCCTGCTTCCTCCCTCCTCTATCTCTGCCTGCCTCTCTGCCTACTTGTGATCTTGGTCTGTCAAATAAATAAATTCTGAAAAAAAATCATTTATTGTTCTCACTGCTACATACTATTTTTTTTTATTTTTATTTTTTTGACAGAGAGAGGGAGCAAGCACAACCAGGAAGAACAGCAGGCAGGGGGAGAGGGAGAAGCAGGCTCCCCGCTGAGCAGGGAGCCCGATGTGGGTCTCTATCCCAGCACCCTGGGATCATGTCCTAAGCCAAAGGCAGATGCTTAACTGACTGAGCCACCCAGGTATCCCAACTGCTACATACTATTATGTGTGACTATATCACAGTATACTTATTCATTCTGCTGATAGCCATCAGGGTTATGTTCAGTTTTCAACTGTGTAGAAACAGTGTGAATATTCTTGTATATGTCTCCTGGGACACATGGGCAAAAGATTCTAAAGAGCGTAGTTTTTATACTTTTAGGCCAACATCCCTTTACACTCATTTTTTTTTAAGATTTTATTTATTTATTTGACAGAGATCACAAGTAGGCAGAGAGGCAGGCAGAGAGAGGGGGGAAGCAGGCTCCCCGTTGAGCAGAGAGCCCGATGTGGGGCTCGATCCCAAGACCCTGGGATCATGACCCGAGCCGAAGGCAGTGGCCCAACCCACTGAGCCACCCAGGCGCCCCTACACTCATTTTTTAAAAAAAAGATTTTATGTAGGCACCTGGGTGGCTCAGTGGGTTAAGGCCTCTACCTTCGGCTCAGGTCATGATCTCAGGGTCCTGGGATAGAGCCCCCCATTGGGTTCTCTGCCTTGCAGGGAGCCTGCTTCCTCCACTCTCTCTGCCTACTTGTGATCTCTGTCTGTCAAATGAATAAATAAAAATCTTTAAAAAAACTTTTTTTCTTTCTGGGCACCTGGGTGGCTCAGTTGGTTAAGCATCCACCTTCAGCTCAGGTCATGATCCCAGGATTCTGGGAACAAGCCCCACATTGGGCTTCTGGATCGGCGGGAAGCCTGCTTCTCCAACTCCCTCTGCTTGTGCTCCCTCTCTCACTGCGTCTCTCTCTGTCAAATTAAAAAAAAAATCTTAAAAAATATTTTATTTCTTTTTAGAGAAAAAGAGAGAGCAGGGGGAGGAGCAGAGGGGGAGGGAGAGGAAGGGGGAAAGAATCCCAAGCAGACTCCCATGCTGAGCGGAGAGCTGGACACGGGGCTTGATGTCATGACCCTGAGATCATGACGTGAGATGAACCCAAGAGTCGGATGCTCTACTGACTGTGCCAGCCAGGTACCCCTGTACTCCTTTATTTATTTTTTAAAGTTTATTTATTTAAGCACTCTCTACATCCAGCATGGGGCTCAAACTCAAGAGCCTCACAGTCTACGAACTGAGCCAGCCAGAAGCGCTTGTACTCTTAAATGGAAGAGTCTATTGGTCTATCTTGTAGTTTATTTTTTTTAAAGATTGTATTTATTTATTTGACAGACAGAGATCACAAGTAGGCCGAGAGGCAGGCAGAGAGAGAGGGGGAAGCAGGCTCCCCACTTGAGCAGGGAGCCCAATGCGGGGCTTGATCCCAGGACCCTAGGATCATGACCTGAGCAGAAGGCAGAAGCTTTAACCCACTGAGCCACCCAGGCGCGCCCCTATCTTGTAGTTTAAACGGCCCTTCTCCCACGAATGTTTTGGTAACGTGCACTCGTCATTTGGAAAATACTGCATATCTCCCAGGTGTTAGCACATTTCATTTTAATTAGTATATGTATATTTATATCTATATACACTATATATAGCTAGTATATATATACTATGACACTATATTAATTAGTATAGTTATACTATGATATTATAATTAATATCACCACTAGTATCAGGAAAGTCTTTAAGTATTAGAAGTGTTGTGTGTGGCTATAGTTCATTCATTTTCACTGCTATAAAGTATTTTGTATAAAGACATGTATGTGCCCATGTTGATGGGTTTAAGTTTCCCAAAAGTCTAACTTTTTCCTGAAAGCTTTAATTTGATCAGAGGCAAAAAATGCTGTCAGTTGTTCTCCTTGCAATGACAGGCTAACTTCGTCTACTTTTAGAGAAATATCCACTGAAAACCAAAGGCTGAATAACCAAGGTTTCTCCTTTGTTCAAATAAAAATGTCATTTGATGTCCAGGAAAGGAAACACTGTCTGTTACTCTCTCAGAATTTCCAACTGGAACAGACATATGATAGATGAATAGGAGGGATGCCTGCCTGGCTGGCTCCGTCAGTAGACCATGCAATTCTTGATCTCAGAGTTGTTAGTTCAAGTCCCACATTGGGTGTAGAGATCATTTAAATAAGGAAAGAAAACTTAAAAAAAAAAAAAAGATAGATGAAGAGGAGAAAAGCATATGAATCTTATTTACACATATCTGGGCACCCTCACAAGAAAAAGAAGACCCAAAGAAATGACTCGGCCTAAGTGTTTCTATCCTAGGTTGAACAGAGAGTAGTGAATGTGGAATAGTAGTGAAACTATATGGGCAGACTAAGGGAAGATAAGAGTTATTTTAAGGAGGTTTATTACAGAGTTCTCTCAGCCAAGGCTCCGCATCTCTTGAGATAAGAATGTTTCTTCCTGGGGTGCTTGGGTGGCTCAGTCAAGTAAGTGTCTGCCTATAGCTCAGGTGGTCCTGGGATCCCACCCAGCAGGGAGCTCGATGTGGGGCTCTATCCCCAGGACCCTGGGATCATGACCTGAGCCGAAGGCAGAGCCCTAACCCACTGAGCCACCCAGGCGCCCCTGCTGGTATTTTCTTTTGCTGTGTCTAATCTCCTCTTAAGTGTATCCAGTGAATTTTTCATTTCAGCTGTTGCATTTTTCATATTTAAATATTTAATTCAGTTCTATTTCATAGTTTTCTTTCCTCTTGTTCATATTTCCTTCAAATCCTTGGGCATATTTATAATACCTCAATTAAGGTCCTTTTCTGCTAATTCTGCCATCTTTGTCATTTCTGGGTCTGTTTCTGTAAACTGATTTTTCTTTTTTTTTCTGATTTTCCTTTTTTTATTGGTACTTTCCTGCTTCTCGTGCCTGTTAGTTTTTGATTGGATGCTGGACATTGTGGCACTTTACTGAGTGTCTGGATTTTATTCTTTAAAGTGTTGAACTAGAGGGCAGGTGTTTACGTTACGTTAATGTTACGTTATGTTATGTTACTGATAATCTTCTTTCTTTCAAGGTTATGTTATTTTATTTTATTAAACTCTACTCCCAACATGGGGCTTATTATATTCATGACCCTGAGATCAAGAGCCACATGCTGTACCAACTCTGCCAGGGGGGTATCCCTCTTTCAAGGTTTTAAAGCTTTGTTAGGGGGCCACCAAGGTGGCTCAGTGGGTTAAGCCTCTGACTTTAGCTCAGGTCATGATCTCAGGGTCCTGGGATAGAGCCCCACATTGGGCTCTCTGCTCAGCAGGGAGCCTGCTTCCCCCACTCTCTCTACCTGCCTCTCTGCCTACTTGTGATCTCTCTGTCAAATAAATAAATAAAATCTTTTAATAAAATAAAAATAAAGCTTTGTTAGGGAAGATCCAGTGTAGTCTCTCCTCTAGGACTCAGTCCCAACTACTGAAAGAGGACTCATTTAAGAGCTCTATTAATTCTACAGGTGTTCAACAAAGAGCTTCTGCTCTGTTGGAACGTCATGTGTCTCTCAGCCCTAGGTTAACCCTGGTAATTACTTCTGTTTTTTGTTCTTTGTCTGGCTTTGTGAAATTTCACACTATGTGTGTACTACTTAGTATGCAACCAAAAACTGAAGAAAACCCCATGTGTATTTCTGCAACTTTCTTTACATGACTCCTATCTCTTTGATATCCTGATACACTAATCCCTGTGGCCTCCATGTTCACCAGCTACACTGTCTGTCCCCTTACCTCAGTGGGTCTACGACGGTTCTGCCTGGGTGCCACTTCCTGTACCTCCAGGCAAAGTTCTCTGGAGAACCGGTCAGCTCACCTCATTGGTTTCTCCCCTCAGGGACTATAGTCTTGTGCTGCCTATTGTTCAATATCTCACAAGTTTCATATATTTATTTATGGCAGGAGGACAAGTTCATACTAGGTCCTTCATTATGGCCAGAAACAGAATTCTGTTCATTTGTCTTTAATTTTTTAATCCACTGTTCTTCAGATTGGATGATTTCTACTGATCTGTCTTCAAGTTTACTAATTCTCCAGTCTGCTACAACGACTGTTCAGACTTTTTCACTTCAGTTATTGTACCTTTTGGTTCTAGAATTTCCATTTGTTTCATGTTTGTAGTTTGTTTCTCTATTCATTAAGATCAGATTTTCCTTCAATTATTTGAATATATATTTTAATACCTTTTTAAAACTTTTTAAAAAAGATTTTATCTATTTATTTGACAGACAGAGATCACAGGTAGGCAGAGAGGCAGACAGAGAGAGAGGAAGGGAAGCAGGCTCCCTGCTGAGCAGAGAGCCTGATGTAGGACTCAATCCCAGGACCCTGGGAACACGACCTGATCTGAAGACAGAGGCTTTAACCCGCTGAGCCACCCAGGCGCCCCCTTTTTTAATACCTTTTAAAAAAGATTTTATTTAGGGCGCCTGGGTGGCTCAGTGGGTTAAGCCGCTGCCTTCAGCTCAGGTCATGTGATCTCAGGGTCCTGGGATTGAGTCCCACGTCGGGCTCTCAGCTCAGCGGGGAGCCTGCTTCCTTCTCCCTCTCCCTCTGCCTGCCTCTCTAACTACTTGTGATCTCTGTCAAATAAATAAAAAAAACATTAAAAAAAAAGATTTTATTTATTTGAGAGAGAGCACATGAATGGGAGGAGGGGCAGAGGAAGAGAGAGAAGCAGACTTCCTGCTGAGCAGGGAACCTGACGTGGGGCTCCGTCCCAGGACCGTGAGATCATAACCTGAGCCAAGGGTCAGAGTCTCAGGACTCTGAGATCAAGACCTGAGCTGAAACTAAGAGTCAGACACTTAACCGACGAGCCATCCAGGCACCCTGTCATGTCTGGTAATTTTTTATTGTGTCCTGGACATTTTAGACGATATGCATTAGAGACTGGATTGTTTTGTTTGGAAGCGGGACTCTTCCTTTGATGAGCATTTTTTGTTCCTGTGGGCAGTTCCTTGCCAGTTTATGTAGTCTTGGTTTTTTATTTTGTTCAGGCATATTTGTGAAAGGCCCAGGTGTTACCTAAACCCTCTAACTTGGTAGACTCAACTTCCAAACTCTGTTTCTCCTACGGATTTTAGTTTTAGGTAAGGCCTACGGTAGACAGAAGTCAGCAAGTTATGGGCTGCAGGCCACACTCAGTTTTTGTGTTTTTTTTTTTAAGATTTTATTTGTTTATTTGACAGAGAGAGACGGTGAGAGAGGGAACACAAGCAGGAGGAGTAGGAGAGGGAAAGCAGGCTCCCCACTGAGCAAGAAGCCCGATGCCTGGGCTCCATCCCAGGACCCTGGGATCATGACCTGAGCCAAAGGCAGGCACTCAACGACTGAGCCACCCAGGCACCCTAGCTTGCTCTGTTTTTACAGTTAAACTTTTATCAAATGCAGCCACATCCATTCATCCCCATATAGTATATGGATTTCTTGATGCTACATTGGCAAAGCTCAGTATCCATTATCACTTCTGTGATAATAAAATTATCTACTTCTCCTTGTAGTTTTATCAGATTTTGCCTTCTATTTCATGTTTAGAATTTTGTTTCCTGACAAACTGAACATTTTATCATTATATGGCAATCATTTGTGTCTTTAGTAATGCTTTTTGCCGTAAGACCTAGTTTTTTAAATATAATATGGTTATACCGAAATCCTTTGGTTAGTATTCAACTGACATAACTTTATCCTTTCAGTTAATTCTTAAAAATTTAAAGTAATGTATACATTGTTTAAAAAAACCCAAAAAACAACAAAAAAACACATATAGTCCAGTGGACCTGGGTGGCTCAGTTGTTATGTGTCCGACTTCAGCTCAGGTGATGATCCCAGGGTCCTGGGATTCGGCCCTGCTTCGGGCTTCCTACTTGGTGGGAGGCCTGCTTCTTCCACTCCCACTTCCCCTGCTTGTGTTCCCTCTCTCACTGTCTCTCTCTCTCTTAAGTAAAATCTTTTAAAAAAAAAAGTTAAGAACAATGGAAAAACCAAGTAGTGCAAAAAGGTTAGTAATAAACACTTGTAGTACCCCATTCCCTGAAGTGTCCCTTCCCAAGACAAATACTTTTGACTCTCTTCTCATTTTGAAATAACATGCATGTACTACAATATTTTGGTTAGTGATTTTTTTTTTTTTACATGTATCTATTGACTTCCAATTATGGTATGGGTTTAGCTGTCTGATACAACCATCCTCTAAGCTCCCCTCTACCTGTTCTAATATATTATCATTTTTTACTAAATTCTGGGGGGGGGGTCCATTATTATGGTTATGCAATTTTTAACAGCTGAGTATTTTATTATACTATGACTTCCTTTTTTTTTAAAGCTTGTTTATTTATTTGATAGCAAGACACTGAGACAGCAAGAGAGGGAACACAAGCAGGGGGAGTGAGAGAGGGAGAAGCAGGCATCCTGCTGAGCAGGGAGCTGGATGGGGGGCTGCATCTGACCCTGGGATCATCACCTGAGCTGAAGTCAGACACTTAACAACTGAGCCACCCAGATGCCCCTTTCCTTGTCTAACTCCTGAAGTTGATGATTGCCTTAGTTTTTTTTTTCTTTGTACCCATTAATAATTCCTGTGCCACCTTCTTAGAGTTTCTTTTTCTTGAAGGCATGTTCTAAATAATTTCATTATTCTTATTTTTGGATTAATTTCTTTTTAGAAAAATACTTTATTTATTTGACAGAGAGAGAGAGATCACAAGTAGGCAGAGAGGCAGGCAGAGAGAGAAGGGGAAGCAGGCTCCCTGCTGAACAGAGAGCCCAATGTGGGGCTCGATCCCAGGACCCTGAGATCATGACCTGAGCCAAAGGCAGAGGCTCAACCCACTGAGCCACCCCGGCGCCCCTTGGATTAATTTTGTAAGCCTGTTGCAGAGTTGTTATCTTGGGGATCTGCTGTCATCATAGGAATTCTTTCTTCCTTTCCTCTTTAGGATTCTCTGTTAGAGTACATGCCTTACTCTTGGTTTGCTTAATCCTTCTTGGTTTGTTTGGTTTAGTTAAAAAATAACAGGCGCATGTTACCCTGATAGCTTTTTTGGGTTACATGGGAAGTGATTCAATCACCGGTGCAATAACAGCAGCCCTATTCTGTCTTCTACACTGTAGTGATCTAATCTAAACTTGTCCTTTATGGCAACTGCACCACCAATGTGGGATTCCCCTTTACCAGCTTCCACTACCTTTGCATCTCCTGTGTTGATCTCCTGTTTTCTCTATGTATATCTTTTCTGTTTTGGTGTATGCCCTCATTTTAGAAGACTATGTCCTCCCGCAGCTTCTTGAGAAAGAATGCATGGGATACAAAATTTTTGAGATTTTATGTGTCTGCAAAAGAGTTTATTTATAGTCGCACTGAGTAGTTTAGCTGGGTATAGAATTCTATATTGGTGTATTAGTTCAGGAACAGACCCCATGCACTACAGTTGAAACAAGATAGTTTATTTCTCTCTTATATTGACACTCCAGAAGAAGCAGGCAGGAAGACAAGGCTGCCCAGCACACAACTTATTGTTTCTTTCTAACTTATTTTCCCACCATTTCCTAGATCAAACCTAAGCTAATTTACCAGCAACACATCTGAATTCAAGCCCGTGGGAAAGGGAGAGAGGAAGTGGAGAACAAGCAATTTCCTTTAAAATTGTGACTGAGAAAGTTGCACACATTTTGCTCTTGTCCCTTTGGCCCCTGTGGGGTGAAGTTATTTTCTAAGTCATCATTTTTACTCCACATGCTGCCTTTTCAGGGCCTAGTTTTACACAGGGGTCTAGATCCAACTTCCATGTGAGGGCTCTGATATTCATTTTCTGTGTTCTATGTGTGAAGCTCATCAAAACCCCAAATTCCAGGCCCCAGAGATAGGCAGAGACCACAGCAGAACCAGCAACGTAAGCCTTAAGTGTTTCCCAGCACCAAGAGTAGCATGCCCACCCCTCACCACTGCCTCAAAGCCCTGGGTGGTCTGTCTCTGCCTTTCCGATGCCCACATCTCCCACTCTTCCTCACATACCAGGCCCTAGCCTCTCCTGGCCTCCTTGCCATTCCTAGAGCTCACTGAGCTCTCACCCACTTCCTGGCCTTTCCACATGCCATTCCCTCTACTTGAAAGACTCTTCCTCCAGAGATATCCATTTGACTTGCTCCCTCCCCTCATTCTGCTCAAATATCACCACCTCTGAGATCCTGCTGGCTCCTGTGAGCAACATCGTCCCTCATCACTACCCACTGTCCAGCTTTTACTCATTACACCCACTACCACCAACCAGGTACTGTATTTATTTGTTCACAGTCCTTCCTACTAGGTGCTTGCCTAGGTGGTCAATTTAGAAAGGGATTCCAGGGAGGAGTGAGAGAAGGAATGGGACCAGAGGAGGAACCAATAAAAGCATGTGTTGAGTCAGCCACCCACAGGATCTTCTGAGGAGACTATGGATAGTGGTTCAGAATTCTGTCAGGAGAAGAAAGAGAAACCCATGTACCTCAGCTGCTAGCTCCTTTGGTCAAAGGTGGCCCCCATGGCAGTGTCATTCCCCTGCACTTCCGGGTTGCACTCGGGGTATCAAAGAAGCTTCCAGGCAGGAGACTCCTGAGGTGAGGCCACCTCCGACTGTCCCTGTGCAAAGCTGCTCAAAGTCCATGTGCAGTGGTCACTGCTGTGGTAGCCAGAGAGAGAGAGGGGGGCTGGGATGCCAGGAGGCAGGGACCTTCTGTGGAGATCTCCTGCACTGCTTCCCCAAGCACCTAGACGCGCACTGGCCTGAGGAAAAGAGCCACTCGGTATCTGCTGAATGCATGTGTAGAGCCACAGTCTAGTGGGCAGATAAGCAGCAGTAAGTCTAGAAAATAAAACTCGAACTCGGGAGCAGGTTAATCACACAGCTGTCTTACAGAGCATGCGTACGTGTAGGTAAAAATATCAGTGGAAGAAAGCAGAGGTGACAGTGACCAGGCTCTTTCCACCGGCCACGTTGCTGAGTGCTCAGACGGGCTTTGTTACCTGTTTGATCCCTTTTTGGGCAGGGGGGTAGGGGGACAGGGGACGGACCTGAAGCCCGAAGTCATGTGACTTGCAGATGGAGGGTCCGGGTGACTGGAGCCCAAAGCAAGGCAGTGACAGGGAGTTAATGACAGAGCTGGGACCAAAACTCAGGTCCCCTAACTCCTGGGCTGGTGTCCCTGTCCCAGAGCTGGCCAGACAGAACAGGAGTTCAGAAAGAGTGAGGGGGGTAGGAGGGGTAAATTAAACACAGCCAGGCTGAGCTGGGTGGGCACTGCCTCCCCAGCTATTACCAGAAGAAGCTGAAGGAGGGCACCTGTAAGGCCCGAGAGATGGAGACAGCCATAGGCCGGCTGCGGTCCCGGAAGAAGCTTCCCTACAATCCCCAGCAGGCAGAATTGGAAGTCCCAGAACGAAGGGTTCTCAGGATCCTGAGCCGGCTGAAGCAGCAGAACTATGGTGAGGGCCTTGGGCACTGTGAACACTCTGCTCTCCTCTTTCCCTGGGCCCCCACAGCCAGACCCAGGAGCCGAGAGACATGGTTTCCCACTTCGGGCATATAACTGTGCGCATCAGCCAGTGGTCTGAGAATCACGGTATCCCACCTCTAGCCCTCTGATGAGGGTCTTCTGCATTCTTCCCCAGGGCTTAGCCCTGAGCACACGTTGGTCCCAAGAGCCTCCACCGAGCAGGGCGGGTAATTAGCAATCCCAGCTCACCATTTACTGAACACCCGCTGGGGTCACTCCCGGTGCTAGGCCCTTTGTAGATGGGCTAGAATTTAATGCTGATGATCATGTATTCACTCCATGTTACAGGTGAGAACAGTGGAACTGAGCAAGTTTAAGGCCAAGGCCCAGGGCCCCACAGCTAACATGTTTTAGAAAAGGCACTGTATAGCCAGGTCTGACTCTAAAACCTGTTCTCTTTTCACTGGGCAAGGTTGCCTCCCCATAAAAGCAGGTGTCACTGATTAGACTCCGACTGTGTGCCAAGTCATGGGCTGGCTAGGAGCTTTCTGGAGTCTCTCTAGCGTGCCTACCAGACTGCCAGGACCCATCACAAAGACATGTGCTCTTGTGTGAGCTGTTATTAACCCTTACACTGTGCTCAGTGTGTTATCCCTTTAATCCTCACCGTCTGCTCTGTGAGGTGGGTACTCACCTCCAGCTTACACAGAGGCTCAGAGAGGTTAAGCAATTTACCCAAACCCACCCAGCTCTGGATGCGGCCAAGCTGGGACTTCAGCTGGGTCGGCCTGCTTCCTCCTCCCTTGCCAGCTGCCAACCTGCAGAGCCCCTACGCGCAGGTGCCCTGCATCCCTCTCTGTCCGCGGCTGGACAAGATGGTCCGTCGGAAGCAGGGCAGCCACTACGTGCTGGACCCGTGCACCCCCGCCAGCCTGGGCCCTGACATCCGGAGCCTCCTCTTCCAGTCAGGATCCCAAGGAGGCAGGTGGGTACCCCGAAAGCCAGAGCTCCAGCCCAGGCCCTGGCCTAATCCTTGCAAGAGATGATACCTGGAATACCGCTGCTCCCAGGAGGAAAAGGGGCAATAATGGAAACAGTAAGGAACTAAGCTTCGTTGAGGGCCCATGTGCCCCATCGACTGTGCTTAAGTCCAGGAACCTTTGCCTTGCTGTGCCCAGACTCAGTGGCACACACCATCATTCTCTCAGGCTGGCACCACCATGCAGGGGTTAGCTTGCACGTCCTTTGCCTGAGTCTGATTCCACATTAGGAGTGGTAGGAAACAGGCTGGGCTGCTGGATGGCGGCAGCTTCCCTCCCAGTCCCCTCCCAGGTGCTTTGGGAGCAAAAGAACTCAGGACTTGCAATCAGGCCCCCCAGCCCACCTGCCTGGCTCCATTGCATCCCAGGGAAGCCACCTCTCCCCTGGGGCACTTGGGAATGGCTCATTTCTTACCCCCCTCACTTCTCGCCTTAGGGAACACGGCTCTGAGAGCTGCAAGTGGCTCAGTTCCGTGCCAGCTCGAACCCACTGACCTCTGGAGTCTCGACTCGGGGCAGCCATTCAGGACCTGCAGGCGGACAGGTTCTTAGGCCGGTATTGCTGCTGGATTTTGCTTTTGTGGCCTGGTAAGCCAATAAACACCAAGAACCTTGGCCTCTGTGTCCAGTGCTGGGAAGGCCCCCAGGTTTTCACCCTTCCACCTGGCTCTCAGAGTGCAGGGCCCCTGCCTCCCACAGGCTTAGGAAACCCCGAAGCAAGACACACCCTGAAACCCTGCCAGGGTTGGGGCTCCCACTAGAGCGACGCTGGGGGCAAAATCTTGACTTTCTACACATTCTCAAAGCACAGAGCTGGGACTCTCTTCAGTTGAGTCTCCCCCAAGGGCAGAGAGCATCTCTCTCCAATTGCTCGAAGGGAATGATAGGAAAGATTCTGGACCCTAAAAGGAGCAGACCGACCCTACAGAAGGGCAGAAGGGGGTCTCAGCCATACTCTCACCCGAAGAGCCCAGGACCCATGGGGGCCCTTCTCTTGGAACCTAAGGTTGTGTGGGTCTTTGTCCCCCAACCCACACACCACCCCAGGCCTATTTCTCTAACAGAGAGCGAGCTCCTCCCTGGGATGGAGCAGAGGTAGCTCCCCCAGTGGTTCAACAAGCAGGCACAGCAAGAGGACAGGAGGCCAGGGACTGAAATGAGGACAAGGCTCTGACAAGTTTAAAACATGTATTTAAAATACAATTTATAAAATGCTTAATCTGCCGACTCAGGAGCCCGCGGTGCGGGGTGGGGTGGGGTAGGCAGCTGCCCGCTAGACCAGCAGAGCAGGACTGCAGGGGTGCGGCCCTCCCTCCCATGCCCTTCTGTTCAGACACCCAAGGGGCCCATGTGCACCCTGGGGATCACACGACCAGAAAACAGGACCCCAGAGGTTTCCAGAGTCTCTGCTTACCAGGGAGGCTGGGGCAGCCCTGCCGGCCCATCCCTGAGCAGAGCATCCCCACATGGGGCAGAGCAGGGTATGGCTGGGCTGGACAGGGCAGGGCGGGGCAGTGGGCTCTGGAAGGGGCTGATGGTAGCAGATCGGGTGTTGCCTCCTGCCTGCAGGTGGGGAGCACCCTGATTGAGTGGGCTGAGAAGGGTTGGTCACCAGGCCTGGACCCCCAGCTCCTTTGGTTATAGGCTGACATCAGAGTAGTGGCTCATGGGAAGCGGTTAGCTGGAAGGTCTGAGGCCTGGCTTATGGGGTCAGGGAGGAGCTGGGGGAAGGGGACAGTACCGTGAAGGCAGATAAAGGGGCAGCAGCCTCAGGTTTCTGCCCCCCCGCCCCCCTGGGGTTTTCCAAGCCAAAGCCTGCAGCTTACTTTAAAAAAAAAAAGAAAAGAAAAAGAAAAGAAATAGAAGAAGCACTTAAGGAAAGTTACAGACAACTACCCCCCCCAAAAAAACCAACAACAAACAAACAAAAAAACCCCACACACACAAAATCCAAACCATTCTCCCAACTTCCCTCCCACCTCCCCCCAACACAATACCGTTCCTTGTTTTCATTTTTCTTTTCTTTCTTTTTAAAATTTTGCCTGCCACCTCTCCATCTGGGAAGCCAAGGGTACAACTGCTGGTGGGTGGTGGCAGGCACACAGCGGGCAAAGCCCCCTCTTTGGCCCAAGGGAGGTGGGAACTACTACATCCTCAATCCGCAGACACCCATCAGCTGGCCTTCCCTTCGGCTCCCACTAGGGGAGGGGGAAAGAGCAGGTGGTCCCGATGGCTGAGTAATCAGTACTCCTGGCCATGCCACCTGGCCTACCTCTGTACCCCTCTCCAACTGAAAGGACAGTGTCATCGGGCCAGACACCACTATTACATGAGGGCTAGACACTGTACAGCTAAAAGGAGGAAACTTGGTCAGGGCAGTGGAACTATAAAGACAGCAGCCAACCTTCTTCCTTGCCCAGTCCCGGGGGTCATCCCCGTCACAACAGCCAGTGGGCAACACGCAACAGCCCGGGCCTCCTCCATGACCGAAGCTCGGCTCCAGCTCTCCGCACGCACAGTCTCCTGGCTGCTCACCGTCACAAAGCTGTGCTACGGACGAGTCGCTGATTCAGCTGGCAGCTGGCCCTTCCTCCGCAGTGGGAGATGCAGTGGGACGTGGCTTGCTGGGCCAACGTTCTCACAGGGCAAGGCTGAGAGCCAGGTGAGCCAAAGGTGGAGTGAGCCCGCAAAACCTAGCTTGTCACCTTGGCCACTAGCTGCCCGAATCACAAAATGTCCTATCACACACTCCCTAACTCATCCACTGAGTGGGGAGGCTATCTGGCTGGCTGAGGGATAAGGCGCAGTGCAAGAGAAGAGACCAGAGAGCCTGAGAGGACCCCGATTGTACACACACAAACACACACACACACACACACACACACAGAGCTGCTCTAGGCAGTTGCCCTTAGCCTCTTCCACCTTAAAGAGCCAAAGCAAAACTCTAGGCTCTAGAGACAGAGAGGAAACTGCCTTCATTCCAGGCCCTCGCTCTGGAAAAATGGGTGAAGGGTAGCCTGGGTCTATGGGGAACCAATCTGTCACCACCCATCTTTGCAATGCACAGCCTGCCTTTTCCCAAATGTATTCAGAATGGTTGGCTCCCAAGGTAATGACTTCACGAAGGAAATGTACCAGGCGTGGTTACCGAGCTGGCGCCATCAACAGAGACGGTGCCCACAGACCTCTCAGAGCTCAGGCCTCGCTGGAGTGGGAAGATCCAGCCGCCTTCTGTGCACACTGGGCAGGAGGCTCAGAGTCCTGCAGCCACTTTCTCCTGGCTCTCCTCGGGCTAAGAGCAAAACACTGAGCAAGTCTCACATCCCTTGCTTCTGAGCCCGGAGTGCATCTCACTCCCTGCTCTCTTCGAGAGGGAGCAAGCCTGGCTGGCAGGGGAGCCACCCTGAGGGGGATGGGAAGGGGAAGTCTGTTCACTTCCCCTATCTTCCCAAAATACTAGAGGTGGGGTTGGCACCCTCCCCAGGCTCTCTGAGCCTGTAGAGCTAGCTCAGTCTCCAGGCAGGGCCAAGATGCCCTGGGACTTAGCTGAGGGAGGGAGGTATAGGCATGGGGTGCTCATCTGTCCTGGGGGCTGCAGAGCCCTGCCCCTTTTCTGGGCGGCAGTAGGAATACAGAAGCTAAGCTCACCAAAGTCCTATTGGTTAATGTTTCTAGTGAATTTCCTAGAAACATTTTTAAGTAGACTACCAAACTACCCTTTCTCAATTAAAAATTCATTAAACTGCTAAAACCCCTCCCATGCACTTTTTCTTGCAAATCAGGTATTTGTATAAACAAACAAAAATAGGAAGGAGAAAAAAAAAAAAAGAAAGGATATTTTCAAATGGAACTTGCTTTTAAGTGATGAAGACATGCACTTGAGGGTGGGTGGACGGGAGTTCTCATCTGTGTTTTGAAATCCCAAATTAATGAGCATGATAAACTGTTATTGCTGGCACTGGCTTTACCCCAAGTGGCCAAGTGGCACTGTCTGACTCTCTACTCTGAGTCCTTCGTGGGTCCCCCCAACCCTCCCCTGACCCCCACCCTTTCCCTTTCCATTGACTTGGGACAGCCCTTGTAGACGTGCCAATCACAGTGGGAAGAGGGGGGGAAGGAGGGAGGTCACAGTGCATGGGGTTCAAGGTCACAGTGGGCGGAGCAAAGGGGATCACAGTGCAAGTAAGTCAGGTCGTTCCCTCTGCTCAAGTCCAGCTGTCTGCCACGGCAGTGCGACCCGTGGCGGACGACCCAAGAGGCGGTGATGGCGGCAGCGGTGGTGGCGGCATCCTTCCCCGCACGCATTTATCTGCGCTGTTTGAAGCCCTGTGACCCATCTGGACCCAAAGGCTGTCTGATCACATTATTGGGCTGCCTGCTGTCCTCGGGTTGGGAGATCCTGGTAGGCCTGAAGAGAAAAAGATCAGAGGGAGGCCTGAAAAAGGACATAAAAGAGGTCCCCAAATCTTAAAACCAAATCTTAAAACTGCAGCTAGGGCAGAAGGCAAAGTAGCTGTCAGCCAACTCTGACTCCCTCTCTGACAAGCGGACTCGGGAAATCTGCAAGCTGGGAAGTCCCTGTGGGCACATGGGGCAGGTGATCTGTGTTCACCTTGAGCAGTGGCCACGCTCTTCCCCTGAATCTAGAGGGCGGGGGTGGGGGGAGTGGGGGGGTGCTGGTGCTCACGGGCCCATCTTGTCCAGAGGTCATGACCACGGACAGCTCAGCCTCCACAGAACTATGTGGCATGACCCTTCAGGGTCTCGGGCAAAGGAAAACTCCTAACCAAGAACTCAGTAGAGGGACCAGGCACCAGCCATGGCTGCCCTCCTGCTTCTCTTCAAATCATGTGGTTAATGGCTGACTCACATTAACATGGAAGAGTATAAGGAGAGAGACCTTTTCTGTCGCCAAGTGAAGGCTTGGAGGAGAACGGGAGTCTATCGAATGAATGAGGGGACAGGAAGAAGGTATATAGACTAGTTTAAGTCCCAGAATAGCAATCCCAAGGAGGCCTCTCAAAGTCAGAAAGAGGCTGTTTTAACAAATACCACTTTAGCAGGAGCTGACAAATTTACATAATGCAACTTCTAGGACTGCAGAGGGAAAAAAAAAATGCTGGGAACAAAAAAGGATTTAGAAAATTCACCAAACATCACAGAGAGCTATTATGAAACCTGGAAGATAACATCTAAGCACGTCGTGGGGTGCCATCCGCTGTGCCAGGTGGGGTTCTCAGAACACTATACTCATTTATTTGTACAACGAGCTGACAAGGGAGGTTCTATGGTTATCCCATTTCCTCCACAGATGAGGCGATAGGGTGCAGAGAGGTTAGGCAGCCGGAAGTGGAAGGAAATGGCAGATTCTGACTCAGAGTCTGTGCCTCTAACCTTTGTGCCACACTGCCTCCCCCCCACCCCGCAACCCGCCCGTGCCCGCAACTGCAGAGGGGGCAGAGCAGGAAGCCATGACCTCAAAGCTTGCAGTCCTGAGCCAACGGAGCAGACCCTGAACTTGCCCACCAGGTCAGGCTTGGAAGCTGGAGCTGCCATGGTTCCAGACCCAATTCTGCCTGCTTCTCACCACTCTGCCGGCCCGGCAGAGTGGTTGCTGGTGAGCCCCGCCAGCTACACTCACCTGTCGAGGATGGGTTTCTCTTGTTCCTCCTCAGGGCTGGCGCTGCCCAGGATCCGCTTCCGGGCCTCGGCGTACTCTGCCTCCCGCTGCGCTAGGGACTTGACAGGAAGGGCTGGCCTGCTGGTGGAGTTGGGGCTGCTGACCACACCGTTGCTGGTGGGCCTCTTGAGGATGCGGATCTGTGGAGGGGGCCCCGTGGGAAGGCTATCGTCCTGAATCACAATGGGCACTTTGGGAGGAGATTTGGATTTCCTGCTGACAAAGAGCAAATACAGCTTCACAAGTCCTACCCTTGACTACAGAGGACCCACCTGTGTCCCTCACCCACCCCCACTTTTCCCTCCCTCCTCCTAATTCTATCTGTTATTCTCTGGCCTCTGACCAGACACCAAAACTCTCACTCCTTAAGAGGGATTTCTCAAAAGAGCCACCTTGCCATAAGCTCACGAGGTCCTCAGGTCTTCTCCTCAGACCTAACCCCAGGCAAAGGGGGGCTGGAACAGCACCTCATTCTGGGACTTCTATCCCCAGGTTCACAGTCACGTCAACCACTGTTTGGCCCCTGTGGCAAAATATTTATGCCCAGATTCCAAAGACGTCAGTTAAAATCCCAACTTCCCTACACAGAGCAGAGTATGTAACAGGCTGGTGTGGTGGGAGCCCCTTAGCGCAGGGTCAGCGAAGTGTTCACGCCAGCCATGGCCTTCCACCACATGTGCTCACGCCAGTCAAACACTACAAAGGAGCCCACTCCACCATCCCTGCCTGGCACCAAGACAGGATTTACCAAACTGCCTCAGCCTTCGGCAAGTGACCAGGGCCTCCCCGAGACAAGCTACACCAGACAACTGGGTGATCTCTTCAGAAGAGCTTTTGAGCAGAGACACCTCCCTCACCATGGCTCCCTGGGATGCGGGACGCGGCGGGGCTGGGGTAGAGGACAATCCTAGAAACAGTGCTTGGCAGTGCTCAGAGGAGAAGCATTGTCCAAGGCTGGTGGATGTGCACACCGGGCAACGTGTCCATAAGGAGAGGTGGAAAACCACCCAGGAAGGGAGAGAAACAAAAGCCAAAGGGAAAAAGGGATCCAGGCAGGAATGATGGACCTTCAGCAGCCACAAAGACCCTCCCCAGAGCAGCCCAAACTAGCTTCTCTTCAGAACCCAACAGCCTATAAGGGCCTGTTTTCAGAGCCATGGTTGTCAGGAGGGGAAGGGGCTAGAGGAACTCAGCTGCCGCCAGGGGACCTGGAACAAGTCCTGCGCAGGACAGGAATGGCGTGCCAAGGGGACTGTAACCAGACATCAGTGCAGTTGCTGAGATGAGCAGACAGACAAGGAGCCGGCCACCTGATCAGAGGCAGGGAGCCAGGAAACTAGCGGGCAGGCAGGGCACCCTGGCACCCCTGGGGAATGGTAAGCCAAGTCCAGAGAGGTCTTCTCCTCCTCCCTTCCCTGTCCCTGTGGGAAGCCCACAGGTTACCTAAGTCCAAAGTCAGACGGCTGAGGTTAACTTTCACCTGCTCTGAAACCCACTTTCTCCTCTGTCTGGGAAAATATCCTTAAAACGGCCTTTGAGAACTGAGAGTCTTTTCTTCCAGAATACCCCCGTAATGCCCTCAGCCACCACGTCACGGAAGGCCCAGAGAAATCATCTGTCCAACCTCTTTATGTCACAGAGAAAGAAACTCATGTCCAGAGGGGAAAACAACTTGTCCCAAACCTCGGAGCAATTAGAACAGAGCCAGACCTAAAACCCACGTTTTCTGACATGTCACCTCCCCACTTTCCACCAGACCACCTCACACCGCGTACCCACTAAGTTAGAAGGCAGATGCGACAGTCGAGCCTCACTCTCAAAGCCTCAAGCCACCATATCCTGGAGGGACATGCTCGGGAGCCTGCCCTGGAACCCTAACGGCCACCTGGAGAACACCACTGACTGCCCAGCCTCAACTGGCAGAGAGCGTGAGCCCTCAGACCAGACAGCAGCCTTACCTCTCCTTTTGTGTGATCTTCAGTTTTTTTTCCAACCGTCTGTCTATTTCCTAGAGGAAAAAAATGTATATAAAAAGTGGAAAAAAATCTCTCTTAGATAAAAACTTATGTCTTTATTTTCAGAGCTAAGGATGGTGTCCTCTGAGCAGGGGCGTTACTGTGCCCTTTGAGGTAATGGATGCAGACCTCCCTTTACTAGACTCGGGTTTGGGAACCTGACTCCCTGAGGGTTCATCTCCCTCCATCCCCATGGCCACGTTGACAGTTCTAGACCTCGTCATGCAGCTGGGTTCTTTGTAGAGCTTCCAACTCATCTCCTGGCCTGCCATCTGTCCTTCACAGAGCCACTCAAATCACCTCTCTACACAAAAATCTGGTTGTGTCACTTCCCCACTAAAACCCCTCAACTGCTTGCCAGATCAAGTCCAAGCTCCTAAGCACGCCTCGCCCCCTAGCTTCCTTTGTCCTCTGCTCCTGTTTTACATCACTGTGAAGCTCGGCTGTCCCTAAGAACTCCGCATGCCGATCAACCTGCCCGCAGTGGTCTCCCCTTTGCAAACCTCCACTGACCCTGCGAACTCCACACTGACATCGGCCTTTGCATGGTGAAGTCCTCCCTGGCCCCGCGCGTAGTTCCTCACCTGCTTCTCAGACATTAAGCTCTCCCTTTCCCAGTCCTTCATGACCACAGGTATCACATATTTTCCAGCCTCTTCTCCCCACTGTTATGGACTTGGACTCTGGGACTGGCGCCTAGCCAAAGGTCTAGAACAAAACAGAAGCCTAACTAACATCCGTGAAACTGGATGGCAGTGATCCCTCATGCCCTCGGCACCGGGAACTCTGAGGTGTTCCCACAGCCTGTGCCCAAGCGTCCACACTCTGGACGGGGGAGGCTGTGCGTGGACAAAGACCGAACCTTCCGGCTCCTTGGCTGCCCCACTGCTTTTTCCTACAAAACATTCCACTCAGCTGTCCTCAGTGAGGGCAAGACCATTTAGCTACTGGAGTAGGAAAAAGTGTATGAAAAACTATTATTTCTCTGAAGAAAAGAACTCTTATAGTGGTTCTAAAGCAGGACTGGCTTTGCCCACTAGGGGACATTTAGCGATGTCTGGAGATGTTTTCGGTTGTCCCTGCCAGAGAGGAGGTGCTACTGGCAACCAGTGGGTAAAGTCCAGGGACGCTATGCTGTGAAAATCCTATAATGTACAGAACAGCCCCATGGCAGTGTCACCTAGCCCCAAATGTCAGCAGTGTTGAAGCCAACAATCCTGACCTACAGGACGTATGGGATTTTCAAAGGAGTCTAGAACTTGCAAAATGTGAAGAATCACTTCCTTAACTGCCAGTAAAGTCTTTGAAATTTGCTGAGACCCACCTCAAGGCCGGGTGGTAGCCAGTTTTGGGTAATGTTCCAAATGTCCTGCAAATGACTATTCTCCGGTTGGTAAGTACAGGTCACGCTGGTTGACTCTAGCGTTCAGAACCTCTCCATCCTTACTCACTTGTTAGGGCTACCCACTAGGCAAAGAATCAGAGATTATTTTCTAGTAAATTACCTTGTTCATCATTATGAAATGATCTTCTTTGCCTTAAAATCTATTATTTAACATGAATAAAGCTGCACCTGTTTTTCTTTTGGTTACTACTCCCCGGAGTATGTTTCTCTCTTTTCCTTCTCATCTTTCCCTCTTCTTGTTTTTGTCTCCTGTAAACAATATGAAGCTTGACTCACTGTACAGAGCTAGATTTCAATCCAGTCTGACACTGACATTCATTCTGCCTGGTGCTGAGTTGTGTTTAACATTGTTTTTATGACTTACCCCACATATATTTAGGGGCAAGCACAACAGACTGTGTTCTGAGGGTCCCATTAACTCTGTGGAGGGGCCAGGAGCCACCAGATGGAATACCTCTCACTCACGCTTAGGACATACGCTGGCATTCAACAACTGTTTGAGGACTGACTGGCAGGTGCACCGAGAGCACGGGAATGACCTGGATGGCTTCTGGGAAATGACTGGCAGGCAGGGAGAATCTAGGCCCACAGCACTGTCTATATCGGAATTGTAATTCTTTAAAAAAATTTTTTTTTATTACTACCAGTGTTATGGCCTGAGTAGATACTATGTCTCATATTAGTCTAAAGCCCGTTACCATGTAAGGGCTTTCCAAGGCTTTCCACAAATAACTTACAGTTTGAAATTTCCACACTGTATCATTTTGTTCCCATCTGCAAATGATACTTCCTACTCAAGTTTCTCCACCATAAATGCAAGGTTTAAGATCTGTGGAATTTAGAGTCCCTCAAACAGGGTCAGAACCAAGTGCCTCCAGGGGCCGGGCAAGTAACCCAAACTCCTTTCGCAGGGAGCACAGTGGGGAACTAAAGGAGCTGAGAGGCGCCGCAGGGCACTGTGCCGGCTGCAGGACACAGACATGCATCAGAGCCTTGGCTGAGAGGCCAGAGCTCCTATTTTAGGAAAAAACGAATTCAAGATTTTACGGGAAAGCTTACATTTTTAAATTTTATTACATGAATTCTCACTTTCATATCACTATGAGGGCCAAATAAGGCATACAGGCAAACAGCTTAATATAGGAGTCCATTTTTTAATGGACTATTTTTTAATAGGAGTCCATTTAAAAAAAAAATTGTGTTAAAATACATATTACTTTAGCTGAATGTGAGATGTCCCAACCAGGTTTTTCTCAGGAGAGCAAACTGCTTCCTTCTTTCTGTAGGGCCTCAGGGAAGATAGAGAATTTGCCCAGGCCCAGCAGATGGAGACGGGATAGAGAAAAGCCCTTCAAGATGGCACTACGGACCATGCCTGAATAAATGGGCCTCTGTCCCCAAGGCAGACATACCTGCCACGTAATGTAAATGGCTGGCTCTAAAAGTAATGACTCACATCAGTATAAAGTTTTACGGCTGTCAGTAGGCTTCCCCGACACTCATTTTCTGTTCACACCACCCCTAACAGACAAAGAGCTTTTATCCTCTTCTGTGGCTCAGGGAGGTTAAGAAACCAACCCGACGTCACAAAGTAAACCACAGAGGCAGCCCAAGAATTGAGATCTTTTGAGGCCCTCTCTGATGCCAGCAACTCCCCACCAAGATGCTCAAACCCCTGGAGATGGTAAAGCCATTAGATCCCGCCCGATCTTCTCTTCCTCGTTTCCTCTGAATGCCACACCGCGCCCGCGCACTCCCATCAAACTCCCTCACACACCATCACACCAGGCAGGATGGCTTATCAGAGCCGAGCAGGAATTCTTCCATCAGATTAGAGAACAGGATGGAAATGCAACAGCTTCAGGAGAAAGCTGATCCTGACTACGTCCAGATGGCTAGCTGGACACCAGTGTGCCCAGAGCTAGCCCCGCTAAGAGGGGGGACCCTGCCAGCAAACGGAGAGAGCAGCTCCCTCTGGAGTCTGTCCAGGTATCATGAGTCAGTCCATTCTCTTTTTGGACAAGGACTTGCGATCAATCTGCTGTCAGTCTCATGCTCCAAGAGCTGCACCAAGCCAAAACCTTCCCACAGGGTACACTATAAGGAGAATGCCTGTCTCCTCCAGAGATGCAGTAGCTCAGTGGAATTACACAGGCCTCAGAACGCTGTGTGAGGAAGCATCTAGATGTGGGCCCTGACAAGAAATCTTATCACCTGAAGGCAACTTCTCTTTTCGTAAGGATGAACAGAACCCTGGTCCACGGTCAAGACTTCTGTGTCAGAGGCCTAAACACCACACGTAGTGAAAGGAATACACATATAAGCTCCTCACTCTACGACTTCTCAGAGTGACCATGGCTCACCAGGACACAATCAAGTGTTAGGACATAAGCATAACAGAGGGGAGGTGCTAAGGAAAGTTTGATTTCCCATGACTATTCCTGGAAAGGCTATTTTTGGTCAAGTAGCACTGAGCAGACTCCAGAAGATGACGCCCTGTGCTCTGCTGAGTGGTGTGGTCTCCTCTTTGGGTCAAAACCTAAACAAAAGCTCTGCTGTGACTAACGATAACGGGTATCACTTGCCCTGTGAGGCTACATCTCTACAAAAATGAAGTACACCCTTTTTGGTCTGAGAGAACAAGCAAAACCAGGTGGAAGACATAGAGGCAGAAGGTCACGAAAACCGTAATGGGGAGCCAGGCAGTTCTGGACAGGGCAGGTCCCTTATGGGAGAGGCCTGGGTGACAAGCTGAACGAAGTCAGATGCAATGAAGCAACATCTGCAAATTCCACTCACCTGAGGAAGCAGCACAGCATCACTGGCTGCTGCCGCCCTTGCCCTTGCCCTTGCCCTTGCCCTTGCCCTTGCAATGACGGTCTTTGTGAGCCCCCACAGAAAGCTGGGGGATGGAGGCACACCAGGGAAGGGGACATCCCAGCCCATTTTGTTACAGAGTCCCCGTCTTCAAAAGGATCAAAGGAGACAAAGAGGTTAGGGATGAATCTTTAAGGGGAGGCAGGTTAGGAGTAAGAGGTGGATGAGGAAGGAAAAAACAAAGGTAGGAAGTGGAGAGGAGGGGCAGAAAGGCAAAGGAGAGCAGTAACTGGGCTGCTCTGGGGCTCCGGGCAAAATCCAGGAAGTAACAGCATCAGCCACAGCCGTACTGCAGACCGGAATATTCAAGACGCAGACTTTGCTAGTTTACCTAGGGGTGGGGAAGCCCTGGGGGACCAATTCAACTAGCCCAACTCAGAAGAGACAGAGTGCACAAACCCAAATCCGGCTCTGCTACACTGTGGGGTGGAGGGGGTGTCCTCCCCTTTCTGATGCCTGACCTTCTGCTGTCCGCCAGCAAGAGTGCCAGGGACAGAACTATCCGGCTCCACCAGTGCGTCCCTCCTCTGGTAACTAGAATCCCTGGTCACCAACACAATCAACACAAGTCCTAAGATTTCAGAAACCTTGTATCAAATGGAGATTCCTGGCTCAGGTTAAGAAATAATCTCTTTTTATCCACAGAAGTTATTATTTAAGTGACTCTTCTCAGATAATTTGCTTCTCTCTGTCAGTTTCCATTTCAGAAGGTGACATTTTCTGACCTTCCTCTCAAATTCTGTAATGACTGGTTTTGGACTCTTTGTGACCCATGATGTCCCACAGGCTCGTCTGGTCTTGTGTAGCTACCCCAAATTGGGCACACTTTCCAGCTACACCACCCAGTCCTGTGGCCACCACACATGGCCAGTCCCAACTGAGCTGTGCTGTAAACACCAAATTCACAGCAGGTTTCCCAGACTTAGTCCAAAAATAGTGTAAAATAGCTTGTTAACCTATTATCAGGATTGATTACATGCTGACATGATACTATTTGGGAGATACTGCAATTTTAATATTTAAAATATTAAAATTAGGGGCACCTGGCTGACTCAGCAGGTAGAGCATGCACCTCTTGATCTCAGGGTTGTTGAGTTTGAACCCCCCTCCACCTCCCCCCACACTCCCATGCCCACTGGTTGTAAAGATTACTTAAATAAATAAAACTTTAAAAAATATATTAAAGTTAATCCTACCTATTTCTTTCCACTTTAAAAAAATTTTTTTTAAAGATTTTATTTATTTATTTGATAGACAGCGATCACAATAGGCAGAGAGACAGGCAGAGAGAGGGGGAGCAAGGTTGCCTGATGAGCAGAGAGCCCGATGTGGGACTTGATCCCAGAACCCTGAGATCATGACCTGAGCCGAAGGCAGAGGCTTAACCCACTGAGCCACCCAGGCACCCTCTTTCCACTTTTTAAATGTGGCTTTGAGAAAGTTTTAAGTTACATGTGCTGCTTGCATGGTACTTCCCTGGGCAACACTGCTTGAGAGCTAACCTTTGAGTCTCAGAATTCTAATCTTAAAATAAGATGTATCTATCTCTGGTACACAATTTTTTTTTTCCTTTTCCCAACGATTCCATCTATTCATTTGATAGAGAGAGAAAGCGTGTGTGCTCGCAGGCACAACCAGGGTTAGTGGGAAAGAGGGAAAGGCTACCCGCTGAGCAGGGAGCCCGACGTAGGGCTTGATCCCAGGACTCTGAGATCATGACCCAAACCGAAGGCAGCTGCTTTAACTGAGTCACCCAGGTGCCCTCTGCTACACATTTAATCTTTCAGCAACTAGCAACCGAATGCCTTAGGTACCCAAGGGGCATGCTGTTTACGCTGTGCAAAACCTCCTCTGGTGCGTCCCTTCATTTTGGCAGGACAGCAACGAGCGCTTACCCAGGGCCCAATGTCTGGCCCAGGCCCGGCTCTGAGTAACACTCACCACCTCGAGTCAAACCAGCTCTGAAACTGCTGTTGCTGGAGTCACCAGTGACCTCCACTGCTGCCAAATTCCACGGTAAATTCTACATCCTCACTTCACTCAACCTCCCAGCCCCGTCCAACACTGCTCAAAACTCCCTCCTTAAGGCATGTCTGTCCGTCCGTCCTTCCTTCCTTCCTTTTTCTTTAGACAGGGAGGAAGGGAGGGGCAGAGGGAGAGAACCCCAAGCAGTCTCCATGGGAAACACAGAACCTGACAGGGGGTTCAATCCCACAAGCCTAAGATCATGACCGGAACGGAAATCAAGAGTTGCACACTCAACTGACTGAGCCACCCAGATGCCCCTCCTAAAGATGGTGCCCCATCTTCTAGACCAGCCTCCCAGTCTCCTCCTACCTCCCTGGTAGCTTCTCTCTTACCCCATATTTGATTTCTTTTGCAACAGGACAGGCTCCTCTTCCTCTCTGGATCCCTAGAGGTTGGAGAGTTTGCACCTCTCCTCTTCTGTAACTCCACTGGCTTATTCGGTGATCTCATCTACTTCCACAGCCTCCCCCCCCCCTACTTTTTAGATTTTATTTATTTATTTGAGAGAGGGAGTGCGCACGAGCAGGCGGGAAAAGCAGACTCCCCGCTAAGCAGGCTGCCAGAGGTGGGACTCAATCCGGGGACTCTGGAATCATGATCCAAGTTGAAGGCAAACGCTTAACCGACCGAGCCCCCCCAGGGACCCCTCCACAGCTTTATAGACACTAATAGACAACTGTTGACTCGACATGCCTACTTTGATTTTGCAAGGGACCTAACCTCACCAGGTCCAAAATCAAACTCTTGATTTCATTGACTCACCCAAGCCTGCTTCTCCCATAGTCCCTCCACTTAGCCCATCTCAGAAATTCCAGTCTTCTCGCAGATCAGGCCAAAGACTCTGGAGTCATCTCTGATGCCTCCTTCATACTTCTAATCAGTGGAACTTGGTTCTACTTCCAAAACATGTCCTGAATTTTCTCAACACTTCTGCTGCTATGACCTCCCTGGTCCAAATTACCACGGCCCTTGAATGGACAGCTGAAATAGCATTTTCATCAGTCTGTGTTTCTACTCTTGCCCCTACAGCTTATTTCACACACAGTGGCCAGAACGATCCTTTTAAAAACCAAGTCAGCCTCTGCTCAACACCCTCACATAGCTTCCTATTTCAAGGTCATATCCACCATGGCCTACTAGTCTACAGGATCTGGCTCCCTGAAACTTCTAACCTTTTCTCTTACCACTCTGCAATTACTATTAGCCTCCACCATTCCTCAAATAAAACAAGCATGCTCCAGCCTCAAGGCCTTTGCACGTGCTGTTCCCTCCGTCTGAAATGCACTTCCATCAGCTTCTGCACACTTTCCTTCTCACTTCCTTCAGGTCTCTCTGCCTATCCTTGTTGAGAGGCCTTCTCTAATCAGGCCCCCCAAAACGACACTTACCCCAGACACTTTCTATGCTCCATATTTTTTTTTAGAGATTTTTAAATATTTATTTATTTGACAGAGAGAGAGATAGTGAGAGAGGGAGAAGCAAGCTTCCCAATGAGCAAGGAGCCTGATGCAGAGTGCTCGATCCCAGAACCCTGGGATCATGACCTGAGTTGAAGGCACACGCTGAATTAAGGACTGAGGCACCCAGCTACCCCTGTTTTACTTTTCTTCATTGTGTATGTGCAGAAAACATTACTGCTTTACTGCCCATCTTCCTCCAACAGAAAGCAAGCTTTATGAGAAACTTCATTCTCTACAGTTGTCCACCGTGCCTAAAATAGTACCCAACACATGAATTCATGAACCATCCTATGAAACAGGGTTTTAGGGATATATTCCCATTTCACGAATGACTTAGAAACTGACTCTGAGAGTTTAATGTAACTCGGCATGGTTCCACAGCGCATATGATGGAGCCGAGCCAGAATCCGAAGTGGGTCTAGTGGGTCCAAAGGCAGCAACACTGTCCATATTCTAAATAAGAGTGAAGGGGGCGCCTGGGTAGCACAGTTGGTTGGGCGTCCAACTCTTAGTTTTGGCTCAGGTCATGATCTCAGGATTGGGAGATCAAGACCCACATCAGGCTCTACACTCAAGTGTGGAATTTGCTTGGGACTCTCTCTCTCTCCCTCTGCCCCTTCCCTCCCACCTGTACACACCCTCTCTCAAATAAATATTTAAAAAACAAACAAACAAACAAAAAAATAAGAGCTAAGGCTGCCGTAGGCATTTTTCAGCAATGGTGGTGGCAGCAGCATTCTCCCAGCACCTGCCACAGATTCATGTAAGGAAGACACCGTACCCTCCCTCCCTTTACACCGCTCATACTCAGCACAATCTGAGGGATGGACAGCAGCCTTGCTACACACGCAGAGGTTCAATGACTTGACTAAGGCCATTCAACTAGTAAGTGACAAAACTGATTCCTAAATCTCGAGAGGAGGAAGCCGAAAGGTTCAGGAGCTAGCTAGCGTGCGGCCACAGAACTACTAAAGCAGGATAAAGGCTGACGGGGAACACCAACCTGCCTCCCCTGCACCCCAGGTCAGGTTAATGCAAGCGCATTAACCTGAGGAAGGACTACAGCAGTGGTAGATCACAACGAAGTCCGGAGCTTAAATCTGTAAAGAAACTCCCAAAAGGAAGTAATTCTTCAGCAGAGGACAAGCCTTACAATTTAGATGTATCCCAAGCTAGAGAGCCTGAGAAACTATGAGTTGCCATGTTGAGACACTGTTTCCTTCTGCTTCCAGGACCTCTTCAAAGGGGCTCCATGGGAAGGAATCCATGCAACCCTTTCCTTTAAAGGTGCAGAACAGGCAGCAGTGGGAGTAATAATGGTGGTGAGCCCTGTCCTTGGAATAAAACAGTGAGTAGAATCTAACAGGGCTCCCCTTTCTCCAAGTTTATTATTGCTTTTCCCTACAACTCATAGAAAAAGGAGTGTATTAGTCCTCGGGTGAAGCAATAAAAGAGACCTCTCAGCCAGTCTCAGGAACTTCCCTCTCTACCCAGAGGGCGTACTAGAGCGGCTGGAGGGCTGACGGCAATGCACTCTGCTCTAACACCTGCCTTTGTGTGACACTTTACTAAGTGTTCCACTCAGCTCTCACCGTCAGGCAAGGCAAGACTTTATCAACCTAAGTTTACAAAAGAAGAAACTGAAGCTGACAGAAAGATAGGCAGTGATCTGCCCAAAAACCAAACCTGGCACCTAAACCCTTAGCCTAGCCTTCTAACTTTTGTTATTGCCACAGATGGAGGAAGTGGGTCACTAACTGGCAGGAGTGTCCTACTCTTTCCTCCCTTGAAAAAGAAGACAGAAAGGCTCCTCTCCCAAAGGAAATATGCATTTGGACTCTGGGGAATGGCACAAAGTCATTCTTCCCTCCCCTCTATACCATCAGCTACACCACCACCAGGTTTTATCCTAACACCCAAAGGCACTACCATCAAAGGCTAATTAGAATCATGGCACTAAGCAGGGGCAGCAAACACAATGCCTCCAGGGCCAAGCCGATAAAGCAAGCAGGACAGAACACAAGAGGTAACACAATACATAAAGTGGGGACTCCAGAGACCCAGGTAAAGGCATCCGAATTCAATATATAAAAAACAATGTGCACCCCAAAGAGTGTACAGGTTGAATACCCAAGAGCTGCCAGTTTGCAACTACAGATACAGGAGTCCTTCAGACAGCAGATGGGGTTATTCAATCAAGAGATCTGAGCAAAACTTATTTATCTCTTCTCACTTGGCCAGACGTTAAAAAGTTATTTCCCTCCTATAATCCATGTTTCCACCAGTATGTCACTTGCCATCAGTGTTCACTATTCTTGTCTTACAACGGAGAGCAGCAGCATCCTCTTGGCCCTTAAGAAATAAATTCGAGTTTCTCAGACATGGAAATTTAGTACCTCATCATCAGGCCTCATCATCATCAACAGAGGCAGAAGGTCAATCCCAGGTGAGACAAGTAACAACACCTCAAAGGAACTAGCAACTAAATATCCTAAAGCACTTAACTAGTTAATTATCTGCTGAAAAGCAAAGGTAAATAAACAGTCCAGAACACTCCCTCGAGTGTGGGCTCAGGATGCCAACAGCCAAGCTGAGATCAAATCAACCAAGTGATTTCCTCTCCTGGACACTAGGAATAAAAACACCTCCACGTCTCTAGGTCACAGAGACAGACTGGGGAAAGGAACATACAAATGCACTCTGCCCAGGCTGTAGTGAGTCCTTCACATACCATCTAAGAAGCCCTTCCAAAAGGGGTCTGTGGGCTCATGGTCCGAGTCCACTCACCAGCGAGACGAGCAACCAGGTAGCAAAAAACAGAACTGACAGCTGGAGGGTCACAAATGCCTGCATAAGCCAAGGCAGCCAGAGCACGGAGGGCTGGGAATTTGGCTTTTGAGGTCTAGGAAGAGCAGTGACAATCCTGACCTCTCCAGATTCGCGTCATAATTATCCTGCAACTGTACATATTCCTTTTAGAAAGGAATGACTGTTATTTCCTGTGTTCATTTTATAAGGGCAAGGGTTTTGGGTGTGGGGAGGGGAGGACTTGCTGGGAAGGACATCTGGAAATGCCTCACCCTCCGGGATAAGAGTCTTTATCAACGTAAGGGCCAAAGTCAGGATGTGTTGCTAATTTCTGAGGTAGTGGGTCTTAACCTCTATCTTCCCATCGAACATCCTGCAGAGAACTGAATGTTAAAGAGAAGGATGCTTGGCAGAGGCTAGCAGTTAAAAACACTTCAGCAAGAGAAATCTCTATGGTTACTACTTTAAAAAAAAAAATGCATTCTGTGTTTTGGCCACAGCTATAAGCAGCTAAACTCAGTCTTCTCCTAGGAAACCAACAAGTCAGTAACTGTCCCAACAGAAAAAAAAAATTTCTATTCCTGTAGGGCAAGTGTGCAGGAAAGAACACAGCATACCTTGTGAAGGCTTCGACCTGATACAGCCAGAAAGGGACATTACGGCAGGGAAGCCACTGCAGTATAAACGTGAAAAGTGGAAAGAAAGGGCTGGCCCCAAGGATACGTTTGAGTCATCAGATCGAGACAGCAGTGCCTTTTCTCTTTGTAGGCATTTACTGAAAGCTTCAGAGCGATACACTAAGTTCTCTCCCGTTGTGTAAGGAAAAGCAAGAAGGCCTGTCTGTGACTGCCTGAATGTCTGGCCCACAGCAACCATGGCAGCGCTCTCAAACACCCAGGGCATGCTGGGAACAGGCCCCCCATGCAGCCCAATGAAAAGAGCTGAGAAGTTAGAGTGAAAAGCTCATTATCCTACCTTCTTTGAAATCATAGTGAAACAGATCTTTTTCCAGAATCTCAGGGACAGACTGCTCAGCATGATGATGTCTACACTAGCCAGCTGCTTTACAGAAAGCCCTCACTGAACACATCACAGTCCTTCGGACCCAGTCTTCCCGGAAAGACTGGAATAGCTTAGAAATGGTTCCTTCAGGCACAGCAGTACACCGGGACTGGGCTTCATACCGCAAGTCTTAAATGCCTTCTTTACTATAAGGATAGACAAAGAAATCAGCACCAGGGAGCTCCAAAATAACTGTTATTTGCCCACTTACCCACAGCCACTGTAAATATTCTATAATGACAACAGTTACAGGAAGTGCTGAGGACCTCAAAGTGAGGTAGAAGCCATGCTTCAGGGAGAACAGCCTCTTCTCTAAAGAATAAGAAGTCTGGGGCGACTGCGTGGCTCAGTGGGTTAAGCCTCTGCCTTCGGCTCAGGTCACAATCTCAGGGTCCTGGGATCGAGCTCCACATCGGGCTCTCTGATCAGCTGGGAGCCTACTTCTTCCTCTTTCTCTGCCTGCCTCTCTGCCTACTTGTGATCGCTGTCAAATAAATAAATAGAATCTTTAAAATAAATAAGAAGTTAATCAAAGTTCTTATCTCTTAAAATCTACGTCACTACCCTGCTTAAAAAAAAAAAATCCTTGGGGCGCCTGTGTGGCTCAGTGGGTTAAAGCCTCTGCCTTCGGCTCAGGTCATGATCCCAGGGTCCTGGGATCGAGCCCCGCATCGGGCTGTCCGCTCCGCGGATAGCCTGCTTCCTCCTCTCTCTCTTTCTACCTGCCTCTCTGCCTACTTGTGATCTCTGTCTGTCAAATAAATAAATAAATAAAATCTTTAAAAAAAAAAAAAAACCTTTAAAGTTCTCTTTCAGGACAAAGTCCAAGGGCCCCAGAACCAAAAACAACGAGGCCCCCCTTCCTGATCTGGTCCCTGCATACCTCTCGGGCCTCATCTCTTTCCATTCCTCTCTGCCAACCCCCTACACTACAGCCAGAAGAAGTATTTGAGTATTTGTAGCTCTTCCAATGCAGCACATTCTTCTCTTGCTGCCTGTATGCACACTGGCCCTACACTCTACCCACCCCTCCCAGATTTACTACAACTTAATTCAAGTGTCCTTTGAATCATCACCTTCTCTACAAGGCTGTCTCTGATCCCAGCCATGGTACCCCATCTATGCCTCTTCCAAAAAAAGTGCTGCCTTACCCGTCTGACTCCTCCACTGGACTGGGTCCAGTGCCTGGTATATAGTATTCAGTGTTTACTGACACCTTCCTACAGTAGACTTGTATGCCACCCAGCATTGCTGGGTGGTCATGTTTAGAGGCTCAAAGAGGGGAAAAATGTAAAAATAAATTTGAATTCTAGTCCAGAAGACCAGTTATCCTTTAACTTAAGATACATTTTCTTTCAATTAGCTACACAACTTGCCCTTGCCAAAAACAAAAAGCACTTTCGAGATGCAAAGAAATCAGAGAAGTTGCCAATGCATTATAATTAACTACCAGTCCAATTCCATTTGCGTACCATCTATCTTCCCCCAGGATTGGATTAGCCCATTACCTATGAAACAGACTCAGTCATGTCTTTTTTTTTTTTTTTAAGTCTAAGTAAGTGAATATATAAAGCTTCAAACTATCAGAAACTGAGCAAACTGTTGACCTGATTTTTCTTTCCTGGAGCACAATGATGTCTTCCAATTACAAAATGCTCTATTTGTCCCCTGAAATGTGCTTAAGACAAAATACAGAATTTAGAGTTTGAATCAACATTAACTCAATTTACATTTTCATTTCTCCCAAAGGCAGTATATTTTTTTTTTAAAGATTTTATTTATTTATTTGACAGAAATCACAAGTAGATGGAGAGGCAGGCAGAGAGAGAGAGAGAGAAGCAGGCTCTCCGCTGAGCAGAGAGCCCGATGCGGGACTCGATCCCAGGACTCTGAGATCATGACCTGAGCCGAAGGCAGCGGCTTAACCCACTGAGCCACCCAGGCGCCCCAAGGCAGTATATTTTGAAAGAAGCATTTCCTTAGTGGAATGTAAGCCATATTCCTTGAATTGTCCTTTGATTGGGGATGGAACTCCTTGGGAGGAAACAGGCAAAGGCACAATTCTATATGAGGTCAATGTTCACCATACTAAAAGCAAAAAGCAGCCTATCTGCAGAACATATGGAGTGTTTCTCAAAGCCTTCCCTAAAATGACACAACAGCATTTGATATTGAGTATTTTGAAGATATGCAAGAAAAAAAATGACCTCAGATGTATTGACATATAAGACATTCCAGCATGTCAAAAATTTTTTGTGGTGCTGAGGGCAGGGATCACCAAAAGCCTCTACTTTCAAGGGTGAGAACTACTTTCAGATCATATAAAGTTAGAGGGTTCACTTCAGAAATTAGCCAATCCCCATTTGCTTGTCTTCCCGCCATCCAGGTTGCTTCTTTGGAAGGGTGGGTACTTAACACTCATTACTATGTATCAGTTGGAAGACAGGATAAACAGAAGCTGAAACTTTTTCCATTACCTACGCAACTAGCTACATCTGAAAGACTTGTACAGTGCGCTGGTTTCCCAGTCATGCGGACATGGTGCTTCATCCCCCTCTCTGGCTCTCCTGCAAAAGTGCATGTCTACAAAATCCTTCATGAAATTCAAAAAGGGAACCAAATTCAAGAGAGCCTTCAAATATAAGCCCCAAACAAACATATTAAAAAAGAAAGGTGATGCCCAACTCCCAACCAAGTCTTCTCGAGGTCCCGGTAGACAGCAAAATGCTACAGACTGAACCCTGCTTTGGAGTCAGATAGGCTTGGTGTCAAATCCCAGCTCCTTACATCTGTGTGATCTTGAGCAAGGCAAGTTACTCCCTAAACCTCAGTTTCCTTGTTTATAAAAGGACAATAACCACAGGTTATGTCAATGGTTCAATTAAAAGATAGAGAAGAAACATGGATTTTGGCAATTACCACTCATTATGTCAACAAGGCAAGATCTGGGTTCCATCTCTGTACCTGGCACTTTTAAAGGATTTTACTGAAGCAAAGCAAGAAAGAATAGTGAAAACATCAGGAAGATTTGAATTAAATCTTAGATCTCTGGGGTTCATTCAGCTGTAAAATGTGGGACTGGGCTAGCTGATCCCTTACTGAATCACACGTTCTGTAAAACAAAAGTAATCCCCAATTTCCGAATCCTGCATGCATTCTTATCATTTCCTTCTGAACATGAAATGCTCATGTCCCTTATAAACAGGTGAGAAAAATCACAGAAAGGCCAAGATGCTCAAGCAGCTTATCATCTGAGTCACTCAAATTGCAGGCCAGGCTTCTTTTTCTTTGCAGGAGGGTGTCTGAATGATACACTCATATTAGTGGTAGGCAATAAATGCCTGTACCCGGAACTTTTGCATTCTCTGGTACAAAGTCACAGCTAAACACACTGCGTACCTAGCACATAGAGACACTCAAAAAATGTTTGTTGAATAAATACCCAGATGACACCTGTTGCTGCGCTCCGGACAAAATCTTTCAATTGTTCTCCTAACTTAAGTCAAAATTCAAGAAAGACTGTCAGCACATAAGAACTGTACCAAACACCTGAACGACATAAATTTTCAAAACCTTAATTATGCTACGTGGAAAAACATAAACACCGTCAAAGAAATGCTGAACCACCGGAAAAAACTTCGAAGCCAAGCAAAGTTTCAACATTCCCGCAGGGATACACCCACTGCGGCGAGGGTCATTTCTTGGCGTCTTCCAGCTCTACTGAGCACCCTCAAAGGGGCTGAGGGGTGGGGCGCGGTGGGGGGCGCCCAGCTCCTGTTCTACCCTGGTACACTCGGCTCTCCAAAGCTCCACTCCCAACACATAAACCTTGAAGGTGGCTGTCACTCGAGCCCAGCACTGGACAGACACGAACACGGTGAGACCAAAAGGCCATCTCCCCATCTTCACGAGGGTCACCACAGAACCACAAACTCTCAGAAGACCCAAATTAATCACAAACCTAATGGAATTGGTTCCGGCTGTTCCAGCTTGGGATAAAACTATTTTCATACAGCTTCTGGGAGTCAAACAAAAACTCCAAAAGAAAAATCGAACGGCCCCTTCCCCCCTCCCCCAGGAATGTGACCACTTTACAATTCGCAAGCACTCTCCGAGACCTTCGCCCGGGGCTCAGATCGTTGGGTGACTCCCAAGGGAGAGGGGCTGCCCGCCGGGCATTCGGTTGTTCCGGTGGGGTCCCCGGGAGACCCGCCTGCAACGGGCTCTCAGTAAAACTGAAACAGAAAAAAAACCCAGACTCGCCCACCGTGGCGGAAGGCGCGAAGCAATAGGGGATTTTAGCGCAGAGTGGAGGGGCCCAGAGACGACTCAATTTCCTCTCCTGCCCTCCGCAGCTCTTCTCCGGTGCCCCGCATGCCGCCCAGGTCCGCGCACCCCCCGCCCCCACATGGTGTGTCCCTCCTCATCAGAGCACATGAACTTTAAAATGGTGACTCGGGCGCGGGGGGGGGGGAGGGGGCGGCGACAGGAGAGGAAGGGTCAAAGAGCCCCGGGACGAGCAAGCGGGCGCGGGAGTCAAGGAAAGAGCCCCTGGGTGGCGGGTGGGGCGCCCTGGGTGACGCGCACGTCGGGGGTACGGAGGGAGGCGCACCGGGCAAAGGGGGAGGGAGAAATGGAACGCGGCCCCTTTAAGAGGCCTTCACGGCGCTCAGGGACCGGGGGCCTCTCCTCCACCCCCGGCCCGGCGTGTGGGTCTTTCCTTGGGGAGAACCATCCCCAGGCCCGCTCCCCGGAGGCTCCCCTCACGCCAGGTCCCGCCCGGCCCTGCCCCGCGGCGGCGACTCCTCCTTACCCCGCTGTCTGCCGCCTCCTCCCAGCTCTCAGCGACCTCCTCATCTTCCATCTTACTCGCCGCTTTCCCTCCTCCCCCACCCCCTCCCCGCGCCTGCGCCCTGAAGCGCGCCTCCGTCGCGGGCGCCGGCACGCAAAGCTTTACTCAATGGACCCCGCCCCTTGCCAAGCCCGGAAGACGCACCCCGCCGGGGCCCACTAGCGTAGAGAGAGCCATCTTGGGAAAGGGCAGACGATCCCGAAAGTCGCCATTTTTCTTAAGGGCAAGTGTTGACTCTCGTAGTGAATGGGAGAGCCCCTGTGAAGTCATCGTCTTGAGTACGGAGAGTGTGTTCTTTGGAGCCATCTTTTCTAAGGGCAGGCAATTACTGAAAACTTTTTTTTTTTTTTTTAAGTGAGTCGTAATCTTTACAAACTGCAGACTACGCTTTTTTTCAAAGTTCTGAAAATGTTTTATACCTCACCAGATAATGAAGAATACCTGCTGATGCATAAGACATTATTTTTGTGTGATGGGGAGAAATTTTTACAGTTTTCCTGCACACAAAGCAGTATTACAAGCGTCTGTTAACCCTCCTTTGTATCCTCAGTAAGAACATCCTTAGTTGGTAATACCAGCACCCGAGTTGGACAACCAGCACTACTAAAGTTCTCCTGAGTCATTAACGACAGATACATAATCATTTCCTTACGCATCTCCCTAAACAATATTCTTGTTTTATTTTTCTCCAGTGCAGTGGTAGAGACCTTCAACTTTAAAGTTCAACTTTGACACTTTCAACTCAAACAAGCTCCTGTGATTTTTTTTTTTAAGATTTTATTTATTTATTTGACAGAAATCACAAGCAGGCGGAGAGGCAGGCAGAGAGAGAGAGCAGGAAGCAGGCTCCCTGCTGAGCAGAGAGCCCGATGCGGGGCTCGATGCGGGGCTCGATGGGGGGCTCGATGGGGGGCTCGATGGGGGGCTCGATGCGGGGCTCGATCCCAAAACTCTGGGATCATGACCTGAGCCGAAGGCAGAGGCTTTAACCCGCTGAGCCACCCAGGCGCCCCAAGCTCCTGTGATCTTATGAAGTTACTTAAGGTGTCTGTTCCTCAGTTTCCCCGAGTGTACAAAAACAGAGATAATAGTAGTACTAGCCGCTTCAAAGGCAGATCGTCAGAATTAAACTAGTTACTATAAATCGTCAGAATTATGGGCACCTGTGGCTCAGTGGGTTAAAACCTCTGCCTTCTGCTCAGGTCATGATCCCAGGGTCTGACGATTGAGCCCACATCAGGCTCTCTGCTCAGCAGGGAGCCTGCTTCCCCCTCTCTTTCTGCCTGCCTCTCTGCTTACTTGTGATCTCTGTCTGTCAAATAAATGAATAAAATCTTAAAAAAGAAAAAACCCTGAAGAGTATAAAATTTTTTAAAATTTTTTAAATTTTATTTATTTCTTTGACAGAGACAGATCACAAGTAGGCAGAGAGGTAGGCAGAGAGAGGAGGAAGCAGGCTCCCCGATGAGCAGAGAGCCTGATGCGGGACTCGATCCCAGGACCCTGAGATCATGACCTGAACCGAAGGCAGAGGCCTCAACCCACTGAGCCACCCAGGCGCCCTGAAGAGTATAAAAAGTTTTTTTTAATCGTCAGAATTAAACTAGTTACTATATAAAGCATGGGACAATGCTTGGCCAGCAGTAAGACTTCCAAACATTAACTCTTATCATTACCAGGTGTCTTGCCTCCCTAAGAAGACTTAAAACTCTCTACTCATCCATTCTTTCCCAAAACACAAAAACAAGGGAAAAGTAAACACCATGTGTTTTTATTCTTACTGATGTTCATATAGGCCTCCCAGTATTAAAGCCCTGTCATTTGGTACTGTTGCATTTAGCCATTGTAATCAAATTATCTAACCTAAAATGTGTTTCCTTTCATGTTTTTAGCATGCCAGTCATCTTCCTAAAGTAACAGCTTCCTTTTGAGAATTTTTGCAATTGCAATCCTAATAATGATTGTTGTAAACTGCAATCATGTATTAAATGTTACGTCTTTAGAAGTTAAAGTGATGTGCTTACTAATTCTCTGGTTTCATGACTTCCTGTGTCTGAAATATGGATCATCTCAGGGTGTGTCCTCAGTCCGTCATTTTTGCCTTGATGCTCATGGTGTGAGCCACCCACTGAACACTAAAATTCCCAAAGTTGATTTCCAGTCCTGACCTCCCTGGGTGTTTCTGAGGCTTCTTCTTGGCATCTCCACATGGCTATTTCATTTGCAGCTCAAATTCTCTAAAATACAACTAATACTATGGACAGCCTGTCCAAAGAAAAAGGATTTTGTCTTGTTCATTCTCCGGAGCTATATTTATTTTGAATACATTCTTCTGTGAACCTATTTCCTTAAATGAATTACCCTGACTAAGTCTTAGGGACCGTAGTGGGGATGCGATTGTCTATCAGGCTTCATCTAAGTCTCACTCTTGGGGTGTGATTAGTTTTTCAAGGCTGAGGACACTTTTTTTTTGAAGGCTTTGTGATTGTAGCATGTTACCAGCAGAGGGAGATAGTTCCTTACAATTTTGTTGTATTTGGCAATGCGCCTTAACAGAGCAATTAGTTGGGCATTCCTGGGACTGAGTTTTCTAGGAGAACAGAAAGATAAAGATCTAGGAGACCATTGGAGCATGCTGCAAAGGAAATAGCCTTTGTTCCAACCGACGGGCCACCAGGAGACCAGCCCTAGTTAATCATATGGGCCCTTTGTGACTTTGGGCAAGTCCCTTCCTCATCTGTAAAATGAAGAAATGGGGCCAAATGAACTCTAAAATTGAGGAAGTGGTGGTGGTTTTCTTCCACTGGGGGAAAGCCCCAAAAGTTGAAGTAGGGCACATACATATATTAACAGATATCCTAAAACATGATATACCACGCATGTTTGGGACTTGCACTCAGAACTGCAGGCACCTTTTATAGACCATGTAAAACATTGAGATGTGAAAAGAATTAAGAGCAAAGCCCCAGGCACACCTGGGTGCCTCAGTCAGTTAAGCATCTGACTCTTGATTTCAACTCGGGTCATAGTCTCAGGGTTGTGAGCCCTGCCTGGTGAGTCTGGAGCCTGCTTGAGATTTTCTATCTCCCTCTCCCTTTGCCCCTCCCCTCCTCCAAAAGAGCAAAGCCCACAGTGAACAAACTTTCCATCTAATGCAGGAACTGGAGCTATGTAGGCAGTTATGTCAAGAAATAAATGTTAGGGGTGCCTGGGTGGCTCAGATGATTAAGCATCTGCATTCAACTCAGGTCGTGATCTCCAGATCCTGGGATGGAGTCCCACATCAACTCCCAGCTGCTTCTCTCTCTTTCCCTCTGTCTCCTCCCTCACTTGTGTTCTGTCTTTCACTCTCAAATGAATAAATAGAACCTTTAAAAAAAAAAAAGAAAGAAAGGGAAAACTTACCAATATTTAAAGGGTTCATGCCTTTTGACCCAACAATTGCATTTCTGGGAAATTTCCCTTTAGATACATTTGCCCATATGCAAATAACAAAAGGACAAAGATATTCTTGGCTACTTTGTTTATAGTCACAAAGCAGTAGAGCTGAATGTCCATCTCTAGAGCATTTGTTTAAAAGATATATGGTACATTCATACAAAGGAACAGAATGCAATTTGTTAACAAAATTTCGTTGGTCCTAAATATGCTGACACGGAATGACCTCAGAGAATTATAGTTAAATAATTTTTTTTTTTTAAAGCAGCCAGGTAAAGAACAACATGTTTAGTTTGCTGCTATCTGTAGGTTTATTTATTTAAATATGTACGTGGGGTTTTTGTTTTGTTTTTGTTTTTTGTTTTTTTAATTTAAGCAACCTCTACCCCTAATGTGGGGCTCAAACTCACAATGCAGAGATCAAGAGTTGCGTGCTTTTCTGACTGAGCCAGGCAGGCGCCCCTATATGTGTATGTGTGTATTGTGTATGCCTCTCTGGAAAGATATAAGGAACTTGTCGTGGTAATCACATTGATGGAGGAGAGAGGTTGCTGGGGGACCGGTATGATGGACTTGATCTTTATATGTCCTTTTGTAGCTTTTGAATGTTGTTCTATGTTAATAGCTTACTTATTCTAGGGGTGCCTGGGTGGCTCAGTGGGTTAAAGCCTCTGCCTTTGGCTCAGGTCATGATCCCAGGGTCCTGGGATGGAGCCCCACATCGGGCTCTCTGCTCAGCAGGGAGCCTGCTCTCCCCACCACCCCCGCCTGCCTCTCTGCCTACTTGTGATCTCTGTCTGTCAAATAAGTAAATAAAGTCTTTATTCATGTATATACATGAGTATATACATAAGAATTGTACTTCACTAAATGATTATTGGAATAGACTGGAATAGAGAGGCAATGCTGCCCCTTTCATCCCTGCCTCATCTCTTGTCCTATTGTGTCCAATCATATCCCAATCAGCCTTCACACTGCAGAAAGATTATTCTAAAATAACATTTTCTTTTTCTTTCTAAGATTTTATTTATTTGACAGAGAGAGAGCACAAGCAGGAGGAGTGGCAGGCAGAGGGAGAGGGAGGGGGATGCTCCCTGCTTAGCAGGGAGCCCAATTCGGGGCCCCATCCCAGAACCCTAGGATCATGACCTGCGCTGAAGGCAGATGCTTAACTGACTGAGCCACCGAGGTGCCTCTCTAAAATACTATTTTCAACACATATCTTCCCTGGCCCGAAATCTCTATGACCTAGAGGTAACATCCAGTTTTCCTGATGATATTTCAGATCATATATAAACTGATGTCAATCTTACCTCCTTTTTATCAGAAGGAACATTGCATAGAGTTGAATAGCCTAGGTTTTGGTGCTCACCATCACTCATCAGCAGGGAAATGAAAATCAAAACCTCAAAGAGAGGGGTGCCTGGGTGGCTCAGTGGGTTAAAGCCTCTGCCTTTGGCTCAGGTCATGATCCCAGGGTCTTGGGATCAAGCCCCATATCGGGCTCTCTGCTCTGCAGGGAGCCTGCTTCCTCCTCTCTCTCTGCCTACTTGTGATCTCTGTCAAAAAAAAAAAAAAATTAAAAAAACAAAAACAAAAACCACAAAGAGATATCACCTCACACATGTGAAAATGGCTATTATCAAAAGCACAAGAAAAAACAAGTGTTGCCAAGGAGGTGGAGAAAAAGGAACACTTGTGCACTATTAGTGGGGATATAAATTGGTGCAGGCTGGGGCGCCTGGGTGGTTCAGTGGGTTAAAGCCTCTGCTTTCAGCTTAGGTCATGATCTCGGGGTCCTGGGATCAAGCCCCGCATTGGGCTCTCTGCTCAGCAGGGAGCCTGCTTCCTCCTCTCTCTCTGCCTGCCTCTCTGCCTACTTGTGATCTCTGTCTGTCAAATAAATAAATAAAATATTTCCAAAAAAATACCTTAAATTGGTGCAGCCACTGTGGAAAACAGTATGGACATTCCTCAGAAAATCAAAAATAGAATTACCATAACATCCAGCAATTCTATTTCTGGGTATTTATCCACAGAAATACTTATCCAAAGAAACACTAATTCAAAAAGATATATGCATCTCTATATGCATTGCCTCATTATTTGCAATAGCTAAGCTATGGAAACAATCTAAGTGTCCATTGATAGATGAATGGATAAAGAAGATGTGATATAGGGACGCCTGGGTGGCTCAGTGGGTTAAGCCACTGCCTTCGGCTCAGGTCATGGTCCTGGGATCCTGGGATCGAGTCCCCCATCAGGCTCCTTGCTCTGTGGGGAGCCTGTCTCTCTCTCCACCTCTTCCTGCCTCTCTGCCTGCTTGTGTGCTTTCTCTCTCTTTCTGACAAATAAATAAAATCTTAAAGAAGAAGAAGAAGAAGAAGAAGAAGAAGAAGAAGAAGAAGAAGAAGAAGTGATATATTTATACAATGGAATATCACTCAGCCATAAAAAAGAATTAAATCTTGCCATCTGTGACAACATGATGGACCTACAGGGTATTATGCTAAATGAAATAAGGCAAAGAAAAGCAAATACTGTATGATTTAACTTACATATGGCATCTGAAAAACAAAACAGGGGCACCTGGCTGGCTCAGTCAGCAGAGCATGCAACTCTTGATCTCAGGGTTGTGAGTTCAAGCCCCACATTGGGTAAGAGATGACTTAAAACAATAAATAAATAAACTTAAAACAATTTAAAAACCCGAAACAAATAAACAAACAAAATAGAATGAATACAGACGGATAAATACAGAGAACAGTGTGGTGGTTGCCAGAGGGAAAAGGTTGGAGAATGGGTGAAAAAAGAGAAGGAGAGGAAAAGTACAAATTTCCAGTTATAAAATAAATAAGACGCAGTGATACAATGTACAACATGGGGACTATAGTTAATAATATGTAACAACTTTGTGTGGTAACACTTGTTAGCTACATCTGCAGTGATCACTTTTAAATGTATATAAATGTTGAATCATTGTATCATATGCCTGAAACCAATATAATGTATGTCAAAAAACAGTTCTGGAGAGGGACGGTAGTGATGGTTGCACAACAGTATAAATGTACTTATTAGCAATGAATGCTGCACTTCAAAAGGGTAAAATAGTAAATGTTGTTTATTTTTTATGGGTATTTTACCACAATAGAAAATTGGAAAAAATAATGAACAAAATTAACAATAACAAAGGCTTTGAAGCAAAACCACCTGGGTTCAAACCTTTGCCTGTGATCCTGGGTCGAGTTAGTTAATCCCCATGTGCCTCAGTTTCTTTTGTCTTTATTAATTAATTAATTAATCTTTAAAAGATTTTATTTTTAAGTTATCTCTACACCAACGTGAGGCTCAAACTCACAACCAGGAGATCAAGAGTCACATGCTCCACCAAATGAGCCAGCCAGGCACCTCTCCTCAGTTTCATCATCTGCAAAATAAGCACAATAATGGCAACTACTTAGCAGTTTGACACATAAGAGTACACAATAAACATCAGCTATGATTATTATTAAAGATTTTGCTTTAAGGGGAGCCTGGGTGGCTCAGTGGGTTGGGCCTCTGCCTTCAGCTCAGGTCATAGTCTTAGGGATCCTGGCATTGGGCTGTCTGCTCAGCAGGGAGCCTGCCCCCCCACCAACTCTCTCTGCTTGCCTCTCTGCCTACTTGTGATCTCTCTGTCAAATAAATAAATAAAATCTTAAAAAAAAAAGATTTTGCTTTAACATTAAATCTTTTATGCTAATCACAATTAATAATTTTATAGTGGCTTATTTACTTGTTTATTGTCTGTCTTTCCCAGTAACTCTAGGGAACCTCTACAAGGACATGGGGCTTTGTTAATTTTATTTAAATATATGTGCGGGGTTCCTGGGTGGCTCCGTGGGTTAAAGCCTCTGCCTTCGACTCAGGTCATGATCCCAGGGTCCTGGGATCAAGTCCTGCTTTGGGCTCTCTGCTCAGCGTGTTGCCTACTTCCTCCTCTCTCTCTGCCTGCTTCTCTGCCTACTTGTGATCTCTGTCTGTCAAATAAATAAATAAAATCTTAAAAAAATATGTTCTATACATATTACATGGTTTGGCACATACAGGTACTCACTAAATATTTGTTGACTATATGCCCTCTTAGTTGTCAGATTCCCAATGTGCTCCAGTGAATTCAAAACATATTGAATTCAACACATACTTAGTAAGTCTCTACTGTGTGCCAGTCTCTAAATTAGATGATATAGCAGTGAACAAAACAGCAGTATCTGCCGTCTTTCACTTAGATTTGGGAGGAGAGTGGGGGAATGGTTCTATATTTGAACTTGTTCTAGCAAGCAATTCCAAACCAACCTGAGCATCAGAAGTCCTAGGAACTTTAAGAAAAAGTCTGAGGTGGGTCGGGGGTGGGATGGATGGGTGGGTGAGGGAGCTAAGGTGGGCCCTGGAACCTGCATTTTTAAAAGGAAGCAATTAATAGCTGGTCCAGTGTTTCTAGCATTGAGCTCTATAGAGTATTTTGGTGAGTGGTGGGATTGGTCACAAGCTCTATGGCCATTTTTATGCTTGGGGTTTTTAATAACAGGCTTTTAATATTTCTTTTACCAGTTACAGTTGCCAAGTTTCTCCTTCATGATGATATTTCCTAACTGAAAAACTTTGAGTTTCTTAAATCAGTTTCTCATGCTGGGGTTTCACAAGTATTTCCCCTGGGGTCTCTGAATTATCCAAGTTTGAGGACCAGTACTTGAATTATCCAGTACTTTCTGGAGCGAGGCTGACCCACGTCTCCTCAAGAGTACCTTGTCCTCCCAACCCAAAGGGACTTGGGTTCTGACCCAGACCTATGTCCCAAGAGATACCCCAGAAGGTCCACTTTATTCCTAAACGGTGGGCTGGCAGCTGAGAATTGCTTGTTTCAGGCGCAAATGGTTAGGACTGAAGCCCTTGGGCTCTGTATCTCTGGCATTTCCTTAGACAACTTACCAAATGCATGAGACCGTGGAGATTCTCACCTACACACCAGGGTGCCCCCTTGGAAGAGGTATTTTGTTGGACCTCACCGCCTGGTGATAGTGATACCGTAAAATACTGGAGCTTGGGAATCATGTATGTCTAAATCCACATTCTGCCCTGTCTCCCTCAGCCCGACCTTGCTCCTCAGGTGTGAGTTCTTGGGAAAACATACTGATACTACTCTGCGTCTCAGTTTTCCTCATCTGATAAAAGGAGCCATTAAGGGAGGCTTCCATTGCACAATCAAGGCACTCAGTTTCCCTTCTTCGGTTGACGTCCAAGAGCACGTCCATTCACCACAGCCCTCCCTCGTGCCCATCAGCCCCCGTGGATCCAAATGAGTTAGAGTTTAATTCCTGGCCCTAGGTCTATACAGTCTCAAGCCATTGGGGAAATTCCAGTTGCCCCTCGGCCTAAGTGCAGTAGGGGAGATGGGTGCAGCTCTGGGGTCGGTTCTAGGGATTCAAGAAGGCTGTCGCAGAAGCTCGATGTTCCCCGATTCCAGCCAGCTTCACTGCCCCGGCGGGGCGGCGTTCCAGCCTCCGGAGAACCTCTGCCAGGGACCACGTCCCTTCCCAACATGGCGCCATCCCTAGGCCGCCTCGCTCGGGCACGCCCCGTTGACGTATGTGCGAGCGCGTCCTCCGCGCCAGTCCCCGACGCATGCGCACTCGGCGCTGTCTTCTCCCGGCCAGAGCAGCAGCAGCGGCGGCGGCGTTTGAGTGGAGGAAGATGGCGGCTCCGGGCGGCTCGGGGTCCCGCCAGCTGTGAGGAGCCCCAGTGCGGCAAGCGCCGTTTGAGGCGGAGCACCTCTGCTCTGGCTCTGTCCCCGGCTCCCTCATCGCCGTCGCCAGCGGAGCGAACCCGAGAGCGTGGCGCGGACTGGACCAGGTGAGGCTTCTCCCTCTCCTGGGGCCGCGGCGGGGAGCCGGCGCCTTCTGCCCTTTATGCCCCAGGCCCGCAGGGGGCAGGGGGCGTCCCCGGCCCGGCGCAGGCCGCGCATCCTGCGCGGGGGTCGGTGCCGGCTGGCCTGGGCGCCTTGCTGTCGTCATCCTCGGCCTCGCTGGGTTAGGCAGGGAGGAGGAGGAGTGCCCCTTTCCACCTCGCCTTTAGAATGGGAGTGAACCCGGCCCCTCTCCTCAAGGAGGGCGGTTCACATCCCCTCACCGCGTCTACGAAAGGGTGTTATGACCAGGGCAGGGATGGCTGTCAGGGTGTCAGCTAATCTTTCACCCGGCCCCCGGATCTTTACCGCCTTGCGCTGAGGAGCCGGAGTCCAGCGCCTTCCAAAATTGGGGCTGCGGCGAGGGGCCGGCATCGGTGGTGAAGCTGTAGCTGCAGAGGGGGAGATTTTGGAATTGGTTTTAAAAATAAAACACAAGCAGCCTGTCTTGCCGCTTAGCTTTTCGAGTGTTCCTCCGGCGAAGTGGGGGACTGCGGGTCTCCTTGATTGAGACAGCAGTCCACGTTGTGACTGTGAGAATTGTTTGTGCAAAGGGAACCGTGGAGGGTGGGAACGAATTTGTAAACGGAGGAAAACCCGATTCTGAGATCCTGATGGTCTCTGCAGAGTATAACTTAGGTGCTAATGAAGCCTTCGTTTGTTTTCAAACCTTTGTGTTTTTGAGCTTCGGAATAGCTAATTGCTTTTGTCTGTTCAATCTCCTGAATTTTATTCGGAAAATAAAAGCTTCCCTTAATTGTCGGAGCCTTTGGGCTTTTCTGTCGTGGGATTCTGATTGCTCTGGGTGAAGATTCAGACACCTTACCAGCTCTCACCTACTGGCAAGGACATTGTTATTCCTTTCTGAGAATAAGTTTTTGTTGTTCAGCTGCTAATTGGGAGGTTTTGATTTAGTTTCTCACGTTGGGAAGCTGGCTTGAAGCCTTGTGATCTCTTCCTTGAAGAATGATGGGATCAGCTGGAATTGTGCTATGGGGAAAATGTTTCGGCAGTGGCTTTGGCTTGGACACACTGAATATCTTTGTAACTAAAATTTGTTTTCCTTGTGTTTAAAATGATGACATCATGGGTTTAAAGGGAGAAGGAAATTAGAGGAGAAATAGCATCATTTAGAATTGAACATTTAAAATTCAATCTGCAGCTTTTACAGTGACTAGTGACTCTCTGTGTCAGATTCCTAACTTTGAGCATATTCATGTGTAAAATCTGATTGGGCGTCCTTTCTATTGTGTGTTGTCATTTTATACCTGTAACTGTTTGCTTTTGACAAACCCAGTATAAATCTATTACTCAATCTACATTGACGCAGGGATGTTTTGTTTACCTCAAAAAGCTTTTAATTGTTAAAGTGACAACTGCTTGATTTAATATTAGCTAATCTTTGACCTTCTCTTAAAGCTTTCCCATAGAGATTTGTAGATTTTCTTATTGCCTTTCATAAGGCCATAAACCTGAACAAGTAACTTCACAGAAAATTGAAGAGCCACCTTAAATTTCAGTTTGCTAAGAATCATGCAATAATGCAGTAAAACATCCTGATGGTTTGACATTATGCTTCTTGGCATAATGTGTTGCATTGTTGTGCTAAATCATCATCAGGTATTGATGCAACTTCATGACATCCATGACATCATTCACTCTCCAGCATTTCACCCTTTGTAAATTTCTTACCTTCTCAGAGTCTCCAAAAGAACAGGATCAGGAAAAATAGCTTAGGATGCTCCTTATTGTCTGATTGCTAAAAGAGCCTTCATATAACACTGCTTTATATAGTTAAACTCTTCTGTAAGATTCAGAGCTGTTCATGATTCCTACCTATTATTAAGAGCAGGCACAGAAATGCTATTAAAATCTCTGGGTTTTACAAGGATATTGAAGTCCCAAGGAGAAGTTATCTCAAAGATGAACAAATACGTGATTATCTTTTGTGATTTCAGGGTTGTTTTAGTCACTGAATTAACAACTTTTTATAAAACCAGAAGCCGTTTGGTTAACTAATGCCTTTTCCACTTGGAGATTGTTACGTGGGTCAGAAGAGATAATGTTCTGTGAGAGTCCTTTGTAAAATAACAGGTAAATGTAAGATTGATTATTCAATGATCAGTTTTATGAAAACCCCTTACTGAGGGCCCTCTATATACGCTGGGCATTTGGTCTCATTTTGGTCTCAAGTTGCCTATAGCCTGGTTGGGGAGCCAGACAAGGAAAGTAGTTAAGTATGTTGTACTTTAAAAAGTAAGAAATGCACAGAATCCAACCGAGGGAGTCAAGGAAGGCTTCTCAGGGCCAGGATGGCTCCATAGCCTTTCCTATTCTGCAGAAAAATCTGCCTTTTGTGAGTGATTTGTTTTTTATAAAAACTTAAAAATATTTTTTAATCTTGACTTCTTTCTCCCTTTTATTCATTCACAGTCATGACACTTCCCACACAGTATGCCCCAGTTATGATTTCTGCATTCTCAAAAATCTAACAAAGTCTTGGGAGAACCTGAGAGTGAGTCATATACCAGGCAACAAACACAAACATTGCAGCTGCAGTGAAAATATCTCAGATTACTAAATGATGACAACTTTAGAGTGATGATGTTTTTGTTCTTTGTTGTGTAAACCGGTATAAGAAGCAATGTATGATTTTAATTTGATCATGTTTAGTTAATGTTTAGTTGTCAGTCCCTTAGAATGTGTACTGTAAGTAGTTGTAGTACTGTCTCCTTTCTCTCAGTAATAAATTAAGCGAGAAGGTCCTTTTTCCTTTTTGGGCGAAGCTGACAACTTAAACCAGGACTATACTGAACTATTTTATATTCATTCATGTACGTAAAAGTTGCTTAGCATTTCTGATATTGAACTTCTGTATCGCAATACAAGTTCCTCATCTTAGTGCTGTGGTAGTTTTATAATTAATTTAGCATGTTGTCGTCTGTATTGCAAACTTCATGAGTTTTGGGATGTGCAGAATCTTTACGTGGTACAGTATCAGTAGAACATTTACAATTTGATAATACTCATGTTTACATATTAACCATGTAAATACGCAACACTAAAAATGAGGGCTTTAAGATGGTGGTTGATAGTAAAATAAAGGTAATGTGTCTGTTTATTTTTCTATATTGTGAATTTGTTATGTATAGAAGGATATGACACATAGAGAAGTAACTTTAAAGTTTCCCAGTCTTGGGGACCCGGGTGTCTCAGTTGGAAGAGCTTGCAACTCTTGATCTCAGGGTTGTGAGTTGGAGCTCCATGTTGGGGGTATAGATTACTTAAGTAAATAAACATCAGAAAAATAAAAAAATTGCCTCGTATTGTGCTTATAATTCAGCTTTGCTTCTTTCCTTCCTTCCTTCACTTCCTTCCTTTCTTTCTAGATTTATTTGAGAGAGAGGGATCATGAATGGGGGGCGGGGCAGAGGGAGAGAGGATCTCAAGCAGTCTCCATGCTGAACTCGGAGTCCCATATGGGGCTTGATCTCAGGACTCCAAGATCATGACCTGAGCCAAAACCAGGAGTTGGATGCCTAACTGACTGAGCCACCCAGGTGCCCCCAGCTTGTTTTCTAAATTGTTTTTTGTGACCTGGGGCTGCTGCCTGGCTCATTTATAGACCATGCTACTCTTGATCTCTGGGCTGTTGGTTCAAGCCCCATGTTGGCCATATGGCTTACTTTAAGATTTATTTATTTGTGGGGCGCCTGGGTGGCTCAGTGGGTTAAGCCGCTGCCTTCGGCTCAGGTCATGATCTCAGGGTCCTGGGATCGAGTCCCACATCGGGCTCTCTGCTCAGCAGGGTGCCTGCTTCCTCCTCTCTCTCTGCCTGCCTCTCTGCCTACTTGTGATCTCTCTCTGTCAAATAAATAAAATCTTTAAAAAAAAAAAAAAGATTTATTTATTTGAGAGAGAGTGAACGAGAGAGTGCGTGCACATGCGAGGGGAGGGGCAGAGGCAGAGGGAGAGAGAGAATCCTGGGTCAGACTCTTTGCTGAGCGCAGAGCCTGATGCAGGACTCCATCCCTCAACCCATGATATGACCTGAGCCAAAATCACCAGTTGGTTAACTGGCTGAGCCACCCAAGTGCTCCCCGTTTAGCTTACTTTATTTTTTTTTATTTTTTTAAAGATTTTATTTATTTATTTGACAGGCAGAGAGAGAGGAGGAAGCAGGCTCCCTGCAGAGCAGAGAACCTGATGTGGGGCTTGATCCCAGGACCCTGGGATCATGACCTGAGCCGAAGGCAGAGGCCTTAACCCACTGAGCCACCCAGGCGCCCCCTGTTTAGCTTACTTTAAAGATTTATTTTATTTATTTATTTGACAGACCGAGATCACAAGCCAGCGAGAGGCAGGCAGAGAGAGAGGAGGAAGCAGGCTCCCCACAGAGCAGAGAGCCCGATACAGGGCTCAATCCCAGGATCCTGGGATCATGACCTGAGCTGAAGGCAGTGGCTTAATCCACTGAGCCACCCAGGCGCCCCCTGTTTAGCTTACTTTATTTTATTTTTATTATTTTTTAAAGATTTTATTTATTTATTTGACAGAGAGTGATCGCAAGTAGACAGAGAGGCAGGCAGAGAGAGAGAGAGAGAGAGAGAGGGAAGCAGGCTCCCTCCTGAGCAGAGAGCCCGATGCGGGACTCGATCCCAGGACCCCGAGATCATGACCTGAGCTGAAGGCAGCGGCTTAACCCACTGAGCCACCCAGGCGCCCCTGTTTAGCTTACTTTAAACAAAAAAAGTGTTGGAAGAAAACAAAGCAAAACAAGAAAAGAATTAAATTGTTTTTTGTGTCCTTCTAAATATCTTGTAAAATTACAACTTTGTGATGTTCCTATAGCTTGATTTTGCTCTTCCTTACTCATGGGTGTATTGGCAAGCAAATTTGCTTTGAATTTTGATTCTTTCTGTTTTTTTTTTTTTTTTTAAGATTTTATTTACTCATTTGACAGAGAGAGACACAGTGATAGAGGGAACACAAGCAGGGGAGCTGGTGAGGGAGAGGGAGGAGCAGGTTTCCCACCGAGCTGGGAGCCCGATGCAGGACTTGATCCCAGGACCATGGGATCATGACCTGAGCCGAAGGCAGACACCCAACAACTGAGCCACCCAGGTGCTCCTGTATTAAATTTTTTAAGTTATAGAGTTTCCCCCAAGTTTTTTTTTTTTTTTAAAGATTTTATTTATTGGGGCGCCTGGGTGGGTCAGTGGGTTAAAGCCTCTGCTTTCAGCTCAGGTCATGATCCCAGGGCCCTGGGATTGAGCCCCACATTGGGCTCTCTGCTCGGTGGGGAGCCTGCTTCCCCTTCTCTCTCTCTGCCTGCCTCTCTGCCTAGTTGTGACCTTTGTCTGTCAAATAAATAAAATCTTTATTTTTTTTAAAGATTTTATTTATTTATTTGATAGAGACAGCAAGAGAGGGAATACAAGCAGGGGGAGCAGCAGAGGGAGAGGGAGAAGCATGTTTCCCGCTGAGCAGGGAGCCCAATGTGGGGCGTGATCCCAGGATCTGAGATCATGACCTGAGCTGAAGGCAGGTGCTTAATGACTGAGCCACCCAGGCGCCCCATCCCCCAAGTTTTTAATTTTTTCCAGTGTCACTGTTCAGTGTTTTGTTTCTAAAGTGGAAATGCTCTTGTAATGCTTTGATACTTATTTATATATATGTCTGATAAATGTATAGGTATTATATAGAGTAGTAGTCACTTAGAAAATTTTACTACTTTGAACAGTAACTTATTTTATCTTCTAGTAATATATATATTTGGGATAGTTCAGTTAATTACTATAAAGGCAAACAAGAAAAAAAATAAAGACAAACAAGTTTTAGTTTCAGCTGTTACTATTTCTTTGGAATATTTAATATTTAGGATATTGTTTTTCTTTTTCTTTTTTTTCTTTTTTTTTTAAGATTTTATTTATTTATTTGACAGACAGAGATCACAAGTAGGCAGAGAGGCAGGCAGAGAGAGAGGAAGGGAAGCAGGCCCCCTGCTGAGCAGAGAGCCCGATGCGGGACTCGATCCCAGGACCCTGAGATCATGACCTGAGCCGAAGGCAGCGGCTTAACCCACTGAGCCACCCAGGCGCCCTATTTTTCTTTTTCTTTAAGTTAAGCTGTAGGCCCGGTGTGGGGCTTGTACTCGTGACCCCAAGATCAAGAGTCACATACTTTACTGACTGAGCCAGCCAGGTGCCCCCATTTTGAATACTTTTATTTCAACTATTTTAAGGAATTCACTAATACACATAATTTCTGAATTTGTGTTTCCTTTATTATTCTCATTTTATTTTCTTTTTAAAATTATTTATTTACTTTTTAAGATTTATTTATTTTAGAGAGTTGAGAGGGTGTGCATGGGTGGGAGGGGCAGAGGGAGAGTGGGAGAGAGAGAGAATCTCAAGCTGACTCCGCCTTGACTGCAGACCCTGGCAGGGGGTCTTGATGACTACCTGAACCCAAACCAAGAATTGGGTGCTTAATGTACTGAGCCACTCAGGCACCCCTGTTAATCTCATTTTAAATGCTTGGTTCATGTCGCTAATAGAGAGCAAGGAATTTTTTTTCTGGAATGAACCTCTTGGTGCATTGTTTAGGGAAAGATTGATGTTAATTATGAATTCATCAATACAGTTTTACTAAAATGTTGCCTCTTCCATCTCCTGGCTTTTCAAATAGAAGTCAAGGGGAAATGGAATTTATCCTTTTATTTCAGTAGTTCTTTTAAAAGTTGTTGTTGTTTGGGGGTAAGATTTTTATTTTTAAGCAATCTCTACACCCAGCATGGGGCTCAAACCCACAACCCTGAGATGAGGAGTCACAGGCCCCACTGACTGAGCCAGCCAGGTTCCCCTAAAGCTTTTTTATTAGTATTCTTGCTGTCTTTTGCCAAAAAGGAATAGCATCTTCTCTTAGAATCAAACGGTATTGTGTTTGCCTTGTGTTGTGCAAGACTGTTTTTCTTAACTTTTGATTTGATACTTAATGACATCTTCCCCAGTAGGTCCTTTGCTCTAGTCAAGATCAAGCCAGCTGCTCTCTTCCATATTACTGAACGTAAAGATTTACTTCCCTGTGGGTCCCTCAAATTTAACTCACCTCTCTTTTCTCACTAAATGCAGTTCTCTCCTCCAAATTTGTTTTATACATCGTATGGAATTTGGGAATGTAATTCTCTGTAGAGACGTGTAATGACCCATGGGTTAAAATTTCACATTTTATTTAACTTAAAAGTAACTTAACGGTAACAGATCTTGAAGTCATGATAGGTGAAATAAGCCTGACAAAAAAGAACAAGTACTGTATGATTCCACCTATATGAAGTACCTAGAGTAGTCCAGTTCATAGTGACAGAAAGTGGACTGGTATTTGCCAAGGGCTGGGGAGAGGAGGGCTTGGGGAATTATTGTTTAATGTTACAGTCTCAGTCTGGGATGATTACAAGTTCTGGAGATGGATGGGGGATGGTTTTATAACAGTGTCAATGTACATAAGACAACCAAAGTGCACACTTAAAAATGGTTGAGGTGGCAAGTTTCATGTATATGTTATCACAATTAAAAAAAAGGTAACCTATATGCTCTGTGGGATGGCTTGGTAACCATTTATTTTGACATAGTAATTAAGATCCTGGGCTTTAGCCCCCGGTAGACTCAGGTTCATACCCTAGTTCTCTCCTGAGGTATGGATCTTAGCTTCTCTAAGTCTCAGTTTTTTTCATCTATAAAATCAGGATAATGATGCCTGTGTTATGGGATAATTAAATATGGGAATGTATGTGAATTTTTTTTTAACCAACTGAGCCACCCAGGCGTCCCTGTGAAGTTTTTTTTATTTTTTATTTTTTTATTTTTTATTTTATTTATTTATTTTTTAAGATTTTATTTATTTATTTGACAGACAGAGATCACAGGTAGGCAGAGAGGCAAGCAGAGAGAGAGGAGGAAGCAGGCTCCCTGCTGAGCAGAGAGCCCGATGCGGGGCTCGATCCCAGGACTCTGGGACCATGACCTGAGCCGAAGGCAGAGGCTTTAACCCACTGAGCCACCCAGGCGCCCCTCTGTGAATTTTTTTTTTAAGAGTTTTTATTTATTTGGGGGCACCTGGGTGACTTAGTGGATTAAGGCCTCTGCCTTCAGCTCAGGTCATGATCCCAGGGTCCTGGGATCGAGCCCCGCATCGGGCTCTCTGCTCAGCAGGGAGCCTGCTTCCTCCTCTCTCTCTGCCTGTCTCTCTGCCTACTTATGATCTCTGTCTGTCAAATAAATAAATGAAATCTTTTTTTTTTTTTTTAAAGATTTTATTTATTTGACAGAGAGAGATCACAAGTAGACAGAGAGGCAGGCAGAGAGAGAGAGAGGGAAGCAGGCTTCCCGCTGAGCAGAGAGCCCGATGCGGGCCTCGATCCCAGGACCCTGAGATCATGACCCGAGCCGAAGGCAGCGGCCCAACCCACTGAGCCACCCAGGCGCCCAAATAAATGAAATCTTAAAAAAAAAGATTTTTATTTATTTATTTGACAGAGAGAGATATCACAAGAGAGAGTGGGGGGGGGTGCGGGAAGCAAGCTCCCTGCTGAGCAGAGAGCCCGATGTGGGGCTTGATCCCAGGACCCTGAGATCATGACCTGAGCTGAAGGCAGAGGCTCAACCCACTGAGCCACTCTGGCACCCCTGTATGTGAACTTCTTAGCACATTGTGTAGCACATATAAATATCCAAATGTTATACTTTATTATATTGTTTTTATGGAACATTAAAACTGGAGACAAGGGGCGCCTGGCTGGCTCAATCGGACTGATCGTGTGGCTCAATCATGCAGCTCTTTTTTTTTTTTTTTAAGATTTTATTTATTTGACAGACAGAGATCAAAAGTAGGCAGAGAGGCAGACAGAGAGAGAGGAGGAAGCAGGCTCCCTGCTGAGCAGAGAGCCCGATGCGGGGCTCGATCCCAGGACCCTGGGACCATGACCTGAGCCGAAAGCAGAGGCTTTAACCCACTGAACCACCCAGGTGCCCCCCCCTTTTTAAAAGATTTTATTTATTTTATTTGACAGGCCGAGATTACAAGTAGGCAGAGAGGCAGGCAGAGAGAGAGAGGAGGAAGCAGGCTCCCTGCTGAGCAGAGAGCCCGATGCGGGGCTCGATCCCAGGACCCTGGGATCACGACCCGAGCCGAAGGCAGCGGCTTAACCACTGAGCCACCCAGGCGCCCCAATCATGCAGCTCTTAATCAGTGGGTTCAAATGTGAGTTTGAGCCTCACGTTGGGTGTACAGGTTACAGAAATAAATAGATAAGTAAACTTAAGAAATAAGATAATAAGAATAAACTTAAGGAATAAGAAAATAGGGCGCCTGGGTGGCTCAGTGGGTTAAGCCGCTGCCTTTGGCTCAGGTCATGATCTCAGGGTCCTGGGATCGAGTCCCACATCGGGCTCTCTGCTCAGCAGGGAGCCTGCTTCCCTCTCTCTCTCTCTCTCTACCTGCCTCTCCATCTACTTGTAATCTCTCTCTGTCAAATAAATAAATAAAATCTTTAAAAAAAAAAAAAAAGGAATAAGAAAATAAAACTGGGACAGAGGGAACTTAATCTCCTAAATTGTATATAGTATAGCCAGTGGCATACCTGTCCTTTCACAGGAATGCATGTTTCATTTTTTAATTTTTTATTTTTTAAAAGATTTTATTTGTTTATTTGACAGAGAGAGAAATCACAAGTAGGCAGAGCAGCAGGCAGAGAGAGAGCAGGAAGCAGGCTCCCCTTTAAGCAGAGAGCCGGATGCAGGGCTCGATCCCTGGGATCATGACCTGAGCCGAAGGCAGAGGCTTAACCCACTGAGCCACCCAGGCGCCGCTAATGTTTTAGTTTTTCTTCTGTGCTTCTCTTTCTATCCTTGCTTGTTGAACTGGCCTTGTTCATGGCTCCATTTGATACCACTGCCCTGATGTGTCTTAAATCCCTCTAGATGTGATCTTTCTTTTATGCTTCTTGGTTCTCCAGGGGTTTCATAGAGCATATCCTCTAACTCAGCCGTGCAGGTGTTCACAACTGAGTCCATTATCTCATCTCTCTCTTCTATTAAGGCAAAAACCTTACTAAACAAGTTCCTTTCTCAATATTCCCATATCTATAGGTAGAATAATTTTATTCTGGTCTGATAGACCATAAAACCAGGAATTTTTTTTTTTCTTCTTTAAATCTTTCATCACTTGTATCTGGCCATGTAGTTCTGTATTCTCTTACTCAGGATCCCTTAGATTTGCCTGACTTGACTGTGACTGTAGACCAGGCTTTCATGAGCTGAAAGCAGACTGGGGTAGTGTTAGAGTTCTTAGCTGCTCTCGTTGCCAGGGCTCTGCCATTTGCTAGTTTTGTGATCTCAGTCTCCCTCATCTTCAAATGGCAATTACAATTCCTGTCTCATGACATATGTGTAAAATATTTAACTAAATGCCTAACACATGGTAAACACTCAATAAACAGAAGCTGCTGTTATTTGAGATTTTCTTCTCAGTAATCTTTGGAAATGGTTAAGATTGAGGTGACAGTGTTTTGACAGATCAGTCTTAAGGGATATTATTTGAATGTTTCTACTCTGATCAAGAACCCATGATAACTTCTCTAAGTGCCTGTGTCCCTTGCTTATCTTTTGAACTCTCTGTATGACCTTCATTGTATCTTGGCTTGCCTCTCTTGCATATTATGCTCATGTGTACAACTGAACATTCATCTTCCTAGGAAGGGGGTCTTTTTTCTTTTGAAGATTTTATTTATTTGTCAGAGAGAGCAAGAGAGCAAGCACAAGCGGGGAGAACAGCAGGCAGAGGCAGAAGCAGGCTCCCCGCTGAGCAAGGAGCCCGATGTGGGACTCGATCCCAGGACCCTGGGTTCATGACCTGAGCCAAAGGCAGATGCTTAACCGATTGAGCCATCCAGGCATCCCAAGGTTTTATTTATTTTTATTAGAGTTTACGCACACTCGAGGGAGAACACATGCATGCTTGAGGGAGAGCATGGGGGCTGGGGAGGCAGAAGGAGAAGGAAACTCCCTGCTGAGCAGCAATCCCGAAGCCAAGACCCTGGGATCATGTCCTGAGCCAAAGGCAGACGCTGAGCTGACTGAGTCACCCAGGTGGCCTGGGTCTTTTTTTTTTTCCTTCTTCCATTTAATTAGTTTCTGAAGCTCTGTATATTATTTCCTGTATGCTCTACCACTGAGCCACTCGTCCTTGCACAATTAGGTTAAAGTCAGTGTTCAAAAAGAAAATTATTGTGCTAATTACTTTCTGCCAAGCAGCTTAAAAGGGATATATCATGTGGTGTAATTTATATATAATACTTTTAGTGCCTTGTAGACACATTTTAGTGCTTATGTGTTAGGCACTCAGATACTCATGTAGTATACACTTACAGTTCTTACAGATTGCTGTTCCTCATGAGCTTTCTGAGACATTGTATGATCTCAAGTGTCTATTGAATCTTTGTTGCGTTTTTGTTTGTTGGTCCATTTATTTAACAAATATTGAGGGGCTCCTGGGTGGCTCAATCAGTTAAGCATCTGCCTTCAGCTTGGGTCATGATCCCAGGGTTCTGGGATTGAGCCCACATTGGGCTCTCTGCTCAGAGGGGAGACTGCTACTCCCTCTTCCTCTGTCTGCTGCTCCCCCTGCTTGTGCTCTCTGTGTCAAATAAAATCTTTTTTTTTTTTTTTAAGATTTTATTTATTTGACAGACAGAGATCACAAGTAGGCACAGAGGCAGGCAGAGAGAAAGGGAAGAAGCAGGCTCCCCGCTGAGCAGAGAGCCGGATGCAGGGCTCCATCCCAGGACCCTGGGATCATGACCTGAGCCAGAGGTGGAGGCTTTAACCCACTGAGCCACCCAGGCGCCCCAAATGAAATCTTTTTTAAAAAGCCCCCCAAGAGGCACCCAGGATTCTGGGATCTAGCCCCATATTGGGCTCCCTGCTCAATGGGGAACCTGCTTCTCTCTCTCTGCTGCTTCCCCTGCTTGTGCTTTCTCTCTGTCTCTCTCCCGCTCTCTGTCAAATAAATGAATAAAATCTTAAAAAAAAAAAAATAAGAATGGGTGCCTGGGTGGCCCAGTCGTTTTTGGCCCAGGTCGTGATCCCAGGGTTCTGGGATTGAGCCCGACATCAGGCTCCCTACTCAGTGGGAAGCCTGCTTCTCATTTTCCCACTCCTCCTGCTTGTGTTCTCTCTCTTAAAACTTTTTTTTTTTTTTTTAAGATTTTTGTCTATTTATTTGACAGAGATCACAAGCAGGCAGAGAGGCAGACAGAGAGGGAGGGAGAAGCAGGCTCCCCACCGAGCAGAGAGCCTGATGTGGGGCTCGATCCCAGGACCCTGAGATCATGACCGGAGCCAAAGGCAGAGGCCCAACCCACTGAGCCACCCAGGTGCCCCTTGTGTTCCCTCTCTTGCTTGCTTGCCCGCTCGCTCGCTCGCTCTCTCTCTCAAATAAATAAATAAATAAATAAAACCTTAAAAACAAACAAACAAACCCCAAACCTCAAATATTTATTGAATGCTATTATGTGCTAGGCATGGCTCATGGTATGAGGGTTACAGTGGACAAAATAGTCAAGGTGTCTGGTTTCCTGGATCTTATATTTTGAGATTGGAGAAAGCAATTAATGAATGAATAAAATTTCTGGTAGTAGTAAGTACTAGGAAGAAAATAAAACAGGGTGATGTGATAAGGACATGGAGCGGAAGGGAAAGGCTGAGATTGGACGGTTTAGAGGAGGCCTCTGTGAGAAGTTCATGTTCAGGCTGAGACACAAGGCAGAATGTTCAACGTTAAGTTCTGGGGACAGAGAGAACAAGTGCAAAGGACTGAAGTAGAAACCAGGATCCAGTCAGGATTCCTAAATTGCATTTGGTTTTAATTAGCTTCTTCTTCTTAATCTAAAACAGCCCTCTCCCCACCAATCCCCCTTTTTTTCTTTTCCCTAAATGACATTGACTTTTTGAGGGTACCAGTCTGGTTCTCTGGTAGACTTTTCACATTCACGATTTGTCTCAATGTTTCCTTGTGTCATTTAACCCTTTTATCCTCTTTTTAGACAACTCTAAAGTCTTGATTATATTCATATTTGCAATCCTTTGTGATATGTGTACTCATATTGTATCATTATAATGATGCTAAATTTGATCTCTTGGTTCATATGAACGTCTTGATCTTTCTGTTGTAAAGCTTTCCCTTTGTAGCGATCAGACAATCTGTGGGGTAGCAACTTAACATAACGCAATTATGCTATTTTTCAGCTGTCTCTCCCTTCTTGGTTTTAGCACTTATTAAGGGTCCCTGTCAGAATCAGTTATTTCACTGGAGGTTGCAGAAGGATGATGATTATTACTCTTCCTTCCACATTTAGTAGCTGGCAAGATACCATCAACTTGAGAATGAGCTACTAGAAATTTCTCCTAATAAGGTAGTATGTTTAGTTCTTTGCTTTTCATTGTAAATTTTCTTAGTCAAGAATTGGTCACCTCAGTGGTGGCAAATAAGTTTCTTTGCTGTTCTCTGTATCACTGTAGGTGACGTGGTTTTTATTTATTGTTTTACACGTAGTTGTAGCATTAGTCTTTCGACACTTAACTTTCGGCTAATGTAAGTCTCTTTTTTTTTTTTTTTAAAGATTTTATTTATTTTATTTGACAGACAGAGATCACAAGTAGGCAGAGAGGTAGGCAGAGAGAGAGGGAGGAGGAAGCAGGCTCCCCGTTGAGCAGAGAGCCCGATGCGGGGCTCGATCCCAGGACCCTGGGATCATGACCTGAGCCGAAGGCAGAGGCTTTAACCCACTGAGCCACCCAGGCGTCCCTAATATAAGTCTCTTTAAGCTGGTATTGTGTCCTTTTGACATGCCCCCACTTGGTCTTTGGGATGTTTTCTATCACAACAAAGTATTCCAGATTCACATTTTACTTTCCCTGTCCTTGACTGAAATCAGTCATTTTTTTTCTAGGAAGACCTAGTTTCTTTCTTTCTTTTTTTTTTTTTTTTAATTTTTTTGAAGATTTTATTTATTTACTTGACACAGAGAGAGAAATCACAAGTAGGCAGAGAGGCAGGCAAAAGGAGAGGGGCATGCAGGCTCCCTGCTGAGCAGAGAGCTGGATGCGGGGGTTCAATCTCAGGAACCCGAGATCATGACCTGAGCAGAGACTTTACCAAGCCACCCAGTTGCCCCGACCTAGTTTCTTTTATAGGGAATGCCATTAGAAACCCAAGATCTGAGTGCCAGGAATGCACATTGCTACTGGGTCTTCATTATTTCTAGGTCTTTCAATGAGCAGAATTGGAAAATAGGTTTTTTAGAAATAAAAACTTCATATTGCTGTTTCCAGTTTATTTTGAACATATTGCAGGGTTTTTTTTCCCCCTCTTTAAGCAATTTTGTATTTGTCTCTCTTCAACTGGAAGTCTTGGTTTTTAAGTATTGTTCACATTTATTTACTTTATTTTACAGTAGACATAAGAGATTTTTAAAATACTGTATCCATGTTACTACTGACAAAATTACTGAGGCAAATTTAAGATTCCTTTGTGATTCTTTTTACCCTTAACATTCTGTCAGGATCCATTCAGTAGAATGAAAAATGTACTAGATATTCAAATGGGGACTTAATGTAGAGAATTGGTAGTGTATGTGTTGCAAGACAGTAAAAAAAGGAGTAGGGTGTAATTTAGAGATTCATAATTACAGGTGAAACTATAGTCTCAAGAGTTGGGGGAACCGAAAGGGTAGATGGGACTACCAGAACTTTTAAAGAATATGGAGGAGGGGGCGCCTGGGTGGCTCAGCTGCATAGGCGTCAGCCTTCGGCTCATATAATGATCCTGGAGTCCCGGGATTGAGCCCCACATTGAGCTCCCTGCTCAGCAGGGAGCTTCTGCCTCTGCCCTTCACCCCGCTCATGATCTCTCACCTTGCTCTCTCTCAAGTAGATAAATCAAATCTTAAAAAAAAAAAAAAAATATGGAGGAAGGGTGACCACCTCAAACACTGGCTGCCATTTTCAGAGCTGGGACCATGAGGAGGGGTTGCCAAGAGGTGCCCCATGACTGGTACTTGGACTCTCCTAATTTTTATTAATTTTTGGTTTATCCTTTCAATGTTTCTTTTTGCAAGAGTAAGTGAATATCTGCATATATTCATTTTTCTCTGTTCTTACACAAAAGGTTGCCATAGTGTGTACACTTGTCACGAGCACGCTATGACAGTGCACGCACAGGTTTGTCTTTCCACAGTCAGCTTTATTCAGTCATAAAGTTAAATCGCGATTATAAAGCAGGTTTAGGATTCCAAACTCAATGACACTTCACCATGTGATTAAACTTGGCTTCTTACACAGCACACAGAGCAGGATAGAAGACAAGCCATACAACAAACAAGATAAAGGAAGGTGCAGGAAGTTAACGAACCCAACACGCAGTCTCTGAGCGTGCCTTTGAGCTAAGGCCTTGGTCTGGTCTGGGTCAGCTCTCGGCATTTACTGCTCCTTCTGTTCAAGCAGGGAAGGGTCTCAGTTCTGTTCAGAGATCCATTGGGCGGACCGTTGGCGGCAGTTGACTTTTTTAAGTGGTCAGACATAAAGGGGCCACGTCTGAAGAGTCTGACAGTTTCCTGCCAAAATCCTTCCCTCTTTAAAGGGATTTAATCAGTTTTGGGTCTCTGCAGATCTCCTCTGATTCTGCTCGTTTTCGATTCTGGGGTGTCAGCTGATGCTGGTCCCGGTGATATCTCCTAGCTGCTATACCTTAACTGCCTGTGTCATTGCTTGACGCAGGCTCCTGCTTGACGTAAGAGACTCCGGTTTGGTCTCTGTAACACTGTTCAGCACTATTCTCTTTTACTTTATTTTGGAGATCATGCCATATTGGAACAGAAGTAATCCTTCATCTTTGTCACAGCTTTGTTGTGTGGATGTGCTGGGTTTGTCCATCTAGTCAGTCTTCAATAAACAGCAATAAGTAATGCTTTACTGCCACTCTTTTGAAAGTAGATTTTGGTATGGTGTGTTGGAGCACTGAGCAGAAAGACAAAAGACACAGGTTCTGTTTAGCCACCAGGTTACCTACACGATCTTAGGAGGTTGCATGTTTCCTGACCTCAGTTTCTCCTCATTGGTAAAGTAAGGGTTCAGTTGCCCGGTAATCTCTAAGCTTTCCTGCTATAATATTTTATATTTTTCTGGAAATTTTATTACCCGTATTTTAAACCTGTTACTCAGTAAAGTACGCAACACATAGGAAAACGGTAAATGAGAACATCAGATTAAGTTTTAAAAGTACTACTGAAGGTTTTCTGAACTTGGATCTGCTGCAGTGTTTGTTTAAAAAAAAAAATTCCTGGACCCGTTCCTCTTTTCTGATAGTCTCTGGGAAATTGCTTACTAGGGGATTTTTTTTTTTTAATGGTCAAGTGAGCTTGTGAAACAAAGATTTACTTTATGTGAGGGGTGCCTGCGTGGCTCAGTTGTTAAGCATCTGCCTTCAGATTAGGTCATGATCCTAGGGTCCTGGGATTGAGCCCCACATGGGGCCCCCTGCTCGGTGGGAAGCTTGCTTCTCCCTCGTCCCCCTGCTTGTGTTCCCTCTTTTGCTGTCTCTCTCTTTGTCAAATAAATAAATAAAATCTTAAAAAAAAAAAAAAAGATTTGTTTTGTGTGTAGAAAAACCTTTAGGTTTTTGGAGGATAGGGAATAAACATGATTATTCACCTTTCATGAATTCCTTTGCTCTCACCACCACCAAAAAAATACAGGTAGAAGTAAAAATCTCCATTCCCTTACAGCATATTGTCAAACTGTATCCTGTTCTTTCTAGAATGTGTTTGTGTGTCAGTGAGGAAGCTGGCTCTATGCAAACTGGGAGATTTGGTGAGAGTATCTTGAGATTGTAGAGTACTTTGGATTCTACTTCCCCACCCTTCTCATTTGCTCACCTTTAGTGAATTCCTTCCTGGAGACTTCAGAATAAATTGGTGGGCCAGAGACTGGAATTGGGGAAGTTAGATGTTAGGTAAGTATTAGCTGTAGAGGTGTAAATGCGAATAACAAATATCCAGCATCATAGCAGAGGGAGTAACAGTAAAAGGAAGGCCATTTTGAAGAATGAACTAATGGGGGAAGGTGAAAGTCTGTATGTAAGAGACTCTGAACTGGAACATGTTATAGTTATTTTTTTGAGAATTATTTTAAATTAATTTCAAACCCTGATTTATAGTCTCTTTTTTAAAAAATGGAATCATAGAATTCAGTTCAAATTCTGGTTCCTCTTTTTACACAGCTGTGTAATCATGGGCAAATTAATTTGTCTGAGCCCTGTTACCCTTATCTGTGAAACATGAGTGATAATATGCCCCTTATAGCATTGAGGTAAGGATTAAATGAAATAAGGCATCTGGCACAGATTCTCCATACCTGTTGATTCCTTTTTTTTTTTTTAATTTAAATTCAGTTAGTTAACACATAGTGTATTATTAATTTCAGAGGTGCAGTTTAGTGATTCCTTAGTTGCATATAACACCCAGTGCTCATTATATCAAGTGCCCTCCTTAATGCCCATCACCCCCTGCCCCCCACCCACTGCCCCTGCAGCAAGCCTCAGTTTTCTGTGGTTGATCTCTTAGGGTTTCTCTCCCTCTCTCATTTCCTTTTCTTTTGTCATTTTTTTTTCTTTTGTCATTTTGACACCAGCCACATTTTAGTGGCTATTTAAGAACTTTATAGGGCGAGTCCGTGGACTGGCAGCATGGCATCACCTGGGTTAGAATGCAGGCTGTCAGGTTCTACTCCGGGCCTACTGAATCCAAACCTGTAGTTTAATGAGGTCCACATTAAAACTTGAGAAGCAAAAAAAAAAAACCCAAAAAACCAAAAAAACAAAAACAAAACAACAACAACAATAAAAACCCAAACCAAACCAAACAAAAAAACCTTGAGAATTGGAACCTTAACAGATTTCCAGTGAGAGATTTCCTCCTTTTTGCCTGAGTTCCTAATGACTGGGTTGTTCTTTTTACCTTTGGCAGGTTTGTTTTACTGTGCACTATTAGCCGAAGTTGTTTTATTTATTTTTAAAGATTTTATTTAAAAAAGATTATTTGATAGGGAGTACAAAAAAAAAAGTGGGGGAGGAGGCAGAGGGAGAGAGAATCCTTAAGCAGACACACCATGGGACTTGAAGCCCAACGTAGGGCTCTACATGACCTGAGCTGAAATCAGGAGTTGGTGCTTAACCAACCGGGCCACCCGGGCAGCCCTAAGACTTTATTCATCTATCTATCTATCTATCTATCTATCTATCTAGAAAGGAAAGTAATATCTGATTCCAAATCCATACTCCTTTTTTTTTTTTTTAAGATTTTATTTATTTATTTGTGAGAGAGAGAGAGCAAGAGAGCGCGCTCGCCATTGTGTACCTGCCCGAGCAGGGGAAGTGGCAGGCAGAGAGAGAAGTAGGCCCCAACTGAGCAAAGAGCCCAAGGTGGGACATGATTCCAGGACCCTTAGGATCATGACCTGAGCTAAGGCAGATGCTTAGCCGACTGAGCCACCCAGACATCCCTAAGATTTTATTTTTTAAGTAATCTCCACACTCAGCATGGAACTTGAACTCACAACCCCAAGATCAAGGGTCTGAGCCAGTCAGACACTCCTGCAACTATTTTAGATGAAACATGAGCGGACGTTTAGAGTGAGAGTTGAACTGTAGAAACTTTACATGTTATTATTAAATAGCGTTAAAGGTTAGGTTCAGCTGGATTTTTAACTATTATGAGACATTCAGAAGAATGCATAAATGTATGTGTTCAAAGAATAACTATAAGCAAACACCAGTGTGACCACCAACCAAGTCAAGAAATAGAATATTGCTAGTGCCTCAGAAGCACTTCCAATGTACCCCTCTTTGATGACATCTATTTCTGTTTTGGAAATAACCACTGTTCCTCTTTTGTGATAATTCTCTTGCTTTTCTTGATACTGTTATCACCTGCAAGTATATCTCTGCAGTAGTTTAGTTTTGCCTGTTTCTAACTTTATGTAAATGGAACCGTACTTTATGTATTCTTTTGTTGTCGTCTTTTGCTCAATTTTAAAGTAGCAAAGCCCAAAAAAGTCTGGCAAGTTTTGAACAATTTTAGAATATTTTTAGCATTAAACCTTGATGTTTTGTTGTCTCTGGAGAACACCCATTAATGCAGAGTTTGCTTTTCCCCCTACTTAAAGGTATACAGTTGTAATATATAAACCACTCAGCACTTTGATTCTGAACATTACAAAATTGCTAATTTTATTGTATTTGTTTTTGGCAGGAATATTATAAAATCTCCTGGGTGTCTTTTTTTTTTTAACTAGATTATAAAATATCTTACTTTTAAATATGCATTTTTACATTTTAAAATTGGAACTGAGTTGGTTTTACTGAAAATTTGGAAGACATTTTTAAAAATTAAAGAACAGATGCTTGCTGTAACCAGTTCACATAAGCGAATCCTTTTTACAAACTGCCATGGATAACTACTTTTAACAGTTTGAAATGAATTTTTTTTCTGTGGCTACAAAAAATTCATCCTCACACTTTTAGGCAGAAATGGCTTTTGGAATTTCACAATATGTTGTAGAATATAAAGTTAGTACATGTAGTTCCACCTCCTTTTTAACAGCTGCTTAGGATTACAATTGTATCATAATTTATCTACTCCCCTGTGAATGGACATTTAGTTTGCTTTCTTTATTTGCTTTTTTTTCTTTGAATAAAGTACTATGTTGACCTTCCATTTTGCAATTGTGCCAACATTTACTTCAGACGTATTTCTAGTAGAACATCTGGGTCATCTGGCATGTCCATTAAAATATTGACAGATAACAGTTTTTAAAAGATTTTGACAGGTATGGTTTAGTTTTCCTTCACAATCCTCAACTTGATTGGGAATTTTGAGTTCTGTTTTATCTTTATTCTTTTGTCTTGATCCATTCTGTTCATTTATTCATTGTCTACTCCCTGCTAGTTACTGAAGGCAGTACATGCATAATTAGACATATAACCCATACTTAATGAGAAATGTGTGTACCTGTTTAGTTTAGATTATTCTTTATGGTGGAAAGTGAGAAGGAAATTTAAAGGGAATTCAGAAAAAGAGATTCCTTTTAGTTGGAGAAATCAAGGATGGTTTCTAGAGTAGGTGGCGCTTGAGGCAGCCTTGATGGATAGGCAGGTTTGCACATATGAAATTGTGCAGAGAGCATCAAGGACAAAGGACACAGGTAGGAGGAACATCGGCTTTCCAGAAATTTAGTTTGTTGGAGTGATAGAGGCCTAGGCTGGAGTGGGAGAGACACACAGAAAGTGAGATTTGACCCAGATTGTGGTGACTTTGAAGTGTTACGTTAGCTGTGGAAACCAGTTCCTCAAAAAATTAAATACTGAATTAACATATGATCTAGCAATTCCACTTCTAGGTATATATCCATGAGCACTGAAGCAGGAATTCAGACAGATATTTGTGCCTCAACATTCTTAGTAGCATATTCACGGTAGCCAAAAGGTGAAAACAACACAAAGGTCCATTGAGAGATGAGTATTAGAATACACTATTATGGGGCGCCTGGCTGGCTCAGTGGGTTAAAGCCTCTGCCTTTGGCTCGGGTCATGATCCCAGAGTCCTGGGATCGAGCCCCACATCGGGCTCTCTGCTCCGCAGGGAGCTTGCTTCCCTTCCTTTCTCTCTGCCTGCCTCTCTGCCTACTTGTGATCTCTGTCTGTCAAATAAATAAATAAAATCTTTACCAAAAAATACACTATTACAATAGTCTGTACAATGGAATATATTATTCAGCCTTAGAAAGGAATGAAATTCTGATGCATACTACAACATGGATGAAGATTAAAAGCATTATACTAACTGAAATTAGTCAAACACGGAAGGACAAATACTGTGTCATTCTACCTATATGAGCAGTCTAGTTCATAGAGATGGGAGTAGGGGTTACTGAGGCCTGAGGGGAGGGGAGAAATGGGGCATTTGGCTTAATGAGTATGGAGTTTCTGTTTGGGATGATGAGGAAGTTTTGGAGATGGAGAGTAGTGATGTTTATACAGTGTGAATGCACATAATGCCATTGAAATATATGCTTAAAATGATTAAAATGTTATTTTTTGTGTCATATGTATTTTACAATAAAAATAGAAATAAATAAGAAAAATGCAGTGCTGAAGACCTTGAGTATTAGAGAAGAGGCATTTACTAATCAAAGTTTTTTTTCTGAAGTATAATTAACATACAGTGTTGTATTAGTTTCAGGTGTGCAGTGTTGATTTGGTGATCCTTTGCTTTACTCAGTGCTCATCCACAGTAAGTGTAGTCACCACCATCTGTAGCCATGCTGGCTGTATTCGTTATGCTGTACTTTTTGTCTCTGTGATGTTTGGAATTTTGTATCCCTTATTTGCTTTATTTCACCCATCCCCTACTTGGTGAAAGTTCTTGATCCAGATTTGCACAATGAAAATTAATCCTAAATAAAATAAAGAAAAAAGAGGAGGAGTGGAGGGGTGCCTGTCTGGCTCAGTCAGTAAAGTGTGGGGCTCTTGATCTCAAGGTCATGAGTTTGAGTCCCACTTTGGATGTAGAGATTACTTAAAAAAAAAAAAAAAAAGAAGAAGAAAAAGGAGGAGGGAGAAATTGGAGAAGAAAGGAGTATGCAGTGGAAAAACCAGCTTTTCCTCTTTATTATAATAGATTAGTTAAGAGATTATTTGGGCCTCTGTGGCAGCAGTGGAGAGAAGTGGGAACAAAGGTGAAGGTGGGGTATATCTGTTCTGTTTTTTAAAGATTTATTTATTTATTTTAGAGAAAGAGGGAAGGGGCAGAGGGAGAGGGAGTGTGAGCGAGAATCTCAAGCTCACTCCATGCTGAGTGCAGACAGAGCCTGATGCGGGGTTTGATCCCAAGATCCTGAGATCACTACCTGAGCCAAAGTCAAGAGTCGGATTTTTTTTTTTTTCTTTTTAAAGATTTTATTTATTGGGGCACCTGGGTGGCTTTGTGGGTTAAAGCCTCTGCCTTCAGCTCAGGTCATGATTCCAGGGTCCTGGGATTGAGCCCCACATCGGGCTCTCTGCTCAGCGGGGAGCCTGCTTCCTCCTCTCTCTCTCTGCCTACTTGTGATCTCTGTCTGTCAAATAAATAAATCAAATCTTTAAAAAAAAAAGATTAAAGATTTTATTTATTTGATAGGGAGAGACACACGGAGAGAGGGAACACAAGCAGTGGGTGTGGGAGAGGGAGAAGCAGGCCTCCCGCTGAGCAGGGAGCCTGATGTGAGGTGTGGTCCCAAGACCCTGGGATCACGATCTGAGCCAAAGGCAGACACTTAACCAAGAGTCAGATTCTTCTTCTTCTTCTTCTTCTTCTTCTTTTAAAGATTTTATTTATTTATTTGACAGAGAGAGAGAGAGATCATAAGTAGCGTAAGAGAGGTAGGAAGAGAGAGAGAAGGAAACAGGCTCCCTGCTGAGCAGAGAGCCCCATGCAGGATTCGATTCCAGGACCCTGAGATCATGACCTGAGCCGAAGGCAGAGGCTGTAACCCACTGAGCCATCCAGGCATCCTAGAATCAGATTCTTTTTTTTTCTTTTTTTTTTTTTTTTAAAGATTTTATTTATTTATTTGACAGACAGAGATCACAAGTAGGCAGATAGGCAGGCAGAGAGAGAGGAGGAAGCAGGCTCCCCGCTGAGCAGAGAGCCCGATGTGGGGCTCGATCCCAGGACCCTGAGACCATGACCTGTGCTGAAGGCATAGGCTTAACCCACTGAGCCACCCAGGCGCCCCCTAAACTCAGATTCTTAACCGACTGAGCCACCCAGGTGCCCCGGATGCATGGGATATTTGACAACTGATTAGATGTGGGAAGAATGAGAAAAGGAAAAATGAAAGATGACTGCTAGGTTTTGAGTCAGGTAAACAGGAAGATACGTAGGTGGCTGGAAGAATGTTCAATATGAATTTGGCATCACCTCTCCAGAAGGCAAGAGAAATAGGAAAATGGGGAGATATAATTTAGGGGAATCAGGTCTAAAGATGAGTTGTGGAGTGATTTGCTTCTCCGTCCATCTGTCCATCTGAATAAATGTTGAATCAACTCTGCCTTTACTGGACATATTAAGTGAACACGGCAGTCTGTAACCTCAAGGATCGCATGGTGCAATGAATCATTCTCTTAGCAGCAATGTTGGAAACGATGTGATTGCCAAATGAGAAAATATATCAAGGAAAGAGAAGGCAAAATGGAATTTTAGGGGCCACCTCCTCGTTATGAAAGGAGAAAGGAACCTCAGAATGAGGGGTCATAGGGGTAGTAGAGATCAATGGGAATATATAGTCATCAAGAATTAATCTGAATTTGTGGAATCAAAATAGTGATAACAGATGAAGTTGGAAATTTTCAGAAATTTGTTCTTCAGAGTAAGTTTAAGATTTGCTATTTCACTTCTCTTTGTTCATAGGCATGATGACAGTATAATCTTAAAAAATCTTTTTTCTCTTGTGCCATTTTTCATATTTTTTGATCCATGACTGAGATTGAATTACACCAGCATGCCAGTCAGCTGTGCGTTCAGTTTTGGATTTCTGCTGTTAAGCAGAAGTTCCCACTTGGAATTTTTGTCCTTAGTTTTTTTTTCTTTTTCTTTTTCTTTCTGATCCTTAGTTTTTATCTGTAAATAAAATATTGTCTTCTTTCAATTTAAACTGGCCAGACTCATGATACTTTTCTTTTTTGTCATGATAAAATATACATAACATAAAATTAACCATTTTAGTGTATAGTTCAGTGACATTAAGTATATTCACATTTTTATGTAACCAGTAATATATTTCTTTATTCTTACTGCTTTAAAAAAAAAAAAAAACCTCTTTGCTAGCAATGTTTCATCTTTCTCACACATAAAATTGATTCTCCTTGAAGTTTAATTTCACTCTAATATTTAAATCACTTAATTGAAAGTACCCAGTAGAGTGATTCAGGAGTGATACTTCATTTTCTTAGCTTTTTTTTTTTTCAAGAAATGCAATGTTTTATACCACATTTACAGAAAATTCTTTTTAGAGGAAATAATTTTTTTTTAACATTTCAACTAGCTTTATGAGGTTTGTCCTTTTGCCATATTTGCTTCAGATTTTTTTTAAAAAATTTATTTGACAGAGAGAGATCACAAGTAGGCAGAGAGGCAGGCAGAGAGAGAGAGGGAGAAGCAGGCTGCCCGCCGAACAGAGAGCCCAACACGGGACTCTATCCCAGAACTCTGGGATCATGACCCGAGCCGAAGGCAGAGGCTTTAACCCACTAAACCACCCAGGCGCCCCCAAATTTTTTTAAAGGAAAATAAAAGACACAGGTACCAGTTGAAACCCTCTGTGTTCCCCTTCCAGTTGCCTTGATCACTCTTTAAAATAACCACGAGTTTTGTTAATCATTCCCAGGCATGTTTGCATATTTTACTATATATTCATGTATTTATAACACTATGTAGTGTTACTATTATGTAGATATTAATATAACTGACAATTTTTATTTTTAAATGGGCAATATTGTACAAATAAGATTTTGTTTTATGAAGTAATTTTTGTGACTGTAAAAAATGAGTTAGTGAAGGGGAGTGCCTGGCTGGCTCAGTTGTAGAGTGTGTAGTTGTTGATCTTCTGGTCTGAGTTCAAGCCCCATGTTGAGTTTAGAGATTACTTAAAAATAAATATCTTAAAAAAAAAAAATGAGTTGGTGAAGCATGTCTTTCTTTACTAATACACATAACTTTTTTTTTTTTTTACTAACAACTTTTTAGGTCTAAAGTTAATGCAGCTTGCTTTAAACTGAAAATATGCATTCTATGAAATGTGTATATAATGAAATAGCAATTTATTTCATTAATTTTTTTAAAGATGTATTTATTTATTTGAGGGGGGGAGGGACAGAGGGCAGTGGAGACAGGCTGACTCCCAGGTGAGCAGGGAGCCGGATGTGGGCTTGATCCCAGGACCCTGAGATCATGACCTGAGCTGACATCAAGAGTTGGATGCTCAACCAGCTGAGCCACGCAAGTGCCCCTTATTTCATTAATTTAATGAAAGTGTATTCAATTGTGCCACAAATAAGTTTTGGACAACTACTGCTGCTAAACCAGCAGAGGGGGCTCAGCCATGTGAAAAACTGCCAGTGTCCATTCTGACTAGAAAACATGAAAATTTAAAATAGAAGAGTCCTGGTGACTCTTTGCAGCTTTGCATGTAAATGACTAACATTTTGATCATTACAAATTTGAAATTAGTACCACTGCAGGTGAATGTGAGTAATAATAACTTTTGTAACATCTAAATCTTAAGCTTTTCCCCACTCCCCATAAATATGTGTGTGTCTCTCTGTCACTATATGGACGTATGCATGTATGTGATTTTGCATTTCTTTCTAAATCTGATTTTGGGAGAAACAAACATCTGTAGAATTTGGTGTAACTGTGTTGTTTAAAGTCTGAAGAATACTTTTTTCCTTCAGTTAAGTTTGCAAATAGCTCCTGGTTCTGGCCATAGCACTAATGTAAATAAGAAGTAATAATGAAGATAATTGCAGTAATCTGTTTTAGTTAAGCAAGCTTTTCTTTATAACATTAAAATAAACACTTAGAACTATAACTCTAGGCTTCCCTCAAGTATTGCTGCATTTTATTCACAGAATTTGTAGCTAAGCTGATTTTAAAAGAAGGTTCTTGTTGTATTAGGGCTTCCTGAATTGGAATACGTTAGTCAGGAAGTCAACTACAGATCATTTTGGAGGAAAATAACAGAATATATTTTTTCTCCGAGTGTAATACAAGCAAATGAGCGTTAGTATAAATAAATTGCCTAGATTTACTTTATCAATAAATATCGTTTCCATACTAATTATTTGTAAAGGACTTACAATTAGAAAATTCTTTGCTTTTGTAAATTTAAAAGAGAAGATTTTAAAAAAAAAGATTTCGGGGTGCCTGGGTGGCTCAGTGGGTTGAGCCTCTGCCTTCAGTCCGGGTCATGATCTCAGGGTCCAGGGATCAAGCCCCACATCGGGCTCTCTGCTCAGTGGGGAGCCTGCTTTCCCCTCTCTCTCTGCCTGCTGCTCTGCCTACTTGTGATCTCTCTCCCTCTGTCAAATAAATAAATAAAATCTTAAAAAAAAATAAAAAAATAAATTAAAAAAAAGATTTTATTTATTTATTTGACAGATAGAGATCATAAGTAGGCAGAGAGGCAGGTAGAGGGAGGCAGGGGTCTACGGCCATACCACCCTGAACGCACTGGATGTCTTCTGATCTCGGAAGCTAAGCAGGGGCAGGCCTGGTTAGTACTAGGATGGGAGAGAGAGGGGGAAGCAGGCTCTCTGTTGAGCAGAGAGCCCGATGCAGGGCTGGATCCCAGGACCCTGAGATTATGACCCGAGCTGAAGGCAGAGGCTTTAACCCACTGAGCCACCTAGTTGCCCCTAAAAAAAAACATTTTTATTTATATATAAAATATTCTGCTCTGGTAGAAGTAGGAATAATATTTGTACAGAGTGACAATAACGAAGTCTTCTATCAAAGTGAAACTAGGAATTCTAAAATGATTTGGAAATCAAGCAATATGCGTTACATGAGGAAAAAATAGTTTCAGGAAATTTTAAAGAAAACAGTATGAGGTTTTTAATTGCATTAAAAAGTCACGGAATATGTACACACGTATATTATTTTTCTGTGTATGCCTTGTGTGTACCAAGACATCTCCAGAGGAGCTGACTAAAGCATTATATGCTCATTGGAAACCAAAATCAAGCGAAACCAGACAGTCCTGGCAGACTGTTTTATCTCCTTTTGGACCTCATATGTGGCACTGCTTTCAGTGGAAATTTTTTTGCTAGGCTTAGAACTCTTGGTGTAAGTGAATGTAGAATGCAACTTTTTCTTTGAATGATTTTTGCCTTCCTATGTAATAATATAGGGCACACTATTTTCCATATCAGTTTAAAATAAAGCCCAGTATGTTTACATTTTTGTGCTTAGTAAGAACATTGATTCATCTAATGTAGAATATACATTGTACATACAAAATACATCTAATCTGTAGAATATACAGCTTTCCTCAAAGGAAACTCATCTTCTGGTAAATTGGTATATATGGGACACTTCGGTGGCTCAGTCAGTTGAGAGTCTGCCTTCGGCTTGGTCCAAACCCCGCGTCGGATTCCCTGGTCAGTGGAGAGTCAGTTTCTCCCTCTGCTTCTCCCCCTGGCTTATGCTCTCTCCCTCCCTCTTTGTCTCTCTGCCAAATAAATAAATAAAATCTTTTTAAAAATTAAGTATATATGGTAAAACAAATTTACTTTAACTACTGATTGTTTAAATGTTGTACTTTAACCATACTTCTGCAAATAGAAATGTGAAACAAAGTACAAAAAAAATGTATTTCCTGTATATGCCTTATTCTTTTCAAAGACTTAACATGCATTAAAGCATTTAATCCTCACAATGTTTTTATGAGATAGGTATTATTACTCACATTTTTTTATAAAAGATTTTATTTATTTATTTGACAGAGATCACAAGTAGGTAGAGAGGCAGGCAGAGAGAGAGGAGGAAGCAGGCTCCCTGTTACACAGAGAGCCCGATGTGTGGCTCGATCCCAGGACCCTGATTTCATGACCTGAGCCGAAGGCAGAGGCTTTAACCCACTGAACCACCCAGGAGCCCCTTGAAGCAAATTCTATACATCTTCTCATTTGACAAGTAAATACATACTCATCTTTAACTGATTTTCGGGTCTTGGGTTTGTTTTTTGTTTTCTTTTTTCTTTCCTGCTTATTGACAGTATACACATTTTTAAAGATTTTTTTTTTAAACATAAATATAAGCACTTAGTTTTATTATCATACTTAGTTTCTGTCCTGATAATTTTTCTCTTTTTTAAAAAAATCAACATATAATGTATTATTTGTTTCAGGGGTACAGGTCTGTCATTCATCAGCCTTACATAATTCACAGCATTCACCATAGCATACACCCTCCCCAGTGTTCATCACCCAGCCACCCCCTCCCCTCCACCCCCTCCCCTTCAGCAACCCTCAGTTCTGTTTCCTGAGATTAAAAGTCTCTTTTGGTTTGTCACCCTCTCTGGTTTTGTCATGTTAAAATTTTCCCTCCCTTCTCCTATGATCCTTTGTCTTGTTTCTCAAATTCCTCATTTCAGTGAGATCATATGATAATTGTCTTCTCTGATTGACTTATTTTGCTTAGCATTAATACCCTCTAGTTCCATCCATGTCATTGCAAGTGGCAAGATTTCGTGTTTTTTTTTTTTAATATGGCTGTGTAATATTCCATAGTGTGTGTGTGTGTGTGTGTGTGAATATATATTATTCTGTATTTTATGTGTATATAACATAACATAGTTATTATAACTATGTGTTATTAGTATACATATAACATACAATAACATTATATATATGTATATGTTTGTGTGTATATGTGTGTGTGTGTGTGTGTATGTGTGTGTAACATCTTCTTTATCCATACATCTGTTGATGGACATCTAGACTCTTTCCGTAGTTTGGCTGTTGGGCACATTGCTGCTGTAAACATTGGGGTGCACGTGCCCCTAGGATTATTTCTTCTTAGTGAATTTACCTGTCATATAAAATATCATTGTGAAGTGCCCTTCTTTTTTTCTTGTTAATATGTTTTGAAGCCTACGATGTCTGTCATTAATATAGACACAGTAGCTTTCTTTTTTCTTTTCTTGATTTAATTAATTTATTTTTTCAAAGAGAGAGAGCGAGCACAAGCAGGGGGAGTGGTGGCAGAGGGAGAAGCAGGCTCCCTGCGGAGCAAGGAGCCCTGTGCTGGGACTCAATCCCAGGACCCTGGGATCACTGCCTGAGCCGCCCAGGCATCCAAGAAACCATAGCTTTCTAATGCTTGGTGTTTCCCTTTTGTCTTACCTGTGACTTTTAGCCTCTCTGCATCTTTATATTTAAAGTACATTTTTTGTAGGCAGTGTATAGTTAGGTATTGGTTTATTATTCAATGTGCTAATCTCTGTTTTTTTTATTGGGGTCTTTAGACCATATATACTTAATATGTTTTTATACAGATTTTAATTTACTGTTTTTCTGTTTTTTTCTTTGTACCACCTGTGCTTTGTTCCTTATATCTTTTCCTACCTTCTTCTGGATTAAGTAATTGAATATTTTTTAGTATTCCATTTTATTTTCACCTTTGGCTTATTGGTTGCACTTCACATGTGTACATGTGTGGTTTTAGCATTCATAGTATATACTGCTAATTTATCACAGTCCACAACGTACATTATAAAGTTTTAAAAAGATTTTATTTATTTATTTATTTTTTTAAAGACTTTATTTATTTGACAGAGAGAGAGAGAGAGCACAAGTAGGCAGAGCAGTAGGCAGTGGGAGAGAGAGAAGCAGGATCTTTTCTGAGCAGGGAGCCTGATGGAGGGCTCAATCCCAGGACCCTGGGATCATGACCTGAGCCAAAGGCAGATGCTTAATGACTGAGCCATCCAAGCACCCCCAAAAAAGATTTTATTTCTTTAGCGAGAGAGAGTGCATGTATGCACAAGAGGGTGATAGGAGCCGGAACCGGGACTGGGAGTGGGGGGGTGTAAGTAGACTCTATGTGGAGCATGGAACTCAGTTTCTCAATTACACGACCCTGAGATCCTGACCCAAGCCAAAATCAAGAGTCAGTCACTCAACCAACCGAGGTACCCAGGCACTCCCACAATATGCATTTTATTTCTATTTATGTTGTAAATATTTTTTTTTCTTTTTAAAGATTTTATTTATTTATTTGACAGGCAGAGATCACAAGTAGGCAGAGAGTCAGGCTGAGAGAGGAGGAAGCAGGCTCCCTGCTGTGCAGAGAGCCTGATGCAGGGCTCCATTCCAGGACCCTGAGACCATGAACTGAGCCAAAGGCAGAGGCTTTAATCCACTGAGCCACCCAGGCGCCCCTATGTTGTGAATCTTAAACTACATTATTTTTGCTTTATTTTTATTGTTTATTTTTTAAAAGATTTTTATTTATTTATTAGAGCAGGCAGAAGGGTAGAGGGAGAGGTAGAAACAGACTCACTGCTGAGCCAGAAGCCCAATGTGTGCCTCAGTCCCAGGACCCTGGGGTCATGACCTGAGCCAAAGGCAGATACTTTACCAACTGAGCCACCTGGGGGCCCTTTATTTTTGCTTTAGACACTTCTTTTTTTTTTTTTATTTTTTTAAGGATTTATTTATTTACTTGAGAGAGCACCAGCGGAAAGGGCAGAGGGAGAGGGAGGGAGAATCCCAAGCAAACCCTGAAGCACAATGCAGGACCAATTTCACGAGATCACAACCTGGGCCTAAACTTAAGAGTTGGATGCTTAATGAGCTGTGCCAGCCAGGCACCCAAACAGTTACCTTTTAAGGAAATTTTAAAAGTGATAAAATGGAAGTCTTTTATTTTATTTTTATTTTTTTAAAGATGTTATTTATTTATTTGTCAGACAGAGTTCACAAGTAGGCAGAGAGGCAGGCAGAGAGAGAGGAGGAAGCAGGCTCCCCGCTGAGCAGAGAGCCCGATGCAGGGCTCAATCCTAGGATCCTGGGATCATGACCTGAGCCGAAGGCAGAGGCTTTAACCCACTGAGCCACCCAGGCGCCCCTGGAAGTCTTTTATATTTAATTGTATATGATTTCCTGTGCTCTTCATTTCTTGTGTATATCCAAATTTTTAGCTGATACCATCCTTCTACCTTTAACATTTCTTGTCATGTAGGTGTATTGGTGTTCTGTTATTTCCACCCTGTCTGTCTGAAAATATTTTTATTTCAGCTTTTTTTTTTTTTTTTTAAATTTTACTTAATCTGCGCTCCATGTAGGCCTCATACGCATGACCCTGAGATGAAGAGTTACATGCTCTTCCAACTGAGCCAGCCAGGTGCCCCCCTGCACTTTTCTTTTCAAGGTTATTTTTATGCATATAGAATTCCAAGTTGATTTTTTTTCTTTCAGTGCTTTAAAGATGCCCTTTCTTTTTCTTCTGGCATTCATAGTTCCTGACAGTCATTATTACTGGTTTTCAGCAATTTGATTATGATATGCTTTGGTGTGGTTTTGTCTCTGTGTGTGTGTTTTTTCTGCTTGGTTTGTTCAGATTTTTGGGTCTCTGGGTTTAGAGTTTTCACGAGATTGGGAAAAATTCTCTCCTTTATTTTTAAAAAACTTTATCTGATTATCTGGCCCCTCCCCTCTATTCCATTAGGATTCCAATTATGTGTGTATTAGACTGTCTCATATTGTCTTAATGAGGCTTTGTTAATTTTTTTCTCTCTCTTTTCCCCTGAGTGTTTCATTTTGGTTAGTTTGTGTTACTGGGTCTTAAATTTCAACTGAAACTTTTCTTCTGCACACTCTAATCTTCCATTAGTTGCACGCAGTGATATTTTCTTTTTTTATACAAATATATGTTTTAAAGATTTTATCAACGTATTAGAGGGAGAGAGAGCACAAGTAGGCAGAGCGGCAGGCAGAGAGAGAGAAGCAGGCTCTCTGCTGATCAGGGAGCCCCATGACCTGAATCAAAGGCACAGTTTAACTGACTGAGCTATCCTGGCACCCTGTGATATTTTCGTTTCATATATTGTATTTTTCCTTCCTAGAAGTTTCTTTTAAATATTTTCCATTTCTTTCTCTATTTCAGTTAGGTTTCTTTTTAAGTTCTTAAAGATAACATTTTCAAAGTTTTACCCTTATCTTTCAGTTCCATCTGCCATTTCCAAGTTTGGTCCTGTTGACTAACTTTTAGTATGGTTTTGTTTTCGTTTTTGTCTTTTGGCACATGTAGTACTCTTCGGTTGGGTGTTGGATGAGTATCTGCGTTTTGTTGCCTATTTTTAACAAGTGTTTTCTCAGACATTTCAGTCGCCTGCTGATCAGTTTCATGGCTTTGAGGTGTTTCTAGGTTTTGCTAGGGTAGATCTAGAGTGGTCTTTACTGGAAGACATTGAGCACTCCCCTGAGGGGTCACACCCCCACAGTGTCTGTGCTGGGTATCTGAGGCGGTCACCATGGACTTGTTAACCCTGACTTGCTAAAGCTCGAATGTTTTTGTGCTTATGAGCAGTGAGGACTGACCAGCTTACAGCTTCCCCATCGTTCTTTGCCTAACTGTTCTGAAAACAAGATTCACAGCAGCCATCTCTCAGTTTCAAAGGCTGGGGTGGGGCGTGGGGGGCAGTAAGGACACCACGTTATTGAGGTTATAAAAATCGAACAGAAACAGAAAGAAGAAAAGGGAAATCTGTGTATAGGTGAGGACAGTAGTAGTAAGCAGGAAATCTGTGTATAGGTGAGGACAGTAGTAGTAAGCAGTAAAGGAGAATAAGAGTTACCTCAAATTGGAGATTTAAAACACCTAACCTCATCAGCGGGGAAACCCCATAGAGACAGCCAGGCCGGAATCCCGATTGACAGGCCCAAGTGGATTGTCCTCCCCGCAGGGGAGACTTCCAACTGAGCATTCGCAGAAAGGCCATATTTATAGAGCAGATGATGGGGTCTGAAGTTAAGCATTTGTTTGCCCATGTGCAGTTTGGAGCGAGCTGCATTTCTATGTTATCATGTCTTTACGTATTCAAGGAGGTTAGGCTAGGTGTGTTTGCCTCCCTTCCTGGATTTCATTCTGGGGGATCAGCCCAGCCTGGAGCCGGAGGACACAAGGCAAAATTTATAGCTCTTGGTGTCCAGACCAGAAAGGCTGGTTCTGACCAGGAGGCCGCTAATGTCAATTAATCAGACTCCCAAGGTCACTTAATGCAGCACAAGTCTCACGAACAACATTCTTCAGCCTGCCCGCAGAGGTGCAGGTGGTGATGGTGGGCTCCGCGGAACAAATCACAGAAACTTCCATCCATACAGTACCCTGATTCATTGTGCAAGTATTGCCCAGTACTTAGCAAAGATTCAAGGGAATACAATGCAGATTTTTGTAGTTCTTTTTCTGTGTAGCTTCCTTCCTGTTTGGAATTTTGCCCGGAAGTTCTAGACTCTTCAGACTCCCTGAGCCCTGAATTCTTTCGGTTGATGGGCTCTTTTGGTTCCCTCTTCATATCATTGAGATCCAAAATGGCCTCTAGGTAGACAGCCTGGGCATTCAGTCTTTTGAATAGTAGAATGTCCCATAGTCTGCGTTTATCCGATTGCTTTCTTGTGGTATCATTTAGCTTAATCTGGAGGCTAAATAATGACATTAAAAATTTAAAGCAAGAACACTTCAGAGGCAATGCTGTATACTTCCCATTGTTTGGCTCATGTTGTGTAATTTCTAGAGGTCTCACTTTTAACCATCCTCAGACTGAGCTCTGGGTTCAGATGACAGTAGCCTGATCTCTCCATTAGAATGATTCCTATCAACCTATCATGTAATGTTTTTAGTACCTTTTGTTAATTATAAATTAGGGTTTGGAAAATGTACTTTTCTTATTCTGTTGTCCTTCTTATAAACGGAATTCCTCAGAAAGAATTCTACCATATTAACTATTTGGTTACCCTGTTGATTATTATAGGAAAAGCAGAAAAGCGATTTCTTTCCCTTATTTTTCAAATAATTTGAGAGTAATCATGAATTGTCCCTTTAGCAGCCTCCCCTGATGACCATGAATTTAAAAAAAAATTTTTTTAAAGATTTTATTTATTTATTTGACAGAGAGAGAGATCACAAGTAGGCAGAGAGGCAGGCAGAGAGAGAGGAGGAAGCAGGCTCCCTGCTGAGCAGAGAGCCCGACATGGGGCTCCATTCCAGCACCCTGGGGTCATGACCCAAGCTGAAGGCAGAGGCTTTAAATAAACCACTGAGCCACCCAAGCGCCCCAACCATGAATTTTTTTTTTTAAAGATTTTATTTATTTATTTGATAGAGAAATCACAAGTAGGCGGAGAGTCAGGCAGAGAGAGAGAGAGAAGCAGGCTCCCGCTGATCAAAGAGCCCAATGCGGGGCTCGATCCCAGGACACTGAGATCATGACCTGAGCCGAAGGCAGCGGCTTAATCCACTGAGCCACCCAGGCGCCCCCCAACCATGAATTTTCTTAAGCACCATTACAAATGTACATATTTTTATGTATTTCATGTTTGAATCCATAGCACTTTTGTTTTTTATAGTTTTGATGCTTAAAGTGTTTCCTCAGGCCTGTGGGCCCTGTGACCTTTTGACAAGACTGTATTAGTCTTTTTTTTTTTTTTAAGATTTTATTTATTTATTTATTTTACAGAGAGAAATCACAAGTAGATGGAGAGGCAGAGAGAGAGAGAGAGAGGGAAGCAGGCTCCCTTCTGAGCAGAGAGCCCGATGCGGGGCTCGATCCCAGGACCCTGAGATCATGACCTGAGCCGAAGGCAGCGTCTTAACCCACTGAGCCACCCAGGCGCCCCTGTATTAGTCTTTAATAGTCTCCTTGCTTTGGGCACAACAAGATGTTCCAGGCTCACCTTGTGCATTTCCTGCCCCAATTTTAGAAATAGCCATTTCTCCAAGGATACTGTCCTTTTTGTGGAAAATAGGATATAAAGACCACAATCTGGGTTCTGGGATATTCTTTGCTACTCATTGCTTTTGAACCTTTCTCAGTGGACAGGGTTAGAAAAATCTTTCTTTTCTTTATGTGATCTCTATACCCAACATGGGGCTTGAACTCATGACCCTGAGATCTAGAGTCAGTGAAGAGTCTTATGGTCTACCACCCCAGGAGATGAAAAAGATGAGTTCCTACTGATACTTCTGATTCAAATGTACAATTACAGGGTTTTTATTTTTATTAAAAAAAAATTTATTTATGTATTTGAGAGAGAGAGAAAGCACTAGCAGGAGGAGCAGCAGAATGGGATTGGGAGGGGGGATCTCAAGCAGACCCTATGCCAAGTGCTCTCTGACATGGGACTTGATCCCATGACTCCCAAGATGACGACCTGAACTGAAACCAAGAATCAGACACCCAACTAACTGAGCCACCCACGTTCCCCAATTACAGGGGTTTTATTTACTCTCTTTAGTTTTATACTTAAAGCTCTTCGATTGTGCTAATTTTTTGTTTTTAATGCTGTTAATGTAATTATTTGTTGGCTTTATCCTATACCTTACCTATATTAGTTTCAAAATAATAATGATAGTATTATTACTAACAATAAGACTAAGTATAGCTTTATTATTTCTTGTATGGATTTTTTTCTTACTTTTTTTTTTTTTTTTAAGTGAGCTCTGTGCCCAACATGGGGCTTGAACTCATAATCCTGAGACAAGAGTCACATGCTCTACCAACTGAGCCAGCCAAGCCCTATGGTTTTGTACTTAAAATATAACTCACAGAAGATATGTAGTAAAAAAAATGCTGTATTTTAAAGCAGCTTGAACTAATTTCTCTTTGGCGTTATGCCACCAACTTGATATAAAATTAAGGAATTTATTTCTTTTTTTTTCTTTTTCTTTTTTTTTTTTTAAAGATTTTATTTATTTATTTGACAGACAGAGATCACAAGTAGGCAGAGAGGCAGGCAGAGAGAAGAAGCAGCAGGCTCCCGCGGAGCAGAGAGCCCGATGTGGGACTCGATCCCAGGACTCTGGGATCATGACCTGAGCCGAAGGCAGAGGCTTTAACCCACTGAGCCACCCAGGCACCCCTAGGGAATTTATTTCTTAAAAATTTTTCTTTTCTTCTTGATAATGCATCAAGATCATGGTTATGTTTCTAGAACTCCCATTTATTAGGAGTTTGCTTTCATTCAAAGAACTTCAGTGTATAAGAGTAAGAGAATTCGAATATGTCTGTATACCTGTTTGCCTCTATGGTTCATCTTCATGCAATCTCTGCTTAGAATTTCTCCTGAAGTTTCGATTTATGATTTTCAGCTTAAAAGAAATAACAGAGAAGTAGATAACTCTTTTTTTTTTTTTTTAAGGTTTTTGTTTATTTATTTGACAGACACAGTGAGAGAGGGAACACAGGCAGGGGGAAGTGGGAGAGGGAGGAGCAGGCTTCCTGCTTAGCAGGGAGCCCAGTGAGGGGCTCAGTTCCACGACCTTGGGATCATGACCTGAGCTGAAGGCAGATGCTTAAGGACTGAGCCACCCAGGCGCCCCGAGAAGTAGCTAACTCTTAATAACATAAGTATCATCTTTCTTCTGTATGACAATGTTATTATGTGAGTGGGAATTCTATAAATGCATGTCAGTTTGATTTTAGAGTTTGTAAACTGATCCAGAATAGTACATGTGAAGCAGTGAATTTAGGAGTAGTTTTTTTTATATTATGTTCTTCCTTGTGGGTTTCTTTTAAAGAATATTTAAAAGTTACCTGTTTAGGGACGCCTGGGTGGCTCAGTTGGTTAAGCAGCTGCCTTCGGCTCAGGTCATGATCCCAGCATCCTGGGATCGAGTCCCACATCGGGCTCCTTGCTCCGTAGGGAGCCTGCTTCTCCCTCTGACTCTGCCTGCCACTCTGCCTGTGCTCGCTCTTGCTCTCTCTCTCTCTGACAAATAAATAAATAAAATATTAAAAAAAAAAAAGTTACCTGTTTAGAACAGACCATACAATTGGACTTTGACTCCAAATACCAGTAAGGTGTTGTCTGAGGGCATTAGTTCTGTCTGTAAAATCAATTTTAAGTAAGGACAGAATTTTGCCTTCAATTATTTCTGTCTGGTAGCTGAATTCAATATGTATATATATATATTTTTTTTAAGATTTTATTTATTTGTCAGAGAGAGAGAGCCAGCGAGAGCGAGCACAGGCAGACAGAGTGGCAGGCAGAGACAGAGGGAGAAGCAGGCTCCCCGCGGAGCAAGGAGCCCGATGTGGGACTCGATCCCAGGACGCTGGGATCATGACCTGAGCCGAAGGCAGCTGCTTAACCAACTGAGCCACCCAGGTGTCCCTCAATATGTATATTTTTAAAGATTTTATTAATTTATTTGAGAATGTGAGAGAGATATCACAAGCAGTGGGAAGGTTAGAGGGAGAAGCAGACCCTCTGCTGACCAGGTAGCTTGGACTTGATCCCAGGACCTGGGGTCATGACCTGAGCCAAAAGCAGATGTTTAACCAACTGAGCCACTCTGGCACCTTAGCTGAATTCAGTATTAATAAGCTTTCTTTGAATACATTTATATTCTGTACAATCTTCACTTTTTTTTTTTTTTTTAAGATTTTATTTATTTATTTGACAGAGATCACAAGGAGGCAGAGAGGCAGGCAGAGAGAGAGAGAGGAGGAAGCAGGCTCCTTGCTGAGCAGAGCCCGACTCGGGGCTCGATCCCAGGACCCTGGGATCATGACCTGAACTGAAGGCAGAGGCTTTAACCTACTGAGCCACCCAGGCGCCCCTTAAAGTGGACTCTTACACTTAAATTAGGGTATTGAAGATTTCCAGCCCTCCTATTACCCATCTAAAGTACAATATGATGCAGCACATGCGAAAATGCAGTTGGTTTTGGTCATTTCACATGTTCTAGACCCCCTCTCTTAACGCATATTGTCTGGCTGAAAGCAGAATTCTAGCTGTGTGTGTTGAATCTTGATTACCTTTTGTGCTGTTGCCTTTGCCTGGCCTAAATTTATTGGAAACAATAGCAGTAAGAAGTGAAATACGGATTTTAATTAGGCACGTTATTAATGAGTAGAACTGTAACGTGTGAAGTGATGAAGAGTGGGAACTATCTGTGTTATTTATCTAATGTTGGCTTAAGTCTTGTAGGCCACCTAACACAACAAATATTTATATAGCTCTAAGATAATGAAGATACTGTACAAAATGAATAGAAGGCCAGGAGGTACTTAATGAGCCGGAGGGGATGAGAGGATCTCACAAAAGAAATTGCTCTTAAATAACAAGTAGGAATTTGCCAAGCTGACAAGTAGGAGAAGGGTATTTTAGGAAGGCAGGGAGGCCAGCAAGAAGAAAGACCAGAGATGGGAAAAGAGCTGAGTCTATTACAGAAACAAGTAGCTCAAAATAATTGGATTGAAATTTGTGAGAAAGAGTCATTAATCTTATTCTTAAATCCTTGGAATGCTTTGGTGGCTGTTGTCTGGTAATTTTATTCATTTTATCAAAACATTCATATTGTTGATAGGAAGAATTAAACTAAGTAAGATATATTTTCTACGGTCCAGGAGGATAATTTTATTTACTTTCTGCCCAGGTGACATAGCAAAGTTTAATCCATTAAGTCTTTTCATCTGTTCCATAAATGTTCCTTTTTGGGGGGAGAAAAATAGGTATATTTGATCTGCCTTCATTCAATAATAATATTAATAATAATCCGTTTTCCTACTGTGTCGAAGAAATTGAAAAATTTTAACATGTAAGTACAATTTTTTTTTTTTTAAAGATACCATTTTTAAGTAATCTTTCTACCTAACATGGGGCTCAAACCCTCAACCTGGAGACTGAGTCGCATAACCATCAACTGAGCCAGTCAGGTGCACCGCAGTATCATTTTTTAAATATAAACAAAGCTCTCATTGTATGTGATAAATTTTACTGAAGGTGTCTGAGGGGCAGTGACATTTTTATTTCATTTGTTTCTCTCCCTTCCCATACCTGTTTGTTATCCCCAAATCAGTCAATTTATCAATAGTTTTTTTTGGAGGACAAAGGAACACAATATAAAAGGACATCACTAAATCAATAGATCTTTTCTAAGGCAAAAATATGCTGCATCAAAAGTGACTAAGTATTAAGGGTAATGAGATATAACCAGTAACCCATCCTATATACTTTCTTTAAAATGTTGGTTTATGGGGCACCTGGGTGGCTTAGTAGTTGAAGCATCTGCCATCGGCTTGGGTCATGATCTTGGGGTCCTGGGATCGAGCCCCATGTCAGGCTCCCTGCTCTGCGGGAAGCCTGCTTCTCCCTCTCTCACTCCCCCTGCTTGTATTTCCTCCATCACTGTCTCTCTCTCTGTCAAATAAATAAAATCATTAAAACTATATATACTAGTTTATTGGGGCACCTGGCTGGCTCAGTTGGTGGAGTGTGCAACTCTCGATCCCATGGTTGTGAGTTTGAGTTCCATGTTGGCTGTAGAGATTGCTTAAAAAAAAAAAAGTTAGTTTAGGGGCACCTGGGTGGCTCAGTCAGTTGAGTGTCTGCTTTCTGCTCAGATTGTGATCTGGGGGTCCTGGGATTGAGCCCTACATCGGGCTCCCTTCTTAGTGGGAAGCCTGCTTCTCCCTCTTCCGCTTCCCCTGCTTGTGTTTCCTCTCTTGCTGTGTCTCTCTATCAAATAAATAGATAAAATCTTAAAAAAAAAAGTGTTAGTTTATTATGCTATAAATTCCCTGTGGCTTACTTCCTGTGTACTTACGTTAGCATTTTTTAATGAGGTGTTTGGAAGGAGAGTGTCTTGGCTTGGGGTGCCAAGACAAAATACCATAGGTTATGCGGCTTAAACACCAGAAATGTATTTTTCATGTATTTCTGGACTGTGATGTCTAAGATCAAAGTGCTAGCAAGGTAGTGTTCGTTCTGAATCCTTTTCTCTTGACTTGTAAGTACCTACCATCTCCTTGTGTGCTCACACGACCTATTTGGGAGTTGGGGGAGAGAGGGAAGGAGAAAGGGAAAGGTCTCTTGTGGCTCTTCTTACAAGGACCCTAATCTCATTAAGGGCTCTACCCTTATCACTTCGTCTAACCCTGTTACCTCCAGAAATGTCCCATCTCCACATACCTTTGGGGTTAGGGCTTCAACATAAGAATTTGAAGGGGACACAAACATTCAGTCCATAACAGAGGGTAATGACTTCCTCTTCAGGATTTTATGTTTTTATCATTTCAAGAAAATTCCCAAAGGAATAGAAGATCTTTTTTTTTTTTTTTTAAGATTTTATTTATTTATTTGACAGAGAGAGATCACAAGTAGGCAGAGAGAGAGGAAGGGAAGCAGGCTCCCTGCTGAGCAGAGAGCCCGACGCGGGACTCGATCCCAGGACCCTGAGATCATGACCCGAGTCGGCAGTGGCTTAACACACTGAGCCACCCAGGCGCCCCAGGAATAGAAGATCTTAAGAGTTTGCTTAAAGCATGATCAAGACTGGCCGTCAGAGGGCACCTGGGTGGCTCAGTCCATTGAACATATGCCTTGAGTCAGGTCGTGATCCCAGGGTCCTGGGTCCCTCATTGGGTTCCCTGTTCTGAGGGGATACTGCTTTTCCCTCTGCCTCTCTCTCTGTGTTTCTCATGAATAAATAAACACAATCTTAAAAAAAAAAACAAAACAAAAAAACAGGCCTTCAGAAAATCCTGTTACAGAGGTCAGCTGAGGCCTCTTAAGATTGTGCTTTTGTCATACAGCTCTTTTACCATTTCTGTTTTTCATTTGTGCAGAAGCTGAATATATATTAGCAAATATTGATAGTTCATTTTAGCTAAAGGAAAGAATAGCTTGTAAGCAAGGGTTTTGTGATGATGATTATTAAGTCAGCTATTGTTAAGTCAGCTACTAAAATTGTCAGAGTCTAGTTCTTTTTTTTTTTCCTTAAGATTTTATTCATTTATTTGACAGAGAGAGAGAGAGATCACAGCTAGGCAGAGAGGCAGGCAGAGAGAGAAGTGGAAGCAGGCTCCCTGCTGAGAACAGAGCCTGATGCGCCAGATAGAGGCTCTATCCCAGGACCCTGAGATCAGGACCTGAGCCAAAGGCAGAGGCTTAACTCACTGAGCCACCCAGGGGCCCCTAACATCTGTCTTTTTTATTTTTGGTTTCTCTTTTTAATGTTTTTCTTCTGGGACTTCTCACTATTAAAATGGTGATTTGAGGGTACCTGGGTGGCTCAGTTGGGTGAGTGGCTGCCTTCAGCTCAGGTCATGATCCCCGGGTCCTGGCATCAGGTCCTGCATTGGGCTCCCCGCTGAGTAAACGAGTCTCCTTCTCTCTCTCCCTCTGCCCACCCCCACCCCCCCATGCTTGTGCTTTCTCTGTCTCTCAAATAAATAAAAAGGGGCGCCTGGGTGGTTCAGTCATTCAGCGTCTACTTCAGGCTCAGGTCATGATCCCAGGGTCCTGGGATTGAGCCCCATATCCAGCTCCCTGCTTGGCAGGACGTCTGCTTCTCCTTCTCCCACTCATCCTGCTTGTGTTCCCTCTCTCGCTCTCTCTCTCTCACTGTGTGTCAAATAAATAAATAAATAAATAATCTTTTAAAAATAAATAAAAATTAAAAACAAAAGAAGATAGTGATTTGGGGTCAGGTGCCTGTTTGGGTTTTTTCTTTTAAATCAGCTAAGCCCCTAAATCTAACATGAAGATTTTCATGAAGGAATAGTTCTATCTCAAAGAATCCAGGTATTCAGAATCTAGTGTTGAATAGTATCTTGGCATTTTTACCTTTGTTTTGGGACATTATTCCTTTTGTTCATTTTATAGTTTTATTCTTAGGCGGATGACTTATTTGATTAGGAAGAAGTTAAGTACAGTGAGTAGCTGAAGATTTATTTATTTATTTATTGCAGATTTATTTTTAATCCAGTAACTGTATCAATGAAGGGAACATATTTTGTGTTCTCCTTCCAAATAAGGCAGACTGTCTTACAGATGGCTTTGTACTTTTGGTCACAAGGAGGGCTATATAAGAGTAGAATCCAATAGAGTTCTTCCACCCAACTCCGGTTGCCTTAAGAATGGCAACCAGAGATGAGTAACACTAACCTCTTCTTGTGATCTTCATTCATTAAAAAAGTTTTTAGAGGTGCCTGTGTGGCTCAGTTGGTTGAGCATCTGATTCCTGATTTCAGCTCAGGTCATGATCTCAGGGTCCTGGGACTGAGCCACATATCAGGCTCCACACTCAGCAGGGAGTCCACTTGAAAGTCTATCTCCCTTCTGCCCCTCCCCCCACTTGCATTCTGTTTCTCTCTAAAATAAGTAAATCTTTAAAAAAAGTTTTTATATTGGTAAGGTACCTACTAATATGCCAGATGTTACAGGTGTGCCTGGGTGGGGCTCACTTGTTGAGCGGCTGCCTTTTTGGCTGGGTCATGATCCCAGGGTTCTGGGATTGAGCCCCGCATTGGGCTCTCTGCTCGCCAGAAAGCCTGCTTCTTCCTCTCCCACTCCCTCTGCTTGTATTCTCTCTCTCACTGTCTCTCTCTCTCTCTGTGTCAAATAATTAAATAAAATCTTACCAAAAAATCTGGTAAGATGAACACGAGTTGGCCTCTTTTCTCAAGTAGTGTACCATGTAGTGGGGAAGAAAGGAAGTTAAAATGGAATTTAGAAGCAGGTCATAGAAAAATGAGGGCTGTATAAGTGAACAGGACTTTTTAGTGACATCTGTTGGAGATTAGAAAAAGTTAAATGCTCATCATAAATTGAAAGTTTTCAGAGGATATATACCTTGTTTAAGGGCATTTACCAATTATGTAGATGGTATCTGTATAGTTATTTCTGTGTTTTTTCATTAGTCTTAAGTTTAAATTATATGGGTAATGAAAGCTGTAGTTGATTCCGGTTGGTGTGTTTTCTCTTAGATGAAGTGTAAATTTCTTTCTTCTTTCTTTCTTTCTTTTTTTAAAATTACTTGACACAGAGTGTGAGAGCGAGACAGAGAGTAAGCACAAGCAGGGGGAATGGCAGGCAAGCAGGGGAGAAGCAGACTCCCTGCTGAGGAAGGAGCCTGATGTGGGGCTCGATCCCAGGATTCTGGGATTGTGACCTGAGCTGAAGGCAGCTGCTTAACCAACTGAGCCACCCAGGTACCCCAAAGTGTAAATTTCTAGAAAAAGATAGGACTTACAAAATTGACTCAAGAAGAAACAGAAAACTCAAGTAGTCCTATTATACAAGAAATGGAATCTGGGGACAGAAAAATCTCACAAAGAAAACTCTAGGCCTGGGGCGCCTGGGTGGCTCAGTGGGTTGAAGCCTCTGCCTTCGGCTCGGGTCGTGATCCCAGGGTCCTGGGATCCAGCTCCGCGTTGAGCTCTCTGCTCGGCAGGGAGCCTGCTTCCTCCTCTCTCTCTGCCTGTCTCTCTGCCTCCTTGTGATCTCTGTCTGTCAAATAAATAAATAAAATCTTTAAAAAAAAAAAGAAAGAAAACTCTAGACCTGTGTAGTTGTATTAGTGATTTCTGCCAAATATTCACTGAGCAGATAATTCCCTTTATTTAAACTCTTCCAGACAATGGGGAGAAAAGGAACAGTCCCCAGATCATTTTATAAAACTAGCATAATTTTGATTCCAAAACCAGAGATAGTTAATAAAGAAAAATTGTAGGCCGTGTCTCTCTCATGAATGTAGATACAAAAATTCTTTTTTTTTTTTAAGTTTTTTTTTTTTTTTTTTAATTTGACAGATCACAAGTAGGCAGAGAGGCAGGCAGAGAGAAAGAGGAGGAGGAGGCAGGTTCCCTGCTGAGCAGAGAGCCCGATGTGAGGCTTGATCCCAGGACCCTGGGATCATGACCTGAGCCGAAGGCAGAGGCTTTAACCACTGAGCCACTCAGGCGCCCCTAGATACAAAAATTCTAAACCAAACATTTAGCAAACTGAATCCAGCATTATAAAAAAATACAGTACATTTATTTCATTTTATCTAGTTCATTTTATCTGAGGAATGCAAGCTTATTTTAACATTAGTAAAGTCATATATAATTTAATGTAATTTACTTCAATAAACTGACAAAACCATGTATTTTAGTAATTACAGCAAAAACATTTGATAAACTTTTAAAACTCATTTATAGGGGCGCCTGGGTGGCTCAGTGGGTTAAAGCCTCTGCCTTTGGCTCAGGTCGTGATCCCAGGGTCCTGGGATCGAGCCCCACATCGGGCTCTCTGCTCCGCAGGGAGCCTGCTTCCTCCTCTCTCTCTGCCTGCCTCTCTGCCTACCTGTGATATCTGTCTGTTAAATAAATAAAATCTTTAAAAAAAAAAAAAACTCATTTATAATTTTAAAATAAAATCAAATGGGAGCACTTGGCTGGCTCAGCTGGAAGAGCATGAGGTCAAGCCCCATGTTAGATAAAGAGATTACTTAAAAATAAATAAGCTTCTAAAAAAAATTAAAATTACTTGTTGCATACACTGAAAATTACTTGTTGCATACACTGCAGGTGGGAGTGTAAATTGGAATAATGACTCTGGAAGATAGTTTGACATTACCTCGTAGAAATGTACATGTCTCTCCTTATATCCTGCAGTTTCACTCCTAAACATTGTACTCCTAAACATGTCTTCTAGAGCTCTGTTTTCAGCCTATGGCTTGTAGCCCAGTAGTAAGAATGAAGGCAGTTTAATGGCATTTGGCCAGCAGTTTTCTTAACTGGTAAATACAACAGAAAATATTCGTGTACTTCATTGTAAGGGTATTATTTTGAGAAACTTACTCCCAATTATATATCTGTATGTGTAGGGGAACTGACTTGTGGGGTAAAATGTATTTTCTTACGTGTTTGCTATCGAGAAAGTTTGAAAGCAATTCCTAGGGGCACCTGGGTGGCTCATTCAGTTGTGTCTCTACCCTTCAGCTCAGGTCATGATCCCTGGGTCCTGGGGTCCATCCCTGCATCTGGCCCCCTGCTCAGTGAGGAGCCTGCTTTGCTTCTCCCTTTCCTGTGTCTGCTGCTCCCCCTACCTGGGCTCTCACTGTCTGTCAAATAATAAATGAAATCTTTAAACAAACAAACAGAAAAGCAACTCCTAACCTACAGAAACTAAAAAATGCTCATTATTTCATAAGAGCAAACATTGGAGACATCGGTTTCTTCCAATAGTAGAATGGATAAATTGTGATGTCTTCATACAGCAGTTTTACATTGCAGTGAAAATGAACTGCAGCTATATCCAGCAACTAAACAATATATTGCTTAGGAATATATTTTTTCTTTCATATCCTTATGTGGTAGAGGTATAAGGAAGAAGTAAGGGAGTGATAAAATAGCACAGTGAAGGGGATCCTGAGTGGTTTGGTTGGTTAAGCAGCTGCCTTCAGCTCAGGTCATGATTCTAGGGTCCTGGGACCCAGTCGCATATCAGGCTTCCTGCTCAGCAGGAGGCCTGCTTCTCTCTCTCCCACTCCCCCTGCTTGTGTTCCCTCTCTCGCTGGGTCTTTTTCTCTGTTAAATAAATAAATAATAAAATCTTAAAAATATTTATATAGGGGCGCCTGGGTGGCTCAGTGGTTTAAGCCTCTGCCTTCGGCTCAGGTCGTGATCTCAGGGTCCTGGGATCGAGCCCCACATCGGGCTCTCTGCTCAGCGGGGAGCCTGCTTCCCCCTCTCTCTCTGCCTGCCTCTCTGCCTACTTGTGATCTCTCTCTGTCTATCAAATAAATAAATAAAAATCTTTTAAAAAAATAAAAATAAAAAAATATTTATATATATAGACATTAGGAATTTAGTGGGGAAAACACATTAGTTAAAAAAAAATTGTAAATTGGGGTGCCTGGGTGGCTCAGTGGGTTAAGCCTCTGCCTTCAGCTCAGGTCGTGATCTCAGGGTCCTGGCATCAAGCCCTGAGTTAGGCTCTCTGCTCAGCAGGGAGCCTACTTTTCTCCCTTTCTCTCTGCCTGCCTCTCTGCCTAGTTGTGATCTCTCTCTTTCTCTTTGTCAAATAGATAAATAAAATCTAATAAAAAATAAAAAGTAAATAAAATAAAATTTGAAAAATTGTAAAATAAAAAGCATTATGAAAAGAGCAGCTAAGATATCTTTTTAAGATTTATTTATTTATTTATTTATTTATTTGAGAGAAAGAGAGAGAGAGCACGCACATGGGGTGGGGGGGTGAAGAGGGGCAGAGGAAAAGGGAAAGGGAGAGAGTCTTAGACTGTGTACTGATGGCAGAGCCTGACAGAAAGCTTGATCTCACAACCCTGAGATCAGGACCAGAGCTGAATCCAAGGGTCAGACAGTCAGCTGTGTCACCCGTGTTCCCCAGGAGCAGCTAAGATATTTCTGAAAGAAATCAGGTTATATTCATCTTTCATGTACTCTTGCCATTAACCATCATTCCCTCTGTTTTGTAGCATTAGGAAATGGTTTCCCAGCATACGGGAAACAGCTAATTTTGTTAAAATTCACTAAGTAAATAAATAAATATGAAATTCACCAACGAACTGGAGAACCTAGAAGAAATGGATAAATTCCTAGAAACGTGACCTACCAAAACTGCAGGAAGAAATTGAAAATTTGAATACACCAATTACCAGCAATGAAATTGAATCAGTAATAAAAACTCCCAAGAAACGAAAGTCCAGGATTAGGCAATTTCACAGGTGAATTTTACTGAGCATTTCAGAAGAGTTCTTATCTATTCTTCTCAAACTATTCCAAAAAATAGAAGAGGAAGGAAAACTTCTGAATTCATTCTATAAGGCCAACATTACCCTGATTCCAAAACGAGTTAATACACAACAAAAAAAGAGAACTACAGGCCAATATCTCTGATGAACAGGGTGCCAGAATTCTCAACAAAATACTAACAAATCAAATCCAACAATGCATTAAAAAAAATCATTCACCACGATCAAGTGAGATTTATTCCTGGTATGCAACAGTGGTTTGATGCTCATAAATCAAACAGCATCAAAATCAAAATCAATCAGCATGATACATCATATCAATAAGAGAAAGGAAAAAAACATAGGATCATGGGGTGCCTGAGTGGCTCAGTCAGTTAAGCACCCAACTCTTGATCTCAGCTCAGGTCTTGATCTCAGTGTCATGAGTTCAAGTTCTGAATTGAGGAATTTTTAAGTAGAGCCTACTTAAAAACAAAAAACAGGTGCCTAGGTGAGTGTCAGGCTCTTGGTGTCTGCTTGGGTCATGGGATCAAGCCCTGCTATGGGCTCCACGCTCAGCTCAGAGTCTGCTTGTCCCTCTCCCTCTCTCTCTGCCCCTCCACCAGCTTGCACATGCTCTTGTGCACGCTTACTCTCTCTCTCTAGAGCAAATCAATCTTTAGGGGGAAAAAACCCAAAAAACAAATTAAAAAAAAATAAACAAACCCGTATAATCATTTCAATAGATGCAGAAAAAGCATTTGACAAAGTATAACATCCATTCCTTATAAAAAAAAAACTCTTGACAAAGTAGGTTCAGTGGGAAGATACCTCAACATAATAAAGGCCTTATATGAAAAACCCACAGCTCACATCATACTCAAAGGGAAAAACTGAAAGCTTTTTCCGTAGGGTTAGGAACAAGACAAAGATGTCCACTCTCACCACTTTTATTCAACATAGTAGTGGAAGTCCTAGCCACAGCAATCAGACAACAAAAAGAAGTAAAAAGCTCCCAAATTGGTAAGGGAGAAGTAAAACTTCCCTGATTCACAGATGACATAATACTATAATTACAAGGCTGTAACAGTCAGAACAGTATGGTACTGGTACAAAAATAGACACATAGATCAATGGAACAGAATAAAAGCTCAGAAATAAACCCACAATTATAATGGTTAATAAATATGGGATTTAACCTTTGACAGAGGAGGAAAAAATATTGCAATGGGAAAAAGACAGTCTTTTCTTTTTTTTTTTTTTTTTTTTTTTTTTTTTAAAGATTTTATTTATTTTTTTGACAGAGAGAAATCACAAGTAGATGGAGAGGCAGGCAGAGAGAGAGGGAAGCAGGCTTCCTGCTGAGCAGAGAGCCCGATGCGGGACTCGATCCCAGGACCCTGAGATCATGACCTGAGCCGAAGGCAGCGGCTTAACCCACTGAGCCACCCAGGCGCCCCAAGACAGTCTTTTCAACAAAATGATGTTGGGAAAACTGGACATCTACATGCAAAAGAATGAAACTGGATCTTTCTTACACTACACACAAGAGTAAACTCAAAATGGACCAAGGATTTGAATGCAAGGGGCACCTTGTCCTTACTTGGGAAAATAGAAATTTGTTGACCCTATGTCAGTCTAAAAAAATTGCTGATTTGTGAAATTCATAAGTCTGGGAAACCATTGTGATACGATCTTTCCACAAAAGGCCTGCAGTGGTTTTTACATACTCCTCTCTCATTGTCAGAAGGAAAGTGCATAATGGCAGAAAAATCTGAACATCTTAAAAGTAGTAGTGATGGGGCGCCTGGGTGGCTCAGTGGGTTAAAGCCTCTGCCTTCAACTTGGGTCATGATCCCAGGGTCCTGGGATCAAGCCCCGCATGGGGCTCTCTGCTCGGTGGGGAGCCTGCTTCCTCCTCTCTCTCTGCCTGCCTCTCTGCCTACTTGTGATCTCTATCTGTCAAATGGATAAGTAGAATCTTTAAAAAAAAAAAAAAGTAGTAGTGATTTGGGCGTCTGGGTGGCTCAGTTGGTTGAGCATCTGCGATCATTTGGTTGGTGATCCCAGAGTCCTGGGATCGAGCTTCCTGCTCAGCAGGGAGCCTGCTTCTCCCTCTGCCTGCTCTGCGTGCTGCTCCCCCTGCTTGTGCTCCCTCTTTCTCTGACAAATAAAATCTTAAAAAAAAAATAAAAATTCCCATTTCATGCCTGTTTCCAGCCTCCATCTTCCAGTTTTATTAGTCTTTAGCCATCTGAACTGTTTTTGTTTTTTTTTAATTTTACTTTTTGATATGAAGTGTTTTTTCCCCCATCAGAATATGTAGGAATTAATACGTAGGTTTTGTCATTCGCTTTATTTATTTATTCTTTTAAGTTATTTTATTTTATTTATTTGACAGAGAGAGGGAGAGAGATCACAAGTAGGCAGAGAGGCAGGCAGAGGGCGAGGGGGAAGCAGGATCCCTGCTGAGCAGAGAGCCTGATGCAGGCCTCCATCCCAGGACCCTGAGATTATGACCTGATCCGAAGGCACAGGCTTAATTAACCCAGTGAGCCACCCAGGCGCCCCTTGTCATTGACTTTAAAATGAATTCGTAAAGTTGTATTTGCTTATTTGCTGATCTCTTTTATGGATGCAGAAAACGAATTTCTATTATGTCCTAAGGGGAGAGGAAAAGGCAGACAGACGCTGCAGTGGAGTAATTCCTGGTACTGCTGGCAGGTAGTTAGTATTGTGGGAGCAGAGAGGAAGAAGTAGGTAAGTTCTGAGCATTTCTGTAGCCTGATGGAGTCAATTTTGAGTTAATACAGTTTACTACGGTTATAGTATGGTTATTTGCCCCTTTTGCATTTTTCTTTCTTAAATACTACTTTCTAAAGATTTTATTTATTCATGAGAGACAGAGAGGCAGAGGGAGAGGTGGGCTCTCTGTGGAGCAGGGAGCCTGATGTGGGACTCCATCCTAGGACTCCAGAATCATGACCTGACCCCGAAGGCAGATGCTTAACCAACTGATCCACCCAGGCACCCTTAAATAATTATTTTTGAGAAGAAAAAAAATTCCAAACCCAGAATAATACACCTTTTAATGTACCTTTTTTCCCCTCTAACCCCTCTCTGATTCATACTGTACTTCAAATGAAAGCACTTTGTTTAAAATTACTATGTGTTAAATTATTGCAATCCTAATTATTCTATATATTGTACATTATCATTGTCTTCTCTTAAAACCTAAAAATTTAAGCTCTCACAAAATACAAATTTGGGTATTAAAGTTCTGTTGTATTCTTTCTACCAAATGAAACAGTTTGTTGAACCTAGAATGTGTAGTTCCTCCATATGGGATTTTCAGATCCTAGAGTATTTCCATTCATGATATGAAACCAGTACATTTTCTTGACCATATACTTGGTAATGACAAAGGCCTTTGCTGCTACATATGAATATGGAGAATGCCCTGAGACCTGGTCCATTTCTGCTACTCTATAAAAGTCTAATAATCAGTCATTGTAGAGAATGAAAGTATACTAAGTGGGTAGTTTGGGAAAATATTTTTCGATTTCATTAAAGCAGATCTTAGATAACCCAGTGATGAGTTAACCACTTTAAAAAAAGCTTACTGCAGCTGATATCTCTTACTAGGTTTGGAATGCTTTGTAGAAACAGCGCTCTGAATTTGCTTGTCAAAATAGCTCACAGTTTGCTAATAGCAATAGTAGTTATGCCAAATGACTATTTCTAGACTTAGTCAAAACATTGACTGTCAGGAACCAAGGAGTCTCCAGATTATGAGCTTCTGTTGATATAGATAAAATATTAAGTAGTATGTGCAAATGGTGAAAAAATAGTTTTGCTCTTTGTCCTAAAGATGATTCCATAGCAAGAATATCATTTTAAGAGATGCGTCTTTATCCCTCCACCTTCTCCCACTTCATTCTCTGCAGTCCTACCTATTCTTCAACATTGAAATGCTTGTCTTTGTGTCATTTCCTGCTCAGACTAGTTGGAAGCCATCTCCTCCTTCCCTGAACTGCTAAAGCTTGTTTGTATCACAGGTCTGTCCTGTGTTGGTATTCATTATTTATGTGTCTTTGGCTCTCACCAGGTTAATGTCCTTAAGAGGAAATAGTGGCATATCCTCTTTTTTTTTTTTTTTTTAAGATTTATTTATTTATTTATTTGAGGGAGAGAGAGAACATGCATGCAAGTAGGGGCAGGGGCAGGGGCAGGGGGAGAGAATCTTCAAGCAGACTCCCTGCTGAGCATGGAGCCCCGTGCAGGGCTCCATCCTTGACCCATGAGACCATAACCTGAGCTGAAACCAAAATCAGGTGCTTAACCGACTGAGCCACCCAGGCACCCTGGAATGTCCTCTTCTTTTTAACTCCCATGGGATGTAAGCACAGTATTTTCATGTATAGTAAATGTTCCATTGATATTTATTGAATGCATGAGGGTGGAAATTTGTGTTTTACCGTTTTCTATAACTTACTCATTTGAGTTAGTAGAATGATAATGTGGTATATTAACAAGGCTTGTTATCATCTTAGATTGAATCATATTGTGGCCTTCGTTTAACAGTATTTTATATTTTCAAGAGTAATATCTGATACCTTTTAGCTAACATGAGTGCTGCTGAGGTGGGTGACTTCATGAGTCCACATTAACTGTGTGCAAGGTTGCTGCTTTGCTCCTGAACCTCAGAAGCCCTCATATTGCAGATAACTGTGGGTGCTTTTCCATTCAGTCCAGTCACATGTTCTTCAGTGAAGTCTCAGTGCTTTATTTTACTGTCAGTGAGAGGTTCCCCTGTTGCATTCTCTTTTTTAGCTTTTTGAAATTGTGAAGAATAAACTTGATTGCATTTTAAGCCTTCGGCTTCCTTTTAGTAAGTGAAATGTATTTTGATTTTCATAAAGACATGTTTATTCCAAGAGGATTGTCAGATGTCTAGTTCTGCGGAAATCAAAGGCACAGTTAATCAAATACTGTTCTAGGATTTGATAAAAACTTGTACTTGAGTAACTAAATAGTTTCATTCCCATCCTGAATTTCTATGAATTGATTTTAACTCTTCACAAGGAAATCAGTTTCCTTCAGGGAGTTCAGAGTTGTTGCTTGATAGCTGCCACCTTTACAGAATCTTCATAAAGTAGGGAATTTTCATTACTTAGGGGTAAAGAGGTTTTCCCACGTTGTTCTGTGTGGACCTATCCTAGATCATGCAGTGTTACAAGGAGAAACAGCAGCCAGATCTCCCTGTCTCGAAATCTTAACTTTAATTTATACTTCAGATGGGCAGGGGATATGTTATTTTTAAAAAAGATTTTGTTTATTTATTTGACAGAGAGAAAGAAACTCAAGAGATAAGGAACACAAGCAGGGGGAGTGGGAGAGGGAGAAGTAGGCTTTCCAGAGCAGGGAGCCCAATGGGGGACTTGATCCCAGGACCTTGGAATCATGACCTGAGCCAAAGGCAGATGCTTAAAGCCATCCAGGCACCTCCACTTTTTTTTTTTTTTTTTTAAATAAGCTCTATGCCCAATGTGGGGCTTGAGCTCTCTGAGGTGGAGTCACATGCTTCACCGACTGAGCCAGGCAGGTGCCACAAGGTGTTTGGATTTTTAAAAGTGATTTGTATTTAGTTGGATGTAGTCTCATAGTATACTATATATAGTATAGTGTAGTAGTGTAGTATAGTATAGTAGGGATATTATTGGGCCAAATAAATGATTTCTTTAGTACCACCCATCTTGACCCAGCAAAAGGTCACTGGGTATGGCTCCGGAATCTGGCGCAGACTCTCAGACCAGTGTACACCTTAAAAGGTCGAAACAAGGAACCAGAGAGTATGTTCATTCTGACCAGTAAAGTATCTTGGCAGCATCCAGTGACCTATAAGGGTAGGGTCTGCTATTCTCACATGTACTGATGATGTAATTTCTGGTATAAAATAAGGCAAAGTCAGCAGGGGTGGTGTGAGTAGAAATTTCAATAAACCTTGGGCTCATTTGCATATCTAGTTCTAGCAAGACAAGATGGCTAGACATGGTCTCTGTCCTCAAAAGAGCTCAGATTCCAGTAAATTGGCTTCAGTTTGTGGTTTCTTCCAAAAACCTGGGGAAACTAAGAAGGTCTAACAAAAATGTGAAGGATGAGGAAGATTTCTATTAAAGCCTTTATGACTGGGTACCTGGCTGGCTCAGTCGGTAGAGTGTGTGACTCTTGATCTCAGGGTTGTGGGTTTGAGCCCCATGTTAGGTGTAGCGATTACTTTAAAAATTAAAAAAAAAAAAAGGGGGGCGCCTGGGTGGCTCAGTGGGTAAAAGCCGCTGCCTTCGGCTCAGGTCATGATCTCAGGGTCCTGGGATCGAGTCCCGCATCGGGCTCTCTGCTCGGCAGGGAGCCTGCTTCCTCCTCTCTCTCTCTCTGCCTGCCTCTCTGCCTACTTGTGATCTCTCTCTCTCTCTCTCTCTGTCAAATAAATAAATAAATAAATCTTTAAAAAAAAATTAAAAAAAAAAGACTTCAGGAAAACTGGGGTTCCTGGCTGGCTTAGTCTGTACAGGGTATGACTCTTGATCTCATGATTGTAAGTTTGAGCCCCACATTGGGTGTAAAAATTACTTAAGAAATAAGATCTTTATTCTTTTTAAAAAGATTTTATTTATTTATTTATGTATCGGAGAGATAGAGAGAAAGCAGGAGCATGCACGCACGAGAAAGAGCACGTGCGTGCATAAGCAGGGGGACCGGCAGGCAGAGCAGGCAGAGGGAGAAGCGGGCTTTCCACTGAACAAGGAGCTTGATGTGAAACTCAATCCCAGGACCCTGGGATCATGACCCAAGCCGAAGGCAGCCACCCATCTGACCGAGCTACCCAGGCGTCCCAAGAATTAAGATGTTTAAAAAAAAGGCTTCATGAAAACCACATTCAGTGAGTTAACAACAGTTACGTGTGAATTGTTTTGTAGGGCTTTTTTTGGCATGAAAAAACAAAAATTGTTTCAGAAGGCCTCCATATCCTGTGGGAATATGAGTGATGATTTCATTACCTAATCATGGAAGTGAAAATGAAGGACTGTGCAAATTGGTACTGGGCATGTAATTACAGAGGAATCGCATCTGAGCCCATTCCTGTGTATTCTCATTGGCATCTGTGCTCAGGGCCAAGATTGGAAACATGCCTTCAGGAGCATGGGGTTTGGTGCTTTTGTGGACAGGGAAATGGTTGAATGGGAGAATTACTTAAAACTCGTCGGTACAAAAGTGTGAGTCCCTTCATGTTTGCTTGCTAATTGTACTTTGAGAAGATTTGGAAAGGGAGTAAGAAGTTGTTCTTAAAAAATTTTTTTTAAGATTTATTTATTTATTTATTTGACAGAGATCACAAGTAGGCAGACAGGCAGGCAGTGGGGGAGGGAGAGAGAGAGAGAGAGAGAGAGAGAGAGAAAGCAGGCTCTGCGTAGAGCAGAGAGCCCGATGTGGGACTCGATCCCAGGACCCTGAGATACTGACCTGAGCCGAAGGCAGAGGCTTAACCCACTGAGCCACCCAGGCACCCAAGAAGTTGTTTTTATTGGGCCAAACATTTATTTTTATTTTTCTTAAAAATTTTATTTATTTATTTGTCAGAGAGAGAGAGAGAGTGCACAAGCAGGCATAGTGGCAGGCAGAGGCAAAGAGAGAGAAGCAGGCTCCCCACTGAGCAAGGAGCCCGATGTAGGACTCGATACCAGGACCCTGGGATCATGACGAGCCAAAGGCAGTAGCTTAACTGACTGAACCACCCAGGCATCCCCAAACATTTCTTTTCTTTTTTTTTTTTTTAAGATTTTATTTATTTATTTGACAGAGAGAAATCACAAGTAGATGGAGAGGCAGGCAGAGAGAGAGAGGGAGGCAGGCTCCCTGCCAAGCAGAGAGCCCGATGCGGGACTCGATCCCAGAACCCTGAGATCATGACCTGAGCCAAAGGCAGCGGCTTAACCCACTGAGCCACCCAGGCGCCCCCCCCAAACATTTATTTTCTTGAGGAAGAAAATATTATTTTGTAAATAAGCTCTTATAGCCTAAACTGATTAAGTTTGTTCTGAAGCAGACCCTAGCCTCACAATCTGCCAAACTGTTGAGTAAAGGAACAACTGTATTTGAGATGCTATGTGTAATTCAAATGTGAAAGATGCAGCCAAATTCAAGGAATCTGTTTCTTTGGATTCTTTTCCCTAGTAAATTTCAGAGCTGAAATTTCAGAGCTGAAATTTACAGGGGTTAAAAATAGGAGGAAGTCAATATATTAGGGAAGATAGCCAGTGGGCAGTGAGAAATGATAACTTGCAGGGGAAAGAATAAGAGGGAATATGGGAAGTAATTTTTTTTTCCCAGTAGTAAATGTACCTTTTTTCTTTTTTGCCAGAAAAAAAATTTTTAATTTTTGTTTTATATTTTATATTACTACTCTTTTTTTTTTTTTTAAACATTTTATTTGTTTGACAGAGATCACAAGTAGGCAGAGAGGCAGGCAGAGGGGGTGGGGGGGGGAGCAGGCTTGCCGCTGAGCAGGGAACCCGAAGTGGGGCTCGATCCCAGGACCCTGGGATCACAACCTGAGCCGAAGGCAGAGGCTTAACCCACTGAGCCACCCAGGTGCCCCTGTATGACAACTCTTTGGGGTAGGAGTTAGGACTGGAAATGGAAAGGCCTTCCTCTAGTGAGTTAAGCATGTGGAAAAACAGCTCACCCAATATGGGGGTAACTAACTAGGATCATTTAATACAATTACAGTAAACCTATAGTAAACAGTGCTCTACTTTTGGGGAATGGAGGAGATTGCCGCCACCTTCCCTCTGCCATTGTCCTTCTTTCCCCAGCTAGGAGAACTTAGGCTACCCCACTACTTCCATTAGCTACCAGTCGTTTACCACCTCATTAAGATTCTAGCAGACACTTTGCTAGGACACTGTAGTATCGTGAGCCAATTTGATAGATGAGTTTCTTGGAAGCTACTTCATGAGCTGATTCATGTTTTCATTTTCCTTAATGTGATCATTCTTCCAGTGTTTATTTATCTTTTAAAGATTTTATTTATTTGACAGAGAGATCACAAGTAGGCAGAGAGGCAGGCAGAGGTGAGGGGGGGGAAGCAGGCTCCCCGCTGAGCAGAGAGCCCGATGCAGGACTCAATTCTAGGATCCTGAGATCATGACCTGAGCCAAAAGCAGAGGCTTAACCCACTGAGCCACCCAGGTGCCCCTGGTTTTTAAGATGTCATACATAATTCTTATATAAATTACAGGAGTGGTAGAAATGAGAGGGGAAGGTTTCTGTTCTTTGCTCTCCCCATCCCCCTCATCTTTTGGAACATTTCAGATATCTATATCTATATCTATATCTTTACATTTATATTTATATTTATATTTATTTTAAGTAATCTCTACACCCAGTGTGGGGCTCGAACTTACAACCCCAAGATCAAGAGTTGCATGCCCTACTGGCAGCCAGCCAGGCAACCCTGGAACATTGCAGATCTTTCTCAAAGCCCCAAGTATATTTCAAGAGTCCTCTTCTCTTCCCATTATTTTTTATTCTTTGCATCAGTGTTAGAGGGAATGCTGGAAATTTTAATGTCCTAGTGAGTGATCTGGGTAGTTGTGTATGGTCAAGAGGAATAGATTTATTGGAAAATGAGAAAATGAACTCAGATGTCCTTTCAGGAAAGAACTTGCTGCCCATCTGTAAGGAGTATAACTAAAGAAATCCTTTAGTCCCTTCATGGTGGGCCTCAGCTTTGGAGGAACCCCCAGCCAGTGGCTGAGCAGAGCCTGAGTGGCTTAGTGGTTTAGGCCTCTGCCTTTGGCTTGGGTCATGATCTCAGGGTCCTGGGATCGAGCCCCACATTGGGCTCTCTGCTCAGCAGAGAGCCTGCTTCCCCATCTTCTCTGCCTGTAGTTCCTTGCTGTATTCCATTGTGTTAATTTCACTGTGTGAATATACCACAATTTATCTGTTACGTTATTGATGGGCATATATATCTCTTTCTGGTTTTTGTTTTGTTTTGTTTTACTCCCTGGATCTATTTTGATGCAAGACAATGTAAATATTGCCTTATATATGGTATTTTAGCTAGTTAGGCCTATTCTTGGAATATTTGTTTTCCTCTTAAGTGAATTGCCTTGTATAAAATCTAGAAATTTTTTTTTTTAAGATTTTATTTATTTATTTGACGGAGAGAGATCACAAGTAGGCAGAGAGGCAGGCAGAGAGAGAGAGAGGAGGAAGCAGGCTCCCTGCAGAGCAGAGAGCCTGATGCGGGACTCAGTCCCAGGACCCTGAGATTATGACCTGAGCTAAAGGCAAAGGCTGAACCCACTGAGCCACCCAGGTGCCGGAAAAACTTTTATTTTTAAAGGTTTTATCTATGTATTTGACAGAAAGAGAGATCACAAGTAGCCAGAGGCAGGCCGGGGTGGGGGGTGGGAGCAGGCTCCCCTGCTGAGCAGAGAGCCGGATGTGGGATGGAGTCCCAGGACCCTGAGATGATGACCGAAGCCAAAGGCAGAGGCTTAACCCACCGAGCCACCCAGGCGCCCCTAGAAAAACTCTTTTTTTTTTTTTTAAAGATTTTATTTATTTATTTGAGAGAGAGAGACAGTGAGAGAGAGCATGAGCAAGGAGAAGGAGAGAAGGAGAAGGGAGAAGCAGACTCCCCATGGAGCTGTGAGCCTGATGTGGGATTCAATCCTGGAACTCCGGGATCATGACCTGAGCCGAAGGCAGTCATCCAACCAACTGAGCCACCCAGGCATCCCTAGAAAAACTTTTCTTAATCCACGTCCTCAGAATGCTCTTATTACTCTTTATAGGACCCACAGTTTGTTTTTTCTTTGAAGTTTGAGGTCTTGAATCATGCCTAGGGGGAGTCTAGTTGCTATACCCTTTGCTGTTTGCCAGTCAGGAATTTGTCTTAGAAGAGCTGTTAGAGAACAGTCTTCTAGTTTTATGGTTGTACTAAAACTTGACTGTCATTCTGGTTTACAGTGAGAGAAACAGTACAGTCAGAAGCCTGTAAGGATTTGTTAGATATTTGGGATGGGCTTGGTATATGAGCTCTACCTGTCAAATGAGGACGGCTCACAGCTAGTGTGGGAAAGGGCTGAGGAACAAATTTCACATTGAGGGTCTGAAAGACATCATGTGCAGCTTGAATGTGTGTGCCTGAGTTGTTTCAGAGCTTCTGACAGTGTATACTGATGTTTGTGCATTTCCTACCATAGCTGTTTGAGTGGAATGTCATGGCCAGCTCCTCGGACAGTGAAGATGACAGTTTCATGGCTGTGGACCAAGAAGAAGCTGTGCTGGAAGGGACAATGGAGCAGGATGAGGAGCCCCACCCAGCACTGGAGGCTGAGGAGACAAGACATAACAGGTCCATGTCTGAACTGCCAGAAGAGGTTTTGGAGTATATCCTGTCCTTCCTTTCACCATACCAGGAGCACAAAACTGCAGCCCTTGTCTGCAAACAGTGGTATCGGCTTATCAAAGGTACTGTGGACAGTGGAAAAGCTTATTTATTTATTTAAAATCTGTTCTAATGATTTATTTTTGAACTCCCACTTTCATTTTCACTATTCTCCCTGAAGTGTATCATGGTTCTAAAATTTAGTGTAAGACAATTAACTCTGTACATTTTCCTTTTCTCTTAATTTTGGCTAGTGTTATGAACAGCTTGAATTTTGTGATATTTAATCCCACTTGTAGTTTTTTTTTTTTTTTTTAAGATTTTATTTATTTATTTGACAGAGATTACAAGTAGGCAGAGAGGCAGGCAGAGAGAGAGAGGAGGAAGCAGGCTCCCCAAGGAGCAGAGAGCCTGATGTGGGGCTTGATCCCAGGACCCTGGGATCATGACCTGAGCTGAAGGCAGAGGCTTAACCCACTGAGCCACCCAGGCACCCCTAATTTTTTTTTTTTTTTTTTAATTAAAAAAAATTTTTTTTGGACAGAGATCACAAGCAGGCAGAGGCAGGCAGAGAGAGAGAGAGGAGGAAGCAGGCTCCCCGCAGAGCAGAGAGCCCAATGTGGGGCTCGATCCCAGCACCCTGGGATCATGACCTGAGCCGAAGGCAGAGGCTTTAACCCACTGAGCCACCCAGGCGCCCCCCACTTGCAGTTTTAAAACGAAGATTCTTTTTCTGCATATTCTTAGAGTAATCTGGTAAATTGTATTGTTCTTGAATTGGCGAAGTAGGGATGGACATGGGGTAACAGTATAATGAACGTTAATGTACCTCGTACTGTTGTTGGGCAGTGTAGTGGCTACAGACTCTGAATTAGATGAAGAAATGGAGTGTGAGGCATAGTTAAGTATGTTAGCCAAGGTCACCCAGGTAGTAAATGGAGGATCAAACACTCAACATTCAGGTAGTCTGGGTTTAGAGTCCATGTTCTCTATGAGGATATCATTGTGTTTCTTAAAGTAGCTAACTGTGGCAAATGTGGAGTTGTACAAGCATTTACTGTTTAATTTTATCTCAAGCAATATGGGCTTTATGCATGTCTTTAACATTTAAAAATGAGTTTCTCCTGTTTTTCCATCATTTCCTAATCAAGATTTCAACTCTAGCTAAACGTTATAGTTATTAGGTGTACTATATTTTGAATTAACAAGAGCAGGTAATTGGCTTCATCAGGTGGTTGGTTGTTTTTTTTTTCTTTCTTTTTTTTTTTAAGATTTATTTATTTCAGAGAGAGAGAGGAGAGGAGAGGGCACAAGCAGGGGGAGGGACAGGCAGAGGGAGAGGGAGAAGCAGATTGAGCATCCCGGGAGCCTGATGTGGGGACTTGGTCCCAGGACCCTGGGATCATGACCTGAGCCAAAGGCAGATGCTTAACCAACTGAGCCACCCAGGCACCCCAGGTTTTTTTTGTTTTTGTTTTTATTTTTTTAAGATTCATTTATTTATTTGGGAGAGAGGAATGAAGGGGCAGAGAGAGTCCTAAGCAGACTCCATGCCGAATGTGAGCCTGGGAGCCTGATTTGGGGCTCCATCCCAGAACCCTGGGATCATGACCTGCCCTGAAGGCAAGCACTTAACCCACTGATAAAAGGCTTGGTACCCATGACGCCGAGATCATGACTTGAGCTGAAACCAAGAGTTGGACTCAACCGACTGTGCCACCCAGGTGCCCCTTGACTTCATTTTAAGTGGAAAAGGCCTGTTTGTAAAATTAAGATATCAGGCCAGTTAAATAATCTTTGATCAAAGCAAGGCTTGTATTAATTTGTTCTTTCCTGGTGGGAACAGGCAGTCAGAGTTACAACAGAAAAACCTTTACATCAAACTGAGTTTTAAAATCTTTTCATCAGGGTGGTTCTTAGAAAGCGTGGGGTCATTGTCAGTTGCTCAGCATCCAGCCTGAAGACCGAGGACCATCTGTGCTGTAACTGCTTGTGGGCCCTGTGCTCGTTTGCTCACAACTGGTAATACTGGTGTGCACAGCCTGCTTCCACTTGTAGACTTAATGGACTCCCCAGGAGAGACTGGGGGCCTAACCTGTGGGAGTATATGGTTTCATCTCTAAAATAGAAGTGGAAGAATCACGTTCGAGGGACTGTGATCTAATGAAATATATGAATTTATTCTTAGGGGTTTTTTGTGGGGTTTTTTTGGCATTCCAATTATTTTGATATATATATATATTTTTTTTTTTTTTAAAGATTTTATTTATTTATTTGACAGACAGAGATCACAAGTAGGCAGAGAGGCAGGCAGAGAGAGAGAGAGAGGGAAGCAGGCTCCCTGCTGAGCAGAGAGCCCGATGCGGGACTCGATCCCAGGACCCTGAGATCACGACCCGAGCCGAAGGCAGCGGCTTAACCCACTGAGCCACCCAGGCGCCCTTGATATATTTTTTTTAAGGGAGAGAAACCCTAACCTAGTACTCACAGCCTTAAATCTTCAGGGGGAAGGAAGTTACTGCCAAGACAGTTTCCCCCTGTCCTGTTCTTTCACTAGGTATCTGTCTTTTATTCCTTGCTGCCTTACCTCATTCCAGTATTTATAAATCTGTGTTACTTTCTTCATCAATGTATAGTTGGCAGTGCTGTCACACATTGAATGGCTGTGTCTTTCTAATATTTAATTCCTTTTTAAAATTTTTTAAAATTTTATTTATTTTATTTTTAAAAGATTTTATTTATTTATTTATTTATTTGACAGACAGAGATCACAAGTAAGTAGAGAGGCAGGCAGAGAGAGAGGAGGAAGCAGGCTCCCCGCTGAGCAGAGAGCCCGATGCAGGGCTTGATCCCAGGACCCTGAGACCATGACCTGAGTGGAAGGCAGAGGCTTAACCCACTGAACCATCCAGATGCCCCTAAATCTTTTTTTTTTCTTAAGATTTTATTTCTGTATTTGGGAGAGAGAGCATGAGCTGGGAGTGGGCAAGGAGCCTGAGCCAAAGACAGACATTTAACCAACTGAGCCACCCAGGCATCCCTTAATATTTAATTCTTAGTTGTGAGTTCAGCCAAGGGATAGTAATCATCATTGGAGAACATGTATAAGTACTCTGATCCTGCATAAGGATCCACTAAGGTAACATGAATTAAAAAATGTGTAACATAATTTGTTATACTCTTCATTCAGAATGTTGCTCTTTGAAATAAGATAATCATTTCATGTGTTAAAAAGATAGATTGTTGGGGCGCCGTGGTGGCTCAGTGGGTTAAAGCCTCTGCCTTCGGCTCAGGTCATGATCCCAGGGTCCTGGGATTGAGCCCCGAATCAGGCTGTCTGATCAGCAGGGAGCCTGCTTCCCAACCTCCCACCCCGCCTGCCTCTCTGTCCAGTTGTGATCTCTGTCAAATAAATAAATATTAAAAAAAAAAAAAAAGATTGTTCCAGAAACATTAAGCTCTCACTTTAAAAAAAAGGAAAATGGACTGGATATTTTAGAGTGGTTTTAGGTATACAGCAAAATTGAATTGAAATTTTAGGATTTCCCATATATCTCCCTATATACCCAAAATCCACAGCCTCCCCTATCAACATCCCCTACCAGAGTTGTACATTTTTTACAGTTGATGAACCTCTTGGACCACTAATTGCCCACAGTCCACAGTTTACATTAGGGTGCACATTCTTTGGGTTTGAACAACTGGATAATGACATGTATCCACCATTATAGTAAAAGCTCTCAGTTTTAAAGATAGCTTTCTGTAGTTGTAAATTCATCATTTCATAATTCCCTGTAAGCTAATTATTATCTCTTTGTTTAAGATGGAATATGCTTGGGGTGCCTGGGTGGCTCAGTGGGGTAAAGCCTCTGCCTTCAGCTCAGGTCATGATCTCAGGGTCCTGGGATCGAGCCCCTCATTGGGCTCTCTGCTCCGCAGGGAGCCTGCTTCTCTTCCTTTCTCTCTGCCTGCCTGTCTGCCTACTTGTGATCTGTCTGTCAAATAAATAAATAAAATCTTTAAAAAAAAAGAAAAGATGGAATATGCTTGGTTACCATGGTATAACCATAGGCATTAATGAATGCCTGTTATTTATATTCCAGACACTGTTTTACCAGCTCTTTCTCAGAAAACTAAACTATTCCCCCACCCTCTTTGCTTTGGAGTAAATAATACAGTTATTTTATTTTTACTTACTTATTATTTTTAAGATTTTATTTATTCGACAGACAGAGATCACAAATAGGCCGAGAGGCAGGCAGAGAGAGGGGGGACACCGAGCAGAGATCCCAGTGTGGGGCTTGATCCCAGGACCCTGAGATCATGACCTGAGCCGAAGGTGGAGACTTAACCCATTGAGCCATCCAGGCACCCCTATTTATTTTTAAAAGTAAACTCTATGCCCAGTGTGAGGCTCAAACTCACAACCCTGAGATCAAGAGTCATATGTTCTACTGACTGAGCCACGTGCCCCTACCAATTATTTTAATGTGTTGCTCCATCATATGACATAAAGGGGAGCAGAGTTACAGTGCAAGCTAATTTTGTAACCTTGAGCTTAGTAACACTTAACCTCCCTGAACCTTGGTAAAGTAAAAGGAATGGATTTTCTTGTTTTGAAATTCTGTTTTCCTTCTTTGAATGAAAAATCAGAGAAATTTAGCGTTCCTCAAAAAAAACTTAGGTCTGGGGCGCCTGGGTGGCTCAGTGGGTTAAAGCCTCTGCCTTCAGCTCAGGTCATGATCCCAGGGTCCTGGGATCGAGCCCCGCATCAGACTCCCTGCTCAGCAGGGAGCCTGCTTCCTCCTCTCTCTCTGCCTGCCTCTCTGCCCACTTGTGATCTCTGCCTGTCAAATAAATAAATAAAATCTTTAAAAAAAAACAAAAAACAAAAAACTTAGGTCTTTTTACATATTTTATTTATTTTTTAATTTATGAGAGAGAGAGAGAGAGAGACAGAGAGCGCGCGCACAAGCAGGCAGAGTGACAGACAGAAGTGGAGGGAGAAGCAGGCTCCCTGTCGAGCAAGGAGCCCGATGCAGGACTGGGTCCCCTGATCCAGGGATCATGACCTGAGCTGAAAGCAGCCTCTTAACCAACTGAGCCACCCAGGCATCCCGGATTCTTAAGTCTTGTAAAAGTGATAAGATAGTTAATAGAGGCAGTTTTAATAATTTGATTGAAAAGTGACGTATCCAGGCTGAGGCCTTTGTTATTTTGTCTTTAGGTGTAGCTCACCAGTGTTACCATGGTTTCATAAAGGCTGTCCAGGAAGGACACATTCAGTGGGAGAGTCGGACATACCCTTACCCTGGAACCCCGATCACTCAGCGGTTTTCACACAGTAAGTATTCACCGTGAGCGCAGAGGCCCCCCTGCCTTTAGTCATATTTCTAAAAATTACATCAGAGGCATGTATTTTGTTTGACTTTTAATGAAATGAATTAAAAATGAGGATTTATATTAATTTTATAATTACAGTCAGGGAAGAGTGTGAGCCTAGATACAGCATAGACACTCTGGTACAATTTTATATTTGGATTTTTCTAGTATCTGCTCCAAAGAGGTCAAGGTATTATCTTAGACTTGAACATCTGACGTCAAGTCAGAGGAAACAAAGGAAAGGAGTGCACATGGGTATTTCTGAGATCCTACTTTGGGAGTAGCCAGGATTTAGCACTAAGTCTTAACAATAATTCTTTATTTTAACATAGTATATGTTTAGCAAACACTGAATTTGACTGGGGTAACACAAAAATTTTTGAACACAAAGGGTATTAACTATAAAATACAAATTTAAATAGTAAAATTATGAATCTTCTTAGTGTCAGGTGTTCAGTGTAATTATTCCAGAGTTCTGTAAATCACTCAGTGCTCATCATGATCAGTGTATATTTTTTGACCTCTTCAGCAGAAGGAGAGTTTATTGGTTATTCATGTTGCATAAAAATTACCACAAAACTTAGCAGCTTAAAACAACATTTCTTTTTTTTTTTTTTTTTTTTAAGATTTTATTTATTTATCTGACAGTCGGAGATCTCAGGTAGGCAGAGAGGCAGGCAGAGAGAGAGGAAGGGAAGGAGGCTCCTGCCGAGCAGAGAGCCCAATGCGGGGCTCGATCCCAGGACCCCGGGACCACGACCTGAGCCGAAGGCAGAGGCTTTAACCCACAGAGCCACCCAGGCGCCCCACAACGTTTATCTTACAGAGTTCCTGAGGGTCGGGAATTTGGGAGTGCTTTAGCTGGGAGCTTCTGGCTCAGGGTCTCCGATGAGGTTGCAGTCAGTCTGTCCGCCAGGGCTGTAGTCACCTGAAGGCTTGACTGGGGCCCAGGGGATCTGCTGCCAAGTTCACTCAAGTAACTGTAGACACGAGGCTTCGTTCTTTGGGACATGGACCTCTGTGTAGAGCTGCTAATTACTTGGCAGCTGGCTTCCCACAAAATGAACTGAGAGAGAGACACAGACATCAAGACAGAAGCCATGGTCTTTTCTTATTTTTTTTTTTTTTAATTTAAAGATTTTAATTTATTTATTTGACAGAGAGAGATTACAAGTAGACGGAGAGGCAGGCAGAGAGAGAGAGGGAGAGGGAGAGAAGCAGGCTCCCCGCTGAGCAGAGAGCCCGATGCGGGACTCGATCCCAGGACCCCGAGATCATGACCTGAGCCGAAGGCAGCGGCTTAACCCGCTGAGCCACCCAGGCGCCCGCCATGGTCTTTTCTAACCTCATCTCTGAAGTGAATACTGACTTTTCTGCTCAGTCCTTATGGTCACACAGAGATTGACCAGCGGAATAAATACCAGGAAGTGAGGACTGTTGGAGGCCATCTTGGAGGCTGGCTGCCTCAGACTGTATGTGGTACTCATATCCAGAGGGAATTCAGTCCATAATTACAATTTATTATTGTCTTTGAACTGAGTCTAAATAGATCAAAGGAACAGGCCAAACTATTCCAGTGTTTTCAGTTTTCTTGAGCTATTTTTACTTGTCCTATTGTAAACCCCCCAAGACAGTGGATCTCCAAGTGTGATTCTTGGGCTTCTCAGGGAGGAGGGCATCTGTGAGACCCTTTCAGGGGTCTGCGGAGTCAGAACTGGTTTTGTTTAATTTAATACCCCTGCCTTGAGTCTTGCCCAGGCTGCAGCAGTTTTACCTGGCATTGCTTTTGGACCATCCATGCAGATGTCAACATAGTGAAAGGGCCATTAACAGCAACTACTGATAATTACCCCAAACCCAATGACTAGTACTACTAGTACTACTGTTTCCTCCTCCTCCTCCTGCTCTTCTCCTCTTCCTCCTTCTCAATTTTATTACCTCAAACATAATTTTGAAAGGGTCTTGAATATTTTCAGGAATATAGACTCTAAATGAATTCTTGAAAGGAATATTTAATGAAATTACAGAAGAATCTATGTTAGGATTTTTTTTTTTTTAAAGATTTTATTTATTTATTTGCCAGAGAGAGAGAGCGCGCACAGGCAGCCAGAGTGGCAGCAGAGGCAGAGGGAGAAGCAGGCTCCCCGCTGAGCAAGGAGCCCGATGTGGGACTCGATCCCAGGATGCTGGGATCATGACCTGAGCCGAAGGCAGCTGCTTAACCAACTGAGCCACCCAGGTGTCCCTATGTTAGGATTTTTAATTTATTGTTCAAGGGGGTGTTAACTTCAGTTACCTACAGATATTTGGACTAAGAAGTGGAGACAAGGTTTCTAAAGACTTTTCAGATGATTTTTTGAAACAAGTAGTTTTAGAACCCTAGGTGAGGGAAATGGAGCGAATCTGGGTAAAGTAGAAACCAGACTGGCTAGTATTCAGGGGTGAATCATTATCACAGCAATAGTTCAGCTTTCTAGTGAGAGAAGAAAGAAATATTTTTCTGTTAACAGCTTTGGAAAGAGTAGCACCACAAAATAGAGATAGTTATTTGAAGGGAAAATGGAAAGGAAAAGTGCAGCGAGTAAGCTCACAGAAATTCAGAGGTTGGTGGGTTTAGATATATGTTTTTAACCTTAAAATTTTTTCATATCTTCACTTGAAAGCCAAGAAAATGTGCCTTAGATTTTTTTAAAAAGGGGCTGTGTCTCATTTCCTCTGAGCGCATCTCTCATTGTTTCCTTTCTCTCTGCGTGCTAACTGGCAGACTGAAGACAACTGTTACATGGGAAGTCGGCATTTTTCAGAATAGGTTAAAAACCAGAAATTCCTTCAGTGTCTTTCCTTAGTGCCTTCCTCTTCCTACTTTGTGTTTCTCCCCAGAGCCCAATTTTATTTCTTATTCTTGACTCATGTTGAGCTCAAGGTCTGCATTTCCAGGTCTTTGCTCATATTGCCACAGAGATACACAGATGTTTCCTATCTTGCCAGCTACTCGTGGCCCTTAGGAGTTCCCCCGGATGTTCTGCTCTCCATAGTTTAGTTAATGGCATTATCATTCTGTTGGTTACACACTTGAATTCTTGGATTTATCCTCACTTCTTCTCTTTCCTTCAGCAACAAAAGTCAAATCTTACTGATTCCGTCCACTTCTGCAATCTCTCTTGTATCTTTTCTTATTTTTCCCATTACTCACTTTTATGAGCTAATCATTCCATCTTTCCTAAATCTTTTCTTTTTTTTTTATTTTTTTTTATATTTTTTTTTTTTTTTTTTTTTTTTTTTTTTTTTTTTTTAGATTTTATTTATTTATCAGAGAGAGAGGGCGAGAGAGCAAGCACAGGCAGACAGAATGTCAGGCAGAGGCAGAGGGAGAAGCAGGCTCCCTGCCGAGCAAGGAGCCTGATGCGGGACTCGATCCCAGACCGCTGGGATCATGACCTGAGCCGAAGGCAGCCGCTTAACCAACTGAGCCACCCAGGCGTCCCTCCTAAATCTTTTCTAAATGGTCTTTTTCTCTCACTTCGTCTAAAACTGCACTAGACACTTCTGGCACCCATCTCTGAAACTGGGGACAGTGCCACCTCCTAGGGCATTTGGAAATATGTAAGGTCATTCATTGCTCATTGGCTTGACTGGAGAGCAGTGCATGAATTTAGTAGCAGGGACCAGGATGCTGTCTGTCCTGTGGTGAATGGGATGCTCTTACACAAAGAGAATGGACCTGCCTAAAATGGCAGGAGCCCCTGTCCGGATCCGCTGCAAGTCTGAAACCTCTCCTCTGCCGAGAAAACTCAGCCTTTCTACACTGCATGCAGAAGTTTCCACTCCCCTGGACTTTCAGGGCCCTAGTATACTCTTTCAGCCTGAATCTCTGCCACATCCTCACACAACTAGGCTCCACCCACACGAGACTCCTTATTATGTCTTAAATTTCCTATGTCAGGGGTGCCTAATAGGTGGCTCAGAGGGTTAAGCCTCTGCCTTTGGCTCAAGTCATGATCTCAGGGTCCTAGGATCGAGCCCTGCATCAGGCTCTCTGCTTAGAGTTCTCTCTCTCTCTCTCTCTGTGTCAAATAAATAAAATCTTAAAAAAAAAAAAAAAAATCCTACATCATGGCCTCGTTTGGATGCCGCGATTGCCTTCTCCCTTTCCCTCCTATTCCTTTTTCATCCCTAGACTTGTTTGTCCCTTGTTAATGGCCTGAACATGTTCTCAGAGATAAAGCCAAAAGCCACGTTCTTCATAAACTCCTCTCATATTTCCTGCATGGAGATTAAGCTCTTTCCTTCATCTACTTGTACACCCCTAAAACACTCTTCCTTCCTTCCTTGTACTGTTCATTACCATCTATCTGTCCCCATAATTGTCAGAGAGGCTGTATACGAAAGAAGAATTTTTTTTTTTTTTTAAAGATTTTATTTATTTGACAGAGACAGCGACAGAGAGCACAAGCAGGGGGGACATAAGTGGGAGAGGGAGAAGCAGGCCTCCCACCAAGCAGGGAGCCCGATGTGGGACCAGTCCCAGGACCCTGGGACCGTGACCCAAGCCAAAGGCAGATGCCCAATGATTGAGCCACCCAGGCACCCCTGATAGAAGAACTTTAAACTTGAGAAGCAAGTCCCTTGGCTCTTATTTTTTAATTTTTATTTAGCAAATTTTTTAAAAAAGATTTTATTTATTTGACAGAGAGAGAGGGAGCACAAGCGAGCAGAGCTGTAAGTAGAGGGAGAAGCGGGTTCCCTGCCGAGCAGAGAGGATGATGCGGGACTTTATCCCAGGACCCCAACATAGGGCTCAAAGTCATGATCAGGAGTCACACACCCCCCTGACTGAGCCAGCCAGGCGCCCCTCCTTAGTTCTTCTAACTCACAGTTTTCTCATCTGTAAAGTGTATATAACAAATTCTGTTATATATATATATATATATATATATATAAGTGTATATATATATATATAAGTGTATATAACAAATGCCACAGCATTGCTAGGAAATTTAATCAAGGAAATGCTTGTTTTAAACTGCAGAGTGATTGGGTGTTGAAGGTATCTGCTCCACAGGTGGTTGACTCCTGGAGGATAAGCAGGTTCCAGGTCTTAGACATCCTTGCACCTTTCGTGACATTTCTTTCAGAGTTGAAATCTATTGAATTCTGTGAAATTAAGTGTTACAAAGATGGAGCAGTACAGCTTCTTTCCTGCGTAGAAGCCTGGGACAAAAATGAAGCCAGTTTTCCTAGCTATTTGGCGATTGTGCGCATGACTAATCATGAAGTCTTGACTAACAGAGAATGTCCTTTTCAGATTGATGGAAGGATCTCTTAGAGTCCCTAGCCTCATGCTTTTAGTGTTTAGGTTTAGGCTGCACATAGGGTCGGGTCATTTCCTACCCATGCTAGTAGTGCCCATGCAATAGCTAGCAGGCCCAGACTAGATAAGCAGCCTTGCTTGTTCCATAGTTACGTAATTACTTATCAAATATGTCCTAGCTTGTAGATGTGAGACACTTGACAGCAAAGCTCTTTAAGCATGGGATAAATGCCTCAGGACCTTTCCCTGGAAACAAGTGGAAAACAAAAGAGAATTTAACATCTGAATGTGCAAAGGTTGGAGTTGAGTGAAATTTCTTGAGTGACTCCCAGGCATCATGGGAAATACGAAACAGCTGGAAGACCTTGCACTGGAGAGGATTATGCTGCAGTAGGCAGTTGTGCTGGGTGCTGAAGAACTGCTTGCTGTGTGTTCATGTGAATATTTGACTTGCCTTTGAGTAGGGATTATTAGATATTAACTGGAAATAGATGTCTTGGAATAGTTATTCATGGAGCAATCAAACCATTTTAGAAAATTTGAAGAGATTTAGCAGTTAGAATAAACATTCTTAATGTTACTTCTTAGCAGAATATTCATACTGTACTGTGAACTATAACTTTTGTATTGCACATTCCAGTGGTCTGGATGTTCTAAAAGAAAATGTGCTGTTTGGGTGGAGAATGCTGGTAAAAGGGAAATGACTACTTGAGCGCTGGTATTTGCTTAAATTCTTAATTTTTTCTAAAAGGCCCATTGAACTCGTTGGGTCTCCCCACCCCCACCCATACCAACATGTAGGTGTCTTAAATAAAAATAGACAATAAACAAAAGTTTAGTAGGATGCTTAAAATTTTTGAGTGTATTATTGATGGCTATTTTCTCATTCCATTATATCTGAGTTCTAAACATAGCTGCCTGAATTGACTCCCTTCCTCTCCAAGCTTCGTTGATAATAACTGATAGGCATTGAGAATACAGTGTGTGTGAAATTTGTCGTTTCAGGCCTGCTAGATTTGCAGAGTTTGGGCTGTGCCTTCCTCTTCCAGAAACCTTTGTTTGCTAAAAGAGAAGCAGGAAAATGCCGATTGCCTTATTTTAGTATGGGATTAAAATACATGTGGCAAGGAGCTCATGGGGCCCAGCTGTTGGCTGAGGTTTCAATCCAAATAGAGAAGAAGAAGAATGTGGGCTAGCTCTTTGAAAAATAAAGGCACTGTGCTCTTCTGCTATATGAAGGAAACAGCTGCCAAGAATTGGTCTTTGAAGAACGGTGAAACGTAAATGAGCCCTTGACTCTCTTAGTTATGGAATTGTCTTATTAAAGATTCTTATAGTGGACACAAATTAAGGTTCAGAAACCATAGGACATTGCTAATTTCTGTTCTGTAAGTATGGGTTACCAGGAGGAAAAGAATGTTCTTTCGTGCCTGGCACCAGTTGGTTCAGTTGAAAATTTCTTTCATGTTTGTTGGAGTGGCTAGTTAAAGACAGATAGGAGAAGACCAAGATGCTGAAGTTCAGCTCCATTAGTGGACATGGAAATGTGACTCTGGCAGTTAGGCTTTTTGTCTGAGGTCAGCTAAACTCTGTCCTTTGTTATTTGCAGTTCTTAACAATCTGAAGTATGGGTAGTGGACTTTCATAGGATTTTACTTCTTGGTAGTGGGGGGGATGTTACTTCTTGATAGAATCTCTGCCTCTGCCTCTGCCTAGCCCTAGAGCATAATGATGTAGATTTAGATTAAATATGCAGCTGTACTGAAATTTTACTCATTGAGCACTCTTAATCTGAATTCTTGTGTGTTCTTGCTGGAATGATACTCTTATTTAATGACAACATTGTCAGTTTGCTTAGTGTGCTCAGAAATCACATTTCCATAGCCATTCTCTGGGCCTTGTTTTATTTTATACACACACACACACACACACACACACACATTTTTTAAAAATTTATTATTTTTTATAATCTCTACATCCAGCGTGGGGCCCAAACTCATGACCCTGAGATCAAGAGTTGTATGCTTGTCCGACTGAGTCAGCCAGGTGCCCCTCTCTGGGCCTTATTTTAAAGAGTAATAATGTGAGGGGTGCCTGGGTGGCTCAGTTGGTTAAGCTTCTGCCTTTGGCTCAGGTCATGATCCTGGGGTCCTAGAGCCCCACATTGGGCTCCCTGCTCAGTAGGGAGCCTGCTTCTCCCTCTCCCTCTACCCCCTGGTTGTTCACACGCTTTCTCTCTCTGTCAAATGAATAAATACAACCTTTAAAGAAAAAAAAAAGAGTAATATAATATTAACCAATCTGAAGACAAGAGGCTGGTTATATAAAGATGGCATCTGGCAAAGAGTTGGAGAACACGTGAGATAATTGATCTTTGAATGATACGGGCTATAATTACAGTGTTAGAGGGGCTTCAGAGTTAAACATCAACTATGCATTTATTGTTTTCTTTCTAGGTGCATGCTATTACGATGCTAACCAGTCTATGTATGTGTTCGGAGGCTGTACCCAGAGCAGCTGCAATGCTGCCTTCAATGACCTCTGGAGACTTGACCTAAATAGCAAAGAGTGGATCCGACCTTTGGCTTCAGGTAAGAAAGAAAATGCGGATCTTTGTCCTCTTACCAGGTAACTCCCTGTGCATGGTAATTCTTTCTGGCTGTTTTGGTGTTGGTCTCTGGTGCTGGGGCCCCAGGTCCTTTGTCAGATCTGCTGTGTAAATGCCAAAAGTAATGTGTTTGTATAAGGTCTTTGAAATAAAAATTTTTTAAAAAGCTTTATCCTGAGTACTGGTGCACTGCCAGGATTGCTGGGCTACTGTGTGAATTCGTTTGTGTGGTTTTCTCAAGTGCTTGCACTGGTGTGATATGCTTTTTGGTATGAAGTTGAAGTAAGAGCAGACACAGCATCGTGAGAACTATAGCTGACTGACAGAAGCTGTTGTCCCAGGGCTGAGAGCTCTGAATGAGTATCTTTTGTTGTCGCCAGCTCAGATATTTGGGGAGTGTATGGAACATGCCTCTGCTGGTTTCTCTCAACAACCCAGGAGTGTGGGAAGATTCTTGAGTAGGTACATTCCTGCACAGCCCCACTGTGCCACGGTTCTAGCAAAAAGCAACTTTTTTTTCCTTTTTGACCTCACCTTTCTTGAGGCGGGTGGGGGATTTGTTTTTGCACGCTTGAGGCAGGACAGTTTGAAAAGACATAGCCACAAGATTGAAGGAGCTGGGGTGATGGAGAAATAGAGTCCATGAAGCATCAAGCACTCTCCGAGATTCATTGGCAAGCTTTCCCCGGACATTCATTTGGCTTTTCAAGGTCGGAATTCACTCTCGGACTAAAGAGACAGGTTTTCCTTGAGCAGATTCTTATTTAGGTCTTGATTTACTGCTTTGATTATTAGATGGGAAGTGACTTGGTATAGTAAAAAGTGCCCTGAGCTAAGAGTGAAGAGACCTGAGTTTCATTTCCTGGCAAAACAGCCAGTTCACCAGGTATCTTTGTACGGGTGACTGCATCTCTCTGGTATGAATACGGATTAGGACTAGGCGATTCTGTTTTATAGAGGGTTGGGAAGGCTGGTTTATGCTTCCCTTTTTTTCTGTGATGACTGCTGTGAATGTCTAGGCCAGAGACTTAAAACCTTTTTGAGATGAGGCTACATTTTGCTCCCCCAAAGCTGTAAACTCCTGTTCCTTCCCCTGCAGTAGGCAAACATAGGAGGCAGGAGCCTACTGACGGCGGGTATTCATTCACAAGTGGGGCTGGCATGCGTATAGCTGAAACTCTCTATTAAAATCATTAGAAAGATGACTAGGTGTTAATCTTTTAAAAATTTTGAAAGTTTGTACTATTTTAGGGCCCTCAGAATTGTGTGAGGGTTTCCTTTTCTAGCCCTCTGTCCCCTGTTGCACTTTGTGCAGTATTAATATTTAGAATCACAGATTCAGAAATTTGGCAGATCTCTTCAGCTCAAGCATCCTGTTGCCACTGTACTTGGTGTCTAGGTCCCATTTCAGAGCAGCTTTGATTTTTCTAATCACAAAATACCAATATCATCTTTCTCTGTCTTGTAACCAAGCTTTATACCTCTGATGATTTGATATGGAGCTCTGGACTGTGGGACCTTCATAGCCTATTGCTTAGTTTCCCTTATTTCTCCCTGTAAGGTAGACATGGGACTTTTTATTAAAACCACTAAGGCTATGTTTTGAAATCCCCAAGGTAGAAGTATCAGAGAAATAACTGACTTTAAAAATACAATGTTAGGGGTGCCTGTGTGGCTCAGTGGGTTAAAGCCTCTGCTTTTGGCTCAGGTCATGATCCCAGGGTCCTGGGATCGAGCCCCGCATCGGGCTCTCTGCTCCATAGAGAGCCTGCCTCTCTTGCCTACTTGTAATCTCTGTCTGTCAAATAAATAAATAAAATCTTTAAAAAAAAAAAATACAATGTTAGGGGTGCCTGGGTGGCTCTGTTGGTTGAGCATCTGGCTCCTGGTTTTGGCTCAGGTCATGATCTCAGGGTCGTGAGATTGAGCCCCGTATTGGGCTCCATGCTCAGTGGGGGGAGTCTGCTTGAGATTCTGTCTCCCCCATCCCCTCTCCCCCGCTCTTGTGCATGTGCATGTGCTCGCTCTCAAATAAAAATCTTTCAAAAAAATAAAAATACAATGTTTGACTCTTTCCTTTTATAAAACATAGAAACTCCTGAAGGTTTGATTTTCTAACAAAGAGTCTCAAAGAATCTGCTAGCCACTTCACTCTAATCTACAATTAAAGCCTAGTTTTAAAGGGGGGGGAACAGCTATTTGAAATGTCTACTTTTTAAACAAACATGCAAGCAATAGTTTTTAAAGAATCCTGTGAGATTTTCCTTCAGGCAGAAATCCCATGGGAAGGTTGCCTAAGGAAATGTTTCTGCCTGCTGTCATGAGTTCCAACCAAATTACTTCCTAACTGAAACATCAGTGAGTCTTTCTGAACAAAACACAGTTGTTGATATATGCCTTGGTGTGCCTGACTCACCCATTTTAGTGCATGGGGGTGGGTAGGTTGGAAGGTAGCTAAAGGGAGGGTGCGTGCCACCCTTCGGTGTCAGCTGTGAAGTCTTCTCACATGTGAGCATTGGTAAGCAGTGAGTATTCAAAGCACCAGCCTGAACAGGGTTCAGTCTCTGCTCGTGTAGTGGTGCAGAGAAGAGCATCCCATGAGCAGGAGGGGGCGGTCTCATTTTGGAGCAGTCTTCCGGAGAGCGCTCCTGCATCAGGTGTCTTTTTCCTTGTTCATTTGTTGATCCTGCAGATGAGACTGGGGCCTTCTCATTTTTGGTGATGTGAGCAATAACCCGCTCAGGCTGCCATAGCAACATACCATAGACTAGGGGCATAAACAGCACAACTTTCTCTCTCATAGTTCCAGAGGCTGGGGGTCCAAGGTCAGGGTGCTGGTGAGGGCCGTCTTTCTGGCTTTCAGACTACCTTCTTGCTCTGTCCTCACCTGGAGGAGATTGTGTTCTGGTGCCTCATCCTCTTTGTAAGAGCATTAGTCCCATTATAAAGGCCTCAACCTCATAACTTCATTAAACCTGGTTATTTCCCAAAGGTTCTATCTCCAAAGGCCACCACACTGGTGTTAGGGCTTCAACATACGAATTTTGACAGGATACAATTCAGGCCGTAGCCATTAGAATTAATGTGACTTGCCCCTGAGTCCTTCTTATTAGTTCCTTTTGAAATGGTAGAAGTGCTCCATCTCGAGGGAATGTGGTAGTAACTGGTGTTAGAATGACAACTCACACGGCTAAGAGACTTCGGGAGGCCTGGCTGGCTCAGTTGGTAGAACATGTGTCTCTTGATCCCAGGGTCGTGAGTTCTTAGCCCAACATTGGGTGTGGAGCCTACTGAAAAACCAACCAAACAAAAACAAACAAATAGAGGCGCCTGGGTAGCCCATTCAGTTAAGCATCTGCCTTTGGCTCAGGCCCAGGGTCCTGGGATCAAGCCCCATGTCAGGCTCCCTGGCCAGTGGGGAACTGCTTTTCCCTTGCCTCCCTGCTCTCTCTCTCTCTCTCTCTCTCTCAAATAAATAAATAAAATCTTAAAAAAAAAAAAAAAAAAAAGAAATGTAGAAAGAAAGAGCTGAGCGAGACCTACCTACAGCCAGTACTTCTCAGACACTTCCGGTGAAGTACCTCCTTCTCCCCTTACAGCTGTTGCTGCAGCCCCTCCTCTCATGAAGCTTATATTGTATTGGGGGAGAAACGAAAACAAATAGAAAGTATGAAGAGAGCAGGGAATGAGATAGAATAAGACGGGAAGAGCTACTTTAAACAGGAGGCAACATTCTTTGCTGATTTGAAGGATAAAGAGTGGAGTGAGTGAGACCAGCATGTGCAAAGACCCCGGGACAGCAAAGAATGGAATGTATTGGAGGACCTGAAAGCAGACCTCTGTGAATGTAGCATGATGAGCAAGGAGTAGAGTGGTAGAGATGGAGTTGAGATGTAGACAGGAGCCAATTCTATCATATCTCAAGGTCTGGAAGATTTTGAAATTTTAAGCAGAGGGATATTATGGATCCAATTTATGTTTTATAGAACACTTTTGCTGCTGTTTAGGAAATAGATTGAAGCCATGAGAACAAAACAGAGACCGGCCAAGAGGCCATCACAGTGGTAGGAGGTAATGACTTGGACTAGAGTTCTAGTAGTAGAGAAAAAGGCTAACGGATGAATTTGAGCTAAAATTTTATGATAGAATCGATAGGACTTCTTGATGGTTTGACTGTGGGAGGGTGAGAGGGTTAGTCAAGGCTGATTTAGGTTTCAGGTTTGGCAGCTAGGTAGACAGTGGGCCTGTTTGCTAAAATGGAAAATGTTTGGAAGCGGGGTGCCTGGGTGGCGCAGCGGGTTGGGCCTCTGCCTTTGGCTCAGGTCATGGTCTTAGGGTCCTGGGATCAAGCCCCACATTGGACTCTCTGCTCAGCGTGGAGCCTGCTTCCTCCTCTCCCTCTGCCTGCCTCTCTGTCTACTTGTTATCTCTATCTCTCTCTGTCAAATAAATAAAGTCTTTAAAAATAAAAATAAATGTTTGGAAGAAGTTTAAGTTTTAATTTCTTTATACTTTTAAGTGGTGGTGTCCCATAATTAGTTGTTGTGAGATTTTGACATTTAAAATAGAGGGGCTGCCTTCCCTTAAATGATGTCATAGCCCTTCCTTTTGTTTGGTTAATTCTACTCTCATCATTCATTTGTTCTGGCAGCAAATATTTATAAATTTACTACCTTGTGTCTGGTATTATTTCAGATGCTGGGGATGCAGGAATGAATAAAACCAACAAAAATCCAACTCTTAATGGAGATCAAATCCAAATGAGAGAAGACATATTTTAGAGGACAAATAGGGACACCTGGGTGGCTCAGTGGGTTAAAGCCTCTGCCTTCGGCTCTGGTCATGATCCCAGGGTCCTGGGATTGAGCCCCACATTGGGCTCTCTGCTCAGCCTGCTTCCCCCGCCCCCGCCGCCTGCCTCTCTGCCTACTTGTGATCTCTGTCTGCCCAAAAAAATAAAAATAAAATAAAAGGACAAACAATGTTGGGTACCTGGGTGACTCAGTCGGTTGAGTGTCTGACTTTGGTTCAGGTCATGATCTTGGGATCCTGGGATTGAGCCCTTTGTCAGACTCTGTGCTCAGCAGGGAGACTGCTTGTGCCTCTCCTACTGCTACTCCCCCTGCTTATGGTGGCATGCACTCACTCTCTCTCAAATAAATAAAATTTTTAAAAAAAATAATAAATAGGAGTGCCTGGGTGGCTCAGTGGGTTAAATCCTCTGCCTTCGGCTCAGGTCGTGATCCCAAGGGTCCTGGAATCGAGCCCCACATCAGGCTCTCTGCTCAGTGGGGAGCCTGCTTCCTTCTCTCTCTCTGCCTGCCCCTCTGCCTACCTGTGATCTCTGTCTGTCAAATAAATAAATAAATAAAATCTTAAAAAGAAAAAAATCCCCAAGCCTGGGTCCCATTTCAATAAATATAAATAAATAAATAAATAAATATAATAAATATATGACAATGTAATACAGTATGTTAGAAGATGATTAAGCTACTGAAGGAAAATGATCGCATGTTAAGGGGGTCAGGGATAGGGGAACTATTACAGCTGGAGTGCCCAGGGTAGACCTCATGGAGGAAGCAACATTGAAACGGAGACTTGAATGGGTAAAAGAAGCGAAGTGAGTGGAGAGCTAAGGAAACAACATTACAAACAGAGAGGAGAGCCAATGCAAAGGTCCAGAGGTGGGAGTCTGCTTGCGGTAGTCCATGGATAATGAGAAATCAGTGTGACTAGCACTGGGTAAAGAAAGGAGACTCTCCTAGCAGAGGGGGTCAGGCAAATAATGGAGGGGAATGTGTTACACATGTACAGCTTCTTGGCTGCTGTAGGGAGGTTTTCACATTTTTTTGAGTAAAGTGACTGGTCGTTTGGGGTTCTGAGAAGCCTGTGTAAGAGGACAAGTGTGGCAGTGAGGAGGCCAGCTTAGAAGTGGTAGCAATAATTTAGGCGAGAAATGACGGTGATATGGACTAGGGTGTTGTCAGGAAGTTAAGAACTGAATGGATTGGACACAGCCAACAGGATTTGAATGTGAAGTACGAAAGAGGCGTCAAGGATGGCCCTAATGATTTTTAGCCTGGGCATTTGAAGGAATGGCGTTGCCATTAACTGAGGCAGGTAAGACCTGTGGGTGGTCAAGGTTGGTAAAGTGCAGGAGTTGTGAGAAATTCAGTTTGAAACATCAACGTTGAAACACACATTTGGACCTCCAAGTGGAGGTGTGTCTGGAGTTCTAGGAGATAGCATGGAAGTTATTAGCATGTGGATAGATTTAAAACCATGAGGCTGGGTGAGATTGCCAGGGGAGTGAGTGAGGATAGTAGAGGAGGGTAAGTCTGGGACATAGCAGTATTTGGAGATCAACGAGAAGAGGGGAAACAGCAAAAAACTAGAAAAGGAACACCCGAGGAGGTGGCGAAAAACAAGGAGAACATGGCATCTTAGAAATCGCCATACTTGGAAGTGTTTTCAGGAGAAAGATAATCAGCTCGGTCCTGCACAGCAAAGAGATCAAGTCATTTGAGGACTTAGAACTGTCCTTAAAAGTAGTATAGAGTATTTTTTAAAAGATTTTATTTATTTAATTTGACAGACAGATATCACAAGTAGGCAGAGACAGGCAGAGAGAGAAGGCAGGCTCCCTGCCCAGCAGAGAGCCCGATGTGGGGCTCGATAGCCCGATGCAGGGCTCTGTCTCAGGACCCTGAGATCATGATCTGAGCTGAAGGCAGAGGCCTTAACCCACTGAGCCACCCAGGTGCCCCCAAGAGGTTTATTTTTAAGATGACAGGTTGTATAGCAAATTCGTGCTGATGGGAGTGATCTAGAGGGAGGAATGGGTGTGGATGGAGAGAAAGGATTGTTAGAGCTGTGTCCTCCAGTGGTGAGAAAGGCAGGGGAGTTGGTTGTGGATGGGAGCATTGACAATTTATCCAAAGGAACAGGAAGGGTTATGTGATTACAGATGCTGGCGGATGGATAGATGTGGGAACTAGTGGAAGTTATCACTGATTGCTTTATCACTCAGATAAAATAACTGAGGGTGCAACAGAACAGAAGCCTTTGGAAATCCTGGCAGGTGATTATGAATGTACAATTGTCTGCATTGTAGTCTTTGCCAGAAGGTTCTAGGAAGTTGAATGTTCCACCCTCTGGTGTTGTACTAAGGAACACCTTAATTCTTAATCAGCCTGTGTTTGATTCCCAAAGTAACTGCGCAGTTCTTGGGATAGTTTCTTCAAAAGACTAAGGTTTAAACTGTTTCTACAATACCCTTTCATCAGACTGGGGCTAATTTTTGCCTCTGTTTAATATATAATAACATCATCAGTCACAGTCTCTTTTGGTTACTTCAAATCACAGTAGAGATTTCCAAGCATACATTTTTACACTTAAAATTGGAGTGTTCTGATTTTCAGAACTTCTTAAACATTAGCCAACGCCCATTTACAATAGGGGAACAAATTTCAGTATTCGAATTTTCTACTGGTAAGAGAGTTGGTAAATGTTAGGGGAAGATTTAAAGCTCACACTGTCATGTCTGTTAACTAGTCCCGGAGCACAGTAGATTTTTCCACTACATTCTCCCCATAGAATCTTCTTGCCCAATAAATGCTTTTGCTTTTCATTTTCTTCCCTGTCAGTCACACATGCAGTTTCAAGTGACAGCTTATGGTTTGGGACCTTTGTTTTAGAAAACAGGGCAGAGATACACAACTGAGCCCAGGCCATGTTCTGGTCTTGGCCTTGCCACTCCTGAGCCACTTGCCTCTGAACTTAATCCTTAATCACTTCTGCATTCTTTGGGCCTTGATTTCCTTCTCTGTGAAAGAAGAGACAGGATCCCTGTTTCTAAAAATCCCATAGCAGGGCGCCTGGGTGGCTCAGTGGGTTAAATCCTCTGCCTTCAGCTCAGGTCATGATCTCAGGGTCCTGGGATCAAGCCCTGCATCGGGCTCTCTGCTCAGCAGGGAGCCTGCTTCCTCCCCCACTCTCTCTGCCTACATGTGATCTGTCTGTCAAATAAATAAGTAAAATCTTAAATAATAATAAGAAAAATAAAAACAAAAATCCCATAGCAGATCAATTTATCCAAGTAAACTAAAAATAATAAAAATAATATATTGCTCGACCTCATATCAGACTTACCTTATCTGAAGGAGTTGGGGATAGAGCGGTAGATCTTTTTAAAAAAACAGAACATATCCCAGTTGATTCTAAACCTAGCTAAATTTGGAAATCCTGGATCCCTATGGAATCTTGTGGCTTTCTTACTGTGCAGTCTGTGACCTAACTTTGTTATCACAGTCTGTTAGGTGAGTGTGTAATGTGCAGAGCTGTACTCCCTGACTTTTAAGGAAGGATGGGTGCTCTGTGCCCTCTTCACTGCCGCTTTGTAAAAAGGGCTGCCTTTTACCCTGCTTAGTCATGAGTGGCCTGCTGTCTGAGGAAATGTGTATGGACATCCGTGAGAGGGCTTTGGGGTGGAGTGTTGGTGGTCTCAGATTCTTTAAACAAACTATCTAACCTTCAAACCAACCCAGTTAGGTTGGCACTCTTATCCCCATTTTACAGATGAGGAAGCTGAAGCTCAGAATCACCTAGTAATTTACCTAAGATCACACAGCCAATGAATGATGGAGCAGTGATTGAAACCCAAGATTTAAAAAAAAAAGAAAAGAAAAAGAAACCCAAGATTTTGTCTCTAAAGTCTGTGTTCTTTCTGCTCTGTCATGCTGTGAGTAGTTTCATTTTCTGTATAATTTATTTCATATTATCTGTTTTTTTAAAAACTTTTATCTGTTCCAAGATCCTGTCTCAGGATACATTACATTTAATCTTAATGTCTTCTTACATTCCTCCTAGCTATGACAGTTTCTCAGACTTCCCTTGTTTCATGATTTTCACAGTTTTGAGGAGTACTGTCGGATACTTTGTGGACTGTCATTTGGTTTGGGTTTGTCTGAGGTTTTTCTTATGGTTAGATTAGAGTTTTGGAGTTAGGAGGAGGAACACCACAGCAGTAAAGCATCCTTCTCATCATATGCTGTCAGGAGGACATACTATGAACATGTTTTATTGCTTTTGATAATTTGATCACCTGGCTGAGATAGTGTATCTTAGATTTTTTCTACAGTAAAATTTTTCTCCTTTTTTTGCCCTTTCTTTAAAAATTATTTTTTCAGGGTGCTGGGTGGCTCAGTTGGTTACATGTCCAACTCTTGATCTCAGCTCAGGTCTTGATCTCAGGGTCGTGAGTTCAGGCCCATGTTGGACTCCACACTGGGCATGGAGCCTACTTTTTAAAAAGTTCTTTCTTGTTTATTTTTCTTTCTTTTCCTGTGATTCCCTTTATTTGTAGTTGTCCTTGGTTCTTGATCTTCCTTTGAATTGGGGTTGGCGGGGAATAACTGAGCTATCTGGTGTTATGTCTATCATCAGAGTCAGGAAAGGATAATGAGCATAGGGTGTGTCATTTAAAGAAAAATTTTCACAGCTTAGGGAGGTTTTTGGGTTTTTTTTAAAGATTTTTATTTATTTGACAGATACAGAGAGAGCACAGGTAAACAGAGCAGCAGGCAGAGGGAGAGGGAGAAGCAGGCTCTCTGCTGAGCAGGGAGCCCGATATGGGGCTCGATCCATGGACCCTGAGATCATGACCTGAGCTAAAGGCAGACATTTAACTGACTGAGCCACCCAGGTACCCCTTAGGGAATTTTTAAAATATCAGTAAGCCTTTTTAAGACTTTTTGGTGGGGAGCAGAATGCTGAAGACAACATCTATTTTAATTATGACCTTGTACATCCAGATCTTTCCAGCTACCTAGAGCCAAAAGCTCTACTGGAAATCATTTTGTTTCATTAGGACTGTTCCCTAAACGAATAATCACATCTTCCAAAATCACTGAGTTTCCAGCAGAAAAGCTAGTTTACTTTTGGAGTTGGGCAGCAAAAAGAAAGAGTGTTGGTCATATCAGATGTCTGTGGGAAGGCCAGGATATCCTCAGAAGCTGGAAAGTTCTGAAACTGTCTAGAAATAACTGCCCAAAGTATCATTGTTTCTCTTACTGTGTAAATGACACCTTAAAAATGATGCAGATCGGGCTCTTGGATCCACAGATGTTTTGTTGTCCTGTGTCTGGTAGAAAAGCTTAGTCTTAGGTTCTCTGCTGCCCTTTTCTGAGCCGGTGGTAACGTGTCCAAGAAATGTCAAAACAAATAAGGGAGTGTGGGACTGATAACCTGGCACCAGGTATAACCAAAACAGCTAACCAGAAGAGTCTGTTCTGGAAAAGATCACACAGTCCTTTCCTCAGTTTAGGTTCCAGGTGTCGGTGTAGACATTGAAATGGCTGAATGTGGAATTTTTAAAAATAATGTATTAGTGTACTTAATCATAGGCATTAGATTCTGCTTTTTAACATTGTTCTGCATCTGAACACTTTATACATTATTTTATTTTATTTTTTTTTAAGATTTTATTTATTTATTTGACAGAGAGATCACAAGTAGGCAGAGAGGCAGGCAGGGCAGGGGGCGGGGAAGCAGGCTCCCTGCCGAGTAGAGAGCCCCATGCGGGACTTGATCCCAGGATCCTGGGATCATGACCTGAGCCAAAGGCAGAGTCTTTAATTCACTGAGCCACCCAGGCACCCTATACATTATTTAAAATCAGCATTATATGCCGGTATGTTCTGAGAATGCCAATTGTGTGGAGATGAGAGAGGTGGAAGCTTATCAACTGATAAATATTGGACCATATAACAAGAGGACACACATGCCTTTCAAATACACTCCAAGCTTCTGCTCTCTGTCCTAGAAACAGACCATTAGGGGTGCCTGGATGGCTCAGTCAGTTAAGCGTCTGCTTTCCTTGGGTCATGATCTCAGGATCCTGGGATTGGGTCCCAGGTCGGGCTCCCTGCTCAGTGGGGAGTCTGCTTGTCTCTCTTCCTCTGCCTGTGCGCCTCTCTCTCTCTCTCTCAAATAAATAAAATCTTTAAAAAAACAAAAACAAAAACAAAACACCTCTCGGCTTTCATATCTGTGCACTGTTACCTGTCTACCTACCATCTTGACAGGCAGTTTTTGGTTGCTTTGGGGTTTCCTGTGCAGTAAAACTCAAATCATCTAATATTTCTATTTTTCTCAGGTCTCCACATAACCTTCCTTCCCCCCAGCAGCTCTTGTTGTGTTATGAGCACAGTAAACTTCATTTTGCATGGTGCCTTATCCCTGTGTATCTCCATGGCTATATAGATTTATTGATTTTACTTTGTGTCCTGAGTGAAATTGCAGAAGGCTAATCTTACTTAGGGAGAACACAAGATACTGTCCTAGAGTCAGTCCTGAGTCCTGCCCCATGGATGGCACTGTTGGTTTTCCGGACACTCAGCAGTGCCTCGTACCACTTCCTGCCCAGTGCGTGTATTTTGTTTGCTTATTCTCTGTACAGTCAGGGTTGGTCTGGTTTCTTAAGTTTTCTAGCTCTTGTAACTTTGAGAAGATTTGTAAGATATCTATCAGGTGGTCTTTCTCGGTGGGCGAGGGTTGTGATGGGTCATTTATTAACTTGAAATATCATCTTCAATCCTAGGAGACTGCCTTATCCTTTCAAAGCTTGGAAGCCACCTCTCATCTCTTTGGGATATGAACTCCTGCAGTGTTGCTTTAAGGAACCCTTCTTTTCACACAAGCTGTCCCCTGATAATTTTCTCTGTTCATAAGTCTCTCTGGAAGTGGTTATGGGCTATGGATTGTATATTTGATTTGTTAACCTTTATGCTGTGTTCCTTTTTTGCCTTCTTCCCCATTTTAGTAAGGTTTCTGAAAACCATTGCCCAGGCTTAAAATGTTTCTTGCTGTTTGTTTGATTTACATATATGAGTTATAACATGATTGCATTTTATTTGAGGAATATTCTTAAAGACCTCGCATAATGAATTTTCTGGCAGTGGGTCAGTGGTCTTTCTGTTTCCTGGGTAAAGCAGTAGGTGACTTGATGTGACAGTGGTAAAAACATGATTGACAGTTCACTCTGTCAGTTCAGACATTAGCTGTTTCTTTTTTCTTAACAATACTTTTGAAGACATAATTTATGTGTAGTAAAATGAACAGATTTTAAGTACCCAACTCAGACTTATGAAAGTATGTGTACAGGGGCACCTAGACGGCTGTCAGTTGATGTCCAGCTCTTGATTTCAGCCCAGGTCATGCTCTCAGGGTCGTGGGATGGAGCTCTGTGTCAGGCTCTGCGCTCAGCAGGGAGTCTGCTTAAGATTCTCTCTTTCCTTCTCCCCCCACCACTCTCTCAAATCTTAAAAAAACAAAACAAAACAGAGGCGCCTGGGTGGCTCAGTGGATTAAGCCTCTGCCTTCAGCTCAGGTCATGATCTCAGGGTACTGGGATCGAGCCCCTCATTGGGCTTTCTGCTCAGCAGGGAGCCTGCTTCCCCACCCCCACCCCCACCCCGCCTCTGTCTGTCTCTCTGCCTGCTTGTGATCTCTGTCAAATACATAAATAAAATCTTTAAAACAAAACAAAACAATAACAGTAGTAGGGGCACCTGGGTGGCTCAGTTGTTTTTTCTTCATTTCAGTTCAGGTTATGATCTCAGGGTTGTTAGATCAAGCCCCATGTCAGGCTCTACGCTGGTTTTGGAGTCTGCTTAAGTTCTCTCTCTCCCTTCCCCTCTGGCCCTCTCCCCACAACACATGTGTGCTCACCTGAAATAAACAAACAAACAAATTAATTAATTAATTAAACACATTGAAAATAAAAGAAGTATGTATACAGCCATGTGATTATCACCCAGGTCAAGATACAAAATACTTCTATCCCCTCATGCCCTTTCCTGTCAGTACCACTCCCCACAGAGGTAACCACCTTTTGACTTCTTCGTGATTTGAGATTCATCTTGGTTTGTTTGCGATTCATCTGCATTTACCAGTGGTTTATTCTTTCTCATTGCCGTGAATGCTCTATGACAGGAATATTCTTTTTTTTCCGTTCGTCCTCTTGATGTTGGATGTTGGAGTTATTTCCATTTTGAATATAGTTGGGAGTTAACATTCTTATATAAGTTTATGGACATATCATTCATTTCTTAAGACCTACTAGGTCTTGGGGTGCCAGGGTGGCTCAGTGGGTTAAACCCCCTGCCTTTTGCTCAGATAATGATCTCGGGGTCCTGGGATCAAGCCCCGCATCGGGCTCTCTGCTCGGCGGGGAGCCTGCTTCCCCCCTCTCTCTGCTTGCCTCTCTGCCTACTTGTGATCTCTCTGTGTGTTAAATAAATAAATAAAATCTTTAAAAAAAAAAAAAAAAGACCTACTAGGTCTTAAGGGGCAGTGCCTGCCTGACTCAGTCATAGGGCATGTGACTCCTGAATTTGGGATTGTAAATTCGAGCCCCACATTGGGTGTGGAGATTACTGAAAAATAATAATAATAATAATAATAACTTAAAAAAAAAGAAAAGGAATATTCTAGGTATCGTGAGTATGCCAGAGAGTTCTCTGTTCACTTAGTCCTGCTCTAAATAGAAAGATCTGATGGTAGATAGCAAAGTATCACAGAGGGTTGAGGAGGAAAGACTGTGTGTCCAGTAATTAAAGGTAGTGCTCGTAACGAGGGTGTCCCCACCGAAAGTGATGGCAGGAATGTGTTGGGAGAGGGAGGGAGGCTGGTGGGTAACACCATTAAGAGCTTGGATTTTGTGCTAGGCAGACACAGGTTTGCATCAGATCTGTTGCTTAGTAACTGGCGACCTTAAATGGGGTATTTAACATCTCATTTGCCTTAACTTTAGAGTAGAGATGGTAATACCTACCTTTTCCTAGCTTCTGTTCCGATTCTATCCCATATGGTGTTCAGCTGGAGAGGGGATATAGAATCTGATGAATTTGACACCTTTATATATATTGAAGTGCCAGCTATGGAGTGGGGAGTGGCCAGAAGTTACCCTCACGTTCCCAGAGCTTGAAAAGTGATTGCATTCATCTGTCTGTATTCATTTTCATGCTTTTATTTACTGTTTATAGCCAGTGCTGTCCTAGCTATAGCAGTACGGACGTGAGTAAGATGCAGGGTCTGTTGGGGAAAAACAGACAATAAATCAGTCAGTACAAAGAGAATATAAAGCACTAAGAAGAGAATAACTGCTGGCTCCAGAGAGCAGACGGCGTGTTTAAAGTAAGTTATAAGGGTGCCTGTGTGGCTCAGTCACACACAAGTCCCAAAGAAGCCCGTGTCTGTGCATCTGAGTCTTGATTTCAGCTCGGGTCATGATCTCAGGGTCGTGGGATTGAGCCCCGTGTCAGACTCCGTGCTCAGCACGGAATTCGCTTGTACCGCTCCCTCTGCTCCTCCCCTGCTCTCCTCTCTCTCTCTCTCAAATAAATAAATAAAATCTTTTTAAAAACATAAGTTATAAACTATGTCAAGCCAGGACTTCTGTGTGGACGCATGGATTTTTATAGGAAATCTAATTTATGAAAAGAGAAGTAGCACACTAATGAATTTGGATTCTTTTCACAATTTGTTACAATTTATTTTTAAGGCCAGTTATGTGATTTTATTAAGATGATTTGCTTTTGATTAAAATGCCTGTGAAGTATTTTAAACATATTTCTGTTTCATAGGAGGAAGGCAGTTAGGGGCCCAGATACCACTTTCATGGCCTAATCTCTGTGAAGAAGTCATAGGATATTACTTTAGCTACTACTCTGTTTTATTAGCTCCTTCCTCATTCCTGGACCAGTTCCTGGTTAATCTTTGTTATGAGTTGGTGATTTCGCCTTGTCTCCTCTAGCCATTTGCAGTCCTGGAAACAACCTGGATCTGCGGTGGTCTCGGGAGGTGTGCATAAGAGCAGAGCCACTGGGTTCCCTAGGAAAGGAAGGAGTCCTTCCTGTTTATGTATAAAGTTCAGAACCTGGGATTTTTCCAGAATACATGCTTTTCTAAGGTGGGTACACTTTCTCTCCTGCTGGAGAGAAGAGTGGGAATATTTGCATAGCATAAATCTGGGTAAACCTTGGTCTTCCAGGGGAGAGAATAAGTAAGATTATTCCGTATTTCAGTTTGGCTCTCTCCCGCTTCACTAGGATTTTCCTGTTTTGATACCAGGCCAGAAACTTTATGACTAGCAACATTGTTTTTACTTCTAAAGAGAGCTACTTCAAAGGGTACCCACTCTCCAACCCCCATTAGAACTGCAGTTAACAAGTTAACAGATTAAGCAGACTGTGGCCCTCCTCTCTTCCAGGAGAAACTGAATCAAAAGACTGCTTGAAAGGATAACAAGGAACTATTATTGGTTTCATGTTGTTAATTTTTAGCTGATAAGTGCTATCCTATTCATCAAGCGGCCTTTCAGGGCCTTTCACGTGGGTTTATTTAGAAGGGAAAACAGTGCCAGTAGGGAATTGCTTTTTGTTAATGCCTGTGGCATATGCAGGCATACAGGATCTAAACGTTTCTCATGCCCATTACAAAAGTTCCTCTTGTTTTGGATGTCCTGTAAGTGACTCAAGGAGTGATATTTTTTAAAATGTGAGTATAATTATAATAATAAAATGTATGCCCTGAAACCCAAGTTCCAGACAGGCTTTGTCTAATATCAGTGAATAGTTTTGATATCAATCAGTATCTTTCTGGCTATTTTGCAACTGAAGAATGAAATAGGAAAAGAAGGGGCGCCTGGGTGGCTCAGTGGGTTAAGCCTCTGCCTTTGGCTCAGGTCATGGTCTCAGGGCCCTAGGATTGAGCCCCACTGCCGTTGGGCTCTCTGCTCAGCAGGGAGCCTGCTTACCCCTCTCTCTCCACCTGCCTCTCTGCTTACTTGTGATCTCTCTCTGTCAAATAAATCAATAAAATCTTAAAAAAAAAAAAAAAAAAAGAAAGAAAGAAAGAAAAAAGAAATAGAAAAAGAAAAGAAAATGGAAGTGTAAAGGAGACACCCTAAAAATTGTTTGGCCTCATCCCTGCTGAGTGACTAGCTGGAGCCTCCAGGGTAGGTTGTGATTCACTGGAGCCACTTCTCATCCCAGCTCAGGAGGGATCTTTAACCATTTGGTTTCCGTGGAAGCATTTGGTTCAGCATTTTCCTAAGAAATAGTTCTTGCCCTTTGGGATAGTAAAATCTTATCGGGATACTCTAAATGGATAACTTCAACACAGTGTGCTAAGTTCTGGGACTGAAGTAGATACAGGATGTCCCTTCCCTGTGTACCCCTCCCCTTCTAGGAGGCTCTTTAACTGGCATGGGAGGGGTGTACTGGCAGAGGTCCCAAAGAAGGCCTTGCCAGTTCAGAAGAATTTAGTGTTCTGTATCCAGTACCATGTTCTTTGTAACTTAAATCTCTATTTTAGGCTGAGTTTAAACAGCATACTTGACCAGAACAAAATTCTAGAAAAGTGGTTTAGGGGTTCTATAGTGACTTTGCTAAAGAGTTGCTTCCTGTTTGCTTCCTACTCTGTTTCTATAAAATAAGCACTATATTTTTGTATCTTCTGAGCATATCTCTATAAATGCAAAGACTTATTGTAATTATTATTGGCCACACTGATGGTAAATTGGACATATTTTCACTATCAGGAGAGAGACTGTTATCTGTTCCAGACGGAACCCTTGTGGACCTTCTGTGTACTTTGGAGACCATTCTGAATAGTTATTTGTCTTCTAGGTGTTTACAGCCCAAGACAGACTTTATACTCAGGAATTGTAAAGTGTTCTCAATTTTCCTTTTGTTTCTCTGTTCCTCAAACAATAAAACTGAAACATGCTTTCCTTGTTTCTCTGACAAAGTATTACCTATAAAATCAACAGTTTAGAGATAGAAGCAGTTAAATTATAACTCCAGCAGTTTTTCTTTGAGGGATTTCTTGCCTCCTAAGTTATTAAGTGCTAGCCTGTCCTCTCATGCCCTCTAGGTTTTCTGATTCAGATGCTAATGTGGTGTTCTGGGAAATTCCTTTCCAAATTATTCTTTTCCTGACCTCTGAACTCTTGCTATCAAGGTCAGTCACTTCACACACTACCAAAAAGACAGCTCTATCAAGCCAAAGGCTTGGTCAGCTTCCCAAGACCCAACTTGGATTCTCTCAGCAAAATTCATCTCTCCTAACCCCTGTGCACACACCAGCTCAAGGCTCCTGACTACCACGGAGAAGTAGTACTCACACAAAAGAAGCTGTTTGGTAGGATTGTAGGTCAGTCTGGTCTATCAGGTCTTACTTCGCCCTAGAGGCTGGTCCTATGTGGGAAGGACTTGGGGTGCTGCCTGTGGAGCTGCAAGGGAGTGCCTTTCTTTGGACCTGCCCTGTGAAAGTGAGTGCACGTGAAGAGTTGCTCACACAAAGTAAGGACTGTGACCTAGAACCTCAGCAGTTACTCATGCTGTTATGTTCCCTTCAGCAGCATTACTGTAAAATATTTGAAAGCATCCAGAGGAAAACTTTTCGATTGCCAGTTAAGAACCTGTTTAGACCAAGCCCCCTTGAAAAGCAAATCACAAAGCAGAACATTCTGGAATTCTTTGAGCAAAGTAAAAGATTTTGTCCAGTACTTTTCTTCTGGATTTATTAGTATGCTTGTGTGTCCCATGGTTAAATTTTTCATGCTTATAGATATCATTTTCAAACTTCACCTCCTGTAAGTCCCTAATTCCTAGTCTCCAATCTATTTTCAGAGTCCTAGAGAACTATTAGCAGGTAACCTGTGTTGCTATAAATAAGTCTTAAAGTGATTTGCCTGAAAGCCAGTAGGTAGAACATTTTTTTTCCTTTTATTTATTTTGCAAAGTGTAAGTTCAGTGACCTGTAGATGAGGCAAAATGTTTGTGTACTGAAAACTTGCGTGTTCTTTTCAGCACCCCCATGAGCAAAAGCATTTGTTGAGGAAAGCCCACTTTGGACCCTTGTTCTTATTCTGTTAACCAAAATGAAGAGTCCCATATAGTCCTAAATTGAGTATGCATTGAAGAAACTCAATATGGGGCATCTGGGTGGTTGAGGGTCCTCCTCTTGGTTTAGGCTCAGGTTGTGATCTTATGGATGGTGGGATCAAGCCCACCTCTGCACTCAGTGGGGAGTCTGCTTGAGATTCTGTGTTTTCCTTGCACCACCACCCCCTGCCCCGCTTGCACACACATGTACTCACTCCCTCTCTCTCTCTCTCATATAAGTAAATGGAAGGAAGGAAGGGAGGCAGGGAGGAAGGAGAAGAGCAGGCTGTATATATTCCATGTTCATGTCCTTTTGGGAAATTTTCTAACAACGCACTCAAGGATGGTTTAACTCTACAACATGGTTCTCACAGTCTAGTCCCCAAACATGAACATCACCTGGATGTTTGTTAGATATGTATCTAACTGCGTCCCCACCCCATACCTACTTAAATAGGAAAGGCAGAAGTGAGGCCCAGTGATCTGCGTTGCAACAACTCCTCCAGCTGCTTTTAACATAAGCTGGAGTTTGAGAACTAATGCTCCAGGGGGACGGTGGCTATTGTCTATAAAATCTTAGTAATAAAAATCAATAATATTAATAAAGACCAGTCATGGAATAGAGATATAGAAATAATGTTTTAGCCATCTGTAACATTATAGGCATCCCTGATTGGAACCAGTACTTGTTTTATCTTGTATCAAACATTCGAACTGCTCTCCTAGTTCTTGGTTCTGTGTGAATAGAAACTACAGTGGGAAGGTGGCAAAGAAACCAAAATAGAATTGGAAATTGCTTCACTGTTTTACCATCTTCTTTGCAAAAGTAAACAAGAATGCCTCGTAATTCTGCCACTATCTTTTACATGTGAAATTCCCCGATTTCATAGGAACCTTGGGAAGCATCTGAACTAATTAGCAATTTTAGGGAATGTTAGTTCTGTGTAGAGTGTGCTTGTCTCATTATCCAGTTTCCCACAGCTGCCTTTTGGCTTATGCCTTGTTTAGAGATTCGCTCCATTGATCATACCTGCTGTGTGATTATGTTTGGGGAATGAACCCTGTGAGGCTAACCATTGGCTCTGGGCGAACAGGCCTGAGTAACATGGTTTAATATGGGCACATTCTGGGGCACCTGGGTGGCTCAGTGGGTTAAAGCCTCTGCCTTAGGCTCAGGTCATGATCCCAGGATCCTAGGATTGAGCCCTGCATCGGGCTCTCTGCTCAGCGGGGAGCCTGCTTCCTCCTCTCTCTCTGCCTGCCTCTCTGCCTACTTGTGATCTCTGTCTGTTAAATAAATAAAATCTTAAAAAAAAAAAATATGGGCACATTCGGTCCTGTGTCAACCTTTCTTCTTCTACTTCTGTGATATGATGATATTTAGACTCTGTCTAGAGGCTCAGTAGCCACATTATTTTGAAGTTGTGCCAAGAGATGTCCTACTGAGTATAAATCCTTCAAATATAAATTTTCTGGAGGGAAGGGGGATTTATTCAGTACATATCACCAAGATGATGATGATGGGCCTCTTAACTGTGGAGGGTTCTGCTGTTGTCAGAGTACTTTATAATGTACCCCAGATTTCCAATCAGTCAGTCTCTAGTGTGGTAGAAAGGTGTGTGTTAATAAAAATTTATGAAATATGATATCATTCTAGCCACTGTATGGGATGAATGCATGCATGTATTCTTCAAAGTTTTTGACTTCACATTTTGTCTAGGACTAGTTCATATAAAAGTTATTTCCTCATCTAACAGTGTGGTCATGTTTTGGGGGTTGTTTTTTTGTTGTTTTGGGTTTTTTTTTTTTTTAGAAAGTTTTAAGTACTCTTAAAATAGCTTGCTTTTCTTAGAACCTTAAAACAATAGATAAAGGTATGTAATTTGAATATAAGTTTTCTTATTTTTTCAAAATCCTAGTAGAGACTTACTGTTTGCTTTCCAGAACTCCACTTGGTTTAAAAGACCATTTATTCGGGCGCCTGGGTGGCTCAGTGGGTTAAGCCGCTGCCTTCGGCTCAGGTCATGATCTCAGAGTCCTGGGATCGAGTCCCACATCGGGCTCTCTGCTCAGCAGGGAGCCTGCTTCCTCCTCTCTCTCTCTCTCTGCCTGCCTCTCTGCCTACTTGTGATCTCTCTCTCTGTCAAATAAATAAATAATCTTTAAAAAAAAAAAAAAAGACCATTTATTCTTCAAGTTATAGAAATTGCCAGAGTTCATTGACCCCTGCAGTCTCTGACCTCACAATAAATTTAATTCATTTGATTTGTGAACCTTGAATTAGGATCATTGGAGAGGAGTTAAAAGACCCTCTGCTTTATACAAATTCAAAATCTGAGGGTACCTGGGTGGCTCAGTCCATGAAGCGTCTGCCTTCTGCTCGGGTCATGATCTCAGGGTCCTTGGATGGAGCCCCGTGGCTGGTGGGCTCCCTGCTCAGTGGGGCATCTGTTTCTACTCCTCCTCCCCACCCCCTTCTCCCCTACCCTTCCTGCTCTTGCTTTCTCAAAAAAAAAAAAAAAAAAAATTTTTTTTTTTTTTTTTTAATGAAATACAGTCGTTAAGTGTCTGCCTTCTGCTCAGGTCATGATCCCAGAGTCCTGGAATAGAGCCCAGGCATCAGGCTCCTTGCTGGGCCGGAAGCCTGCTTCTCCCCCTCCCACTCCTCCTGCTTGTGTTCCCTGTCTCATTGTATCTCTCTGTCAAATAAATAAAATCTTTTTATTTTTTTTTTAATTTTTTTTTAAAAGATTTTATTTATTTATTCGACAGAGAGAGATCACAAGTAGACGGAGAGGCAGGCAGAGAAAGAGAGAGAGAGGGACTGAGCAGAGAGCCTGATGCGGGACTTGATCCCAGGACCCTGAGATCATGACCTGAGCTGAAGGCAGCGGCTTAATCCACTGAGCCACCCAGACGCCCCTGTAAATAAAATCTTTTTAAAAACCCGTTTTTAAAAAAGTGAAATACATAGATTCTTAGAAATGATCAAATTAGGGACTTTTTACAGGGTCTTCACTATTGATTCTTAAAGTAATAAGAATTTAAAAGTATCCAGTTTGTAACAAATACAAACATTATATGCATAATTGGGTCATAGAAAATAAAATACATCAGTATCGGGGCGCCTGGGTGGCTCAGTCATTAAGCATCTGCCTTGAGCTTGGGTCAGGATCCCAGGGTCCTGGGATCAAGCCCTGCATCAGGCTCCCTGCTGTGCGGGAAGCCTTCTTCTCCCTCTCCCGCTCCCCCTGCTTGTGTTCCCTCTCTCGCTGTGTCTCCCTTTGTCAAATAAATAAATAAAATCTTTAAAAAAAAAAGAAAAAAAGATACATCAGTATCTTTGACCTTTCCTTCCTGAACTAACTGTTAGAGGGGTTGTACGTTGAATTGTGTGTCCTCCTCCCGCCCCCCACCCCACCTCATTTGTTCTTGTATGGTAATTTTTCCCCACTTTGTTTACAAACTTAGGTGGAGGAACACAGTTAATTTTAAGTATGACCATACTTAGTTGTCATAATATTTAAATGCTGAAATTAAAATGTATATTTGTGACATGAAATAGGCCTTGGTAATGCTGGATGAGGAAATTCTCCCACTTCTTGGGATAGGAAGTAGAGAAAAGGATTTTGGCTTTCTAAAAGGTCAAGATATTTGAGAAGTCACTTTTTTTTTTTTTTTAAAGATCTTACTTATTAGAGAGAGAGCACGAGAGGGGGTCAGAGGGTCAGAGGGAGAAGCAGACTCTCTACTGAGTGGGGAGCCTGATGCAGGGCTCAGTCCCCCAGACTATACTTCGATGGTGCCTAGCATATGATAAATACCAATATTAGTCATTATCATTAGTAGTAGCAGTAGTTAATTGTAGTCATTGCAATTTCTCTTAAAAATCAAGTCACCCAGAGCACCTTGGTGGATCAGTTGAACATCCGACTCTTGTTTTCAGTTGAGGTTGTGATCTCAGGGTCATGAAATGGAGCCAGGCTCTGCCCTCAGTATGAAGTCTGCTGGAGATTCTTCCCCCCCCCCTCCCTCCCATCTGCTTCTCATCTCCACCCCATCATCCCCCACCGACCACCATCACCCGGCGCTGGTGCATGTCTCACATGCTCGCTCTCGTGCTTTTTTGCTCTCTCTCTGAAATAAGTAAATAAATAAAATCTTTATGGGAAAAAAGAAATCAAGTCACCCATCCTTTCCTGTCACCTTCCCCATAACCTCAAAACACAGGCACATGGTCAGTTGCTGCTTTCAGTTTTCACCTAATAAAGCCTGGACATTGATTATTCTAAGACAGAGAGCCACATAAGTTTTAATTGCCACATAGTATTTTTTGTATGAATATTCCTCTGTCTACTTTAACACTTCAAATGAGTATCCTTATATTTCTTTTTTTGTTTTGTCCAGCTATCATTAGATTATCCTTAGAAATGGAATTACTGATTGAAAGCATATGCACTTAAAAAAAAATTTTTTTTAGATTTATTTATTTGAGAGAGAGTGAGAGAGAGAGAGAGTGGCGGGAGGGAAGGGCAGAGGGAGAGGGAGGGAGAGAATCTTAAGCGGACTCCACACTTAACGCAGAGCCAGACATGGGACTGAACTCACCACCCTGAGATCATGACCTGAGCCGAAACCAAGAGCTGGACACTTAACCAGCTGAACCACCCAGGCGCCCTGCACTTTAAAAATTTTTTATATAAATTTGATACAAATGGCCATTTAGAAATTCTGTTTGTTTCCATGCTTTTTTAAAAATCTAATTAATTTATTTTTTAAAGTAAGTGCCGGGCCTGACATGGGCTTGAACTTAACAACCCCAAGGTCAGGACTTGCATACTCCTTCAGCTGAGCCAGCGAGGTGCTCCTGATCCCGTGTTGTGCTCTTTTGGGGACCCTTGGTCTGCTCTTTCATTTCTTTTTCTTTTTCTTTTTCTTTTTAAGGTTTTTATTTAAATTCCAGTTACTTGGGGGATGCCTGGGTGGCTCAGTCAGTTGGAAGTCTGCCCTCGGCTAGGGTTGTGATCCCAGGGTCCTGGGATGGAGCCCCGTGTCAGACTCCTTGCTTAGCTGGAAGCCTGCTTCTCCTTCTGTCTGTCGCTCCCTCTGCCTCCCCCTGCTTGTGCACATGTGCACTCTCTCTCTCTGTGACAAGTAAATAAATAAAGTCTTTAAAAAACAAAAAATAAAAAAAACACGGCACTTAGTTAACATACAGTGTAATATTATTTCAGGTGTACAATGTAGTGAGTCAGCGCTTCTGTACACAAGCGCCCTCCTTCATCCCCGTCACCCGGTTCACCCATCGCCCCACTACCTCCCCTTGGTGACTGCGAGTTTGTTCTCAGTAAAGAGTCTGTTTCTTGGTTTATCTCTCTTTTCCCCCCTTTGCTAATTTGTTTTGTTTCTTAAAGTCCACATACGGCATTTGTCTTTCTCTGACTTACTTTGCTCAGCAGAATACACTCCAGCTCCATCCACGTCACTGCAAACGGTGCTGCTTCATTTTATACCCATGGTTTTAAAAACCAGGATTTCTAGTATTTCAAATCCAAATCCAAATTTTAGTCTGTAAGGTTAGTAACTACTCTGCTGAATCTGTTACATGTTTTATTTGCTTTTTCCAACTTTTTTCATCGTATTTATGAGTTCCAGAGTAAGGTCAAGAACTTGAAGCATTGTTTGGTATTTCATAAATCAAATCATTTTGGGGTAGTATTAGCATTTTAGTAGACCATTATATCAGTTAAGTTTTCTGGTTGATCTAGGAGGCTTCCTCCTGGGAAAGCAAAAATTTTTTCTGTTTGCTTGTTTAAATTTTATTTATTTGTCAGAGAGAGAGAGCACAAGCAGGACAGGCAGGCAGAGGGAGAAGCCGGCTTCCCGCCAAGCAGGGAGCCCCATGTAGGGCTCAATCCCAGGACCCTGGGATCGTGACCTGAGCCAAAGGCAGATGGTTTAACTGACTGAGTCACCCAGGCGTCCCATGGGAAGGCAGAAGTTTTAAGTAGAACTTTAGCTCCCTTAGCCATGATTCTAGTAGGGTATGAGGGTAGCAGGAGTAAGCTCATGGAGGACTCAGCCAACATTCCCTCAGTCAGTGCTGCTAACTGACGGGAGAATCATTCCTAGAGAAGCCTCATTTCTGTGGTCGGATCCTATTTGGATTGATGTCTGTTACGTTAGGAAAGTGTTCAGAATAGCTGATGCCACATAGTACTCTTAGATACTCACTCCATTTTCCGAAGATTGCTTCCTTCTCCGTAGATCACGGTACGTTACTCTTAAGTTGGAGCCCAAGGAAGACAGCCACTTGCTCCCTTTTTCAGCCTTGAGACTTTGTCATCAACACTATTAAACCATGTTTCCCAAAATCCCTTGCTGAAGTGGAAGGCCCAGATCTCTGCCTGAATGGGAGCACCTCAGCTGCTATTAGCTTAATATAGTGTCGGGATTCTTTCTGCTTAAGATTTTTTTTAGGGCGCCTGGGTGACTCAACTAAGCATCTGCCTTCAGCTCAGGTCATGATCCCAGGACCCTGGGATGGAGTCCTACCTTGGGCTCCCTGCTGTGCAGGACCTCTGATTCTCCCTCTGCCCCTCCTCCCACTCGTTCTCTCAATCTCTCTCTCTCTCAAATAAATCTTTAAAAAAAAAAAGATTTTTTAAAATGAATCCTGCAGCATTAACAATTTTTTTTCTTAAATATTACAGTATTTATTAATTGACACCTGGACACTGAGACAAATTTCTTTGATCTTTAGTAAACTAAAGGCGGCACATAGAGTAAGAGGCTGGGAGAAATAGCAACTGTTATTTAAAAGACAGAATAGGCTCTGAGAAACCCTGCTTCTATGTGACATTTATTATCCCTCAGGTTTTCTAGCATAAGCCAAATTTCTTTTGTTTCAAGATTTGGTCAGCACAGCTCAGAAGTCTAGCCTGGAGGGCCTTAGTAGCCACTGCTGGTATCAGGCCTGCAGCTCCACTGGAATGCCTTCATACTGAGCCTGAAATTCCGCCCCCATTTGTGTTGGGGAGGCCCACAGCTAGAGGCCTAGAGGTCTCCATGCTAACATGTGGCTCAGCACAAAGGAGAACTCCAGGGTGCCTCCTCTTTTACCCAGGTTCTCAGACAGCAGCTGTTACTACGTTGCATCCAGGTACTAGCCTGTATGCGTACTCCCCTAGTACTCCCTAGATTTCCTTACATTGTTTGCTGTGTAGGGTCTACTAAGCTTTGATTAAAAGGATGGGCGAGCGAATCAACATTTATTGAGCACCTGCTGTCTGCCAAGCACTGTGTATGTGTTTTGGGTGTATTATTTATTTTTTATTTTATTTTTTTAACGATTATTTGTTTATTTATTTGAGAGAGAAAGAAAGCACATGCAGAAGGGAAGAGGGTGAAGCAGGCTCCCTGCTGAGTAGGGAGCCCCAGGTGGGGCTCAACACCCAGGACCCTGCCAAAGGCAGGTGCTTAACTGACTGAGCCACCCAGGTGCCTCTCAGATGAATTATTTAATACTCAAAACAGTTTTATGAGATAGGTATTCTTCATCCCTAATTTCAGATAAGCAAAATAAGTAACTTTCCTCTAACTCAGGTTTCCCTGTTTTAATTATTAACAATTTATAAATTGGGAGTCAGTGGTATTATAATAGCGATGTATGGCAACAGATGGTGGCACACTTGTGGTGGATTTAGCATCATGTATAAACTTGTGGAATCACTATGTTGTACAGCCGAAACTAATATAACATTGTGTGTCAACTATACTAAAAAAAAAAAAAAAGAAGAAAAGAAAAGATGTATAAATTGGTGGTGGTTTTCTGTCAGATCTGCAAACCAGTTTTGTTCTCTCCCTTCCCTTATGTTTTATAGTTATTCGTTCCACTTTTGTGATTCTTTCAGGTAAAGGTGACCTACAGACAACCTACCTATGACTTGTGAGACCCTGAATCCTAACCACCATGTTATTTACCTTTCCTAGGATCCTATCCTTCCCCTAAAGCTGGAGCAACTCTGGTTGTGTACAAGGACCTGCTGGTACTATTTGGTGGCTGGACGCGGCCGAGCCCATATCCCCTACACCAACCAGAGAGATTCTTTGATGAAATACACACTTACTCACCCTCTAAAAACTGGTAAGCCATAAAGATAAGATCCTTTCAGTCTGGAATAAAAGATTTCAAATGAATGGACAGCTTCCATTTTTTGTGTCCAGGAATCTCTTTTGAGAATTTGGTAAAAGCTCTGGACTCTGTTCCAGGAAGTAAATTCACATATGCACAGATGTGCTGACAGTTATGGAGAGTTTACAGGGCCCCCTAAAACCTAAAGCTAGGGGTGCCTGGCTGGTCCAGTCAGTGGGGCATGCGACTCTTGATCAGGTTGTGAGTTCAAGTCGTATGTTGGGTGTATTGCTTACATTAAAAATGTTTTTTTTAAAAAGGTAAAAAAGAATTAAAAAAACTAAACTAAAGCTAAGATCCTCTCTTCCAAAGAGAAAAAGTAGAAGAGGTTTATTCCTCTTCCTAGAAAAATAAATGTGCCATTTGGAGAATGGCGGGGGTGGGGGGATGTCTTCAGTTTTGGCGGCTCATTTCTCAGGTGTGCTGTGGATCCAGATGATCCTTTGTTCCCTGCTGTGTCTCCAACTGATTCCTGACTTTTTTTCCTTTTTCCTTGTAATGGTCTACTTAGTACGGGGCTCTTGGCAGCTGCAGCTGATCAGGACTATAGAAAGAAGTGGAAGGTGGTGCCCAGCACATTAGGCTGAAACAGCCAGGGAGCCATGATGGCGTCTCTGGTCATCTGTCCACTCCACCTCTAAGCCATACACACTGAGAACTTAAAAGTGAGCATAGCTTTAGCAGGTTTGTGGGAAAGTCCCCATACCTTCTGCCATCTTCCACTTACTATGCTAACAGTATCTCTACTGAAGGTGATAGGATTGTCATTTAAGTGGATACCTACTTACTGTTTCCACCTTAAATACTTAAGACTCAATACAGGTGGTGCTTACTTCTTGGCTTCCTCCTCTCTTTTTATATTAGGTGGAACTGCATTGTGACAACCCATGGGCCACCTCCCATGGCTGGCCATTCCTCCTGTGTGATAGATGATAAAATGATTGTCTTTGGTGGCTCCTTAGGATCCCGGCAAATGTAAGTATATTTGGCTTGCTGCCTGTCAGCCTGAAGGTAAATACTCCTGGGAATAACAGGTCAGAAGAGTGAACTAGTCAGGTCAGTATTCTCAGCAGGATTTTGATCCAACCAGTTGTTGCTTCCTAGCATTCCCATTTTTGATCCCTGAATCACAGAGCAGTAGGTTGAAAAACTTCTCCATAAAATTAGCGCCATGTAGAATCTTTTTATTTGGTATGTGGTTCATTGAGTGGGATCAAATTCTGATGTAGCCTCCACCTTGTCTGTTTCTCCCTGTGCCTACAGAAGGCTACCAAAGTAGAAGCAAAAAGTCCTTTTACTTTCTCTCCTTTATTACCCAGCCTGTGCCCTTTTGGGCTTTAGAGAAGACAGGTAGATTGACAGGACAAGTTGAAAATGGTTCATTTTCCAAATGAGATGGTTGATAAAGTGGGTAGGAGCAAGAAAACTCTCAGGTCCAGTGCACTTCTGTGAGGCTGTGCTCCCTGCCTTCTGTCCTTACCACCTCTGGCCACAGCTGGCCAGGTCAGGCCGGAGTCAAGAACCAGAGCATTCCGTCTGAATCACTCTTTATCTGAGTTGGTGGTAGCTGCATTAATGGTCAGGAGAGGGAAGTCGATGAGCTGTCAGAAGTGAAAACATTCAAGATCCAATTCTGTTCTCTGTTAGACAAGGTATTCCCCATCTTCCCGTTTCAAAACATTTATGGAGAGACTGTGAGCTGCCCCCCAGATGAGAAAGTTTAGGGCTTAGAGTTCTTATTCCTGTTTTCCTCTTTATGAGTCAATGACCTTAGTGATGTGACGGTAAAATAGAGATTGCCTTCCAGTAGTCTCTCCTGGCCATACCGGCCCCTTGGGGGTTGGAGATGCCAGTTTGTCCTTGATAAAACTGCAGATCTCATGAGCCATGGTGAAATTACTTTTGTAGCCAGAATCAATAAGTCTTTATCTCCTGGACAATGATAGAGTTACTGTTTGCATCAGTTTTCTCTCTTTCTTGTGGTTTTGCTTTTGAACGGCTATCTCCTGGTCAGTAGCTATTTCCTACTGTCACTGGTTCACTCTTACTTCAGGTACTAGTATGTGGCTGCAGACATAACTCAAAAGAGGCCTTATGGGTCCATGGGAAGAGCAAAGGTTTGAAGGTCTTGAGATGGGTTCCAGGGAAAGAAGGGGAAGAAAACTATAGTTTAAAATGCTATGGCCGTGGCACTTTGCTGGGCATCTTTATAAATGTAACTTCCAGGGACACCTGGCTGGTTTAGTTGGTAGAGAATACAACTCTTGATCTCAGGGTCATGAGTTCAGTCCCCATGTCCGGCATAGAGCTTACTTAAAAATAATAATTTAAAAAATAAATAAAATATAAATGTAACTTCATTTATATCAGCTCTGTGGTCCCTGGGAGCTCCCAACTCTTTCAACCTTATGTCCTTATCTTATAGGAGCAACGATGTCTGGGTCCTTGACCTTGAGCAGTGGGCGTGGTCCAAGCCGAACATCTCCGGCCCCAGTCCTCATCCTCGAGGTGGCCAATCTCAGGTGCTCAGGAATTAAAATAACTATTCAGCAAACACTGTAGCATCTTCCAGTTGGGATGGGAGAGGGAGGAGGGAGTCAGGTAAGCTGCCCACGTGCATAAGCCAAAGAGACTTTGTCATTCTTTTTTTGCTGGTATTTATTTTTCAACTTCTAATGGGTTGTATTTATTTTTAGTGGCTTTATATTATCCTCTCTCCAAAGCATTTATTTTGCTGTTTCATTTCTCAAGAGAACCCTGCATTTTATGTACACTCACATTAATGTTTGATCAACAAGAAATATATCCATTCAGGCTAATCATCAGTAATTTGTTCACAAGGATCGGAATTGACATGGTCTGGGGAGAGTGGAGAACTTATGGTGACTAGAATACTCTGATTTGGGTTCTGGGTAGGCTCTTTTCATATACCACTGACGCATAGGAGGTCAGATACCTGTGTCTTTGTTGGTTTATTTTAAATGTCTTCGTCTCCCCAGATTGTCATAGATGATGCAACTATCTTAATCCTTGGAGGGTGTGGCGGTCCCAATGCTGTGAGTATTGCTGGTGTGGCTTTCCAAAGCGCATGCTGCTAAGGGTTCAGAACTTGCTTCCCCGTCTCACCTTGTGAGCATGGTGTCCTTTTTATCGAAGGAATACCTTTTTCACTTTGGGTATATAACCATGGTATTTTCTGGCCGAGCTCTGCTTTCTTTTCCTTTCCCTTCCTTCTCTTCTTCTCTCTCCTCTTCTCTTCTCTGTTCTTCCTTTCCTCTTTCTTTCTTTGGTGGGGTGAGAGGTGCTTTAAATCAAAGACATTCATCTCTTAAATATTCATACCTCTATCTATATTCTTCCTACTCGCGCTTCCTCTTTAGGCTGTATGGTTTGCTGCTACCATTTTTTCAAGGAGGGGTGGGGCAGAACAACAGTCTGATAACTGCCAAAATTTACATGGAGTTTATGGAAGAATGCAGATTGAGAAAGTTGTGAATATGTATTATCTACCTCTCCCCACCAACACACACGCAGGCAAAATTGAGAACCACTTAAAATTGATTCATGGGTTACAGCACAATCCCATGTTCCGGTCCAGCCGTAGTTTGTGAATAAAGGCGAGCATGATGAGGGCATGAGTGAAAGAGCGGCCCCAAATGTGGCTGTATTCTTTTTTTTTTTTTTAATTACTTGTTTGTTTTTAAAAGATTTTATTTATTTATTTGACAGAGAGAGGCATAGTGAGAGAAAGAACACAAGCAGGGGGAGTGGGAGAGGAAGAAGCAGGCTTCCCGCTGAGCAGGAGCCCCATATGGAGCTCAGTCCCAGGAACCCAGGATCATGACCTGAGCCGAAGGCAGATGCTTAACCACTGAGCCACCCAGGTGCCCCACAAATGTTGCTCTTCTTCTGAAGAGCCCACACACCCTCTAGACCAGACGGCACAGCTTTGGGATTCCTGTGATGTGTATGTGTTGTGTATGTGTTGTGTAGCGTACCTCACCTGAGCCCTCTTGTTGGTCCTTCTCTTCTAGCTCTTCAAGGATGCTTGGTTATTGCACATGCACTCGGGCCCCTGGGCCTGGCAGCCACTCAAGGTAGAAAATGAAGACCATGGGGCCCCAGAACTGTGGTGCCACCCAGCTTGTCGGGTAAGCAGGGCACTGATAGGCCAGTGAGAGAAGGGCCCTAATTGTAAAGCCTAATTGGCTTGTCAGATTTCTAAGCAGATTTGTGTGGAAATAAAAAACACCTTGATGTCATAAAAGAAGTGGACATTAACCATTGTTCTTTGGGCATTGCTCATATGTGAACTTCTAGATGGGAAACCTGTGTGGGCCCCACTGATCCTTTTTTTCCTTTTTCTAAGTATATTTATTTGAGAGAACATGCGTGAGCATGAGCTGGGTGTTGGCGGTCAGGGTAGGGAGGGCAGAGGGAGAAGGAGAAGCAGGCTTCCCACTGAGTGGAGAGCCTGCTTCAGGGCTCAATTCCAGGACCATGGGATCATGACCTGAGCCGAAGGCATACGCTTAACTGACTTAGCCACCTGGGTGCCCCAAGTTTATTTATTTATTTATGTACTCTACGCTGAATGTGGGACTCGAACTCCTGACACCAAGATCAAGAGTTGAACACTCCACTGATTGAGTCAGCTAGGTGCCCCCCCCACTGATCCTTTAAGTGCCAGCTTTAAGTATCTCTTTGTCTGTGAACCTTTCCTCAGGGTCCCCAAACAAAAACTGATTCCTCCTTCACCCTATCCCTGTCCTGCACACACACCTCTCATGATGGCACTTGTGAAGCACTCACATGCTTCAGCCATGGGTTGTTCCCATGTCTGTCTCCCCTTCTGGCCTGAAAGGCAGGCTGCATTACTTTCATCTCTGTATCTCTGGTACCTGTATAATGCCTGGCCTGCCCAGGTGCTCATAATGAAATGTTTGAGGCTTAAGTGAATGATCAGAACTGAACATAGGTCTTTTGTCTTCCAGGTGGGGCAGTGTGTGGTGGTCTTCAGCCAGGCTCCTAGTGGGAGAGCCCCACTGAGCCCCAGTTTGAACTCCCGCCCATCACCGATCAGTGCCACTCCTCCAGCCCTGGTTCCTGAAACCCGAGAGTACCGCTCACAGTCTCCAGTAAGGAGTATGGATGAAGCCCCTTGTGTTAACGGCCGCTGGGGAACACTGAGGCCCAGAGCTCAAAGGCAGACCCCCTCAAGTTCCCGGGAAGGGAGCCTTTCCCCAGCCAGAGGGGATGGCTCTCCCATCCTCAACGGCGGGAGTTTGTCTCCAGGGACAGCAGCTCTAGGTGGCTCTTCCTTGGACAGCCCTGTGCAGGCCCTATCTCCTGGCACTCCGTCTACCACTGAAGGGTGTGACCTCAAAATGGGACTTTCTTTGGCTCCCCGACGAGGGTCACTACCAGATCAGAAAGATCTGAGGTTAGGATCAATAGATCTGAATTGGGATCTAAAACCTGCTTCGAGTAGCAATCATATGGATGGTGTGGACAACAGGACAGTTGGGGGAAGCATGAGACACCCTCCTGAACAGACGAATGGTGTGCACACCCCTCCACACGTGGCCAGTGCCCTTGCAGGAGCTGTCTCCCCAGGTGCCCTGCGTCGGAGCCTAGAAGCCATCAAAGCAATGTCATCCAAAGGCCCCTCAGCCTCCGCAGTGCTAAGTCCTCCTCTGGGGTCTTCTCCAGGCTCTCCTGGGAACCAGAACCTGAGCAGTGGAGAAACAGTTCCCGTTCCCCGCCCAGGGCCTGCCCAAGGAGACGGACATTCCTTACCTCCCATTGCCCGCCGTCTGGGCCACCACCCTCCACAATCCCTAAATGTTGGCAAACCTTTGTACCAGAGTATGAACTGCAAGCCCATGCAGATGTACGTGCTAGACATTAAAGACACCAAGGAGAAGGGGCGGGTCAAATGGAAAGTATTTAATAGCAGTTCTGTGGTCGGACCTCCTGAAACCAGCCTGCATACAGTGGTCCAAGGCAGGGGTGAACTCATCATATTTGGAGGACTCATGGACAAGAAACAGAATGTGAAGTACTATCCAAAAACAAACGCCTTGTACTTTGTGCGAGCAAAGAGATAATGTGTTCTAAACCCCCTTCCCTTTCTGTGGCTTTTAATTTTCCAGCGTGCAAGCATTTGGACTGCGAATTGGGAAAACAAAGGACAGAATTACTCCCATAAACCAAAACCCCAATTCCCAACCTCACTCATTCCAGGCTGGGATCAAAACTCCATTAAGAAAAGAATTATATATAAATATATAAATATATATTATATAGCCAACTCTGTTTACAAAGAGGGAGAGATCTCCGTCCTGGTTCAGATAAATTTGTTGCTGTGTTTTAGCAGAGGCTGTGCTGCCTTTTTCTACTTTGCTGGTAACTAGACCAAGAATTTAGGGAACAGACTAATGTCAGAACTTAACTAGAACAACTGAAGAGCCCCGTCAATTTTTATGTGGCCTTCTTGGAGTTAGAGAAAGAAAGAGCGTGTGTAAGGTGCACATGTGGAGCCTCCCGATCCACGAGCCCCAGGAGCTGGCAGGGTGAGAGGAGCCTGTAGAGCACTCTTCCTCCCTTCCTTTTAAAACCACACGGAACCTGTGCAAATGTCTCTTTGCGGTCATGCCCTCTGCCTGGCCCTGTTCTGTCCTTGTGACCGAGGAAAGTTACCCAGCCAGGAATTCCGTTGCACGTGTGTGTCCCAGGATCACCACGGGGCAGTGTTAATGCAGAGACGCCTGTCGCCTAGTGTCCACTGGTCTGGAGCACACTCCCTCTCTGTCTCAGAAAACATATTGGTGTCTGCTTTTGGAATTTTCTGACAATCGTATTTGATTGCAAGCTGCCAAAAACCACATTTGTTCCCTTAAGACTTGATCCTCAGAAGCTGCCTTTCCCTTTTTTTTTTTTTTTTTGGGCATATGTGGATTTTTTTTCTTTTTTTCTTTTTTTTTTTTAGCAAGCCCTGAAAGTGTTCCCACTTTCTGTTTCTTTTACAAAGCTAAGGTGCCCAGGGAAATCTCCTAGAGATATTTCTGGATCCTGTTCTCTGGTATCACGGAGGGACCTGGTAGGGAATTCCAAGATGCCAATAGCATGAGAAATCCTTGAAGTGTCAAGAATACTGTTATTTCCCTTTGGGCTTCTTTTTACTTCCAAAGCGCGTTAGGCACACCCATTATTATTTATACAATGTGGAAATTAATCCTGGAAGAGAATCCCAGTAGTAGTTCCTTCTAGAAATAATTTCGCCTCTTGGTGTGACATGCATTTTTCTGCGTGGCTGTTGACTAGTGGTTGGGTTGAGTGTCAGGTGCTTAGCCTCTCTGAGGCAAGGCACACCTTGGGAGCAGCCCCTCCTTTGTGACTGTCTCCTTCACATGTGACCCAAATAAGAGTTGGGTTTTATGTCACACGGTTCCTGAGATAATGTGCAACCAACTAGAGCATTCCTTTGGTTGATACAGGAAGTTACAAATTACCAGTCTATAAACCATGGCCTGGACCTAGGAGATGTTAGAGTAAGTCAGATGGCCCCACTTTAATTTTTGGTGATTTCTCATCTGTGGAAAGATTTTTACTTTGCCTTTAGGATTTGAATTTCAGAACACTGCATTTCCCATCTTTCACACTCCCCTTTTTTCCTGTTAGCATTTCCCAAGCACAAGCCTGCTACAGCTGGCCCTGGGTCCTGGCTTTAGGCCAGCCCTTAGCAATCTGTCTGATAAGTGTGTTTTCTCCTATGACATCATGTTGAATTCTTTCCCGTAGCCATTAGCTTTTACAATGTGGTCTTGGTGGGAAAGCCCCCCTGGTGCCAAGCCCAGGAAAAGGCCAGCTCACAGGGAGAGGTCTGTGTTCCAGAGACTGTTCCCTTAGATGACGAACTGCCATGTGCCTATTTACTGTAGTATCCACCTACTCCTAGCTCCGCACTTTGCCTGCTGGACACCTTGCTCCTGGGCTATTGCCGGTTCTTCTTCAGCAAAGACTGTTAGATCACGTGGGGTCCTTATTCGCAAGAGAAAGCCTAGCCTGTAAGATTAGGTATTACTTTATTGCTATTACCGAACCGTGTTTATGATATTGCATCTGTGCATGGACAGCGTCCCCAAACTCAGTTCCTGTTTAAATATAAAGTATTTGGAAGCCTGAGAGTTCGGAATCTCAGCTTTGTGACCATTCCCTTAGTCCTGTGGCCTTCCTCAGCCAGCTGTTGGCTCGTGGATTCCCTTTGTCTTCCCCAAACAGGCAGGCAGTGGAGGTGATGACTCCCTTGGAAGGTCGCTGGCTCCTTGGAGCTCCGTGGCACCCAGTGCTACCCAGACTGCTCAGAAGCGCGCTGTATTTTGACAGCTCCTTAGGAACATCTCCTTCATTTGCACCTGGTGGTGGTGGCCTTGGTGGCTCTTGGGCACTGTGGCCAGATAGCTTAGGAGAGCATCTCCACACAGGGTGGTCGTGTCCTCAGGGCCCCGTGAAGCCACGTGTGCAGGGGAACTTCAGGTGTCCCCCCCTGTGGAGAGCATTCCCCAACACCCTGGCTGCTTCCATGAGGGCACATTTAACCACGACTCTGGTTTGGACAGGATGCCAATTTTGTCTTAACGATTCACTGAGAAAAATGAGACAGTTTCCTTGGCCTTCACGAGCACCTAAATTAGCAAATATTTGTCAGTGTTGAAGTATTTAAAATACGTGGTGTTTCTTACTTGAAGCTTTAACCCCTTCCACTCCTGCAAGTGTGCCTTTGAGAGCCCCACGTCACATGGACTTCCCTGGCCCCCTCTTGGACCTCCTGTGAGAGTCTCGGTGTCTTCCTTTCCTCTTGGACAGGGCTTCTGTTTTCTCACCTTGCAGGCTGGGCAGTAGAGAGGCTTCTGTATTTCCGTTCACATTTCATGGGTGGTGGGCTGCGCAACCACCCCTTTACACACACACCCCGCACACACTTCCTTTATTTTAGGAGCACAAACTAGGTGTCGAAACAAGCTTACATTTAGTTGTAAGGTAATACTAGCCTTCCTCTCCTCCCAGCCCTCCGCAGATTGATCTAATTTTAATCTTCGAGTTTTATATCAAGAGCTAAAACCACGAACTATCCCAGGAACTGTGTTGGAACTCTCTCAAATAAAGAAAAGAAGAGGACAACAAAAGAAAACCAACTTGAGAAGTCTTGACGTTGGAGAACAGAAAGCCACCAGCTGATGGAGAACAGAGGGATACTTCCTTTCCTCTAACTTTCTCTCTCTGGGTTTCCCTCTGCTTTGCTTCTTTGCTTCCCCTTAAAAGTGATGTTCCTGTGGGTTTGTCTGTCTGTCCTTGTCCTTGTGGTGATCCTGGCATGGTGATGTGCTCTGCTTTGCGTTGTCTCTGCTCTCTTACCAGCGCACAAGTCAGTGGGGAGGATCTGAACACACCCAGGGGCAAGGAAGCCGAACTTTGAGGCCTGCGTCCCGTGCAGCCTCCCCACGAACTGCAGAAGGCATGTTCTGCATGGTCACCAGTAAGTGGCTCCCTCTCACTGTGTTCATTGTCCTATGAGAGCAGCCCTTCGGCCTTGGCTCCACCCTTGCTCTCTGTCCTCGCTCTGCTCCCTTCCCACCAACCAGGGTTCATGTCAGCGCACCCCCGTCGTGCCCTGGCGAAGCTGGTGCTGTGAGTGATGTTTCCCATACAACTCAGGGGTCCCAGATGGCTTACCCTGAGATGGTCATTTTAGGCACATAACAGTGTAGGAATGAAAAGTGGACTTCATTGGTATTTAAATCTGTCAATTTCATTTTTTTGTTAAGGTTTTCCCTGATGACTTTTTAGCGATTTAACAAATAAAACAAAATGGACAGAATTGTCTTAACTGTTTTATTAGTAGAAAAGAAGAAAGAAACGGAACTGTCATGGAAGCTGTTGAGATTGGAGATGGAAATTGGAAGCAAGGTAGTTGGAAAACCTGCCCTTAACCACTCTAGGAAGGTTGTGTTTGGGCGTAGAGGTGGGGAGCTGCCCTTCCCTGGGGACAGCTCCCATTGAATAAGAGGCAACTCTCGGTCATGCTCGAAGGACTTGGCATTTCAGAGTCTCAGGCACCGCCCTGTGGTGGAGACTCAAGAGAGGGCCTGAGCTTGGAGGAGGGCCCCAGGGACCAGGACAGCAACAACCACATCATCGCTGGCCTCTTAAGCAAAGAGGAGGACACAGGGCCCCTGGATCTTGAAACAGCACGGCAAATGGTTAGAAACACAAGCCTGAAGCCCCAGAGGCTTGTGTTCTAATCCTGCCTTCCCCTGCTTTCTGCTTAACCTTGGACGTGAGTTTCCTCATCTGTAAATACAGTTGTTTCTGTCTTAAAGGATCATGAGGATTAGCTGAGGTTGTGTATGAAAGCACTAGGCACAGCGTCTGGCGCATGGTGAGTGCTCAGTAGATGGTGGCTACTATTTATAATGAACCTTGGAAGAAAATAGAGGCTCGGGGAAGGAAAGGGCTGGGCTCGCTGTGTAAATTGCTACAAGCATGTCCCTGCTGAGGATTATGCATGTCTCTGGTTGTCTGGGTCATCTTGTAGATGTCAGCGTGAGAACCTCTGAGGCTTTTGCCTCTCGAGAGCAGTAAGCAGCAGCTGCTGCCATAAATCAGGTCAGAATTGTCTCATTGTTTAATCTCCCTTTTGGACTTGAATTCCTTGGTTTGCTAGTTGAACTCTGCCTCTGGCACTTAAGGTATCCTTCTGCCTGGATTCAAGGGCACACTCAGTTGGCTCCCATTCTGGAAGTGTCAGTTGAGGACTGATGACAAGAGTCTGCCCAGCTGCGTGGGGGCCTGGGAGGAGACAGGCACCATGAGGGTAGGGGGCTGAAACCACTTGCTGACCACATGCCAGTTTCTTATACCCATGGGTCTTTGTGCCGAGCACCATTATGTTCTTTTCGTTCGGTGAGTACCGTGTACTGACCCTGTCCCAGGCTCAGGTGCCGCGAGCCCGCAGCTCTCATGCTAGCTGCACATTTGTGCCTCCCAAGATGTGGCATGAAACTTCCCTTTCTAACAGCATGCTGTCTATCCCACTGCACTTTGAGACACAGTGAACTAGAGCATGGCCGCAGGAGGGTCCTGGGTCCGAAGGGTCCAGCACCATGTGCTGGCCGCTGCTAAACTGGCAAGAGGCAGAACGACTGTTCTGTATTCTTTCTCAGTCACCCCTGTGGAAGGGCTGGGCTCATTGTGGGTCTGTTGGGCAGAACAAGGTCCAGTGGGTAGAAGCTGTAGAGAAGAGATTTCCTCATCGTTGGGAAGAACTCCGTTATGGTCAGAGCTGTATGTATCAGAACCAGTTTGGCACTGCTGGGGGAATTCAGGCATTGCCTGGGCAGTCTGGAATGTTGCAGAGGAGGCGGCGTTTAGTGCGTAGGATGCCGGGGCGATTGTGGTCCTGCGGAAGGAGGCAGACATCAGTGCCTGGGGAGGACCCCGCGTACTCAGCTTTCAGGACAGGTTGGCCTGTGAGCCCCCCAGACAGCATCCTAATGTAGTCTGTCCCACCGCGGGCCATGCTCCTGCTCCAGTGATGATGACCTGAACATGAGGACAGCAGTGTGATCGGCCCCGGTCAGAGGGTGCGTGGGAACAGAGAAGAGAGGATATGCCAGTGTCAGGGAGAACACAGCTCAGAGAAGATCCATGATTCCCCCAAGGCCTGGCAGGAGGCGGCGGCCACTGCCTTCCCACGCAGGTCTAGCACGAGACTCCCGGGCCACTCCCCTTGGTATTGATGGGCCAGAGGCCTGTGCACATTTAGGTCTAAATGACAGCACCTACAGGGAAAGGGCCGCTCGACACTGCCCTTTCACCTTCCAAGGACTTGGGTTTACTTCTCTAACTGGCTCTGTGAGTAAGCAGTGTGGGAATCACTGACTCAGACGAGGAGAGTGAGGCCTTGCCCATGTCCCTACCCTCAGCGAGTCCTGCAGCCTATGGCTTATCCCATCACCCTCATCTGGGGAACCCTGAAAGACCAACCTTTGAGCACCCTCATATCCAGCAGGACAGGAGGCATCACCTCCAAATCTTGCAGGCTGGTCTGCTTGTCGTGCTACCACAGGGGACCGGTGTCCACCCTTGCTTCTTTGTGCCTTACCACCTCCCCAGAGATGGGGGAGCATACCTAGCCCCGGTCCGCCTTCTGCCCTCAGTGGCCATAACTGTCCCCTCCCCACTCTGATTGACCACAGCCAGCAGTAGTCCAGAGCTCTTGTAGATGCTCTGAGAGGTCATGCTTCCACTGTTACGGAAGTGCTCAGAGATTGGGAACTTGCATGGGAGGCAATGACAGAGCTGATGTGTGCATCAGATCAAAAATGGGACCAAGAGACCCCTCCATGCCCTTTCAACTCAGAAGGGGCTTCCTAGAGAGGCTGCAGGACAGGGACATGGGCTTTCAACCAGAAAACACCTTGGTTCAAAAGCTGGTACTGTCACTTTGGGCTGAGACAAGTCATCCCACAACTAAGGGTCACATAGGAGTCTCTTGATCCCATCTGAGCCTCAGTTTTATCACTACCTGGGTCGAGGCTTAGCCTCACAGGTTAGCAATTCAGCAGTAATTGTTCATCTGTGGAGTGGGTGCGCTTCCCCAGAAGACCACTTGGGGGCACCCTGTGAAAGGCTTTGCATCCTAGGCATTCTATCAGAGGCCGACTTCGGAGGGAAACTGAATGGGCTGGAGGAGAAAACTGCCCATTCTCCCTTCTCTCTGTTGGTAAAGCCTGGGTAGGACCCCATCCCTGGCCTCTGCCACATTTCTGAGCACCACCCCCAGGCTGGCTCCCTGCCCTCTCTGCCCCAGCCCCCAGCTGTGGGAAAACCAGTGTTTTCCCCACCAGGCTGGGCTCTGGGCCCAGGCCCTGTCAGCACGCACAAAGCTGAGCTGATGTTAGAAGAAAATGCCTAAGTGCGCTGGCAGAGTGTGCCATTTCCCCACCGGGGCACCTGTCTGCCCACCCACTGTAGGAAAGAAAGAGGGCTGGGGGCCAGGCCTTACAGGCAGAAACCTGGAAGGAAGAAGGAAGCTCCTGCCCACCCATCAGCAAGGGCACGAGAGCCCAGCACTGCCCTGGGGATCAGTCATTCCCGCACACCTTCGCCTGAGCGTGGACTGGCCCTCGAGGCGCAGGGACACAGATGGCTGAAGAGGCCTGCGCCTGGAGCTGCCCACAGCCTCCTGACCAACCAGGCAGGTGTTTCACTGAGCTTCAGAAGCCGAAGACAGTCCTAGGTAACAGACGAAAAAGACACAAAGAAGGTAAAGAACTGTCTGGAAGCAACAGCCAGGCGGGCAGGAGAGCTGTTCGGAAGCCAGAGAGAGCTAAGAGATGGGTTTCTCCATACCCCAGCCTCACCCCACTAAACTGAGGCAGCGAGCAGATGAGAATAAAGTCTGTCTGTGGGACCCCAGGCCTGGCCTGGGGCAGTCCGTAATGCAGGATATCGGCCGTCCTCCAGGCCTCACACTGGGGAAGACCCATTCACTGTGGGCCAGGTCAAGTGCAGAGGAGCTGTGGGAGATGTGGCATATCAGAAGTGCTGAGGGCAATGCAGAATGACCCATATGGGTCTGATGACCAGGGGTTATTGCCTCAGATGTAGCAGGGAAAGAAGCATATGACCAGCCACAGTGGGAGGAGAGGCCAGCACAGATGGGGCCATGGCGGAATTCTGAAAGAGAGTTCTCCCTGGAGCAGGAGACCCACAGGGTCCAGAACAGAGGATGTCCAAGGAGAGGGTACTCCCCTCCCCACATGTGCTTCCCTGGCATTTGGGTAACCCGTCCTACACACGGAAAATGAGCCCCAGGGCCAGGGGAGGGGGAGACAAAAAGAAACAACCTTGAGGAGATTGAGATAAAACAATGAGAAGTCAACTGAATTTAAGTTCACGGGAAACTATTGGATTAAAATGGCTGCAGACAGATTAAATCAAGTCAGGAAACAAAGCTCTTTCTCAGTGAAGGTAAGAGCTTGTACTTGCTCCCGTTAGAAGGAAAGAAATCAGATGAAGGGCTAGGGAATCCCAAGAACGGAGGGGGAGAGGCGCTGTGGCCAGTGCCAGAGGGAGAAAGGAGAAGGGTGTTCCAGTAGAGAGAATTGCCTTCGCGGAGGCACAGAAATCTGAGTGTGACCCGCCCTTCCGGGACCTTGAGGAAGGTCAGGGTGACCTGAGTACACAGGGCAGAACTGGAGAATGCGCTGGAGAGGGGGATGAGAGGCAGGCAGGCGTGGGGTCTGGACCCAGGTGGGGGCGACCACAAGAGGATGTTAAATGTATAGGGAGAAAACTCAGCCCCTGGCGGCTGACTACATCAAGAGAACAGGAGGCCGGCACCCACTCCTGCTTTAAGCAAGCATGTAATGCTGTGTGCCAGACCCTTCCTGTGGAGCTGACATTTCAGTGGGGGGTGAGGGAGAAGGAACAGATGGGTAAAGAGCTGAGCAGGACCATTCCAGATGAGGACCGTGAGGATTGTAAAGTTGGGATGTGACAAAATGTGATGGGCTTGGGCTCACCAGAGAAGGCCTTTCCAAGGAGGTGACATTTTAGCTGAGACCCGAATGTAAGAGCAGTGGGGCAGAGAGAACAGCAGCAGCAAAGGCCCTGAGGCAGGCATGAAACTGACAAGTTCAAGGAGCAGAGGAAAGGCCAGCATGTCTGGAGTATGTGAGTTAAGGCAGAGGTTGCAGGTGGCCCTTTAGGCCATGGGGGGGGGAGGGGTTGGGGTGACCATGACTCTAGGTGCAGTGGGTGGCCATTAGAGGGCTGTCCAGGTCAAGGACACCAGTCTTGCTGCCAAGCAGGCCTCGCACATTCCAGGCTCAGAAGAACTCTCTGGGGATAATTTGGCAGCTCAGCCCCAAATTTTATATTTAAACAGGATCCAGACATTTCCAATGTGCCCTTTCTCTCTACCCTGCTGTCCTGTTTCTAAGTGCAGTTGCCTGGTTATTTAATCGCAGTCCCCACCAGAGTGTGGGATCCACAAGGGCAGGGTCCGTATCTACTTCCCAGTGGCCTTCCCAGCGTCTGGCCTGCCACAAGGTGTGTTTGTCCACACTTGACAAGTACCCGTCTGCATCTCCTCGGGCCTGGGATGTTCGCCCAGCTTCCTAACCGGTCCTCCTTCCCGGTGCGCCCTCTTCAGGCCATTTCCCAAGCTGCAGCCACAGCCAGTCAGCCAACACATTTCTATTGAGCTTTTACTGGGTCAGACATACTCCAGCTGGTAGAGATTAGTATGGGCCAAATTGTGTCCTTCTGCCCCTCCCCGCCCCGCCAAATTCTTATGCTGAAGTGCTAACCCCTAATACCTCGGATTGTAATCATAGTTGGAGATAGGGTCTTTACTGAGGTGATGAAGTTAAAACCAGGCCATCAGGGTGGGCTCTGATCCAGTATGGTTCGTGTCCTTTTAAGGAGAGCGAATTTGGAGTCAGACTTCTGCGCAGGGAAGGCAGTGCGAGGACCTGCGGAGAGCCTGGTCACCCACAAGCCAGAGAGAGAGGCCTGGAGGAGATCCTCCCTCCCGCCCCTACCGACTCCTTGTCTCTCACTGCCGACCTCCAGAAGAGAGAAGACACGTTTGTGCTGCGTAAGCCGCAGTCTGTGGTCCTTCGTGACTGCAGGTGGAGGGGATACGGGGATAGAACAGAACAAAAAGGCCCTTATGCTCATGGAGCTTATGTTCTGGTGAGAGAGACCGACGATACATTTTAAAATTTCGGAACCAAAGGGCGCCTGGCTGGCTCGGCTGGTAGGTCATGCAATTCTTACTCTGAGGTTCGTGAGGTCGAACCCCATGTTGGGTGGAGAGATTACTTTAAAAAATCTTTAAAAAAACAAAGTAAAATTTCAGAACCATGAGCAGGATGATGTGAAGGAGTCAGCGGAGGGAGGAAGGGCGTGTCCGTGAGCGCGGGAGGGGGCAGGGCTCCGGGCAGGTGGGGCAGCCCACGCACAGGAGGTTAGGGGGGAGATGGAGAGAGCGCCGTGCTGGGCACTGCGTGGGAACGGAAGGCCGGGCTCGCTGGAGAGCAGTAGGCAAGGGGAAGAGGGTGACCCTTTGAAAGCACGAGGAGCCAGTTACAGAAGGCCTTGAAGGCACGAGGTTTGGATTTATTCTGAGTGCAGTGAAAACTACTGGAAAACTGGAAGCATGGGTGTGGCATTGCCGGATTTACACTGCTTAAAGACTACTCTCGTGCCTCTGTGGTATTCCAGAAGGCAAGCTGGGAAACCCTGCAGGACACCGCTGCAGTGTCCAGGCAGAGAAGAGAGAGAAACATAACCCACTGTCCCTTCACCACTTACCTTCCCTGGGCGTCCCATCTCCCCCCTACCCCGCCCGCGAAGTCCTGTGTGTTTGCCCCCCTGGGCCATCTATTTCAGGCAGGTGACTGTCTCTCCCTACTTTGATAAGTCCTCTCCAGGCCTTATGGGGCCTTGTCCAGAAGGTGCTCGATCAACTTGGGGGATGGAGAGAGACCAAACCATGAGAAATGAGTGGATTAATTGGGAAGTTTTACATCAGAAGGGCCTTTAGATAAATGGCCAACCTGCTTCACCTTAGGCCTTAAAAGGAAAAGCATCTTGCTTGGAGGACCCTCAACTTATTGGTCAGAGTGGGCACAGGAAAGTGGAACTCACCAGACCAGAACGGTCCACAGGCATCCTCTTGAAATGAAATTCTGAACCACCTCACTCCCAGCTCTAACCCTCGACTGGCTTCCTGCTGCCAGCAGCAGTGTTTACGTGAGATCTGTGGCCCTGCTGTGGACTGAACTGTGTGCCCCCCCTCTCACCCGCCACCCAAATCCATATGGTAAAGCCCTAACCCCCAATGTGACTTCCTGGGAGATAGGCCTTAAAGGAGGTAATCAAGGTTAAAGAGGTAATCAGGCAAGGCCCTGACCCGGGAGTACTGGTGTCTTTAGAAGACGAAGACACACCAAGAGCAAGTGTGCACAGAGAAGGCGTCTGCTGTCTGCAAGCCAGGAAGAAAGGCCTCATCAGAGACCAACCCTGCTGGCACCTTGGGTTTGGACTTCCAGCTGCCAGGACTGTGAGAAAATAGGTTTCTGTTGTTGAAGCCCCCCAGTCTGTGGTGTTCTGTTAGGGCAGCCCCCGCAGAGGGCTTCAGAACCCACCTTGTGAACTGCCCAGGGCTCTTGTTAAGTGTGCAAGCTCACAGACCCATCCGGCCCCCAAAGCAGAATCTCTGGAGGATGGGCCCCAAGAATCCATGTTTGGAACAGGCTCCTGTTGCTCACTGGTGTCCTTTCTGGGGCTCCTGAGGGCAGTGAAGGCTCATTCCCCTAGGAACCTTTGGCCACTAGCTCCTCTGATCACCAGCCTCCCTCTCTGTCCAAGAGGACTTCACCTTCAGCCTCCAGGTGAACCGGCAAGCTCATTCTGCCAAGTTGCTTCGTTTCCTTACACTGTCTCTGAGCCCTCCAAGAGCCAAGACAGAGCAGGGCTAAATGTGAAGTCTGGAAACTCAGATAAGTGAGATCTGAGCCCTGCCACGGAGGGAGAACGCTCCACACACTGTGACCAGTCCTGACTCTGGGCAGACGCGGTCAGACCTGCAGGAAAGGGAGCTGAGCAACCTGGGAATGTGGGCAAGAGTTTCGAGCTGCAGGATCCCATAAGAACTGGTGTTCAGTTGTTGTGTTTCTGCCTGGCTGTTGTGGAAGCAAGCTGAAAGCGAACGCCCTGTCTCACACGGCCACATCCCCTCTACTCTCTTGGACATAAGGAGCCACAGTCATTTGCGGGTTCATGGCCCTCTGGCCGCTTCCAGCATTATCAAGAAGAGCCCTCCTAGTGGCTGGGGGCAGAGGGTAAAAAACGCGAGACCCCGTCTGGCAGGACAGAGTCTAGTTTTCTAGACTTAGAAGGCTTACTTGGGCTCCAAGTGTAGTTTTCCCACTGACCATCTGTATGATGTGACCTCAGATAACCACGTTGTCTTTGAGAGCTTCCTCATCTATAAAAGATAAGGATAATATTTCCTCCACAGGCTTGTTTATGAAATTAAATGTGGTCACCGCTATAAAGCGCCCACCGTCTGGCACCTAGTTAGCCTTCAATAAAAGTTAACTTATAGATTATTCCTTACAAAACAGGGATTTACCCAATGTGAAGGCCCTGCAAGAAGATACTGGTGAAAATCAAGCATAATAGACAATCTATCAGGAAGGACCCACCCACACCCAGTCCCACTAGCGGGCATTTCCTGAGCGCCCACCTTCTGGAAACAGGCCGGTGCCTGTTGCTGGAACAGTGGAGAGGGGCTGTAGGCGTCAGTGCTGAAATATCAGCTCCGGGAGGGGAGCAGGTCTTGGTAGTCTCTGTATTGCCAGGGCCAGGGGGCGGGGTGCACGGACACATAGTAGGTGCTCAGTAAGTATTTGCTGAATGAATGGGATGAATCAATCAATAAATGAATGACCGGCCAGCATAATCCTGTGGGCCTCTGACTCATTTTTAAGACCTTGAGCAAGTCCGTCACGCTCTGAGCTTCTGGTTCCCCACTGGTGAAGCCACAGGTGTCTAACTCATCATTTAGGTCCTGCGAGCAGAATTAACAGAGCGATAGTAACAGCAAGAATAGTAGCTTACTGAGCACTGCTATGGGCCGAGCGCTGTTGTCAACAAAACAAAACACCTTAGGAGGCAATAGTATTTTGCCTCCACTTTATTTTTTATTTATTTATTTATTTATTTATTTATTTATTTAAAGATTTTATTTATTTATTTGACAGACAGAGATCACAAGTAGGCAGAGAGGCAGGCAGAGAGAGAGAGAGAGAGAGAGGGAAGCAGGCTTCCTGCGGAGCAGGGAGCCCGATGCGGGGCTCGATCCCAGGACCCTGAGATCCTGACCCGAGCCGAAGGCAGCAGCCCAAACCACTGAGCCACCCAGGCGCCCGGCCTCCACTTTATTGAAGGGAGATTGAGGCACTGAGAGGCAGGGAAGGCTCCTGGAGACCCGGGAGTTGATCAGATTTTTGGAGGAATGCCTGGGGGATCGGACTGAACAATGAAGAAGAACCACGGCCGAGGGTGGAGGGCTCTGCCCTGGGTGTCGCCGCCGGGAGGTAGCCGCGGACTTTAAAGTGCGGCCAGCCCCGCCCCCGGCGTCTCCCTGACAACAGCGTCCGCACATGCGCCTCAGACACCCGCGCCTGGGCGGGCGGCGGGCTCCGAAGCCGGATGCGAGCCGGGCGGAAGGTACCCGAGCGGACTAAGCGGCGGGGGCGCGGGCTGGGTTTTTAAAGGGACCAGCTCTTCACCGGCCCGTTCGCTGACGGGACCCGCTGATGGTGAGGGCTGGGTGGCCCAGGTAGTCGGGATCGAGGCAGAGGAGAAGCAGGGCCACGTAACAACCCCGCCCGCCCGGAGATGACAAGGGAGGGGAGGGCTGTGCAAATGCCCCACCCCCACCCCCGGCAATTAATGGGATGAGTATCCCCCAGGGAGCAATATGGGAAAGTAACTATGGGATTGCACCTTCTGGGTAATAAGAGGGAGACGGGGATTGCGTAACTCCGCAGGACCGTGAAAGGAAGCCCGGGTTCCAATAGCGTTAATGGGGATAAGGGTGGGGTGCCGTGAATGATCCCCCACCCCAAGGAGGAGAGTCAGAGAGCAGGTTGAGTGGGATCTGAGGTCCAGCTCAGGACGGTTACCGTCTCCCATCCCCTACTCAGCATTCTGCCATCTCCCTACCCCTCGGGTCGCCCAGCCATGGCCAGACCACCTGCCCCGGGCTCGGTGATTGTTCCAGACTGGCACGAGAGTGCTGAGGGCAAGGAGTACCTGGCTTGCATCTTACGCAAGAACCGCAGACGGGTGTTTGGTAAGTGCCTGACCCCCAGGCTTGTCGCCTGTCACTCCCTGGTGAGAAGTGTCACCTGTTGTTCCCTGGGGAGAGTGAAGAAGTAGGGCAGTGAGGGCCTGCTTTGCTGCACTCTTAAACCTTGGAGACCCCTGGAAGCGCTATCTCTGGGGCTCCCACCCCCGAATCACCTTAGAGCTAATTCCATCATCAGAGCCAGGGACATGGAAACAGCCGAAACGCTGCCAAGAACCATTGTCACCAGAGAGGCTGTTGATTGAGTTCTCACCCTGTGCCAGGCCCTCTGCTGGGCACGTTATACAACAGACTCCCAATTACCCTCAGCAGTACACCTTACAGACTTCTCCAAGATCCAGCCTAGTAATCAGAGGCATGCCTCTTCTACAACCTGCTATCTCTAAGACAAGACATTCATGATTCCCAGGATGAGCCAACTCAGCCAGGGTTGGGCTGACATCAGCAGAGGGGCCTGGCATCCGCTGTGGGGGCTCAGCTCTGGCCAGAAAATGAGAGGGCAGCCCACAACTTAGGACTTTCAGATCCCAAGCCTATGGATGTATCATAATTCTTTTTTTTTTTTTCAAATTAAAAGCATTCATAAAGATCTTGATTTATCGATTGTACTGAGTTTATTTGTAGTAATTGAGAATATTTTTGCTAATATTTCTCCATTGAGGAAAAACTTACGAAAAACCTTGCCTTTACGTGTGGGAAATCTAGAACATGTGATAATAGTATCAATAAAAACAATCTCGTGCATCCAACTTCAGATACAAGTAACTTGGTATTATTTGGAGTAGGTCTTGGTGCCGCTCATAGAGCACAGGTGAGCTGTGAGCTTCTTAGCAGAGCTCATCCAGGGACCCCCCTAGTGTCCCAGGCCTCTGTAATGAGCATAGAAAACCATGGCTGGCAGGTACTGAAAAGCTCTTAGAGTTGCTGGGTCTGGTAGGGCGGACCTCTTGACCCCCTCTGGCTCCCTTCTTGTTCCAGGGCTGCTGGAGCGACCAGTGCTGCCCCCACCCGTGGCCATTGACACAGCCAGCTACAAGATCTTCGTGTCTGGGAAGAGTGGCGTGGGCAAGACAGCGCTGGTGGCCAAGCTGGCTGGCCTAGAGGTACCCGTCATACACCATGAGACCACTGGTGAGTCCAGCCAGGGAGGCCTTGCCTGGGATGGAGGAGAGACTGGCCCTTGTCCCACCATTTACTCTGCAACCTTGGAAAGTCACTTCACTTCTCTGAGCCTACCTCTGGCTCCTCTGTTCAGCAGAGGTAATAGTACCAACCCCAAAGTACTAGAGATAGTACTGAGCTGGCTCAAGAGAGGTGCTCAGGGAGCATTACCCCTCCCTTCGTGTTTCCTCCCACTGGACGCTGACTGGCCAGCAGGTTGCAACATTATCCAGTATCCAGTACCTTTGGGTCCCCCGTGCATACAAGTGAAACTGCTTTGTCGTGGCTAGGGCTAAGCTGCATCTCTCCAGCAAACTGGAGGCTTATCTAGGCAGGTGTTTTCTCCCGTCAGACTGAGAATTCTCCCAGGTCAGTGACTATGCCTTCCCTCTCAGGCTGGTGACCCACCAGGGACATGTCTTCTTTCTATTCCTTCCTAGTCCCCTTAACCCTTTCCACTCTGCCTTCCCCATGCTGAATGGCTGACCCTCCCCAGGCATCCAGACCACCGTGGTATTTTGGCCAGCCAAGCTGCAGGCCAGCGACCGTATTGTCATGTTCCGCTTTGAGTTCTGGGACTGTGGGGAGTCTGCACTCAAAAAGTTCGATCACATGCTGCCGGTGAGCAGACAGGCGGGCCTGGGAGGGTCCGGGAGGAGCTGGTTGTCTGAGATGGGCTTCGGAATCTGAATGTCCGAGCCCAGCCTGCCTGATCTGCAGGAGCCAGATCTGGGCACGGGCTGAGGGTGCTGCCCCAGGTGGGAGAGCTCTGAGCTGGCAGTGGGGACAGGTCCTGTGGAGGGAGGAAGTGAGCTGAGACTTCTCAGGGCCTGTGGTTATAAGCCTCTCATCAGCCTCTCCATACCCAGGCCTGCAAGGAGAAAACAGATGCTTTCCTCTTCCTCTTCTCCTTCACCGACCGTGCGTCCTTTGAAGACCTCCCTGGACAGCTGGCCCGAGTAGCAGGCGAGGCCCCTGGTGTTGTCAGGATGGTCATCGGCTCCAAGTATCCTTTGGGTGGCCCCTAGGACGGTCAGAGGCCACCCTTGGCAAGGCATGGAGCAAGGGGATCAGGAACCCTGCCTCTGCCCAGCTGTGGGGTCTAGTCCCATGGACTTTATCTTAAAGGCAGCAGGCGTGCTCCCCCCTGCCACCATCCCAGGGAGGAGGGCTAAGGCTGGGTGTGATGAGGTGGCACGCAGAGGTACCCAGCCAGGCTCCTTGACCCTCCTGCAGATTTGACCAGTACATGCACACAGATGTGCCTGAGCGGGACCTCACAGCCTTCCGGCAGGCTTGGGGACTGCCGCTCCTTCGGGTGAAGAGTGTGCCAGGGCGGCGGCTGGCAGATGGGCGCACTCTGGATGGGCGGGCCGGGCTAGCCGACATTGCCCATGTGCTCAATGGCTTGGCTGAACAGCTGTGGCACCAGGACCAGGTGGCAGCTGGTGTGCTCCCCAACACCTCTGAGAACACCCCAAGCTGATCCCTACTCCCAACCCTCACATGACCCAAGGCAGAGGGCAGCAGCCAGGTCCTAGGGCTGAGGCAGGAATGTCGATCGCATCCTGAGGACTGGCCAGAGTGCCCTGTTGGGAGGATGGTGCCCTGAGAAGAAGCCTCCTGCCCCAGCAGCACCTTCCATGCAGAATTCCTGACAGTGAGATGGGGGCACAAGGCGCTGTGGGCCAGTGGTCTGAGGGCATCTGGGTGTCCCTGGTCTTCTCCTTCTGACCTGAGGGTCTAGGCCCTGGAAGCTGAGGAACTGTAGGGGCAGGGCCCCAGGGCTGAAGCTGTTCCCCCAGCTGCCTGCCATCCTCCCCCTTTCTGCAGCACCCAGAGAGGGTGACTGGGAAGAGGGGGTGTCCCAGCTGGGTCTGGACCTCACGTGACTTCAATCAAGAGCCTACATTACAGCCGTCTGCTGTAGCAGATAAATCCTGAAATCTCGGTGGCTTAACTCTATAGAAGTTTTTTTCTTGCTCTGTCTCACCTCAGTTGGAAGTGAAAGGTGGGTCTAGGGGCTCTGCTCATTGAACTCATGTAGAGACCCTGACTCTGAGGTCTTTAACATGTGGCTTCCTGTTTTGGCCTGGGACTTCAACCCCCCAGTCAGCCCACTGGGAATGAGCACAAATGGAAGATTATCTAGAAGGTCTCCAAGGACCTGGCCTCTGCCCACCATCCATTGGCTAACACAGAGTCACATGGTTACATGAGGCAGGGCATGCGGGGAAATGTAGTCCACCAACGTGTTCAGGAGGTGAGCCCTCTCTCTCTGCAGCACCTTTCTCCATCAGGAAGGTGTCAAGCTAGGCTTAGAACAGGGGCCCCACCAACCTGGAGAATCAGAAAATTCACTATACAGGGCCAGGGACTGGACCAGGTGGGGTCAGGGAGTGAGTTGCCCTGTTAGGCAGCTCTGCCCTATGGAAAGCCAGGAAGGGCAGGTGAAGGAAAATGAGTGAACTTGCCCATTCTTGTGTCTCACATTTGCCCCATCTACCAGACACCGGTGAATGCAGGCTGAAGTATGGGGGTGGGTGCTATGAAGAGGGCCCTTATGTGTTCTGACACCCCCCGATGGTGGGCTGAGGCCTGGTCTGAGTCTGAGCCAGCTGGAAGGGACTGAGGGCCCAGATATGTGACCCCAAAAGCCAGCTGACCCTTGGAACCCCCTCTTGAAAAGGCAGCATCAGCAGCTCTGTACAACATGCAACATGGGATCAACATGCAAGACCCCATCCTAACACTCCTTCTAAAATGCTGCTGTCCACACATTTACACACCCCCTGCTGACATGCACAGGAGGTTTGTACCTCTGCACTCTGGCTCACACTCCTGGACACCCTGATTGCCTGCCTGGTGTCTACCATGTCTGCCACCCTGGGCACTACCCATAGGTTCGTCACCCCTTCCAGGACCTAAAGGGCTGATTTTAGTGCCTTCTTACCCCCAACTCTGGTTCAGAGCTGAGACCCAAGCTTACCCCGTACCCCAGAGTAGGAATATTCCCTGGGCAGGAGCCCATGCCTCACAGTGGCCCAGCAGGTACCATAGACCCTCCCATGGTAGGCTTCAGCTCTGCTTCCGGGCAGTGAGTTCAACCCATTCTCTGTTCTTAGCTCCAATAGACCTTACCCCAGCAGGCAACAGAAAAGCTTGGGAGTGGGACCCAGAGAAGGTGGCCTCTGGGCCTGAATGTGACACCCTGCCTCCCAGGCACTGGTACCTGTGTTGTGAGCACCAGCTGCCCTACGTCCAGCACTTACCTCTGGGCTTGAATCTCCCCCAAAAAGGAAGCTTCTGCCTCCTTCTAGGGTCCCAGCTCTGCGTCAGCAGGCCAGTTTTCTCCTGGTTAGCCCTGCTCCAGTCAGAGAATCACCTGTCACGCTCCTTCACCCCAGACCAAGAGGTGAACAATTCCCTTTGCTGTTTTGCTGCGTAAGGACAAGGTGGGGAGGGCGGTGGGACTGGCAGCCCAGCACCCGCCGTCCCAGCCCCACTTTCCCAGCCCCCGGAAGCCCAGCCCTTGTGCCACGTGAGCCTGCTGCTCCACGGTAGTGCAGACCTGGGAGCCTGAGGGAGGAAGGAACCGCGAGCAACCACTGTAATAGCCGGTGGCTGTGCCTGCAGTGTGTCCTCTGGGCAGGTTACAGGGAGAGCGAGAAGCGTGTGTAGACACACTGTGTGGGTTCAGGCCAGCTTCATGGGCCTGCCACGTGGGTCCCACACTCAGAGGGGTCTTCCCACCTGGTTTAATGCTCTGCTGTTGCCATCCTGAAGCTCTGCACACCACAGATTATGTGGCAGGTCCTGTGTGTGTTGTCCAGGGAGAGGGTCTGGGGTCCCGATGAAGCCCCCCCTCTAAGGGCTTGGAGAGAGAGACCACTTCAGTGAAGTGTCGCAGGGCCACCAAGAAGTTGCCTTCTTCCCGCTTCGGTGCCAAAAATTCCACCATTAGATCACAACAGCTCAGGGGCGCCTGGGTGGCTCAGTGAGTTAAGCCTCTGCCTTCAGCTCAGGTCATGGTCTCAGGGTCCTGGGATCGAGCCCCGAATCGGGCTCTCTGCTCAGGGGGGAGCCTGCTTCTCCCTCTCTCTCTGCCTGCCTCTCTGCCTACTTGTGCTCTCTCTGTCAAATAAATAAATAAAATCTTAAAAAAAAAATCACAACAGCTCAAAGACGAGTACCTCTTCACTCACCCCACCCCCTCCATGGGCCCTGAGGGTCCCTGGGAGGAAGGGGTAGTGACTGTGCCCCACAACAGTTCAGGGGTGGGCCCTGACTTAGAGGGACCTTTGGGAAAAGAGTAGCCATGCTTGCTGCCCAGGGCCCTGGAGCCACTGAACTTTGGGGCTCCGGAGGGAAGCCTGGAGGAGGAGGGACCATCTCCTGAGGTGAGGGTGCAGGTGGGCTGTGCTGTGGCCCAGCCCCGCTGCTGATCTTCCCAGATTTATAGTTTGAAATCTGAATCTCCAAAGCAAAGGTATTAGGGGCCTTTGGGAGGTGATCATCTCTTGAGGGCAGAGCCTCATGCAGAGCTCTGTAGCCCCTTCAACCCAAAGAAGACGCAGAAAGTGCAGGCTATAAACCAGGAAGATGGTCCTCAAGGCCCCTGCTGGTGCCTTGATCTTGGACTTCCTACCTTCAGAGCTGTGAGAAGTGAATTTCTGTTGTTCATGAGCCACCCAGTCTATGGTATTTTATTATAATAGCCCGACTAGACTTAAGGAAGCTGATGTCCAGAGAGGGACAGGCATTTGCCCAGGGTTGCAGAGCCACGAAGCTTCTCTGATGCTCTCAGCCCTAGGCACGCCCCTCCCTTGAGCCATCCCCCACTCCAATCTCCTAATGCTGTCTTCCTGGTCCAGCCCCTCACTGGCCCACTCCTGGTCCTCCCAGCTTTGCCAGCTGTGAAGCCTGGGGCTGCCCGGAGGAGGGGAGATACAGTGCTGTCACCTCCTTCCTCACTTCCTTCCCTTTTTCTCCGCCCCCCCCCCGCCCCCTCCCTTGCCTCCCTTCCCAGGCCATGCCCAGCTGGTCACTGAAAAGTTCTTCCCTCTGCCACCCAAATCTGGCTGGCCTCCTGGGCAACTGGGCAAGTGGGAGGACCCCCTGGCAAGGAACCTGGCCCCGGCATAAGGAAGGGGATACAGGACCCTGGCTGAGTCCGGGGTGGGGGTGGGAGTTTCCTGTCTTGCGGTGGATCTTACTCCCTGCGCAGCCTGGTGCCAGCTGTGATCCCCATGTCCAGGCACGGGCTTGGGGGAGGGGAGGGAAGTGCCCAGATGGAGGTAGGAGGCTCAGGGGCCTGGACAAGTTGGAGCTGCGTGGACCGGAGGGGGCCCAACTGGGGGTGGGGAGTGAAGGGTGAGAGGGTGGAGGTCCCCTCCCTTGGACCTCAGACTCAAAGGCTGGGGCAGTGGGGATGGAGAAGCTGGGGTTCTACTCCAGTCTGAATGTAGGGGTGGATCCGGAGAGCTGAGGGTGGGGAGGGGCTCCAGGACCTTGAACCATTCACTTCAATTCCTGTGTGTTCCTCTGTAAAATGAAGATAACAACACCCGCTTCTGGGAGTTGTAAGTAAATGGTATGTAAATGTTCAGCGCTGCACCAGGCACCACCTGAGGAGCACCATAAAGGCTGGCTATGATCGTCCATGTTGTTCTTTTGGTAGTGGTGGCCGTTCTGGGCTGAGAGCAGCAGAGGGGCTGCCACACTGCATACTCACCCAGGGATGGGCGGCTGGTGGGCAGAGGGAGGGGCAGCCCAGCTGGGCCGACTGAGAATGGAGACACTCCTGGCACCTGCAACTGCAGGTTGCAGGGGACTCCTCTCCCTCGCACTTCCGTCCTGTTGCGCCCAGGAGGGCAGTGGCACTGAGGACAAGGACCCGGACCACGCCCGTCTCTGTCCGTCCTGCGTCAGCATTTGTGCCTCAGAATCCAGGGCAATCTTTTCCTCGACGGGAAAACCAAACTCGGTGAGACTTGGGCCAGACAAGCCTCTTGCCCCACATCACCCGAGCCCAGAGTAGCCAACGGACGGCCCTCTCTTAAGTCCCCTCTCCCTCTGTGAGCAATCCTGTGGCATTTCTGGTCCGTTGCTTGCAACGGGCAGTGGGTGGTTCCCCCTTGGAAACAAACCCAATCCCTCTTGCTGCAGCGCAAACTACTTCCTTTAATTCTGGCTTCAGTGGGACTGATAAACCCAGTCCCCTGCATCCCGCCCGGGAGAGAAATAGGCGGACCCTTCCTAACTGTCCTCCCTGCCATGGCGTAGTCTTCGCGCTCTTAAGGGATGGGCAGCTGTGTCCTCTCCCCCCGCGCGGCGGCGCTCGCAGGTGCGTTCCCGTGGAGACGGGCTGAGCCGGCTGGGTACCCGAAGCTGAGCGCGGGCTCCCCTAACAAGCTCTGGGACCTGCGCAAGCGACTGCACCACCTCATCTGTAAAATGGACTTTACTGTCGTGTCAGCCCCTCAGAGGGGCTGATGCTTTAGTGGGCGAAGTGTGCACAGCGCTCAGCCTGACACACTGGAGATGCCCAATACTTGGGAAACAGCAGCCACTGCTCGAGGACGCCGGCCCGCTCAGCGTGTATCCACGTTTATAAAACGGGGGCGCTAGTTCCCTCCTCGTTTGAATTTCAAACGAGAAAAGGCGCGTCAAAATGCTTTTGAAGGCGGAAAGGACCCTCGCGCACAACGGGATCTGTCAGCCCCAGCCGGGGTCTCAAGGTAAGGGGCTCGGGGCTCTGGCCCACCGGGAACCCTGGCCCCCAGGCGCACGGTCCCGCGCCCAGGCCGTGCACTTCGCCAAGCTGAGCGCAGCCCGGGTGCTGCTCTGGTTCTACGCAGAGAAACTGAGACTGAGTAGTGGGCCGGGGAGGAGTCGGCCCGGGTGTGGAGTGTCGCCAGGCGCGGGTGACTCTGCTCTTGTCCCCCAGGCCCGATCCAACCTGGCCTCGGACGGCTCGGAAGAACCACTGCGACGCCTGCGCCTGCCTATACAACTCTCTGCAGCTACAGGTGGCCAAGCCGGGGGACTATCCAGCGCTCCCAGCCCGCAACTCCCTGCAAGCTACTTGAGGGGGCGGGGCCTTCCGCGGAGGGGCGGGGCGCTTGGCTCCCAAGTTCTTCAGAAAAGCAACTCCCGCCTCCCTCACGCTACGTCTTCAGCCATTCTGTGTTCTAGTGGCTCCTGACACCTGATTCCCACCTCTTCAGTACCCCCTCAGCTGTCCATCTGGCTGGAACACACCAGCCCAGGCTGAGCTTCGTGGGTAAATGGGCTCTCTGGCTTTAGCAACTGGTACGTCTCCACCCTCTGTCCCAGCCTAGAAATTAGATAGACCCTGCAATCCCATTGTGTTAGGTCTGACCCCTGCTCTGCTCACCAATTCCTAGGCAGTGCGTCCTACGACTCGTACTTCTCCAACACACAGAGACATAAATGGCAAGACAGCTGCCTGGGGAGGGTGGAGCTGGGACCTTAAGGGGAGGAAGCTGATGTCAGGATCCTCTCAGGCAGGTGGCAGTCAATGGGGAGCTTTAGAAAGCCATAGCCTGTCTGCTGGCCGGAGTCTGTGCTACAGGCTTTCCACTGCGTGAAGGAGAGAAGACAGAGCTCAGCCCTCTTCTGCTGCTGGGGCATCAGGAGGGAATTCTGGGACCGCCCTGCAGCCCTCCCTCTGTTCATCTGCCTAGGACCCCTTTGCACTGCCCAGGTATCAGGTGCCTGAGGCACACCCCAACCCTCACTGATTGCTGCACTCATCCTCGGCCTCCTGGCGATGCTGGCACAGGCACCAACCCTTGCACCTCGTATGAGAGTACTTTGGGGAGACGGTGGCCATCTTCTTTGGCTAGGTGAGTTGGGCAATGGGGGGTGGGGGCTGGGAGCTGAGGTCAAGTACAGTGATGATGGCTCACGGACTTTGTCACCTCTTCTGGCTTTTGCACAGCCTGTCTGCTGCCCTTGGGGGCACCTTGGTCTTTATCTCTGGCCTTATTACCATGGGTACCAACACACCATGAGTGGCTGGAGCTGGGGGCAGGAGGATGGGCTGGGTGGGCCAGATCAGCTGGCTGGTTGAGAATAGCCCTTCCCAGGATGGGCAGCTTTAGCTCACAGGGAAGATATCTGAGCCATGAGGGTGCCTTCCTTATGTGCCCACTCTGCAACACCTGTGTCACGTGGAATATTTCCAAGATCTGCCCCATGGCCAGGTGAGACAGGGACAAGAGCAAGGGAATGGACATGGTTTGGAACACCTGGGCCTGGCTGCAGGGAAGGTAGTTCTGATCCTGCAGTGTGTCCTCTTTCCCTCCCTTACAGCTGGGCTGCTTCTCTATCTGGCAACTGTGTTCTTCAGCATCTTCATGTCCTTCTGAGCCCTTCTGAGCCACAGCCTTCCTGCAGCACTGGAAGGGCAAGAGCATCCTCTTGGCCCACCACTAGGACCTCAGTGGCTTCCAGGAAGAGGAAGTGATGCCCAGCGCAGCCTGCCAGGTCCGGAACTCCACTTCCCAGAATTCTCAGAGACCACAAGGCATGCTGGGAAGAGCCCAGACTGGAGCCCATCATTCCAGGTCCCAAATCTGGCTCCTTCCCACACCTCCTGGGTTATTCTACCACCCTCCCCTGAGATCAGGATGAAACCAGGTTTGGTGAGATTAAACACTGGGCATATTTAGGGTCTCAAAGAGAAACTCTGGAACAGGGAGGAAGGGGAGAAGCATTCCATTCACCCAGCCAGCCAGCCTCCCATCAAACACCCCATCACTGATCCTGAATCTCTTTGCTTGTCCCCATCTCCACCGCCGCTCCCTCCCCCATCCCCACCCCCTGTCCCAGCCACACTGCTTCACCTGGACCACTGTGGTAGCCTTCCCAAGATCTCCCTGCTTCCATGTTTGCCCTACTTAATTCATTTTCAGGGTCAGGGTGACCTTTTGAAAACACAAATCACATCATGCATTGCCCTCATTCAACGCCTTCTAGCCCTATGGGCTGCATGAGGTTAAACAGATGTGGGAGGACCGAGAAAGCAGTCAGGGAACACAGAGGTAGCAAAATCGATGTGAATGGTGCCCTCTAGAATATGGTGGTATACAGCTCACGCACCCTAAAGAATGGCCCTGCCGGGGCGCCTGGGTGGCTCAGTGGGTTAAAGCCTCTGCCTTCGGCTCAGGTCATGATCCCAGGGTCCTGGGATCGGGCCCCGCATCGGGCTCTCTGCCCAGCAGGGAGCCTGCTTCCCCCTCTCTCTCTACCTGCCTCTCTGCCTACTTGTAATCTCTGTCAAATAAATAAATAAAATCTTTAAAAAAAAAAAAAAAAAAAAGAATGGCCCTGCCTTTGCACAGACTGATCTTCCCTGCCATTACCGCCACCACTGTGGGATGCTGCCTACCCCCCCCACACACAACTCCTTACTTAGATCAGTCTTTCATCGGACTTGTTCACAATTACATATTTGTGCTTGTTCATTTGAGGTCTGTCTCCCCAACTAGACTGTGGTTCCATCAGGGCCTGGGCCGTGCCTAGGTTGTTCACCACAGCATATCTAGTATCTACTGCAGAACCGTATGTGGTCAGTTAATAGTTATTCTTTTAAAGATTATTCATTTTGGGGGGAGGGCAGAGAGAGAGAGAATCTCACACAGATTCTGCACTGAGTCTGGAGCCTGATACAGGGCTCGATCTCATGGCCCCGAGATCACGACCTGAGCCAAAACCAAGAGTTGGATGCTCAGTCATCTGAGCCAGCCAGGTGCCGCAGTCAGTTCACAGTTTTTTTTAAATTTTTTTTTTAACATTTTATTTATTTATTTGACAGACAGAGGTCACAAGTAGGCAGAGAGGCAGGCAGAGAGAGAGAGGAGGAAACAGGCTCCCTGCGGAGCAGAGAGCCCGATGCGGCTAGATCCCTGGACCCTGGGATCATGACCTGAGCCGAAGGCAGAGGCTTTAACCCACTGAGCCACCCAGGCGCCCCAGTTCACAGTTATTGAATGAACTAGTGCATTATCCATTATCTGTCCATCCGTCCTCATGCCGGTCAACCATCCCTCTGCTCATCCACAGTCATCCACCTGTCTGTCCACCGATCTGCCCTTCTGCTCACTCACTTGTGCACCCACTCATGGAGATTTGCCAATTTTTCCTATCCGGTTTACCCAGCCATTGGTTCCTCTCCTGTCTATCACACGTACCTTCCATCTATGCATGCATCCATCCACAGGTGTTTAGCCAGAACCTTGAGGGGAAAGGCCCTGCAGAGACAAAAATGACTTGGACCTCGTTCCTGTATTTCCAGAACTCCCTACACAGGCAGAAAAAGATGGGGGTTCCCCCCACCCCAGGGTTGTAACACCCAGCCTCTTGGGCCCCAGGAGGCACACCTATTGCCTCTCTGAACACGAGTGTTCATGTCCAGAGTTGGCCACTCTGGGCCCACAGATGGCCCAGATCCCAGTGACAGGGTTTTGAAGGAGTGCCACTTGCCTCCCACATTGCTCCTGCCTTCCTCACCAACTCACCAGCTCTGCAGCCATCCTTGTCATGGTGAGGGGGCTTTGGGCCCTTGCTCTGGCACCCCTGCTTGCTTTGCTCAACAACAACCAGTTGGAGAGCCGTTTATTTTTTATTTATCACAGGTTCCCGTGCCAGTCTTGGAGGCCAGAGGCTGAGCAGATACAGGGCACTGGAATCTCGCTGCCTCTGCTTAAGGCCATGGCTCACCTTCATTGTGAATGTGAGCATGGGGCAAAGGAGGGGCATACAGGGTCAGAGGGGGAAATAGAGATCAGAGTCCGGGAAAGGTGGCTTAGGAATGGGGAAATGGGGGCTGAATTCCAGGGTCAGAGGTAGGGAAGTAAGAGGTAGAGTTCCAGGATTCTGGACGCAGGCTCATCCTGCCCACGGGAATGGGTTTGGACCCAGGGTAGCTGGGGAATTGGGCCTTGGATTCCCTCTGGCCCTGCAAGCTTTCCTCCTCGCCTTCACCGCGGACCTAATGCATCTCCTGCGCCAGTAGGAGAACACCACAGCCTTCTGTGCAGCTTCGTCAACTGCACAACTGCGCCCGCAACTCCAGTCTGCCTTGCCCAGGAGGACCTCACGCCCTCCAAGTGGGAGCCTCAAGGAGGGCCTCTGGGCCTGGCTGGCGGGCCCGGGTGCTGAATCTGGAGGCAGAGCGGTGAGTCCGTGGGTGGGAGGGGTGGGGCGGGGCCTGACTGGGAGGACAGAAAGCTGAGTCTGCGCAGTGGACTGCTGGGCAGAGCTGGGGGCGGGGGCGGGGGCGGGGGCGGGGGCGGGGGAGGGTATTGCTGAAGGGGCGGGGCCAGGCTCTAGGGCCCGGAGGGGCGGGAGAGACTCGCGGGACCCCGTGCCCTCCTCAGCTCAGGTACGCGGCCTTTTGCGACCCACAGGGGAACTTCACCCTCTTCTACTGGAAACTACTGGCCCTGCGTCTTGGCTTCATCGTCGCCTTCGAGGTAGGCTCAGCTATTTGTGTGTGGGACACACTGGGGTTCAAGTTCAAGTTTAAGCGCTGCCGCGGCCCAGATGTAAACGGTGGGTATTCTATAGTATCTACTTCATAGGGTCGTTATGAAGATTCGGTGCCAAGCCCTTGCACAGTGTCCAGCACTGTGTACGTGCTCAATAAACAGCCCTACCACTACCACTGTTCTCTTTAGGCAACGACCTGGAGGAAGGAGAGGAGGCATGCTCCCTCCAGCTTTGCTTAGGATCCTTTCTCCAGCTCGGCCTCTACCAGGGTCCCTAGTGTTACAGGTTTCGAATTATGCCTGTGTCTTTGGGCAAATGACAACCGCTTTATGCTTCAGTCTCTTCATCTGTAAAACAGGAGTAGTAACTGTCCTCACCTCCTAGTGTTGTGAGAATTAAGTGAATTAATACCCGGGAAACCTCAGAACAGAGCCTAGCATTCAGTAAGCGTCGATAAATTAAGGTAACTAAGGGATTCACTGTCTTTTTGGCTCCCCCATACCCCCAGCACGTGGTGTTCTTCGTGCGCCTCCTCGTCTGGCTCGTGCCCGACGTTCCAGCCGCCCTGGTGACCAAAATAAAGCGCGAGCGCTGTCTAGTCGTGCAGGAGCCTGCGGACAACCGGGAGGTGCTGCCTTCGGTCAGCGCGGCTAAAAGACCCTGGCCCCTCCCTGACCACGCCCCCTCGGCCCGCCTCCAGGCCTTAGCTCAGCCCTCTCTTGCCACGCCCTCTGGTTTGGCCTCTCCCATAGGGAGAATTGGCCGGCTTCCTTCTCCTTCCTGCGTGGTCCCGCCCTTCTCCAAACTCCGCCCACTTCCCGCCCCTTCTAAGACAGTGTCCCCACTGGAGTCCCCTCTGCTCTCCAGGGCCAATTTACTTAGCCTGACCAAGCCATGCTTTCTGTCCTTTGCAGCAGGGGCACTGTCCCCAGAGCCCGGGACCTGGGGCGAGTGAGGCGGAACGGTCTTTCAAGAATCCTGGGCTCTCCTGATGCTTGCTTTCCTTTGGGGGGGGGTCTTCTGCCTCTGGCAGGGGGTCTGAGCAGTACCTTGGCCAGCGGCCCCAACGTCGGCCTCTGAACTGGACTGTGAGGATTAAAGCTCTCTGAAGACCGCTAGTCCCACATTGCCTCCCTCTCCCTGTCGCAGTCTCCTTTTCCACGTGCAGGGCTGGCAACAAACCTCTCTGCCCCCCAGGGTGCCGCCTCTCCACGGACACTTGGTTTACACACACACGCTGTGCAGTGTCTCTTCATCATGTCTGCATGCTCTAGAGACCGAGGGAGTGGAGGGACCCTAATCACTCAGTACTGAATGGTCACCAGTTGGTAGGGGAGAGTACCTTGGGATCTGGGCCCTGGACACCTGCCCCATATGCTCAAGGAGGCCTGCAGTGTATGAGTAATAGTAAGAGGGTTTAGTCAGGGGAGCTGAAACACCTCCCAATGGACGTTTACACACTTTTCACCAGATCTTCCCAAAAGCCTGGTCACGTGGTCCTGGGCTGTGGCTAAGGACAGAGGTTGGTGGCTGAGTCAAAGACCTGGGCTTGAGTATGAGTTCTGACACCTATTAGCTGTATGAACTTGAGCAAGTGATTTAATCCTTTGGGCCTTAGTTTCATATCTATAAAATAGAGACTTCATAGAGCTGATGAGAGATTGAATGGGATAATCCCCCCGATTTAACATGTACTTGTGGGAGCAATAACAGGGTCGTGGCCAAGAGTAAATGAATACAGTATACCCTGCTTTTCAAAAGTTTGTGTTACAACCACTTGGCTTCCCCCAAAGACCTCTATTAGTACCTGTTTTCACCAACCAGAAGAAATACAGAGAAAATGTTTGCTATTGCGGAAAATGGTGAAAAAAAGGAGGAAATAGCATTCAACATTTGTTTTGCAAAGATCTGTTATAGAGGCAGCAAACACCCTGAGTGGAGAGCCTGCCCCACCAAGCTCTTCCCCGCCCCACACTCGGCAACTCAGTATCAAACTACCGGAACTTTGAACTGTGTCCGGGAGCATCTGTCCTTTATCTCGATTAATTTTGCCATCTGTTAGGAAGATGTGTCCTCAAGTATCAGAAAAGTCTAAGAGAGGTTATTTTGGGGGTATGGAAATGCTAAAAAAACATTTTTCCATATACATTAATGGTAACTGCTTCTTCATTTTGTGCCATTTTTGGCTTAGGAAAGCTTTTGTAGGAAGCCTCTACTTTGGGGTAGTGGGGGAAACCTGTAAACAGATGTGAAGTGCTCAGAACAGTGCCTGGCACATAGTGTACAATAATTTATTCACAACATGAGTATTGGTATTTGTGTACATATTGGAATTAACACTGAGTGTCTGGCCATTATGGAGCGCTTAAATAAGTGGCAGGTAGTATTAGGAAAAGAACAGCTTTCCCTTTCATGGGCTTGGGATGATTGCATGGTTGCTGCAGTCTCCTTACTGGAGGCTGGTTCTGCTTGGGCTGTTGGTTTATTGAGGGCTCATTCAGTGTGGACTACAGACCCGGAAGGCTTCCTGGAGGAGGAGGCCATTGGAAATGGCAAGGTGGGTCATTCCAGGCAGCAGGGGAGGATGGGTCATTCATGACAGCAGTGATGCTGAAAGGGTTGGTCGGGCTGGTCCTCGATGCATCACATTACCAACTTTCGTGATTTCCATCTCTCCACCATGGAAACGAGTGTTCCTATTTTATGGGTGCTGTAGCCAGCTCAGAGAGGGTCAGCAAACTACAGAGTTCTCAGGGTCCCTGAGGAGTCCAAGGCTTGGAAGTTTCTCTGTGAAGCCACTCCTCCCCCAGCATGTCTTACGTGGGGGAAGCTTCAGAAGAGGGGTGAACTGTTTCTTGGGCAGAAAAGCAGTGCTTCCTCCATCTTTAGGACATCGGTCTGGGGTCCTTCAGAACCTCTCCTGGGCATAGGACTCCCATTGTTCCAGCCCCCCTCTTGTACCCCAGACTGGCCAAACCGGTTCTGGGGAAGGGGGGCGGGGAGCAGGCACGTTGAGACAGCCGCCCGCCTGCCTGCGAGGTTCCCTCCGCCTTCGCCTCCCCCCCTCCCCGCCCCACACAATACCCAGGATCGTGCACTGCCCGGCTCTGGGGCCATGCTGACATCGCCCCCTGAGGACCCAGCTGCAACCCCAGAGCCCCCAGGTGGTCTGGAGCCCTGGACCGTGTCGGAGGCTGGACGGAGCTCCCTGGCTGAGGTAGGGCCCCACCCTGCTGCCAGCAGTCCTATCCTCCTCCCGCCAGTGTTCCCAGAGTGCGTCCTTTGTGCTGCCCGCCTGGCCTCTGATCCAGGCTCCCACCCACTTATGGCCTCCCGAGGCTCCACAGCCTGTTTGGCTTGGATCCCCCTTCCAGCCATGACCTTCCACTCGGCTTTGTCCCTGAAGGGGCACGGGGGCCATGGCAGGGCCCTACTCCTCTGGGCACTGGGGCAAGGGGGACCAGGGAGGGGGCAGGGAAATCCTGGGCGTAGGAAGCCAGAGGTGCTCTCCCTGAACCACAGTAGTATCCAGAGACCCTCTCTGCCAGCCTTGCCAAGTGGGTTCCTTGTCTGTGCGATTAGCAGCGTCCACTGGATGGAGCCCTCCTTGGTCCCTACTGTCCTTCTCTGGCCATGGAGACACTCATGATGACATTAGCTTCCTAGAGGGGGCAGCCAAGAGGGACTTCCCATGTTACTTTACAGATGGGGACACTGAGGCCCAGGAATAGGCTATGACTCGCCTAGGGCCACACAGCTGGTAGTGTCAACACTGGGCTTGAACCTTAGGGGTTTTCCCCTATAGGTTCCAGAATGACCCTCGGCACTAGAATATTCAGTGATCATTTCTGGGGCCGGGAATGAACATGCTACTTGGGGCCAGTTCTCTTCCTGAGGCTTTTTCCTTTTTTTTTTTTTTTTTTTTACTAGCAGAGATGAGCTGCACACAGTATGAACACAGCTCAACGCCTCCTTGGTCCAGAGCACCGAGGTTGAGTGGGCCACATCTTTGGAAGGCCATAGGGCTGGTATCCCAGCTAGATGGGTCATTGCCTTTTGGTCTGACAGAGGTGGAGGTTGACTCATCCCTGACTTTTCCCCTAGGGACCTGCCTCCAGCCTCCTCTCTACAGAAAACCTACCACCTTCCCCTGGCATTCACCCAGGCTTCTCCTCTAAGCTCTTAATAGGGGGTGCTCCTGCCCCAAGGCTTCCATGTTTTTGCTCATTTATCCCTGTAACTCAGGAGGGTGTGGGGTGCTGTGCTCCCCGCCTTCCAGGGGCTTCCCAGATCCAAGTGGAGAGGATCTCCCAGGATATAAGGGAGCAGAAGCACATGTGTATTTTGCACACGGGTCCTCACGGAAGCAAGTGGGACTTCTATGTCGAGAACTTCAGAGTCCTGGAGAGAAAGAGACTTCTCTGGCAGGCAGTGGTCCCGAGTCTCCTTCCTCACGCTCCTACAAAGAACGGTGGGTCTCATCCTCACTGACTCAGTTTCCCCATCCGTGGGATGACCCAGGCCACCTGCCCGACTAGAGAAAGACTAATTATAATACTCAGGAGAATGACTATCAACTACGAAGCTCCTACCACATGCAAGGGGCTTTACACGCGCTGTCATTGATTCACACATTAGTGTTGTTGTTTTTTTTAATATTTTATTTATTTATTTATCAGATGGAGATCACAAGTAGGCAGAGAGGCAGACAGAGAGAGAGGAGGAAGCAGGCTCCCTGCCAAGCAGAGAGCCCGATGCGGGGCTCGATCCCAGGACGCTGGGATCATGACCTGAGCCAAAGGCAGAGGCTTAACCCACTGAGCCACCCAGGTGCCCCTCACACTTTAGTGTTTTAAAGCTGGTATGAGTGGCCTATTTATCAGATGAGGAAACAGAGATGTGCTCAGATGGACAAAGGTTTAAGGTACATGCTAAAGTTGTCCCTGTGGAGAGGGCCTGGCAGAGTAACTGTCTCTTGGGAGCAGCCCCACCCTAGGCAGGCACTGAAGAGAGCAGGGGAGAAGCTGTGCAGATAGAGTGGTCCCCCTCCCCCCGGGTACTCTCCTCCATCCCTCCCTCATCCCTCGGTCACTGACACTGTCACCGTTTCTCTCAGGTCAAGATTTTCTCCTTATCCATGTTTACTGGGTCCCTGGCTATTTCAACTGGAACAGTTAGCCGTTACTTCCTCCAGGAAGCCTTCCTGGAATGCTCAGGTCAAGTCGAACCCAGCGCTGATGGTTCCTCTGGCTTGGCTCCTGCCAACCCTGAGTTGAAACTGTCCTCATTTTTAGCTCCCTCACTAGACTGGCAACGCAGTGGGCCACAAAATGTTTGTCCATCTGTCTCCCTGTCTTTTTTCCGGGCTTTGCATCTGTCTCTGAGTATCTGGTCTGTGACATTTTCGGTATCTCTGTCTCTCTGTCTCCATCCCTGGGTCCCTGAATGTCTCGGCATCTGTGGTTTTCTGGGTTGGAGTGTTTTTGGGTCTCCCATGCTGAGATGCTGCCTAAGTCTCTCTGTATCTCTGGGTCTCTATCTCTGTCTCTTGGGTCTCCTTGCCCTGCCAGGCTGGGCATTGCTCCTCTGGCCAGAGGGGGCCTCTGGGGGGGGGTCCTTGCTGCCCCGCCTGCCCACAGTGAGGCCAGGCAAGGGTAGGCCCCCGCCCAGCCCGCTGCCTGTTCCCTCCCTCCCTCCCGCTTGCCTCACCACAGGGTTTGATGAATCAAACTCTTTGTCTGGGTGGGATCTCCCCCAGCCAGCTGGGCAGAGAGAGGGCTTCCCCAGCCGCGGGGAGCAGGAGCAGAACAAGATCAGCAGCGGCCCTCGGCTGGAGAGGTGAGGGGCTGCGGGAGGACCGCCGCCGGTGGAGGGCCGGGGGAAGGGCTGTGGGGGCTCAGATCCCTCTGTCATCAGGCCTGTCCCGAGGCTCCGGCAGACTCCTTGGGGATGACTTCCTGCCCAAAGAGGACCCAGTCAGCCTGGCTCCATCTGGGGCTGAGAGCCCGGGTAGGGAAGAACCCCTCTCTCGCCCCAAACCGGGGAGCTGGGACATCTCCCTGCCCTTCTCCCGGGAGGGCCTAGCCTGATCTCGGTGGTGGCCCGCCTGCCAGTCTGTGACCCTCCCAGCCAGCCTGGCAGGGTGTGGGCACTACTCAGCGCTGAAGGCTGCAACTCTGGGCATGGGAGGGGAGGTTGAGTAACACCAAAGCAAGGATTTCTGGGCCTGTGTGTGTGCGTTGATATCTCGGTGTGTGAGTGTGAATAGAACAGGAGTGTGAGAAAGCTTGAGCAGATACATAAATATCTAATGGGTCAGCGTGTGTGTGTGTGTGTGTGAGAGAGAGAGTCTGTGAATATATGTAGTTGTGTGAAAAGTATGTGAATGTGTAAGTCTGTGAATATGAAGTGTCTGAGTGTACCCATGAAAGTGTGTATGTCCATGTGTCTCCTTGGAAGGAAGCGTGTGTGCATGTGCATGGAACATACACAGATTGTGTGACAACGTGTGTATGTGTGTCTGATCATAGGTCAGTGAGAGTTGAAAATGCACGAGCTGGTTCAAAGCACAGACTCAGAAGCAAGACTTTCTGGGTTTGAGTCTTGGCTCCCCCCTATGCCAAATAACCTTTGTGCCTCCCCTACCTCACCTAAAAAATGGGGATAAAACTAGCGTCACCTCAGGGTGGTGAGGATTAGATGAAATGACATATATAAAGCACTTGGCCTGCCATTCGGTAAGTGCCCAGTAAGTATTAGCTGTTACTATGCGATTAGGTGTGTGAGTGTGCTTGAACAGATGTGTGCGCATGTGTATACACAAGGGTTTGTCCAGGCCTCCAAGACAAAGGTGGCTTGCTGGCCAGCCCTCCTGTTCTGTGTCTGCCTCTCATACCTTTTCCCCTGCAGGCCCAGGTGGGTGGCAGAGCAAAGGAGGAATGGACTGTGGGCCACCTGCCACCCTCCAGTCCCACCTGGCTGGGCCACGTGGCACTGACCGCCGCCCAGTAGCTGTGTGCCAGCAGGAGAGTCTGTCCTTTGCAGAGCTGCCCACCCTGCAGCCCCCGAGCCCTGTGTGTCTGGATCTCTTCCCTGTTGCCCCAGAGGAGCTTCGGGCTCCCGGCAGCCGCTGGTCCCTGGGGACCCCAGCTCCTCTCCAAGGGCTGCCATGGCCACCATCCCCGGAAGTCCCAGACACCGAGATCTCCACCAGTGGGGGGCTGCGGCCCAGCAGAGCTGGCAGCTGGCCACACTGTCCTAGTGCCCAGCCCCAAGCTCTGGAGGGACCCTGGAGTCCCCAGCACCCACAGCCACAGCGCCGGGCCAGTCACGGCTCGGAGAAGAAATCTGCTTGTAAGTCACTCTGGGTGAGGGGGTGGTGGCCTAGTGGGACAGACAGGGGAGAAGTTGGGTGGCTCTTTTAAGACTCATAAGCCCCACAGTTCCCCCAAACAGGCAGGACAAGTGGTAGATTCTAGTGACAAGAGAACTGGAAATCAGGGAGGACAGGTGACTTCTCAGAGGCTGCACAGCAGATGAGGGGCTGTCCTGAGCTCTTGGCCCTTTGCCCACTGCAGTCAGGCACTCTGTTCTCCCTACTAGCCCTCTTGTTGATCCCATTTGGGGACGGGGACCAGATCCTGGCCAAAACACTGACCTTTCCCTCAGATGCTCCGGGCCACAGGGTAGCAACAGGGAGGAGTGGAGAGAGCACCTAGCGGATGCCAGCCAGGGCGCTCACCGCACGTCCCCACAGGGCGCAAGATGCGGGTCTATCAGCGTGAAGAGCTCCCTGGCAGCCCCGGAGCCCAGGCTGTCTTCCTCGAGCCTGGCCAGGCAGCGGAACAGACCCTGAGCACAGAGGAGCCTAGGCCACCGGAGCTGTCCGTACCCTCCAGGGTAGGCCTGGAGGGGCCTGAGCGCAGGCGCTTCTCAGCCTCCGAGTTGATGACCCGCCTGCACTCTTCCCTGCGTCTGGGGCGGAATTCAGCAGCCAGGGTGCTGACCCCAGGGTCAGGCACTGGCGCAGCTCGGGAAGGTACCAGCTTCTCCCCTGGGCCCTAAGAGCAGGCCATGAACCAGATGCAGCATGGGGCAAGGCCCACACTTGAGACTGGGTGCTGGTCACCTGCAGCGTGGCACCCCAGCGCCCAGCGCCATTCTTGGAGCCACCCACCCTCAGCTCTCGCCCTCTCTAGGAAGATCATCTGGAAGGGAGTCGCGCAGTGTAGAGATGAGGATGGACGGTTTGGTGATGCCAGCCCCTGTTGACCCGAGCGGGTGCCATAGCGGCTGGCCCGAGCCCAGGTACTATCTCCCACTGTGCGCTCGGTCCGAGGAGGGGTGCAGGGGTGCAGGCGAAGTAGGGCCCTGACCCTGTCCGTTTCCTAGGCTGGACACGCCGGAAGAGCTGGCTCTGGGGTCCAGGAGCTCCAGCGAGCGGCGCCAGTCACGGTTTCTCCTTAACAGTACGTGGGACGAAGGGGCTGGCGGGGGGGGGCGGGGTTGGAGAGTTGAGAGGTTGGGATCTTGGCGAGAGGGAGGGAGAGCCAAATCTCAGGAGCGAGCACAGTGGACAGCACGCAGTGGGTGCGCAAGCAGTGTTTCTGGAAGGAGTGAGTGCGTGAGTGAACGAGTTCACGGTGTCCCGCTACCCGAACCGTCCGAAAGGCTCGTTTATTGAGGCGGGCTCTCGGGGAGCCGGGCAGGAGCCGGACCGGGCAGGCGGGCGCCCCACGGCCCTCCCCCGCCCCTCTCCCCGCCCAGCGGTCCTCTACCAGGAATACAGCGACGTGGCCAGCGCCCGCGAACTGCGGCGGCAGCAGCGCGAGGAGGAGGGCCCGGGGGACGAGGCGGAGGGCGCGGAGGAGGGGCCCGGGCCGCCGCGCGCCAACCTCTCCCCGAGCAGCTCCTTCCGGGCGCAGCGCTCGGCGCGAGGCTCCACCTTCTCGCTGTGGCAGGACATCCCCGACGTGCGCGGCAGCGGCGTCCTGGCCACGCTGAGCCTGCGCGACTGCAAACTGCAGGAGGTGGGCGCCGGGAGCCGGCGGGGCGGGGCCGGCGGGGCTGCCGGCCGGGAGGTGGCCCTGGGGCCCGCAGGGGGCGGGGCCACAGAGGGGGCGGGGCCAGGGGGACGGGGGACGGGTCCCCAGACTTAGCGGGGCCCGGGGCCCAGGGTTACCGGACCAGCGGGACTGCACGCTGCTGGAGGTGGGCGTGGGACCCAGCGGGGAAAGCGGGGCCACGAGAGGGCGGGGCCGGCGGGACCGTCTATGCGAAAGGTGGGTGTGAGGAACTGAGGCTGGCGGCTAGCGGAGACTGAGCCGCCGCGGGAAGGAGGGGTGGGGTCAGGGGTGGGGTCCGGGGCGGAGCCAACAGGGCCGGCGGAGGGGCGGAGTCAGGCTGCGCCTTGCGAGGTGGGACCGCGAAAGCGAGGACCAGGAGGGGCGGAGCCCTCTGGAGAGGAAACGCCTAGTGGGCGAAGGACTGAGAGGGCCCGGCTTGGGGGTGCAGGCCCGATGGGTGGAGCTAGGGGTTCCACCCCTTAATCGAGGTCTTCCGTTGAGTTTGAACAAAAGCGCGTGGCCAGAGGTGGTCTCCTTCACCCGGCAGGTACTAGGTCATCGGAAGTGGGGCTGGAACAGCAGGGAGACAGGGAGGGAAAGGCGGCGTCGGAAGGGTGGGTGGTGAGTTCACAGTGTCTGAGGCGGGCCGGTCCAGCCCTTTCGATCCCGCCTCCCCCTCACTCAGGCCAAATTTGAGCTGATCACGTCCGAGGCGTCCTACATCCACAGCTTGTCGGTGGCCGTGGGCCACTTCTTAGGATCTGCTGAACTGAGCGAATGTCTGGGGGTGCAGGACAAGCAATGGCTGTTCTCCAAACTGCCCGAAGTCAAGAGCACGAGCGAGAGGTGAGGGAGTGGTACGGTCAGGTGTGGTGGGGGCGGGGCAGAGCCTGTGGTGACTGGCCGGGCTCCCAGGTCTGGGTTCTCGCCTTGACCCTGACCTTGACCTCTCACCGGACCCCTCAGGTTTCTGCAGGACCTGGAGCAGCGGCTGGAGGCAGATGTCCTGCGTTTCAGTGTGTGTGACATTGTGCTGCACCACTGTCCAGCCTTCCGCCGAGTGTACCTGCCCTATGTCACCAACCAGGCCTACCAGGAGCGCACCTACCAGCGCTTGCTGTAGGGCTGGAGGCTCTGAAAGGCGGGCGTGGGGTGGTGGGGGTTGGAGATAAAGGGAGTCTTAGGCGGGAATGGTTCCTGAATAGGGCTCTCTGACCGGGGTCAGCTTAGACCCCACCCCAAAGGGCAGGAAGGATGTCACAGGAAGACACCTGAAAAACCAAGAGGGTGGCTGGGGTCATGGATCCTGGGGGTTCATAGGATCTATGAGCCCATCAGTGACCTCAGGTCCCTCCCCATCTCTCAGCCTGGAGAACCCCAAGTTCCCTGGCATCCTGGCTCGCCTGGAGGAGTCTCCCGTATGCCAACGTCTGCCCCTCACCTCCTTCCTTATCTTGCCATTTCAGAGGATCACCCGCCTCAAGATGCTGGTCGAGGTACGTGGAGGGCACCGGGCTACAGTGAGAGCTGTGGGGGGAATGGTGCTATGCCTCCCACAGCCCCTCCTGGGTAACCACTGGCGGGCAGGACTATGGGTAGAGGTCCCGGTCTGTCTCACCACACCGACCTCACCCTCTAGAACATCCTGAAACGGACAGCACAGGGCTCGGAAGACGAAGACATGGCCACCAGAGCCTTCAATGCACTCAAGGAGGTGAGCTCGGCTCTCCAGGACCCCGCCCCCCAGATCCCCGGCATATCTCCAAATGAGCCCCAGCCAGCAGAGCCTCTGGTTCCCAGGCGGGAGCCTGAGGCTGGGCTCTGGGAGCTGGGGTTGGGGGACCACAGATGACTCACACACGGCCTCCCCAGCTGGTGCAAGAGTGCAATGCCAGCGTGCAGTCCATGAAGAGGACAGAGGAGCTCATCCATCTGAGCAAGAAGATCCACTTTGAGGGCAAGGTGCACACCTGCCGCTGGCGGGGTGGGGTCCGTCAAGGGGCCACTCTCATTCTGTCCTTCCCCAGGCACAGCAGGCCACTTCGTCACCCCCCACTCTCTCCCCTCCCCTCCCCTGTTCTGTGCTGTCTGCTGTCTGGGGCCTGACCTTTGCTCCCCCTTGCCTCCCCCATACTTCCAGATCTTCCCACTGATCTCGCAAGCCCGCTGGCTGGTTCGGCATGGGGAGCTAGTGGAGCTGGCACCACTGCCCGCGGCGCCACCTGCCAAGCTGAAGCTGTCCAGCAAGGCAGTCTACCTGCACCTTTTCAATGACTGCTTGCTGCTCTCCCGGCGGAAGGAGTGAGTCTAGGCAGGGTGCGGGAGGCAGACCGGAGCCAGGTCCCTTCTCCCTGCCGTCAGGCATCACTGGGCCTGGAAGCCCCTGTCTGTGCTGCTGGGGCACCCTGAGCCTTGGAGGCTCCCCCAGAAAAGGCAGCGATGTGAGGCCAGTCCATTTTCCAGACCTGAGAACCAAGGGCTAGGCTGTGTGCAGAGGACTCAATGGTGCTCTGAGCTTAAGACAAGTAGAGCAGAGATTAAGAGCATAATTCTGGAGTCTCAGCTCTGACCCCACTCATCCAGATAATGGCCAGCATTTACTGAGTGCCTGTCCTGTGCCAGGCATGCTGTGTGCATAATTTTTTTAAATGATTTTATTTATTGATTTAACAGAGAGAGAGAGAGGTCACAAGTAGGCAGAGAGGCAGGCAGATGGGGAGGGGGAAGGAGCCTCCCGATGCGGGGCTCGATCCCAGGTCCCTGACACCATGACCTGAGCCAAAGGCAGAGGCTTAACCCACTGAGCCACCCAGGTACCCCCACTGTTTGCACTATTATCCCTAGTTCTCTAAGCATCTGCCTGGAAAGTAGGCTCCCTTGTTACTCTCAACAGCATGGATCTAGTAAGTGTAGAAGCTGAGAGGGCTCCAGGAGAGGCCAGGTCTGTCTGATGTCCGATCCTAGGCTCTTAACCATTGTATTATCTTATCTTCCATCTGTAACATAGAGACTATATGTAGGGAGACTCTGTGATAATAAGAGGGGGAAAGAGCTTAGCATAGTACCTGGCACGCAGTGAACACACACGCAGTGTTAGCTATGATTGTTAACAGTTTGGGATGAGGGAGAAGTCTTTCTGAGTGAGGTAAACCTTCAGGCTGGATGTGATGAAGAAAGGACTTCTTAGGCTATGGGAAGGGTTTATTCCTGGTTTATTCATTCATTCACGAAAGTGTCACCGAACCCCTGTTCTCTTCCGGGCCCTGAAGGGTGCTAGGGTCATTTCCGCCTATAGGAGCTCTCAGGACAATTAAGCTATATCCTTATAACCACCTGGTCAGGGTTTTTAGGGGAAAGGTGCACTCCTACTGTAGCATCCCCTGGTATGGGGTGAGAATCTATAAAACTTCAAAGAGGAAGGGACATTTGAGCTGGGTTTTGAAGGATACATAGGAGTTTTCCAGGTGGAGAAGGAGTTTGGAAGGATATAGCAAAGTCACAGTAGGGTATAATAGCAGAGTGTGTTTGGGGGAGGATGAAGCCTAAATATGGCTAGATTCGTAGAGGGGAAGGCCAGAAGAAGGAGGTGGGCTTGTTGAAAGCCATAGGACAGAGATTGTGCTTTCTGAGGGCCATGGGGAGCATGGAGAGTTACGTAGACGAGTGACATTTCACTCCTGGCCAGTTTGGAGGATGGACTGGAAGGGGCGAGACCAGAAGCTATTACAATTGCCCAAATGAGAGTAGATCCACCCCAAAATGGTAGGGGGCCTGTGGGAAGTGGATTCCAGGGACAGTCAGGAGTTAGGTAGGGTGGAGCTGCTGGCGGGGTGTGTGGGGAGAGGGAGGGAAGAGGCTGGAATGATGGCTGAGTTTCCTCCTGGGCTACTTGACGGAGTCTTTCCCTGGACTGGGGAACAGTGAAGGGGTCTGGTTTGGACTGGGAGATACTGACTTCTGTTCAGACAGGTTGAGAAGAAAGGACCTGTGGGACATCCTTGACCCACTCCCCTCCCCATCCTTCCCACAAGTGTTTATTGAACCCAAATGATGGGCCTGGCAGTGTGGAGCACTAGGATAGAATAGCAAAGGAGAGACATAGTTCAGCTTCTTCGTGGTCCGAGAGTCAGACACTAAGCAGCACGGGGGTCTCATCCGAGGGGCCGCCTGTTGGCTCTTTAGAACAGGGACTCAGAGAACCTGAAAGTGTGCCCTTGGGGGCAGGGACTAGTTTTGTCACCTTTTTCGTCTGCCAGGGAGTCTGCGGGAATGGCGCTCCCCATTCCTTGTGGGGGCCTGCGGGCTTTTAGGGAGGTGACTGCCTTCCGAGAGTTTCCCCGGGGAGGGAGCCCGAGGGTGAGCGGGCTGACCTCACCTGCCCCATCCCGCAGGCTAGGGAAGTTCGCCGTGTTCGTCCACGCCAGGATGGCCGAGCTCCAGGTGAAGGACCTGAGCCGGAAGCTGCAAGGTGTCCCCGGCCACGTGTTCCTCCTCCAGCTCCTCCATGGGCCCCACGCGAAGCACCAGTTCCTGCTGAGGGCCCGGACGGAGTGAGTGGGCTTGGGCGTCGGGGGAGAGGACCCCTGGGCGGGTTGTAGGACGGGGCCGAGGCAGGCCAAGGGTGGAGCTGGCGTCCAGCGGCTTCCAGGCCTGCTCTGTCGGGCTCAGAGCTGGGTGGGGCGAGGGCTTGGGGACAGACAGGGCTGTGGGGCAGGCATGCCCCGAGTCCGGACACCATGCCCAATCCTCCCAGCCCTGTCTCACCACCCTGGCCCTGGGAGACTGTACTTTGCACGTTGTGACAACTCAGCCTCCTCCTCCCTAGAAGTGAGAAGCAGCGATGGATCTCAGCCCTGTGTCCCTCCAGCTCCCAGGAGGATAAAGAGTTCTTCAGCGAGGGCCAAGGTAGCAGTCTGCCTACCCCCACCCTGCCTCCGGGCCCACATCCCCCCCCCCCCCCCCCCCCGGGGTTGGGCCCCTCACTGCTCTCTCCTTTTCCTCCCATCCTGGTGCCTTGTTGCTGGCCGAGCTGGCGGGGAGAGAGACCAGCCGGCCTGGGGCCATCGGGGGCTGCCGTGCAGACCCTTGGAAGAGCAGCAACATTTGCCTAAGCCAGGCCGGACCTCCCCCCGCTCTTCCCAGTGCTCAGGCGGCGCCTGATGGCAAAGCCTTTTGTGTCCTCCCGTTTCATCCCCGCACAAGCCCATCTTACCCGCTAGAAAACAGAGGTTCAGAGAGGTTAAAGTGACTTACCCAAGTTCACCGAACTGGTAAGCCGCAGAGCTGAGACGGACGCCCTGATCTGTCTCCACTTTTGCCTCCGCCTCTGTTGCAAAGGAGCAGGAACCAAAGTGGCCACAGGGTGGGGTGGGGCAGGATGGGGGATCAGCTCTGTTGATCTAGAGGCTTCTCTCTGGGGTGTGAGTGAGGCCGGTAAGCCAGAGTGTTGCCCAGTCCGAGAGGGACCCCTGATCCAGCGGACACCAGGCTGCGGCTGAGGGTTGCCGAGCCGGGGAGTTAGGGCTCAGCTAAGGAAGGGAAAAGGAAGGGAGCTTGTTTCTACCCATACTTGTTCCTCATCAGGCCTGGTGTTGGCCGCCTTTATACGCATTTAGTTTACTTAATCCTCCTGATAACCCCGTTGGGTAGACTCATTTTCTCATATCTGAGAAAACAGGCTCAGAAATGCTAAGTAATTTGCCCAAGGTCAGACAGGCCAGTGGAGAGCAGAGCTGGGATTCAAGCCAGGTCTGGCCCCAAAGCCTGTGGTTTTCTCAATACTGCCAGCCTGTCTCCTGTGGTAGAAAGAGCCGTGGGCCTAGATTGAAGCAGATTCTCTGGCTTGGGCTAAGAGTCCTGTTTGAGCTGTGGGGTGAGCCTCGCATTCCTGAGAGGTGGTCAGAGAAGGCCCCTGAAGGAGGAAGAGGGGCAACCATGAAAAGATTTGGGGGGGAGTTCTCCTGGGAGGAGGATAGGCAGTGCAAAGGCCCTGAGGCAGGAGGGAGCTCAGAATGTTTGGGAACAGCAGGACAGCTAGTGTTGCTGAGCTCCGTGAGCAAGGGTCCGGTGAAGGGGAAGAAGTGAGGAAGACGGGCTAGTGAGGGCACAATCCCAGGCCATGTAGGACTTTGTAGGCTGTGGGGAGGGCTTGGATTTTACTCAGAGGAGTAGGAAGCCCCAGAGGGTTATAATTGGCGGGGAGGTGATGTAACTTGACTCCCAGTTGAGAAGGACGGATTAGAGGGAGCCCTGGAGTACCAACAGGGGCAGATGAAGGGACCATTAGTGTTTTGTGGGGAGTGTCTGGAGGCAGGTGGACCTTGACCTGGAGGTCAGCGTCAAGGTGTTAGACTGAGCTGGGGAGGTGAGAGCCCTAGGCAATAACCCAAGCTGGCAGGGACTAGATTCACCAAGGGCTTGTATTTAGGGTAAGAGAGGAGGGTGGCCAGGGTGAGCAGAGGGAGGCGCAGAGAAAATGAAGCAGCAGCAGCCACCCTCTGACCCCTCACCTTCCTCCTTCTACCTGGGGACTCCCTGACTCTCCCTTGGGCTGTCAGACCGCCCCCAGGTTCAGTGCGTCAGGACATACAAGGCTTTGCAGCCAGACGAGCTGACTCTGGAGAAGACGGACATCCTGGCCGTGAGGACCCAAACCAGTGACGGTGAGAGGGGCCTCCTGGGAAGGCCTCCCTGATGGGACCCAGGTGGGCAGGAGGTAGCTAGATGGCTAAGATATCACAGGAAAAGGTTGTGCAAGTGTTGATCAACCACAGCATGTAGGAATCAAGTTAGACAAGAGGAGGAACTTCCCTCTTACAAAGCTGGAGGATTCAGAGCGACGGGTGGGGAAGAATGGGAAATACCCTTTTTAGAGGATGTCAGGAAAAACAGGTCAGAAGTTCATCTGTGAGACTGCTAGAGGCAGGGTCCTTCCTGGAACTGGGGCGCTGGGATGAGGTCACCTCTGCCCCCGGGGTGCAGACAAAGCTTGCATCAGGGCCTAGGCTTTCCCTGGCAGACCCGGCCCTGGTGTCCCTTTGATGCCACTAATGCTGCTCCTGGCCCGTGTGGCTCTAGGCTGGCTGGAGGGGGTCCGCCTGGCAGATGGTGAGAAGGGGTGGGTGCCCCAGGCCTATGTGGAGGAGATCAGCAGCCTCAGTGCCCGCCTTCGAAACCTCCGAGAGAATAAGCGGATCACAAGTGCGCCCAGCAAACTGGGGGAGCCCCCTGCCTGATGGGTGGGACGCCAGCTCCGTGCCCAGCTCCCGGACAGGTCTGCAGGGACCTCTGGTGTCGCATGCCCCAGGCCGCTGCTGGTGTTCCATGGCCTGGCGTCCGGAGTGCAGCCCGTCCTCATGCTTCTCCCAGTCCACTTCAGGGCCGACGCCAGTTTCTTCCTCTGGCATAGGGACAGGTGACCTGTGATATCTGGCAAGGACTGGGGCTCACTCCCTTCATGCTGCCTGACTCTTGGTCCCTCTGGCAGGGACCCGGCTGGGGACAGCTCTGGTGCTGACGGGTGCTGGGACGTATATATAGAGAGATGTATATATATCTGGGGTCTTCTGGCCAGAGCCTGCATGGGCCCTGGCGGCTGTGACTTTTCTGTAAATAAACTCCCATGATGCCTTGGCTTGGAGTCTGCAAGCTGTCTGATGCTGCCCCCTCCAACCCCGCTTCCTCCAGCTAAAGGTCAGGAGGCTCTCTAACTGCCTCCCAGTGGGGAGAGCTCACCCCTTATCCGGAGGAGGGGACGAAGGGCTGGGTGTGAATTAGACTCCTTTGTGTGGCAACTGACAAGAAACCGGATTCAACCAGGCATAGAGATTGAAGACACTTCATTGGCTTTTGTGTCTGTTTCTTATAGCTGCTGTAACAAATGATCGCACACCGGGTGACTTAAACCAGTAGGACTGTATTCTCTGACTGCTCCAGAGGCCAGAAATCTAAAATCAGTATCGCTGGGCCAAAATCCAGATGTCGGCAGGGCAGGACTCTGTCCTGTAGTGGGGATGTCTGCCAGGGGAGAATGGGTCTTTGCCTCTCGCAGCTCTGGTGGCTGCCAGCTCTCCTCGGCTTGTGGCCACACCACTCAGACTCTGTCTCTGGAGTCACACTGCCTTCTTCTCTGTGTGTCTGTGTCAGAGCTACTTCTGCCTCCCAAGGATAAGAATACATGGATTTTATTTGAGGTCCACCCAGATAATCTCTCCATCTCAGAGTTCTTACCTTCAATCCCTCCTGAAAAATCTGTCCCCCCTCCCTTGTTTATCATAGAAGATAACAATTACCAATTCTGGGAGTAGGAGGCAGATATCTTTTAGAGGACCATGTCTCAGCCTACCACAGTTCTCAAAACTAAGAAATATATGGGCAAGGTGGGCTTCAAGCAAGGCTTGATCCAGCAGCTCCTGTGACATCACTGAGGACTCTGCTCTTTCCATTCTTCCACTTGGTTGTCCTTGGTATTGTCTTCATCCTAAGGCCTCCAGGGGCTTCTTCATTCACATCCAACATGGAAGGAGGGTATTTTGTTTTTAAAAGATTTTATTTATTTATTCGACAGAGAGAGCACAGCTGGGGGAGAAACAGGCAGAGGGGGAGGGAGAAGCAGGCTTGCTGAGCAGGGAGTCCGATATGGGGCTTGATCTCAGGACCCCGGGCCATGACCTGAGCTGAAGGCAGAAGCTCAATGACTGAGCCACCCAGGTGCCCCTGGAAGGAGAGAATTTTCTTTGTCCCAGCATTCCCTGTCCAAGTCCAGGGATGCTTTCTGACTAGACCAGCTTAGGTCATGGGGCTACCTCTGGGCTGATCACGGTGGCCAGGGGGTGGTGTGTGCTGAGAGACCTAACCTAGGTCATGTGCTTTAACCCTGGAGTCAGGTTGGGGACCTACCCTTCTTGGAACCCCCTTGGTTCCCACGTGGAGTCTGATGGCTGCTGCACAGGAGAGGTAGCTTCTGGGGAGGCCAATGAACATTGAAACCCAAATTACCCAGGAGAGGAGAAACACCAGGGAATGAGCTTGAGATGCAAACACACCTGCGCGGACCAGAGCATCCTTCACCTCTCAAAAGGAGGTCATGGGGCAAAGAAAACGTGAGCCAGGTTGGCCCTAGAAGGCAAACATAGGCAGATGGGGAGCCACTCAGACCCATGAAGGAGCTTTTGGGAATGGCTTTCTAGCCTGAGATGGTGCAGGGAGGGTGGAGTGTATGGGCGAAGGGGACAGACACATTTGAATTTGAATCCTGGTTCAGACACTGATACCCATGTGACTTTTTTTTAGACTTTTTTTTAAAGGTTTTATTTATTTGTTTGACAGAGAGAGAGATCACAAGTAGGCAGAGAGGCAGGCAGAGAGGAGGAGGGAGCAGGCTCCCCGCTGAGCAGAGAGCCCGATGCCGCGCTCTATCCTAGGACCCTGAGACCATGCATGACCTGAGCCGAAGGCAGAGGCTTAACCCACTGAGCCACCCAGGCGCACCCCCCCCGCCATGTGACTTTTTAAAATAAAGTTTTTACTTTGGAATAATTATAGATTTACAGAAACATTTCAGAGGTGGCCCAGAGAGTTCCACATGTCTGTTTCCCTGCTGTTAAGATCTTCCATTACCATGGTACCATTGTCAAAACTAAGAAACCAACACGGGTACATGACTATTAACTGAACTCCAGCTTTTATTCGGATTTCACCGGTTTTCCCACTAATGTCCTTTTTCTGGTCCAGGAATTGGATCCAGGATCCCACATTGTGTCTGGTTGTCATGTCTCCCTGGTGTCCTCTGGTCAGCACCGGTTTCCTCTGTCCGCCCTCGGTTTCCATGACCCTGACAATTTTAGGAAGTTCTGGTCAGAATTTTGTTAGACTGGCCCTCCATTTGGGTTTCTCTGGTGTTTTTCTGATGACTGGACAGAAGTCCTGGGTTTGGGGGATGAATACCTCAGAGGCCAAGGGCCCTTCTTGTCACATGATCGCAGGAGGCATGTGATGCCCGCGTGGTGTCCACGTGACTTATTGGTGATGTTAACCTTGATGACATCGGTAAGCTGGAGTCTGCTTTCTCCACTGTGACGTTACTACCTTCTCCTTCCCATACTCTCTTCTTGGGAAGCAAGTGCAACCCACTCTCAAGGCACGCTCCCACTTCCTGGTGGGTACGTCTACCTGTATCCCATTATTTAAGATTCTTCTGCATGGAAGATTTGTTCCTTTTCTCTATTTATGTAATCAGTTATTATAAAGGACCTGTGCCTTTATGGATCTTTCCTTTGGGTTATAATTCAATACTAAGTTATGTATTTTGTTGTTTAAATTATTCCAGCTTTGGCCATTGGGAGCTCTTTCCAACTCGCTCCTGTTTCTGTTTTAGTTTAGTTTAGCTTTTTTTTTTTTAAAGATTTTATTTATTTGACAGACAGTGATCACAAGTAGGCAGAGAGGCAGGCAGAGAGAGAGTGGGGGAAGCAGGCTCCCTGCTGAACAGAGAGCTGGACGCAGGGCTTGATCCCAGGACCCTGGGATCATGACCCAAGCCGAAGGCAGAGGCTTTAACCCACTGAGCCACCTAGGTGCCCCTCACTGTGATTATTTCTTAACCAGATCTGAATAGGATTGATTTTAACCATTTCTGTAGCAACAGCTTACTGATTTTGGTTTTTGGTTTTTTTTTTTAGATTTTATTTATTTATTTGACAGGCAGAGATCACAAGTAGGCAGAGAGGCAGGCAGAGAGAGAGGAAGGGAAGTAGGCTCCCTGCTGAGCAGAGAGCCCGACGAAGGGCTCGATCCCAGGACCCTGAGATCATGACCTGAGTGAAATGCAGAGGCTTTAACCCACTGAGCCACCCAGGTGCCCCTCCCCTTTTATTTCTGTCTTTTGAGCATGTCCTCGCTTTCTGGCGCTGGGAGATGCTCCAGGCTCATCTTGTGCTCACCCAGCCTGAGGGCTAGAATCCGTCATTTCTCTAAGGCGCGTAGTTGTTTTCATTGGAGATGGTGTTCAGAAACCAAGATCTGGGCACCGGGGGTGCTCATGGGTATTGACGTGTCACTGCTTCTAGGCCTTCCCCCTGGACGGAGGTGGGGAATCTATTGCCCCATCTATGTTGCATGATTTTAGGCAAGATGCTGAATGGCTCTAAGCCTCTGTTGCCACAGCAGCAAACACCGATGGTGACCATCGTGCCTAATTCACGGAGCTGCTGTGAGAGGAAGTAGGCCAGATCGGGGCACCCGGGGGCTCAGCAGGTTGAGCGTCCGGCTCTTGGTCTTAGCTCAGGTCATGATCTCAGGATCATGAGATGTAGCCCCATGTCTGCTTGTCCCTCTCGCTCGGCTCCTCCTGCTGCTCTCTCTCTCTCAGAAATAAATAAATAAAGTCTTAAAAAAAAAAAAAAAAGGGCACCTGGGTGGCTCAGCTAGTTAAGCGTCTGCCTTCAACTCAGGTCATGATCCTGGGGTCCTGGGATAGAGCCCTGCGTCAGGCTCTTTGCTCAGCAGGGAGTCTGTTTGTCCCTCTGCTGCTTCCTCTGCTCGTGCTCTCTCCCTCTCAGATAAATAAATAAAAGGGGAAGGAAGGACAGAAGGAAGGAAGGAAATACAAGGTCAACACAGTGCCTGGCCCATCCAAAGTTGCCAAAAATGGCGGCTTTTATTGTGTCGGAGCTGCATAGCCAGAGTGTGGGGGCCCCTGGGAGGTGGCAAAGCCTTTGTCCCTTGAAGATTTAAGGAACTCAGAAAGTCCAGCATCGGGATTCCTGCGCTGAGTGAAGACAGGCGGGCCTCTCTGCTTCTTTCAGTGTTCAATCTGCATGGGGAGAGCCAAGCTGGCATCAGGCTGGCCAAGCAGAGGAAACAAGCTCCCATTCAGCCCGCCCCCGGCGGATCTGGCCTTGGGCCGACACCTGCGTCTGCACGAGGCTGCGGGGGGCTGGGCTGGGGGCTGCTCGACGGCTGGCTTTGGGGCCACGCTGCCAGGCAGGGAGGCAGGGACTGCGCCAGGCCCCACCAGGCCAGCCCCCCTCCTCTGTCAGCTCCCTGTGACGTTATCCAGGCAAAGCATCTCCAGGGGGCCTTTCTCTCAGGAGTACCTGCCTCTGCCTGGTAGGCCTGGCCTGGGTGTCTGGCCTTGGCCATGGACCTAGGATCCTGCCCCTGCTTGCTGTGGGAGAAGGCGGAAGGTAGGGGTGGGACTGGCAGGACAGGAGATGAGGGCGGGCCTGTCTGGGGCAGGGGTTTTGGCCCCTGAGGCTGTCTGCTCAGCAGGTCTCCAAGCCCCTATCTCGGATGACGCAGTTTCAAGGCTTCCTGAAAGCCCCTCCCCGCCCAGGGCTCACTCCTTCTCTACAGGGACCAAGTGGATCCGTCTGTCCGCTCAGTGGACCCCAGGCTATTTTCAAAGATTTTACTTTTTTAAGATTTTATTTGTTTATTTGAGAGAGAGAGAGAGAGAGATCACAAGTAGGGGGAGCGGGAGAGGGGGAAGCAGACGCCCCGCTGAGCAGGGAGCCCGATGCAGGACTCAATCCCAGGACCCTGAGATCATGACCTGAGCGGAAGGCAGACACTTAACCGACTGAGCCACCCAGGCGCCCCCTGATTTTACATGTGTTTCAAAAGATTTTTATCCTGAAAGGAAACTGTTGAGAAAGAATTTTATTCAGTTGTTCATGTATAGGACACACTGAGGTTTCTGGGAGAACCAGGAGTCGAAGCTTCAGTCCCAGCAGCAGGCACTAACCTGTGGGGTGGCTGTGGTGGGCAGCGGGTGTGGGGCCCCACGGCAAGGAGTCAGCCTAACGTTTCTCTGTTGATTCTCTTCCTCCCTCCTTTCTTCCCTCCCCGATTCCTTCTCTCTTCCCTCCTTCCCTCCCGTCTTCTCTCTCTCTGCCTCCTTGTCTCTGTCCTTCATTCTGATCCCCTTCATCCTGTGTCTCTTTTGGTGGGTGGCACAGAAGCATCCACTCCCGGCAACAGGTGAGACCAACAAGGGCCTGGATCCAGACAGACTCAAGTGTCAGTGAGGGTGGGGGGCAGCAGGACCTCTCCTGCACGGTTGGCAGGGTTCACACCAGCACAGTGACTTTGGAAACACAGTGTGGCTGCATCTGCTGAGGCTGAGTACGTGCCTACCCAGTGACCCAGCGAATCCACTTCTTCCCTGGGGTAAACACCCACAGGGTGAACACAGTGTGTACGTGCGTGCCCTGAAAGACACGCGCTGGGACATCCCAGCAGTCCTAGTCCTTAATGACCAAAATGCCAAAAAACAACCCAAATGCTCATCAGTGGCAAAATGGACAAAGTGTGGTCTATTCCCACAGGGAACACTATACAGTAAGGAGAGTAAACCACCGGCAAGTATGTTGAAGGACACAATCTAGACACACTGTGCAACAAGCCAGACAAAGGCTTCTCAGATGATTGTATTCACAGAAAGTACGAAAGCGGCCGGAATTCTCGGATGGGGTAGAGGTCAGGGTGTCGTAACTGGCGGGGAGGAGTGGGAGGACGCCCTTTGCACAGGCTGCTGTCTTGGAGACAGTTCATGGAGGGGCACACGTAAGATCTGTGTCCTTGAGGTGAGTGAAACTTCAACGGAAGCTTGGCCCCAGTAGGAGAAAGCCTGGGGGCTGTGGATGGGCAACTAAGGCAGCAGCCAGTTCTTGTAGAAAATCAGGCAGTCGGGGTGCCTGGGTGTCTCAGTGGGTTAAAGCCTCTGCCTTCGGCCCAGGTCATGATCCCAGGGTCAAGCCCTGAGTCGGGCTCTCTGCTCAGCGGAGAGCCTGCTTCCCTTCTTCTCACTCTGCCTGCCTCTCTGCCTGCTTGTGATCTCTATCTGTCAAAATGAATAAATAAAATCTTTAATAAAAAAAAAAAAAAAGAAAAGAAAAGAAAATCAGGCAGGCTTCCTGGAGGCAGCGCCACGCAAGCTGCTTCTTGAGGGCTAACATGGAGGTAGTAGGACAAGGATACAGCAGAGCAGAGACCCGGGATTTGCCCCTCTCTGGGAACAAGGAGCTCTTTCCAGTCATGAAGAGAGGAGTCCAGTCGCTTGAGTCCTTGGACTGACTTTGACCTTGGCCTACTCCGCTCCACTTCCATGTGGACCCTTGATCCAGTATTTTTTTGGGACCCAAGGACCCTTGATCCAATATTTTTTTTCTGGGTTTCGGTTCAGAATTGCCTTCTGATTCCAGCAGTTTAGCTGTAAGTAGGAACCATCCAGGCTTAAGGAGTTGGTGTGGCTGGAAACCAAACCCTTTTTTCAGATGAGGGACATTTGGTAACAAAGGCCTTTGGAATTTGAAAGTTTCATGGGGGTGGGTGTGGCAGGGGCAGGACCTACACCTGACCATCTCTGTCTCTGAGCACCTGCTGTGGGCCAGGGGCTGCTGGACCCTTTGCCATGGATGCCTCCAAGGAGTTCCCCAGCAGTCCGCTCTTCAGGGCAGTGGAAGGGGGTGCTTTATAAACTGTAAAGTGCGGTGCACTTGGACCAGGGCTGAAGCCATTCCATAACCGACTGCCTAGTTGAGCAGTCCTGTGTGTGTGGTGGGGGTAGTTCGGGGCCTGGGGGATGGTGTTGAAATTGCAACCTGAAATGTACCACGGATGGACCTGTTGATAGAGCAGTGATGAAGTATTGAGGGGCGCCTCAGGGGCTCAGTCAACCAAGTGTCTGACTCTTGATTTCAGCTCGGGCCATGATCTTGGGGCCGGGGGATGGAGCCCCACATCGGGCTCCACGCTGAGTGTGGAGCCTGCCTGGGATTCTTGTTTTCCTTCTGCCCCTCCACCTGCTCTTGCATGCGCGCGCTCTCTAAGGAAAAAAAGATGGGGCACCCGAGTGGCTCAGTCAGTTAAGCATCTGCCTTCGGCTCAGGTCATGATCCCAGGGTCCTGGGATCAAGCCCTGCATCATCGGGCTCCTTCCTCAGCGGGGAGCCTGCTTCTCTCTCTCCCTCTGCCGCTCCCCCTGCTTATGCTCTCTCTCTCTCTGTCAAATCAATAAAAATTTAAGAAAGGGAAAGAAAAAGGAAAAAAAAAAAAGAATATCAAGTATTTAATGAGCACACAGGCCCAGATATAGGGACTGTGTGTCTATCTCCATTTTAAACAGGTGTCGTTGAACCCATTTCACAGGTAAGAAAACAGACATTCAGAGAGAAAGGCGGTGTGTGAGTCCTTTCACTAGAGCCCATGCAGGCTCGCTGCCCCGGCCATCTCCCCAGTGGGTCTTTCGATGCCAAGCTCATTCTAACCTCAGGATGTGTGCCCAGACTGTTCACTCTTCCTGGGGTGTTCTCCTGTCAGATTTTCAGGTCTGACTCCTTCTTGTTATTCCAGCCTTACCCACGTAAATGCCACCTCCTCTGGAGACCTTCCCTGGTCACTCTCAAATGTGTGGCCACCCTACCTCTCCTCCTGCCACACTGGGATTTCTTGTTTGTCATTTATTGACTCGCTTACTGTCACCTGCACATTGGGCTGTGAGCGCCATGGGGCAGGGGACCTTGGCTTTGGCCTCAGCGCTGATTGCAGTGCTTGGCACGGGGGAGAAGCTCAGCAAATGCTTCTTGAGGGGTTTGAGGGGATTTGCACCCAGTTCCAGGTGACCCCCGAGCCGAGCTCTTCACATGCCCCCAGCCTGCTCTGGTCCTCAGTTCCCACGCCGCGTGCGTGAGCCACATGGCGTTGCGGGGCAGGGGGTGGGCCTCGGGGCCCTCGGTCCGTGGGTGAGGCTGCCCCACCTGGGCTGAGGCTGCCCTGGGCGCCAGGAGACCAGCTCAGCCACTCTTGCTGCCCTGACCTGGCTTTGAACCTGGGCTCAGCTCTCACTTCCTGTCCCTGAATGACCCTTCCGCATTCCAGAGTTCCTCTCTCAAGGCCTCCAGGATCCTCCCCAGATTGTGTTTCTGACACTCCTGGGCGAAAGAACAAAGGGAAATGGACTGACGGCAGCAGCAGGGACTCCGGTGAGACCGATGGTAGAACTTCCCGACTGTGGGAACTGCCGCAGCTGGGCGGGTAGAGGAAGTGGGTTTATGGACTCTCCTCCCCTGAGCAGCGTGAAGAACAGGACTAACCGTCATCTGCCTGGGCGGGGTGCGGGGGGATGGACAGGATGACCTTTGGAAGCCACTCTCAAGCTCTCCGCTCCTGAGCTGTCCTGAGGGCTGGGGGCCTGGTCAGGAGGGCGGGAAGGGGGCAGCTGCGGGGCCTGGCGTTGTGGGAGAAGGTGGAGGAAAAGGCTGAAGGGGGCAGAGGCCGTGCCTGCTTATTCAGATGAGGCCAGAAGGACACGGGGGTTTCCAGGGAAGGGTGTGGGGAGTGAGCACTGCGGTTGGAGTCACACCAACCTGGCTCTGAGTCCTGCTTTACCACTTATAAGCCAGGCGGCTTTAGGCAAGTGACTTCCCCTTTCTGAGCCTTAATCCCCTCATCTGTTAAATGGGATGAATAGTGTAGATTCGGGGCACTGGGCTGGCACAGTGGGAAGAGTGCACGTCTCTTGATCTCAGGGTGGTGAGTTCAAGTCCCACATGGGGTGTAAGATTACTTAAATAAATAAAGAACTTAAAAAAAAAAAAGGTGCATAGGGCGCCTGGGTGGCTCAGTGGGTTAAAGCCTCTGCCTTTGGCTCAGGTCATGATCCCAGAGTCCTGGAATCGAGTCCTGCATCAGGCTCTCCGCTCCTCTGGGAGCCTGCTTCCTCCTCTCTCTCTGCCTTCCTCTCTCTCTGCCTGCCTCTGTGCCTACTTGTGATCTCTGTCAAATAAATAAATAAAATCTTTTTAAAAAGTAGTGCAGATTAAAGAGGGGGACACCTTGAAAAAAGTGTTTGCAAAAAGCATTATCCATAGGGAGGTGGCACACGGCACACGGCCAACTGGGCAAGTGTTACGATAGTGATGGTGGTATTGTTCCCCGGGCAACCTGTGCACCTGGAGTTAGGTCACCAAATCCTTCCATCCCCTGTTCTACACAGGAGGACTCGGGCTCAGAGATGACACTTGTCCAAGGTCACATAGCCAGTTGGAACCTGACTCAGGTTCTGATTTCAGGCCCGTATCCTTCATCCTACTCCGTGCAGCCCGTGATTGACTGCGGAGGCATTTTGCAAACTGTAAAGTGACGAATGTCATCATCATCATCGTCATTTTATTATTTATGATAACTGCTGTCCTTGAACTGGTTTTCCCTGGTGGGCGCGGTGTCCTCCTCAGTCCGGCCACTAGGGGGCAGCAGAGTTCCTAGACTGGAACAACGTGGTGGGGGGGTGGAGCGCCCCCGCTTACTCTTTTCCGCCCCAGGGGATGAGCCCTCTCAAACCTTGGCAGTGCGGGTGGGTAGGGGTACGGGGCAGTGGGCCGGGCAGGGGGCAAGGAAGGGCACAGCCTCCAGAAAACAGGAGCTCGCTCCTGCCCAGTCCTTGTCTCAACTCTGAGAGGAAGGGGTCTGACAAGCAAGATGGTGGCTGATCGTGGCCCCCTCCTCCAGGAAGCCTCCAGGTTGACTCCAGGGTGGAGTGAGGAGCCCTCTCCTTTCCTCACAGCTCCTCCTCCCCAGCATCAGCATCTCCGGGAGTGTGGCCAGCTCCTTGCTCCCACCTACAGTCAATGCTCTCTGAGCACTTCAGGGATCCCAGCACCCACCCGGCACTCAGGGCGGCAGAAGGTGTCTTGAATACATGTGTGGGCGTGTGTCCCGGGAGTCCAGAGCCCCTTCCCTTTGAGACTGCCAGGAAGGTGAGGTGAAGGGCAAGGGAAGATTCCTAAGACTGAAAGATGCTAATCCCCAGAGGCTCTGAAGACCACCTTCTCGGGCCTGTGACTTCCCAGGCTTTATGCCAAGTTCTTGACTACACGATGGACAAGGACAATAAAAATCACCACCACCGGGTACTGAATGTTGTTTGCCTGCCACTTGGTCAGCATTGATCACTTCCTTTAACCACCGTCGCAGCCCTCTGAGCAGGTTCTGTTTGATGCGTCCACATTTTACAAAGGAGGAAACCAGGGCTCAGAGAGGGGATGTGATTTGCCTGAGGTCACACAGCAAATAAGAGGCAGAGCTTCTTTGAACCCAAGCCCACCTGACCCAGAGCCTCCTCCGTGAAGACATTTGCTGCAACAACCACCTCCTGGTGCGCCGGGGTGGCTCAGTCGGTTAGGTGTCTCTGCCTTCAGCTCAGGTCATGATTCTGGGATCCTGGGGTCCTGGGATCGAGCCCCACATCGGGATCTATGCTTAGTGGGGAGCCTGCTACTCCTCACCCAACCTGCGGCTCGCCTATGTGTGCTTTCTCTCTGTCAAATGAATAAAATCTTAAGGAAAAAAAAAAAAAAACACAAAAAAACAAAACCCACCCCCTCCCAGCTCTGCAGCCACTCCCAGCTCCCGAAGCCCATGCCTGTCCGCCAGGCACAGTCCTCACAGCATCTCTGGGAGGCTGGCTGTCGGGGCAGAGATGATGCTGAGATGCCCACAGGCTCACTCTGCTTCCCGACCAGGCTTCAGCCCCTCTGCCCTCCCCTCCTGGTGCCTCTGCCCTCCCTCTGTTTGCTCACGCCCTGCTTGGGGGTGGGGACGATACAGATTGCTACAGCCTCTGATCCTGTTATCCCCTATGAGGCGTGACAAGTGTGTGACTGGCCCTGCTAGGCTCCGTGCCGCCCCCAGAAAGGGGGGGTGCATCTGACCCAGTCCTTCTTCGGGATTCCACGTGAAGTCTTCTGCCCAGCTAGGCAGTGGGATGCCTCAGACCTCATCCCAAGGAGGCCTTTGGTGTCCCTAAACCTGTGACCCATGGCAGAGTGGCACTGACATTCTCCAAAGAAGGAAGATACCAAATGGTGTCACTTCAGTCCTGCCTTGACACCCATCTGTGTCTGCTCCTTCCAAGGTGGGGCAAAACAAGGCGCCATAGAAGGCGGGTGTGGACCGGGCCCCAGGCGGCTGTACGGCTTGGCTGAGGTAGTGGCCGGCAGCACGGGTCACATGAGGCCCGGGTGGCACCCTGGACGCAGCCCCCACAGCCTGCTCTGATGGCTGGATCCCGTGGCTCGCAGGGGGTCCCGGCACGCAGTGGGAGGCTGGCCAGAGCGCCAAGAAGCAAATCACAAGGGCTGGCTGGTGGTGCAGCGGCAGTGCCGGACAGGGTGGCCACACCCCCTTTTCCCAAACAGGTGCCTCCCTTCAGGACTCCCCCACCGCGTCTGCAGTCTTCCAGGAAAAGGCCGATACAATCGCTGAGTTGTCTGATCGAGGCTGGTATCGGCCTGGCAGCTCCACAGGCTGAGCCTGCTGCTTCCAGGGCCCAGGAGGGCCTGCCCGAGAGCCCAGACCTGGCCAGGCTCCCGTTACCCGCCCCGTACTGTTGTTCCTGCTGGGCACCCGGCCCTGCCCCTCTCACTCCCCTTCTCTCCCACCCCGCCCTCTGGCCCAAACAGCATCTCATGCCCGGCCCCAGCCCCTCCCCAGCCCCACAGATGCCAACCTTGCTCATCCCTGGGGCCGGCGGGGGCACTAACCCCACCCACACCTCAGGCTTCATCAAGGCCAGGAGCCCTGGTCTTGGTAGAGGTTTGATTTCCAGGACCCGAGTTTTGGGCTGGGTGGCCTTGGGCAAGTCCCCTTCCCTCTCTGAGCCTCACTTCCCTCAGTGACGCCTGCCAAAGCTCACGCCCACTACACCGTGCCATCAAAATGTAGAAAGTGGTGAGCGGGGTAGCCGGAATGGTGGAGGTGATCTGGAAATGCTCTGTACAGGCTCCTCTTCCCCAGCGTGACCTGTTCTTCCGGTGCCCATGGGGAAGGAGGAAGCTGTGGCATCTTCTGCATGCCCACCTAACATTAATCAGCATGCCGTCATCGTGCTCGGCACGCAGCTCATTGTTCCCGTGCGAGATGGGCTCTGGCTGCAGAGCTCTCCCCTCAGCCAGCTCTGGGCTCCCGGCTCTGGCAGAGCTGGCTTGAGGACTGGGTCCGGGGCTCCTGGCATTCACGGGGCCTGAGATGTGGGTGCGGAATGGGCCGTGCCAGGGGCCCCCAGGCTGGGCAAGGCTGGGATTTGGAAGAATCCGGCTATCCCTGGGGCAGGTGCTGGAGAGGGCCCCCGGCCCAAGAAGCCCATGCCAGAGGCTTCGTGCCCATACCGTACCCTGGTTCTGGTGGTAACCCCCCGCGGCAGACAGCTTCTTCTGGTTTGTTTTGAGTTTGAGGGGAATTCATGCAAGGGTTCCAGTAATTAGCAGGGTGGCGGGCAGCACCCAGGACCGGCGCAGTGGGATGGGAAGGCGGGCAGGAGAGGACCTGGGCTGGGGAGGGCTCAGCAAAGGACTGGCAGGGGGAAGAGTGTGAGAGGGAGTGGTGGCTCGAAGAGGGGACTGCATCCGAGAATGAGTGAGTTAGTGAATTTTGTGAATGAGTAAGCCGGTGTCCACGGTGTATCAGCAAACACTGAGGCAGCTCTCGCTTCACGCCCAACCTTGTTCGAAGCACTTTACTCGTCCGAACGCACGCGGTCTTCACAGAAGGCCATGAGGTCGTGTTGTTACTGCCATTTTATGGAGAATGGATCCCCAGGCACAGAGAAGTTAAGTAATGTGCCCAAAGTCACACAGCTGGTAAGTGACTGAGTTGGGGCTTGAACCCACGCAGGCTGGCTGGAGTCTCCGGGTTTAAGTGGGAGCAGAGCCCCAGGGCCATGAGTGGGAAGATCGATTTTGCCGTCTGGACCCTGAGACGTCCGACTTCACAACGCTCATTCCTTTCTTTCCTTCCACGTGTCTGCTGGGCCCTTGCTCACTCGTCCACTCACTGAATGCTGGCCCCAGGACAGGGAGGGGTGAGATTACTGAGATTCTATTCTGCCCCGGCAGAATTTGTCCTTCAGGGTTCAGCGTAGGTGCTACCTCCTCCAGGAAGCCTTCTCTGACTTCCTCTGCCGAGGGCTCACAAGCTCTGGTCTTCTGTCGGTATTATTTTTTTAAAAAGATTTTTATTTATTCGACACAGAGAAAGAGGCAGTGAGAGAGGGAACAGAAGCAGGGGGAGTGGGAGAGGGAGACGCAGGCTTCCCTCTGAGCAGGGAGCCCCTGGGATCACGACCTGAGCCAAAGTCAGAGACTCAATGACTGGGCCACCCAGGCGCCCCTTCTGTCAGAATTATCCTCCCTTGTATCTGGCTCTTTCCCTAGCCCGGCTGTGCCTTTGTCTCTGAATTCTTGGTATGCTGTGGGCACTCAATAAATGCTTAGTGGACAAAATGTTGCTACCAAGCCTCCTCCTGAGTGCTGCCGGTGCTCCCTGCTCTCTGCTGCCCCTCTCCTCACTCCAGCCGTGACGCTCCAGTGTCTGGGCAGAGCCCACCGGGTCCCTACATCACCCCCCACCCTCACAAAGGCCTTCCCTTCCCCCTGGAGTGGAAACCCTCCAGGCACTGGTGGGCAGCCATCGGCCACTGTCAGCCGGACTGGGACTCACCCCTTTGCTCTGGGGAGGAGGGAACTGGGCCCGCCCTGGCTCCCCAACCCACAGAAGCCTCTTCCTTCGTTGGCTAAATGTTTGTTTTCAAATTCCTGAGGCCTGCGTCACCCCCACCTCTGTCCCCGCTGGTCTCTGGCCTGGCTTGCCATGGCTTCCTTCCTCCCCTTGCTGGGCTAGGCTGGTCTGCAGGGTGGGGTGCCAGGCCACGGCTCTTTTTCCTGCTGCCCCCCAGCTAGGGCCAGAGCCGTGAGCTGACTGACAGTGGGACACGAGACAAGGAGCCCAGGAGCCCGCCCCAGCCTCTCTGCTCGCAGTGTAGAAAGACCCCCTCTTTTCTTCGGGGGGAACAACGGGAGGGAAGCTGAGCTGGTAGCCAGGACTAGTTATCTTCCCGGCTGGGTGAGCTGGGTTGGGGAAGCCCTGAGCTGGGCACACCCCCTAATCAGGCCTGGTCCCTGTCCAGGAGGCCCAGCACAGGTCAGACCTAAGTCAAAGTCGCCACGGCGGGGAGTCTTGAACAAGAAGGGCGGTGGGGGACACCTGGGTGGCTCCGCTGGCTAAGCGACTGCCTTCGGCTTGGGTCATGATCCCAGGCTCCTGGGATCGAGTCCCACATGGGGTTCCTTGCTCGGCGGGCAACCTGCTTCTCTCTCTGCCTCTGCCCGCTTGTGTGCTCTCTCTCTTGCTCTCTCTGACAAATAAATAAATAAAATCTTAAAAAAAAAAAAAAAAAAAGAAGGGCGGTGGTTCTCAAACTGGAACTACTGTGTCTTGGAATTGTCTGGACTCGGACAAAAATACAGACTCCTGGGGTGCCTGGGTGGCTCAGTGGGTTAAGCCTCTGCCTTCGGCTCAGGTCATGATCTCAGGGTCCTGCGATCCGCCTTGGGTACCTCTGCTCAGCGGGGAGCCTGCTTTCCCCTCTCTCTCTGCCTGCCTCTCTGCCTATTTGTGATCTCTCTCTGTCAAATAAATAAATAAAATCTTTTTAAAAAAAAAAATGCAGACTCCTGGGGTCCCGTCCGCTGAGCTTCCGATTGGATGGGTTTGATGTGGAGCCTGAGGATCAAATTTGTAGCGAGCTTCCCCAGCCAATCTGACACAGGAGGCCCACACCGCTGGAATTCCAGCGCTGGAAGCTTGAATAAGGCAGCTAGGTTGGCCTCCCCGCCCCCCATCATGTGAGCTACCTTCTAGAACTGCGGGGTTAAATCCTGTACCAGCCACAGGTGCCTATTTAAATTTAAATTAATTTAAATGAAATAAAATTAAAGCCAGTTCCTCAGGGGCTGGTGGCCATCACATGGCACAGAGCAGATAGGGAACACTGCTTTCTGTCCATTCTTCCAGCCACGGAAGGTTCTAGAATGTCAGCTCCATGAAGGCAGAGATAATTGCTTTATTCACTGCTGTCCCTGGGCTCCAGCACAGTGCCTAGAACATAATGGGGATCAATAACAGCTTGTTCGACTAATTTTTTTTATCATGATTAAATATATGTAACATAAAATTGACCATTATAACCATTTTTACTGTGTTGGCAACCGTCACCACCATCTTTAGGCAGAACTTTTTCATCCTCCCAAACTGAAGCTCTGTCCCCATGAAACGGTAACTCCCCATCCATGAATACATATTGTTTAAATATTTTATTTATTTATTTGAGAGAGCAGGAAGGAGGGGAGGGAGAGAGAGAAGCAGACTCCCCCCTGAGCAGGGAGCCTGATGCGGGGCTCCGTCCCAGGAGCCCAAGACCATGATTTGAGCCGAAAGCAGATTCTTTTTTTTTTTTTTTAAAGATTTTATTTATTTATTTGACAGAGAGAGATCACAGTAGACAGAGAGGCAGGCAGAGAGAGAGGGGGAAGCAGGCTCCCTGCTGAGCAGAAAGCCCGATGCGGGACTCGATCCCAGGACCCTGAGATCATGACCTGAGCCGAAGGCAGAGGCTTAACCCACTGAGCCACCCAGGCACCCTGAAAGCAGATTCTTAACTGACTGAGCCACCCAGGCACCCTGACATTTTTAAAGGCACGAGTGACCTTGATCAAGTCACTTCCCCTGCTCTGGGCTCTAGTTTTGTTATCTACAGAACAGGTACGTCTGAGTCTCTACCTCAGGAGTTTTTTGAAAGGCTCAAATGAGATCCCGCGTGTGCTCAGCACACAGTAAATACTCATCAAACATTAGCTGTTACTGTTGTGTTACCCCATCAGGAAGTCCTGTCTGAAGGTCCTACACCTCCCTGCCTTCTGAGCTCCTCAGTCAAGTAAACAGAAACGGGGACCACTGTTGGCGTGAATCACATGGGTGTGTTTTGTCTCCGGGGTGTGAGCCACTGCCAGCCCTTTGTGTCCCCAGCCCGGCCAGTCCCCCGATGGTCATGTTTCCATTTCCCAGAATTCTCTCTCACCAAGGGCCTCCCCTGGGATCTTGCAACAGCTCTGAGGTGAGGAGAAGTTAGAAGGAGCCCTAACAGACGACGTCACGATAGAGATGGGAAGGCTGGGACCTGGGGCAACACCGGAAACCCATGGCAGAGCCAGAACTCTGAGAAAGAGCCAGAAATCTTTCCAAGATGCCACCTGACTGGCACATGGGAAACCCGGGCTAAATGACCAAATGACCGGACGGACACTGTTAGGCTGATGCTTTTTTTTTTTTTTTTCCCCAGCTGAAGAAATAGGCTCTGGGAGGTTAAGTGAGAAGCTTGGTAAATATTTATGGAATTGATCGCGTGGTGTCAGGGGGCAGGGAGAGCTGGCCAGGCGCTCCAAAGCCTGCAGTGCCTCTAATCCCTGCCCCAAGGGACAGCCAGGACAGCCCGCTGCCCTGGATGGGATGTTGTTATGGTGGAGGAGAAAGAAGCTAACTCTTGGCATCCTGAGGGAAGGGACACATTTCCTTGGCTTTGGAGTCAGCCTCGGATCTGTGACAGAAGCGGGGGACAAGGGCGGGGTCTCGCTAAGCCCTTCAACGTAAGCTCAGGACCCTCCTAGAGACTTTTTTTTAAAGATTTTATTTGTTTATTTGACAGAGAGAGAGACAGCAAGAGAGGGAACACAAGCACGGGGAGTGGGAGAGGGAGAAGCAGGCTTCCCACTGAGCAGGGAGCCCGATGCGGGGCTCGATCCCAGGACCCTGGATCATGACCCGAGCTGAAGGCAGATGCTTAACTGACTGAGCCACCCAGGCCCCCACCTCCCCGCCCTCACCCCCGCCGCCTTCTAGAGATATTATAAAAGTTGTGGCCTTCTGTCAGTCGTGCGCTGGGAAATGTTTAACCTCGCACTGTCTGGAAGGAAAATACAAAACAAACAGGCAAACAAACAAACAAATAAAACCACAAAATCTTGGTTGGTGTCACTTGCCAATTGCTGTGGTGTCAATTCTCCCAGCCACAGCTGATCCCAAGGGGCCAATGAAGTCGGGCTTGCAAAATTCCCGAGAACAGAACACCCAGCTCTTCCCGAGGCACACCACTAGGTCTGTGCGACCGAGGCAAGCCCCTTCCCCGCTCTGGGCCTCGGTTCTCTCATCTGTAGAAAGACTCGCTTCCACGTTCCCACCCAGAGCTGAGGAGATCCGCAAGACTGGTGGGGACTGTGGAAGGTCCCAGTGGGGACTGTGGAACGTCGTGCCTTCCAGCGCCTCGCTGGGGCCTGTGGGTGGGGACCCAGGCGGCAGAAAGGAGCAGCGCTGTGGGGCAGCAGCTCCGTGTCCCTTTCCCACCCAGAGATCCCGGGCAGGGACTCCTGACTTCCCCAGTGGTGATGACACTTTGCCCAAATCTGGAAAGACAGGCTCACCTGCCCCCGTCTGGCTAACCCCCCTCATTTCCTCCCAGCTGACCTCCGCGGGAGAAGAGAGAAATCCCCCTCCGCCACCCAGGCAGCGCCTCCCATTCCTGCCTGAGCTCTGGCAGGACCCTGGGGACCCAAAGGGGCACACTTTTGACAAGGGCTGCCCGGGAATAGTCCCCACTCTGCTCGTGGCATCTAAGACATTTGCATCCAGGAAACAGTGAGCCTGGAGGTTAAGGGGAGCTGGTCATGTTGGGAAACGTCCTTCCCACTTTGGGAGGGAAGACTGCATACCTGAGCGGGTGTTCCAGAAGTTTCTTTCCATGAAAGGAGTTGAGGACACAATAAAATATTAGGGCAAAATGGTGCCTCGTGACAAAAACAAGCTTTCTGCTACAAAGACGGGGAAACTGAGGCCGGGGAGGGGAAAGGTCATGTTCACGGTCGCCACAAGGACTCAGGTTGAGCTAGGACCTGGGCCCAGTGTCGGGGTGTTCATCTCTCTTCTTTGCTACCTGGTGAGTGGCAGAAGGGGCTGGAAGGTGGGGGCCCAGGAACAGGGCTGTCCCAGAGGGAAAGAGTGACCAGCCAAGGCCTGCCATTGCCCAGGGGATCTCATGGGCAGGTGACCACTCAGGGGAGGTCTGTCACCCCTAAGGAAGCAGACCACCCTTCTGGAAGGCCTGGGGCCTGAGAAGCACTATGACTGTGAGTCCGGGGGTAGGGCACTCCTCTTCCTGATGTGTAGACGATGTTGCTTGCAAGTAGGGAACTAGCTCTGTTCAGCTTTGCTCCTGTTTCTCCATGTTGCCTTGGGCAAGTCACTGTCCCTCTTGGCACCAGCCTCTCTGGCTGCAAAATGGGAGGTTTGGGCCAGATCAGTGGTTGAAATCTTGTTTTAGCTGCAGAATGATTTCCTAGATGCCTGGTACAGAAAATGGTTACAAGAGGGGCAGATTTGGGAGACACTGGGGCTTAGGAAGGAGGGGAGGATGTGGGTTCCAGACACTCAGCTGCTCAAACCTCCTCTCCCCTGGAGGGCACTCTCTGCCCTCCCTGGGGGCAGAATGCCTGAATGGGGCCCCAGAGGTCCCTGGGGATTCCTTCTGCGGGGAGCCTGGGATGTCGGGGTCCTCGGCCATACCCCGGGGGGGAGGAAGTCAGGTTCGCCTCCAGACCCCTAATGGCTGGAGAGAAAGCGAGAGAGAGAGGGAGAGAGAGAAAGAGAGAGAGAGAAGTCAGGAGATAGAAGGACAAAGATAGGGGTGCCTGGGTGGCTCAGTGGGTTAAGCCTCTACCTTCGGCTCAGGTCATGATCCCAGGGTCCTGGATCGCGCCCCACATCGGGCTCTCTGCTCAGCCCAATGTGATCTCTCTCTCTGTCTGCCTGTCAAATAAATAAATGATAAATAAAATCTTAAAAAAAGAAAGAAGGAGACAGAAGACCGAGACAGGGCAAGACAGAAAAACAGAGAAGAGGAGGCACACGAAAAGAGAAATATTTGAGAATGAAATGGGGGGAGCAAGAGACGGGGAGAAGGAGAGACACATGTTTCCACTCAAAGTCCTCGTTTAAAATAAAACCAAACCAACAATCTCAGCCGCTGATGGCTGGCCGGAGCCCAGGCCCCAGGCCCAGTGTGACCGCGGGCCTCCTGGCCCCCTGCCTGGGGAACTCAAGTAATGACTGCCCGGGTCTGCTCTCAGCCACCGCCTCCGACTGAGCCTTTTTTTTTTTTTTTTTTAAGATTTTATTTATTTACTTGACAGACAGAGCTCACAAGTAGGCAGAGAGGCAGGCAGAGAGAGGGTGGGGGGGAAGCAGGCTCCCTGCTGAGCAGAGAGCCCCATGCAGGGCTCCATCCCAGGACCCCGGGATCATGACCTGAGCCGAAGGCAGAGGCTTTAACCCACTGAGCCACCCAGGCGCCCCCCCGACTGAGCCCTGTCCGCTGACAGTGGCTCAGGCCTGTGAGTCCCGGGAGAGACCCCCGGAGCAGGAAGAGCCCCCAAGACCTCCCTCAGCTACGCCTCAGGGGGCTGCTCCTGCCAGAGCATTTCGACCATTCCAGGTTGGGAGCCACTAGCCACCATGAGGACTAAGGGCCAGAAGGAAGCCTGAGAAGGGACAGACTCAGGCTCGGCTTTAGCTTGGGGCCAGTTAGCAGAGGCCCACCATCTCCCAGACGCTCAGAGTCCCTCCGCGCCTCCTCTCTGGGGACCCACCCCCAGTGTCTGCAGCCCCACACCCGGGGCACTTGGTGTAAAGGGGTAAAGTCCTGTGCCCTGGACATTCTGGGGGGACGTTCTGGGAGGCCGAGGAGGCAGGTGCATGGATCTAGGGCCTTCTCTCCCAGCGCACCTGGCCAGAGCCCCCATCATTCTCCCCACACGTTTATTTTGTTCTCAGAGCCAAGATTCGATCTGGCTTATGCCCCACGTAGCTGGGCAAGAAGAAAAGTACTTTAATAGTATCGTCCATTTCTAAAGCACCTGTTGGGTCCTGGGGCCGGCCAAGCCCCAAATGCATCATCTCAGTGAATCCTCAGGCCCCACAAGGCTGGAGCCAGTATAACGCCCACTGCACAGATCATGAAACTGACGCTCCGAGGCGCTCACGCCCTTACCCAAGTGTCACAGGTAAGAAGCAGGATTTGAACCCAGGTTCACCCACCCAGGTTCACCCACCGCAGCCTCACACCCTGAGATAATGGGGAGCTTCTGGTGTGTGGGGCCACCCCCCTGCATCCCAGGGCCCATGGAGGGGACACGGTCCACCCTCAGGCCCAGACTCCCTCCCTTCCGGAGCTGAGAGAGGCAGGTCTGAGAACAGCTGATCCCCTGGGTTTTGTTCTTGGCACAAAGGAGTCCGGATCCAGGCTTAGTGGTGAATGGCGAGGGGCCCGCAGCCCCCTCCCGCAGGCCGGCCTGGCAGGCTCTGCTCCTGCCTGCTTCCCCACAGCCCCTGAGCCCTCAGCTTCCTATTCAGAACCCGGGCTCAGGCCCGACAGGAGTATCAAAGGCGGGCAGATCTAGGGGGATTACAGGAGGCTGTGGGAGGCTGGGGATGCGGGATGGAGGTGCTCCCACGGGACTTCCTACTAGTTGCTGGGCTCTTACTGATCTTGGGTTGTCCTCAAGGTCCCTGGCCATGTAGGTGACCGTGTGAAAAGTAAAGGCTAGCGAAGGTAAGGGACTGGTCCAAGGTCACAGAGCAAGTCAGAGGCAGAACCAGGGGTGAATCCAGGTAACGCAGCTCCCACTCAGGGCATTTTCCGTGCAACAAGACTCCTGTGTGTTCAAGACACCCCTGTTCTGTGGTCTCTTCCAGAGACAGAAAAACACAAAGGCAGGAGATTGAGACACCAGCTGGCAGGGACAGGCCCAGGAGAGAGAGGGACCCCCTGGGAGGTCCCTTCCCCCTGGCCTGCCTCTGCTTGGGCCCCTGAGCCCGTGTGAGGCGTGGGGTCTGGGGACTCAGACCTTCCCAGGAGAGAAGGGAGCATGGGTGGGCAGAGACGATTGGGGACACAGCACTTTGGGCAGTTTGGGCCCTGAGATGGGGCCCTGCTGTGTGGCTCCGGGGAGGTACAAATCCCTCTCTGGGTTTCTATCTCCCTCTAGGCTCCCAGAGTCAGAAGACCTCTCTCCCTCTGTGGTGTGGATGAGGGCTTGGTAACTGAGGGTCCCCTTCCCTGAGTCCCTGCAGTGGGGCAGGCCGGTGCCAAGCTCGGGACCTGCATTCTTTCCACCCCATGTGACAGAGGAGGAAACTAAGGCTCAGGGTCGCACAGCTTGGAAAGATGTCGGACCGTAGTCCTGCCTTCTCTTCCTCTGAGTGCCAGGCCCCCGGCTGTGTGCTGGGACCCCGCAGGCCGACCTCTCCCCACCAGCCTGAGTGGCTGTGGCACCCCCCGGTGCGAGGCCCGCTCTCCTGGTGTCTAGGTGGCAGAGGAAGGTACCCACGTCCCCCCTCCTGTTGCGGGCCCTGTGCCACAGCAGCCCCGAGGAATGCCGCCGCATTCCTGTGGTGGGGGTGTGGCTGCCTGTGGCCGTGTTTGCCCAAGGCCGGTGCGTGTTGCTAAGCAAGCCCCGGGCTCCGGGCTCCAGCTCAGGGCGCTGAGTCAGCAGCCCCGTTCCTCCCAGCGGAGCTCCAGGAAGGTGGTGACAGGCGGGGAGGAGGAAGTTCTACTTCCCTCGGAGGTGGGGGCGGGGGTGCCCCAGGGCTCACCTCTGGGGACACGGTGGGGATAGTGAGGGTGGCCGGCTGAGGTCTGCAGAGGGGAGGCAAGGCTCTCTGGGCAAAGATGCTGGGACGGCGGGGCCCAGGGCGTCCCCCATCCCCACCCCAGGGGGAAGGACTTCAGGATGGAAGCGGGGCAGTGGCTCTGCTAAGCGCTTTCTACACGCCAGGCTCCGGACTGGCTGCGCCTCTGTGTCCTTATCTCATATAATAAAACAAATTCACTATTGATAAACTCCCTGGGGCAACTGAGGTGCCGCCAGGTCCTCAGTGAGTAAAGGGTGCAGATGGGCCTCTGACCCAGACCTGTGTTCAGCATGCCAGGAGTGGGGAAGAGCCCGCCAGGCCTGGCTCTAGAAGCCTGAACTAGCCTTTCTCCCTGGGCCTCAGTTTCCCTCCTCTGCTGGGGTCAGCCAGGTGTCTCTCCAAGCCCTCATGAGGAAGGGAAAATGGGAGGCCCCACAACTTCCTCCTTGACCAGGGACAAGTCACTTTCCCTGGCAGATCTCACCACCCCCCCATCCCCCTCTCGCCCCAGACTTTGATCTGGCGGTGTCTGCCTTCAGATCTCCTTATCTTTAGGGGCGATGCCCCAGCGTATCACCCTCACCCACCCCCACCCTACTTGGGCGTCCAGGGCAGAAAGGAGCAGGTGCACCAGGCACCAGGAGGGACCTAGGACTTAGGGGGCTTCAGATGCTGGCCTCACGGTGCCAGTTCTGCTCCCTCCTGGGTCTTCCTTGAACAGAACTGGCGGGTCATGGACACTGGGCACCAGAATAGTGGAGACAGGGTGAGGCAGGGTGAGGTGTGGGGGTCAGAAGGCCAGGAGTTTCCATGTCTTGTGCGTTTTTGTGTTTGTTTTTTTTTTTTTTTTTTTACTTATTTATTTGAGAACATGTGTGAGTAGAGGAAGAGAGAGAATCTTTTTTTTTTTTTAAGTTTTATTTATTTATTTGACAGAGGGAGAGAGAGCACAAGCAGGGGGAGCGGGAGAGGGAGAAGCAGACTCCCCACGGAGCAGGGAGCCCGATGTGGGGCTCGATCCCAGAACCCCAGGATCATGACCTCAGCCAAAAGCAGACACTTAGCAGACTGAGCCACCCAGGCGCCCCTAGAGAGAGAGAATCTGAAGCAGGCTCCATGCTCAGATGGAGACAGACGGCGAGACACGGAGCTCCATCTCCTGACTGAGATCTTGATCGGAGCTGAAACCAGCAGTGAGATTACTCAACTGATTGAATGGTTTTGGTGGTTTCAGATAAGAGAAGGAAGCAGAGGTGACAGGGCTGGGGAAGGGCAGGCAGGGGTGGGGGGAGTAAGTCCCATCCCAGTCTCGTCCCACTGTCCTGGGTCCCCTCTCAGGCTCATGGGAGGCGAATGGAAGTGAAGACAATGATTTGGGGGGTCAGGGCTGAACAGGGGCAGTGTCTGTGAGGCTTGGGGTGCGGTGCTGGGGGAGGCGGCCCAGGCTGATGGGACAAGGCCTGGCGTCTGCCCTGGGAATGTCTCTACTCTGATCAGAGGGCATACATACCATACCTGGAAAAGGCTCCCAATCTGCTGGAGGAGTGCCGCCCCTTTCGCTTGGTGGGGTTCACAGTCTGAAGGCAGAGGCAGACAGGGAGGCCTGCTAATGAAGCAGGACCCTGCAGAGTCCAGGCCCTGTACCTGCTAGACCTGGTCAGGCCAGTCTGAAGGTGAAGAAGGCAGAGCAGAGCCCAGAGACCCACCTCCATGCCCACAGGGATCAGCCTGGGGTCAGGCCCTGGCTGGGGAGGGGGTTGGTCTCTGAGACAGGCCCCAAGGCACATTTTCAGGCTGTGACAGGAGGAGGAGGCCCTGGGCAAAACAATTATTACTGCCTGCTCCTCCAGGCCTGGCGAGACAGGAAGGCTCTATTACAGGGTAGGAACTGCAGGAAGCCCCTCCCCCACGACGCCCTGCCCATCCCCCACATGCACCCAGGCACAGACACACGCCTGCACACACATGCGGACAGACACGCTAGTTGTACAAGCAAGCCGCTCAGCCTCCCTAAGCCTGGGTTCCAGGGCTAGGATGAGGTTCAGAACAGCCCATGTGTTTGGGGATACAGGATCTGCGGAGGCGGGCGCCTTCTTCCCCCAACCCATGCCCCTGCACTAGGACAGGGCAAATGGACACAGGCACTCACCCTTTCCTACGCACCCTTTCCTATGTGTGGTCACCTACGCCCTTGCAGCCCTGCTCAGTGTCCCCACTTCCTCTAATGCGATGCACCCACCCATCCTTGCTCAAAGACCTTCATGCTGCTGCACACATACGTGGATATGAACTTGGGGGCCATGGCGGGGTTCCCAGGACCCCCCAAAGAGAGTCCTTACCAACCCCACCAGCCACATTTTGTCTCTGGAGTGGACCCCCGAATCAGCCAGGCCCCGGGCAAGGTCTAGGGGCTCAGAAGAGGTAGCACATGAAAGACCTGTAGCTCCAGCTTCTAATGCCAACTCTGCTCTGAGCCTCAGTTTCCCCATCTGTAAAATGGGGATATGTACAGTCACTGAGAGAGCACAGGGCCAGGGGTGGAGTCCATGGGATGATCTGTATCAAGTGTGGCCTGGATAGAGCGGGGAGATACAGTAGATGCTCAGCGAATGCAGGTTGGGTTGACTTAGGGAGGCAGAAACTACCCAGAATGTGGAAGACGACAGATATAATCAGGTGTATTCGACAAGCCCGTTATGTTCCAGGCCTTGAGCTGGGCACTGGGGCCTCAGCTTTAAGACAAAGTAAAACAAAACCCCGTTCCTGCTCACACCCAATACTGCAGACTTGTGTCAATAGCCAGTTTCCAGTCAGTTATGTCAGAGTTGAGCGGAGAGGCAGTGGGGTGTTGGGGGAAAGAATGGGGTTGCCACTCACTGGGGGTGATCTTAGTCAAGTGACTTTCCTTCTTGGAGACTCACTTTCCCCATCCATAAAATGGGCATGAAAATAACCAGCTCACTGGGCTGGTTCGTGTTTAAGAGGTGCTGGACTTTTAGCTCCCTAAGCAGAAGGGTTAATGACCCTGGTGTAGCTGTTGCCCAGAAGGTGGTCCCTGCACCCCATTCTCCTGTTCTGAGCCTGTATGGAGGAAGGGTCTGGGGGGTCTGAGACCAGTCTGTTTCCATAGCACAGCCTGCATTTCCTCACCAGGAACCCAGTCCCCAGTCCCGTAAGCCACATCTCCGGGCAGGGCGAGGGGCAGGAGCAGACTCCCAGGATATGCTTGTCCATGGACAGATGTGGTCAACCACCTTCAACCACCTGGGTCTGTGTGCTTCTGGTGACCACAGCCTGGAGAAGTGGCAGAGATGTACTGACCCTTAGGAACACCCCAGTCTAATGGGAGAGGGTCCCCCCACACCAGCATCCTATCAGAACGTGTCACTCTTCATAATGTTGGAGCCGAGAGGCCCCTTGGAGATGTCTCTTGAATCACCAGGGGTTTGGCCTGGAGACACCCACTCAGGGTCACCCTTGGGAGCCTGAGGGTGTCCCAAGGGTGGGACTCAAACGGGAGGGGGGGCGGCGGGAGCCAAGGGGGTGCCTAGGCGTGGTGCACAGCATTGGAGCAAACTGGGGAGTGCAAACCCATCTAAGGACCTCTAAAGTTGGGATGTTACTCAGACCAAACCCACACAAGCCTGTGGTCTCCCTCCTGCCCTTGACTGGTCAGCTGGCAAGTCCCAGGAGCAACCTTCCCCTTCTACAGATGGGGAAACTGAGACCAGAATGAGGACGGAGTTTTCAAGCTATGAGCCAACCTTAGCTTCCTCACCTGCCTTCCCTACAGGGTTGGTATGAGGGCAAAAGGTGATGAATGAGAAGCGGTAGTCTGGTGCCTGGCGCGGAGGTAGAGCCGGCTAACGCCCACGGTGATCATTGTTAATCATTACTGTTATGAGGCCGCCGGGGAGGTGGTAGCGGAGGGCTTTCTGGAGGAGGTGGCCTTTAAAAGTGGGGTGAGAGGGGACAGCTGGGACCCAAAGAGAAGAACCAGCTGTTTGCAAACTGCACAGGGGAGCTGCTGTCGTCCGCCTTGAACCCCCAGACGCTCGGGTCCCCCATCATCGTCCGCAGCACCGCCCCTGCTTCCACGCCGATGGGGGCCGCCGTTCCCTTTAAGGAGGCGCCGAGGCGGTTCCTCACAGCGGGGAAGGGGACTCCGCCGGCTTCAGAGCGGGAGCCGAGACCCTCCCCGGCGGCACCTGCGGGGCGGAAGCGGGGGCGGAAGCGGGGGGCGGGGCGCTAGACGGCGCGGGGAGGGGGCCGCCGCGGGGAGGGGGGCGCCGCTCCTCCGCCCCCATCCCCCCGCCCCCCTTCTCGGGCCCTCGCTACGGCAGCCTGGCCCCCGGCAGGTGGGGCGCCCGCGCATCAGGGACCCGAGGCCCCCGCCCGGCCGCTGCGGCCCCCATCGCCTCTCCCCCTCCACGTGGCCGGCCTCTCCGGGCCTTTTCTGGGCTCTCCCGCCGGCTCTTCGTCGGCTCTGCGCGCCTTGGCTCCGGGTTTGTCCCTCCGCCGCCTGAAGACCCGGCGGGGCGGCGGTGGCGGTGCCCGTCTGGGGCCGGGGATGGAGAGGGACTAGCCGGGCTTGGCCGGGGCTGGGGCGGCGCGGAGTGGGGTGGGGGGCTGGGTTCCCAGCCGTGGGGCCCTGGTCAAGCCCCTCCTCAGCGAGCAGGAGATAGGATTAGAGGCTGGATACTTTTTGCAAGTTGTGTACTTATTTTTGTAGGGCTCTTTGATGCCCACGGTGCAAAATACGCAGTACCCAGGACGGACACACAGCCCGAGTCACCTCTTGCCCCCCCCATCAAGGCCCCACCAAGGTTCCTAGTTTCTCTACTCTCCCCCAACCCTTCCCCGCTCACACAAGCACATGCTCTTCAAGGCGGGGCTGTGTCCAGGTCTCGGGTGCTCAGCACAGGGTTCAGCACGATTCCTGTCCCAGGTCACAGAGGCTCTGCGGGTGTGAGCGGTGTGCAAGTGCACACCCCTACCCAGGGCTGGCTGAGGGGCTCCTCGGGGGGCCCAACCAGGGACTATGTGAACGGCGACAAGTGTGGACAAGTGGCTGTGGGATGATGGATAAGATGGCAGAGGGATGGATGGATGGATGGATGGATGGATGGGCTGGTGGACAGACAGACAGACAGCCGCTGCTGAGAGGTGACTACCTGGCTAGGCAGGACTGTCTGGGAAGTGATGGATGGGGCTGGGCCCATGGGGGAAGGAAGGAAGGAAGGATGGATAGATGGACAGACTGACAGATGAGGGAGACAGATGAGGGGGTGGAGGAAGGCTGGGGGAGGGGGGCGGTGAGTGATGAGAGACCCTGCTGAGTGAGGGGACAGGGTCTTGCTGGGAAGGTTGTGGCAGAGATGATGTATGGGACTGGGTGAGGATGGATTGCTTACTGCTGGGCTGGCTGCAGACAGCAGGACAGACAGATGGACCCATGGATGGGTGGGGGGGTAGATGGGAGAGGAGTCAGCAAGGAGTGACCAGGGCCCCACTGAGACTGGTTGATGGAGACGGATAGACAGATGGAGAGGGAGGAGGGGCAGGGGTGAGGTGGGCTAGGAGCTTCTGTCTGTCTTACAGTGCCTACAGACACCTGTGTGCCTGGACAGGGGTGTGCGTGTGTGCGTGTGTGTGTGCACAGATATGTGTGCCGCTGGGGCTGTGACTGGGTTCACAGCACTTCCTAATATGTGTGTAGACTCATGAGGGCACAGGCCTGATGCTGGGCAAGGGAATAAGGGTCTGGAGGGTGTGGGGTCCCTCCCTTTCCCTTAAGGGGCCTGATGGGGTCCTGAGAAGTTTACCCAGAGAGCATGGTCAGAAGGGGACCTGGGGCAGGGCTCCCAGGGAATGGGGCCTTGTGTGTTCACCTGTGCCTTCAGGAAGGGGAACGGGCTGGGGTCAGACTTGGAGGGTCTCAGGCCCAGCAGAACGGCCGCCCTGCCTTTCCTCCCTTCCTCATCAGAGCCTCCACCCCCAGCAGCCAAACCATTGGGATGCAGGAAGCAGGCTGGCACCTGGCAGGTGCTGTGTCAGCCCAGCCCCCAACTATGGTGTCAGTGATAAAAATAATCGCAGCTGATGTTTATGGGGGACTTGCCATGTGCAGGCATTGTGCCAAGAGTTTTTCACACTTTCATGGCTCCCCCCCAACAAGGTGCAATAGTATTATAATATTTTTATCCCCACTTGACCAAGGAGAAAACAGAATCTCTTCATCCAGGGCTAACTGTAAGTGGTGCCTGTGGGAAGGCTGAAGTGTGCCCTCGGCCCCTCACCACCCGTGGCACAGGGGACCCTAGCTGTCGGGCGGGACCATCACAGCTCACAACAGGGAGGGGACCAGGGTGGAAAGAAGACAAAAAGTCATCTCCAAAACTCAGCTTAGCTGAGTAGCTCTGGGACCATTGAGCCCATGGACTTGGATTCAGATCCTGACATTGCACTTATTGTGTGGCTTTGGGCAGGTCACTGTACCGGCTAAGCCTCAGTTTCCTTATCTGTGAAATGGGAGATGTGCTGCTCATGGGCTGCCGTGAGGATGAAATAAGATAACGCAGGAAAAGCACTTGGCAGGTCAGAGCACCCCAGTGCCACAGGGGGGTGGGGCGGGAACCCTGGAACTCAGGGAAGATCCCTCACTTTCCGCAGCAGCAGGAATCCCCCCAAGAATCCCATCAGCCCTTGACTCCCTAATTCGTCCTGGGCCTCTGGGTGTGGCTGAGCACTGTGCTTGGGCCATCCTTTCATCTCTCTAAGAGGAAGACCCCCGCCCCCCACCAGCCTGTGTAACAGTTGGGAAAAGAGAGAAGGAACTAGCCCAGATCACACTGAATGAGTTCTCTTAACAGTGCAGCGGGAAGTGTGAAAATTAATAAAAGGGGACCCCATCTAAAATGGAGTTGGGAGGGGGCGCCTGGGTGGCTCAGTCATTAAGCGGCTGCCTTTGGCTCAGGTCATGATCCCAGGGTCCTGGGATCCAGCTCCGCATCCTGCATTGGGCTCCCTGCTCAGCCAGAAGCCTGGTTCTCCCTCTCCTACTCCCCCTGCTTGTTGTGTTCCCACTCTTGCCAAGTCTCTCTCTGTCAAATAAATAAATAAAATCCTAAAAAAAAAAAGTCTCCAACTCTTAATTTTGGCTCGGGGCCTGGTTGCAGGTTCATGAGATCAGCCCCCACTCTGGGCATGCAGCTTAGGATTCTTTCCCTCTGCCCTTCCCCCGCTAAACTTGATTGATTGATTGATTGATTGATTGATTAAAATAGAGTTGGGAGGCCCAAAGGGGGAGACCTCCTGCACTACCACTCTGCCACCTGTCAGTCCCAGACACAGACAGAAAGAGATGCGCCTTGCTGGTAGTCCTTTAACACTCCAGTCGGAAGGAACATTTCCTTCCCTGATCAGCAGCAACTTGGCCAATGAGAAACCTTCACCACCTGAACTCTCCAGGGGACTTTTGTTCAGAACAACCCCTACAACTTCCTCTTTTTTCTCCACAAAGTAACATTCCTCTCCTTTGCTTGTTGGACTCTCCTATGGGTTGCTTTTTCTAAATTGTAATTCTTTGCTATTCTTGAATAAACCCATTTTAAGGGTAAAGTAACTGGCTAGTTTTTTTTGTTTGTTTGATGTTCAACAAGTGCCTATTCATTTAACAAAGCCCAATGCCATGAACAAAAAGGGCAGCGCCAGCCCTCCTGGTGCTTATGTGCTAATGGGGCAGAGGGAGAAGCAGGCTTCCCACTCCATCCCAGGACCCTGGGATCATGACCTGAGCTGAAGGCAGATGCTTAACTAATTGAGCCACCTAGGCAGCGCCCCCCTTTTAAAAAAAGACTTCATTTTTTTGACACACAGAGAGGGGGGAGATCAGACGATTAACAATACTATGTAGAGTGTGGGGCTGGTGGTAAGCGCCATGGAGAAAAACACAGCAAGGAAGGGAGATAGGGGAGTCCCGTGTAGGGTAGCCCGCTGCCCTTTTATATAGGATGGTCAGGTAAAGTACCACAGTGAGCTAGATAACTGCCCGCAGGGACCTGAAGGAGATGAGGAAGGAAGTGTGGGAGGGAGTGATCCTGGCAGAGGGAAGGTAAGTGCAAAGGCCCTGAGGCAGGGCTACCAATTTGTCTTTGAAATTCTCAATCCAAAGGTTAATGAGGTACCTTCCAGGCCAGGCCCCGCCTCCAGTAAGGTCTTTCCCCTCTATGGGCCTTAATTTTGTAAAATACAGAGGTGGGGGTTTATCTCCTGAGGTTCCCTTCCGCAGGATGTGCTGTGACTAGTTTTCCATGCATGGTCAAGGGGGTCTGTGGGTATGTCTGTAGGGGCTGGGAGAGCAAGGACTTCGAAGATCCTTCTGCCCTTAGGGATCTTGATCTTGAGCAAGTGACTCAGACCTTCCTGAACTTCAAACTTCTCATCTGTGAAGTGGGAATGGAGTCCCCACTTCTCCAAGTGCTTGTGTGTTTGGGATGAGGTTTTGCAGAGCTCTTAGTCAGGGTCTGGTTCATCACTGGTACTCGACGAGTGGGCACTGCTTTTCCTCTGGTGCTTAAGACACCTGGTTAAAGACTGGCCTTCAGAGAAGGGGGAAAGGCTGGTGGCCCAGGATGGCCAGGGAACTCTTCCCGGAGTGGAAGGTCTAAGCTCAGTTTGGAAGGAGAGGAGGAGGATGTGGCCAGAGTAGGAAGGGAAGGCCCAGATAAATGAGGGTTGACAACCGGGAGCCAGAGTGGGGAGGAAGGGGGCCCCCAGCGACACTGGCGCCGGAGCCCCCAGCGGCAGCGGGCCCAGGCTGAGGCCCCGCCCCGCCCCCGAGACTCCGCCCCGCATCCAGGCCCCAGGGCAGGATTTGCTGGGAACCCACTTCAAAGGGTCCCAGGAAGCTTGAGCAAGCCCCAGAGGAAGCGGCACAGCCTCTATCTAACCCAGCTCTGGGATTGGGGGAAGCCCCGCAATTATGGGGGGGGGCTTCCTCCCACGCTGTCCGCCTCCACTCCAAATGCGGAGCACACATTTTAGTACCCCCTCCCCCAATCTCAAACCGTTCCATCGGGGGAGGGGAGCTCAGCGAAACTTCTGCTCAGGCACGTTCACCCGGAAAACCTCACCTGAGTCCAACTGCGGCTGCAATTGAGGCATGTGTTATTTGGGGAAAAAAAAAAAAAGATTCCGGGTGCTCGCATGTGTGTGCAGCCCGCAAGCATTTACTGAGCGCCTACTGCATCCCGCGCTCCAGTCCCTCCCGGAGCTCCCTTCCTAAAGGGGAGGGCAGGAGGGAGTAGTTATAACCTGAGAGCTGAGGTTAGTTACAGGGTGAACCGATCTGGCCGGGGGTGGGTGGTAGTGGGGGGGTGGGGGGGGGGTGGGCAGCCCAGCCGCTCTTCAGCAGAGACTTCTGATGGGGAGTGTAACCAATGGCGGAGATTTAGTGCACACTCCCCGCGTGCCGGGCTCCGTGCCAAGAGCTCTCCTGATGTCTCTCATTTAATCCAGCAGCAGTGCTGGAGGGCCGAAACCATTATTATGGTGCCCATTTTGCAGATAAGGCAGCTGAGGTTGTAAGGCTCTGCCAAAGCCACAGCCAGTTAAGCAGCAGAATCCAGGTTCCTTGCTCACTGAGTCCTCCTCAGTGTGTGTACACTATGGAGCAGGTGCTCCCCTACACGTGGGGCACCCGTGTTGCTTCTCCTGGGCTCATCCGAGGTAAGTCTGAAAGAATGAGTGGGGGTGGCCGAGGTGGACGAAAACACGTGGTGTGTTTAGGAAAGAGCAGGGAGACTGGGGTGAGACATACTTAACTTCCTAGTTCTACCTCTGCCAAGGCCTTGCTGTAACTTTATTCATTTTTTAAAAAGATTTTATTTAGAAGACATCCAGATGGCCAACAGACACATGAAAAAGTGCTCCATATCACTCGGCATCAGGGAAATACAAATCAAAACCACAATGAGATATCATCTCACACCAGTCAGAATGGCTAAAATTAACAAGTCAGGAAATGACAGATGCTGGTGAGGATGCGGAGAAAGGGGAACCCTCCTACACTATTGATGGGAATGCAAGCTGGTGCAGCCACTCTGGAAAACAGCATGGAGGTTCCTCAAAATGTTGAAAATAGAACTACCCTATGACCCAATGACAACTGCACTACTGGGTATTTACCCTAAAGATACAAATGTAGTCATCGGAAGGATCACGTGCACCCGAATGTTTATAGCAGCAATGTCCACAATAGCCAAACTATGGAAAGAACCTAGATGTCCATCAACAGATGAATGGATCAAGAAGATGTGGTATATATACACAATGGAATACTATGCAGCCATCAAAAGAAATGAAATCTTGCCATTTGCAACGACGTGGAGGGAACTAGAGGGTATCATGCTTAGCGAAATAAGTCAATCAGAGAAAGACAACTATAATATGATCTCCCTGATATGAGGAAGTAGAGATGCAACGTGGGGGTTAAGGGGGTAGGAGAAGAATAAATGAAACAAGATGGGATTGGGAGGGAGACAAACCATAAGTGACTCTTAATCTCTCACAAAACAAACTGAGGGTTGCTTGGCGGAGGGGGGTGGGGTTATGGACATTGGGGAGGGTATGTGCTTTGGTGAGTGCTGTGAAGTGTGTAAACCTGGTGATTCACAGACCTGTACCCCTGGGGATTAAAATATATTATATGTTTATAAAAAATATTAAAAAAGAGATTTTATTTATTTGAGGGTGGGGGCAGAGGAAGAGGGGGAAGCAGGCTCCCTGGGAGCCAGATGAAGGACTTGATCCTGGGACTCTGGGATTAGGACCTAAGTCAGAGACAGATGCTTAACTGACTGAGCCACCCAGGCATCCCTAGCTGTAACTTCAGACAACTCTGTTCTCTCTGGGCCTCAATCTTCATCTTTAAAAATGGCTACAAATTAGCTTTTCCTTCCACAGCCGCTGGGAGGGTGAATGAGTTCTATGTGAAGGCGGCTTGGCCCATAGAAGGTCTTCAAGAGATGGAAATTGAAACAAATGGAGGGAACTGATTTAGAATGCCACCACTGGGGTGCCTGGCTGGCTCAGACTGTATAGCAGAAGATTCTAGATCTCAGGGTTGTGGGTTCGAGCCCCAAGTGGGGTGAAGAGTTTAGCTAAAAATAAAACTGTAAAAAAAAAAAAAAAGAATATCACCATGACATGTGAGCATCTACCGAGTGACTCCTGGGTGCAGGGCACTGTTCTAGCTGGTGCCTCACTCCCGGGAGCGAGGGGGGGAAGGGACGGGGTCTGTGGATTTCAGCTTCCAGAAGCAGGGGATGAGACAGGTACCCATGAGGGTGTGCGCTACAGATCATGGTTGCCTGGGCTGGAATGTCAGCTGTAACTTTTAGCTTTGCTCCTTTGCGAAATGGGGACTGTCACAGTGCCCACCTTGTGGGGCTATCATGAGAACTAAGGGGGTCCGTATAGGTCAAGTGCCTAGAGCCAACTGGGCAGGGCCTGGCATGTAAGTCCTTTATAAGTGTTGGATACAATGTTGTTGTTGTTGTTTTTTCCTCCTGCTGCTCTTGGCCAGAGGAAGGCACAGATGAAAATGGGGTGGGTGAAGCTATTGTTTCAGTGCTGATCTTGGTCATCTGCTTGTCCCCAGCAGGCTGGTGGGCTGGAGGTGGGGACAGTGGGCGAGGAGGCTGGTACAGCACACAGGAACACGCTCAACCTCACCCTGCCCGTACCCGAAGCCTCAGTGGCACTCAGGCCCCGCAGGCTTTTTGGGGCCTTTATGGGGTAATTCTATCTCCATTAGGGTTTTATTATGTCACAATAAATACCACTTTTCGGTGCCGCCGCTTCCTAAGACTCACCAAAGAACTTTCCTTGTCAGCATCCAGTCACCCTGAGCAGGAAGGACTCTGCTGGGTCGGGTTGGACGGGAAGGGTGTGTCACCAGGTGAGTGACTAAAGATGGAGGAGCTGTCCCTGCCCCCCACCTCCCACCAGTGCACACACCACCCCTTCCCACAGGCCTCCGCTCCCATGTCAAAGACGAGCGACATCTGTCTCTGGGCTCCGGGTCCCCAGCTAGGCACACACCTCTGAGCACATGGCGGGCAACAGCAGGGCCTGCCCGCACCCCTGCCACGTGGGGCCCACCTGATGAGGTTCCCAAGGGAAACCCACGCAACTACACCTCCCACGCAGAGGACCGACCAACACAGTGCACGGTGACTCTCAGGCAACACAGAGCTTACCAACCCCTTCCTGTGCTCTTGGAGCGTAATCCCCACGTGACACCCAACATACAGAGCCTGCATGGCAGGTCACACACATGTACGGGCAGGGTCCTACCTACGACATGTGAAATCTTCCATTCACCTTAGCCCGGAGTGTCCAGCACAACACGCAAAACACTCATCCACACAGTTACACACACTTACACACCATGCATGCGCCATGGGGGAAGCCTAGGGCCCATAAGCCCTGCCCAGCTCAGAGGCCGCTTCTTCCCCCTGAGTCGCTTGTGACTATAGTCACAGCCGGGGTTTAACCAGGACGTCCCACAGCCCTGGCCTGTGCGGTGGACATGCACGACCTTCCTCTGCCATCACTATAAACCTCTGAAGGAGGTTAATCCATCTTCCCGATGAGCAGACGGAGCCTCAGAGAGGGGACATGTCCAAAAACCCGTGGGCTGACTCTAGCCCTTGCCACGAGGGCACACTCACACACACACACACACACACACATCCTCTACACCCACATAGGCTTACACGCACGCTCACACACGTACAGCCACACACCTGCACACACGCACATACACTCACATGTGCGCAGGCATGCGCACACACACCCCGACATGCCCACATGCGCTCCCGCACACCAACACGCACGCTCATGGACACTTGCACGCTCACAGACTCTCAGAACACCAAGACTCTCCTATCATCTTGGTCAAAGGCTTTAATTACGCTACCCCAACACCTGTAATTAGCCCTCCTCCTTCTCCAGAGGAGGTGTCTGGACCCGCTTCCCAAGGGCAGGCGCCAAGGCCGAGAGAGGCCAAGATGTCCACAGCTGGCAGGGAGGACGCCGGGACTGGAGCAGCACAGCTGGGCCTTGGGCAAACGGATCCAGGGGAGTCGGGATAGCCCAGGATGGGGTCAAAGAGAAGGGAGGTGGACAGAGGGACCTGGAGCCTCTCAGGGAATCAGGCCTGCTACAGCTGCTCCTCCCGGACTGGCCAAATGGTGATTGGGCAATTGGCAGCCGTGGGTGGCCGGCAGGCGGGTGAGAGGACATTTCCCGTTTGTTTCACTAAGTCCAGCCGCTTCCGACTGCAGGGGAGATGAGCTCACGTCTGAGGAACCTTCGGGAAGAGGCCCCTTGAAGGGGCAGGTGGGAGGCAGGTGCCCTCCAAAATGTGGAGACAGACTGACTGATTCAGCCATGCCAGGGGTGGGGTGTGGGGTGCTCCAACAGCAGCCTCCTGCCTGCCTTTCCCGGGCATCGGGCAGCGATGGAAGCAGAGACTACCTAGATTCAAATCCTGGCTCTACTTCCTTTGAGCTGTGCAACCTTTGGGCATGTGTGTAAGGGCTTGGAGCCTCAGTGTCCTCTTCTGTAAAATGGGAATAATGACACCTGGTTCCCAGAGGAGAGTTACAGGAAATAATCCATGTCTGACTCATTCCTAGAGGTGGTTACATTTAGATGACGGTATTCATGTATTCATTTCTTTTTCTTTTTTAAAAAGATTTTATTTATTTATTTATTTGACAGAGAGGGAGTGAGAGAGGGAACACAAGCAGGGGGAGTGGGAGAGGGAGAAGCAGGCTTCCCACTGAGCGGGGAGCCTGATGCGGGGCTCTGGATCCCAGGACCCTGAGACCATGTCCTGAGTGGAAGGCAGATGCTTAACAACTGAGCCACCCAGGTGCCCCACATTACCATATTCTTAAAGGCTCCCAAGCCTTGATACTCTCCTCCACCTCCACAGGTCTGGGCGCCCTTCAGAGGTCCTAGAAGGAGGGGCATCCCAGTCTGTTTCACAGCTCCCCTTATAGGCCTGCTGCCAAGCAAGGATGCCCCCCACCCCATGTCAGCACAGGCCTGCAGGCCAACGTGGAGCCCCATCCCGAGGGCAAAGGGTGAGAGTGCAGATGGCTCAGGGTCAACCATCCCCACATCTGGGCCGAGGATCCTGGATCAGAGCTGAAACTTGGGAGGGCCTGGGTGGGGAGGGGGGCGCCAGGATGTCCAGAGGGCTCCAGGGTCCTCCCGAAACCCCTAGGGACTCCCCTCTTTTCCAGCCCGGTGCCAGCCCTGCCCCTTTAAAGACATTCCTGAGGGCGTGGCTTCGGTGACGTCAGCGCGGGGCATGAATGAACACGAGCCGGTTCTCACCCAACTTCCATTAAGGACTGGGGCAGGAGGCGAGAAGTTGCGCGCGGGCCGCGGGCGGGAGCGGGCAGCGAGGCGGGCGTGCGGGCGTGCGGGCGTGCGGGACCAGGGCGCCAAGGACCCGGCCGGGAGCGAGGAGGCGGCATGGAGCGTGTGGAGCCCCGCGCCTGCCTGGCCCTGCTGTGGGGCTGCTTGCTGGCCGCGGCCGCCGCGGCGCAGGGCAAGGAAGGTGAGTGTGCGCGCGGGGCCGCCCCGGCCCGCTGCAACCCCGGCGGCCCGACCCCGGCACCCCGAGACTCTCGGAGCCCCGCGGGGCGACGCGCGCAACTTTGGAAACCAACCTGGCGCCGGCAGCCCTGTCGTGCTGGGGTCGGGAGGGCGCGCGCGCGCCGCCTTCGCGACGAATCTGGGACCCCCTGCCCCAGACTTAGGGGGCCTCCGGGGACCAAGGGGTGGCGGCTGGGCGCGCGGGGCTCTGAGGCCGTCGGGAACGGGCGGCTGCGCCGGCCACGCGGTCGCAGTCCCGCTGTCGCCTTCAGGAACGCGTCCCGATGGGGGCGCGGGGGTCCCTTGGAGAACGGTGTGTCTGAGGAGCTTTCCGCGAACTCAGCGTCTCGGTGACTTGTCTTCCCTAACCCGCTTGCCCCGATTTTGCAGAGAAGCATCCTTGTGGAGGCCCCTTGTTTTGGGGGCGGGGTATCTTCGGCCGGCAGGGAGCCCCCAGCGAAAGCCCCTGCTCCCTGAGATTTTCTCCACGCCTCCCTTTGCCTCCAGTCGGGCAGGAGAGTATGGGGGGAGTTTCGGGTCAGCCTGCCCACGCAGAGCCTCCCTGTCTTCCCAACCCGCATTCCCAGGCTCGGGGGTCAGGTTCGGGGCCGCGAGTGCGGACAGGAAGTCCCAAAGTCAAGCGTTCTGAGCTAGGGGTGACTCAGAACGAGGAAATGCGGCAGGTGGGGGCGCGGTCTCTCAAGGTGTGGAGCCGTCACCCCAGGGCCACCAGGGAGTCCTGGCATCCGGGGGTGGGGGACTGAATCACCCACCCCCGCCCCGCGCTCTCGGAGCGGCGCGGGCTGAGGGGCCGGCAGACTTTGCCCTGGGTGGGGCAGGTGTGTGACTGGGGGCGTTGCCCCTCGCCTAGGGTCGCAGAGCGGGTGGGGGCTCCTGCCCTTGGCCGAGGACCTTCCTGACCTACACCGGCTGAAGCCGGCTTCGGTTTCCAACAGTGAGAGCAAGTTTTCCCCGTCGGACTGGGCACAGGGTGGCTTCCGCAGGCTCCAGCAGGGGGAAGTACAGAGGAAACCCTGCGAGTGAGAAGTTTCCTTGAGCCTTGCTTTCTTTATCTGCCTCCCAAAAAGGGGTGGGAGGTTTTGCTTTTCCAGGTTGGGAGCAAAAGAGGACAGAGTTGGAGCTCTTGGAGGTGGAGGTGGGGGGCGCATCCTGTCCCAGTTCCTGGATGGGTCAGGGCTCTTGGTCCCAACTTGCAGGAGTGGGCGGCAGGGATTGCTGCCATCTCCAATACTCAACCCCTTACCTACCCCGCGGCTTTTGGTCCTCCCCCTTCCTGGGGGACTGTGCCTGGAGAGAAGGGGAGAGACAGCTGGAATCACTACAGGCTTTTCTGGGAGGCTGTCCTCGGGGTGAGGGGATTAGGCAGGACCTACACTACTGAGCTGCTGAGCGGCAGTGCGCAGCCCTGGTCGCCAGCCTGGAAGCCTGTAGCTGCCCCGTCCTTGTGCTCCCATTGTGCCCTCCCCATCCTAGCCCACTAGCCACCACCACCACCCCCCCCCCCGCCCCCGCCATGGGATTAGGGAGGAAAAGGATGGTGTATTGGAGAGTCCTGGGGTGGGGGAACATTTTTGCTTCGGCTCCAAGAGTCCCCGTGAACAACTCCCTACATATGCTTGCAGTGGTGGTGGTGGAGGTAGGGTGGGGGGTGTTGGCCCAGTTGGCAGCTGCTGGTGGGTTCTGTTCTTTGCTTTTCGGGCCCAGTGTGGTGGATCTGCCTGGGGGTAGATGGGAGGTGTGTATGTGTGGGCAGAGAGTAGGACGCTCAGGCCCCTTCCACCCGTAATCTAACCTGCTCACTTTCCTTCTCCTTTCTTGCTTCCTCCCTGTGGGTAGAGGAGCGAGAGTGTATTTGGAGACCCAGATGGACCCAGATGGATTCTCAGCAGCCACTGAATCTGTCCTCTTTTTGCAGATGGGGAAACTGAGGGAGACCCAAGCTAAGCCCTTGCCAGCCAGGGCCCTCTGCACAGAGGGTCAGATCTGAGAGGCTGGTGTCTAGAGCTGCTGGAGCCCAGGTCCCCTGGCATTGGGGTTTCGGGGCGATTTTCCTGGGAAACAGAGTAGCTGGGCAGGGCTGCTGTGGCTGGATGAGGTGGCTGACGGCAAGGGGGCTGGAGAGTGCCCCGGGGCCCTGGAAAGTCCTTGGCTGGGTTGTTCTGTAAGAGCCCCGTTTGCCCTCTGTTCCCTTTTCCCCCACAGAGCTCCTATAGTCCCCCCCCCTTTTCTTTAGGAATTAGTTGGTTTTGGTTAAGTGGGATGTGGGGAGAAGGAAGGTGACCCCAGGTAGTGCTGTGTTTGAGTGAAGAAAGCCATTTGACATTCGTGATGGAACTGAAGACAGAGAGTCAGGGAGGGAGGTTTCCTGGGGGTGGTGAGGGGGATTGAGGGCTCCTGGATGAGTGTGCCTAGCCAGGGCGTGTATCAGTGAGCCAAGGGGCTCCCAGGCCCCCCACCCTTTCCAGGGAACCGGAGCCCTCTGTCCCTGAAGAGCTCGGGGAGAGGGCCCCGGACCAGGCTGGGCTCCGTTCCTGGTGATCAGTTCTAGGGAATTTACAGGGAGGGGGTTGTGGCTGGAAGCCCCCTGGGGAGCCTCCTTCCTGTGTGAAGGCTTCTTTTCTTCTCAGATTGAGCCCCGTGATACTTCTAGAGCCAGGCCAAGGGTTGGAAGGGGAATGTGCTCTGGCAGGGGTGGTGGGGTCCCTCTGGGCCAGGTTAACCCTTCAGAGGCTGGGAGCCCTGGGCCACCTCCCTCAGGGGCACAGTCTGCAGCTTTCACTAGTCTGGGAGGAGGAGAAATACAGAACTTTTGGGGGGCACTCACCATTTTCCTTCCACCCACCTAGCCGGAGCCAGGAACCCCCAGATTCCTTCCTTTGTAGCCAGAACATTCCATTTGCTAGTGGGGTGAGTGAGTTTTCCAAGCCTGGGCCCCGGGCATGCCCGAACAAATCTGTGCCCCTACCCCACCCGCTCCAGCCACCCTCCCCTATCCCCATAGCCTTGGGACAGGTGCCACATCGGATTTCCTCCTTCCGGTCTGAGCTGCAGGGCCCTTCCTAGAGAGATTTGGCCCAGGTCAGCAGCGGCTGGCAATGCCTCACATCAGGCCTGGGGGCCTTCAGCCCAGGGGAGGAGGCCATCCTGACCCCAGGAGGGATCTCTGAGACTCCTCTCTCTAGCCCCTCACTCCAGCCTCACCCCTAAATCAGGCCCATCTCTGCCCCCTGCCTGTCCAGATTCCGCCCTTAGAGTTACTCTTCCAAATCCTAGGCCGGAGGAATGCCACTTCTTGAGGCCGTATTCCTCATGCTCCAGGGTCCAAGAAAGTGACTGCTTGGTCCCCCTCCACCAGGGTTTTACCCTCTTGATGGTGGAGGTGGGGAACGGGACACTGTCTGGGTTCCCTGCCTGAGCTCCCCCAGTGTCCTCTCTCTCTAGGGATGGTGGCGCCTATTGGCCGCGACCTGGGCTTGACTTACCTAGGGTCTTGGGTCTTGGCTGTAGCCACTGAGCCTGGCAAAGAGCCAGGGATGGACGGATGGGAGCTGCCCAAGGGCAGGGCTGGATTTCGGGAGGCCGCTGGTAATGTGTCCCTCCGTCAGGCTCCAGATGGATCTCTCCTCCCTCTGGACCTGGAAGTCCCCTCTGAAGGTTTCCATCTCTGGTCCCCCAGGCACTGCCGGCGGGGCCGTAGCCAGGGTGTGAGGGACAGGGCAGTGGGAGCGACTTTCCCAGGGACCTCGCCAGCTGTGTGTATCTTTGAGCCCCTCCTGGAGGCCCTGTGGGTTCAGAGCTTCATCCTGCCTGCTCTGTGGCTTTTGTGGTGGGAAGATCAGTTTCCAGAAACCCCCCACTCATCGTCCCCCTCCTCCCCTGGAGCTGTTCCCACCTGTTAACAGCCCTCTCGGAATGCCACGAGACATGGATGTACATAACGTGTGCTTCTTGGCTTGGGTGGGGTGGGGGTGTCTCATGCTGGGGGCGGGGGTGTGGCAGGGGCAGACACGAGAGCTCCTGAGCCCCACATGTGTGTGAAGTGCTGTTGAGGGGCTTTGTGCTTGTTTCCGGAAGCAGACGGGGCAGGCGTGGTGTCACTTACCAGGCCTGCCTGCCCCAGCTCCCTGCCCAGCTGCTGTCCCCTGCTGGGCTGAGCTCTGTCTTGCACTACCCAGCTGGGGGCTGACCCCGAGAGGGGCTGGCATGGCTGGAGCTGTGGCCTGGGAGATGGGGGCCCTAGTCCTCCCCTAGCCTGTCACATGGCTTTGATTGGGTCCCTTCCCTTGCCTGGGTCCCTGGTCTCTGGGATATAGTGGGCTCTCTCTATGACAGCTGAGGAAGCCATCAAGGCCTCTTAGGGCTCCTGAGGGACTCTCACCTTTCCCGCTGGACCTGGGTCCTGGACACACACACCCCCCCAGCTCACAGGTCCTCCGTCCCATCTCTTCCAGTTGTACTGTTGGACTTTGCCGCAGCTAAAGGGGAACTCGGCTGGCTCACGCACCCATACGGCAAAGGGGTAAGCCTTCAAGGTCAAGCGGGGGCATGGGGATAGGGAAACTGAAACCCAGGGAAGGTGGGGCCAGCCTAAATCCAACAGCTCAGTCTTAGATCAAGCTCCTGCTTCCTACACCAGGCTCAGAGTCAGGGGCAGGGAGCTGGGGGTTGGAAGGTGGGGAACGGAGAGGCAGAAAGGGCTGGGGAGACAGCTGGAAGCCCCGGCTGAGCAGGGCCCCTTGGATGTCCGGCGGGCCAGTGGTCAGAGGAACCCTCCTGTAGTTTTCCTCCATCTACCTCTTGGGAGGAAGGGGTTAAAGGCTTTCTGTCTTCAAAGTCCCAGCCTAGAAGGTGAGGGGTAAGGGAGAGACAGGGAACAGAGGCTCTCGCGCCAGGAAACCGGATCCAGTTCCTTCCTGCTGGGCCCCTCTCTCTTCTCCTCCGGCTGGTACTTCCCCTTCCTTCTAGGGGCTGAATTTGTTTTGCCTCATCCCCACCAGGACTGGTGGGCAAGACCCCCTTCCTGGCTTTGTGTGACCTTGGGGAAGATACCGATGCTCTCTGGGTCTCAGTTTTTCTCTCTGTATAATGGGCCCTTGCTGAGTTTGTCCTGGGGCCCTGAGCCAGAGAGAAGTACGTTTCCAGGGGACTACTTGGGGCAGTGTCCATTGCTGGCCAGATCTGTGTGAGTCATGTGCTTGTCCCTGGTCAACTTAGCCCCCTGCAGGCCTGAGATACAGCTCTGTAGATTTCCAGGATCCTAGAATGTCCAGCTGGGAGGGAATACAGATCACCTAATCCAACGCTCATTTTACAGGGTGGGAGACTAAAACTGAGGCCCAAGGACGTTGGAGTGAGGCCTTGGCCAATGTCCTGTGGTGTAGCCTAGGCTTCTTTCCTTTGAAAGAAAGAATCAAAGCTCCTTTGCTTTGATTGATTCATTCAGTCATTCACTGTTCATTCAACAGGTGCTTTCTTGAGCACCTACTTTGTTCTGCGCGGGCCCTGGGGATACAATAAATGAGTCTGATGCAGTCCTTGCCCCAGTGAGCTCGAATCTAGTGTGGGGACAGATGTAGGTATCAGCACAGCGGTGCCAAGTGCTGTGATAAAGGGGATGTGGAGATCTGGGAGCCAGAGTGGGGCACTTGGCTCAGGTCTTACCAGAGGAGATGGAGCTCATTCATGTTCTGAGGATGACCTGTTCCAAAGCTAAGATTTAAAAACTGTTAAGTGTCATCCTGATGCCCACTTGCTACCTGGGCATTGCCTCTGGGCCTCAGTTTCTCCCTGGGCACATGCCCACACTGACCTGTGTCCTCCTCCAACCCCCCCCCCCCCCCCGCCGTGTGCACAGTGGGACCTGATGCAGAACATCATGGACGACATGCCCATCTACATGTACTCCGTGTGCAACGTGGTGGCCGGTGACCAGGACAACTGGCTCCGCACCAACTGGGTGTACCGCGGCGAGGCCGAGCGGATCTTCATCGAGCTCAAGTTCACGGTGCGGGACTGCAACAGCTTCCCCGGGGGCGCCAGCTCCTGCAAGGAGACCTTCAACCTCTACTACGCCGAGTCGGACGTGGACTACGGCACCAACTTCCAGAAGCGCCAGTTCACCAAGATCGACACTATTGCGCCCGACGAGATCACGGTCAGCAGCGACTTCGAGGCGCGCCACGTAAAGCTGAACGTGGAGGAGCGCTCCGTGGGGCCACTCACCCGCAAGGGCTTCTACCTGGCCTTCCAGGACATCGGCGCCTGCGTGGCCCTGCTCTCCGTCCGCGTCTACTACAAGAAGTGCCCTGAGCTGCTGCAGGGCCTGGCCCGCTTCCCCGAGACCATCGCGGGCTCCGACGCGCCCTCCCTGGCCACGGTGGCCGGCACGTGCGTGGAGCACGCGGTGGTGCCACCGGGGGGCGACGAGCCCCGCATGCACTGCGCGGTGGATGGCGAGTGGCTGGTGCCCATCGGTCAGTGCCTGTGCGAGGCTGGCTATGAGAAAGTAGAGGACGCCTGCCAGGGTGAGTGGCTGTGCGGGGCTGGCGGGGGATGGGAGTGCTGGGGGAGGGGCAGAGGCTGGGCTTCTGGGTTCTAGTGTAGGCTCTGGCTGCGTGGGGACCCTGGGAAGGTCCTCCCGGCTCTGACCCACGGTGGTTCTGTGAGTGGGACTCCCAGAGCCATCCCGGATTTCGGTTTCCTTATTGAACGGGTGGGTTCAGTCATTCACTGAGAAGGAATAAATAGGAAAACCATGCGCCGTGGAGGTTATGAGCAAGGATTGTAGGGCAAACATGCCTTGGTTCAGATCTCAGCTCTGTATTCAGCTGTGTGACTTTCAGCCAGTTTCTTAACCTCTCTATGCGGGTTGCCGCCTCTGTAAAATGGAGAGGAACACAGGGCCCATCTCTAGGGTTGTTATGATAATCAAATGACCTAATGCCCATGGAGTGCTTAGCTCAGTGCTTGACACGTAAGTGCTTTTAAGTGTGCTTGTTATTTTTGATTCATTCCACAAATATAACTTCAGTATCGGCTCTATACCAACCCCGTGAACGCATGGTCCCTTCCCCAGAGCTCGTTCCATCTCTGTTAGCTCACCGCGGGACCTAAGGCAAGTCACGTCACTTCTCTGGGTCTCAGGCTGCTCTTTGGTGCGTGGTGGTGAGGGAACTGGACCCAGGACTCACACGCCCCCCAGCTGCACACGACTCCCCTGGCAGTCTTTGGAAAAGTGCCTGCATTGAGGTCAAAGTGGAAGGCAGGTGCAGAGTCTGCCCTCTGTGCCTGACCTTCCCCAGGGCCGTGACCCAGGTTCTCCTGATGAATCTTCTGTGGATGACAGATAGAAGCCAGAGAGGGGCCCGATTCTCTGGGACTGTGTCTGGGAATGGGGCCCGGGCATTAGGGAGCTCACATAGGGAGGCTGTGGCTTGGCACGGCTAGGGCCAGTGACAGCGGAAATCTCTACAGCAATGTGGATTTTTTCAATGGGTGGCTTTTTCTAGAAATGGCTGTGGGGCAGGGCATTTGTGGAATGCAGGCCAGCCGTTGGAAGGGCAGCTCATCCGCGCTCTCTGGGAATTTCTTTGCTGAGATCAGCGGGGTGTTGAGAAACTGGGGTTCGGTCCTTGCAGTTGCCTGTACCCACTGGGTGATCTTGGGTGAATCTCTCTTCATCTTTGGCTTTCTGCTTGTTTTTTAGCTATAGATCGTGTGACAGACGAAGTAGGTTCAAATGTTGGAGGAGCCCAAACCCTTTTCTGTTAGGCTCCATTTGCCTCCTCAAACAAGTCCTCAGAACCTTGCTTAACAAAATCTGTGAACCCCCGGATGAGAAGTTCCCTCGTAGGCCTGCGGTGTAGTCCCTGCCGCGGCCCTTCCTACTACCCTATTGTCCTTCCAGCTCCCCTATGCCGAGTCTCTCTTCCCTAGGCGGCCCCCGCTTTAGGTGACCTCCGGTGCACACTCCCAGTTTCAGACAATGACTGTGGGGTGGGGGGGAGCCAGGGCAGCCTAGTGGGTCGAGCAGGCTCCTCCCACATGACATCCTCACACAAGAATGCAGGGGTGGGGGGGTGAGGGGCAGCTGAAAACTTTCCACAGGCTGGTGATTCAGGCCCTGCAGAGATAAGTGGACGTTGGGGTTGGGAGGGCTGGAGGGGGAGACTCTCTCCAGTAAGAGGGGGCAGGCTTCCTTCCCCTGGAGGTGGAGGGGGGTCAGGGTTCTGGCACGCTTTGCTGGTGAAGAACTGCATAGGCCCCGGATGGGGAGGACTGGTTTCCAAGAGCAAAATCTTTGACTTTGCTGGTGGGCCCAGCCACCTGTTGCCCTACTTTTTCCTCTCTGAGATCCCTCAGCGTGGTTCTTAGGGGCCGTTGGTATGGCTGGGAAGCCCCAGCCGGGTTGCTCCAATCCCTACAGGCGTTTGCAGTAGTGCCTCCGACCACGGGGCCAGTGGAGATGATAACAGAAACTCCTGCACACAGGTGCCCTCCACGGGCAGGCGGGAGCCAGGTGAGCCCTTTCTTGGCAGGCTTGCTGAATCGGACCCACCTGTCCTCGTGGCACTTCATAGACAGGAGACAGAGGCTCAGAGAGGTGGAGAGACTCGCCTGGAGTCACACAGCGATGTGTGGTCGCAGCAGGATTTGAATCCGGGCGATGCAGCGGCGCCCAGGCCGGAGGATGGGTCAGGAAATGGGGCGGGAAATGACCAGTTCCTCTGGAATCCCTGACTCAGCTCCTGGCCAGCGGACAGAGCACGAGCTCACTGTGCAGCCCCCGGATGGCAGGTCCTGGTGTGGGAGGGTGGACGGTCGGGGGCATACGGTGGGAGAAGTGGAGGCAGGTGCAGGGCCGGCCCTCCCCGCCTGACCCTCCACAGGGGCATGGAGCCAGATTCTCCCACTGGGGCTTTTACTGATGACAAATCGTGCCCAGAGAGGGGTGTGGATTCCCTGAGGTCACCGAGCACCTGGTCCGGGTCATCTTCAGAGCTCACTGCTTTTCAGGGTTCTTTCCCCAGGAACCTTGGCATTCAGGAAAGAGTTAAATGGACAACAGAAGGGAGGCACCTCCCAGGTGCTGCGATCTCGGACAGGTGGGCACCCTGCCCGGAGAGCTCTTGGAGCTATGTCAGGAATGAGCTACCTTCACTCTGGGCCCCTGCCCTGCCCCCAGCCCTGCCTGGGGGACAGTGGAGTCGCTCAGGCTGACTCCTCTCCCCTGGGGTGGCTTTGTCTCTGCTTCCTGTGTTGGCATCAGCCACTGAGCTGCTGGGGCCCTGCCTGGTGCCTCAGCCATGGGTACTGCCAGCCAGGTGAGCAGGTGGCCAGCGGCTCTGGCCAAAGGCTCAGCCCAGCAGCTGGGAGGCCGGAGCTGGAGGTGGGCACCGTGGGGACTTCCATCTTGGGAGGCTCCTGCTCCTTCAAGGGGCCCAGCCCCCTGGGGATGTCTCCTCTCTAATTTCTGTCCCCCGGTTCATAGGGACACCCCACCCAGTCCAGGCACCAGGCTGAGCATTTCATTCTGTTTCCTTCAGTCTTCATAAACCCAGAAAGGCTGAGGACGTTAGCTCTATTTTATGGATGAGGAATCTGAGGCCCAGAGAGAGGAAACGGTGACCAGAGACCCAGAAGAGGGGGGCGTACTGTCCCCAGCTCACTGCCCCCGGCGTGTGTCCTCCTCATAAGTTGTGTGCCCTTGGCAAGTCCCTTCTGGGTCTCATTTAGCCCGCCTGTCAAAGTGGGGGGGGGGGGGTTGGACCCTGGCCGACTTCGTGATCAGAATCTGCCTCCTGTGACTTTCACCCAAAGCCTGAGAACCTGGATTGCCCTGGTAAGCCGCTGACTGGGTGACCTCGCCACACGGGGTGAGGAGCAGAGTCCTCGTACTGGCATCCTGAGTGGCCCAGGCCCAGCCCAGGGTCCATAGCTGAAGGGGAGGCTCTCCCTGGGCAGGGGACAGCTCCGGTCAAGGTGGTTTCGGGGCAGGTTGGCCCCAGGCTGTGTGGGGAGCTATCCCCAGAAGCCTCACTCCGTCAGGATGTGAGCCCCAGGCTGGGGGCTCTGTGAGCTGTTGACTCTTGGGCACGTCCCTTTCCGGGCCTCATTTCTGTGGTTTCCTCCGGCCCGCTGGGGTGGGAGTCCTGGATGGGCACGCCACCCCACCCCTCCCGCCCTGTGCCCTACCTGCCCCACCCTCAGCTCGCACCGGCTGGCAGCTCCATGGGGTGGCCTCTCCCGCCCTCTCCCTCTCCCTCTCCGGAGGTAAATGGGTCCCCAGAACGGAAGGAAGGAGGCAGGGAAAGCAAACAGAAGATAAAAGGCTGGTGGTGGGGAGACAGCAGGAGGTGGAGGCTGGTGGGGGGGTGGGGGTGCTGCGCTTATCTCGGGCTCAGGGGAGGAATGTGCCTCAAGATAGTTCTCTGGGGTGTGTGTGAAATGGGCGGTTGGGCCATGGGGACATCCCCACATGGGGCTGCCAGGGCCCCTGCGGTGGGGAAAGGGGAGAAGCCGCGGGGTCAGGAGCGAGCAGTTCACTTCGTGGGCAGGGTCGGTGACTTCTGGGTCACCATTGGCTGCCTGTCAGGGTACAACAAAGTCCACACTCTGCCTCCATGGCCTGGGGAGGTGACTGGCCCCAGGTGAATGGCCACTGTGACCTCTTGACCCTGTGACCTCGCCACTACCAGTTGGGGAGGTGGCTGGACCTGGGGGGAGGGGCTCCGCCAGGGGCGAGATTTGCGTCACTCCGGAGGGCGTATGTCCCTAAGTCACTCCACGCTGCCGCCTGAGAGGCGGGCATCGGGAACTGGAAAAACCGGGGTGCAGCTCTGGGTGCAGCCGCTGTGGCCCAGTTCCCCTGCTCAGTTGTAGGCCAGGCCCACCAGGCGGCCTGGAGCCAGAGAAGCCATCCACAGGTGCGCAGAGGCCAGGCTCTGGTGCGGGGCGGGGGACGTCCTGGGGTGCTGTCCCCTCAGGGTCCCTCAGGACGCTGTGACACTCCTCGCTCCTGGGTCGAACGTGTAATCTGCAGGTCCTAGATTTAGCCGTTGACTCACACCTTCATTCATTAATTCATTCATTCACTCATTCACTTGCGTGCCCAACCCTGTGCTGAGCCATGGGCCGCAGAGAGACAGGGCCCATGCCTGCTGCAGGTTGCAGAAGGCTCTCCTAGCAGCAGGAGTCCTTTCAAAGGGAGCCCAAAAGCCGGGCTGTGAACTTCCCCGAAGCAGAAATGGGTGTTATCTGCCTCACCATCATATCCCACATGGTGCCAGACACGTAGGAAGTGCTCCGTTTCTGTTTGGTAAACATAAGGTTGAGTAACAGATGCCCCCCTGGGGGCAGAAGAGGGCCAGAAATTGGGCAGTCCCAGAGCGCCCGTGGAGAAGAGCTCGAGCAGGGCATTGAAGGCTGCATAGGAGTCCCCCGGTCGGCTAGGGGACCATGGGTATTTTGTGCACGTGGGTGGGTTTGGGTGTGTGTGAGCACCCAATGTGTGCCCAGAATGCCAGCAGATCCAGCCAGGCAAGGTCAGAAAGATGCAGGGGCTTGCTGGTGTCCTCACCGTGAACTCCAGGGCCCCCGAGCGCTGGCCCACTGTGGCAGGGCCCCGGGGACAGCCCCTCGTGGTTGTGCTGCTGGAGGAGGGGGCAGCGCCTTCTCGTCAGGCAAGCACATGCCTGTTGACGGGGCCTGTCCGCTGTATTATCTGGCATATCCGCAGCGGAAATCTCTCCAAATTCCCTCTTTCCTGCCGGCAGCAGTCAGGCCACCCCCGGGCTCTGGGTCCAAAGCATGGAACCTGACTCTTCCCCCACCCCACCTTCCTCCTCTTGGCGTAGGATTGGGGGGCTGGCCACGTGGGGGGCACAGCTTTGTGGGGGGTTGCAGGTGGCTAACGCCTTTTTTTTTTTTTTAAGATTTTTATTTATTTATTTGAGAGAGAACACAGAGGGAGAGTGCGAAGAAGCAGGCTCTCTGCTAAGCAGGGAGCCCCATGTGGGGCTTGATCCCAGGACCCCGTGATCCTAACCTGAGCTGAAGGCAGACTCTCAATGACTGAGCCACCCAGGCACCCCCAGCTAATGCCTTCCTTTAGAACCAAGCCCAAGCTGTGGGGGCTTAAGGTCCCCTCCCCAGCCTGGGCTGGAAGGTGATTCTGGGGGTTCCCCCCAAGCACCCTGACTCCACTGGGCCTGGACAGCTGGAGTCCGTCCTTACCTGGGGTATACACGGGCCTCTCTAGGGCCAAGTCAGGGCACTCGGGGGAGTTGAAATCCCAAGGTAAAATGGCCTGGCTCTCTGGAGTCTCATTTTTACTTGAAGATGTGGGGGGAAAGAGCTATTTTTGTAACGTGACAGATACATAACGAGGAATGCAGACTACACGGGAGGGGCGCCTGGCTGGATCAGTTGGTGGAGCACACGACTCTAGATCTCGGGGTTGTGAATTCGAGCCCCACATTGGGACAGAGGTACTTAAAATTAAAATCTTAAAAAAAAATACACGTGGGTTGCTGCAGGACAGCAGGAGACTTGGTTCCTCAGCCAATGCTGTGGAGTTGATCCTAACGTTTCTTCGCATAGCCTGTGAACGTGCCGTGTTAGAAAGACCTACGTCGGGAGGCGCAGCCCCCCCACCCCCGGCTGCTCTGAAATTAGTCTTGGGATCTTCAGGCTGTTCAAGTGGGGCAGGACTCCTCTCCGGTCTCTTCAGGCTTGTATCAGAACGTTGGTTTCTCTCTGCTCCAAAGCGAGGTGCGTGTGGGAGGAGAGGGGCTCAGAGTCAGGCGTCCTGAGTTTAGGTTTTGGTTTCGTGTCCTTGGAGCTTGTTGACCTTGGGTAAGTGGCCTTGCCTCTCTGGGCCTCGGGTTCCTCTGCTCCGAAGTGGAATGAATGATACTGTGTTCTCGTCTGATGAGCTTGTTGTGCGGACTGAACGAACGTCAGGTGTGTGGTCCGGGAGCTGCACATCATAGGTCCCTCATCAGCAGCGGTCACTGTTTGTGTCGCTGCACAGAGCAGGAGTGGGTCCCAGGCCCCTCTGTCCTGGGCGAGCGCCCTCAGGGCCTCTGCTGCGGTTCTGAGCTGGCGGCGGCACATGGTGGGACAGGCTTCTCACTCACGGTGGGCGAGAGCGGCTGCCGAGCTGTCCTTGGAGTCCTGTCCCCTGACTCCCAGTCCTGCTCCCCACCTCCGCTCACACAGAGACCTGGACAAGGAGGGAGATTCTGTCCAAGAATTTTCTCGACAGCGTGGATCTAACTGTGCCTTTTGGCTCTGCCTCAAACCTTCAGTCCTCCAGTGGCTCCCATCGCCCCTGGGTAAAGTCCTGGCTCCCTGGCCTGGCGTTAAAGGCCTCATACAGTCTGGTCCCTGGAAACCTCTCGGCCTTCTTGCCTCCTGCTCTCCCCGTTTATGGCCAGAAGGCCACTTATACTTTCTGTGTGAGTCTTGCTGTTTCTTACCTCCAACATTACTTCCAACATTTCTGCCCTGCCGAACTCCTACTCGGCCTCTAAGCCTCAGCTGAATTATCCCACTGTTTCCTCAGCCCTCCTTAGCTCTCACCTACCCCTTTATGGCAGACATAGTCATGCGCTCCCACTCCCTGAGCTCAGGGGCTTTGGCTCATCTGTCCAAGAACAAGATGGAGGCGGGTATAGTAGTGATGGGGTTACAGAAGAGGTCCCCTGGGGTGATCCCACCCCCCACTGTGGCCATTCGGCCGCTGCCCAAGCCCTGAGCAGCCCTGCACCGTGGGCCCTGTGTCTGGGCAGCTTCCTGCCTGCGAAGCCAGGAAGGGGCTTGGGGCAGGGGCAGGATAGGGTGGTGGGAGGAAGAAGCCTCTGGAGTCAGGTGCCTGAGCCCCTAGCCGGCCCGGCCCGGCCAGGACAGGACCTTCCACCGGGGGAGGAAAAGCTGCTTCCTGGCTGCCCTTGTGAGTGGCGGAAATGACTCGGTCCTGGGAGCAGCTCCACAGAAGATGCTGGGGGCCTGGCCTGGCCTGCTTCCTGGTGGCCCAGCCCCGGAACAGGAAGGCAGCTGGGTCCTGGGGTGAAGGGGACACCCGCAGGGGTGAAATCCTGAGTGGGCGTGCCTGGCCGCTGGGCTGAGGCTGTGGTGACCATCGGTCAACAAAGGCCCGCGGTGAAGGTACAGTTCCTGCCCTGGGCGACTGGAAGCCGAGATGGGGACCCCTCAGGCTGCCCTGCAGGGATTAAAGGGGACGAGGCAGGCGTGAGGTGGGGTCCTGGGGTGAGATGGAGCCTGGAGCGCCAGGCTCGGGCATGGCACTGGTGGGGGCCAGTGGCACGTGTGCAGAGTTTGGAGCACGGGGTGAGGCACTTCCTGGGTGCCCAGCTCTGGGTGCTGGCCGTGCACTTCGTCATCACAACCTGGTTGACCAATGAGAAAATAGGCCCCCAGAGGTTTGGCAGCCTGCGTGGGGTCCCACGATGAGATCCCACCAGAACAGTCGCTTTGGGTGAGACATGGTTGAACTGATGTCCATCCCTCTGTCCTCCAGCCTGCTCGCCGGGATTCTTCAAGTCCGAGGCGTCCGAGAGCCCCTGTTTGGAGTGCCCTGTGCACACGGTGCTGGCCCCCGAGGGCGCCACCTTCTGTGAGTGTGAGGAAGGCTACTTCCGGGCCCCGCAGGACCTGCTGTCCATGCCCTGCACGCGTGAGTCTTGCCATGGGTCAGGGAGGGCGTCTGGGGGGAATGTGGCATGCTGCTCGATATATGCAGGCAACCCGGCTCTAACTCTGGCCTCTGCCCTCCACACAGGCCCGCCCTCTGCCCCGCACTACCTCACGGCCGTGGGCATGGGTGCCAAAGTGGAGCTGCGCTGGACACCCCCCCAGGACAGCGGGGGCCGGGACGACCTCACCTACAGCGTCACCTGTGAGCAGTGCTGGCCTGAGTCGGGCGAGTGCGGGCCCTGCGAGGCCAGCGTGCGGTACTCGGAGCCGCCGCACGCGCTGACCCGCACCAGTGTGACCGTCAGTGACCTCGAACCGCACATGAACTACACCTTCGCGGTGGAGGCCCGCAATGGGGTCTCGGGCCTGGTGGCCAGCCGCAGCTTCCGCACCGCCAGCGTCAGCATCAACCAGACAGGTGAGGGCCGGGCGTCAGTGGGACGGCCACCCAGGGCTTGGCTGTGTCTAGAGGGAGGCGGCAGCCCATGGTTAAAAGCAGCAGGCCGTGGGTTTACCTCTGACTGAGCTCTGCGGCCTCTCTTACTTTCCTCACCTGTCAAATGGGAGTCGTGATAGGGCTCTCAAGAGGATGTAGTAAATTACCGTGTAGAAGCCTCCTAGGACAGTACCGGTCCCAGACAGGATATACCAAGAGTCAGCTGTTGCTTGGGTTTTATTACGTCCGCGCTCATGAATACTCAGAGGGCGCCCCCGATGGGCCAGCCCGCGGGTTCCCAGGCCTGCGGCTCTGTGCGACAGAGCCGGAAGAATCCCGGCTTGGGATCTGGAGAGCCCGGGCTGTTGGTGGGGCCGGGTCTAGGGGCGCTCGCCCACACGCCCCACAGCTGCCCCTGCCGTGCCTCCTCACGGTCCTCCCCCATCCGCTGTCCTGCCCAGAGCCCCCCAAGGTGAAGCTGGAGGACCGCAGCACCACCTCGCTGAGCGTGTCCTGGAGCATCCCCCCGCCACAGCAGAGCCGCGTGTGGAAGTATGAGGTCACCTACCGCAAGAAGGTAACTCCGGGGTCAGGGCAGACCCTGGCCAGGCCGGAAGCAGGGGACCATACTGGTCATGTAGATGGCTTACCGCATTCTGCTGATGAGGACACCGAGGTCTGGGGTCTTCCGAGAGTCCCCTTTCCTAGGCCAGCACAGCAGAGAGTGGTGGCAGAGAAGACGGAGTGTTCTGGAGTCCCCAGAAGAGATAGTCAGGGTTGGGGGGACGAGTCAGGCGATCAGACACACCCGGGTTCATGCCTTGGGTCATGCCCTTGCTGGCTGGAATCTTAGCGACTCACTTCATTTCTCTGAACCTCTGTTTCCTCCACGGTAAGAAGAGCATCAGGGGGTGCCCTGGTGGCTCAGTCAGTGGAGCATCTGACTCTCGGTTTCAGCTCAGGTCACGGTCTCAGGATTATGGGATCGAGCCCACGTTGCCCTGGGCTCACGCTCAGCAGGGAGTCTTTTTCTCCCTTTGTCCCTCCCTGTGCTTGTGTTCATGCCCTCTCTCAAATAAATAAATAAAATACATTTTTAAAAGATTTTATTTATTTATTTGACAGAGAGAAACAGCGAGAGAGGGAACACAGGCAGGGGAAGCCGGAGAGAGAGAAGCAGGCCTCCCGTGGCGCAAGGAGCCCAACGTGGGGCTTGATCCCAGGACCCTGGGATCTTGATCTGAGCTGAAGGCAGAGGCTTAATGATGGAGCCAACCAGGCACCACTATAAATAAAATCTTTGAAGTATAGATATATAAGTAAAATCTTAAAAAAAAAAAAAAAGCATCGAGCCTGCTAACATTAGTGACCTGCTTTGCTAGGCTCAGCTGGGGGTGGTCTCTGGTGGGCCAAGCTGATGCCCCCCCCCCCACTGCCCTCACCCACAGGGGGACTCCAACAGCTACAATGTGCGCCGCACCGAGGGCTTCTCCGTGACCTTGGATGACCTGGCTCCGGACACCGTCTACCTGGTGCAGGTGCAGGCGCTGACGCAGGAGGGGCAGGGAGCCGGCAGCAAGGTTCATGAGTTCCAGACGTTGTGTGAGTTGGGCAGCCGGGCGTGAGGTGGGCTGGGGCCCTGAAACAGGACAGCTGGGACGTGTGGGAGGAGGAAGTGAGTCAAAGAACTTAGAAATGCCCCCCGTCCTGGTCAGCCAGGGCCTAGGAGAGCCTGGCGGGGATCAGCTCCAAGTCTGGGGAGGGACCCAGGGACATGCCTAAAGGGCAGTTTCGAGAAGGAAGGACATGGGGTCCAGCATGGGCAGACCCAGTTCAAATCCTGTGTCGTGGAAAGACTCCCACACACCTGGCGGTTCCTGCCGTATTCCCTAGGGAAGACTTGTCATTTGTCATCTATGAAATGGGAATAAATATTCTCACGAACCATCACGAGTAAAGGCATCCAGCACATGTCCCTAAAGTGGCCCTTGGGTGTAGAAGGGACATTGCCATGATTTGGAGGGCGGGGGGCTCCCAGCTGATGAGCTGTTCTCCCCTGACAGCCACAGAAGCATCTGGCAACATGGCGGTGATTGGCGGTGTGGCCGTTGGCGTGGTCTTGCTTCTGGTGCTGGCGGGAATCGGCTTCTTCATCCATCGCAGGTCTGTCATTGCCCACGCCGGGTTCCCCAAGGGCTGAGGTGGGACTCAGAGGGGCGGGAATCTCGGTTTCCTGTCTGGAAAACGGGGCTGATGGCAAATCTAATCCCTGCCTCCCGGGGACCTGGGAAGATGCGGTGAGCTGTCAGGGGCCCAGCCCAGCGCCTGGCATGCCGTGGGGGCTCGGGACACGGCCGTCATCGTCTTTGCTTTTGTTAATAACGGTGTGTCCACACTTCCTCTGGTCACGCAGGCAGGAAGCTCTGGGAGCTCTAATGAGGAAAGCCCTCATTATGGCCACTTACGGGGCCATTACGGGGCGTTGATCCCAAGGAGGGAGTCCTGCTGGCTCATTTCCTCCCTGCCTCTCCCACTGCCTTCCGTGCGCCCTCTGCCTGCTGAGCGGAGTGCCCAGCGCACCAAGCCCCTGCTTAGGACTGGAGGGTGGGGGCATCAGGAGGCTTGTGGCCAGAGCAAGCCACTGACCTCCCCTGTGTTTGTTTCCCTGTGGGGTTCTCTTAGGAGGAGGAGCCTGCGGACCCGCCAGTCCTCAGAGGACGTTTACTTCTCCAAGTCAGGTGAGATGCAGTGGCCTCCTGGGCCCCTCCGCACCCTGCCCTGCTGGTCCCACAGACACCCCCGCCAGCTCTGTGGTGGAGACGGGGCAGCTGAGGGGGCCCCCAGGGCTCGGAGGCGGGCGGGGGGGCGGCCCTGGGGCTTCCTTGAGCAGCTCAGAGGGGCCGAGCTGGAAACTCAGTGATCATCTCCTCTTCCCCTCCCCCTACCACGGACCCCTCACCAAACTGTGCCCTTGCCTCTCTTTTTCCACTACAGAACAACTGAAGCCCTTAAAGACCTATGTGGACCCCCACACGTATGAGGACCCCAACCAGGCGGTGCTCAAGTTCACCACCGAGATCCATCCCTCCTGTGTCACAAGGCAGAAGGTCATTGGAGCAGGTGAGCGTGGCGCCCCGTGGAGGGGCCTGGGGCCAGTTGGCAGCACCCCATGGCCAGGCTGACTCCCTCCTTGTGTTCCCACAGGAGAGTTTGGGGAGGTGTATAAGGGAACGCTGAAGGCTTCGGGGAAGAAGGAGGTGCCCGTGGCCATCAAGACGCTGAAAGCCGGCTACACGGAGAAGCAGCGGGTAGACTTCCTCAGCGAGGCCAGCATCATGGGCCAGTTCAGCCACCACAACATCATCCGCCTGGAGGGCGTCGTCTCCAAGTGTGAGCACTGGTCCCCGGAGTTGGAGAGGGGACCGGGGTGGGGGGGATGCGGGAAATCCCGTCCCCCCCCCCCCCCGTAGGATCTGCCCACCCAGAGTGGGGGTAAAGAGGGGTTGTACACTTAGGCCACCATACAGGGGCTCCGTCCATAGCTGTGCCCTCCCTGCCCCGTCTACACCTTTGGCCGCCCCCTCCCCTCACACCTGTGCTGCCCTCTGCAGACAAGCCCATGATGATCATCACTGAGTACATGGAGAACGGGGCCTTGGACAAGTTCCTTCGGGTGAGGCTGTGGGTCGGGGCTGGTGGGGGCCCAGGGCTGCCCGGGATGCGCTGGGGGGTTTGGGGCCGGCAGCGGGGGGCGCTGGCTGAGGGCCGATGCTCCGCAGGAGAAGGACGGCGAGTTCAGCGTGCTGCAGCTGGTGGGCATGCTGCGGGGGATCGCAGCCGGCATGAAGTACCTGGCCAACATGAACTACGTCCACCGCGACCTGGCCGCCCGTAACATCCTGGTCAACAGCAACCTGGTCTGCAAAGTGTCCGACTTCGGCCTGTCCCGCGTGCTGGAGGACGACCCCGAGGCCACCTATACCACCAGCGTAAGCACTCGGGCGGCTGTGGCTGCTGAGCGTGGGCTCCGTGGGCGGGAATACCCCAAGGGGCCTCACGAACAAGGGGAGGCTGGCTGGAGGGCCAGCGGTGACAGGGCTGGGGTCCCCTGCAGGGTGGCAAGATTCCGATCCGCTGGACAGCCCCGGAGGCCATTTCCTACCGCAAGTTCACGTCCGCCAGCGACGTGTGGAGTTACGGCATCGTCATGTGGGAGGTGATGACCTACGGCGAGCGGCCCTACTGGGAGCTGTCGAACCATGAGGTAGGTCCCCGTGCCCTGCCCGGCCCTACCCTGCCCTGAACTGGAGCCCTCGACTCCTTTCCGCACCCCGGCAGCCGGGTGGAGAAGAGTTTTGGAGGCTTACTTTCCTCTGGTACATCCAGTCCATGTTTATCAAGGGTCTACTGTGAGCCAGGCCTTGTGCGGGGCTGCGGAGCCGGTCCCTGCTTCCGGTCGGTGGAGGGACGTGGACATGGGTAGTGGGGAGGGCGGGTGCCTTCCTGTGTGCACACACCTGCGTGTGCCTGTGTGCGTGCATGGGGTGTGTGAGTGTGCCTGCCGGGCCGGAGACGAAGGAGCCTCGTGGGAGCAGGGGGAAGACTCGGAGCGGGAAGAGGGCGCTTGCTGGAGGGAGTGGCTGGTGTAGATGTCCGGAGGCTGGAGGGATGCTGGCTGGACGGCATGCAGTGTGGCTGCTGCCCTGGGGTGCCCCGGAGGGAGCAGGGTCAGGAGCCCCTGCCTCCGTGGAACTCTGGAGACAGCCTCCTCAGCATCCGCCTTTCTGTGTCTCTGACACTTGCATGTTGGGCTCAAGAAAGAGTGCTCGTCCCCTCTGTGTCTGGGGCTCCCCTTCCCTCCTGTGCCCAGATGCCCGTGCGGGCCTCCCCAGGGAGCTGGCGGGGCTTTGGCGGCCACGCGGGGCGCCGCTGACCCTCCGGCCTCCCCAGGTGATGAAAGCCATCAACGACGGCTTCCGGCTGCCCACGCCCATGGACTGTCCCTCCGCCATCTACCAGCTCATGATGCAGTGCTGGCAGCAGGAACGCGCCCGCCGCCCCAAGTTCGCCGACATCGTCAGCATCCTCGACAAGCTCATCCGGGCTCCCGACTCCCTCAAGACCCTGGCTGACTTTGACCCGCGGTTAGTGCCATAGCACCTGGGCTTGGTACCCCCCCACCCAGCCCAGCTCTACCCCTGAGCCGCTTCTGTGTAGTGGCCGGCCAGGGCCGGGGCGCCGGGGGCTCGGGACTTCCGCGTGGGCTCTTACCCTGTACGGGGGCTCGGGTGAGACTAAGAGACGCAGTTGACATATGTGAGAAATGCGTCGGGCCCTGCGCTCAGCGCCGAACATGTTTTAACTCATTCGGACGACCGATGAGATGGGTCCTATAATTACCTGCCTTTTGTTGATGAGGAAGCTGAGACGGGGCGATTAAGTATTTTATGTGCTGGCAGCTGGCCAGGCTGGGGCTGTGCCTCCAGGAACCTGAATCTGAACATTTTGTTATTTTGTGGTTATTGGTGCTGGTGTTGGTGGGGGTTGGGGAGGGGCCCAACAGGAGCTGTAAACAACCAGGGCTTACAACATGCCCGCCCGGCGCCCTGAACCCTACCCAACCGGGCTTCTCTGTTGTCCAGATAAGGAAACTGAGGCCCAGGGCAGTTGGGAGAATCGCCCAGGTTAGGGAGCGGCGTGGGGGGTCCCATGCCGCCGCCGCTCACCTGCAAGTGGTGACCCCCGTTTCAGGGTGTCCATCCGGCTCCCCAGCACCAGCGGCTCCGAGGGGGTGCCCTTCCGCACGGTGTCCGAGTGGCTCGAGTCCATCAAGATGCAGCAGTACACAGAGCACTTCCTGGCGGCGGGCTACACGGCCATCGAGAAGGTGGTGCAGATGACCAATGAGTGAGTCTGGCCCCGCCTTCTCCCCACCTGCCCACCACGCCCCTCCTCCCCCTTCGCTCTCCTTTCCCGTGGGGGGCAGACGGGTTTCCCAGGAAGGGCAGAGCTAGACCAGCCGCCAGGAATTCTGGGCACTTCAGCCTGGCTCCCCGCTGTTTCTGCATCTTTTTTCCAGAATGGGAAAATCTAGTCACTGTCATAATCAGAGCAATGTTGATCGTGGGCTGACTGTGTGCCAGCTGTGTGCCCCAGCACTGTGGGTCAGGCCTCAGGATAATTTGGCCGTTGGGGCTCGTCCATCTCCCCACCGGGGGATGGGAGGGAGAGGTGCAGGGACTTGCTCAGGGTCCCATGGCCACTTGGGGCCCAGTAGGGTTCCAGCGCTGGTCAGTGACGGTCCAGAGATCAGGGACCACAGAGGTCATTAGTGGAGAAACCGAGGCCCAGAGAGTACGTTACCTGCCTAAAGTCACACAGCCGTTTAGGGGCTGCATGTCTCTCTGGGATGCTGAAGAGAAGTGGGCAGAGCCCTTGGACTTCCTGGCTATTGCCTAGGAGAGAGTGTCATAGCCCCTCCTCTCCCAGGGACCTCTCCCCACATGGTTGTCAGGCTGCCCTGTGGGAGCCCTGCTCTCCCCTCCAATGTCAGGGACCTTTCCCGGCATGGCCTTGGCAAGGACACCTCTTCCCATCCCTGGTGGGAGAAGACACGATCCCCTTAGCCTTTTGTGCCTCTAAAAATAGTGTCAAGTCCCAAAAGCCCAGCTTGTTTAGGGTCCAAGGTCAGGGCCGGAATGGGCCCTGGGGCTGGGAGGTTTTGGGAATCACATGGAAGGGTCCACCCAGGCCTCCCACAGTTCTGGGCTACAGCAGTTCTGGGATCTGGGCCTGAATGCAGGAACACTCTCCAGGGCCTCTCAAGACCACTCAGCTGGCTGGTGATTGCCGGTCAGAGCTTCTTAGACTGGGCTGTGTCTCCTCCCAGGGGACGGGGAGTCAGACAGGGACAGAGTGAGCCAGAGGGAGATGGATCCCAGGATATCTTCTGTCTCCAGCCAGCAGCAGGGTCCCAGGCTCGAGCTCTGCAGTTGTGCTTAGCTTCAAGTCCCACGTCTGCCATGTCCTAGCAGGAGACCGTAATCAGATTAGGTTCCATCTTTGGGCCTTGGTCCCCAGTTCCCTGCTGTGCAGAGAGGATAGGTGAGTGCAGGGGACATGCCTGGGACACAGTAGGGGTCTAACCCATGTCACTCCTCGACCCCCTTGCTCTCAGCCCGCAGCCTGTGGGCAAAGGCCAGGGTTCCTGCACCCCGCCTCCTTTTGCCCGGGAACCTGGAACAGCCCCTTGGCCGCTCTAGGGGCTCCCACCGGGGATAGCACAGTTACTCTTGTGGGTGAGCAGAGCAGAGGGCAAGGAGAAGGGCTTACAGGAAACACATGTTCTTAGAAGCTTCCCGAAATAGCCCGGGGTGCTCCTCGGCCAATTCCTTTCCCACGAGCAGGGACAGGGCTGTCTTGGATGGATGGAGGTTGTGTGTGTGTGCATGTGCACTGTGTTTTGAAAGGCCTGAATAAAGGCAGGAAGTCATTCCACACTCCCTCCACCTCCTACCAGCTCGGAGCTCGGTGGCGCTCGGAGCTGGGGCCTGCGTGACTCACCACCACTGCCTCCTTCTTTATTTCAAATAAGTGAAATGAATGGGGAATCTTAGAGCACTTTTTTTTTTTTTTTTTTTTTTACCCCGAAGGCTGTGTCTGCACATGCCGTGAGTCCCAGTGGGAGGCAAGGAGTTGGTCTCAGAACTTGGCACTTTCGCCGATGGGGTCAGGTCAAGGTTTCGGCTTCAGCGCTCCCCCCATCCCCCGCTCCCGTCGCTCCCCAGGGGCCGGCTGCTTGCCACCTTTTCTCGGACTGAGCGTTCACCATGTTATTTTGGAGTTGCTACAGTTTCCAGCTAGACTGGTGGTTCTGCGTGTCTTTTGGGGAACTAAGGAAACGGTAGATACTGTAGCCCAGAAAAATGCTCAGTCTAGCAAGAGGTCCCGTCCAGTGTCTGGAGGGATGCAACACGGCTTTCTGGGAGGGGAGCCCAGGCCAGTGGGGCTTATGGTCGCCGAGTGCCCTCAGCATAGACTTGGTCCTCATGCCCTGTTTGCCAAGGGGATGAATCATTGTTGTGGGAGGCTCTAGGAGCCCTCTCTCACCGCTTGTGCCCAGGGCCAGTACACAGCAGGTGCTCCTTTGAATTTCCCTGAACCAGGGCAGGCATGGAGAGTGCTCGGGAGAAACGTAGCCTTGGTTGTGTGTCTGGGAGTGGTAAGAGGGAAACTGAGGCTGGGGCAGGAACAGTCTTGGGACAGTCCGTGACTCATCTTGTGTGCCTCTGTGGTAAGCAGATGTGGCGTGGAAGGGGTCAGGGTCTCTCGTGTGTGAAAAAGAGTGGAGGTGGGGTACGTGGCCCGGGAGCACCTGAGCAAAGCTTCCCATTTTAGATACGCAGAAACTGAGGCCGAGTAACAGGACAGGACCTGCCCAAGGCTTTGATGAAGTCCAGGACTAGAATGGGCTTCTTGCTTCCCAGCCCAGGGGTTTTGTTTCCTCGATGGGCCTCAGGAGCAATCTTGGCTCCCACCCCCATGGGATTAACTACACCAGTATGGAGGAAGGGCCCAAGGCGGCCTGGGCAGTGGCCCCATGTTCACTAAAGCAGCCATCAGTCATTCAGCAGATACATCCTGAGGACCTACTGTGTGCTGGGCCTATCCTGGAGCCCAGGGGACTAGGTCTCTGCTGTTTCCTTCCTGGCATTCACTTAACCCATTGGTTCTTAAATCAGACATCAGGGTCTTTGGGACCCAATAAGATGCAGACTCGCTGCCCCACCTTCAGAACTTTGAGGTCAGTGAGTCCAGACTTGGGTCCAGGATCCTGCCTTTTCGGGAAGTGCCTCCTTCCCCAGGGATCCAAGTGTTTCCCTGGGAGCCACACTTAGAGACCTGCAGGTGTGGGGGAAACAGCACTGCTTTTTCAGCGGGCCCAGCTGTCTTGGTTAGAATGGCTTGCAGGGGTGGGTTAGGAAGTTCTCCCTGGTGTCTGACGTCTGGCCTTCCTGCTGCGGCAGGGGCAGCCAGCCCCTCCTGGGGGTCCCTCAGCCACCCTCCCCACGCACCCGGGGCTGCCCTTCCCTGCCCAGCACCTCTCTGAGGGCTCCCAGAGCCTGTGGGAAAGTCATGTCTCCGGAATTGCAAACAGGAGCTCCTACCGTATAATTAGTCTCATTTATAGCCAGGAGACGGCCCATAAAAACCGGGGTGTTTTCATGGGTTTGGGCTGGTGGGTGAGGGTGCTGGAGGAGAAAAGTCCCAGAGTGAGCAGTAAACGTCCTGCTCCAGGGCTCCTGGGAGCATAAGTGGTTTTACAAGGGGACAGGGCGGGGCACGGAGAGGGGGGCAGGAGAGGGCTGTGGGCCCCTGGGCACATCTCCCCATCCGGCACCGAGGCCACCGTCCCCCTCTGCCACCCGTTTCTGGGGGGTCTCCCGCCTTCCAGTTAACTCATTCCATTTCACAGATGAGGAAATTGAGGTTCCTAAAGAGAGAACACCTGCCCCGGGTGAACTGGTCACCTGATGGGGGGCTGCAAGCTCCTGTCCTTAGCAGCCTGCAAACAGAACTTGAACCCTTGAGGTCCCCATGCAGAGTGTTTCCTGAGTTCTTCCTCGGTTGTCAGCCGTAGGTACTCGGAGGGAATAGGAGTGGACTAAAGCGGGGGCTGGGAAGAGCTGTGAGCAGCAGCGCTAGAGGGTCCCTGCCTCCGCTCCCCTGGACCCGGCGATGGCATCTGTGCTGCCCTGGGGAGGAGGCCTTAACTGGGAACAGTGAGGACAGACCAGGCTGGATGCCTTCTCTTGAAGGCATTCGTTCACAGCTCCTTTGATTTCCAGCCCCTCCACCTCCTGGCTGTGTGACTTTGGACACGTTGCTTTACCTCTCTGAGCTTCCAGTGTTCAGCTCTGGGAAAATGGCGGTGGAAAGAGCACCTGCTTCACAGATAGTGGTGCAGATTGCATGGGGGACGGGAGAACTTCTCACAGAGTGGGTGCTTTAGTCACTTTCCGAACTGTGTCGATGTTAGCAAGCCTTCAGGGTGTGGATCCTGGCATCGAGCCTCTGCCCACCCTCCCCACACCCCCCCCCTTCTCCCTCACCTCTCCCCAGCCAGCCCCTAACTCCCTCTCTCCCTCCCCGACAGCGACATCAAGAGGATTGGGGTGCGGCTGCCCGGCCACCAGAAACGCATCGCCTACAGCCTGCTGGGACTCAAGGACCAGGTGAACACAGTGGGGATCCCCATCTGAGCCCCGGCAGGCCACGAACCCCCTTGGCCAAGAATACTTGAAGAAACGGAGTGGCCTTCCTGCCAGCTCTGTGCTGGGCCACCAGGGACCTTATTTATTTCTAGCTATTCCTTATTGATGGCACCCTAAGGCCTCTGCTGGGGGGGAGGTCTTGGACAACAGCTAGGCCTAAACTAGGGAGATGCTCAGGGACCCCAAGCTGGGGGCCTCTTCGTCTACAAAGGACAGACTGCCAAGCACTTAGCAGGCGCTGCCGTGTTCCCGGCATCCCCTGGGGCAGGAGCCCCACCAAAGCATTTGGACAAACAACACAGGACATTTCCAAATGAACCTCCCTTTCGCCGTCTTGGGACGTGGAGGGGTTGGCCTGTGGCTACGTGAACAGGGTGCCTCTGGCCCCACCGCCAAAGGAGAAGAGGACAGCCAGCCTGGGCAAGACCCAAAGTGGCTCCCCGGTCTCTCTGGTGCCTTCCTCAGCCCCCCAGGCCCTGTCCTCAGCCCCAGCGGGCCGAATCGTGCTCCCCCGGGGCCCTCGCAGGATGCTTGGTTGTGTTGAGGTTTTTTTTTAAATATCTATTTTGTACTTTGTGGGAAGTATGTGTGTGTGTGGCAGGGGGCCCGGCCAGGGCTGGGGGGGCAGACGGTGGCCTGTTGTCAACACATTCCCAGGCTGGGGGCGGGTCCATCCGGTCTCCCTCCCCTTTAGACATTCACTAGTCTGTCAGTGTTACTGATTTTGTTTTTGTTCGGTATTTTTTTTTCGAAACTTAATTTATTATTATTTTTTTTATATTTATTGCTAGGAAATGACTTATTTCTGCTCTGGAATAAAGTTGCAGATGATTCAAACTCTTCTTGGTTTTGAGTCTCTGGGGGAGCCGCGGGCCCGGAGAGAGGCCCTGTGGGTTGGAAGTGGGGGGTGGGGAGCTCACCCTGAGCCCTTAAATGGACCTTTGCGCCCAAGGCACACACATCGTGGAACCGTGGGAGTGGGGGGTGGGTGGGAGGTGGGCAGGGGGCCAGGGAGCAGGCCCTGCCGAGCCTGGCCTCCATGCCAGCAGGCCTCTGTCACCTTTGATCTCTAGACTTCAGGAGGGCTGGGAGGCAGGAGAACAGTGAGAACAGCCACCATCTCCCTCCCACACGTCTCTGCGGGGCTTGTTGAGATAGATTCTTCGACCATCCGTGTAGGGCTCTGAGGTTTATAAAGGCTTCTCACAAGTTTTGGCTTGTTGGAACCTCAGTACTCTTGAGTTTTTGTGAGCAGCCCCATTTCACAGAAAAGGAAAACTGAGACTGGGCCCAGGAACAGGGCTTGCCCAAGGCCAGATAGCAAGTTAGAGGTAGAGGCCAGAATTGAAAGCAGGGCCGGGAATCCCGGTTGGATGCTTTCTCACAGATGAGGAGATTGAGGTTCAGAGATGGGCAGTGACTTGCCTAAGTCACATAGCAGGAAGGAGCAGAGGGCTTGAGAGGAACTAGAGTCCTTATTTCAAACCCTGAGGCTTCTCCGTGATCCCATGCTGCAGCCCCTGCATGCCAGAGGTCATTCATAGTGATGTTAGGACGGGGTCATCCACAGGCGACCAGGGACATGAACCAGGTGAGCAGAGACAATCTGGAGCAGAGAAGGAAGGCTTCCCGGTGGAGGTGGCCCCTGAGCTGAGCCAAGCAGGGATTGTAGGGACAAGTGGGAATTAACCAGAGAAGCAGCGGGAGAGGACAGTGCAGGCAGAGGAAACTGGACTGTTTTGAAGCCAGATGGTTGTGTGAGGGGTAACCCCAAACACTTCACTGTTGTTAGGGTGTGATGTGGGGGGCCGAAACGCTCTGCAGGGCCTTGTCAGGCAGGTCCAGGAGTGGCGATTTTAAGTTGAGGGCAGTGGGGAGCCACTGAAGGTTTTCCAGCAGGGCCATGATGCGAGGCATGATGACTGTGCCCCAAACAGAAGGCACTGGTAGGGGCAGGCCCACAACCCCCGCTTCCCGACTCAGCCTGGAGCTGTGGGGCGGCAAATTTGTGAGAACGGTCGGTTTGCCTGGGGGTCACAAGCCTGACCCCCTGCCACTGCAGGAAAGCGGCCTCCATGGGGAGCCAGGTCTGGGTCTGACCCACTGAGCATGAGGGAGCCATGCAGCATTGGGTGGGGCTGGGGTTGGGAAGGGAGAGAGAGCAGGGGACCAGCTTGCCAGGCCTTCCTCCGTTAGCGCTGGGCCGCCCGGGCGTGGTAGGCACCGTGGCTGAGTCAGGCTTTCCTGGGACCTGACCCTTGCTGGGCCTGCCTGGTTGGCCACCCTGGCTCTGTTACTGGGCTGTGGCTCTTGCCATCAACACCGACAGAGAGCAAGCCTGCAATCCCACAGCAATCCGGGCACTCGAGGGGCCCAAGCCCCATTCCCAAAGCAACTCAGCTACCGATGTCCCTCCCCACTGGTGAGCAGAGGTGGACACAGGGAAGTGGCTGAGCCTGGATAGGAGATGGTCTCATGGGCTCCCTCCCTCATTGCCCTGATGGATATGAAGCCCTCCAAGGACGCTGACCTCTGAGCCGCAGACTGGGATCTGTGCTCAAAGTCCAGTGGGCAGCTGTCTGGAGCCTCCAACAGACACCATGGTGGGCTAGAGGGGACATTTTCTTTCTTTTTTTCTTTCTTCTTCTTCTTTTTTTTAAATTAAAATAAACCCAGTTTTGCCCTCTAGAGGGCCTAGAGCCAGTGACACCCCCATAGCAATAAACACATCTGGCTCCCAGATCTTGGCTCCTAAGCACCACTCTCTAATGAAAGAACCTGGGACTTTAGAGAAGTGGCTGATTCCAGGGCTGAGGCAGGGAACGTACAGGATGAGTCTGGAGCATCCTGTAGGGATAGAAAATAAGGAAATGCTCAAAACAAATAAATAAATGGGGGGATGTCAGACCCAGGAGCTGGCCTCAAAGAGATTCCCCATGGCCAAATGTGGAGCAGGGTGAACAGGACAGATAGCACAGAAATAAATTGTAGCCCGGTAAGATACATACCCACGAGTCCAAACTGATAGAAATAGTGGTGGAAGAAATAAACAAATAGAGGACACCAGACACATTTTCCTCGGAGAAGAGCTCTGCATAATTCATGCAGATTCACACCTCCAGATCCAGGCTTGGAATGTGAACTGGACCCAGGGACACCCTTCCAAAGAGAGGAACTGCAGAACGGGTTAAAAAAAAAAAAAAATGAAAGAGGGGGAAACAAATTTTACAGTGCAGAAACCCAGCAAACACTACTGTAACCCAAGCTGACATCATCAGTGAAAACAGAGTCAGGAAAGAAGGGATACGTTGCTTGAATTCCAGATCAGGTATCAGCAAACGCTTACGTGGGATTGACTGGTACCAACCGCTAATCTCAGTGCTTTGCTAGTATCTACTTGTTTAATAGTCACAACGACCCTTTGAGGTGGGTTCCACTGTTATCCCATTTTATAGATTTGAATACCGAGGCACAGAGAAGTCAAGAAACTTGCCAGAGTCACCCGGCACATGCATGGCTGGGGCAGGAATCAAGCCCATGCCACAGAGCCCCTAATAAAATGCTTTTCTGGGGGTGCCTGGCTGGTGCAGTCAGTGAAGCCTGCCACTCTTGATTTCAGGGTTGTGAGTTCGAGCCCCACGTTGGGTATAGAGATGACTTAAAAAAAAAGTGCTTTTCTGTTTGTCACTCTCAACTGCCAAGACAGGACATTGTCGCTACCTCTGCCACATTGGGCACCTCCCTAGATACAATCTGAAAGCACTGGTTCTGGGGAAACTGAGGCCACATAACCTGCAAATCTCCAAATACCTCAGTGCCCCATGCCCCAGGCACTCAGACTGGGGCAGAGGGAGGAGAGGCTGGAGATGGGTTTGCTGCCTCCCCCTTTCCCTTGGTGGGCGCTGGGCACTGGAGCCACAAAGATGAATCCCGCCCCTCTCTTCCCTCAGAAAGTTCTCAGCCACAGGCAGGAGTGGGCCTACAGCAGGAGCCAGGCTAAGAGGAAGAGGAGTTGGGGGTATGGGAACCAGAAGGGGACACCTGATCTAGCCTGAAAGGTTCAGGTGGGCTTCCTGGAAGAGGAGAAGCCACCCAAGCTGAACCACAAGCGAGAGTCTGCCAGGTCAGGTGGAGAGAAGGGGCCCCCAGAAGAGTCTGTCCCTGGCCTCCACACTCCCAGACCTCTGAGGGTAGGGCCTGAGTCTCCCCCACCGAACCAGGACAAGCCACGCTCCGATTCCAACACCACCCTAGCCCCTGGCTGTCATGGCATGAGCAGCCCTATGATGCCAGCCCCGCTCTCATCCCCACCCCAAGCAGAGCCTTGATCTCCGACCTCAGTTGTCGCAGCTGGGAAGTGGGCTCTCAGCCCGCTGCCTTCCCCCGGCTCTGAGCTGCAGGGGCCTTGGCAGACCTTTGATACACCCAGCGAAGAAGCCCCGAAGAGGGTAAAGGCAGCAATTAGGAGGGTGCTGGGTGGGGGGTGCCCTCCTTCTCAGCTGCTCCCAGTCCAGGTGGCAAGTTAAAACAGTATCACCGGGCACGGGGCTCAGATTTCCTAATTAATTAGCAAATCCTGGAGGACTGGGCAGGATCTCCGCCTTCCTACCAACCCCACCTCCAGCTGTGGCCCAGGGCCCAAGACAGGGCCTGCCGCAGAGCAGATGCTGCTAGAACAGAGGTTGAGGAAATGAGCGTGGGGTTCCCAGCTCTGGGGCTCCGGGCCTTCACCCACGCCGAGCTTTATGCCCGGATCTCTGGCTCCCCAGAGCGGAGTCCGGCATCCAGCAGGCCCTCAATAAATACATGCTCAATAAACAAATGAATGAGAGGAACAGGGGCCTTAGGACCCAGTGGGGAGCCATCTGGGGCCAGATTATTCAATATCCCAAAAAGAGGTTGGGTTGGTGGGGGGAGTGTTGGTGGGGGGCGTGTGTGACAGTCGCGGTTCCCGTGGGCCGGCTGGAACCACACAGGCAGTAAAAGAGAAGGGATCAGGATTTCTGAACACCTACTATGTGCTGATCCGTGTGCCAAGCCTGAGACCCACGTTGTCTTACTGAAGGATCACAAGGACCCTGCCAAGCATGGATTTACCCCCCACTTTAGAGATGGGGAACACAGAGGCTCGGCACCGTGATCCCTCAGCCAGAAGGTGACAGAGCAGAATTATGAGACAAGGGCCCTCTTGTCCCACCGCCTGCTGCTGAGTGACATTTGGGGGTCTTAGGGGTTCTTGGGAAGCAGGTTGGGAAGAGGAAGTCAGAGGCTCTACTGGACACCTATTGAATTCCCTGGGGGAACCTGGGCATGTTCCGCAGTGTCTCTGGGTCTCGGTTTGTCCATTTGTAATGTGGAGGGCTGGAAATCCGTCCCAGCTGGGAAGAGGGGCTCCTGCCCGCCCCCCCACCATCTGCCCCGGCTCTCTCCCCAGGCAGTCCCCGGCAGCAGGCCCCGCTCCAGCCCCTCGGGGTCTGGCTTCCCAATCCAACCCCTTGTCAGCCAGTTTCTGTCGGCAGAACCAGACCCCGGTTTCTGGGAAGCTGTGGCCGCATCCCGCCCTGACAGGGATGGGGGCCCCTCTCTCCCCCGGGCCTGGGCCCCGTTTCAGCAGCCTCATCACATTCCCCAGTGGCCTCCGCAGCCTGGATGGACGGATGCAGTTTCCACACTGGTCTGGCAGAGTGAGGCGGCTGCATGACCAGGTCTCCCGCTGGGTGGAGGGGGCCTCCCCCCCTCCAAGGACCAGACCTCAGGGTCAGTTAGATCAACTCCAGCATCTGGGCGCAGACAGATGCACGCCACCCCACCCCAGCCCCAGGACGCATCAGCTATGCCCACCTCCCCCAGACTCTGCACCGGCCAGTGCACTCTGGCACCCCAAACCTACCCAGCTTCCCCATCTGAGCTCTCCCCACCCCTACAGCCCCTCCCTATCTCTGCCTGTGAAAACTGTCCTGAGCCTCCCAGACCCAGCCGGAGTTCCCCATCCTCTGAGAGACCTCCAGAACCACTCCTTCTCCCTGAATTGGGAAAAAACCACCCCAGCTCTCTCCCCTGGCCACCTTCAGCCCATGGATGAGTGGAGATGCAATGGGCTTCAGACGTGTGTCCGTGAGCAGCTCAACTTCCTTTCTTCAAGAACTATGCAGTGGAACTGTTACTATCTACCCCAGGGGTGGGGACACTGTGTACCCCATTTGTCCAGGACCCGACTTACATGGGTTGTCCTCTATAACTAGCAGTAGTGTTCCTCTTTGCTCTCTGTCCCCATTGGGATAATAATGAAGGGAGGGGCTTTCCCAGAGCCCTAGAGCTAGCAAGTGGCAGAGTCAGACTTCGAACCCGGCACCTCACCCCAGAAACCTGTTCCTCCCTGATGGGTTTGGGCATGAATGAGCCTAGAACATTCTCCAGGGCCTACTATACGCCATCCATTGCCTGGAGCTCTTCCCCACACCCCTGGCCTGACACACCGGCTTCCTCTGACCTTTGGGCTCATGTGTCTACCCCCATCCCCCTTCTTACAGGTGACCTGGACCCCCTACCGTATTTCTTTCCTACACTTCCGATCCATTGCAACTAGGGGCTCCCATGATGTGATAACTCTCTGTCACCAATGCCCACCTCCTGCCAGTGGCCAGTTCCAGGAGAGCGAGGACAAGTCTGTTTTGTGGCTCCCTGGATCCCCACCCATCTGAGGAAGGAACCAACCAATGGTAATTGGCACCAGGGAGAAGGTCAGGGGTGGGAGAACCCAGGTGGTGCCCTCACAGACTCCCCGGCCTGCTGGGGAGAAAGGCCCAAGGGGAACATCCAGAGTGCCTGAAAGATCAATCCTGTGGCTGCCGGGCATGGGAACCGGGGTGGGGGGGGGGGGACCCAGTCTAGGGCAGGTCAGGGAAGGCTTCCTGGAGGAGGTGGTGTCCGAGCTGACTGGAAGGGCGGGGTAGTAGGGGGAGAACGGAGTGTGTTGGGCTCAGGAGCTGAGGCAGGAGCTGAAGCGGTGAGCGCGGGGCGGGCCGCAGGGGTGGGCGGGGGTCTGAAAGTAGATGACCTTGTTACCCTGCTGAGGATTTGATTTTTATCCTAAGGGTGGGCACCAGGGAGCGCCGCTCAGTGGTTTTCAGTGGGCAAGAAAAACCTCAACATGCATGTTTTTTAAAATTGTGTTGTCCTTTTGTAAAAAAAAAAAAAAATGTGTGTGTGTGTGTATGTGTGTGTGTGTGTTGACTTACAAAAAGAAAAGCCGATTTATTGGCGCGCCCCTGTGGGACCAGAGTCCCTCCTGCCTGGCCCTCAGAGCCGGCTCTTCAGAACGGCTCCCAGGACGGAGCCATGGAGGCTGCAGGTGTCCCCATTCCCATCCCCCACCGCCCCATCCCCAGCCATCTGTCTGCGAACGTCCATTGTGGTGGCCTCTGACATCACGGCAGGGGGCAGCGTGATGTCACAGGGCTCCTTTGTGGCTGAGGAAGGCGAGGTGGCCCCCACCGGAGGCCCCCTTCCCACTCCCGCCCAATCCTATTAAGCATGGGCTGGGGACAAAGGAAGGCGCTTTGTGTTTTAACCCTGTCTGAAGTGAGCCACAGGCAGCAGAGGGAGGAGATGGCAAGAGGTTGTCCATTCCAGAGCCTGCCACCTCCCCCAGCTGGGCCTGCAGGTCCGGCCGTTGGCCCCTGCGGTCACCACCAGTCAGAGTCCCTTGCCAGGCCTTGCACCTCTCTCAGATCTGGGGCAGAGGCTGTGATGGGAGGCTACAGGCAGGACCTCCTCTTGTGTCCCCTGAACAGTGATATGGCCGCCTTCAGCCCGTGAGATGCGGGAGGCCCTGCCAGGGACCCTGGGCTGGGAGAAGGAGGCAGAGTCAGCTGGAGCCTGAGAAGGCAGCTTCAGGGCATAGAGGGGAACCAAGGCCTAGAGAGGAGCAGGCCTCGTCCCCCAGCAGCATCAATGAGCACTTATTAAACTCCTACTGAGAGCCACACTGGTCTACGCTGCAGGTCGTCGGATCCCTGGAACTCTGGAAGGTGGCAGCCAGGACCAACCCCACAGACCTGGCTATGCTGAACAGGCATTCTGGAAGGGAGGCCCAGCTTGGGGACAGCTACGTTCTTCCTCCTTCTCCCAGGAGTCTCTGAGGGAGGAGGGGGGCAGGACTCCCTGAGGCTCGAGCTCAGGGGTCAGAGGGCCTGATTTCCAGTTCCTCTTCTGCAGTGAACTTGCATGCCCTCCCCTCACTGAGCCTCTGTGTACCCGTCTGTAAAATGGGACAAATCATACCCTTCTTCCACAGTGGTGGTAAGGACTGGATGAAATCACGTGAGCACCCTGCCGGGGGTGGGGGCAGGGTGCCTCAGGGCTGGCACCACCACCTCAACCCCCATCCTGGGACATCTGCCCTCAGCCAAGTCCCCTCCCAGAGGGTGTCCCGACCCCCTGAAGGACCTGTCTGGCCCGTGTCTGGGAGGAGGGTGCAGCCGACTGGAGGCGCCTTGGTGAGGTAGGGCAGAAGCTCCAAGAGAGGCTCAGCCCCCACCCCCCACAGCAAGCTCGCCATCTTTGGCACAGTCCTCCGGCATGCGAGGAGGCTGTGGGGGGGGGGCTCCATTTCAGGCAACAAAGCCCCCTTTCTCCCCAGCCTGAGGAATGCCTGGCACCCCTCTCCCCTCCGCCTCCATCTATGCGGGGACGCAGTCCCCAGGGTTCACTCGGTGGGGCCCAGGCTGGGCACTGGCCCTGCCCTGAGCCCGAGAGGCTGCCCAGGCCCTTTACCCCTGCCCCCCCCAACACCCACTCCACACACACACACACACACTCACATGCACACGCGCACACACACACCCGTACCCACATGCATCCCCCAAACAGCCCAGCCCTCAGATCAGAACCGCAGCTCAGTCCAGAATCCCAGGCGGCCTGGAGCAAACGGGTCCACAGCCTGCCGGGCTGGAGGAAGGGCCCAAGCCAAGGACCCTGCCTCGCCTTGGCTGTACCTGATGTCTTTGTGCTTGTTGTTGTTTTTAAAAATACCCTCACTTGGCAAAGCAAAAAGTCACAGCTCCTCCACCCACACCTGCCCCATTTTTTGAATCGTCCCAGCCTCTGAGCCCCTGACTCTGTTCCTACCCCTTATGTTTACCAAGGAGGCTGCAGAGGCTGCAGAGCCCGGTCAGGCCGGGACTGGTGCGGGGGTGTTGGGAGGGGGTGCGGGGAGGGCCGCATGTCTGCGCTACAGACTCTCATCCTGGCCTGGGCTGGGGAAGAACAGGTCTCCGTGGTGAAGGCTGCACCCCTTGTGCAGATGAGAACAGCAAGACTCCGAGGGGAGGAGCCCAACGTTACCCAATGAGGAGTGGAGGGAGGAGCTGAGCTCCAGCCCTGAGGCCCCGCCCCCCCCTCCGTGGGTGGGAGGGATGGTCAGAGGCGCTGAGCCCCCAGATCCGCTCCCAGCCACCGCTGCCCACACCCAGCCCCAGGCCTCAGCTAGGGCAGGCCCAACCTGGAGGCTGGTGCTCAGGCCCAGGCTGTTGCCCTGGTCTTGACCCCTGAGCAGGATCTGCCCCTCCTGCCTCACCCCTGGCCAGACTCTGCCCAGACACCTCAGGAATGTGGGGGGAGGGGGACTTGGGAAAGAGGGGGCCTGGGGTCCAGGGGTGGACAGAACAAAGAAGCCACGTGTCTGGGACTCTCCCTGCACCCCAGGGGGCTGCACCACATCTGGGGGGGGGGTGAGAGGGGGCTGCTGAGGGTGGCTCAGGCCCCTATGTGCTGTGTGTCCCTGGGTACGCTGCTGCCCTTCTCTGGTTTCCCGGGCTGCAGAATGGACTGCAGGATGAGGGGATCGGAGGCAGAGGAGCCTGCTGCAGGCCTGAGGTTGGGACTCCTGGCAGAGAGCAGAGAGAAGTGGGGGGCCAGCCCTGCGGTGGGCTCCTCTCCCAGCCTCCTCACTCAGCCTCAGGAATCGCCTTAATTACAGCGTCAGCTTCCCTGCGCTTCCTGCCATAAACCCAGGAATCTAAATTAGAAGGCAGGAGGCCGGCTCCCCCTTCCCTTCGACCCCCCAAGTCTGCCGGGAAGTTCTCCTGGAGACAGGCCGCCCGTGGGGGGCTAACTACAGAGGTACCCAGGGCCCAGGCTGGGGGAGTCTGCGAGGCCAGGCGGGCCGGTGGTTGTCCACAGAATCCTCAGCCGGTCACGGCCGAGGGCCTGCTGCGTGCCAGGCACGGGGCTAAACTAGCCCTTTGATCCTCCCATCCTGGGACTGACGTCAAGACTCTCTGTTACAGAGGAGGAAACTGAGGCACGGGGCCAGGGTCACCGGGGGTCTTGGTGGCTGAGCCAGCTGGACCCAGGTCTCCCACTCCCAGGCCCGGGTTGGCAGCCTTCACGGAAAGCAGAGGGGAGGGTGGGGAGCAGCGGAGATGGCTGGTCCATCCTGGCCTTCCTAGTGCCATCCTAGGGGCCGGCGCCGCAGGGGGAGGTGGGAGGCGGTGGAGGGGAGGGGGGGGCTGAGGGGCTGCTTGGCAGAGACCAGGCAGGATGTAGGCCGCTGGATTCTGAGCAGAGTCCACCTTCCGCAAGCCTGGCTGGGGCCTCACCCTTTCCCAGGACCTGGCCAGGTAGATCGGGGCTGGCCTGGGGCTCTCTGATGGACAGTGAGGCCCCGCCAGAGAGCAGAGAGTGTGTGTGTGTGTGTGTGTGTGTGTGTGTGTGTGTGCCTGCTTGGGTGTGTGTGTGTGCCGTTTGCGTCTGTGGGTACTCGTGTGTGACATGGAGGGCATGTGTGCGTGCATGTGGTGGGGAAGTGAGGTCATCTGGGCAGAAGGGAGCTGAGCTTGTCCAAACCACTGGAGCCACTGGGGGAGAGAGAGACAGACTTGGGGGGGAGCGGGGTGCAGCGGGGTAGGGGGGGAGGCCTGAGGGAGTTAAAGGGACCAAGGCAGAGAGGAGACAGTGAAAGACAGAGACAGAGACACAGGGATGAGGTGGAATGGGAGGCAGACAGACAGACAGACGGATAGGATGACGGAGGTTGTTGGGGCCGTGGTGGTGAGACCAGGGGAGGCCCAAGAGACACTCCGAGACAGGATGGAAGTTTGACAAAGGAGAACCCAGAGAGCAGAGCACAGGGGCGGAGCTGCCCTGGAGTAGGGGGCTCAGTCAGGGGGGGCTTCCCACTCTGCCGCCCCTGAGTGGGGGGCGGAGGGAGGACCCCTCATGTCTGCTTTTTGTCCTGATCTGTGCATCTGAGATCACCCATTCCTAAGAGAATTTTTTGAGGACCTCTGACTCATGGATGGCAGGGGTGGGTCCACCTGAAGGAGCCAGAGCTCAGAGGCTGGAGAGCCCAGGGAGTGGTCCCTGGGGTGTGCCCTGAGAGCAGGGGGGCCGGGAGGGGGTGAGGGGGGAGGCCAGAAGGGTGACTTTTGGTGGAGGGGCGGCATGGAGGCGACAGTGGAGGAGGCTGGGCAGAGCAGGGTCAGGCCCGTCCAGGGGGCAGGTCCGCTTCTCCCAGCCACATCCCAGCCCCTGTGACCCTCCCATCATCCAACTGCCCTCAGTGGCTTCTAAGTGGCTTCCAAGACCCCATGGGTCCTGCAGCCTGGCCTGCCCCCCCCCCCCAAGGACATCTGGCAATGTCTGGAGACATTTTTGTTTGTCACAGTTGGAGGAGTGTGCTGCTAATGGTATCCGGTGGGTAGAGGCCAGGGATGCTGTGGAGCGTCCTATAACACACAGACCGGCCCCTACAACAAAGAATCATCCGACATACTCCCCACTGCTCTGTTCCCTGAGCATGCCAAATCAGTCCCTGCCTCAGGGCCTTTGCACTTGCTGTTAGCCCTGACCAGACTCTCCCCACATCATCACATAGTTTGTCTTCTCATTCTTCCAGAATCTGCTCAATCATTTCCCCCTTAGAGCAGTTTTTCCCCACACTGCCACCTCCTTCCACACTAAATAAACCTCAGTTTATTTCCCTCCCAGCACTTATGCCCAAATTGTGACGCTCTTGTTTATTTATTCAAAACCTTATTATAGTTTGTCTACCCTCCAATTGGCTGTGAGCTCCATAAAGGCTGGGGATTTGGCTTTCAGCAATACCCAGACGCTGAGTACCGAGTGTGAAAATTGAGAGCTCACTTAGAACAGCCAGAGGCTATTTTAAGCACTTTGCTTAGAACGCTTTGCATATATTAATTTATTTCAGTCCTGTGAAGTAGGCACCATTGGTATGCCCATTTCACAGACGGGGAAGCGGAGGGTCAGAGATGTTAAGTAACTGGCCCAAAGTGACACAGCTAGTCAGTGCATGAGCTGAGATTTGAACCCAGGGCGGCTGGCTTTGGAGTTTCATGCCCTAACTTGATACAGCCTCTCTGCAAATATGATAGCTTCTCGGTAACCCAGACCCCCGTGTCTCCCAGCCCCTGAGAAGGACTATCCCCCCTGCTGAACCCTGGTTCTCTCACCTCTCCCCCCTGCCCCAGATCTGGGGTGTTGCTATCGGCAGAAGTGGGGCTTCTGAAAAGGAGGAGGCCGGAGTGCTCCCCCTCTCTGCTCCAAGCCAGCAGGGAGAGATGAGGCCCTTGCTGGCAGACTCTGACAGGGGAGACTCGGGGACCCGGGCGTGGAGGCTCCTCACCACCAGGATCCCCCGCCACAGCCACAGCTGCTGCCCTGAGTCACTGCTGAGTCTCCCGGGCACCCCGGGAGCTGGGGAGCAGGCGCGTGGCCTTCCTCGTGCCTGCCTGGTGGGAGGGCAGTGCTGGCATCAGGGTGAATCTGAGGGCTGGGCTGAGCCCCGCAAGGGGCCCTTTCTAGCCCAGCTGGCAGGCCCTGATGAAGACTTAAAACGAGGAGGGGCGGTCTCTGCAGGGACAGTAGGAGGCTGTGGATGCCCTGGCCGGCTGGGGATGGGACAGGAACTTGGAAGGCTGCCTGGAGCCCTTTGCTGCCGAGTTCCCAGCTAGGAGGCTGTGCACTCTCATAGTCGACTCCCTGTCCCTCTGTCCACATCCCGGGGCCCTCTCTGCCGGGCTCTCTGATTAATCCAGCAGCCGGCCCAATGGCCCCAAAATGTCTTTCCCTCACCCTGGCCCGTCTCCCAACATCCGTGGACCGGATCAGGGACAGCCTGGACCTGGGACCTGCCAGGAAGTGCTTTAATTCCCCTTCAATCGACCTCCCACGTGGTCAGAGTTCAGACACTGCGCTCCACGGCTGATTTCACGTTGTGCTTTGCCGCTCACCTGCTGTGTGATCTCGGGCAAGTGTCATGGCCTCTCTGAGCGCCCAGTTTTCCCACACAGGAAAGGTAAATAGGGCTTTGGGAGGCTCTGCTGGATAAGCCCTAGAGTGCTGAGCATAGTCTTCAGCCTGTGAGAAATGTTTGACTGCAGGAGCTGTTCTCGCTCTTTTTCCTCCGTGAAGAATTTCCCGAGGCCCCTAGAACACACAGACTGCCTGAGAGCAACCCCCAGCCCAGATATGGCTTGTTTGAGGGCTTCCCAGGCAGGCGCTCCAGATTCTCATCCTGGCGTTGCCATTGGGTTGCTGTGTGATCTGAGCAAGTCACCCTCCCTCTCTGGGCCTCCAGCTCTGGGTCTGAACAACGACCAGCTGGCTTGGATGATCACGGAGAATCGGTCCTGTGAGGACCGGCCCCCCAACCACCGGGTTTGAATCCTGACTCTGACATTAACTGTGACCTTGGCAAGTGACCTCTCTCTGCCTCTGTGTTCCGCTCTAAAGAGGGAACAATAATAGCATCTACCTACAGAATTAAGTGAGTTAATACACGGAAGGGGCTTACAAGAAGTCTGGTACACGGTTAGTGCTCCACAGATGCTGGCCGTTACTCTTAGCTAACATTATCTGTAAGGATCTTTTTTTCCAATTGAGATATGATTGACGTACCGTAAGATCACCTTTTGAAATCACACCCTTCAGTCGTTTTTAGTAGACTCAAAGGTTGTGCGGCTGTTAACACTGATTCCAGAATCTTTTCGTCACCCCGCGATGAAACCCTATACCTATTAGTCACTCCCATCTCCACCCCACCACCCCCTCCCCCGCAACCTCGAATCTACTTTCTGTCTCTGTGGCTTTGCCCATTCTGGACATTTCATATAAATGCAATAGGCAGCCTCGGGTCTGGCTTCTTTCACTTAGGGCAAATGTTTTCAAGATTTGTTCCTGGGGTGCCTGGGTGGCTCAGTCGGCTAAGCAACCAACTGCCTTCGGCTCAGGTCATGATCCTAGGGTCCTGGGACCGAGCCCTGCATTGGGCTCCCTGCTTGGTGGGAAGCCTGCTTCTCTCTCTCCCTCTGCTGCTCCCCCTGTTTGTGCTTTCTCTCAACCAAAAAATAAAATCTTTTTTTTTTTTTAAAGATTTTATTTATTTATTTAACACAGAATGAGAGAGAGAGAGAGAGATCACAGTAGGCAGAGGCAGGCAGAGAGAGAGAGCCCAATGCAGGACTCGATCCCAGGACCCTGAGACCATGACCTGAGCCCAAGGCAGAGACCTAACCCACTGACCCACCCCGGCACCCTGCAAAAAATAAAATCTTAAAAAAAAAAAAAAAAAGGAGCCGCTCAAGGCTCACTCTACTGACTAAGCCAGCCAAGAACCCTGGTGCAAGTTTTTTCTAAACATGTTTTTCACTCTCTTAAGTTATCTTCCCTGGAGTGGAATTGCTGGGTCATAGGGTAACCCCGCGGTTAGCTTTTTGAGGTGCAGCCAAACGGTTTTCCAAAGTGGCTGCATCATTTTAGTTATTTTTAAAATGTATTTTTTTCAGTAATCTCTACACCCCATAGGGGGCTCAAATTTACGACACCAGTCTCAGGAGTCGCACACTGTTCTGGCTGAGCCAGCCGGATGCCCCTTCTGCACCATTTTACATTCCCACTGGCGGTGTATGAGTTTCCAATTCCTCCACACCCTTGCCAGCCGTGGCTAATGTCTTCTTTTGTATTGTAACCATCGTAGTGGGTGTGAAGTGGTATCTCACTGTGGTTTTGATTTACATTTTCCCAATGACTAATGATGTCAGTGTCTTTACGTGTGCTTATTGGTCATTCACATATCTTCTTTGGAGAAATGTCCGTTCAAATCCCCCGCCCAGGGGTGCCTGGGTGGCTCAGCGGGTTAAAGCCTCTGCCTTCGGCTCCGGTCATGATCCCAGGGTGCTGGGATGGAGCCCCGTGTTGGGCTCTCTGCTCAGCAGGCAGCCTGCTTCCTCCTCTCTCTCTCTCTGCCTTCCTCTCTGCCTACTTGTAATCTCTGTCTGTCAAATAAAATAAATAAAATCTTTAAAAAAAAAATCTTAAAAAAAATCCCTTGCCCATTTCTAAGTTGGGTTATTTCTCACTTCATTGTTGTGTTCTTTATATATTCTAGATACTGGGCCCTTATTAGACGTCTGGGTTGCAAATGTTTCCTCCAATCTGTGGAGGAAATATTTGCTTCTAAGCTTTTTAGAATAAAATAAAAGCTTCTAAGTTTTTTTTTTCTTTAAAGATTGTATTTATTTGACAGAGAGAGAGCACAAGCAGGGGGGAGAGGCAGGCAGAGGGAGAAGCAGGCTCCCCAGTGAGGTGGGAGCCCAACAAGGAGCTCGATCCCAGGCCCAAAGATCATGACCTGAGCCGAAGGCAGACTCTGAGCCCACTGAGCCACCCAGGAGCCCCTTTTCACTTCTTAATAGTTTCCTTGGAAGCATAAAACTTCTTAATTTTGATCAAGTCAGTGTATCTATTTTTTTCTTTGTTTCTGTTTAGATGTTGTATGGAAGAAACAGTTGCCTAATCCAAGGTCACACCTGTTTTCTCCTAACAGTTTTATCATTTTAGAGCTTAGATTTCGGATTTTGATCCATTTTGAGTTAACGATGGACGTACACGGTAGCCAGAGTTCCAGCCTCACTCTTCTGCACGTGAAAATCCAGTCGTCCCAACATTATTTGTTGAAAAGATTCTTTTCCCATTGAATTTTCCTGGCACCTTTGTCAAAAATCAATTGATCAGGGGCACCTGGGTCTCTGGTTTGTGAGTCTGAGCCCCATGTTGGGCATAGAGATTATTATTATTTTTAAAGATATTATTTATTTATTTGACAGGCAGAGATCACAAGTAGGCAGAGAGGCAGGCAGAGAGAGAGGGAAGCAGGCTCCTCGCTGAGCAGAGAGCCTGATGCGGGGCTCGATCCCAGGACCCTGAGATCATGACCTGAGCTGAAGGCAGAGGCTTAACCCACTCAGCCACCCAGGTGCCCCGGGCATAGAGATTATTAAAACAAACAAACTTCTTTAAAAAAAAATCAGTTGACCATAATGTCCCTTACCCTTGAGGAGAGTGATAGAAGCTGGTTGTTGCTGAGTGGTATCGAGGCTGGGAGGGGGCAACAGTACATTGCAAGGAGATCCAACCAGGGGAAGCTTCTAAGAGGAAATAATATTTAAACTGAGGCTTGAAGGATGTATAGCAATTGCCCAGCACAGGGGTGGGGGAGGGCAGGGCGTTCCAGGCAGAATGAAGATCTGTCTTCACAGAGGTGAAGAGATCTCTTCACGGAGAGGTGAATCAGGAGGGAGAAGTAGGGGGCCAAGACGTGAGAGCGGGAGGTAGGTTTGGCACCCCCGTCTGGCTTTCTGGACAGAGATGGGGCTACACTTGAGGGAAAACAAACTTCCTTGACCTTCTGTACTAAAGAGTTCCTTTCAGGAAAGGTCCCAGTCCTTGGCTCCTTCCAATCCCTCGGCATCGGCCCCTTTCCTGTCCTCCTGCCTGGGGCAGAACGGAAGGAGGCCACATCCCCTGGCCACAGGAGAAGCAGGATGTGGAGCTGAATGAAGCCACAGAGACTGTTTCCCTCAGTGGCCCCTGCCAGACTGTCCTCTGTACAGGCCCTGGGGCCCTTCCTGTGGCACTTCTGTCTCCATCTTGTTTGACTTGGACGGGGGCCCTGACAGAGAGGAGGGACAGGGTGTGGGGGCCCTGAGCCCTGAGCCCTCAGGAGTGGTTCCAACTAATACTGTTCTCGACCCAGCCAGGATTCTAGGGACTGGGGACAGATAGGACCCCAGTCCCTCACCTGCTCCCTGGGTCACTCCAACAGCAAGCCTGACAGGGGAAAGCTGGTTAACCCCAGGAGGCCAGGAGTCGAGGACAGACTAGGTGTCCATCCTGACCACTGGAAGGTTTATAGCACAGAGCTGGGGGAGTGATCCGAGCCGGGGAGGGGAACCCCCCCTTCACTTAGTCCTCTCGGCCTATGATTCAGATAGAGAAACTGAGGCTCAGGTCACCCGACAAATGAGAAGCAGAGGCAAGACCTGAACCCAGGTCTCCTGACTCCTGGCCCAGTGCTCACTCCCTCCTCTGGCCCTCCCACGCAGATGTCGGATGCCCAGCCCTGGTGGGGGTGTTTGGGGTGGTTTCAAGGCTCTCATCTGGGCTGTGGTGGATGGAGCCGGCAGGTGCCGTAGGAGTTAACCATCTCCCAGCCCCGAGAGCCTGACACACGGCCTCCTGGGAACCGAGGGAGATTGCAGGCTCCTCTCCCTTCCCGTCACGCTCCTTCAGAGGCTGACACTTTCCTGGCCCAAGGCTGCGGAGGCGTCCACAAAATGGACGGAACAAACACATCTTGCTCAGTTGTCCTAAGACTCTGTCGATGCTTTCCAGCCAGAGACCCCCAGAAACACACCTGAGCAAAGCTGGGCTGACTGCTCCCGGTGAGAAGGGGAAAAGCAGCCCTCAGGAGGGCGCAGGGCACCAGGGAAAAGGAGCTGGCAGGGTGTGGGAAGGGGTCTGGGTGCCTGGGTGGCTCAGTGGGTTAAAGCCTCTGCCTTCGGCTCAGGTCATGATCCCAGGGCCCGGGGATTGAGCCCTGCATCGGACTCTCTGCTCAGCAGGGAGCCTACTCCCCCCACCCCCCAACACTCTGCCTGCTTGTGATCTCTCTCTGTCAAATAAATAATAAAATCTTTTTAAAAAGTGTTTAAAAAAAGAAGGGGTCTGGGTGGCTGATGGGTGCTCCCAGGAGGACTCCGGGGAGGTGGGGCCCTGCTCTCAATTGGCCGCCATCAGGGAGCAGCAGTAATTCTGGGATTGGGTATCTCAATCATTTTAATCTAGAAAGGAAGAGGAACGAATTGAAGCCAAAGCTGTGTTTGGCAAAGAAGCAGCTGTCACTCCTACAGCCAGAGAGAGGGACGTCTGGTCATTTCTGTGGTTTGGACCGTGTGCATTTTTGTCTGTGTGCAGACACGATTACGGAGTGGTCTTGTCTTTGTCTTATCCGTCAAGGTCATTGGGTGGCCTCGCCGGATGCTGGCGATCTGTGAAATTGCTTGTGTTCAAGGGAGCACGCCATGGCCTAACGGGGAGGGCCAGGCTCTCCGGGGCTGGTTTTCTCTTTCTCTGTGTGAGGGGGAGCCAGCACGGAGCCCTGCAAAGTAAGCCACGTCCCCCAGGGTGCCCGCGAGGGGTACATGTCAGCCATGCTTTGTCTGTCTGTCCTAAGTCTACAGAGGAAGCTCTGCGGGAAAGCTAGGAGGCTTCGGAGTCTGGCCGGGGTTCGAATCCTGGTCTCGTTCATGCTCTTGGACAAGCCACTTCCCCTCCTGCAACTTCGTCCACTCCACAGATATGTAACCAACACCTGCTGTCTGCCAGGGACTGAGGACCTTGGGCAAGTGCCTTAACTCTCTGGGATTCAGTTCACCCCTCCAGAGAATGGGAATGATCTTGGTACCTAAGATAGACTAGTGCCTGTCTCCCAGGGCTGCTGTAAGGTTCAGTGCAAAACTGCGTGGCTGGGTCTCGAGCACAGTTCAGCCTGTGTCACCTGTACTTTCCAGGGTCCCTGCCTCCCTGACCAGCCCTGCCTTGTGGCGCCTACATGAGCAGGGAAGCAGGAGGGGTCTGCTCTGCGTACAGCCTGGTTTGGAGAGTGAGTCCCCGGCCCCCTTGCCCAGGGACCCAAGGCCCCACTGGTCCCCAAGCAGGTCTGTTGGGGGTTCCCCCCCAAAGGGGGTGATCTCTAGCTCCCGGACTTTCCCCAGAGCCGTGGTGCCAACGTGGGGACTAGGGCCTGGGGAGGCAGAGAGGGTGCCAAGGCTGCGGGGGTGGACGAGGGCAGGCACCGTCCTGTCTTCTCCAGGCGTGGAGGAAGGGGTGGTGACAGGAGGGTGTGAGAGGCCATGGCAGAAGGAAGTCTGTGTACCCACAGGAGGTGGCAGGTGGAGGACCTCTTAGGTGGGTCTGAGTGGCGTGGCAGGAGGGGGTTCCCAGCTGGGCGCTAGGTGGGCAGGTGTGTACATGTGCATGGGCAAGGCCGCGTGCACACTCGTGTGTGCGTGTGTGATGCCCCCGCCATGATGGGTCTTGAAAACAGCCTGAATTTAGGATTCAAACTAGCCTGGGTCCATTCCCAGCTGAGTGAAGTTCTGGCCGTGTGAACTTGGCCCGGGGCACTTATGTGCTCTGAGCCTCATTATTTATCCCACCAGTACACCTTGAGCTCTCGATGGGTGCCAGGCCCTGGGGAGAGAAGGGCACCCAAGGCAGAGCCCAGGCTCCCATGCAACCAGCCTTATTGCCCTGTCTTTAAAGCGGAGGCGACAACTCCCATCTCCCAGATCACATCTGTAGAGTATGGGGCATAGGGTCTAAGGGCTCGTTGGGACACCTGTTGTCCTCAAGCTTCTGGAGACCGTGGAGCTGCACCCCTTCTTCCAAAGGACACAGCTCTCAGCTGGTGGGAACGGCAGCCAAGGGGGCCCTCCTTCGGGGCATGATCCAGTTTCCAGGCTGCTCTGCTCTGCTCTGCTCTGCCAGCGTGGGCCCTGGGAAAGAGTGGCCAAGGCATCTGAGATGGGTCGGACGAGGGGGAGGCCTCGGCATTCCAAGAACCTTGGCGCCTTCCCAGCACCAGAGAAGAGACATTGGGGGGGCGGGTCTGGAGGACAAAGATCCTCTGTGGGCCCCCTTCAGTCAACCAACCGCACACACCCACCCACTACGGGCACAGGTGTGGGATGGAAACTCCTCCAACAAGTTGGGACACCCTCGTTCCCCTGGGCGGGGCTGACGGGGAGGGGGCTGGGGAAAGGGCAGAGGGGGTGGCTGCCAACTCCCCACTGGCTGCTGTTTACACCCAAGCGATGAGCTGGTTCTTGGCTTCCCTGCCTTCTCACCTGGCCAGGTGTGCCAGGAGACGCTGGCCGCCTCTGCCCGGCTCTAGTCGGCATTCAATGCTCCGGCCTTGCTGGACTTGGGCAAAAGCAACTTCTCTGAGTCTGGGGGACAGCAGCTCCTCTTGCAGGGGATGGTGGATGGGGCCTCAGGCACCCCTGGGCTAGATAGGATGGTGCCCTGGAGAAGGGGTTGGTGACCTCTCTTCCACATCAGTGGGCTGTGGTGCGTCTCAGTAGGCGTGGCTGCCATTTACCAGCCCAGAAGGCAGGTGGGGCAGACATAGACGGGTGCTAAAGTGGGAAGGTTTGGGGGTTAGAGCCAAGAGAGTCATTTCAGCCCAAGGACCGATGCTGGAGTCAGAAGGGGATGCTTATGGGGCTGGTGGTCTGATCCGTCTCAGGGTCTGTCTTTGCAGGGCTGGGGAGTCAGGCCAGGAGAGATGGAGGAGAGAGCTGCGGGGGGTGGGGGGGCTGGGTCCCACCCCCTCTCCTCCATACCATGTGAAGGGTATGAAGACCCTGCGCCCAGCCTCCCCCCCACACCCTGCCCGCCCTCCCCCTGCAGAGAAGCCAAGCTGGGGAGTTGTACGGTTAGATTCACAGGACAATCACCAGCAGATCCCTTTAACCTCTTGGAGCCCCAGTTTCCTCTTCAGCACGATGGGCAGATCGTGTCTGTGTGGGGGGCACCTTGAATACGCTACGCCTCCTTGCACGTGGTTTCATTTTTCCCTCCCGCCGGCCCTCCGAGGCAAGCACCACTATAGCCCCATTTGACAGAAGAGGAAACTGGGACTTATTGGGAGTTCGAGGGAGACTGGTGGTGAGCTAAGATGTCTTGACCCTGTGTTCCCCTGTTCTACTCCCATTCCCTCTCTCAGAGAGCAGAACTAGGCAATACCGAAGCCTGGGGTGTGTGGGAGCTGGCGGGAGAGACGGCGGCCAAGTTTAAGGTCCCGGTTCACCCAGTCCCAGGGGACTTCTCATGCAGGCAGACTCTTCTCTTCCATTGCCTTCCCTTAAGCAACAGGTCAGGGCTATGGGGACGGCTCCCCAATGATGCTGATTGGTGTCCGGGTTCCCCCTGCCCCCCACTGAGGCTCTGTCCCCCACCTGCCACCTCCAGCTTACAGGGTGAATGTTGGCCCCCCGAGGGACACCTGCTTCCTCGTCCGCCCTCTTGCTGTCCAGGTGATGGCTCTGCCTCCCCACGCTGTGCCTGTTCCTGCTACTTTGTGCGCCGCTGCCTGGCTCTGGGCACCCCCTGCCCGGGGCTTTTGGTGCTGGGGTGTCCAGGGAGAAGCAGGGAGGCATTCTGTGCTGACCCACTTCCAAGCTGGCTTTGTTCTATGTTCAAAGAAGATACAAGAGGTTTAACACACCAGCGGCCTGTGGGTCCTTCCTCTGGCGGGGAGGGGCAACCAGGAATGACCCCAGGGAGATTGCACTACTCTTCCCTGGATCCTGGCCTCCGGCTCCTTGCAGGTCCCTGCCGCCACCCAAGCTGGGCGCCCTTCCAGTGTCCTCCCCCCTGTCAGGCTGAGCTGACCCCTCCCTTCTCCTGTGCTGAAACCTTCAGTGGCCCCACTTGGCTCCCTGATAAATTCTGACCGCTGGGTCTGGCATTCAGGGCTCTCCCTGCGGCGACCAGCGGTGCCGTGGACCACCCGGGCCCCAGGAGCCTTCTCCCTGCTGCCTTCCTGGCCCCGAGTCCGCTCTGAGCCTCTTCTAGCAGGGAGGGGACACAATGGTTCCGTGAGTCCCCAAGCGGAACGGAGGCCCAGAAAGGAGACTCCACCTTGTTCCAAGTCTTCTGGCCAGGCATTCTGGCAGAAGCCAAACTCTTCTCCCTTGGGCCTTGCTTCCGTGGGCACTGGGCCCCTTGGGTGCCAGCTGCCAGCGGGCAGGGCTGAACCTTCGTCCCCCCTTGGATGGCCACCCTGATTCCTGTAGGCTAGAGCTGATGAGCAGGTGGTCAGCCCCTGCAAATCACCCCCAGGTGCTCTGTGCACCCACTGGCCCCGCGGCCCACATGCCTGCTCCCCCACAGCCCCCAGCAGCCTCTTGTTCACCCCTCTGCCTTCTTGCAGGTAGGTGGGGGGCATAGGGCCCTGCGACCTTGTCCCAGACCATCCCTGAGTGAGACGGCGGCTCCGCTCACGCTGCCTCTCCGGGCAGCGAGGTCTCCACCCCATGCCCACCCCACTGGCCGCGCCTAGGCGGCCCCCAGCAGGTTGTTTTCCCGGTGCTGGGCCTGGCTCAGCCTCCGGGGCCTGCTAGTCACGTAGCCAAACTTGTTCCTCCTCTCCCGGGGCCCAGGCTGCTGAGCACAGCGATTTCCTGCTGGGGAGAGCACAATGGAGCCGTCCCAAGGGACCCACCCTGGGGAGGTGCCCGCCCAGCTGGCTCTGAGCGCTGTGTGACCTGAGACAGAACCCACACCCTCTCGGAGTCTTGGTTTCTCTGGTGAGAAGGAAGGGGGTGAGACAAGGTCATGAGATTGTCCAGTATATCCAATACTGATAGGAGTGAACTCTCCTTGAGCACAAGGACACGCCAAGCGCAGAACCCCACATCCTCACAGCTACCCGTAAGCAAGGTCAGCTCAGAGCAGGCTTAACGCACTTGGCCGCAGGTGGAATCTCCCTTGTCTGTCCAACCTCCCAAAGCTCCATCCCATCTGCAGCTCAGGGATCTGTCCTCCCCATCCGGCCTCCCCCTGCAGCAGGCCCGGTGTCTTCTTTCTCCCTCTGCACCCAAGGGGTCCAGGCCTGCTGCCCCAGTGGACAGTGGAGGGGAGGCTTCGGGCGCTATGGGCAGAGGGCTGCTGATAGGGGCAGAAGAGGTAGCAGGAAGAGAGCCTGGAGGCCAGGAATGAACGGCAGCCTGGCCTGGGAAGGAGTCAGCCGGTTTGGGAGCAAGAACCACCCGACTTCGGGTGCCTGCGGGGCTCAGTTGTTAAGTGTCTGCCTCCAGCTCAGGTCATGATCCCAGGGTCCTGGGATGGAGCCCCGCATCGGGCTCCCTGCTTGGCCGGAAGCCTGCTTCTCCCTCTCCCTCTCCCACTCCCCCTGCTTGTGTTCCCTCTCTCACTGTGTCTCCCTCTGTCAAATAAATAAAATCTTAAAAAAGAAAAGAAAAGAAAAGAATCACCTGACAGGCCCCCCAGAAGAGGGTTTCCCCGGGAGCCTGAGGCCCTACAGAGTTCCACTCGGCCTCCGCCACCCTCTGCCTGGATTATCTCTTCTTTATCTCCAAATTTGGACCAGGCTCTCCATCCCAGACCATGAACCCGATCCTCTGGGTGTTGGGGGGGGCAGTGGCCACGTGCTTCCTCACGGGACACAGAGACAAGCAGCCAGAACCTCCCCAGCTCACTCTGCCGAGCGTCAGGGCACCCGATGGTTTCCCGAGTGACAACCAGGGAGACAGCAGGGCCTGGGCTTCCAGCAAGACACCCTGGCTCCCCTAGTGGGGTGGAGAGGTGTCTCCTGTTCCCGCAGCCAAGCCTCCTCCAAGGCCTGGTGCACGCGCTACTGATGACCAACCCTGCCCCCTGCCCTCCAGGATCCGGCCTGACCTTGCTCCTGCTCAGCCATGACCTCCATCCTAAGCACCCGCCCCCCCAGGCCATGGAGCTGCTCCAGTGACTCAGTTTTGAAGCTCAGAGCCCCCAAAGGAACCAGCCCCACACACCGTCCCCGCAAAGAGTCCCCACTTCCAAGGCCGGTGGTGAGGACAAAAAGGGACAATGTGCATAAGGACCGTCACCCTGGGGAAATCCTAAAAATTTGTATTATCATTTGGATTTGCTTGCTATCCCTGTGTGTGTCTGTGTCTTTGTCCCATGTTCTCTCTCGCGCTTCCTTTTTTTTTTTTTTAAAGATTTTATTTTTAAGTGATCTCTTCACCCAACGTGGGACTTGAACTCACAACCCCAAAATTCAGAGTCACACGCTCCTACTGAGCCAGTCAGGAGCCTCCCCCCCTTTTCTCCTCCTGTGCTTCTGATCCTTTTATATCTTTCTTGCTACCTTCCAGGCCTCCAAGCCTGCTGCAAGTGTCCCCCATCCTCACACAGAGCCCAGGGGCCCACTTCCTGCCAGCCCACCCCAGCCCCTTCCCCAAACTGGCTTCCCGCCCTCCCAGCAGGTCCCAAAGCCCCACGGCTGGACCCCCTCCACCAGTCACACCTCCGCCCTAGCTCCTCAGCAGAGGAGGGAACCAAGACCTGAGGGTGTGGGGGCAGCAGCTGGGCTCTGGAATCTTCCCAAGGGATTCTGAGGCCCACTGTCCTACCTGCTGGGACAGGAACATCGGATTCCTTGGGGAATCCTGGGGGCCCTTCTGTCAGCTCTGGCCTGACCTGATTGCCGCCCCCACCCACTGGGAAAAAACTCTTTTCCAAAGTGTGATTTCACCCCAGCCGCTTCTAGGGCCTGGAAGGCAGGAGCGGGCTGGGCAGGGCTGGGCAGGGCCCCCGCAGGGGAGACCAGCTGTGCTGGGTTTGTTTTAGGGGTTTTCCTCTGCCGCTGGTTTCTAAACAGAACGCCTGGGTGACTATAGGGGCAGAGCCAGACACAGACCCTCATGGGGCCAGGGAGGGGGCGGGTACAATAAGAGATGACGAGGGGTTTGGAGAATCGTTGAAGCCCCCCTGATGCAGGAGTTATTCCCCCATTTTACAGAGGAGGAAACTGAGGCTCAGTGGGGACCCAGGGTATGCCCAAGGGCACACAGGCAAGGAGGGGGCTGGAGGGGCGACTCAACAGGGTAGGAGGTTGGGGCTGAATGGGGAGCTTGGACTCCCTTCCTGTGCTGTACTCTACCCTCCCCCAACTCCGTACCCCCTCCCCCAATCTCTCAGGCTGTCCGTCCTCTCCTCTTCTCCAGGTGGCCCCATCCCTGGACCTGTCCTCATCACCCACCCGCAAAGTGGACACAAGCCCCTCATGGCTTCAGTCGCCAACAGCCAAGCCATCGGCCTGAGGTCACCCTAGCAACATTTAAGGAAGTTTCATGGGTCAGGCCCTGCTCTAGAGGCATTCCAGAGGTGTCTTCTACCTAATTTAATCCTCACGACAGCTCTGTGGAGTGGGCGCTGTTACGATTTCCATTTTACAGGTGAGGAACACCAGGCCCAGAGAGGTGAAGTAAGTTACCCGTGGGGGCAGAGCCAGGGTTTGAAACCAGGCCTCTCCTATGCTTTCCTTCTCCATGGTATCCCTCTGGCTGTCTAGCCCAGACCTTCGACCTGGGCTTCAGGCTGAACGACCCCTCCCAGCTTCCCTTGAGCCCCTGCAAGGGGGTCACCATCCTTGTCTGGCCCCCAACCACCATAGCTCCCATTTCTGTGTCAAGACCCATTGGTTCTGGAACCCTGGGTGGCTCAGTCGGTTAAGCCTCTGCCTTCAGCTCATATCGTGATCCCAAGTTCCTGGAATCCAACCCCACGTCAGGCTCCCTGGTCAGCAGGGTGGGGAGGGGTCTGCTTCTCCCTCTCCCTCCGTCTGCCCTGCTTTGCACTCTTTCTCTTTCTCTCAAATAAATAAAGAAATCCTTAAAAAAAAAAAAAAAAGAAAAAGACCTGTTTGTTCCGTGTCTTCCCCCTCCCACCCCTAGACCGCGAGCATCTCGGGTTCCATTCATTGACGGTCATGTCCCCACACTCAGCTCTGCAGGTTTGGTACGCAGTAGGGCCTGGGTCCCTGTTCTAGAAGGAACAAAGGCATTCCAGCTCAGGATCCCGCCTTAGCTTCCCCACAGTGCCCTCTGCTGGTCACACCAAATGCTGCCCTGGGGCCTTTCCTCCATCAGCCCTTGCCTGATCCCCATCACCCTAATAACCCCCTGGGTTTATAGAGGGCCTTTCTTCCTCTGAGCTCAAAGCACTTTCCCATCTGTGATCTCCCTGGCCTGGAACCAGCTGAAGCATTTCTCTCCTCACTTTACAGAAGCAAACCGAGGCCTGGAGAGGGTTGGGGCGAGCCCTGGCGTGCCTCCGGCAGATCCAGAAAAGAGTGTAAGTTTGTTTCTCCAACCCTCTTAGTTACAGATGAACAGACTGAGGCCCAGAGGGGCATAGACTTGTTCACACGAGTCCTGGGCCAGACCCCACTGTCCTAAATACTGTTTGGGGCTCTCCCACGACACTGAGATCTCTGCCCATGGCTCAGGCAGGGTCGGCCAAGTCATTAAACAGAAGGAGCCTCTGTTGTCCCATTTGTAGAAGGAACAGTACTTCCTGCTCTGTCTGCCTCCCCAGGGGCCCAAGAGATGGAGGACATGGAGGCCTTGAGGCCAGGCGAGGTCAGATAACGGGAGAATGAGGGCAGTGGTCCAAGCCGCAGACACCAACAGGACCCTCACCTCTGTCTGGCATAAACACAATCCTGGGGGTTGCTCCCATCCAAAATTTGACCTTCCAGTGGGCTGGCATGTCCTGCCCTGGATGACCTGGTCAGGGTATCAGGGGTGCAAGGTGAGAAGTGGTGGCCAGTCTAACCTTACATCTCAGTCCCCGCCCCGTTATGCCCCTCCTGGCTCTTCTCACAATTTGTCAATACATTCATTTCAGTGACTTGCTACTATCTCTCTCTCCACCAAACTAAGTCAGTGTTGGCAAGCTTTTTCTGCAAAGGGCCGGAGAGCAATTATTTCTGTCTTTGAGGACTGTACCATTTCAGTTGCAACTACAAGACTCTGCTGTTGTGGGGCGCCTGGGTGGCTCAGTAGGTTAAAGCCTATGCCTTTGGCTCAGGTCCTGGGATCGAACCCCGCATCAGCCTCTCCGCTCAGCGGGGAGCCTGCTTCCCCCTCTCTCTCTGCCTGTCCCTCTGCCTACATGTGATTTCTGTCTGTCAAATAAATAAAAAGGTGTTAAAAAATTTAAAAAAAAAAAGACTCTGCTGTTGTAAGGTGAAAGAAAGCCATAGGGGCGCCTGGCTGGCTCGGTCAGTAGAACCTGCAACTCTTGATCTCAGGGTTGTGAGTTCGAGTCCCACACTGGGTGTAGAGATTACTTAAAAAAAAAAAAATCTTTAGGGGCGCCTGGGTGGCTCAGTCACTTAAGTGTCTGCCTTCAGCTCAGGTCATGATCTCAGGCTCCCAGCTCAGCAAGGAGTCTCGTACTCTCTCCACCACCAACCTGCCCACTTCCCTGCTCACACTCTCTGTCTCTCTCAAATAACTAAATAAATAAAACCTTTTTAAAAAAGGTGAAGCTCTCAAATAACTAAATAAATAAAATCTTAAAAAAAGGTGAAGCAGCCATAGACAACAGGTTAACCAATGAGCATGGATATGTTTCAATAAAACTTTATTTACAAAAAGAGGCCAAGGGCCGGATTTGGCCCAAGGATCATAGTTTGCTGAGAACTGCTCTAATCTCCAAGACAGCTGAGACGTGCCTGATTACTCTCAACTGTATCCCGTTGTTTGGGCAGACAACGCATTGCAGGCACAGATTTGATCAGTATTTGATGAACCATGGAGTGAAACAGGAAAGACCTACGTGGTGAGACTCGAGGGACATGTGTGGTGCAGACTATTCAAGGTGGGTGCAGAGCTTGTGCGAACATCACGAAGAAGGAATGCAGGGCATGTTGTCCATCTCCGGGAGTCACCAGGCTCGGAATCACCCCAGAGGTCAAGAAAGAGGGGGCGGTGTGGCCACGACTCGGCCCCACCCTAGGGTTGCTGGGAGGACTGACGGAACGGGTCTCATTGGGTTAAGAAAAAGGCACCCCACATGGGGGCAGACACAGCCCAGGGTTTGCTGAGCAGAGCACCAGCAGGATTTTAGTGCCTTTCCCCTCAGCTGGGCACCTTTGTGCAGGTCGTACGATGTGGCTCGGTCCGAGTTGAGTTGCCAACGTAGTATTTTCTGGGTCAGTCGGCCAAGGGAGGGGGGAAAGGAAGATGAAAGTAAAGAATGATGCTGTCTCAGGCTGCCCCCTCGTGGCCACCTCCTGTATGACACTCACAGCTCAGGAAAGGCACGGCGGGAGTCTTACCTGTCTGCCTTGGTCCTAGCGGGGGGGGGGGGGGGATTGGGGGGGGGGGGCTCCTACCTGCCTGCCGAGAGCCAACACCCAGAAGGCAGAGTATCACCTTCTGAACCATGAGAAATGGATCCCGTCATGAAGCAGCCGCTGTGGACCAAGCCTGGGACAGGCAGTTAAGTGAGGAATTTAGTGTACCTGTTTACTCACCAGGCTGGAAGCTTCTCCAGGGTAGAGGCTGGTCTCTTCCCGATGTCCCCAGCATCTGGCACAGTGGCCGTGTCTCCTCTGTCGACTTAGAGCTCGCTGAGGACTTTGCCTCCTCCCCTATCAGACGGGGGCTCCCGCTCCTTGCTCTCTCTCCCGACCCCACCTACTTCACCTTGTCCTGGGGGCGGGGGTCGTGGTGGGCGGGACTCCGGCCTATCACCGCCCCCCAGCTAGAAACCCTGAGTCCTGAGCGTGCAGCTGAGAATGGGCACAGTCTGAGGTCCGCCCACCGCCTTCTTTCTCAGGCTTCCCCAGAAGGGCCTCGCCCTGGGGCTCTGGACCCCCACGCAGGGCTGGGCCTCCAGAGAAACAGGGAACTGGACTGGGAGGCTGGTGCGGGCCTCAACCGCCCCCCGAGGGCGACTGGAAGGAAGGAAGCAGAGGATGGGGCTTCCCATTGCTCTTTGGATAAAGGCCAGATCCCGTGTGAGGCCCCATGGGAAGCGGCTCCTGCCCCCTCCTCCTGCTCTGGGCTCCAGCCACTAAGGCCCTCTCTCCCTCCTGGGAGTCTGTCCCTCGTCCCGTCTCCAGACTGTTCAGACCGCTGCCCGTGCCCGTCTGGCTTCCAGACCAAATCCCGCTCCACCTTTTTAGCTGTGATTCAGTCACTGTCACTTCTACTGGACACTCCCTCCGGGCCCTAGGCAGGATAAAGGGCTTCTTTTTCACACTGTGCTTTCTCTCTCCTAGTGCTTTTTGGGGGTCGTGATTCTCAACTCACCCAGGTCGTTCCTGGATCAATACCCGCCTCCTGCCAGCTCGCTGCCCTTCCCCAGGGAGCAGGAACCTGGTGTGTCTCATCTATGGTTAACCAGCGCCGCACAGAGCTGGGCACACAGCAAGGGCTCCATGAACATTGGTTGGATGAAGGAAAGGTTGCGTCAGTCAGTCTTGGCCATAATCAGCTTCTACATACGTGACCTTGGACAGGTCTCACTTTCTGGGATGCAGTCAACAAACCCCGACTGAGCATCTGCCACGTACCGTTCTGGGCACTGGAGTCAAACCCAGGTCTGCTGGGCTTCCAGTTCTGCTCTTTCTGCTTATCCAGCTCTGCCTTTCCCGAGAAACCGGAGCTGAGATGCTGTTCGAGGCCTGGAGCTGGGCAACCCCAGCCAGAAGCCTTGTCCTCTCCTGCTGGCCCCCCAGACCTCAGATGCTCCGGTCCCCTGTACACCCTCCAGCATCCCTGCCTCCATGGCCTTGAGCACACAGAGCACTCCTCCTTGTCTCCCTGCCAATATCCCATTCAGCCCTCACATTCCCAATGCAGGGTCACCAACACCTTGCAGCCATCCCCACGACCCTTGAAAGAAGGGACTCTGCTCTTACAGTGCTCAGCCGGCATGGGGACATACCACGATCCTCACTGACCCAAACTATTTATGCGCATGGCTCCCCCCATACCATGCCTGCCCCCCTCCCAGGAGCATCTGGGCTTAGACTGAGTCTGATTCATCCCCGTAAGGCTCTGCTTGATTGATCTTTCTCCCATCAGGCCCCGCAGCATCTGCTCTCCATGCTCTAGCGCCCAGCCCAGGACCAGGCACTCGGGCCGGCTATGAATGTTTGCCACTGACTAGGAAGAGTGGGGGCAGGCCACAGGAGCGGGGGCTCTGGCTGGATCCCCAAAGTCAGGGTGGGAGAATGGGATTCAGGGCACTTCCTGGGCACTCCCACTCCTGGTCCCCTCATCCACAAGGGGCTCCTTCTCTTCCCCCATAGAGGGCTCTGGGAGAGGGTCATGGAAGGTCGCAGGACAGATGGACTGTGGGCTGATCTGGGAAAGGACAGCCTGCCCCTCCCCCGGGAAGGACAACCACACATCTTAGAGCTATCTGGGAATCTGGGAATCGTCAGCTTCAGCAGAATTCCAAGGACTGGAAAGGTGAATGTGGGCATGCAAGGGGGAGCTGCCCACCCCTGCAAGGCCCAGTCTTTAGTTAGTGCCAAGCTGGGCCGACAGGCAGGACACCTGGATTTGACTCCTTTAGCCATTTGCTGTGTGACCTTGGGCAAGCCCTTGCCCCTCTCTGAGCACCAGTCAGTACCAGGAGAAGATTGAGTCAGTGTGGAGCTGCTGAGCACGAATGCTGGAGGCAGGGAGAGCCAGAGCCACCTCACCCCACCCTGGTCCCTTCTCTGGGATGGTGGGGGACTGGGGGGGGCCACTGCCCAGCCTCACGCACCTGTCCCTGTCTTAGGCTGAAGGGGACATAGTGGGCTCCCCAGGCGTCCTCTCCTCTGTCAACTGCCCTGTGTCTGCCGGGGTCCCCCTCCCAGTCCCCCCTGCCCCCAGAGCTGTTAGGCTGCCAGCTGGGAACATCAGCAGCTGTGACAAGCGTCCTGCGTCATGGTGAGTCAGAGCCATCCCTCAGAGCCAAGTCCAGTCTCCCCACCACAGGAAGAGAAAGGACACCGGGGCTGCCCCTTCTCTCTTGCTCATACGGGCACATAGTAGGTGCTTCACACACAGTCATCGAATGGAGACTCTTCAGGCTTCCCGTGGGTGTAGGGAAGCTTGGTGACATAACAAGGCAACATATCTATGTTCACTGTCACTGTTATTTCTTTTCAGCCCTGAGTTAGGTACCTACTATGTGCCGGGCATTTTCACATATATTTCTCATTAATGTGTATAGTAATCCTGTGAGGTGAGATTTCCTTTTACCCCCAGTTAACAGATGAAAACACTTAGGCTCAGAGAGGTGAGGCAACTTGCCCAAGGTCACACAGCTTTGTGTGAACAGAGCTGGCACTTACACCTGGTCTGCCTAGAGCCACTCCCCATCTGGCCCCCACTCCAGAGAGGGTCAGCATGCGCCCCCACCCCCGGCACTGCCACCAGGCCTGACTCTGTCCTGCTGGAGGCCTCCAGCTCCACTCCACTTCAGGCTCCTGCCCCAAAGCTCATTCATCCCTGAAAACCCACCAAGTGGGTGTTTGAGGGGAGCCAGTGAACCTGGCTTCCTGGCCTGTAAAATGCACACGGGTAGGGGAAGGTGTAAAGACTGAAAGAGATGTGTTTGTGCACCGGAAGGTTTGCTCAGGAGCTGGCTGTGTGCACGTGTGTGTGACTGTGTGTCAGTGTGAATGCAGATGGCTGCGTGTGCACGAGCGTCTGCGAGTGTGTGTGTGTGTGGGGACACATGTGAGTGGGCTTGCAGGTGAGTCCCTGATAGAGTCGCTGTTACCGCCAGAGACAGGAGGCCCTGGCTGAGAAAAGGCGCTGGGCCTCAGTTCTCTCCACCCTGGGTAAGCCCAGAGAAGCGGGGGGACCCTGCTAAGGGGTGCTTGACTCTTGTCTGGCAGGGAACCCACTGGTACACTCGGGCCCCTCTGGACGCTGGCGGTGAGAAATCGCTGTCCCTCACAGCCAAGGGACATCAGGCAAGGCATCTGGCTTCTGTGAGCCTCAGTTTCTTCCCCTGCAAAATGGGCGTAATGGAATTAGTGTTATTGAGCTCTGGTTGTTAAATTAAGGTTGTGTACTCTGTGCCGCAAATGCTGGCCTCTCCGCGCCTCTCCCCTCCGCCCCCTTCCTCGACCTTCAGCCAGGGTCACCGGGTGGCGAGAAGTGAGGGCCAGAGAATCCCTCCCCTCTCCCCGGTTGCCTGCTCCCCACCCTACCCCTTCGGTCCCTCCTCCCAGCCCTCCTCAACCTGCCCCGGGGCCCCGCCCCCGCCCCTCACCCCTCCCGACCCCCCGCCCCTCACCCCTTCCGACCCCCCCCGCTCACTGACCCCGCCCCCCAGCCCGGGCTGCGGCCACAGGTGCGCAGGGCGGGCGGCGCCGGGGGCCCGGGAAGGGGCGGGGCGGCCTGCGCGCGGCTCGGGCTCCGGGGCTCGGGGCGAGCGCTCCCCCGGGTCCCCCCGCCCGCCGTGCTGCCCGCGGCTGGTAGGAGCGGGCGCGGCGCGGGAGGCGGCGGCGGCGGCGGCGGGGACGACCCGGCGGGAGCGGCGGGGAGCCGAGCGGAGGGAGGCGCAGCCCAAGCCCCAGCCCCTGTCCCGGCCCGACCGCCCGCCTGCCGCGCCGGCGCCGCGCGTGAGCCCCGGGCCCGCGGAGACATGAGCGCCCGGCGGCCCGACGCACCCGAGGCGCAGCGGCCCGGCCCCGCGGCCCCGTGATGGGCTCCTGCGTGTCGCGAGGTGAGGGGGCCGCCGGCCGGGTGGGGGTCGGGCCCCGGAGGAGCCTGGGGGTTGCGGCTGGGGGGCGACCCGGCCTTCCCCAACCGGCAGCACGCCCCCCTCCCGCCCCCACCGAGACCTAGGGGACACGGTGCCCCCGGGAGGACAGGGGACGGGGGTGGCAGCGCGGAGAGAGAGCGGACGGAGGTCGCCGCACCTCCTGCCGGGCTTGGAGCCACACCCAGGCAGGGGGCAGGAAGCGGGGTCGCTTCCAGCCCTGCAGCCACACGCCCCCTGTCGCGTGCTCTGGAGGGGAGGAAAGCTTCTGGCCGTTCCTGGCTTCTCTGGAGGGCAGGTGGCGGCCCCGGGAGAAGCAGCCGACTGTCCTTCCCACACTCCCCCGAGACACAGGCCTGACTTGCTCAGCGCCCCCACTTCTGTCCCCTTACCCCTGCGCTGTCTTCAGAGTCCCCGAACCCCATCGACAGCAGTGGGTTAATGGAGAGGAACAGGTTCTATGGAAGGTATCCCTTCCCCCACTCTCATCCCTAACTCCCACCCCACCCCCATCCTCGGTCAGGGGACAGGAAGGGACACAGAGAGCCGTGTGTCTGCCAACTTCTGGGCGTTTCTTTCTGCCTGGGGGCTTTCAACGGTGCCTTGCCCTGGCTCCCTCTGCTCTCCCCTTGTACTGCCCAAGGTGTCACCCCAGGAGTTGGAGTTGGCTGTCCCTTGGGAATGGCAGTGGAGTCCTACACAGAGCAGGGGGACTGGGGGTAGAGGTGACTGAGGCCTTGACCCCAGCTCGGCAAACCCACTGACCCCCAACCTTGGGGGCTGCCACCCCACCCATCACCCCCCAAACTTACTCAGTTGTGGAGGGATGAACAGGCCTGGGGGGTGCTGCACAGGCTCTGGGGGGGCGGGGGGCTTGTGCTGAGGGACACTGGGCAAGGAGCACGAGGCTTCCCCGCCCTCCTCTGGCCTCTCAGGGGCCCACCAGTCCCTGTGGGACATTTGGGTAAGTGGCTTAGGATGTCTCAGGAGGGTGTCGGGCTGGCATCATGGGTGGGAGTTAGGTTGTGTGAGGTTTGTTCATTTACTCATTCATCAGGCTGATATTAGCATGATACCTACTGTGTGCCAGGTGCTGTGTACATGCTGGGCATCTAGAGGGGACAAGTCTAGCACAGCCCCTGCCTTTGTGAGACCCACAGCTTGCCAAAGGGGAAGACAGTTTTAAGAGGGAATAGTATTTAGGGTTCTTTAGGACTGACAGGCTCTTAGCGTGTCTCCAGAAACCCAAAGGCTCTGGACAGGCTCTGGGTGTTGGGCATCTGGGATAGGGTATTTCCTTGGTGACGGTGTCCCTTCCCTGTCACTTGGTCATCCCGTACCGGGGGCCCAACCTGTGAGCCACAGACCCACTGAACACAGTACGAGGCCAGGGAGGAAGAGATGCCTGCCAAGGTCAGGCTGGTGCTTGGGTCCTTGGGCCGCCCCCGCGCCCCACCAGGGCCAGCATCCTCTGCTGTGCCTGTTTGAGGTCACACAGACTGAGAAGGGGGACTTCCTTCGTCCTTCCTTCTGTGGCTTGGGCTCCCGAGTGCCACCTCCAGATCTAGTTGTGTATTCGAACCTTGTCTCCTTCCTGAGGGGGTGGCACTTACCGTCCCTGCAGCAGGCAGAGCTGAATAAAGGTAAAGAGGGGACAGGACACTGGAGCAGAGGACAACCATGATCTCAGTGACTGGACCACTACGTGGAGGGCACATGCCCCTCTGACTGTCACTAACACTGTCAGAGCAATTGTCACCAGTACTGCTTCCGGCTTGCCAGGGACTGGTTGGAACGTTTTAGGCACAACCAGCCCAGTTGGGGTAGGTGCTGTCCTAGTCCTCGTTTTACAAACGGGGAAATGGAGCGGGGGCAGGGGGGGGAGCTGAGTGACCTGTAAAAAGCCAGGCCTGTGCCCCAAGCCTCTGCACTGCACCCCCAGCCCACAGCCGGGGGCGCCTGACCTGCTCCTCTCCAGCTGCAGGCTTCCAGGAGCTTCTGGGCCCGGTGCTAATAACCACTCCTTTCTCCAAGCGCTTCCCTGTGCCTGGTGCGCCGCCCTAAAGCCAGGCCAGGGACTGGGAGCCTCCTGCTGGTGCTGATCCCTGAGTCTGCAGCCAACTGGGGCCGCCCTAGCCAGACGCTGGGCCCCAGGTACAGGCCACACCTTGGAGAGCCTCCCCAGGCCAGCATGGGGTGGCAATTCGCTTCCCTGTGCTGGGCCTGAGAGGTTAGGGGTGCAGACTCGGGAGCCGGCCAGCCTAGGTTTCCATCTGCCATTCCCTAGCTCTGTGACCTCAGCAAGTTACTTAATTTTGAATGGGTATCTCAGTGTTCTCATCTCTAAAATGGGACCAATACCAGTATCGATGTCGTAGGATTGCTGGGCAGGGATTACAGGACTTAATTCATGTAGAGCATTCAGACCAGTACCTGGCATGTTTAGCTATTTCTTTAATTTTAAATTTGTTGCTATTACCCTTCTGTGCGGCAGCTAAGCCAGCCCCTTTCAGCTGGGAAAGGGGAAGACACGGAGGCTTCCAGCCCCATCCTGTCTCACGGATGCCTCATGGCAGGCACTTGAGGTCCTGAGGACTTGGGGAAAGTGACAGGCACCAGAGTAAGACGACACATGCTGTTTCCAGGAGCTATTTTGTGTTGTTGTCTACTTTTTTTTTTTTTTTTAAGATTCTATTTATTAGAGAGAGAGATCAGGGGGAGGGGCGGGGGGGAGGGAGAGGGCTAAGTAGACTCTGCTGAGCTCGGAGCCTGATGCAGGGCTTGATTTCATGACCCTGAGATCATGACCTGAGCCAACCTCAAGAGTCCGACGCTTAACCGACCAGGCACCCCATTCATTATCTACTATTAAGTTACCACCTGTCGGGGGCTTATCCTAAGCCAGGCTGAGCCTTTTTACTCTTCCGATGTAGTTCATCCTCATTCAACCCTGGGAGGGGAGACGTGGGGCTCAGAGACAGGAAGGGTCTTACCTGAGGTCACACAGCCAGGACACGGAGAGGCAGGATTTGGATTCAGCTCTGTGTTAGCCTAGCGCCTGAGCAGGGAGCCCCTGCCCTTTGCTTTCAGATGCGACCCCCAAGAGAGAGGCACGGAGTGCATGGCCAGTGCTCCGAATTGCTGCCCTCTGCAGTAACTCTCAGGGTTGGTATTTGATTGGGGCTTTGCTGCCACCGCAGGTAACAATGTGCACAGAGCAGGGGAATTAATATCTAGCCCCCTCTCTCCAGCTCCAGAGTCTCTCAGGGCCTGCCCCATGCCCCTGGCCCTGAGAACCTCTCCACCCGCCCAGGGTTGTCCTCCAACCAACCTATCAGCCTCCTGGCCTCACTGTGGGGGTCTCAGTGCCCTGGGCCCTGGGGAAGTCTTTTTTTCGGAAGGTCAGACATCTCTTATGTCTGGAAGAAGGCTCCAGCTCTGAGGGAACTGGGCAGAGCACCCCACAGAACACAGGGCCCACCGACTATGACGTCTTCCCAGCCGCCTTGCACTGTCTCCCCTTCACCCCTGCAGAACCAGTGAGCAGTCTGACACCGGGCACTGGGGGAGACTGAGGAAGGAGTAGATGGGACCTTGACCTTGGGGAACGCACTGTCTGAGAAGACAGACACAACCTTGTCCCAGGGGGTGGTCTAGTTGGGGAGGCAGGACACGGACATGGACACACACACACACACACGGAAAAACAGCCTGAAGAAGAGATCAGTACTGGCTAGTGGTTTGAGCGCAAGTTTTGGAATTTCAGACTGGATCAGGTTTGAACCCCATCTCTGCTGCTTATTAGCTGGTGACTTTGGAGAAGTGATTTAACTTCTCTGAGCCTCAGTTTCCCCATCTTTAAAAATAGGCATAATGGGGTTTAGTGAGGGTTAAACAAGAGATAATGGATGAAAAGGCCTAGGACAGTACCCGACACACAGTAGGTGTTCAATAAATGGTGGCAACAAATCACTGCAGGCTGGAGTTTGCTCATTAAGGCTGCTGGTGGCCTAATACAGCGGAGGCCAGTCTAGGTAGGCTTCCTGGAGGAGGTGAGGCTAGAGCAGGATGGGCTCTAGGATAGCTCGTCAAAGAGACTGAGCCCCAAGATGGCAAAGGAAGGAGAAAGGAGCTGAGGTATGTGGAAGGTCCAGGAGAAGAGCCTGTTGTCTCCCTCTATCCTTGGTTGGGGATAGAAACTGACCCCCATCAGCCCTCTGATGAAGTTACCACTGTGGGCCTGGTGACCTATAAACACGTGCCCCAGGGAGCAGGAGGGCCCTTTGTCCACTCGAGGCCAAGCCTCCGCCAAGCTCAGCGGGACGGCCTGCTGTCACGTCAGTGACTCACCAGGCAGAGAGGCCAAGGGCTCACTCTTGGTGGCCTCCCTCTGCAGGGCTCCCAGGGGGACTGAGATCTGTCCCGTGGTCTAGAAAGGGGACCAGATCTGGGAGCGGAGAGGGATGGAGCAGCTGCAGTTTCCAGAGCACCTGCTGGGTCAGGGGCTTTATCCTCCAACAGCTCCTTCCTGGGGCGGCAGGTTCATGGCACAGGTGAGAGCCCTCGGCGGCTCGCAGGGGCTGGGCCACACGCCCGCAGCCCGGGCTGGCAGCAGAAAGCTGGGATAGACCCAGGGCAGGGACTGTGAAAGGAACACTGGGCCCGCTGTGTTCTCCTCAGAGGCAGGGACAGGGCCTGGACCTCGGTGGGCCACCAGCACACCCAGGGCTGGGCGAGGGGCTTCAGACCCAGGCTGCTGCTCTGTTACTATGTGCTTTCAAGGAGAAGTTTACCCTGTCTGGGCTGCTGGGAAAAAACAGGGTTAACCTGGGGCCCTCCCTGCCCCCCCTGGGGTGCAGAGCCCTGGGAGACACCCTGGGGACAGATGGCAACTGCAGTGTGTCGGAGGGGCTGGGACTCCAACAGCAAAAGGGACTAGGTGGCCTGGAGGCAGGGGAGAGGGGACCGAGCTGTGGACTGACCCGAGGAACAGGGTGGGTGCTTTGCAGCCAGACGGCTTTAGGGGAGACATCAGGAGGAGCTGTCTGGGTGGCTGGGCTCTACAGCAGATAGGGAGCTGGTGTGAGAAGGCGGCAAGCATCCTTGGTCGGCAGAAGAGCGCCCTGCTTGGAGGCAGAGGGATGCAGGAGATGTCCCGGTGACAGTCCTCTCCTTGAAGGACCGAGAAGGCCTCCAAGTTGCCAGGGCAACCAGAGGCTTGTCACTGCCTTGGCTGGGGGAGGTGGGGGAGGGGACAGGTCTGAGAAGGGGCCTCAGGTCAGAGGAGTAGGGTGTGAACCTAGGAGGAAGGAGGTACCCGCAGGAGCAGTGGCCAGGGGTCCCCTCAGGGGACCCCCAGCCCCCAGCCCACACGAAACACTGTGTTTTTCCAGTTGCTGCTGGTGACGTGGCCGCCGGTCCCAGCTGGGCGAAGAGCAGCCTGTGATTTCACCCTGGGCTGCTCCATTACCTGACGTCTCCATGGCAACCAGCCCGTGACATCACGGGGCCCAAGTCCTCGGGGGAGAAGGCAGCTTTGGCGGAGGCTCCTGCACCCCAACTGAGGTGGTGGTGGGGGGCAGGAAAGCTGGAGAGGGGCTCAGAGCCAGCAGTCCTCCAAGTCCCCCTTGACCAATGACCTTGTTCAAGTCCTGTGTGCTCCAGGCCCTTGACGCTGCCTACCAGGCCTCAGCTCCCCTCACTCCCCAGCCCGCAGTCCACGGAGCTTTAGGGACGGCCAGGGGCCCTAGAAATATCCCAGCACCCGTCTGCCTGCACCCTGGCGGGCCCCGGCTTCTGCGCTGGAATCTTAGGAGTGGTGACTTTCAAACGTTTTGACTAGAACCCGTAGGAATACATATATTTTGCGTCATGACCCAGCACACGCTTAGAACATTCTCGCCGCACGTGTGTGGGCACACGCGGGCCTGTGTGGTTTAAACTGAAGTTTCGTGAAACAATACTTAACCTGACTCCTCGATAGATTCTGGTATTTTCTGTTCAATTCTATTCTATTTATTTATTTTTTAAGATTTTATTTATTTATTTGACAGACAGATCTCAAGTAGGCAGAGAGGCAGGCAGAGAGAGAGAAGGAAGCAGGCTCCCTGCCGAGCAGAGAGCCCGATGCGGGGCTTGATCCCAGGACCCTGGGACCATGACTTGAGCTGAAGGCAGAGGCTTTAACCCACAGAGCCACCCAGGAGCCCTCTATTTTATTTTTTAAACACATGACCTAGTAAGTGGCTAACATGACCCACAGAAGGACATCCCCCTCCCCTGCTGGAACCTGGTATTTGTACATCTGGAGACCCTGAAGCTCGGGGAGGGGCAGGACTCACGCAGGGCGCACAGCCTGGACTCTGGGTGAGGAGCCAGATGAGCTGAAATCCCCGGTGTGTAAGACACGGCTCAGCCCACACTGCTGTCGGTTCCTGGGTAACAGAGCTCCGAGTTCAGGGCATGGGGGCATCAGTCCTGGCTCTGCCTGCCTTTTCTCGCCCTGTTTCAGACAGGCTCATTCAGACTCCTTCACCTGCCTGCCGGTAAGAGTCTCCAGGCCCCTCTCAGAACTCTCTGGTCCCTTAGGGATCCTAAGCCCAGTCCAGTGTGAACAGAGACTTCCACCCCATACCTTGTTCAGTGTTCGCTTCGGCCCTCCGGCCAGGACTGCTGGCTTCCCTCCTCTCCGGGTCCCGTTCTCCTCTGACATCTTGGGGTCTGGCCTGAGGAACTTGAGAAAAAGTGGCCAAGATACATTTATTTATCTGGAGCTCTGGTGGTCTCTGTTAGCCACCACTGGCTCACTGTTGAAGCAAAGTTTCAACAAAAATGAGCAATGTGCCAGGCCCTGTGGCAGGAGGTGCTAGGGCTATGGTGGCGACTAAAGCTGACGGAGGACCAGCCCTCAGTGAGCTCATGGTTTGGTGAGAGATGGTGAACAAGGAAACAGACACATAATAACGTAAAGAAGGAATGTCGCTTTAGAGAAGGAATGATGGAAAATTAGGAGATAGGAAAGGACGGGTGCCATTAAACAAGGTGGCTGGAGGCCTCCCTGAGGTTCTAAAGTTTGAGTAGAGACCTGAATACAGTGAGGGAGTGAGCCTGCAGCTCTATGGGAGGATGGAGTTCCTGCTGGAGGAAAGGCACAGCCAGTGCAAAGGCCCTGAGGCAGGAGTGTGCTGGGCATATCTGAATGGCCAGTGTGGCTGGAGTGCAAGAGGGAGAGTAGTGGAAAATGAGAGGGCAGGGGGGCCACGGGCCCCAGGTTAGCATGTGTGAGTTCTCTCAGAGTCTGTTTGGGGGGCCTGCCTGCAGCAGGACCCCTGTCATGGGACCTCTGACCTGGTTTGACCTCTTCCCCTCCCTGCCCAACTCCCTTGCCCGCTAAAGTTGCCCACCCTCCAGCCTCTGGGATCTGGGGTCCCGTTGCCCTGCAGGCAACCCTCCTAGGGGGCACCCGCAAAACTCAAACACGGCCCCTTCCTTAGTGTCCCTTGAGAAAGTCACAGTCCTTGCTGTGCAGGGGGAGAGAAGACAGGCCGCTCCACTGCCCCTTTGCGTCCCAGCCATCTCTCCCCAGCTGTGCAGAATCCGACCCAAGGCGGGGTGAGGGTGTAGGATGCTGGCCTCTCCTTCCCAGGATCCCCTGCCTGCTTCCATGCTCAGCTCCTGCAGCTCTGCCCGCGGATTGTCGAAGCCGGGAAAGGGTGCTGGGAGCCCGCATCCAGGGCAGGACAGGCTGCTGGCTGGGACCAGTGCCCTGCAGCGGCCTCGCCTCCCTGCCATGGTGCCGACCCCCTGCTCCTCGTGTCTCCTGGACCTCACAGTTTCGTGCAAGCTGCACACCCCACCCTCCTCTGCCCTCACCCCCCTTCTCCTGGCACCCCCCCCCCCCGCCCGGCTAGCTCCCCCATCAGTGCTTCTGTGTGGCCTCTGACCCCCACAGAACTCATCAAAACTCCTTTTGGAGTTTGGAAGAGAGTAAGCCTGGGCATCAGGGTAACAGGGTGCAGACCCTGACTGCCTGCCACGGGCTGGGTGCCTCTGGGTAGTTTATGCCCGCCTGGGCCTCAGCTTCCTCCTCTAGAAAGCGGAGCCATGGATCCTTCCTCTTTAGGTCCGTCAGTCAGTATGAGGAGTGGGTGCCATCACACCAGGGGAAGGGGTGCTGCTGTCCCCTGGGGTCAGCCTCGTGTTTGCATAAGGGGCTTTGAGGCTAGTTTCTATCAGACTGGGAGCTCCTGGAGGGCCGGGGTGGTGTCTTAATCCCACCTCTGTCCCCACATGCTTGCACGGTAAAGACAAGAGACGGGTGCTCCTCAGGTGAAGGAATGAAAGGTGGTTTCGGTGAATGAATGACCTAGAATGTCACTCTCACTAGAATGTCAGCTGCGTGAGGGCATCACGCAGCTGACATTCTAGAGTCTCTTTCTCATTTGCCAGTGTTCCTCGTGTGCAGAACAGCGCCTGGCACATAGTAGGTGCTCAGCAAATACTTCTGAATGCCTCAGAAATAGATGCTTACTCCCTGTGCTATGGTCTCCATTCCCTCGGCCTCACACTCACCATGAGGGAAGGGACCGGACACTTCACAAAAGCTTGACCGTGTTGGGGAGTGACTGGTGCCCATTGTGGGGACAGGAAGGGCCTCTCTGAGGAGGTGACCTTGAGCTGAGACCTGAATGACACGGTTCAGGAAGGTCTGAGGATATGTTCCAGGTGGAGGGGAAAACAAGGACAAGGAACAAGGGGACCATCTGAGGAGCAGCACGGAGGCTGGCGTGCGCGCCCCTGAAGGCCTTGGTGGGGGGCTGGCTGTCCTCCTCCAGGGCAGTGGAAGGAAGCCAGGGGCCGGTTTTCAGCAAAGATGCAGTCTGACGTGTATCCTCCCTGTGTAGAGGGGTGGGGAGTGGGGGAAGCCTGTGGCCCATGGCCTCCAGGTGAGAGGGCGGTGCCCCCAGGTGGGGAGCGGCGGTGGGGACAGGGAGGGCGGGGTCTCTAATGGAGGTTGGAGAGAGCCAGTAGGACTTGCTGGTTGGGGGGGGGTGGTTGGGGGAAGGCAGCTTTCAGAGAAAACTGGATTTTTTGGTTGGTGCAGCTGGGTGGGCTGTTACATCATTTGCTAAAATCAGGGAAGAGGAGGAAGATGGACCTGGGTCTCCTCGAGACGGCGGTCGCCTGTTGGGCATCCGTGAGGGGAGGTGGCTCTTCATTCGGGGGCTCAGGCAGAGTCAGGGGCATAGGGGTAAATGCGGGGTCAGCCGCACGCGGAGGAGGTGTCCTGGGAGAGACCTGGGGGCGGGGTGAGAAGGGGCGGGGCTGCAGCAGAGAAGGGGCGGGGCTGCAGCAGAGAAGGGGGACCAAGGGGGGTGGTGGGAGGGAAGCTGGAGATGGGCGTGGCTTGAGGGGGAGGGAGGCCCGGAGGGGAGGAGACAGGAGATGTCCCTGCTGTCTCAGGGCGGTCTCAGGAAAGGCTGCCTGAAGAGGATAGAGGAGAAAATGGGGGGGGGGGTTGGGGGGTGAGGGGGGGAGTAGAGGTCGGGCACAACTCTGAGTGTGGTGTGGGAGGGGGCAGAGGAGCGGGCAGGGAGCTGAGGGGAAGCAGGGTTGAGGTCTTTAAAGGATGGGAGATGCTGGGGCTGCTGGGAGGTGAGGGTCTCATGGGGGGGGGCGGGGGGCACTGGATGGGTGGGGAGAGCAGGGATGCAGCTGAGAGTCCTGAGGGGAGAGACACCGCAGCACCTGCCGTTGGTGGCCAAGAGGGAGACAAGGGCAGCCCACCAGAAGAGAGAAGACAGGGGGCAGGGCCCCTGGTGGGGGGCGGGTCAGGCTGGGGGGTGGTCTCTAGGGTGTGGGGGCTGGTCTTGGATGGAGCAGGACAGCTCTTCCTTTGTCACAGGAAGGAAAGCAGATGGTGTGAGCAAAATGGGGGCAGGACAGTGATTTCAGGTAGAAGAATGGGGTGATGGGGTAAGGCCTGCTCTGGACCTCCGTGAGGGATGGGGGAGCGGCCGGCAGCAGGCTGTGGTGCCCGGGTGGCAGGTGTGAGAAGTAAAGCTGCGTGAGGTAGTTAGCCGGGTTGGAAGCAAACTTTGCGGGGACTGGAGACCTGTAGACGGTTCCCTGGTCCGTGTCCTGTGGGAGGCTGGGGACCTTCTCCAGCAACGCACAGCCCCGCGGGTCCCGGTGTGGAGCAGGTGGACGGTGAGACTGGGCAGGGCTGGGAGTTGAGGGCCTCTGTGAAGGCGAGCTCGTAGGCTGTGCCAGGGAGTGGGTGCTAGCTAACCAACCAAATGGAGGGACAGACAGATGGACGAGAATTCCCACCTCATGAGGGCACCAGGCAGGCAGTCTGGCAGGAATCCCCACCTGCCGAGGGCTTGCTTTTCTACAGAACGGTCTTTGTTTTCTACAAAATGACATTGGTGGCCATAAAGTAGAGCCCAGCGCTACTGGGCTGGGCAGGGCTGGCTTGAACAAGCCTGGTAAGTAGGGAGTGCGGGGCGGTGGGGGGGGGTTTCCTAAGTTCCTCCTGTCGTCATATTTCCAGATCTGTTCACAAGTGCCCACAAGGACTGCCCCATGCCCCAGGGCACGGACCCCCGGAACCCGGACTTGCCCTCCAGCCACCCCCACACTGTTACTGCAGACCATGTCACTGGCAAGGTAACTGGTCCCACTTGATCCTTTCCTTCACCTGCCACGCTGGTTCCTGGGACGCCCCCTACAGCGCTCCCCGGGGAGCCGCAACTGTTCCCATCTTCCCTCCTTGGATCAGAGCCCCTAAGGTTTGGTATGCATTTGGGTGAAAGTCTGAATCGGGCTGGGCATCCAGGGACTTGGACCCGGACCAGAAAAGAGAGTCCTGCTCTGGAGGTCTTTCCACACAAAGTACCTCAGCCTTGCAGATAACAAGTTCCCTGACCAGCCCACCACCTTCCTACTTAGCAGCCTGCCCTGCCTTCTGGAAGGTAAAGGAGTGGTACTTTTTTTTTTTTTTTTTTAAGTTTATTTATTTAAGTGATCTCTATACCCAGCATGGGGCTCGAACTCACAACCCGGAGACCAAGAGCCGTGTGCTCTGCGGACTGAGCCAGCCAGGCACCCCAAGAGTGGGATTCTTTGTCCAGATGCCTTAGGAAGAGCTTGCCAGGGGCCTCAGATCCTGGTGCATCATTTCCACCCCACCTCCAGAGGTTGTGGCTTGGACCTACTGGTTGACATAATCACTTTTTTTTTTTAAACACACACCACATGCTAAGCTTTATGCTGGACACTTTGTCTCTATCATGTCACTTGCATCACCACAATCCCTGAGATAAATGGCATTTATCACCATCTTACAGAGGAAGAAACTGATGTCCTGAGCTGTTAAGGTGCTAGTCTAAGGGTACCCAGGTAGAAAGGGCAGAGTCGAAGCTCGAACCCAGGTCCGATCTACCCCCCGCGCCTGCTGCCTTCCTGGCGGAGCCCCCACTGCTCCCCGCCGCCCCACAACATCTTTCTCTGCACAGTGACGGAAGGCCGGGGGGCCGGACCAGGGGTAGGCAGAGCCCGGACCTCAGACAACAGCAGAAGGCTGACCCCCCACCACCACCCGGGGCTCAAGGACTCGTGCCATCTGCTGGCACCGTCTGCCAGGCCCTGCCTGACCCTCTTCCTCCTCTCATTATAGGACAAACAGATGGATTTCTGTTGGGATCCTTGGCAGGTCAGTGCGCTTTGCCCATCCCGCAGTCCAGACAGCCGCCGCGGACACTGTGGCCCCTTGCTCTGCGACCCCAGCTCGGGCACACAGTCCTGCCACCCTGGGGAGGGGGCCTGATGACAGCAGCGGGTGGGACGGTCCTGTGGGTGTGGGCAGGGTCGCCTAGGGAGGGGGCTTCGTGGGATGGTAGTGGCCGGGAGATGTCCTCTGGCAGGTCTGCCCTGCCCTACTCCCCCCTCCCCTCCTTTCTGCAGAGGTGCTTCCAGACCACCAATGGCTACCTGGCCGACTCCAGGTCCTGCTCCAGCAACTACAACGTGGCAGCTCTGGCCACCTCGTCCCTTGTGGGTAGGTTCCAGGGTCCCTCCCCTGCCCCAGGGTTAGCACAGCCTGTCCCTTGCCCTTGCTGTGGCTGGAGGGGATGCAGCCTGTGGGAGCCAACATTTCCCGGACCCACGCTCCATGCCAGGTTCTGCAGGGACGAGGGACTTAGGGTTCCTGGCCCCCACCCCTGCTGTTAAATTGCTCGAAGCCGGGAGGGAATGGACCCAGTCTTTCGGAAGTCTGCCTGGCGTGGCCTCCCGGCCTCCACGGCAGGTGCAGTCTGCCCGTCATCCTGCCATGGGTGGGCTTCCCTGGAAGCAGAGCCCGGACGCGAATTGGGCGGGTGATTTATGGAGGGATCGTTCTCAAGGGCAGCTTGTAGGAGTGAGGGCAGCAGGACCGGGCAGGGGAAGGAGCTCAGCAGAGATGGGGCTACAGGAGGACTCTGTCTCCGCCTCATCCCTGGGAGCTCAGGAGCACGAATCGAACCTCAGAACTTCCGGTGGGCGGCGTTGAGGCTGGCGGCTGGTTGGGTATCACTACCGAGTTGGTCAGCGGTGACTCCTGGAAGGCTCTCCCGCCTCCCAGGCATCTCCGGGTGAGGCCACTCCCATGAGCTAAGGGCAAGGCTCCGGAGAGGGCAGCCGGTGGGAGGCACGCAGGCCAGCAGAGGGGCCTCCAGGGGCTGCCACCGCATCTGGCCCCAGTCACCCACGGCACACCCAGGCCATTCCCGTGCTGCCCTCCCCCCTGTTTGCCCTGACTCTCTCCCACCCACCACCCTTTCCCTCTGCCTCCCCTGCCCTGCAAAGGCCACTCAAACCGCCTCCTCCAGAGCTTCCTCTGGTTGCCTGTGCTCCTGGCTCGGGGTATGTGTGGCGGGTTCTCCCCCCCTTCTTCCTCATTCCCATCTTTCCCATTTTCTCAGTATTATGTCTCTAGCTTCCTTTCTTAAACATTGCCAGTCCTCACTTCACGGCTCTGAGACCCCAGTGATGATATGCTCAGCCTCGGTTCAGAGAGATGCTGAATCATTTCTGACAGTCTTCTCTGTCAGCTTCCACACCGAGGTAGTCTACTCCTAATAGCCCTTCAGGTCCCCCGCCCCGCTTCCCAGCTCCTGTCCTGTCTCTCGCTGCATCCCTTCAATCATCCCTCCTGATGGTGCCCCATCTCCACCCTTGGCCCCATCCCCTAATTGGGGTGCTCTAAACAACGGCTCTAACCTGCCACTCTTTTGCTTATTACCCTGCTGTGGCTCCCCATTGCTAGAAGGAAAACTCTGGAGTCCTAGGCTTGCCTCTCTCAGTCCTAAGTCTCACCCCTGATGGGCTCCCCAGCCTTTTCTGCCATCCCAGCCTTAGTATGGTCCCCATATCTCATCCCCGGCAGTCCCAGAATCATGCCAGATTCTGCCATGCCTTCCTCCTCGTCTCATCTCTGCCTCCATCTGCCCATCTGTCCAATACACCTGCAAACCACCAACCTACCTGTAAAGCTCAACCCCAGTCCACCTCTTACAGGAAGCCTTCCTGGCCTGCTGCATCCCACATAGGTCTCCCGCACAGCAGAGCTGGCACTGGCCTTGGCACAGGGGATGCTCTCTCGGAACTGGTTAATTAATAGATAAAGGGAGAGGGCTGGGTGGACCTTGAGTGGATCTTCTGGGACAGAAGGGTCTAAACCTGGTCAAAGGGAATGAGGGACGGGGCAGGTCTGGGAAGAAGCACCAGGTGGAGGGGGACATTGCTGGGAGTAGGATATTGGGAGGGCTTGGGGCCTCTGCATGGATGGGGACCTAAGTGAGGTGGGGCCTTGGGGCTTGGGGAGGGTGTGGGGTGCTGAGTGGGCATGGGCTCTTGTTGGGCAGGAGGACCTGCTGGGATAGATTCAGGCATTGTGAGTATGGGGCTGGGAGGACATGGGGCATGGGGTGAGTACAGAGCCTGAATGCTTGTGGGGTACAGGCCATTAGATGGGCCTGAGTTGTGGGGGGGCAGGGAGCTTGGGGTTGGGGGGGCAGGCCCCTGGGCAGGGTTTTATGTCAGAGCAGTCACCCAGCTGCCCTCAATGCTCCCAGGGGTGGTGCAGAGCATCAAGGATCACATCACAAAGCCCACGGCCATGGCACGTGGCCGCGTGGCCCACCTGATCGAGTGGAAGGGCTGGCGCGCCCAGCGGTCAGGCTGGGAGCTGTCCCCCGCTGAGGACGAGCATTACTGCCGCCTGCCCGATGAGCTGCGGGAGGCCCGTTTTGCTGCAGGTCAGTGGTTGGGGAGCCTGGGGACGGGGACTGGTCGGGGTTCTGGTCCTTAGGGGACCGAGGGTCGCCACATGGGCATTGTCGAGACATGGCCATGGGTGGACAGGCATTCGGGGGAGCCGTCTGGTCACCAGGGCCCAGATGGACAGTTGGGTGTTGGGTGCCAGCCCATCCTGGTGCTGAACGCCCCCGGCCCCCGCCGTGTCCCTGCTGAGCTGGTCTGGCTGTTCCCCCACCCCCTCACAGGGGTTGCCGAGCAGTTTGCGATCACAGAGGCCACGCTGAGCGCCTGGTCCTCGCTGGACGACGAGGAGCTTCACCTCGAGAACAGCCCTCAGGACATGGTCCAGCTCCAGGGTATGACCCGAGTGGGCGCCAGGGCGGGGTGGGTGGAACAGAGCAGGGGCTGGGTGCCTGCCTCCAAACCACGGTGACCTCGGACAAGCCCCTCCGCGTCTCAGCCTGGGTTTCTGCATCTGTGGGCGGGAGCAAGGGGTCTCCTCGCCCCGCCCACTGCCCACCGAGCGCATGCGCGTAAGCGTGGAGGCGAGAACGAGCGCTGTAACCAGTTAGGGGATGACGCGCTTACCCACTTCGGTGTTGCCCTGTGCCATTTCACTTCCTCCTCACCACGCCTCTAAGAAGGGGGCCCTGTTATTATTTCCTTTTACAGATAAGGGAAACTGAGGCACCGGGAACCTTGCCCTAGGTTACAGCTAGAGGCGTCAGAGGCTGGATCTGATCCTTAATACCAAGCACAGCCAGCCCAGGTTACTGCTGCGGCTTCACTGGCCCTGGGGCCTCGGTGACACCCACAGGCCCATCATTTTACTTAATCCTCCGCCTGACTGAGGGGAAGGAAGGGAGGGGAGGCCCAGGAAGAACAGCCGTTGTCCCAGCTGTCCCAGCGCCGGATTCGAGGCCGGCAGCGTAGCCTGCTGTTAACGTCTCCAGCTTTCTCCACCACCCCTGTAATCCCCAGGGAGAAACGGGGGCTCAGAGAGGTTCGGTGACTGGCCCAAGGTCACACAGCTCGGCAGCGACAAAGGATTTGGAGATCAGTCTTCTGTCCCTGACCTTCCCTCACGCACCAGGAGAGGGTGAGGAGCAGGGCTGGGACTCCGTTCCTCACGCTCCCTACCCCTCCTGTTGGTTTTCCAGACCTGGAGAGCGTCTACCTGCAGGACAGTCTTCTGAGTGGCCCCTCACAGGATGACAGTCTTCTGGCCTTCTCCTCCTCTGGCCTCTCCCCCGAGGGCTGGCCCTCACCCGACGAGCCCCCCATCACTGCTGTCGGCCCCCAGCCCCCCAGCCTGGAAGAGGAGCATCAGCGGAGGCTGCCTCGGGGTCTGGGGCCTGAGGGTGGGGCCCATCTGCAGGGTTCCCTCCCCTCGGTGGACAGCATCTCCCTCTCAGAGGAGGAGGACGAGGTGTTCTATAACTGAGGCGGGGGCGGCTGTGTGCCTCGGAGCCTTCTCATACTGTGACCTTGCCCGGTGGGCAGCCCAGGCGTATCAGGATGTTGGGGTCTGGGCCGGGTATTTCTGGACTCCTCAGGGCAGGCAGGGGTGGGTACAGCAGGGACGGGGGCCCAGCCCTCCCCGTGGACCAATCGGTGCCTCCGTGGACCTGCCCCAGGAGTGGGAGCCATAATCCCCCTTCTCCTTTCTTTACTTGGCTCAGCAGGGAACCTTCCCCCGTGGGGTTTCCGCCAGCGGTGAGCTCGAGGCCTCTCAGCAGGCATCAGGGCAAGCTGCCACGAGGAGCCAGCCTCTGGGCCCCTGGGCAGACGCTCTCAGAAGGACTCGGGAGACCCACTTGGAGTGGGGTCTGGGGACCCTGCCTTGACCCCGGGGCTCAGTCCTGCCCCCTCCCTCTGTGTTTGTGTCCCCATCAGAGGTGGGACAGCCTCTCTGGTAGCTAAGCTCCTCGGCTCCCTCCACGAGGATCGCCTGTCCCTGGTGCCCCTGCTCCCTTCCTTGCACCCTCCTCCCACCTTCCAGAAGGTTCTCTACAGACATTAAAGTGGTGGATTCACCCTGGATAAACTTGGCCTGGTCTCTGGGGGAAGGTGTGTCCTTGAGCCTGTGGGGTAAGGGGCTTATAGAGGGATTTAGGGGAGGGCCCCTAGCCACCCAACACACACGCAGGTAGTCAGCCTCTGCCACCCAGCCAGGAGAGACCCCATGGAAGATGCCTGAGGTTCTGTGGATCCCCCAGGAGCCATACCTAGGGACCTGTTTTATCAGCCCTGGCTCAGCCAACAAGGAAGCTGGGGGTGGGGTGAGGGTAACTGGGCCACAGGGTCCTCCTTATACCTGAGAACAAGCATCCTAAGACCTGATGGGGGACCTGCTTACCTACCAAGGACCTATCTCCCTGCCAGGAGGAGCAGTGGGAGGCGGGGGACCCAGGCTTGCAATGCCCACATGGCCACCAGGGGGCGCCAAGACCCCACTCAGGGCCAGCACTGAGCTGTCCACATCCTTGGAGCTGAGAGAGAGTCTATAGCTCTGGGAACCAGCTTTATTTTTCTCAGAAGCCTCTGGTTGGGAGTCCTAAACTCCCAGAGGGCATCTGTGCCTGCCCTTGCCGATAGCCCTACACCAATGTCTTGACTGTGAATTTGGTGAATTTTCAATGAGCACCCACTGTCTGCTGGTTTTCTGTGCTCTTGAATTCTGCTGGGTCCAGGGTGGGATTTGTCCTTTACAGTATGCAGTGCTTGTGTTGCCCAGGATGGAACACGGTGAGCGTGGGGCCCTGCTCAGTGCTAGGTTAGAGCCGCCTGCTTCACCGAGGAGATGAGCTGGGCTGGAGGGCTGTGTTGTGACGGGGGAAGAGAGGCAGGGTCTCGGCCCAGGGTCTTGCGAGGCTGGCTCACTTTGGAGCTGGTGGGTTTGTCAGGCTGGAAATTGCTTTCTTCAACTAGAACAGAGAAAGAGGGATTTGGGGGAGGGAGGGTGTAGAGGAGGCTGAGAGTGGGGATTCCGGGACTGACTGGCTGCCCTAAGGGTTGATTCGGGGGAAAGGGGGTAAATGTTAAAGCCAGTTCCTCCCCATTATACAGATGGCATCATTTAGGCCCAGAGAATGGCAGGGCTGGCTCCTGGCCACAAAACAGTGGCCAGGCTCTCTGGGCCAAAAAGTGGGGCTCATCAGAACCCAGTGAGGCCCCTCTAAGTTGGGATGGGAAGATACTGGTGCCCCCCCCCCAGCCCCGCGCCAGTCTGCTCGAGCATGGCTCCTCTGCCTTGCTTTGCCCCTGGGATCCTCATACCTCCACCCAAGACACAGAGCCCACAGCTCTGCCCAGAGATGTCACAGGCAGGGACTGAAGTTTCAACAGCTCGAAGAGGTTGTGTGCCTAGAGGAGAGGGGTTGTTAGTAAACAGTGGAAGATAGATGGTGCTCAGCCCTTCGCTCTGGTTTCAGTCTCTCCCTAGCCTGGGGCCTGTGAGCTGAGGTGGAGGCTCTGGCCAGAGCTCTGTCCCAGGGGTGCCCACCTCTCTATCTCAGAGCCTGGGAAAGGGGTGGGGCGCAGTAACAGTGGGTGGGACATTAGGGCCTGCAATGTCCACTATGACCACCAGGGGTCTCCAGAGTCCACACAAGGGACCAACGGGAAGGCCAAGTTTATAAGCATGCTCCAGCGTGATTCCCCCCCCCCCCCCCCCGCACAGAGGGGCTGAGGCCACCTCCGCGTCCCAACCTGCTTCTGCCCCTCTCTGACCCCATACACCAAAGCCCCTGTTTTGCAGGATGGGAAGGGATCAGGATTCAGAGGGATTAATTTGCCCGGGATCACACAGGGAGAATGTGGCGGACCTGCAATTGAGACCCATGTGTGCCTTGATGCAAAGACATATTTTTCACTACAGTCTCTCTCCACCCAGAGCCTTCTGCTCCCTCAAGCTCTCCCTCTTCCCTGGTCCATGCATCATCCCAAGAACCCTAGAAATGAGGGACAGAGAGAACAAGGACTACTGTGCTCATTCTACAGATGAGGAAGCTGACCCAGGAGGAGCAGAGAGCCTTGGCCACAAGGTGCCAAGAAAGCTGGAGCTTCCCCTCTATCCCACTGCCTGTCTGCCTGCATGCCCAAGCCCTCCCCATTACCTGATGCAGAGAGGTCTCCGGAGACAGCTGCAGGGTCACGGGCTCTATGGGACAGCCCCCAGCCAGGAGGTCCCGAAGACACTGCCAGCGATGCAGGAAGGCTCATGGGGGGCTGGGCCAGCCTCCGCCATCTCCAGGCTGTCCCTCTCAGACCCCCTTTCCCCGAGGTGCCCCCCTCACTTCCCTGCTGACCACTCCCCAGCCTGACACCACCCCCCATCCCAGGAGTACTTACCGGGTGCCCTGGAGTCCAGGAAGAAGGCTCAGCCCGGAGTGCCTGCACCAAGTCCTCCCTTCCCACAGTGCCCACCAGTATCTGAGACTCTGCACGAGTGGAGAGGGAGTGAGCCACATGGCATTTACTGGGTGTTCTCACGTCTCTCAGGAAACTACGGCAGCCAGTGGGTTGGGAGCTATGACCACCAATTTTATATAAGAGGGAACTGAGGCTAGGAGGCACAGAGAGCTTATTTATCTTGCCCAAGGTCACTGACTGCTGATGTGGAGGTTGGTAATGGAAGGCAGCTGGGGAAGGCTGCCCACCCTGATTCCCCCTGTGGCCGGGTCTCTCGAGGCAGGAGCAGCTCTGGGACATGGGAATGAAGATGTCTATGGGTCAGAGCTGGGCTTTGCCCCTCATTTCCCTCAGCAAGTTCCACATCTGACTCAGCCCAGTGCAAGTGTGAACCCAGAAGACCACCACGTTGGGAGGTTGTGCCGTGGGCTGAGGGCTTGGCACGCCTCCCTCCAAGCTGCCACTGGAGTTGGCAGGTGTTGGGTTTTGAGAGGGGTGCCTGGCATTTTTCCTTCTTGTCAAGTAAAATCAAAACTTTACAACTAGATACATAAATGCTCTCCCTTTAGACAACAACAATTAAAGCTATTTCTTAGGTGAGCAGCAGGGTCCAGCAGCCTGGGCCTGGGCTGGTTGGGAGCTCTTTGCTTCCCGTGGCTCTGAGGGTAGAAGTGGTCTTTTTCTTGGGGGCCAATTTTGTCTTTGTTCCAGGAGGTGGAGCCTTTTGGAGGAGTCATCCATATGCAAACATTTCCAAATGACATATTTGGTGTATTCTGTGGGATCATGTTAGAGATATCCCAATCTGAGTGGGGAGAGGGTGTGGCATTGGGGTTGAGAACCTCTGATAACTCCATGTCGGTCCCTAGTTTCCAGGTGGGGAAACTGCAGTTCACAGCGGGTTTGCCCATGGTTCTGCTGTTCACAAATGGCTTTATAGCCTCTTGGGGGTGGGTATGGTGGTAACCATACGGTTGTGCAGGTTGATAACTGAACAAGATACCTGCCCAAAGGTTCAGTAGGAGTCAAAATCCAGCTGTGCTATGCTTGCCAAGCGTGTACCTTGTCTCGTTTGCATATGTGTGCTGATGGGTGCCCCTGAGTGGACAGGGCTGCCTTCCGTTCCCTCCTACCCCCGTAATCTTTCCTACTTTTATTGTACTTGTGTCCCAGTGGGAAATGATGCTGTAGCTAGATCCTTCCCCAAGACTCAGCTTGTGTGTCTTTTCACAAGGTCAACCATTCATTTTTCTTTAAAAAGATACTTTTCTCGTGGCAACAGGGTTTCAGGAGAGGTGAGTTAGCTGGGAATGCTTGAAGGGGAGACTGAGATAAGGAGTCTTCGGACACCTTGTAGCGTTGCCGTCACTTACCCCCACTCCCAAGCACACCAGGCCTGGCTTCTAGAATTTCTAAAACTACCCATGGAGCGCCTTACAAGCCTCCTCTCATCTCATTTAAACATGTCAACCACCCCAAGTTAGGGAGGTCATTGTTTCCACTTTACCAGTGAGGAAATTGAGGCTCAGAGAAATGAAGTGACCTGCCCAAGGTCACACGGTTGCAGAGACAAGATTCAGAGTCAGGTGACGGACAGGTCCAATGCCCTGCTTCCCCTTTCCTGGGCCTACCCCTCCAAGGCCAAAGGTAAAGGTAGAGTGAATGTCCCCTCCACACCCATGCTCCCTCCTTCCTGCTGGGCACCTGTGCTCTCCACCAGGAAATACTTGGCCAGGTCTGTGGAGGTCACCACCCTGGCCACTTCCTCCAGCGGTGCGTCCTTGGCCAGCGTGGTGATGGCACAGTTCATGAAGTGTTCCACGATCACACGGTGAGAGCTGGAAGCAGAAGGGTGCTACCCTCAGGTCCTGGGGTGAGGGGACCTCCAGACCCCAGAACGAGGTAGGGGTACCTGGGGGGAGCTGGTTCTGGGGTGTGGGCAGGCACTGAGAGATTTCTAGGATGAACAGCTCCTAGAACCCCAAGGTGGGGAGGAACTTGGAGACAGTTCACCTATGGCCTGATTCTGGATTCCCAGCCCCTGAACCCTTATCCCACACCCCCCAGACTGATTCCATTTCAGTGTCTTTTACTCAGAAGTCTTCCCTGGAGAATTTCATCTGAAGAAAAGTTTTATGGCAGAAAGGAAAAAAAAAAAATGGTTTAAAGTTTGAAAATCACCAGAGTGGCTTCCCCCATTTTACAGATGGAGAAACAGAGGTCTGGACCAAGGTGCCAGTTTGCACATGTTTGGATCTGGGTCTTGGACCCAAGACTCTTAGAGCCTCTTAGTCCTGCTTCTCTGGGAACAGAAGCTGCTCTGGTCCTGTCTGGCCAGGGGAGATTCCAAAGCCTGATTCCAGTCCCAGCGTCACAGCGAGGACAGCAGGGCAGGGGTGGGAGAGAGGAGGGGACGTCCCAGATCTGGTGCTGACTCTCTGTGTGATGGGGAGCAAGGCACGGCGCCTCTCTGAGCCCCAGTTTCCAGCAAATGGGCAGCATCAGTCCTGTCATGCAGACAGAATGATGACTAAGAAGACACGGAGGCCCTGGAGGCCAAGCACTTGCCCAAGGTCATGCAGGGAGTGGAAGAGAGTGGAGATGAGGTGGCTGTGTATCAGCCCCTTCCACACCACCCACATCCAAGGTCAGCCACAGGGAGGGTTTTATATGGGGGTGGGGGATTTACCCCAGCCCACCCAGGCTGATCACCCCCATCAGCCAGCCCAACGTGGGTACCTCTCACCTGATTTTTCGGCCTCGGATCCACGGAAGGTATGGCAGCTTCTTGACAATGATGGTGCCGTCATAGAAGGAGGGTTGGCAGCTCTGGGCGATGGCGTTGGCCGCCAGCACGGCCATCAACACGGGCAGCGCATGCACTATCTGGCCAGTCAGCTCGAAGGCCAGCAGCGCCGTGGAGATGGTGTGGGTCACGGCCCCCGAGAAGGCCGCAGCCCCTGCAGGGGGTAGAGCCAGGGTGAGGTGGTTCAAGCCACAGGGGCCATCGTCACACAGAGGCCACACGCTGGCCACTGCTGGAAGTGCCCTGGTGCCTGGGCTCGGGGGGCGGGAGCATGTAGGGACAGGTTGGGGTGTCAGGGACAAGACGGGAGCTAGAGAGAATAACAGCGGCTCGGGGGACGGGGCTCAGGGAGGGGCTCTCTGTGCCCTGACCCTCCGGGTCCAGCCCAGCGCCTCCAAGGTCTGCCCACCGCGTGGGGACCCAGCCCACTCACCTGCCAGGGCGTACCCCCCAGGCATGATGGGGTTGGTGACCCCTCCGGCCACGATGCCCTCGGGGAAGGCAAGAGCGAGGGCCTCTCCTATGAGACGCCCGATGCCAGCTCCTGGCCAGAGAGAGAGGGGGGCGGGGGAGGCAGACTGACGCGGCCCCCACAGGCTTCCGTTCCTGGGGACCAACCTCAGTGCCATCGGAGGAGGAAGGGAGAGAGCCGGGAGCCGCGGCCCTGCCCCAGTAACCAGGAAACTCGGAGCCTGGGAACCCCAGACTCACCAAAGATGAATATGGGCATGAAGTACCCAGCAGGGATGGGGATGGTGGTGGCCAGAATCAGCATCCAGAACTGTGGGGGGTGGGGGGACCCGGAGGGGCGGAGGTTAGAGGCAAGGGGACGAGAATGGGCAGGGGACCTGGGCACTTCCCAGACAGCAGGAGGCAGCCCATGCACACGGCCATCACCAGCGTCTGGTGTTAGGAGGACACTGACCAACGGAAGGACACCCACCCTGACGAAGAGCCTACTACGTGCCTGGCATTGTGCCAAGGGCTTTCCTTTCTTCCTCCTCAACCTTCCCTTGGAGGTAGACACACAACGACTCCCCCATTTTAAAGATGAGGAAACTGAGGCTCAGAACTGAAACCACGTGGACTGGGGTCACACAGGGGGCGAGAGAGAGATCAGACAGTCTGGGTGGAAGGCCCGGGCGCTGTGCTGCACCCAGTGGGAGGCCTCGCTCTGCATCCCACCCAAGGCCAGTCTCCACTCTGCGCATGACCCCGGCGGGGGGAGCCCGCGGCACCCACCTTCATAACCAGAAAGAAGGCGAGGGTCCCAAAGATGGTGAACCGCGGGTGGTACCATTCAAACCACAGGTTCTGGGGGTCGAGCTCCTTGGGCCAGGGTGGGGATGAGTTGCGGGTCATCAGCGCCCACGAGTGGTTGTCGAACAGTGAGTCCAGATGCTGCTTCATGGACAGCTGGCGCAGGGGACAGGTCGGGACTCTGCAGCGGGGGACTGGGCAGCCGCTCCTGCCTCCGCCTCCCCCTGAGCCTGCCTTAGATCCTCCCACCTTGGGATGGGCTCTGACCTCCCAGAGCGGCAGTGTCCTCGGCTAGAGCTCGAGGATGACCCGCAGGCTTCCCCTTACAGGGGTCATGAGGAAGAAGTGAAATGACAGGCACATTGTGGGTGAGGGATGGGGGTGCCCCGCTCCCACCCTCCCGGCTCCGCGCCCCTTACCCGAGAAGCCAGAAAGCGGCCCACGCCAGGGGGGTAAGTGATGGAGGCGAGAATCAAGGCCGCCAGAGCGGCATACAGAGGCTTGCTGTGGGGCGTGGGGTGGCGGGGTGAGCTCGGGGGCTGGTCCTCCTCTTCCCCCACCTCCCCCACGGAGGGGGAGCCGGGCAAGAGCAGGGCCCACCCCCCTGAGGCAGAAACCGGAGGAATGGGGGACACAGGCCAGACCCCCTCCAGGGGAGGAAACCAGGGCTGCTACAGGAGTTGGGGACAGAGCTCCGCCAGGCCAGGGCGGGCCATGCATGGCCAGCCTGGGGCAGATGCCAATGCCAGGGGGCAAACAAGATCTGGGGAGCAGAGGGGCTCAGGGCTTCTGGCTCTGTGGGGAAGGAGGGCTTGTGGGGGGCCAAGCCCATTGATAGGGTGAGGACTCAGGGGGAGAGGGGAGCCCAGCAAGCTGGGGGTGCGGGTGTGGAGCGGTGACTGTGGGGACCTGGAGAGGGGGCTAGGAGGCAATAGAGGCTCCGTAAGTGGAGTGTGGGCTAGGCAGGTTTTGGGGGGCTCAGTAGGAGGATAACAATGCCGTCAGAGAGTGGGGTTCTCTATAAAAGGGAGCTGTGGGCTCAGGGGGCTGAGGAAGGGAGCAGGGCTGTCCTCCCTGAAAGTCCTCCCCAGTTCCTGTCCAGAGCCTACCTGGTGGCCAGCAGTTTGGAGATAAGCCGGTTGGTCTTGACAAAACCAAGGAATGTTCGCTGACAGAAGAGGTACGCGCAGCTCACGATGCCACAGATGGCCCTGGGGTGGGAAAGGGAGGCCAGAGCTCCGCCCCAGAAACAAGGGCAGCGGCTCAGGCCTGGGTGAGCCCCCCCCCCCCCCCGCCGGGCTCTCGAGGGACCCGAGGCACTCACTCACCCCAGGGCCACAAAAAAGAAGATCTCTGGCAGGTCGAACGGGACATCCACCCTGAAATTGGTCTTGTAGAGGGAGGTGATGGTCTCTGGGGCAGGAGGGAAAGATCAGGGACCACACCCTGGCCCCAGCCAAACCCAAATCCCAGACTTGACAAAGAGCAGTGGAGGTGATGCTCAGTACTGCCCCTGAATACCCTTTCCTGGCATTCAAGGCCCCGAAAACCAGCTCTTGCCTCCTTGCTCAGCTTTGCCCCCCTGTACTCTCGGGGGCGGGGTGGGGGCTCCCATTCCTCACGCCCAATACAGGTCAGCAAGGAAAGGAGAGAGGGAGAGAATATGGGAGGAGGGGGGATGGGGGCGGGCGGGGGGGTGGGGAGCCAGGGCTGGGTCCAGCGGTCTCACGGGGACTCACCCTGCTCGCTGTTGAAGACGGACAGGAGGCGAAACATGAAGGCTCCGCAGGTGGCCGCAAAAAAGCCCCTCCAGTAATCCCAGACAGAGAAGTGGGAAGACATGACCTCGATGCTGAACAGGATCCCTGAAGGTGGTGCTGAGCTAAGGGCAGAGCCCCGCCTCCGTCCACCCCAGCGCCCTGACCCCTCCTATCCTGCTCTCCCTGCAGCCAAAGTGAGAGAGGCCAGGCAGGAGCCCACGGAGGGCATCTCCATCCCTACAACGGCCCTGTGGCAAGGCGCGAGCATCCCCGAGGCTCAGAGAGCTGAACCCACTAGCCCAGGTCACACAGGGGAGCTGGATCTCCAGCCCAAGTCTGTCTGATGTGACCCTGAGGCGTCTCGACAGCCCCCTCCACCCACCCCCCCCACTGGGGCGGCTGTGCCCTCCAAGGACTGCAGTGAGAACCGAGACCTGTGTCAGCCCACACCTCCTCCAAGGCCCTCAGCGGGACAGGAGTGAGGGGGTGGTCCGCAGGAGGGGTGTGGGGGGGCCCCAGGGCGCAAAGGAGGGGCACAGTCTCACCACTGAAGGGCGCTGCGAACACCGTGGCCACGCCCACTGCTGCTGCCACCACCAGCATCTCGTTCTGCTTGCTCTTGTTCTGGGGGGATCCCGAGTCCGGGGCTCAGAGTCAGCCCCCACCCTCCCCTCCCTCTCATTCCTCCAAGGGGGGGGTCGTCCCTGACCCCCTTACCTCAGACTCTCCAATGGCCTTGGTGTGCACCCGGCCCAGGTAGGCAGCGATCATCACAGACAGGTGCACGAAGGGGCCCTGCAGGGGAGGTGTGGGCACCCGGCACAGGGCTCGCCTCACTCCTCCCCACTGGGGCCCGGGGCTGGGGGGCCGAGAGCCTCATCCAGAACCGCACAGCTGCCCCGCCACACCCTCGTCCTCTGTCTCCCCAGCTCTTTGGTCACACTCTGGGGACCTGGCCTGCCTCCTCCCCAGGCCAGAACCCTTAAAAGCAGGCATTGGCCTGAGTACCCACTGACCCTGCTTCTGTGGGGCAAAGTGGGGGGATGGTGTGGGGGGGTGCTCTCACGCCTGCCCGTACCACTTTGCCCAGGAAGATGGTGCTGCCAGCGGCCAGGGTGCAGGTGAGGCCGGCCACCTTGGCCCCAAAGTTCTTGATGTCCAGGTAGTCCTCCAGCACCACGCCGGTCAGCATAGTCTTCAGCTCCGGGATTCCAGAACCTTGGCAGGGGATGGACACAGGGCCAGACAGGGGCCGTCTCTAGATTACACTCTGAACTCCTCACCTGCCCAAAAATTTCACATCATGATCTGGTCAGGTTCTCCAAAACCCTCAGTTAAGATCTGTGAACTCATTTGCAGAGGAGGAAGCTAAGGATCAGAGAGGGGCCGGGAGCTGTCTGTGTCATTCCAGCAGAGCCTGGCAGACAGCTACGGCAAAACGGGGGGCACCCAGGATAGACTCTCAGACCACCCCTGGATGCACCCCCGGAGGTCCCCAGTGCTGGCCTGGAGCTGGAGGCAGAGCTGAGAGGCCTGGGAAGGCTGTGCGCCTCCCTCAGCCCCTCCCTGGGGAGCCTGCCACCAGGGCTCCCCATCACCGGCCAGAAGCACCCTCAGAACGGAAGCAGAGCCAGCAGTGACGCCAGAGTCAAGATCTGACCTTCTCGCAGTGTTGCTTCGGTGCAAGCCACACGAAGCTTCTGAGCCTGGCTTCGCTGGCTGTGACATGGGGTCACTGCTTCCCGCCTCCCCCCATCAGATGCCCAGAGGGGTATGAACAGGCTCCCGGCACACAGGCCCCCGGCACACAGGCACATGGCTCACCTCCAGAGAAGGGCGTGATGCTCTGGGAGAAGCCGGAGGAGAAGGAGACCAGGGCCACAGGGTACACGGTCCAGGAGAGGTACCGGAGCAGGTGGCTGTCCCCAATTTCCCGGTATAACCACTTGTGTGCTGGAGACACCCGGGAGTCAGGAAGCCAGTGCAGGCTTTGCAGCCCTCAGGTGTCCACTAACCCAGAAAGTGAGGCTCGAAGAGGGGAGGCCCCCCAGTGAGCGGCAGATGCCCAAATGGAGGCAGGACTAAGACCCTGGATCCACCTCCCAGTGTTGCCACACCCACTGAGTGACCTTGGGCAAGTGACTTAACCTCAGTGAGCCTCCGTTTCCCCATCGGTCAAATGGGCTACCGATGGGAGCTCCCTCATGGGGTCATTGCGAGAAAGCACTCAGATGATGTCCAATGTTTGAGGCGTAGCAGGTTCTCAGGATGGCACCTGACCAAGTCTACCAGGGGGTGTTAGAACCTTCCTGCCCATGCTCCCCCGTTCCTGGGAGAACTCAGGGTGCAGAGAGCCCACTGGAGCACAGGGAAAGAAAGTTCTATTTCTGGTGATCCAAGCAAGTGCCGTCCCTGGGCGTTACTGAGGCGAGAGCAAGGAGGCAGGAGGAGGAGAGGTGGGCACAGAGCTCAGGGCAAGAAGGGCTCTTGGGAACATTCAGGTCTTTCTTGCTCATTGTGCAAGGAGACCCAGAGAGGGGCAGGAACCTACCCAGCGTCACACAGCAAGTCAAGAGCAAAGCTTGGACAAGCCCCAGGCCCCCTCCCTACCCCAAGCCCTCCTCCACCCACGATGCACCTGACAGCCCATCTGGCATCCTGAGAGCGTGTGTGGAAGCCTGTGTCCAGAGCAGGTGTGTGTGCCCGGGAGGGGTTACCTCGCACCACGCGCCCGATAGCGAAGTTCATGGTGTAGCTGATCAGGGCCATGAGCACCCCGAGGGTCATCAGGAAATACCAGTCCTCCCCCACGCGGAACACCTTCTGCTTCAGCCACTCCAGGCCACCTGGGGCAGGGGCACGTGGTCATAGCCCAGGGCCCGAGATGGCGCATGGACAGCCCCTTCCCTGGAGACCTGCTGGGGCTCGGGGCAGGGAGTGCGGGGGCAGCATGGGACTGGGTCATGCGGCAAGTCCAGGGTGGCTGAGAAGGGGCTCTGCGCATGAGGGGCAAAGCAAGAATTAAGGCAAGGGAAGGCAGCAGCACGGTGGATGCCAGGCCTATGGGCCCCACTAGGGGACCGTTGACCTGTGCACCCTCCCCCACCCCACCCCATGCTGGATGCTCAGGGAAGATTGCCGGAGCCGGCTGGGGCCGGGGAGGGTGTGCTGAGAGCTACAGCTTTCTCCAGGGTCTCCACAGGGCACAGCTCAGAGAACGCAAGAATCAAGCAGAAGTCCTCCTTGTCTCCAGACCTGTGGGCCTGTGCTACAGGCCATGCTAGGGTCAGGCCAGGTGGCACCCACTGGGCGCAGAGCGAGGCCCCTAGCATGGCCATCAGGCTTTGGGGTTGCTTTCCCCAAAGGCAGAGAACAGACGAGGGACAGGCGGACAGGTCCCTTCCCTCCCTGCCACCCGGAGACTGTGGGCAGGTGAAGGCAGGGCAGCTCTTGGGTTTCAAGGTGGAGGGGGGAGAGGGAATCCAGGAAGGGGTGATGCCCTGAGGGGTCTTCGACAGGCAGAGGAAGGGGACCTCGCTCTCACCTCGAATGGCTCGGCGGACACGGGGACACGGGCCCCACAGCTCCCGAAGGCTCACAGGGCTCCCCGAGGAGCCCTCACGCAGCCCCACCAGCTCTTCCATTGGGTCCCGGAGCAGACGGACAGACAGCCTGTTGGTACCCAGCCACCTGGCACCTCTCAGATAAAAAGGAACTGAGGTGTTTTCCTGTGCACACATTTGCTTGCACGTGTGTGTGAAGCTATCAGGAGGGGACATGGGTCTGATGTGTCCTCATCACTGAGGGAGGGTGCCGAGGGTGCACATATCTGTGTGAGGGTACAGGGGTGGGGGCCGGGGTACCAGTGTCCTCCGTGTCCAGGAGCAGATTGGTCACGGCGGGGCCCCAAGCCTCAGAACTCCCTTCTCTGCTGTTGACATTACTCCTATCCTGCCTCCAAGCACCGCTGCCTCCCCTGTGCAGAGAGATCTCCTTGCCCAGCAGAGTCGCTCGCATCGTGGGGTCCCCATGGATGGCTCTGACTCCCCATGCCCGTTCCTGAGCCCCCTCTCTCCTGCTCAGGCCACAGAGGGCAGGGAAACAGCAGATCCATGGTGGTTGTAAAGAGGTGCTGGCTCCCTCCCGCCAAGCCTCCTGCTCCTGTCTGGCCTGCCCTGGCTCGGGCAGGTTCTACCCCAGTCCAGGCCCCCACTCGACACCCGGCAGCCCCTCACCTCTGTCCGTCGGTCCTGCTGTGGCCCCAGCCGGCCCTCCTCTAACAGAGACTCCTTTGCCTGCGGCCCAGGTGCGCCTGGACAGGTCTGTGCTCCACCAATCCACACCCTGGGTGCCCCCCCTCCCTCCCCGCCCTGCCACAGGGTTGACCCTGGCCATTAAGAATGTCCTTGACAAACCACCCAGAACTGCCCAGGCCGGTTGAGCCATGCAGGCCAGAGGAGCCACGGGGGACCAGGAGCTGGAGCTCCCTAGAACCCAGGAGAGCCACGCGGAGGGTGGCACTCGACCACGCTGGGGGCTCCCCGCTGCTGGCTGGCTCGGGGACATGGAGGGGCTGGAGAAGCTCCTGTACCCAGCAGCAGAGTGTGTGTCGGGGGTCCTCTGCGGGGGCTGGATTCTCAGAGCTGGACACAGAAAGGGTTTGAGGAAGCAGAGAAAGGAAAGGGACGGAAGCCCACGGAGCTGGAGGAAGGCCTTGGGCAAAGGCGAGGGCCCCCTTACTACCGCACCCTCGCTGTGTGCCAGCCTCTGTGCTCAGCCCTCCCCCCCCAATCGGTGCTTGCTCACCGAAACCCAGCGAGGTGGGAGGAACTAGATCCCGTGTTAAAGACATGGGGGTCTCTGAGGGGTGATGCTGCTCGTCCAAGGTCACAGAGACCAAGGGGCAGAGCCGGAATTCTCAGCCAGGTGTGTAGGTCTCCAAAGCCTGCACACGGCTCCACCACCCACCTTGCTCGGGGTGGGGGTGGGGCGGGGGGAGACCGACACACAGGAGCAGTGCGGTGATGTGGGGTGCTGCATGCCTCTGAGGCTTGGGGAGGAACTTGAACTTGATCCCCAGGTCCAGCCCCTCTAGCCTCAGGGAAGGACCTCTCAAACCACAGTGCTTCTCAGTCCTGCCCCAGCAGAGGGTAAGGGTGAGGGCATGAGGGGGAGGGAGCAAGCACAGGTTATGTGCCAGCCGCACACCAGGCCCTCTAGGTCTGCAACACAGTTCATCCTCCTGCATCCTTGTGAGTCAAGGGCAACATCACCATTTGTCAGATGACAGAGGACCAGGGAGGTGTAGTGACTTCTCTGAAGTCACACAGCAGAGGCTGAACCCTGACCTAGACTGTCTGGCTTTCCCCCTCCCTCGGGCTCCTCCAGCCCTTTTGGCTTTCATCAGTCAGGATAGGGGTTTGGGCACAAAGCAGAGGATTTGAGTCTGATGTCACTTTTGGAAAGATTTGGGATAACTGTCCTCTCTCACTCCCCCAGACAAAGCTCCTTTCTGAAAATCTTGATGACCCTTCGGTGACTTGCCAAAATCCTGGGACCCTGAGCCACCCTCTGCCCCCAAATGCCTGGCCAAGTCCATCCCAAAAGGGAGCCCAAGTGCCTGTGGTGGGGAGGTGGGCGGGGCTTGCTGCTCCGCAGGGGCTGGGCCCACTGTCACCTTGATGCGCCAACCTGGCGACTGCTACAGTAACAGGGTAACTGCCTGCCCTGTTGACACCCCAAACCCCAGCCTCTGGCTCCGGGCAGCCTTAGGCTATAATCCCAAGCCGGCCTCGGCCGCCGGGCAGGTGCTGCCTGTCCACACCCTCACCTTCCCGCCCTGGGAACACCAGGAAGCTGGGGAGAGAATAGCAGAGTCCCTCCCAAAGCCATTTCCCTGCATCCAGCCCCAGCGCCGTGGAGGGTAAGAGCAACCTTGGTGTTAGAACGGCTCTGTCACCCTGTCACTGTCACCACAGGGCTCTCCACCGCTCAGAGCCTTGGTGTCCTCTTCTGTCCCATGAGGAGAGCCGGAGAATCATGGACGCATTCCTCATTCATCATGACTCCCCCAGAGCCTAGAACAGCCCCCGTCCCCCACATAGCAGGTGTTCAGCAAACATCTGCTGAGCAATGAGCAGTTTCCAAACACTGGCCTATGGGCCAGCTGTGCAGCTGTGTGCGGAGCTGATGGGAACAGATACCCAGACCCTTCCCAAGAGCCCAAGTCAGAATCTTGGTGTGCAGAGGGAAGAGTCTGTGTGCATTTAAGTTTCCTCCAGGTGACCGGGATGCCCTGGCAGGTTTAGGATTCAAGGCATTGGATCATCTCGGAAGTTCCTTCTATCCCTGTGATCTGGAGGGTTAGCATGCCCAGAGACAGGGGCATGGCCTCGATGACCTTCTGAGGTCCCTCCTGGCCACAGAAGTCAGGCAATCCAGGACATTTATGGGCCATGTCTCAGGGACAGGGGGAAGGGGAGGAGGAACGGTGGGCGGGGGTGGGTAACGGGATCTGACGTCCAGGAGCAGTGACTCAGGCCCTCAGCACCATGACAGCGTGTCTGCATTTAGCCACTGGCTCCTGTTTCCCTGGCGGGCGGGAGGCCTCTGGGCCCCCCACCCCCGCCCCTACCCTCTTTCCGTCTTGCCTCTTGCTGGTCACTTCCTGGCAGCCCCATTGGAACCCCTCGGCCAGGATGGGTGACACGGGCCCAGCAGGAACATTCACTAGGATGCAGACCCCCTCTTGCTCTAGCCACTCCCCCCAGCTCCCAGCTCCACACTGCCCCCACCCACAGACCACCAGCACCAGTGATTATCCGTAGAAGGAGCCCCCCAAGGATGGTGCTCTGTGGGAACCCAAGAAAAGAACAGCCCCCACCTTCAGGAGCCCCTAATCTAATGGGGAAAGTGGGGACCCCTGCACCAGTTGAACCGCCACTCTGACCTCTGTGTGGCTGCAGCAATCACAGAGGCCTTCCTGGAGGAGGAGGAATCACAGCAGGTCTGGGCAGGAAGGGCAGGATTTGGAGAGAAGAGCAGAAACCCCACACTGTAGCCTGGGCAGCGCCCACAGCCCAGAATAGCCTCCCCTGCTTCACCCCTTGCCCCCCAACCCCATGATGTCAGTCCTGGCTCTGCTGAGCTGTGGGTGGCCAGAGAGGGGCTTCTGGGCCAGTCTGTCTCCATACGTGTATGGTCAGGTCACCCCAGGCTCCTGGAGGGTTGTTGTGTTTTTGTTTTGTTTTTTTAAATTTTTATTTATTTATTTGTCAAAGAGAGAGCGAGCACAGCAGACAGAGTGGCAGGCAGAGGCAGAGGGAGAAGCAGGCTCCCCACTCAGCAGGACTGAGCAGGGACTCAATCCCAGGACCCTGGGATCATGACCCGAGCTGATGGCAGCGCTTAACCAACTGAGTCACCCAGGCATCCTGGATTGTTTTTTTGTTTGTTTGTTTAATTTTATTTGTTTATTAGAGAGAGAAGAAATAAGCAGGGAGCAGGGGAGGGGCAGAGGGAGAAGCAGACTACCTTCCCCAAGTCTGAATAGAGAGCCCGATGTGGGGCTGCTTCCCAGGACCCTGGGATGTTGACCTGAACTGAGCCACCTAGGAGCCCTTCCTGGAGGGCTCGGAATCAGAGGCGCCTGGGTCTGAATCCCAGCTCTGCCACTTACCCGCATGCAAGCCCCGCCCTCTCTGTGAGGCTCCACTTTCCCACCTGTAAAATGGGAACAACAGCTCTTTCCCCAAGCCCAGTCGCGTGGGGATCAAGCGGGGCCTCGCTGGAAAGTTCACAGGCAGGAGGCACTCCAGAAATCAGAGCTAGAATAGCATCTTGCGGAATTCTTCCTTACCTCTCCCTGAAATCCTGCCCCCCACGGCCCCGAGCATCTACACGGAGCTGGAGCTCAAACAGACAGTTCCCAGTGACATAACCTTCTAGACTTTTAAGGACACTTATCAAATCATCTACCCCTGTCCCCAGTCCTGGCCCAACCCCCACCCCGGCCAAGGGCCACCAGCTTCCTCCTCTTGGGGCCCCAAAATGTTCTGAGAGTGGGGAGAGGGCAAGCACAGAATCTGGGTCCCCGTGGGAGCGGGCGGGGGCACAGCTGCACATTCTAGCCCCCCCCCCCCCCCGGTCCTCCCCAAGGGCTATCTCAGGCCTCCCTAAGACTCGGCTATAAACATTATCTGTCCTGAGGGAGGAGTCTCTCACATGGGGCCCAACAGGTGGAGGGTTTCCACCTGCCCCACCTTCTGACCTTGCATCTCCTGCTCTCCCCAGAGCCAGGACCTTGGGACCCTGCTGACCTGACCGTCCACCACCCAGATCCCCTCTTCCCAAGGATTGGAAGTTTGAGGGAGAGGGCACAGGAAGCAGAAAACCCTATCCTCAAGAAGCTTGCAGTCTGATGGGGGAGGCAGAGTCCCTAGCGAGCACCCCCACCCCAGGCTGATGGGGGAGGCAGGTTCACAGAGACACCACACACCCCCCCAAGGTCCTGCGGCAGGCACGCGGGTCCGAGTGGTGAGGGGAACAGGTTGCCCCCGGCCCGTCAAGCTGCGGAGGCCCCAGGCTGGACTTATCGGCCTGGAATGCCGGGCCATGAGCTCAGCCTGGGTCTGCGTGTGTCGGACTGTCAGCAGGGCCGCCTCACCGGAGAAGATTTCCAGCCCCCTCCGGGCCGAGGCGAGGCCTAAATTTAGCTCGGAGACAAGGGGCTGGCCCCAAGCCCAGGGCCGGTCGGGCCTTATAAAGCGCCGGCAGCCAGGGCCCGGCACGCTCCCCCAGAGCCCGCCGCCCGCACCCTCTCCTGTCCCTCTGCCCGCCTGGCCAGCGCCCGGCTGCCGGCCCGTGGATGAGCCACAGGACCTCCTCCACCTTCAGAGCGGAGAGAAGCTTCCACTCCTCCTCGTCCTCATCCTCGTCCTCGTCCTCGTCCTCCTCAGCCTCCCGTGCCCTCCCGGCCCAGGACCCGCCCATGGAGAAAGCCCTGAGCATGTTTTCCGAGGATTTTGGCAGCTTCATGCGGCCCCGCTCAGAGCCCCTGGCCTTCCCAGGCAAGTCGTCAGGGCTCGGAGGGGAGCTGCTCAGGGAGGGGACCCCCTGCTCCAGGGCACCTGTGAATGCTGCTGCCGAGCTGCCCAGAACAGGTGCTGCCCGACCGCAGCCACGTGTAGCCACCGTGACAGATGTGGCCACAGAGACAGATGTGGCCTTCAAGGAACAGCTGAAGGCCCAGGGGTCCGCTCTGACACCAGTGGCCACACAGGGCCCGGGGCCAGGTCCTCCCTGGAGCCCTGGAGGACTGGACGGGGTTGAGGGGTGGGAGGCACCGTCCAGCCTCCAGGCCCGGGCGGGCTGCCGCCCACGGGGTCACTCAGCTGCCCACGGGAAAGGTGGGCTGCAGGAGGCGAGGAGAGGTTGGAGGGGGGGGGCGTGTAGCAACAACAGCCAAGGCGGAGACCAGGCTTGTGGGGAGGAGCTGGAAACCTGGGTTCTAGAGGCAGGCCTGCCTGGGTCAGCTCACAGCAGATTTCCCCACAGCCCGGCCCGGGGGACAGGGCAACATCAAGACCCTCAGGGACGCCTATGAGTTTGCGGTGGACGTGAGTGACTTCTCACCTGAAGACATCATCGTCACCACCTCCAACAACCAAATCGAGGTGCGGGCTGAGAAGGTGAGCCTGCCCGCCCAGCCCGGACCCTCATTCCGCCGGACCCTCCGCGCAGTGTCCCCACCCCCTTGCCCCTGCTGGGACCCCAGACCCGGACCGCAGACCTTGCTGCTGTCACTTGGAGGCCGAGGGCCACCCCTCCCCACCCACCGCTGCTGCCCCTCCCTGCCCCAAGGCGTGGAGACCCCTCCTTTAGGAGCCAAGGGCAGCTGAGGGAGCCATGGGGAAGGCGTGCAGGGATGCAGGCAGGGGGCACCAGAGGAGGTGAGGAGAGGAGGCAGCCGAGAGCATGGAGATGGTAGCTGAGTGCGGACAGCTTTTCTGACAGACATGTGGGTAGGTGGGGAGAAGAGCCCCCCCACGTGACACCCTTCAAGTTCCTCTTTCCTCGCCCACTCGGAGGCTCAGCCCCTACCCTGGGATCCCAGCTGGACCCAAGGCTGGGCTGAGACCTTGCCGTTCAGGGTCAGAGGCACTCCAGACCTCACACTTCCTGCACCCAAGGGTCTCAGGGTCACTGGATCACCAGGGTCTCCGAGTCCCAGCTCCCAGGAGGCCTCTACTGGGAAGGAGGGTGTGGCCCGGCTCGCCCCCAGAGGGCCACAGCCACCACGGCCCAGCACACAGGGTCTGTCCAAGGCTTCCTGCAGATCCTCTGTGACCTGACTTCCTGTGCTGAGCACAGAGGGCAGGCCGCCCCAGCGCCCCGGCCAGAGAAGCCGAGGACTGTGGGCACCAGGACCAGCGGGCTGCACGTGCCAGCCGGCAACCCCCGCCAGTGACTCAGCCACCCCAGGCTCCTCTGGACACTGTGTGCTGGCCAAGCCACGGGGGGAGGGGCAGCCCGTCCAGCCAGGGCGGCGGACACCCGATGTGTCTGGGCATCCCAGGGGGCATGGCCCTGCTTTGTGCTGTCTTCTCTTTGCTGCTCAGGAGCTCCAGATTCCGCCACTCAGCTGCTTCCTCCCTGAGCTAGCCCCCCTCCCCCAGCCACTTACCCCCCCACCCCGGGGAGCGCTGGGGCGCCTCTGAGCACCCTGTTGTGCGAAGTCCCGGCCAGCCACAGCCACCCAGGCCAGCCCCTCTGCACCTGAGACTAGAGCCCTCAATGTGGACGCGCGGGGGCCTGGCTGGCGCGAGAGGAGAGGAAAGGGCTGTGGCTTGACCCGCACAGGACCGGGTCGGGGCACCCAGCCCTGACCCATCACCCCTTCCCCAGCTGGCAGCTGATGGCACAGTCATGAACACCTTCGCTCACAAGTGCCAGCTGCCTGAGGACGTGGACCCCACTTCAGTGACCTCGGCACTGCGGGAGGACGGCAGCCTCACCATCCGGGCCCGGCGCCACCCGCACACGGAGCATGTCCAGCAGACCTTCCGGACGGAGATCAAAATCTGAGGGTCTCCCCCTCCCTGTCCCCTCCCGTTTCCCCTCTTCTGCCCCCACTGGCCTGCCAGAGACGTGTTCCTCACCCCTCATGACAGCTTGCAGGACATCTCAGCTCAAGTTCCAGGCCCTGAGGTGGGTCACCCCCTACCCCCTCCCCCCCCCCCGCTAAACGGAGGCCTTCTGCTCTCCAGGGCAGGCCAGGGAAACTTTTGCCTCACCGATGGCCCCCAGATTCCAGATGTGGCCTCTTTCACTGAATCCGGAATAAAGGGATTTAGATGGAAAAGGAAGCTCCCAGAGAACCCACTTTGGGGAAGGGGGACAGGGACAGGCACGATCCCCAGGCAAAAAATCTGCAGGACAGACAGACAAATCCTTTGATCTCTGGAGTTGCAGGGCAGGAGCGGAGGGGACAGGGACCTGGGGTCCCCTTGGCCAAGGGGAGCAGGGGAGGCAAAGGCAGATATTAGGCAAAGCTGCTGATCCGAGCCAAATCGCACAGGGAAGCCGGAGGGGACAGCCACGGCGGGGACCCTCCCCTCTGCCATGCCCTATGCCCCAAGCCCCAAGTCTGCTGCCGGGCTGCCTGCCTGTTTCTCCCACTGGCCAGCTATGCCCGGGGGAGAGCGGGGGCACACAATGTCTGTATATCGCTGGGGTTTTTCCAATACACCTGGTCGGTGATAAACTGCACAACAGCCCCGCCCCCCTTACCTGTTTGTGCCCTCCAGCAAGGCCTCCCTGCGGGGTGGGGCTGCCTTCCTCCCGCTCAGAGACTCCCCCTGCAGACGGGTCACCCAGCTGAGGCGGGAGACAGCATGGACAGGGCCTTGGGTCTTCAAGGTTGGGCCCCAGCTTCTTGTCACCCTTCCCCTGTGGCCAGTCACCTCCCCCACCCTACCCCCTCTTTAATGGATGAATCTATAGGCTTGGTGTGTGTATATACCCCACACGGGCCCACGGCCCTGTCCTTCAAATACTGAGCAATACTGTTATCTAAGTCTGAATTCAGCACATTCAGAAATCAGATTTTGCCATCTCTACTTTTATCAAAAGGGAAACTGAGTCTCTGAACGGTTGAAAGCCCAGCTCCCTCATTAAAGGCTGGATTTGAACCCAGGCTGTGAAAGCTACTCTCAAACTGCGCCGCCCGCCCCCCCCCCGCCCCTCTGAGTGCCAGGGGGTGCTTCCCCTCATTCTGCCTCTCATGGCCTCTGCACCCTGCCCCACAGCTTCCTGCTGGAGAGAGCCCCGTCATAGGAAGAGCCCCCAACCCAGTTCCCCTCTAGTCTTCAGTCCAGGGCAGGGGACCTCCAGGCAGCTTTCATCCTGGGGAGTCCCACGTATGCTCAGTGGCACTGGCTTGTTCTCCAACATACAGAAGCAGGGGTGTGGGGGGGAGGAAAGGGTGGTTTGCCATAGGTGAGGCCTCCTGGGGCAGGAGGTGGGGCCAGCTTCTCACTTCTGCAGCTCTTAGGTCAGTGTCCTATGGGGTGGCCTCTCACCCCTGCCATTCTGGGGCCCTTAGGGGACGGCTGGGGGTGGTGGGAGGGGGCATGGGAGGGCCCTAGCATTGTACCCTGCACACACAATAAACAAGAGAAACACAGACTTCTGGAGATCACCTGCCTGAAGTTCTCAAACTTGAGATGGGGCTGGAAGCAGCCAGGGGGAGAAACCCCAGAACAAGCCGACATGCCTTCCCGAGACCTGGGGCCAGTCCTGGCAGCTCAAGGACACGTGAGTTTGCTCTGGCCTCCTCCCTGGGCTCCCAGACCCACCTGAGCAGGAATCCCAGAATTATTACCCTGAAAAACCTTGCAGAGACTTCTCTTTCAACTGCCAGGCACCGTCCCAGGCATAGGGACTTCGAAGGCGGGCCAGCTGTCCTGTGCCGCCTACCCGCTGGAAGCCCGTCTTGTGCGAGGACCAGACTGGCAGAGTGAGCCGCTCAGGGTCGCACAGACCCAGCGGCAGGCCAGGCTGGACCCTGGTTGGAGGACTGGCTGGTTCAGGGAGTCTGGGGGCGCTCCGGAGGGACCCCCCCAACACCAGGAGACGCCACTGAAACCCGAGTGCCAGGCGCTCCCCAGAGCAGCTCCCGCTGCAGGCGGGAGGGGGAGAGACCGGAGGAGACGGGAGGAGACGGGAGGAGACGGGAGGAGACGCGAGAGGGGGCGCGGTATTTCCAGCCTCCGTGACTCACTGATTCCACTGGGCTATTTGCAGCCCCGAAACTCATCGGCTCGGGGGTTGGGGGTGGAGCCGGGCCAGTTTCCCCGTCTCCTTCGACCCCCCACCCACGGACAGGCTCACCTTGGCTTCGAGACCCCAGCGATGTCCCTCCCTGGGTCGCGAAGGGGGCGGGGGCTGGGAGGCGGGCAGCCGGGGCTGGGAAAAGGGGCAGCTCCCCCTACGTGGGCGGTGGGGCCCGAATACGCCCTACCCCACCCCCCAAGCCCCAGCAGCCCTCTCCCCAGACCGAGGTTTGGGGAGATGACGATTTAGCAGGGCGCAGAGCAGAAGCTGTGTCGGAGAGAGCCCTCCCACCAAGGTGACCCTGCGGAGGAGGAGGGCCGGGAGGTGGGGAAGGCAGGCCCTCTTTCATCGGCCCCGCCCCCCCGGGCTCCAGGGCTGGCCCTGGCGCTTTGTCTCCCCGGGGGGCCCCCCCACCCTTTCCTGGCTAAATATAGGTCTGGCTACAGGCCCTGCGTCCCACCCCACCCCCTCCCCGTGAAGAATAATTTTAGCAGCCCCATTCATCGAGCGCTTAGTGTGCGCCAAGCATACTGCTCATCCCCACAATAATTCTGCAAGGTAGGTACCGGAGAGGTTCAGAGAGGTCAAGCAACTGTCCCAAGGTCACCCAGCTTGGAAATGGCATGGCTGAAATTTGAATCCTTGTCCTATGGCTCTAGGAAGTTCTCTGCTGAGTCTAGAAAGTCCAAATCAGCCCCTCCTCCCCGCCCCCCCCAACACAACACTACCTGAGGATTAAGTCAGCTCCCCTGCCCCAACCTGGTGGCATCCTGTACAGGGAATGCAAATTTGTACATCTTATATAGTTTTTGAGGCAGACCTGGGCAGGAGGGCAGGGGAAGTCGAAAAGATGCAGCCTTCCAAGGCTGGAGACCTGAGAGAAGGTCCAGGTCCCGTGGTGCCAGAGACCCGGAAGGGTGCCAAGGACCTAGAAAGTTCCGTCTCGTTCAGGTCCAAAGCTGCCTCCTCCAGAAAGCCTTCTACAGCTACCAGCTCAGGGGCACAGACAAGCCCAAAGAACCCTAGGTCCAGACTTTGTGTTCAAAAGAAAGTGAAACTCGGATGACGGGGGTGCTTGACTCAGGGTAAGGGCAGACCCTGAGACCACCCACTTGGTTGGCCGGCCTTGTCCCCTTAGGGAGTCACTCCAAACTCCTCCTGGTGTGGTGGGGAAACTGGAGCCCAGGGCGAGAGCCTTCCCCAGGGTCACACAGATGTCAGTGGCAGAGGTGAGATGAAGACTTGGGCCTCTGGAACCTCAGGCGGGGGCATGTCTTCCAGACCAACCCCCTTCATGCCCATGGCCACCTTTCCGTGTCCTAGAGGTAGCCCCCACCTCCACAGTGTGCCCCCCCAAGCCCATCTCCCTTCTCCTCAGTCTCCTCGGATCCCAGTTCTGCAGTAGCAGAAGATGCCTTTTTCTGTCTTCTTGCTCCAAGCCTGGTCTGGGAAGGGAGGGAAGTGCGTGTCTGTAGGATGTTTTGAAAAGCTAGCGAGCCTCAGTAAACAGTGGAGGGTCCGCGCAGACTCTGGAGCTGCGGCCCCTGGGTTCGAATCTTAGCTCTGCTGCTTCTGAGCTGTGTGATCCTGAGTAGGTAACACAATCCGCCTGTGCCTCAGTTGTCCCATCTGTACGTGGTGCTAATGAACTCCAAGGCCAGGCTTGATTTTTGATGCATGGAAAGGGCTTGGCACCGGGTAGCCAACTGGAGCTCACGTATGCCATGCTCTGGAAATGCCCAGTAGGGCTCAGCTACCGTGACTAAATCTAATTCAAATGTACCTGGAATTCCCAGTATCAGCCACACTGTCTGGGGCTCTCTCGAGGCCAAGGCTCAGGCCAGAGGGGCAGAGGGGCTGCCTGGGTAGCCGTCTCCTGTCTATGAAAAGCCGGTAAGGGCAGAGCGAAAAGATCCCCTGGCCATCTCAGAAGATCTTGTCTGGGCCCTGAAGGTGGAGGTGGGGGGGGAAAGAAGCCTCTGGAAGCTTTAGTTTCCTCATCCCACAAACAAAGATCAGGCACCATCCTCCCAGGGCTGCTAGAAGGAACCGGAAAGAGATGGTATTTTACTATAAGCTCAATAAATGCTAAAGCCGGGACGCCTAGGTGGCTCATTTGGTTAAGCAGCTGCCTTCAGCTCAGGTCATGATCCCAGCGTCCTGGGATCGAGTCCCACATCAGGCTCCTTGCTCGGCAGGGAGCCTGCTTCTCCCTCTGCCTCTGCCTGCCATTCTGTCTGCCTGTGCTCGCTCTCTCTCCCTCTCTCTCTCTGATAAATAAATAAAGTCTTTTAAAAAAAAATGCTAAAGCCTTATTAGAATTGTGCTTGTTTCCTGAGCAAGGAAGCCAAGTTTCCACCCACTGGGCACTGCCCTCAGGCCGCAGAGGGCCCTGAGGGGCACGGTCACCGGAGTCTGCAGGTGTCCCAGGTAGGAGCCTCTGGGCAGGGGAGGGAGTGATATTTACAGTCAGCACAGCTGGGCAACCCACCCCTGGCCTGGGGCTCACCATGACAAGCCAGCTGGACCAGTCCCCAGCTCCGAAGCCCTCCAAGGCCTCAAGACTCAGGGACAACTTCTCATGGGAGTCTGGGGGGTACTAGATTGGGTGTGGGCCCTCTGGGCACAAAGCAGGGCTGCAGGCCTTCGGAGCCCCAGAGGAGAAGACAAGACAGCAAATCTGTTCCTACCTTCCATCCTTCTGAGACCTTCCCTCCCTCCCCTCCTTTTAAGAAAATATATATAATTTTTAAAAAAGATTTATTTAGAAGCACCTAGGTGGTTCAGTCGGGGAGGCATCTGCCTTCAGCCTGGGTCCTGATCTCGGTCGGGGTCCTTGGATCAAGTCCCTCATTGGGCTCCCGGTTCAGCAAGGTGTCTGCTTCTCTCTCTCTCTCTGCCCCTCCACCCACTTATGCGCACTCTCTCAAATTAAAATATCTTTTTAAAAAATAGACTTCTTTAGGGGCACCTGGGTGGCTCAGTGGGTTAAAGCCTCTGCCTTCGGCTCAGGTCATGATCCCGGGGTCCTGGGATCGAGCCCCGCATCGGGCTCTTTGCTCAGCAGAGAGCCTGCTTCCCCCTCTCTCTCTGCCTGCCTCCCTGCCTACTTGTGATCTCTGTCTGTCAAATAAATAAATAAATAAAACCTCAAAAAAAAAAATAGACTTCTTTATTTATTTTGCAGGGGAGACAGAGAACCAGACAGGGAAAGGCAGACAAAGAGGCAGAGAGAGAATCCCAGGCAGACTCCGTGCTGAATGCAGAGCCTGATCCGGGGCTCGGTCTCGTGACCCTGAGATCATGACCCGAGCCAAAACCAAGAGCCAGATGCTCAACCGACTGAACCACCCCGGCCCCCATCTCCCCTCCTTCTCACACCATTCTCGACCACCGCGTATCATGCATAAACACTTTAAGGCACTGGAGACAGCCCTGGTGAACCACGGCTGCCAGGCTGGAAATACAGTCACTCATTCACACTTTAACTCACTGGTTCACTTTTCTTCTATTTATCGATTCATTCCCACAACAGAATTGTTCTGAGTTCTTGCGATATGGGTGGTAGGCAAAGTTCTGAAGCCTAACAACCTTAAGTTCCTTTTTTTCTTATAAGATTTTATTTATTTATTTGACAGAGAGAGATAACAAGAGAGGGACCACAAGCATGGAGAAAGGGAGAGGGAGAATCAGACTCCCCACTGAGCAGGGAGCCCGTTGCAGGGCTCGATCCCAGGACCCTGGGATCATGACCTGAGCTGAAAGCAGAGGTCATGATCCTGAGCCACCCAGGTGCCCCCCCAAATGCCCTTAATTTCAACCCTGATTCTGCCACTTGCTAGCTGTGTGACCTTGGGCCAGTGGCTTTCCCTACCTGAGCCTCAGTTTCCACATCTGTAAAATGGGACAGTGCCTCACAGAATTGTGGGTAGAGAGACTAACTGAGCTCTCTCCTCCCCTCCCTGAGTTCCATCTCAGTGAGGGCCATGCTCACCCATTCAGCCCCACACACTCTCTGGACACAGTCCTGGCCCAGGCTGGGGCCTCTGCCTATTGAACAAATGTGAACACAGTGCCGGCCGCCTGGCTTGGGGTCATGGTGGCTTATAGCTGCGGAGTCACACTGCCTGCGGTTTGGATTTGGGCTCTGCCCCTTTTCTTATTTGCAAAATGCCCATAAAAGTCATACCCACTGCTCTGGTCTGATACGAGAGGAACAGAGGCAGTGTGTGGTGCATATGAAAAAATACATAGTCATGGGGCACCTGGCTGACTCTGTCAGAGAGCAGGCGACTCTTGATCTCAGGGTGGTGAGTTCGAGCCCCAGGCTAGGTATAGAGCACTAAAAAATAAATACACTTAAAATATATATAATAGGGCACCGGGGTGGCTCAGTGGGTTAAGCCGCTGCCTTCGGCTCAGGTCATGATCTCAGGGTCCTGGGATCGAGTCCCGCATCGGGCTCTCTGCTCAGCAGGAAACCTGCTTCCTCCTCTCAATCTCTCTGCCTGCCTCTCTGCCTACTTGTGATCTCTCTCTGTCAAATAAACAAATAAAAAATCTTTAAAAAAAATTTAAAAAATAAAATCTTTAAAAGTATATATATAAAATATATTTTATATGTAATATAATATATTGTATATGTATATATGCATACGTATAGTCACTGTCGGGATGAAGGGGGTGTTGGTTAGAAGCAAGTTTGGCCTCTGGAAGCATGGACCCCATTGGGCGTCTGCCCAGGACTCTGGCCCCTTGCCCAGCAGTTCCCTCCCCTACCCGCCCGGCCAGGACAGGCATGGTGCCCTCCAGTCTGATGCTAGGGCGGCACCTGCTGTTACAAAGCTGGACCTGCAGCCACTGGCCCACCCTCTTCCTTGAGGGCCTTGCGATATGGGTGGTAGGCAAAGTTCTGAAGCCTAACAACCTTAAGTTCCTTCGCAGCGGCGCCTTCCCGCTCTTCCAGTCCGTGCTTCTCCTCCGGGGGAGGAGGGAGGTGGGGCAGACGTCGTCCAGATGACTCTTGTCACTACCCGTCTAGACCAAGCCGCCACCCCCCGTTCGTCTGGATTAGAGGCAGGCTCTGAAGCTTCCCAACCCCCTCCTGCGCCCTCACCCTTGCCTTCTGGTCCCAGCACAAGTGCGAGGGAAAGTTTTGTTTTGTTTTTCAGTAAACTCTACACCCGACCTGGGGCTTGAACTCACAATCCCAAGATCAAGAGTCATAAGCTCAGGGTACCCAGCTGGCCCAGTAGGAAGAACATGCAACTCTTGATCTAGGGGTCTTGAGTTCAAGCCCCACAATGGGTGTAGAGGTTATGTAAATAAATAAATAAATAAACTAACTTAAAAAAAAGAGTCACATGCTCTACCCATGGATCCAGCCAGGTGCCCCTACAGGAACTATTTTTTTAAAGGTAGGTCTGGGCATGTCACTCTCCGCTCACAATTTCCAACAGAACCTATCTTACAATAAAATCTGAAGACCTCATCACCGCCTGCCAGGCCTCACATGATGAGGTCCCTGCTGTGTCTCCGGCCACTGTTTCATGTGCACATGCACACGTTGTCTTCCCCCAACCAGAGAACGAGCTCCTTCAGGGTGGGCCCTTGTCTGTCTTATCACGGCTCCAACTGAGGGTCTTGCCCAGAGCACACAGTAGGTGCCCAGTAAACACCTGGTGAGTGAATGAACACTCCAGCCAGACTGAAGGACTCTGTTCCTTCTTCTGGAACACTCCCTAGCCCTGTTCCCTTGCCTTTGTGTGGCTCACTCTCTGGTCACATCTTAGATACCACTTCCTGCAGGAAGCCCTCCTGGATCTCTTCTCCCCAGAGTGGGCTGGACGCCCTCCTTCAGCCCCAGCATTATTCTGTATGCTTTACTGTTGCACTTATCAGAAGGCATAGTAACAGTCGTCTTCCTTTCTTGCCTTCCCCACCAGGCAGGGAGCTCCTGGAGGACGGAGTTATGGCTACTCCCTCTGGATCCCCTCTGCCTCAGAGGGATTCCGCGGAGTGGAATCTCTGTGTAATCTCTTAGCTCTGTGCACCTCAGCTCCCTAACCTGAGCTTCCTCACACAGGCACGCCCAAGGATGTCGCTTCCCTGGTACAGAGCAAACCGCCAGTACAACTTGGCTACTAGGGTTTGTAGGAAACTAGCAAAATAGTTGTTAAATAAGTACGTGAACATTTAGCGGTTTTGTTTTTCAGAGAGGGAGGGGATAGGGGCAGAGGGAGCGGGAGAGAGAGAAACTTAAGCAGGCTCCATGTCCAGCACAGAGCTGATGTGGGGCTTGATCTCACGACCCTGAGATCATGACCTGAGCTGAAATCAAGAGTCAGACGCTTCACTAATGGAGCGCCCCAGGGACGTTCAGCAATTTTAACAAGAAATCCTGGAGACGTGCTTCCTCAGCTGAGTTGATGAAGCATTCCGCACACCGCCATCCATCTTGGAACATACACACAACCTCACACACACGCCAGTGACCCCGCTTCCCGCTGGGTAACGTGACTGCCCCCGTGAGGCAGGGACCCCCCCCCACTCACCCCTTGTATCCCTATGGGCCTGGTATGCAGTAGCTGCTCAGGAAATAAGGCTCTTATGTATCTGATCAAACACGAAACCCCATTACCTTGCCGAGCCCCTCCCGTGCCCTCTCGACCGACAGCTCCCCTTAGCTCCCATTTTGGGTCACCGGGCCCTGCCTGGGGGCCTGAATTTCCCCACCTGGTGTCCGGGTCTCCCAGGGACCCACACACTGGCCCAAGAGCCAGGATGGCAGCAGACAACTCATTGGGCCACCCTGGGGCAGCCTGATGCCACGCAGGTCGCCCCGGGACAGGACGCCAGCCAGGTGGCGGAGGGGAGGGTGGATTTTCACGGTGCCGGCTCCTTCTCGTCTTCTACATCATACCTTGTGACCCGCTCAGAGGTCTTTCCCTCCCACCGTATCAGAAAATCTCCGTGCCTCCCATCACCTCCCAGCCCCGCACCCCACGTCGGGTCCTACACAGCACTTGTTCCATCACTGTTCAAAATCACCTTTATTGATTCATTTATTTTTTTTTTAAGATTTTATTTATTTATTTGACAGAGAGAGATCACAAGCAGGCAGAGAGGCAGGCAGAGAGAGAGAGAGGAGGAAGCAGGCTCCCTGCTGATCAGAGAGCCCGATGCGGGACTCGGTCCCAGGACCCTGAGATCATGACCTGAGCCGAAGGCAGCGGCTTAACCCACTGAGCCACCCAGGCGCCCTATTGATTCATTTATTTATTTAACCCTTCACCCACCCCCACCGCCCCGAGGATAAGCTCCGAGAATGCTGTGCTGTCTTTCCTAGTACTCTGCTGAGCCTGGCGTGCAGAAGATGCGACATTAGGATTTGCTGTAGGATGAACTAGTCTCTTTCCCTACGCAGGGGCCTTAAGGCGAACAAAGGTAAGTGGGAGGAAGGAGGAGGCCTTCGAGCGTGTACGTGACGGCTGCTTCGGATGTCCTTGATCGTTCTAATGTTGTTCCTTGGCTCGGGTACAAAGACTTCTGCTTGGCTGGGGAAGGGGGGCTGGGTTTTGGGAACCTCAGTTCGGAGCTCTCCAGCCTGCTGTGCCAACCCCTCCTCCTCCAGGGCCAGGCTCTTCTAGTTACTCTGCCTGCCTGCAGACACAGGAGGAGAGGGCTTTGAGCGAGCCGATGACCGTGCCCCAAGCTGAAGACCTTGAGGCCACAGCCTTCAAGGGATTCCCCTTGGCTTCAGGAGCCTCCTGGGGGACCTGTGGACTGGCTGGGGAGGAAGCTGGGGCCACCGGCCCTCTGTGGGCTGGCTGGGCCCCCCCGGGGTGGGCCAGGAGTCCCCCACCCACAGGGGCCTCCTGAGTCAGGTGGGGCGGGTTTTCGCCACAGAACAAGATATAGGTCTTCATTGGAGGAGTGACAGGTCCTGGATGAGGACCGGAGGCTCGGGGGGGCACCGGGGGTTCCACCAGGGAGAGCTGTTTGCCACGAGCACAGTCGATGACAAAAGTGAGGTGAACGGCAGGGATGGCCTTCGGACGGCAGGCGGGCTTCCCACCTGGAAGGAAGGAGACCGGAGGCTTGCGTCAGCACAGTCCGCCCGTTGTGGTTTCCTTCATTCACCTGTTCCTTCCGCCGGGGTTTCACTGCCCAACTGGCTGACACACAAAGATGGGAAGAGAGTGGGGTCTAAGAGCATGGATTTCAGCACGAGGGAGACCTGAGCTGAAATCCCGGCTTTCCCCTACTCAGCCGTCTGCCTTCTGGAACAGAGCCCCGGGGATCAGAGCTTCTGTGTGTAGGAATTTCCCAAGTGGACTCTGGTATGCTGGCGGGGCCGGGAGGGGGGCGGGGGGTGTGGCGCGTGGTGCTAAGGCTCTGCATTTTTTTTTTAAGATTTTTTTTTATCTATTTGACAGAGAGAGAGACATCAGAGAGAGGGAACATAAGCAAGGGGAGTGGGAGAGGGAGAAGCAGGCTCCCCGCTGAGCAGGGAACCTAATGTGGGGCTCGATCCCACACCCCTGGCATCATGATCTGAGCCGAAGGCAGAGGCTTAATGACTGAGCCACCCAGGCACCCCGAGGCTCTGCATTTTTAGCGATTCCCCGGGGAATGCCCATGCTGCTGGTCCACAGACCACACTGTTGAAGTGATGAGGTCCTTGAACAAGAGGAAGGTCCTGCCATCTTTTACAGATGAGGAAACTGAGGCTCGGCTTGTGCAAATGGTGGTCCTCAGGGAGCACCAGGCTGCTCTCCCCTCCCCTCCCCGAAACAACCTCATCCCTAGCCCTGGAGGCCACTGGTAGTGCCTGGGGCCGTCTTCCTGCAGTCTTACTTTTGTACCCTCCGGACTCAGCTCAGGGAGAAGCCATGAGCCAGTCCTTCCCCCTTATCAATGAAGTGAGGACCAGAGCAGCTCCATGCAAATCCAGAGCCTGGACTCTCCAACAGTGCACTTCTTGAGTTACCTAAATAAATTCTCTTTGCTATGTGTTTTTCCTCACGACACAGTCTTGGAAGGAAGCTCATGTTCTGGTAGGTTCGTTAACACAGGGAATCCACCAAGCCCACCAGCCTGGCTTGAGAATCCTGGCAGTTCCAGGGAGGGTGTCTGCCCTGCCAAGCCCCACCTCAGCTGGTCCTTCTGCGGTGCCGAGGACCCCTGCCCACCACCTCTTACCTGAGCAGGTCTCCAGATCTGTCTCAAGGCCCATGACTCTGGCGCTGGCTTGTTGGTCGCTGGGGGGTTTCGAGAGCGGGTGGTCACTGCTGCAGCCACAGTGGGAGAACTTCTAGCTCTGGAAGGAGCAGAACGTCTCAGGAGCTTTTTCCAGGATGTAGTTCCCCACCCAAGGATCAGACCTTTTATATTTACCGGACCGGATCCGGATCTGCTGAGTGAATTCCACCAGGAGCCGCAGGAACTGGCCTGGGGCAGCTAGCGGATCGCTTTGATGCTCAGGGTTATGTCAACAGAATTGTTGTCAGGTCACCACTGGGAGGCTGTTTTACCGAACAGACACCATTTCTCTCCACTCCAGCCACTTCCCACCCATTCTGTACATCAGTCTGCCCAGACTTCAACAAGTAAATGGATTTCTCAGGGCACCTGGGTGACTCAGTGGGTTAAGCCGCTGCCTTCGGCTCAGGTCATGATCTCAGGGTCCTGGGATCAAGCCCCGCCTGCATAGGGCTCTCTGCTCGGCAGGGAGCCTGCTTCCCCCCTCTCTCTGTCTGCCTCTATCCCTATTTGTGATCTCTCTCTCTCTCTCTGTCAGATAAATAAATAAGTAAATAAATAAAATCTTTAAAAAACAACAAAAAAGAAAGAAAATGGATTTCTCACAACCCTGGATGCTGGGGCCAGGTCAGGATTCACCAGGGATTGGAAACGGCAGGGTCTTCATGGGGCAAAGTGGGCAGAGGTGCTGCCTGGAGTCCCTTGTATCTGGGCACCAACCTCTTCACGAGGACTCCATGCTCATAATCTAATCACCTCCCAAAAGCACCACTTCCAAAACCCACCACACTCGGGAATCCACTTCAGTATATGAATTTGAGGAGGACACGTTTATCGACAGCCTCTTTTAAATCAACCGACTGTTTTTATTGAAAAAAAAGAAAGGTATTTACTTTATTAGCACCATTTTTTAAGGGGAATGTAGTTGACGTGCAATATTGTGTCAGTTTCAGGTGCCTGACAGAGACGTGATGATTTGACATTTACACATAGTAGGAAATGCTCACTGCGGGAAGTGCAGTTACCATCTGTCACGAAAAAAAAAATTATTACAATATTATCAGCTACGGTCCCCATTCCCACACTGCACTTTTCATCTTTTTTTTTTTTAATTTTATTTATTTGTCAGAGAGAGAAAGGGAGAGCGAGCGAGCACAGGCAGACAGAGAGGCAGGCAGAGGCAGAGGGAGAAGCAGGCTCCCTGCCGAGCAAGGAGCCCGATGCGGGGCTCGATCCCAGGACGCTGGGATCATGACCTGAGCCGAAGGCAGTTGCTTAACCAACTGAGCCACCCAGGCGTCCCTGCACTTTTCATCTTTGTGACTTCTTCATTCTATTTTTAAGTTATTATTATTGTTGTTTTAAGATTTTATTTATTTATTTGAGAGAGAGAGAGCATGCGAGTGAGGGGGAGGAACAGAGGGAGAGGGACAGGCAGACTCCATACAGAGCACAGAGCCTGATGAAGGGCTCGATCTCACGACCCTGAGAGAATGCTCTGAGCCGAAATCAAGAGTCAGTCGCTCACCCCCTGAGATCAAGACCCAGCCACCCAGACACCCTGGCTTATTCGTTTTAAAACTGAAAGTTTGTACCTCCTTATTTTTATTTTTATTTATTTTTTAAAGATTTTATTTGTTTATTTGACAGAGAGAGATCACAAGTAGGCAGAGAGTTAGGCAGAGAGAGAGGAGGAAGCAGGCTCCCTGCAGAGCAGAGAGCCCGATGCGGGGCTCGATCCCAGGACACTGAGATCATGACCTGAGCCGAAGGCAGCGGCTTAATCCACTGAGTCACCCAGGCGCCCCTGTATCTTCTTATTTTTAATTAAATATTTTATTTTTAAGTGATTTCTACACCAAAGGTGGGGCTCAAATTCAGAACCCCAATACCAAAACTCACAACCCTGAGATCAAGAGAGATACATGCTCTAGCAACTAAGTCATCCAGGCCCCCCAGTGTTGTAACTGGAAGTTTGTACCTCTTAATGCCCTTCACCTATTTTGCCGAACTGCCCACACGCCCCCAACCAACCCTCTGACAACCACCAGTTTGTTCTCTGTATTCGTGAGTCTGTTTCAGTTCGTTTGCTCATTTGTTGGAAATATACTTTGAAATGAAAATCAGTATTGTTTCATTAAATGTAACAGTATCACCTCTGTACATTACCAGTAACTCTGCATGGCGTAAGAATAGTGCTCCCCCAAAGAATAGTGCTCCCCCAAAGATAGCCCTAGGGCCATGCGCTAGGCCCCGGAACCTGTGAACACGTTTCCTGACACAGCAAAAAAATGACTTCAAAAAGTGATTAAGGGCATTCCACTTCTAACATCAATTCTTTTTTTTTTTTTTTTTTAATTTTTTTTTATATTTATTTATTTTTTTTAAGATTTTATTTATTTATTTGACAGAGAGAGAGATCACAAGTAGGCAGAGAGGCAGGCAGAGAGAGAGAGAGAAGCAGGCTCCCTGCTGAGCAGAGAGCCCGATGCGGGGCTCGATCCCAGGACACTGAGATCATGACCTGAGCCGAAGGCAGCGGCTTAATCCACTGAGCCACCCAGGCGCCCCTCTAACATCAATTCTGATGTGTGTGTCTGATTTCTCCCCACGCCAGCAAGCGATTAACTCTACTCTGACGCTGTCTACTTAGAGTCAGCGAGATTCTACAGATGAAGGGCTCATTCCAACATGACTGCCAGTCCCCCCACTGCTCATGCTAATTGTAATTCCACACTGTCCTCTGTGATTCTGATTTCTAGATCAGAGCTTCCCATGACCCCCTCTTATATGCTAGAGTGGCACACAGAAGTCAGTAAAACATTTTACTTACTAGATTACCAGGTTTTTGGTTTTTTTTTTTTTTACGATTTTATTTATTTATTTGACACTGAGAGAAAGCACAAGCCTGCAGAGCAGTTGGCAGAGGGAGAGGGAGAAGCGGGCTCCCCACTGAGCAGAGAGCCTGGTACAGGGCTCCATCCCAGGACCCCGAGATCATGACCTAAGCTGAAGGCAGACACTAAACTGACTGAGCCACCTAGGTACCCCTAGGGTTCTGTTTCATTTAGTTTATAGATTTTATTTATCTATCTGAGATAGAGTAGTAGCGAGAGAGATCACAGAGGGCAAGGGAGAAGGAGAAGCAGAGCACTGCTGAGCAGGGAGCCCGACACAGGGCTCAATCCCAGGACCCAGAAATCAGGACCTGAGTCAAAGCAGACGCTTAACCCACTGAACCAGCCAGACACCCCTAGATTACCATTTTATTATGAAAGTGCACAACTCAGGAACAGCCAGGTGGAAGAGATGCACAGGACAGAGGGCGGAGAAAGGGACGGAGCTTCTAACACTCTCTAAGGCCACCATTCTTCCTTGATCTCCCCCAGTCTGTTCATGGAGGATTAAATCATTACCCATTAGTGACCGAACTCCACCTCCAGCCCCTGCACCCTCCTTGACGTTGGTGGGTGGGGTTGAAAGTTCTAATTGGTTCCCCTGGCCACCAGGTCCTTAGGTGACTTAGGGTTTTTCTAAAAGCAAGGTAGGGGTTCCTGGGTGGCTCAGTGAGTTAAAGCCTCTGCCTTCGGCTCAGGGCATGATCCCAGGGTCCTGGGATTGAGCCCTGCATTGAGCCCCGCATCACATGGGGCTTTCTGCTCAGAAGGGAGCCTGCCTCCCTCTCTCTCTGTCTGCCTGCCTCTGCCTACTTGTGATCGCTGTCTGTCAAATAAATAAATAAAATCTTAAAAAAAAAAAAAAAAGCCAGCTCATGGGGTATCCCAGTGGCTTGGTCGGTGCAGCGTTTAGCTCTTGATTTCAGCTCAGGTCCTGATCTTGGAGCCCTGGGATTGGGCCCGTGTGGGGCTCCGTGCTCGGTGCAGAGTCTGCTTGTCCTTCTTCCTCTGTTCCTCCCCCTGCTCACGCTCTCTCTTTCTCTCTCTCAAATTAACAAATAAAAATAAAAATCTTTAAAAAATTTTAAAAATAAAAGTTACCTTGTTAATACATAACAAAAGGTGCCTTTTTTGGGGAAGGAAAGTAAATCATGTTTTTTTTTATTTTTTAAAAGATTTTATTTATTTATTTGACAGAGATCACAAGTAGGCAGAGAGGCAGGCAGAGACAGAGAGAGGAGGAAGCAGACTCCCCGCTGAGCAGAGAGCCCCATGTGGGGCACGATCCCAGGACCCTGGGATCATGACCTGAGCCGAAGGCAGAGGCTTTAACCCACTGAGCCACTCAGGTGCCCCAAAGATACCTTAAAAAAAAAAAAAAAAAAGATTTCATTTGTTCATTTGATAGAACATAAGCAAAGGGGCGTGGCAGCAGAGGAAGAGGGAGAGGCAGGCTTCCCGTTGAGCAGGGACCCCAATGTGGGGCTCCATCCCAGGACCCTGGGATCATGACCTGAGCCAAAGGCAGAGGCTTACCCGACCGAGCCACCCAGGCGCCCCCAAAACACACCTTTCTTGCTCTCAGCACCTGGGCAGTTTGAAAGGGTGAGAGGAGTTCTGTGCCAGGAATTGGACAAAGAGCAGATAACATATATTTCTTATGATAAATCACATTGTCACAGGTGTGCACTTTGAAAGGAAGAGATTATCCTGAATTATTTGAGCACAATTCAATCACACTAGTCTTTAAAATTGGAACACATTTCCTGGCTGGGTTATAAAGAGATGTGTTGATGAAAAAAAGGCCAGAGACAGGACGTGAGACTCACCTGTCATTGCTGGCTTTGAAGAAGGTGTAAAGGGGCCATGAGCCCAGGAATTCGGGCGGCCTCTGTAAACTGGAAAAGGCAAGGAAAGGGATTTTTCCCCCCCAGGACCTTCATGGAGGAACCTCCCTGACAACATCTTAATTTCGGCACAGTGAAACCCATGTCAGGCTTCTGACCAACCGATAATAAACACATGTTGCCTTAAGCCACTAGATTGTGGTACTTTGCTATAGCAGCGACAGAAAACTGATAGTCCCTGCAAAAGCCAAAGAAAATACAATTAAATTCTAGGTGGATATTGTTGCTTGTGTGATTTGACTGTGGACACCTGTGGACACCTGTTCTCCTACGATCGTGTGATGAGAAGGGGAAGCCCCAGCTTCCCACCAACGCCATCACCCAGGTCTAACCACAAGAAAAATATAGGGAAAACCAAACCAAAGGACATTCTGTCAAATACCTGCCTGGTGCTCCTCAAGCAGTCAAGATCATGAAAAAATAAGACGGAAAAACCATCACGGAAGGAAGGAGACTAAGAGGACAAGGCAATGAAACGCTTTGTGGGATCCTGGATTGGATCCTGGAATCAAGAAGGGATGTTACGGGCGCACCTGGGTGGCTCAGTCGGTGAAGCCGCTGCCTTCAGCTCAGGTCATGATCCCAGGGTCCTTGGATCGAGCCTCACATCCGGCTCTCTGCTCAGCGGGGAGCCTGCTTCCTCCTCTCTCTCTCTGCCTGCCTCTCTGCCAACTTGTAATCTGTGTCTGTCAAATGAATAAATAAAATATTTTTTTAAAAAAAGGAAATGCATCATTTTACAACCTCTAATGAAATCATTGATTCAGGCAAGGATCTTCAAAAGGAAGGAACTGCTAAATGGGAAGTTGATGGGAACTTTCCAAAAAAGGAATCGGGCTGCTCCCACCCAAACCCGCTATTGATCTTAGCACCACTGAAGGGGGCCCTGATGTGACTCAGCAGCATCTAGAACATGCTCTCACCGCAAATGTTGGACCTGAACCTACTTATCCCTCTCCCTTGAATTTGCAGGAAATGGAAGGAGAGAAGTGTTATTCAGATGACGCACGAGGAAGCAAACAGAGAAATGTGGGATGGCCTAGAGGATGTGATTCCAAAGGACATTCTTTAAAAAATAAAAAAAAAGATTTTATTAAAAAAGAAGATTTTTTTTTTTTTTTAAATCTTACATCATGGATACGTAAGAGTCGCGCGCTGAGCAATAGGAGGGTTGAATGACCTACTTGGGGTTTGCTTTAAAATACTTCGGAGCGTGGAAGGGGGTGCCTGGATGGTGCACTTGGTTGGCCATCTGAGTCTTGTTTCAGGTCAGGTCATGATCTCAGCGTCGTGAGATGGAGCTCTGTTCAGGGCTCATGCACAGGGCAGAGTCGGCTGAAGTTTCTCTTTCTCCCTCTCCCTCTGCCTCTGCCCCTGCCCCTCCCTGCCTCATGGCTCTCTCCCTAAAATAAATAAATAAATCTTTTAAAAAATAGTAAATAGATAAATAAAATACTTCAGTATTTTTAATTTTTATTCACCCAGGGGCACCTGGGTGGCTTAGTTGATTGGGCATCTGACTCTTGATCTCAGTGCAGGTCTAGATCTTGGGATCGTGAGTTCAAGTCCCACATTGGGCTCCATACTGGGCATGGAGCCTACTCAAAAAAATAAGAGAAAAGAAAGGATGATGTATTAAGTATCTATAGGCAAATAACTGTTGAATCTGGATGGTGGTCAAATAGAAAATATTTTGCTATTTGTATCTAGTTTAATATTTTATTATATTATTTTATATAGTCCTCTATTTTTTTTAAAAAAAGATTTCATTTATTTACTTGACAGAGAGAGAGATCACAAGTAGGCAGAGAGGCAGGCAGAGAGAGAGGGGGAAGCAGACTCCCCGCTGAGCAGGGAGCCCAATGTGGGGCTCCATCCCAGGACCCTGAGATCATGACCTGAGCCAAAGGCAGGCACTTAAACCCCTGAGCCACCCAGGTGCCCCTTTATTTATTTATTTATTTTTAAAGATTAATTTATCTATTTTAGAGAGAAAGAGACAGAGAGTATTGGGGGAGAGGGATAGAGAAAATCTTAAGTAGGCTCCACACCCAGCCCAGAGCCCCCTGTGGGGCTGGATCTCACAATCCTGAGATCATGACCTGAGCCAAACTCAAGAGTCTGACACCGAACTGACTGAGCCACCCAGGCACCCCTTCTTTCCTTTTTTTTTTTTTTCTTTTTAAAAGTAAACTCTGTGCCCAACATGGGGCTCAAACTCATGACCCTGAGATCAAGAGTCACACACTCCACCACCTGAGCCAGCCAGTATGCCCTATTCTATCTAGTACTTTATAACATTTTCAGAATGGACGTGAATTTAAAAAGTGTATGTCAAGGATGACTGTGAAGAGTGGAGAAAACCATTTCATGACGAACAGGCAAAGAAAACATCGTTGCATTTATAAGTTAATATATTGTTACATAGTTCATGATTTTCAACCTGTGTGCGATCAAATTGATAAGCTAAATTGCATAAATAGACATTTGTCAGTTTATCTACAGCCTTTCAAGTTTATAGCCACACGTTAGCCAACCACTGAAGTTCTCCTCTTTGGGAAAAGACCCACGTGTAAACGATAACTGAGCTTTGGGACATTAGGGTAGGGGGTGGGTGGGGTTTTGGCTGGAGACTCCAGAGACAGTGAGGGGCCCCGTGTGTCCCTCAGACAGCTAAGGGGAGAGGGGATTGGACCGGAGGGGAGGAGTGGGAGGGGGTGGTCTGAAGTAATAGACTGCAGCAACACCCCTCCCCACCTCCCAACCAGTAAGAAATCAGGCAACCAGCATCCTTCACTCATTTCAGCAGCAGGGTATACTGAGCTCCTGCTCTTGGCCACCTAGCCTGAATTTGTAGATTTCCTCCTTCTGGATTGTTCTAAGGAATTTCTGGCATCTCACCTTCATTTAATGAAGACCACTATTGGGTCTCAACTATCAATCAACCAACTGTGCTATTAGAACCATTCTCAGCTGTTGGATCTGGGATGTTAAAACCCCAGGGTCTCTTGGGTTCACTAATATTTATAAATTCAGCCAAGTTTAATCTTATGTTCCTTCCTCCCTGACTTAACATGTCTAAGTTACAGGTATATTCTCTATGTTTCAGCACACAGATTAGCGGGGGTTTGCTTCTTTTTTATTTCCCCTCCTTGCTTGCTTGCTTTCCTAAATCAGTAATTCACCTCTTGGTCAGACCACGTGCTTGTTCCCTGGGGCACTTTGGACTGGGGCAGATCTGGAAACCAATAAAGGATAATGATCTCTAAGCGGAATCAGCATCTCTTTGCAAAGGAACTTCCTCAGATAAGGACCTACGTGCTTTCCAAGGAAAGCAGGGTCAGTCTCACTCAATGAAAAGAGGGTGCTGCATCCAAGGTAAGAGTTTCACTGAATTTTGGATTTGGAGAGGTCAGGGAACTTAGTCTTTTGCCTCCACCCAAACACCCCCCATCTTAATTGCTAAGTGCCACTCTTCCCATTCAATGCACCTAGCCAGCCTGTGAATACAACTTCTATTGTAATTGTATTACAATTCAGCAGTCCACAGGATCAGCTCTGTCCAATTTTTGGCTACATAAGCCCTGTAGCTACAAGAGAGGAGATAACGTTTTTAGAGTTGTCAGGAATGGCCCTTGTTTCTCTGGTCCTGTCTTGAACTGAGAATTTAAACCCTAAATATTTCCTTTTTGAAAGTCTTCAGTGCAATTATAAATAGACAGCCTACGTGATAGTCCTTACGGTCCTCCTCCTCTAATGGTAGGTTGTAGCTACTACTCCATCTACTAAAGCCTATCTTTATTAGGCACGTTCCCCCAGGCAACAATACTTAACTGTGATAAGTGATAATATCTTTAATGCCTTGACCCCCTTGGAGGTCAGTTTCCTGCAGAAATAGAAACCTTGCTGGGAATTCTCTTTAAACTTTTTATTTTGAAAAAAAAAAAATGTAGGTTCACATGCAATTGTTCTTGTGGGTTTTTTTTTTTTTTTAGATTTTATTTATTTATTCAACAGAGAGAGAAAAAGAGCACAAGCAGCGGGAGTGGCAGGCAGAGGGAGAGGGAGAAGCAGGTCCTCTGCAGAGCAAGAAGCCCCATGCAGGGCTCTATCCCTGGGATCATGAACTAAGCTGAAGGCAGACTCTTCACCAACTGAGCCACCCAGGTGCCCATGTTTTTGTGTTGAGAAAGAGAGAGAGAGCGTGCTGACCGCAGAGCCCACAACCCTGAGATCATGACCTGTGCCCAAATCAAGAATCATAAAGAGTCGAACGCTCAACTGACTGAACCACCCATGCACCCCCAGTTCACAAGCCATTGTAAGAAACAATACAGAGCGATCCCACCACCCTTCTTCACCCACTTTCCTCCATGCTCTCATCTTGTGAGGCTATAGTACCATCATATCACAACCAGGATATTGACAGCGATACACAGTCAAGGTACAGAACATTTCCATTGTAAAAGGATCCTTCATGTTGTCTTCAGACTTCTTTTTAAGCAGAAAGGGATTTAATACAGAAAATTAAGTGTTTAACATTATCACGGGGGTTGAAAGAAAGGTCTCTAGAGGGTCCTCTAGTAATATGACTCCCAGAACACCATAGAACTCACCAACCAGAGGCTATTACTTCTGCCACAATCAGGAAGATAAGGAATCAAGAAGTTATCCCCGAGATTATTGCATTCAACATATCACCAGCAAGATCACCATGGGTCTAAATCTGGGACTAGAAGCTGGTTCCCCCACACTAGAATGCTGAGTTTGGCTTCACCATCTCACAGATGTGTCTGAACACTCATGAAGCTGGAGACTAGCTGCCACGTGCTGCTGCAAACCCTCACATCTGCATGACCTTGCTTGCCAGGGGCAACCAGCTGACGTCGGGAGGACAAATAGCTATTGCCTCCCTTCTTCCTTCCATCCAGTCTTACTAACTGGCAGAATCCATCTGTATCTGGAATTCTAACTGCACCTGAGTCTGGGAAATGGAATTTTACCTTTTTAGATTCTGGAGGAATAGACGTTAAGTCTGAGCTGACTACATCCAACACAGATGGACACAGAGGTGTATTTGTGTCCTTTGTGTTGGGAGGACAAGAGGGGTCCTATCAGATTTGCTATGATTTTCCTGTAAAAGAAAAGGGGGAAATCAACTGCTGCTGAGCTTTTTAGGGTCCCTACCGACTGTGAAGGGAAGAGGAGTGACTTGGCCAGACCGACATTTGTTGAAGTTCCTCTCCAGGCTAGCGATCATGAATTTGGAGGGAACAGTCTGTCCCTTAGGGTACTTTGTCCAACTGTGCATGGCTGTTTGGGTGCCAGCAAAGAGAAAAGGAGTGGTTGCATTAAGTGAGGGTTGGAAAGCTTACCAAATCCATGTCACAGAAAGACAAGAGACCAAAGAAGTTCATGGTGGTGGCAAGAGTGTTATTAAAACCCATGGGAAGGTGCCAGGGTTGCTCAGTCGGTGAAGCGTCTGCCTTTGGCTCAGATCATGATCTCAGGGTCCTGGGATTGAGCCTGCTTCTCCCTGGCCCTCTGCTCCCTGCACACATACACATACACTCTCCCCTGCCTGCGACCCCCACCCCCAGCCAGCTCACGCTCTTTCTCAAATAGATAAATAAAATCTAAACAAAACAAGCCCTCCTGGGAAATAAACAGGATCGGGAGTAAAGCAAAGAGAAAGCCCACGAACTGTGAGGAAGTAGAGAAGTCAATGGTGTAGAGGTGCTGCAAAGCTGGAAAGAGGACTGTTGGAGTCTGCAGACACTTTTGTTCCCAGCACCCTCCTCAGGCAGGCTAATCCTGGATCTGCCCTAAATAGGAAATGGGGCAATGTTTGGCTCAGGAGGCAGAAAAACATAAGCGGGGATCTGCAACTTGGGAGCCACAACTAGGTTCACGTCTGTGCTCCTCCACTTCTAAGACACTTAACAATGGACAATTCATTTACTCTTCCTGAGGCTCCGTTTTCCCTTCAAAAAGGGGGAGAAAAAGACGATCCATGGTTAGCGAGAAGACTTAATGAGATCATGCAGGTAAAGTGCTTAACACAGTGCCTGGCACACAGTAATCGCTGAACGCGAGAAAGCTGTTACTGTTATATTTGGAATAGAAAACCAAGGAAGGGTTACAATGAGGACAATTCTAAGTGCAGAAGTATTGTAATACAGAACTTCTGGATACGTGAGCGCATGCGCCTGTCCGCGGTCCTCGGGGTAGCGCAAGCGTTGCGCATGCGCCGGAAGTTGCAGCCGGGAAGCCAGCGAGGTCGGTTCCGCCCGACTCTGACATGGCGGCGCCCTTTGTCTGCTGTGAAGTGCCGTCCCCGGCCTTCTCGCGGCCGTGATGCACCTCCCTCTACAGTGGGGTCCGGGACATGGCAGGTGAGGGTCAACAAGCGCCCGGGGCTGGCCGAGTCCCAGGAGCTGGGCGGAAGCGGCGAAGGATGGGGCGCGGCGGGAAGCCGGGGACGGTTGTGTGGGGGAGGGGAGGGAAGTGGAATGGGAAGGGAACCCGGACTGGGGGGACCCCGCGGGGCAGGAGGGTGCGAGGCAGCTGGGGTGGGGGGCGCCGCCAGGCGAGCGGACGCGGAAGGGGCGAGCGGACCCGCAGTTCCTGGAGGGAGCGCGGGTCGCTTCCCGGGTTGGGTGACACCCCAGCTGGTAGCATCTCCGCCCCCGCCGCCTGGCTGTCACCGTCTCTTGACCCCCCCTCCCCCGCGCGCCGCGGCGGGTGGTCGTTCTGCGGCCACAGGGTGACGGGGTGCCGGGGCAGCTCACTTCAGCGGGTCGGGGCAGGAGGGCATGGGCCTGCCACAACCAGGAGGTGCTGGCAGAGTGGGAGGTCCACACTAACCCCTGTATGAGATTATTTCATTCATTCCTTCCTTCCGCAGACGGTGGCCTGGCACCTGATAGGTTGTGAGGATAGAGCTAGTGAACCGGACCGACTTGCTCCTGGTCTAGTGGTTTAAAGTGTGAACTGTGGAGCCTGGCAGCCAGGGTTTGAGTCCCGACTCTCTGCTTCCCAGTGGTGTTCTGAAGCACCTTGGGTTCTCGCTCTCTGCCTCAGTTTCCTCAGACCTAAAGCAGACATAGCAATAAAACCTGCCTCCTAAAGTTGTTCTAAAAGGCCGTAGGTATAAAGTGCTGAGAACATTTCCTGGCACAAAGTAAATGCTCTCTGTGTTCATTGCTGCGATTATTCGTTTCACGATCTGGCCGGATGGACAGAAAGCAGAAAAGTTGGAAAGAGTAGAGGCACCTCACTCAGTCTAGGCGAATCCAGGCAGGCGTCTGCTCCCCAAGAAGCAGAGACCAAAAGGATGCTTAGGAGAGTGGAGGCAAGAAACGGGGGGAGTGTTCCCAGTTGAAGATGGGGTTTGTGAGAAAGCTCAGGGGCCAGTGTAATAATTAAGTTTTTTGCCTAGAGACAGAGCTAAGAGGTAAGACTAAAGAAGCTGGCCAGTGGACTGGTCCTAGGTGACCTTGTAAACCTAGTTAAGGACTTGAAGTTTTAGGTTAATGGGAAGCCATTTAGGAATCAGAGGGGATTAGAATAATCACCTGGCTGTGTGAAGGATGTGTTGAAGCGAGCTGGCCTGGAGTAATCCAGGCGAGAAATGAGGGCGGTCTCCAGTCAGGTTAGAGGCAGAGGGTGGGGAGAGAGGTTTTGGAGAACTGACAAAACTTGGTGATTACTTAGATGAGGGAGTTAGAGGCAGAGAGGTGTCAGGATTGACAGGGAGCAGGTGTGAGAAGGGAAGATACATTTAGTTTTGAACATGTGGAAAGTGGTGCCTGTAAGACATTCCAGGGGAACGTCCAGTGGTGAGGTAGTAGTTCTCATTCATCAAAAGTCCCTAAAGTTGGCGGGGGGGGGGTGTGTGTGTGTGGTCACTGAGGGTGAGGGTATGAAATGAGAAGTGAGGGCATCTGAGACATCCTGGGGGTGATGCTAATGCTGTAGCAACTCGGGAACCTGGGCACAGTCTTGTTGCTCTTGCTTTTTAATGTTTCGTTATGTCTCTTGGTGAGCAGGTATTCTGAGTGTAGAGACTGGGAGTGGTTTACTCATCTTTATGTCCCTGGTGTCCAGCCCCGGGTCTGGCATGCAGCAGGCCAGTAACGATGCAGACAAACTTGTACTGAGTGCTTACATTGTGCCAGGCTCTTGGCTCAGGGCTCCGGGTTTGCCTGTGTTTCTTGGATGCGTGAAAGGGCAGCTTTTAGGGAGCAGGTGCCTTTCGGGTTCTCATCAGATTTTCTGCTTGGGTGTCTTTGATTCAGGTAATGAGCTGGAGGAAGAGAGCCAAGCTGGAGTTTACGCAGACACACTGTCAGAAAAGAGTAGCCTGGGCTACTTGGAAATCTGAGGTATGTCTGTAATGCTCAAGGATGAAACAAACCAGGAGGTCAGTTTGTTTGTCCTCCTTCTCTAGGCTCAGCGTGACTCAGATCACCCTTTCAAGATAGCTTTTTCTTTCAAGTTATATAGTAATGACAACATCTGAGTTTGGTTGGGAAATTGTGGCTACAGCTACATCATTTATGCTTGGTTTACCAACAAAGACCAGACTAGGGCAAATGCTCACACCTTGTTTTAATCACGTACAACCCAACCTAACATGCTCCAGCAAAGCAATTCTGAAATACAGTGGCCAAAACAAACTCGAAGTATATTCCTCTCCTCTCTTCGAATGTTTGGAGGGCAGCCAGAGCTGGTAGGGCCTCCTGCTCTATTCTGTGAAGTATCCAGGAACAGGGTTCTAGTGATCATGTGGCTCTCTTTGCTCAAACCCAGGCTTTCATCTCATGGTCAAATTTGGCTGCTGTAGCTCCTGCCATTGTGTATGCACCCCATCTGGCAGAAAGGGAAAGACAGAGTGGGGAGCACATATTCATACCTTTTAAGGTTCTAATGTTTAAAGATACATATTTTTGTGCAGCATGTCCCCAAACATAAGCATCTGGTGTACAACCAAAAAGAACGAATCATGACTGTTCAGGCTGGAGGGAAAGCTGGCTGAGAGAGCCTGCTGGGTCCCCTGTGTGACTAAATTGCTGTCTCTGAGGCTTGGCCCCAGCCTCAGGGGAAAGTCCACGGCATCGGTGGAAGAGGCATGCTGCTCTGGCTTTGGGTGGGTTGATGTTGCTTGGGCCCAGGGAGTCCAGACTCGTGTATGTATCAGCGTTTTCTGGGGTAAGTGCTAGGGATGTAGACTCGATGCTGGGAGCAGGGAGCTCTTAGCCATGTGGATGATCACAGTCTAGTGCAAGGAGCACTGCGGGGGAGGCACAAAGGAGAAGGATGCCTGATGCTGGAAGGCCCTGCCGGAGTCCGGAAGATTCAGAGTGAACAGCGTGTTCGGACTGACACCCATATGGGTCTCCTCAGACAGAGACAGCGAGGACTCTGGTGTTGAGTGCGAATCCCTGCCTGCCCGTGTCTTGACTCTCTGAGGGCCAGTTACTTCACTGTTGTACCTCCATTTCCTCATCTGTCTGACAGGGCCGACAGCATCTAGCTCACAGGATCGTTTAGAGGATCCTGAGAGATGAAGAGCGTACTTCACAGGGTTTGCCATGTAAAGGGGACTTACATCCTGCTGCGGGGCGCGGGGTGGTTGGAAGCCAGGGAGGCCGGCGAGGGCTGCAGTCCACGAAGGCCCGCACCCATAGGGAAACCGGGTTGTGGCCTCCCTGAGGGCAGGAATTATCCAGATGGCGCAGAGGGGATCAGCGACTGCTCTGTGAGTTCTACCGAGCTCTCCGATGAAAGGTGTCCGTCTGTGGATTCTCAGAGAGCATGCTCTGAAAGGTCTGGTGAAGGGTCCTTTGGGAAGGGAAGGATTGCCTCTGCCTATTTAATTCCCACAAGCTCAAATGCTTCTGGAAAGCCTTCTCCGGGTGCTGCCTGGCTACCTGCTGCTGCTGCTGAGGTCGGAGCTCCTCCTCTGTTGATTTCTTAGTACCCTGCCCTCATCTCCCAGTGCATTCGGATCTCCCTTTATAATCGTGGGTTCCTTTGTCTCCCTGTTGGCCCACCAGCATCTCGCAGGCAGAGACAGGGGATCATTTCTTCTGGTAGCCCCACTGTGTACCTCATTTCCCGGGACATAGCTGGTGCTCAGTAAACGTTGTTGGAGGGCGGGTGCTCAGCCTTGCTAGGCTGAAGGGGAACTGGCAGTTGGGCTGACCAGAACTCCGGTGTGATGTGCGGTTGGCGTGCTATTGCCAGAGGAGAGGATGGGTGATCTGGTGTCTGATGGTGGATCTCGTATCTGGCGGGAGTGTGGACATAAACTTGGTGAGCTGTGTGACCTGACGATGAGCGTTTACGTCGGGAGATGGTTTTTCTGTCTTTTTCCAGTAGAGCATGGTTTCTCAGCCTTGACATTATTGATCTTTGGGGCTGCATAAATCCTTGTTATGGGCTATCCTGTGCACTCCAGGATGGCTGTGGCATCCCTGGCCTCCACCCAGAGATGCCCGTAATACCCACCCACCCACAGCTCTGGTGGTGGAACGTATCTCCAGACACTGCCAAACATCTCCTGGGATCAGATCATCCCCAGCTGGAACCCCGCAGTACTTCTAAGTCAGGCATCCCTGGGCTTGGACTAGTTCTTGTACTTATCGGATGTGTTCCTTTGGGCAAAATACTCGGCCTCCAAGCCTCAGTTTTCCCAGCTGCAAAGTGGGGATACTGATGACTTCACCCATAACTTTACTGGCTGGAATTATCGAAGAGGTGATGGATGTAAAATGCTTATTGGAGGGGCGCCTGGGTGGCTCAGTGGGTTAAAGCCTCTGCCTTCGGCTCAGGTCATGATCCCAGAGTCCTGGGATTGAGCCCCGCATCGGGCTCTCTGCTCCGTGGGGAGCCTGCTTCCTCCTCTCTCTCCGCCTGCCTCTCTGCCTACTTGTGATCTTTGTCTGTCAAATAAATAAATAAAACTTTTTTTTCCCCCAAGATTTTATTGACCTGAGCCGAAGGCAGAGGCTTTAACCCACTGAGCCACCCAGGTGCCCCAATAAATAAAATCTTTTTTAAAAAAGTGCTTATTGGAGCCCTTGACCCATCATTGGTGACTGGTGTTATGTGTTAGGAGAAAAGGACCCTTGAGAGGGTCAAGCAAGAAAGTTTGCAGAGGAAGAAAAAGAATGTTTGGTCGAGGGATATGCACAAGGTGCACAAATCAGGAGGTTCTGAAGAATGCAGCGTGGAGGGGCATCGGGTGGCACCGCTGGTTAAACGTGTGACTCTTGGTTTCCACTCAAGTCGTAATCTCAGGGTCGTGGGTTCAAGCCCATCAGGCCCAGCGCTCAGTGCAGAGTCGGCTTGAGATTCTCTCCCTGTTCCTTTGCCCCCCGCCCTCCCAACTCATTCTCTCTCTCTCTCCCTCTCTCTCATGTAAATAAATGAATCTTAAAAAAAAAAAAAAACAATGCTTGGCTTCTGTGCCTGATGCAGTTCCCTCTCAGATAGCTGTTAGTAGTATCCGCGGGTCCTTCCAAAGCTCTTCTGTCCATCGGTCTGTCCCTGTGTTGTCCTGGGAAGACCATTTTTAAGGAGTCACATGGTTTGATTAGGTCGCATGGGCGGAGCCCCTGTGGGTCTGAGGGCAGCGGCTGTGGGCGGGGCTTCGGGGTGCGGCCAGTTTGCTGTGTAAAAGACTGGGAGGCTCACTCTTTCCCGGAATTCCTCAAAGGGTGGTGCCCGGGTGGTGGTGAGAAGGGACCCAGACTCCCAGACATCGTGTCTCGGCAGGGTGGCACCACAAAAGGGAGGGACCCAGCCCGAGAGAAAATGAAAAACTTCAAATACATTGTGTGCCCCAAACATGTTGTCTTCGAGACCATTATCTCCTTTTGCCCATCGCAGTTTCTAGATGACTGAAATAATAAAGGTCAAAGAGGAAGCCTCTCAGCACTGAGGGGTTTCTGGGTTGTCTGCAGGCGTGTGTATTGAGCGTCAGCACGGGGGCCTGGCCTTCTCAGAGGTGCTGGGGCCAGCAGCAGCTTGACCTCAAGTCCAAGGGCTACTCCCTCATGTCATCACCACCGCTTCTACAGGAAACCAGGGCTTGGGCTCAGGGAGTCAGGCCTACTGGTGGGGAACTGGAGACTGAAGCCTTGAGCTTCAAAGGAAGAAAGCCAAAGGTCTGTTTAGAATGGAGAGTTGCTCACTCCTGTCTACACAGCCGGCTGCAGGCAGAGCTCAGAGGTGGGGTTCCAGCTGAGGGTGGGACTGGCCAGAAAGCAGATGTGGTGGGTTTTGTTGTAGCATCAGAAACCTGCCAGAGGACTTGGTGAGGAGAGCTGACACTGCGGGACATCCAGGCGGGTTGTCGAGAGAGTAAATGCTGCGAGCCCTCATCACAAAAAATATGTTTTCTTTTCCTTTCTGTGTCCCTATGAGAAATGGCCTGAACCTGCCGCGGTCATCATGTCACAGCACATGGGAATTCAAACCATCCAAGTTCACCTTCAGCGGACACAGTGATGTGTATCAATTATTTCTCAGTAAAACTGGGAAAAAAACAAACCAAAAAAGAAAGAAAAGCACCGAGCTTCTTATCCTAAGAGCCCTGGCAGTGGAGCCCGTCTCCCCACCCCACCCACACCACTTCCCATGCTGGAACTGTTCAACCAAGAGGCCACCTTCCTGTCCCGAATGGGAGGCGCTGCCGCCCAGCGGGAAGCTGTGTCTCCACCGGCTCAGAAGCCTGGTGGGTGAAGCCCTTCTCATTCCGGTAGTCCCAGGGCGGCCGTGGGCCCGGTCACGGACTTTCCTGGTTCACTGTAACTCCGCTGCCCAAGTTCATGCTTCCAAACATTGTTTCAAGTCAGAAAGAACATTGTTTAATTTTGTAAGTTGTTAAATATTGAGTAGATACAAAGGAACATGCACAGTATAAAGAATAAAGATACAAGGAAACCCATGTGCCCAGCAGTCAGTTTACAAGTAAGAATGTTACCATTAGCTTTGGACGCCCCCTCTCTGATCCTGGTCGTCTCACCCCCAGGTCATCGGAGTTTTGCTTTTATTACTGACTTGCCTTTGTGAAGTTTGACCGTGTGTGTTCGTATTCCCAAACAATGTATTGTCTCATTGTGCGTGCCATTGAACTTAACATAATGGCGTTGTTTCCTTTGGTGTCTTATGTTGTTGGCTTAGCGTGTGTTCTGGAGGGTAATCCATGGTGCCCATAGTTGCACTTGCTTTCTCAGATGGGTATGTCCCATTGCAAGAGAATTTATTTGTCCTTTCTCTTGCTGACGGACGTTTAGATTGTTTTCGGTATTTGCTGAGACAGTGATGCTATAAACGTTTCTGGAACGCACGTGCCACGTCTGCAGGGTGTGGACCCAGGAGTGGGGCTGCATCACAGCGCCTGTGAGCTTCAGCTCAACCAAATAATGCCTGACTATTTCCAGAATGCTTTCCCCAGTTCACAGTTGAACTGACAATTCTGCTTGTTTCACATCCTCCCAACTCTGGTTTTACTTGACTTGAAAATTTTTAGCAATCTGATGGGAGTGATATCTCATGTGGTTTTGATTTGCATTTTCATGATTATTAGTGGGCTAAGCATCTTTTCATATACTTATTGGTCACTCAGGCTTCAGCTTCTGTGAAACAACTGCTTAAATCTTTTGCTCAGCTTCCTTTCCCGTTGTCTTTTTCTTGTATATAGACTTCTCGTTTGTTTTTGGTTTTTATTTTGTATACAAATCCTTCATTAGTTATATGTGCTTTAACTCTCTGCTTCCATTTTATGGCTAGTCTTTTCACTGGAGTTTTGTTTTTTTTGTTTTGTTTTTTTTTTTTTAACAAATTCTGAATTTTAAGGTTCATCACTGTTTTTCTTTTATGGTTAGCGCTTTACATTCCTTTTGAAGAACTTCATCTCTACTTCAAGTTTATAAAGGTAATCCCCTAAGTATTGTCTTCCAAACATTTTATGATTTTGTGTTTTACATTAAGGTTTTCAGCCCATTTAAGATTATTTTTGTGTGTATTATGAGGTAAGGAGCTCATTCTTTTTTTTAAGTAAGTGTACCAAATTGTCCTAGTACTATTTATTGAAAAAATGCATCCCTTTCTTGTGGATCTGTGTATGTCACCAGTAACCATTATAATATAGTGAGTGTCCACAAATGTGTGGATCTGTTCCTGAGCTCTTTACCATTTGTTCTCTATCTCTGTCCTGATATCACACTGACTTAATGACTAAATTTTTATGTAACAGTTTCTTGGCAGCTGGTAAGGTCTTGGCCCTTTGCTCTTCCATCTTCATTTTATTTTAGGAATTTATTTATTTGACAGAGAGAGACACAGCAAGAGAGGGAACACAAACAGGGGGAGTGGGAGAGGGAGAAGCAGACCTCCTGCCCAGCAGGGAGTCTGATGTGGGGCTTGATCTCAGGACCCTGGCATCATGACGTGAGCCGAAGGCGGAAGCTTAAGGACTGAGCCACCCGGGCGCCCTATCTTCACTTTAGATTATGTCAAATTCCATAAAAATTCTTGCAGTCTTTTATTAGCATTGCTTTCATCTTATTCCACATCAATTTGGATAGAATTAACATTCTTATGATATTGAATCTTCCATGAACATGGTATATCTCTTAGTTTATATAACTTACCAAAGTCTAACTTTAGTCTCTCACACCCTCCTCTCAAACAGTTAAGGATCTTAGCACACTTTAATTCCCATCACTCCTTCCTTTTATTCTGTAGGTGGGTATTTTAGTTCTTTCTAAAATTTTAGAAGACATCATTAGCTCAGTATTGTTTAGATTTACTCATTTATTATTTTTTTTTAAAGATTTTTTATTTATTTATTTGACAGAGAGAAATCACAAGTAGATGGAGAGGCAGGCAGAGAGAGAGAGAGGGAAGCAGGCTCCCTGCCGAGCAGAGAGCCCGATGCGGGACTTGATCCCAGGACCCTGAGATCATGACCTGAGCCGAAGGCAGTGGCTTAACCCACTGAGCCACCCAGGCACCCTACTCATTTATTATTGACTAGATCTCATTCCTTTTTGCATTTAATACTTTCATTCTGGCATCATTTTTTATCTGCCTGAAGCGTATCTGCCTGACTTAATCATTATGATGTGTGAATTTGGGCTCCCATCTGTTTGGGGGCCATCTAGGGATTTTACCCTCCTCCCATTTGATGCCAAGATTTGATATAGGCAGTTTTCTGTGCAGTCTTTTTTTTTTTTCCCCCCACTGACTTGTAACTCTCTGTGGCCCCAGCTTTATTCTGGAGGGCACTCCCATGAGACCTCTGCCCTTGGGAGGGAGAGGGAACCCCTGCTTGCTCCGTCCTGCAGATGGCTTTGACGCCCACCCTCAAAGCTCCACTTACTCTCCATACTCCAGCCTCTGCTTGACTTTGACCCTCAGTGTTCCTTACTGACTTGCCAGTTCTTTGGTGCATTTTAAAAGCTGTCTCACAAGTCCTCTTCAGCATTTGCAGATGTTTGCTCTGAGACTTGGCTTGGGTACCTGCTGTGCCATGCCTCCAGAAAATCAAGATGTTTCTGAGTCTTAATTTTGTGTTTCATCTGGAAACAGATTTGAATGAAGACTTAGTGATGTCCACTTAGGGCTTTTATGAGATGTTTTGTAACCTTATTAGTATAAGGAGAAGGTGTGGGTAAGTGCCAATTAATGAAAGAGAATTTGCCCTTTTGGGACAAGCTAAGGATCTGTAGAGCCTAGTATTCCATGTCTGTCTATTTGTCTATGGAAATTTTTGTCTTTTTCTGAAGTGGAAAGTTCTTATCTTTTAGAGTATCTGGACGTGGCCTTGAATCTGGTGTGTCAGTGCTACCTAGGTCTGCTGACAACCCCTTTAAGCTTGATTGGCTTATCTGCCAGGTGGGGGCCGTTGGGGAGCCTTTCCACAGGATCACTGCTGGGATGGATGAAGTAGCCTGTAGCCTGAAACCCTTTGCAGGCAGCCCCGGCAGCCATTCCAGTTACCCCTTCAGAAACAAAGAGCCTCTGATTTCTGTAACCTCCCGCTGCTTCACAGGGTGGCACTTACATATTAGCAAGGCTGTGTTTTCTCTGGGCACAGCCACACAGCCCCACAGCCCTTTCCCAGGACTCCCAGTTTCCCTCCAGCTGGGTGAAATCCTCAATCAGACTGGGAAACCCTAGCATCTGCACTGTGGGTTCTCGGATCAGTTACCAACATCCAAGCATTAGCTTTTACCCAGCGAACAAATGAATTCAAACTTTGCCTCATGTGGGCAGGCTGCCATCTAGACAAAGGTACCATTTCATTGAACACGCCCTGGCCCAGGGTGGAAACTGTCTTTTAGATTTTTGCCAGTTTGATCCTGGAAGTGGTATCTTGTACTTCTTTTCTTTTTTTAAAAAAAGATTTTATTTATTTATTTGACAGAGAGAAAGAGATCACAAGTAGGCAGAAAGGCGGGGGTGGGGTTGGGGAGCAGGCTCCCCGCTGAGCAGAGAGCCCGATGCAGGCCTCAAATCCAGGACCCTGAAATCATGACCTGAGCCAAAGGCAGAGGCTTAACCCACTGAGCCACCCAGGCGCCCCACTTTATATTTCTTTATTAGTCAGGCTGAACATCTTTTTCCCATACAGAATATATTGACCACTGATGTTTCTTTTATGAACTGCCTCTTCATTTCTTTGACTCATTTTGCTGTTGGGAGATTTTTTTTCTTACTAATTGTTTGTAACAGCTTTGTTGAGATATTCACGTTGTGCACAAGTCACCCATTTAAAGTGTACAGTTAAATGGCTTGCGGCACATTCGCAGAGTTGTGCAGTTCTCACCACTATTTTCAAGGCATTGTCATTATCTCAGAAAGAAACCCACCACCCATCTGCAGTCACTCCCCCCTCCTCTGTCTCTGTCAGCCCTCAACAGTTGCTTTCTGTCCTTAGGATTTGTCTGTTCTGAGCATTTCATGTAAATGGAATCATGTAACGTGTGGTCTTTCGGCTGGCTTCATTTAGCACAGTGTTTTCAGGGCTCATTAGTGTTGTAGCGTGTGTCATTACTTTTCTATGTCCCAGAATCCCCTTGCACGGACAGATCACGTTTTATTTACCCATTTGTCAGTACATGGATGTTTGGGTTCTTTCCACCTTTGACTATTACGAGTAACACTGTCACAAACTTTTGTGTACAAGCTTCTTTTTTTTTTTTTTTTCTTTTTTTTAAGTGTTCCCTACCCCCAACATGGGGCTCAAACATACGACCCCGAGATCAGGAGTCACGAGCTCCACTGACTGAGCCGGCCAGGTGCCTCCGAGTACAAGCTCTTCTGGGGACATCTCTTTTCATGGTTGTTTGTGCGAGGAGCCTTTTGTATAGCCAGACCACTCACCCCTATTTACAACATAGGCTATAAATATTCACGCCAAATTTGTATTTACTTTTGGGAAGGTGGGACCATGAGGGTCATATGAATGAAACAGAGCCAGGAGGGGCGCCTGGCTGGCTCAGTCGGGGGGCGCGTGTGATTCCTGATCTCGGGGTTGTGCGCGTGAGCTCAGTGTTGGGTGTAGAGATGACTTAAGGAAGGGAAGGAGGAGGGGGAGGGAGGGAAGGACGGAGAGAGGAAGAACATTTAGATTTCTTTCTTTTTTTAAGATTTTTATTTATTTATTTGACACAGAGAGAGAGATCACAAAGAGAGACAGGCAGAGAGAGAGGGGGAAGCAGGCTCCCCGCTGAGCAGAGAGCCCAATGTGGGGCTGGATCCCAGGACCCTGGAATCATGGCCTGAGCGGAAGTCAGAGGCTTTAACCCACTGAGCTACCCAGGCGCCCCATTTAGATTTCCGACCAGCCTTTCATACTAAGAATTAAGCTCAGGTTCCGCGCCTTCCTCCCTGAGGTCCCACCAAGGGGCCCCTGGGGGCTGGTCTGCATGTTACAGTCAGTCCATGCACGCACTCTTTCCGTCTCTGGCCCACTATACCTCTGTGTATCCATCTGTCCCTCTTTCTGTCTCTGTCTCTGTTTCTGTCTCTCTCTCAGGCTACCTGCGTTCGGACTGGGAATCGGGAGCCGGGCAGCAGTTGGGGGTGCGTTCCAAGTTTCCCTCAGACGCTCTCACTTCAAAGTCACTGGCTGAAAACCCGCCAGGGAGGCAAGTGGTCCGTTCCAAGGCTTCCGGCTTCTTTGCTGATTCACGGCTGTTGCCGGTGGAGGGGATGTGAGGGGCTGGAGGCCGGCCAGCACTGTTCGCTCAAGGGCAAGGGCAAGCCAGGGCCCTGAGCTTCCTTAATCTTAACTCCCAGGGCTCCTGTCCAGAGACTGTTCTAGAGCTGCACTGCAGCCGCTGCAGTTGAGGAGCCCAGCAGTTTTTAAAGATGCTGGGAAGTTGAGATATTGAGTCCCTGACTGCTCTTTACCCAGACCTAACGTGAGTTTGTGCGCTCTCCCCAAATACTCCTCCAAAATACCCTTGCACTCATTTAGTTTTCCCCAGTCAAGTCTCACTAAATATTTTTCAGTTTAATCCTATCAGGGGGTAGTCAGTATACAATTTCACGTTGGCTTCTGCTGTATACATCCTCCGTCCGTATAGATACACATTCTGTGTCAGTCCTGTTCAAAGTTTCCAGTACAGGGAAAGTTTTCAAAGAAAATGTGTGCTGGGTAAAGGTGTCGTTTTTATCGTCAGGCGCATGGGATCTGTTTTACTTCAGATGCGCGCATTTGCAATCTGGCGATCATGTTAATGAAATCGTTTATTTAACACTTACTATATCTTCCCTGGAAGGGAGGGGACTTAGCAGTCACCCATCCTGGGGAGGAAGCAAGGCCAGTCAAAGTCAGCCATGTGAAACGCGTGTGCTGCCTTGAAGTCCAGACACATTCACCTCCAAACAGCCGGTCTTCAATCTTGTAGGAAGCAGGAGGCTTTTGCCCTCCAGGCTGAGCACCTCTGTCTTGTGTTTCGGTTATCCCTGAGTAGAGTCAGCATTGCCATTGGCAGACCTTTGTCTGGTCTGCTTTTAAGCTAAAACTTCATTTGTCTTGGGGGACTGATAAGATTTCACCGCCCATTTTTAAAAGGGCAGGGGTTCCAGCATGCAGTTCCACTGTTGTCTACAGCTCACCAGTATCCCTAGTGTGGCTTCACACGTGACAAACAGGAGTGATGGTGACCATGGCTGCTTTATGCGGTGGGAACGGGTGTCATCACCCCCATTTTATAGCAGGGAAAGTGAGGTGCAGAGGGTTACATCCTCTTGTGCAAGGTGCTCGACTGGCTTTGGTTTGATGCCAAGGCAGCAGAGGTAACTGGGTCCAGGATCTTGTCAGCTCCCTGGGACTGCGTGCAGAGCCACATGTGTGTGTGTGTGTGCGCGCGCGCGCGCTCACACACGTGCCTCATCGCTCATTACATCCGAGCGGCTCGGCTGGGGCTGGCAGAGGCTGCCAGCTGCTCATCTAGGGGATTTTCAGTTTTGTCCCCGTAAGGAATTTCTGCTCATGAACATTTCTCTGGTGACACATTCTTTGTGCAAATTACCATAATTTTCCATTTCCCTTCTGAGAAATTTTTTCCTGTTGAGAAGTTTTGAGTCATCAGGTCTTGTAGAAAATGTCTTCAAGGTTTTATAATAAATAGAAATGAAGAAGCTCTGACTTTGGGGACAGTTTCGTTCTCTCTTTCTTCCCTTCCTTTTTTTCACTTAGTTTCTTGAATAGCTAACATTTATAAGTGGTAAAACAAAATGCAGAAATGGTATGCGTGAAAAGTAGAGCTCCGTCCTGTGCTTGCCCTACTTCTCTGAGCACCCCCCCCCCGCCCCCGCCATCTCTTGTATGTCCAGAGACATGAACTTTTTGTTTGCTTATGAGCTAGGGTTTCATGGCTTGGGTTTATGGTTTCGGACAAACCACCTGGCCCAGCTTCCCCTGGGAACGGTCGGGTACTGTTTGTTGTTAAGGGACTTTGAGCCACTCCAAGAAGAGGTACTTAGAATTTTCGAAGGATATTATCATAATTAATTGCTGGGCCATTAGCACAGCTGCTCCGAATGGGTCGTGTGAGCGTGCAGCAGATCCTGAGCCACCAGCCAAACCCTCCCGGTGCCAGCTGGGACTGACATTGTCCCCTTTTCCCAGCCCAAGGGTCCAGCACCGTGGGACTTTCTAACTTACTTTTTCTGCTTCTGATCCTTCCCCTTCCAGTCTGTTCTCCATACTGATGCGGCCGGAGTGACTTTCCTGAAATGTGAGCCTAACCATGGCCCTCTCCTGCCCAAGTCCCTGGCCAGGCTCCCAGCATGCGTGGGCTGTGTGGGGTGGGGCACATGAGGGGAGGTGAGCGCTGGGTCCTGGCGTGTGGGCGTGGCCCTGCGTGCCGGCTCCGCCCCGTGTCTCCCCACGTGTTCCGGTCTCTCCCTCCGCGTGGTCTCCAGGCTCACACGCCACCTTCTCTCACGCACGCCCTGAGGCTTATGCTATCCTCCGTCTGAACAGCCTTCTCACCCTTGTTCATGCGTCTTACTAGACGCGGCTAGGTGCCCTATCTTCCTGGGGGTGGCACCCCCTCAGAAGTCATCAGAAGGTGCTGACAGCATCTGGGACTTGCTCCCCAATGGCAGGTCCTGGCCGGGGGTGCACTTAGGCAGAGCTGGCCTTGTTGCTGGGGGAGCTGGGGCTCCCAGCAGGGCACCGGCCCCAGGCAGCGCTCCGCAGTGGATTGGGAGTCCGTGTCCACCAGGCTCCGTCCTGTAGCTCACCAGATGTGCAGCTGCGCCCCCTGAATCTAGCCATATTTAACTTGAATGGGCGACTCTCCCCAGGCTTTCTGCCCCGAGTGACACAGTAACAAAGGCCTCACAGCAGATGTTTGAAGCCAGATGGGAACAAAGTCCGAGGGCTGTGGTCACTTTGGACCAGACTGTGGCTTCCTCCTTTTCTCTCCACCTGCTGTGAAGAGGGGCCATGGATTCACGAGTAAAGGGGGTGCACTTAGGATAACCTGGCTTGTTTTAGTTCATTTTTTTTCCCGTTTTGATTGCCTGTGTGTCAGTCAGACTTCTGGTAGACAAGTAATGTGTGATTCCACTTCTGCCAGGATTCGTGCAGTACTTCCTGTTGTTTCGGTCCTCCCAGTTCTGGTGTGTGTGGTGGTTTCCTGCTGAACGGGTGAGCGGTCTCCAACTCGGAGAAGCTTGCCTGAGGCCGCCTGGCTAAGACTGGAGCCCCGTTCACGTGCGTGTCCTTGGATCGGAGTCTTTTGGTGTTTCCTCCTCTTCTTCGTTTTCTTTCTTTCTTTCTTTCTTTCTTTTTTTTTTTTTGAGAGGCCGGAGAGGGGTTAGGGAAGACGGAGAGAGAGAATCTTAAATAGGCTCCACGCTCAGTGCAGAGCCCGACGGACGTGCTGCTGCGTCTCGTGACCTGAGCCCGAATCGCCGACCGAGCCCCCGGATGCCCTTGTTTCCTCTTCTGGTCCAGTGTTTGCTCCCGTGGGGACCTCGGTCCATCTTGTGACCTCATCCACCAGCCCTGGAGACGTCTCAGCTATGTTGGCCCCACAGAACTCTTGTGCGCCCTGCCCTCCCTTCGCCCGCCATCATTCCTCACTTCAGCAAACGGCGCCTGTGCTCAGCCAGTTTCTCTGGCCGACAATTTAGTGTTGTCCTCGACTCCTTTTCTCATGACATGCCTCCGCTTGATCAGCTGACTGTTGGCTCTCCCGAGCAGCTTCCGGCTCTGACCACGTGCACCCCAGCGCGGGGCCTCCATCTCCTGCCCCTCCCGCAGTGTCCCTCTACCCCCTCCTGCCCGCTGGCCATCGCTCCTCTGCACCCAGTCTGCCAGGGCACCGCAGCATACTTGGAAAACTCCAGAGGCTGACTTGCCTCTAAGACCCGGGCAGATCTCAGCCTCTGGTGCTGACTCTTCTCATTCTCCTGCTGGCTTCCTCCTCTCCAGGCAGGCCAGCCCCTTTGTCAAGGTCACGCCAGCCCCACGGCCTTTGCATTTGCTCTTCTCGGTGCCTGCAATGGCCCCTGGGCTTATGGTGGCATGGCTTGCTCTTCATTCAGGTCCTTGCTTCAGTGTCATCTCCTCCGAGAGGCCTTCCTTGACTGTTTTCTGAAATATTAAATAGCCTCTGCCTCTTGACTCCACACTTTGTTTCACGTTCTTCACAGCGCCTAGTCTGTGAGCTTATGTATTATACTTATGACCTGTCTTCCCCACGACGCTCGTAGCTCTAGTTAGACCTAAAACCGGCACAGGGGAGATGCTCATTCAGCGCTTGGGAAGTGCTTTTGCCTTTTCTGTGTGTCTGTTTCCTGATTTAGGGCCCACTGACCCTGAGAGGGGACGGTGATGATTAGGAGTCCCTGCCCAGCTGTCTGACCCCACAGACCTTCGGTATATTGGAGGACATTTCTCATTCTCGTTACTTCTCAAGTACGGATAGATGCCGTTGTGATTAGTGGAATGGAAATGCTTTCTTTCATGGTGGTCTTGCCCATTAGTTTCTCAGTTAACAAGCACTCAAAGTACAATGATTATTTCATGAAGATCCGCAGAATATTTTGACCTTGAGTTAGTTGCACTCAGAAAGGCCAGGAATCACCACTCGCCAGGCCTGTTCCCGGACTTGATTTACAGCCCTGTGAGAGCAAGGTTGTAGGGTAGGTGCTGTCAGCGACCTTGACCGTGAGGAGCCAGTTAGTAAGCAGTCCCGCCCCAGCAGTGAGTTTATTGAACCTGATAGGGGAGGTGGGGCAACATACGGGCCTCCTTTCAGGCCAGGTCAGGGAGCACTGGGGTGGAGGGCGGGGTGCTGGGAGACGGAGCAGATGCCACCAAGTCCCACATATTCTGAGTTTGTCTTTGTGGAAGCAAGGCCCTTAATTTACCCTGTGTCAAGAGTTTAGAGTCCCCATAGCAAGTCCTGGCATAATGGGTCCTGAACTGGCGCGGGGACAGGGGACCGCCCTTTCCTCAGGACCGGCCAGCCTTCCCACTCAGCCCCGTTCCTGGAGCAGTGGGGGTTCATCGGGTGTCAGGGAAGGGGATGGCCATTCCCTCTTCAGAAGTGTGGTTACGTGTTAGAGGTCATGGTAGTTGTACAATTAGAAAAGCAAAGGCAGTATTACAATTTAATTTTAGGGGCTCCTGGGTGGCTCAGTCATTGGGCGTCTGCCTTTGGCTCAGGTCATGATCCCAGGGTCCTGGGATGGCCCTGCATCGGGCTCCTTGCTTGGTGGGGAGACTGCTTCTCCCTCTCCCACTCCCCCTGCTTGTGTTCCCTCTCTCGCTATGTCTGTCTGTGTCAAATAAATAAAGTCTTTTAAAAAAACAATTTAGGGGCGCCTTGGTGGCTCAGTGGGTTAAGCCGCTGCCTTCGGCTCAGGTCATGATCTCAGGGTCCTGGGATCGAGTCCCGCATCGGGCTGTCTGCTCAGCAGGGAGCCTGTTTCCTCCTCTCTCTCTGCCTGCCTCTCTGCCTACTTGTGATCTCTCTCTGTCAAATAAATAAATAAAATCTTTAAAAAAAAAAAGAAAAAAAACAATTTAGGGGCGCCTCGGTGGCTCAGGGGGTTAAAACCTCTGCTTTCTGCTCAGGTCATGATCCCAGGGTCCTGGGATTGAGCCCCACATCGGGCTCTCTGCTCAGCAGGGAGCCTGCTTCCTCCTCTCTCTGACTGCCTCTCTGCCTACTTGTAATCTCTGTCTGTCAAATAAATAAATAAATAAATAAATAAATTTAACTTTATACTTATTTATTATTAGTTTTAAAGATTTTTTTTATTTGTTAGAGAGCACGCACTGGCAGGGGGAGCAGCAGGCAGAGGGAGAAGAAGGCTCCCCAGTCAGTAGAGTCTGATGCCGGACTCTATCTCAGGACCTTGGGGTCTGACCTGAGCCAAAGGCAGTCACTCAGCCAACTGAGCCACCCAAGCATCCTAGTTTTATATTTAGGTACAATTTTTAGGTGTTTAAAAATCCATATTTTTTTGGTAGTACAAGCTTCACAGAAAATACAGCTGAATCTTGGCTGGTGGGGTTATATGGGAGGTAGCAGTGATTTTCAGAGTGGAGCCATTACCCAGTAGAGGATCAAGTATCAGAAATCTAGGGCTGTTGGGAAGGGCTGAATGAGTTTGTGTATTTACCCTAAAGGGGAAAGTGATGTTAGAAGTTTGAGAAACGGGCTCCTGGGTGACTTAGTCATTAAGCGTCTGCCTTCAGCTCAGGTCATGGTCCCAGGATCCTGAGATCAAGCTCTGCATTGGGCTCCCCACTTGGCGGGAAGCCTGCTTCTCCCTCTCCCACTCCTTGTGCTTGTGCTCCCTCTGTCAAATAAATAAAATCTTAAAAAAAAAAAAAAGTTTGAGAAACATGAGCTTAATATAAAAGCTGTATTTGCAGGGCCACGAGAACAGTGCCAGAAGGGCTGGTTGTTGGTACTTGCCTCTGTGGTGTTGCCCTGACAAGGGAGAAGGTGTCACACGGGGTGGATGGTGGGTTGGGCCGGTATGTGTCCCGGTTGCAAGGCTTAACCACACTTGCATTTGCTTGGCCTGAGTTTGTGTGTGCTAAGCTGGAGATGGGAACCACCTGCGTTTCCAGAAAATCTGGAATGCCAGGTATCTGGAAGCAGAGTGGTGATCCCTGTCCCTTGCCCCTGGACGTGAGGCGGCTGTGTCCTGCCCAGGCCTGTAGCTGGGCGCAGCGGTGTTCGGGGAGCCAGGGACTTCTTGTGTTTGTCAAATCAGCAGCTCCTTGTGCTGGGCTGGTTGTTTTCTGGCTTAATGGCTTCCCTCTGTGTGGCAGTTTGGAAACCCTGAATGCCGTGTAGTGCTTGCTAATAACCTGGGTAATCTTTCATGTTAGACAGATGCCCCTGTGACTCTGAGATGGGGCCATGCTCTGCGGACCCACTGAGAGCTCTGGGCAGGCGCTCTGGCCTTCCCCCGGGAGCGCCCTTGGGGTTTAACAGAACAGTTGTTCGATATAAAGTGCTTCCCCGACAGAGAAAATTGCTCTGAATGGTTCTTGCCCAGTGCCCCTGCTTTCCCTCCCTCCCTCTCAACGTTAATTGGGCTCTGGGATTTTTTCCAGATTGCTTTTAGAAAGAATAATGGGTTATGATTACAGTGTCTTAACAAGGTCAAGTCACTAAATAGTTACCCAAGGTACCCAGCAGGAAAGGATATGTAGAAACCATCTGATACGGTCTTCGGCCTAAAAATAAAGCTATAATTTGCATCTCTGCTTCCTGCTAACAGTAGTTTGAGGAATGTTTACCACCAGTCAGGCTCCGTGCAGGCTCTGTGCTTACGGTGGCAAACCGAAGCTGTGCCACACCTGGGAGGCGGTCCTATCGGCCCCATTTTGCTGGAGGAAGGGCTTTGCTGGGGATCCACTGCTGATGTGGTCCACTGCTGATGTGGGAGCGCGGCCCAGCTGGGGCCCGGGGTCCTCCCCAGGCTGACCCCAGGGGCTCTGCCGCCTCTGCACTCAGAGCAGAGCCTGACAGCAGAGTACCCGTGTTCTTAGATTTTAGGTGATCTGTGGTGCTGCGTGTGCCCCCTGTTGTTGGCCGTGTTGAAGAGACTCCCGTAAATGCCATTTCGTAGTTACTGGGAGCGGGGCTGTGGGGTCTGGGATTTCACCACCCAAGGGGAGCCCTTCCTTATGTCATCGTGTGCTTGCAGGTGTTCTGGAACTGAAGCATGGGTGGGACGGGTTGTGTTTCCCCAGGCCAGTGCCCCTGCCCCCAACTCGGTGACCCTGAAACGTGAGGCCTGGGCCCCAGCGCAGCCCCAGTGCGAGCGGTGGCAAGCATGCTTCTGCACAGCCCCGTCTCGGCAAGGTTGAGGTTGGCACCTGTTCCTCACTTTTTTCTTATTCAAAATTTTGTCAACTTTTGTCAGCTTTTGAAGCATGTTGCCCTACAAAAGTATATGAAATGTATATGTTTAATTTAAATTTAATTTAAATAATCAATATTTATTATTAATATTTATTTTTAAATTTAATTTAATAAGTAAGTTATAAATAATAAATCTAGGTGTATCTAGGACAAGAAATAGAGCACTCCCAATGTCTCGGAGGACCCCTCCTCCTCCCTCCTCCCCCCTCCTCCTCCTCTTTCCCCCCTCCTCCCCCTTCCTCCCCTCTCCTACCTGTCTCCCATCTACACAGAACCATCGTCCTGGACGTTTTGTTACTCATCGCCTTTTCTTTACAACTTTACCATCCGTATTCGTTCTCTCTTGCTGTGAGCAACCATCTCAAAACTTCGTGACTTAAACCGCCAGCAGTTTATTCTCCCAATTTTGTGGGTTGACTGGGCAGTTTCTTTTGTTCCACGAGGTGCTGGGGTCACTTGTATGACAGCATTCAGCTAGTAATTGGGCTGGAAGGTCCAGGAAAGCACCTCGCACGCCACTGTCCAGTAGGGCCTCTGAGTTCATCATGTGGCCTATGCCTGTGGCGTCTCCTCCAGGGCCCCAACAGGAGAGCCTGGGCATCCCTGCGGTGGGGTGGCTGGGTTGCAGGAGAGCCGCACGGAGTCTGCAGCCCTCTTAAGGGCCAGGCCTGGAGCTGGCACCGAGTCCTTGGCTCTGGTCGGTCAGAGCCGCCCAGATCCAGCCGGGATCCCCTAGCAGGTGTGCAGGATGGGGGTCTTGTCGGTGGCCGTCCGTGTTCACGTTGCTTAGTTCACACTGCAGGCTTCTCCAGGTCCCTCGCTTTTCTGTTCCCAGACGGATTCCTTGTGAGGCAGGCCAGGGCTGTGTGTCCGGCCAGACAGCTCTGACGCCAGACGTTGGCCCCTTCGTCAGGGATCAGCGCTGAGCAGCCAGCAGCGTCGTGGGAAGTGTCGCAGGGCAGGAGTGAGGAGTGCAGTGGAGAGTTTCTGGAAGGTCGGGCCGTTTCCGGAATGGACAAGTCATGTGCCAGTTTGGGGCTTCGTTTTCTGCATCTAACCTGAGGGCTTTGGGCTTGGTGGGCCCCGTGGTCTTGTTCTGTTTGCGTTTTCTGTAGTTAGGGTCTGTAGTAGCTTTAAGGCCACATGATCACCCTTAAAGCAGGACGAAGTAAGGCAGAGGGAACCCCTCCAGTTTCACTCCAGTGAAGGCCCTGCACTGCAGGGGCGGGGCTGGGAGAGTCGCACTTGATCAGACGTTAGGTGGCGGGGCTGTCCGTCCTACTGAGCTGCAGCGGCCCCTGGGTGCGTGCACTGACTGGGGTGGGCAGCTCCCGGCGCCCGCGGGCCCCCACGTCCAGCTGTGTGGTTCAGGCAGGTGCCCTCGCCTCCTCCCGAGCGCCTCTGAGCTTGGCCAGATCGCCGTGGGTTCCTTTCACTGTGGCGCAGAGAAGGAAACAGGAGACGGTGGGAGGATTGCGGTGATCTTCTAGATCTTCTAGATCTTCTAGATCTTCTATTGTTTCACCTAGCTCTGGCAGTGGGGCACTGCCCGGTTCTAGTGCGGCCTCTCTGACAGGAGGACCATGGCAGGGGGCCCCTCACCTGCTCACCCCCTTGCCTTAGGGAGAAAAGAGCTGCTGGAGCTTTCTAGTGGGCGGCCAGCTGGCGGAGGTGAGCGCAGGAGGCAGCTGGGGGGACCTCTGAGCTCCATCTGCCAGTTGGGGGGTTATAACATCCCCAGTGCTGCTGACAGCCTGAGGGGGGGACCCTGTGAGCACTCGGGGAGCCTCCACGGCCGGGACGGGGCCCGGGACCTGTGTTTCAGGCCCCTCTGCGTTTGCGGCCTCATCCTTCCTTCCTTCCTTGTGGTTCTGCTCCCGCCCTTTCCCGGTCTTCCGCCGCTTCCTGTCTCCCCCTCTCTCCTGTTTTCTCCCTTCTTTTCTTTTTTCTTTTTATTTTCTAAAAGATTTTATTTATTTATTTGAGAGAAAGTGAAAGCAAGAGAGATCACAGAGGCAGAGGGAGAAGCAGACTTGCTTCTGAGCGGGGAGCTCGACCCCAGGACCCTGGGACCATGACCTGAGCCGAAGGCAGACGCTTAACCCACTGAGCCACCCAGGCGCCCCTCGCTTCCTTTTCTTTCTTCGATTTTGTCAGACCAGATCCACCTTAGAAGTGTTTCTCCGTTGGAACAGCTTTGGGGGCAGCCTCGGGGGGCTCCGCTCCCTACACCCATGTCCAGGCCACAGCTCACATCGCAAGAACGTGGTTAGCGTTCCCTGCCGGCACCTGCTGCTGTCCAGGGGTGGGGTCTAGGGGGTACCCGGCCACCAGCCACACTCTCCCAGGACCTTTACTGGCCCCTCCAAGGTCTCTGAAAGGAGAGCTCCCCGCCGCGTCCAGCCACAGGAGGGCCAGCTCTGTGCCCTTCCCGCGGCAGCTCGAGGGCTCCTGGCAGCCCCCTTCCACTCTGGGGTCTCGTCTCGTCTTGGGGTTCGCTTCACAGCAGGCCAGATCGCCTTCCAGCTGGAGGGCTCTGCCTTCCCTGCCTTCCACCGGCTCCCGCCCAAGGGCCTGGACCAACTCTGTACCTTGGAGGGGGAGGGGTGCGGTTGTTGGGGGGACGCTCCCTGATTGTTTCTAGACCTGGGAGACACTTCTCCCCCTTCTTTTCGGGTTGGCTGCTGGGGAAGGTGGAGGAGCCGGGTTGCTGCCAAGTGCCGGATGGGCGTGTTCTGAAGCTGAGGGAGCATCTGGCCCTCCGGGTGCTGGTGGTTCTCCCTTTCTTGCATTTGGAAGGGGGTTCTGCACCTGGGCTTCCCGGGACATAGGGAGTGACCAGTGACAGGGACTCGGGGGCGGCCCGGGTGCACACGCGCTCACATCTTCCCCCCTGGCCCTGGCGAGAAGGCGGATCCGGGGGTGAGCTGGCCCGGCCTCTCTTTGCCTACCACTGTCATTCCGTGTACGCCTTGCCCGGTGTGTACTGCCTTTGGAACCCAGGCCTGAGTGGCCCGGCCTGGGGGTTTCAACCCATGGACTGGACATTGGTTCTTTTCCATGTTCTCCAGAAACATCTCTGTTTTTGTGTTTACCAGCTCAGGCACAGAGCAGCCAAGAATTCTCGCGTTCATTCCTTCAGGTCACAACAGGAACTTGCTTGTTCCGGGGACTGAAGACCGAGAAGGATGCCTTCCGGGGGGTCGTGTGGCGGTGGCGGCTTTGGCTCCGCCAGCCTGACTCCGGACTCTGCTCCCGGCCTGGCCCCGGCCGTGGCCCCCGCGGCTGCTCCTCTCAGCTCCCCCAGAGGCGCGGGGCCAGAGCGGAGAACCAAGAAGCCGTGGGAGTGTGGAGGGTGGGACTGAGGCTGAGCGCGGGGGTGCTCGAGGGAGGGAAAGGCCGTTTCTGGGTCTCCGGCGACGGCTGCTCTGAACTCGTGGCTCAGACAGAGGCTGGCATGTGGCTCACAGCCCGTTGTCACCCCTATGCTCCCACTCCCCGCCTGGAGCCCTGCCTGCCAGGTGACCACCCCCCCCCCCCCGCCCCGCCGCTCAGCAAACACCTAGCCCTGCTTGAAAAGTTTCCAGATACCACGGGGTGGGTGGGCTTTGCAGCGATCAGTGCCACCTAAGGCCCCCGGCGGGGGAGGCAGTCATGGCTTTCCTCGATGCTCATCACAGCCAGACCACCATACATGGTCAGGGCTCCCGTACGGTGACTCACCCCCAGGAGGCTGATGTCACAGAACAGCGGGAATCCATGAGGGGCTGCAGAAGCCTGGGGGCTGGGAGCCCCAAAGTGCCATTCCCACCTGCCCAGAAGCAGCCTGGGGCAGCTCTGAGCAGACCCAGGCCTCTGATGCCGGACCGGGGCCTGCCAGCCTAGCCCCAGGTGGGGGTCTGTGCAGTGCCATCCCGGGAGTGGGGGTGTTGGCTTTTACTTTGAAACTGGGTCTTTCTTGAACGAGGGCCTGCTGTTTTCCCTGTAAAATGCTGGTCCAAGCTGCACTCTGGTGTGTTGCTGGGGAGGAGAGAACTGTTTTAGATACTTATTTAGTCATGGCTTGGTGGTTTGTGATTATTTGGCACCAGGCCATGGAATTTTTCTGAGCATTTTCACTTGAGACAGTTGTAGGATTTGCAGGCATTACGTGAGGCCTTTGACAGTGAAACAGGCCAGCCCGGTGGCTCTCAGGGTCGGGGGCCAGAGTTCACTCTCCCTCCTGGGACAGCCTGGAGAGGTTGCTGGAGGCACAGGACACCCCAGCGTCATGCAGTTCCCTGAGCCTATGGATCAGAGAGAGAGAGAGAGAGAGAGAGAGAGATCTCTGCCCCCAAGGGCGGGAGCCAGAGCCCTGTGGGTGCCGCAGGAGAGGGCCAGTTCCTGAAACGATGGGAGGGAACATCCGTCTTCCCAGACACACATCTCACCTGTGCTTGACAGAATGAGGCAAAAACCAAAATAGAAAGGTTTACATCAAGCCAAACGTATCAAGTTGAAAGATCTGTCCTCCTAAGATTATGTCATGCATTCTTTTTGTAAACGATGTTAAACTGACCACGTCTTGTCTTTTTTTTTTTTTTAAAGATTTTATTTATCCATCAGATAGAGATCACAAGTAGGCAGAGAGGCAGGCAGAGAGAGAGAGAGGGGGAAGCAGGCTCCCCACTGAGCAGAGAGCCCGATGCAGGGCTCGATCGCAGGACCCTGGGATCATGACCTGAGCTGAAGGCAGAGGCTCCAGCCCACTGAGCCACCCAGGCGCCCCTCATCTTTTCTTTTTTAACAGTCGCCGTCATCAGGGTTTTGTATGTGTTTTTCGACTTTCTAATGTTGTTACCTGGCAAGACACAAAGTTGGCTGTTTTGTGTTGGTCCCTCAGTGCTTTTGGTTTTTGGAACTTTGCTGGCCAGTAAACCCAGGGATCTAGGAGCCGCTGATCAGCCTTGACTTGCAGAGGGAATCTGGCATTATCAACCTTCCATGGTTTTCCTTCTCCCATTCTCCATTGCGTTTCTCTGTGCTAACACGAAGGCCCTCCGGCTTTCCGCAGCCATGGATTTTCCCCAGCACAGCCAGCACGTCTTGGAGCAGCTGAACCAGCAGCGGCAGCTGGGACTGTTGTGTGACTGCACTTTTGTGGTGGACGGTGTTGACTTCAAAGCCCATAAGGCAGTTCTGGCGGCCTGCAGCGAGTACTTCAAGATGCTCTTCGTGGACCAGAAGGACGTGGTACACCTGGACATCAGTAACGCGGCAGGTACCCCGTGGGGTCCAGGGCCACGCTGGCGGAGGCTCGGAGGCTGTGGTCGGATCTGTACCATGCACGGCCCTCCTGACATTCCCGATGTGGCCCCTGCCCTCCCGGGGGGGGGGGCATCTTCGAGCTGTGGGCTGCACCAGGCCTCCCATAGGGGACCCAGGCCATGAAAGTGTGGGCACCGAGTTCCTTCCACCTTCGAGGGGCCTGTTTTGACGGGGACCTGGGTGGTCAGAGGAGAACAGACAGGAAGGACTCACGGTAAGCTCTGGGCTGGAGTGTACCCAGTATAGCTCATCAGGAGGGACAGAGAACAGGGGCGCTCTTCCCAGCCCCTGACCCCTTCCCATGGTCGAGTCCGTCCTGCACCCCTACCCCTGTGCTGACCATGATGGGGATGGCCATGGCTGTAGCTCGGAGGGGTGTCAGGAACACCTGGGGATTGAGAGGGAGAACTGGTCTTGGATTTGGCTCCTAACCCAGAATGGCAGGACCTGCCATGAGAAGGTTAGGGTGAGGTGGTGTTCCCCCAGTTTACAGATACGGAAATTGAGACCCAGACAGGTCTCAGTGACTAGCTTGGAGGTCGGATAGTTGTGACAGAGCCCTCGTGAGAGCCAGTGCTGATACCCTCTTGTTGGAGTGTCCTTCAGTTGGGGGGGCGTGGTGGCTGAGCAGCAGAGAGTATCCTTGGGGAAGGGGATGCATTCACACCACTCTCCTCTGCGGGGAGGGTGTTTACACTCTCATTCCTCCGTTCACACCTTCTGTGCAGAGCGGGTGTTCACACTGTCTCTGCGCAGAGCAGGTGTTCACACTGTCTCTGCGCAGAGCAGGTGTTCACACTGTCTTTGTGCAGGGTGGGCGTTCATACTGTCTCTGTGCAGAGTGGGTGTTCACACTGTCTGTGCAGAGCAGGGGTTCACACTGTCTCTGCAGAGTGGGTGTTCACACTCTCTCTGCAGGGTGGGCATTTATACTGTCTCTGTGCAGGGCAGGCGTTCACACTGTCTCTGTGCAGAGTGGGTGTTCACACCGTCTGTGCAGAGCAGGGGTTCACGCTGTCTCTGTGCAGAGTGGGTGTTCACACCATCTGTGCAGAGCAGGCGTTCACACTGTCTCTATGGAGAGCGGGCGTTCACACTGTCTCTGTGCAGGGCAGGCATTCACACTGTCTCTGTGGAGAGTGGGCGTTCATACCCCTCTCCTCTGTGTTAAGTGAGCATTCACACCTGCTGTCCTCCATACGGGGTGGCTGTCACCCCCTCTGCCCTCTGTGGGGGTACTTCAGAGGCTGTGGTCTGGGCCCTAGTACGGGAGAGGGGGCACTGCTGGCCTGCCACTCTGCTTTCCACAGATCCCCCGGTCCTGCTGCCCAGTGGGGTGGCTGGGCCAGCTGCCAGTGCCAGGTCTTGAGGCAGGTCCGTTATGGCTGTCTGTGTCCTTGGCAGGCCTCGGTCAGGTGCTGGAGTTCATGTACACAGCCAAGCTGAGCCTAAGCGCTGAGAACGTGGACGATGTGCTGGCCGTGGCCAGCTTCCTGCAGATGCAGGACATCATCACAGCCTGCCATGCCCTCAAGTCCCTTGCGGAGCCAGACGCCAGCCCTGGGGAGAGCGCGGTGGCTTCGGCCACGGAAGGTAAGAGGATTGGTGGCTGTTTCTGAGCAGGCGGCTTTGGGTGGCCTGTTGCCTCTGACTCTCTTGTTTCCTCTCTCTGGGCTTCAGTTTCCTTACCTGGCCTTGCTCGCCCCATGGGCTGCTAGTAAGAGTCTCGGGAAGGCCTTCAGAGGGGCCCGTCTGCCTCTCCCTTCCCCACCTTCCCCCTGCTTGCTTGCTTTGTGCTCTGCTGCCCCACAGAGCCGGGGGGTGTGCCTGGCCCAGGCCTCTGCACACGGGGGTCGCCCCTCCGGCAGCCCCTCCCCTCTTCTGCCCTTCCTCCTGACACTGGGTATGGCCAGATTCTCATGGCACCCTTTGCAGAGAACCCCGCTCCCCTCCTAAGTGTTGACTCTGACGAGTGGCATGGTTTTGCGTGTGAGGTATGTCCCCGACCAGCGTGGGAGCCCCACAGGAGCGGCGGCCAGGCCTGGTGATCCTGGGCCTGGCCGGCAGCCTGGTGTGTGGAGCAGGTGCCCAGGGAACAGATGGGCGAACCACTCCATAGCAGTATCCCCAGGGAGGATCTGGAAGAGCAAGCAAGTGTGGGGCCACCTCACCCCTCCAGGTGGTGGCCACGTGATGGGAAATGGCAGGTCTGTCCTGTTCCATCTCCAGGAGGAGACAAGAGAGCCAAAGAGGAGAAGGCGGCTGCCCCCACGCTGAGCGAGCTGGACCCCGCCGGCAGCGGTCCCCCCACAGGCCTGGGCAGGGAGCCCAAGGAGGAGCGGGGTGGCCAGGCCGAGACCACGGCCAGTGGTGAGCTGTGGCACCGAGGGCCCGGCCATCCGTCCCACCCGCTCCCCGCGGCCCGGGCCCTGGGGCGGCGAGCGGCTTCCTCGGGGGGTTCCTGGGGTCGGGAGGCAGGCGACACTGACCTCTGTTCCCTTGGAGCGCTCGTCACCCAGAGTGACATGTTTGCACCGGGTGCCTGCTCCAGCCAGAGCAGAGGCATAAGCAGCCCGAGTTGGGGTGTGCTGGGCCGCCATCCCGGGCCTTAGCCACTGCTGGGAACCTGGTCCAGGAGAGCCTTCCAGCCCCTGCATGGCAGGCCCTAATCCCGCCTCCGGTGTTCCCACGCCACACCCAGGGGCCGAGCAGACGGAGAAGGCTGACGCCCCCCGGGAGCCACCGCCTGTGGAGCCCAAGCCCGACCCAACCAGTAGCATGGCAGCCGCAGAGGCAGAGGCTGTGTTGTCAGAGAGCTCGGAGCAAGGTACCCTGCCCCCGGCCGGCCCAGTAGCTGGCACTCACCTGTCCCCCTGGGTCCCCCCCGGACCCCTCTAGCGGATCCCACGGTCAGTCCCGCTTTAGCTTTGGGCCCGAGTCTGGCCTCTGGTTCTCAGGGATGTACCCGGCCGTGCTTCTGCTAGCCCTGGGGACACAGGCCCCCTCTGAGCAGCCCAGAGCACCCTCCCTGGTGGGTGCCCAGCAGGCTTGTCTGCGGATGGGACCCAGCGGGCGCCCACGGTCAGAGGGCGGCGGAGACCAGACCCCTGCCTCTTGCTGGCTCTGAGGGCACCACGGGTGGAGGCCGGTTCTCGCCCTCCCAAGGCCTCAGTGTCTGCCCTTCTCGCGGCAGAAATGGAGGTGGAGCCCGCCAGGAAAGGAGAAGAGCAGGAGGAGGAGGGCGCGGCTGAGGTCAAGGAAGAGGGGCCGCCGCTGGAGAAGGGGGAGGCCCCCGAGGAGAGCGAGGAGTCGGCCAGCACGGACTCGGGCCACGAGCTGGGCCCCGAGGCCCGGGGCCTGCGCTCCGGCACCTACGGCGACCGCACGGAGTCCAAGGCCTACGGCTCGGTCATCCACAAGTGTGAGGTGCGGCCCTTCCTCCCCTCCCCCCAGTCCCCCTCCTCCGCCGCCCACTGCGGGTCCCTGACGCCCCCGCCCCCGGCCCTGCAGGACTGCGGGAAGGAGTTCACACACACCGGCAACTTCAAGCGGCACATCCGCATCCACACGGGCGAGAAGCCCTTCTCGTGCCGGGAGTGCAGCAAGGCCTTCTCGGACCCGGCCGCCTGCAAGGCCCACGAGAAGACCCACAGGTGCGCTGCGCCCCCTACCCCCGCAGCCCTCCCCCACCCCCCGCCCCCCCCCCCAGCCCCGCGACGCTCCCCTCCCTGTGGCCCTGTGCCCCGCAGCCCGCTGAAGCCGTACGGCTGCGAGGAGTGCGGCAAGAGCTACCGGCTCATCAGCCTGCTGAACCTGCACAAGAAGCGGCACTCGGGCGAGGCGCGCTACCGCTGCGAGGACTGCGGCAAGCTCTTCACCACGTCCGGCAACCTGAAGCGCCACCAGCTGGTGCACAGCGGCGAGAAGCCCTACCAGTGCGACTACTGCGGCCGCTCGTTCTCCGACCCCACGTCCAAGATGCGCCACCTGGAGACGCACGACACCGACAAGGAGCACAAGTGCCCGCACTGCGACAAGAAGTTCAACCAGGTGTGCGCGCCCTCGGGGGCGGGGCGGCGCCGGTGGGGGGAGACGTGCGGGGGGGTGGAGGGGGAGATGGGAGGGGGCTGGGGGGCTGGCGGAGGGGGTGTTGGGGCTGGAGGGGGAGACCCCGAGTATGGGCCGGGTCTCCCCGCTTCGCTGCTGGCGTGGGGTGGGGGGCGAAGGAGGTCTCCGCCCGCCATGCCACGGGGCGGCCCCTCTGACCCCCGCCTGGGCGCAGGTGGGGAATCTGAAGGCTCACCTGAAGATCCACATCGCCGACGGGCCCCTCAAGTGCCGGGAGTGTGGGAAGCAGTTCACCACCTCAGGTAGGGCCGCCCCCGCACCCCGCCCTTCCGGCACCCCGCCCTCTCCCCCCCTCCCCGCCCCACCCCGCCCCTCAGCGCCTCAGGCGGGCCCTCCCCGCGTCTCCCACAGGGAACCTGAAGCGGCACCTGCGGATCCATAGCGGGGAGAAGCCGTACGTGTGCGTCCACTGCCAGCGGCAGTTCGCCGACCCCGGTGCCCTGCAGCGGCACGTCCGCATCCACACGGGTGGGTGAGCGGCCCCGGGGCGGGGGCAGGGCGCGCGGGGAGGCGTGGGTGCCGACGGCCTCTCCTGCCGCCCGTCCCCAGGCGAGAAGCCGTGCCAGTGCGTGATGTGCGGCAAGGCCTTCACCCAGGCCAGCTCCCTGATCGCGCACGTGCGCCAGCACACCGGGGAGAAGCCCTACGTCTGCGAGCGCTGTGGCAAGAGGTCCCGCCCTGCCCTGCCCCAGGCCCCAACGGGTCCCCCCCCCGCCCCCCGCCCCCCGCCCCGAGCTTGGATGGGACAGGGGGCCAAGTGCTGCCCCGGCCCAGGCCCAGGCCCAGCTCCCTGGGTCCGCCCCAATCTAGAAGAGGAGGCGGGAGGTCCCAGCCCAGCTCCACGGCCCCCACACCCAACCCTCCCCGCCAGACGGGCAGTTTGGTGCCAGCCCCTCCCTCTGCCGCCCCGCAGATTTGTCCAGTCCAGCCAGTTGGCCAATCACATCCGCCACCACGACAACATTCGCCCTCACAAGTGCAGTGTGTGCAGCAAGGCCTTCGTGAACGTGGGGGACCTGTCCAAGCACATCATCATCCACACCGGTGAGCTCTCGCTGCCTGCCTTATCTGGCCCTTGTTGTTGGGGGTGGGCTGGGGGGAAGGGAGGTCCCTCCAGAGCCCAGCCTTGGGTGCCAGTCCTTGCTGCAAGGGGCCTGGGAGGTTCAGTTTCAATGAGGACCCCATTCTCCTGGTTTCCAGAAGGCGCGGTGGCCACTGGAGGCTCCTGGGCAGTCCCGGTGGCCACCCCAGAGCACTTGCTGCTGGAAGAGACAGGGCTCTGGGGGAGCTGGAGGCCACTGAGGTCCTCCCCCCCCCTCAACGGCAGGCGAGAACCTTGCCTTCCCCCCCAGGAGAGAAGCCTTACCTGTGTGACAAGTGCGGTCGTGGCTTCAACCGAGTGGACAACCTGCGTTCCCACGTGAAGACCGTGCACCAGGGCAAGGCGGGCATCAAAATCCTGGAGCCCGAGGAGGGTGGTGAGGTCAGTGTGGTCACCGTGGATGACATGGTCACGCTGGCCACTGAGGCACTGGCGGCAACGGCCGTCACTCAGCTCACAGGTGCGGGTGCGGGCCGCGGGCCGCTGGGGGGTGGTCACGGGCTGCGTGCCTCCCATGATGGGGCAGGTGCCTGAGGCCCCATGGACTTTGTCCGCAGTGGTACCAGTGGGGGCCGCGGTGACCGCTGATGAGACGGAAGTCCTTAAGGCCGAGATTAGCAAAGCTGTGAAGCAAGTACAGGAGGAAGGTGAGAGGGACCGCCTGGGGCCTGAAAATTGGTGCCCCCCCAACCCTGAGGGCTCTCCCCAGCCTGACCACGGCCTCTACCTCCCACAGACCCCAACACCCATATCCTCTATGCCTGCGACTCCTGTGGGGACAAGTTCCTGGATGCAAACAGCTTGGCCCAGCACGTGCGGATCCACACGGCCCAGGCATTGGTCATGTTCCAGACGGACGCGGACTTCTACCAGCAGTACGGGCCGGGCAGCGCGTGGCCAGCCGGGCAGGTGCTGCAGGCTGGGGAGCTGGTCTTCCGCCCTCGGGATGGGGCCGATGGCCAGCCCGCTCTGGCAGAGACGCCCCCCACAGCCCCTGAATGTCCGCCGCCTGCTGAGTGAGCAGGCGTCCCTCCTTGTGACTGTTTATTTAAGGATGGATGGCACCCTGGATCTGAGAGGGGTGGCCCCGTTCCCTAGAGAGAATAAATTTGATTATTTTCTAATGCCGCCTAGAGCTCCCTGTGGGGGTGTGGGGGGGAGCTGGCAGAGCTGTGGCCCACGCCACTGAAGGGCTGCTCCACCCAGGGACCGGCCGGCACCGACCTATTTCCCGGCCAAGCCAGGCTGTCCCTCCTGCAGAATGGGACTGGTGACTCTGGACCCGTCTGGAAAAAGAACTGGCTTCCTTGTCCCGAGTCGGGGTCTGGGCAGCACGCTTGGGGCCGGAGAGACTGTGGCTCCACGCACCCCATCCCCTCATCTGGTCTCCTCCTTGGGCTTCTCACCTGTTCAGCTTCAGGACCTGAGCTCCCCTCTCCGCCACGGAGCACAGCTGTGACCCTGCTGTGACCCAGTGGGGTTGGCTTACCAGGATCCAGGCACCCCAAAGAGAGCCCAGCTCAGAAGCCCATTCAGCCAGAGCAAGGTAGGCAGAGAGCCAGGCCCGCCAGGCCACGGGCCCAGTTCTCTTGGGCTTGGGGAAGCAGGAGGGCTTCACACTCACTTCACAGGATCGAGGCCAAGCCCGTACCCCACTCTCCATTGGTTGGCCTTGAATCGATGGGAGTCTACGACCAGCGGAGGGTCAGAAACGCGTGGCCAGGAGCTTTGATGGGGGAGGTGGGGGGCCCAGCTAGCAGGGGCCGTGGAACAAACAGCTCATCCTTGACCCTCTCGGCAGGGAGAGCGGACGCCGTCTCTGCCCCTCCGGTTTGCTCCAAGCAGCTGTAACCCCTCATAGAGCCCCATGATTATCTCAAGCGAGACCATCAACTCTGTGGTCCCTGTCCCCACTACCCCCCACCCCCAGCTTGTAGTAGGTCCAACTGCAGGGGAAGCCGGGCCTGGCAGCCCATCCTCCTTGCTGGCACTGGGCCTAGCTGTACGTCTGCTGCTGCCCAAGCCAGCCCGCTCCAGACCCGCCCGAGGAAGGGGCAAAGAGCCAAGACACCAAAGTTGGCCTATGAGGTTTCTGAGTTTGCCTGGCAGGTGATTCCTCCCCCACCCCAGCTCTGAAGTGCCTTCCACGTTACCCGAGAATAAGTAAGTTCAGTCTGCGGCAGAACCCTCTTGTACAAGAGAACACGGCGCTGGGGGAGGATGAAGTGGCAGGAAGGGAGCAGGTCCCGTGGACAGACTTGGGGAGGGAAAGCAAAGTGGGAGGAGGACCAGCTGTTCCCGTAAGCAAAGGACCCTTGGTCGTCCCACTCAAGTGACAATCACATCCACACAACGTGTTTTGTATTTTTTAATAAAGTTTGTAATCCAATGGACACACAAAACAAAACTGCGCTGAGAAAACCAGTTTCATAAATTAATAAGTGTTAGGAAGTTGGGGGGGGAAGAGGTCAAGGTAACAGGAAGAGGGGAAGCCAGTCTTTTTTGTACAGTCTTTTTTGTGTGTGTGACACTTCCAAATCGCGGGGGCAGGGCCCGTGCTGTAACGAAGCGCACTTATACAAATGAGTGACAATACAAAGTCTGAGTATGAAAATAAGATTTTTCTCTGAAAACACATTTTTGGCACAGATTAAAAAAAATGTATGTCAGGGGAATTTGATTTTTTTAAGTCAGTATTATATATATTTATATATATTATATATTTATATATACACACATCCCAAGTTCTGCATATCCCACCAGGAAAGAAAATCCTTCTGTTTGCTCTTTTGCGATTGTAAACTGTACATCCGGGTGAATCAAAGATGGTGGTAGGAGAATTAAGAAAGGTGACACATCCAAATGAGCAAGGGGAAGGGCAGGGTGGGGACAAAACAACCCAATGAAATGTTCCTTGACCCCAGTGTTTCAGCAGAAGCCTGAAGTCCTGCGCTCGAGTCCTCGATGTGTGTTTCAGGTTCACCAAGACATCCAGAGTGTCACAGCCTGTCTTCACTGTGCAAAAGTCCAAGTCACTAATTTAGTGCAAAGGCAGTTCTGTTTTGTTTCTTAAAAACAAAAACAACAAAAAATTAATTCCACTGCCCAGTTCCTTTTCTCCCAAAAGAGGAGAGAGAAACCCAGCCCCAAGGTGTCTGCAGAGTCCATCGGTTGGTGGTCTGTCCTCGGGCTAATGTCATGTAAACACACAGGTAGCAGCACCACTGCCCAGAGGGGTCTGTCCCCCGGAGCCTGGCGGGGAGCGGGCTCGAGGGCGAGGCTGGCGGCTGGCAGTGGAGGGTGTCCCCTTCAGCAGCTGCTTCCTCCACGCGACTGGGGGGTCCTGGGTTTACTTTTTGCTGCAGAGCCTCAGGGAAATACACTGAGTGGCGACCATTCAGTGGCTCACACGGAGGCGATGACAATCATAAGATGGGGAGAAATGTTGGAGATGCTGGCAAGGAGGTCGGGGGCCAGACGGGACAGGTGGCTCTCCGAGAACTCGCAGGGTGGGAAGATCTGCAGCACATAGGCAGGCTGGAGAGGGGGACGAGAGAGAAGAGTGGGATCCCCTGTGTCCACCTCAGCCACCCCATTACCATTCTTCAGCACTTCCAACCGGGGCCCTGAAGGGGCGCAACACACAGAGCCTGGGTGAGTCGGCTTCCCGGTCAGCTCGTGCCCTCAGGACACTTTCCACCCTGAGGAGCCTAGCTGTCCGCAAACGACTGTACCCCCCAATTCTCCTGGGAACCTGCTCCTCCGCACAGAGCTAAACACCGCTGCGGTCTCAGCTGTGTCTCAGCTGTCCAGGGGTTAGATCTGGGAAGGGCCACAGAGGCCCCACCTCTACACTCGAGTTCTCTCTTCAAAATGCCCTCCTGCCCACCTTTAAGAAACCTCTGGCGGCCTCTGAGTTGGCACCAGTAGCCCAGCCCACCCGATTAGACGGCCTGACCAGCCGTGACCGGCCCCCACGTGTGCGCCACAGGTGAGGACACTTGGCTGACCTGATTGGAGCCAGGGTTGGGGACGTTGATGATCCCTGCTGCCTGCTTGGCCTGCAGATAGGTGATGAAGGCTGCCTTGAGGGACTCGGTCTGGCTCACGACATCCTCTTGGTCACGGCCACAGGGCAGAGCCAGCAGCAGACAGTAATCCGTCTCCACCTGTGGCATCAGCAGTCGGCAGTCATCAGCGACCTCCCCTCCAGACAGCAGCCCCATGCAGAGGCCTGTCCAACCTCGGGGTTCAGCTGCGGAGTCCACAAAAGCCCCCACCCCACTGGGGTGACCTTAAAGTCCTATTTGTTGCCTGAAAAAGCAGTTTCTGAGCCTAGAGGCATGTGACGTGCCAGCGGGAGACACAACATGCCGGGTGGGCGCGCCAGGGAGACGGGCAGGTCGGGGCGAGCCACATCCTCCCTCAAGGGCACGGCCGGTGCTCGCCCGGGCCCCGAAGCTCACCGTCATCCTTCGGGCAACCCCTTCCAGCTGCGAGGCCTCTAGCCGCATCCTCTGGGCGATCCTCAGCGGGGGGCCGCCTTCAGAGAGGGGCAGAGACCGATGGGCCAGCACGTTGTTGCCAGAGACGAAGTGCAGCTGCACGGCAGCCGTGTCGTTCTTGAGGGCCAGGAGGCCCTGCCACACGATGGGGTACTTCTGCTCTCGGGGAGACACACAGAAGTAAGCTCACGGCTACAAAGCAGAGCCATGCTGGACATGGCCCCAGGCGACAGCTGACTAAGTGGGGACCTCAGGACAACACTCAACACGGCACAAAGCTGGGGGGAGCGGGAAGCCCCTGCACGGACTTACCTTCAGAAGCTGGACCATATCCACCGGCCTCTGGGAAGTCAGGTGTGGAGCAGAATCCGGTTTGGGAGCAGGCTGGGCTTCGGTGTGTGTCAGAGCCAGTCCTGGAGGGGTGCTGGGGCTTGAGGTTGTGGGGACGAACAATGGCTGCTTTGGGGCAGCCTGAGCAGGGAGAGGGGCCGGGAGGTCAGGCTTCATGGAGACGGACACGGGGGAGGGGTAGGAGGTCTGGCTCGTTTCCGCCTGCGCCCTCTGAACCTGCACATGCGGCTCGGCTGGCCTGCTCGCAGGGACGGTTGGGAGGCGAGGCTGGTCTACTCCTGTCTGGGTCCCCTTCGCCTCCTGGGAGACCTGAGGCATCTTGCCGCTTGGGGGTTGGCCCGGCTGGCTGAGCTGGGTGGGCTGGCAAGGCTGCGTGGGCTGGGCAGGCTGTGTGGACTGCACGGGTTGGGCAGGCTGTGTAGATTGTGCAGGCTGAGTGGGCTGCAAGGGCTCACCTTCAGGAGCTGGGCCCTGGAGTTCAGCAGGGGAGAGGGGAAGGGAGTGGAGCGCGCGTCACACACAGCACCCTGCCCCCTGGCCCCCAGCTGTGGGCTCTTGGGCAGGATCCGCTGCAGGCATCCCCGAAGTCAGGCCCACGCAGTGATCCTCTTGGGCACTCAGGATTGAAGGTTCCAGGAAGAGGTCACCCACCCACTCTCTCCCACACCCCTGCACACAAGAGGCAAACCCCCCCACCCCCAACCACGAGCACCATGAGATCCCTGAGTTCGTCCTCTGCATGGTGATTGGATTCCCGAACCCTGCAGTTTCAGAAGCGCCTCTTTAAACTCACAGAAAAGGGCACCACGTGTCTGGAATGGTGCCAGCAACTCAACCACCACAGGGAGGACGGCTGCTGTGTGGCACTTACCTGAGCGGGAGCCTTGGTCCGAGGAGGTAGACCGATGGAGGCAGCGGCAGGAAACTGAGTGTGCGTGAGCTGAGCAGGGCCGTGGTAGGTGCGGATATCTCCGTATCTGTACTCCTGGAACAGCTCCCCACTGGAGTGCACGATCTGCACGCCGTGGGTCACCACCACAGGCGGGGTCAGAGGCAGCCCCTGCAGCTGGTTGCTGGGGGTGACCGTGAGGATGCGGGCCTCCCCGTGGGGGGCGGGGGCCGGGGCAGGGGCTGTGGCTGCCTTGGCTTCCGCCGTCTTGGTGGCGTCCTTCCCGGGCTGCTGTGGGACCTTGCTGGCCGGTGGCACCTTCACCACCCCGTCGGCGGCCCGGGGCTGCTCGCTGACCGCCGTCACATGCGGATGTACCATGATCCTCACGTCCCGGGGCACGGTGTAGGGGTGCAGGCGGTACTCGGACTGCATGACCAGCACCTCGGACTGCACGGGGGCCGCAGCTCGAGCGACAGGGAGGTGGTAATGCACTTCCTCCTCGGGAGGGTGCTGGGGGGCCAGGGCCGGCACGCCAGCTGCGGCCGGCTGCGGTGTGCCCGCGCGCTGCGGGGCCCTGACCTCTATCTGCTGGGGCTGCAGAGGGGCCCGCGGAGAGTGAAGGGTCTCGGGCCGGATGCTATACGTGATGCTGGGTAGCGCGGGAGTGTTCATTCTCACCTCGCCCTGGGACAGGTGGCTCAGGGACACGGTCTGGGTGATGCTGTGGGGCGGCATGATGACAGACTGCTCCGGGTGTATGCTGGAGATGAACTGAGGCACGGGAATGCCCGCAGCCAGCATGACCGTGGCGTTCGTGGAGAGCGCGGCGGACGCGGTGCTGCTGGGGTGGCACGTTCTTGGGAACGGGGCCGGTGCCGGCCCGCTGGGCCGAGGAGAGTGCGCATCTGGCTTTGTGGCTGCCAAGTGGGTGACCGTTCGATCTGTCGGGGTACTGGGCCCCGAGGCGACATGGTTCACTTCTGCAGGCAGTTTGCTGGGCAGAGCAGGAGGGTGGTGGGGATTGAGGGCGGACCCCAGATTCGCTGGCTGGAGGACCTTGGTCTCTATTTTGAGGGTGACAGGGTCAGCAAGCTTTTTATTAGTGGTGACTATGCTTGGGGTGAGGACCAGCTGGTTGTGAACCAGCACTGGGGGTGTGTTTATGCCCTGGGTGAGAACCTTCACTGTGCCCCCCTGGGTGACAGGTGTGGACACAGAGAGGTGAATGGGCTCGGGCTTCTCCAAGGACGGACGGTCCGCCTTCACGGATGAAATCACAGGAGATGCGTTATACGTCTGCGCCGTCAGTACCAGAGTAGAGTGAGTGGCCACATTGGCATAGCCCGAAGGAGCCTGGGGGCCTTTGGGCGAAGGCTGTGACGGGGTGACAGAATCAGGCTTGACCTGGGACTTGGACACTGACTGTTGGAATTCGATGTCCATGGCACTGGCCGGGGGGATCTGGCTGATCTTGGCGCTTATCCGCTGCGGGCCTTCAGTCTTCTGCCCCGAGTAGCTCAGGAGCACGACCCCTTCAGACGTGTTCACACGCAGCCCGGCACCAGAGCCTGTGTCTGCCGGGCGGTCGTCGATCACGGACATAGACCCCGGGTGAAACCGACTGTTCTCATTAGTGCTGGCTCTGGGTTTGCACTTGGCCGACGGTGTGATCACTGCACCTGCCACCGTCACTGTGCCTGTTGTAGTGGCGGTCGCACTGCCAGATGCAGCAGTCACTGCCCCCGCTGTGACGGTCACGGCGCCTGCATTCATGGCGCCGGCGGTGGCGTTCACGGTGCCCACAGTGGCGTTGACCGTGCCCGCGGCGGCATTCACCGCGCCCACGGCGGCATTCACCGGAGCAGTGAGAACGTTCACCGGCCCCGTCAGAACATTCACCGGCCCCTTGAGGACGTTCACGGGACCCGCAGGAGTGTTCACCAAACCCTTCAGCGTGGCCACCGAGCCCTTCACGGGGCCCTTCAGGGCGTTCACGGGGCCGGTCAGGGCGTTCACTGGGACCAAGGAGACGTTCACCAGGCCCGTCAGAGCACTCACCAGGCCAGTCAGGGTTTGCGGAGCTGGTTTTGCCAGAGTTATCTTCTGCGAGTTCTCCAGATCAATGCTCACGGGCATCCGGCTAATCACAGAAGTGATTTTGGGAGCGATGACCGGAGCCACCTTTTCCTTTTCAGCCGCTACTGGAACCTCTGGGGCCTGCGTGTCAGAGGTGTTGGGTACTGGAGCTGCTGGTTTTTCTTCTACAAGTGGCTTTTTAGGCTCAACTGGAGGCGGGGGTGGCACCTCGTGCAGGCAAGGGGCAGCGCTGACAGGCTCCGCAATGGCAGTGGTGACACTCGTGGAAGTGATGCCAGTGGCAGAGACGTATTTGGGGTCCATGAGGATCTTTCTCAGCGTACTGGAGCTGGTGTCAATGTCAGAAGCTTTTGTGTCTGGGGGAAGAGCTGGAGATGAGGTGGACTGAGCCCGAGGCTCCTCCTGCCTGGTGATCCACTCCGTGACCTTAGGAGGGGGACTTGGGTGTGGCACACCACCAGAGGCAACAGGGGGTGGGAGCTTTGCTGCAGTTACCAAAGGGACCGTGGGGGTGGGTGTGCTTGAGTCACTGGGTGGGGTCACGGGGTCACTTTCGATGATGGAATGCACCTTGAATCTGGCTTGTGGCTCCTCCTCCACTGGTGCGGGCTGGGAGGGAGGAGGAAGGGCTGGGGGCGCAGGCGCTCTGGTGGGAGTCTTTGCTTCAACGCTGCTCTCCTGGGACAGATTCTCGATGGACGGAGTCTTGCTTGGGTCGGAAGCACAGGACTCGGGTGGAGCAGACTGGGGCTTTTCTCTCTGCTGCTCTTCCTGTGGAGTTTCTGGGGGTGGCACCGCGGTCCCCTCAGCTGTAGCGGGACTCTTGCTTTGTACTTGGTCAGGTTCGGCGACCTGGGTCTCTGTAGTGCCCCCCGTTTTCTTATTTGTATTCCGTTTGCGACGTGATCGACTTGTCTTCTGACGCCCTTTCTCTTTCCGAGCAAGAGGGACTTCTGCTTCTTTTGGTCCTCTGGCTTCTGGCACTGGCTGGGAGGTTTCACCACTATTCCCCCCAGCTTCCTTGGTGTCTGCTGGGCCTGCTGAGGGGTCAGGGGCACTGGCTGGTGGCCCAGAAGATTCTGTAGCAGCTTCGGTCTCCAGGAGGCCAGACACGGCCTCATTGGTCTCGGGCTCCATTCCTTCCCCAGGGGGCTGCGGTGCCTGAGAGCGGGGCTGCAGATCTGTCTGGGATTCTGCAGGGTAAGGTGCAGCTGCTGGGAAGCTCTCTGCCTCCCCAGAAATGTCATTGATGATGGAGCCAATGGCTGCAGCCAGTTCTGTCTCACTGGCCTGGTGTGCCGGCTTGTCCCCGTCCTCGGCGGAGAGACCCTCTGGTGCATCTGCGGCGGCCGCCTTGAAGGCCGCGGCGGCGCTTTCGGTGAGCTTTGCGATGTTCTCCACAGCCTGCTCCAGCTCCATCTGCTTGGCTAACTGGTTGGCTTCCGGGGAAGGCGCAGAGGCCGACACCCCTTCCTTCTCCTCCGCTGCCGTGTCCGGAGGGGCTGGACCACTGCTCAGCTGGGATGATGAACCCCCTTCCTTCTGCGGACTCTCGCTCTTCTCGGCGGGGCCAGCGGCCACCGCCGCTTCCTTGTCCGCCGCCAGCCCCCCGGAGCCTGCCGCCGCACTCGGACTGACGCTGGTGTCCACGTTTTTCAGATTTGCAGCCTTGTCCGCTGCCGACCTGGAGTTTCGAGATCTTCCTCTCTTGGACTTGGAGTTCTTTTCAGGCGCTGTTTTTTTCTCCACCACTTCAACTGCAGGGGCTTCTGGTGCATTTTTGTCTGTGCTAAGTTCCTTTTTGTCACGTTTTTGTTCACCTCCTGCTTCTTCTTTATCAGCTTTGGCTTTTGTGTTTTCTTTCACGTTTACTTGGGGACTCACCTCAGCTGCGGCTTCCAGACGTTCAGCATCTACTTTTGGCTCATTTTTTCCCCTTTTGCCTTGTGGGCCGCCAGCAGCTCCTGACTTTTGGGCTCGTGGGGACCTCCATCCCTCGGCTGGTCTGACGGTCTCAACTGGTTCTTTCACCTCGGTCTCCTCCTCTTCTTCAGCACGGCGGCGTGTTTTCGGAGGCCTCCCCCTCCTCGGGGTGGTGGGGACCGCCGCGGCCTCCTGCAGCTCTCGCTCCAGTCTCTTCCTGGTCACTCGTGGCTGCTCCGTGGGCTCCTTGACAGGAGAGCGGCTCTCGTGGTCAGCCATGGTAGCATAGACACTCCTCACGTTCCGGCGCCTTGTTCGGCTGAGGGGCAGACTTGGTTCAGGGTGTTCCGTGTCGGCGGCTGAGTTTTTAGAGGCCGTCCTGGTAATTTTCTCTGCCTCCATCTTCAACTCTAGAAGCTTCTGGGCTTCTCCCCGAGGAGAACTGGACCGCTTGAGTTTCTCCCGGTCTATGCGCTCGCTCTTCCTGGTGACCGGCTTCTCCACAGTACTTGCCGCGGCGGCCTGGACGGGGGTCTTGGAACGCTTGCTTTTGTTTGGCCTTTTATCTTTTGTAGCCACCGGAGGCTCAACCTCAACGTCTTCAGAAGCTTGAGGCTGAACCTCGGGGACAACTTCAGCTTTCTGATTTGCATTAGGTTCAACGTCAGCAGCGGAGTTTGGCTTTTCCACTTTTGGCTCATCGGCTTCCTCAGGCGTCTGGGTCGGTTTGGAAGGCGGCTGGGCACTATCAGGTTCCGGATCTGCGGGGACCTCCGCCTGGGAAAACGAGGCCCCGGGAGTCGGAGGCTTGGTGTCCAGGTAAGGCAGCGGGTCGGCGGACGAGCCCTCTTCCGCAGCCGAGGGAGGCCCAGCAGCATCTTTCCTGGTGTCCGCTCCTGAGGGCAGGTCGGCCTGTTCAGGTTGCTGCACCGCGGTGGCCGCCTGCTCAGACACGGGCTTTGCTTCTTCTGAGGTGGAGGCCAGCTCCCTGGGTTTCTCTTCTGTCTCCAGTGGCACCTCCCCTGCTTTTTCACTGGCTGTCGTCTTCTCCAGGGACGACGAGGCTGACTCTGGAGCTGCAGCCGTGATGGCAGGAGGCCCAGTCGGAGGGGGAGTCTTCAGTTCTGACTCTTTACTCTCAGAAGCCGGTTCTGGGGTCTCAGGATGATCCTCGCTATCTTCCTGTTTCTCAACCTCTTTGGGTTTTTGGTCTTTTTCCTTTTCTTTCTGTTGCATTCGCGTGAGTTCCATAAATCTGCTATGGAAAAGAACTACGGGCTCTTGGATCAAATCGGCTGTGCTGTTTGCACCATCGGATGTCTGCCGCCCATACAACCTACCAGAAATGAAGTCTGAGTCTTCATCTTTTCTCTCTAGATGCTGCAGTCGCTTGGAATCTTGTTCGAAGATCGAGCTGTGTAAAAAACGAGATGCAAATAATTCCTGTCTTTCCTGTTCTTCTTCTTTATGGTCCTCTTTCTTGTCATCCATTTTTCCTTCCGAATCAGTCCGAATTTTTTTCTTTTTCATGTACCAGGACGGAATAGGTCTTGGGGCAGAGTCAACCTTTTCTTTATCTTTGTTGTTTCGAAAATTAGCAAAACGGGAGTCCCAATCAAGAAAAGACCAATTTTCTTCTCGAGATGAAGACAGCGATTTAGCTCTCTCGAGCAAAGCCTTGGTGTCTGGTGTGATTGTCTTATCCAGTGCAAAAGAATAAAATTTGTTCCTTTCTAAAGAACTGGAGAGTCTTTCATCTCGCTCACGCAGTTTATCTTCTCTGTCCCTCAATAAAAAAGACAGCCGAGAGCTCTCATATAAAGCAGAGGCTCTGGGGGAGTGGGGCTTGTGCTCACCATCTTCATCAGAATCAGAAGGCACCTCACCAGGTTCCAAGTCACGTACACTCCTCTTTCGAAGGCTGTCTCTCTTAATTATGCTGTTCGGGAAACTCACGTCCAATCTGCTGGCATCCTGTTTCATTTGAGAATCCCACCGATTTAGTTCATCTTCAGAACTCAAGACAGAGAGCTTTATTTTGGCCATGTCTGCCATCTGTTCTCTCCTGCTAGAATCATAAGGATTAAACTTTAAGGACTCTTCTCTGACTGTTATGTTAGAATAGGGGAGACCTTTTTCATCTACTTTAGGAGACCCTTTTACTGACACGAGCCTCGGGGAGCCCACAGGGTCGTCCTCCTCATGGAAGGAACCATGCCGGATACTGGGAGAGCCGCCAGTCCTTTCGGAGTCTTCACTGATTTGGCGTGAACTCCTGTAATTCCTCTCTCTCTTGGTGCAGATATCAAAATCAACGTGGTCCATCCTTTTCTTTTTGCTGGGAGGAGAGTCATCTGTGACATCTTGGGGGGGTTTGCCCACCTCGTGAACCAGACTCCGTCTTTCATATTCATCTACATCTTTTTTAGGACTGCCGAACTTCTCAGACTTGGCAATTTCCATCTCCATCTGCTGTTTTCTACGACTCTGCTCCATTTGTTTTCGGTAACTCTGCGTGTGATCAATATCAATGCCAATTTTTTCTTCAGTATTTACTGACTGTGGTTTCTCTTGGCCTGATTTACATTCAAGTGTCTCATCGCGAAGACTGCAATAGTTTTTCCTAATATCTTCTCTCTCTGGTCCTTGATCATCTACTAACTGCAGCTGTTTGAGTTGTGGTTTTGAGGGAATGGGTTTTTTGGACTGGATTTCTTGATTTTCCACAGATTCGCACACCAGTTCTCCCAGCCTCGCTTGCAGGTCTGAGGTGGGCCTCGAGCCAGTCCCGGCAGAAACACTGGCAAGCTCCTGACAGTCTTTGGGGCTGGGAACAGCATTAAGTCTGTCTAGTTTGAGTTTTTTAGATTCTCGTTTAAGAATTTCTTTCCTCACGGGCTTTCTTTCTGATTCTCCTTCCCTCAGCAGAATGACATCTCTAGATGATAAGTCAGGCTGCTTTTTTAAAAGTACCCGAGTGTCTTCCATCTCTGGACTACTTTTCTTGACTTCGGATTTTTGCCTTTCTGCTTTCAGATTGGAATCGGCGAAACGCCTCTTCCTTGCTTCCAGTTTTTCCAAATCTGCAGCGCTGACCCCATCGGCAGTCTGCTCTGGTTTTAGGTGCTTCCTGGGCTTAAGCCTACCTTCCTTATCTACCACCTCTATGTGGCTTGACAGTCCCTTTTCCTTTGGCACTTTCATTCGAACAGATTCCAGTTTAGACAAGTCAGACTTAGCAGGCTCCGTCTGACAGACCTGGAGTTTCTGATCTAGGGCAGAAGACTTGGCAGTGTCATTATCAAGCTTGGCTTTCAGCTTTTCCAAAGGACTGTGGTCAATAACTTTCCCCTCTTTCTCTTTCACTCGAGTCAAAACCACACAGGGCATGAGCTCCAGGCGGTTTTTTGCTATTCCTTCTTTGTCAGCTTTCTCTCTGCTCAGTTTATTAGAACTCCTTGATTTTTCAGGGCTCTGTTCTCTCTCATTTTCTTGGTCTGTCTCTGAAGACTGAGAACTAGGGGAATGAATTTTACCTTTTCGTTTCTGCTTTTCGGTTTTGTCCTTTTCCACTTTTTCCTTCCTTATTAAGCGTCTCTCTCTTTCCACTCTCTCAGGATCAAAAGTCCTTTCTTTATCTGTCTTCTCATTTTTACTATAGCGTTCCAAGCGAGATTTGTCAAGTTTATCGTATCTTGGAGGAGAAAGTGAGCTACAGCTCCCACTCCGGTCTGAGGATCGGCTGTAAATCCTCCTTTCAGAATCACTTGGCAACCGCTCCGACTGTGAGGGGGATGCTCCAGGACTCTGTGGGCGCCGCAAGTGCACTGGGCTCTGACTGCGCTCAATCGGCCTCCTCTCGTGGTCTCTGTCCCGGTCAGACTCAAACCTTTCGCGTTCTCGCTCTCGTTCCCTTTGCCGGTAACTGTACTCCCGAATATCTTGTTCATAAGGGTCACTTCTGTAATCCCTGTACTCGCGAGGATCGTCATAGTATCGTGATTCATAGTAGTCTCCTTGGTAAGTTTCCCATTCTGAATAAAATTCTCGCCCTCGGGCTGGATAGTCCCGTCTGGAATCCTCAGGATAGGCGCCTGGAGTACGAACATTCTCATAATATGTACGATCTTGGCTATAGTCGTAAGATCCCCTTCGTTCCTCTCTACCAAATATGAAAAAGAATGTATTAGTCTTTTGTGTTTTCTTGTCACTGACACATTAAATATACACATGAGATTACAGAGTCCTAGGATCGAGCACATGGGGCTCCCTGCTCAGCAGAGAGTCTGCTTCCCCAACTCTCCCTCTGCCACTCCCCCAGACCCTCGCGCTCCCAAATAAATACAATCTTAAAAAAAAAAAAAAACTTTGCCATTGTTTACTCTTTAGTTAGACACGGACCATCCAATAACATCTGTAGCCAAAATCTATGCATGGCTATTGAGAACTTGAAATTTGAGATGTGAATACAGAATACACACTGAACTTGGTAGATTAAAAAAAAAAAAAAAAGAAAGAAATGCTTCAGTAATTTATTTAGCTTGAATATATGTTGAAATATTATTACTTTAGAAATACTGAGTTGAATAAAATTAGTTTTACCTTTTCATTTTTTTACTGTGTTGACTAGGAAATTTAAAACCACAAATTTAGTTTGCATTATGTTTCTACTGGACAGCACTTCAGCCCTTGCCATTCCTTTGGTTGAGGTGTCATGACTTCTAATGAGCACTAGTAACCAATATCACATCCCCACATTTCTAAGTCTCTCATAATTACTTTTCCATCAAAAGATTCTTACCTCAACTTGGGAAACAAATGCATTATTGGGAAATAACGAGAATAATTTAACTGAAATCCTCCTACCTAACGTGACCCATATGATACTGATAATAGTGCATTTTCTCAATTCGCAATTAAAAAACAAAAAAACGGGGCAGGCCAGTCTCCCTGAGCTGTCTCCTCACTTGTAAAACAGTGGTAACCTTTCCTCATTAAGGCTCTTAAGAGGATTAAATAAGATACCAGTTTTAAGAACTTTCCTGACATAGTGTGAGGCACATACTTGACCTTCAGGAATGTTACTTTTCCCCAAGCCACCAACTGAACACAAGCTTTGTGAGAGGATTCCTCAACTGTAAAGGAATTCACCATAGTTTTCTTTTATAGTGACCGATCCGGAGGCATTCAAGATAGGATTAAATGTACACACAAGAACATGTATGACAGATAAAAATTCACCCATAACAGAGATCAATTCTTTCACTCTTGTTCACCCTCCATTTCTTTTTTTTTTTTTTTTTAAGATTTTATTTATTTATTTGACAGACAGAGATCATAAGCTGGCAGAGAGCCTAATGCGGGACTTGATCTAAGGACCTTGAGATCACGACCTGAGCCAAAGGCAAAGGCTTATTAACCCACTGAGCCCTCCAGGTGCCCTCACCCTCCATTTCTGTTCCCTCAAGCAAGTCATACATTCTATGCAGTACTGCCACTAGTGGCTTACTGAAACATAAAAAAATCCAAAATTTAAGCCCCTAAAGTCATTAGCTTTTTTGGGGTCTTCCTGTAACAGTGTTTGGCTCATAGGAGGCACTGAAGTAACTGCTGAAAAAATGAACCTTAGAAAAATATGTCAAAGCTACTCCTAGGTGGTGTGCTAGCCCACTCTCCAAGAATGTTCTCTTAGATGAAGCATCTAAGACAACATTCAGACACTGGGAACAACAATAACACATTATTCCATGAACTCACACAGAATTTCTCGGTCCAAAGAGAACATTACAGTATATCTGTATCATTTTGTTTAACTGGATTCAAGATGATCTTTCTGAAGTTTCAGAGAAATCAGATTCTTTGCCTAAACAATGACCAGCTACCTTAAAATAAATGTTATAAGGCATGGAATTTGGCTAATTTAATTCATCACCAATGTAAATTCAAACTCCAAGGAAGCACGTTTTCATACATAAAGGTAAACACACTGTATGCTTTCTAATATAAAGTGATTGAGACACCTAGAATAGTCACTGGCTCACTGCCCACGTTAACAGTAGGCTTCAAATCATACTATAAAAGCAGTCTCAAGTATGTTTTAGATTAATCAAACTAAATAAAACTACATCCAAAAATACGAAGTTACATAAATCAAAGGCATACGTGTGAATAATTGATTTTGGACATATTTTGCAGGGCTCCCGACCACCTAAAGAAATGAGTGTTCCTGCCTTTAAAGAATTCAAGTCAAGCAGGAGAGTACAACTGCACACTCGTACCTTGGACAAAAAGGGTCTCCAAAGAACCTGGAAAAGCCAGGTTTTGAGAGAACTCTGTTCACATGACTGTACGATATCCCAACTCCCCTAAGTAGGTGGGAAATTCACCTAAAGCATAATAGGATTGGATCCTATAAATTCACCTTGAGAATCATTTTGGTCAAGTGTAAAGCTCAATGCACTAGCAGGTAGGAGCACTGGGCTTATCTCCAGCCCAACGTCTTAGCCTGTGACCTTATCAGGAAGTCATGGATCTTCAGTTCCCACCGAAGGTAACACAGGAGAAGAGTAACCGCCCTCCCTCTCTGACACAGTATTTAAGGGAATAAATGAAAAGGTACTTTTAAACTGCAGTGCCCTATGCAAACTGGTCCTGGATTCCTGAGCTAAGCTATCATTAGAGGGGAAGCATTTTTTTCATTCCTGCATTAACTATTCAGTGGGATGACTTCCTTCCACTCTACAGAAAGGGCAAAGATCCTCAAGTTCTACTGCAAGGAACGCATTCTGTGAGCACTGCCATCCGAAACGAAATGGGGCAAAACTGAGTCAGAGTTAAGTCCCACATCTGCCTGCTTCCTACATTAGGAGAAAAACTCCCCTCAGCAGGGATAAGTAACCACGGGTAAGAACCAAAGAACAAAGCCAGAGGCAGATCATCAGTAAAATGAGTGAATTTAAGTGTTAATTTAAAAGAAAGAAAGAAAAAAAAAAGGGAACACCCACACAGCATTATCCAACCCTCACAAGACACTAGTCTTTGAAAAATATTTAATGTATGCACAGAAGATTCTAATGGATGTTTTATGTCTTAGGTGCCACTAGAACACCAACAAACTTTCCACTAGCTTAAGGAGAAGGATTCCTATAAGCACTTAAAATGTTTTTTTTTTTTTTTAAATGGAAGGTTTTTTGTTTATTTATTTATTTATTTATTTATTTTTAAGATTTTATTTATTTATTTGACAGAGAGACAGACAGTGAGAGAGGGAACACAAGCAGGGGGAGTGGGCAGAGTTCGGGGAAGCAGGCTTCCCTCTGAGCAGGGAGCCTGATGCAGGGCTCGATCCCAGGACCCTGGGATCATGGGATCATGCCCTGAGCTAAAGGCAGCCACTTAATGACTGAGCCACCCAGGTGCCCCAGCACTTAAAATGTTAACAATGACTTCAAACTGCTACTTGGGGAGCCAGGATGGAAAATGTTTTCCTCTATCTACAGACCCACATATTCTCCAACATACGCACATGCACTCTCTCTCACACACATATACACAAGCTGACACAGGAAAGCCTTGTATCAAAACTAACTTTCCAGCTAGAGGGCTGTGGATTCATCTACTAGCAAAAAACTATCAAATCCTTAGTAGTTCAAGCTTTTGGGAACTGGACTATGGGGTACATTTTTCATTTTAAAAAACCACCCCAGGGTGCCTGGGTGGCTCAGTCGGTTGGGCGTTTGCCTTCAGCTCAGCTCCAGTTGTGGTCCCAAGGTCCAAGGATTGAGCCCCATATCGGGCTCCCTGCTTGGTGAGCCTGCTTCTCCCTCTCTTCCCTGCCTGTGCTCTCTCTCACTGTCTCTCTAAGTGGATAAGTAAAATCTTTAATAAAAATAAAAATTAAAAAAATTAAAAACCTCTCCAGGGTATGTGTTGTGGTGAGCACTGTGTATTGTGTAAGATTGATGAGTCACAGACCTGCACCCCTGCAACAAATAATACATGTTAATAATAATTTAAGAAAAAAAAATCACTATAGTACCTGGGTGGCTCAGTTGGTTAAGCCTTTGGCTTGGGTCATGATCCCGGAGTTCTGGGATGTGTCCTGCATCAGGCTCCCAGCTCCATGGGAATCTGCTTCTCCCTCTGACCTCCCCTCTCAAGCTCTCACTCTCTCTCTCTCAAATAAATAAATAAAATCTTTAGAAAAAATCACTAATAATCTAAACACCTTGAAATAGATACAAATGCTGCTATACATAAATTTCTGTATGTGTATAAACATATATGTAGTCTATGTGTGTGTACGTGTATACAAATCTCAGTCTTTTTTCTTTGCATATATGTGCACACATGTGCTTTTGTTTTATAAAACTGGGTCATACTATACCTACTGCTTCATAACCCACTTAAAAAACTTTCATTAAATCAGTACTGCATTATTAAATACTTTTAAAATATATATTATATACATAATATATATATTAAATATTTTTTAAAAGAAGAATGCAGGAGTGGTTCAAATACAAAGTTCAATCAACATTATCCACCATATTAATAAAGAAAAAACGTAATTTTAACTGATAATCCAGGGCCCTTTCATGATTTTCAAAAAAAGAAAAAGAAAAAACCCTCATCAAAGGAGGAATGAAAGGAAACTTTCTGAACATAGTAAGTGTATGGGAGAGCGCCTGTGGGGCTCAGTTAAGTATCTGCCTTCAGCTCAGGTCATGATGCCAGGGTCCTGGGATTGAGCCCCACATCCGACTCTCTGATCGGCAGAGAGCCCACTTCTCCCTCTCTCTCTGCCCACCACTCCTGCTGCTAGTGCTCTCTCTCTCTCTGTGTGTGTCAAATAACTAAACAAAATCTTAAAAGACAAAACAAAGCAAAAACAATTAAAAAAAAAAACAACCCTCCCCAGGGCCACCTGACTGGCTCAGTTGGTAGAGCATGCAATTCCTGCTCTGGGGGTTCTAAGTTCACTTCCACATTCAGGTGTAGAGATTAGTTAAAAATAAAATCTTTAAAAATAAATTAAAAAAAAAAAAAAAACTTTCCCAATATTCAATGTCTGTCGTACAATATTCCACAAGGAAAGGACTCAAAAAAAATATGTGTGTGTGTATATATATATACACACACACACATATATATACACATACCCCTTCTATGACTAGAACAGAAATAAAGTGCAAAGAACAGGCAGTAATTCTACAGGTTTCTGGCAACTGATCAGGATCTCACAAATACTTCCTGTAGACCCCCCTTTCATATTTAAACTAGAGTGTCTAAAGGCATTTTTCACACACAGCCTTGTAACACATGAACAGGGGTGGAGATCCAGTGGTGACATTCCAGAAGACTTAATCACGGAGGCATGCCTAGGCAAACAGCTTGATCATGTGGATGATAGCTTCCACTTTCAAATGTGATTGGCTATTGAAGCACTTGATGACACTCTGTTAGGGGGTTTTAATATATTCAGTCCAGAAAAGAGTCAACTACCAGTTTGGGGACAGTTTTAAGCTAACAGAGATATAGCCTGGTTCAAACTATAAGACCTAACATGATTCAGGACTGCAATGTTTCCTATAAGCAGGAAAAGAAAAAATCAAATATTACCATGACCCAAAAAAAATTAGCAAGAGGAAATAAGGTTTATTTTTTACATAGCTAAAGTTACCAATTTAAATATGCTTTGGCTCACTTATTCACAAATTATTTAGAAGACTCAATAATTTTTCAAAAGGGGCGCCTGGGTGGCTCAGTGGGTTAAAGCCTCTGCCTTCAGCTCAGGTCATGATCTCAGGGTCCTGGGACCAAGCCCCGCATAGGGCTCTCTGCTTAGCAGGGAGCCTGCTTCCTCCTCTCTCTCTGCCTTGCCTCTCTGCCTACTTGTGATTTCTGTCTGTCAAATGAATAAATAAAATGTTTAAAAAAAAAATTTTTTTTTAAGATTTTATTTATTTATTTGACAGATAGATAGTGAGAGGGGGAACACAAGCAAGGGAGTGGGAGAGAGAGAAGCAGGCTCTCTGCTGAGCAAGGAACCTGCCGTGGGGCTCGATCCCAGGACACTGGGATCATGACCTGGGCCGAAAGCAGCTGAGCCACCTAGGCGCCCCAACAGAAGATTCAAATTTAAAACAAGAAAGCTCCTGATAATCTTTTCAATTAAAACAAATTTTTTTTAAGGAAGGCTCCATGCCTAGTGTGGAGCCTAATGCGGGGCCCGAACTCATGACCCGGACTGAGATCAAGACCTAAACAAAGATCAAGAAGAGTCAGACATTCAACTGAATGAGCCACCCAGAGGCCCCTCAATTATTTTCTGACTAACCGTCTGAGTGCACGTACAGTTATAATCTGAATATTGTCATTACTAAATATACAAGGCACTTAACAGTTTGCAGTGCCCTTCAACATGTTATCATATTTAATTTAAAACTGTTAAGCAGGATGATTTGTATATAAAGTTATAATCTAGCAAAACAGTAACTTTAAAATTGTAGCAGCGTTCAGTGAGAAATGTATTTAGCTTAATCTAAATCCCACGAGCCACATGAAAACTGGATTCATAAAAATAAACCTGTGTTTCTGTATGAGGGGATAAAATGAAAGATTTGGGGGGTAAGTGTAGATAAAAGGGGGGAGGGGTGCCTGGGTGGCTCAGTCGTTTAGTGTCTGCTTTCAACTTACGTCATGATCCCAAATGAGTCCTGGGATTGAGCCCCACATCGGGTTCCCTGCTCAGTGGAAGCCTGCTTCTGTCTCTCTCATTCCCCCTGCCTGTGTTCCCTCTCTAGCTGTGTCTCTGTCAAATAAATAAATAAAATCTTCTGAAAAGGGGGCGAGTGAAAAATAAAAGTTAATCCCATCTAAGTTTGATATATTTGAAATTTTAAAATTCAAGCTATGATGATAGGTTTAAAATACATACCTTCTTACTTGGAAAAAAAAATACATACCTTCTTTCTGCTAACATTTCATAAAAGTCTCTGATATCTTGACCAGATTTTTCCATACAGTGATAAAACGCCAGCTGACTTTCTCGATTTGCAAAATCCACCTTAAAAAGAAAGAACAGAAGGTGTTTGATTCAAGTTTCAGGTTTCAAGATGGAAAGCATTACTGAATTTGAAAATCCTTCCCAACATAGCCCTCTGGATAAACTTCAAGTAAGAACAATCTGTCTCAACTAAGTGAAACAGTTCTAACTGAAACTGTATGTTGATAATGTGAAATCTCTCTCAAATTCAACAGAATTCTTGATAAAGAACTATAATTTAAACCTCCAGAACCCATACTGAAGGAGTGGAAAAGGCAAAATGGAAAACTGAAACACCACCTATGGAGATTCTAGGTTGCCAAATAATGAGATTGACTAAACCCAGGAATCTGTGTTGCAAATTTGCTGGAACCACAGTTAGAACATAAAGTGAAATATGGAAGAACATTCAAACTTCAGAGCTGGGCCTTAGTCACTTAAGCCGACGGTACCCATCCTCTATCAAGATCTCATTTCAAAAGACTCGTTCCAATTTAACCATTATAGGTATTAAGTGCATAAACCCCTTCAAGTTATCATGAACAGAGGTTTTTAAACAAAACAGCAGACAAAAGATCGACTGTTCAGTGGTTACCCACTCTTTAGGAGAGAAGGAGAGGAAGAAAGGATCATTCGAGAAGCTGGAATGAGTGACACAGGAATGAGCTCCCAGGTGTGCAGATACCCACAGGTGAATGTGGGCCAGCCTGCACCAAGAACCTGGGTGTAAAGAAGCACATTTGCTTGAACGACATGATTTTCAGGGAAAATTCTGTGGCTAATGGCCCTGTGGCCTCAAGGAGCCAAGTATACAAAGAGTAATAGTTCCTTTAAAAACAGGCCATACAGGGGCGCCTGGGTGGCTCAGTGGGTTAAAGCCTCTGCCTTCGGCTCAGGTCATGATCCCAGGGTCCTGGGATTAAGCCCCGCATCATGCTCTCTGCTCAGCGAGGAGCCTGCTCCCTCCTCCCTCTCTCTCTGCCTGCCTCTCTACTTGTGATCTCTGTCTGTCAAATAAATAAATAAAATCTTTAAAACAAAACAAAACAAACAACAACAAAAAGAACAGGCCATACAGTGCGTATCTTGTAAACCCCTGGCCCTGCCGGGCAACTACACAATGAGTTAGTAAGAGGGTGGGATCTCGGTGTGATGCTGCTGAAAGTCTCTCTGCACACCTTAATTTTATTTCCGCCGATCTTCCTCCCCTTGGTCTCTTTTACAGCTGCTTGTGCATATTCAATTTCATTGTAGAGAACCAGAGCCATGCCTTTTAAGCGGTCAAACACCACCTATAAAAAACAAAAACAAAAACAAAGGCAAAACAAAAACCAAGTAAGAGCCTCATCCACTAGACTCAGTGTCAATCCCAAGAAAATCTTAAGTCTCAAGGACAATGCCAAGAAAAAAACGTATTTATATATTGTTTATTCTAGAAGAATAAATTAGAATACATTTATAAAATAAAATAAATAATAAATTTCAGTGAATTCTGGTTATAAGTAGAATTCTTAACTTAAAGCTGGATGTTTTATTTACGCTAGCCGTCTTTATGGTGCATTTCTCTGAACAACAAAAGCTACATCAAAAGAAACGCTGATATTATGCGCCAGGCCCACCACAGTGTGAATCTGCTCCCAAGGAGTTCGAAGCTCTCCTTTCACTACGGGAATGGGGTCCAGAGACCCTCCTGCTGGCAAAGGTACGTACATTACCAACATCAGTTAGATGTGTGTACTCTTGTCCCCACTGCCCCTTTAAAGTCATCTTCTTTTTTTTTTAAATGAAATCTAATTACGTATTAGTGCGAATGTAAATAATTCGATAATTAGACTAATTTTAATGAGATAAAATTATAAAAACACCTAAGAAACGTTCTATTTACGAGTATTATGCAAATTAGTTTCAAAAATTAATCATCTTGGCCAGTTCAAAATAGTTTTCCAAAATACTTCCTCATAGCATAAGCTAATAGATACAGTTGTCCTTCTATGACAAGTTATGAGTTACTAAAGAAAAGAAAACGTCAACACTAAAACTTTGGGCTGACAGACAGAATCCGAGAACAGGGAGTCAGACACCAATACCAAAACCTCCCACCTACCTTTACCACAGGCCCATATCGGCAGAAATGTCGTGTTAAATACTGATCCGACACGTTTGAAGAAAGCCCGTCTAACCACACACAGTTTGTAGGCATGCTTTTTCCAAAACCCAGCTGGAGAGGAGAGGTGAAATTTCTATTAGTAAAATCACCAATTATTCAACTACAGAATTCTAAGAAAAAAAACCTGCCTTCTGTAGGAATCTTATAGACCATCATCCCAAAGGGCAACCATCTGGTTAAAATCAAATAAAAATTTATATAAAACTAATTCTGCCAGGCTGAGCAAGTATTTATTCACCAGATTTTAATTTATGGACTCCAGGCACTTGGCTTCCTGCCCACCCACCCCCAATTTTATTTATTTATTTTTTTAAAGATTTATTTATTTATGGGGCACCTGGATGGCTCAGTCAGTTAAGCATCTGCCTTCAGCTCAAGTCATGATCCCAGGATCCAGGAATGGAGTCTCCTGTCTGGATTCCTGCTCAGCGGGGAGCCTGCTTCTCCTGCTCCGTGTCCCCAGGTTGTGCTCTCTCTCTCAAACAATTTTTTTTTTAAAAAGATTTATTTATTTCTTTAGGGCCGGGGGGCAGGAGGAGAGGGAGTCTCAAGCAGACTCCATGCTAACAGAGCCCTACTTGGGGCTGGATCTCACAACCGTGAGATCATGACCTGAGCAGAAACCAGGAGTCAGACACTCAAAACCTAGTATGCCACTCAGGTGCCCCAAGATTCTATTTTTTAAGTAATCTCTAACACCCATCATGGGACCTGAACCCTGAACTTACAATCCTGAAATCAAGAGTCACATGCTCTATAGACTGAGCCAGGCAGGCATCCCAGCAAGTATTAATTTTCAGTTTATTTTTATTTTTTAAAGATTTCATTTACTTGACAGAAAGAGACACAGCGAGAGAGGGGAACATAAGCAGGGGGAGTGGGAGAGGGAGAAGCAGGTTCCCCACGGAGCAGGGAGCCCAGATGTGGGGCTCGATGCCAGGACACCAAGATCACGACCCAAGCCAAAGGCAGACGCCCAACGACTGAGCCACCCAGATGCCCCTAATTCAGTTTACAGTATAAGATGATGAGGATGCAAAGCAATATATCACCTTTATGGTTATCTAGCTATACTGCAATTTTGTTTAAACAAACAAAAAATCTCTAAATCATAACAAATCCTAACAGTATAATAACTTATGCAAAGTCCTTTACCTTGAGGCGGTTATTTCCAAGGTACTCCCCATCCATCTTCTTAATAGCCTTACAAACGCTGGCAATATCACAGTATTGCAAGAACGCATACTGAGGAACTCCGTTTACTTTCTTAATATCAATATCCTGAAAAAGCCAATAAGCACCCTCTTAGTGACATGCCAACAGAAAAAAATCAGAATAACCCAAACCCAGATGAAGTGCATATTTCTCAAAACAGTCATATTCCCCAAAATCATTTTCTTAGTTAAAACTGTACATCGTAAAGCAACTGTGAATAGCCAAGACTACATGCACAGCATTCTTTAGTCACAACATGAAAACCTTCCTATGTGAAGCTCTTTGCAAAAGAAAAACTGCAAACTCAAAATTTAAAATCCACAATACCTGTGTCAGGAGACATTTATGAATAAGAAAAGTTTTTGCTTGACTTAGTGGTACATATACTAAACACTGGAACAACACAGAGAAGAGTAATAAAGAAAAGGCAGCCTATTTAATAAAAACCTAAGAAATACAAGTTGACCCTTGAACAACAATGGGGTAGTAGGGGTGTTGTGGGGGGTACCTAGGTGCCAACCCACAAGGCAGCTGAAAATCCACCTACAACTACTGACTCCCCCAAAACTGAACTACTCGCAGCCTACTGCTGACCAGATGCCTTGCAGATAACACAATTAACACATATTTTGTATATATGATTATTACTGTACTCTTAAAGTAAGCTCAAGAGAATGTTATTAAGAAAATCATAAGGAAAAAAGTCCAAATATAAGTGGATCCAAGCAGTTAAAACCCATGCTATTCAAGGGTCAACTGTAATTCCCTTCTGCAATAATCTAAAATCCTTACTAGGGGCAGGCCACTGAAAATATAATACCTGAGAAGAGTAAGAAGGTAAAGAAATCAAGTTTTCAAAAAGTGATTTAAAATTCGCAGTCCTAAATTAGAAGACTTGTCCCACCAATGTATCTAACCATACCAAGCCTGGTGACTAATATGTATGGCAATGACCTCTCACATCCAAAATCAATCAATACATAAATACCTGAACTATTTTGTGAAGATGTTACTGAACACCATCCCTAGATTAAAGAAGCACTCTATAAAGGTAAAACCCCATCTCTTTATTTAAGTTTGTTTATTTTTAAGTGATCTCTATACCCAACATGGGGCTCAAACTCGAAACCCTAAGATCAAGAGCCCCATGCTTTTTCAACGAGCCAGCCAGGCGCCCCTAGCCCCATCTCTTTAGAATGCTTGAAACCTGTACTCACACCTGATGGTTCTGGTCCTGCCTACAAAGACAAGGTGGTGTAAAAATTTGGCTTACTTACAACATGAAAATGGTCCAGAGAGGCAAAACTTATACTTAAGAACAATAATGACCCATATGGTGACTATCTAAAGTATTCTGTAAATCACAATCTAAAGTATTGCGATGATCTAAGCCTCTTAGGGGTCATAAGCCAATAATCAAAAGCTGAAATAGAACAAAATGAATAATGCACTTAAAGAGCTGTTAGAGGAGTCTTAAAAAAAAAAAAAAAAAAAGCAGTAATTTAGGGGCACCTGAGTGGCTCAGTTGTTAAGCGTCTGCTTTCGGCTCAGGTCATGATCCCAGAGTCCTGGGATTAAACTCCACATGGGGCTCCCTGCTCATCGGGGAACCGGTTTCTCCCTCTCCCACTCCCCCTGCTTGTGTTCCCTCTCTTGCTGTCTCTCTCCCTCTCTCTGTCAAATAAACAAATAAAATTTTTTTTTAAAAGCAGTAATTTATATTCAAAATAGTTCTACTTAAGTAATGGTAAGGAGGAGCTGATTTTCACCATAATGTAGAAAGTAAAAACCCAGGATTAACTCCATTTAAGAGAAACGGTCTCCAACGAATACTGGTGGGTCGAATCACACATAGGTTCTTCTAGCTATAGCATAATCTGTTATCGATAAGCAGCAGACCATTTCCCCAGAGTTTGTGTGTCATTAAAATAGCTACTCTCGTGAGCAACTGCAAACATGGTGAGATGTGGTTTTCAAACAGAATGCTGATGTGGCCACCTTACTGAGAAGCATGGCTTTTAAAACACAATAATCACTCCACTTTCAGCAACCCTGTCGATGAAAATTTATCTGTGTCCAAATACAACTTATTACACTGCCCCAAAATACAAAGTAGCAGCCACACTCCAAAGTAGGTCTGAAAGTTTTTATCAATTATGAACTGACTCAGGGCGCCTGGGTGGCTCAGCAGTGGGTTAAAGCCTCTGCCTTGGGCTAAGATCGTGATCCCAGGGTCCTTGGATGAGACCTGCATCAGGATCCCTGCTCAGCAGGGAGCCTGCTTCCCTTCCTCTCTCTTTCTGCCTGCCTCCCTGCCTACTTGTGATCTCTGTCTGTCAAATAAATAAATAAAATCTTAAAAAACAAACAAAAACCCAATTATGAACTGACTCATAAATGCCAATCAGGAAAAAAATTTTTTAAGATTTTATTTATTGGGGCGCCTGGGTGGCTCAGTGGGTTAAAGCCTCTGCCTTCAGCTCAGGTCATGATCCCAGGGTCTTGGGATCGAGCCCCGCATCGGGCTCTCTGCTCGGCAGAGAGCCTGCTTCTTCCTTTCTCTCTGCCTGCCTCTCTGCCTACTTGTGATCTCTGTCTGTCAAATAAATAAATAAAAATCTTAAAAAAAAAAAAAAGATTTTATTTATTTATTTGACAGAGAGAGAGCTAGAGAGAGAGAACAGAAGCAGGGGGAGTGGGAGAGGGAGAAGCAGACTTCCCGCCGAGCAGGGAGCCCAAAGCAGGGCTTGATCCCAGGACCCTGAGGATCATGACCTCAGCCAAGGACAGCCGCTTAATGACTGAGCCACCCAGGCGCCCCCCAATCAGCAGATTGAATACTAGATCACTGTCTAAAGACAGAAAAAGCTGGAGCCCACACAGGCAGATGAACTCCAGGTCACTCATCTCAGCGGGCAGTATAGCTGGAATTAGAGTATATGATAAAAGAACTTAAATTGAAAAAGAAAGGAAAATGTATGTTTTGCTGTTTCTCTAAATATATATTTACAGAATTCTGTACAGAATACTTACAGAATTCTGTTTTTTTACTTTCTACCAACCACTTCTCTCTCACTCCTACTCTCCCTATAAGATGAGGTTTAGATCAGCTACAAGCACAAATGTTTTATTCTCCAGATTACACCACTAAACAAATAAGATTTTTGCTTACAACATCAGTGTGTAAATAAGGCCGTACAGCTGGATGGACAGAAGGGATGCGTGCAGCATGCACACGCACACGCACGCACCCCTGAAAGATTAACAAATTTTTTCTCTACCCAGCACATTTTTTTACTCTCCAAAGTCCAAAATTACACAGCAATTTCTTTGCTGTTATTAATACAGAAAAAGTCTAGGGGAGACAGAAATAATTTTCCTACTTTTTCAAACACAAAACAAAATAGTATACGTATCCCAAGGGTACAAAGCTGTAACCAAACTATTTTCATTAGAAAGTGACTCAAAACTTGAGTCACGAGGATTTGAGTCACGAGGAACAGAAAAACCCTCCAAATTCCTAAATTTAACAATGACTTGCATAATATAAAAAGTGATTCTAATTAAAATTTCCAAATAGAACTGAGCTTCCGGCATGACATCCACGTTCCAGTAATCCCCAAGGTAGTCTGATGTGCACTGTGAGAACACAATACTCACACACCAAGCTTCTGCTTCTTTCTTACAAACACATTTTCTCTTATTTTCCTTCCAACCCACAGGACTAGAGATGGCACTGAACAGCACCCCATGGACAAAGAAAAGTAAGAAAAATGGACAGAAAAATATGCATGTAAACAAAATAAAGACAAAGATCTCTTACACAGTTTTACATACACACACAGAATAGTTTTGCTGGGTCATCTTTTAGCAGGAGTAAAAAACACATAGGGCAAATGAGAAACATATTCACTACACCATCTAAATATCATCTTTCCAAATACACTCTGTACTCTGCTTTATGTTTTATGACAAAGATCTAAAACTGTTTTTAGTGTAAAAAGCAACATACCACAATTTCTCCAAAGCGCTGGAAGATGTTGCGAAGGTCATGGTAAGTAGTGGTTTTTTCAAGGTTGCCGATGAAGAGGGTTCTTGTTGCTTTGGGGTGAAATTCATCTATCCTTTCATCCAAAGGACGAAATTCATTTTCACTTTCCGTTTCTGTTAAGTGGGATGGCGGCAGAGTAAAAAGAGAAGAGTTTTGTTTGTTTGTTTTTCAAGTAATCTCTACACCCAATGTAAGGCTCAAAGGCACAATCAGAAGATCAAGAGTTGCATGCCCTATTGACTGAGCCAGTCAGGTACCCCAAGACAAAGTGTTTTAATGAGTATTTATGTATCATGGGAAAATCTACACTTAAGAAACTATGTCTCTGAAATACTGGGCTTGACTACCATACAATCTGAAAAATTATATACCTTCAGAAAGAGCTGCCTTTTGCTAACTGCAAAGGCTAAAGAAACTTGTCAACAAAACTTAGGGAGACGTAACACTTTCTTTGATCTTTAAAACAGAAAAGTAGACTGAATTTCAGTCTGCAAGTTGATTTGTTTTAAAAATAATCACTGACACAGAAATAGATTTTAAATTCCAGCAAAAATAGTAATTACTTAAGCCTAATCTTAGGTTCCAAAAATTATGCAGCAGGCTGTCAATGGGAAGTATAAAACTACAATCTGAAACACAAATAAAACTCAACTGAAGGGCGCCTGGATGGCTCAGATGGTTGGGCGTCTGCCTTCCGCTCAGGTCATGATCCCAGAGTCCTGGGATTGAGTCCCACAAGCCTAAGTCTCCCTCTCTCTCTCTTGCTTTCATGAATAAATAAATAAAATCTAAAACAAAACAAAACAAAACAAAAAAACCCAACTGAAAACAGCCAGCTTCATTACTTAATTTTTCAACATTTTAGAAAATATTTAGCATTTTACATTTGTCATACTAATTAACACAGCCCAAGTGCCTAAATGTAGCAATTGTTAGGTAGAAGAATAGTAACTGTATGAAAACGGACTGAAGCAGCACTTAGAAACTTGCTGCTGCAAAGTTCCCAATGACAAACAAGAAGAGACTCAATGACTCTTAAGTTTCTATTTCTTATGATCAAAGCCCTTGTTCAATGTCTTATTCAAGCATAGCCTTTCTCTGAAGCTCCATTTCTAAACTTCACCCAGGGCAGAACATTCAGTGTTTTGTCATAATAATTATAATGCAGCCCACAAAACACGTGCTCTCTCTTTTTTAATGTAAAACAAAGCCTTCCAAAAAAGTTAATCAGCCTGGCTGGAAGTGTTTAGGGTTATGTACTGAATACTACTGATGTCCACTACAACACTGACATTAAAAAGATTCAAGATCTGAGCTGCTGAGTGAACTCAGAACACACCTCACTCCTGATTTCAGTTTCACGGCTCTAATGATAACTCAGCTTAACCCTTCCGGCCTCATCAAGGACTATGTGCTTTCACTGAGTCCGGTGGACCCAAAACTGCAATCGCGCATGTACCTGTCTCTATCCCATCATATCTCCTAGGGAGAGATCTCATTTCAAGATTAACTAGGTTTGGGACACCTGGGTGGCTCAGTTGGTTAAGCAGCTGCCTTCGGCTCAGGTCATGATCCCAGCGTCCTGGGATCGAGTCCCACATCGGGCTCCTTGCTCGGCGGGGAGCCTGCTTCTCCCTCTGCCTCTGCCTGCCATTCTGTCTGCCTGTGCTTGCTCCCCCCCCCCCCCGATAAATAAATAAAATCTTAAAAAAAAAAAAAAAGATTAACTAGGTTTTCTTGAAACTATCTAACAAAGGGCACATATTTAGGAATATTTCATTTAACAGGGGAGGAAAAATAATGAAGAGACAAAATAATTCAGACACATCTTGAGATTTACATTCCGAAAGGCAGAATAAGAAGGATAAAGCATAATTTGCAATCATTTAAATCTATATTTCTATCAAATAGCTCAGTAAGCATTTCAAAACCAGAAATTCAGTTTAGCAAAAATTCTTTTATTTTAGCAAAGATTCTTTTAAAAGTGCACTTTCCATATGTGATCAGAATCAGTTTAATTCTTAATGCCTATATATCATTTAAAAAATTCTTTTCATGTTTATAGGACTGTAATGCTCTGCACAGGACTGAGAGAGCACAATCTAAGGAAGACACCAGGGGTCTATCTGCAAAATTGGCTTCTTGGATTTAGATCTTTTTAACTATAAGATATAAGAGGTCCTTGGCCTCAGGAAGTAATCAGCTCCATATGCTTCAATACCAAACATTAATCTTAACCATCCAACAACATAATTCCACCCATGTCTCCATACTCTATTCAACTGCTTTCAAATATCCCACTCAAGTGTTTCATGCTTTCTCATCTGGGAAAAGTACCTTTGAATTTTCCTACGCCTGACCCAACCAAACTTCTCAAAATCTTCAATGGCACATGCTTAAAGCCCAATTTACATCCGGGGTGCTAATTATGTAAAATGCATTTTTACAATAAAAATGTCAAGCTAGCCCCATGACTTGGAGATCTGAGGGCAGTATATTATAATGCTCCTAAATTAGGGCCCCGTTACTTAATAATTATATATGGTTCTAAAAACTTTCTACATAGATTATATGATATTCTAAATAATATTCCTCAGACCAACTGTGACCTGTTCTAAATGTGTTAAATAAGAATTCCTGAGTTGCGCTCAGCTCAGTATAACTTAGGTTAGTACATCTCAAACTTGGCAAAGGAGAGAATGTGAGGGCATAACCTATAATCCCTTTGAATTCCTATGTTTATTATAAAATTATGCACATTTTGCAGTCTTTCCTCTAACAACTCTGTGCTTATTTTAATATATACAAATAACATTTACACATTCTTTTCAGGGAAATTCTATTTTTTCCCTCTTAATTGCCAAATAAATGAATATTCCAAGAGAATGAGCTATGTTTACCTTATAAATTCCACTCAGAATCTTTCTTTCTTTTTTAAAAGTAGTTCTACACCCAACATGTGGCTTGAACACACATCCCTGAGATCAAGGGCCGCACGCTCCACGGACTGAGCCAGCCAAGTGCCCCTCAAACACTTAGTCTTAAAAATTGGTCTCAGTTACATAATGTGACTGCATAACTTAAACATTTCTGTTTACTCCTCCACAAATTTACTCACAATGTTGCCTTAAGTCAGGGGTTCCCAGACTTGAGTATGTGAATTCTGAACCATTGAGCAGGGATGGGGGAAAGAGTGTGCCTTTTAAACAAGCACCACAGGTGGTTCTCAAACAGGAGAAACACTGATCCAGGCGACACCTCAGAAGACTTCCTACCTTACGACAGGTCTTACAGGTAGGTTCAAACTAATAAAATGTCCCCTTGAAACTCTCAATGGGTCACACTCCTAAGACCTAGCCCTGATTTTCTTTGTCACTATTTCTCAGGGTCATGGAAGGTCATGGAAACTAGAACAACAGATCCAATTTGTGCTGGGCATAATAGAAATAAAACTGGTCTAACTAGTCCATCAAATCAGTGTAACAAGTAGTCTGTTTTCTAATTCAAGGTAAGTAATTCTGATGTCATTCTCCTAAGAACGATATCCTTATGTCAATCAACTCAATCCTTTTGGGAAGGCAGAGGACTCAACAAAGGGCTAAAACTCAGTCTTTCAGACTCTTCAAAGTCACCATTTCTCCATCACAGGAACAGAACTATATTCACCCTCCCTAACCAAAACATAATTTTATTAACTTGAAGCAATGTACCCAGTCTTTAAAACAGAAGTCACTGGAATTAGCCTCCTTTCTCTTACCTGGCCCTATCCATGCTGTTACTTCAATTTGCATGCCAAAGAAAAGTTTTCCTTTTGATGCAGTCAGTGCTTTTTCTTGGTCCTCTTGCTGCCGAAAGAATACCAGACCATACCTCTCTTCTGAAGCTCCATGGATCTGCACTGAAGTCACCTTTCCAAATTTCTTAAATTCATGGAAAAGGCCATCTTTAAGGCTTGTATCTAAATCCCCCCCCAAAAAAACAAGGTGCTTATTTTTCTAATTTAGTTACAACTCAGTAAGCAAGCTATGAAATCTTTAGCTTGATTTTTGACCTAAATTTTGTTAGCATTAAAACATTTCTCTTTCAAATAAAATAACCCTAAAAATCACATTTTAGAGACTCCTGTACAATTGTGAAAATAAACTGAGTATAGGAAAATATCACTGGTTATTTGTTAGGTAAGAATGATATTGCGGCTATGCGGAAAAACCACCCTCCTACTACAGACAACAACGAAGAATTTATGTATCTTTAATTCGATATGAAACAATGTAATTCACTTTAAAAAAAAACACAACAAAAACAGGAAGGAAGGAAAGTGGAAACATTAGATAAAGCCAAGTCTGGAAGACAGTGATAATTTTTAAATCTGGGGTATGGAGTAAGGGGCATTCACTCTGCTACTACTACTTTTGGCTAGGTTTAAAACTTCCAAAATAAAAATTTTATATACACGTATACATACATACATACATAAAACTTTAAAGACATGAGAAAGAAAGCTGTATTTCTAGCTTTCTAAGCACCATGTCAATGATAAAATTGTGTGGAAAGCAGCATTTAACAATGCTAACAACCCTAAGGTTTTCTACAGCTGAATCAAACCATCTAGAGGGGTCTTCTGTTAATTTCTTTCATTATAAAAATTGAAACTGTACAGAAAGACAAGCAAATTTTACCTCCATCCACTCCTAAACAACTAAGTATTCTAAATCAAAAGCTCACCAACATTTGTCCCTCAACAACTCTATTCACAAACCTGGTTTATGTAGGTTTTAGAGGCTGCTTTAATGAATAATTTAAGTAGTCACTAAAATGCACTTAGCTAAGAAGTACTAAGTTTGGTCTCTGTTGGTTTGACCATCTAGTAACAGTTGTTTACATACTCAATATGCCTAATGTAAACAATGACAGTACAGTATATAGACATTATATAATTGTCAATTTAAAATATTAAGAGTAAAAAAGACTTCAGTAGAGCTTTTAACCAGACTTTTCCATTACTCATGATTTTCCTCATTTAAAATGTTAGTATTTCGAAGCGGGTTTCCTATCATAGTTTAATGTTCAAAGTTTTCTCACAGAACATAGGACTCCAGGACAATATAATAAATGTAAATGAAAATATTATTCCTACAATTTCATCGTATCAAATTTCCCTTAATATCAAAATATTTAACCTAGACAGCGTATTTTAAAAAAAAAAAACATGCTTTCTTTACAAAACATGCACCATACAGTCTTCGTGTATGTATGTACAGCGTGTATAATAATATATATGTGTATATGTATGTGTACACAGTAAATACAAGTAACATGCCACCTTCATAAAGTTACCGTCATTGCTTGCTTTTTCTCACAGGGCATTATACATTAATGAACCACAAGAAGGAAGCTTGTCCCAGCACAGACCTTAAGGTGCTCCGTCTCCCATTCCCTCCAGTTGTAGCAGAGAGCAAACTACGGCGGTACAAATTGTTACCTGTAGAGCGTACTGGAAGATTCTGAACCTTGATCCCGAAACTTTTACGGGGCTCATCTTTTTCCAGGGATGAAAGCAACTGGGAAGTGGGTGCTGGGACGGCTGCTGACTGAACCGATCGGGCAGGAGAGTCATCACTTGAACTGCTGCTGGAATCAGTGCTGCGGAAGGGTAAACGAAGACAAACCAGAGAAATGAGCAGCACGTAAAACTTCTTAAAATCAACAAGTAGAAAAAATTAAAAGCAATCATCTATATTTCTGGGATTTCTAGCTGCCCTCCCCTCTCCACATCTACTTCACACTCCTGCCTTCCAACAGAGAAAACAACAGCCTAAGGGAGCAAAAGTGTTGATCTTCTACCACTACATGCCCCCTAAAGAAAATGTTTCATTCTGTACAAAATGGGAACAACTTTTTCCAAATCAAGTAGGACTAATAAATGCAATCACTGAACAGTAATAATAAAAGCATAATGGTAATAATGGTTTTGGATTCAGAGACCTCAATTCAAATTTTGACTTAGATGTACAGCACGTATCTTTGGACAAGTAACTTAACCTCTTGCTAATAAGCCTCAATTTCCACAGCTATTAAATGGAAATAATAAAAGCACCTATCTTGCAGGGTCATGAATTAAATAAAATAACCCACAGGTCTGAGGAGTTTGGAGTAGACAGCCATCAGGAAATGAAGTGGCACTGCTCTGTTACTCTTAATACGAATGCTGCCGCCACCGCCACAATCATCTCAGGGATGTGTCAATTTTGAGGAAAACAAAAATATCCAAAATAATTTCCTAGGTAATTTTAACTTTTAAGTATTTGAGGGACTAATGAGGAAGTATTATGTAAGTGACTCAAGTGTTGCTGATTTAGGCTCTTTTCTCTGTGAGCCATGTGGGAAATGAGTCAATGAAATTGAGAATTTATTACTCTTCAGTTTGATAGAATCCTTGAAGGGGGAGACGGTTGAAAGACAAGAAAATATTATACCTGTTCATATAAGAGAGAGATATATTTAAACAAGTTTATTATGCCTAAGAACTACATGAAAAATAGGAAAGTCTCTTTTTAGTACCAAATGTGCAAGGACTGCCACGGTTTTGTTCTGTTTTCGCATTCTCAAATATATTAATAAAAAGCTATTTACAAGGTCTGTCATTTATTTACAGGTTTCTGAAATTTTGCTTCACACTTTCCCCTCCCTGCTGTGGAAGGCTTATCTTTTAAGCAAATAACTCCAGGGGTGAGGGGACGTGAGAGGAGGTGGTTTAATCCACTTTAAGCATACATTATAGAGGGAAGACCTGACAGTTTTTGTCATTTGAGCTAACAACAACAGCTCTCATAGCCAAGATAATCTCTAAGACAGCCAGATAAATAAATCCAACTCAACAAATTAAGGCAAATTTGCCACTGCTTTTTAAAAAACACTATAAGAAAACAGGGTATTATAACTAAGAATTTACACAGCATTTTTATTGAGCTCTCACATGCTAGGGCAAAAGATGAAAACGTCACAAGGTTATCAGAGCTCTCTGAAGCTTGAAACATAGAGAAATAAACCTATACTAGTAAGATCCAAAAGGTCATATGTGAGTTACAAAATACAACTTGGGATAGAAGCCTTCAGAAAGGACCACAGATTGTCACTGCAAGGCCTCCTATACATGCTTAGGCATTGGTTTTCTCTTTAAAAATTTTTTTTCTAGGGACGCCTGGGTGGCTCAGCGGGTTAAGCCACTGCCTTCGTCTCAGGTCATGATCCCAAGGTCCTGGGATCAAGTCCCACATTGGGCTCCTTGCTCAGCAGGGAGCCTGCCTCTCTCTACACCTCTGCCTGCCTCTCTGCCTGCTTGCGTGCTTTCTCTCTCTGACAAATAAATAAAATCTTTAAAAAAATTTTTTTTTCTATATCACTCAAGTAAAGGGAGTGTTACCAGCACTAGGTGAACAGGATACTATGTTCATTCGAAATAAGGGTTTAATAAAATTAACTATGTTTAGCACAGAAGGGGAAAAATCCTTGTTATAAGTATTAAGTCCTCCAAGTAATACAAGATTATTGGCAAAGCCACCATATGATTACAGTATAGAATATGTTATAGGACTATCAACTTAATTCCAATGACTCACAAAATACCATTAAGGAAATTACTCTAATTACAATACTGCCAATATTATAAATACCAAACTTCCTTAGCAGCAATGGGTAAAGTAAATATGGGCAAGAGCAGAATTTCTGCTACTGAAAGAATCAGTGAGGCAAAAAACACCAAGTTCCGTATCAAGTGTGTGTCATGAAGGTGGAGAAGGTGAGGGGCACGTGGGTGGCTCAGTCAGTGAAGCAACGGCCTCTGGCTCAGGTCATGATCCTGGAAGTCCTAGGAATGAGCTCTCCATCGGGCTCCCTGCTCAGCGGAGAGCCTGCTTCTCTCCTCCCTCTCATGTGCTCACACCCACTCCCCAACCCCACTCTTTCTCAAATAAATAATCTTAAGAAAAAAACAAAACAAAACACGGAGACGGAGACCAATCAATAGTTAACAGTGATTTTGTGGCGCCTGGATGGCTCAGTTTAAGCCTCTGACTTGGGTTCAGGTCGAGATCTCAGGGTCCTGGAATCAAGCCTTGAGTCAGGCTCCCATTCAGCAGGGAGTCTGCTTCTCCCTCTGCACCTCCCCCAGCTGGTGCGCTCACTCTATCTAATAAATAAAATCTTTAAAAAAAAAAAAAAAGTTAACAAATTAAATTTGTTATAAATGCCACTGCACTCTTGGTTAATTCCCTACTACCACACTAATAAGATATTTATCTATCTATCTATCTATTTATTTATTTATTGGGGGGGAGGGGCAGAGAGGGAAGGGAGAGGGACAAGCAGACTCTAATACTGAGCACACACACAGCCCCACATGAGGCTCGATTTACTACCCTGACATCATGATCCAAACCAAAATCAAGAGTCCAAAGCTTAACTGAGCCACCCAGGCACCCCAAAGGGGGAAAGGTTTTAAAAATGAATTACAAGGGGCGCCTGGGTGGCTCAGTGGTTTGGGCTGCTGCCTTCGGCTCGGGTCATGATCTCAGGGTCCTGGGATCGAGCCCCGCATCGGGCTCCCTGCTCCGCAGGAAGCCTGCTTCCCTCTCTCTCTCTGCCTGCCTCTCTGCCTACTTGTGATCTCTGTCTGTCAAATAAATAAATAAAATCTTAAAAAAAAAAAAAAAAGAATTACAAAATGATAAAATGACTCAACTTCTGAGTTCACATTTCAATATGCTAACCTAACTGCAATGTGCATTTCCCTGTGTAGTGTATCAGATGTATTACAGATTTAAAGATCATAAATCAAAATGGGGGCCTAAATCCAGATCCCCAAATACTTCTCAGTCCTGTTAAACTGACAGAAAGCCCAAGTGCCCAGAAGAGCCGTGTGACTTTTAATTTTTAAAAATTCCTTTTTTCAGGGCGCCTGGGTGGCTCAGTGGGTTAAAGCCTCTGCCTTCATCTCAGGTCATGGTCTCAGGGTCCTGGGACTGAGCTCTGCATCGGGCTCTTTGCTCAGCCGGGAGCCTGCTTCTCCCCACACCCACCAACATCTGCCTGCTACTCTGCATACTTGTGATCTCTCTGTCACATAAATAAATAAAATCTTGGGGAAAAAAATATTTTTTTCCCCAAGATTTTATTTATTTCAGAGAGAGCAAGCACACAACGAAGGGTCCTGGGATCAAGCCCTGGGCTGGGTTCCCCCATTCATTTGCTCTCTCTGAAATAAATACAATCTTTAAAAAAAAAAAAAAATTACCAAGAAAACTAAGAGGCAGATTTTTTTGGGGGGGCGGGGGGAGATTTTATTTATTCGACAGAAAGAGATCACAAGTAGACAGAGAGGCAGGCAGAGGGAGAGGGGAAGCAGGCTCCTGCTGAGCAGAGAGTCCTATGTGGGGCTCAATCCCAGGACCCTGAGACCATGACTCAAGCCAAAGGCAGAAGCTTAACCCACTGAGCCACCCAGGCGCCCCTAAGAGGCAGATCTTATAGAAATTCCCATAATGGAAAAATATAATAAGCAAGTAGTTACTTAACAATTCTTTTTTTAAATGGTAAATAGCTTTATTTTATAGGAACCACATTTTACTAATAAAAGGGAAAATAAAATGCAGAAGTTACAAAAAGGCAATTTATTAGCAAGCAGATAAAAAGGAATAAACATAGGCGTGCCTGGGTGGCTCAGTCCGTTAAGCATCCAACTCTTGATTTTGGCTCAGGTCATGATCTCATGGTCATGAGATCAAGCCCTACATCGGGCTCCATGGGTAGTCTGCTTGAAGATTCTCTCTCTCTGTCCCTCCTCCCACTCACACTCTCTTTCTCTAATAAATCTTTTTTAAAAATTTAAAAAAGGAATACACATATAGCTGTACTAAAGGGCACCTGAGCTTGCCATGCAATTGTCTGAGCAATGAGGAGTACAGGAGACCAGGTGGCCTCCCAAAAGAACTACATGGAGGATACTGGTCAGTGCCTGATGAGAACCTGTGGCAGGGGCTCCCTGTCTTCTGCACGGCAGCCACAGCCTGGGGAGAAGCCCACCTCCCTGAACCCCGCTGGGACCCTAATGCCCTGGACCCCACAACTGGACCAGCTCCCCCCTCCAGTGCAAGTGTCTGAATCAGTGAACCATTCCTCTGGCCACAGGGAAAGGCACCTGCAGCTCTAGAGTCCCCATCTCCAGGTCTACTCTTACCATGGTCTACAAGAGCCCAGGCCGCCAGGGTAAGGAACAAGGCCCTCCCGCCAAGGGTAGCTCAGGAAATTCTACATAATAATTTTGATAAGAGAACAGAAATTAGGATGCCAGGATTCTCTCACCCCAAAATTATAGTGTCAAATAATCAACTACACAGAACTACAGCAAGCAGTTGACTCCTCACACTGAAAATGTCAAGGCACCGGGCATGCTATTTATAAGATGACTCAGGGCTAAATTTGTTCACACAAGAGTAGCATCCAATTATAGACATTAACACCTGTATCCCTGTAAACATTTGATTATGATGAATATTTGCTTTTTTAAAGTTGAAAGACTGAAATGCATCTCAACCAAGTTGAGAAACAAAAATCTGACATAAAAGGATAAGGGAACAATTAAAGCAACTAGGAAACTTTGCAATTAAAAGTTAAGAGGGCCCATTTGTTAAAAGCAGATACAATCTTTTCATAAAGCATTGCACAACTCATCACATCACTGAAAACTGGGTTTGTCAGCCACAGAAACTGATAGAAGTATATTAGAGGCTTATTATTTAAAATTATCTTTAAAAAAGCAGAATCTCAAGCGACAATTTTCCAACCACCTCTCTTCTAACAGGTAGCTAATAATTTTCTCTCTACATCTTATATAAGCTTCAGTGAAGAGAGAAAAAAGATGCAAATGCAGATTTTTCCATCAGGCTTCGGCAACTCAAAACATGCCCCATTGTCTTCATATTTCCATTAAATCGGGAGAAAATCATGTAATTTCTTAAATGGAATGTATCACCACACCAGGTAATAACTCCTCTCTATCCAATTTCTTACAGGTCCCAATTTTCAAGATAACCCTCTTTTTTGTGCAGGAGTTCTCTAACTGTGGCTTCACGGACCTTCAAGGACCAAAGTCCATTCAGGGGGTCTGTGAGGTCCTCATTTCAGTTACGTATCTGTGTGAGGCCGATTCTTCATACACGTCACACACACACACACACACACACACATTATAATGACAGTCTGAATATAGGAGCAGTTAGGAGAATCTAGCTATCTAATTAAACCAGACTTTAAAGAGATTAGCAAAAATAAATACATAACACAATGCCACTCGTCTCACTATTTTTGGTTTTAAAAAAGTTGTATCATACCAGCTGAAAATCTAAAGTTGGTTCCTCCCCAGAAGCAGACATCATGTTGAGGTAAACAGCTCCCCCAAAATCAGGGATGAAGATCTCCACCTCCAATATGAAACCTTTATTCCTTCTGCCTTTTCTTGCCTTTTGCTTTTCTCTCAGTTAATGCACAGGAAAAAAAATGTTCCTTAACTCTGACAACTGTCACTTAATCTATCGCTAAGGCCTCAGCTGCACAACAGAATTCCCTACAATTTCTTGCTAGGGTAGTTTTAGATAAGAGAATTGCTTCCCTCACCCCCCCTTTTTAAAAAAAGATTTTATTTATCTATTTGAGAGCAAGAGAGCACGTATATACAAGCGCCTGAGTGAGCAGAGAAGCAGAGGGAGAAGCAGACTCCCTGCTGAGCAGGGAGTCGGACACGGGGCTTGATCCTGGCACCCTGGGATCACGACTTGAGCCAAAGGCAGAAGCTTAACCAACTGAGCCACCCAGACGCCCCCAGAACTGCTTTAGATTACTTACTGGCTGAACAGTGTTATCATTGCAAATACTTCCTGCTGTACCTGGATCAACAGCTCTGGTAGCACAGCACATGTAAGAAATTAACAAACAGGCCACCTCACTAAAACAGGCTGACGCCCCTTCAGGTATGTCCTTTATTTACTTGACTTCAACTGGCTTGGTTCGCGGGGGTCCCAAAGAGCATACTGCAGTCTCGGCACTATGCAACTGACGGTCATTACTATCATCTCCCTAGTGGGCTACCTTGTCTCAAGGGTCTTAAATTTGTGTTTGTAGCCATCAGAAGCACATCAGATGGCCCTGCTGTGCTTGGAGAAACAGAAGTAAGATGCACAAAATGAACAGCAAAAAACAATTCTTTCACAGACTTGACATCACAACCCATGAGTTTTAGTGAGAGTGGCACTAATACCAAATTTTTGGTTACTCTCTTGTGTATGAGGATGACCAAAGGTAGGGGGCAGGGGAGGAGAGATGTTAAATTAAACAAGGAGGCCATTAGACTGAGGTGGTTCTAATACCTGAGAAGGCTATGTAAGCAAAGCAAAAATCAAGCCTATACATGCCTCAAGTTAAGAAAGGAAACCTGGAGGCACCTGGGTGGCTCAGTCAGTTGAGAGTCTGACTCCTGATTTTGGCTCAGGCTGTGATCTTAGGGTCGTGGAATTGAGTCCTGTGCCCAGTTCCACACTTAGCAGCATAGAGTCTGCTTGCAATTCTCCCTCTCTGTGCACCTCCCCTGGCACGCTCTTGTGCGCGCTCTCTCTCTCTCTCTCTCAAGAGCACTCCTAAAACCTTCTGGTCTGGCACTGCCCAATTTAAAAAACTGATTTTTTTTAAAAAAAGATTTCGTTTAGGGCACCTGGGTGGCTCAGTGGGTTAAAGCCTCTGCCTTCAGCTCAGGTCATGATCCCAAGGTCCTGGGATCAAGCCCCACATCGGGCTCTCTGCTCAGCAGGGAGCCTGCTTTCTCCTCTCTCTCTCTCTGCCTGCCTCTCTGCCTACTTGTGATCTCTGTCTGTCAAATAAATAAAATCTTAAAAAAAAAAAAAAGATTTCGTTTATTTATTTGAGAGAGAGAGCGAGCATGAGAGGGGAGAAGGTGAGAGGAAAAAGCAGACTCCCCACGGAGCTGGGATCCCAGGACTCCAGGATCAAGACCTGAGCTGAAGGCAGTTGCTTAACCAATTGAGCCACCCAGGCGCCCTAATTTTTTTTTTTTTTTTTTTGAATAGGCTCCAAAGCAAGGCCTGAACTGATAGCCCTGAGATCAAGCTGAAATAGAGAGCTGGACACCTAACAGACTGAGCCATCCAGGTATCCCAAATATTTTTAATTGATTTTCTACTCAGGGCACCTGGGTGGCTCAGTCAGTTAAGTGTCTGACTTTTGGTCCCCCGTAAGGTCATCATTTCAGGGCTGAGAGATCAAGTTCCACATCTGGCTCCACGCTCAGCAGAGTCCGCTTGAGAGTCTCTCCCTCTCAAATAAATAATCTAAAAAAAATAAAATGATTTTATCTCAAATTGCTGAAGGACGGGGCACCTGGGCAGCTCAGTCAATTAAGCGTCTGCCTTTGGCTCAGGTCATGATCCCAGAGTCCTGGTACTGACTCCTACACTGGGCTCCCTGCTCAGTGGGGAGTCTTCTCTCTGACCCCCATCCCCGTCCTCCCCTGCTCGAGCTCACGCACGTTCTGATAAATAAATAAAATCTTTAAATTTTTTTTTACTAATAAATAAGTCTTAAAAAGAAAACACAAATATAAATTACTGAGTCATATCAGAATAAACAAAAATTTCAAATTAAAATTTAACTTCTAATATGGCAAGTGTCTACAGATATTACTTACAATAAACTAAAGCTCATAATTTAATCAGATAAAGGGATCCTAAGCCCAGAAACAAAAAAAAAAAAAAAAAAAAAAACCCCAATAGTTAAATAGACAATCTGATGAGATCCCACTTCCATTTTCAACTCTATACCACTTCTAATGTAACCTATGAATTAACCTCTGTACTATAACTGTTTCTTACAAGAAAATGAGGAAGGAAATACTCAGCTGTGTGGTCTAGAATAAGAAACCTAATTCTGTCTCTCTTAACTTTAACTTCTCTAGTGAATTACCAGATCTCATGACGTTTAAAGGTCCTGCCAACACTAGGGTCTATGAGCCACTACCCACCTCTAACCACTCATTTCTGACAGCTCAAATGCATGCAGGGTAAAGTCCACACTCTTCCACAAGAGAGAGAAGACCCATAACAACTTGGCCCCAAACTAATTTTCTACCTACTCCTTCTCATTCCCTTGTCTTGACCTTCTTACTCCACCCACCACCCACTAACGATCTATCCACATAAGAGCAATATATCAGGGGGTGCCTGGCTGGCAGTAGAACCTCGGACTCTTGATCTCAGGGTTGTGAGTCTGAGACCCATGTTGGATGTAGAGATTACTTAAAAATAACTTTTTTTTAAAGAGCAACAGATCAGTTTCTAATCATGGACATCTTCTTTTTTAGACCTAAGTCCTGGATTAAATTACTTCCTAAGCCTTAATTTTCTTGTAATGTAAACGGTGATAATACTTGGGAGAGATGTGGCAAAGATTTAATAGGTTAGTGATTATAAAATGCTTAAGCACTTTGCCTAGCATATAGCAAGCAGGTAAAGAGCTCTTGCCCATACCCATTTCTATAGAAGACACCTTTCTGTCCCTCCTTGCCTGTCCTGTCTCTGAGAATTAGCTCCAATGTTAACTTTCCCTGTAGCTGGACATCCCCACCCCACCTCACAACATTCTCTGACTTCTCACTTTTATTACAATGTCATCTCCTACCCCTTCACCATGTACTGTCACTACTCATTTACCACCATCCTGAAAGGCCAATAATGAATTCACCTCTGCAAACAGAGAACCGATATGATGTGCCTATAAGAAATTAAAGACTTGAATAGTGAAAATTACTGAAATTAATACTTAGGAAAGTACACCAAGTTCAGTAAAATGAAGGTATTAACTGAACTCAGTATTTAAGAATAAAATGAAAATTTCTGACAAAATATTACTTTGGTGCAAACTGCAAGTTTATTTCTTTCTTTAATGTTTCATTAATTATACAAGAACACTAGTGGCTGTTCTAAGGTTTCAGAACGTTACACTAATAACCTGAGTGAAAAATCATGGGTATCTGTAAAAACAAAAACACATCTTGCATTTCATGCATCCTATTATATTTGCCCTCCACCACGGGACACTTCTGGCCGTCATAACTGTGGGTGGGGGTGACTTACTTCCACCTAGTGAAGAGAGGCCAGGGATGCTCTTAGACATCCTACAGAGCATAGGAGAGCACCAGGAAAAAGGATTATCTGTGAACAGTGCCAAGGTTGAAAAACCCTGCCTACGTTATCTGATTGCTTTCCCTTCTTTTTCAAAAGCAATATGCTAACTTTAAGATCTATTCATATGTAGGATCCTTTAAAGCAACAGCTCTTCCTTCATACTAATATATTACTTTATATGGGATGCCTGGGTGGCTCAGGTGGTTAAGCATCTGCCTTCGGCTCAGGTCATAATCCCAGGGTCCTTCCTGGGTCCGAGCCCTGCACTGGGCTCCTTGCTCAGCCAGGAGTCTGTTTCTTCCTCTGACCCTCCCTCCTTTGTGGACTCACTCTCTCTCACTCTCTCTCTCAAATAATCTTTAAAAAAGAAAAATGACGGGGCATCTGGGTGACTCAGTGGGTTGAAGCCTCTGCCTTCCGCTCAGGTCATGATCTCAGGGTCGTGAGATCGAGCCCCACACTGGGCTTTCTGCTCAGCGGGGAGCCTGCTTTCCCCTCTCTCTCTCCCTGCCTCTCTGCCTACTTGTGATTTCTCTTTCTGTCAAATAAATAATCTTTTCTTAAAAAAAGAAAGAAAAGAAAAAGAAAAATGCCCATACAGAGGTGCCTGGGTGCCTGGGTGGCTCAGCTGCTTAAGTGTCTGCCTTCAGCTCAGGTCATAATCCCGAAGTCTCAAGATTCAGCTCCACATCAGGCTCCCTGCTTAGTGGGAAGTCTGCTTCTCCCTCTGCCCCTACCCTTACTCATACTCTCTCTTGTTCTCTCAAAAAATAAAATCTTAAAAAATAATAAAATAACATGACAATATAGTAACAGCAAAAAAAAAAAAAAAAAAAAAACCCAAAAACAAAAACAAAAAACAAATTTAAACCAGATGCAAAAATGGGCACCTATGAACAGACATTTCTCCAAAGAAGATTACAAATGGCCAAATAGCACATGAAATGATGCTCAACATGACTACTCATTAGGGAAATTGAAATCAAAACCACTATGAGATCTATTTCACACTCATCGTGATGGCTATTATAGAGAAACAATATAAAGAACACTGACAAGGATGAAAAGAAATCAGAACCCTTATGCACTGCTGCTAGCAAAATAAAATGGTAGACATTATAAAAAACAGTATGGCAGTTCCACAAAAAACCTGAATTACCATATTATTCAGCAGTTCTACTTCTGCGTATATAACCAAAAGAACTGTAAACAGGCAGCCAAGTTTATTGCAGTGCTGACCAAAGGACGTATAACATTTTCTGCCAGACTCAGGGAGGAGAATGGAAGAAACAAGACCTTTCAATATTAGAAACAATTAAGGAATAATAATTTTAGATCATTTGCCAAAACAGCAATCAATGTACTTCCTACAATTTGACTTCTAGTGCCCTTATGTAAAGGAATTGGATCCCAAAGATTACGGCGGGGAATTTTTGAAGTTGTCTACATTCAAGTGGAGATCAAAGAAACCCAACCAAAAGAATTGTGGAGTGACAGTGACAACTGTGAACCAAACAAAAGTTCTTTTTAAAAGGACTATTTTGGGGGCACCTGGCTGCCTCAGTCAGTGGAACATACAAATTTGATTTGGGGGTGAGTTCAAGCCCCATGTGGGATATAAAGATTACTTAAAAATAAAATCTTTGGGGGCACCTGGGTGGCTCAGTGGGTTAAGCCGCTGCCTTCAGCTCAGGTCATGATCTCAGGGTCCTGGGATCGAGCCTCACGTCGGGCTCTCTGCTCAGCCGGGACCCTGCTTCCTCCTCTCTCTCTCTCTGCCAGCCTCTCTGCCTACTTGTGATCTCTGTCTGTCAAATAAATAAATAAAATCTTTTTAAAAAATAAAATAAAATAAAATCTTTAAGGATGCTTAATCTTTAGGTTACTTAGAAGGGCGGGGCTATTTTGAAGATTATGATTTTTTGACTTTGGAGGAACTAACGTGATTGGCAGTGGAAGGAATTACACGTAAAATTCCTTAAAAATTTATTGACTTAGGGGCTCCTGGGTGGCTCAGTGGTTTAAGCCGCTGCCTTCGGCTCAGGTCATGATCTCAGGGTCCTAGGATCGGGTCCCGCATCGGGCTCTCTGCTCGGCAGAGCCTGCTTCCCTCTCTCTCTCTCTCTGCCTGCTTCTCCATCTACTTGTGATTTCTCTCTGTCAAATAAATAAATAAAATCTTTAAAAAAAAAAAAATTTATTGACTTAAGGAGAATTGCGATGCCTGGGTGGCTCATTTAACCCACTGCCTTCAGCTCAGGTTATGATCCCAGGGTCCTGGGATCCGTCCGGCATCCAGCTCCTTGCTCAGCAGGGAGCCTGCTTCTCTCTCTGCCTCTGCCTGCCACTCTGCCGGTGTTTGCTCACGCATGCGCGCGCTCTCTCTCTGAGACAAATAAATAAATAAATAAATAAAATCTTTTTTTTTTTTTTTAAAAGATAATTGAAAACAGGGATTCCAACAGGTATTTGTACACCCACATTAATAGTATGCTTAACACCCAAAAGGTGGAAGCAACCCAAGAGTCCAGGGATAGACAACTGGATAAAAAAAGTATGATCAACATAAAATTGAGCCTTATTCAACCTTTAAAAGGAAGGTAACTGATACTACAACTTGAATGAACCTTGAGGACATTATGCTAAATGAAATAAGCCAGTCATAAAAGGACAAATATATTATGATTCCACTTACATAAGATACTGAGCAGTCAAATTCATACAGACAGAAAGTAGAGTGGTGGTGGCCAGGGGCGGGGGGAAGGAGAATGAGAAATCCTTGAATGGATACTGAGTTCTAGTTTGGAAAAATAAAAAAGGTTATGGAGGTGGACGGTGGTAATGGTTGTACAACAATGTAAATGTACTTAAAGCCACTGAACTATATACACTTAAAAATAGTTAAAAGGAGAAGGGCATATAGCTGGCTGAGTCAGTAGATCAACTGAGTCTTGAACTCGGGGTTGTAAGTTCAGGATCCATGCTGGAGAGAGATTACTTTTTTAAAAAGATTTGATTTATTTGACAGACACAGATCACAAGCAGGCAGAGAGAGAGGAGGAAGCAGGCTCCCCAAGGAGCAGAGAGCCCGATGTGGGGCTCAATCCAGGGACCCTGGGATCATGACCCGAGCCAAAGGCAGAGGCTTAACCCACTGAGCCACCCAGGTGCCCTGAGAGATTACTTTTTTCTTTTTTTAAAGGTTAAATGGTTAATTTTGTTATTTTGCCACACGCACACACAGGACTTACAAAGTAAAATACAAAGTGAATAGTTCTTCTCTTTGCCACCTAAGAAAAAGACTCCCAACCAGTCAATGAAACAGGATTCCTAGTGCTTTCTGTCAATAAGGCTCTGCTAAATCAAAGGATCTCAAAACTGGGCTTATCCAGGTAAAGATCCTCAGAAATGATTTCAGAGAAAAGGAATTAGCTCTAACTGGTGATTCTGCAACTATTGCAAAAGATACAGGGAAAACACTAACAGTTGTACCGTATAAACGGTAAATTAAGCTCTTTAGAGCCTAAGGTAATGAAAAGTTGTCTAAATTCTTTAAATCTGGGATCCTTATTCAAAGAAACAATTGATACATTAAAGAGTGGAATTTTAGTCTTTTTATTATGGAACCAATATTTTAACTTCAATTTATTTTGGTTAATAGATTTTATTAGACAAAGGTAGAAGGAGAAAGAGAACTGTATTCCACCAGGAGTAATTTTGTTTTTCACTGGAATCAGCTTTTATTGCTGACATAATTAATAATTTATTCCCTAAGGATTCCTAAGTTTAGTAGAAAGTGTACAGCTCAGAAGTTAACTTTTCCTGAGTTCTAGTATCCATCTAGTCTTTAACCATGAATGTTTATAAACATCAAGCATGTCTAAAGCTTAGACAACTGCGGGGTTCACTTTTTTAAAAGATTTATTCATTTATTTTAGAGAGAAAGAGTGCACGTGTGCGTGAGCAAGTGGGGTGGGGGTGGGGGTAATGGGAGTTTCAAGCAATCTCTGCACTGAGCATGGAGCCCAACGCAGGGCTTGATCCCATGACCTTGAATTGAGATCATGACCTGCTTAGTGGGGAGCTTGCTACTCCCCCTTCAGCTCTCCTATGCTTGTGTTCCCAATCTTGCTATCTGTCATAAATAAATAAAATCTTTAAAAAAAAAAAAAGTTGATACTTTTTTATACCAATGGAGCCACCCAGGCCCCCTCCCCCACGTCCACTTTACAGGTAGGTAAGATTAATACTAATTAGGTTTAGTGTTCATGGTCACTAAAGCAAATTCAACCACAATAATTAAAATAATTCATTTTATCTATCTTCCTCTTCTGAAATTCAAGAGTTTACATAAGTGAGGGAAAAACAAAATCATTAAAGACTACTTTAAAAGAGTTTGGCAGAAAATACTGCATTGAGCTTAAACATGCTGTATGTGGTTAGCTGTCTCACAAAGGATTAAACACAAGTAACTCTCTAGGATGCAATTACAGCTTCAATTCACGTTTCTTTAAGTTTATTATTTACTATCTTTGGATGGGGTTAAGTAAAAGGAACATGGAAACAGTTCATCTATAGGGTGTGTGCTGGATAATAAAAGTCCCGTCCCCCCCTCAAAAAAAACCCTGAAGGACTATTATTCAGTCTTATAAAGGAAGGAAGTTCTGTCATATGCTACAACATGGATGAATCTTTGAAAACATGTTAAATAAAGTTTAAGCCAGATGCAAAAGGGCTGGTACTACATGACTTCATTTATATGGGTTACCTTGAATAGTCAAATTCAGTAGAGACAAAAAATAAAACAGTAGTTACCAGGAGGCTGGGGGAAGTTTTGCTTGTTTTGTTTTTTCTGTTAAGTAGGCTCCACGCTGGGCGTACACACAGGGCTCAAACTTACCACTCTGAGATCAAGACCTGCACTGAGATCAAGAGGCAGAGGCTTATTAACCCACTAAGCTACCCAGGTACCCCTATGTTTTAATGAGTACAAAGTTTCAGTCTGAGAAGAAAAAGCTCTGGAGATGACTGGTGGCGATGACTGCACAACAAAGTAAATGTGCTTAGTGCCCCTGAACTGTACACTTAAAATTGGTGAGAACAGGGGCGCCTGGGTGGTTCCTGGGATCAAGCCCATCACCGGATTCCCTGCCCAGCAGGAAGTTGGCCTCTCCTCCATCTGCCTCTCCCCCTGCTCATGCTCTCTCTTGCTCTCTCTCTCAAATAATAAAATCTTTTTAAATAAATAAATAAATAAATAAAATGGTTAAAATGGCAGCTTTTACACTATGTATATTTTGCCATAATTTAAAAATCTGGCATTAAAAATATAATTTGAGGGAATCCTGGGTGGCTCAGTCAGTTAAGCTTCTGCCTTTGGCTCAGGTCATGATCCTGCGGTCCTGGGACTGAGCCCCGCCTCGGGCTTCTGCTCATTAGGGAGTCTTCTCCCTCTTCCTTTGTCCCTCCCCTGGCTCATGCTCTCTCTTTCTTTCAAATAAATAAATAAATAAAATCTTTAAATATATATTTGAAGGTTTCAAAAGTTATTGTTTTAATAAAAGCAAAAATTCCAAGAGGCTATGCTCTTATTAAACTAGGGGGGCACCTAGCTGGCTCAGGCAGTGGAACATGTGACCTCAGGGTTGTGAGTTCAAGCCCCAAGTTGAGTGTAGGAATTACTTTGGAATTAAAAACAACAACAACAACATTCAGGGACGCCTGGGTGGCTTGGCTGGGCATCTGCCTTCAGCTCAGGTCATGATCCCACATTCTGAGACAGCACTGGGCTGCTTGCTCAGTGGGGAGTCTGCTTCTCCCTCTGCCTGCTGCTCCCCCTGCTTGTAGGCATTCTCTCTCCCACAAATAAATAAATCTTTTTAAAAAGTGCTAAAAAAAAAAAAAATTCAAAAAATGTTCTTTTAAAAACAAATGAATAAACAAATAAAATAAACTATTATTAAGAATCAGGTGTGCTACAAGGCCCTAAAATTCCCTAGTTAAAATTTCATAATGGGTAAAGTTAAAAAACTTGCCTACGTATTGTCACTGTGTCTGAAACACCTTGCCTTAGAATTACTTTTGGCTAAAATTCCAAAGAGCCTGGGTTCATGGAGTTGTTATATTCTTGGCAAAACCTTAAGAGTCAGAAAAACTGCTGCTCAAGTAACTCAAAGCAAAAAGCATCAAACACGCATTATCCCTGAAAGTTGTAAGCAGACGTAACATGTATGCCTAAGGAACAAGAAATTCTGTATGGCAGCAAAGCCTTTAGAACATCCATGGGATGTCTTATTCAAGGGACAAACTGACAGGAAACCTAAACTGTCAATTATAATACAGTGGGATTTTCTCATTCCCTTAACCTCACGCAGTTTATAAAATCAGATGTACTTCTTGTTTGAATAACCAAAATGTTTCAGAACACATAAACCAAAAAAGCTTACAAATCAAGTGAAACCATGGTTCTTTTTAACTTCAAGTGGTTATATACAACGGCTGAAACCTTTACCAAACCCACAAGTAAACTTGAACCTTGAGTTCTGCCTTCTTCCAACTGAACTTTGGTGCTAATTACATCTCCTTCCTGGCCAGAATAAAAAAGAAGTCTGCTATTTCCAACTTCTGAGCTCTCTATTAAGGTAGTTCCAGACCCAAGAGGTTAGAAGGGCACCTAATTCCCCAGCAGGAAGCCTAAAGCCATCTCTTACTTGGTGCACTTGTTTATTTATTTATAAATGACTTCAAATTACTCACTACGACAAACTCCAGCCTCAAGTCCTGCTTAAACAACTCCCGCACTCTCTTCCAGTGGAAACAAACTCAAAGCTCCAGTCCAAATGGCTCTAACCACCATGACAAAGCACATTCAGGACAGGGCTAGTCTGCTCTTCCCTCTACCACCGAAAATGACATTCAAAGAATCACAAAACTCAACACTGAATTCTACTCCAGAAACCAACACTGTATGTTAACTAAAATTTAAAAAACAAAAACAAAAAAACAGTTTTGGTTACATAAATCATGTCTAGAAACAACACTATATGCAATAGTCTTATTCTAATTCCAACATCAGAATTCCACTGTACATATACACACACATTTCAAAACTCTACCAAAAGTATTAAACATCACTTAAAACTTACTTTCACTTAAGGAATTTTTTTAATCATTAAAAAATTACTCTGGTTAAAATGATTTAATTTTCTTCTTGGGGAATTAAACTAATTGGAGGCTTAGATATTTAAGTTTTTCAAAAGCTGAAATATTCCCTTGGCCACCCTAGAAATAAACATGCACTTCAGCCTAACCAAAACAAAATTTGCTGAAGATGGAATCTGAAAGTACTTCAGTCTGTATCTTAGGCTCACAAGTCCCAAGAACCTTTTCTATTAATCCATAACTGCAAAGAGAATATAAGGGTCTTGGAATTAAAATTAAAAGAATATTGTTTCTCTTTAAAAAAATGAAAAGCATTAAACAGATGCACAAATTACTTCATGACATTAGAATCTTAATAGAGGGACGCCCGGGTGGCTCAGTTGGTTAAGCAGCTGCCTTCGGCTCAGGTCATGATCCCAGCATCCTGGGATCAAGTCCCACATGGGGCTCCTTGCTCAGCAGGGAGCCTGCTTCTCCCTCTGCCTCTGCCTCTGCCTGCCATTCTGTCTGCCTGTGCTCTCTCTCTTCCCCTCTCTCTCTCTCTGATAAATAAATAAAATTAAAAAAAAAAAGAATCTTAATAGAGCTCAATTCTAGAACAGTGCTATCCAATAGAAGTTTAATATAAACCAAAAATTTGAAACTTTTAAGCAGTCATACTTTTAATTTTAGTATATGTGCTGCCGAAGCGAGCACAGGCAGTCATACTTTTAAAAAGTAAAAAAAAAAAAACTGGTGAATTTTAATGATATATTTAATGTAATACACCCAAAATATTAACATGCAGTCAACATAAAAATTATTAATACTTTTTCTGCTACATCTTCAAAATTCACTGTGTATTTTAATAGCTTTATTGAGATACACTTTTCACACCAGGAAAGTGACTCATTTAAAAATATACTATTAATGATTTTTAGTATACTTATGGAGTTATACAATCATCATAATACAACTTTAGTACATCGGCATCACCCCAAAAAGAAACCTCATACCTATTAGCCATCACTCCCCATTCTTTTCCACCCCCATTCCTAGGCAATCAATAAACTACTTTGTGTCTGTACAAATTCACCTTATCTCAATATTTCATATAAATAGAATCATATAGTATGTGGCCTTCTGTGCTGGTTTCTTTCACTTAGCATGTTTTTGAGGTCTGTCCACTGTATAGCAAAGATTAGTACTGGTGTAAAGACTAGCCAAATTTAAAGTGCTCAATAGCCACATGTGGCCTGTAGACCATACTGAGCAACCTGGCTATGGAACCAAAAAGCTCCTCAAGAAACAAACATTTTCACCTGTTAAGTAAGAGACTATGTTAAGAGGCACGTGGGTGGCTCAGTCAGTTAAGCCTCTGCTTTCAGCTCAGCTCGTGATCCCAGGGTCCTCGGATCAAGATCCACACTGGGATTCCTGCTCAACCAGAAATCTGCTTCTCTCTGTCTCCCCCCACCCCCACCTCGCCCCACTACTCATTTTCTCGCTTTCAAATAAAATCTTTAACAAAAACAAAAACCTTGGGGGGAAAAAAAGACCATGTGAAAGCCATGAGAATCCTTAAAAAGAAATGTCATTTATGACAGATAACAAAGGATTTGTGTTTTTTGTTGTTTCTTCTTTTAAAGACTTCCTTATTTGAGAGAGAGAGGGAGGGCGGGAGAGCACGAGTAGGAGGAGCAGAGAGAAAAGGAATCTCAAGCAGATGCCTTGCTGAGCTCAGAGCCCTGATGCGCTTGATCCCACACGTTGGTATCATGACCTGACGCAAAACCAAATTCAGACACTTATCCAACTGAGCCACTGAGTCTGCTTCTCCTTCTCCCCCTGCTTGGCTTCTCTCTCTCTCTCTCAAAAAAGTAATTAAAATCTTGAGAGAGGGAGAAAGAAAGAAAGAAAGAAAGGGAGGGAGGGAGGGAGGGAGGGAGGGAGGAAAGTACAGAATTAACAGAGAAAGTGGACCTTAACTCTATGGTACCTACCACTTCATACTTCAAAAACTATCTTTGCTAATGATTTGAAACAAAAAATACCCACCACCCCTTCCTTGTTTAGTATTTTACCAACAATTCACACAAGTGTATTTATTAATTTAGTGACATTAAGAAAAATTCAATGGTTATTAACTAAGCCAAATTCTTAAAATGTCCAACCCTATTTTAATGAGGTAGGTATATATATATATATATATATATATATATATATATATATATATATATATAGATATAGTCTTCCCACCTGAGTCTATGAACATATCTTACTACCCACATGGTAGCATATAGTTCTTCTTATCTCCTCATCTATACCAAGAAAAGTTTTTAGAGTACGACTCAGCTTCTTAGGAGAAACGAGCTCTATTCCGCAAAGTTAATCTTAAAATGTATTTCACTTAGGGACACTTAGGTGGCCCATTCGGTTGATCGTCCAACTCTTGGTTTTGGCTCAGATCACGATCTCGGGGTCACAGGATCACACCCCACATAAGGCTCCGAGTTCAGCGCCCAGTGTGCTTGAGTCTCTCTCCTCCTCTGCCCCTTACCCTGCTCATATGTGTGTACTCCTTCAAATAACTCTAAAATACAGATAAATTTCACTTATTATTCTATCTGGAAAGAGGAAATTCATCTATTCAACAAAGTGTGTTTAGGAAGATGTTCTATAGAGGTCACTTCATACAACTTCTAGCAACAGTAAACTCCAGTAGCATATAATTTAATGAATGACCACATGACTTAAGTAAACAAATCACCAGAGGGTGCTCTATATTTTCATAAGAGAAGCAATCACAAAACTATCCTTTGCAAATAAGGGCAATCATTTAGTTTATACTCTAAGACACAGATTTTTAAAAAGGGGGAAGGTACCTATAATAAAATCTCGGCTAATTCTGAATTTCAGAAAGTGGTAATGTTTAAAATAAGATTTTAACTTAAAAATACGATTACCACATTTTCCTTTATATCTGTGATGGATGATCCCTCATTCAGGACAGGTTGAAATTATATCAGGGTTTCTGAGAATGACCTCCAAATGGAAATACCTCACAAAAGATAAAAGAGAACACCAAAACTGCTCTGAATAAACTTCTACCATAAGTAAAAGAGGTTTCAATCTCATTCCAAAAGCCTGAAACATAAGCAAGGTTATGGAAATTTCCATTTTCTATACAGCCCTGGCATCCAGAAAGACAAAAATAAATGTACTCTTTTATTTGAGGCTTTAATTTGTGGCTTAGTGACTTCTGGGTGTTCTCTGATGAGGAATTAGGCCATGTTTAATCACTTAATTCCCTTATTTCTCAAAGAAGAAAGCTAAGAGGTTCTTTATATGCACAAAGTAGCCATGACACTAACAACTGGCAATTTAAGCATAATATTTTTTTAGAGTTTGCCTCCAAGTTAAACAAAATTTTAAAATTTGTTGTTTAGGATTTTAATCTGAATTACTTTTTGTTAATTTGAAAGCAACATTTTAAAAATTCACTTCAAAAAAAAACTTACTTCACATTAAAATTCACAAGACATGGAGTCACAAGCTTATCCCCAAATCTATTTTCATTTCTTCCATCTAACAATCAAACCAAAACAAACCTCAGCACAACCCAAATGGAAAGAATGAAAATGGGTAAAGGAGGGACAGTCTGTCACTTCAAAAAGACTATCTTAACTAAAAGCGCAATTCCTGAGGAACTCTGTAAATTAGTTACATTTTAACTTATCTGAGAGAAGGACAGTGGGGAAGGGAGGAGAGAGAACAGGAACAGAGAGAGTCTCTGGCGGACTCTGGGCAAAGGGTGGAGCCTGCCAGGGGACTGGATCTCACGACCCTCCGAGATCACGACTGGAGCCAAAATGAAGAATCTGAGACTGGAGCCAAAATGAAGAATCTGAGACTCAAGTGACAGAGCCATCAAGGCACCCCAAATTTTTGATAATAAATTCTTTATCACCATGTGCAAATCATGTTATTATGTACCGGAGCAACAGTACGGCAGACGCTGTTTTTTTTAAGCCTTGGTTTTTAAAGGATAAAAATCAAAAAGTTACAGGGAAAGCAAGGGAGTAACAGAGTAAAATGCACTGGAAATAGCAGAGTTCACACCAGCTTCTAAAACTCCTTGCTCTATCTGAAATGCCTCCGCCTAGGAATGAACCGGGGTTAAGCAGCAGCGGCTTTCACGGCCTGCCCCTCCCCACTGCCTGCCCAGTCCCAGCACAGACGCCTGCCCGGTCACCACCCCACCCCCGGGGCTGAGGGCTGGGCAGAAACTCTGGCAAAATAAGGAAGCCTCTGGGAGGTGGCAAGCGGCCAACTCAAACTGGATAATTCCAGTTTAGGCTGGTTTGACTCACAAACAAGCAGTTCTTAGCTTTCTCCGCAATATTCAGACACACTGGCTGCCCAGGCGGCACACAATGAGCTCTCCTCATTTGCTCTCAGCATTAAGTCTACCTTGCTCTCATTTCCCTCGCAGCAGGGGATCTCAAGTGAAAGCCGGATTCTCCGTACGCAGCAAATACGGATCAGCCTAGCACTTGTTTCCACAACTGCCTATTCCATACAGAACCCTAATGCTGATACCACCTATTAGGACAGCCTTACTGAAATGCTGGTACCCAACAAAAAGAAAAGAACCAGAAAGGAAATCAATCTATTTATAGAGCTCCACAATGGAAGTTAAGCCCATCAGGGCAGTCACAAAGCAAACACCTCCATTTTCCATATTCAGCATTAAAAAGGTTTGGCTAGCTAATAGGATTCCCAAAAACAGAAGATTGTGTATAGCTTATTCCCCCAAAATAAACTTCAAAAATGTAGGCTCTTCCATTGTTGGTGGGAATGGAAAACGATACATACAGAAATATACATACATAACTATACACACACACTCTCTCTCTTTCTCTCTCTCTCACTGGGGAGCACTCTCCAAAGCACAGACTGCGGAACATTTATTCCATGCTGCTCAAGAGCCCCCAAACTGATTTAAGAGGGAATGAACAAATGCTCAGTCTGCTGGAAAGTAACAGTAATTAAAGGAGCTACTCAAAATATGGGGAGACTTTGGGACACCTGGGTGGCTCAGTTGGTTAAGCCGATGCCTTCGGCTCAAGTCAGGATCCTAGGCTCCTGGGATCAGAGTCCCTTGCTCAGCGCGGAGCCTGCTTCTCTCTCTGCTTCTGCCTACCACTCTGCCTGCCTGTGCTCTCTCTCTGACAAATAATAAATAAGATCTTTAAAAATATATATATATGTGGGGAGACTTTGTGTATTTTAAATCTAACAGTTTTCTCCAGGAGTGCAGACACACTAACATGCTTGCTGTTCTCGTTTTTCCCCTTCTCCCTCCAAGCAGGTAGCTTTTTAAAGAACTTCAATTCCTGTCAACTGTACTGTATAAAATAAAGAAAAAATAAATTTTCTATGAAAAAAAGAGAACTTAGATAATACCAGTATTTCAAGGAGAAGAGTCATAAAGTCAATAAAACTATTAGATGGTTTTAATTTCCTCACAAATTAAGAGCTGCAGATCTCAAGACAAAAACTTTATTTAAGGGGCATTTGGGTGGCTCAGTGGGTTAAAGCCTCTGCCTTCAGTTCAGGTCGTGATCTCAGGATCCTGGGACCCTGCCCCGCATTGGACTGTCTGCTCAGTGGTGGGCCTGCTTCCCTTCCTTTCTCTCTGCCTACCTCTCTGCCTACTTGTGATCTCTGACTGTCAAATAAATAAAATTAAAAAAAAAAACAAAACTTGAATGGTTGAAAATAGAGCAATGAATACATTTTATTTACAACACTGACTTTCTGCGAAACAGTTCCATTCAAAATCTAATTTCAGGGGCTCCTGGGTGGCTCAGTCAGTTAAGCATCAGGACCCCAGGGTCCTGGGATGGAGCCCCACATCAGGCTCCCTGCTCAGCGGGGACCCTGTTTCTCCCCCTGCTTGTACTCTCTCTCTCCCGGTCAAATAAAATCTTTTTTTTTTTAAGTCTAAGATAATATGAGCTATCTAAAAAAGTAAAAATGAGGCAGAAGTACAAAATAATAAAACAGGCGAAGAATGGTTGTGAAACCCAGAAATAAATCAGCTATTTAAAATGCATTAAAATGGTTATTTTACTTAGGCTTAAAATAAGCATGCAAATATTTTCATTTTATACAAAAGGGGCAAAAATATAAACATCCTTCCTAAGAATATTTGTTATCTTTGACTTTGGCTTCTTAAAGGCTTAAATAAACCTTTACTGTTCTCCTTCAAAGTCCTCTGAATGCTCCCAAAACATACACTTCACCAGTTATCCCCAAATCAATAAACATCTAATCGTCTATTTTTACATGTTAGTTAGCATAATTTGTTTCAATGGTTTCTTCTCTTTACACAATCAAGAACCAAAAAAATCTCAAATGATTCATCTCAAACTGACAGGTATAAACACTAGCAAACAGGAGAAAGGTTGGTATTATTATGCAGTAAAACCAACTTAATTTCTATAATCCCTTCAATCCTACGCAACTACAAACAAAAGCTGGGAGAAAAGTCATGGTTCCTAAACACCAATATCCCAAATATTGTTTGATTCATTGTATCAATTTTTCTCCTGAGATTGAAAGTCATTACTTTAAGTGGTACTGACTTTCTTCTGTTAAAAAAAGAAATACAAACTATTTTTGTGCCCCTAAATATATCTGAGAATAAGAAATCATAGTGCAGGGGCACCTGGCCAACTCAGTCCTTAAGTGACTGCCTCAGGCTCAGGTCATGGAGCCCTCCCTGCTCAGCCTGCTTGTATTCCATCTCTTGCTGTGTCTCTCTATGTCAAATAAATAAATAAAATCCTAATTTTTATTTATTTATTTATTTGACAGACATCACAAGTAGGCAAAGAGGCAGGCAGAGAGGCAGGCGGGGGGCGGGGGGGGGCCCTCCCCACCGAGCAGAGAGCCCGATGCGGGGCTCAATCCCAGAACCATGGGATCATGACCTGAGCCAAAGGCAGAGGCCCAACCCCCTGAGCCACGAAGGCGCCTCAAAATCCTAAATTTAAAAAAAAAAAAAAGGAATCACAGAGCAACAAAAACATTTTACTTCCAACTAAATACTGAAATTATTTGCCTATTTGTTATTATAGATAAGAGATCACTTTGAGGATTAAAAGCTCAAATGTGTTTTTATGATTAAACATTTCAACAATCAGGGCGCCTGGGTGGCTCAGAGCGTTAAGCCTCTGCCTTCGGCTCAGGTCATGATCTCAGGGTCTTGGGATCGAGTCCCACATCGGGCTCTCTGCTCAGCAGGGAGCCTGCTTCCTCCTCTCTCTCTCTGCCTGCCTCTCTACCTGCTTGTGATCTCTGTCAAATAAATAAATAAAATCTTAAAAAAAAAAAAAACATTTCAACAATCATCAAAAAACTGCTAATTATTAATTCCTTTAACACCAAAATACTGACTTTTGGGGTACCAGGCTGGCTCAGTCAGTGCAGCATGCCACTCTTGATCTCAGGGTCATGAGTCAGAGCCCCATGGTTGGGCACAGAAGTTACTAAAAAATAAAATCTTTAGGAGGGCCTGAGTGGCTCAGTGGTTAAGTGTCTGCCCTTCAGTTCAGGTCATGATCCCATAGTCCAGGGATGGAGCCCCAGGTTAGGCTCCCTGCTCAACAGGGAGTCCGCTTCTCCACCTGCCTCTACCTCTGATCATGTTCTCTGACTCTGCAAACAAATATTTTAAAAAAAAAAAAAAAAAAAAAAAGGACTTTTACTTCATATATAGTATTGAAATTACATCCAAATCTGACAGTTTCCAGCACATTATACCTATCATAAGCAAACTGTATAGTCAGGTAATAAAATGAGCGTTCCTTCCTTTTCCATATCAGTATTCTATATAAGCATATTTGTAAAATAAGAGAAATGGAAGGTACACGGTCAACTTTGATACACATACCACCACCAATCCCAATGGCTTCCCTCTCACCATATCAGCCTCATCCATAATCTTTCACAAACCTGCAAGATGACAACAATTTTGGAAAATTTTTTCTTCTTCTTCTTCTTCTTTTTTTTTTTTTTTAAACTTAGTGATAGTAAAGCAAAGTTTAATGAATACAAAGCTCCCAAAGGGGTGGGGGGACCAGAGAGGGTTGCCTAGAAAATTTTCTACATGAACCTGAAAGTTCTCTCTCCTTAAATAAGTAGCTGCAAACCTCCTCTTGAAATCATAGACAAAAGGTATTTGAAAAAAACTCCCCCTCTCAGAAACTATAATGTCTTGATTGTTCACAAAACGACTAGCAGAACAGGTCTTAACAGAAAAAAAAAATGCTCACTACATTCCTTTTAACTATGTTGTTGTAAAAATCCAGAATCTGTTTAATATTGCTAATTACTGTTTAAATATAATTCAGGTAAAATAATCTTAAATGGTCTATCATTAAAAAATGAGTACGGTTATGGTCAACTTTGAAATAATTTACTAAAAATGTATAAAAGAAACATACAAATAAGTTCTACAAATAATACAAGCAATAAGAAGTGTTTTTCAGGGTGCCTGGGTGGCTCAGTCAGTTAAGCATCTGCCTTTCACTGGGATCATGCCCCACATGTGGCTCCCTGCTCTGATCCTCCCTCCTCCACTCATCTTCTCTATTGAGTCTGTCTCTCGCTCAAAAAAAAAAAAAAAAGAAAAGAAAAGAAGTATTTTTAATTTCCTCTTCAATAAGAAGTAAATTTTTTTTAAAAAGTAAATTATTCCAACTGCAAAGCTACGACATTAAACAAGAGAGGGGCTTTAGCAGAAACCACACCACATCTTAACAGAGCATCAGTGTTGAAAAGTCTGATTGCTCAAAGTTCCACATGCTTGAGGCGCCTGGGTGGTTCAGTGGGTTAAAGCCTCTGCCTTCGGCTCAGGGCAAGATCCCAGGGTCCTAGGATTAAGCCCCACGTCGGGCTCTCTGCTCAACGGGGAGCCTGCTTCCTCCTCTCTCTCTGACTGCTGCTCTGCCTACTTGTGATCTCTGTCAAATAAATAAATAAAATCTATAAAAAAAAAAAAGTTCCATATGCTTTTCTTGTTACTTCAAATAAACACCACAAAGGCTATTTCAAATGCCAGTTTTCCTGCCCTGGAAGTAAGAAGAGTGTCTCTCTCTCTCCCCCCAACTCTTCCTGTCCCCAAGTCTCTTCCTTAAATCTTCCAACTGTGGGGGTGCCTGGCTGCTCAGTCAGTAAAGCATGCAACTCTTGATCTCAGGGTCATGAGTTTAAGTCCCACATTGGGCATGGAGCCTACTTTTTAAAATCTTCCAACCATGACGGTATAGAAGAAATTCCAGTAATATAATTATACCAAAAAACATATGAAATTTCATCAAGTTTTTTTTTTCTTAAGATTTTATTTATTTATTTGACAGACAGAGATCACAAGTAGGCAGAGAGGCAGGCAGAGAGAAAGGAAGGGAAGCAAGCTCCCCGCCGAGCAGAGAGCCCCATGCGGGACTCAATCCCAGAACACTGGGATCATGACCCGAGCCAAAGGCAGAGGCTTTAACCCACTGAGCCACCCAGGCGCCCCATCATCAAGTATTTTCCAAATCAATTTATTCCAATTTTAAAAATCTGTATGTAGAAAGCTTGTTCTAATAAATTCTGATTCAGGGCACCTGGGTGGCTCGAGTTGGTTAAGTGTCCAACTCTTAATTTCGGGTCAGAATTTTAGAGTTGTGAGACTGAGAGCCACATTAGACTCCATACTTAGCAGGGAGTCTGCTTGAGATTCTATCTCCTTCTCCCTCTGCCCCCCCACCACGCTCACATGTGCTCTCTCTCTCTCTAAAAAAAAAATAAATAAAAAAGAAAGAAAAGAAAAAAAAATTCTGATTTATTCAAACAGGTAACTTAAGCATGATTTAATGCGATATGGTTTACCAAGAGCCACAATGAGACAATGAAATGTCACTAACTACAGTTATTTTCATGTAGTTATCTTTGCTTATTACTACTATTCATTTTGTTTCCACCTAAAGACCTATTTTTGTGAGAATAAAACTCTGTAGTTACCAGATGTATTCAGACAGACAAACCAGCAGGATTCAGAAGAACAAAAAGGAAAAGTCTGACCCTAGCCCAAATAGCTTTCAAGACAGATGAGGCTGCTTCTGGAAAGTAGGAAAGATGCACTAGCCACAGACACCCAGATTAATATAAATACATGTTAGCTCTTAATTAGACATATATGTAGTTTTCTGTTTTGGCTCAGCCATTGCAAATGTTTAATCTAAACTAATCTATTCTTGGGGTGCCTGGATGGCTCAGTCAGAAGAGCATCTGGGGGTGCCTGGGTGGCCCAGGGGTTAGGCCTCTGCCTTTGGCCCAGGTCATAAGCTCAGGTTCCTGGGATCGAGCCCCACATTGGGCTCTCTGCTCTGTGGGGAGCCTGCTTCCCCCCCCTCTCTCTGTCTGCCTCTCTGCCCACTTGTGATCTCTCTCTGTCAAATAAATAAATAAAATCTAAAAAAAAAAAAAAAAAAAGGAAGAGCATCTGACTCTTAATCTCAAGGTCAAGAGTTCAAGCCCCACACTGGATGTAGAGATTACAAAAATAATAATAAACTTTAAAAAATATTAAAAATAAATAAATTAGTTCTATTCTTGGGACTCCATACAACCTATCTTATTCCATAAATTTCGTGTGCACAAACACACAGTATTTGTTAAACAGATGGCTGAATATAAACTCAAAAGTTAAATTTAGACTAAATTTAGAGATTTAGAGAAGTAATCTACTGAATAGGAGGGAAAGGAATAGGAACAGGTTTAGGATTATCCAAATCTCAACTCTCTCCCTTTACCCTTTCATCCATTTTTTCCCCATGCATTCAGTAAACTCTTAAAGCATGTAGAATCAAGGACTAACTGCAAGGGTATCTTTTCAGCAATCTGGTGAAGCCTCTGCACTTTTCAGAATAATGTTTCTAAATGCATAAAGTAAAATAAACAGGAATAAAAATGGAAGCCAATTATATTGACAGTTATTAAAATATTTAAAATGTTGTGTTATGTTTTCTTAACATTAACTTATAATACTTAACACTGAATTTAGTAACTACGTAATTCCCCGTAGTCCCAGTAATGATGACTAGACACGGCATTTTGAGATATCTGCAACTATAATAAACTACCTGCGGATTTATACTGGTAACAAAGTAACCCATACTGTCAATACTACTTTTTATTTGTTGCCTACTTTCATAATGCGAAGCGATACTTAATTTCAGTTACAGATTCTAGTGAAAAGATGTAATTTTCCCCATTCAAGTTCAGGAACCCTAAACCAGCCCAATCATCTTTGGGTTCGATCAAAGTAAACCACTGGGAAACAAAACACAAAAACTATTTTAAGATATCAGGATGGAGCACCTGGGTGGCTCAGTCGTTTAGTGTCTGCCTTGGGCTCAGGTCATGATCCCAGGGTCCTGAGATTGGGGCCCCACAACGGGGACCCTGCTCAGTGGGAAGCCTGCTTCTTTATCTCCCACTACCCTTCTAGTGTCCCCTCTCTCGCTGTCAGATAAATAAATAGAATCTTTTTTTAAAAGGGGGGGGTGCCTGGGTGGTTCAGTGGGTTGGGTGTCTGCCTTCCGCTCGGGTCATGATCTCAGGGTCCTGGGATCCAGCCCCGCATCGGGCTCTCTGCTCGGCGGGTAGCCTGCTTCCCCCTCTCTCTTTGCCTGCCTCTCTGCCTACTTGTGATCTCTGTCAAATAAATAAATAAAATCTTTAAAAAAAAAAAAAAAAAGCTTTCAGTAAATTTTATGAACTAAATTCAATAAATTCTTCAATTCCTTTAACCTGTATTACAGAAAATTCACTAACATGACAGGAAAAAGAAACCCAATGATAGGAAACTACAGAAATCAGGTATGTTCAACTTCAATCTAGCCTTTTTTTTTTTAAGGAGATTGATTGATTTGTTTATTTATTTATTTATTTGGCGCCGCGCCGGGGGGGGGGGGGGGGGGGGGGGGGACGGGACGGGACAGGGAGAGAGGGAACACAAGCAGGGGGAGTGGGAGAGGGAGAAGCAGGCTCTCTGTGGAGCAGGAAGCCCAATGAGGGGCTTGTTTCCAGAACCCTTGGGATCATGACCTGAGCCGAAGGCAGAGTTTTAAGGACTGAGCCACCCAGGAACCCCTCAATCAGGGCTTTTAAAAGAAATACTTTTGTGGAATATATACATTTAAAATTTTCTGTTGAAAGGAAAAGTGACTCCCTAAACCACACAAAGAGACAGACAGCACCACAGAGCTGCACACAGGAAAGCTTATACCATTAAGTTCCAGTTCTCACCAGTTAAATACTGAGAATAGTTATGCAGAAACTGTAGGTGTGTCATTTATAAAGAGTTCACAACCAGACTGTTATCAATCCCACGTTTACTCATTGGAAATGCACTGTTAGGAATCTGTTCACCAAAGCTCCAACAATTAAGGGGGATGGAGGGCGATTAACTTCCCTGTCAGTCATGCAGACAGAATACAAGCTTGTTTCTATCGCTAGAACCAAGCTACATTTCATCTACTATAAGATGTTAATTTGTAACATTTTTAAAGAACTTGGAAGGTCATGGTTTCACAGTCATAAGGTTTTAAAGATTACAAAAAAGAACTTATTTCCCCCAAAATGAAATTCAACATTCTGAATCTATAAAACACCTCAAAATAATTACCCTCTGATGTCAGCAAAACAGTAAAGGAAAAAAGGACATCTGATGAAAGGGAGGCTGACTGGGTATTCTATGCACATCAAAAGATTTTTTTTCTCAGACTTGCTTGGATCATATATAATGACCAATCTTTCAGCTATTTACATTAATTCTACTTTATCCATTGTGTTAACTAAGAACTGTATCTAAGTATTTCAACTATTTACTGAACATGTACTTTGAGAAAGATGATATGCTAAGCTTTATGGTGTGCACAAAGGAAGACCTGGTCTTGTTCTTAAAGAATAGCACTGAAAGGCCTGTCATTCAGTCCCATTTCCAGAAAGTTCACTGTTTCTCACAATCAACATAATCTGATTATTAACACAATGTCTCTCCCACTTGTCCCAAGTTAGGCATTCTCAGAGTCCAAGACTTCCTTCTCTGAACTACTGAAATAGCCTCCTCACCACAATCTCAGTCTTTCCTACTCTAAGTCACCAGATGCCTTTCTAAATCTAAAGCACAGATCTCAACAAACTATCTCCCTTCTCAAAATCTTTCAACCACTCATCTCCGCATAAAGAACTAAACCCAAAATCATTATCATCGTTAAGTCATTCTAAATTACGTGCTGTTCACAAAACATTCTTCCATCTGTATCCTCCAGGTTGTTCCTTCAACCCACAGTGTTCCTGCCTAGCCTAAAACTCAGCTCTTCTTGTCGATGAAGTGCTACGTAACAGCCTTTATAGCCCTAAATCATAAAAGCTTCCAGCCCTAAGCACGAATCAGGTAGCTGACAGAAGAGGAAATATCTTCAACAACTGTTAATTTAGGGGCACCTGGGTGGCTCAGTGGGTTAAACCCTCTGTCTTCAGCTCAGGTCATGATCCCAGGGTCCGGGGATTGAGCCCCACATCAGGCTCTCTGCTCCACGGGGAGCCTGCTTCCTCCTTTCTCTCCACCTGCCTCTCTGTCTACTTGTGATCTCTGTCAAATAAATAAATAAAATCTTTTTTAAAAAATTATAGTTTAGTCCCCGTGTACATTTTCTAAGTTTATCCTGCCTTTGTGGCGTTATCTTTCTGATTGTAAATATTCAGAAGCATATAACCCTTCCTTTAGATTGCATACAGGCAGGGATTAGTGCCATCAAATTCATCAGACAGCCTCTGGGTTCAAGTTTTTGAGCCTACAATGCTAAGGGCCAGATCCCAAATCACTATCACTCCCATCAAAGTATAATGCCATCCTGAAGGCCCTGTATCATATTTCTCCAACTTCAACACTTCCACAATTGGCTGGCTTTTCAGTAAGTTTTGACACAATGGAATGCTATGGTGTCCCTTTAAAGAGGTAGGTTTAGAGAAAAAGGACTAAAACCTGAGTACCTTAATTCTATGTAGGAGAAAGTAGGACATAACAAGACTTCATAATCAGCTTATTATAGAGTTCAAATGAATCTTGTCAATTGTTTAACTTGACAATGTAGCAAAAAAAATCATGAGAGGCTGAGTTTTCACCCATGTCACAGAGCTGCAACACTGGAGCCAGTACATAATTTTTCCCAAGTACATGATCATTTACTTGTCTCAAATTAATTCGAAGCAGGCAATGCTAGAAGAAGAATAATTAATCTGGGCATTTTAATCAATCAAAAAATTTCGTATCCTATAAATTTAAAATACACAGCATTCAAATATAAAACTAGGATATTTGGCATAAACAGGATCAATAACAGTAGATGGAAACAAGGAATGGTTAAAGACCATTCAAATGCTTCAACAACTGAAACAGTAATAATAATAGCTAATAATTACTAAAGACAGCATTTAATATATATGGATATCGAGCTAAGCACTTAAACACTTTTTTTGTTTAATCTTCACAATAATTTTAAAGCCTGATTCTCACAGAAGATGAGAAAGCTGAGGCTTAAGTAACTTGTCCAAGGTTATAAAACGAGTAAGCTGTACTATCTACACAGATCTGTGATAAACTTCTAAGCGGTTTCCTGTTAAGATTACCTTCAAATTATTATTTTTACCTTTAAAATAAAATTTCTTTGTAAAAAAATTTCCAACTAATAAAATTAGCTCACTCAACCTTAATGAACAGCTAAGTTACAACCTGCATTTAAAGAAAGCTTTTCTACTTGAGATTATAAATTGGCTTTTACCTTGATATTAAAATTAGTTAAAATATACCCAAAAGTTGATTTGGTCATTTATAATAGATGGGTCAACAGTATATTTCACCAATACATCTTTAAACAAAAGGCTTTTATGAATTTTCAACCAAAATAATAAGTTAGCATTATACACCCAAGAAATTAAAAACTCTAAAGAGATACATTTTCAGCGGCACAGGATTTACTTCATTCAGCTAAAGTTACCGTTTTTCTACCTCTTTTGGCCATTTGAATATTGAACATCTGGAGCAAAAAACAGCATTTGCAAATCACTATTTCAGGTACTTGACAGAATGGTGAATTCCATGGCCACCCACTAATCACAGCTTCTTATATACACAATCCAAGATTACTTACTTTAAAAAATATTACTATGCTACAAATCATTACCACTGATTGTTGAGAATTTGTGACATATTATTCAACAGCTCGTCTGTGATAACAAAAGGCTGTTAACCTACCTGTCACTGCTGGTACTACTGCTGCTGCTGATTGAATCACTACTGGAGGATCTACTCCTAGAGCCGCTGCCGCTAGGGGACCTTGTAGGTCTAGACGCTTGGCTAGCCAGCCTCTGAGGAGACTGATTTCTAGACTGGGATGAATGTGGTGACCGACTCCTGCTGTGCTGGTAATTCCGCTCTGGCCTTCTGCCTCGTACCTCCCGGGTAATATCATCCCTGTAGATATCCCTGTGTACCACACTGGGCAGTGTAAACTGCTCCCGAGCCCTAGGTTCGTATCGGGGGTCATGAGCATCAAAACGGTTTGGACTTCGACTCCGAGAAGCATAATAGAGCCCATGTTGTAAAGTCCGCTCGCGAGGATCTCTATAGTAATCCTGATCGTAATGTCTTGTCCGATCAAATCCTCCCGTCCCCCGTTCATGGTGTCCATAGGCACTATGTTCATAAGCACGCTCCCTGTTATCTGAAGCCCTGCATTTAGGAGGGGGGGAAAAATATTTAATCAATCAGAAAAGGGCAAGCAAAACTAAAAGCAAGTCATGCAAACATTCATTTCAGCATTGTCTGTCTTTGCAACTGTCATTTTCTAAACAGCATTAACCTACTTAGTAAGCAAACACTACCAAGCTTAACATTTTACTTGACTCCAAATATTATTTTCACAGCTGAGCAATCATTGTGTATATTGGGCTTTCATGACTAGTGTTCTGCAAATCAGATGCTCTTTTTATTAGGGATTTTCTGGCTTATATGCAGAAATATACATATACCATCTCCTTTTCATTTGCAGTTTAATGGAACAAAAAGAGACTGTCATTTTAATATCAAAGTTTTCTATACTTCCATCTGATTAAGATACATACCAAACTTTTACTTACATGACAAATTTATTTTAGGCAAAATTTCCATGATACATTTTAACACAGACATGAAAGCCCTATTGCAATGTATGTCCCAGCAGTAAGAGGGCATTTTCAAAGAAGTCCAGAAAAAAATTTTAAGTATAATTTTCTCTCATTAACTTTCGACTTCTTGGGTAATTATAAAAACTACCAGATTATGTAAACTGCTGTGCCCAAACAATCACATTTAATAACAGAAATGGAATCTTAAAAGAAAAGGTTATCAAAATACTGGATTGACACAAGCTATTTATTCTACGGTAAATTTAACTAACTAAAGAATAAAGATTATTTCATCTACTGGTGCTATCAAATTCCACGTAATTTTTTAAAACAACTATTCCATGATCCCACTTGTTAATGTCTGTGCTTAATGTTTATAGGAAATATGCTCTTAGTCATAGCTAAGCTCAAATTGCCTCTGATGAAATTAGCCAACTTTGGAAACTGTAAGATATTTGAAGGTTGCTATTAGCAATGGATTAACCTAAAAAAATGTTTCTGTAGGACATGACTATTTGCCAACCTACGGTTACAAGAGATTGCTGCATGTTCAATTAAACATGCACTTATGTGTTGATAATGAAAACCAATGCTAATCCTACACAGAAATCTTAACATTTTCTACTTTTGTAGGAAACCAGAACTCATTTCCTGAGTTCCTAAAAGACCATTTCATCACTTGATTCTCAAGTTGAGACTGAATTTCTTTTCAACATTATCTTTGGATCTGATCTTCTATCAAAAGATTAAGAAATCATCAAAGACACAGAATTAGAATCTCTCTAGTGAAGAATATCTGGCAAAAATCTTACAACTAATATTATGTCCCCAGTAGATACATAAATCCAAATCTCTCCACTAATCTTCATTTTCACCCACCCTTTCTTTCACTTAGTAGCAACCATACCTTCCTAGGCTATACTTGCTTTTTGCTGCTATGATGTGAAGCAACTGCATGGCAAAAAATGTCAGTACTATCTTTTTCCTATTTAAAAGTATTAAATAGCTTTTTCCTTTTTAAATGTGCTACATTTCTGGCATTTGGATAGATATTTCAATGTCTAACAAAAAAACAGGGTTTCCTTTGAGACTTAAGAGAAAATTTCACAAATAATTTAATTAGCACCCTATCAAATGTTAATTGGTAAAAGCTGTTATTAATGATATAACAAGCAATAGGCAATAGTTCTAGGAGAATTACTGCTACAGCTGGTATTTTAGAAATATGCAAAGTTCTTATCTATTAGGAAGATACAGAAGGCAGGCACAAGAGCTAGCAGAGCTGAAATCTAATAGCTATTCTTTGATTCATCTATTAGTACTAAATACTTCTAGAGTTAGTGGGGGAAAAAAAGAAGAGAGTTTGACTTGGGTTAGGAGAGGGGCTAATATACACAGGTCAGGACATACCAACCTTTTCCAAGTGTGGAAACACGACCTATAATCCCAATTAAATCTAGGGAGAGAATTGTGAACATAACTTCCCCAATTTTGGCCCCTCTTATGGGGGTAATCCACCTTCTTAATGGGCAAGGGTGTCAAATGATATTTAGATGAACCACAAGGAAAAAAAAAATCTTAGTGACCAGATAAAATAATTCCACTGGAAGCAAGTAGTCCCAGACAAACTGTAACTCTCAAACCCCCAGACTTCTTTCTTGAGATAGTAGACAATTATAAATTCATCCACATTCAAAAAAATTTCCAGCCCTAAGTAGGAATCAGGCAGCTGACAGAAGAGGAAATCTCCTCTACGATTCCACCAAATGAGGAAGAACAGTTGCTCCCCATTAGTTCACCTTTGTAGCCATCCACACAGTCAATTTTGATTGCTGTATCCACAACTGATCGTCACCATGTGTTCAAGGCTAAAGTACCTTTAATTGGACAGCAACTTGCTTAAGAAACAAAATAGTAATCCTCTTCCCCTGGGCTAATGGAATCTTGACTGCATGACATCCCATACATTCCAGCAATTAGAAAAGAATGGCTATATTCCAGGATTTAGAAACATTCATCATCTCAAATTTCCCCCATTCCATCAAGGAGTATAATTCCAACATGGAAAATGTGTAGATCCAAAATGGAAAAAAATCAAACATTGCCTTCACTCTTCTTCATCCAAGTACAGATTTCCAGATTAAAGTATTGTTTGTAGAATCCAGGCGGTTGAATCATTATGGTCTGCTAGGTTTTTTGTGACAATCCAATTTGTTTGTACACTTTGTGTAGTGAAAATTGAGAAGCAGATATCAACTTCTAAAAGAATCTGTAGGCTCTAATATTCCAGAAATATTCCATATAGTACAACCACAAAATCTGTAGCCAAATAGCTCCATCAGATAGCAGAGATATATCCAAGGAAGGCCTTCAGATTATCCAACAGAAGGAATAATTAATTCTAGAAGATAGGTAACTCCAAAAATGATACTGCCATACAAAATCTTCCACCATTTTACATCTCAGGAGTAGATATCCAACCAGCTGCAGGAAATATCTTCTACGATTCCACAAGATACCAGCCACTGGGATAGAAATCACTTCCGTTTCCAACCCAAAATAGGAAACATTGAGAATGCCCAAAACTTTAAATCCATCTGGGGCCCCTAAATATGAGTTTCTGTTTCTCACCATATCAAATACAAAATACCTGCCTACAGAAACCTTGGAACTTACCCATCAAGTCTCCGCTCATAACGTCCTTCTCGTGCATGAAGTGATGGTGGAGGGCCATAAGCAGGCCCTCCACCACCTCCTCTGAACCCAGAAACCTCTCTACTACGAGATGCTATGGAAACTGTATCATCCAATCCCCGAGCAGCACTCGGAATGGTGCCTGGTTCATTATAATCCGTGCGTAGGTCTCTATCTCCCATTTTGTTGACTGAGTTGTGAGCCTTCTGTGCACTTTTGATGTCCACAAAATCCACAAAGGCGGCCACTCCTCCTTCAGATCCCCTCTTGGGGAGAATTTTGACACTTTCCACGCGGCCATATCTGGAAAAAATAAAACATTATTGTTGCATAACAATAATTTTCCAAGAATAGTCTGTGAAAATCTTAGACAATTTACATTAACTGCATATGTAGGAGGAGTTGCAAAGTACACAAGATGGCTTTTACACTCACATTTTTCTTGGGGCAAAAATTTACAAGGATTTTTTTAAAAGCAAGCTCTACACCCAATGTGGGGTTTGAACTCATAAGTCCTGAGATCTAGTCGCATGCTCTACCAACCGAGTCAGCCAGGTTTTCCAAAATTTACAAATGTTTTAACCATTACTCTCACTTCTTAAATACATTCACTGAATTACTTTTCACCTTTTAAGAACTTAGCTGAAATGAATCTCTGTTTTATGAATTTTTACATTCTTAAAAAAGGTTACTAAACCTAAGATGGTTCAATGTTACTTAGATATCTTTAAAGATGTTTATCAGGAGGGCCTGGTGGCTTAGTCCTTAAGTGTCTGCCTTCAGCTCAGGTCATGATCTCAGGGTCCTAAGCGGACTGAGCCCCGCACCCAGCTCCCTGCCCAGCAGGAAGCCCAGCTTCTCCGTCTCCTACTCCCCCCTGCTTGTTTCCTCTCTCGCTGTGTCTCTCTGTCAAATAAATAAATAAATAAAATCTTTTTAAAAAATTAAAATTAGGGCGCCTGGGTGGCTCAATGGGTTAAGCCGCTGCCTTCGGCTCAGGTCATGATCTCAGGGTCCTGGGATCGAGTCCTGCATCGGGCTCTCTGCTAAGCAGGGAGCCTGCTTCCTCCTCTCTCTCTCTCTGCCTGCCTCTCTGCCTACTTGTGATCTCTCTCTCTGTCAAAAAAATAAGATCTTTAAAAAAAATTAAAATTAAAATTAAAAAGTAAAGAAACATCTTAACTAAAAACAGCTACTTTACAGATTTCATTTTTAAATCATTAAGTGAAAATGAGCCTACTGAAAAAATGAGATGATTCCACAATCTTTACTTGAAAGTAATCCATATGAAGTGATAGTCTTAATTTTTTTTAAAGACTTTATTTATCCAAGAAAGAGAAAGCACAAGCCAGGTGAGGGGCTCAGCCTGCTGAGCACGGAGCCCACCACAGGGCTGAATCCCACGACCCTGAGACCATGACCTGAGCTGAAGTCAGACACTTAACTGACTGAGCCACCCAGGTGCCCCTCAAGTGAGAGTGAGATTTTTTTTTTTTTGAAGATTTAATTTACTTATTTGACAGAGAGAATGCAAGCACACAAGCAGGGGGAGCAGCAGGCAGAGAGAGAGGGAGACTCAGGCTCCCCACTAAGCAAGGAGCCTGACGCGGGACTTGATCCCAAGACACAGATATCATGACCTGAGTCAAAGGTTGACACTTTACCAACTGAGCCACCCAGGTGCCCCAACAGTCTAATTTTTTAATGCAGTTTTCTGCTATTTAATTTTTTTCAGGAGGTTAAAACTACTAAAACTTATAATTTAGGTATACTTAAAACTGTTTTTCATATAATTTGAGAAAATCTTTTGATAGACCTATGTTCCCATTTTTACTCCCCCCCACACACCCAAAAAAAAAAAAAGCTTGAGATGTCTATAAAGAAAAATTTTAGGGCACCTTTTATATTTGGAAGATATGTGTAAGAAATATAATGATTCAGAATTTTAAAAGTCATGAAATTTTATGAATTTCATTAGGAGTTAACTATGCTTTATGTACTTATAATCTGGCATTTTAGAAAGAAAAAGCACAGCAATTTTAAATATAGCATTCTTATTTGCTGACAAACCAAAATCATAATTTTACACCTCTCCTGGAGCTAACATTATCAGAAAGCAGAACTCTTCTCTTTACATCCTCCAGTATGATTTAAGTTCTACCTCTCACAAGGGAAACCTAATCCTAAAATTCTGTTTCATCAGACAACTGAACTAGAAGAAACAAAATTATCTGTTTATACTGAATTAATGAAAGGAGCTTCTTAATTTGGAAAAAAAATTGTGAGAAATTGGAATAGTTCTTTTCTTTCCATACAAACATTAAATACCTTCCAGTGTATCTGACAAAGGACTTGTATCTAGAGTACAAAACTTTTATAATTCAAACAATTTTTTTAAATAGGCAAAACACTTCAACAAAGAAGATACACAGATGGCAGATAAACCCAGAAAAATAGGCTCAAAATTAATAGTCATTAGGGAAATGCAAATCAAAACCACAATGAAATACCACTTCACACCCATTAGGATGACTATTTAAGGCAGGAAAAAAAAAAGGAATAAAAAGTGTTGACAAGAATGCAGAAAAATTTGAAATCTAGGGCAGATCTAGTAGAACTATAAAAACGTGGAACCACTGTGGAAAAGTTTGGAATTTTTCTCAGTAAGTTAAGCACAGAATTACCATATGACGCAGCAAAATCCACTCCTTATCTGGGGTTCAAATAGCTATGTGTACACCAATGTTCAATGTCCACTGCAGCATTATTCATAACAGCCCAAAGATGGAAACAACCCAAGTGTCTACCAATGAATGAATAAACAAAATGCAAAATATATTTATAATGGGATAGTACATTAAAACATAAAAAGAGGGGCGCCTGGGTGGCTCAGTGGGTTAAAGCCTCTGCCTCTGGCTTGGGTCATGATCTCAGGGTCCTGGGATGGAGCCCCGCATCGGGCTCTCTGTTCGGCAGGAAGCCTGCTTCCTCCCCTCTCTCTGCCTACTTGTGATCTCTGTCAAATTAATAAATAAAAAATCTTTGAAAAAAAAAAAAAGACATAAAAAGAAACAAAGTTCTGATACAAGCCACACATGGATAAAAATTAAAACATCACCCTAGGGGCACCTGGGTGGCTCAGTCATTAAGCGTCTGCCTTAGGCTCAGGTCATGATCCCAAAGTCCTGGGATCGAGCCCCGCTCAGCGGGAAGCCTGCTTCTCTCTCTCCCACTCCCCCTGTTTGTGTTCCCTCTCTCGCTGTCTCTCTCTGCCAAATAAATAAAATCTTTTAAATAATTAAAAAACAGGGGCACCTGGGTGGCTCAGTGGGTTAAGACCTCTGCCTTCAGCTCAGGTCATGATCCCAAGGTCCTGGGATGGAGCCCCGCACTGGCCTCTCTGCTCAGCAGGAAGCCTGCTTCCCCCTCTGCCTACCTGTGACCCCCAAATAAATAAATAAAATCTTTTAAAACATATATATACATATATAAAATCAAAAAAATAAAAAATAAAACATCGCCCTAAATGAAATAAGCCAGACACAGAAGGAAAATTCGTTTGTGATTCCACTTATATGAGGTATCTAGAATAGGCAAATTCATAGAGACAGAAAGCAGAACAGAAGTGAGGAGGAGCAGAGACAAGAGGGAAATGGAGAATTACTGTTTAATGGGAACAGAATTTCTGTATGGGATGAAAAAATTCTAGAAATAGTGGTGATGATTATATGTAACACCACTGAATTCTATGCCCCAAAACGGTTAAAATAAATGTTTATATTATGCATATTTTACCACACCCACACCTACAAAGATTCTCAATAAATGGAAGGTTGCAAAGGTTTTTCTATTAAAAAAAAAAGAAGGGCGCTTGGGTGGCTCAGTCATTTAAGCATCTGACTCTCGATTTCAGCTCAGGTCATGATCTCAGGGTCGTGAAATCAAGCCCCGAGTGAGCCTCAGCACTCAGCGGGGAGCCTGCTTGAAAGTCTCTCCATCTCCTGCCCCTTCCTATGCCTGGATGCATTTGTGCTCGCTCTCTAAAATAAATAAATTTAGAAAAAAAAAAGCAGTGGCTAACTCTTCATATCCATGAAAACTCAACAGGTAAAGGTGATGTCCTGATTTTGTCTACTCTTTCCAAAACAACGCATTTCCGACAGTTTTCAAGTATCCTTCAAGTATTCAAGATTAAACATTTATCTGAAATTTAGTAGTTAAAAAAGAATCAAACCACAATTAGGTAATATTTCCTTTTCAACAACACCAAGCCTTAGATACAGATTTTCAGAGAACTTATGGAATATTTTCCAGTAATACACGGAAAACATCAGTTTCTAAAATTACATGGTTACTAGTTATATGGTTAAGTTAATGCATTTATAATTTCTCAAGAATTAAGAGAGCCTAGAGTTGGGGCACCGGGGGTGGTTCAGTGGGTTAAAGCCCCTGCCTTCGGCTCAGGTCATGGTCTCAAGGTCCTGGGATAGAGCCCCACATGGCGGGGGGGGGGGGGGGGGGGGGGGTGGTCTCTGCTCAGCAGGGAGCCTGCTTCCTCCTCTCTCTGCCTGCCTCTCAGCATACTTGTGATCTCTGTCAAATAAATAAATAAAATCTTTTAAAAAAAAGTTAAAATAAATGAGAACATAAGCTAAGAAACTGTGTTCGACTGCTACAAACTGCAGTATGTAACTATTTAATAGGTTTGTCTTCAGAAACAACAGTCAAAAAACAATACTAAACTGGTTTCTATTTGGTCAAAATGTTCAACATTAAAAAATACTAAACTGATCAACATACACTGTATTGTAAGGGTTTTTTTGGGGGGGGGTAAGTTTTGAAGAGTCAATTTAAAAATTATCCAAGATAAGGGTGCCTGGCTGGTTCAGTCAGTACTGTATTCAACTCTTAATCTCAGGGTCCTGAGTTCAAGCCTCATGTGTGGAGCCTACTTAAAATTTAAAAAAAAAAAAAATTTTTTTTTACCCAAAATAATGCCAGGTTTGGTGAAATGTTTGGTCTCCTTTCAACAATAGACAATTTAGGGACACCTGGCTGGTTCATTTGGTGGACCTTGTGACTCCTGAAGTTGTGGGTTTGAGCCCCATGTTGGGTGTAAAGATTACTTTAAAAAAAAAAAAAAAAAAAAAAACCCAAAAAAAAACCCACAATGGACAATTTATATACGTACTGACAGTCGTTAGCGTTCCCTGAAGAATATAATTTCAGTGAATTAATGGCCTCAGAGTTCCCATTGGAAAGCAATGTTGACATAGTGGAGGAAATGCATAAGTTCTGGACTAGCATTATGATCCTAATTCAATTATTAATTATATGGTTTTTAACAGGAACTGTTCTAGGCACCTGATGCATTATCAAGGAACAAAGCAAAGATTCCCTAGTCTCAGGGAATTTAATTACAATTTAGGTGAAGAGTAGACCTAAACTATTTTTATCAACTCCACAAGAAACATACTTTATAATTTCCAAAGCAACACCATTACATAAAGCTAAAGACATACCCCTCAATACAAACGTACCTCTCAATACCCTTTCTTTCCAGAAGGCACTACACTCTACCATTTTTGGCTGGGTTTTCAAAAAAAATGCAAAGATTACTTTTAATCCCTAGTTTTTGCAACTGACTCTACTAATAAGCAATAGTAAAAAAATAGCCACATACAGTACTTGCTTTTCACAAAAGGCCTCCTACTACAGAAAACAATCCTCCCAAGTCATTTTTTTTAAAGAGAGGGAGGGAGAGAGAGGTTGGGGGTGGGGGGGACAGTGGTAAAAGGAAAGGGAGAGAACCTCAAGCAGGCTCCGTGCCCAGCAGGGAACTCAACCTCACAATCCTGAGATCATGACCCGAGGCAAAATCAAAAGTCAGATGCTTAACCCACTGAACCACACAGGCGCCAATCCCCAAGTCATTTTTGAAACGACAGATCCACTCTGCTTAGACAATACACTCAAATTCTACTTCTACCCTCCCTTCTTTGCCCCATTAACTCCTAGAGGCAAAATATCTCATCTGAGTTTTTTATGATTACTAACTACTGCTGCTCTATTTCCAAGTAAAGAGATTCCTTCTAAAGCTTCAATGTTGCCCGCTATTCTAGGTAAGAATTAGAGGATTGTACACAGGGAGAATATCAGTCTTTTTGAAGGGGCATGCAATTAACCTACACATTTACTCTGTAAAACCCAATATATCACCTTCCAAAAATTGCGTTTTTATCAAACTATCACCCACTCTCCCACCCTTCCATCCCATAATGGCCAAGATGCTCCTTATTCAAAAGTAAATAACCAATAAGCACGGACAGAAATAAGTGAAGAGCAAATGAATATGTCTTAAGGGATAAAAAGGCCTAAGAGATATATATTAAAGACAAGAAATGTTTGTGTTTGTTCTTTACATTATAAAAAAGACTCAAAATCGGGGCGCCTGGATGGCTTAGTGGTTTAAGCCTCTGCCTTCGGCTCGGGTCATGATCTCGGGGTCCTGGGATCGAGCCCCACATCGGGCTCTCTGCTCAGCGGGGAACCTGCTTCCCCCTCTCTCTCTGCCTGCCTCTCTGCCTACTTGTGATCTCTCTCTGTCTATCAAGTAAATAAATAAAAATCTTGGGCGCCTGGGTGGCTCAGTGGGTTAAGCTGCTGCCTTCGGCTCAGGTCATGATCTCAGGGTCCTGGGATCGAGTCCCGCATCGGGCTCTCTGCTCAGCGGGGAGCCTGCTTCCTCCGCTCTCTCTCTCTCTGCCTGCTTCTCTGCCTACTTGTGATCTCTCTGTCAAATAAATAAATAAAATCTTTAAAAATAAATAAATAAATAAATAGAAATCTTTAAAATAAAATAAAATAAAAAAAGACTCACAATCTTTCCTCTTTCAAAGTCAGTCAGTCATAAGTATATCCATCACAACTACCAAACTACCTGAAATAATGCAGTAACATCAACACTTATCTTTTCATAGTAGTAACTTTTCATGAGGGAATTACTTATATATAAATCAACCCATTTGATCTTTTTAAGATTTTATTATTTATTTGACAGACAGAGATCACAATTAGGCAGAGAGAGAGGAGGAAGCAGGCTTCCCACAGAGCAGAGAGCCCAATGTGGGGCTCGATCCCAGGACCCTGGGATCATGACCTGAGCCGAACGCGGAGGTTTTAACCCACTGAGCCACCCAGGCGCCCCAACCCATTTGATCTTATATTTAGAAGAAAAGGCTGGTTTCCCCTCTTGTGACAGACCTTTATTTTACACCCTACACCAGTGACTAGAAATACTACAGGCAGACTAAAAGGCAGAATCCTTAGCAACTTAATATGTTATAACAGTGTTTAAATTAGAGCTGCCCAGGGGTGCCCAGGTGGCACAGTCAGTTGAGCCAGACTCTCCATTTCTGCTTGGGTCATCATCTCAGGGTCATGAGATCAAGCCGTGTGTCAGGCTCCACACTCGATGCAGAATCTGCTTGGGGTTCTCTCTTCCTCTCCCTCTACCCCACTCCCTCTCACTCTCTCAAATAAATTAAATAAAGAAATAAATGAATAAATAAATAAATCATCTCACACACACACACACACACACACACACACACACCCCGAACTCATGGTCCTGAGATTAAGAGTTACATGCTCTATCAACTGAGCCAGCCAGGTGCCCCTGGACTGTACACTTTAAAAGGATGAGTTTTATGCCATGTAGATTGAATCCCAATAAAACTTATTAAAAGAAAAAGATATGGGACACCCGGGTGGCTCAGTCGGTTATGTGTCTGCCTTCAGCTCAGGTCACAATCCCAGGGCCCTGGAATCGAGTTTGGCATCGGGCTCCTCTCAGCGGGGAGCCTGCTTCCCCCTCTGCCTGCCTCTCCCCCTGCTTGTGCTAGTACTCTCTTCTCTGACAAGTAAACAAATAAAATTTCTATTTAAAAGAAAGGGAAGGGAGGGCAGGAGAGGGAAGGGGAGGGAAGGGGAGAGGGAAGGAATTTATAAACATTTTAAAATAATTCATATATTCCACCTTTAATCATCTTATCTTTTGCCTAAGTACAAATAATCACTGAAGATGGCAAAAGACAGACTAAGGATCCCTAACGCCAGCAAAAGGCAGTCAACCACAAATCCCCAGCGTCACTGGAGAAAAAGCTAATACTCTGAGAGATGTTTTTCTACTTGGAAGGACAGGGGGAGGAGTGGAAAAAGATGAAAGGAGAAATGATTTGTAATAGTTTCACGATTTGTGTTCTCTCTCTGCCAAAAATAAACAAATAAAAATTATTCATTTGTTATATAATCTTGGATCTAGGAAAGACCCAACACAGAAGGTAAAACCTCTAAATCATAAAGAAAAAGACCACATGAATTCCATTTTTTGTTATTTGTTTCTGGAATGTCCATGTATATATATACCTACTAAGTACTAATTGCTATGTGATTTTTTTTCTTTTTTTAATTTTGTTTATTTGAGAGAGAGAGAGAGCTAGAGAGATAGAGCACACAGAGGAAGACGAAGAGGCAGAAGCAGGCTCCCCGCTGAGCAGACAGCCCATTGTGGGGGCTTGATCCCAGGACTCTGAGATCATGGCCTTCGTTTAACTGACTGAGACACCCAAGTGCCCTACTATGCTATTTTTTTAAATGTTTTACTGTAGAATCCTTCTACAAATTCAATAAAGCTGTAATCTGAACGATTCTGTATGATCTCCAAAAAAAAAAAGGAAAGAAAGAAAGAAAAAGACCACACAAACCATAGAAAAATTATAGCCCCTAAATAACAAAACAGTCAAAAGATAAATGGGGAAAAATAGCTGTAACACATAAGAAATAAAATGTTTTCTGAAATATACAAACAATGCTGTCAAATCAAGGGAAACACAGGTCCAAACAAAAACAGCTAAAATATCTGAAGTTCTTTTAAAATATGCACATACTAGGGTGCCTGGGTGGCTCAGTCAGTTAAGTGGGTGACTGACTCAGGTCAGGATCCCAGGGTTCTAGCATTAGGCTCCCCAGTCAAAGGTGAGTCTGCTTCTCCCTTTCCCTCTGCCCCTCCTCCCACTTATGCCCATGCTCACTCTCTCTCTCTCTCTCTCAAATAAAATCTTTCTTAAAATTAATTAACTAAATTAAAATGTGCACATACCCATAGAGGGTGCCTGGTTGGCTCAGTCGCTGGAGCATGTAACTCTTGATCTCAGGGTTGTGGGTTTGAGCTCCACACTGGGCATAGAGATTACTTAAAAACAAAATCTTAAAAATGAATAAAATAGGGGCACCTGGGTGGCTCAATGGGTTAGGCCGCTGCCTTCAGCTCAGGTCATGATCTCAGGGACCTAGGATAGAGTCCCGCACCCGGCTCTCTGCTCAGCAGGGAGCCTGCTTCCCTCTCTCTCTCTGCCTGCCTCTCTGTCTACTTGTGATCTCTCTCTGTCAAATAAATAAATAAAATCTTTTTTAAAAAATGAATAAAATACACACAAATAGTAAACAAAAAAATACACTCAAAAAATGCTGTTCAATTTTATTCAAAATTTTTCAAATCTAAATTTTATTTATTCTTTTTTAAGGTTTTTTTGTTTGGTTTGTTGTTTTTTTGGTCAGATATAGAGAGTGAGCACAGACAGGGAGAGTGGCAGTCAGAGGCAAAGGGAGAAGCAGATTCCCTGCCAAGCAAGGAGCCCGATGTGGGGTGTGGGACTCGATCCCAGAATGCTGGGATCATGACCTGTGCCAAAGGCACTTAACCAACTGAGCCACCCAGGTGCCCCCAAAAATCTAAATTTTAAAGAGGGTAAAATAACACAAAACCCAAAATTCTAATAATACCTAGGTACAGTCTAACGTAACAGACACTTTCATAAATTCTCTGAAGAACAAATCAGAAAAACCTCTTAGGAAGATAATTTGATAGTACTGATTAAGAATTAAGTACACATCCCTAGAAATTCCACTCACAGAGATTGATCACACGTGCAACTGCAGGCATCTGCAAAGAGTACACAACACTGCTTACTGCAACACTGCTTGTTCGGTGTAACGGGATAACCATTCCGCTTTCTGCCTATGTGAATTTGACTGCTCTAGGTACCTGCTACAGGTAGAATAACACAATACTTAGCCTTTTGGGACCTGACTTATTTCACTTAGCATAAATTTGTTTAGTTTTTGCTTTTAGAGTAGGCTCTCCACTCAGTCTGGAGCCCAATGCAGGGCATGAACCCAGGACCCAGAGATCAACACCGGAGCTAAGATCAAGAGTCGGATATTTAACTGATTAGGCCACTCAGGCACCCCAGCATATTTTTTTTAAACAGGAAAAAAGTAAATTTAATAGGCATGCATACAGAGAATCCACAGAAATGTCAAATTCCCTCACTGAGCACAGTTTCTTCAAGGTTCCTCCACGTTGTAGCAGGAGTCAGAATTTCCTTCCCTTTAAGAGTCAGAATTTCCTTCCCTTTTTAAGGCTGAGTAATATTCCATTACATGAATTCTGTTTGTCACAAATCTAATTAGCACATTCTGTTTATTCACTCATGGGTCACAACACTGGCTGCTTCCATTTTTTGGCTATTGTGAATAATACTGCTATGAACATAATAGATGACTTTTTTATATGAAAAGCTACTTACTGGTTCTGGCTCTACTTCAGAGGGTTTAAGAAAACGTGAAGACTGGCAACAAGCTTAATCCAACCAACAAAACTAAATTCATCTGTTTACTGAATCTATGATGAATGCCTAGAATCCTGTATGAAAATTTGATGACTAATTCTTAAGAAAAGCAATGTTTTGGGGCGCCTGGGTGGCTCAGTGGGTTAAGCCGCTGCCTTCGGCTCAGGTCATGATCTCAGAGTCCTGGGATCGAGTCCTGCATCGGGCTCTCTGCTCAGTGGAGAGCCTGCTTCCCTCTCTCTCTCTCTCTGGCTGCCTCTCCGTCTACTTGTGATTTCTCTCTGTCAAATTAATAAATAAAATCTTTAAAAAAAAAAAAAAAGAAAGAAAAGCAATGTTTTCAGTAAAGCCTCAAATAACAAAATTCTTCAAACTATTATAGGCATCATTACCTGGGGGGATATATATATATATATATATATATATATATACACACACACACACACACACACATATATATATACACACATACATACATACATACACACACACACACAAACACACACACATCCATTATTTTATACCAATCTAATGAGAAACTATTTATTAAGTAAAATTAATTTGAGGAGTGCATGGCTGGCTCAGTCAGTAGAGCATATGACTCTTGATTTCAGGGTGGTGAGTTCAAGCCACGTTGGGCATAGAACTTACTTTAAAAAATTTTTTTTTCATTATTTTTTAACAAAACGATAGTGCTCAACTGACATATAAACCTCTGAAAGATTATTCAATTATGAGAAAAAATGGCAAAAATCCTATAATCTTTAGATCCTACTGGTGAGATCAAACAGGAAGACTGAGTATTTTAGCCAATCTTAGAAATAATTCATAAAGTACTCCTCTAGAGAACAGGAGAGATGACTTTGTACTGGAAAAATCAAATCTATAGTATAGGAATATGGTAACTACTAAGTTAACACTTGGACATTTGTTCTCACAATAATTCATGAATAACTTCATAAATGTGTCTGATTTACACAGTACTTTTCTGGGAGAAGTTCAAGTATAATTAACTGTCAATAGAATGCAATTGATGATTATCCATTTCTTAGAGTAATGACAATAAATAAAACAGATGGAGAAAAGAGGAGCAAGGCAAGCTGATCAAAAAAAGGGAAGACTGGAGAGAACAAAGTGGAAGTAACAAAAGCCTAGAGAACAAGAGCGAGCAAAAATCCACATCAAGAGTCCCTAGTATGAATACAAAGGGCTCTTTGAAAACATGATTCCTACCTGGTTTACCAGAACTATTATTTACAACTACTGAGAAGAAATTCTTTTTTTTTTTACGATTTTATTTATTTGAGAGAGAAAGAATGAGCGAAGAGAGGGAAGGGCAGAGTGAGAAGCAGGAGGAGATTCCCAGCTGTGCAGACAGCCTGATGGGCCCTCCCATCCCAGGACCCTAAAATCATGACCTAAGCCGAAGGCAGATCCTTAACCGACTGAGCTAACCAGGCGCCCCAAGAAATTCATTTTTAACCTTTTAATTTCTTAGTAAAATGATAATTTAAACAATGACTCTGGAAAACTTACAAATACTTCTAATACTTCCCTTGACTACTGACTTTTATCCTTATTTCATACTATATAGTTGCTAAGATAAGATAGAAGACAAAAACATGATCCCATCTTTTTGTAATGTACATAAAGTCCATATTCTTTTCATATTCCACTCTGAGTTTTTTTTGTAAAATCTCTGAAGACTACCTCTACTCCTAGCTTTAGGAAATGGGTTATCACTCCTCAATCTTAAAAGTCTTTGGACTTTTTTTTACTGAATTCCAGTGTTTTATAAACTTTTAAGTAAAGGTGCTTCCCCATAAAGAACCTTGGTATGGCATTAACCCCATCCAATTAAAAAATAAGTTACAGGGCACCTAGGTGGTTCAGTCAGTTAAGTGTGACGTGAGACTCTTGATTTCAGCTCAGATCCTGGTATGAGGGTAGTGGGATCAGGCCCTGTATGGGTCTTCATGCTCAGTACAAGAGTCTGCTTATCCCTCTCCCCCTCCCCCTGCTCAAGCTCACTCGCTCTAAAAAGTACAAACTCCTAAAAAAAAAAAAGTCACTGGGGCACCTGGTCGCTCAGCCAGGAACCTGCTTCTCCCTTCTCTGCCGCCAATTCCCCTGCTTGTGTTCATCTCCCTGTCAAATGAATAAAATCTTAAAAAAAAAAAAAAAAGAAGGTCACTAGTTTCTAAGCCAATCATTTTATTAAATATGCAAACTTCCGCAGTCAACATTTTAATCTGATTAGTTATAATCTCTAGAACTAAAAAGCTTTTTTTTTTTTTTTAGGAAAAATAAAACATTCAGAAAAAACACTCAGAAGAACATTTTTAAAACAAAATTTCCTGTAAGATCAACACAAAGGAAATCAAATGTCATAACCCTGTGAGACCCAAAGCTGTGATGAAAGTTCCTTCTATACATCTACTTTTAGAATGACAAAGCAAATATATGCTAAAAAGGATAATCTGTGTCAAAAACCCCTGTGGAAAGGGTTACTTCACAAGAAAAACAGAGAGGAGTGAGTGTAAAAAAAACTATATAGAGTACAGCCTTACACACTTTACATGTAACAAAACATATACGCTTTTTTTTTTAAATTAACTGCAACATGGAGCACCTGGGTGGCTCAGTGGGTTAAGCCTCTGCCTTCCGCTCAGGTCATGATCTTGGGGTCCTGGGGAGCCCCGCATCAGGCTCTCTGCTCAGCAGGGAGCCTGTTCCCCCCCCAACCGCCTGCCTCTCTGCCTACTTGTGATCTCTGTCAAATAAATAAAATCTTTTTTTTTTAATTAACTGCAACATGCTGTTAAATTATTTAAAACTTTACAAATACCACTTAAGTCTTGACCCAGAAAGGCTACTTTTGACTGAAGAACATAGCTGGTTAGCAGAATGATTCATTTCAAAGTGATACACTATGTTTTGTATGATGGCTACAGTAGTATTTCTAGATATTAAATTCTCTTATAATCCAACTGAACATTAATACGTACTTTTAAAAAATTTATAGCATTCCAGGGGCCTTTAGGTCGTCTTACGAATGACAGCTATAACAAGGATTTCTTAAACTGGAAAGACCCTAGGAATCTTATAACCCAACCCACTTGGTTTCTGGGAGGAATTACATGTACCCACTTTAGGTAATAAATGTGCTATGTAGAGTTAAAGCATCTTATTTTACGTACAGCATCACATAACTAACTGAATTTTAAGAGCTCTCTATAAACTTGAGATTTTCGCACGTCTTTTTTCTTCTGATTAAAGCGTGGCCTACAGAGGCACCTGGGTGGCTCAGTGGCTTAAGTGTCCAACTGATCTCAGCTCAGGTCTTGATCTCAGGGTCATGAGCTGAAGCCCTGCACTGGGTGTGGAGCCTACTTTAAAAAAAAAAAAAAAAAAAAAAAAAAAAAAAAAAAAAGGTCAGTACTTACTATGGAGTTTAATTCTAACTATGGATGTGCCTGAAATTCCCGTCATTGAGAGAATTCAAGCTGACTAAAAGGAGCAACATTAGAAATATAAAGACTCCAAATTTCTAGAATAAGACTAGGAGTAAGAGGAGGAGAATGCAAAACTTAAAAACAACAAAAAATCCATGGGGAAAAAAAAAAAGCAGTTGTTTTTTTTTAAAGATTTTATTTATTTATTTGACAGACAGAGATCACAAGTAGGCAGAGAGGCAGGCAGGCAGAGAGGAGGAAGCAGGCTCCCCGCTGAGCAGAGAGCCCGATGTGGGACTCGATCCCACGACCCTGAGATCATGACCTGAGCCGAAGGCAGCGGCTTAACCCACTGAGCCACCCAGGCGCCCCCCAAAAAAAGCAGTTCTAACCACTAAGAGTACAATGAGTAAAAAAGAGGGGCAGGAATCAAGCTATTCACCTACCACTATCTTTGTTTTATTTTCCAGTCCAAGTCTTTTGGTGATTTTAACTTTTTTACCTCAACATTTTTTTTCTTTTTAAAGATTTTATTTACTTATGACAAAGAGATAGCAAGAGAGGGAACACAAGCACGGGGGAGCTGGAAAGGGAGAAGCAGGCTCCCTGCTAAGCATGCAGCCTGTATGGGGCTCAATCCCAGGACCCTGGGATCATGACCAGAGCGAAAGGCAGACGCTTAACTGACTGAGCCACCCCGGTGCCCCTCACCTCAACCCTTTTATGTCAAAGCTAAAACTAGTACATAAATTAGATGCTACTATTCTATTCTTAACCTAACGGTTTGTTTAAACCAATGGTTCTTAACTTTTTCGTGCCCTGGACTGACAGTCTGGTGAAACCTATAAACCCTTCCTCAGAATAATATTAATAAAATAAAATGAACAAGATTACAAAGAAAAGCAATTATACTGAAATACAATTACCAAAATACTTTAACATGGTTCCACTCAGCGGCACCTGGGTGGCTCAGATGATTAGGCATCTGCCTTTGGCTTGGGTCATGATCCCAGAGTCCTGAGATCAGCCCCTCGTTGTAGGGACTCCCTGATTGGCAGGGAGCCTGCTTCTCCCTCTCCCTCTACTGTTCCCCCGGATTGTGCTCTCTTGCCCTGCCAAATAAATAAATAAAATCTTAAGAAAAAAAAAAAAATCAAAGGACAAAAGGTGATATTAACATACATCATAGAGAAAAAGAATTTTTTCTTTTTTCTTTTCTTTTTTCAGAGAGGGCATAGGGAGGTGCAGAGGAAGAGAAAGAATCCCAAGCAGGCTCCAAACCCAGCCGGCAGCCCAACTTGGGGCTCTTATCTTATGGCCCTAAGATCATGACCTGAGCCAATACCTGACTGACTGAGCTACCCAAATGCCCCATGGACAAGAATGTTACCAGCAAAATTCACACAGTGAGAAACCCTATAGAACAATCAACCTGGTTTGCAACAAATTAAGTTGTAAGGAGAGAGGGAGATTAAAATCTATAGATTAAGAGACTTCAATAGCCAAAATGTTCATCGATAAGTAAATAAACAAACTGTAGTATCTCGACTAGGGTGGTGGTGGTGGTGGTGGTGGTGGTGGTGGTGGTAGTGGTTACAAGATGCCTACATTTCTCAAAATTCAACAAACTTCACACTTAAAATAAGTACATTTTATTGAATGCAAATTAAACCTCAATAATTCTTTTTTAAAATTTACTAGGGCTTTAACTCACAACCCAATACCAGTCTCATGCTCTACCAAAGCCAGCCAGGTGCCCTCCCCCCAACTTTTTTTTTTTAAGGTTTTCAATAAAATTTTTAAAGAATTACATATCACCAATTATAATTGGTGTACCCAATAGAGCCCGAGTTTTTAAAAAAACATTCTTAAGCAAAATAAGTCAATCAGAGAAAGACAACTATCATATGATCTCCCTGATACGAGGAAGTGGAGATGCAACATGAGGGGGTTAAGGGGGTAGGAGAAGAATAAATGAAACAAGATGGGATTAGGAGGGAGACAAACCATGAATGACTCTTAATCTCACAAAACAAAATGAGGGTTGCTGGGGGGAGGGGGGTTGGGAGAGGGGGTGGGGTTACGAACATTGGAGAGGGTATATGCTATGGTGAGTGCTGTGAAGTGTGTAAACCTGGCGATTCACAGACCTGTACCCCTGGGGATAAAAATACATTATATGTTTATTAAAAATAAATAAATAAAAATTAAAAAAAAAAAACATTCTTCAAACACACACACACACAAAATCAATTACAAACTTGAATACTGACTGGGTATATGAAATAGGAATATATCTCTTTAAACAATCCTTATCTTCTAGACATAAATACTGAAATATTTATGGATAAAATGTCTGGAATCTACTTCAAAATATTACAAACTGTACAAACTCCAGCATTCCAGGGCTTGTGCTAAAGAATAAGGGTCTTTTTTTTTTTTTTTAAGATTATTTATTTGACACAGAGAGAGAAAGATCACAAGTAGGCAGAGACACAGACAGAGAGAGAGGAAGGGAAGCAGGCTCCCTGCTGAGCAGAGAGCCCGATGCAGGGCTAGATCCCAGAAACCTAGGATCATGACCTGAGCTGAAGGCAGAGGCTTTAACCCACTGAGCCACCCAGGCACCCCAAGAATAAGGGTCTTAACTCATTAAGGAACCTGTTGGATAGGGACCAAGAATATATACAGGGAGGAGAAAAAAAGTTGAGTGCAGCCACTTTGGAAAATAGTATGGAGATTCCTCAAAACTTTAAAAATAGAATTACCATATGATCCAGCAATTCACTTCTGGGTATTTATCCAGAGAAAGTGAAAACACTAACATGAGAAGATAATGTGCACCCCATGTTCACTGCAGCATAATTTCTAACAGCCAAGACATGGAAACAACCTAACTGTCCAGGGACTGAAGAACAGGTAAAGAAGATGTGTATATACACAATGGAGTATTAAACAGCCATGAAAAAAGAAGTCTTGCTATTTGAGACAACATGGATGGACCTTAAGAGCATTATACTAAATGAAGTCAGAGAAAGACAAATATATGATCTCATTCTGTGTAAAATCTTAAAAACAACAAAAACCATAAGCTCACAGATACAGAGAAAAGATGGGGGTACAGTGAGAAGGGTGAAATGAGTGAGAAAGGGGGTCAAAAGGTACAAACCTCTAGTTAGACACCAGTCACAGGGATGTAATGTGCCACATAGTGATTATCAATACTGTATTACTTACCTGAAAGTTGCTAAGAAAGTAAATTTTAAAAGTCCTCAACACAGGGGCACCTGGCTGGCTCAGTAGGTGAAACATGAGACTCTTGATCTTGGGGTTCTAAGTTCAAGCCCTAGACTGTGTGTAGAGATTACTTAAAAAATTAAATCTTGGGATGTCCAACTGGCACAGTAGATTAAGCATCTGCCTTAGGTTCAGGTCATGATCCCAGGGCACTGGGATCGAGCCCCGAGTCAGCCTCCCTGCTCGACAGGGAGTTTGCTTCTCCTTCTCCCCCTGCTCCTGCTCTCTCTCAAATAAATTAAATCTTTAAAAAAAGTGGGGGGGCAGCTGGGTGGCTCAGTGGGTTAAGCCTCTGCCTTCAGCTCAGGTCATGATCTTGGGGTCCTGGGATCGAGTTTCGCGTGGGGCTCTCTGCTTGGCGGGGAGCCTGCTTCCCCCTCTCTCTCTGCCTGCCTCTCTGCCTACTTGTGATCTCTCTCTCTCTCTCTGTGTCAAATAAATAAATAAAATCTTTAAAAAAAAAAAAGTCCTCTTCACAAGAGAAAAAAATTGGGGGCACCCAGGTGGCTAAGTCAGTTAAATGTCTACCTTCAGCACAGGTCATGGTCCCAGCATCCCAGAATCAAGCCCCACGTCAGGCTCCCTATTCAGCGGGGAGTCTGCTTCTCCCTCTCCCTCTGCACCTCCCCCTACTCATGCTCTCTAATAGATAAAATCTTTTTTTAAAAAAATAAATAATAAGGGCGCCTGGGTGGCTCAGTGGGTTAAGCCTCTGCCTTCAGCTCAGGTCATGGTCTCAGGGTTCTGGGATAGAGGCCTGCGTTGGGCTCTCTGCTCAGCGAGGAGCCTGCTTCCCCCTCCCTCTCTGCCTGCTTGTGATCTCTCTCTCTCTCTCTCTGTGTCAAATAAATAAATAAAATCTTTAAAAAATAAAATAAAATAATAAAAGAACAAGAAAAACATTTTTTTAAAGATTTTATTATTTATTTGACAGACAGAGATCACAAGGAGGCAGAGAGGCACGCGGAGAGAGGGGGAAGCAGGCTCCCCGCTGAGCACAGAGCCCAACAGGGGGCTCGATCCCAGAACCCTGGGATCACGACCGGAGCCGAAGGCAGAGGTCTTAACCCACTGAGCCACCCAGGCGCCCCAGAAAAACATTTTTGTAACAATGTATAGTGACAGGTGTTAAGTAGACTTACATGGTGGCCATACTGAAATATATACAAATATCAGATTATGTTATATAACATTATTAGTTTCAAGTATACACCAATTATAACTCACTTATTTTTTAAAGTTAAGGTCAGTAAGGTTTGGGGGAAGGTAGGGCAAAGGTAAAATTTTGCTGAGATACCAAAGTGAGTGACTGACAACCAAATAAATAAATGAAGCAATGATGATTCCCAATATTATTCCTAAGAAACAAACTTCTTTCTCACTATCTCCTCTTCTGTGTGACTCAGCATATAATAAAGCTCAGACAGATCCAGTGATTATATTATACTCATGTCACCAAGTCAGTGGTGGCTTAGAACCAAAACTACAATTTTAAGAATCATCAGGTAGCTCTGTATCTGATTTTGTTTTGTTTTGTTTTCATTTTTATTTCTTTGACAGTGAGAGGGCACAAGTAGGGGGAGCCGCAGGCAGAGGGAGAAGCAGGCCCCCCGCTTAGCAGGGAGCCTGACGTGGGACTCAATCCAAGATCCTAGGATCATGACCTGAGCTGAAGACAGACACTCAACCAACTGAGCCACCCAGGCACTCCATATCTGCTTTAAACCGAGACAGGTGAATGTATTCATCCATTAAACTATCTCCTAGGAGAGGAAAATATTGAAAAAACTTGCAAAAAATGCAAGTCACTTCCAGTCCCATCTTCCTTTCCTGTTCCTCACCCTCAAATGTTGGTTTCCAAAGAAAGTAGTTGAGAGGAAGGGAATGAGAAACAGAGGCAGCAAGGTGACAGAGGTGGGGGAAGTAGAGTGGTGTAGAGCTACTTCTTAGTGTAGAGCTACACTAAGAAGAGAACTGATTGGGCAAAGAGAACTGACTGGGCAAAGATAGTGAGAATAGCAGTAGTCAGGTTTCTCACTAAGAAAAAAATTTACAAACATAAAAATGCAGAGATTATGGGGCGCCTGGGTGGCTCGGTCGTTAAGCATCTGCCTTCAGCTCAGGTCATGATCCCAGAGTCCTAGGATCAAGCCCCTCAACAGGCTCCCTGCTCAGCAGGAAGCCTGCTTCTCTCTCTCCCTCTCCCTCTCTCCCTGTTTGTGTTCCCTCTCTCAAGGTCTTTCTCTCTGTCAAATAAATGAATAAAATCCTTTAAAATATAGGTATTTTTAAAACTGGAGAGGTTAGAAAAAATCTTCAGGTATTGGAATGTAAGTGAACTTTTTTAAAAATGGGACACAGAGGTACAGATAATGTATATATATGGAAAAAATATATATATATATCTCATAGTTAGGTACCCACATGACACACATTTTCTTAGCTCTGTAGTAATGGGTACACTGAGCATCCAGGTGTTGGTTTCTAAATACTATCCTACACTAAAAGGAACTAGAATTTCTTAGAGAAATGACTGATTATAGGACAAGGAAAGTACATAAGCCTTTGTTATGCCTGAAATAAAGAAATGCTTAAACAGTGATGGAGAGATATCAAAAGGACACAACAGCCAGTTTGAAAGAGCTCCAAGTGGCCAAACCTAGGACAATTTGGGTATCAATCCCTGGACCAAAGCTCACTGAAAAAAGTAGAAATCCTAAGTATTACACACATACACAGAAAGCTCCTACCTACAGGAAACTAAATATAGAAGGAATCACAACACTATACTTACAGGCAAGAGTTAGCACTGTTAAAGCTGGTGACTGCAGGCTTGATAAAAGAAGAAAGACTATAATATTAAGATATCTCCCCATAAAATGCTAATCAAATACAAAGGGGAAAATAGTAAAGATTTAACCTGACTAGGTGAGCAGTTAAACTAGTATCACCAGTGGTGGCACAGATCCATACTGTCTGCCTCCTTATATGCTACTCTTTAGAAGAGCAAAGAATCACTTCTGTGGTATTCTTGCCAAGATGCATGCTCTGATCTGATCATGAGGTAATACTGGACAGATTCAACTGGAGGGTTTATCCTGCAGAAGCAAAGGCCTATCCTTTTTAAGATTTTATTTATTCAGTTGAGAGAGAGAGCACGTGCGAGTGAGCAAGCATGAGCAGGGGGAGGGGCAGAGGGGGGAAGCAGACTCCCCATTGAGCAGGGAGCCCGACACTGGGCTCAAACCCAGGACCCTGGGATCATGAACCCCGCTGAATGCACATGCTTAACTGACTGAGCCACCCAGGTTCCCCAAAAGACCTGTGCTTTGTAAGACTACCAGGCACATGAGAATTAGCATAAGACTGAGAAAGTATTCAGAATGATGAGACACAGCCACCAACAGCAATACATGACCAAGCTCCTGGACGGAAAATGGAACACTGTGGGGATGGCTGGCATCGGGTGAATGGGGTCTGTGGACTGGGCAGTAGGATGGCACCGATACAGACTTCCTGGTTGGGAAGACAAGAGTGTCAACAACTGAGGAATCTGGATGAAGGGAATGTGGGAATTCTTTGTACCATTCATGAACTATATTCCAAAATAAATTTTATTTTATTTATTTTTTTTTTTTAAAGATTCTATTTATTTATTTGACAGAGAGAAATCACAAGCAGATGGAGAGGCAGGCAGAGAGAGAGAGAGGGAAGCAGGCTCCCCGCTGAGCAGAGAGCCCGATGCGGGCCTCGATCCCAGGACCCTGAGATCATGACCTGAGCCGAAGGCAGCGGCTTAACCCACTGAGCCACCCAGGCGCCCCCAAAATAAATTTTAAATGAGAAAAATATTACTGGTAAGAAAGAATTGGGTCTAAACGTGGTCAGACACTCATTCTGGTATATCAAATACCATTTTATCTTCCCTTTTATTTTTTTAAACTAAGGAGAGTTAGTGTTTGGGTTTCTGTTTTTTTAAGATTTTATTTATTGGGGGTGCCTAGGTTGCTCAGTGGGTTAAAGCCTCTGCCTTTGGCTCAGGTCATGATCCCAGGGTCCTGGGATTGAGCCCCGCTTCGAGCTCTCTGCTCAGCGGGGAGCCTGCTTCCTCCTCTCTCTCTCTCTCTGCCTGCCTCTCTGCTGACTTGTGATCTCTGTCAAATAAATAAATAAAAATCTTAAAAAAAAAGATTTTATTTACTGGGGCACTTGGGTGGCTCAGTCTTTAAGCATCTGCCTTCGGCTTGGGTCATGATCCCAGGGTCCTGGGATAGAGTCTCACGTGGGGCTCCCAGCTCGGCGGGAAGCCTGCTTCTCCCTCTCCCACTCGTCCTGCTTATGTTCCGTCTCTCACTGTTTCTCTCCGTCAAATAAATAAATAAAATCTTTTTTTTAAAATGTCTATTTATCTATTTATTTGACAGAAAGAGAGAGAGGGAGAACAAGTAGGCAGAGCAGCAGGCAGAGAGAAAGGGAGAACGAGGCCCTCCGCTGAGCAGGGAGCCCAATGTGGGGCTCAATCCTAAAGCCCTGAAATCATGACCTGAGCCAAAGGCAGCTGCTTTAACTGTCTGAGCCACATAGGTGCCCCACAATACCATCTTTTCAAAGAGGCCTTACTCATTCCTCCCACCCCCATGACTCTCTATTCCCTCCTTTGCATTAATTTTCTTCATAAATCAAGACAGGCCACAATTGATAGTTGTTTGGGCTAAATGCTGGGTACACAGGATTCACTTACTATTTTTCTCTTTTTATATGTGTCCAAAATTCTCCAAAGTATAATTTTTAAACTATAAAACAGTAATACATATGCATCTTTATTAATACATTAAAGTATCTAGCAGCAAGTCTAATAGCTACTTTAGTTTCTAAGTTGTGATGAGCATGAATTATTTACAAACATGGAAATGAGGAAGTCAGAATCCTCTGCAGGGTGCCTGGGTGGCTCAGTCCACCAAGCCTCTGACTTCTGCTGTCATGATCTTGGGGTCCTGGGACCAAGTCCTTCAATGAGCCACTCCTTGGGCTCTGTGCTCAGTGGGGATCTGCTTGTCCCTCACCCTCTCCCTCTGCCCTCCACCCCCCAACCTCATGTGCATGCACTCTCTCAAATAAATAAAATCCTAAAAAAACTAAAAAACTAAAAAAAAAAAAAAAACCCCAAGGTGATTTTTAAGAAATCTTGAATACAAAAGAGCCTTTACTACAGTGTAACAGCGTCGTTTTTAAAAATTAACGCTTGAGACAAAAAAAATTTACCACCTACCAACTTAATGATGACACAAATCACTGCATGCCAGATGTCATTTTGTAAAATACAAAAAAAAATTTTTTTTTAAATACAAAAATTTTTTAAAAGATTTACTTATCTGAGAGACAGCGAAAGCATGTACATGCTTGTGTGCACTCAGGAACAGGGATAGGGACAGAGGGAAAGAATCTCAAGCAGACTTGGCTGAGCAGAGAGCTGAAGGTAGGGGCTCAATCTCACAATCCTGAGCCGAAACCAAGAGTCTGAGGCCTAACCGTCTGAGCCACCCAGGTGCCCCTGAAATACAAAATGTTTAAAAAGAATACAAATGTCCTAGTTTTTGAATGAAAGGAATAAAATGAGGTGAAGGTTAAAAAAATCAATTTTAAGAATTTATAAATGTGTATATATATGTATTATGTTATATATATTATATATACATAAAACTACAAATGCATTACACACACAAGTTCATATACCGCATGTAAACATGATAGGAATGTAACCATCAAAGTCTATACAAGGTACACTCAGAAAATCGCCATTCCATTTGTCCAAATTCTCAAGTAAGCCAAGTCTGCACTTAACAAAGACATATATTACTCTAGAGGTTTGGTATGCTGTACTAAAAAATCTAGCACCAAAACAAGCAATAGGACAAACAACTGTGTTTCCCATTTGAATTTTCCCACAAATACTCCTTAAATGTAAGAACTAGAGTGGTTCCTTACATAATAAAAACCTTTATGCTAAATTTCAGTTTATCTCTATATTCAAAATGAACTCCTAAGTAATTAAATCCAAGAATTCACTAAATTTAGTTAGCATTTTACAGAGACATTTCTTTGTGGGTTTCAGATGTTTACAATTTTCAACCTGGCAGATACAGACGCGGGGGGGGGGGGGGGTCTGAATACTGTAATACTGTACAATTGTATCAAGAACATCTCTTCACAGCAAAGCGTATTTCTGCACAGCGAAAACAGGTAGAATACAAAAATTATATGGTTTCTATGGGGCGCCTGAGTGGCTCAGTGGGTTAAGCCGCTGCCTTCGGCTCAGGTCATGATCTCAGGGTCCTGGGATCGAGTTCCGCATCGGGCTCTCTGCTCGACGGGGAGCCTGCTTCCTCCTCTCTCTCTCTCTCTGCCTGCCTCTCTGCCTACTTGTGATTTCTCTCTGTCAAATAAATAAATAAAATCTTCAAAAAAAAAAAATTATATGGTTTCTAATAAAACGATTAAACATCCTAACTGGTTTCCACAACAGAGTATGCTATTTTCCTTTCTTTTCTTTTTTAAATATCTTATTTGACACAGAGAGATAGAGAGGGAACACAAGCAGGGGGAGTGGGAGAGGGAGAAGGAGGCTTCTCACAGAGGAGAGAGCCCAAGGCAGGGTCGATACCAAAACCCCAGGATCATGACCTGAGATGAAAGCAGACTCTTTTTTTTTTTTTTAACATTTTTTTTTAAAGATTTTATTTATTTATTTGACAGAGAGAGTGATCACAAGCAGGCAGAGAGGCAGGCAGAGAAACAGGAGGAAGAAGGCTCCCTGCTGAGCAGAGAGCCCAATGTGGGGCTGTATCCCAGGACCCTGAGATCATGACCTGAGCAGAGAGAGGCTTAACCCACTGAGTCACCCAGGCGCCCCTGAAAGCAGACTCTTAACTGAGCCACCTGGGCACCCCCAGAGTATGCCATTTTCACTCAAAACATGAGTAGCTCTAAGGCAAATAATAATAATAATAAATTAAGTAAAGATAGCAGTAAACTTTAGAAATTTAACTATAAAAAAGATACTTTATTTTGTCTCCTTGTTCAGCAGGCTAATATAGGTCTGTTTCAAGGGCTTGAACATTTATTACAAAGCATCCAATAAGGAAATTCAGGAGCCCAATTTTAATAACAATATATACTAACGGTATTTGCAGACCACAATGCTTACTCTAAATAATGTGGACTAGTTAACTACAGCTCAAACACCACAGATTCTTATAAGTAAAAACAGAAATATATCATCTCCAATTGTATATACTAGTTCTCACGAACTATTTCAAACATTTTTTTTAATTTTTATTTTAAGATTTTATTTATTTAGGGGAGCCTGGGTGGCTCAGTGGGTTAAAAGCCTCTGCTCAGGTAACGGTCCCAGGGTCCTGAAATTGAGCCCCACATCGGGCTCTCTGCTCAGTAGGGAGCCAGCTTCCCCTCTCTCTCTGCCAGCCTCTCTGCCTACTTGTGATCTCTCTGTCAAATAAATAAATAAAATCTTAAAAAAAAAAAAAAAAGATTTTATTTATTTGACAGAGACATAGCGAGAGAGGGAACACAGGCAGGGGGAGTGCAAGAGGGAGACGCAGGTTTCCCGCTGAGCAGGGAGCCCGATATAAGGCTAGATCCCAGGACCCCAGGATCATGACCTGAGCCAAAGGCAAACGCTTAACGACTGAGCCACCCAGGTGCCCCTCAAACTTTTTTTTAATTTAAGCAACATTTCAAAGTGAGGAGAAAGTAAGACTTAAAAGACTATCTGGAAAAACTTTTACATTACCACTATCTTTAGAACTTCTATATAAATCTTCCTCAAGCATGAATGTTCACAGGATTAGAAGTGCCTCATAAATCAAGCCTGAAATCTCTTCATAAGCTTACCAAACAATACAATGCCTGAGCAATCAAGACGGTGCCCTCCACCAGTCAAACATCACCAATCTTCCTGGTGGCACCTATTTTCCCCCAATCTGCCAGAGGCATCCTCCTTAGGAAATAAAATACAGTATTTCAAGCATTCTGTATTAATTTTTAATGCTATTTATCACAATAACTGAATTTTATTTTTTAAATGTACAAAAGCCCAACACAAAAATATCAAAATTATAACACTCAAAACCAGAGCTGTTTCTACATAGAACTGGCTGGGCTCTAAAAAAGAAACGATGTAGCAATGATGTAAGGCTAGGGTGAGTCAAATTTGTTTGAAGTCTAAAAATACCTCCAGTTATAGAATACTAAAGACAAGGAAATTCTTCCACTATATTTTTACTGTGTCCCCAAAGTAAAGATATCCAAATACATGTAACATGTATTCCAGCTATTTTAACTCAGAAAACCATTGTAATATTTAAAATTAGCAAAGCCAAAAATACATTTTTAAATGGGTCTCATTCTTTGACAGAATTTTTACATAAGCTGCTACCTTGCTCTACCTCTGCACAATCTTTAACGTCTTCTCTAAAACTGGGGATGGATGGGAAGAACCTGAAAATGTGATTTACTTAAAACAGGCAAATAAAACAGAGAATTTTATATTCTTTAAAGGGCTCTATTCGTTCGCTCATTCTAATTCAGGGAATCATCTTTGCACACACCTCTCTCTCTTACAACTAAAAGACAGCAACCAATTGTTGTGTAACTCCTCCCTTCCCCCTTCAACCCAGCTAACATACAAAGGAAAGGACTTTCTCTATTGTGCAAATTCAGTCCCTGCAACAGATCTTTGTTAACTAAAATCTGATTCAGAAATAGTCCTCATTTAATTTTTTCAGCGGTATATTAAAAGCTGTAAAGAAAATGAACACAACAAATATATTCTATTGCAAGAAGGTAAAGCCAAATTTTGAAAATGCTCTGATTATATTTTAAAGACTGGGTCTTTCTTTAGTTCGAACGGGAAAAAAGCCTTTATCAGCATCCTTCCCTCCATCTATTTTCCACCAAAAATACTGACCATTGTAAATAATAAAAATAATACACTGTAAATAATACAAAAAAGATCTGGTTCTGACCCCTCCCCCAAACACACACAAAAGTGCCCTCTAAGCTACCCTGCTTCCAAAACCGGTTTAATCTTTAAAAAACAAAAACAAAACCCCAAACACTTACTATAATAGCCTAATCAGTGTTACAAGAATAATTCTGAAAACGTTTTATGTAATATATTCCCAATATACACCTCTTAATCCTGTAAAACAGTTATTAGTTAATGTGTAATTAGCAAGGGAAAAGGGTAAAAGCTGGTAAAAGGTATTAGAGAGTTTCTCTCATCTTGAGTTCTAGAAAACACTAGAAGTGTATATCCTTACATTTTCTTACACAGCTATCATTCCGGTACAACTACCTTTTTATTTTTATCCCTTTCACTTAAATTACTCAAATTTCGCCTTCCCCTAGTAGCAATCACATATTTTACAAAACATTTTCTACAATAGGGATAAAAGGCTTTGAATTCCTTCAAACAGGGTCCATTTAACTCCACAGCTGGAAAAGCAAAAACATTTCTTATACATATGTAAGAATAAACAAGAAACCATAAATAGAGATTACCTGTCCCGGGGATTGGGTGGGAAGTGGGGGATGGGAACTGGGAATCCCGAGGTCAGGGGTGAAGGGGAGATTTTTCTCTGTAAACCCTTCAAACTCTTTAAACCCATAAGAATGCACTGCCTTTTCAAAGAGCTAAGGACGTTTGTCTAAATTTTTTTTCAAAATCGCTTTTAACATAAAGGAGTGTCATGGACACACGGTCTGCTTAGTTTTAACAGAATCTGCTTTTGGTAGCATCTGCTTGTGCTCTGCAATAGGTGAGATACCCCTTTAAACGCAGTGTGCCCGCTAAGCCCTGTTTAATACAGTAACGTTCCTCCAGACCTCCGCTTTCGAAGGCAGCTCGCATCCTCCGCCCCCTCCTCCCTCTGTGCATTCTGAGAGCTGCTGCTGATTCCCACATAAAGTGGGTCCTGGCCGCCATTTTAGAAAGTCATTCACACAAGCCGGACCGCAGCCCCATCCACTTAAAAATCTCCCAAAACTCCCGCGGACGATCTCCTCTTCCCATACCCTCTCCCCTTATCTTGAGAGGAGTCAAACTCCCTGCAAGAGGTATGCAATGTCTCTGGAATGTGCATAATGCGAAGTGACACGTCTGGCCACAGAACACTGAGGAGCAACGCGAATGCTGCAATGCACGTGTTTGCACGTCGGTACAGCCGAATTTCCCAGAGACCTACAGAGAAAGTCCATAGGAGTTAAAAGTGAGCACACCTAAAGTGGCTTTTCCACTCCGATAATCTGCGTCTACAGGACTTTCCCACCAAAGCACTGAAGACGGTGGGGCGGTGGGTGGAGGTAAAGGGTGGAGCCGCGCCAGGGAGGGAAAAGTTCCCATCTGCTTCCCCACTGAGCCCGGGGTCTCGCTCCCCTTTACCACCGGGGTAGAGGTGAGCTTTTGCTCCCTGCCTGCCCTTGCCTGGTTTCTCAGCACAACGTAGTAAACACCGGGAGAGTCCCTGGAAGCGCGCCTCCCCCAGCCCTGCCGAGGACAGCCTGAGCAGGTTATGAATGGCCTCACTATTGCCGGCTCCTTTTCACACGCGGACACGCGCAGACGCGCGCTCCAGCGGTGAAGATTTAATACCCCAGTAACAGCAACCACCAACAGAATCAATGATCCTCCATTTAAAAGACGGAGTGGATCCAGCTCTGCTGCCTCTGCTTCCATTTCCCTATCCAAGCTGCTCAGGAGCAAGCGACGCAATCTGTTTTTCCCATGGTGACTCACTAATAAGGGCGCTCCATAATTTCCTCCACTCACTAGATAGTAAGAGGAATTAGGAGTAAACCCAACTGAAGATCGTTCCGGGTCTGGAATATCGCAAGGAACGGTAATTTTCGAGGACGAGCGCGGATCTGCTACAGTCCTCCTCATTCTGCACCAAGCTTAAGCACAGCGTCACTTTCAGGATGTTCTAGCGAGGACGCTACCCGTCACGGTACGCATACGTTCCACAAAGAAAGCAGGCGCTTGAATGCTACCGTAGCAGAGGTACCACAACAACAGTGATCCCACCATCTCACCGAAAAAAAAAAAAATATTCTGGGAAGTTTAAAAAAAAAAAAAACTACATCTCCTGATCTTAAAAGACGTGCATTCTTCCAACGACCGGTTCAAGAACTCTGGGCGGGAGGGAATCACCGTTCTTTCAAAGGCGGCCCCTCAGCGCTAACCCCGCGCGGCCGCGGAGGTAGCGATCCCGAGGCTCTCGGGCTCCGGCGCCCGCTGGGCACCGTCCTACCCGCCGTGGGGCTTCCAGTGAAAGCCCTCGGTCCTCACCAGCGTCCTCACCCAGGGACCCCGGAGGGCTGAGGCGGCCTGGAAGGCGAAAGAGCCGAAACAAGCGCACCAACTTATTTTCAGACACCATACTCGCTAGCCAACCCCGAAAAAATAATTTAAAAAAAAAAACAACCCACAGGAGAAATGTGAGCTTGCCATTTCCCTGTAGTTTCTAGGTCTGTAAGCCGTTCGGGAGAGGTGCCCAGAACCTCGCAGCTGCCCCGGTTCCGAGCTGCTCCTACACCACCTACCGAGCCGTGTGTCTGGGTGAAGCCTCTCATGTCGCACAAACCCCTCTCCCGGCTAGACATTTCCAAGCGTCGGCAGGGCGAGGAGCGGGACTTGCGGCGGGACTCCGGAGTTGGCCGCGCCGGGACGGGGGTCCGGGGCGGCGGCGCGCAAGGACGCGACCCTACTCCTGCCCCGCCGGCTGGCGGGCGCCCTCCGGGCGCCGGTTCCGCGGAGGCCGAGCGACAGCCTCCTCCTCGCTGGGGCGGGAGAGGGCGGCAGCCGGACCGCTCCGCCGAGGCCCGAGGCCCAACGCCGCGACGCGGGCCGAGCGGCGGCCAGACAACCGCGCGCCCCCCGCACCAGTCCGCGGCTCTGGCCCGGGTCCCCTCAGCAGTTCCGCGCACGGGGAGGGGCCGGCAACGGGTCGGGCGGGCAGCAGCGCCCGAAGGGAGAGCGCGGCCCCGGGCCGCGTGTCACTCACCGTTTGAAATGCTCGATGATCTTCTCTTCCCGCACGTTCTCCGGTAAGTTGCCCACCCAGAGGTGCCTGGTTTCCCGGACCATGCTGGGCGGTGTGCCGGCGACCGCTGGTGCGGGTTCTCCCTCGCCGGCTTCGTACGAGCCCGTCAGCGCCGGGAGGCGGGCGCCGAGGCGGCGGCGGCGGCGGCTGCGGCGGTGGCGTCGGCAGCGGCGGCGGCTCCTCCGGCTCCCCCCCGTGCAGAGACCATCCCTCTCCCCCAGGTTCTGACTCTCGGGCCTCGCAGCTCCGCTCTGCCGCCACCACACACCCGAAGCCGACCCTCGCGCTCCGGCGGCGCATGCGCCCGGGCGGCGGCGGGCGGGGGAGCGGGGAGGAGGGGCGAGCGGGACCCGGGCGGCAGCGACTACGACGGAGCTGGCGCTGTGGCAGCCGGACGCTTCCCACCGGTGCGCGCGGCCCGCCTCCCTCGCCACGGGCACGCGCGCGTCCGCCCGCCCGCCGAGGCTGAAACGCCGAGTTCCTCCCAGCCGGCGCGCAGGCGCGCGGGGGAGGGAGGAACGCGGGGCTTGAAAGGAACGCTCGCGCGCCCGATCCTGATGCGCAGGCGCGCAGGCACGCAGGGAGTGGGCCGCGGGGCGGGCGCTCGGTCAGACCTGGGGCGCTGAGCTTCCAGGGACCGGGACGGTCTCCAGCCCCTCAAACAGGGGTCCCAGGCGCGGGCCTAGAGGAACAAAAGAGAGAAAGGGAGTTGGTTTTGATAGCCCCGCGTGTCAGAGAGGCTGCCGGTGCCTCTCCCCGGAGAAGCCAGGACTCCTGACCCTACTCACCCTTCGGCCAGGAGCTGGCCGTTTCCGGGCACCAGGATCCCCGCCTGCTTGGGAAAGTGTCAGAACAAGGCCGCCCTTCTCACTGCCAAGCGAAGCAATGACGGGATCAGAAGCCCATCCCTCTCAAGAATAATTAGCCCTAACGTAAAGCAACTATTTTATATAGGATCTTACGAAATGTTTTGCAAGATACGTTACGGTATATCAGGAACAGAACTGAAAGAAGACGGCTACATGTCTAATACTGTTAAAAGGATTTATATAAAGGATTTACTGTAATTTAATATTTAAGCATAGGAACAGATCAGACCTCTGGCCTTTCCAGGCCTAGCGACCTTTAAAGACCATAGCTGAACTTTCATATAAAGGCCAGTTTACAGAACCCCAGAGAAAACCGACAAAATTAAGGCAAACTGTATTGAGTCCAGAAAAATGGAATCGTTTAGAACAGTCAGCAACTCAATTTTCCATTTTTTATCTGCAGAAATAAAATATCAAAGGTGCGGTACTTCAAGTACACACCAGATTTTAAATATTTGGTCTTATTCACGGTATCCTTAAATACAGCCGATTTATCACCAGACTATATTGTGAACTGGAAAATATGGTCACCATGATCAGTGGCACTAATACCTGGAGTCACCTGTGCACAGCAGTTTTTGTTCCACAGACAGTAATGCTCCAAGTAGTTTTTTACTTTGTTGTTTACCATATAATGTGACATAAGCTAATTAATTATTGTGTCTGGCTGAGAGTCACATCAGCTTTTCTTGTATTTGGTCCAATAGTCCATACTATAGGGGCGCCTGGGTGGCTCAGCCCATTAGGCCTCTGCCTTCTATGCAGGTCATGATCCCTGGGTCCAGCCCAGCAGCTGGCTCCCTGCTCAGTGGGGAGCTTGCTTCTCCCTCTCCCTCTGTCCCCTAGCTTGTACTCTCTCTATCCCAAATAAATAAAATCTTAAAAAGAGAAATAGTCCATGCTATAAATCTGAACAGTTGAGATACTCTCTCTTCCATTGACAAGGCTAAGCAAGCCCCAGGCTAACACAGTTGCAATGATTTCAGTAAAAGATGAGCTAGCTGAGGGGCTTAGCTTACCCTCCATTTGAAATGATTTTTGGAATTTTGACTAATTATTTCTAAAAATTCTAGATTCTGAGCCAGGTAATTTAACCGATTTAACTTCAGTAAGAGTCAGAAGAGGTAGAGAAAAGCTAGAAACAGAAAAGCCCCACTACAATAGTGGCATTCATTGATAATTTACTTAAAATATTTAGTGCCACCCCACAGGCTGTCCTCGTCTTCATGCAAATCAGCCATTAAATGAAATGGAAATTTGTGTTCTTGAAAATATTATGAAATGGATTCCTCAGTAAAAGCAAACAAACCACAGATGTAGGATCAGCCATTTACATGTGGCCATTTCTTTGTCCTGACACTATCACTTAAGGAGTGTCAAGCCAGCACACTATTAACCTAAACTCATGAACTATATAGCTGTTGTTGTTTTTTTTTAAGATTATTCATTTATTTATTTGACAAGGAGAGAGAGCACAAGCAGGGGGAGCTGCAGGCAGAGGGAGAGGGAGAAGGAGACTCCCGGCTAAGCAGGGAGCCTGATGCAGCGCTCAGTCCCAGGGTCCTGGGATCATTCCCTGAGCTGAAGGCAGCCACCTAACTGACTGAGCTACCCAAGCACCCCTGAACTATATAGCTCTGCATGCACGGCTGCAGTTAACATTGAACTGACATGCATTTTTCCATGAAGCATGAATTTCAATATAAGCAACCACCACAATTTGAAACACACTTTAAAATAGGATGTAAACTCCTCATTTAAAACTTGATAGGCTCTGTATTAGCTGAAACCTCTTGGAAAGACCAAAGTGTCACCATGAAGAACAGAAGAGATTCAGCTCAGTTGCACTAAGAGGGACAACTGACAAGAGGATTCACAAAATAGTGTCTTGCAGTTACAGAAGTAAAGGGGATATCTGACCTTGCATGCAGACTTCAGTTAAAATCAGTCTGAGGAAAAAACTCAAGGACTGAAAAAAAAGGGGGGGGGTAGGCTTTTAGAATCAAAATCATTAGAAAAAAGACTAATTAGAGTAATTCTTGAATGCAGTATTTGGTATCCATCTAGGGCTCCCAAAGAACAATAAAAGGATAAAGCAGAACAAAATAAGAAGCAATTAAGATATTTTTTCTAATACTTTCTCCATGGCACAAGAATGAAGGTACATTAAGTGAAAGTTAAAGCAACATCCTTACCAACTAAAAATTTTTTGAACTAGTTCTTTTCAGTTAGCCTAAAAGTCTTGTTACAGCAGTGCTGTTTTTCCATGTAAAAAGCAGAATAAGTACTTAATTGTTGTAAATTAATTTAAAATGGGCAAAGTTATTTACAAATACTACACAAATACCTTCAAGTCCCCCACCTTTGGGAAGTAGTGGAGGAGAAACCTGGTAGAAGATTACTAACACATAAATTATTAAGTTAAGTTGAGTTAAAGTTCTCCCAAAGACCAAAGAGCTCACAGAATGTCAAAAAGATTAGAGGCAAATATCAAATTAAGAATATCATCTCATCGGGCGCCTGGGTGACTCAGTGGGTTAAGCCGCAGCCTTCGGCTCAGGTCATGATCTCAGGGTCCTGGGATCAAGTCCCGCATCGGGCTCTCTGCTTAGCAGGGAGCCTGCTTCCTCCTCTCTCTGCCTGCCTCTCTGCCTGCTTGCGATCTCTCTCTGTCAAATAAATAAAAATTAAAAAAAAAAAAAAAAAGAATATCATCTCATCGAGCCAGAGATCTACCAAACAACTGAGAAACAGTCTCTCTTTAATATAAAGCCTAACAAAATCTCATCAAACCAACCTTTATACTCAGATTCGCTTGAAGTTTTGTCAAACTACCTGTTTGGCACCAAAAATAGCAACGAAAGTATTCATTTTAGTTTCTTGGTTTCTTAAAAATCCGATATATATTTCTCAAGAGAATTCTCAGTTTATAAAATGTCAACAGACATCAGCCTAAATAAATTTAATGAGTAAAACAAATTTCAATTATCTAACGTGCTCCTATGATGCCAAAAGAAAAAAATATGACACTAACTTCAATTGAACAGATTCATTTAAAGGAAAAATAGCTCACATATAGATGCTGGGTTCAAATGAGCAATTCAGGTAGGAATTCTATCCATCTTTATTAAACTTAATAGTTGCAGATTAAAAATGCTGTCCATGTTCTTTACTGATTCTTTTAGCATAACAAACACTACTTGGCATGAACTCTGTGTTATACTAAAAAAATAAAAAATAAAAACAAAACAAAAACAATACTGATGATACAAACAATAGACAGTATGTATAATGGAATACCCCTGGGTTACTGGGTTAAGAGTTAGAAATTCCAGTTCCAGTTTTGTCACTGGCTGTATGACCTAGACAAATCAATTAAATCCTCAAAGTCTCAATATCGTTATCTGCAAAACGAAATATCTATCAAAAAAGTTTCCTAGAAGTATCAAAGAAGATGATATATGTAAAAGGATTTGGAAGTAACATACCGTAAATATCACAAATACTATTAAGTTGGCCACTAATTTCTCATTAATATCAAAAGTAAGTATCAGCTGAAATTAAGAACATATCATTATCAATTTTCAGGGTTTTATAGCCTGCATAGGTCCTATAGTCAAATCAAAATGCAGTGATTCCATATTAAGTATGCCAACATTCCGTTTGTTTTTGCAAAGCTCTTAATAACAGCAAAACTGATAAGTACATGCCCTTTGGATAGCCCCAAATCAAGTATTTGATTTTTTTCAATGCCTTTCATTTTTATTGGCAATGTATCAGAAAACACTGGGAAAGCTTTTCTCTATTTCTGTCTTTGGTACAAATATTTACAAAGGCAGAATTTCTTCAGCAGCATTTATCTTAGTATGTTTTCAATAGCAAGGCAACCCACTCTGTTATTCTGATTTTTAAATTTATTTTAACAATAAATAATTGATGCTCATTGAGAAAGATCAAAAGTAGGGTGTGATCTCTCCTTTCTTCTGATAAATGGATGGTGAAGTGAATTTCCTCATTTGAGTCTTAATGATAATTCGGAAAGGTAACATTAAAAGCAGAACCATTTGCAAAGGGGAATTAAAATAGATGTGTTTTTAATCAGGTCTTATTTTCACACTGTGAGGAGCTCCTGTATTTAGCATGCTAGATGTGCTCAAAGAGTTCAGTCATGCGTAACGGAAGCCCAATGGGAAAAGCATTTGAGCCGCAAATTTGGACTTTGAATGCTAACCTAGCCAATAGAGCAGATAAATTAATATCAACATTTAAACAGAAAGACAGAATCGTTACCAGATATTTAACATGAATTTGGTTACAAATCTAGTCTCAAGCTATTAAAATTAAACTATTTCATGACAAAACATATACTTAAAATATAAGCACCTGCTTCTAAAGGCATCATATAAAAACACATTAACTAGCTCTAAAATGATCAAAGCCTACTTGACAACTTGACAATATAAATTCTATTTTTATAATCAGATTTTTTTTAACAGTAGAAAATAAAACAGGCAACACTGCTATATTATTCTCAAAGAGTGTTTTACATATTGTTAGTTTTGAGGGAGCAAGAAAGACCAGTCCATTAACAGATCTATTTTGATATAGAAGGCAGAGTCTGGTGGAATTACATAAATTATAACTTATATCAATTGACCATCAGACAGCCAGTCCTCTAAATCATACTTTCAGCAAGCTAACATTTCATAATCTATTTTACTATTCAACGCTCTATGTAAGCTAAATTATCCCACATTGTTTTTTGCATTCCAGAAATGAATGTAATGGCTGATACATTTTTTTAAATAAATTCTTATGTTTTTACCATTTCCTTGGAAAGTTGCTTAAGTTTTCCCCTCTATAAGGAAATACTGCTAATGTATCTAATATTCAGAATTACAAATTAATGTTTAGGGCATGGGGAAAAGATGGATTGGAAGGATATTTGCAAATACCTTAATCACAGCTGTGCCTATATGGTAGAATTTAATTCTTTTCTTTTTTAAATTTCAATTCTAGTAAAGTTAACATACAGTGGTAGTTTCAGGTGTACAATATAGCGATTCAACAATTCTATACATTACTGAGTGCCCATCACCTAACCCCCTACCCACCTCCCCTGATATGTAAAAATTTTTTAAAGTTTTTATTCATCTATATTTTCTAAAAAAATTCCATCTATATTTTCTTTGGTTAACATATATCGTTTTTATAATTAGAAAAAGTATAATAAAATGACTTTTGGAAGTCAGTATCTGTGTTTCTTTCAAGGTTTCTCTGAAATGTTGGTGCTGGACTATACTAAATCAACATATTTATGTTAAGAGATCCCATGTGAACAAAGTATTATTCGCTATGTTAATTCGGATATTTCATTCAACCCTTTAAACCTCTATTGTTAATCCTCATGTAAGAAAAAAATTAATCTCTTCACTAGAAGTAATATACATTAACCGAACACCCCATGTAGATTGTAACTTTTGAACATCAGGAAGTAAGCAGAATATAATAAGGCTATTGATTAATTCGGGAGACACTACCAAAGTACAGCTGACACAATCTCAAAAACATTAATGCCAAATAAAATGTGTTTAGTAACTTGTTACATATGTCTTGAAATTTTCAGACTTAGGGTCTTGAGCTCCGTGGCTCTAGTTTGAAATAGAAAATTAAAAAAGAAAATTATTTATGTACTTTTGAAATGTTTTTAAAACTGTATCCATCTTAACTCAATTATTGCTATTTAATAAAAATGGCTCTTTAAATCACATCACTGCCTCAATAATCTCCAGGATGGTAATAATTGATAATTTTCTATAGTATTCCATAATTAGACACTTGAAACATTTTGGCTTAAAATAAAACCACCCTATTTAAAGACTACATAGGACTGATACCTTTCTAAATTAATGATGGAATTATTTTTAAAGCTTCAAAAAGTTAAATTTCAGTATTTTGATGGAGCTCATTGAATTTTTTCAGGCCATATACTACAGAAGTCATGAGAACCATCGCTTACACTTTTATTTGAATGATACTCTGGCTAAAACAAAAAACACAAAAACAATGCCTAAGTATAACTGTTTTTGAGGGTGCTAGATTAACTTAAAATGATTTCTCTGAGAAAACAGAACCATTAAGTGTCATAACTAAAGATTTCACTGAATACTGTCAGCTGGTGAAGGGACATGGTGAGATGAATTAATAAAAGGGGTCTGTGTTTCCCCCACAATACCAGATAATTTAAACATACACACACACAAGCATAAACCTTTCCCTTAAAAAATTCACTCAGAAAAGTGGCTTCAGGGATGCCTGGGTGGCTCAGTTGGTTAAGCATCTGCCTTCAGCTCAGGTCATGATACCAGGGTCCTGGGATCCAGTCCCGCATTGGGCTACTTGCTCAGGCGGGAGCCTCCTTCTTTCTCTGCCTCTGCTTGCCTCTCTGCCTGCTTGTGCTCTCTCTGTCTCTGACAAATAAATAAAATCTTTAAAAGAAAAAAAAAAGTGGCTTCAAACAGAGAAACTGTTGTCTTTCATAGTTTTCAGTTTAAATATATCGTACCCCTCAACATCAGTTTCCAGAGATTCTCATTGTTAGACTGCACATAAGAACTTTGTTTTTATGCCTATTTAAAATTTTAAAACATCCAAATAAATGTACAACTTTAAAAAAAATCTGGTTTGCCTATCTGGCTAAGTGGGTAGAGCCTGCGACCCTTGATCTTGGTTGGGAGTTTTGCATTCAAGCCCCATTCTGGGTGCATTTACTTTAAAAAAAAATTTTTTTAGGGCGCCTGGGTGGCTCAGTGGGTTAAGCCGCTGCCTTCGGCTCAGGTCATGATCTCAGGGTCTTGGGATCGAGTCCCGCATCGGGCTCTCTGCTCAGCAGGGAGCCTGCTTCCTTCTCTCTCTCTCTCTGCCTGCCTCTCAGTGTACTTGTAATTTCTCTCTGTCAAATAAATAAATAAAATCTTTTTAAAAAAATTTTTTTTAAGTATAAAACATAACAAACACAAAATTTTCTTCCCCTTATTTAGTGGTGTTATCCTTACTTTAGGAATTTTGACTCTGAAGACACTCATTAACCATAATTTTTTAGAACAGAATCTATAACCAAAATTCTAGCAATTTTCAAGGGACAGTTGATTTGGTCGTTTCCAAGCTTCAAATTACAGTCTTGTTAGCAGGGGGAGAATTCTATTGCTGGCTAGTGCTTCAACAGCCTCTAGACAGCTTTTCATATACTAAGAGCTCCTAATAGGAATCTGGCACCAACTCAAAATTCCCACCAGGAAGAAAGATCTCCCTTCCTTAGGACCCACTGCGTGGCTCCGCCCAGAGCCTTGACCCGACCTGACCTCAGACTCTGCGTGGTCAATGGTGCACTCGCACCTGCGGGCAAGTTAGCACTGTCCAACAACTTCAGAGCCCAAACGCGGGTCGCGACCATAAAATGTGAAGCTGCAAGTGCCACGCCAGTCTTTAGGAGCCCCCAAGGTGCCTTGTTCGCGAACAAGCTCCCTCTTTCAAACCTCGCATCTGTAAGGATCTGAAGGTACATTACACGCTAAACGAATATAGGAAGGCAATTACTCCACCAGCGAAACGGTGGTCCTTCAAAAGGAAGGAGGCAAGGAAACAAAGCTCGGACTGGAGACGTGGCAGACCTCCATGCCCTGCCAAGGGACCCTTACTTAACCTCCACCTGCTGGATTTCAGAAACGGGCTCGCATGGAAGTGGATTACACAGCAAGTTAAAAGAGCTGGGGGGCGGGGGGGAGGGTGGCGCCGGCTTTTTAAAGAACCCACAACCCTGGCAGTAATTTCCCCCACACTCCTAAGGGAAGAGAAAAGGAAAATAAAACCAAAGGCACCTTGAGAAAGGGTAAAAGCTGTTGCTATGGTTACCACTCCCCAAGCTGAAGTCAGCCCAGGGAGACCGAGCTGCACGCCCAGGCCCTTTCTTTGTCCGCAGCCACACACCGAGGACAAGCCTAGCGGCCAGCCCCGCCACCCCCAGCAGAGGCTTGCCTCAGCGGCCCGGGCAGCGTTCCAAGTAAAGGACACCTCTATTTTGGCTTAGTGAGCAAGAACTGCGGGCAGCGCCTGACGGAAGGCAGCCCGGCCACCACCCGGTCCCGCGAACAGGGCTGTACCCCCCATGGCTGGGTGAAGGTGCCACCACACGGCAGGCACCCGATCCGGGCAGGAGCCGGGCCAAACATGGCGCACGCAGGAAGGGAAGGGAGCCAGCCAGACACGGCCCGACCTCATCCCTTCGGCACAAAGGAAGGCTAAGCTCGAGGAAACCCCTCAAGAAGCTACAGTTCCCCCGAGTGGGAGCTGAGCAAACAGTGAGTAGGGCGCAGTCGAGATGCTCAGACGCACTTCATATCAAAGACGCTACCGCAAGCAGCGCGGAGGACACAGTTCGGCAGAGACGACCTGCTGCGCAGGCGCGCAGAGCAACGATTCGAGCGCTACGGACCTGCCCCTCCCCCCTTCCAAAGGCCAGGGGAGTTGCCCCAACGCGCCGGCGCGACGACGGAACGTGGGGGGAGGGGAGAGAGGAAAAAAAACAAAAAACCTGTTCCCTTCATTGTGAGAGCGAACCGCCCCGCCCCGCACGGCGCGCGCGCACGTCCCACTCTCACACTTGCACACGCGCGCGCCGAGCTTGCCGCCCTACCCGGCGCGCATGCTCCGGGAAGGAGGCGGTGGCTGAGCCTGCGGCTTTTTTTTTTTTTGCTGGTTCCCTGAGAAGTTTCTGGAAAGAAGGAGGCCAGGGGAAGCTGGGGGATGGGAATCGCAGGGAAGCGAGCGTCTAAGAGAAAGCGAAACGTCCAAAACACACCGCCACCTCCCCGCGTCCATCCATCACGCCATGGCCACAGCAAAGCCCAAGACCACCGAGACCCTCAAACGTCGGGGGGAAAAGCATGGGAACTGCAGCAGACGCTCCTTCCTCTGCCTGTGCCTAGCCCCGAGGCCGCTAACCACGGGGAGAAGGGAAAGGGCAGGGGGAGCGATGAAAACCCTAAAACGCTCACTGGAGGTTTGCGTGGTGGAGTGAAAGCCGACATCCGCCCTCTGGAGCTGCCCGCGCACTCGTGGGCCGCCCGTGGTTCTTCTCTGGCTCTCGAGCGTGGGCTCTGCATTGGGATTCTACGCGGCTGCCGAAGTACTACTCTGGGGCTCCTTGACCCGTTTCCTTAATTTCCCCCCGTTTTGGGGGGGGGGATGTCCTTTGCTTCCCCCTTCCTGTCTTCACTTTGGTGGCCAAGAGCTAAAGCTGCGGGTGTGGAGACCCTAGGAAAGGGCTGCTCCCTTCCCGCGCCAGCCCGAGAAGCGTCCCGGGCGGGCAGGGGTCGCCCGTCCCTTGTGCGAAGCCCAGGTCTCTCGGTTTTTGTACCGTTCAGTGTGAGCCTCTGGCAGTGGGGCACGTTTGGTAGCGCAAAGGCAGCGCCCGCACAAAGGCGCCGCGTCGTTTGCGGACTTGAGGAGCGGCCGACGCGGAGAGGGAAGGCGTGGGGCGTCAAGGCGCGCCGGTGCCCAGGGAGGGTCACCCGGGCAGCTACCCTGGGAGAGCCCGAGAGGGCACTGCTGTGCTGCAAGGACCGGTGGGGGGGGGGGGTGTCCGCGGCGCCTTTTATTTCCCCGCAGGCGCCCGCTCTCGGACAGGCGCGGCTGCCATTTTGTGGCGCGGCCGCCATTTCGCGGAGCCAAGGGGGCAGGGCGGCGGGGGAGGGGCGCGCGCCGCCGCGGCCTGCGGGCTTGGGGGGCGGGGCGGGCGGGCGGGGCTGGCGGAGGCGCCGGGGCAGCCCCCGAGCCGCGAAGGCGAGCGCGTCCCCTTTGTTCTTCGCCTCGGCTCTCGGGCGCCGCCGCCCCGGAGCCGCGCTGAGTGCTCGCGGCGTGTGCCCCCGACCGGCGGCCGAGGGCCGTGCGCACAGTCCCAAATCCCTTCTGGCCTCCGAGCCTGTCCAAGTCGGCGCTCGTCACCCCCACCCCCGCTCTGGGAAAGGAGTGCATTTTATTTGGCCGTGCCCCCGAACGCCACCGTGGGAAGCCGTATTCGCCCTGAGAATGAAGGCGCTTTCTGCGAGCCTCGCGCGGGAGGGGGGCGGGGGGGGCGCGGATGGGTTTGGACGGGCTTGGACGGGCTTGGACGGGCTTGGACGCCGCTACCTGGAGCCGCAGAGGCGCCCTGCAAATAGCAAAATGCCGAGTTTCGAGCGCTGGGAGACCCGACCGAGGTGCCGAGCACCGGCGTAACCGAGAGGTCGGGCTCTTTAAAAAAAAAAAAGAAAGAAAAAAATGTCTTTGAAGTGCTGTCATCAGTAGGAGAACCGAGATGTTGGTGTTCATTGGCTGGCTGCGAAGCACGCACTGCGCAACTGGTTTCTGATAGGTTTTATAGCCCATTATTTCGATCTGAGCCATAAACTGGAACAATAGATTGGAATATTTTATTTCTGTCTGTTGAGAACATCTTCCATTTAACTTCTTTTTGGAGCCCCTTATGAGTATGTAAATAGCAAATTGACTCAATAAAATAACTATGTGCCTTCCAGGGTCATTTCACATCCTGAAAGAGCTATTGTTTTTCTGATTTCAAGGGAATATTTAAATGTGAATCTTGGCAATTTAATGTTAACTTTGCGGCTGGAATCAACAAAGCCAGGAAATTCAAGAGTAATGTTGCTATATTTGTCTTCCAGCCTTGCTTTTTGTGCAAGGTATTTTTGTTTAATGTGGGGCTTTTTTTTTTTTTTATTCTGGAACATAGAAAAAATAAAAAATAATGAGGTGGGGTGGGGTATTTTGTTTTTGTTTTGTTTTTCCTAAGTTTTGTTTTTCTTCACAGCAGCGTGAGTTCATAACCGAGCCAACCTTTTCTGGCTCAAGTCTTTTTTGGTGCTGCAGCTACAGTAGGGCTTTTTTCTCTCCCCTTACTATGTATAATTACAGGGGGTTGGTTATCTATTTCAGTAATAGGGGCGTTAAGCTCGTAATGATAGAATGAAGAGTTTAAAAAATATTTTTTCGAGGGAACGGATCAAGATTTGATCGCTTCCAGATGAAAGAAACATCTGAGGAGTGGCTGTTAGATCCCAAATTTTGTCTTAGTTTCAATATGACTGAAAGCACTTTCTGGAATTTTTCAATTTTTTAAACTCATCTCAATATTTTATAAAGAACAGTATTGTATATTTTTGGTATGGAGAGTTTATGAAAATTGTTTTGAAAATGCTGTTACTTTTTGCCTGCACAACCAAAATTAAGTAGTATGAAACTATTTTATTGGGAATTAGGACAGATTATCCTAATAACACAGACAAAACATTATGCCTTCAGCAGCCAGGCAGCTGAAACTAGAGAAGGATTGCACAATCCTTTCACTTTGTACAGATGTAGAGGATCTATTTAACAATTCTAATTCCTAGAATTTGTTTTTATTTATAAAACATTCTTATTTCACACCTTTAACTGTTAAACTTAATGCTAAAAGCACATCCTTTTTTTGTACAAAATATTTTCAATTTGTATTTTCTTTAGAGTGGGTGGTATTTTGCACTGTTCTCTCCCATATGATCAATGGCAAACATTTGCAGAACAGTTGAACAGAAATTCAGGAAAACTCCTTTCTGACCCGAATGTTGGCCTCAAAACATTTTCCAGCTTCCTAAGCCAAAAAGCCCAAACAGTATTAAACAGGTGGACTTTAAATATGTAGAAGGCCATGTTCAAATAAACATTCCGAATTACAACAATTTTATGATCTGCCCTTGGAGTAAAAATGCTTTGTATGTAGTCCTAGGACTGGTTTCCTTTTGTCAAACAATAAAGGACTAGAGAATTCCACGATCATCAACCCATTGTTCCTGTAGTTTTTCTTTCTTTTTCCAACTGTGCTTCTGAACTAATTTGTAGCATTTTGTGTTCCCTGAGAGAGACTGGATGTTAACCGGAACCTTTAATTATACCAAGATCCTTTAGCCAGGGCAGCATCTACGTGGCATGTGCTAGGCCCCTTGGGCTTGTTTTTGTTTTTTGGGTTTTTTTTTGGCATTTAGTGAAGATTGTGTGCAGCCTTTCTAAACAACGTAGAAATACTGAGGATCTCTAGCCATTATTCCAGGAAAGGACAGCTTTTCATGCCAATTCTAGCATAGGAGGGAATTTAAAACAGTAACCGTAATGACCTTTTCCTGGTAAGGATAATTTAAACTCTTTTAGAGACTTTAGTAATATGGGAAGTTCTTCAAAAGCGGTGAAACACTCGCACATGGTGTAATAGCCTCTCTGCTTTGAGGCAAAACTCAGAAGTTCAGCATTTCAGAAATATTGGAGTTCAAAGAAAATCTTTGCAGCCAATAGTATGTTTCTTAAAAAAATAGAAACACATCTATGAAAATAAAAAAGACTCCTGGAACAACCCAACATTTATCTTGTCCGAGTATACATGGTCATCCCTGTAACAAGATTCTATCCTGATAATTGTGCAGATTATATGAAACCTGTAGATTTATCGTTTGGCATCATGGTTTAAATGGCCTGTATAGACATCAAAAAGACGTCTAAAAAGTCAAGATCTTTATTACTTTGTTTATTTAACAAATAATTTTTGAGCATCAACTTTGTGCCAAGTACTTGGGATATTGTATCACTGAAGAAAGTAATCAGATCTCTGTTCTCATGAAGCTGAATTGGCTTGGGGAGGGGAGTGTAGGGGTGCCGGTGGGAGGGGGAGAAAGACAAATAAGGCTAGAAGCAGGAGCCGGTGAGGAGAAAGGGTTGGCTTCACTGGCTAAGGGGATCCTGGATTTATTTTGAAGGTAAACCCAGAGGGCCTTGATGATGGATTGAACAGAGTCGATAAAAAGAGTCAGAGACGAGCCTGAGGTATTTGACCTGAGCAACTAGAGAGATCAAGTTGCCATCAACTGAACTAGGGAACACTGGCTAGAACCATTTTGCAGAGCAGTATTAAGATCTCAGTTTTAAGTATGTTCAGTTTGAGGTATTAGATGTTCAGTTGGAGGCATCAGGTAGGCTGCTGGATATGAGTTCAGGAAGAAGTCCTGAAGATCTATATTTTTATATATTATTTAGGAGATATATTGTATATGTGTATATTGTATCTATGTGACTGTGTGCACTTGAGAGAAAGGGAGAGAGAGACAGCAAGTAAACCAGAGGGAAGGAGAGTTAGGAGTTGCCAGCATGTGAATGGAATTTGACGTCTGAAACTGGATGATGTCACCAAGGGAAACCAGCAGGGGAAAAAAAAAAAATACCCAGGAAAACCCTGGGGCACTTTGACACTGAAGAAAGAGGTCTCGGCAATTATCATATGATCCCTCTGATATGAGGAATTTGAGAGGCAGGGTGGGAGTTTTGGGGGTAGGGAAGGGGAAAAAAACACGATGGGAGGGAGATAAGCCTTAAGATACTCTTAATCTCACAAAACAAAGTGAAGGTTGCTGGGGGGTAGGGGGTGTGTAGGGATAGTGGTTGGGTTATGGACATCGGGGAGGGTGTGTGCTACGGTGAGTGCTGTGAAGTGTGTAACCCTGATGAGTCATAGACCTGTACCCCTGGGGAAAATAATATATGTTAATAAAAATAATTTTAAAAAAAGAAAGAGGTCTCAGAAGTGAGGAACTTGCAAAGCAACTGAAGGAACGAACGCGTCGGGGAGGAGGAAAACCCAGAGGGGGTAGTGCCCGGGAAGGCAGAGGAAGAAACTGAAGAAGGGCGTGATCAGACTTCTCAACTGTGGAATGCAGCCAAAAGGTTAAAATGAGGAAGGAGGGCTGACTGTTGGAGCACCGCAGAGGTCACTGGTGACCTTGACAAGAGACGTTTGGGTGGAGTAGTGGGGCCAGAGTTGACTGGACTAGATTGAAGGAAAAAAAAAAAAAAATCAGTGACTCTGAAGTCACTTTGGGAAAATTACTGCTGTAGACTTAGAGGGGAAGGTGCCAGGGCTGGTGATGGTAGAAAGTACATTATGTTTCAGAAAGTTCCTGGGTCAGTGCAAGAATCAGGAACTCAAAACCTTCAGGCTTCTGGAAGAATTATTACACCCTCAGGATATGGTCTGCTTCTCACCTTGTATCTGTTCCATAACAACATGAATAATACACAGTTTCTTTGGAAAAAGACTACTACTTTTCTATAAAGTCTGCAGATCCTTATTTTTAAATTTATGTTTTTATTATGTTCAGTTAGCCACTGTATAGTACCTTAGTTTTTTTTTTTTTTTAAGATTTTATTTATCTATTTGACAGAGATCACAAGTAGGCAGAGAGGCAGGCAGAGAGAGAGAGGTGGAAGCAGGCTCCCTGCCGAGCAGAGAGCCCGATGCGGGGCTCTATCCCAGGACCTTGAGACCATGAACTGAGCCAAAGGCAGAGGCTTAACCCACTGAGCCACCCAGGCACCCCAGTACTTAGTTTTTGATGTAGTGTTCAACTGATTCATTAGTTGTATATAACACCTAATGCTGATCACAGCACGTGCCCTCCTTAATGCCCATTACCCTGTTATTCTCTCCCCCCCACACCCCTCCCCTCTGAAACCCTCACTTTGTTTCCCAGGGTCCGTAGTCTCTCATGGTTCGTCTCTCTCTCTCTGATACACTCTGCAAATTCTGAACGTGGAGTTTAGTCGGTACTTGAAAAAATTTGGTCAGTAGGACAAAGAATGTAGCAGAGAGCTTTTCCTGGAATTTATATAACCATCAGCGCTCACAAGTAGTCTGAGGTGATTCAGCCAGTCATGCAATGCTTAGAGATGCAACAAAGCAGACTTTGGCCTGGTTTCTCAAGTGTGTACCCCAATAATCCCTGATGACTCTGCAGATTTTGTTGGACTTCCTGTAAATGATGGCAAATTGGCTCTGTCACAGGAATGGTAATGTCTTAAGAGCGAACTGCCCTGGTGTTTCCTTTCAATAGGTTTCCCTGCACCTGTCTCCTCTGAACCTGCTCTAGTCACGGCAGTCCCCAGCGAATGACAGTTAACTAGATTGGCTGCTTTATTTGAAGACGTATTTATCATCCTGGGCTTGAGCTCCACTGTTAGAATCCTGTCCATGGATAAACATAGATCAGTTAAAAAAATTTTTTTAAGATTTTATTCATTTATTTGACAGAGAGCAAGAAGGGAGAGCAGCAGGCAGAGGCAGAGGGAGAAGCAGGCTCCCGCTGAGCAAGGAGCCCGATGCGGGGCTTGATCCCAGGACCCTGGGATCATGACCCAGGCCAAAAGCAGCGGCCTAACCAACTGAACCACACAGGTGCCCCCAATTTTTTATTTTCAATCACATTACCTTATTTCTTAGAGGCGCATGTGATAAAATACAGATATAAAGTATTATGTGTACTTTATTCTGAACCATTTAATGCTGAATAGTCACTGAAACCATCTCTATTTGGAAGTATTTCTCAATTTGGGTGGCTCAGTTGGTTAAGCATCAGCCTTCGGCTCAGGTCCTCATCCCAGGGTCTTGGGACTAAGTCCCCAGATTGGGCTCCCTGATCGGCTAAGAGCCCAGAGCCTCTGCAGCCCCCCTTCCTTGAACTCTCTCTCTCTCTCTGTCAAATAAATAAAATCTTAAAATGGAAGTATTTTTTAATTTGGATGCAGCCTAGAATATCATACAGTTGTTTGTGTTTCCTAATACTCATGAAATGATGCACTGGCCAGCTTATGTAGTCTTAAACTGTTTTTCCCTTGTCCCAGAACACACTGTGCTTCTGTAGTTCCCCTGATTTTTTCTGTAGTGATTCATTTGGCGCCTGCATTCTCCCTACAGCAGAATGTCAGAATCCTAGGGCATTCTGGTACATCTACCTTGTGGAACTTTCTCATACCTCCTGAAACTCACTGATGTAGAACTTAAATATAGCTGAGGAACAAAAGGCCATTTCCTTCGAAAACCAGTTATTTGACGTGAGATTTATTTCCGGCGATATGAGGGCATCCGTAGCTGGCACAGAGGATATATCATGAATATTTGACTTCCTTCAGAGGTCCAAGAGTACTACATTTTTAAAAAGACATATCTCCTTTCTTCTTATTTATTTATTCTTTAGTAGGCTCTATGCCCTATGTGGGGCTTGAACTCATGACCCCAAGATCAAGAGTTACGTGCTCAACCATAGGGAGCCAGCCAGGCACCCCCATATCTCCTTTCTTATTTTGAAAAAGTGTAACATCTATTATATTGGAGATACTGAAATTATTTGCACAAATATCATGGTAGATGTTGTTTTGTTTTTTAAAGATTTCATTTGTTTATTAAAGAACGCACATGAGAGAGCATGAGCAGGGGAGGGGGGGGATGCAGAAGGGCAGAGGGAGAGGAAGATGCAGACTCCCCTCGGAGCAGGGAGCCCGATGTGGGGCTCGATCCCAGGACCCTGGGATCATGACCTGAGCCGAAGGCAGAGGCTTTAACCCACTGAGCCACCCAGGCGCCCGCCATGCTGGATGTTTCTAACCATTGGTCATATTTCTATGTTTTGGAGAAAAACAGAACAAGTTTTTGGGTTTTTTGTTTTTCTTGACAAATCCTCTGAATATTTGAACTTTTTATTAAAAAAAAAGAGAGAGAGACTTTATTTATTTATTTGGCACAGAGAAAGTGTGCACGAGCAGAGAGCAGCAGCCAGAGGGAAAGAGAGAAGCAGCCTCCCAGCTGAGCAGAGAGCCCAACATGGGGCTCGAACCCACGACCCTGAGATCATGACCTGGGCCAAAACCAAGAGTCAGATGCTTAACCAACTAAGCCACCAAGGCACTCCTACTATACTTTTTTTATAACTCTGCTTATACAATAGACAATTGATGTGGGCAGGAGAGTTTGACTGGATCTATGTTCTTAAGTAGGGGAGAAGGAATGAGTGCCTGCATACAGGAAGGAACTGGCTTTGGATGGACATATAAAATGGTTCATCTGTCTGCAGCCAATTAAGCCGAATGTGCTCTTTCCCCATGGGGCCCAGTGTGCAATGGCTGCAAACAGTGCCCTCCTTGGTAGTATGTGCAGCCTGTTGCCTGTATGAGTTGCTTCAAGGGACCTTGGAGACAGTGGACATTCGTGTCTGACCTCATGCTCTCCCCCGTCCAGGCCCCAGACAGTAAAGCAGGTGCCTTTGGAAAGCCTTAGGGCACAGTGATCAGGGTCCACATCCACCAGGTCATCACGTCCATCCGTGTCAACCTGCAGAACAAGTGACTGAGCTACCAAGAGGCATGTGATTGAGGCTCTAACCAGGGCAAAGTTCAAATTCCCTGGCCACAGCAGGAAGAGCCACATCTTCAAGAAATGGGGTTTTACTGGGTTTATTGTGAATGGATGTACAGACATGGTGGCTGAAAAGCCCATCCTGGGTGGCCGTGGAGTCAAATACACCACTAATGGTGGCCCCTCTGAATAAACGGCATGCCCTGAGCTCATGAGAACCTCGGCATCGCCCCCCGCTTATTCATGCCCATCAATAAATCCTACTTCTGGTCCAAAAACAATAGATAGCTAGATCGCTAGGTAGAAAGAAATAGTTCACCCAGTGGAAGACCAGAAGCCAGGATACAGGCATGCAAATGCCACGAGCTATGGTTGAACGAGTGTGTCCAGGAAATGCCACTTAGGCTGAGACAGCATCAGGAAACACAAGTGATCCACGCTACATTTTCCCAACTTAATAGGAGACTGATGACAGAGTACACCAGCCGAAAGGTTTGGATTTACTTCCTGTGTTCTTGGGCATGTCCCTTAAACGTTTTTGGCAGGATCTTGGTGTGGTTTATATGCCACCAAATGGTCATTACCTAAAATAGTGCCTGGCAAACAGTAGTTGTCCAATAAACATTCACCAAATTGGTTTCAGGAACTATCTATCAAATATCCATACCACACATGCCACATCTATCCCACAGGGCTGTTTTGAAGATCCCATAAAAGGAGAGAACGGATGTGAAAATGTTTTGTCATCTGAGGAAAGCTCTTCACATCGGATGTGTTTTTGTTCGGGAGAGTTAGGATAAAATCCACAGAGGTTTTTTGTTTGTTTGTTTGTTTGTTTGACTCCTTAAATGAGAAATATATAAATGTGGAAACAGAGTCATTGTTACTTAGGACTTTTTTTTTTTCCCTCAGCAGGTTATATCAAAACCTACAGGGTCTGTCAACTGACTTAAAACTCAAGGGCAGACACAACATTAATACAGAATAGGATTTGGCTTGTAATCCACATAACATCACAGAACTGACAAAGTAAAAAAACAAAAAAAAACCCCACCACCAACAACAAACCATGTAAGTCAGCTACCTTTATATGAATGTCATAAATTAAGTTCCAAGTTACATTTATTTACTTACATATTTTTATTCAAGTGATTGGGGCACCCCACATGGGACTTGAACTCACAACCCTGATGGGGCACCTGGGTGGCTCAGTTGGTTGAGCGTCTGCCTTAGGCTTGGGTCATGATCCCAGGAGCCTGGGATCGAGCCCTGTGTCAGGCTCTCGGCTCAGCGGGGAGCCTGATTTTCCCTCTCTCTCTACCTGCCGCTCCTCCTGCTTGTGCTCTCTTTCTCTGTGTCAGATAAATACATCTTAAAAAAACAAAAACAAACAAACAAAACCACCTCATGACCCTGAGAGCAAGAGTTGCACACTCTTCCCCCTGAGCCAGCCAGGCACCCCTCCAGCTACAGTTGTAATACTGAGCACATAACTATTATATTATCTCTCCTTTTCTTTCCTTTTTTGCTTTGTTTTCTTGTGGATTATAATATCCAAAGCAAATACTGTATTGGAGATGTGGATTTACTTTGCTAGGTAACAATAAAACTTCAAACATATTGATTTTTTAAAAAGACTTTATTTATTTATTTGACACAGAGAGAGACAGCACAAGCATGGGGAGCAGCAGAGGGAGACGGAGAAGCAGAGCAGGGAGCCTGAAGCAGCTCTTGATCTCAGGACCCCAGGATCATGACCCAAGCTGAAGGCAGATGCCTAAGAACTGAGCCACCCAGGTGCCCCCATATTGATGTTTTTCCTGAGAATTTCTTTCTTTTTTATTTTTTTTTAAGATTTTATTTATTTAGGGGCACCTGGGTGGCTCAGTTGTTAAGCATCTGCCTTTGGTTCAGGTCATGATCCTGAAGTCCTGGGATTGAGCCCTACATCAGGCTCCCTGCTCAGCGGGAAGGCTGCTTCTCCCTCTCCCACTACTCCTGATTGTGTTCCCTCTCTCACTCTCTCTCTCTCTTTTTTAAAAAAATATTTATGTATTTGAGAAAGAGAGAGAGCGAGCTCGTGCGTATGGGGCAGGGGTTGGGGGGGGGCAGAGGGAGAGGGAGAGAATCCTGAGCAGACTCGCTTTGAGCAGAGTCCGACACAGGACTCCATCTCACAACCCTAAGATCATGATCCAAGCAGAAATCGAGTCTGACTCTTAATCGACTGAGCCACCCAACTGCCCTTCCGCTGAGAATTTAACACACCTCAAGTACACCAGACTGTTTATTTTCTTGATAAATCTATATGATCTTCCCACACATTATAGGACTGATCTGGACAAAGTTTTAGCTGATAAGAATAAATAAGAAAAAAAAAATCCCACTCAGTGCATTTCCATTTACTTGCATTCCAGGGACTAGAGTAAGTAATACACTTGACCGTTGAAGTTTGAAAGCAATTTCCCATATGCTAAGATGTGTTTTGTTTTGTTTTCTCTTGTTAAGTAAACTCTACCCCCCAACCTACGGGTTAAACGCATGATCCTGAGATCAAGAGCCACGTGCTCTAAGCCAGCCAGGCATCCTACGGGAAGGTTTTATTCCTAGAAGCCCTTATCTATGGTTCTGATGACGTATCTACAAGGAGAAGTCAAACGACTCATGCCACCATTTTCCATTTTTCATCATTATCGCCAGTGACTCAATATTACATAATTAGCCAAGGATATACAAGACAATTCAATGGAGCAATTTAGGATTAAATCTAGGAATTAGACATTAGGAACTCTCTGGGATTCCCCCAAGTGTTTTTAAGTATTGTAATGCGGGGAATGCTTAATTAGACTTCCAGTCTAGTTCCTGCTGTTACCCAGCACCGGGCCTTGTAGGATTATCTAGAAAAAAATCTTCAGTTCTCAGAAGCTCTCAGAAGTCAAGCTCAGGTTGAGGAAATGCGTTTGCTGAGTAATGCAGCCGAACCCCCTTCCTTGTAAAGCTGGAAGAGCCATCTGTGTTTCTCCAGCTAGCCCCACCACATTTCCTCCAGGCATGATGATTAGGTGTTGGGAAGCGAACCATTCCGCCTCTGGGGATTTGCGCATTCTCCTTGAAATTTCTCTACATCATCTGATGTGATAGCCTCCCTATACAGGTCTCCTGTTCTGGGTCACGTTGAAGGATTATGCCACATGGGCTTAACCTACTTAGTCCCCTTCTGCCTTAGTAAACAACAGTGGTGACACCCACGGAATGCATCTGCCCTCGACGTAATACCCGTCCATCTTGCACGTTGCACAGGGCACCTTTTAATCCCAGAATCCCCAAACCTGCAGCAAACATTAATTATACTTCATAAATACCTCCCTGATACTAGGCTGCGAGCCTCACTAGCCCCATTTTATGACTAGCCTTCCTCAAATGAAGAGATGGAACCTCTTCTCCAGCCCACTCAGAACGAGGACAAATCTGGGTCATTAGCACAGCTCCACTCACCTACTTAAAACTGTCTCCAGGGCTGTGGGAGAACTAATTTCCTCTCCACGTTCCCCCAATACTCAGAAAAGTGTGTGTGTGTGTGTGTGTGTGTGTGTGTTTAATGTGTGGGAGTTTCGCTCTGAAATGCCTACCTTTCTTTCGCTGCTGATTTTGCCTTCCTGTGCCTTCTGTTCTAGCCAGATGTGGGGATTTTTCTTGTGCTCGAATTCTCCTCCGGCAGCTGGTTTAAAATAAAAGGAAACTCTCTTAAATTTCTAATCATATGTAAGTAGATCGTTATCAAAACCAATTCAGGCCCTTCAGACCCATTTTCTTTCTTTTGGGTGGGGGTTGAGGGACAGGACAATATAGTGATTGGATTTGAGGTTTTGGTTCTCCCGGATGAGACTGAGACGGTGCACTTTGGAATGACCTTGGTTAGCCCGGGCTGCCCTCTTGAGGTCGCAGATGCAGCGGGCTCATTCTTAAAGCCTAGATCAGGCCTGTGTGTGAGAAAGCGTTGAGAGAAAAACGCACAAAAGGACCAAGGACCCAGCGGTCATTGTCATGATAAACCGAGATGCTTCTTAGGCGCTTTGATATGGTAGTAGTTGAAAAGAGCCCTAACGGGGAACCAAAGGGTTCCCATCTGGCCCTTGGCAGACTCTGTGATCTCCGGGTGGTCATTTTCTCTCTCTGTGCCTCAATTCCCCATCAACAGAAGAGGAGCTGCTGGTCTCGTCCAGGGGTCAGCCAATTTCTTCTGTAAAAGGCTGGACCATACCATGTTGGACTGGATGGGCCACATCTTCTCTGGGGTGGCCACTCACCTGCCATTTTAGCTCAAAAGCAGCCACAGACAAAATGGAAGCTGATGAGCGTGACGGTGTATCAATAAAACTTTATTATTACACTGCATTTTGAATTCGATGTAATATTCCCATATCATGAAGCATTACTCTTTCTTCAGTTATTTTTTAACTACGTAAATATATAAGAACCATTGTCAGCTCCCAGGCTGTCGAATAACACAGGCAGTGAGCCTGGTCTGGCCCAGGACCGAAGTTTGCTGTCTTCTAGACCACAGAATCTCAGAGAGCCCTTCTAGTTTAATCTTCCACAGTTTTTTTAATTATTTTTTTTTAAGATTTTATTTATTTATTTGACAAAGATCACAAGTAGGCAGAGAGGCCGGCAGAGAGAGAGGGGGAAGCAGGCTCCCCACTGAGCAAAGAACCCAATGCGAGGCTCGATCCCAGGACCCTGGGATCATGACCTGAGCCGAAGACAGAGGCTTTAACCCACTGAGCCACCCAGGCGCCCCCCTTTTTATGTTTTGAACGTGGCTACTAGAGAATTTTTAATTACATGTATGGTTCACATTACATTTCTTTGGACACTGCTGCTCCCCCAAAATTACTTGTGTCATTGATTTAAGATTTATCCTCATGCAAATGCAATATTCTCACATTCGAAATAATACATTTAACTTTGACATCAGTAATTTTTTTTTTTTTAGTAATTTTTTTTTTTAAGATTTTATTCAACCATTTGACAGAGAGATACAAGTAGGCAGAGAGGCAGGCAGAGAGAGAGGAGGGGACACAGGCTCCCCACTGAGCAGAGAGCCCGACACAGGGCTCCATCCCAGGACCCTGAGATCATGACCTGAGCCTAAGGCAGAGGCTTTAACCCACTGAGCCACCCAGGCGCCCCTATCATCAGTAAATATTAATGAGGATGTGAGAGAAATCTGAAGAGATTTGGAGAGGAATAGAGCCCCCAGAAATTGCATCTGGAAATGGAAATGGCATATTTCTACTTTAAAATGCAAAGGTGGGCTGAGAGAAGAAAGGAGTGGGCTTCTTCCCACTCAATCGGCTTTTCAGAGTTCTGACCCCAGCATCTTGGGGTCCATGTGGCAATCTTGTTTGAGGAAGGAGCGCTCGATCAGGCATCGGGAGAACTGGGTCTCAGCCTAGCTTGTAGCTTACTGTGACACAGGTCATTTTTCCTTCCTCTTCCTCGCCATGGGATGATGCTGAAGACACCCACGCGGGTCGCGCACATCTGAGAATGCGAGCGTGCCAGGGCCCGCGTTCCCGTGGGCCTCGTCAATGTCCAGAATGGAAGGAGAATTTGCCAGGTCGGATTAGCCACCTCCCATGGACCAGCAAACCCTACTCCTCCTTCCCTTAGGCTGCAATGTTGCTGCCCTAAAATCTGTGCATGTCGATTGGCAGTTACAGACCAAGGACCCACCCTTCCTTCAGGGACAGCTGGTCCAAATCTTCCAACTTGAGTTTTCCCGGGTCATGTAGGCTGACCTCTGAAGCCATGCCTATCCTATGGTCAGCTCCAAGGGAGTGCCTTGCTGGGTTAAACCCACATGCTTCACATGGTTAAAAAAAAAAAAAAAAGCCAGCATTGCTTGCAGTGCTCATTCAGATACACGATGCTTATTGCTGGCTCCTGGCTTTATCTCCGCTGTTTCCTCTGCCTCTGCTGCTTTGCCTGGAGATCTGTGCATGGGAGCTCCCTGCACATCATCGGATCTCAGAAAGTACTTCCTAACCCAAACACAAGTGGGGGAATGGGAGAGGGAGAAGCAGGCTCTCCCGCTGAGCAGAGAGCCCGACATGGAGCTCAATCCCAGGACCCCGAGATCATGATCTGAGCAGAAGGCATATATTTAACTGACTGAACCACCCAGGTGCCCTCCCCTTTTTCTCAAAGTAAACACTACCCCAGTTCAAGTGGGGCTCAAACTCTCCACCCAGCGGTCAGGCGTCTCACGCTCTACCAACTGAGCCTGCCAGGTACCCCGAAATGGAAGTGGTTGTTATGTGGGTAATGGATCGCAAAAGGGTTGTGAGGGCTGGAGGAACAAATGGAGGAATGAGCCCAGAAGCCCACTCCTGTCCCGATGCCAATGTGCCATCCTTGGGTCAGGGTTCCACCTTCTTCCAGTGGATCGCTGCCCTGAAACAGACAACCACCCACCGCGTTGCCACAGAACCAACCGGTTTCAGCTTGAAGAAGTAGTCATGTGACTGACACCAAGAGGTATTTCAGGATTTCTTCAGGACTGAAATTCCTATTTATGTTTGTATCTGCCTTGGAGATGTGCTAAGTTAAGTGGTGGTTGGATTGGATTCCAGCCGTGGCTAACATGGTCGGTGCCTCTTCCCCAACTGTCTTCTCTCCTCCCTTTCTCCCTTCCCAGTCCTACGCTTGTGAGTCAAGATTCACCTCCAGGAATGCATCGCTCTCCAGTCCGCACTGGTCTCGGAGGTCTCAGAGTCATTACTTCATTGTCACTCCCGTGGGCCTTTTATCTACACATACTCATGCACTTTTCCGCATCTAACTTCAGAGCTAGAAGGAATCTTGCTGTTAATCCCTTGGTACATCCTCTCGCTAATGCTGAATCACTTTATGACATCTCTGACTTCTGCTTTGGTCTCCTGAGGACCGCTAGTGCTGGGGCTCTCCTTACCTGAAGCATTCTGGCTCAATGTAGGACTATAGGAAAATGCTATATACGGGACACCTGGCAGGTTCGGTCGGAAGAGCGCTCAACTCTTGATCTCAGGGTCATGAGTTCAAGCCCCACGTTGGGTGTGGCGCTTACTTAAAATAAATAAATATACTTTTTAAAAAAGATATTAAATACAGTGTTGTTGAATTCAAGCTACTTCTCCCTTAAGGCTGAGTCAGTCCTTGGCTGGGTGTGGGACGCAGAAGAGGGAGAACATTGAGGAATGAACAATGTTTTGGCTAAAAATGTTGGGGAATGTTTCCAACAATTTTATGTCCAGGCTATAATTCATGTGCTGTGATTCAGCTCTTGCCCTGTGTTATTTAGGGTAAGTGAGTTACAAAATGTCAACTCAAATACCTCTTTTTTTCTCTCCCTTCGGGGAGGCTGTGAGCGGAACTGTTCCGGTTGACTTTGAATTAGGGGCTAGACGAGCATCTTATCCATCCAGCTAACACTTGGCAGGAGCTGTGTGGCTTACAAGGCCTTTTCCAAGACTTCAGCTCATTAGAATTTTTTTTTTAAGTATCAAAGTTTTATTTATTTAAGTAATCTCTACATCCAACATGGGACTCAAACTCAGGACCCCGAGATCAAGAGTCACACGTTCTTCAGACTAGAGCCCGCCAGGCGCCCCTTATTAGAACTTTTTGGTGGAGGCAGCATTACCTAACTTTATAAAGGAGAAAACGGGAGACCTGAATTCAGTTCTGAGGGTGGCAGACAGAGCCAGTGCTCGAACCCTAGTCTTCACGGTCCAGAAAGTCTAGTGCTTTGTTTTCACTAATGTAGACCATCATTCATCTGAAAAAATCCTGACACTCTAATTAGAGTTTACTCTGTCTTCCTTTGGCCCTGGAAAAAGGATCAGGGTCAATGCCGAGGTATGGATGCCGATTTCTCTGATGCCAGAAAGCCCAGATAAGTGGCAGGGGCCAGCCAAAGAGTCTTCTAACCCTCCTCTCTCCAATATCCCAATCTGTCCCCTTAAGAAGGAAGAAAATTTCCTCAAACTCCCCCTGCCCCAGTTCTGTGGAAATGTTTACCCGTATGCTAGGGTTGGCCTATGGGTCCAACAGGGGTTGCTTCGCGGATGTCGTGATGTCCGGGGGCTCCTGGACGCTGCTGGCCTCCTCCCCCAGTGCACCCCACTCAATGGCTAGCTCAGCTGAAATGTCACTTGCGAGAGCTTCTCTCCTTTTGCTTGAAGTGTGACGCCTGTTAAATTCAGGACCATGTTGGGAGTGGTGTCATTTTAACACCATTAGCAATCACAGTTGTGGGTGAATGAGTTTCAGAGTCTTCCCTAAGAGTAGTAGGATTGGTTCGTAAGTGTTGTTTTTCATGGAAAAATGAATCAAATCACACCAGTCATAAATATTAATTGCAGAGAAGGAAGCCTACCGGACAGATCAGGAAAGAGTCCCAGGGCAGACCCACACCATGACGAATGGGAGGCAGTGCCATCTGGCACAAAGGAGGGACTGGCCAGGGAATGGTCCTGGGATCCTCTGCTGCCCATTGGAAAGGCAACGGAGCTTATCTCACTATGCACATATGAAAATCCATCCAGATATTAAGTATGAAAGCAAAACTTTAAAAGTTTCAGGAAAATAGGGGATGATTGTTATGAGCTCAGAGTAAAGAGGGTTTCTTTCTTCCTATTTTTTTTTTTTTTTAGGATTTTATTTATTTGGGGGGGTGCTTGGGTGGCTCAGTCATTAGGTGTCTGCTTTCGGCTCAAGTCATGACCCAGAGTCCTGGGATCGAGTCCCACATCGGGCTCCTTGCTCAGCAGGAAGCCTGCTTCTCCCTCTCCCACTCTTCCTTATTTTCCTTCTCTCGCTGTCTCTCTGTCAAATAAATAAATAAAACCATTCTTTAAAAAAAAAGGTTTTATTTATTTATGAGAGAGAGAGAGAAAAAACACAAGCAGGGGGAGGGGCAGAGGGAGAGGGGGAAGCAGGCTCCCCACCAAGCAGGGAGCCCGATGCGGGCCCTTAACCAACTGAGCCACCCAGCTCAGAAGCTTTGTAAAAATCCTAGTACCCCATCCCCTCTGGGAGTAGGTTCTGGGTACAACCTCACCCAGTTTGGGTGGCTCTAACTGGCCCTAACATTTGCAGGGCCTAGAGCAAGAGTACCAGTTGGTGGGGGGAGGGGGATAGCCTGGCTGGCTCAGTCGGTAGAACATGTGACTCTTGATCTTGGGGTCATGAATTTGAGCCCCATGTTAGGAGAAGTGTTGAGTTTACTTAAAAAAAAAAAAAAGAGTACTAGCCAAGATTCACAGAGGTCTAAAATCCTTAACAACTACCAATCAAGCTAACAAACTGTTAAAAGAAATATTTTTCTATGGTTCCATCTTGACAAATATACCAATAAGAATTTGGGTACCTGGAGGGGCACTTGGGTGGCTTAAGTTAAGCTCCTTTCGCTCAGGTCATGATCTCGGGGCCCTGGGAACCACTGCATGCCAGGCTCTCTCTCTCTCTGTCTCAAAAAATAATTAATTAATTAATTAATTAAAAATAAATAAATAGGGACGCCTGGGTGGCTCAGTTGGTTAAGCAGCTGCCTTCGGCTCAGGTCATGATCCCAGCGTCCTGGGATCGAGTCCCACATCGGGCTCCTTGCTTGGCAGGGAGCCTGCTTCTCCTTCTCCCTCTGCCTCTGCCTGCCACTCTGTCTGCCTGTGCTTGCTCTCGCTTCTCTCTCTATGACAAATAAATAAATAAAATCTTTTTTAAATAAATAAATAAATAAATAAATAAATAAATAAATAAATAAAATCTTTTAAAAAATACAAAAACAATTAAGGTACCTGGAGTACTGTGAAGGAATAAGGCTATGCTTTGCGGCGGGGGGGTGGCCACAGCCTTTTGGCCGTGTGGACCCCTTACCGAGCAGGGTCTTCTAAAGCAGAACCCAGGGCGGGGTCCCTCCAACTCTGGTCTTAAAGTGGAACTGCCCAAACACCTGTGCATTTTTTGTTAACTTTTCACTGATGTTCATGCATACAGATACATGTTTAGAAAAGTAGACAAATTACAGGTATACAGCTTGATGAATTTTCACAATTATATTGACTAAGGATATATGTATTTATCGTAAAAAACTTTTTTAAAAAAGATTTTATTTATTTATTTGACAGACAGTGATCACAAGTAGGCAGAGAGGCAGGCAGAGAGAGAGAGAGGGGAAGCGGGCTCCCAGCTGAGCAGAGAGTCCAATGTGGGGCTCAATCCCATGACCCTGGGATCATGACCTGAGCTGAAGGCAGAGGCTTTAACCCACTGAGCCACCCAGGTATCCCTATCGTAAAAAACTTTTTTAAAAGTAATTTCTCTACTCAACATGGAGCTCAAACTCACAACTCTGAGATCAAGAGTCTCAAACTCTACAGACTCAGACAACCAGGTGCCCCTCAAAAATAATTTTTAAGGGTGGGACACCTAGTGGCTCAGTCAGTTAAGCGTCTGCCTTCAGCTCAGAAAATGATCCTGGGGTCCTGGTATCGAGCCCCATGTCGGTCTCCCTGCTTGGTGGGGAGCCTACTTCTCTGTCTCCCTCTGCCTCCTGCTCCCCCTCCTTGGGCTCACTCTCTCTCTGTCAAATGAATAAGTAAGATCTTATTAATTCATTTGACAGAGAGAGAGTTAGAGAAAGAGAGAGCATAAGCAGCCCGGAGCATGCTTAACTGACTGAGCCACCCAGGCACTGCTAAATAAAATCTTTAAAAAAAAATTTTTAAGGGAAATAGTAATAGAAAGGACTGTTAAATACAATTTAGGATAGTGGTTTCCTCTGGTTGGACCCAGGTGATGGGACAGAGAAAGACACATAATCAGTAACATTGTAACTCCTAAACTGGGCAGCAACTTCCCAGTTGATCATGTCTTCTAACTTAAATATGTTACATATATCCTTTTGTACATGATAAGGTCAACTCAAGGTCCTGTCGTTGTCTAGGGGCATTCAGCTTAAAGACAAGTGAATCCTGCATATTTCAAATGCTCCTGGGAGAATTACTACAACTAATTATCTTGGCTCATCCAAAAAACAAAACAGAACTTTCTATAAAGAAAGGAAGAAGGAGCATGTATAATAAAATTCAAAACAATTAAATGTAGGGGCGCCTGAGTGGCTCAGTTGGTTAGGCATGTGACCTCTGATTTTGGCTCAGGTCACGATCTCAGGGTCATGATCTCAGGGTCATGAGATGGAGCCCCACATCGGGCTCCTTGCTTAGTGGGGAGTCTGCTTCAGAGTCTCTCTCCATCTCCCTCTGCCCCACCCCTCGCACTGAGCACACGCACAGTCTCTCTCTCTCTCTCTCTCAAATAAATACATTAATAAATCCTTTAAAAAACCACACTCAGGGGCATCTGGGTGGCTCAGTGGGTTAAAGCCTCTGCCTTCGGCTCAGGTCATGATCCCAGGGTCCTGGGATCGAGCCCCACATTGGGCTCTCTGCTCATCGGGGAGCCTGTTCCCCCGCCTCCTACCTACTTGTGATCTCTGTCTGTCAAATAAATAAATAAAATCTTAAAAAAAAAAAAAAAACGATTTCAGTGGGCACCTGGGTGGCTCAGTCTTTAAGCATCTGCCTTTGGCTCAGATCATGATCCCAGGGTCTTGAAGAGAGATGACATCAGGGTCCCCTCTCGGTGGGGAGTCTGCTTCTCCCTCTGCTCCCCTGTCCACTTACAGGCACCTGTGCACTTTCTCTCGTGCAAAAATAAATAAAATCTTTAAACAAATAAAAACTAAAAAATTAAAAAACCAATTCAATGTAAAGGTTAATTTTTTATCTTGTAAAAAAAAACTGATTACAAATGAAATGCACAAAACAAAATTTGAGCACTATAAAAATCCAAAGCGTGAGACGTGAAATACCCCTAAAATGCTCTGCCTTGGAGAGTCAACACTGTCCACAGTGTGGTGTGTATTCCCCAACCTTTTCTCTCTGTAGTAACATGATTACTGACTTTTGCAAAAATGAGATCTTTCTACATAAATCCTTCTGAACCTTGTGGTGGTCTCTGGAACAGATTTTCCCCTCCTAATGCCACCCTCTAGAGAGATGAGCAGTTGGAGATGGAGAACATCTTCCCCTTTCTACGTACACACTCATCTCTGAAAACCCAGCCCAGTATCACCGCCATGAATCCATAGGATGACAGAGTCATGGGGACCCCGGTGATCTGCCCATCTGTCTCTCCCCCATGTTACCCATAGGGAAACCGAGCCTTGGGGAAGAGCGACATTTGGCTCAAGGTTACTGTGCAAAGAGCAGCTGAGCAGGGACGGGAGCCCTGGTGGAGGGCTCTGTGCTTCTGCCCTACGAGCTGCTTCCCTGGGAACCATCACGCACTATTTCTTATCACGAAATTCCATTGCGTTGGTGTGTGCACCTGATCTCACATAAATGAGGATATCATACATGTACTCATGGAACCAACGTTTATGCAGCGTCCCCCATGTGCCAGACAGTGGGGACGTGGCCGGGGAGAAGGCTCCCCTCTCGTGGCACTTATATTCTAAAGGGGACATTCGGCCAATAAAGAGACAAGACGTTTTCTGGCGGGGCTAAACGGAGAGGTGAAAACAAAGCAGGTGTGTGCCGTGACACAGAATGAGCAGACGGGGCACCAACCACCACACCTGGTGGCTCACTCACAGTCCCAGACCAGAGAGAGAGGACACACCCACCCGACAACTTTAGCTGTGTGTTCCCTAATGAGGCCACAAATATTTTTATAATTCCCATCTTCTCACTAGCATAATCACATTGTGATCAGTGTGGGTCTTAAAAGGGTCAGGTTGCTAGGGTGCCTGGGTGGCTCAGTGGGTTAAGCCTCTGCCTTCGGCTCAGGTCGTGACCCCAGGGTCCTGGGGTCGAGCCCCGCATTGGACTCTCTGCTCAGCAGGGAGCCTGCTTCCTCCTCTGTCTCTGCCTGATGCGCTATCTACTTGTGATCTCTATCTGTCTGTCAAATAAGTAAGTAAAAATCTTAAAAAAAAAAAGAAGAGGAAATTTAAAAAAGGGTCAGGTTGCTTAACGGAAACACTTAGAATGTTCTGTACTTTCTGTAAAGCTCTTTTAGCATTACTCGGTTTGGTAGCGTGCTGGGGGCACGCCCCATCCCACCCCCAGTGGAAGCATTCCAGGGTCCCCTTAGTCTCCATGGGACCCTAACTTGGAGGTACTTGTGTCTCCTGGACTTGTAAAGTGATACATTGTCAACTCCTTGAAGGCAGGAGGAAGTCCTAATGTTCCCACAGCTGCATTGATATTTGCTGGCAGATGGTTATCAAAGAGAACTGCACCGTGGTGACCTCTAGCCTGTGTGGGATAATGAGGCGGATAAATCACCCAACAGGCAGAGCTAGACCGGGGACTTAATTTCCCCACAATGCACGGAAAACATACCCAGCTGTCTGTTTACCTTGTCCCGAGTGCTCCGTCAGTAGGAAGTCCGAGCCCCGGACAGAGACCCCAGCTTCCAGAGACAAGCCCTTGGTATCACTGGGGCTTCTGACCTGTCCCTAAGGAGACTGCAAAGATAGCAGATTGCCTATTTTCTGCTGCTGGTCCCCCTTGTCAGACACAGTTTCCACTGCTCATGTGGCACGTGGGAAAAGAAAACCCAGAATAGGCTTGGTCAGGTACGGAGGTACCTGGACCGTGGACCGGAGGGGGCCTCTGGCTGGCTGCTCTGGGTTATACGCCAGCGAGCCTACATGTCGCCCTCTTATCTGCTGTTTGTTTTCAGTTACACAAACACATGTTGGTCTTCGTCTGGGTTGCTGTAACAAAATACCATAGACCGGACGGCTTATAAGCAACAAGAATTTATTTTCTCTCAGTTCTGGACATTGCGAAGCGTGAGACCAAGGCACCAGCAGATTCAATGTCTGCGGAGGACCCGCTTCCGAGTTCAGAGACAAGGTTTTTGTTTTATTTTGTTTTTTTCTTTTATGCTATAACCTCACATGGCGGAAAGGGTAAGGGATCGCTCTCATATGGGCACACATTCCATCATGAGAACTCTGCCCTTGAGATCTGATCACCTCTAAAATGCCCCACCTCCACACGCTGTCACACGAGAGGTTGGGATTTCAACACATAAATTTGGTGGGGGTGGAGGGGGGATGTAACCATTCAGTCCATTGCAATGTTCTTCGTAAAAAAAATCAAAACAATTCATATTTTATTTTAATTTTTTAAAACAATGTAAATTTTAAAGTGGGCAAGTAATAATCTCCAATTTTTGCTATGATAAATAATGCTGGAATAAATGTCCTTATATTTCCACCCATCTGTATATACATACTAGAAAGAGGGGCACCTGGGTGGCTCAGTGGGTTAAAGCCTCTGCCTTCGGCTAGGGTCATGATCCCGGGGTCCTGGGATTGAGCCCCGCATCGGGCTCTCTGCTCAGCAGAGACCCTGCTTCCCCCCTCTCTCTGCCTGCCTCTCTGCCTACTTGTGATCTCTGTCAAATAAATAAATAAAATCTTTAAAATATATATATATATATACACATACTAGAAGTGTGGATGATTCTTTTGTTAAGGTTTTTTTTGTTTTTGTTTTTGTTTTGTTTTGTTTTTTGAGAGAGAGAGAGACAGTGCACGGGCTTATGGGGAGGGGCAGAGGGAGAGAGAATCCCAAGCAAGCTCCGTGCTCAGTAGAGCCCAACTCGGGACTCGATCCTATGACCCTGAGATCATGAAGTGAGCCAAACCCAAGAGTCAGATGCTTAACAGAGTGAGCCACCCAGGCATCCCAAGATTTGATTTGATTAATTTTTTAAAGATTTTTTATTTATTCATCTGAGAGAGAGAGAGAGGGAACACAAGCAGGGGGAGGGGTGAAGGGGAAACAGGCTCCCTGCTGAGCAGGGAGCCCGATGTAGGGCTTAATCCCAGGAGCTGAAGACAGCTGCTTAACCATCTGAGCCACCCAGGTGCCCCCAAGACTTTATTTTTTAAGCAATCTCTACACCCAACTTGGGCCTCAAACCCCAATTCCAAGATCAAGAGTCACATGCTCCACCAACTGAGCCAGCCAGGTGCCCCCTGGATGATTATTCTTTAAAAAAAAAAAACACTTTTTAGGGCACGTGGGTCGCTCAGTGGGTTAAGCCTCTGCCTTTGGCTCAGGTCATGATCCCAGGGTCCTGGGATCGAGCCCCGCATCGGGCTCTCTGCTCGGCAGGGAGCCTGCTTCCTCCTCTATCTCCACCTGCCTCTCTGCCTACTTGTGATCTTTCAGTGTCAAAAAAATAAATTAAAAACTTAAAAAAAATTATTACTAAAGAAATTCATGCTCATATAAAAGAGAAAAGAATGAAACAATGGAAAATGAAAATCAGCCACACCGAAACCCCAGTTCCAATCCCTGAGATAATTAATACGCGGCCTTACAGATTGTTCTCTACTTGCGTTCAAACATTTTCTTAACAAAAACGGAGTTGTTCCCTGCATACCATTCTGCAATTTGCTTTTTTACCTGCTATCTCCAAATGTTTCGGTTCATTCATACAACCAATATTTATTGAGCTCCCACTGTGTGCCCAGAAGTTAGGGACCCAGCAATGTCCTTCCCTTCAACAAATTTCCATTCTAGAGGAAGGACAGACATAGAGAAGAAACAAATACACGAAAAGGAGGGATGAAACCCAAGAAAGAAACGGCAGGTAAGAAAAGCTCACAGGGGGACGCCTGGGTGGCTCAGTTGGTTAAGCAGCTGCCTTCGGCTCAGGTCATGATCCCAGCGTCCTGGGATCGAGTCCCGCATCGGGCTCCTTGCTCCGCAGGGAGCCTGCTTCTCCCTCTGACTCTGCCTTCCACTCTGTCTGCCTGTGGTAGCTCTCGCTCGCTCGCTCTCTGACAAATAAATAAATAAAATCTTAAAAAAAAAAAAAAGAAAAGAAAAGCTCACAGGAAGTCAGTTTGTATGGTTTTATGTCATCTTTTAGCAATTCCAGGGTGTAGACAGAAGGAAGAGGGGAGCTCCAGGGCAGGGGAGCCAGCACCAGGTTTGGAGTCAGACTGGAGGACAAACCACAACTTGGCCATCTGCCTGCCCCTCTGTACCTCCCCCTGTGCGAAATGGGGATAAGCTTCTGATCTCACAGGGTTATCACAAGGATTACATGACATCAATTTTCCCCACGTTCTTCCTCGAAAAGGCATAAGCATTTTGTTCTTACGTCCATTGACTCATCAAACAGCGATCAGAATCCACCAAAACACATTCAAAGGGCGGGGGAGCACCTGGGTGGCTCAGTCGGTTAAGCTTCTGACTTGGGCTCAGGTCATGATATCTCAGGGTCCTGAGATCCATCGCCCCTGGCGCTTAGCGGGGAGTCGGCTTGTCCTTCTCCCTCTGCCCCACCCCCTTCTCATGCTGTCTCTCTCTCAAATTAAGAAAGAAAAATACATTCAATAGGGACTGGTTCCCTAATGAATAAATGGAGAAATTTGTAAAGTGTGTTTCCTTCCCATGCATAGGAGGGGTAGAGCCTGGGTATTTAAATTGTGATTCTGGGGCGCCCGGGTGGTTCAGTGGGTTAAGCCTCTGCCTTGGGCTCAGGTCATGGTGTAAAGGTCCTGGGATGGAGCCTTGCGTTGGGCTCTCTGCTCAGCAGGGAGCCTGCTTCCCCCTCTGCCTACCTCTCTGCCACTTGTGATCTCTGTCTCTCTGTCAAATAAACTAATAAAATCTTTAAAAAAAAAAAAAAGTTGTGATTCTGGGACCAGCTGTGCTGACTTCACCTGGGAGCTTGTTAGAAGGACACAATCAATGGAGGTCCCGCTTCAGACCCATTGGTTCAACATTTGCATTTTAATGAGATCCCCAGGATTTTGTAGGCACAATTTAGTTTGAGAAGCATTGGTTTAAAGTGGAAGATTAAAGGGTGCCTGGGTGGCTCAGTGGGTTAAGGGTCTGACTACTTTGGCTCAGGTCATGATCCCAGGGTCTTGGGATTGAGCCCCATGTCGGGTTCCCTGCTCAGTAGAGAGTCTGCTTTGATCTCTGTTACTATCTCTGTCTGTCTGTCTCTCTCAAATAAATAAATAAATAAATATTTAAATAAAATCTTAAAAAAAAAAAAATAGGGGCACCTGGGTGGCTCAGTGGGTTAAGCAGATTATGATCCCAGGCTCCTGGCATTGAGTCCCTCGTCAGGCTCCCTGCTCAGCGGGGAGTCTGTTTCTCCCTCTCCCTGCCGTTCTCTCTGCTCGTGCTCTCTCTCGCTGTCAAATAAAAAATAAAAATAAATTAAATAAAAATAAAGTGGAAGATAAGTGGCAGATGGAGTTAGCTATCTGCTCACTTTTCAATTAGAGATTGGAAAGGGTGTGACTTAAAACATTCTGCTGGGTTGAATCTGGTCTTTATCTGGACCACCAATTTTAGGGCACTCATCCTTTTAGGAAGAGAACCCACAGATCATTTCCCTGATGTGTTTCTTGAACCGGGTGTGGGAACCTAGGCTGCCTTATGATCTTGAGCTGTCAGGGCAGAGAAGGGCTGGAGATGTCTTCATCCCAGCTCAGCTGCTGCCCCGCCCACCCCTGCCCCACCCCCGTGTCCCCATGAGGCCCTGAGAAGGGTGATAATTTGCTCTCAGTTACATGTCCACCTGCTGGTGGCCTCAGTCCTGGCTCCCAGCCAGACCTTCCCTGTCTCAAAGTTTGGTCCACTATTTTTTTCCCCTATGAATTCAGCTCATCCTCTTAGAAAAAATAATTATTAATTTTAAAAAAATATTTATATTAATATTAAAAATTAATTTAAAAGATTTTATAAAATTTGTTTGAGAGAGAGAGAGACAGAATCAGGACCTGAGCCAAAGGCAGATGCTTAAAGACTGAGCCACCTAGGCACCCAGTGAAAAACTGATTTTTAAAATATTCATTTATTATAAAAGAAGTATGTGCTTATTGGGAAGAATTCAAGCGGCATAAAAATTGCCCCAACAACTCTGCTCACAGGTTTCCTTTCCCAAGAAAAAGGAAAACATGGGTCCCACCTGTACACGAATATCCCCAGCAGCACTATTTGTGATAGCCAAAAAGGGAAATAACCCAAGGGTCCGCCAGCCCATGAACGGAGAAACAAAAGGGTATACTCATACAATGAATATTTGCGAATACAAAAGCTACGGCAGGGGTCCAAGTTGAAAACATGAGGAGGGCAAGAAGTCAGCCATAAAAGACCACATGGGATTCCATTTATAGAAACCTCCAGATTAGGTAAACACAACAAAACAGAAAGTAGATTACTGGTTGGGGACGGGGAGGCTGTGGGTGGGGGAAATGGGAAGTGACTGCTGGGGGGGTTGCTGTAGGGTTTCCTTTTGGGGGGGTGTTGGGTTTCCTTTTGGGGTGATTAAGATGTTCTGATATTAGACAGCGGGCATGGCTCTACAATTCTGTGAATACACCAAAAACTACCTGTGAAAAAAAACCTTTAAAAGTGTGAATTTTATGGTATGTGAATTATATCTCAATCAAGCTGTTCTAAAAAAAAAAAAAAAAAGGTAGACGGAAGAAAGTAAGATACCCTTTAAGTCACCCTGCCCCAAGTAGCTAACACTCACGCCATCAGTAGTCACCGAGGGCCTGTTCCAGCAGCCTGAGAACTTGATGTGAAGGGAACCTCATCCTAAGCCCTCATCAAGGGCTGCCCCGACAGCCAGAGCCCCACGACCCGAGCATGTAACCGAGAAAGCCGTGTGGCTTTAGGTTCATGACATGGGTCCCCAGCCGGCCCTTGGTGCCGCCGGACACCACGGTCACGCATTGCCCAAGACTGTCGCACAGGCCGTCTGTAAAATGGGGACAGTGATGGGTGGGCCTCCCAGGGCTGTTGGCTGCGTGAGCCCCTGACAGGTGGTAAGGCACCCAGCCGGGGACGGCCCCCGGGGCGTACCGTCTCTGGTCTGCAGAGACCCTGTCTCTAAGGAGACCCCCCCACTGGCTGAGCAGCCACAGGTCCTTCGCCTCGTCCCGTCAAGCCTCCCGGAAAGAGGAGGGGGCAGCGAAACGCATGGTCAAGCTCAGCAGGAGAGGGGAGGTCAGAGCTTCCTGCCACCAACGTCCCACATGATGTGTCAAGCCTGAGTCACACCACGGGGCCAAGATGGAAACTTACCAGGGTGTGTGGAGGAGTTGGGGGTGCAGACAGCCGGCACCCCAGTCTGGAGGGAGGAGGACGGCCGCCCCAGGAATCTGGGCTGCACCCCCCTCCAGGGAGCTGGATGGACGCCCAGAGGAAGGAGGAAGTGTGAACACGGCTCCCCAGTGACTCACTTCACCCATCTGGGGCAAGTCGATTCTCACCCTTGCCGGAAGCCTGCTCCCGGGGATCATCCCCCTGGGTCTGGGTCAGCCCGTTCGAAACACTAACCCCAGTCCGCCCGTAGTCTTCGTCCATCTGCCGAGGTGTGGAGGTGTTGAGATGAATGCGGGTGCCTGCCTGGGTCTGAAAGGAGGTCTTAGCAGAAATAGAGGTGGGGGAGCCACGGGAAAAGCCTGCTCTAGAACTCAAGACACCTGGGGCTCTGCGGCTAACCAGGTGTGGGTCTCACAGCCTCTCTCGGCTCCAACCAGTCTCTGCTTCTTCGAGAACGGGAAGCTGGGCTGCACGTCCTACCTACCTGTCCCTTGGCTCTGGAATTCGGCCGAGGCTCGGGCTTCCTCCGTCCTCAAGGAAAAAGACCCACTGTCTCCACCAAACCAAGAGGCCCTTGCTGATTTGGTCCGACCCTTGGGCACCTCCTCCTCCCTCTCCCCAGGCCCCCAGCAACAGTCAGCTGTGCCCAGTGCAGAGAGCGAGCGCCTGGGAAGCTCTGGGCTCTGCACCCAGGGCTGGCTGACTCCCACTCAGCCTTTGGGATTTTGTGAATGAATGAATGAACTAATGAATGAAGTAGAAGCTCCAGGCAAGGAACCAGGAACCCTGGTTTGCTTCCTCCGCCCAGGGCCTCTGGGAGGCCGCCCCAGAGCACGGCCCTGCCTAGGAGGGGTGCTGGTCGGAGGAGTGCAGATTTTCGAGGGCGGTTCTAGCTGGGCTCTGGCCTTGGCAGAGCCCCAGGTAGCCTGACCCATGACTCAAAGGCCCCAGAGTTTTCTCAACCCTCCCCAGCCTTCTTTCTGATCAGGCCTTCAGCGATAATACTCCTCGGCATCTCTTCCCCGTAGACTTGTGACCTGCACTAGCTTTAAAGGACCAGCTCAAGAGTCCTTGGCTATATTAGGTTTTCCTGAGGAATCCTTGCTTTGTTTATAGAAAGGGCAGCATCTGCACCCACGCTGGCTAAAGGTCACCCTGATTTTCTGGGACCCCTCACTCCCACCCTCTCTTTGACATCTGTCTCCCAGTTGTGGGGGCAGAGGGGAGCCCCAGCACTTTCCCCACCCTACCCTTAGCACTAGGCTCTGGAGGCCTCCCAGGTTAGGGAATGCCAGCTCCAACGCACTTGCTTACACTGGTTGCCCGGCCCTAGCCATCTGGGGCCACCTGGGGGGGTGCAGGGTAGGCTCCAGTCCTGAGAACAACTGGGAATCCACATACTGGATTGTGCCCCCCGCCTCCCCTTCTCTGGCCAGTGCTCCATCAGTGAATGCCCTCTCCCAGCTTAGGACATGCCCCATTGCAGAGCACCTGATGGCCTTTCCTGTTCATCTTATCCGTGGTAGGCAGTGTCCAGGCCCCCTCCCCAAGAACTCACAGGGTCTCCCCCTTTTTTTCACTTACCTTGTCTAAGAAGAAACTTTTAATTAATTAATTAATTTATTTATTTATTTTAAAGATTTTATTTATTGGATGCCTGGGTGGCTCAGTCGTTAAGCGTCTGCCTTCAGCTCAGGTCACGATCCCAGGGTCCTGGGATCAAGGCCCGCATCAGGCTCCCTGCCCGGTGGGAAGCCTGCTTCTCCCTCTCCCACTCTCCGTGCTTGTGTTCCCTCTCTCGCTGTGTCTCTGTCAAATAAATAAAATCTTTTAAAAAAGGCATGTGGCAGAGCAGGGAGCCCAGTGTGGGTCTTGAGCCCAGGATGCTGGGATCATGACCTGACCCAAAGGCAGACGCTTAACGACTGAGCCCCCCAGGTTCCCCAAGAAGAAACTTTTAAACTGGGAACAGTTTTAGATATACAGAAATGCTGCTAAGATCATACAGAGTTTCCTCACACCTTTCATCAGGTTCTCTTCTGTTAACGTCTTAAAAAACCACTGCACGTTTGCTACAGGGAGGAAACCAACCCGGGTTAGATGCTGTTCACCGAACTCCAGACTCGACTCGATTTCACCGGGGTTTCCACGAATGTGTTTTTTCCATCGCAGGATCCCATCCAGGGAACCCCCGCTGCATGTAGTCACGTGCTACTTAATCCCCTTAAAGGTGATGATGAAGGTAGAGTTATCTCCATCCGACAGATGAAGGAAGAAGAGATGGGGGCACTTGGGTGGCTCAGTCAGTTCATCGTCCGACTCTCGATTTCAGCGCAGGTCACGATCTCAGGGTGGTGGGATCGAGCCCAGCATGGGGCTCTGTGCTCAGCGTGGAGTCTGCTTGTCCCTCTCCCTCTGCTTCTCCCCTCGTCCCCTCCTCTCTCTTTCTCAAATAAATAAATAAAATCTTAAAACAAAACAAACAAAACCCCCAAATCTACAACACAGTTATTATTAACACAAAACAAAACAAAACAACAAAACAAGAACAAAAAACAAAGACCAGAAGAGAGTCTGGAGGACTCGGTCACAGAGCCCAGAGACCAATCCAGCGGCTAACAGGGGTTTAAGGCCAGAAGCCACCGGCAGTGAGGCCAGCCGTGGGCCCCGTGTCTGGAGGATGGCTACTCACTCACTTGGAGGCAAGAGTGGGGATAGAATGAGATCATGTCTGCAGGCGTCTCCCTGCCCACAAAATGGGAGCTGTTGTTATTATGACCGTCAGCACCGTCATTACGAAGGGGCCCAGATCTCCTCAAGAGTCCAGGTTCTCTGGTAAGGGTTATGTTTAGACGAGCTCCTGCCACTCACCCTCTGGGTGCCTTTATTGGGGAAGAAGTCAGGCCTTCCAGAACTTGCTTTGACTCCGCCCTCGAGATGAGCAGAAATCCCAGGGTGCAGCCCTCTGTAGCTGCTGGTTCTGTGACCTTGGACAAGTCATGACATCCCCCTGGGTCTCCGTTTCCTCACCTGTATGATGGGGACCGCAGAGAGGTCAGGAGGACACCATGGGACCGTGCCCGGGCAGCCAGTCATTTGTGCAGACGTCTGGCCCTGGAGGGTGAGGGGCAGGCAGGTCACAGCCTGGAGCTCCCAGGCAGGCAGGCCCGGCTCCAGTTCAAGTCCACCTCTGTCCAGGTGTGGTCTGCAGGCCGGCTCCATGACCCCGCTGAACCCCAGCTTCCTGTCAGGGATAATCAATCATCCCAACCTCCCCCGCCTCACCCCAAGCAAGCGGTCAGGAAATAAGTCAGCTTCTACTCTGCCCTTCCTTACCCTCAGGCCTAAAGAGGTTGTGTCTCAAGGTCAAATAGCTGATTAGAGGCTTAGCCAGAGAGGAAGAGAGAGAGATGCTAAGACCTTGTCCCATCCCCCTGGGCAAAGCCCCTTTCTGGGATTCACTCGGAGACTGAAGAGGGCTCCTGGGGGGCGGACAGCTGCCTGTTTCGTCTGAACTCACCCAAGAGAGCTGCCCCCCCCCAGCCGCCCCCCCTCCCAGCGCCCCAGCCAAACATGCTGTCTGGAAACACCTGACGAAGGAAGTGCTACAGATAATTTTCTAAAAACGGTAAAACCGTGACTCCTGTGCCAATACAGAGTGAACCTGGGTCAGATGTTGTCACGGGCTCAAAGAAGCAACAGAACAGGCACGTTTATAGGCCAGGAATATCGAAGTAAATGTGCCCACGGAGGCAAAACCGGTTTTCCACGAGGGGGTGAAGGGGCCTCTGCCGGACAAGATGGAATGGGTCAGTTGCCTACAATTGACAGTTGTAAAAGAATAATGAAAGGCTAAGGGGCGCCTGGCTGGCTCCGTCGGGAGAGCCTGCCACTCTCGGGGTGGTGAGTTCAAGCCCCATGTTGGGCGTGGAGCCTCATCCAAATTAAAAAAAAAAAAAGAAAGGCTAGAATCGGATACCCCTGAAGGGTGTGCTGGGCGCAGACATAGTTTTCCACTGAAGTACGTGTTTTTTTCCTGCAGAAGGAAGGCCAAGACCAGGGTACGCTCCGTGGTCTCTAATCTGATGATCAGTCACGAGTGGAGTATGATTCACACACTGCAAATGCAGGTCCTTTCTGAATGAGCTGGGGACGTCGCTTCTCACTTGCATGGGACAGGCTTGGAGCCTAAGAGGTGAGGGGCCCCAGACGTTTATGGGTTGGTTTGTTTACGTATAGCTGACATACAAATTTTTCAGCTGGATTTTGGCATCTGTGTTACATCATGGGTTCTGGAACATTCTAGACGGTGGGTGTTTGTGATGTGGGTCTGCAGTTTCTGTGGGCCTGTGGTTTACGCTGGACCTGGTTTGGCACTGACTCTGCGGTGTAGCCCGGGGCAGTTACACGCCTCTCTGCTATGCAGCTTCCTTGTCTGTGAGCTGAGACGCTCCACACCCAAAATGGGGCTTGAACTCAGGACCTTGAGATCCAGAGCTGCGCGCTCAGGATCCTCTGGGTGGCTCAGTCAGTGAAGCGTGTGCCTTTGGCTCAGGTCATGATCCTGGGATCCTGGGATCGAGTCCCACATCAGGCTCCTGAGTCCAGACTCCCAGGCATCGACTTGGAGGGGTGGCAGCGCGAGCTCCCAGGTGGGATTCTCCCTCCTTGCAGGTGTGAGTTTGGGCAGAAGAACTGTCTTCCAACGTGGGTCTCCCTCCAAGAGGCTGTGCAGTAATTCCACAGCCCTGTGGCTCACTCCCTACTTGCCCAAATCATTTTTCTCCTCTTCTCCGCACTGGTAGGCAGGGGTTATTCCCATCTTGCGTCTGGAGAGGCTGAGGCTGAGGACCCCGTTAGGGTGAACTGGTGCTCCAGTTCACTAGCCCATGCTGCCCTCTAGTGGCTGGGCCCTGCTCTCAGGACGTCCCCGTGGCTGAGTGGCAGATCCCACTGGGTTTGCAGAAAGCTACCGCCAGGCCTCCTGGGCACCCCCATCGGGAGGATGGTCTCTCAGGACTCCTACATCTTTTTATCCCTTTGTCAGCCCCTCTCCCCATCTCTGAGCATTAAATATACTTATGTAGATATTTAATTGTAAAATATACATAACATTAAATGAATCCAAATCATTTGAAAGTGTGTCCAGTTCAGGGGCTTTTTCATGGTTATTTTAAAAAAGATTCTATTTATTTATTTGATAGAGCGAGAGCTAGAGAGGGAACACAAGCAGGGGGAGTGGGAGAGGGAGAAGCAGGCTTCCCGCTGAGCAGGGAGCCTGATCATGACCTGAGCTGAAGGCAGATGCTTATCAACTGAGCCACCCAGGCACCCCCAGTGGCTTTTTTAAAGCACTTCCTCCAGTCATTTCCAGAACATGCTGTCTTGCAAACTGAAAGCTTGTACTCACCAAACGAGTCTCCATTTCCCCCTCCCTCCAGCCCTACCCAACCACCTTTCTACTTTCTGTCCTTGTGATTTGGGCTATGCCAAGTACCTCACAGAAGGGCAGTCAGAGTATTTGGGGTTTTGTGACGGGCTCATTTCCCATTGCAGAATGCTCCCCAGAAGTCTGTCCCCTTATGGAATGATTCCTACACATGCAGTCTGGAAGACAAAAGCATCCCCAGAATTTCATCCAGATACCATCCCTCCAAACACAACCAGCCAGAAACAGACTGGAACACAGGAATCCCAGCGCATGGTTACGTATCCATGATAGGAAAAGCCAAACTAAACTGAGTGTGGTGATTAAGAGAGCAAAGTGGCCCCTGGCAGCTGGGGACCAGCAGGGCTGAGTGACTCCGGGCCACCTGCAAAACTGGCCAGCATCCTCTGCCGTAAGCCACTGTCGCCTACCAAGCCTGCTGGAAACAAATGCATCACGCCTCTCAGTCGGTCTCCCTGCTTCTTACAGCACACAGGACCAAACCCTCACCTCCCTAAATCCTCCCCCAAATCCCTCAATACCAGCCAGAATCCTGGAGTCCTGGGAGTCCCCACTAACGCCCACGTAGGGAGACGCCCCGAGGTTCCCTGCGCCATGTGGCCGCCTGCGCCTCAGCAAGCATGGGACACCCAGGTCTGTCACTGCAGGCATGTCCCCAGCAGTCTCTGATGGGCGTCACAGGGCCAGTGATGAATGCTAAGAGCTGCCGGCCAGCCCTGGGAGTGAATCCTCACCAACCTGATACTCCTTTCTTTTGGTCACAGCAACCCTCTGTGATAGAGGTCAGCATTATTCCCATTTTACCAATGAGGAAAATCAAGGCTCAGGACTGATCACTTGTCCACACTGTTAAGAGTGGACTAGAGCCAGGTCTGAGCACCCCCAAGGCCACTGCTCCACGCACCCTTCTCTCCAGAGCTACGCTCACCAAGCGAGCCAGGCTGTCCCTGCGAGGGTGGAGGGGGACATTCTGTTCGTGTGCAGACAGCACAACCCGAGGGCAGATGTTGACTCTGTGAAAGGATCTGCCGGCCCTGGAGGGCCCCCCAAAACAGAGGCCCCGCTCTGGGCACCCTGCAGCCACTCTTGCTGCTGGTAGCCTGTGTCTGGGAACGGTGCACCAGCATGCCGGGGGTCGGCTGCTGCAGGCAAGTCTTCGTCACTGGGCAGGGAGAGGGACACGAGTCCCTCCATCTGCTGAGCTGAGCCCCCGTTTGGGGGAACAAGGAACAGGCGCCGTCTGGACACTCGTACCACAGTGAGCAGACACCCAACCCACATTTCTCCAGCTACTGCCGAAGGCCGGCATTTCTCTAGAGATCTTAGTTGGAACACAGACAGACTTTGAATAGGTACGCGTTTATTTTCACGTGTAATAGGAAAAAACATAACTAGCACATAAGATGTGACGGCAGGATATATTGCTTAGCATGAGACTAAAGTTTGAAATAAGTAAAAGAAAAAAATATGTTGAGTCCAAGAAAATATTAAGGAAGAAGGGAACAGGAGGTTCTTGGTTACAAGAATTGTGGAAATGGTATGTGAACGCCCAGAGGTTGGGTCTCACTCTCCAAGCTTTGAGCCAGAAGCTGGGCTCCATTCTGAGGCCCCTAAGGGGCTCCAGAAGGAGACCCTCCCAGTACTCGGAGCCCAGGGCATCCCCAGAGGAGAGCGTGGTGCACCCCGAGCACTCCAGGGAGGAAAGTTCATTTGTTCATGCCCTACAAGACGTCTCAGAAGTTACAAAGCATCAAAAGTGATTTTCCTTAAAAAGAAGAATCTTCTAGGTACGGCCTTGCGGAAGCAGTGGTCACAGGGCAGCCTGGGTTGGAGGGTCCGAGTGGGACACAACGGGGGATAAACAGGGAGGCAGAAGGGACAACCCAGTCCTGTCCCGTAAGAGTGTGCGCATGCGTGGGGGGTTGCGTACACAGCCCCGGTCAAGGCTGTTGGAAGGACACTCAGAGCTTCTGGACCCTGGTCCCAGCATACAACCGGCACTTAATGGCGAATCACTGTGGCACCAGGAGGTGCGCCCGAAGGCAGGGCAGAGGGGTGGCCGGCGTCCCTGGTATGTCAGCCTACACCACCCTCTCCACCCGCCCCTGCTGGGCAGTTCAGGTTCATACCTGGTCCCCATGTCAGCATGACATGTCCTCCAGGTGAGAGGTCCAAGGCTGCTCCCGCTAGGCCACATTCTTGTACAGTTATGAGATTTTTCCTACCAAGATCCCTACCTCGCCCCAAGTCCAAAGAATGTTTCTCACTGTTTAAATCTCAAATTTGTTTAAAAAAAAGGGGGGGGGGCTTTTTAAGGGACCCTGGAGGTTTACCCAAATAGCTCAGTCCTGCAAGCCAGGGCTGGTCTTAGTATCCCCTACGGGGACAGCTAAAGTGTCATTGCTAGGGACACGGTGTGGCATCTAGAGAACTCATGCCGACTCACCCATGGAAGTGGGGGTCAAGGCCAGTGCTTGAGAGGGGCGAGAGCCTCGGAGATGGGAGCCGTGGGCTATGGAAGCCTTCCAGAGTCCAGAGGCTAGAGGAGGAGTGGAAAGTCTGAGAAGCACCGTCCGTCTGCCAACCGCCCACTTCTGAGCGGGGAGGGGGCTCAGCCTGGGGTGGTTCAGCCCCCATGTCCCCGACGAAGCGGGCAGAGCTGCAGGCCGGTCCCCGTCCTGGCTCAGAAGGAGAGTGTGCAAGCGTGGGTCAGAAAGGCAAACTGAGTCAGGAGAGGCCCTCCCGCCCCGGCGGGTGCCCTCAGCAGCACCCCGCGGCGCTCCGCTTCACGTGGCACGGCTTACAGAAGAGGCGGTTGTTCAGCGGGTAGCAGCCTTGGTCCGTGGGCTCCACGGACAGGAGGATCCTGCAGTCCTGTGGGAAACAAGGCACGAGCGGATGGACCCCAGACCCGAGCAAGCGGCCCGGAGCCTGCACGGGGCGGACCGCCCCCCACCCGCGTTTGCTGATAAAATTAAGTGACAAATGTACTTCCAGAGGGCCGGGAGCGAGGCCCCTCATTTCCATCCTCCCGACACACCTGGGCCCGGGCTTGGGCAGGGAAGACGAGGCCCATGGGGGCTTCCATCCACACGGAGGTGTGAGTGATGAGGGCGGAGTCAGCCAAGGGGAGAACTGAGGACACCGAGGGTCACGGACACTGAGGGATCTCAGGAAGAGCTAGAAGGGCCTTAGTGATCACCCAGCAGCAGCCCTTTTAGAACACAAGCTCTGAGAGGCAGTGACCCCATTTCCTGCTAGATCCCGCCTAGGCCAGACTCTGGTACACCCACGAGCCCACGATAACCGTCTGCTGCGTGAATTACTGAGTCGAGTCTCGTCCCATCACTTCACAGCTGGGGAAACTGAGGTCTGGGGAACGACAGGCCGGGCAGCTGGTTCCAGACTGGGACAGGACAGGTCTCTAGCCCGAGTCCAGGCATCTTTTTTCTTGCTCCCCCGTCTGCACAGCTTCAACACTGGCACAGACCTCCAGTTTTTCAAATCTCCAAAGGATTTCGGACCAAGGAGGTTGGGGATTCGGGGCCTGAAATTTGCCCACTTAACCGTTTTGCCCACACCTCACTGGGGGCCTCCCCTGGACACACGCTGGAGCGCAACAATGGGAACGACTGAATGTCCGACCTGAATCAGGGCTCAGCTGGCAACCTCTGGAAGCTGCAAGGCTCGGGCCAGAGACGCTGGTCCCCACAGAGACAACTTTGGGGTCCCAGCGGCCATCCTAACCCAGCACAGCCAGAGGAGAAGGGCGCCCTCGTGTGTCTGTTCCCTGCAACTGCATCTCAAGTCGTGCAAGGTCACGGGATCCATACTCTTCCTAGAGGCTACTTGCTCGGCATTCCCAGTATCAAGTGCCAAACCTCAGGTCCCAAAAGGGCACATGTGACCTCTCCTAAATTAGAATCAAGGGAGAAAACCCCTCATCTATGACGGAGTCACAGTCTGTGAGGGAGCTGTGGGGTGGCCCAGAGCTGGCTAGAACTAGGTCTAACGGACCAGAGTTGGAGTCACTTTTTTCAGGCTCAGTTTTTTTCCCTCATTGTTCCTCATCTGAGATGGCACCTTGGAGCCCATTTCTCTGCCTGGGGAAACAGCACCCCGGATCAGTTCCGGGCCATGGTGTTTCAAGCCTTCCCCTCTAAAATGTAACTGCTAGAGCCGGAGCCCGGACTTAGAGCAGCAGCCTGGGTGATGCTTACAGCTGCCTTCGCCAAGCCGACCACGAGGACGCAGGGAGGGTTTGTGTGCTCACCAGCCAGGCTCAGGGAAAAGCTAATCGCTATGGGGCCTAATGAGGGCTAGGGTGGTGATAACAGCACTTAAATGACATCATTGTTCTGGCAAGATGTATTATCAGCTGGACCTTGAACCACAACCAACGCACAACATAATACGGAGCCATGTGTCAACTTCTCCACCAAGCCTCCTTGTCACTTGAGCACAAACAGCCTCTTGGCTCCATGCATCTGTTTAAATACGGCAAAGTAAGGTAAATGTTTGGAGTTACTCACTGGCTGGCTAAGAGATGTCCTCTGGGACACCCCACTTAGGTGGCACCATAAAAGTTGCTACATTGGGGAACCTGGGTGGCTCCGTCGTTAAGTGTCTGCCTTTGGCTCAGGTCATGATGCCGGGGTCCTGGGATCGAGCCCCACATTGGGGTCCTGGGATCGAGCCGCACATTGGGCTCCTGCTCAGTGGGAAGCCTGCTTCTCCCTCTCCCACTCCCCCTGCTTGTGTTCTCTCTCTTGCTGGGTCTCTATCAAATAAATAAAAATCTTTTTTTTTTTTTTTTAATTTTTTTTTTTTTAAAGATTTTATTTATTTATTTGACAGACAGAGATCACAAGTAGGCAGAGAGGCAGGCTGAAAGAGAGAGAGGAAGAAGCAGGCAAAGAGCCCGATGTGGGACTCGATCCCAGGACCCTGGGATCATGACCTGAGCCGAAGGCAGCGGCCCAACCCACTGAGCCACCCAGGCGCCCCAAATAAATAAAAATCTTAAAAAAAAAAAAAAAAAAAAAGGGTTGCTACCTTTGTCACCATCACCAGAGAAGACACATCAGCAGCATGGGGGTGACAGAGGAAGAGGCAGGGAAGGACTCGGAATCTCCCTAGAAGGACTGACTACATAATTGCAGAGCCCAGAGCAAAGGGCAAAGTAGCGCCCCTTGTTCGAAGAGGAAGAATTTCAAGACGGTGACAGCAGAGCTTTGAAGCAAGCAGGGGAAGCTGCTGGGGGTGGGGGGAGGGATGGGGGATGGGGGGGTGCCCTATGCTGGGCAGCTTTTTCCGATCTTCGCTTCCCTACACTCTGCGCATCCCCTTCTTCTTTCGGAGGCTTGTAGCAACTCCTCCTCTGTGTCCTGGGGACCTGCTTCCTTGGCCTCAGGGATTGTCCATCATAGCCCGCCGGCCAGTGATTGGCTCAGATTGGCTCATGTGACCCACGCTGGGCCAGTCAGAGGCCTTCTTGAGACTGGACCAGTTTCCTTGATGGGGTTTCAAGGTTGGAAGGACGACCCCGCCTGTATCCCTCTCCTCATAGAGGAGCTAGCCCCCAGGAAGAGAAAATGAAGCGAACATACAAAATGGGCAGAACTGAGAGACGGAGAGATGCCCTGATGATCTCATCAATGAGATTCCCTTTCTTGAGGAAAGCAGGATGAGCTTTTTTTTTTTTTAAAGATTTTATTTATTTATTTGACAGAGAGTGAGAGATCACAAGTAGGCAGAGAGGCAGGCAGAGAGAGAGGAGGAAGAAGGCTCCCCGCTGAGCAGAGAGCCCAACTTGGGGCTTGATCCCAGGACCCTGAGATCATGACCTGAGCCAAAGGCAGAGGCTTTAACCCACTGAGCCACCCAGGGGCCCTGAGCTTGGTTTTTATCATTAATTCAGAGCTCTGATTAATAGACTGCTTCTAATGATCTCCATTCTTATCTGTCTCTGCTACTGGGTGGTGAGCACTTGGCAGCTGAGCCCCTACCCCAACTTGTCCCCATGTCCCGGCACCCAGCACAGTGTTGGCATCCCATGGGTTCTCGGCAGGGCTGGGTTGGGGGCGGCAGGGGGCCACCGGCAGCGTGATCCTGACTCCTGACCACCCCACTCACCTCACACCTGTAGCAGTTTTCATGGAAGTTCCTCCCCATGCACTCGATTTTGAAGGCATCCTTCCCGTCCCGAGGGATGATGGGGTTCTCACAGATGCTGCACACAGGGGCGAATTTCCTAGAGGGAAGGGAACCCACACTTTAGGCACTCTGGCCAGGACCGCAGAAATTAGCTGTGGGAGCCGGGGTGGCACTAGTTCGGCTCCCGGAGCTATTTTGGACGCGTCGCCATGTGAATGCACCTGCAGCCACAGCCACAAAGCCTCTTTCTTCCTGGCAGGAGCGGATGGAGAGACTGGTGTAATTAGACCCGTCTTCCCAGGGTATAATTAGCTCGAGGCAAGGAAGTGACTGGGGAACTTTTGAATTTTAGAAAGGCAAGAAATCTCATGTGTGTTCAGTGGGGCTGACCCCCCCTTTCGTTTATCTGGTACTGTGGGTCAACGCTTCTTCTTTTTACCTGTCTTTTGAACAGACACAGCTGTCTCTCCCCTTGGGCAGTGCACAACCCCAGTGTAGGGACTTAGCCAGACATGGGTCCTAGCTTCGGGCTATGGCTTCATAAGGCTCTAGCTCCGAAGGGAGCCTCTGCAGCCTCAGAGCTTGAATCGGAACTTCCATACCTGCCAGAGGTTTGTCTGCTGCCTGCCTCAGTTTCCACATTTGGTAAAAGAGAATGCTTAATAGTACTTGCTTGACAGGCCAGGCTTGGGGATTAAAGGGCTTAACTCACGTGAAGTGCCTGCCACAGTGCAGGTACGTGGGGTTTCAGCTAGAAGCAGGTGTGTGGTCAAATATAGGGTGTGTGGACCAGGCAGACAGGTTTCTGTGAGCCCAGAGATTGCAGGAATGCTCTGCGCCAGCCCCTAGAGCTTGGGCCAGGCTCCTCTGTTCTGGCTGAGTCCTACCCAGCACGCAGACCCCCTCTCATACCTATAGAAGTCGTCCAGGCAGTACACTTCATCCTGGTTGTCCAGGGCAAAGCTCTCGTCCCCGATGCACCGGGCACAGGTAACGCACGTGAAACAGGCAGGATGGAAGGCCCGGCCCAGGGCTCTGATGATATGCTCCTGGACCACCTCGCCACACTTGCCACACTTCTCCAGGGTGTCCTGGGACAGAGGGACACTGCCTCAGAGCCATCCCATGGCTGTGCCCGCTCCAAGCAGCAAGGGGTTTCTAGCTGGCAACCCACAGGGGCCTAGAAGCACAGGGCTAGAGAGAAGGGCTCCCGCTCATGCAACTGGCCCGTAACCACCGCCCCAAAAAAACCTCTACCATTGGTTAAAGTGAATCAAGCTTAGCATTCTGTCCTGGGCCTACAGTGAGGAATCCTGCCAAGGAGCTATTACTGTATTTTTCATTACTAGGACCTGCTTATGGCCAGTGTCCACTAGGACCCATGGGGGAAATTTCTCTTAAACCTCACAGTCAGGAAACGGAATTCCAGGAAGAACTGGTGTGCTTTTGATCTTATAGACAATAAATTTCAAAATTCTTTCCCTTTTCCATTTGGCCACTGGGAAGCTCAGAGTCAAATTCTGTGTCCCACTTTAAGGAATGACTATAGGGGTCTTTTAGTCATATATTTTGGGGTACTAAGTTTCCCTCTGGCTTCATCCCCTGTTCTACTTTGATTTTCCTCTCTTCTGATTTATCTATCTCTGAAATTTCATTATGGTAAGAACACTTAACATGAGATCTATACTCAGCAAATTTTTAAATGTACAACATTATTTGCTATAGGTATTTGTGCATTCTTATAAGCTCCTCAGATCCCTTCTGGAATGAGGAGGATGGGGGGGGGGTGAAAAGGGGAATGGGAAGGTGGGAGAAGGAAGGGAAGGAGCGGGGAGAGAGAGAGAGAGAGAGAGAGAGATTACTGACCCAGAGCAAAGACCTTCCAGCCTGCCCACCTTCTCTTCCAGACCGGTCCCCTCCCTTCCTAGCTGGGCTCCTGTTCATTTAACCTGATTTCATCCCGACAGAAAGGTGTGTTGGTCTCTGCTCCCCCTTGGTGGGAACCCCCTCTCTCCTTGTCCTGGGGGCAGCCCTTCCCTCCCTAGAACACTGCCTAGAGTCTTCCTCCTGCTGTTTCCAGCTGTCAGTACACCCTCGCCCCTGTTTCCCCTCAGTGCCCCACCCGTGCCTGGCTGTGAGCAGAGAAGAGGATAAGGTTATCTCCCCCTGTCATTTGAGGGGGCCAGAGGGATGGGGTGCGGATGGCCTGGCTCCTTGCTGCTCCCACGGTGCCTCCTGACTTTGGTGATGTCTTCAAACGGTCACCAGATTGTCTGGAGTTTACTAGCTAGTCCTCCAAATATTCTAACACTTGGAATCATTCGTTTTCAAATTGCAGTGTGTGTATCAGAATCACCCGAGAGACCTGTTAAAAACACAGACCCCCAGGTGCTATCGACTCATGAGACCAAGGGGAGGTCGACCCGCACACAGCCAGGAGACACGTCTGAGTGGGCTGCGCACCACACGCCATCAGAAGGTTGCAATCCTAACAGCGTGGCAACCAAACCAGCTCTCCCAGATGGCCTCTGGTACTCGGAGGTGACACAGGTTCCTCTGTGCACTCAAACCTGTAGTTTCAGGCAAGAGAGGCAAGAGCACGGGCTCCAGAACTGGGCGGCACAGTGGGAGAAGCCCCGCTCCCCACCGTCCACCACCTTCCAGAGTGTGACGTGTGTGACAGGCTGCGTCCGTGCCCCCAGGACATGCAGGTCCTAATCCCTGGAACCCATGACTACGGGCTCTAATGGCCAAAGGGCCTGCAGATATGGTTGAGTTCAGCGTCTGGACATGGGGAGAGGATCCTGAGTGGGCTCGAAGTGCCATCCCCAGTGTCCCCGTAAGAGGGAGGCAGCGGGAGAACTGACAGAGAGGAAGAAGTAGGACACCAAAGCAAGACGCCACTGTGCTGACTTTGAAGGTGGATGAAGGAACCAAGGGACACAAAGGACGCAGCTACAGAAGCTGGAAAAGGTAAGGACACAGATTCTCCCCTAGAGCCTCCAGAGGGGGTGCAGATCTGCCCACAGACTTCCAACCTCCGGAACCGTAGGATAAATGGGTGCTGTGTGAGGTCATCAAGTTTGTGGGGATTTACCACAGCAGCCACAGAAAACTAATACACCTTGGCTGAGCTCCTTCCCCTCGCTGACCCTCAATGTCCTCATCTGTGAAATGGGTCCCTGGGCCTGCCTCCCAGGATTACTGTGGGGAACGAAATAATGGGATACCTTCCAAGGGCACAGCACGGTGTCTGGTGCCTGGAGGCCACCCGCAGTGGGAGGTTACCTGGTAGCAGGGTTCGCAGAGGGGCCGCCCGTCCTTCTGGTAGAAGCTCTGCCCGGCCAGCTGGCGGCGGCAGGTGCGGCACGTGAAGCACCGGGCATGGTATTGCCTCTTCATGGCTTCCACGGCCAGCTCTCGGGGGGACACGGCCTTGTGGCAGAAGGCACAGACATCTGGGGTGGAGGAGACACCAGTTGTCAGTCACCCGGCCTGGGAGAACTGCACCCAGGCACCGCCCAGGACAAGCCTAAAGTGCTAGGTCTCTGCCTCGAGCCCCAGGGCGGGGGTAGGGGGTGGGGGGGGTGTGGGGAGGTGGGGGTTGGGAGTGTGGCCTCATTTTAGGAGCAATAAAAAGGAATGTGAAAAGCCCCTGAAAGCCTAAATCGGGGACGGGCGCCCGCCTGGCTCAGTCATTGGAGTGTGCAACTCTTGATCTCAGCGTTGTGGGTTTGAGCCCCCTGTTGGCTGTAGAAATTACTTAAAAATAAAATCTTTAAAAAAAAAAAAAAAAAAGCCAAAATTAAAGGACACAGCATCAGGACGCATGGGTTACCATCTGTAAAAATTTAAAGGAGGTGGTGCCTGGGTGGCTCGGTGGGTTAAGCCGCTGCTTTCGGCTCAGGTCATGATCTCAGGGTCCTGGAATCGAGTCCTGCATTGGGCTCTCTGCTCAGCAGGGAGCCTGCTTCCCTTCCTCTCTCCCTGCCTGCCTCTCTGACTACTTGTGATCTCTCTGTCAAGTAAGTAAATAAAATCTTAAAAAAAAAAAAAAAATTAAAGGAGGCTCCATGGTGACACCTTTATGCCCAGATAATTCCAAATGTATCAAAGATCTAAGTATGACAATTGAAACCATAAGACTAGAAGAAGCCAGAGAATTAGATCATAACCGTGGAGTACAGAAGGCTTTTGGTGCCTGGTAAGCACTTAGCAGCTGCTAAGTAGATGGCTAAGACACGGGCCTGGGGAGGCTGCGGGGGTCATGCCTTCAGACACTGCTGGGGGGCGCGGTGCAGATCGGGAGGACCAAACGCATGTACCCGTTGGCCTTGGTATTTTCTCTTCTAGAAATTTCTCTCACAAACTCGCACGCAGGCAAAATGACCCATGTGAAAGACAGTTCGTCTCAGTCTTACTTGTTAGAGCAAGAAACCACCTAAGTGTCCGTCCACAGGCAGCTGGCTACACATATACAGCAGGGCCCCAGTGGAATACTATACAGCTGTGAAAAAGGAGCCACGTTATGTTCGGGTGTGGTGTGAGCCCTAAGGTGTTTGAAGGAAAGAAAGCAAAGTGCAGAACAGCTGAGAGTTCGCTCCAGTTTGTGGAAAAATGGGCTGGGCCGGGGAGCAGCCCAGACACAGCTTGCATATGCATCAGATGTCTCTGGAAGGATACGGGAGATGTTAAAGAGGCTGCCCATCTGACAGGAAAGCGGGAGACACACAGATGACTCAAAGGAGAGACTTTACACTGTATGTCTTTCTGTTCTTTTTATCTTGTCTATGCAAGAACACTATGTGTTCAAAAAATTAAACAGTGAGGGGCACCTGGGTGGCTCAGTGGGTTAAGCCTCTGCCTTCCACTCAGGTGATGATCTCAGGGTCCTGGGATCGAGTCCTGAATCGGGCTCTCTGCTCAGCAGGGAGCCTGCTTCCTCCTCTCTCTCTGCCTGCCTCTCTGCCTACTTGTGATCCCTCTCTCTCTGACAAATAAAATCTTAAAAAAAAATTAAACAGTGAAAAAATCCAAGGCATTTTGCTATCATAGCACATTTTGCTGATCGATATTTAAATGGGCTTCAGTTCGGGGCGCCTGGGGGGCGCAGTCAGTGGAGCGTCCGACTCCCGACTTAGGCTCAGATCATGATCTCAGGGTCGTGAGACTGAGCCCTGCATCTGGCTCGGCACTCGGGGAGGAGTCTGCTTGAGATTCTTGCCCTCTGCCCCTCCCCTCCCCTCTCTCTCTCAAATAAATAAAATATAAAAATATTTTTAAAATAGCATAAAATGGATTTCAGTTACAAAGGAAAAAGATTAAGGTAATAAACATAAAACTGATGTACAGGAATGAGGCGTGTGGCGGAACCGTGAGTGGGACAGACGCCAGGGGCCCCGCTTTTCTAGTTCTGGCTCGGAAGCTCCTGCGTGTCCAGTGAGGGCTCCTGGGGACCACCCAGAAGTCTTCCAGCCCCGAGCCCGTACCTGTGGACGCCTCCCTCTCGTGGAAGCCGACTGTTTCTTCTGGGGGAGGCGGCAGCTCGTCCTCCGCAGGCCTGGCGAGACCGGGCTGAGGCTGGGGCGGAGGTGCCTCGGTCAGGGACTGTGGGGCGACAAGGGGAGGGCAGGGGAGCTGTCACCCAGTGGGGACCCCACACAGCCCTCTCAGCTCTGCTCCTCCTCTGATGGCATCAAGCACAATTAGCCCCGCTCTACAGAGGAGGAAACTGAGGCACAGAGAGGCAAACGACCAAATGTCGCTCCGCTGGAAGGCTGACGGCAGTGGCTGGGGCCCAAAGCTACTTCCAACCACTTCTGAAGAATCTTCTGGAATCGCTCTTCCCTGGCCTGGAATCCTGCCCGTTACTACGACGGCCTCTATGAAGGGCAGGGGATTAAAATTATCTTCTCAGAGCTGAAAGGGAGGTAACTGAAGGGGCAAAGGGTATGGCACCCGTCCTCCAGGGACCTTGAAAAGCAGGATCAGCTTTTACCAGCTTAGAAGTATTGAAGAGGGACAACCCTCAGGCAGGAGCAACCTCCAAGCTTAAATCCCTGAAAGGCGCAGACTCTCTGTCCCCCTTCCCCTCCCTGGGGACCCTGGGGCTCCACAGGGATGGAGGGACCCATACCTGAGGTGGGGGCGGGGGCGGGGGCAGATGCAGCTGCTCTAAGTCTGAAATGAGTGATGCTCCCATCGAGGCAGGGAGCTGCTCATCAGGGGAGGGCGGTGGAGGAGGGAGGAGGTCCAGGTCGGGGAGTGTGTCCTCACCATCCAAGGGAGGAGGAGGGAGAGAACATCCTGCAACCAAAAGGGGAGAGAGGGTTGGTCTGAGTCTCTGCAGGCAGACAGAAAAGGTGTGCACTTACCCAGAAGGCCATACAACATGGGGGCCAAGAGCTCAGGTCCAGGGCCCCCCAGACCTGGGCTCTGCTTTTGACTTGCTGTGTGTCCTTAGGCAAGACACTTAACCTCTCTGGGTCTGTTTACTCAGTGGAAACATGGGTATCAATCTTCCCGGGCTGTCGTGAGAACGGGAAGGACTTGGCACGGGAGATGGCACGTGGTGTGGGCTCAGAAAACAGAAGCTGTCAGAACCTTCCATAACAGCCCTCCCTACCTGGACACTCGAGGGCCCCAAATCCTTGCTAGAAGGTCCCTGTTGAAGTACAAGCAAACTCAGCTCCTAAGGCTGCGGCTCTCAAAGTGTGGTTCCTGGCTCAGCAGCCACAGTGCCTGGAACTATGTCTAGGAACGCACCATCTGCGTCTGCCCTGGATTTGGAGAATCGGAACCTGCGGGGGGAGGCGCGGGGTGGGGGTGTGCAGCTACCGACAGCAGGAGAAACCCTCCCGGTGACGATATGCCGCTCAAGTGTGGGAGCCACCACCTGGGTTAAATAACGGATTCAGGTAATGCCTATCGAGTGTTGAAAGCATCAGGTGAAAGGCAGATGGAGAACTTTCCAGAAAAGGGGTCAGACTGTCACCACCCGAATCCACGGATCAACCCCAGGCAGATACCAGGGATCTTTAGGTTCGTGTTAGGTTGTAGACAGGTAAGGGGACACCCATGGAATGTTCTGACCAGAACAAACCCCAAACATAAGCAAGAACCAAACCCAATCTCATCAGGTTTCTGGAATTAACTCCACTTAATGATAAATTTGGGAGAGGGGATGAGTTGAATGGGTGTGGGAGCAAAGGGAAAAACCAGGGACATTCTACAGAAACTGACCCTACTTTCTGCAAAAAGTCAACAGCACGTGAGAGAAAAAGAAAGGGGAAACTTCCCAGGAATTAAGAGACTCGGGCGCCTGGGTGGCTCGGTGGGTTGGGCCGCTGCCTTCGGCTCAGGTCATGATCTCAGGGTCCTGGGATCGAGTCCCGCATCGGGCTCTCTGCTCAGCAGGGAGCCTGCTTCCTCCTCTCTCTCTGCCTGCCTCTCTGCCTACTTGTGTTCTCTGTCAAATAAATAAATAAAATCTTTAAAAAAAAAAAAAAAAGAGAGACTTTAGGGACGCCTGGGTGACTCAGTCAGGTAAGCATCTGCCTTTGGCTCGGGTCATGATCCCAGGGTACTGGGACTGGGCCCCATATCAGGCTCCCTGCTTAGAGGAGAGTCTGCTTCTCCCTCTGCTTACTTTCCCTCTGCAAACAGGTCCCCCTGTTTGTGCTTTTTCTCTCTCCGAAGTAATAAATAAATAAAATCTTTTTTTAAAAGTAATAAATAGGGCGCCTGGGTGGCTCAGTGGATTAAAGCCTCTGCCTTTGGCTCAGGTCATGATCTCAGTGTCCTGGGATCGAGCCCCGCATCGGGCTCTCTGCTCATCGGGGAGCCTGTTTCCTCCTCTCTCTCTGCCTGTCTCTCTGCCTACTTGTGATCTCCATCTCTCAAATAAATAAATAAAATCTTAAAAAAAAAAAAAAAAAAAGAACCACCCAACAGCAAACACATGTACATACATAAGAAAAACACCCCTGCATGACATTATTTTCAGTTAGTGCAAGAGAGCTTAATTTTTTTTTTTTAAGGATTTATTTGAGAGAGAGTGCACGTGCCCAAGCAGGGGGGAGCAGCAGGCAGAGGGAGAGGGAGACGCAGACTCCCCGCTGTGCAGAGAGGGGGGGGGGCTGCGGGGCTTGATCCCAGGACCCTGGGATCCTGATCTGAGCCACCTGAGACTCAGGCCTCTTCGGGCACCCCAGAAGAGCTTAATTCTTCCTGGGAAAGCTGCAGTCTACAGAGGTTCACGGAAGCGGAGGGGTCTGGATCCGGGGCTCCAGGGAGGACCGAGGGAGGAGGAGGAGGAGGGCTGAGGATCGCCCAGCTCTGGCCACAGCCCCAGGCTCTGCTCTGTCCAGGAACAGCTCCCTATATGCCGTAACGCCCACCCCTGCTCCCTATATGCCGTAACTCCCACCCCTGTTCCAAGGAGGCACTGCCCAGCTCCCCTGGAGGAGGGGATTGGGGGTCAGGAGAGAAGCCGGCCTTGAAAAGCCTGATGGGGAACAGAGCTGTTAATAGTGCCCCGGGGAGGGGCGCCTGGATGGCTCCGTCATTAAGCCTCTGCCTTGGGCTCAGGTCAATGATCCCAAGGTCCTGGGATCCAGCTCCTGGCTCGGCGGGGAGCCTGCTTCCCCCTTTCTCACTCCTCCTGCTTCTGTCCCCTCGCTTGCTGTGTCTCTCTCTGCCAAATAAATAAAATCTTTTAAAAAAACATAGTGCCTTGGGGAGAAAGGACAGGGAGTCTGGTCTGAATCAGCCTTCGGCTCCCTCCTGTCTCTGGGGCACACGGTAGGCCAAGCCTCACAAGGTAGGACTGCCTTAGACACCCCTGGAAAGCAGACCGCAAGTGCCCAGGCCCTGTCCCCCCAACCCCAATGGGGCTCTGGTCCCATTCGCTGCTGAGTCACTGGGGCACCTCTCTGGGCTTAGAGCTTTCTCATCCATTCGACAAAGATAAGGAGCCCCCTCCTCTTTCTCCCAGGGACTGAGGGCCGGATGGGAGGATTATTCTAGACCGGTGAGTAAGCCACAGAATCCTCTGGTGCTGACGGTGGGCCCCACCCCCAGAGGACCTGACTCAGCGGGCTTGGGGGAAGTGCCTGGGAATTGACATTTTTGAAAGCTCCCAGGTGAAGACGCCGCTGCTGGTTTAAAGGCCACACTTGGAAAACGTTTCTTCTGCTCCCCAAGCTTCACTTGCTTAAAGCCTTTAGGCTAGAACAGCAGCTCCCTGACCAGGGTCCCCAGACCAGAGCATCAGCATTATCTGGAAGTGCGTAAGAAAATGAATATTCTCGGGGGGTGGGGGGGCACCGCACTGCTGAATCAGAAGCACCCAGGGTGGGGCCTGGCCAGCCGGCTGTGTTTGAACAAGCCCCCTCCCGAGGCCGGTGTGAGAACCTTGCTCCAGATGAGCTGAAGGTGAGTCAGGAACTGGATCGCGGAAAGGCAGCCGGAGCCCCCAGGCCTCTTCAGGGACCTGTCTTGGGTCCGGGCCTGGACAGGAACTCCAGCCGGGCAGCAGCAGCGGGAGGCCCGCAGGCAGGGTGCAGGGGGCCCCAGCTGAACCAGGATCCCCTGGGCAGGAGCAGGAGGAGGAAGCGCAGATTTCCCAAAGAGAAGCCAAGAGAAAAACTGACTTCTGAATGCGAGCTGGTGAGGCTTTGTGCATGTGGGCTTCTAGAAGGAAGTGGGGATGGAGGGAGGGAAAGATGGGGATCTCTCTCAGGACGCAAGGGCCAAAAAAAAAAAAAAAACAAACCCGTGTGTGGATTCCCAAGACAAGCACTGGCTGGGGTGTCAGATGACAGCCGGCAGCTGGCGTGGCCCCAGGGCCCGCTTTGTGCTGTGGTCAGACCAGACTCCTGACCAAGATGCTCGCCTAGAACTTGTCTCACTCAGGTGAGACTGAACCCCGAGATTCCCTGAGCTCTGCCCGTGCGCCCCACTGGCAAACAAAATGGAGGACCAGCAGACCAGCCACAGCGAGGTGCCCCCGCTCCCAGGGAAGGTCCGCTTTTGTTACCACACTCCCAAGACCTTCTGGTATTCCAGCAACCCATGAATACGTTGTGGAAATGTTGGCAATGGGGCATCTACACTATAGACTCCGGACTCCCTCTCCTACCCAAAAGGGATGTCATTTTTTCCCACTGGATCACACACCCTGCTGTGTGAATTCTGGTCATCGGGGTCTTGGTTCTATAGGAAAGCTCCTGGAGGAGGCCGTGTTCTTGGGATGAGTGGTTAGGAAGGAGAGATCAGTTTACGAGGTGGTGTCAGATGAAGAGGCATGTTACATGAGTGTCTTTGTCTCCTGCCCTTTTCTGGCCCCTGGAACTGGCAGTTCCTATTGGTCTTCAGGGTGTTTCTGTGGTGACGGATGCACGGGGCTACTCTAACTTTGCTCGGGGACAGCAGAACACCCTGGGGGAACTCCAGGGGCTCATCTTTGTCGTCTCTGTGCTTCCTTATTCCACCTGGTGTCCTATAAGGAGAGCCATCCCCCTGCCCCAAGCCCCCGGGTTGTGCTCCTTCCTTGTTTCTACCCAACCAACAGCTAAGACTCCATGGAGTGGAGTCTCCAACGCTCTCTGGTGTCCTGGCAGCAGAGCCGAGCACAAGGCAAAGGAACAGCCCCGTATGAACTATATCCATTCTGTGACAGATGCGTCATATACATGACCAAATTTCCACCTTCCAGAGGTTGAAATCAAGCAAACCAACTGCATGCCTAAGACCACACAGCAAGTGAATGGCAGAGTTCGAGAGAGAATAAAACCACCTTTGAGGTCCTTCAATGTGCACGATTCGTTCCTGCCTCAGGGCCTTTGCACTTGCTATTCCCATAGGCCAGCTCTATCCTGTCATTCAGGTCTTAGCTAAGCTGAAATGTCACCTGCTGGGAGAAGCCATTCTAATTGTCCCAGAAAGAGTGGTACTTCCTGGGGCACCTGGGTGGCTCAGTCAGTTAAGCATCTGCCTCCAGCTCAGGTCATGATCCCAGGATCCTGGGATCGAGTCCTGCTCAGGTGGGAGTTTGCTTCTCCCTCTATACCCTCTGCTCATGCTTTCTCTCTCTTGCAATTTCTCTCTCAAATAAATAAAATCTTCAAAAAAAAAAAAAATTGGTACCTCCCACCTCCTCTCCGTGTTTTGCTCGTGTAGAGCCCTTGTGTCTCCCCAACATTATGTTTGTGGTCATCTGTTTTCCCCACTAAGATTTAAGTTTCATGTAGGCTGAAAGACTGGTCTTTCTTCTCACGTCCCAAGTTTCTGGCCCAGAAGAGTAACCTCGGGTAACACATTATTTAACACTTTCTACGTGACAGGCACAGACCCAAACATGTATATTCATTCCCCTAATCCTTTGAGGAAGGTACTATCGTGATGCCTGTTTTATAGATTAGGAAACGGAGGAACAGAGAGGGTATGTGGCTTGCCAACCTCACACAGCCAAGTAGAAGAGCCAGGGTTCAAACCCGCGCAGGTGGGCTTGAGTCTGCCTGGCACACAGTAGGTGCCCGAGGAATGAATGGACGCCTGAAAGAGCCCAGAGCAGGTCCCTTCCTCCCCGCCTCCGTGTGGCCTCTGACACAGCCTCCTGCCTGGTCCCCTCACCTTCTTACCTCCGTTGGAGAGCTGAGGGGATACCGCTGGCCTGGTGGCTGCCGCCCTGGCAGGAGGGGTCCAGGGGCTGGACCTCCCTGCTGAGCCAGCCCCGGGCGCCTTCCCAGGAGCAGGGGCTTCCCAAGTGCGGCCCGGCCGGGCCTCACAAGCTGCCCGCTTCACTTCCTCGGCCACGGCCATGTTTCGCCGCGGGGGGGCCAGCGTGATAAAGACAGACGAGGCGACCCTCTTCTCCGGCTTCGAGGCCATTGTCTCGGTTCCTGGTGGGGCTGGAGACAGAGTGTGGCTCAGGCTGGGGCAGGGCTTCAGGCCCAAGGCTGTGTTCCACCTAGACAGACAGACAGACATCCCCAGGCCCGGAGCCTCCCTTCTCCTAACAGACAGGAGCGCCCACTCCCCTGGGCCGGCTCGGGCCCCAGTAGAGACAAAGAAGGGGCTGGGGATGTCCTGCGGGGGAGGGCAGGCGTCCACCAGGTGACTCGGGCCACAGGGAGGGGACCCACAGCAGTCCTAACTGTCCCTCCCCACAACCTGAGCCGGGGTGGGGGGGGGGGCAAAGGGCTTCGAGGCCTTGCTCACCTCACAAATGATTAATTTTCCTCCTCCGAGAAGTGTGAGAAGGAGCAGCTCCTCCAGTCCCCACCCACCCACCCACCCTGCCACCGGGCCACACCCCAGTTACCTCCCTCACCTGAGATCCAATTCTCCCCCCGGGGGTCAAAGTCCCTGCGGGTACAGGCCAGCTCTGCTGTGAGAGGGAAACAGCGCAACCCGTCAGAGCATCAGGGCTGGGTTCCAGGAGGCGGAGAGGACAGAAGTTCAATCCGAGCTATGGTGGGTCAAAACCTACTATGCACCCACCGTCCTAAGCACTTGCTGCCCACTCACTTCCAAGTCCTCCCAGCCGCTGGGGGACAGGTGCTAGGACTATCCCAGCAGACGCCGAAACCAAGGTTCAGAGAGGTGAAGTCCCTTGTTCAGGGTCACACAGCAGCAGAGCTGGGATTTGAATCCAGGCCCAGGCTCGCTCTTTTCTTTTCTTTTCCTTTTTTTTTTTAAAAGATTTTATTTATTTATTACAGGGATCAGAAGTAGGCAGGGAGGCAGGCAGAGACAGAGAAAGGGAAACAGGCTCCCTGTTGAGCAGAGAGCCCAATGTGGGGCTCGATCCCAGGACCCCGAGACCATGACCCGAGCCCCAGGAAGAGGCTTAACTCACTGAGCCACCCAGGTGCCCCTAAAAGCTTTTTAAAAAAGATTTTACTTTGAAGGAATCTCTATGCCCAACATGAGGCTTGAACCCACAGTCCTAAGATCAAGAGTCGCACACTCTTCCAACTGAGCCAACCCGGTGCCCTTCGATTTCTTTTCTGACGACCCTGGACCTCTGCCCCTTTCCCAGCTTTTTCTCTTACCAGCCTTGGAGAGTTTCCACCCCTTGTTTTTCCTCCTCTGCCCCCACAGAGCGAATGTCCATTTTTTCTTAGAGGCCCAGCTTTTCCACGAAGCCTCCCGTGATTCCTGACCCCCTCCCGGGAGCAGCGTCTGCTTCCTCAGGTTGATGACAGCCCATCACGGGACATGTTGGCGCCCTGTCACCACGTCTGCCCCTACCTCCCCCCAAGTGATTGCATGTGACTTCAGCTGTGCCTGTAATCTTTGTGACCCCAGTCCAACGTGGGCATCAGAGCACGGATCTGGAAGCCGGACAGCATTCCTGATGTCAAGGAGCCCATTTTCCATTCCCCAGGTGGTGACCCCAAACAGCTGCCTCCAAGGCCAAGGCTGAGGTGGGGCCCCTCAGGTCTCGGGGGAAGGCAAGTCAACCACATTCAGTCAAAGGTTTTCCCTGTGCTCCCAGGGCTGATGCCCCGTTTGAGCTGGGTCTCTAAGCTGGGTCTCCCCTCTTTCTAACCCACTCTCCAGCTGAGCCATCTGGATGTAGCTCCGAAGGCGTGTGGAGAGAATAAATAGGAATCCAGTGAGTGATAATCAAGAAGTAGGGTCAGGTGCAGGCACCTGGGTAGCTCAGTCATTAGGTGTCTGCCTTCCGCTTGCGTTGTGATCCCAGCGTCCTGGGATCGGAGTCCCGCATCGGGCTCTCTGTTCGGCGGGGAGCCTGCTTCCCCCTCTCTCTCTGCCTGCCTCTCTGCCTACCTGTGATTTCTGTCAAATAAATAAATAAAATCTTAAAAAAAAAAAAAAGAAAGAAAGAAAGTAAGAAAGAAATCAACGTCCGAAGAAAGCTTTAAAAGTTATTTTCAAAAAAAAAAAAAAAAAGTTATTTTCCAACCTTTCCTTTTGTTTCTTCTTCAGGAAAGGGACATTTAGGAGTATATACGCTTCCTCGTATCGGCCGCCCTGGTCATACGTCATCCAAAACTGTATGGTTTGACACTTTGGCTTTACACTTTGTTACCAGATTGAGAGTCTGTTTTGGTCAGCAGCTTTCAGAGAGTCACGTCCAAGAAAGGACAGCAAGGGCACCGACTGACCAAGGGCCTGCTCTGTGCCAGGCACGGCGGCTCACGCTTTCTGAGCCTCTAAACACACCTTATTTGCAACACATCCCCTGACGTCCCCACTTTACAGGTGGTTCCATGGGATGCCCCGAGAGGTTAAGGGACTTTTCCAGGTCATCTTAGCAGCCTTGGCAGACTCAGAATTCTAACTGAGCATCATTTGACCCGAGTCCTGGAGGAGGGGGGAGTCCTTGGACCTGAGATGACACACTTTTCCTTCCCTGGATGGTACGGGCGCCTCCAAATCCTTGGTGCTGTTCTCATCCAAGAAAAGCCCAATCCAGATAGATTTTCTTGTGGCCAGTACATTCTGGGCTCATCCCCGGAGACTGCTGTGAATGCCCCCTCCACCTCCCTCCGACCCTGCTCTGACCCCCACTCCACCCCAGCCCACCCCTCCGGGAAGTCAGATCTGTGGTTTTCTCGGAAAACATCCAAGGCAAATGTCCTAGCTCTGACGCCAGATGTTCACAGCTGGCCAGCTTCACGCCCCCCCCAATCCCTCCCTGCAGTTCCTTCAGGGACTTCAGGCCCCAGGGGACCCCCACCCCTGGGGATTTTCAAAGCCTGTCAGTCAGGCCCAGGGCTGCTAGGAGAGAGAGCCTCAGCCTCCTTCAGGTCCCACTGCCCCCAGGTCACCCCAGAGGGGGGTATGTGGGAGAAAGCTCCCTGAGAGGCTACTGGCCAGCCGCACCCCGGAGACCCTCTGCCCCCATCCTTCCTCCCGCAGAGGGGGAATCTGAGATCCAGTTGGGTAAGCAGAGAAAGTGGGAACAAAGGGAAAGAAAGTCATTTCCTGTCAAGAGGAAGGAAGGAGGCTGAGATCCAGCCAGCCACCCAGCCCAGCTTTAGGCTGCAGCCCGGGGCAGGGGACAGGCTGGCTGAGCTGGCGGTCCTCCCGGTAGTGCCCCCCCCTTCCTTCCTACTCCTTCTAACCCCCTCCAAAAACTTCTGGAACCACCTGTAAGCTTTGTTCTCTAATACTTGGACAAAGCAATCTACGCTTGGTTCAGAATGACACTTTGCTGGAGGTAGGAGGGAGACCATGCTGACACCCAGCAGAGGGCCCTGCAGCCTTGGGTAGAGGTTCCCTTTCCCTCTCCCCTCAAGGAAGCCAGGGAAACACAGGGAGCTGCAGTCACACCCAGCCCCACCTCTTCCCTGCTGGGTGACCCACAGCAGGTTACTGGCCCTCTCTGGGCCTCAGTTTTTTCCTAAAGTGAGAATAAAAAAGTCTGTCCTGAAAGGTGGTTGGCTCAGAGGATCCAAGGAGAGAGAGCGCTCCAGACCTTGGTACTAGGTAGGTCCAAAGAGAAGGCAAGCTGGTTACCCAGCCCCTGATGGGGAGGAGCCCCCAGGGGCCAGGCTGGCCTGGGTGGGGGGTGGGGGGCGCCTGGGAGGACTCGACTTGGCTTCCAACATTAAGAGCAGGATTCTGGGAGCTGCCCGGGCTCTTCCCGGGGTCCCCAGAGTAGGGCTGGGTAGGATCCCCGCCAGGATGCCCCACGGCACACCCCTTCCCAGCCCCCGACCGGGATTTAAGGCCCCAGAGAGGGGCGGCCCTGGGGCCCCTCCTTCCCCTCGCCTGACCCGGGCTGGGTGAAGGGGCCCGGAGCTCCCTGGAGCTCCGGAAACCCGGCGCCCTCCCGCAAGCAGCCCAGGCGGGCGGCTGGCCGGGTCACTGTGGGGCGCCGCCAGGGACTTTAATTCGATCCATGTGCGGGACGCTGTCCTCTTTGTGCGGGAGCTTCCGCCCTGCCCACCTCTTCCCCAGACGATCCGCTCCGGGGCAGGGACACCAGCCCTTCCCCCGCTCCAGGGACAGGGACAGAGACCGGGGGCCGGGACCCAAAGCGGCACCCCCGCCCTCCCGCGGACCCCCTGCAGGAGCGCCGGAATTGGGGTCCCGGCGGGGGGGCGGGGAGGGGCTCCGGCCCGGGGCCGCCCGCGCTGTCACCTGTGTGTGGCCGGGGCTAGGACGGAAGGACGGCCGCCCCGCTCGCCCCGCGCCCCCCGCCCCGCGCCCCGCTTACCTGTGTCGCCCGCGCCCCCAGCGGCTCCGGTCGGACGCCCGAGCGAGCTGAGCCCTGAGCGGCGCGGAGCCTCCCGCCCCCTCCGCCCTCCCCGCCCCCTCGGCTCCCTCCGCCCCGCCGCCCCGGCCGCCTTACCATAAAAGGTGAAGCTTAGGGGGAGGGGGCCCGGGATTCCCGCCGGCGGAAGCGGCCCCTACCTGCCCCCCCCACCTGCCCGGCCGCACCCCGCGCCGCCCCCGGCGCCTGCCCTTTGTTCCCTGGAACCCTCCTCTCGTCCTCTGGGCCCGGGCCTGGGGTGGGAGGCCTCCCCGGCTGCCCACCCCCGGGGGCCTTTGTGCGCCCCGCGCGGTCCTTCCCTAGGTCTCCTGGGTTGGTGGCCCCACCTGCGGAGTCGGGTGTTGGGTGGGAGGGGGGGCGGGTACTTACACCTGAGTCTGGCCTGAGATCTCCCAGGGTCCTAGGTGTCAGGTGGACCCGAGTTCCTCGGGCCATTCACTAACAATTCCCTGACCCCGGGCAGGCACTCCGCCTCCTGGAGTCTCAGGTTCTTATCTGTAAAATGGGGGTAAAGGCTGGGGCTCAGCCGAGATAAAAGACGGCACTGAACAGAGAGAAGAGCACTGGTGGTCAGTGGGCCTTCTTAGGGGGTGACCCTGCCTGGAGGTCTCAGATGCCCAGCGGAGCAGGTCATCTCTACTTGCTGTCGTGACCTGCTATCACTGCCTGGGTGGACCCTTAAGCTCTCCGCAGTGGGGTCCCAGCCCCACCCCAGGGGAAGGGGGTTGGGGGGGGCACAGGCTCCCAGGCAGCCTGGTAGACAGGGCCCAGCAGGCAGTCCGGGTCACCTGCTTTGCCAACCCTGGTTCCAGTCTCTGCCTCCCTCCCACCTCCTGCACTCCCCGACCCAAGCCAGAGGAGAAGGGGGAGGAGGAAGCAGAGCCTGGGCCCTGGGACAGGAGATGGAGCCGGGATGGGCCGCCTGGGTCCCTGGAGGCCCGGGGAACATTGCTGGGAAAAGGAATCTGGGTCTGATTCAGAGGCAAACAGATTGTTCTTTTGATTAAAGCCTCTGCTGAGGCCAGAGGAGTGTGGGACCCAGCGCCATCTGGGGGCAGGCCAGGCAGGGTCGAGCTCTCCCCTGGGGCCAAAGCTGCAGTCACCATGGCTCTGGGGCTGCTGCTCATGGAGGTCGTGAGGCGGGCACCTGGGTACCTCATCTCCTTCCCTCACCCCTCCTCCTCCTCCTCATCCCAGCATTTCTCAATCCCTTGCCCACTTTCGAGCCTTTCGGGACTCCATAAGAACAACAACAGTAGCCCCAGGTAGAGGCTTCCCAGGTGGCAGGTGCCTGACCTATAGATCTCTCCATGGAATCTCCGGGACAGCCCTGTGTGACAGGAATGGTCATTTCTGCTTCTCAGTTGAGGAAACTGAGGCCCAGAGAGGCACAAGGCCATACCTGAGGGCCAAGCCAGCCAATGTCAGAGGAACCCTCCACCTACCCCCTCCCCCCCAATGTGGAAGCTGTAGAGCCCTGTGGGGCCCAGGAGACTCAGACCCCAGGCTGCCGGAGCCTTGATCAGGCTCCCTCCCCAGCCTGCACCACTGCTTGGAGCACACTGCCCCAGGACTTCCCCAGGAAGAAGGAGGGGGCTGCTGACTGCCAGGGATGGGGAGGACCTTAAGGAAGAAGGTGCGATCCAGGGGTTTGCAAATACTCTAAGCTCTAGAACCCCCTTTTCAAGTGCTTCGTGACCCAGAAGCTTATTTAAAACAGATCAAAATGGGGCTGTCCTCCCTCATCGTCGACATGATATCCTCACTGAGCCACTCACCTCACTGCCCTGTAGATGGAACAGTGAGGCACCAAAAGTTGATCTGAGGCCTCATCTAAAGTCACATTGACTCCCTCTAGGGCCCAGGCCTCCAGGCATCTGCTGGAAGCTAAGACTGGCTGGGAAGGGGGAAGATGGAAGGGCTCTGTGGGGGGTCCAGCTGTCACCACTCACCTGCTGTCCAGCACCCCTGGCTGCCTGTTCCACCTCTGTCGCTGAGCCTGGGTGGAGAGCAGCGCTCTGGCGAAGGCAGTCCCACACCCCACACCCACCCAGAGGGCGGAGGGGTGTCCGTGTCACCTTGGCAGGTGCCAAGCTTCCTGTAAGGGAAACCCAGGAAGTGTGCTGGATGGGAACACATGCCCTTTGTCTGCGGGCTCAGAGAGCCCCTGCTCCCTCCTCCTGTCCTGCCAGCCTTGGACCAGCTCTCTTCCAAGCAGCTGAGCAAAGCAGCTCATTCTTTTATTAGGGCTGTGGCTGCTGAGATCCGGGGTGGCAGGGAAGGGGTGGGGGGAGAGGTTCGGGGGACAGAACCAGGGTAGTGTGGATGTTTGCTGCTGCCCAGTCTGAGGGGAACATGCCCCTGCTGCCCACAGAAGGCTTAGATCCAGCAAACTTTGGTTGAGCACCTCTGTGCTAAAACAAGTCAGGGAGCTCAAGGGAATCAGGTCAGACACAGTCCATCCTCGTCCCCACGGAACTTACGGAAAGGTGGGGGACATCAACGTTAACACAAACTAATATAATAATGACCACGATATCACCGTGACCATAATATAATGGTGATGTGTGCTATGAACGAATGAATCAGGGGCCGACACAGAATAAGAGGTTTGGGGACAGTAGGACCAGGCCTCTCCGTGGGGCGGAAAGCAGAGGAGCAGGGGAGGACATTCCAGGGCCAGGGACCCACTACATAGGCTTTAAGGTCAGATTTCAGGTTAACTCCCAGCATTCTGGTGCTGGCTCTGACCTTGAACAAGCTCTTTCCCTCTCTGAGGCTCTGTTTTCTCACCTATAACATAAGGGAGGGGCACCTGGCTGGCTCAGTGCGGGGGGCATGCAGCTCTTGGTCTTGGGGTCATGGGTTCGAGTCCCACATTGGGTGCAGAGATTACTTAAGAGTAAATTCTTTCAAAAAACAAAAACAAGAACAGGGGGGTTGGATTAGATACCCTCCCCTGGAGACATGAATGCTTCCTTTTGCCAAATTGTTAGGGATGGAGGGGCTGAAAGGACCCCCAGGGCCTGACGCCTGGTCCTTGCCCACTAATGGTACTGCCTGCTGTTTTCGCGTCCCCCTCGCCTCTGTTCACACGGTCCATACGCTTTGCAACTAGAGCCAGGAACAGGGACAAGTTTCCCAGAGCCACACAGCCCCCGCTGGCCCCGAGACCTTGAGGAAGGGAAGCATCTGTCTGCTCAGTGGCCCGTCCCCTTGACCCCAGATCGGAGCCCCAGCCTTTGGTGGGGGTGGGGCCCAGATATACAGCCGCAAGAAGTTGTACGTCCGGGGTGGGGCTGCACGTCCACTTCTTAGCAAACAGCCTCAGAAGCTTCCCTGGGCCTCGCCGTCCTGCCTCTGTCCCTGCTCCTTCCTCCATCCTCTGCTCTGCCCGCTGGGAGTCAGATCAGCTCAACCCTTATTCCCTGAGCACCTACTGTGTGTCGGGCCAGGCAGGAGGGGGAGCAGTTCTGAGAAGCAGGAGCTCCTCGATACGGCGGCGGGGCCAGTGGCCAGTCAAGCACAGGTAGGCGTCAAATCAGGATCTGTGCGTGAGTCTGGCTCTGCCACTGGTCAGTCGCTTACCTTGGGCAAATCGGTTTCCTCTTGGAGCGCCTGGGCTTCACTGTGAGGATTCGATGGACAAATGTGGCTAAATACGCCTGATGTTTGGCAGGTGTTCGAAGAGGAGTTCCTTTCCTCTCCCAGCAGGTAGAGGACAGAGGTCTGGGGAGATCCCGCGAGATGAACAAAGGGCAGAAGGTAAGGCAGAGACTTGGTTCCACTGGAGAATCCCAGGGGCGTCATGGCTTCTGTCAGCCAGCATCACTTCCCTGGATTCTGGTCACAGTATCTAATTTCTGTTTGAGCAACCCCGCCCCCACTCTTTGTGCCTGGCTGGAACTATTTAAAAGAGGCAGCATCTTTCCAGGCTGCCAGAATACAAGCTTGGCACCATTTTTTTATCAGCACTCAGACCAACATGGAGGGCAGGGGATAGCGGATCTCATCACTTAGGCTGCTGGATTCAGCCATGCCTGAAGTCTTCCCTCTGGACCTCTGGAGCCCATGAGTTCTCTTTTTTCTTGCCTTGTCTTCGACAGGTTAAAACTGTGTTTCTGTTGCTTAAAGCAAAGTCATGGTGAAGACTGGTGAGGCCCCATGGGGCTGGATCATCTCCACCTCCTCCTCCTGGCAAACTGCGTCCCTGTCACCACTTTGGAGGAGCCTGTCCTGATTCCTCCAGACAGGCTTAGGAGCCATGTCCATCCCCTAGATGTAGCCCAAGACTGCTGGGATGCACCACTATGCTTTCCCCCATGACACTAGGAGCAGGGCTGTGTCTCATTGCTTTCTGGGTCTCCAGCACCCAGCATGATGCTTGGCGCATAGTAGGGACCTAGTAATTCCTATGAAACATACGAGTTGGAATTGGAGGTCTTAAGTAGCTTCATAGGCAAATCACATAGAAATAGTGATGGGTGGTGAGCTGTCAAGGGCTTGGGCTTTGGAATCAGACCTCCTTGAATTTGGATCTTGGCTCTCCCACTTATTAGCTCTGTGACCTTGAGCAAGTCATGTAATCTCTCTGTACCTGGGGTTTTCTCCTGAGGAGACAGAGAAAAGTCAACTCCTCCCAGGTTGCTCTGAAGGCTGGAGGCAGGTAACGCATGAAAAAATCCATAGCACAGGGTTGTCATTCCTCCGTAGAGAAGAGTTGACATATTCACAGCTCCTTGCAAGTGAAATGCAAATGTGCTCCTCTAGTGGACAGGATGGGGGGGTTCATCACACCCTTCCTCCCCTGAGATGGGTTCCTGCTTCGGCTGCCTGAATCAGCACTTCCTTCCCCACCACCTGACTCAGGGGCCGGGCTGGGACTGAGTTATCATTCCTTGGTGGGCCGGCAGGAGGGGAATGGAGCCCACAGTCAGCCTCCGGGCTACGTGCCCGACCTTTACGATCTGCTCAGGGCACTCAACAAATGAGGAAACTGAGCACAGATGATAACTTGCTCAACGTCACAAGGTTAGTAAATGAACTTCATTCCAAGTGTGTAGGGAAATGTTTAAAAACCAAGGGGGAGGGGCGCCTGGGTGGCTCAGTGGGTTAAGCCTCCATCTTGGGCTCAGGTCATGATCTCAGGGTCCTGGGATGGAGCCCTGCACGGGGCTCTCTGCTCAGCGGGGAGCCTGCTTCCCCTCTTTCTCTGCCTGCCTCTCTGCCTACCTGTGATCTCTGTCAAATAAATAAATAAAATCTTAAAAAACAAAAACAAAAGCAACAAAGGGGGAGCAGACTGGGCCACATTATAGCCGCATAAATTCCCTCCTCTCAGGCCCTAAGCCTGCATGCACGTGGGCCACACAGCCTCCCAGACCTGGTTGTGACAACATTGTCTGGGTCTTAATCCCTTCCTGGTCCGGGGGCGAGCTGACCCTGTCTGGGCTGGTGTGTTCCCACGGTTTGCCATCGCTTAGCAAATCAGCATCGGCTCCAGAGCGAGGGCTGGGTCATGGAGGGCTCCCAGCCTTAAAGGTCAGAGCTCCTTCTCAGACAGAGAGGGGGAAATCCTGGTGTCAGTCAGGTCCCTGAGGTCCCTGGGACTGCCCCAAGCCCTCGGCCTCTTGCCAAGGCTGAGCGCCTGGCCAAACACCTCACCGACCCCGTCCCCCTGCTTGAGCCCCCATCCCCACTGGGAGCACCCATCCTTGGCTTCGTCTGTCTCAGCACCGCAGTCCCTGGGACCCCTCTTTACCCCCAGCTGGCCTCCCTACTTCTCTCTTAGCCAAGGTGGGTTTACGGTGACTGCGTGGCCTCCTCCTTGTAGGGCCCCTCTGAGGGTTGCTGGGAGTTCCAGAGTGTTCTGGGAGGGGAGGCGGCCAGATCACACTCAGGAAGCATTTTCCATTAAATGCTCCTGGCACACTGCCCAGGGAGATGTCAGAAGAAGGAACCCAGTCCGCAGGCCTCCAGCAATCTCTTACGTCTTCCTTTATCGTTCTATCACTAATACCGTTTTTTTATTCTTTTTCCTAAAGGGGAACCTTTAAAGTTGGACTGGCCCTGCTCTCATTCCTTCACAACACATCTCCACTCTGATGGCCAGACCATCTCGCTAGTGAAAGCATGTGATCTTCCCGGGACCCCCACACAGCCTCTCTGGGGCACCTGCTGCTTTTGGGGAGAACGCGCCAAGCCCTCCTGTGACCTTGGGTGATCCGGCCATGGCCAGCCTCCGTGACAGCATCTCCCACTGCTGCGACCCTTGCCCCTCTGCTCAGCCACACGGACCTTTCTGGAGCCCCTCAGACGCCTCAGCGCCCGGGCTTCCCTACCACTCCCTTGGTCTGGGAACTCCCCCGGAAAGCTGAGGATTCAGGGTCAACAGCTCCTTGTCAGTGAGGCCCCTGGAGACCCAGACCTCATCACACACCATGACGCCGACGGTGCCTGCGTGAGAGGGTCCGGTTCTGTCCCCGATGCCTCCTACCTCATTCACCGGGTTCTTCAGGCCGAAAAGCTAAGAGCCCTGGATTCATGTCATTCTCTCAAAGTCACATCTAATTGATCAGGAAGTCCTACGAGCTCTTCACCGTACATCCATGTCCATGCATCCGATCCCCTCCAGCCACTTCCGGCTGCCTCCATGGCTACCATCTTGGTCCAAGCCCTGGGTTATTCCCAGGGTTATTATCGTCTCACGTGGGTAATTCTAAATGCTCCTCAACTGGTTTTCTGTTCCTGCACTATTCTACAAACAGCTAGGAGAGGACTCCTTTAAAAATGTAAGTCACAGGGCGCCTGGGTGGCTCAGTGGGTTAAGCTGCTGCCTTTGGCTCAGGTCATGATCTCAGGGTCCTGGGATCGAGTCCCGCATCGGGCGCTCTGCTCAGCAGGGAGCCTGCTTCCATCTCTCTCTCTCTCTCTCTCTCTCTCTCTCTCTGCCTGCCTCTCCATCTACTTGTGATCTCTCTCTATCAAATAAATAAATAAAATCTTTAAAAAAAAATGTAAGTCACATTACATCACTCTCTTGTGCAAACTTTCTGCTGGTTAACCGTCACCACCCCCACCTTGGAGTGACATGGTCCCTGCCCACCTCCACGACCTCATTCCTGACACTCCATCCTCTCTGATGCTCCAGCCACACTAAATTTCCTGGATACTCTCAGCTTGTTGCCACCTCAGGGACTTTGCTCATGCTGTTCTCTCAGCCAGGCACGCTTTTCCCTCAGCATCTTGCTTAGCTTACTCCCTCTGTCCGTTCAGAGAAGCCCTCTGTGGAAGGCAGCTTTAACGATGGCCCTCAAGGTTCCACACCTTCTGCCCTTCCTGTGTGTAATCCCCTCCTCTCAAGGGTGGGCGAGACTCAGATACTTGCTTCTAATCCATAGAATACAACAAAAACAGGGACGCCTGGGTGGCTCAGTTGGTTGGACGACTGCCTTCGGCTCAGGTCATGATCCCGGAGTCCCGGGATCGAGTCCCGCATCAGGCTCCCAGCTCTATGGGGAGTCTGCTTCTCCCTCTGACCTTCTCCTCGCTCATGCTCTCTCTCACTGTTTCTCTCTCAAATGAATAAATGAAATCTTTAAAAAAAAAAAAAAAAAAGAATACAACAAAAACAATGGGTGTTGCCTTTAACATTGGGCTACAAAAGGACTGTCACCTCTGTCCTGCTGTCTTCTCTCTTTCTGTCTCCCTCCATGGCTTGCTCTGAGGGAAGCCAGCTTCCATATTGTGAGCTGTCTGTGGGGAGGCCTTTGTGGCAAGGAACAAAGGACAGACACCTCCACCAACAGCCAGAGAGGAACAGAGACTTTCGCTCCAGTAGCCCACAAGAAACTGAACCCTGCCAACAACCATGTGAGTGAGCTTGGAATTAGATCCTACCTGGGTCAAACCTTAAGATGACACCAGAGCCTTGGACAACATCCTGACTTGGTCTGTGAGGAGAACCTGAGCCAGAGGACCCTTCCAGGTTGTGGGACCCAACCCACAGAAAAAGATGGTAAGGGCACCTGGGTAGCTCAGATGGTTAAACATCTGACTCTTTTTTTTTTTTTTAAGATTTTATTTATTTGGGGCACCTGGGTGGCTCGGTGGGTTTAGCCTCTGCCTTCGGCTCAGGTCATGATCTCAGGATCCTGGGATTGAGTCCCACATTAGGCTCTCTGCTCGGCAGGGAGCCTGCTTCCTCCTCTCTCTCTCTCTCTCTCTCTCTCTGCCAACTTGTGATCTCAGTCAAATAAATAAATAAAATCTTTTTTTTAAAAAAAAGATTAAAAAAAAGATTTTATTTATTTATTTGACACAGAAAGACACAGTGAGAGAGGGAACACAAGCAGAGAGAGCAGGAGAGGGAGAGGAGAAGCTCCCTGCTCACCTGCGGCTCCATCCCAGGACCCATGACTTGAGCTGAAGGCAGCTGCTTAACAACTGAGCCTGACTCTTGATTTCGGCTCAGGTCATGATCTCAGGGTTGTGAGATAGAGCACCGTGTTGGACTGGGTATGGAGCCTGCTTGAGATTCTCTCTCTCCCTCTCCACACTCCTCTTGCCCCTTACCCTGTTCAAGCACACACTCTCTCTCAAAAAAAAAAAAAAAAAAAGAGGGAGACAATTAGTATCTGTTGTTTTAAGCTGCCTAATTTTGGGACTGCTTGTTATGCAGCTGTGGCTAACACACACACTCTCCTTAGCCCGCTCGCCCCAAGCTCCTGCCACTCTATCGCCTTACCCAGCTTTGTTTCTTGGTAGCATGGCTGTTACTTCTGCATCTTTTCTAGCCCAGAGCCTGGCCCCATGCAGATGTTCAGGAATTACTTGTGAATGAGCAAATACGGGAAGGCACACAGGAGGCCCAAAGGGGCAATGCCATAGCTCAGAAGAGCCAGAAGTAGGGGGCTCAGGAGGGAGGAGTCTGGCTCACCCCAATCCCAGCTGGAGGTTACCATTCTCTCTTAGTAGAGACTGGGGAGCCTGGTCTCTCACCTCCTCAGAAGGCTGCTGGTCTGGGCCCAGGATTCGGGAGCTCATGGTCTCTGGAGGAGAATGAGTCCCAGCTGCACACTCCACTCCAGACCAGACCTTCTGTATTTCCTCTGCTCTCTGGACTTCAGGCCTGTTTTTCTTTGTTTGGTATGGAGATTTCCTAAATGCCTCACTTAGAGTGATCTAATTTTTATACCCTTGTCAGACTTTTCACAAAAATAATTTAATAGATAAGAAAAGAATCCTATTCCAACCCACGTGGCTCAGTTTTTGTTTGGAAATGGTCCCCGTGTCCATAAAAAGGAAAGGACCGCCAAATCTAATCTCCTCCCAGCACTGTCCCCACAGGGTCTCTGGCTGCATTGGGGGCCAGGAGGCCAGGGAACCTTCCAGCAAAAACACTGGGCCTGAGTCGGAACCCAGTGCCCAGTCTGGGTCTGGCAAGGGCTGGCCGTGTGCCCAGCTAACTGAGCCATTTCCTCCCAGACTGGGACAAGTTTCCTGCCCAGAGGGAACTGAACACGCTCCCAGGCAGAGGGGGGCTCCCCTGGATTGGGGGAGGGGGCAACCACAGGCATTTCCCCCCACCTCAGCTACTTTGCAGCTGAGAGGCCTTCCTGGGGGTAGAGCAAGGGGAGTAAGGGATCAGAGATTGGGTTTGAGGTGGCCATTTCTGGAGGAAGGAGCTGAAGCCACCTTGTCCAACTTTGGGGCCAGCCTGCCTCTGTGTCCCAGGTGTGCCCCGGGGGTGGGGAGCAGAGAATCCTATACCAGATGCTGTCTGTCTGGAAGCAGTAACCTTTGGGTGACCGTGGTGGCCTTTGCTGAGAAGCGAGGCTCGCCAGAACCTGGAATCCTCCAAGAACCTTCTCGCCTCACCTCCTCCCTGGTGTGTCCTCTGTCACTTCCGGACAACCTGACCACCGTAGTCCCCTGGACACCCCCTAGCTAGGAGTCTTCTTTGCCCTGTGGGGCCCCTCCTCGGAAAGGACCCTCAATCCCTGTAGCCTCAGGCTACTCTGCTCACAAGGTGACTGGAACCACATTCCAGAACCTTCCAGGAATGGATCGGCCATATTTTTTATGTGCACCTCTGTTGGTTTTCCCTGGCCCCAGTTCTTCAATGAGAAGAGGGTAGCAGGAAGCATGCAAAGCGCTTGCACTTTGCGGGGCAGGCCACCTGGGCTCCAATCCTGGCTTCACCACTAACTAGCTCTGTGACCTTGAGGAAGTTATATAACCTCTCTGGGCTTGTTTTTGAATCTGTTAAAAAGGGATAACAGTAATTGTCTCTTGGGGCTGATGTCAGAACGAAATGAGATTGTAAAAGTGCTTGGCACGTGGTAAGCACCCTACACGTGGCCATTTTTCTTCTGATTGGCTCAGAGAATGGCAGCGACCCACCCAAGGGCACACAGCAAGTAAGCAGAGGAGCTGGTACCCAACCTTTTCCCAGTTACTCTGTGGTCTCCTGGGCTGGGCCCTGCAGGAGAGACAGGGCTGAACGAGGCTGAGATGGCAAGGACCCTCGTGGTCTTGGACAGCCTAGGGTGAGACGGGACAGGGACACTGTCCATCACGACTGCAGGTGGGTGCTGGACCATGGGTCCTTGCCACTGGGTCCCCGTTGCTTCCTCAGACACATCAATATGGAACTCCTGAACCCCAGGGAACCCAGCCCGCATGTATCCCCGGAACCTGCCCCAGACAGAAGGGCTGTGTGGCCTCAGAAAAGCCTCTTTCCCTCTCTGTATGTTCATGATTCTAAGCACAGGTTGAGAAAAATCATCTTTATTATTGTTCACGGAGGAGACGAGGGAGGCCAGTAAAGGGGTCATTCTGAGGACGCTTCTCCCTCATTCCCCAAACCCCTGGGGAAGGAGGGTCTCAGGGGGTTGTACCCATTGTCCATCCTGAGAAAAACGGGGCTTTACCCACTGGCCTCTGGTGCCCCCCTTCGGAGGCTGCTAGCCCCACCCCTCCCTGCCAGGAGCCCCCAGCGCCCAACTCCAGCTCCAGGTGGGGGCCAGCCTTGTCCCTCTGCCTCGGGGCAGTGCCCTGGGGTCAAGGCCTCCAGAAGCGCCCGGGGGGGCCTAAGACAGACTCTGAGTCCTGGCTAAGGCAGGTCAGGAGGGGGCTGGGCCCCCGGGCTGGGCGGCTGCTGAGGGCTGGGCAGCTGCTGAGGGCTGGGGCTGGGACTCCCTTGCAGCAGACACTGTCGGCCTCTGGGATGGAAAATCCTGAGGGAAGGTGTGGAGGGAAAGATGGAGGACACCACTCAGTTCCCCCATCCTCCGGTGGGAGACTTCAGGCCTCCCATTACCCAGGCCCTTCCTCCAACCCGGGACCTCTGAGCGGTCAAAGGTTAACACCAGGAGAAAGAGGGGATTTCAGCTCCTTCTGCCCCACCCCAAGAAAGGTCATCCCAGGTCTTCTTAAACTTGGGGCGTGTTGAGGCTCCTTAAGCTGTCTGGGGCAGGGCTCAGGGTCTGGGGGGGGCGCTCGGGGAGGAGGACCCATCTGTACCTGGCAAAGGTCCAGCAGAGTGCGGCTGCCCGCCAGGCACCAGAGCTCGCCCAGCAGGGACAGGACGACTCCCAGGAGGTCCAGCCAGCTGCCCACGGTCAGCAGCAGCACGAAGAGGCCGCCCATGCGCACCAGCAAGGTCTGGGCGTGACTCTGCAGGCCGGGGTGCTGCCGCTGCTCCTCTATGGGGGTGGGGGGAAGGGGGTGCTTGTCCCTGCCTGCCACCATACCTGGAGCCCCAACCTCAGGTCCAGCTGGAGCGGAGCCTGGACCTCCCAGCTCCCCACCCCACCCCTGCACCCCCACTCTCTGAGCACCCACCTCCTAGGCTCATTGCTCACCCCCAAGCCTCCTGCTGTTTTGTGCTCTGCTTGCACTGGGGGTGGGGGAGCACTCCAGCTCCAAGCGGAGGAGTCCCCCCCACCACCACTGCACTCCCACATCTGATGCCTCAGTAAACCCTGGGGACACTTTCTGCTTAGTAGATCCCCACCTGAGCCCACCTCCACACTCCTGCTGCCCTGGCTAGTCCCAGCTCCTGGCTTCTGTTCTTGACTTTGTAGGTCAGGTGTCTACTCCATGTCTGTTCAGCAGCTAGTGACCTTCTAAACGGATCAACAAGATGAAATCTCTCCTTTGCTTACATTCTTCCCAGGACTTTCCACTGCATTTGGGGTAAGCTCCAAACTCCTTACCTTGCCGGTGAGGTCCTGCCTGATAGGATGCCGGCTCTCCAACCCCACCTCACCTTGCCTCTGACCTGCTCCTGTTCCTATCCCAGAGCCTTCCAGGTCTTCTTTTTGTTCAGCAAGCACACCAAGCTCACTCCCACCTCAGGGCCTTTGCACCTGCTGCTCTCTGCCTGACTGCACTTCCCTGTCCTGCCCCATCTCTCCCCTGCAGCCAATGGCGTTTCCTACAGCCCCCATCTGACCAGGTTGCTCTCCCCTACTGAAAACCTGTAGTGGTTTTTCAGCAGATGGCCAGCCGGGCTGATGAGGGCTCCCCATCAGGCCCCCATGCAGCTGGCCAGCCTCATCCTCTCCCCATTCCCTTGGGGTGACAGCCACACTCCATTTTTTTAAATTGTTTGACAGTGCCACGCCCTCTGTCACCTCTGGGGTTTGGCATGTCTGGTTCCCCCTGCTAGGACCTATACAAGCTCCATCTCCTCAGAGCTCCCACAGCACAACACACCCTTCCCCGAGTTGTTCCCTGTGGCTTCTGTTGCTAGACAGGCGCGCTGGGATGGCAGGGGTGGGGTCTAACCGTGGGTGGCCTCCCCGGGTCCCAGCATGGTGCTGCACCCAGGTCAGACCCCGGGATGTGAGTGCTGAGTGGCCCAGCTGCTCCCCCAGGACCCCAGTGGCGGCCCCTACCCTGCATGTAGATGACCAGCAGGGCGTAGCAGATGACGAGCGGCGTCCAGAAGCGCACGGCATCCGAGGTGGTCGGGAAGTCCCGGTTGATGAGGGCCACAGCTGCCAGGTCACCCACAGCAAAGGCCACAGCCAGGGCGCGGGCCAGCAGCCTGGGGAGGCCATGAGCACCGGCCAGCAGGCCCAGGCAGACCCCGCAGTAGTGCTGGCTGCTGTGTAGCTCATACAACTGGCAGACGTGGCGGCAGAGGCGCCTGGCACCGGTGCCCAGCAGGGTGGCCAGCCAGAGGCCCAGCAGTAAGTTCAAGGTGCGGTGAGGGGCACCCTCCTGCAGGAAGCTCAGGCCGCAGGTCAGCCCACAGCCCAGGGAGTACTGGCTTACGAGGTACAGCTGCAGCCTCTCCCTCTCGGAGCCCTGCGCGGGGCGGGAGCAGAGAGGGGCACAGTGGGGAGGGCTGGGGGTGCTCAGGCCTCCGGCTGCTTCTCACCAGGCACACAGACCACTCTGTGGGAGGCTAGAGCCAGAAGGAACCTTGGGAATCGTTCCCCAAGAAGGAATATTGCCTTCAAGTCAAGCCCTCCTGGGACCATTTCTTTCTGCTTGATTTCCCTCACGAATGTTACTTGGGACCCACGTGCTTACTGAAGGTTGGTGGCTCGGAGCCTTGAAGACCTGGGTTCAAAGCCTGACTCTACCTCTTGCTGGCTGACCTGGGACAAGTCGCTCACCCTCTCTGAGCCTTAGTCTCCCTACCTGTGAGATACAGGTCACAGCAGAGCTTTACCCCCTAGGACTGTGAGGACACGCGAGATGACGCACCCAAAGACGCTGGTGGGCACCTGCTTGGCACATGGGGGGGTGCCACAGCCAGGAGCTGCCACCGTTCTCTTCTTGGACTGGGGCTGCGGCCACTGTGGGCCACTGCGAGAGCGGGTGAGCAGGGGTCTGTGCTCCCAGTCCCAGGAGGCAATCTGTACTCTCCAGTCTCAGTCTTACAGAAAGGGGGTGGTGAGGAGACAGGGTGCTCCCGCTGGGCGCCCACCCCCCGCTTCCGGTGAAAACTAGGGCCCAGGGCCGGGGAGTGACTCACCACCTCTGGAAGTCTTACCTGGCCCAGGGAGAGCAGTGTGGACAGAGCTCGGAGGGAGAACTCAAGCACCACCAGGGCAGCCACCCGGGCCCCCAGGACGGTCAGGATCAAGGCCAGCCCGGCCAGGTGCACGGTCTCCAGGGAGGCCCACTGGGCCTGCAGCCGCTGCTTCTCCAGCTGCCGCTCGGGCTTGCTGTGGGGCAGAGCGGGCGTGGGCAGGGTCAGAACCATCAGCCTCGGCCCAGGCAGTGGCCCTGGGCCCCCAGAAACACTTTCTGGGGACGGAGTTCTCACCCCTCCAGTCCTCCCCACTGGAGGCCGGATTCGGCTGGGGGGTGGGCGCTCAGGGGAGGGGCCAGGAGTGGGCCGGATTGGCAGACACTCACTTGGCACAGTTCACAAAGAAGTAGACCTTCAGGAGGCTGTTCAGGACCGAGACTCCACTGGCCCCGATGAGGCCTGAGGGCAGGAGGGAGGGAGTTTGGCGGGGTGAGAGGCGGTGGGAGACCCACGTGGGGGGTCCACCCTGTGCTGCCCAAAGCGGGGGGTGGGGCGGGGGGGGCTGCGTGGGAGGAGGAGGCGGCGCTCACCTTGAAGGACAGAGTCGAGGAGGCCGGAGCCCCACTGGAGGGAGGGGAGGCTGGGGAGCCAGGAGGGGAGGGGTGGCAGGGAGAACATGGCCGCTGGGATCAGCCCCAGCCCCAGCCTCCGGCCAGATCTGCACCGGAGAGATCGACGTCATGGGGCAAAGGTGTCCATGGAGGGAGGGGTGGGGCGGGGAGGGGTCAGAACACGGGGGGGGGGGGGGGAGGGGGAGGGTGGAGATGGGGGAGGGGAGCGGCCAGAAGTGGGGGGTCAGAAGTCCGGGAAGAGTGGGGTCAGAAGTGGGAGGGGGGAAGAGGGGAGGAGAGGGGAAGGGAGGGGCGGGGAGGGGGGGCAGGGACCTCAGCCTTCAGGGCCGCAGGGTTGTGGGGCCTTGAGAGCCAACCGCTGCTCAGGGGCTCCACATCTGGGCAGCACGACGTGGGGACCGTCTCCAGCACTGGTCCTGGCCTCTGTCCCCACTCAAGTTGGATGCCCACTGTTTCGCCTTCCTGAAGCCCCAGGCGTCATTGTTGCCCTCACCCCCAGCCTTGCTTCTGGGCTCTGCCCCTCAGCCCCAGTTCTGGAAGGGGCCGTCGATGTCCCCACAGCCCGAGGCTCGGCGCCCCTCCGCCTGTGGTCTGGAAGGTGGTCTGTCCCCCCCACAGCCTGAGGTCTGGAGGCAGGGCCCCTCCCCCAGCCGGAGGCTGAGATCCCGGTGGGGGGCCCTCCTCTCCCTCAGCCACTGCGCGTCCTTCCCCGACGGTCCTCTCCCTGGCCGCTAGGTGGCAGGCCTCCATCGGTTGGACGCGGTGGGGTGCGGCTGGCCTGCCCCAGGACTTTTGGATCCTCCTTCCCCAGATCCGAGGAGAGAGAGCCAAGCGTGGGGGTTCAGGGGTGGGGGAGCCGGAGGCTGCCAGCAGAAGGGAGTCGTTGAAGTAAACAAAGTAGAAAACTTTATTGGTTTGGAGTGTGCGCTAGGGGTACCCCTGGGAAGAGCAGACGTGGGGTGTGGCGGGGTAGGCGGTTCAGGCTGCTTGACCTGGGCCAGTCCTGTCCCTTCCAGGGACTCGGTGTCCATCTCTGAAGCACAAAGGTCAGCGGGGGCCTGAGGAACACGCTCAGCGGCGGGAGTGTGGCTTCAGCTCAGGGAGAGGGCCCCAGATGAGGACACCTGGCTCTGCGACTCCCCTAAGCAAGTCACTTCCTTGCCCCGGGCCTCAGTCTCCTCACCTGAAGAATGGGCATCGCGAGAGCTCCCTTTCAGAACGGTCATGAGGATTTGTGCAAACGCCCACAGTGCTGGGCATCTAGGAGGCCCTCGTAAAAGCTCTCTGTGGATGTCACAGGCTGAATTATGTCTTCCCCTCCCCCACATTTGTACACTGAAGTTCTAACCCCCAGTCTGTGACTGTACTTGGAGATGAGGTCTCTGAAGAGGGAATTATGTTAAAAGGAATACATTAGGGCAGGAGCTAGTCCAGCACGACCAGTGTCCCTAGAAGAAGGGATTCAAACACAGACACAGAAGGTAGACCGTGTGAGGACCCTGGGCCGCCAGGGAGAGAGGCCTCAGAGACACCAACCCTGCTGACACCTTGACCTTGGACTTCCAGCCCCCAGAGCGTGGACAGCATCTGTTGTTTGAACCCCGGCTTGAGGGGCTTTTTGATGGAAGCCTGAGGCCTCCCCATGTGCACAGTGACACGCAGGCTCTCCAGCCGCCGTGGTCCTGGCTCTTGCCAGAGGCACCAGTCTGGGCTGGGCAGAGCTAAGTTCCAGTCCTGGTTCTGTCCCTTCAAAGCTGTGTGGCTTCCTACCTGGTGAGCCTCAGTGTCCCCTGCTAAGAGAGGATTTCACCATCTCGCACTGTTTGAGGACCAAGCAAGCCGATGCGTGCGAGTGACCCCACTCGGGGTAACGGTCACGACCCGGAGCGGTTATTATAGTCACGGGTAAGGCTACGGGATGAGGTAACCCAGGCAGAGGGAAGAGAACTTGCCAGAAAACCGAGCAGCTGGTGATCCAGAACAAGCAGCTCCAGCCCCGAGTGGGCCGTGGGTCTGGGTTGACCAGAGCTGCCCACACTCTCCTTGGTCGTGTGGCCGGGGCTGGGCCTGTGGCCTGCTCTGAGACGGCCATTCCCAGCCGGAGTGGGCCGTCGCTCCCGGGTCCCGGGCTGTGTTAGGAGATGGGGACAAGGGATGCCGCCTAGGTGCCCTGGTGCTGGCTCCGCGCGGCCAGTTTCCGGAGCTCATCCCAGAAGAGCATGCTGAGGATGGTGTGGGGGCCCAGGCGCAGGTAGGCTGGGCCCAGACCCTTGTAGAGGGCCAGGGGGCCCTCCTGCCTCCAGATCTTCACCAGGCAGTCGGCGAGGCCACCGTACAGCTGGCCCTGGGGACAGAGGCAGGGTGGGGGTCACTGCAGGGGTCATGGGGTTTTGGCTGGTACAAGTGGGCGTGTGTCTGTGTGGAGGGGCCCCTGCCGTACATCAGCAGAGAGACTGTCCCCAAGCTGGCAACGTACATAAAGGTGACCCCTTAGGCTGGGACATTTAAGGTGAGACCTCTTCCTCAGGTAGCCACAGCCCATGCCCGGGGCCCAAGATTTGGCTAGTGGCATGCGAGTGGAATTCGTCCCCTTCTCAGCCTTTGGAGGGCACCTTTGTGTTGAACACAACCTGCGCGACGGTACGTGGCGGGCCGTGGGGTCAGGCCTAGTTGGGTGACCTCAGGCACGTCACTAGATGGCCCCGATCTTCCGTTTCCTCAGCAGGAAAATGAAGGTGGTTGTGAGGGTAGAATAAAGTGCTTAGCCCGTGCCGGGGACGTGAGTGCTCAGCAAACCGGCCAAATCGATGTGTCTGCGTGTATGTCACACATCTGCGCGTCCCTGGCTGTGTGTGTGTGTGTGTGTGTGTGTGTGCGCGCGCGCACACCGGGGCATGCTCTCCAGCTCCCCGCATCCCCCCTGCACCCTCCCCTGCTCACTCGGCCAGTTCCGTCCACGGGCTGATTGTAGAGCCGCGTGCTGACCACGTCGAAGGGGGTCATCACCACGGCCACAGCGACACTGCTGATCATGCCTCCAGCCAAGGCCACCAGCCAGCTGTCTTCTGGGAGCCACTGTGGGGTTGGGACAGGCTCTGACCCCTGCAGCCGCTGCCATTCCCCCACCCCCCTGGTGCCCACCCTACCCTCCCGTACTTGCGGGCTGGAAGAGTTGCGGGAAAGGGAGCAGACCAGGCCCCTCCAGCCACTCCTCCAGCCCAGCTCCTTCACGGCGTCAGGGCTGCGGCCCCCACCCCTGCTGGGCACAAGGGCAGAGCCGGGGTCCTCAGCTCTCTTCAGGGGCCCTGTCTGCCCCCCCCCCCCACTGGCCTTGCCTAGGTGGGCGTCCAGCTGGAGATGTCGGGATGGGATGAGGGCCCACGCAGGGAGAACGGAGGCAGAGGGCCCGATTCTGTCGTGTCTGAGGGTGGGCACGGGTGTCCCTGGCTCCTCACCTGTTGCTTCTGCACCCAGGCCTTGGCAGAGGCAAAGGTGGCCAGCTGGGCGGCTGAGCCGACCATGACCCTGGGCACGGCCCCACCCACGCCCCGCCATAGCCCTGCCAGGCCCTGCTGCCGCCAGATGGTCTCCAAGGCACCCAAAACACTCTGTGGGGAGAAGGCACTGGGTCACTGGGCAGCCCCTGCCAGCCCACCCAGCCCAGGGGGCTCTGGGGAGGGACAGTCCCTACCTGGTGATGGTGTTGGTGCCCCACGGCCATCGCGGCCACCGTCTGGGCCTGCAGCTGCGTTTTGACCTGTGGGAACAGATGTGACAGAGGGACTGGACAAGCAGCAGCCCGACCTCCAGACCTCCACGAGCCCACACCCACTGTGTAGGGAGCATGGGGAACAGGGTTTGGTGGGGAGGCTCTGCAGTCGGCCTGGGTCTACATCTTGGTGTGACCTGGGGCAAGTCACTTGACCTTCTCCTAGCCTGCCCGCTCCCACTGTTCCGAGGACCAAGTGGGATGGTGACTATTCAGCCTCTGGCCTAGTCCGCGGAGGCCCTGCTTATTCTGAACTTGCTGGGCCACATAGGAAGACGGGCGTCCACACTGGGTCTGAGCCAGCACCCGCCCTGTCACCCTCTATCCCCTCCCCTGACTCAGGCCCAGTGGGGCAGGGACCCCAGGAGAAGGAGCATGGGGCAAGGCTCCGGGGCTTTGCACCCAGGGACAGATTCCAACCCCCACGCAGGGATGTTCCCGGGAACGTCCCCACCTGGCCCGCCCCACCCCGCCTGGTACCAGAGCCAGCCTGGAAGGTTCCAGAGGCGCCCACCCTCCCTTCTCCACTGGAAAGCTGGGTCATGAGGTGGTGGGGGTTGGAGACAAGGCACTTACCAAGTAAGCAGGACTCCCCACAAAGGCTCCCAGTGCCCCAGCCACCGCGCCCGCGACCACCGTGCCACCAGGCTGCTGGGTGAGGCCAGCCTGGCCCGCCAGGCTGTAGCAGTAGAAGCGGACGCCGTTCATGAGGCCCTGGTAAAGGAGGCCGGCGGCCAGCCCCTTCTGCAGGCCACACAGCCCGTCTGCACGGACCACAGCTGCTACCGAGGCCAAAAAGCCCCTGTAGGGCCGTGGGTAGGTGCCGCGGGCCTGCAGCTCCCCCTGCAGCTGCAGCCTCGTCTTCACCACCTCCAGGGGGTTGGTAAAGACGCAGGCCAGGCAACAGGCCGAGGCGCCCAGCACCAGGTCCACAGCTGGGGCAACCGTCTCCATGGCCTCTGTTTCTGAGGCTGGCTGTGCAGGTCAGGGGCCTGGGCACAGGCCCTAGGGTGGGGGCGCTTAGGCTCTCTGCACCCCTGCCCCGCCACAGGGCTGGGGATCCAGGGGGCCTGGGGCCATGTCTGGTGGGCAGAGGTCCCAGTCGAGTAAGCCGGGTGGCCCCTGGTCTATCTCGGGAGTCCACCTGCTCTGCTCAGCCACTGGGGCTGGCGGAGCCCGGGACACGCCCCTGCTGGCTCGGACCAATCCCAGCTCTCTCTGTTCTCCACACCTCCCAGCAGGGGTGTGCCTGGACCCTGGGATCTGGGGAAAAGGTCACCTGGGACAGGAGGCTGATTGGGGCGGGGGAGAGGGTGCCCGTCAGCGGGGACACCTCCTCCAGCTTTTCTTGTCCTCCTGCCCTTCCTCTGGCCCTGGGGCAAAGGGTACTTCTGGCCTAGTCCGTCCTGCTGCAGCTCAGAGCCCAGGGCACAGGGGCGACTGCCCAGGGAGGGACCCGGAGCCGCGTGCCCAGGCAATGCAGCCACTACCCTCAACCCCCCATGCACTGTCTTTGAGGCTCCCCTTCCCCAGCCTCAGTCTTCCAGCCCAGCTCCCACGGTCTCTGGTTCCACTGTCAGGGAGAGCAGCGGCGGCCAAGGGCTTCTCGAGCCCTGTGGAACTGGTTCTGAATCCCAGGCTCCGCTGTCATGTGTGACCCTGGGCAATCACTCCCCCTGCTAGCTTCAGTCTATTTGTAACTTGGGAATATTAATATCTGTCTCAGAGGTTTTTTGGAGGGCTAGAGATGTATGAACAGCACGCCTAGCACGGGGCTCTTGCCGGTAAAGGACGGCTCGCATTCCCCCCCACTCGCCCCTCTCCCAACTTCGGGCTCCTTTCTCCCATCCCAGCCTCAGACGACTCCAGGGCCGTTGAGCCGTGTGTCTCAAAGAGTGGCCCGAGGCTTTGGTCATCACCCCATGCGGACTTGCCCCCCAGTCCTGCCCCCCTTCTGGTGGGAGCCCCTTCTGGGCCGTAGGTGTCTGGAGGAGAGGCCCTGGTGTGGAAATGGCTCTGTGTCAGAAGGGACCTCACACCCCTGGGAGCCAGCACCACCCTGGTCTCTGTCCCCAGGGCATCCCTTCTGCCATGGACACCCCGCATCACCGAAGCCGCCATGCTCCACAGCCTCCATGCCCACCCTTCCCAGCACCCCCTCCTTTTGTCCCAGGTGTGAGGGCCCGGGGGGGGGGTGGGCATTGCCAGGTGCTCAAGTGCCTCAGGCTCCCCTCCCCTCCCCTGCCTGCACCTGTTAAGCTTGGCAGCACCCTCTGGTCAGCCCCCAGGGCAGTAGCTCAACAAGCCGTCTGGGGGCAGCTTGGACTCTTGGCTTTATCCCGGCCCTCGCTCCCAGAGCTGGGGAGGCTGGCCGTGGAGACAGGCTCTGGGACTAGAGGAGTGTCCTCCCCTCCCCTGGGCACTGCAGGAAATAAGAGAGCAAAAGTCAGGCCAAGAACCCCTCAGGGCCTGAGTTCCAGAGAGCAGCACCGGGGCAGTGGGTGAGCGGGCGCCCAGCGTCAGCACACAGCAGCTGACGGAAGAAAATCAGGAATGAATGGCCGAGCGGCTTTAGTCGGGGAGGGGAGAGGCAGCCGGTGGGGGCGGGGGGTGCAGATATCTCCCACCCCCAGCCCGGTCACAAAGGGCCAGTGACAAGTCCTGGCAATATAACGTGTCTATTTTATTTAAAAAAAAAAAAAAAACAAAACCCAAACCCAGACCATCTGACCCCTTCCCCCAGGGGGTCTGGCTCCAGCCAAGCAGGGGACAGTCAGGAGGCACTCGCCGGGATGCCAGACTGGGGGGCTCTGCCCCACTCCGAGCCCTCCCCCATCTCCTTTGCTCCCGGCAGGAGGAGACAGCCTGACTCCTGGGTCCTCCTGGCACTGCAGTCTGGGGAGAGTGGGTGCCTTGGACACACAGGGCCTCCGGGCAGCCAGGGAGCGGCTGCCCAGCCCCCCACCCCAGCCCCCAGCCGGGTGCCCTCCCTGGAAGACAGCAGCGCGGCTGGGGCGGTGTTAGTGAGGGAGCATGCATGGCGTCCCCAGCGTCCGGCTTCCCTGCGCGGCCAGCTGAGTGTTCAAAAGTGAACGAGGATGGTCCGGCCTTGGCTGGGACCCCTGACCCAGGAGGGGAAGAGGGGAGTCCTGCCCTCTCAGTCCTTCTGCTCCCCGCAGAGTCGGCCTGACTCTCATCGCCATCCTGGAGAGGCAGACGCATCCGTACATGCCGCGCGCGTATGCAGAGCCCATAGGGCTCAGACCCTCCGCCCCAGCGCTCTCCAGTCACCGCCGGCCGGGCGGGAAGCCCGAGAGCGTGGAGGACCCGTTCTGTATCCCTGCGAGGGCAGAGACCCTGGCTCGAGCCCCCGTCAGTGCTTCTGTTCCCCAGGGCGGGAGTGGGCCATGGAACACAGGGGCAACCCTGGCCCCGAGCCACACGAGGGGACAGCGGGTGCTGCTAGCAGGCCCTTCCTGGCCCCGGGATGCCGACTGGCTCCGCCTCAGCACCAGGGGTCCCGGGAGGCTCTGCCCCGGCACAGGCTGTCGCTCCGCTGCCAGGCGCTGTGGATGAGGCTCAGGGCGTCCTCGAACTTCTTGTTGGAGGCTTCCTGGATGGCCTTGTGGGGGAGGTCCACCTGTGGGGGTTCCGGGGTAATCTGAGGGCTTTGGTCCGGGACCCTGCTTTCTCGGGCAGCTGTGGGAACCCCGGGTCCCCCTGCACTGTGGGAACAAGGTCAGCAGCAGCGTTTCCCAAGTTCAACTATGAGCTGTGGCCTCAGGGTCACAGGGGCCGGAGTCTGTCCCAGAGCTATGGGTATGGTGCTGTCCCCAGGCCCAATTCCTGCCTCTGTACTGTGCGGGGCTCCCCTCCCCAGGGAGAGCCTCCACTCCCTCCTCGGGGCCCTGGGCAGCTAGGTACCTGGTAGATGGTTTTCCACCCAGAGCTCAGTGCAGACAGGAATCGGTCCAGTTCAGATGTGCAGCTCAAGTAGATGACCCAGGGTGGGAGGGCCTGCTGGCTGTCCTGGGAAAACTCCTGGGGCGAGCAGGTCCCCAGGTAAGCAGAGGCAGCGTCCCTTCTGCAGGGCCTGCCCCCCAGACCCCCGCCCTCACCCCTCCCCCATCCACCCAGCTCACCAAGACACAGTACTCCTTGCCCGGTTCCGTAGCAACAGCACTGACGTCGGCCAGCTTGGCTGTGCCCAGGGAGCGGAAGAAGCTGGTCTGGCAGTCCTCGTGGCACGTGAAGAGGCGGTCGGCGGCGATCACTAGGCAGCAGGGGATGCAGGGGCTGGGAGTCACCCCCTGGGGGATGACCTGAAGGGCATGGGCAGAGGCAAGCTGGAGCTCTTCCGGGCTGGCTGGCACCAGGACACCACACTCCGGCCCGGCCAGCCCTTCAGCCCCTCTGTCCAGGGGTCAGAAGGCTCTGCCCACCTCGGAAGCACAGGTGGGGACAGGGGAGGAGGTGGGGGTGTCCTGAGCTCTAGGGTCCGTTCCTGCGTTGTTCGCTGGATGTCCCCATCTTGGTTCCCAGGAGCTGCTCCCTGAGCGTGAGGGTTTGGGCCAGGGCCCTGGGGATGCCGCAGGGGGTCGGGAGGCCGGGGGACAGTGTAGGCGGGGTCGCTCACCCCTTTGGACACGGCCTGGCAGAGATGCTGCATCCAGTCGGCCATGTCGGCCTCGCTGTCAGCGCTCAGCTCCAGGCACGGCCGGTCGGCGAGGATGACCTGGAAGGCGTGGGGCCGATCCGTGGTGTTGGCTCTCCGACAGCCACCGCACTGCTCCCCCCTGGGCCAGACGAGGAGGGGTGAAAGGGGAGCAAGGAGGCGGGGGCGGCTCAGGGTGTGCGGACACGGCACGCCGGCCCCCGCGTCCCAGAGGCGGGGGAACCTGGGCCGGTGGTGCAGACCCCCGCACTCTCAGGAGAGGCTGGTAGCTGCTGGCCAGGCCCACCCCTTTCTGTGGAATAACTTCTGCTTCCAGAATCACCAGGACCCTCCTAGCTATTGTGGCCTGGCCAGGAGAAGGGGGAGGATGGGCTCCAGGCTCTGGCCCTCCCTTTATCGGGGCACATGCACTCACACTCCCTCTTGGGGCCCCAGGCTGTCTCCAAGCATGTGTGCGTCCGTCTTCCATGAGGTCGGGAACTTTCCAGGGGGAGTGACCCTTTCCTCTGCCTGACCAGATCCTTCCCTCCCTGAGAGGAAACCACCCTTCCTCCCCTGGCTCAGGATCCTGTAGCCCCTCAGAGATCAGCAGACCCCCGGCTACCGGTCAGGGCTGCCAGATGGGGTGCGGCTGAGGGGGGTGGGCTGAACTGATGGACAGGAGCGGGTATCAGCTCAAGCCAGGGAGGACAGGAGTATTGGGCCACAGGCTTAGCCAGAGTCCTCACCCTGGGGCGGGGTGGGGGGGCGACAGGAGGCCCCACACCTGCCCAGCCCAGCATCGCCAAGGCACTCACCCCATGTTCACCGAGAGCAGGGGGGTGACATCAGTGCGGTCGGGGTACTGGTAGAGGATTCCATTGCTGCAGGGGCACAAAAGAGCAGGGGTGAGGCCTGGCCCTGGAACTGAGAGCCAAGTGGAGCCCAAATCCCAGAGACACCCTGCAAGCTGGGGACTGAAACGGAGGGTGAAGAAGGAACCAGAGGCACAGGAGGGCACACTACCCCCTCTGCAGCCCGGGACAGTGAGAGGCAGCAGCCCAGCCCACATCTACACCTGATGCCCCAGGATTCCTTGGGCCCCGAAGATGGCAGCCTTTACACAGAAGCTCTAATATCCCAAGGCAGGTGGGCTCTAAAACCCTCGTGGGGGTGAAGGAGGTCCCCTCAGGCTTCTCTCCTCAGCGGCCGGTCCCACAAGCTCCAGGCTGAGCCCGAGGCCCGTGCTGCAGGTGTGCCCACCTGAGTACCACGAAGCATGTCTTCCAGTGCTCTTTGCCCAAGTAGGAGGTGCCCGCCTTGTAATGCAGCATGCCTTCTTTGGTGATGACGCCCTCGGGGGGTGAGCAGTGGCAGGGGATGGGACCCAGGGACTCGTCCATGGGGTCCTCCCAGTGGACAAGCCCATAGAAGCGCACAGTGACGGCAGTGGCCTGGGAGGGGCAGCAGACAGAGCAGTGAGGCCTGGGCCCGGCTCACCGACGGCCTAGCACCAGGAAAGGCCACTGAGGAAGCAAGGGCACACCCCCAGCAGGGTGGGGGACAGGACCCAGGGGTAGGAGAGCCCCTCCCCGGTGGGGGACAGAGAAAGGCTAAAGACCTCTATTTGCAGCACCTGACCTCATCCTGACACCAGAGGGGGCCTCTCGGGGACTCAGGGACGACCCCTCCCCTCTGCTCCTGGCACTCACCTCACACTTAGACTCCTGGGCCACAAATTTGGCCAGTGCCAGCTTCTCCATGGTGGCATCAGTCAGGACACTGGGGTAAGGTGGTTCCCGGCAGCCTTTGATCATGGCAGACTTTAAAGACGCCAAGAAGAACCTACACAGGGAGTGGGGTTTGCTGTCAGAGGCCCGGGGCGGGGGGCCCACCCCTCAACCAGACAGGATCCTGGCCTGGAGGGTTCCCAGAAACTTTGGGGAGGGAGTTGGCTGGCACCGGAGCGCAGGGCAGCGGGGGGGGGGGTGGCGGCAGTGACGCGCAGCAGTCCACTGTCATCTGACAGGGACCTGGGGAAGGCCAAACCGCTCTCAGTGGCCCGGGGGGTCTGTGGTCTGCTGGCAGTGCAGGTGGGACCCGAGTCCATATAATGACGCCCGGTTATTACGAGTCATTTCTATAGGCACCCCGTGGCTCAGGCCCGGCCCAGACCTGTGGCCCAGTGGTGGGGCTCGTGTTTCTTTCCTGTCAGTAACTCACGCCAGCCCCCTTCCTCTCTGGTGGCCACCTCAGGTCTCAGGTCTGCCCGAGCAGACGACACATGTCGCTCAGGGTGCTTGCACACCCCTGCAGGTTCCAGAGGGAACACATCTGTCTGCCACGTCTGTGTGTCCTGCTGCTCCCCCGCCACCCCCAGGCCGCTCTCCAGGCCTATGTACACAGGGAGATGGCAGGGGTCGGGGGCGTGTCACTCACTCGGCCAGGGCCACGTCGGCCGTGTCCAGCAGGAACTGCTTCCTGCGGTTGGTGCACACGAGCTTCACGGTCTGCTGGTCCAGGCCCACCTGCCAGAAACGAGACCTTCACATGCACACCGGGCTTGGCGGCTGCCTGGAGGAAGAGGCAGCCGTGGCCGGGCTAAGGGCTGGGTAGCGGGGGAGGAAGCACACACCGAAGGCGCCACAGGGTAAAGCCCCAGAGGCCGGGGACCCTGGCACGAGTCGGGGAGGGACAGTCAGAAATGTGAGGGATGAAGGGCCGTCCTCCACTCGGTTCTCCTCCCCAGCACCACAGGCACAAGCTGCTCTGAGAGAAGCTGACGCCTGACGGTGAGGCCCGGCGGGGACAGGCCTCACTCTGCAGCTCCGCCGGCGGGTGGCCGAGGAGCCCTGTTCCACGGTGTATGCCCACCGCCGAGCCCGCACTCACCGACACATAGTCAAGTTCGTTGTACGAAACGGCCTCTTCCACCAGGTATGGCTTTTCCGCGGCCCCTGAGAGAGGAGACCCCAAGGCCTGTGACCCACAGGGGTCTCTTTCCCCCTGCTGCCCCACCTTCTAAGACCCCGTCTCTCTCTGAGAGTGGCGCTGTCCTTGCCCTGCCATCCGACACGGAGGAGAGTGATGTGGGGTGTTCGGGTCTCACGGGGCCGCGGAGGTGGCTGGTGGCACAGCCGGGCAGGGTTCTGGCCACCGCACCGGGGGTGGGGGCACTGGGAGAGGGCGGCCGGCGGGCCTCCTGCTCAGCCTCGGCTGGGCCCAGGGGCGGCAGGCACCTTTCCGCAGCAGGTAGACGTAGCAGTCCGTGAGCAGCACGTAGAGCAGCTGCAGGTTGCCCTCCATGTGCCCCGTGCTCATCCGGATCATCTGCGGGGCCGCGACAGAGGAGGGTCAGGCCTCCCCAGCTCCCACCTGCTGCCCCACTCCGGGCCTGCGCTGTCCCACTCGCCCTGGAGTTCCCGGGACTGACCTTGAAGAGCTGCTCCTCGTTTTCTCGAAACACGTGGATCATCAGCAGAAGCAAGTGATTGTTGTCCACTCTGTGAGAGCGACAGGCGCAAGGGTGTCAGGCGAGGGCAGGGGCAGGGGCGGGAGGTGACACGACACACAGTGACACACAGTGACACACAGGCATGCAGAGGGAGCGTGGCTGTCGTGGCGCTGGCTCTGCCCGGGAGCCAGACTGTGTGGGGTCCTACACCCCATCCCGCCTCCCAGCCCAGGCTAGGCCTCCCGGGAGCTACACTTTGGAGGACAGACACCCCCGTCCTCGGCTTTCGAGGGTGGGAGCGTCCCTCAGGCCAGCGGCACGGAGAGCCCTGCGCACCTGAACTCTGCCGAGTGGCTCATGTCGGAGGGGCTCCCCTGCCCCTCATCCACCCCGGAGTCCTCCGCGCTGCTCAGACACGGGCTGGGCTGGTCTCGCTTGAGCTGGCACAGAGTCTCGTGGGTCCCAGGCTCCAGCTCCGGCTCAGGCCCCTCCCCGACCAGGGGCAGCTTGGCGTCCGGCTCCTGGGTCCCCGGCTCTGGGGCCTCCCTGGGGGGGGCGTCCTCTAGGGGCCCAGGCGTCTGCCCCTCTCTTCCTCCTCCTCCCTCTTCTTGGCCAGCAGTCGCAGGGCTACCAGGAACATGCAGCGGTTGGCCCGGCCCTGCAGAGTCATGGTTGCCGCCACCTGCCGTAAGAGTGCTTGGACTCTCGACGGTAAAGCGGTAGAAGTCCATTGGGGCTGGAAGCCCCTCACTAAAGTCGCAAAATGGCGGCTTCTCCGGGGCTTCCCCGGGGGAGCCGGTCCGAAAGGACTGGTCTGGGGACTGGACGTGGGAGCGCCAGGTGCTGGGGTCCAGCTGCCCGTTGAGCTGGTCGATCACCTTGCTCAGGGGCTGCCCCAAGCGCTCCATGGAGGTGTCCTTCATCTCGGGGATAAGCAGGCCCATCTGGCCGGGCTCCGAGAGCTCGCTGCTCTCCGCCGTGCTGCCGGGCCCCTCTCCCTCCTCCTGGGGGGACATAATGGTCCCATCGGGGGAGGCCTGCCCCAGGCCTGGACTGCTGACCAGGCTGTCGCCGTCTCCCCGCCGGGCACCGGTGTCCTGGGTGGAGGCGGGGTGAAGTGGACTGGCTTCCTCATCCGACCTCGTCTTCTTCTTCTTGCCGGTTTTCTTCTTCTTGGTGACCCTGGGACAGTAGGGACAAGGAGAGATTAACCATCTGAGCGCCGCAGAACTGGCGAATGAGACAGGCTGGGTCAAAGGCGGTGATCCTGGGTGTGTGACCTCCGAGGGCACAGGAGGGAGCTTCAGTGGTCCTGGGCAGTGCCGGGTGGGAGGCCCTAGGCCAGGGGGCAAGAGCAGCTCAGGCCCTGAGGTAGCCCCGCTGCCGGCAGAGGCAGGAACCCCTGAGCAAGGCCTACGAATTCTAGCTGCTGTCACAGCAGCGCGAGCTGCTCTGGAAACAAACACAAGCCGTGGCCGGTCAGGATGATGGTGCCTCGAACCCTGCCCTTCCCTTGGGATGTGGCCAGTGGCCCCTGAGCTGACCTCACGTCCCATCAGGTATCACCGCGGATAATTCAACCAGAAACGCACTCGGAGTCTTCTGGGCTCAAACTTCCTTGGGGACAAGTTGGCTGGGATGGGCCCGGCAGGGTGACCCCAGGTCTGAGCCATTTAAGCAACTGAGGCCTTGAACCAGCTTACAGGGTGGGACCCGTCTCCTGCCTCAGGCCAGCAAGCCTTGGAGGGTACAACATGCACATCTGCTTCTTCGGCGCTGAGAGTCTCAGGGGCGGGAGCCGGGGCAGGTGGGGGAGCCCGGAAGGCTCTGGGCCAAGAGCTCCCCAGTCTGTCCTGCACCTCCTCCTTCCCTTCTAGGTAGGTCCCTGTCCCCCTGATGGTGACACTTTCGAGAAGCCATGCTGAACTAGAATCAGTACACATCTCAGAAACTGTACAGGGACATCCAAGGACTGTTAGAATTCCAGTGTGAAGGGGTTTTCTGGTCCTGGATGAATTGGACAAATGTCCCCGCAGCCCGCACGTGGCCCCAGCCACAGCTGTCGTCCGTGCCACACCACCTTCTGGGCTCAGGCCCTCTGTTTCCTCTTGCTCCAAGAACCACTGGAGAACCCCTTAGTCTACAGGAAGATCCCAGTCTGCCCCTGGGGGTGCAGTCCTGGTGCGCGAGGACAGAAAACATGATGCTGAGAGCAGACGCGATGGACACCCGGATGTCCCCCCAACGCCCGCTGACCTAATGACTTCGAGCTCTGTGCAGGTGTCTGGCAGGTCGAGAGTGTGGGATTCGCCCTTCTCCTGAGAAGTGGTGTGCACTGGGGTGGTGTCGGAGGAGGACACGGTCTCTGCCGGGTCCTCGCTGAAGGGGTTGTGGCGCTGGGTGGGGCTCTTGGTGGAAGCTTTGCTGCTGGTCGGGTCCGAAGTAGTGGAGCGGGGGCCGCTGACGGTGTCTGTGAGGTCTCCATCTGGGAGAAAAGGAAACAGGAGACAGCCCGTCAGACACCATCTGGCGACCCCAGGCCCCCAAAGCATGCCTTAACTCATGAGGGAGGCAGGTGAGTCCCTCCCGGGGACATCTGATCAGGGTGGCCCTGTTTTAAGAGCAGAAGCCCCAAACCAACTGCACACAGGACATGTGCTCTGAGAGTGACCTGGAGGGACGCCATCACCACTCCACTGGGAACCCCTAAGAGCTCAAAGCAATTTGGCTGAGTTCGAGGTAAGAGCCCCAAGGTTAAACAGTCTCCAGGAGGAAGCCCGTCAGGGACGGTGACCTTGATGCCTGGAGAGGACACAGGCCACGGACCTCTCAGGTTAATCTTACGGCCTCCTGTTAGAGGGAGCTGAGGTGGGAGGGGGGTATCCAGCAGGGCTGAGATACCCGAAGTCCTCTGAAGGGTGCCCACTCCGGCCCGCACCAGAGGCAGATAAAAGCAACAAAGGGAGGGAGGACAGAGGGAGACCACGGGGATCAGAGAACGTGAGGGGTGCAGAGTACGGTCAGGGGCCGAGAGACAGGGTGGGGAGTCCGGAGGTGGGGGAAAGGCCGAACAAGGGCCCAGAGCACCGTGGGAAGACAGACAGACCAGAGCAACAAGGAGATGCAAAGGCGAGAGGAGAGGGGTCCTGAGTGGCCGCCCCCAACCGCTGCCTCACAGGCCTTTCGGTGGCTGCTTCTCTACCTGACATCGGTACACTCCCAGAGTGGGGGGCGGGAGCAGGCACCCCTCTAAGGCGCGAGCTGGGAACTCCATTTCACTCAAGTCTCTGGACCCTTCTGGGTCCCCCTCAGCCTTGGCTCCACCCTGGGGAGAAGGCAGGGCAGGGGGAGGGTGCTGCCTCTCCAGAGAGGGGCTGGTTTGACTGCTCCCCCTACCCCGACCACCCGGCCCAGGTCACCAGAACAGGAGCAGGGAAAGCACATGGGGCGTTTATCTGGTGGCAGATGGAAGCCGGCCCAGCAGAGAACTGAGGCCCAGCCAAGGGAAGAGGTCAGGTGAAGGTTAATGGCACGGGGCGCGGGAGGCTCACGCCCCATCTGCCAGTGTACACACATCGTGTGGGCCATTATCTGCCCAGGGGAGACATGGCAAACATGTTCCTACCCTTGGCCTCCTCTGGAAGGGCCCAACGTGCTGGCCACTTCCTCATGGGTCCTGGAAACGAGCGGGCAACTGTCCACTGATACAGCACACCATCCTTTTTTTCTTTTTTTTTTTTTATAAGTACAGTGTCTTTTAACATAAAAACAAAGGTAGGGGCCAAAGGCAATTGCCAGCCCTTCCAGAAAAACACCAGCAACACGTGAGATGTTCCTTCAGATGTCCTGGGCCCCCACAGCCTTAGTTCTCAGAGGTAGAAAACCTTGCCCTTCTGCCTCAAAGAAGGGTCCCTCGAAGCCGTCTGTTCTTGCTCCAGCCCCTAGAGATCCAGAAGGAGGCTGAGGAGTGAGTGGGCAGGCCCCGGGACGTGGTGGCTATCCAGGCTGCTGACCTGCCAGCTCTGTAATGAACCAAGGACCTTGGAAGGCCGCCTCAGCCCCAACCCCAGGGCCCCGAGTTTGGAGCTGCCCCCAAATCCTGCTTTCCTCCGGGGGAAGACTGAGCTTCCCCAGGGAAGCTGCCTGAACAGGCTTGGGAACTCAGGAAGGCAGGAGATCCCCGTGGGATGAAGCTCACGTTGCCTGGGCACCCAGCCCCAGCCCCAGCCCAGCCCAGCCCAGCCCAGCCCGAGCAAGCAGTGCGACCGGAGCTGTTAGTTCTCAGGCCACCGGGAGCTCCGAAGGGCTGCAGAGGGAGGTCAGGCCCTGCCCGACCGGTGACTGCAGAGGGCAGTGAGGAGCTGGGTCACGAGGGGGTTAGTGGTTAGAATCGGAGGGGGAGAAAAATCAATGCCCAGCATGTGCACTGCAAGAAGAGAGGTTCAGAGGATAAATGAGGTTACGATGGAATTCTGGATTTCGAGCTCATCTCAACTAACCTGTGGCACTCTTGAGTGCTACTCTCTTGGCCAGATGACATCATTTCCCCCAAGGCCCTGTCTTATTTCCCTGCAACTAAGCTATTTCATACATTAGTTGGAAAAAGATCCGCTGCCATCCATTACTCAGAGATCACGGCGCTAATAACGAAGCGGGCCGGTGCTCCAGAGCAGTGGAAAGGTCACCTCCCTGAGGAGTCAGCACCTCCTTCCTCCGGGGCTGCCTGCCCCCACCCCCACCTGGCCCAGCCGCCCACAGGGCAGGAGGCTCTTTAATGAGGGGGTGGGGGTCATGGCCTCAGATTGAGGGAGGAAGCAGTAACCCTCTCCAAAACATGCCTTGTGCTTTGAGTCATCACGGGAACAGGAGGAAGAGCCCCATGGGTTTCCAGAAGCCCGGAAGTGGTGGCATGGGCAGGAGAATGTCCAGGCACGGCTGCCACCTAGTGGACAGGTGGGAGGGCGGACGGACTTTATTGAAATCTGCCCGAAAACCTCAAAGAGAATCTCCCCGTAGGAGGTTTCAGCTCTGCCTGAGCCATTTTGCCCACCGGGCCCTCAGGCTCTCTGCACGATTCACACCGGAGAGGAAGCCAAGACTGGACCGCAGGAACCGAGCCCTCCGCCTTTACTTCTTGACGCTTCGACACAAGAGCCCACCTGACCTAAAGGAGCTCGCGATCCACAGGTTCAACCCACACTTTCCAGAACAAGCCTCCGCTCGCCGGGCCAGGCCACTAGCGTCCCATGAGCCGGTGGTTCCCTACGCACATCCTGGTGCTTCCACTGGCATTGGAATTGGGAAGGGTGAGCCACGTGTCCCTGAAACACAGTCACTTGGTGACTATGCGGCCACTGCACAAAGGCAGGAGTCCTGCACTAGGAGAAGGGGGTTTGCCTGGATCTAGAGGTCAAGTTCTCCTACTGCAGAATTCCATCTATTAGAACACCAAACTTGGCTTTATTATAATCATTGACATTATTATTATAAATAACGAGCTGATTTCGAATCATGCAGCAAGCTTGGCATGGAAACATAGCAAAACAGAAGAGGGTAACAGCGGACTCTGTCCCACCTTCCCAGTCTGTGCTGGGTACAGACGGCACTGCTGGAAACACATCTCCAAAATCATAATCTATAAAAACGAGGGATAAAACTGAAGATTAGAAACAGGTAGTGGAGGGACAGGGAGGGTGGGGGCGGCAGGGGGGAGACATGGGGAGCAAACAAGAGGAAAAGTTAAACTTCCTGCATTTTCTCTAAAAGCCCGGGAATCTTACGATGCTTCTCAGCTCCCACACTGGCCCGGGAGCCTCCAGCCAGCTGGGAACAACCTCGGGGGGCAACCCTATCCAACCCCAGGACCTGGTTCTGGCTGAGAAGAATGTGGGCACCCTGTACCTAGCCTTTTCCAACCCTCGTCTGCCTTGCCTCTGAACCCAGCATCGGAGGTGGGAGGGCTCGAGGGGACACCTCCGCCTGCAGGCGGCCTGGCTGCCCTCTCAGGACCCGGCCCTGGACTTCTCGGAGGCAGCCCATACGCCCAAGTCAAGGAAACTGAGCTGCCGCCTTCCGCTTGTACAAGAGGCAATGCAAGTCTTGCTAACAAGGCTGGAAGTAACTGCCCTCGGGAGCCCTTGGCACAAGAAGACACAAAGAAAGAGGAAGGCCAAGGTCTCAACGCTAATGCACTTCCAGGGAGCCCGGGGGCCGCACTTGTGCTTGGGGTCCCCTTCCCTGGAGGTGAAGCCGGGTACAGTAACCGAAGAGATCTCCTTTCCCATGGGGGACGCATGAAGGAGGAGAACCGGCCGGTTTTATACACGAACACAGAAGCCTAAGGTTTGAAAGAAACCAGGCTGTTCAATCAGCTGTTGGATCCCAACGACAAAGTGATCTACAGACGCGACGACAACCTTTTCCAGTCTTGGTGGGGACAATCATGCTAACAGAGGAGCAAGTGCAGGAGGGACCCAGAAACCAGATGGGCTCCTAAGAATAGGGGGCATGTCTCCCCTCCTCTTCGGACGCTGCCGGCCCTCTCTCCTCTTTCCAGGAGCTGCTCAGTCTCTTTCTGCCTAGCATCAGAGTAGGACGAGCTCCCCAAGCAGGCGGCACTCACCCCTGCAGCGGCAGGAAGAGCTTCCTGGTCTTGCAGCTACTCCCTCGTCACTTAGAAAACCTCCAGCCCACCCCTGCCCCAGGTCTAGGGCCCTAGCCTTCTGGAAAAGGGTCTAACATTCGTAGGATCTCGTTTTGGCTTTTTGTCCCCAGAATCTGTGTTTTACCCACCATGGAGATGCTGAGGAAATGAACGGAGACCTGGGAAATGGTCGGCCCCGGTGAACTTCCAAGCGCCCCGGTCAGATCACAACAAGCCCAGACAGACGTCACCCAGCCAGGCGTGAGTGTCCTCACCACGAGGGACACAGCAGAGGCGGGTCCCCAGGCACGGGGCGCTTACCCTCACTGGATGGGGCAATGGCGCTGTCATCCCACTCCAGGTTGGTGGAGGTGACGGAGTTGAAGGAGTTGAGGGACAGGCTGTCCGAGCCTTGCACGGAGCTGGGGAGGCGGTCTTCGAAGTCTAGCAGGTACTGCGGTTTGTAGTAGTCGGGCATGTAGGGGGCCAAGTCTAGGTACGGGGCGTCCTAAGATGAGAGAGCGGAGAGCAGGCTCGGCTGCGGGAGGCCCCGGAGGAGACCTGCCTCCATCAGGCCTCCCCTGCCAGCGCTCCTTCGGGCAGTCAGTGGGCTAAAGGCACAAAATTTGGAAAGAAGCTGCTAAAAGCAGTCATGTGAACGGCCGTGGCTCTCAAAGCTCTGGGCTCGAGGCAGACAGAGGGCAGATCCCATCTCAGCCTGCCAAGCCCCCCTTTGACCTCTTCGGCCGTAGAAGTGGCTCATTTTTTCCAGTTCTGACTGCTTATTGGTAGACGGTCTGTGCTGCTGGCATAGGGACCCGGGAAGGTGACTAGACTAAGACAGGGCAGCTGGGTGCTGACGAACCCAAGTTCGAGAGACGCTCTGGACCCTCCTTAGCCCTTTCAGGGCCCACGTCCTGGTTCTCTAGGGCGTAACAACAAGGGACGCCAGAGAACAAGGAATTGAGGGCCCTTGTAGGATCCTAAGAGGCACAGGAATGAATGTGCTTTGTCTTTCTAAACACTCACGTCCTAAACACAAAGGAAGGTCCACTAGCCCTAAATACTCCAGGCTGTGTGGCTTGTCGCCCCGTTCGGACAGAGGCAGGAAGGAGTCACCTGAACTAGGCCCTCTGGCTTAGGGAAGCCGAGAGGATCACGCGCTTCCATCCCGTTCTCCCGTTCTGACCCTGGACTAACAAGGTGCCGCTCAGGCTCCATCACACCGAACAGGCTCCCCGAGACGGACTAGGAGGGTCGGACATCACGTCCAGCCCGCCCAGCCTGCCGCCCCCCAGTGGCAGCGAGAGCCGCCGTGTCTCACCAGATCCAGGTCGAATCGAATGAACTCCAGCCCAGACACCAAGGTCAGGAAGAGAGTCAGGTGATCGTGACTGCAGACCAGGGCATTCCTGCGAGGCACGAGGAGGGACAATGGTTACCAGCGTGGCCCCGACCTCCCTGGCAAGCTCTCTGTGTTGAAACTGGACATGGGACGTCCCCACCGTCTGGAGGGCACCCAGCTCGGGGCCGCCTTCAGCCACCCCTTTGCCGTTCTCCTCCTGGCTCTGGAGCCGCACAGCACTTTCCGGCCACTGTCCTCAGACATGGGGTCTGCGGCACAAGGCTCATCTAGCTCTTAGCAGCTGCCCCTGACACTTTGTTCCTTCAGGAGCCCGGCCAAGGCAGAGCGCGCTAGTAAGGTCTGAGGCCTAGGGAGCGGACCGGGCAGAGGCGGAGCAGCGGGGGCGCCTGTACTCCTGGCAGGACCGTCAGAGGCAAGGTGCCAAGGGCCCTTCGGCCATCGCTGATGTGTCCACCACGCACCATGCCAGGCTGGGCCTCTGACGCGGCACACCATGGTGTCTGCTTATGACAAGAGTCTTTGGGACGAGGTTCAAGGGGAGCTCCAGGGCTTCGAGACACTCACTTGACATAGTACTTATGCAGGAGGCCTAGGTTCTCCTGGAACAGCCGCAGGTAGCTCTCCAGGGAGTTCTCGTTGAGCGCCAGGTACAGCCAGGCCCTGCCTGCACACGGGGGGCGGGAGTTAACTGGAAGGAAGGTCAGGCTCTCTGGGCCGGACGGCGGCAGGAAGGACAGCGAGAGTCCCTGAAGGGACCAAGCGCTGTGCTAGCCCCCTCCCCTGTCAGGAGGGCCGGGACCCCTGAAACCTGTGGTTTTCTAGTCAGACCAGAGCTGGTAGCGGCCCAGGGAACTGTGACGGAGAGCGCAGGTCATGACCTCCAGGGGGGCTGAAGCTTAAGGACTGGGCACCGAAGCTGCGGGCGCACAGCGATCCCAGCGCAGGGAGGGAAGCCAGGCTCCCCATTCCGGGCTCGGGTTCCCCTCAGCACCCCGCTCCCCTGCCCCCCCCTCGAAGCTCCAGTGACCTGTCGGGCACCGGCCCCTGAACGCCCCTCTGCCGTGGGACAGCACCAGGGGATCCACCTCCCGGGCCGGCCCTGAGGCCACGCCTGAGCCCCCGGCCCCCCGCGGCATCATCCCAGCGCCACTCACTGCGGCCCAGGTTGGTGGCCACGTGCTGCAGCACCTCGATCTGTCGGACGGCCTCTCTCCGGGTGAAGTGCACCACGAGCACCCAGTAGCCTGACGAGAGATCTTGCAGTCTGCGGAAACAGGACAGGGGCTGCCCGGACCGAAACGGGGCCACCCTGGGACGCTGCCGCCCGCCGGCCCAGTGGCCTGTGTGTCGGACACGAGCTCCAGGCTGAGGGCGAGGGGCTCCCCGCGGGTCCCACAGGCGGGCACTGGGCCTTCCCACCAGCGGCCCGGCTGCCACTGATCCTGTCCACAGGCCGTGTCCGGGGTCGGCTACAGACAGCCTGCGGTCTCCCCGAGTGGGGCACATCTCTGTCTGCCGAGACAGAGGCTCCCCGCGGCCCGGGCCGTGCCTAGGGGTGCCCTGGGGTCTGTCTGGGGGCTGCCTCTGCCTTACCCGTACAGCAGGGCATGGTCCAAGTGCTCGCACAGACGCTGCAGGACCTTGTCGTGGTTCCGGATGGCGGGGGTCTCCTCCTCACAGGCCGCAAAGTAGCTCTGCAACTGGAAGGAAAAGGAATCCGCCCGAAGTGAGAAACGGATAAAGGGGCGGGCTACAGCAGCCAGCTAAGACCCCCGGTCAAGGGGTGCCGGGCCAGCTCTGTCCGCGGAGCACACGACGCTTGATCTCAGGGTTGTAGGTTCGAGCCCCATGCCGGATGTAGAGATTACTTAAAAATAAAATACTGGGGCGCCTGGGTGGCTCAGTGGGTTGAGTCTCTGCCTTCCGCTCAGGTCATGGGATGAGCCCCACATCGGGCTCTCTGCTCAGCGGGGAGCCTGCTTCCCCCACCCCCTGCCTGCCTCTTTGCTTACTTGTGATCTCTCTCTCTGTCAAATAAACAAATAAAATCTTAAAAAAAAATAAATTAAAGAAAAAAGAAAGTATTAAAAAGAAAAAACAAATAAAAGACAGACAACCAGTCCAATGACATCACCATGGTGACCACCAGCTCTCACCCTGCAGCCTCAGAGCCCAGGCCCCGGAGAGGCGGCCAGTTTGTGCTCTGCACAGTGACAGCCTGAGGCCGGGATCTGTGTGCAGGTCTCAGGTGATGAGGTATTATCTGTACAAATGGTCCCCCGCTCCGGAGCCCTACAACACGCCTGCTTGGAGCGCCCTCCGCACACACTAAGGGCTGACGGGGGACCCTGGATTTGCCCGAGGAGATGGACAAGGTTGGGTAGGGGTCGGGGTCCAAGCCGGGCTCTTGTCCAGCCCTACACCGAGAAGGACACCTGTTTCCAGGCTGGACAGGTCACAGGGAGGGGGCGGCAGGCGAGCTGAACCGCAGCACGGAGCAGCGAAGGCCGCGGAAGGAGAGGGCGGCTCTCCCCGGACAGCGCAGGCTGCGAGAGCAGGGGCCCTAGGAGACAAGTCTCTCCAACCTCGTTTTAGCCACACTCCGGTCCGCTGTTGCGCTTCTACTGGCCAGACGGGAGACAGACATACAAGAACACTCATCTCAGGTCTAAGCTTGGCACGGGACTGACGTGTACTCAAGTGTTTTCTGGAGGCCGCGGTCGAGACGGCAGCAGCAGGCCGCACCAGCAGGCCGCATCAGCCGCACCAGCAAGCACGCGCTCCTGGCGGGAGGCCAGCCATTCAGGGCCCACAACAAAAATAGCCTCTCTTCCCCGTGGCCCCGGGTGAGCCCAGCAGCCCTGCTGGCCCGGGATAGACCCCAGTCCTGCGGGGTTGCCCTCCCTCCTGTGAGGCGCGCAAAACGGGCGTGGGAGGAGGGTTCCTAGAGGCAAAAGAAAGCCAGGAGCCCAGGGGAACGGCCCAAGTCCCTCCCAGAGATGGCCGGAGGTGCTCTTGCTCACTTCAGTACTGACAACACGGGTGTCTGGCATTTTCTTCTTCTTTCTGAAATCAGAGAGTCTTAGATGATAGAGCTAGCAGGATATTTCAAGATCTGGTGAACTCCCTTATTAAGAAAGCAAAATGAGGACGCCTAGATGACTCAGTGGGTTAAGCCTCTGTCTTCAGCTCAGGTCATGATCTCAGGGTCCTGGGATCGAGCCCCGTGTCGGGCTCCCTGCTCAGCGGGGAGCCTGCTTCTCCCTCTCCCACTCCCCCTGCTTGTGTTCCCTCTCTTGCTGTGTATCTCTGTCAGATAAATACATAAAATCTTAAAAAAAGAAAGAAATCTCACCCATTTTCTTGATTTTAAAAGTAGCCACACCTGCCACAACCCCCAAGAGACAGGGAAGAGTGCTAAGACTGCACTGGTTTTGTTTAGAGAAGGGGGTTAAAAACCAGTAGAGGTTAAGCTCCTCACTACAAAGGTCGGGGGTGGCGAGAGCTGGGGCTCAGACGCCGTTCTCCACTCAAGAGACCTTTACAACAATCACTCCGAAAACAACATTTGCTCACCACAGAAACTCAAGCAAGATGGAAGTGTGTGTGAAGTAGAAAGACCTCCTGGCCCCCCGCTCCCCACTGTCAACAGCTCGAACGTGTGCCCTCCCAACACGCTTCCTGCATATGCAGACTTAAAATTTTTAAAAACCGAAACCGGGTCACCCTCTACTCATTGTTCCCAAACGTGCTTTTTCTTAACAACATCTGAAGGATCTATTTCCGTAGCATTACATACCGAGCGATTGCATTTTTCCAGGGCCACACAGCACACTAAAATAGGATGCTGTTAGCTAACGGCTGCTGTCTCCACTTCTCTGATGCCGCACGATACCGCAGTGAACCCCCGTGGGTCCCCGTGTGGCTACGTCTGTGTGGTGAGTGCTTACAACGGACCTGCAGACCTTTTAAAATGCTGGATCGATCTGCACTCTCATGGTGCCGGCTAACCCTGGTATAATGAGTCTAATTCTTGGCAGTCCAACTGGTGAAAAACAGTACCTAATTGTGTGTGTGTGTGTTTTTAAGATTTTATTTTAAGTACTCTCTATGCCTAACGCGGGGCTGGGAACTTACAAGCCTGAGATCTGGAGTCCCGTGCTCCTCCCACTGAGCCGGCCAGACGCCCTGGAACCTGATCATTTAAATTAGATTTCTCTCATCACCAGTGCAGCTGAGCATTCCTTTTTTTTTTTTTTTTCCTTTTAAGATGTATTTATTAGTAAGAGATAGAGAGCAGGGGAAGTGGTAGAGGGAGAAGCAGGCTTCCTGCAGAGCAGTGAGCGCAACTCGAGGCTGGACCTTGGGATCACAAGGACCTGAGCCTAACTAAGGCAGGTGCTTCCCTGACTGAGCCATCCAGCCATCCAGCCGAACATTCTTAGCCGTTCCTACCACCTGTTTCTTTTCCCGTGAGCTGCTGGTTCAATCCGCTCCGTCTTCATCTACTCGCGTCTTTCCTGATGGTCTGCCAGAGCTCTTTGCTGGTGGAGGATTCAATCCCGTGTGTTGCCTTGAACTATGTATTATTCTTGCCCCGAGTCAACTAAATTTTGCTTTAAATTTTGCTTATAGTGTTTTTTTGTCCCATGGAGAAATGTCTGTTTTAGGTAGTCAGATCTGTCAGCTTGGCCCCTCCCGGCTTCCTGTCGTCCCCAGGCCAACACTGCAAAAGTACTTCTATCCCTCTATCGCTTTTGGACTCTTTCGGCATTTATTTAGATCTTCACTTTTCATGTGGCGTGAGGTCAGGATTGAGCCTTATTACTCTGTGGGTGGAGAACTCATTTCTGCATTTGTTAATGGTCACTGATTGGTGAATCTGTCTGTCACCTATCTAGATTATTTTAGCCAGCCCACTGCCTATTCCTGAGGAAGTCTCTGGTTTTTAATTATTTTTACTTTATTCATCATTTTGATATGGGCAGAACAAATCCACCCCCCCCCCCCCAACTACTGTTTTTCAAAACTGTTTTGACTATTCTGGCATAATCTTTTAGAATCAAATTTCAATACAGTTCCTTTTTGGATTTGGGAGTAGAATTATACTGAGTCCAGAGAAGGTCTGGGCGGCGGCGGGAGGGAGGCGGGACACAGTATCTTTACAACAATAAGTCTTCTCGACCAGGGACATGGAATTTTTCTGCATTTAAGCAGGTCTTCTTTTCTGTCATTTGGCGAGTTCCACAGCTCTCTTCCGGCGGGTCTCGCACACTGACTGCAGGTGGGATGCATTCATAGGAGTACACTACGATTTAGGGAACGGTCTGGCAACGAGGTGACCACTCCCGCAGAAAGTACAACAGAAAGAGCGTGTAACACGGTGGTGAGAAGTGGGGGCCGTGGGCAGGACGTGAGGGTGCAAAGCTTGGTTCGGCTACAATGGAGTGGAGCGCCTTTGGCAAACTGCACAACTGTCCTAACTCTCATTTTTGCTCATCTGTAAAATGGGAGAGAGCTGAGCGGTCTAGGATAGCAGCCGCTAGCTTCATGGGACTAGTTACATTTAAATTACTTAAAATTAGACACAATTAACAATTCAGTTCTTCAGTGGCACTAGCCACCTCTCAGATGTTCCATAGCCCCAGGTGGTTGAATGGCTACTGGACAGGACAGTGCAGCTGTAGAACATTCCCTCCTTGTGGAAGTCCTATTGGATGGTGCTATTTTGGGGAACGGAATGATACAAAGCATGCAAAAGGCTTACCATACGTTCTGGTAAGCATCAAGCATTCAGTAAATATTAGCCAAGCTTATTAAGAATAATGAAACCATTTTTTAAAAAAGATTTATTTATTTAGCGGCGCCTGTGTAGCTCAGTTGACTAAGTATCTGCCTTCAGCACAGGTCATGATCTTGGGGTCCTGGGATAGAGCCTCTGTTGGGCTCCCTGCTCAGTGGAGAGCCTGCTTCTCTCTCTCCCTCCGCCCCCACCCACCTCCTGCTCTCTCTCAAATAAATAAATAAAAATCTTCTTAAAAAAAAAAAAAGATTTACTTATTTGAGAGAGAGGGAGGGAGAGAGAGACCGTGAATGGGGGAGGCAAAGAGAATCTCAAGCGAACTCCCCACTGAGTGCGGAGCCTGACACAGGGCTCGATCCCAGGATCTTGAGATCATGACCTGAGCCAAAATCAAGAGTCTGACGCTCAACCGACCGAGCCACCCAGGTGCCCCAAACCCATATTCTTAGGGAACTAGTCTCCAGTAACCAGTAACACAGCACTTGGCTGACCCTAATAGCAGAGGCAAGTAAGTGCTCTGCTCTCGGGAACAACCATTCTGTTCACTGGCTCGCTTGCGGGGATTCCAAAGCCTACTCTTTAAACACCTTTTCACGGCAGCTTGATAAAGATTTGCCATGATCTGGAGCAGCCTGCGGGGGTTCAGTCATTAAGTGTCTGCCTTTGGCTCAGGGCATGATCCTAGGGTCCTGGGATCGAGCCCCGAGTCAGGCTCCCTGCTCAGCAGGAAGCCTGCTTCTCCCTCTCCCACTTCCCTTGCCTGTGTCCCCTCTCTCACTGTGTCTCTCTGTCAAATAAATAAATAAAACCTTTAAAAAAAAAAGCTTTGGCCATGATCTCAGGGGAGAAGGTGTTCTTGATCAGTGCTGCGGCCCAGCTCGGCTCCTGAGAGGAGGAAGAAGGAGAAAGGGAAAGTCTATGAACCTAAGACGAAGAACTTCAGGAGCTGCGTCCACGGCTCAAGCTCAGACTTGGGGAGCTGGGTCAGCAGAACGCGACATAACGGGGAACAGCGAGGAATTCTCCCTTCCCCGCGGAGAGGCCGTGGCCAGGAGCCCCTCACCGCGCCCTTAAGATCGGCAGGCTTGGAAAGAACGGGGGAGTGGGAAGGAAGCCAACATCCCATCAACAAGGGCTCTGGGGCAACAGAATGTAGGGAATGAGGATAATGAACGTTTAAGTCGGCCTGAAGCAGTTTCCAGCCTGTCTCCCCAAGGACTCCTCATCACGCGCGACGCGTGCTGCTGGAGCTGACGCCAGGTAGGGTTAGCACCCGCTTTTATCAAGTGCTTATTACAGACACCGGGAAGCGCAGAGGGGGTAAGAGTATGGGTTCTGGGGTCAGACAACCTGGATCTGGGTGTGGGCTCTGCTGTTCACTCACCACGTAACGCTGGGCAAGTGCTTTCACCTCCCTAAACTCAGTGTCTGCATCTGTGAAATGGGCTTAGCAATGGTACCCTCCCTATAGGCTGCTGTAAGGGTCAGATGATATTTACACTGTTTTTAATCCCGTGATGATGACACACTTTACCAACACTCTGCAATCACCACAGCAATTGCATAAAGTAGGTCACAGAGCTAGTAAGTGGCAGAGCCAGACTCCCTCAATCCAGGTCTTTCTACCCGGGCTCAAGATCCCTGAATGAATAATGTGTATAAAATGTCACCCCCCCCCAAAAAAAGTCACGCTCTGATCTAATGTGCTGCGGGAGAACCCAAGAAAGAGCAGTGCGGTCTCTTTTTTTCAAGCCACAGAACTAAGCTTTTTCACCAGGGGGTGGAAATGAGCTCAGCATCTTCTGCAGGAGCTCTTCTTCTTGGAAGATGGACTAAGGAGAAATGCCCGTGCAACCATTTTTAAGAAGAAAGCTTGCCTCGGACTCTCGCCATGCTTTTGCTCCACACTGGCATCTTCCCAGCGGTGAGGAAGCGTGCTGTCTGGCTAATGCAAGCCGCAGTTGCTCCAGGAAGCGATCTTTCCCACTTCTGGGAAGAAATACATCCTGTTCATGAGATTCCCAAGTAGTTCTGAGTATTTCCTTTCTGTCCATGTAGATTTGGGAGAGAGGTGGAAAGCGTCAGAGCAGGGGCCACCAAACTATGGCCAGTGGGTCTGCCTCCTATTTTTATAAATAAAGTTTTATTGGAACACAACCATGTCATGTATTTCTGTATTATCTACAGCTGCCTTTTTTTTTTCCCTAAGTAATCTCTACACCCAACCAAGGGCTTGAACTCACGTCCTCGAGAGATCAAGAGTTACGTGCTCTTCCAACTGAGCCAGCTTGGCACACAGAGCTGCTTTTGTGCTACGCTGGTAGCATTGAGTAGATGCCAGAGACACTGTGTGTGGCCCAAGGAACCTAAAATGTTATCTGGCCCTTTACAAAAGAAGTTTGCTGACCTTTAGATCTAGAGCCTTGAGAAGAGGTGGCAAGGCGTGCACACCTGTGACGGGCTGGGCTGAGAGGTGTCTCTTGCCCAAAGCAGTTCAGCAGTGACCAGAGGGAAGGTCCAAGCCTTGACGATTCATGTATTTCAACAAGTATCTCCTGAGAACCTACTATGTGTGTATCAGATAATCATCTTACACAGAAGTCCCTGCCCTTGTAAAACTTACATTCCGGTGGCAGATGGAGATAACTATGTGCATATACATAACATCATGTTCAGGAGTAAAAATGTTATAAAAAAAGGAAAGTGAAAAAAAAATTTTTAAAGGAAAATGCAGGGTCTAGGGACTCTGTTATAAATATGGGGTCTGAGAAGATCTCGCTGAGGAAATGACTGGGGGAGGAGTTATTCTTGTTAGAGGGGCAGTAGGTGCAAAGGTCCTGAGGCAGGGGCAACAGTAAGGAGACAGGTGTGACTGAAGCTCAGGACGTGATGATGTGAGTGGTTTAAGATGAGGTCAGAGGGCAGCCAAGGGCCACATCGTGTCATACGGGACATAATAAGAACTTTTATTTTTATTACCAGTTTGACGGGAAGTTATGGGAGGCTGAAAACAGGGACTTACCATGTTTAATATATATATTACAAGGCTGCTGTACCTTCCGTGCTGTGTATACACAGACTCTGGGAAGCCATGGTGGGGGCAGGGAGTCTGGCTGCAGATAGACAGTGGAGGCTTGGAGCTGGCTGTAGTGGCAGAAGTGGGAAAGGGTCAGGTTTAAGATCTCATGTGAAGGTGGTGCCTCAGAGATTTATTTATGGATTAGATGTGAGGTATGAGAGCAAGGAAGGTGCCAGGACGATTCTAAGGTTTTCGGTCTGAGCAACTGCATGGGGGTGCCATTTCCAGGTCAGGGGGAATTCTGCTCTGGACATAGTAAGTTCAAAACACGGCTCAGATGTCTACGTGGAGATGTCAAGCAGACGGCTGCGTAAATGGGTCTGGAGCTCAGGGAGAGGTATTTAAAGCCGAGGATTCGGACGAGGTCACCCCAGGAGTGCGGGAAGCACGGCTCCCGAGTACCGAGCCAGGACACGCCAACGTCAGACCGGGGGTCCTCACCCAGTCTGCAAAACAGAACCACTTGGAAAGAGGAGGAAAAGAATCATGCCCAGGCGCCTTCCCAGATCAATTAAAGCAGGAACTTTGGAAGTGGAGCCCAGGGACCAGCATTTTTTAACGCTCTCCAGGTAATTCCAAGGTCCAGCCTGGCTTGAGGATCACTGCTTTAGACTGGGAAGGTACAGCCAAGAGGCGGGCAGAAAATCTGGACTGTGTGTGCTCCAGAAGCCAAGTGAAGAAAGCTTCCCAAGGGAGGGAATGGTCTTTTTTTTTTTTTTTTAAAGACTTTTGTTTTTTAAAAAATTCTTAAGTAATCTCCACACCCAACATGGGGCTTGAACTCACAACCCTGAGATCAAGAGTCCCATGCTCCTTCAACTGATCCAGCCAGATGCCCCAGGAATGATCTCTTCATCCGGGTCATAGTCCCATGGAAAGGGAGGTGCTGGGAACCCCGAGCAATGTGAATGGGGCGCCTGGGTGGCTCAGTAGGTTGAGCGTCTGACTCTTGGTTTTGGCTAGGGTCATGATCTGAGGGTGGTGACATTGAGTCCCACGCCCAGGGCAGACTCTGCTCGGGATCCTCTCCCCCTCCCTCCCCCTCCCTCTCTGCTCCTTCCACTGCTTGCACGTGCATGCTCTCTAAATTAAATATATTTTTAAAAATTTTAAGGTGTGATAGTGGTATTAGGTCATGTGAGAAAAGAATCCTCACCTTTGAGCAATGTTTACAGAAAAATTCATGGATGCGTGGGATCTGCTTCAAAAATAACAGAGGGGGGCGCCTAGGTGGCTCAGGGTTAAAGCCTCTGCCTTGGGCTCAGGTCATGATTCCAGGGTCCTGGGATCGAGCCCCATATCGAGCTCTCTGCTCAGCAGGGAGCCTGCGTCCCCCCCCCCTCTCTCTGCCTGTCTCTCTGTCTACTTGTGATCTCTGTCAAATAAATAAATAAAATCTTTTTAAAAAAAGTAACAGAGGGGTACAGCTGAGCTGTGGAGAGACACCAGCTCACCTTACTGCCTACTATTAGTTGGAGGAAAGAACGAGCGGAGGACGAGAAAGGATGGACGGACGGAGCGGAGGAGATGTTAATACAGAAAGCTCCTTTGACCAGTCTTGTCAAGAGCGGCAAGAAAATGGGAGCGGAGTGCAGGAGAGGAGTCCTCCAGCAGGAAAGACGGGACAGCAGTCACGGCCCCGGGGGAGGGCGGCAGGAATGGGAACCCAGATGCAGGCGGGCTGGTGTGCTGGAAGGTGGCAGGATGAACTGTGCCCGTAAGAAGGAAATTTTAAAATAAGCAAGGTCCTTAACGATAGAGAACAAACTTAGGGTTGCCGGCGGGAGGCGGGTCGGGGAGGAGCGAGACGGCTGAAGGGCATTAGAGGAGGCGGTGATGACCACTGCGTGTTGTACGGAGTGATGCATCACTGAATTCTACTCCTGAAACCAACATTGCCCTGTATGCTAACTAAAATTTAAATTAAAAAAATAAAAATAATAAAAACAAGCAAGGTCAGCTGAGAATGAAGAGAGGCTTGAAGATTTAGAGTAATTTTTTTAAAGCCACGGTCTCCCTAAAGTCCTCTAAGTCAGGCATGTTGCCAGACCACACCCCAGGTCGGCTACACTGCTTGCCTTTCCCTGCTCCTGATTCTTGGGGTGCACCCAGGCACCAGCACAGGGGAGTGCTGGGCTCAGCCCACCCACTCTCTCAAAGCCAGGGGGACGGCGGGCAGGCTGAGCACCCTGGGAAGACCGGCCATCACGAGGCCGTGCCAGCCCCCGTGACTGCTGGGAAATGTGGGTGGCGCACTCCAGCAAGCCAAGAAATGCCTGACTCAGGACATTTTAATTAGGGTTAGTCCCGTGCTCTGCTCTGAGCTGCAGCCGGCCTTCTGAGTCTTCTCTCTCTTACAGACCCATAACCGAGAGACGGTTTCTATTTCTGCGGCTGGTCCCAAGAAAGCCTTCCAGAACTGGTCCCTGATAGGTTAACTCAAAGATGGCTATGAAACATTATAAATGGCCCGAGGAAAATAAAGACGGTCACAGGGGTCCTTCCTTCTCTCTCCCTGGTCAGTCAACCCCAAGGGCGCCGTGATGCTGCCCAGCAGAGGGACGGGAGGTCCAGACTCTAGCAGCTACCTGCTCATAGGCTGCACTGGGCGGGGCGGGGGAAGGACTGCCGGAGGGTCCCCAGCCCTGTATTTACAAAGCAGGATAAACATGCCTGCCCCGACAACGGTAAGGGGGTCCACAGGGTAGGACAGACACAGTGAACTGCCCGACCACTGCGGGCTCCCTCCTGGCTTAGCACAGAGCGTGCACACGGCTCAGGCGGGAGAGACCGGCCCCTCCGACCCCGGCCGGCCACCCTGCTCTCTGGGAGACAGTGGCAGCCCTGGGGTCTCCTTGGAGACCACGTATATTTAGACCAGGATGTTTAGAACAGCCTCGCACACCACGTCCGGGAGGGGGAAATCCAAAGGCTGGGAAACCCCACGGAACGAAGCGAGGGACAGCCACCTGTCCTCAAATCACCTCTTTTAGAAATGAAATCCATCATGGCCCTGGATTCAGGAGCTGAACTCGAACGCAGAGCCAGCCTGAGCTGCAAGACCCCGCAGGGCCCCCGAATCCCCCGGCTGCCTCTCTCTCCCCAGCTGCTGCTGCTGCCAGTGCGCTCTCGGGGAGGGACGAGCCTTATAGAAAACGAGGGGACCCTGCCTGCCTGGCCTTTGGGATTCTAGTCACAGTGAGTCCTGCGGGGTCAGACTGGCCCTGGGGGCCTCATGGACATTCGCTCTTTGTTCCAAAGCGGAAACTCGGAGCAGAGGCAGAGGTCAAGCCATGAGCAACCATGTATCGCCTTAGCTTTGGGGTTGGAATGGCCCTAAATCCTGATTCCTGAACCCCCCTGGGAGGGGACCCCACCATGGCTCATCCACAGCAGAGACCGCTGGAAAGGGGTCGGTGTGGTCAGAACTACCCAGATCCCCCCAGAGAGCCCAGCATCACAGGTCCCCACCGGGACCCTGCGCTAGCAATCCGCACTGGCTTCAGGCACAGACTTGTGGATTTGAGAAGGCCCGTGCTCACCGTCCATCCCCCCCAAAATAAACAAGTAAACAAATACACAAACGAGGCAGGCCAGCTGGAGTCTTAGGTCTTAGCAAAACTTCTTAAGAATAATAATGTCTGATCCAAGGACTAGAAGGTCTGGGCCAAGAGCATGTCTGCAGAGAGGCTCTGCTGGAATCACGACAAGGCTGGGACTGGCCGGGTGGAAGGATTTCAGAATCTAGGAGCAAAAGGACCCCTAGAAATCACCTGGGTACAAAGCGGAGTTTCCTGGGGTGCCCCCTATTGTTGGGGGGAGTCAGAGTGAGGCTAACAGTGAATGCAAGTTTGACTAAAAAAGCAAAAAGAAAGGGGGTACCTGGGGGGGGGCTCAGTCAGTTAAGTATCTGCCTTTGGATCAGATCATGATCCCAGGGTCCTGGGATCGAGTCCCGTGCCGCGCTCCTTGCTCAGCGGGGAGCCTGCTTCTGCCTCTGTCTGCCTCTACCTGCTGCTTATGCTTGCTCGCGCTCTGTGTCAAATACATAACTAAATAAATTTTTTAAAAAATTAAAAAGAAAAAAAGAAAGTAAGTCAGGCTACTGAATGTGCTGAAGATCAGAAAAATGATCTGATCCTTACTTTGCTGGCGGGAGAACGGGGCCCAGGGTGGTGAAGGTGCTTCCTGCCTCTTCTGGCTTCGTGCGGTGGTCCTTGTGCCTGTGCCTTACTGCATCATCTGGGCCCGGAAGGAGCTGTTCTTGGAGCTCCTTCTGCTTCCATCGCCCCCGGGGGGTAAGGCAATAGTCAGGGGTGCCTGCTGTAACCATCTGGGAAGTGCTCATCCCCACGTCTTACTGAGAAGGGCCTTGGGCCATTTCCAGGGCTCTGCAGAAGGGGAGCTGGGGTTTGGGGACAAGGGCAGGAACATCCTCGTTGCCTCCTTCTTAGACAACATGAGCGTGTCAGCAGAGGTTTTGGCCCACTGGGTGTCTGCTGCTCCAACAACCCGGGGGCACCTGCAATGTTTCTGACTTACTCCTCTAACTTTATTTTATTTTATTTCATTAATTTTTTTAAGCAGGCTCCACACCCAGTGTGGAGCCCAACATGGGGGCTGAAATTATGACCCTGAGATCAAGACCCAAGCTGAGATCGAGAAGCTCAACCAACTGAGCCCCTCAGGCGCCCCATGACTTAACTGTCCTAATTTTATTTTATTTATTTAGTTTTTTTTAAAGTTTATTTATTTATTTGACGGAGACCACAAGTAGGCAGAGAGGCAAGCAGAGACAGAGGGGGAGGCAGGCTCCCTGCTGAGGCTCCATCCCAGGACCCTGGGATCATGACCTGAGCTGAAGGCAGAGGCTTTAACCCACTGAGCCACCCAGGCGCCCCTTAACTGTCCTAATTTTAAAATCCCTAAACCGAGACCCCACCCCACCTTAGCGTGAAGAGCACTGCTTTCCCAATGACAATTACGGTAGATTATGGAGCCAGAAATCACTGCTATGTAAGAACCAGAGACACAGCAGCTCAGAAATGCTCAGCCTGGTTTCTTGGGAGGCATGAAAAACCCTGTCCATCTGTCAGCTCCTCTGCCCGGGAGAGGCTCGTGCCCAGGCTGGGTGGCATCCTAGGGCTGACTGGCCCCATCTGAGTCACCATGCGGGGTGTGCTGTTTGTTTACCATGAGCCTGCACTGCTTTGTAAGCAAAAGGAGTGAAATCAATGCTTCTTAACCATTTATTTGCAACTAAATACACCCAATTAGTAGGGCTCTCTTTCCTACCGCCCAAATCGCTAACTCACGGCCCCTTTGCCGGAGAGTCGGCAAGCTCTCTGCTTTTTTGGCAGCTCTGTGGAAAGATATGGGCAGGAAGGGGGGGGGTGCGGGGAGAAAAGGCTAAAAAAAGCAGGTACTTGAATTATCCCCGGATTTCATCTTTTGTGCGTGCTTTCTCTGGGGTGTTGGAACAGTGAGAGCAGAAGGGGACAGGCCTGGCTGGGCAGGGAGCGCGGGGGTAATTTGATGGAATATAGTGTCCAAGAGTAGTTAAGTGCCTCCCCTTCCTGGAGAAGGAGTGTCCCAGCCACAAGGTACTGCAACTGTCCTGCTTCCGAACGCAGTAGGGGGCTCACCCTGTCATGGCGGGACTGAGAGTGGGGGTCCTTTCAAAGTGGGGACGAAAGTGGCAGGTGTCTCTGCTGAGGTGGCTGGGCAAACACCACAGCCCTAGAAGCCGGCCAACGGCCCGGGAGGACGTGGCCCACGCTCTGTGCCGCACTTCGGCCCCTGGGACAGAGGCAGGCCCTGTTGCGTCAGGGGCCGCGTTCCGTGGCATGTGTGGCCCTGACAGGAAGAGGAAGGGAGTTTTTCGAAGACTGGTTCAGTCTTTTAAAGCCTGGGAGCCTCACTGGTTTTGCCTTCAGCTTTCACTTCCCCTCTCCTCAGCTGTACCTGCACCATGACCTCTCCAACGCGCCCCGCACCCGACGGCCATTTTGTTGCCCCAGAAAATGTCATCAGGTCACCGTCTAAATCACAATACTGGGTTTTTTTTTTTTTTTTTTTTTTTTTTTTAAAGATTTTATTTATTTATTTGACAGAGAGAGATCACAAGTAGGCAGAGAGGCAGGCAGAGAGAGAGGAGGAAGCAGGCTCCCTGCTGAGCAGAGAGCCCGATGCGGGACTCGATCCCAGGACCCTGAGATCATGACCTGAGCCGAAGGCAGCGGCTTAACCCACTGAGCCACCCAGGCGCCCCGAAATCACAATACTGGGTTTTGAGGACACTGGGGGGACCCCTGCTTCCACCCCATGGTCTGTGCGACACAGTCAGAGGTTCACGATGTAAATACAGGGTCAGGAAGCATGACAACAACTCCATGGGTTACACACTCATACTGGCCATTAACGGACACGGGGACAGCTGCGTAGACACCCAACCTACTGTGGGTCGCCGACTGTCTTCTCGGTGGGTCCTGCTCACTGCTGGTTCCCAGTGACTGGAGGAGTCACTCAGCCAACAGCTGTCCAATGAACACACGGTTTTAAGGAGGCCTGGCCTACACAACTGACCCAAGTGGATGGATTATCTGTTGTAATTTCAAGACAGACATCATAGGGACGGAAAAGGCCCAGAGTAATGGAAAGAGCAACAGCCAGAAATGTGGGGCAAATCCAGCTCTGCCCCCTTATGGGCATCAGAATCCGGGGCAAGTTTCCTCTCCAAACCTCATTCCACGCCGGTACTAGATCGGGCTCACGGCCTAGCCTGTGAGTGTGCCGCAAGCCGGGCGCGGGAAATGTGTGTAACCAGCAGGGGCTAAAGAAACTCAATGCAGGGATTCATCGGGTGCTACTACCCTGCTACCTCTCGTGTACTTGGCCATTTCATGTCGCGGTGGTCTGTGACACCCAAAATAAAGAACCTAGGGACAAAGTGTGAACAGAGATTGACTACATACCAAAATTAACTTTGGAGATTTTTGTAGATGTCAAGGTTACACTAGTCCTTTCCTTGTTCTCAAATATCATTGCGTTTCTTAGAATCTCTTAATCCCAACTCTTAAGCACAGTTACCCAGGGAGGAGAGCTGATTCTAGGACCCTTCCTTCCTTCCTTCTTGATTCCTTCTTTCCTTCCTTCCTTTCCTCCCTCCCTCCCCCATCCCTTATTTCCGTGATCTCTACACCCAGTGTGGGGATCGAGCTCATGACCCTAAGATCAAGAGCTGCCTCTCCTGTGACCGAGCCACCCAGGTGCCTCTAATACTTCCTGATGTTTGGGGGGGGGGGTTGTTTTTTGAGAGAAAGCATGCATGTGTGCACACACGCACAAGCACTGAGGAGGGGCGCAGGGAGGGAGAGAATCTCAAGCGGACTCCTCACCTAGTGCAGAGCCTGATGCAGGGCTCAATCTCACTACCCTGAAATCATGCCCTGAGCCGAAATCGAGAGTCAGACACTTAATCAACTGAGCCAGCCAGGCGTCCCCTTCCTTATGTATTTCTATAATGTTTGTGAAGCATTCAAGAAAAGGGGGGAACAATAGGCTGCCAATACATAAAACAGGGGACGATGGTTGTGTGGCAGGACCAGCTACTGTGCAAGATGGAGGACATGCTCTCAGGACCCTGGACGGTCATGGTGACCAACAGAACAATGACCTGAACTTCCAGCTCCAGCCAAAGGCACTCTCCCTGAAACTGTCCTTATTCTCCTGCCTCAAAGGGAAGTTCTAGAATGTTCCCACCTTAAGCAAGCAGCCAGAAGGACAGAGCTGGAGAGGAAAGTTCACCCAAACCAACGGGCTCTGCTGTCTCGTGTGGTCGCTCCCCCCGCACTGCAGGTCCCAAGCTCAGACACCTGCTGCTTGGTTTCTCAGCCAGGCCACCTGGGAGCAGAAACCCACTGCGTTCTCGGACCAAAGGGCCCCGCCGGCTTCAGTACAGAGAGGGCCCAGGGTGTGCCGCCATGGGATGGACGGACCCCCAGTGTCTCAAGGCTTCAAACAGAAACCTAATGTTAGAGAAGCACTTTGTAAAAGGAAAACCATGTCCTCAAACTGAACGGGCAGGCCTTGGGAAGGGCAGCGACCGCTTATTATCCCACGCTGGGCCTGGGCGGGATCGCTCATGGGGTCGGGCGCACGTTCCCGGGCTTTCCCGCGGGGAGCCCTCAGGTCCCTCACCGGAAAGGCTCTACTCTGTGAGAGAGGAAAGGAGCACAGAACAGTCAGGGCCAACATTAGGACACAGGCAGGGGGAGAGGGAGCGAGGACAAGCAATCCCGACCCTTGGTACCGCGTGTGCAGGAGTTTTCTCTAGAGCTCGGCCCCGGTGACTCAGGTCACTGGGGATTTTCAGAGCTCTTAAGACTTTTAAACTCTTTAGAGTTTTTCCATGAAGCCAGAGAGCACAAAACTATTGACTGAAACCCAATGATCAATATATTTCCCACATATACAGAAACACAAGAACCTGTCTAGAAATCAACTGCCCTCGCGAATCTGCAGTGAGCTCTCCAACCTAAGCTATCTGAGGGATGGGAAAGTGGTGGGGCGAGCCCACCACCCCTGCCAGCCTCTTCGGCCGCACTCACAGGCTCAGTGGGACAACACAGCTGCGGCTTCTTCTCCAATGTGAGCCGAGCCCGACCAGGAGACCCAGCTGGGGGGCGCCCGGCTGGAAACAGAACTTCACTCGGGGCCTGAGCTGCTGGGGCAGCACGTGTGTGCCGGGCAGGAGACCCGGGTGAGGGGAAGGTCTCCTGACCTACGAACATTCCTTCCCTGGATGGCTACTTTACTAAAACCCAGGGGCGCCTGGAAGGCTCAGTCAGGTCACGATCTCAGGGTCCTGGATGGAGCTGTCAGGCTCCCCACTCAGTGGGGGTGTGCTTGTCCCTCTGTCCCTGCCCCACTCATGAGCTCTCCCTTTCTCAAAAAAATAAAACCTTAAAAAAAAAAATCCACATATTTGCCTTATTTAGGGAGAGCCAAACCGGAGCCGAGGAGACAGAAAGCAGAGGTAATTTACTTTTTATTTTACACATTTCTGAGCTCTTTGTGTGCTTTTATTTGTTTATTTATTTTATTTATTAAAAGATTTTATTTATTTGACAGAGAGGGCGAGAGAAGGAACACAAGCAGGGGGAGTGGGAGAGGGAGAAGCAGGCCTCCCGATGAGCAAGGGGGACCCATGCGGGGCTCCATCTCAGGACCCTGGGATCATGGCCCCAGAGGAAGGCAGATGTCTAACTAACTGAGCCACCCAGGTACCTCTCTTTGTGTGCTTTTAAAAATAACTACTCTTTTTTAAAAAAAAAGATTTATCTGACACAGAGAGAGCATGAGGATGAGCAGGGGGAGCAGCAGGCAGAGGGAGAGGGAGACGCAGACTCCCTGCTGAGCAGGGAGCCCGATGCGGGGCTCGATCCCATGACCCTGAGATTAGGACCCAACCCAAAGGCAGATGCTTAATGACAGAGCCCTCCAGGCTCCTCACAAGTACTCATTTTCTTAGAACACCATCTCATTCTCTTACCCTAGTCAGTGTCCTTTACTGGATGCCACATCACCTCCTTAGGCTGGTCGCCTCTGGTCACCTCCTCCATACAGCAGACCCCCCTGCCAATTCTCTACCCCAGGAGCTGCCATTATAGTGCCTTCATACCACCAACCAGGATCTGAAATCATCTTTGTATGGTGTGTCTACTAACGCATCACGGCATCTCTCACTGAAATACCCGCGGCTCGAGGGCAGGGATCTGATCGGCCTTGTGCACTGCCACCCCTGCCCTCCTAGGGCCTAGGACCCTAGGAACAGATGGAGAGGGGGCGGCGCTCAGTAAATACTTTTGAAAAACAAAACACAAGGACTTGTGATGGGATTTACCAATGTCCATATTCATTCCACAAGCCTGATATGATACACAAAAACACAGCTGCCACAGAGATTTGATTACCTACAGGCCAGTCTCACTGATTGCTTGGAAGGTGACCCATAGCCTATGCTGATGAGGATTTTTCTGCTTTTTTGTGTGTGTTTTTCTTTTTTTTTTTTAAGATTTTATTTATTTATTTGACAGAGAGAGCACAAGCTGGGGGAGCAGCAGGCAGAGGCAGAGGCAGAAGGAGAAGCAGGCTCCCCATGAAGCAGGGAGCCTGATGCAGAGCTTGAACCCAGGATCCTGGGATCATGACCTGAGCTGAAGGGGGTTGGTTAACCAACTGGGCTGCCCCCGCGCCTCAGTGAGGACTTTTTACACTCGCTCTTGGGCACATATCCACAGTACAGCCTGCCGAATGCAGCCCGCTCCTGTCCATAAGGGCTTAGGGAGCGTAGCCGCTCTCCTGTGTGGGGGGACGGTCTGTGGCTGCGCTTGACTACAAGAGTAGCACCGAGAGACTGCAACAGAGACCAGGTCGGCTGAAAACCACCTGGATTTTATGGAAAAGTCTGGCAAAGCCTAAGCCCAAAGAAACCAAGAAGAGTTGTCTGAGGTTTTGACTGCAGGGCCCACACAGGCACTGGCCTGGCAGTAGCTGGTGTCTCAGCCCGGGGGCACGCTTAAGACTGGTCTGTCACCTCAGAAGACCACCCAATGTCCCCATGTCCTCGGGGATGTTTCAGCTGGTCCTTCTATCCTCAATGGCTGCTTCTGCTCTTTCTCGGTAGAAACCAATCTGTCAAGACTCAGATAAGCCCTCCTTGTCTGGGGGTTTCTCCTTGCTCTAGTGATTTTTTTTTTTTTAGATTTTATTTATTTATTTGACAGAGAAAGAGAGACACAGAGAGAGGGAACACAAGCAGGGGGAGACGCAGAGGGAGAAGGAGACTCCCCGTTGAGTGGGGAGCCCCATGCTAGGCTCGATCCCAAGACCCTGGGATCATGACCTGAGCCAAAAGCAGACGCTTAATGACTGAGCGACCCAGGCGCCCCACTCTAGCAATTAAAAAATATATATATATTTTATTTATCTATTTGAGAGAGAGAAAGGGAGAGGGAGAGAGAGCGCGCTTGTACTCAGAAGAGAGGGAGAGGGAGAAGCAGACTCCTGGCTGAGCAGGGAGCCCGATGCATGCCGGGCTCGACCCCAGGACCCTGAGATCATGACCTGAGCCAAAGGCAGATGTTTACCTGACTGAGCCATCCAGGCGTCCTGCTCTACAGACTTTTAAAATTCTCCCTCCAACCGTCACACAAACCGCTGGGGGACAGAGGCTGCTTCTTACTCATACTCCGCGTGTACGCATCCAACACGCTCCTCCAAAACAAAACAGAACTCTCGTAAAAACCACTGCCTTGGGGCGCCTGGGTGGCTCAGTCGGTTAGGTGTCTGCCTTCTGCTCAGGTCATGATGCCGGGGTCCTGGGATCGAGCCCCGCATGGGGCTCCCTGCTCAACGGGGAGTCTCCTTCTCCCTCTGCCTCTGGCTCTACTTGTGCTCGCAAGCGAGCTCTTTCTCTCTTTCTGTCAAATAAATAAATAACATCTTAAAAAACCATTGTCTTCCCTCCCCTGGAGAAGACGGTTTAGCAGAACCACATGCCAGCTCAAAAGGCCAGCGCGGTCTTGGGCTCGGACAGCTCCCCGCACTGTTAACACGTCGGCAACCGCAGGCTTCGTTATCTGCGCCTGGGACATTTCTGCCTCCTCTCCCTTTCCAGAACCTATGGAACCGGCTTTTCATTCAACTGTACTATTAAACTCTCCAATTCTCTCTAACCCCCGAACCCTGCCTCCATATCAAAACACAGGTTCCCCTGGGCCCCGGCGGGCTAACAGCCTCTCTGGGTTAGAGCCCCTGCTCCTTATCACAAAACCGGTGAAAATGACTGAACTCAACAAGACTCCTTGGGGAGAGCGGCTACGCCTGGGGGTGTGGTTCCTGGGAGGAGGACAAGGGAGGCTTTTGGGTGACAGTGGTGTTCTGTTTCTCGATGGGCGCTGGACGTGTACGTATGTTCACCTGGTGAGAACTCACTCAGCTGCACACTTAGTGTAAATATATTCTATTTTCTGCAGGTATGTTCTGCTTCAATAAAAAGTTCTAAAATACCCTTTGCCTGGGCACCTGGGTGGCTCAGTCGTTTACCTGTCTGACTCTTGGTTTGGGCTCAAGTCATGCTCTCAGGGTCAGGGTCATGGGATCAAGCCCCACGTGGGGCTCTGAACTGGGCATGGGACCTGATTGAGATTCTCTCTCCTTTCCTGCTGCCCCTCCCCCTGCTCTCTCTGTCTCTCTAAAAATAAATACATCTTTAAAATACCCTTGGCAAATATAGTAACACACAATGGATCTTTTCTGTTGCAGAAACATACAACTCATTTTCTGCAGGCAACATCTAAAAGGATGGGCAAGACCATTTTACTAGCAGCAGGGCGAATGGAAGAAAAAAAGACAAAGCACTATCCAGGAGCTAAATAACAAATTTCGGTGAGACTGGTGTTCAAGGACAAATGTGACCCCAAGGCCGCCAGCCCTCACTGCCCTTGGCCTAAGCCTATCCCATTGGTCTTAGGAGCAGATACTCTGGTTCAGAAAACCAAATGCCCTTCATGATGCAAGAATACAAAACAGTTCCCTGAAACACAGCACACAAAGAAAGAGGGTACCAAGTCCAAATGATGTTGTATAACAGCCCTTAGGTGGTAAGGCACTTAGCCATCTTCAGAACCTTGTAGAAGGAACTGGCTCTCCCACAAACAGAAAAAGCTAGGGCTTGTGCTATGGACTGAATGTCTGTGTCCCTCCCCTCCGAATTCGTAGGCTGAAATCCTACCCTAGGGTGATGGTATTAGGAGGCGGGGCCTTTTGGAGGTGCTGAGGTCACGGGGGTGGAGCCCTAATCAAAGACATCCGGGCAGTCTCCCCTGCTTCCCCCAGGTGAGGTCGCAGGGGAAGTAAGCCGTCTGCAGAGGGAAGAGGGCCCTCATCAGAACCCAACCACGCCGGCCCCCTATTTGCAGACTTCCAGAATTCAGACCGGCCAGTGAACACCTGCTGTTTACAAGCCACTCAGTCCTTGGGAGCTTGTTACAGCAGCTGGAACAGACTCAGACAGCTTAACTAAGGCTGGGTCGAGCGCCCTGCTCAACATTCTATATACGCTCTCGTTAAATTTTCACAGCCTTGATTTTATCCCTGCTTTTATAGATGAGAAAAATGAGGCATGGAGAGGTTAAGGAACCTAAGGTTAAAGGGCTGCTAATTGGCAGGACACGCAGCCACGCTCCAGAATCCCTGTTCTTAACCATGAAGCTAGAGTCTAGAGTCATGCCTTTGGTTGTGATTACCCGGAGATGGCTTCCCGGTTGCTCCTGTGGGACTTCTAGCTTCAAGCGTGCATTACAGCTCAATAAAACGTGCTTATCTGACGCGCACGATTACAAGAAACTTGACAAGCACTCTCAACTCCTTCCTAAACGGCAGCCTGATCTACAGAGTGAATCTCTGTTTTGAAAAGATTCATCCTTACAAAAATGGCAGTGTCCGTGTCTACCCGCTTTCTACCAGAACTTTCCCCCATTTATTTGTTGGAAATCCAGAGACAAAACACTTGGCTCACCTGAAGCCTTTATCAGCCCAGATTAGATTAGAAGTGTCAGCAGTCTCCCTTTCTCCTCCATTATGAAAGCTCTATCGCTTTTTTTTTTTAAGATTTCATTTATTTATTTGGCAGAGATCACAAGTAGGCAGAGAGGCAGGCGGGGGTGGGGGTGGGGCGGGAAGCAGGCTCCCTGCTGAGCGGAGAGCCCAACTGGGACCCTGAGATCATGAGCTGAGCTGAAGGCAGGCTTAACCCACTGAGCCGCCCAGGTGCCCCAAGGTCTATGGCTTTCAAACAAAGCATTTGCTTAACCTGAACTCCTTAAGTTAGCAAAAACTCTACCCCAATTGCATCAGCAAAGCTCAGGAAAAGTAAATAAACAAAACTTTTGTCCCATGTCTGCAATGTTACTTTTAGTTATGCTTTTAAGATGAACATTTTAGTAAGCTCATTTTGGATCTACTTTTCTTTTAAGCCACATCGATCTCAATGAAAGGTAAAACTGCCAGTCTATGTAGCTTTTGAGGAATTTACATGTGTGGCGGGGCTATTTAAATATAATAGCTGATTTAATGAATCATCTTCATGTTGGTTTGTTGAGTTAAAATTATCTGATGACCCTTTCCTCCCCCTCTAAATCATTCCCAGTTTCTAAAACTATCAGGTGAGAAGGAACTCAAATTGGGTACAGGGAGTGAGATAAATATTTTCATTCAACCGCCTTCCTCAAATAACTGTCAATTCTGGTTTGGTTTAAGAAAATAGGACCAGGGAGCCTGGGTGGCTCAGTGAGTCAAGCTGCCGCCTTCTGTTTGGGTCATGATCTCGGGGTCCTGGGATGGAGCCCCGCATCAGGCTGTCTGCTCAGCTGGGAGCCTGCTTCCCCCCTGTCTCTCTGCCTGCCTCTCTGCCTACTTGTGATCTCTGTCTGTCAAGTAAATAAAATCTTAAAAGAAGAAAAAAGACAACTGGACCTTTTCCAGATAAGCTGACTTCCTCACACATACAGTGACACGCTGTTAATAAGCAGGGTTTTTTTCTACCTGGAACTGGGGCAATGATGTCTACTGCAGGAAGCCCCACACAGCAGAGTGTCTGTGTGCCACCAAGTTCCATGGGTCACCACCCAAACTGCAGTCCCCAGGCACTTGGGGTTCTCGGTCAAAGCCCTGAAACTGCCATCCTTGAGCAAGACGATGCAGGGAACTTCCCGGGGCCAGAGGCGGCGTCACCTAGAACCCCGAGAAGCGGCGGCTGCTCACGCCCCGCCGCAGCCGCCGCGCCCCGAGGAGCCGGGGCCGCGGTGCGGGGACCGGCGGGTCGCGGCGCCACGGAGTGACGCAGGGCCCCCGCCAGCCCCGGGGGAGCTCCGGGGATGCTGACCTCAACTTTGCTCTTTACAAACAGCTCGGAGGCCGCCGCACTCACGTGAGCCGCCCCGCTTCCCCCGCAGCGGTCCCCCGGCCCCCCGGGGTCGCGGAGGCGAAGGGCGGTGTCCCCGAGTCCCGGGGACGCGAGGGACAACCCCCCCCCCCGCCACCTCCCCGGCCCCGGCGAGCGACCCCCGGCGGGGGAAGGAGGGAGTAGGGGGCGCCGGATGGGCTCGGCAGGGGTGGGGGGCTCCGGCCGCGGGGCGCAGGCCGCGCTCACCTTCTTCACCGACAGCGAGATGTTCTCCAGGATCCGGTCCTTCACCTCCCGCGGCTCCATGGCGCCGCCGCTGCCGCCGCCGCCGCCGCCCCGCCGCCGCCGCTTCCCGCGCCGGGGGCCCGGGGCCGCCGCCAACCGCTGCCGCCGGCCGTGCGGGGGCTCCGTCGTGCCGGCCGCGGGGCCCGGCGCCCGCCGCCCGGCCCTCGCCTCGCCCGGCCCCTCGCTCCGCCGCGGCCCGGCGGCTCCGGAGCGCGGCCGGCGGGGAGGAGGCCGCGGGCTGTGCGCGGCGGCGGCGGCGGCGGCGGCGGCGGCAGCGGCGGCGGCGGCGGCAGGAACTGATGTCAGGCGGGGCGGCGCCAAGGCCGGCGGTCGGGCTGGGGCGTCCGCGCCCGGAGACCCGCCGGACCTCCGGCTCCCGTCCCCGGGCCCCCCGGCGCCCGTCGGCCCCCAGCCCCTGCGGCCGGGGACCCCGGACTCCCCCACAGAGCCGGGGCCGCCGAGCCCCAGCCCTTGTCGGCTCACAGCCCCTCGGGCCAGGGGCCGCGGAGACCCCCGCAGCCCGCCGACCTCAGGGCCCCCCAGATCCCCGCAGACCTTGGGCCCCTTCCCCTGCTCTTGCCAACCCACAGACCCGGGTCTCCCGAGGCTCCTCCGCGACCCCGAGCCCCTCCACCCCCTCCGGCCGGGGACCTCGGAGGCCCCCACAGATCCCAGGGATCTGGAGAAGCCGCCGCCCCTGGCCCCGCCGGCCAGAGACATCCCCTCAGCCCACAGAGCCCACCTGTGCCTTCCCTTTCCTTGGCGCAGAGGCCCCTGCCATGCCCGGGATCCTGAGACCCCCTCCCCCGTCAATGCACAGACACTGGCTCCCCTCACCCCCGAGACCCAGGGCCCCCGGCTTTTGGCAGCATAGAGACCCGGGTACCCCCAACCCCGACGGACCCAGAGATCCCAGCCCTCTGGCCCTCACTGGTTGCCCGGGCCCTCACCCGCCCAGAGAAGCCAGCCCCTCTCCTCAGCTCCTTACCCTCCCGGCCCAGTCTTAAACTTTGAGGCCATTTCAGGTCCATGGTGCTCCTCCCCACCTCCAAAACACACCCTCTGCACTTCCCCCTTCAATCGCAACACCCACTCTGACTCTTAGCCATACACAATTCTTCATGGGTCCACTGACCCTGGGGACCCCAACTCCCTCAGTCCTGAAACCTGCCATAACAATTTCCTCTGTTCCCACATATGCCCCTCTCCAAATTCCCCTAAAGCCCCCTACACTTAAGGAGTTCTGATTCTCCTACCTGGCTCACTTAGCTCATTTGGTCCCCAAATACATCCTGATACATCCATCAGTCCCTCTATTTTATTCTTAAAAATAAAAGGTCCGGGGACGTCTGGGTGGCTCAGTTGGTTAAACATCTGCCTTTGGCTCGGGTCATGAACCCAGGGTCCTGGGATCAAGCCCCACGTCGGACTCCCTGCTCAGTGGAGATCCTGCTTCTCCCCTCTCCCTCTGCTGCTCCCCCTGCTTGTGCATGCTCTCTCTCTGTTAAATAAAATCTAAAAAAAAAAAGGACTAAATACTTTTTTTTTTCACTTTATGAAACTTAGCTACATAACAGTTTCAGGTGCACAACATAATGATCCAATATTTATATATATCGTGAAATGATCAGTACTCTTTATTCTTTTTTTTAAGATTTTATTTATTAATTTGACAGAGAGAAATCACAAGTAGATGGAGAGGCAGCCAGAGAGAGAGAGAGATAGGGAAGTAGGCTCCCCGCTGAGCAGAGAGCCCGATGTGGGGCTTGATCCCAGGACCCTGAGATCATGACCTGAGCCGAAGGCAGTGGCTTAACCCACTGAGCCACCCAGGCACCCAGTACTCTTTATTCTTAAGACATGCCAATTCTCGGGTGCCTGGGTGGCTTGGTGGGTTAGGCCTCTGCCTTCGGCTCAGGTCATGATCTCAGGGTCCTGGGATCAAGCCCCACATCGGGCTCTCTGCTCAGCGGGGAGCCTACTTCCCTCTCTCTGTCTGCCTCTCTACCTGCTTGTGATCTCTCTGTCAAATAAATAAAATCTTAAAAAAAAATAAAAAACAAAAAAGACATGCCAGTTCTCAACTTGAGCTTCCTATTTTCCCTCTTTGCTGCCCGGCTACCCCTCCCCCAGGCTCCCAGACCTGTCACCTCAGCACCCTTCAGAAACACTGACTCGGGCGCCTGGGTGGCTCAGTGGGTAAAGCCTCTGCCTTCAGCTCAGGTCATGATCTCAGGGTCCTGGGATTGAGCCCCGCATTGGACTCTCTGCTCAGCGGGGAGCCTGCTTCCCCCCACCCTTCTCTCTCTGCCTGCCTCTGCCTATTTGTGATCTCTATCAAATAAATAAATTTTTAAAAAATCTTAAAAAAAACAAACACTGACTCTACAGCTTATCCTAGGTGAAGCCCACCCCACACACAAGCAAAAGGTTCCTCTCCATCCCTCAGTTTCCCCAGCAGAGACCCAAGATGGTGATAGTTATTTGTTTTGTTTGTTTACGATTTTATTTTAAGTAATCTGTACACCCAGCGTGGGGTTCGAACTTACAACCCCAAGATGAAGCGTCGCACACTCCACCGACTGAGGCAGCCGGGCGCGTATTGTTTTGTTTTTATGTGACTGGATAGGCGGACAACATTGTGTGTCAATAAAAGGCAAGAGAACAACTTGAGAAACTGCATTTTATTGGCACTTCCGGATCTGGGTCAGGAGTTTTCGATGCTGCTGATGATGGTGATGCTAAGTGTTGCGGACTGACCACGTGCCGGGCGCTGAACTGAGAGCTCTACGGACATTTGTCTCCCGTATTGGCACCAGCAGTTCCTCTACAGATGATGGGAGGCGTTTGCATCCTGAGTCCAAGATTCCTTTACATTTCTTCACACTATTCTAGAGGCTTGGGCTAACCCTTGAGGACAAGAAGCAAAGTCTCTAAACCGAGGGCATTTCCTATTAGTACTGAGGGCAGGAAAACAAGAGGTAATAGGCTCCGTGGCGTCGGGCAAGGACAGAATGACAGGGGGGAAGAGGCTCCAGTCACTGGGCGGGGAGAGAAAAGGCTAAGAACAGAGGACGCGCTACGATGAATGAGGTAAGAAATAGTCACATGTCCAAGGGTGTTTGTGGCGAGGAGGAGGGAAGCTGCTCCTTCTGCGCTCCCTGCCCCACGGCACCCTGGCTAGGCTGCCTACAGGCCCTGACCTGTCGGATGCAACTCGGGCTCACGAGAATCCATTCGGCCCAGAGTGGAACCAACCAGCTTTGTGATTCTTCCTTGCTGTTAAAACAGTAAGACATCTCCTGGGCAGCATCTCCCCTGGGTGCCACCTTCCTATAAATGGCCACTCCTGGCCTGGGCACATGACAGCTTCAGCGGACTGGACTGGACTGGATTGCTGGGCTGCATACCTGTGCTGTAAGGTGGCGGCATTTCTGTCACGCTGTTTTCATCTTCACACACTGGGGGATGGGCACAGCCAACTTTTTACAACATTCAGGAGGGACATACAGCCTTACTGCCTACCGGATTCCTAAGGTGGACATCAGGGTGGCTGAGTGGGTTAAGCGTCTGCCTTTGGTTCAGTTCATGATCTCGGGGCCCTGGGATCGAGCCCTGCATCGGGCTCCCTGCCCAGTGGGAAGTCTGCTTCTCCCTCTCCCACTCCCCCTGCCCCTCAGCTCATGCTCTCTCTCTCTCTCAAACAAATAAACCTTTTTAAAAAATCCCTAAGGGGGCGGCTGGGTGGATCAGTGGGTTAAGCCACTGCCTTCGGCTCAGGTCCTGATCTCAGGGTCCTGGGATGGAGTCCCACATCGGGTTCTTTGCTCAGCGGGGAGTCTGCTTCCCTTCCTCTCTCTCTGCCTGCCTCTCTGCCTACTTGTGTTCTCTCTCTGAATAAATAAATAAAATCTTTAATAAATAAATAAATAAATAATCCCTAAGGTTTGCGTGGGCAAATGGTTGGGAGAAGAGAGGCGTCACGAGACGTCCTGCAGGAAACAGGAGGGGGTCACGTGTTCACGTGCAGATAACTGCCCCATGCCCAGAGCTCAAATATGGAATTCATCCTTGCCTGCCAAAGACAAGGCAATTCAGGGGGCACCTGGTGGGCTCAGCCGATAGAGCATGTGACTCTTGATCTTGAGGTTGTGAGTTTGAGCTTCAGGTTGGGTGTAGAGATGACTTAAGGCAAAAAAAAAAATAAGGAAGGGACACCTGGGCGGCTCAGTTAAGGAGCTGCCTTTGGCTCGGGCCGTGATCCCAGGGTCATGGGGTCGAGCCCTGCATGGAGCCTGCTGCTCAGCCGAGAGCCTGCTTCTCCCTCTCCCTCCTCCTGCCACTCTGCCTGGCTGTGCACGCTCTCTCTCTGTCGAATAAATAAATAAAATCTTTTTTAAAAGAGGGGGGACAAACCAGAAAAGAACAAAACTAAGATGCCCCAGAATGCCTATCAGTCCAGTTACAGGGGGTCACCAAAGCTCAACCATTCATCTGTTGCACAAGACTTTGGGTCATGTGGCAAGTGCATGAGACTTTGAGGCATCAGGAGTCAAAAGCCTCAGTTGACTCATGCTACGGCCTCAGGCAAATCCCTGTCTTAGTTTCCAAATCAGTGATACAGGAAAGATGACTTCGCTCTTCTTCTTCCTTTAAATAGTATCTCGACCTGTCTCCCACCGCTCGACGCCATCAGGTGAGGGATGAGGTTGGGGACAAACCCATCACGGAGTCCACAGACCCCGCCACCTACCAGGTCTTCTCACTCTTCCTTCCAAAGACGTGTGCTGCCTCAGAGAGAAAGGGGATAGGACAAAATTCTGGCACCTTTATCCTGCACATCCTTAAAAGATCATTGGACAGGATCATTTTTTAAAAAGGGGGAGGGATGGGGCACCTGGGTGGCTCGGTTGGTTGGGCAACTGCCTTCGGCTCAGGTCATGATCCCAGGGTCCTGGGATCCGGCTCCTTGCTCAGTGGAGAGCCGGCTTCTCCCTCTCCCTTTGCCTGCCTGTGTGCTCTCTCTCTCTCTCTCTCTCTCTCTGTGTCAAATAAATAATAAAACCTTAAAAAAAAAAAAAAGGGTAAAAGGTGGAGGGAACAAGGGAATGGGTTAAATGGGTGATGGGTTAAGGAGGGCTTGTGATAAGCACTGGTGTTGAATGTAAGTGTTGGATCACTAAATTCTACACCTGAAACTAATATTACAGTCTGTTAACGAACTGGAATTTACATTAAAACTTGGCGGGGGGTGGAGGATAGTTTAAGAGACTGGTTACTCCCTTGTCCCTTCATTCAAGGAACTCGAGGTAAATGCATTTGTGTTTCTAGAGGAGGGAGGAAATACTTCCTTGAACATCAGGCTTGTGAAGCTGAACCTCATCTGAGAAGGGGAGATAGCGGGGGCTGGTTGTCCATCACAGCGGTGCTCGGGCTCCTATGGCCTCCAGCACCCACAAGTGCAGACAGTCTACAGCTCTAGGACTGGGTAAATCAAAGCAAGGCAGCTGTATTACTGGGTATTTACCCCAAAGATACAAATGTAGGGATCCGAAGGGGCAACTGTACCCCAGTGTTTACAGCAGCCATGTCCACAACAGCCAAACAGTGGAAAGAGCCCAGATGTCCATCGACAGATGAATAGATAAAGAAAGTGTGGCATGTATATTTATATATTACTCAGCTATCAAAAAAAGAAATCTTCCCATTTACAACAACGTGAGCAACATGGATGGAACTAGAAGTATTATGCTAAGCGAAATAAGTTGATCAAAGAGAGCCAATTATCATATGATTTCACTCATATGTGGAATTTTTTTTTAAGATTTTATTTATTTATTTGACAGAGAGAGATCACAAGCAAGGAGAGAGGCAGGCAGAGAGAGAGGGGGAAACAGGTTCCCTGCTGAGCAGAGAGCCCGATGTGGGGCTCGATCCCAGGACCCTGAGACTATGACCTGAGCAGAAGGCAGAGGCTTTAACCCACTGAGCCACCGGGTGCCCTCATATGTGGAATTTAAGAAACAAAACAGAGTATCAGGGGTGCCAGGGTGGCTCAGTTGTTGGGCACTGCCTTTGGCTTGGGTCATGATCCCAGGGTCCTGGGATCAAGCCCCGCATGGGGCTCCCTGCTCGGTGGGAGGCCTGCTTCTCCCTCTCGCTCTGCTGCTCCCCCTGCTTTGCTCCCATTCTTTCTCTCTCTCTGTCAAAATTAATTAATGAATCAATTAATTAAATATTTAAAAAAAACAAAACAAAATGAAACAGAAGATCATAGGTGAAGGGAGGGAAAAAATAAAACAAGATGAAACCAGAGAGGGAGACAAAGCATAAGAGACTAAATCTTAGGGAAAAAACTGAGGGCTGCTGGAGGCAAGGGAGAGGGTGGGGCATAGGATAACTGGATGATGGGCGTTGAGGAGGCCACGTGATATAATGAGCACTGGGTGTTACATAAGAGGGGTGAATCACTGACCTCTACCTCTGAAACCAGTGATACATTGTATCATTGTATGTCAATTCATTCAAAACATTCAAAACAAAAAACAAGGCAGCTTTAGTCAAGGTAATTTTACTTTATTATTATTTTTTAGAGATTTTTAAGTAATCTCCAACCCCAACATTGGGCTGGAACTCACAACTCCAAGCTCAAATTTGCACCCTCCACTGACTAAGACATCCAGGTGTGCCTAAGTGATTTTATTTAAAAAAATGTTGAACATTCAGGGGCATCTGGATGGCTCAGTAAGAAGACCACATGCCTCTTGATTTCGGAGTTGTGAGTTCAAGCCCCATATTGGGTGAAGAGATGACTTAAAAAATCGTAATAAGCTATTTTTAAAAAATAGTTCCTTCCTCATGACTGTCCAGTCAGCAAGATGGGTTGGTGAAAATTGGGAAGTCGTTCAACCTTCTAGTTTAAAAGCCTCTGACATCTTTTTTTTTTTTTTTTTTTTTAGATTTTATTTATTTACTTGGCAGACAGAGATCACAAGTAGGCAGAGAGAGAGGAGGAGGAGGCAGGCTCCCTGCTGAGCAGAGAGCCCGATGCGGGGCTCGATCCCAGGACCCTGGGATCATGACCTAGGCTGAAGGCAGAGGCTTTAACCCACTGAGCCACCCAGGCGCTCCAGCCCCTGACAGCTTTGCATCGCAGCATTTGGAATAACATCCAGACTCTTCTCTGGCCTCCAAGGCCATAGCGGATCCGATCCAACCTCTCTCTCTGACTCATCTCCTGATCAGCCCCTCCAACCTTCCGTTTCTCAGACATGTTGGTGCGTTCACGTCTTGGCTGGGGCGCTCTTCCCTAGTGTGGCAGAGGCCCCCATCTGGTCACCCAAGTCTGCTCTCTCCACAGTGACAGCATGATAGCCGGTCCCTGTGCAAGATGACGTCTCCCAGCCTCTGTGGTAGGCGTGGCTGCATCAAGCGCTCTCTAATGGAACAGGAACAGAAACAGAGTGGTCCACGTCGGAGCGAGTGGGGACTCCTCCGTGCTGTTCCTTCTCCCGCCAGGTCGGATGAAGCCAGGGGATGTCCGACGGACAAGACGCAAAGAGCGTGGGTCCCCACGTCACTGCAGGGAGCAGAGCTGCCCATCAACCAGGAACACTTGTCTTGGACTGTAACATGATCAAGATGAAAAACTTCTTTTGTAACAAATTATTGGAATTTTTTGGCCTCTTTTCCCCAGTCTAGCCTAACGTAATCTATCCCCAGCCCTCCCCTGGGAGGACCCTTCTTGCCAATTAGGTCTCAGTTTATTTTTTTAATTTATTTTTAAAAATATTTATTTATTTATTTATTTGACAGGGAGAGAGGTCACACAAGTAGGCAGAGAGGCAGGCAGAGAGAGAGGGGGAAGCAGGCTCCCCACTGAGCAAAAAGCCCGATGCAGGGCTCAACCCCAGGACCCTGGGATCATGACCTGAGCCGAAGGCAGACACTTCACAGACTAAGCCACCCAGGCGCCCCACAACTACTAAATTTTTGTTGTAGAATTTATTACTACCTGTCATGTTGCTTGTGGTCATCTTCAAAGAGATTGCTACAGTGTGATCTCCCGAAAGGACACACGTTTTCTCTGTTCATGATGTTGACGTGCTGTGTTCACAGCACCAACTCAGGGCCTGGCACATGATACTCAATGTTTGTTGAATCAATATCTTCTTCTTCTTCTTCTTAAAGATTTTATTTATTTATTTGACAGAGAGAGAGAGTGAGACACAGAGCACAAGCAGGGGAGTGGCAGGCAGGCGGGAGAGGGGTAGGGAGAAGCAGGCTGTCCACTGAGCAAGGACTCGATTCCAGGACCCTGGGATCATGACCCGAGCCGAAGGCAGACGCTTCACTGACTGAGCCACCCAAGTGCTCCTGAATCAATATCCTCTGATTAATTTTTAGTTCACTAGGGATGCAGAAAATCTTTGTAGCCGACCGTGGAAATAAAAGGACCGAAGAGAACTAGGACCCAATAGAAAGCTGCCTGCCTCTGTTTTTTTTAATTTTTAAAATTTTTCTTTATTTTTTTGACAGAGAGAGAGTGTAAGCAGGAGGAGAGCAGGCAGAGGGAGAGGGAGAAGGCAGCTGCCACCGAGCCAAGAGCCCAACGTGGGGCTCCATCCCATAACCTTGGGATCATGACCTGAGTGGAAGGCAGATGCTTAAGTGACTGAAGCACCCAGACGCCCCCAAAGCTGCCTCTCTTTACACCTGATTTGGGCCTTTCCATTCCGGAAGGTAAAGATTGAGGAAGTATAGTCAAAGTCCATATGACCATTAACTGAAGGGTGATGTTTGCCAACATCCCCAATTACTTGTATATGTGGGTATAATAAAAAGTACTACCTTGCAGGGAAGGCTGCAAACTTACTAACCCCAGAATATCATCTGTCTTTTAAAATCTTGGGTCCCCTGGGTGGCTCAGCGGGTTAAGCTTCTGCCTTCGGCTCAGGTCATAATCTCAGGGTCCTGGGATCAAGCCCCGCATTGGGCTCTCTGCTCAGGAGGGAGCCTGCTTCCCCCTCTCTCTCTGCCTACTTGTGATCTCTCTCTCTCCATTCAATAAATAAATAAAATCTTAAAAAAAAAAAATCTCTTTAAACTCGGGGCCCCTGGGTGGCTCAGATGCTTAAGCATCTGCCTTCAGCTCAGGTCATGGTTCTAGGGTGCTGGGATCAAGCCGTGCACTGGGCTCCTTGCCCAGAGGGGAGCCTGCTTCTCCCTCTGCCGCTCCCACTGTTTGTACTTTCTCTGTGTCAAATAAATAGATAAAACCTTTAAAAAAAATCTATGTTAAGCTCAAACTCAGTAGGCCTCCTGGGCTGGAATCCCTGAGTCTAGGAATCGACCTCAGGGACCTTATTGGACCTCAGGCACAGTTCTGCTCCGTCATTCCACTTACAGAACAACCCCTTGGGACCTTGGAGATGGAAACAGACGCAGCATGATGGTGTTGATGGGTTTACGGACTCCCAACAGTGACTGCTATGCACCAGGCAGAGTTCTAGGCGCTGGGGGTATAGCACTGAGAAGGACGGGCACAAATCCTACCCTCCTGGGGCTTACCTTCTGGCGGGGGAGAACGACCGTGAACAGAAGCGAATGCCGGCTCGCTGGGTAGTGCTCGGAGCTCCGGAGAGAGAGGAAGGGGAAATGACCCAGAAGGGGTCGGAGGGTTTGCATTTTAGGTGGAGTCGCCAGGGAAGGCCTTTACGGAGCTGGTATCTGCATACAAGGGACGTGAGAGAAAAAGCCAAGAAGGCGTCTGAGGACAGGGCCCTCCAGAGTAAGGAAATACCCAGTACGGAGGCCCCGCCCGGAAGGAGCACGGTGAGCTCCCGGACCAGACCGTGGAGGGCGGCGTGGCTTAGGGAGGAGTGGAGGGGAAGGCAGGGAGGTGGACAGGGGCCTCGGACGGAGGCGGTAGCAGCATTTATGCTTTTACTCGGACTGGGCTGGGGACCCGTTGAAGGATGTTAAGGAGAGGTGTGGCCTGCTTTCACAGAACCCTGCTGGCGGTTGTGCTACGGAAGAGCAGAATGGAGGTAGGGGCGCCTGGGTGACAGACAGTCGGTTGAGTGACAGACTCTTGACTTTCGGCTCAGGTGGGGATCTCAGGGTCCTGGGATCGAGCCCTATGGAGGGGGCCCGTGCCCAGCAGGGAGTCCGCTTGATGATTCTTCCTCTTCCTCTGCCCCTCTCCCCTCAAATAAATAAATCTTTAAAAAAAAACCCAAAGGGACTGTAGGTAGGCAGGAGCAGGAGTCGGGAGACCCAGGGGAGAGATGATGGGCCTGGGACCAGGGCCCTAGAAATGATTGAATTTTTATTTTTATTTTTATTTTTTATTTTATTTTTTTTTTATATTTTATTTATTTATTTGACAGAGAGAGATCACAAGTAGGCAGAGGCAGGCAGAGAGAGAGAGAGAGGAGGAAGCAGGCTCCCTGCTGAGCAGAGAGCCCGATGCGGGACTCGATCCCAGGACCCTGAGATCATGACCTGAGCCGAAGGCAGCGGCTTAACCCACTGAGCCACCCAGGCGCCCTGAATTTTTAAAAATTGAATTTTATTCATTTATTTGAGAGAGAGAGAGAGCGAGAGAGCACGAGCAAGGAAGGAGCAGAGGGAGAGGGACAAGCAGACTCCGCACAAAGCATGGGGCCTGATTCCTCCACCCCAAGATCACGACTCCAGTCCAAAGATTTGGAGGCTTAACTGACTGAGGTGCCCCCAGGAATGATGGGGTTTTGAATCTCTTTCAAAGTGCAGCTAGTGAGCTTTCGGATGGACGTCACGCAGGGGGTGAAGTGTGAGTCAAGGTGTTAGAGCAGCAGGAAGGATGGGGCCGCCAGCTGCCACTGATTTCTCAGGGAGGTTGGAGAGGAGCAGGTTTTGGGGGGCCGGGGGGGGCAGTTCTGTTTCAGGCTCTGCAATTTCAGACACCTGGAGTCCAACAGGGAAAATGTTGACTTTGTGTAATTTTCTAGGAGGAAACAAACCACCCTCTCATTTTTTTTTTTTTTTTTAAAAGGACAAAATCCATGGGTAAGGTTTGGTATAGTTGGTTAATCCCGTTAGTAACACTAATGGCCCTGAACAAGGAAGCAGGATCTCGTGACAATTTAGCCCTTTTATGTAAGATGGCAATAAGCTCTTCTTACCATGTATTTTGAAATTTAGAACTATGTTCTATTTTTTTTTTAAGATTTTACTTATTTATTTGGTAGAAAGACAACGAGAGAGGGAAGACAAGCAGGAGGAGTGGGAGAGGGGGAAGCAGGGTTCCCAGCAGCGCAGGGAGTCTGATGTGGGGCTCGATCCCAGGACCCTGGGATCATGACCCAAGCCGAAGGCAGATGCTTAACGATTGAGCCACCCAGGCGCGCCTAGAACTATGTTCTTTTTTAAATTCTTATTTTTCTTCTATTTCTTTGTATTTCTACTTTTAAATGAATATCCTACCCTTTTTTAACATGTTCCTCCCTCAAGCTATAGATAGAGTACTGTCATAAACTCACAATGCATTTACTTCCCTGATACTTTTTTTTTTTAAGTTTAATTTTTCTTAGTAATCTCTCCATCCAACATGGGGCTTGAACCCATAATCCCAAGATCGAGAATCACAGACTCTTCCAACTGAGCCAGGCAGACACCCAATTCCCTGATACTTTCAAAGTTTTGCTTTGTTCTGTTTTTTTTTTTTTTTTTTTTTTAAGATTTTATTTATTTATTTGTCAGAGAGCGAGCGAGAGCGAGCACAGGCAGACAGAGTGGAAGGCAGAGTCAGAGGGAGAAGCAGGCTCCCTGCGGAGCAAGGAGCCCGATGTGGGACTCGATCCCAGGATGCTGGGATCATGACCTGAGCCGAAGGCAGCCGCCCAACCAACTGAGCCACCCAGGCGTCCCTGCTTTGTTCTGTTTTTAATAAAAATGCAATGAATTCCCCTTTCTTTGTGTCAAGGACCCATAATTCTCTCCACTAATGATTCTTTCCACTAATGAATGTCTCACAATTTCCATCACTCTATCAAGTACTAGAATTTCATTTCAAATGAAATGATTACCAAAGGATTGAGATCTGGAAAAGGGCAACGTAACTCCTGCCTCCAGCTAGACGTAGCCTCTGCTCTCATCATTCTTATTAGATAGGCAAGGGACCCTAACAGAACAAGGGGCGATATGTCTAAGGTCCTCCTATATATGCCAGCTTTTCCAGGTACACTGAAGTCTTCTCAAGTAAATCCCCTCCAATACAAACCACACACAAGGCAATGACTCCACATTGTAACGCCTAAGGTGTTTCCAACTTACTCATTAATCTCAAAATGGTTAATTTTAAGTCACTTAAAATTTTTTTAAGCTTAAGATTTAGAGAGAGAGAGAGAGAGAGAGAGAGCATGTGCTCAGAGGCAGAGGGAGAGGGAGGAGAGAAGCAGATGCCCCGCTGAGCTTGGAGCCCAACATGGAGCTCCATCCCATGAGATCATGACCTGACCCGAAACCAAGAGTCAGCCACTCAAAAGACTGAGCCACCCAGGTGCTCCAAGTCACTTAAATTAAAAAAAAAAAAAATTTTAAATTAAAAAATGGAACACAGTATTTCCAAGCTTTAGGATAGAAAAGAGATAGTCTTGCTACCCTCAACAAGAAACCCACTCTCAGGAGTTCAGAACGAGGGGTCTCAATTTGTGAACAGGTATGAACTGGGAGTCAACACAAGGCTCCGTCTCCACTAGACATTAGAAAACAGACATTTTGTCTGAGACAAAAACTGGGTTACTTGATCTCCTCTTACTGAGCACAGAGCTAGTCTACATTTCTCCGCCTCTCCTTTGGCTAGGTGTGGCCCATTGTTCTGATTTTCATTGATTTTATGTGGGAAGTGAAAGGTACTATTTCCAGCTCTGGCCTGTAAGAACCCCTTGAGTTTGATTCTCTCTTCCATTGTTTTCTAGTTGAATGTTGAAGGCCAGAGCAAGTTTGGAAGCCGGGGAAGAATGACAGGGCTGTATCCAAGCCTGTTTCCTGAATGACAGACCAAACAGGCCTCCTACCTCCACGGACTTGGACACACAGCAGGCTGTTAGAGGAGAACTAAGGTTCTGTTAAGCAAACCTCAAAGAAGGCCCTGTCTTGGTGGTCAGGAGGGGAACTGGTATGTAGAGGCTGGAAAAATGGAGGTGCCTCTCACCCAGGGGTACGAACTCTCCTGTGGCTCCTTGCAACTTTGACTACATTAACTACATAGCCTAAAACTCGGGTCTACAAGGAAAGCCTGAAAAGTCAGGTTAGTGTGTTGACTTTCACATTATGAGAAAGACCCAAGATTAGGAAGGAACTGGCTTGTTCCAAGCAGAAGTGAAAAGGAATGGGGCCAAGGAACTTGGGGCTTTGAGTTTGGGGTTGTTCAAGTAAAGTTCCTTGTTCTGGACTTCAGATAGTGAGAGCTAAGCTTGAAATAGGCTTTGAATGCTAAGGCCCAGTAAGAATCAGCCTGGTAGTAAAAGCCATACTAAGTTTTTCTCATTCAAACCTATGTCGGAGAAACTGTAGATGCCCCCAGGGCAGACCGGGAGTGGGAAAGCAGAGCAATGAATCATGCTCGAGGACTGTGTACATGAGGGAACTCGAGAGCGGTTACTGGCAATGATCGGTGGCAGCAAATAATCAGAAGCCCCTTAAGTGTTAAGCAAATTGTTTTGCCAGAGAAACTACAAAGCCAGAGTTCAAACGCCTTTCCACACCTTTAGACAACCCCCAGTTCTCAGACCTGTGCCAGCGACAAGTTAAGAGAGCTGTGCGACTCCCAAAGACGGCACACGCAACACCTGCTTCAGCCGTGGACCCAGTTCTTCCACAGAAGGTGATTAGGATTTTAAGCAGAGGAACTTCCCAACCCCTTCACAATGGTGGCATTTCCCCACTCTTTTTTCTGGATGGGATTTGCTGTTGTGGCTATTTTCCCCGCGTCGACCCCGTGTATGGGGCAGGAGCACAGAACTGATCTCTGGGAAGAGCCACAACCAAGACCTGAAGGACAGGGCATCCCAGGAGCTTCTGGACTGGTCGGCCGAGTGCCGGGATGGGGTATGGGGCCATCTCCTTGGGCGGGGGCGGCTGAAGCACTGCTAGGTGACATGTCACTGCCCCACTCACCCCGAGCACATGGGGAGACGAGGTTTCCCAGCCTCCCTTGCACTTCGGTCTGGCCGTGTGATTGAGTGCAGCCAGGGGAACGTGGGTAGGAAAGCGACATACACCACTTCCAGGCCTGGTAGAGAAACTTCCAGGAACAGCCCTCATTCCCTTCGGGTATGTCAATGGGATGCTGGTGTCCAGGGTCATGTTGGAAGCCCCGTGTGGAAGCAAGCAGAGCCCTGGCAGCCTAGGACCCCGAATGACTGCACGGGGCAGAGTCTTATCTGACGGCCGGGATTGCCCAACTTCCAGAACAACCGCACTCGGCATTCTCAAATCCTTTGCGTGTCAACGATGATACTAAAGTCTAATGAGCACTTAGCATGGTGCCAGGTACTGTGCTAAACACTTTCCATGTATTAGCTTGTTAACTGACATCCCTACAACCAGCCAGACGGTCCCCATTTTGTAGGTGAGACGGAGGCCCAGAAAGGTTAGGAAACTTACCCAGTCACATAGCCAGCAAGTGGCAAAACGGCCCACCTCCATAGGCTGGTCTAACCACAACACCCAACCACAACGTCTGTCACTGGGCACCGGCTGCCCACACGGTCACGGACGCGCATCTCTGACAGGAGCAGATGGCCATGCCCCTGCATCGGTCGTCTGGATGTCAACTTTCATGGCTTAGAGATACCCATTTCTCATGAGGTGCAGGCAGATGACCACAGATCACGGTGCCTGGGTACAGGTGACTTAAAGGGGCAGGGAGACAGCCAAAGACTAAAGTAACCATCTCAAAAGAAACTGATCAAACGAGAGTCTTATGATAAAAACTTTATTGTCTTAAATATCAAATGTTTTACACATCACTTTTTTCTTCAGAAAGTTCCTATTAAAAAAAGAAAAATAAAGTGTTTCGATTATTTAGGGCTGACTTAACATTTCAGTATGTGACAAAAACTCAAACCCAAATGCATCTAGTTCACTCAGCTGCAGACAGGTCCTATGTCCGGCGCCTAAACCAAGGGCACAGTGCAGCCAACAGTGGGATTCCTGAGTTTGGTTCTCTTAAGTTCTCAGAGTTTTCCCAACTCTCAAAACCAAAGCACTATGGGAGTGACTAAGCTACTGGCAAGCCTATTTTGCCAATCTGCCTAGTTTCTTAAAGATGCAGTAGTCTCAAAGCTTAAAGAAAAGTCAGAAAAGCAATACATGAGCAATTCCAAGAACAAAGGGGGGGGGGGAGAAGGGTTTCTATTTGCTAAGATTTGCCAAATATGGCTACAAAACTGGTAAACAAACCTTACTTGAGAGCGAAGGTCATTAGCCCAACTTGCCAGGACGACGAGATTTTGAATAAAAATGAGCAAATCAATGTTCATTGCAGGTACACAGTGAAGAAAGCAGTATGATCGGTATGCTGAACTGCTCTGAGTGCATCACTATTTCAAAAGGATGATGGAGAGAACAGAGAACGGAATGTAGGCGTTCAGAGAGACAGAGATCTCAGACAAGAGGCAGAAACTCAGAAAGCTGCGGGGCCTTTGGGGAAAAGAAAAGAAGTCCGGACAGCATCAGGTCATCTCAGGCTGAAGGAATCTGGAAACCAACGGGCTGATCTGCCTGCCTGGGGTAGGAGAGTGAGAGAGGTCTCCTCCTTTAAGCCACAGACGCATTCACTCAAGGTTGTGTGTAAAGCAAGCCCCTGGTAAATAGATCTTTTCCCAACAGACAACGATCTTCCCAGGGGAAAAAACATCCATCACACCCCTTCCCCAAGTCGGTTAATGAAAACCTTCGTACGGCACACATTTAAAGAAATACGGTTCTGCAGAAGTTCTAATTTTGTGTTCTACGCACACACCCCCCCCCCCGCCGTCTTCTGTCATCTGCCTTTTTTCGGTAAAAGAAACATTCTCTAACTCCTACATCCTTGAACCATTTTCTCCGTAGATTTCATTCCTTAAGATTGTGCCCTGAAGCTTACTAGCTAGATCCCTCTCGCCTTTTACAGCCCCCAGGGTCTTGATTACCAATCACCAATACGGAGCTGATAAACTTGTGAGTTCTCTAATTGTAAGCCTCAGAAGTCACTAGTAGGCAGGCCCAGAACTTCTACCTGTATGCCTCAGGATTACGACATATGTGGTGACATTTTAAATAACGGGTTGAAGAACATCCTTTTAACGGAGCTAGCCTGTCGAAGATTCAGTCGAGCCTGGAATCCTCTTGTCAACAATCCTGCCCACCCTCAGGTCCCACCGCTCACTACATCTTCTGCTCTGGATTCCTACCGCCACACCTTGCACTCAGCTGCTTTAAAACAGCAAATCCTACAGGATCCTCTGCTAAGTTCTGTTGGTCCAGATGGTCAGCATCCCAGGGCAGCCGTGCTCAAAGGGGGAGCGGGGATTCTGCATTTCTAGCCTGCGTGGAAGGATGTCCTGATGGGAAGAAAAGCTGACTGTCAAGGTGCGACCTTGGGGATCACCTCCCATTTACTTGCACATCTCCTAACCCTGCCCCCTGCAGCATTTATGCTCATCTCTTCCAATATTTCTATCAAACGTTAGAACATTTTTTGGTTGGTTTCTGATATTATTAAAAATAATAATAATAAATTTTAGAGCAGTTTTAGGATCACAGCATCTAATTCCATTTTGAGCCCGATTTTCCCAATCTCTGACTTTGAACCCAATCACTTTAATATGACTTTGAAAATAGGCAAAAACATGCTAATAGGCAAAAACAGATCTTGCTCTTAGAGCTAAAATTTGTTTCGTGTCTCCTTACTACACACAGCTTCACGAGGGCAGGCTTCCAATCGGACTCAGTCACCCCTGTATCCCCATGCTCCCCAGTACTGGGCACACAGGCACTTAATGTTTGATGAATAATCAATATACCTTTTTTTTTTTTTTAATGTAAACTCTACCCCCAACATGGGGCTCAAACTCACAATTCCAAGATCAAGACTTGCATGTTCTAACAAATGAGCCAGCCAGGCACCCCATGAATCAATGAAGTCGTATTCAAAGACTGATACTGTATAGCCTTCAAGAGTACCAGCTAGATTTTCTCGAACTCTGTCTTAACCACCCCAAAACAGACAGTGCAACAAAGAACATGATAAACATCTAGAAACCATTTTTTTGGTACTCCCGATGCAAAAAAGCCCTATTATCATTCTTCTATATAGGGAAGTCTGTAAAGATTTGGTGCAGGGTAATTCTGAATTAACAATGAGGGTGAATCTTAGGACCCCTCCATGCATGGCCTCTACCTCTAGGAAGGCCATTTGCAAACGTTCCCCCCAATACTTTCACTTTTACTTCCCACCAAAATGTGATGCTTCTGCTATTTGGAGAAACTAAGGCACAAGAGAAAATCAAGTACATCAAAGGCTTACCCCTAAATTATTTATTCACTGAACTCCTAGGAACACCAAACACTGAGAGGCCTCTAATGTATAGAACTGAAGCCATGATTTTACATTTCTAGTTCTCAAGGACACACTTCGAATTTACTTTGTTGTTAAAGAGGAACTGGAGTTTTTAATTCTTTCAGGAAAAAAATCTATTTTTATTTTATGGAACACCTAACACAAAAGGAAGGGAAACTCCTAATAACTTGTTTCTTTCTAGTTCAGCCGCAGACTATACTAAGTCACCAAATTCGAAGGAGAAATTTGGCTTTTTGGTATTTGTGCTAAGAGAATGGAAGAATGCATAATCTAATCAGCTTTTCTTAGGGTAAGTCACCAGTGATAACAAGTTTGAAATACACTGCAGTTCAATTATCCTGCTTGCGCTCATTGAAAGTGGCAAACCGGTAGGACAAAGAAGTCAGAATGCACTGTACCTTTCCTGGCCAGTTATTTGCAAGGCTGTTTTTACATACATGGTGGGATGAAAGCCACCGTAAGTGGAGAACAGAGCTGCAGATACAAAAACTGTTTGCTTTTCAGTCTATGTAAAATTAACTGTAGAATATTTGTCAGTCACACATGTCTATATACACATGAGCTGCTGGTTAAACCAACCAAGTTTTTATGGCTTTTACTAGAGATAGAAAGCTGTGCTGAGGAGGAACAGGCAGGTTCCATTTTAACTAGTTATCATAAAATCGGTGACACAGAGTCTCATGTACCTTTCCATTTTTACACAACCTTCTCTTGCTGGAGACATGCGTTGGGGGAAAAAACACATGGGTTGTGTCTTCCTTTAGTACATATGGAGACAAGGAGCTCTGGGAGGTTTCAGAGGCTCCGAGGCAGAGCCATTTTAACACCCACCCGCCCACCATCTATCCAGTTCTCTTTGCCAAGCAAGTGGTTATCTTTTTACGTTAATGGCTAAGGCCCTACATGTAGGATGAAGGCAACTGGCTGATGTCAGGAGGCCTACACAGGTACAAGTTTGGAAATCATTTTCATCAGCTCCAGTGGGCAAAACCTACAAGCTAGCCATTAGCTGTCTGGTTACCAAGCACACTGCTACACACCCGAATCGACTGAGGGTAAACCACAGAAAGTCATAAAGGACAATCTTCTTCTCTCTTTGGTGAATAAACAGAGACCACCGTTGAAGGTGAGCGCTGACCACAGAAGCGTCCATGACTGGTCGTGGCAAAGCAGCTGTCCAGTAAAGTGGCCCATTACTGTCTAGGGCTGACCAGTATCAGTTTTGTTGGCAACCAGAGGAGCTCACGATGATTTTATCTTATTTTAAGAGAAGTTAATCTTTAATTTATTCACTTTTTAAAATAAGTCTAACTTTTTTTTTTTTTTTTAAAGTCATCTCTACACCCAACGTGAGGCTCTAACTCACGACCGTGAGATCGAGAGTTGCACATTCTTCCGACCGAGCCAGCCGGGCATCCTGAATTTCTGCACTTTCAGTAAATCTGACCATGAAGGTTCACTAGTGTCATGTTCCTTAATTCCCTTTGTGTTTTAAGAACTGCAAAATTTAAAAATGATTCAAAATCCTAACAATGTCGATGACTTCACTTTCACACAAATGATGGAGCAGGAAATACGGTTTTGAAAAATCAAAAGCAATTATACGTGGAAAAATAAATGATGACAAAGGACAAGGATATTTGGCAAGTGGGTTCAGCTCATTCATTCAAAGGACTCCTAACAAGAATACGTGTACAACTATAGGCCTATTCAATTTTCTCCTAAAAATAAATATACATATGTAAAAAGCTATTATAATAAAACCTTTTCTGGGCTGATATTCTATATCCCACCCAAATCTCTGCACTGTAAAAACGGAGTGGCCTTACCTCTGAGCAGCGCGCCACTGCCCAGACAGAAGACTAGGAGGCCCAGCTTCACGCAGAGGCCTTTTAGGAGTCTGCTGTCACCGAGAACTTCTCCGACCTCTCACCAATCCCACTTAAAGATTTATAAGCTTAGAGTAAATTCCCAATTTCCACCCATAAAGCAAATACAGGGGCTGTTGCATTGCTACTAGATTTTGCTTCAATCATAGCACCAACTCCTTAATTACAATCACGGCTCTAAGAGTCGGTTGACAGAAATCCTATATGCGGTTTCCTAGTGCATCTTATGTCTTTGGTGTGGGGCAGGCAAAAGGGTCTGCAACATGCAATTGTCTACAAGAACACGTCAAGACCACCTGGCTGACCCCCTGTTCTAAGCGCCCTCTGGAAAACAGTAAAACCACACAACTCCTTCTGTCAACCATCTCAACTCAGAGGGTCATGATGAATCTGCGTGACTTTCCCTCACATCACTCAAGTCTCCTCACACACACACACACATCGCAGCAAAGGAAAAGAAGAGGGAATGGGGTAGGAGAGAAACGTCTCTAAGCGCCCCCCCAAATGAACATGTCAAAAACTCCTGAGATATGAGCCTCCACTCTGATTGTGCTCAATGACTCGAATTTTGAGGGAAAGAATAAACTTCCAGAGAGAGTAAGACTTTAGACAAAATCATTTAACACTGAGTTCACGAATCACCCTTTCAAAACACCTGTTTTGAACACATTACGAACTACAACTTGGAATCGGGAGTCGTTCTCAAAGTTCTTTTCAGTAAAACCAAGATTTCAGATTCCTGCTAGGTACATAAGAGAGTTTATTTTCCAGGAAAAACTACCTAAAATCTATCCAGTAGGATTATTGCACAGTGGGGCCCACAGGACAATGGTTTCTGAGGGCTAGTCCTCATATAAAAAAAGGCCACAATAAATACATCTATATACTATGCCCCACTCTACCTTGACATGGTAAACACAAATATGACACGTCTTGCTTTAAAAAAGAAACTCCTGAGGAAAGAAAGGGATGGAAATCTCTACCAAGGCCACTTCAGTCAGAAACTGCAGTTGCTATTTCCGGTGCCATGAAGGACATTAACACAGAGACTGACCATTCCAAGCACCAAGGTGAACCAGTGACAAGGTTATCCCGCTTCGCAACAGTCCATTCAGATCACAGCTCAACCTGAGCTTTAGAAGAAGTTCCTAGTTAGATGAGCTTCGAAAGGAAATCAACTGCTGGCGATCAACCCACTAGTGATCTTTAAGTTCATCATCATCACTAAGGGTTGAGGGGTGATCAGTAACATGCTAACAAACTCTCCCTCTAGTCAATTCCAGTGTTTCTCGGCCATTTTTCACTCGTGATTCTTGAAGCCTCACCAAGACATTTGCAAATGGAATTACAGACTCTTCCCTTTCCTGTCTGGGTAGCACCATGTTTCACTCCGATGTGGACTTCCCCACCCCCCCAGCAGAGTCCCACCCCAAACACTTGGCAATCCATGCAGCAGCCTATGATGCACAAAGCAGCCCAAGCTCCAAACCCTCCCACGTCATTCCATAAAAAGGTCAAATCCTAATCACACGAATAAAAACATACCACTCTAGGAAATATCATTCCATTATCCTTCAATTTCCTGTCGTAACTGATGAATCAATACACAGAGCACTAAGTGTAATTCCAAACACCAAACCGTGTGATCCAGTTTGGAAATGGACAACTGAGACAAGCCATACCTTGCCTACAGCACAGACACAGCCAAAATGGGAAGCTGATCTGCTTTTAGCTGCACGGGTGGTGGGATTTCTCATGGCTTCTGCTTTTTAAAGCATTCACTCTCATTCTAAAATGGTATGCTATACACAAAACCATCAATTTTATTCCAGAATACATCATCTTAATGATAATAAAAAGCTTTTGTATGCACATACTGCCAATACATTTAAAAAGGCCCAAATTTTAACAAAGAGAATAGACAAATTCATCAGACAAGAGATAAGTTACTTTGGCCGAAAAAAATCTTTAAAAAAAATCTGGCTCAACATTCTGCTTGCAGGTTTCTACATATACTGTATGTGCGGCGAGAGTGTACGTGTGTGTATAGCCTTTTTGAAGGGGATGGAGTACGGTCTAGCCTCCTGCTCCATGGTTATGTAGGAACTACAATGTTCTTTGCTAGCAAAACAAGAAGTGCAAGGTCTGCATTTCCACCAACTCGATGCAAAGCCCCAAGAGCTTCCTGCAAAGTGAAGCCGGCACGGAGAATGCGGTCAATGTCTGCGGCGGGAAAAGTTAACGGTGAAAGAGCGGAGGGACTTGCTGACGGCTGGCCGGGAGGTGGTTCGAATTCAAGACGTGGCTCTGCAACTTCGGGACAGACATCTTCTCTGGTCTCTGGCCTGTCTGGCACTGGCTTCTGTGTGCCCTGATCCAAATCTTCAACCAGTATGAAACTGGTTTCATACTTCGTTTGCTCGCAAGTGTGACTGACTGCATCCTCCTCGCCTGCTACGAGTCTGGGGGGAATGTCCACACGTAAGGTGCAGCGTGACTGATCAGACGTTTTAGTGGAGGCCAGAGTGGCAGAGCTGCTCTCCCTTCTGGATTCCCTAGACTCGGGGTCACGTTCCTTACCCGTTACTAGGCCATCGCCCGGATCCCCAACGGTACTACTTTCAACTGCATCTACTCCAGCACCATCTGAAGCATCTGGTAACTTCTCTGCCCTCACCGATACAGATATGGTCTGATGAAAGGTGACTTGTGAACTCTCTTCATTCTGGGTAACTGTAAGATGCTCACTTTGGGTCCATCTTTCAGAAAGGTCCTTAATAACTGTTTGGCCCTCGGTTACCATTTCAGACTGACAGATAACTTCCCCAGATGTATTTTCTGAAGCTGGTTTATTACTAATGACCAGAAGTTCATGGAGTTCCTTCAAGGCTACTGTTAGAGATGAGCAGGATCCCTCCGCGGACTCCACAGAGGGCTGACAACTGCCACAGAGACTTAAAGAGGGGGAGCAATCCCCATCTTCTTTACCTGTTCCAGACATTTCAGTGGTACTGTCTGGGAGCTGTAAATCCTGAGAGCAAATGGAATTACTCAAAATTTCAGACGAAGGGTTACATTTTGATGGTTCCACTTCCATCAAGGGATTATCTAAGCTGAGAGCAGATGCCCCGATGTCCCTGACACTGGCCCGCTGACCGTGTGCGGAATTACACAGAGCAACGAGGGATTCTTCAACCGTATCTACTTCCATAAGTGTTTCTGAATTCGAGCAGCCAAAGCACCCTGAAGGTAGAGTATTTTCTTCTGTTCCCGGAAGGTCCACATTCTGTTGCAGCCCGTCTCCTTCCACTGCTGTTTCCAAATCAACACTTCTTTGCCGATTCTGTTGCCTTTCTCCAACAAGCTCAGAGTCCTCTGTGTTACAGAGATGCTTTTGGTCATTTAGAGCATTCTGTTGTCCAGCCCCGTGCTGTTCATTCCCTGGTTCCTTGTGCCGCCGAAGGCCACTCACCTGAGGCAGGTTCTGATTTTCTGGATGCCGACCCTTCCCACCTAGAAGCCCCCGTGGTTCTTGCACCCTAGTGGTTGTGACAGGTACACTACCTTGCTGTCTTGTGTGGAGATGAGATCTCGGGCCCTGGGTGCTTCTTTCAGCAGATTTCTCTGTGTTATCAGCAACGATGGCTTCTTCGGAGGAATTCTGCAAAGGCAGGGCTGGACTATGGTCTGCTGAAGAAGCACTATCAGGAAGATCCTGGAGAGGAAGATGTTCTTTCTTTTCAGAGGTTATCTGGAATTCAGCTGAAGCCTTCAAAGCCTTCACAGCTTTAGGTTCGATGCTGTCGGGGTCACTGGGCTTGATAGGGCAGACTGAAGCAGAGACAGAGTGAGCAAGACTCATAGGATTACCAATCTCAGGACTCTGTCCTAAAGGATGGGCTGGATGGTTGCATCCATCTGAAGTTGGTAATGATGACATTCCCAGTGAGGTAGTTTCTTTACCGCTTTTCTCTATATGGAACAAAAAGGAAAGGAGATGAATCAGCCAGTTACAAAGGCCACTGAATTATCGGATGATACAAATCTAAACAGGACAGAACAAAATCAGGTCCTTAAAGCTGGGTCTGCCTTATATTCACAGACTTATACAAAAATCATTCTCACTGCGGTAGACAATTGAACATCACAGCATCAGAGTAAGAGGTAGGTACGTTCTTAATAAAACGTGCACTTGAATTCAGTATTTTTCTTTAAGTACCATTAATAAACGTTCACATAGTAGCTGGGTTAGTGCAAGACTGAGGGATATTGATACGTCTTTATTCTTGGAGAGTTCAGAACTCTAGAACTTCTAGAGTTTTTCCAAGTGTGTTCTATCACTTGCCCTGGAATCACCTGGGCAGTCTGCTAAGCGTGCACATTCTGGGGTACCCATCCTTGCGAGTAAACCCAAGGTTTACTGCATTCTCATGAATCTGCATTTTCAATAAGCTTCTCAGGTGATTCTTAAGCATATTATGAATTTTGAGGATCTCTACACTGGGACGATTCTCATGTCAATGCACTTCCGGTGTTCCCAATATGAACAGGAAGGTTCTAAATGACAAGTCTAAGTCCAGGTGTATCTGGAACAGAGCAGGAATTGTAAAGAGAAAGGAGAATATGCTTGGGAATCTCCAAAAGAGAAACATTCTATTTAATTCATTTCTATCCAAACTTCCTGAAAATCAGGTACAACTATGTCAGTGTGGAGGCAAAGAACAAAAATAAAACTAAAGTCAAACATACGAAGTCTGATCATCACCTTACCAAATAGGGCAACTTTAGAAAGGATGATCAGTTACTTTGTCAGGTTAGCAAAGTACAGCTAAGTGAGAACATGTAAGTAGTTTAAGGGCATGGTAGGGATGGGCCTGGCAGCGGAGGGCGGTAGTTGGGAACAGCTTTTCACCATTTTCACCAGGCAAGGACAATTTAGACAGACTGCAACGGACCGAGTGCTCCCAGGAAGGCAGGCTCAAGCACCTCATGACACCGTTAATCATGAACTCTAACCGCCTTCGCCACCAATCCAGTTAAACATCGACCTCCACACAATTACTGTAAGATCTTTAATTAAATGTCAGAGGTTGGTAACAAAAATTACTTCCACAATATAATCTATCAAGGCAGATGTGACTCAAATGCTTCATGCTGATTAACATCCAATGTGGGGGGGCCTGATCTTCAGAGGTCATGAAGCAATCCAGTTAGGATTCGAAAAGCTCTCAATCATGACAATGGTTCACAGCATGAGCAGATAAAGCACTCACTATGTCAGAAGTTACTGACTTCTTGCAAAACAATCTTCTAGCTTAAAGGTGAATGGCGATTAGTTTTCTTTCTCAATCTCTAAGGCTGACTGAAGGAGGTTCAACTGTGAATTAATGCTGACAGAGAAGATGCATTACCGCCCAGAGTCTGTGTGAGTGGCCTGGGGGATATGATACCAGCCTCCGGGCACCAGCATGCCACTGAGGACAACTGCACGAGGTCAGGAGAACGTGGCCTCCAGGTGTCTGGTACTCACTAGGAAAGCAGCACACAGTCCTCCTGTAGCCGAGATGGTCGGTCTCACTGGCCTAAGTCCTAACTGTAGGGGAGCACTGGGTCAGTACTCAAGGGCAGAAGGGGATGAGGACAATGGATATTAAGACGAATTTAAACCGAGCCTACTTTACCCCACCTTTGTAAGGAAAAAGGAAAAAAAAGAAGAAACTGAGTGCTAGGTATCTAATTACAACCAGCCTGCAAAGCCCTATGAAGTCCCAGGTTGGGAGTTTAAAGAAAGACTGTCTTTCTTCCTCTTGAGAAATCAGCCGGGGTGCCCAGGCTGCCGCCTCCCAGATTTACTCTCCAGGAAGATGGGGGGGCGCAGCGCCTCCGGGAGAGAATCTGTCAGGCTAGGGAGAGAAAGAAGAGCCAAATGTCAGCTCTTCTTTCTGGGAGAATAAAACCTCAATCCTGCCCGCATCAGTGAACTTGTGTCGCTAGACAAGTCAGCTGGTCTAGGCTTCCATTTCTTCCACAGTGGACTGGCAATTTCTACCTGTCTCTACCTCTAGGTGGCCGTGTGCAGTGCTAGGAAAAAAAGAACTTTTCAGGTTTTCCGAAGACACGGACTCACGAAACCCGATGGTGTAGTCATCCCCAATGACAATATGCTACGGTGCTGACATTCTTGATCTGATATATTCACCATGGCCAGATGGGCCCTGTTTTTCCTGGGATCTCCCTCCCCTCCCTGGGCTGTTCCAATGGCTGAGAAGACTTTGCATAGGAAATTGTGCTCAGATATGTACGTGTGCCAACACACAGATGCATATACAGGCTAGTTGTAACCAGATTAAACAAGGTGAAATGGATGGCAGAAGCTAAATTCCAAAACTGCTGCAGATACAGAGACTTTCAGACCACAGACGATAACTGGATGGAAGGCTTAACGTGGTGTCTATAAATACCTGGTCTGGGGCCCACTCCAGCTGCAGTACACACACACTACATGCATCATGGCTTCTGACGCTCTGTTTGAATTAGGAAACAGACAAGCAAACTTGGGTTAACAATGCAAACCACACAGCATGCAGGGTTTTGTCTCCATTCCTCTGCCACCTTTACAATCAGGAACTGGTAGAGTCAAGCTTGGGGAAGGTTTCCGTAGTCTGGCTGGTTTAATTCTCTCACAATACATAAAGCAATGTGTCAACTTCAACAGATTTTTTCAATAGAACTTGGAAAGAAATGAACTTCACACACCCACACACATGGAATTCATGGGTAGACATGTGGGACGGGGGGAGAACACACTCAGAGATGGGATCACACGGCATGGAAACCTCCAAAGGTGAGCGAACATGTGTAACTGTCACTTCCCAAATTTCCTTCTCAGATGAGATTTTTAGAAGAAAAACAACTCAAAATGGATTATCCTGGGCTCTCTTGCAGCCAGTTTTTAGAAGATGTATTAGATACAGCTCCTATCCAGGTTTATTGCCCCATTGATAGAAAAGATAAAGACACTCTGGTGTAAGTACCCACGAAAGAAATAGTTTTTAACGAAAATACTTTCACCTACTATGTCCAGAGTTTTGATTTTGAGGATACTGGCAAGTCGGTGTTCTAAACAAACAGGATCTGATGTACAATTATTTCACTATTTAAACATTACAAAAATTAGCAAGAGCCACATATCGTAACAAAAACAGCACATGGGCACAAAACCCATTTTTAAAATCCTTTTAAAAAATGTTTTTATTTGGGGTGCCTGGGTGGCTCAGTGGGTTAAGCCGCTGCCTTCGGCTCAGGTCATGATCTCGGGGTCCTGGGATCGAGTCCCACATCGGGCTCTCTACTCAGCGGGGAGCCTGCTTCCTCCTCTCTCTCTCTCTCTCTCTCTCTTTCTGCCTCTCTGCCTACTTGTGATCTCTCTCTGTCAAATAAATAAAATAAAATTAAAAAAAAATGTTTTTATTTTTTTAATTTTGCTTTTAATATCCTTAAAGTAATCTCTAAGCCCAGCATGGGTCTCAAACTCATGACCCCGAGATCAGGAATTTCACAGTCTACTGACTGAGCCAGCCAGGCGCTCCTCCTTTTAGTCTCTTCAGTTGGCACATTCCTTTCACTATGCCTGAAAATACCCATGGTTTCTATTTTAATTTCCTAAACTTTTTATTTTAAGAAGTAATTACCCAAAGAGGGTAACTGTTAGTAGGTTAGAAAGCATCGCTATCATCAGCTAGTGCTTCTCAAATAAAAACACCAAACTGTGGGGGAAAAACAGAGATTTCACAATATGGTAATACACCTTCACTTTATGAATACCCAGTATTATGACTAAGCTGACAAGTTACTGGAACAGGTAAAACCTTCTAAGTGGGTATGTCAAACTCAGTCAAGCTTGCCTTGCAGGGAAGACTGAAGCTATTAATTTAGTCTCTGTCTTGTTCAGAATTCTCCCCTTCCTGCAAAAGTTAAGTCACAACCAGAGCTGTACTTTACATATAAAACTCAAAGGTGCCAGAAGGTGTAGTGGAGTGTATTAAGAACAAGGCCAGCTTGGAAAACTGTCTGCAAGCCACACCCATTTTAAAGAGGCTCAGGTCTAGACCTCTGGGTGTTCTCTAAGTGAAAACACTGGCAAAATCTGGTTGTTTATTTTGTAAAGATCCTATCTTTTTTGTTGTTAGAGGACAGCTATTTCCCCGACTTGTAGCTCTAACACATTTTACTATACCAGAAAACACAGCACATGGTATTAGTCACTGATGAATGATTACAGCTCAAGACTTTAAAATAACCCCACCTTGAAAGTTAATTCTCTTCAGCTTCTAGAAAATGTATTCCAGAGTCACTGTTTTATAACAGATGGGGAACAATTATGCCATGGAGGTAGATTTCAGCAAAAATGTGTTCTTCCATTTAGCCCAGAAAACTTGACTTGGTCTTTAGATTTAAACAAGCCACGACAATTGAGACTTATGAAAACATGATTAGGTATCCCCATGTCAACAGCTGACCCACTGTTCTAATTTGGCCCAAGAACGCACTATGCAATCTCATTAATGGTATAAACACTGTAGTTTGATTAGTGCTCAATTATGCGTCTCTGTCATCAGTTCCTCTATGGTGGCAGCACTTTCAGTAGATATTAAAGAGGTCAGGACTGCTCAGTCACCACGACAATGCTACAGTTCAAAGGACATGGGCCCAAGAAAAGGAAAAATAATTTTCAGGGAAACTGTAAAACTCGAAAGGAAATGTCTGATTACTGTATTTTTTTTTTTTTAAAGTAGACTCCATACCCAGCATGAAGCCCAATGTGGGGCTTGAACTCACAACCCTGAGATCAAGACTTGCACTGAGATCAAGAGTCAGACGTTCAACTGACTGAGCCAGCCAGGCGCTCCTGCAGTAATTTTTGTCAGGAAAAAACAAACAAGGGGTGCCAGGGTGGCTTAGTTGTTAAGCGTCTGCCTTCGGCTCAGGGCACGATCCCAGGGTCCTGAAATCGAGCCCCGCATCGAGCTCCCTGCACAGGGGGAAGCCTGCTTCTCCCTCTCTTACTCCCCGCTGCTTGTGTTTCCTCTTTTGCTATGTCTCTATCACATAAATAAAATCTTAAAAAAAAAAAAAAAGAAACAAGATTTTTTAGGAAGCCTACCAAAATGTGCCTAAGCAAGTAACTCCCTGATGCACCTACCTAGTGACACAGCAATGGGTCTGTCTAAACACCGAGGTTTCCTTTCCTGGATTCAGAGATAGGAGGAGGTGGTGAGAGAACAAGGAACACATCCATGACAGCATGATGACACGGATTAGAAACGGGAAAGGCCCCCATCCCTCTGAAGCTCCACCCTCCCCTGCCCACAGACCAGTAGTAACAAGAAAAGCCATTCAAGAGCTTGGCCGCTGCAGATACCTGCGTCCTCTACGGACTTTTGAAGAGCTTCTGCTAGTTCCTGGTCTGCAATCTCCTCCGGCCGCACGTCCTCTCGCCCAGCCCCGTATGCCAACCGGGCACACTCCGGTAACTCTCCCTCGGGGAGGAAGGTGGTCTGAGAGCCAGTGGTGCCGATCACTAGCACATTTTTCTTGAGGTCAATGGAACACTTAGAAGGAAGAAACCAAAGACTGAGGACAGTGGATAAAACGCCATGCAGAAAAAATTTTCACGAATTTAAATATTTAAGTTTTATTTCATCTTGAAGTATTTTAAGCATTTAAAAGTTTATAGCAGAATCCTCTTCATAGAACACAGTTTATTTACTCATCTAACCCGAGCTCTATTCATTTCTGAACTTAAATGTAATACATGTTCATTGTAAAAATTTGGAAACATGCCAGGCATAATCAGCAGCCCCACTTCTTAGAAACACGTAAGTGATTTTCTTATAAAACTGAGACATACTATTTATACATTCACATTTACATTACTATTTACATTTTGCTTACTGCATAAAGTACAACTTATATTTAAACTCTATACCAATGGTCTCAAAAGTGGTATATGGGCAAAGCCATCTCTACAAAAGTCTTCTTTTTCTTTTTTAAGATTATTTATTTATTTATTTGACAGACAGAGATCACAAATAAATGGAGAGGCAGGCAGAGAGAGAGGAGGAAGCAGGCCTCCTGCTGAGCAGAGACCCTGATGCGGAGCTCAATCCCAGGACCCTGAGATCATCACCTGAGCCAAAGGAGAGGCTTTAACCCACTGAGCCACCCAGGTGCCCCAAGTGTTCTTTATTTCATACTTATGCTACCCTTTCTTTTTTGTCTGTATATCTGTGTATTTGACAAAGCACAGTACACAATACATGTTTTATATCTATCAAGTTGGAGAATACTGGTCTACACCATGACTAACAAGCAGACAAGAACAGTGACAAGTTAAAAAACTGGGTTTTATTAATACATGCATTCACTCATCCCTTCCACTTAAAATTCTGCACCTTTATTAGACTATTAATGCAATGTTTTATAGGAATTTAGTAATAAAATTTTTTTTAAAGAGTATTAGTGACATAAAAATATTGACTAGATGAGAAATCCTGCTGTGAAAAATCTTATTACCCAGTGGACACTAACTGCATCTTCAATCAGAAGAGGTTATGTTTAAACAAATTATTAGGCTTTAGAGTGGAAACACAAGTATCACTGCAAGCTAATGTATTTACACATCATTCTCCCTGTACTAAATAAGCATTTCCATTCCCAACATCTCACGTACACCTTCCTCAATCCCACAGCTCTTCTGCCTAGTGAGTAGGGACTAAATGTATATTTGCAGCAGAAACATCACCATCATGGTAGACTTTGTGGCTCAGTGAGTTAAGTGTCTCACTCTTGACTTTGGCTCAGGTCATGATCTCAGGGCTGTGAGATTAAGCCCTGCATCAGGCTCTGTGCTGGGCATCGGGTCGGCTTAAGAGTCCCTCCTCTTGTCCTTTGGCCCCTCCCCCACCGCTCAAAAAAAATTAACATCATATGTTGTCCAGATCCCTACGAACCCATCAAAAATTACCTGAGCTCCTATCAAAAATTACCTGAGTTCCTATCAGAAACTAAAAATAACACACAAGAATAAAGTTGCCCAAATAATCTCAAACAGATGGCAAGATTAAAAAGATTCAGAGGGAAAAAAAAAAAAAGATTCAGAGAGATTTCACAAGAAGATATTCTATTTCCACTGATACATAATTTCAAACCACGCATGATGACATCCTCCACTCAGGACCTTTCCAGGTTGGAGAAGCCATGGCTTTTCAGTTTTCCAGGATACACAACCGAGGCAGACAATGCACTGATAACCGCGTAACACAAGAAATGCCGACCCCAAGACAAAAGCAAAGCCCTTGATTACCTGATGCCGCTTTAGCATGTCCAGACCCAGAAGCATGTCCATGGGCTGCTCCTCAAGTATAGAGAACGAACACGCCAGGAAATCACCTTCAATCTGAACCTGAGCTAAAGCACATTAAGGAAAGAGATTATGGATTTTTATTTTAATCTTACTTACTTATTTATTGTCACTGATTTTTGCTTCAAAAGCCTCACACAAGCTTTTGGAAATGTATCTACCATTCTGGGCCTTGTGTCCTGTAATCAGTCACAGTCAAGGCAAAGCATGAAAGAGGTGAGTTAAGTATGAAGATCCAGTAAGTGCAACCATCAGTTTGAAAGCCAATGAAAGCACCAGCTTGTAAAGTGGATAGAGTGGAACCACCCGGAATATCTGGCTTGATACAGGATACCATCAGGACACGTGTTCAGTTGGTAAGGAGAGCTGGCATTAAGGATGGTGATGGAAATCAGTTCCTCCAACACTAACCGCTTGCTTCCTACACACTTACAAAAGGCTTTCTAAAAGGGAAATAAGGGGTGCCTGGGTGGCTCAGTGGGTTAAGCTTCTGCCTTCAGTTCATGTCATGATCTCAGGATGCCGGGATGGAGCCCCAAGTCGAGAATCCCTGCTCAGTGGGGAGTCTGTCTCCCCCTCCCTCTCTCTGCCTGCCTCTCTGCCTACTTGTGATCTCTGTCTGTCAAATAAATAAATTAAAAAAAAAAAAGAATTAAAAGGGAAATAAAATCTGTACACAAGTTAACCTCCAAAAAGTAAAATGTTTATTACTGCCTGTTATAATAAAGTCTATATTTGCAAAAGTTGAGACAAACCAATGCCTGTCTTTGCCTGGAGTCTCTTGCTTTTGCCTCTTTCCTTTATTAGTCCTCTTACTTTATATACATATATATATATATATAATTACTTTGTTATTAAGTGTATCTTTTTTAAAAAGAAGGTCTATTGGGGCGCCTGGGTGGCTCAGTGGGTTGGGCCTCTGCCTTCGGCTCAGGTCATGATCCCGGGGTGCTGGGATTGAGCCCCGTGTCGGGCTCTCTGCTCAGCGGGGAGCCCGCTTCCTCCTCTCTCTCTGCCTACTTGTGATCCCTCTGTCCAATAAATAAATAAAAATCTTTTAAAAAAAAAGAAGGTCTATTTATTTTTTGAGAGAGAGCATGCCAGTATACATGCTGGGGGAGGAACAGAGGGAGAAGGAGGCACTCCACTGAGCAGGGAGCCAACTCGGGACTCGAACCTAGCACTCCGGGATCACCCTCGCAAACTCTCAACTGACTGAGCCATCCATGTGCCCTTGTTCTTTTTTTTTTTTTTTTAAAGATTTATTTATTTATTTGACAGACACAGATCACAAGCAGGCAGAGAGAGAGGAGGAAGCAGGCTCCCCACAGAGCAGAGAGCCCGATGTGGGACTCGATCCCAGGACTCTGGGATCATGATCTGAGCCAAAGGCAGCGGCTTAACCCACTGAGCCACCCAGGCGCCCCTATGTGCCCTTGTTCTTAAGTGTATCTTACAAACAGAAGAGTATACGAAATGTGTCTAGTATAAAGCATAACAGAACAAAGATCGATGCATTTATTTCCCAGGTTAGGAAGCAGAAAGAGCAGAAGTCCCCTCTATCTTCCACTGATCACAACTAAGTGACTTCTCCAACCTTCACTACTATCCTGGTTTTTGTTTTCCTCATTCCCAGCTTTTTAAATAATCCTTACCAAGAAGATATTTGCAAACGACGTATCAGATAAAGGGCTAGTATCTAAAATCTATAAAGAACTTATCAAAAAAAACACCCAAAGAACAAATAATCCAATCAAGAAATGGGCAGAGGACATGAACAGACATTTCTGCAAAGAAGACATCCAGATGGCCATCAGACACATGAAAAAATGCTCCACATCACTCAGCATCGGGGAAATACAAATCAAAACCAATGAGATATCACCTCACACCAGTCAGAACGGCTAAAATCAACAAGTCAGGAAATGACAGATGTTGGCGAGGATGCGGAGAAAGGGGAACCCTCCTACACTGTTGGTGGGAATGCAAGCTGATACAGCCTCTCTGGAAAAGAGCATGGAGGTTCCTCAAAAAGTTGAAAATAGAGCTATCCTACGACCCAGCAATCGCACTACTGGGTATTTAGATACAAATGTAGTGATCCGAAGGGGCACATGCACCCGAATATTTAGAGCAGCAATGTCCGTAATAGCCAAACTGCGGAAAGAGCCTAGATGCCCATCAACAAATGAATGGATAAAGAAGATGTGGTGTATATATACAATGGAATACTATGCAGCCATCAAAAGAAATGAAATATTGCCATTTGCAATGATACAGATCGAACTAGAATTATGCTGAGCGAAATAAGTCGATCAGAGAAAGACAATTATCATCTGATCTCCCTGATATGAGGAATCTGAGGCAACATAGGGGGTTTGGAGGGGTGGGGAAGGAAAAAATGAAACAAGATGGGATCGGAAGGGAGACAAACAGTAAGAGACACGTAATCTCACAAAACAAACTGGGGGTTGATGGGCGGAGGGTAGGGATAGGGTGGCTGGGTTATGGACATTGGGGAGGGTACGTGCTATGGTGAGTGCTGTGAAGTGTGTAAGCCTGACGATTCCCAGACCTGTACCCTAATACTACTAATAATACATTATATTTTAATAAAAAATAAAAAATTAAATGATAAATAAATAATCCTTACCAGTTCTGTATGATTTCTAAGCAGCATTACTGTTTAACTTTGTGTTTTTGAACTACTACTTGCTTCTTTACTCAGAAAGTATTTTGAGATCTATCCCTGTACATGTTAACTCTGTTTCTTTCTCTACAAATCACCCCTTCGAGAACTACAATGTCTAACAGACCACAACTGATTTATTGATTCTATTGCTCTGGGACTTTCTGGGTTGCTTTCAGGTTTATGCTGTGATAAGCAATGTCCCCTGAATATTCTGGTCCTTGTCTCCTGGTGTGTATTCAGTTTCTCTGACAGTACATATACGTATCAAAGAAAATGGAATCAGAGAATTCTAGGGGACATTAGGCTCAACTTCGCTGGGTGACGCTGAATTATTTTCTACAATGTTTTTAGCAGTGTATGAAACTTCCACTGCCCCACATTCTCGTCAACATTTGGTATTATCAGATTTAAAATCTTGCTAATCTGGCAAGTAATTTTCTATTTCCCTAATTAATAATTTACAAATTTTCATATATTTAACCATTTGGGTTTCCTGTTCAATAGCGCCTGGGGCATCTGGGTGGCTCAGTCAGTTAAGCATCTGACTTTGGCTCAGGTCATGATCCCAGGGTCCTCACATGGAGTCCCACAGCAGGCTCTGGCTTGGTGCGGAGTCTGCTTCTCCCTCTGTCCCTCCCCTCGCTCCTGTTCACTTTCTAATTAGGAAAGAAAACAAAAAACAAAAAAAAAAGTAGTGCCTGTTCGGTCCTTTCTGTAATTTTTTTGCAAACTTTTCTTTTTCTTTTTTTTTTTTTAAGTGGGCTCCATGCCTAGTGTGAAGCACAATGTAGGGCTTAAACTCACAACCCTGAGATAAGACCGGAGTTGAGATCAAGAGCTGGACACTTAACTGAGCCACCCAGGCACCCCTATACTGTCTTTTTCACTGAGATGAAGGACAGACAACACACACAGAATGTATATATTCTGAATCTAAATCCTTTATTAGTCCTATGTGCTTTTATTAGTCCTATGTGCTATAAAAATTCTTTCCTACTTTATGTCTGTTCACTTTCTTTATGCCTTTTGATGAAAGTTCTTAATCTTAATATGGCCAAATCTGTCAATAATTTCCTTCTTAACCTTTAAGGAACCCCTTCCCCATGCAAGATATTCTCTTATATTTTCTTCTAAAAGCTCTGACTTTGGGCGCCTGGGTGGCTCAGTGGGTTAAAGCCGCTGCCTTCGGCTCAGGTCATGATCTCAGGGTCCTGGGATTGAGTCCCACATCGGGCTCTCTGCTCAGCGGGGAGCCTGCTTCCTCCTCTCTCTCTCTCTGCCTGCCTCTCTGCCTGTTTGTGATCTCTGTCTGTCAAATAAATAAATAAAATCTTAAAAAAAAAAAAAAAAAAAAAAAAAAAAGCTCTGACTTTGCCTTTCACCAACCCTGAACTGACATTTGTGTGTGAGAGACAGGGTCCAAGTTCTGATTCATTTTTTGCACATGGATACCCAGCTGTCTTAGCACCTTTCCTGAAAACTTCCCTCTGCTCTGTAAGACTGCCTCTCTCATTTATCAAGCTTGGTTCATGTAAACGTGGGTCTGTTTCTGTTCTAGTACTGTGGTCTTGACATCTAGAAGAGGAAATTACTCCAGAGTATCTCGCCTATTCCTACAATAAACAGTCCATAAAAAATTTTAAGTTAGCATCATGTCTCACAAAAAACCAAAAACACCTGCTGAGATCTTAAGGGTATTACAATGACTCTGCTCTTGACGAATGTGGGAGAATTACCACTTTGGATATCCTGAGTCCTCTTATCTGTGACATAGCTCCCCTTCACTTAGATTTCCTTTATAATTGCAGGCTTTCTTCCGATCACAGGCACAGCGTGCCCGTCCACAAGGAAGGAGGACACAGGGGACTGGTACTTACTTTACTTCCTCCTATCATCTTCCTACTTAAAACCACGGAAATTCTGAGAATTCGGACTTGGAAGCAACCATTGTGTGACAGTACAGGTCCACCGTGTGTAGGGAAGTATATGCAAGGAAGGTGTTTAAACTATTCTTAGTCTATATAAATCAACAAAAGAAAACACAGAAACTCTAATAGACAAATACATTACAAAAGAGAGAGAGAAATGGGCAGAAACTACCACTTGCAATAAAAGAAAAGAAACTTACAATGAAAAAAAAAAACCAGCCTTTTTTAATCTGTACAGTAAGGGAGTAAAAACTAAGAATCTTTGATTATATAAGGACCTCAAGATAAACACTGATTCAGCACTGGGAAAGCCACTCTGGTTATGAGTTAGAAATATATCAAGGGCCTTTAAGGATTCATAACCTTTGATTCAACAGCTTCACTTATGGGAATCTTGACTAAGAAAAAATTAAAATGTGCATAAAACTACCACTGCCATATTACAATAATCAAATATTGGGGGAAAATTTTATCCTAAAAGTTGACCATTAAACCCATAAAGAGAATGCTATGCATCTGAATGATGCTTATGAAATACACAGTAATAGTGAGAAAATGTTATTTTTTCATAAAATGGTTTAAGTTATATGACCACTTTTTTTTTTTTTTTTTTTTTTTTTTTTAAAGATTTTATTTATTCACTTGACACAGAGAGATCACAAGTAGGCAGAGAGGCAGGCAGAGAGAGAGAGAGGAGGAAGCAGGCTCCCCGCGGAGCAGAGAACCCGATGCGGGACTCGATCCCAGGACCCTGAGATCATGACCTGAGCCGAAGGCAGCGGCTTAACCCACTGAGCCACCCAGGCGCCCCATGACCACTTTTTTTTTTAAATGAACTCTTTTCTCAGCATAACTGTGATTGTAAGCTGAACTTTTTTTTTTTTTTTTAAAGATTTTTATTTATCCATTTGACAGAGAGACAGAGATCATAAGTAGGCAGAGAGAAGGGCGGGAGTGGGAGAAGCAGGCTCCCTGTTGAACAGACAGCCCGATGCAGGGCTCCATCCCAAGACCCTGAGATCATGACATGAGCCGAAAGCAGAGGCTTAAACCACTGAGCCACCCAGGTGCCCCATACGACCACTTTTTTTTTTTAAGATTTTTTATTTATTTGACATAGAGAGATTTCAAGTAGGCAAAGCAGCAGGCAGAGAGAGAGGGGGAAGCAGGCTCCTCGCTGAGCAGGGAGCCTGATGCAAGGCTGGATCCCAGGACCCTGAGATCATGACCCGAGCTGAAGGCAGAGGTTTTAAACCCACTGAGCCACCCAGATGCCCCATATATGACCACTTTTTTTTGCAAGAACAAAATGCATGGAAAATAGGCCAGAAGGAGATTAAGTCCAAATGGTACCTAGTAGTTGAGTCTCACTCAAAAGGATTTAAAGTATTAAGAAAAAGAACAATTTTGGTTAGAGATGAAGGACTGAACCCATGTATTTACCTCCATTTACTCCTTAAAAATTTACAATAAAATTGTTTTTTTAAGGTATAAATCACTAAGGATAAAAATCATGGACACAAAACTGAAACATAATTTTGTAACAGAAAGCAGAGGACAGTAAGGAAAACAGGGAAGCAAGCCAGTTCGTGTCTCAGAACTCCCCAGAGGCGATGAATAAGGTCCTGTGCAAACAGGGGTAGAGGTGGGTGCAGAGCAGGAAGACTGGTCAAAGTCTCTAGGGGAGGCACAGTTAGATCTCGGGGTTCTCTCTGCTCAGTCAGGCGACTTCCTTTCACCCCCACAGCAGACCAGGGGTTTATTTTCTCAAGAGGGCAATACAGAGGCGGGCACAGAACGAGACAGAGACACAGCAAGCAGGTAACTGAAACCCAGGGGGATGAAGTTAAGTTTACTGAGCTCTACCCCTTTTCTCCCTTTCAACTTCCAGATCCCCCACAACCGCCATGACTGCCCACCCAAGTCATCTTCCAAATAGCCTTCTGGTGTCCCAGTTTCAATATGAGCAGATGCCAAGGATCACCAGACGTTTGAGAAAAGCATCTAACACAGAAGTCAAATAAATGCAAAACGTAATAGAAAGGTGGGAAGGCAAGTTTGAGGAAATCTGGCAAACAATTAACACACCCAGGACACATGAAGAGAGAAAGAGGAAAGGAAACGAGAAGACAAGCCCAGGAGAGACGGGTTATTCCACCCAAGCAACAGACATCCAGGAGGTGGGAGGGTGCAGGGAGTGAAAAGGACGCAGCACAGCGCAAGACAGATCTACACCTGAGTACAGCCCTGCGAAATTTCAGAACGCCGAGGTCACAGAAGAGTCTGCAAGCTTCAGAAATGGAAAGAAATCTTTCACATAAAGGATCAAGAATTGGGACAGCAGCCAGCTTCTCTACAGCAACACTGACAAAAACTGTGGAAAACAAAGATGATTTCCAACTTAGCCAGACTGGTAGAATACAAGGAAAAAAAGACACGCTCTGACATTTAAGGACTCAGTTTCCTCCCTTACTTTCTCTCGGGCAGCTACTGGAAGCTGTACTCTTAACAGGCTGAGGAGCAAGAGTACAAAGAGTAGAGAAGGGACGCACGTGCTCCGATCTAACAGCAAGGGGAAAGCGGCCTTGGAGACCCAGGAAGGGAACTTCTGTGACAGCAGCTGTGGCGCAGTTCTGGACACCCGTCCAGTCTCCAGAAGAACCGTCAACAGGAAGAAATGCATAAGGAAGATTTACACAACTAGGTAAGTGTTTGGGGATGGAGTAACACATAGAATCCCAAATGACTGAAACAAAAGAATTATTACAAGAAACATAATACTAGACACAAACGGAAAAACAATCACTTTCAATTAGATGGCTCAGCTCTCTACAGTATTTACATATCAATAATAGCACAACACACACGTTATTTTGAAATATGGAGGCAGGCACCAAAAGAAATGAGCTAAAATAGTTGAAAAGGATTCTAAGGAGCAGGAACACGGAAGTACACAGTGACTGATCTTTTTATAACCAGCTAGAACATGTACATGTGTAATACAGACAGAACAGAGGATTTAACATTTCTGGGGATTAGGCTTGCCGGATCAGATAAACCTCTGAAGAATAAATTTTTAAGACTCTGCTACTCTGAAAAGACTCCCGCAGTGCCTTTGCTCACCTAGATGTACCCTTCCAATAATCTTCTGGGTGCCCACTCCTTTGGCGATCCCTGCCCACCGACGGTCCACCAGCCTCATTATGTTACACCTTTCTGCACAAGCTTGGCTCATAATAGTCATCTGGGCACCTGGAGGTTGAGGGAAACATCAGAGAATAAAAACAAAGCCCACACTTGTGTTAAGATTAAAAAATGCAGCCTGAGAACAAGGCAGAGAGCAAATACACCCCCACGCTTTTGTCTGAGTACAATTACTCACACCGAGCTTAAGCTAGCCCTTAGCTGTTCCCACCACACTGAATTCAACTTTCAGTTCCACGCTGGAATCTGAAACAGTGTAGAAACCTGGCAGGGAACGAAAGAATACTTTGTTGAAATGTAATAATTGGATGACATTTTAAAACGTTACAGACAGAAAGCAAAACCACCTGGAGGGGAACCCGTGTCTACAGATAGGGAACGCTAAGGTAAGCACCACTTCACACTCAGCTCCGTCTTCACCAAGTATCTCTAAACATCTTACTAGATTATTTTTATTTCAGACTCTGGGACAGTGTAATTTACCAGGTGAAACCTGCAGTCTCTCCAACAAGGAAGAGCTGAACTCCCCATCTCTGCACCAACAAGCATGCCCCAGGACAAGAGGGCAGTCAGGGTCCTTTCCTGCGTGTGTTCACCTGTACGGCCAGAGGGGCCTGGGCAGGAGACGGTCTCTGTTTCCCCTACATGTGGTCCTAGTCTCCCATGGACTCTAGTCTATCGCTGTGTGCTGGACATTTCCTTCTCGAAGCCAACAGGTATAAAGCCCTTTCTCCCCCAAGTAGTGCTCACCTCGGATTTCTCTTACCAATGAAATTACTTTCCTGCAACATAAAACTCGGCACTGTTCACGCGTGACTCCCTGTCTTTCAGCCTTCTCCCCACTCTCAGACTCTGCTCCAACCCTGTGAGTAAGTTTTATGCAATTTCTATTTCTGACCTTCCTTCTTCTAACTATAGCAACCAGTGTGGCTCACCCCCTATTCCCCTCACTAGTGGACAAGTTCTCTGGTTTTCAAACCACTCTGCAGAGGTATAATTTAAAGCAAGGGAAATAGTTCTAACTCTGACCCTGAGGGATACAGAATTTTCCAGATCTGTCACTGTTTTCAGTCTTAAAACATCCTCCACGGCTCCTCCTCTTTGTAAGATCAGCCGCACACCCCCTCGCCACAGCTGCACAGTCCACCTCACCCCGGCCGAAGTGCTTCCGGCTGCTACAGACCGATGTCTGTGTCCCCCCCAAACTCCTACGTTGAAACCATCACGTTCCTAATGTGGCTGCATCAGCAGGTGGGGCGTGTGGGAGGGATCAGGTCATGGAGGTGAAACTCTTCGGAACGGGATGAGTGTTCTTGTACAAGAGACCCCAGAGAGCGCCCTCACTCTTTCTGCCATGTGAGGACACAGCGGGAAGACGAACGTCTGCGACCTTGAAGTGGGTCCTCAGAAGACACTGAACCTGCCTGTACCTTGGTCCAGAACTCCCCAGCCTCCAGAACCAGGAGAAGGAAATCTGTTGTGTATGAGCCCCCCCGCCTCCGGCTGATGGTCTTCTTTTATAGCAGCCCGAAGAGATGCAGCTATCAGCCTTTCACTCTGTTCTAAACCCCTCACTTCGACAGGAACCAGTTGTTCCCTCTGCCTCTCACTCCCGCTGACCCTCCCGCAGACAGAGTGCCCCCCCCTTCTCTGAATCCCCCTCGTGCTCAAGGCCCAGGTCAAACCGCGCCTCTTCTGCAGCTGACTGGCCTTGCCCAGGGCTCTCCCCTCTCATTCAATCCCATCACTGCCCATTCACTTTACTCACGAGGCACCTGACACTTTATGGGCACTAAAAGCTCTTGGCATTTAAGGAAGGTTAGAGTCAAGAAGGTCCAGCGAAAAGGAAGGAAAAAAAAAAACTGGAGAAGGCGATCTCTCTTTTCTTCCTCTCTCCCCTTTCTACTGCACAAAAGCTACTTACTGTTGTAAAGTAAGCGAGCCCAAGACAAGAAGGCCCCCTTTCAACACTGTCCTGCCTTTTCTCAAGACTCGGCTCCATGCCCCTTCCTCTGCCCGTGGAGACAGGGCAGTTCCGATGCCCGCTCTGGGGGGGAAGCCACGCCCGAGCAGCCCAGTCGGAGGAAGAATGTGGTCTCCACGGCTAGCCAACATGCACCTGATTTTTGCGGTCACTGAGCTGTGGTATCAAACAGATCTGGGGCTGAATCCGAAGTCCACGACTCATGGGCTCTGTCTACCTGAAGAGCGACATCACCTAAGTTTTTTCATCTACAAAACAGGGTTAATAGCTGAACACAGCTCCCTGGGGTAACCTGAAGGTTAAGTGAAATTAAGATGATCTATTTTAAGCACTGAGTGTGCTGCCTGGCATACAGTAAGGGCTCAGTAAACGTTGAATGTTACCCTTAGGGTCTCTTATGTACACTTCTGTCTCTCTCACTCATATGAGCCCCATGAAGCTCCAGTCGGTGAGTCTTCCTCCCAAACACTCCGCGCAAGTGCCCCGCCTACGGCATTCAACACACACTTTTTTTAAACTATCAGCAAATGTGCTTCTCTCAGGAACGTATGTATCTCAAGACACAAACACTGAGCATGAGCTCAGATAGCTGTGGATGAAGGAATGCAGGAAAGTCATACTTGAACAGGGCCTTTCACTACTCCAGGAGCTCACCCCACCATCTCACAGGCTGAGCGAGCTACCCAGGATTAAGACACACGAGACCAATAAGCCACACCCACGCGGTGCTCTGTATGGTCTGACTGAAAAGCAGTTACTACTGCGAGAAAAGGTACCAGCTGGTACAGGCACTATTCACAATCTCAGGTGGGGAACTCCCTGTCTACTGACCTGGCGGTCAAGTTCTTTCAGGGCAAGAGCCCTGATTCATACATGCTTCGACTTCTCGCAGCTCCCGGCAAAGGGCTGCCATACAGACCATGATGAGGTACTGGTCTGACCTACACCCCACACTGCTGCCTCTCATGGCTCCTTCTTCTAAACCCATGTACTCGCAAACTTCTTACAGAGGTATCCTAAAAATTCAGGCTGCCCAATCAGGGGGGTAGGAAGATAAAGGACATACTGCATGATACAAAACCAATGAAGAAACGATTAAGAAATAAACCTGTTACAAACAAAAGGTGGGCAAGTGAAGTGACTCCCAGGTTCGTTAGCAGTCCAGGCTTCTGCCCGCTTTCACAGGCATCAGGCCCCCCCTTCTCCTCGTGTCAGGTCAGAATGTCCGACAGACAGAGAGACAAAGACCAAGACGTCACCTGAGTCAACGAAGGCTTTCACAGGGTGTCCGTTCACTTTGCAGTTAATATAAAGCATCACTACTTGGCCGAAACTTTCAGGAGCCTCTTCCATAGCTATCGTCATGTTTTCCTCAATGTTCTGTTGCCTGTAACACACCAAAATCAAGCACAGTAAGATCATTATTTCCAGGAAAGGGAATCTAATTCAAAGTCACAACATTCAAAACAGACTTGGCTTTCTCTTCAGCGAGCTGCTGAGTGGCAGACGCAGAGATGCTGATCTTCGAGAAGACCCTGATGGGCAAGACCATCACTCTAGAGGTTGAGCCTAGTGATACCAGTGAGAGCAACAAAGCCAAAATCCAAGTCAATGGGAGCATCCCACCTGAGAGCAGGGTCTGATGTTGCGGGCAAAGCACTGACAGACGGACGCTCTGACGACAGCAGCCGCAGAGTCCAGCCTGCACCTGGTGTTCTGTCTGCGGGGCGGTGCCATCGAGCCGTTCCCCCGCCAGCTGGCCCGGACACACACCCGTGGCAAGATCATCGGCCACCAGAGCTTTGCCTGCCCACACCCCCACGCTGTCCACCGCCCCAAGAGCTGCAGCCACACCAGCCCCTGCGCCCCAAGAAGGAGGTCAAATAAGGCCACTCCACCAGCTCTTCCTTTGCCTGCAGTGCAGCCTCCGGCCCGAGCCCCAAGGCCTTGGAACCTCCACAGTTTTCCTTTCACTAAACTGACTGGGGGAAAAACCAACCCAACATCTGTACACCTCTTGTGCCCCTATTACAGCAGCTGAGTCATGGAAATGGGAACCGGTGCTCTCTCCTGGAACAGGTGAGGTGGTGAGACGCAGCTGGCAGCAAATCTGAAGGCCTGCACATGGCTTTCTCCCGCAAAATAGTTCTGCTTCCTTTATGAGCTCAGAAACAGGAATAAACCTCCAGAGTATAAGGGTCACGACATTTTAATTCTGTAGAATGTGAGAATTTCACGAATGCTTCAATTTTAACAGAGGATTTACTAGACATCTGGTACATTTCCTATGTCTGGTGCGTTAGAAATAGTTGGCAAATATAATATATGGGTGTTAATGGTCTGCACTGTGTCTCTGCTTAATCCCCGAGACTGGGTTTTCTACCTTTAAGTGAGTGTAGCAGCTCCGATTATAGTGTGGCTAAGAGGTGGAGAGCATCTAGAACACAGTGTTGACAGAAGAGCAGATGCTCAGCAAATGCTGAGCAAATGTCCCTCTAGCTACCTGCTATCGCTCAGAAAACCACACACACACACACACAGTTCACTTGTCTGTCAAACCATTCCTCCAAACACCAGACATATTCTATTCCCACATATGAAAAGGATCTAAAAGGGGGTTCTAGCTTTCTCCAACCTCCTGTTCTAGCTTTCTCCAACCTCCTGTACCTTCATTCCCAACCTCCTTTTAAAAACACCAAACACTACCAACATTAATGGGAACGAGGGCAGGGCTGGGCAACGCAATTAAAGACTGATGCACAAACAGGAGGGGGCCCCAGACTGGGGATAAGTTATACCAGTCTGGACCACCATCCGTTTGTGTGAACAAACGCCCATGGGACGGGACGCCTGGCTGGCTCAGCAGGTTAGGCCGCTGCCTTCAGCTCAGGTCATGATCCCAGGGTCCTGGGATCGAGCCCCGCATCCGGCTCCCAGCTCAGCAGGACGCCTGCTTCTCCCTCTCCCTCCACCTGTTGCTCTGTCTACTTGTACTCTCTCTCTGTCAAATAAATAAAAACCTTTAAAGAAAAGAAAAGAACAAAACAAAACACCCCCACAGGAGCGCAGCCGCACTGCCGGTCTCCAAGAGGTCGTATCAGGTAGGTCCACGCTGGCACCGCACTGGCACAAATGAGCCCTTGCGACAGAGACAGCAGGGCCTGCAAACCCTAAAGTATTTACTGCCTGGCGATCCACGGGAAGCTTGCCAACCCCTGCTCTAACCTGCAGTGCCTGTCCTTTTCACAGTAATACTCCCCCTCAACTGAACTAATCATTTTATCAGCCATTCTGTAATAATACACGAAATTTTTCAGGAAATCGAAGGCACGTTTATTTAATCTAGGGAAATACGCAAGCTCGCATACCCCAGTGCAGTTGTGCCCTGGGTAATCACTGTGCAGCATACCAAAGCAAACTGCAGGAAGCGACTGACAGAATTACACAGCTCTTCTCTTATGCCACATTCTTAAATTTAGAAATGAACTAAAATTAGTTGTATACTCCTGACCTTGCATTGACTCCACCAAGTTAAGTTTCAGCAAAATCAGATTCTGAGATAATACCAGTCATTTTGGCTATTCTGGGCTCTATATGTGGAGAATCTCTTGAGAAGCACAAGGTATTCTTTAAAAGAGTGTACACGGGGCGCCTGGGTGGCTCAGTGGGCTAAGCCTCTGCCTTCAGCTCCGGTCATGATCTCAGGGTTCTGGGATTGAGTCCCTCATTGGGCTCTCTGCTCGGCAGGGAGCCTGCTTCCTCCTCTCTCTCTCTCTCTCTCTCTGCTTGCCTCTCTGCCTACTTGTGATCTCTCTGTCAAATAAATAAAATCTTAAAAAAAATAAAATAAAAGACTGTACACACTGGGGCACCTGGGTGGCTCAGTGGGTTAAGGCCTCTGTCTTCAGCTCAGGTCATGATCTCAGGGTCCTGGGATCAAGCCTTACATTGGGCTCTCTGCTCAGCAGGGAGCCTGCTTCCCCACACCCCCCACCCCCGCCTCTCTGCCTACTTGTGATCTCTGTCAAATAAATAAATAAAATCTAAAAAAAAAAAAAAAAAAAAAAAAAGAGTGTACACATTACCCCAGTTCCTTAACCTCCCCCACCTCCCGCAAGACACACAAACATGCCCCCTCTAACTGCTACTCTGCCAACAGGGCAGTGTTAGGGTTTGGCTCTGATGCCTCCCCACTTTCCTTCCCACTGCTCCTGCTTCCTGGATTGAACATGTCTGTTCTTCAGAATTATGTCAAGTTCCCTTAGAGCTGCAATGGAGTCTAGTTCAGAAAACACAAATGTCTTTTTCTATTTCTCTGGGTAGATTTAACTAGTGAGATGTTTTTTTCAAAGATATTCATATACTAATATACTGATGCAATTAATGTGGGCACTTCATCAAAAAGAACAAGAACGGCTTGGAGCTGTCAACTGATTCTGACAAATAACTTAAATTTCCCTGATTTCAGAGGTAGTCAGAGAAACAAAAAATAAAATAACCATTATTTGACTTCCAAGCTGACATTATAATGTAATGACCAAGTTGGGCTTCATTCAAGTAACAAAAGACTATGACTGCAAAGAACATAGTTCTTCCTATAAGGCAAGGGAGAGAGTCCAGGACCCCCAGTGGACACCCGAAACCACAAAGAGTACCAAATCCTACACATATACTATATTTCTTCCTGTGTACGTATACCTAAGATAAAGCTTCATTTATCAGTGAAGTACAGTGAGAAGCAACAATAATAATAAAATAGAAAAACTGTAATATTCTGTAGTAAACACTCTATGAATGCGTCTCTCTCAAAATACCTTACTGTACTGTACTCACGCTTCTCACGATGATGTGGGATGATAAAGTGCCTACGTGGTAAGATGAAGTGAAATGAATGGCATAGGTTTTGCGACATGGTATGAAGCTACTATTGATCTTCTGATCTATCTGCCTGGAGACTATAGTTAGCCACAGAAAACCAAGAACACGGAAAAGACAGGGAAGACTATACTAAGGCCTTCACCATTTGCAACAAAAACGGAATGTGGGGGGGGGGGGGCGGCTGTCCTTCCATTCTAAGGGGCTGAAGAGCATCTAGCTCGTGATAGTAATGTGACCAAGGCTGCCATCAGCATCACTGTACCTGCTCTGGCCCTACCTCTGAAGATTCTGATCCATCAGATTTGAGGGGAGAGCACAAGCACCTACAGTTTTAAAGCCTCTTATGTGATTTTAATGTAGCCCCAGGTGAGGACCACAGCATTAGGGAAGCTAGAGCTGTCTACTGAGGCCAGTGCAAGAGCTGCAGGAGGCAAACAGCCCTAGGACCACAGAGTTCCATCTGTCCAGAGATCGCTCTCTGATCCAAGATTGCACCCAAGCCTGGGTTTAATTTAACTAGGGCTCACGCATTATGTCTACGGACGGAGACTGCAGTCAGGCAGCCTGTGGAGCTGCCCGAACAGTCTCACCAAGCAGGGGCCGCTGCTCAGTCCTGTAGTCATCTACCTGAGCTGCTCTGATGATGCACTGTGGGCCAGTCCCGGAGTCTTCACTCAACTTTTAGAAGAGAACGTCATTAAGTTAGGTACTTGTGCCACTGTCATACGTTGAATCAACGTGTGAGGAAAACGGAAGAGGAAAGAAGACCTAAAAGGCGGAACTGCTCTCTCAAATACAAAAACAAGGAGGCTGCTTCAGAGCAGATGCCCGACTGACACAGGGTCACCTGTCATTTGGGAACTCTGGATTCTCTAAAGTTCGCTCTTTAGGGAAAGGGTCATTACCTTATATCTTCTTCTATCTTTGCCTGAGCTTCAAGATCAAAAGGGTCAGCAGAAAAGAGACGAATCCTTTCTTGCTCTCTCCGGGCTCGGTCCTGCTGCTGCTCCACCAGGACCCTAGAAAATTTCTCTACAAAAATAAAGGAGAAAATCTTGAGTACCGCTCTATTTCCATTCTTCATTAGTACTCTTCCAGATCAAACAGTTTCTCAAGATACAACTGTAAAGAGATGCAGAAATGCCTAAGAATTATTTTAAATGAACAATTACATTTACTTGCTGTTTTCTGAGGCAAGACTACGTACGTCACCTAAATTTAATATGAAGAAATTAAGTCTTTGCAAAAATCATTTCTTCCTGTAAGAAGTTATCCATTGTAGTGTCTTTACCCAGAGGTAACAATATTTCAATTGAAATGAACGGAAATGACTATCTGTGTGGCAGATAATGGCTGCGTTGCTTTCCTCCCCGGCTGCCCTTATGAACCTATTACCTAGAGATAAAACAGCATGACAACAGGGGATCTTGTCCGTGGTATTGTAATAGTGTTTGTGTGGTGACAAGCAGTGTGTCTGCAGTGAGCACAACGTAAGGCACAGACCTGATGAATCACGGTGTTTGTTGTACACGTGAACTACAGTAACGTTGTGTGTCAACTATATTTCAATTAAAAAACAAAAAACCCATCAACGTCACCACCACCACTGAAAACCATGCACCACAACCCCGTTTTTCCTCTAGTTTCATTCCCTTTATAACAGCCTCTGCCTTAAGCCAGGTAAGTTAAATGCAAACTACTGTTAGCCTACCTATCTGACCTGGTGAATACAGGTAGGAAAATGAGTGAAGAGGAAATATTGCTTGCTAGAAAATGTGTGTTACAAGAACCACCTTAATTTTGCTATTTCTTAAATGAGGATGAATAAAAATGTATAAACTTCAACTTGCCATCACCGTGGTCTTTGGTGACTAGATCTGCTACATAAGAAATCAAAGACACCAGAATAATGGTCATATGAACTATTAACACACACAACATGAATGAATCTGAAACACATTAAGCTGAGCAAAAGAGGTCTGCCATGAGAGAGGACACAGTGTACGATTCCATTTACATGAAGATCGAAACCACAATTATCAGAATGGCAGCAGCCCATCAGGGGAGGAAACTGACTTGCCGCAGAGAATATACTGGAACTTCTGGAGTGAGAAAAACGTTCTGTATCTTGACTAGGGTGGTCACATTGAGTTTGCCAAAACTCAATGAATGTATACTTAAAAAAAAATCTGTGCGTTTCTGTTAGGTAAGTATTACCTCGATTTAAAAGATGGTCAACTGAAGAACGAGCTATTAAGTGTCTGTCATGTTTTAAAATTTAATCAGTACCGTTTCATAAGCCCAAGAATAAAACTAGAGAAATTTACAGAGAAAAACTTTATTCATGAAGCTAACTAAAAATAAATGTTCTATTTAATATAAGAATGGATCAAATACAGCTCCAAACAAGCTGTTGGCAACAACCCTGCTCCCATTAAACTTGGGGCGGGAGAAAATAAAAGGGTTCGTTCCATTTTACCATACAGGCTGATGGCACCAGACATGGTTTCTGTAACTAAAAGCATTTCACCTGGCAGCAAGCTGGGTTACTGGTGTGCTCTCAAACTGAGGGTCTAACTGAACAGGTTAAAATAGGAGTACCCAGGTTATACGCTGTGAAAACAATCTGAAAATAAGGTCAATGGAGGAGGCTGGTCAAGCTGGATTTCAAAACTCCATGCAGATGTAGAATTCTCTCGCTACTGCCAGTAAACTCAGCCCTTGACACTAGCCCGGATCCACCTCTCAGAGAGCACCTGGTAGGTTCAAGCAATCGCGTGATGCGGAGGCTCGAACACACCAGCTGCCTGAGTTTCTCCACACGTGCTGCGATGGAACCACTTCCCCTCGGGTCAGCTTGCCAGTCTTCCATATGCGTAAGCTTACCAAGGTCTCCACTGAGCAGAGCATCTGCCAAGGGCGGGTTGCGTTCCTTCAGCAAGGACAGCTCATGGGGGTTGGCCAGCAACATGTCTCGGAGCAAGGCCGGATTGTCCAAGCCCTGAGGAGATGAAGCTATGTCTCCAGGAGATGAGTGGGAATGCTGTGCTGGTGGCTGGCGCTGCCGGGAGCCTGACGTGCCGGGCACGGCTATACTACGGAAGTCTATGCGGGGTAAGTCTGTTGGGGAAAATCGGTTCAAAGTTTACTTCCAGTGACTCCATCAAAACAAGCATTTGAAGGGAACAGCACTTGCTGGTACATGGCATGTCGTAAATGGTAACTGTAGACATCTGACCTTGGCCCTGCTCCCGCTCTCAACTAACCGCAGTCTGGGTGAACCCACAGGCAAGAATAGAAAAGGGGGTGCCGACAGTGGTAGTAACCCTAGATTTTTGGCTTATACAGTATCCCAGGAGAGATGACAAGTTTTTACTTATTTGTGCTTTTAAAACATTAAAGCTAGTCTCAATAAACATAACCACATAATTCTGAATGTAATTCTTGAGAAAAATCCCAGTCCGCTTTGACATGTTTCAAAGAGCCTGCACACCCTGGGGAAAGAATACTATACAATCCAAGGGACCTGAATCCATTTTAGATGTAAAATTCTACAAGTTTCTGCTGAACACATTCGTCGTCGGAATTTATGCTTTCATCTGTGCATCACTGCTAACTCTTATGCCCTGGGGAGCTAGCAGGTAGAACTGTTCTACAGGAGAGACAAACAGAAGAAAAAGGAACATGTTCAGGTTCTCTCCCAGTGCTTAGGTCACCAAAAGATAGAACAGAGTTAAAGGATACAACTCCCAGGTTCTAAAATGCAGGCTGGGCTGACCCTATTAAAATGAAAGGAAAATAAAAGGGAGTCTTACACAAAGGACCCACATATTATATGATTCCATTTATATGAAATGTCCAGAATAGGAAAATACACAGAGACGGAAGGTAGACTGATGGTTGCCCGGGGCCAGGAGGCTTGGAGGCAGATGGGGAATGACTGCTAATGGGTACAGTTTATTTTTAAGGTGATGAGAATGTGCTATAGTTGATTGTAGTGACGGCTGCACAACTTGGAATATACTCAAAATCAATGAACTGTACCCTTTTTTTTTTTTTAAAGATTTTATTTATTTATTTGACAGAAATCACAAGTAGGTGGAGAGGCAGGCAGAGAGAGAGGGGGAAGCAGGCTCCCCGCTGAGCAGAGAGCCCGACGTGGGGCTCGATCCCAGGACCCTGAGATCATGACCCGAGCCGAAGGCAGAGGCTTTAACCCACTGAGCCACCCAGGCGCCCCAAACTGTACCCTTTAAATGAGTGAACTTATGGTATATGAATGGCATCTCAATATAGCTGTTACTTAAAAAGGAGTTTTTACCTTAGCAAAGAAAAAGTAGAGCAGAGCGAGAATGGGGCGCTAGAACTGAGTGGAGCTGCATCTCCTCAATCCCAAAAATGTATCTGAGGGTCACTCCTGTCCCAAGTCTGAGGCCGTCCTGAAGCGTACGGGACATCAACAGAAGGAGGGAATCCTTAAATTCCAGCGTCAGTTTCTGCCTCTTAGCACGGGTTCAACTAGACACTTTCTCCAAACAGACCTCAGCGGGCAGCTAGTAAATGTTTATGTGTGCGTGTACACGTTTGAGGGAGTTAATCTATACCAACAGGCAAAACACAGGGGCGGGCCTTCTCTGTGGGTGGAGAAATTTTATCTCTAACCCTGTTACCCTTATCTTGAGAGTCCCTTCACTTCAGAGTAATTCTGAGAAACCTGTTTACCTGACAGACCAAGATCCCCTCGCCACCCCCACCTACTGGCTGTCTGGTCCACATGGGACAGTGCCGGGGGAAAAAAACAAAAACAAAAACCAGTCACTAGAACTAACCATCTCACCAAATTAACCAAAGGCAGACTTGGTTTTTGTTGACTGGCACGTTCGAATCCCAGCTCTTTCTAAAGTTTAACAGTAGCCCTGAGGGACTACTGTAACCCCGATCCGGGAGAACAGTGCATCATGGTCACAGCCCCAGTTTCAGGCTGAATGGAAGCACTGTGTTCCGAGCTAGGGTTTGTCATCGTCACCCAGACACCCATCAGCTGTTACCACAAACCATAAAACCAGCCATCCTAATGACTAAACACTGTGGAAAGAAATCTATCCAAAGATAACAGGGAACGGAAAACACTATTACATTTCATCAAACAGTTCCCTCTCAAAACCCTGTCAACTTTCTACAGATCAGGAACCCCTCTGAGCATCTGAGGAAAGCTACAGACTCTTTCTCCATCGAATGCACACATGTGCGAAGCCACCCAATTCTGTGATTCTTTCAAGGACACAGAATCACTCTAAATCCCAATGCACAGATTCCAGATTATAAACCCCTAATCTGACGGAACATCAAGATAGACAACAGCTGCCTTTCACAGGATTAACATGGCTGGCAGGGAAGGAACAGAATTTGGTGGTCTGGCGGCTTAATGCTCTTAAAGGTCAGTATAACGGGAAAAAATACCACATTTTGTTCCCATGTCTTCATTTATTAGCTACATAACACTGAAGACATTACTTAAAATCAGAGCTTCATCTATTAGTGATAACAAATTATAAAGAGGAATCTCTTCCCCCACAACAGTGATGAGACCACGTAACAGAGGGGCACATGCCTGGCTGACTACCAGCAGCAGGCCAGGCACAAAGTAGCAAAAGTCAGTCAGGAATCACAGGCAGAGGTGGCCTCCTAAGTCCTTCCCAAGGATAAAGTTATTATTGATAACAGTAGAAGCGAACGTTTATCGCGGACACGCTGTGTGCCAGAGGTTGCGAGTGCACTATTCTCACAGCCTATCTCACAGCTGGTGATGAAACGGACGTAGGAAAGTTAACACATCCGAGGTTACACAGCAACCAACGGGCAGTCAGAGCCTGTACCCTGCACTCTGAACCCGAAGGCAGTCCACTGCTCCGGCCCACGTTACACTCTCCTGATGCTGGTGTCAGGGATGTCTTACTTGGGAACTGCACTGGAGGTCGAGGGTCGGCGTTCTCCTTCTGTCGTAAAATCACAACGTCCCCATCTTTCAAGCCGTAGGAAGCCAGCGATCTGTGGTTGTCTGTGAGAGGTCTTTCAGCATAGACAATCTACGACCAGAAAAGATTGTACAGTAGAAAGCACTGAGAAGTAACATGGCACAAAGCAGGAAGACTACATCCAGTGTCCCTTTTCATCAGACGCCAGTCCCTGCTCAAAACCCCCCAGTGGTTTCCAATCACACCTGGAACAAAAAGCCCAAGTCCTTCCCGTTACAAAATAGGCCCAAACCATTTGGGTCCCTGGCTCTCCTTCTGACTTCATCTCATACTGTAATTGCTGTTCCCAAATAACATGATCAATTTCCCTCTGGGACTGTTTCTCTTGCTCTTCTACCTAAGGAATGTTCTCTTCCCAGTCATCTCCTTTTAGAAGTAGGCTCTATGCCCAATGTGGAAATTGAACTCACGACCCTGAGATCAAGAGTTGCATGCTCTGCCGACTGAGCCAGCCAGGTGCTCCCCAGTCATTCTCTCTTAAGGTCTCTGATCAAACATTACCTTTTCAGAGCCCTTCATTCATCAGTCTATTTAAAAAGTACCCTCAGAGTGCCTGGGTGGCTCAGTGGTTAAGCCTTTGCCTTCGGCACAGGTCAAGATCTCAGGATCCTGGGACTGAGCCCCACATCAGGCTCTCCACTCGGTGGGGATCCTGCTTCCCCCCACCTCTGCCTACTTGTCATCTCTGTAAAATAAATAAATAAAATCTAAAAAAATAAAAATAAAATAAAATGTACCCTCACCTCTCATACTATAAATCTATTTCTTAAAGATTTTTTATTTATTTATTTGACAGAGATCCACAAGCAGGAAGAGAGGCAGGCAGAGAGAGAGGAAGGGAAGGAGGCTCCCTGCTGAGCAGAGAGCCCGATGCGGGGCTCAATCCCAAGACCCTGGAACCATGACCTGAGCCGAAGGCAGAGGCTTTAACCCAGTGAGCCACCCAGGCGCCCCTATAAATCTTTTTCTTTATTGTCTTTCTGCCCCCACTAAAACGTAAGCTACTTGAGGGCAGGATTTTGTTTTGCTCGCCATATCTCAAATGTCGGGTGTGTGTGTGCGTGCGCGCGCGTGTGACATGAGAATTTCAAACATGGACTTTCCTAGCAGCTTTCAAGTACATGATACAGCACTGTTAATTACAGTCACCAAGCTGGACATGACACCCAGTGTGTCCACTTCTAAATGATCCTGCACACCGGCACGTCTGTGAGTTTTCCAAACACCACCTGCTCTGCATCCCTCCTACCATTCCCAAAGCTCGGTCACACTTACGACTGGAAGATGAAAGGGGAAGAAATTCAGAAAAGAAAAACTAAACACAGATGGCAAAAAGGATCAGGGATGTACTACTAATAAAAACATTTTTACGAGGTGCGACCAACACTGAAGAAAACCTGAGAGCAGAAACGCAGACAAAGCACCGCGCTGCAGGAAGCACGGGCACGGAGGACACAGGGTGCTTTTACGACGAAGGCACACGAAACCTACCCCACACTGTCACATGCCCCCGAGGGGCATTCAGAGCAAACTCTGGCTTTGAAAGGCTTTCTCCCTAACGACTGGCTCTGCACCAGGCCACAGGCCAACGGAGGAGCCCAAGTCCTGTCCTGGCTCTGAGAGGGGCCACATCCCTCAGCTGGTCCAGGCTTCACAGTCCCCATTTGTCAAGCAAGCAGGTGGGGCTCGAGAATCACTACAGCTGTCCCTTCCAGGTCTTTCTGCCCCACTACCATTTTACAGCATTTCCTCTTGTGTCCTCAAAGCTTTCACAGTCAGACTGCCTGACACAGAACCTGAAAAGTACAGGATCTGTACAGGGAAAAACAAGCTGTCCTATCTGCTCGCAGAATTTGCACTGACGTGAGGAACAGGACGAACAGGAAGCCGAATTTCCAAAACCGAATACTTCTGAGGATGCACAAGAAACTGATTTCAGAGTTTGTAGGGATGCCGATACTTTATAAATTCTATACATGACTAGAAAATGTAATGTTCGTTCTTACCCTCAACCTACAGAGTTCAAACATGTTACAAGAGACTGCAGGCATCATTCCATCAATCTGGTCACACTCTCTGCTTCTCCCACAACAGAATCAACACAGACTGTTTGCAATACAACCTGAAAGTCCTACAGCAACGTGTGGGATTGCTGGGACAACTACCGGAAATCGAAAGGGACAAGTGTCACGGGTTGGGGTATGCAGCAAGAAGAGGCTTGCCAAGAGAAACACCACGCAGGCAGCTCTTACAAGGTGGCAGCGACACGGTGAAGCCACCACAAGGAAGGGACCAAGTGGTCCACGGCCCACTCCTTAATTTTCCGGGTACAGAAACTTAACTATCAGTATATTCAGAGATAGTCAGTGGACACATTCTAACTGGACTTATAAAAGAACATTTATCAACAACAGGAAATCAAACTCAGCAGCATCAGAATGCTCCGGGCCACCAGGTCACTGGCGTCTCTTCAGCCTGAGGAGCCACAATCAAACACCACTGCCATGTGCACTTCTATCAGAATGGCTTCTTGAGGTCTCCCACTTCCCAACATCCTCTCATGAAAGTGTCAATCATTTTATGAGGTGGGCCTTATTGTTCCCATTTTATGCACAGGGAAACGGATACAGAGTTCAGTGACCTGAGACTACACAGCTCTTAAGAAGAGAACTAGGAGTGGAACCATGTCTGCCTGACTACAGAGCCCATAATCTTCCCTAAGGACCACATACAGCTTCCCCAAACCTAAGTCCAAAGTGGCCTGGGGCATCACCGGGTGACCTGAACAAGAGCTAGCAAGCGATCCACTAAGGGCCTATCCTCACCAGAGGGATCTAAACCCTGTCTACTGCTCACTGCATCCCCTGCTCTGGACGCAAGAAGAACGCTCGCAACTGCTCCCTCTGTGGTCTCCCACAGAGGACACCGTACAGTGATGACACCGTACATCACTCCACAGTGTTCCTTTAACACAGTCTTTGCTCCGCAGACAATGTAATTTTTTTACAAAGTAAGACAGCCTCATCTAACAATAAGATCCAGGTAATAACCAGCACCAAACACATATAGGAAGTGTAGAATATTGCTATCTGCCCCACTTCCTAAAAATACTCGACTGGAGAATGTGGGTGAGGAGCAAAGACCCTTCACACTGACAGAGCAGCAGGCGTACTCCATTTGAGTCAAGGACACAAATGAGATAAACAAAAGCTTAGCTGAAATTGTAACTACCACAAAGAACGGATTTCTTTTTGTTAAGACAGGTTTAAAAGTCTAAGAAAGACAATCTTTTTATAGCTTAAGTCCTAGAATAAGTCTGAATGATCTTCTAGCTTAACAGAATATCAGACCAATGGTTTCAAATTTCTACCAGTCAAAACAAACTGAGTGTCAGTAATGGCACTGGTGATGCTTCCTACCCAAACACTCAACTCAAAGGCCACAAAGCTAAAAATTCTAGTTTTGCCAGCGATGAGAACATCAAACAGGAAAACTGATCCTGCTGCGAGTCTCTAGCTGTGGAAGTGGCCCACCTGCGAGGACTTACTCCAGAGAGGTCACCCTCGAGATGGAATTCTCCTCTCAATGAACATTCAACAACAGTATGATTAAAACAACTCCAGGACCTGTAAGCATGGTATCAAACATTTCCCGGTCTCTGAATGAGAGCCTTCAATCAGCAGAAATCGCAATATGTTTCTAGCAGTAAGGACCAGACACTGGCCTCAAAATCTTTGGACTCACATCTGAATGGCTACATAATAGTATCTACCAGTAACAGAAAGCCCATTGTATGTCAAGTGATCTACATGAACTATTTCATGCAACAGCTTGACTTTTACAGCCCTGCTGGAAAACAATTTGGCAACAGTTACCAAGAGCCTTTCAAAAGACCTGGCAATTCCGTATCTAAGAATATATCCTGAGAAAATAATCAGAAATGGGGACAAAGCCTTAGGTATATAGATATCCATGAAAATGATACTCATAACTGATTCCAATTTTCCCCAACTCAAATGCTCAGCAATAAGGAAATTGTTAAATAAATTGTAGTACATCGATAGGATGGTATATGATATAGCCATTAAAATGATAAATTTGAAGAATGTGATATGTAATGGGAAAATGCTGACAATGTAGTGTTGAGGGAACAAAGAAAGTTGAAACTGTTAGTGTAGTTCAGGCCATCGTGTTTAAAAGATACATATGTAAAAGGAAGTAAGCACAGAAAAAAAAAATCCACTAAAAAGTAAACTGCAGGGGTGCCCAGGTGGCTCAGAGGGTAAACCCTCTGCCTTCAGCTCAGGTCATGATCCCAGGGTCCTGGGACTGAGTCCCATGTTGGGCTCTCTGCTCAGTAGACAGCTTGTTTCACCCTTTCCCCCATGTTCGTGGTCTCTCTCGCTCCCTCTCTCTCAAATAAATAAAATCTTAAGCAAACTGCAGTTATTCGGGGGTTATGAGGTAGTAACTTACTGTCCTTATCTTTTCCTGTAAGTTACATTGTTCATTCTCAACAATGAATATGTAGTATTTATCGGGGGGGGGGGGTGACATTACCTGCGAACAAAAAAATTACCTGCGAAAATAAACATGTCTAAACCAGCTACAACAGAAGATTTCAGTTTCCACGGATTTAAAACAGTGCTTTACAAACCACAAGTCATGCTGTGTACAGAGCTGCTTTTCCAGGATCATACAGTCACTGCTATTATTTGGTATTTAAATATGCCTTTCATTTCAGAGTCCTTACACATTCTGCACACGTCTTTATCACATGCCACCTACAGGGGTAAATTATAATGATGTTTCAAAAATACAAAGACGTTAATTTAAAGTGAAGCTAAGTTCTGGTAATTCTTTGAAGTTTGCCCAGCCAAGTCTGCATCAAAGTATCAAACAGAGCCATGACGGGCTTCCAAGCCCACACTTGTATTAAGAGATGGAACATGCCCAGCTTTAATCACATGTACAAGCAGAGATAGTTTCTAGTCTAAATTTGTTATCGTCACATTATAACTACTATAATCAGACCAGAGCTGTTAAAAATTAACACCTTTTCCAAGTGCATACTTAGGCACTACTGAGGCTGATGTGGAAGACTGAATTCAAAACCAGTGATCCTCAATGCAGGGAAGGCATGCAAAGCAATTCTTTAAATATGAAGGAACAGAACAGTACTGGAATTTTCATTTCCATTTATTTGAGTTCATCCTTCCTTAAATTCTATCTTATGGTTGTTCATAATGGATACAAGGTATTCCTTCATGTGTATTACATAACTGATGTTTCCAGTTATATACATATATGTGCAAATATATATACAACGTGTATCACATTTGTTCATAATGTTTGTAACTTTTTATATATCACAAAGATGTATGTTCCCAAACATTTTACTCAGAGGGATACATAACCAAAAAAGTTTGGACATCAGTGGTGGAGATCTTGACGGGAAAGAATAGTCAGGAACATTAAAAAGAAAAAAAATCCCTTTAAAAATGGAGGAGAAGGAATGAGAATGGAGAAGGTAACTAAGAGGAGAGAGGTCAAGAGACCAAGAGAACTGTGAAAGGAAGAAAGGGAAAATGAGTAATAGGGGAGAATCTGGGAGGTAAAGGGGTGGGAGAGGGGCCTCGCGTAAGCGACATTTTTGTAGGTAAGAACTATAACGATGCTTACTATTATGATTTGGTGAAGGGAAATGACTCAAGTGTCTGGGGTGGATCCTGTTCCTGCCCGATGGGCAAACAACTGAAAAGACAACCGACCACCAGACATCTTAAAATAGATCTGTGTTAGGTTACAATGGAGCCAACAGGAACGAACTTGAAACACAGGAGCTGTTTACCGCTCTGTAATACAAGGTTCACAGCACCGGGAGCCCAGGTTTGCATATGCTAATCTGGCTTGGGAAGGAAGTAAATGCCCATAGGTGACCTAAGGAATAAGAAAGAAATCTGGAGTCAGCCTGACTGTTCAGTGACTGAGGTACTCCTCACACCCTGCGCTGTGCCAACCTGACACACTCTTCACTCAAAACCGGCAGGATCTGAGGCAGTGCCAACCTTCATCTTCTTCCAAGTCCTAATAACAACAAAATCAACTTACATCTTAATTTTTTATTTCCCCCACCAGCTGCTGAGTGTAACCAGGATAAGAGAAAAGCCACCTTCAAATATTTTAAGAGTTGAGCGTCCCTCCCTAATTAAACTGTCCTTTCCTAGCTCTCCACTTGAGGGATTCACTAACAGGAACTGGTTCCTCAGTTTTTGTGGATTAGCTGTTTACAGAAAAAGGCTCAAAGAATCCCTTTAACCAAGTTCTTTGTAACTTTCATCAGTTGACCTATTTGAGTGACACTTTGCACCTTGAAACAAAATCTTTCTTGATATTCAGCTTTATGCCAAGGTTCCAAAGTTCACATACTGTAAAGGAATCATACTCGCTTCTGAACAAAATATTGACGCATCTGTTTACTATAACACAGGGCAGAACATGCTGTAGTTAGGCAATAGTTTTTGGAACTATTTCATAACTGCAGTAGGAAATCAAGATTTATATTCTGGGGCCTTGCAGGACTTCTATAATTTTCTTAATGTTCAGACCATGTCCTCCAAGGTCCACTTATCAAGTTAAGATTTAAATGTTTTAGCGTGAAGGCCAGAGTTATCGTCACCAATTCTGTTTGGGGGCAGCCTCAAGGCATTTTGAGAATAAATTACTTTGCTTATTTGAAATGTTAGAGCAGCTGAACTTCCTTCCAGCTGGGTAGGGAAATGAAACAGGCGAATCACACCCAGAATATACTAGGCCGTTTTCACAAAAATATCCTCATAAAGCAACGAACTTTGAACCCAGCCAAACTGAATTATGGCCTGAAATAAAGAGAGATTCTGGCCTGCTCCCAGCGAAGAAACCAGAGCAACAAACAACTTGAATTGAACTAATAACTGCCCTCCCTTTGGTGGGGGGAAGGGGGGAAATTGCCCTTTTTTTTTTTTTTAAAGAATTTAACCAGAAATGCCATGTGGTAGGGCAAAGGGAACAGGGCATTTCCAAATGCCTCAAAACAAGGTAATGGAAGTCTCAAAACTTTTTCCTTCACTTAGAGTGCAAACCTCTACATTTAAAGGTAAATTACGTTTGCTTAAGCAGGAGCCCGCTCCAAAAAAGCAGATGCACAACAACCTACCACAGTGATCCAAACTGGTATTTCTGGTTGGGGAAGCAGGATGTACGAATTCCTGCAAACCTCGAGCTGCTGCTTCTATTCTACGGCTGCTCATAATGTACGTAGGTCCACACCACCCCAAACGAGGGATTATTAGGGGAGAAAGGGCCAGAGAGCCAGAAGGTGGGGCGGGCCACCCAACTGTCCACGCGCCCCTCAGGCTGCAGTGGGTGCGTCTGCGGTCAGGTTCTCCGCTCCCTCCCATGGCACCCCACCCCACGCTCGGCGTGTGTGGGGGCAGCCAGCGTTTCCAGCTCCTTCCCGGACGCGGGGGCGGGCTGGGAGAGGCCATCCTGCTCCCGCCACCCCCAAATTCTCACCCATAGCAAAGGGAGGGCGTGAGACCCGGAGGCAGGAGGGTTAGCCCCGGAGGGAGACTCCGCTCGCTGCCCGGCATACCTGGCTCTCCGCGGCGGGGATGCCGGACTCGAGCTCGCACAGCGCGCGGAAGTTGTGCAGCTCGAAGTCTGCGTCGACCTGGAGGGAAAAGGTCACCTCGGAGAGGTCCCTCCGCACACAGTACACGGTGAGCAGCATGGCCCGGGCCCGACCCAGCTCGGCTCGGCCCGGCCTCGGCGCTGGGCTGCGGGGCGGCGGCGGGGCCTGGCTGGTGCTGCGGGCGAACGGCGCGAGCTGCTCGCTCGCCCGCTTGCTCCTTCCCTCCCTCACACACGCTCAGTGACTCACTCCCTCCCGCCCTCACTACCAAGCACGGCCGCCGCCACCCGCCTGCGACTCCGTCTGCCTGCTTGCCGGCCTGCCTCCCACCGCTGCCGCCAAGCGCGCCAGCCGCCGGCGCCCCGCCCCGCCGCAACGCGGCTGCCGTAAAGCCCGCCTCGCCCTCTCGGCCTTCGCGACGCAGAGAAGGGGCGGGCCGGGAAGAGGAAGCGGGAAGCTAGGAGAGGATTGGAGGGAAGGGAAGGCTTGGGAAGCCAGGGAAAGGAAGGGCGAGAAAAGGGGCGGGAAGGAAGGGCAGGAGGGAAACCGGAGAGAGATTGAAGAGCTGAGGTCGGTGGTGGAGTCCGCGATCTCATTCACCCACATGAGACATTTATTAAGCGCCGACCAGGTGGATACAAAAATGGGTAAAAACACGGGTCTTGGGACGCTTGGGTGGCTCAGTTGGTTGGACGACTGCCTTCGGCTCAGGTCACGATCCCGGAGTCCCAGGATCGAGTCCCGCATCGGGCTCCCAGCTCCATGGGGAGTCTGCTTCTCCCTCTGACCTTCTCCTCGCTCATGCTCTCTCTCACTGTCTCTCTCTCTCAAATAAATAAATAAAATCTTTAAAAAACAAAACAAAAACAAAAACACGGGTCTTTCTTTGCCCTTGTGGAACTCTCACGCCACTAAGCAGAGAGTTCTAAAATGTATTTGTCCAAGTAGAAATTGAGGCTTAGAAAGATTAATTTACTTCCTGTCCCAATGATTTAGAGTTAAAACCGAAATCATGACCCTGTCTAGTGTACACAACCGAGCTTACTCTGGGCCCTGCCTTCCTCTCCAGACCTGCCTCCTGAGTCCTTCCTGCACTCAGCCACACGGGGACCCTTGGTTCCTCCAAGGCTCCATTCCCCTATCTTGCAAAGTTTTCTCTCTACTCGGGACTGTCTCCTTCCTACCCCTAGCACCACCACCACCACCCCCCACCCCCAGCGCCAACTGCAGAGCCTTTATTGGGCACAGCTCAGAATCTACTTGATAAAGTATTGGCTACTTTACTGGCCTGTTCATGGCCACATGGCTGATGACTGGATAGAGGTCCAGAACATGAGGATAAGGTCACAAACACCGATCCAAGAGGGCGCCTGTGTGGCTCAGTGGGTTAAGCCGCTGCCTTCGGCTCAGGTCATGATCTCAGGGTCCTGGGATCGAGTCCCACATCGGGCTCTCTGCTCAGCAGGGAGCCTGCTTCCTCCTCTCTCTCTCTGCCTGCCTCTCTGCCTACTTGTGATCTCTCTCTGTCAAATAAATAAATAAAATCTTAAAAAAACAAACAAACAAACAAACACCGATCCAACAGTGGCATCTCCCTACTTATCACCGCCCAATTCCCTATCTGTGAAGTAGGGACCCCTCTTCTGTTGTAACAGGAGGGAAGATGGAAACAGGATGGCTGTGGATGCAGGTTAAGTAGGTAGGTTTGGTGGCAAGAAAGTCGATGACCATCGGAAGACTTCCCTCTGTGAAGGATGGAGGTTCATCTGTGGAGAATAAAGAGAAAAACCGGAGGGGCAGGAGGTGGAGAAGAGTGGTTGTATCCACCGCAGAAAGCCTATCAGTGATTTAAGCAAATCAAGGTTTATTTTTCTCACAGGATAGGAAGCCAGGAGGTAGAAAACTGCATCTGTTCAGTGACACAATAATATTGGGGCCTCTATTTCTGTAAATATTTTGGCCTTTCCTGGAGCGTCTTGATATGGCTGGCTGCCTCCACGCCATGCAGCATTTTCTTGTTTAAGGCAAGAACTTGGCCAGAAGTCCTGCAGCAAGTTTCTGCTTACACCTCACTGGCCACCATTATGCCACATAGATGCAAGCAAGGGTAGGAAAGTAGGTGTTTAGCTTCTCTCACCTCTTTAAAGGACATGGACAGGAGAAAAAGGTTTTCGGAACATGTGTTAGGTGAGACCTACATAGTCTACTACTATCTACATAGACCTATGGCAGAGGATATTTGAAATATCCATTGCAAATTGGAGCAAGTTGAACAGAGAAATGATGTAGGATTGTCAGGTGGTATCAAGGATCCAACCTACGTTTTACTAATTTTTCCGTGTTACATCTTTTTTCTAGTGGTGCTCTGGTGCCTGGGTGTGACAGATTTTATTTTCCAAAGATGGCAACAATAATATCTCCCATCTTACATGTTCTTCTTACAATGTGACCCTAACATTCCTCCTATTAAGAGATGGGGGGTATGTTCCTCCATTTGAATCATGGCTGACTGACTCTGGTATAAATGTCATCGTGTGCCTTCTGAGGCTAGGTTATAAATGGCAATATAGCTCCTGCCTGGTTCTCTGGGAACACTTGGGTCTTAGGACCCAACAACCATGCTGTGAGGAAACCCAAACCACATGGAAAGAACATGTGTGGATGTTCCAGGCAACAACCCAGCTGAGATCAAAGTCAATTCCTAGGAAAACTACCCAAGACTCTTGCAGCTGGTTTCAACCAGACATTGAGCCATCTCCAGCATGTGGGTCTTTCCAGCAGAGGTCTCAGATGCCATGGGGCCATCTCCACTGTACTCTTTTTGAATCCCCGACCCACAAATCTGTGAGCATAATACAATGATTATTTTGCTTGACTAAGTTTGAGGTGGTTTGTTACAAAGCAACAATAAATGGTACACTGAATACACCTCTCTTTATATATATATAAACATATATGTATACACACAAGTATATGTACACACACACACACACACACACACACACACACATATACCTGCGACATCTTCTTTATCCATTCATCTATCAATGGACACGTGGACTGCTTCCATAGTTTGGTTGGTATTTTTTTTTAAAGATTTTATTTATGAGAAAGAGAGAGAGCATAAGCAGGAGGGGCAGGGGAAGAGGGAGAGCATCTCAAGCAGATTCCCACTGAGTGTGGAGTCCACCATGGGGCTTGATCCCAGGAGATCATGACCTGCGATCATGACCTGAGCTGAAACCAAGAGTTAGTTGTTTAAGCGACTGTGCCACCCAAGTGCCCTCATAGTTTGGCTATTGTAAATAATGCTGCAACAAACACAGGGGTGCGTGTAGCCCTTTGAATGAGCGTTTTCGTATTTTGGGGGTAAACACCCAAGTGTGTGATTACTGGATTGTAGAGTTTTTCTTATTTTTCTTTTTGAGGAAACTTCTCATCATTTTCCACAGTGGCTGCACTGGTTTGCATTCCCACCAACAGTGCAAGAAGGTTCCTTTTTCTTCACATCCTTACTAACCCTTGTTTCTTGGGTTTTTGTTTCTAGCCATTCTGACAAGTATGAGGTTGTATCTCATTGTAGCTTTGATTTGCAATTCCTCAATGATGAATGACGTTGAGCCTCTTTTCATGTGTCTTATTGGCCATGTGTATGTCTTCTTTGGAGACTTGCCTTCTGCTCATTTTTTAACTGGGTTATTTGTTTTTTGGGTGTTGAGCTGTATCAGTCCTTTATATATTTTGGATACTAACCCTTTATCAGATATGTCATTCGCAGACATTACTTACATAAATTAAAAAAAAAAAAAGTGGTAAGAGAGAGGGGTGCCTGGGTGGCTCAGTTGGTTAAGTGTCTGCCTTCGGCTCAGGTTATAGTCTCCGGGTCCTGGGATCAGGGCCCGAGTCAGGCTCCCTGCTCAGCAAGGATCCTGCTTCTCGCTCTACCTCCACATGCATTCTCTCAAATAAATAAATACATTAAAAAAAAGATTTCATTTATTTATTGGACACAGAGAGAGAGAGATCATAAGTAGGCAGAGAGGCAGGTGGGGGGCAGGGGAAGCAGGCTCCCTGCTGAGCAGAGAGCCCAATGCTGGGCTCGATCCCAGGACCCTGGGATCATGACCTGAGCCAAAGGCAGAGGCTTAACGCACTAAGCCACCCAGGCGCCCCTAAATAAATAAAATCTTAAGGAAAAAAAGTGGTGAGAGTGGACATCCTTGTTTCATTACTGACCTTAGGGGGAAAGCTCTTGGCTTTTCACCACTGAGTATGATGTTTGCTATAGGTTTTTCATATACAACTCTTATTATGTCAAGGTATGGGCCTTACCCCTTTTGGACTCTGCTCAAATGCTTCTTGAGAACTGGTTCAGAGTGTGGACTCTCACTTCTCTCATCACTCTATGAGGTAGACTTTGCATCTCCAACATGCAAGTAGTAAATGGCCGTTCTAGGATTCAAACCAGGCAATCTGACTTGAGTCCCCACTTTTTTTAAGTTTACTTATTTATTTAATTAATCTGTACACCCATCAGGGGGCTCAAACTCATGACCCAGAGATGGAAGGTTGCATGCTCTTCTCGCTAAGCCAGCCAGGGACCCCACAAGTCCACAATCTTAACCACTACTTTACATGGATACATGTAAGACCTCATTTCATGCTTCTAAAAGCCCACAGAGATAGGAACTTCAGGTTTCCCTTGCTATCTGAAAGTAGATGGCTCCTATGAAACCTTTTGTAAATTGAAATGGTGCAAAACAAAGAAGTGACTACCATTTTCAAATCGAATGTCCTCTTTAGATTTCTTTTGGTTAGTGAAAACAAGTACTAATGAAGGTCTTTCATAAAACTGAAGTTTCATAAGCCAAACTTTTGGATGGCAGGGGAGTCTTGTATTGTATTCATTCCCATTTCATGCAAAAGGAAATTGAGGTGTGGGAATTTTAACCAACTTGCCCAGGTTCACACAGCTAATGAATAGAAGGATCTCCAAGTTGTAAAAAAAACACAAAACCACCAAAAAACCAAAAACCAAAACCAAAAAAAAAAAAAAAAAAAAAAAAAAAAACCAAAAAAACCCCCCAAACCTTTAAGAACAAAAAACATCTATTTTCAACCTTTAACTAGAGCACCAGCATTCTGCTGGCACAGTACACTTGAAGACACCTGGCTGTGTTCCAAAACCCTTTCAACACCATATGGTCACCACCAGCAAAGTTTCTGCCTACTTCTAGGTTCTTGCCTAATTCTTCTCTACTAGGAAGAACAGATTGGTTAAAAGCATTTACCCTATTTGATTTTTAAAACTCCTACAGTTGGTGGGTGCCTGGGTGTTTCAGTTAGTTAGGTGTCCGCCTTTGGCTTGGGTCGTGATCCCAGGGTCCTGGAATTGAGTCCCACGTTGGGCTCCCTGCTCAGCAGGGAATCTGCTTCTTCCTCTGCTCCTCCCTGCTCTTCTCCTGCTCACTCTCTCTCTCACGCATGCAAAAATGAATAAATAAAATCTTTAAAAAAAAACTTCTATAATAGGGACTAAATGCCCAAACACTCTAAGTACTCATTTTTCTTTTCTTTCTTTTTTTTTTTAAGCAGGTAGATATTGTTCTTTGAATTTTCCCCTTATCATCAGTTCGCGGTTGCTCAAAGAAGTCTCTCTTACCTTGCTGTTCCTGGCATGTCAACTGATAGCAGACAGTGCTCCATTTTACTCATTTTACCTTAACACAAAAACTTTGGTTTCCTATTTCTTAGGCCAGGATCATGTGCAGATATATAATGCAATGCCTCTTCCCTTTCCTGCTTATCATTCCTAAAGTCTGGTAGCATTTCAGTTCCACTAAATTCTAGGTCAATTCCTCCTCTTCATTTCCAGTGTACCGTGTACTCATTGGGTTATCAAAATATTGCAGGTAATTACGGTTGTAATTTCAAGCACCATAATTTGCCTACTCAGAAGTCTGTAGCTAGAGATCAAAATGTACTTTGATTACCAGAGTCAGCCTGGGCAAAAGTGCAAAACAGGCCAAAGTTTGTCCTTGGCAAACTCAATGTGATGCTCCTTCTTTGGCTCCCTTTCTCTCCACCTGTTCCTCTTCATTCTCATGGGTCCTACTTTCTTCACTTGCCTTTTTAAAACCTGCTCTCAAGAAAGGAGCTGGACCAACTCACACTAAGGTACTAATGACTGCTGAAACTCTGTCTGGTCTCTCTTTAGGTAGTTGCATGTTAATAGGGATAAAGGTATCAATCATCAGCTACAGATTTCTAGGCTTCAGCAGAGAATTTGGTAGGGAAGGCAAATTTCCCCAAGAACCTCTGGATTGACACAAGTCTAGTTCACTCTTCTGTTGACATCTCACCAGGATTTTATTGATCTACCCCTGATATACCTGGTTTAATACCCAACTTGATAGTTAAATTGCTTTCCTATTTTTTCCCTTCAGGAAGCTCCTGTTGTTTTTAGTTTTTTCCATGAAAAACGTGCATCTTTCTTCTTGGAACACCACATCATAGTTGTGGAGAAATCTCAGGTATCATGGCTGAGAGTACAGAGCCAGCTTTTAAGATATAAAGTGGAAACAAAACATTCTCATTGGGCACTGCCAATGTGAGAATCATTACAATAGCAGGGGTATGTTCAAAGTCTTTTAGCCTCTTGGAACAACTTTGGTCCACCCGCCATAATCAGAAATAGAACCATATTGGACAGAGACCATTCATTAATTTCTTCAACCATTCTTAACATCTACTGAATGCCAGACATTGTTCTAGGCACAGCAGGGAACAAGACAAAAAGACTATCCACACTGGGCTTACATTCTAGTAAGAGCTTACATTCTAGTAAGGGGTCACAGAGAAGATACAAAATTTGTCAGGGGGTGATAAATGCTTGACAGGGGAAAAGAGCAAGCAGATGACAGGGAGTGTTGGGAGAAGGGTGAGGAATTTGGACATGCAGTGGTTGTTACTTCGCAGAGGGTGGTCAGGAAAAGTCTGTCTTATAAGGTGACATCTGAGCAGGATGAAGCAGAACAAAGGAGTAAATCATGCGGACATCCACGAATACTCAGCACAGGTAATAGCAGGTCCATAGACCTAAATATGGAGCTATACCTGCCTTGTTCCAGAAACACATGAAGAACAGCATTTTCAGAAATCAGTGAATGAGGAGGACAGTAGATAGGAACCCATGGGACAAGTGATCCTAAGGACTTGGCTTTCACTGACTGAAATAGGAAGCCACTGGAGAATTTTGAGCAGAGAAGTGACATGATGTAACCCGTGTGTCAATAGATCACTTTGGCTGGGGCACCTGGCTGGCGGGGCCGGCGGAGCATGTGACTGTTAATCTCGGTGTTTTGAGTTCCAGACCCAGGTTGGGTGCAGAACTTACTGAAAAGAAAAACAAAATCACTTTGGCTGACTTGCAGAGGAAGGCGTTGGTGGGCTAGTTAGAACCAGCAATAGAACAAGCAATAACCCACGGTGACAGACCTTGTGGAATCTGACCAGGGTGCAGGTAGTGAGAAGCTGTCAGATTCTGAATTCATTTTGAAGACAGAATCTACATGACTTGCTGACGCACTGAACACAAGGTGTGGAAAGAAAGAGGAATCAAGGATGGCCATGGGTGTGTATGTGTCAATATTCCAGAGTATACATAATATTTTAAACTCCTTTGCGGGCTAGCGTGAAATTTATTAGAAGGAAAGAACAGTATTGCCAGCAACCTCCTGGCAGTTTTTTAAAAAGAGCTGGGCCATCCCAATTATCTCAAATCCCTTTCTTTCTTTTTTCTTTTTAAGACTTTATTTATTTATTTGACAGAGATCACAAGCAGACAGAGAGGCAAGCAGAGAGAGAGGGGGACGCAGGCTCCCCGCTGAGCAGAGAGCCCGATGTGGGGCTCGATCCCAGGACCCTGGGACCATGACCCGAGCTGAAGGCAGAAGCTTCAACCCACTGAGCCACCCAGGAGCCCCTCAAATCCCTTTCATCTGGGACATTTTTTCGGTCAGGGCTCACAGGCTTGTCGCGGGATGCCCCGAACCCTGGCCTGCACGCGGGGACCTAGGATTTAAGAACTGACAGGGGGGTAACCAGGCTCTGAGAACCTGCTCAATTCTATGAGCTCACGGTGACGCTGTACCTTTCCAATAACTACCTCGGAGAGACACTACCCCCGGCCCCCCGAAGTGATGCCTCTTACCCGAGACGCTGGATCTCTCTTCTAGCCAGTGCTGAGCATGACAGCCTTAAATAATGAATAGTGAATATAATAACCTTAATATCCCTAAATTTCACCCCTTATTACATATCTCAAATTTCACACAACTTTTTCTGTGCCCACAGGAGGCAGACCTCAGCATCTGACGAGTGTTATGCTCAGGAAAGGCTCCTGCACGACCAGCAAAGCCTCACGACCGCCTCTGGAACCGTTTTATCACTTCACTGTCACTAGTGCGGAAAAGCCCCAGCTGCCCCTTTGGTCACCCTCTGACCACCCCATCTGAGGCCGCGGCCGAGACCCCAGGTACACAGTGCTCTGGCCGCGCCACCTCCGCTGTCCCACAGCCGGGCGGAAACGCGCCTGCGCCGTATCACGTGACGGTAGCGTCACCTTCCAGGGAGCGGGGGGGGGGGCGTCTAGCCACGTGACGCAGCCAGGCCAATGCCTGGCGTCCGCTCTCTGGGCTCCTGGTTGCTAGGCGACCCCTGCCCGGCTCCCGCGACCTGGATTTATCGCGGCGGGAACGTCGGACGCCGCGGGCGGGTCCGGGCTTTTGGGAGTGCTGCAGGCTGCGGGGGCGTTTCGCGGCTTCCGCCTTCTCTGTGGCGGAAGGCCGGCTGGCGGTGTCCTCTCCCGTGCGCCGTTCGGGGCTCCAGCCCGAGTGTCCCCGCGTCCGCGGTCCTCTGGGCCGGAGCCGGCAGCCGAGGGGCCGCAGGGCCGCGCGGACTAAGCCCGGTCCGCTCGCAGGCTCCCCGTCTCGGCCTGCTCCGCCCCGGAGAACCGGCTCAGCCTCCAGCTGGGGCGGAGGTGTGCTTGAGGCAGTGGCGTTGGGAGAAACGGGTGCCTGGTGGAAGTCCCAGGCGTGGGTGGCCTCTGTCAGGGCTGAGGCTTGTCCTGGACCAGAGAAAGGAAATGGGCGGTGGACTCTGTGCACTACTAATGCGTCTTGACCGAAAAGATGGTGCCTTGAATAGTGGCAGACCGGAGGATAACAGATTTCCATTAAAAAGAAAAAAAAAATCGCAAAAGAGCCAAATACTTAAGAAAAGTTTGTGCCTGGCTCGGTCGGGGGAGCAAGCAACTCTTGATCTTGGGTGGGTCCTGACTTCCAGCCCCACACTGGGTGTAGAAATTACTTTTTATAAAAAGAAAAGTTTATACATTTGCCTCTCTTTTAAAGGCTTTGTCTTTGAGATTTCTAGTAACAGTGGCAGTCTTTCGCTGTTGAGCATTTTCAGTGGCCTTGGAAATTGTATGTGGCTTGGTTCTAAAAGTTTAAGTGTAATCTTTTCTGTATTGCCCATGACGCTATCAATATTTTAAAGATAGAGAATACAGATATAATAATCGTTTTAATGTCTTTGCTAATTCTCCCATCTGTGTCACTTCTGGGTCTGTTTGTACTGGTTGGTGTGTGTCCTCCTGGGTCCCATTTACCTGTCTCTCTACTCGCCTGGTAATTTTATTTTATTTTTTAAAGGAAGAGTATTTTATTTGTTTATTTATTTACTTAGATTTTATTTATTTATTTGACACACAGAGATCACAAGGAGGCAGAGAGAGAGGAAGGGAAGCAGGCTCCCTGCTGAGCAAAGAGCCTGATTCGGGGCTTGATCCTAGGACCCTGAGACCATGACCCCAGCGGAAGGCAGAATTGCCTGGTAATTTTATGATGGGATGCCAGATATTATGACTTTTACCTTGCTTTAGTGCTGGATATTTTTGTGCTTCTGTAAATCTGGAACTTGGTTCTGGGGTGCAATAAGTTACTTGGAAATAGTTTGGTTCTTTGGGGTCTTGCTTTTAAGATTTGATAGGGCCACAGCTGTGCCAGCTATAGGGCTCATTATTCCCCCTGAGGCAAGACCTTTATGAACGTTATTCCCAATGCCCCATAAATTATGAGCTTTTCTAATCTGGCTAGTGAAACTAGGCACTATGCCCAGCCTGGCCGGTGCATGAAGCACCTTTCCCTCTAATCCTTTCAAGTGGTTCTTTTTCCCAGGCTCAGGTAGTTTTCTTACTTGAATGCCCTAGCCAGGACTTGGTAAATAGCAGAATAGGGCCCTCTACAGGTCTCTGGGGTTTTCTCTCTCTCTCTGTGTGTGTGTGTGTGTGTGTGTGTTCGTTCGTGTGTTCTCTCTGATACTCTGGCCTGTAAACTCTAGCCGCCTTGGTCACTCTGGACTCTCTTCACGACTCAAGGACTCCGCTGAGCTCTGCCTCAGCTTTCCTTCCCTGCACTGTAGCCTGTAAGCTCAAGGTAGTAAACCAGGGCAAGTATTAGGGCTCACCCTGTTTATTGTCCTTTATTGGGGATTATTATCCATTGTGGCTTTATGTCCAGTGTATTGAAAGCCATTGTTTCATATTTTTTGTCCTTTTTTGGCTCTTTAAGGTGGGAAAGGAAATCTGGTTGCTGTTTCTTTATCATGATTTCTGGAAGTTGAAGTCCAAATATCACACCCATCTGGAAAACGTTTGTGTCTCAAAACCATTGAATCTTGGGGTGCCTGGGTGGCTCAGTGGGTTAAGCCTCTGCCTTCGGCTCAGGTCATGATCTCAGGGCCCTGGGATCAAGCCCCGAGTTGGGCTCTCTGCTCAGCGGGAGCCTGCTTCCCACCCCCTCCTCTGCCTGCCTCTCTGCCTACTTGTGATCTTTGTCTGTCAAATAAATAAATAAAATCTTTAAAACAAAACAAAACAAAAAAACTATTGAATCTTGAAACTCTTAGGTTGCATACTGTTGGGCTCACAATCAATTTATTCCAGAAGACCGCTATTATCTATCTTGCTATCCCTACAGACTTAACCAATAGCCTCTACTTGGCTGACACTCAGTAGAAGCTGGAGTGCTTGAATAAACTATTTTGAGCAAACAGCTGTCGGTCAGCTTATGGTATTTTCTTCCAACATTTGTTGATGGGCTTTTGCAATTTTCTTCTTGCCTGCCAGCAGCAAGTGAAAGCTAGGCAGGATGGAAATTTCTGGGACTTGTTATTCATGACTGTAATTACCCACAAAAATGCACCTTTTAAAAAAGTTTATTTGCAGGCACGAGGAAACTTTTAGGTATGAGGAATATGTTCTAAAACAGTTGTGGTGATGGTTTCACAAGCTGACAAAAAGTCATTGGATTGTACACTTAAAAATAGGTGAATTTTGGGCGCCTGGGTGGCTCAGTGGGTTAAGCCGCTGCCTTCGGCTCAGGTCATGATCTCAGGGTCCTGGGATCGAGTCCCGCATCGGGCTCTCTGCTCCGCGGGGAGCCTGCTTCCTCCTTTCTCTCTCTCTGCCTGCCTCTCTGCCTACTTGTGATCTCTCTGTGTCAAATGAATAAATAAAATCTTTAAAAAAAAATAGGTGAATTTTATGGTAAATAAATTACACCTAAACAAGGCAGTTTTTAAAAAACACTATTTTTATTTTTTTAAAGATTATTTTAGAGAAAGAGAGAGTGTGAGTGCGCACGTTTGCAAGCAGGGGGAGGGGCAGGAGAGGGAAAAGGAAAGAAGCAGACTTCCCCTGAGGGCAGAGCCAGACTCAGGGCTCAATCTCATGACCCTGAGATCATGACCTGAGCTGAAATCAAGAGTCACATGCTAAACTCACTGAGCCACCCAGGTACCCCTAAATCAGTTTTTTAAAAAGCTTATCTTGAAGATTTCCAAGGCATTTTTAAATTTTTAATTTTTATTTATTTATTTAAGATTTTATTTATTTATTTGACAGAGAGAGAAATCACAAGTAGGCAGAGGTGGGGGCGGGGAAGCAGGCTCCCCGCTGAGCAGAGAGCCTAATGCGGGGCTTGATTCCAGGACCCTGAGATCATGACCCGAGCTGAAGGCAGAGACTTATTTGATAGAAAGAGACACAGCAAGAGAGGGAACACAAGCAGAGGGAGTGGGAAAGGGAGAAGCAAGCTTCCTGCTGAGCAGGAGCCCGATGCAGGGCTCAATCCCAGAACCCCAGGATCATGACCTGAGCCGAAGGCAGACGCTTAACGACTGAGCCACCCAGGCGCCCCGAAGGCAGAGACTTAAACCACTGAGCGATCCAGGTGCCCCAAGGTTTACACACTTCGCAGCGCTCACCATAGCACATACCCTCCCCCAATGTCCATAACCTCCCCCGCCCCCCCCCCCCCCGCAACCCTCAGTTTGTGAGATTAAGAGTTTCCTATGGTTTGTCTATTTCCAAGACATTTTAAGGTGAAAAAGAAAGTTGCCAACCACTTTATATAAGCTAAACCGAGTTTTGATTTTTTTCAAAAGACTTCTGTGCATTGAAATACAACCTTGATTAGGTGGGGTTATACAAAGATGGACTGTCACTTTGTACAATACACATGTATCACTTTTGTAATCAGAAAAAAACTAAAGATTTTAAAAAGAAGATCAAAATTTAAAAGAGAAAATCAAGTCAAGGGTGACTCCAAGAGGAAAAAGGTCGATTTGACCCATCCACAAGGCAGTGAACAGGATATTCAATTAGAAATCAGAAGGTCTGAATTCTGTTCTCGTTCTGGTCTTTGAACTCTGAGCTAAGACAAATTATATAGCTGCTAGCTATCGTTCCAGAAACCATGTTCGAGTAATGAAGTGAATATTTGAAATGTGGATCATAAGTGTCAAGAGTGGAAGTCTGAAACCATTTTGGTTTTTTTTTTGTTTGTTTGTTTTTGTTTTTGTTTTTATTTATTTGACAGAGAGAAATCACAAGTAGACGGAGAGGCAGGCAGAGAGAGAGGAAGGGAAGCAGGCTCCCTGCTGAGCAGAGAGCCCGATGCGGGACTCGATCCCAGGACCCTGAGATCATGACCCGAGCCGAAGGCTGCGGCTTAACCCACTGAGCCACCCAGGCGCCCCTGAAACCATTTTGATAGCAGCTATAGGAAGGATGTCAATTCAGGAGGATTTAAAAAAAATTCTCTTTACTGTCCAATAAATGATGAGACTCACTCTCTTCCTACCACTCTGACTGAAACCTTTAACAGGTAAGACCATCTCTCATCCTGGATCCTGGGGAGGAAGTGGCCTTGCAATATACATTGACATTACTGGCTTAACACTCCAGTTTCCTTATCAAATATAAATGTTTTATTTATAGGATAATTGAAAAGACAAATGAAGTAAAATACATCAAGTGTTGAATATAGGAAGAAATTGGGATGGAAAAGTAAGTCATAACGAAACAGAACAAATACTTCATCATCCCATTGACTTCATGATACTGCAGGAAACATTGTATCATACCTGCTTTATTGTATGAGAACTTTCTCTGTACTTCAAGCATTGGTCCTTATCCTCCAAGCATGTATAAAGATGTTCTCTTGGTTTGAATTGCCTAGGGTGAGTTGGCTTGCAGATGGCTTTGTCTAAACAGCATTTCCCCACATGTCCCTGAGCTTTGTGTCAGTCTGGAACCTTGGTTTTTGGCTAGTTGCTTCGGTCCTCAATTACTGAGTATTCAGTCTCACTCGTAATGAGTCAGATCTATTACCCAGAGTATATAGTTTACAGTTAATAATTGGCCCCCGCATTTATCTAATGCCGTTCCCACCAAGGACCGGATTGACCATGTGCTTTTAGCTCTGCGTCATCACCAGGAAGTCAGGAGAGGTTAGCTCGTCCAGCCTCTGCTCTGCAGGCGAAGGAGAGCTACTCGGAAGCACCTGACTTCCTGAGGGAGGCAAAGAGGACTGCCATCTAAAAGAAACACAGGGGAAAACTGGTTCGGGCTTGAAGAAGTCTCATCATTTTCTTCAAGAAAGAATTAAATGGTGCAAAGATCACATGAAGCTAGCCTACTGTATAATAAAATTGTGGCTTTGGACGCCTGGGTGGCTCAATTGGTTGAGCGTCCAACTCTTTGATTTCAGCTCAGGTCATGGTCTTGAGATTGTGAGATCCAGCCCCGAGACCAGCTGTGTGCTCACTGCAGAGTCTGCTGGAGGTTCTCTCTCCCTCTGCCTCTGCCCCTCCCCTACGCTGTGCTCTCTCTAAATTTAAAAAAAAAAAATCGTTTTAAAAAAATTGTTGTGGTCTGATTGAAATCAGGCCGACTAAATGACTGTGCCTGTCATCTGATGGAAGAGTGATGGAGTGCTCTGTCCATTTCCTGAAGTTCCTCTTATTAGACAATCAGGCAGAAGTTTTCTGAGCCCTCTCCTGGCTTGACTTGGAAACTGCATGATGGTGATCTTTAAACTTCATCGGGTGGGTCTTTCCTTACATAAATTCATGCTCTCCCCTCCCTTTCTCTTGCCCCAGGAGGCTTATTCCAACCAGGGAGAGGCCCAGCCGGCCACTTATTTGGCATCCAGATAAAAGTGGTCGGATCAATCAGGCTCCAGATGTCCATCCAACAGGCAAATAAACCACCAAACAACCAATCTCATCATGTTCAAATAGTACATATTATTTTCGAGGTTCAAAAAATGATGCCATGGGGTGTCTGGGTGGCTCAGTCGGTTAAGCGTCTGCCTTTGGCTTGGGTTATGATCCCAGGGTCCTGAGACCTGCTTGTACTCTCTCTCTCTCTCTCTCTCTCTCTGTGTCAAATAAATAAATACATAAACAATTTCAAAAGGAAATGATACCATTAATGGAAGTAACTCCATGTGAGTGTGTGACGTATTCTCAGAACCATTGTTGAGTGTGTAACTTTGTAGGTAAAATAAAGAGTGGGGAGTCTGACAAACTTGGGAGAAAGTATTCTGAACCTGCTAAAAAATATCTATTTTTCTTTAAGGCCAGGGGACAAGGAAGTGTAACAGTGTAACTGTGTGACAGTGAGTAGAGTGTCCCCGAAAGCCCCTGGCCAGGTGTCTCAGGGAGGCTGGAGTTGAGGCAGGATCATTTCTAAGCGTCTGCAAGCACAGACCAGTTTGTTGACTCCTTCTGTGGAACCCTTTTACCGTTCTTTAGGCCAAAGGGAATCCATGCAGACAGCCGAAACGTACACAATGTCTTCCCCATGTTCTCTGGCTGTCGCAGTTTTTGGCTGAAACAGCAATCAGCCTAGAGCTGCCCTCTACAGCTTCCAGAAGATCCACTCACTTACCCACCAAACATTTATTCTGTTACTTGTTTTCTGAGGCACAGCGATTAGAGGCTGGCCAAAAGGACAAAGCACATATTGGAACTTAGAGTTTACTAGAATGGTGTTTTGGAATCCTTTTCCTGGCAGGGCACACACAGAGAAATCGTACAATTTGTATGTTGCATTGAGGTAAACGTTGATGGTGGGGAGTGGATTTAGGGATCTGTATGGGATTTGGTAAAAAAACAAAAAAACAAAAAAACGGGGCACCTGGGTGGCTCAGTGGATTAAGCCGCTGCCTTCGGCTCGGGTCATGATCCCAGGGTACTGGGATCGAGCCCCGCATCGGGCTCTCTGCTCAGCAGGGATCCTGCTTCCCCCTCTGTCTCTGCCTGCCTCTCTGCCTACTTGTGATCTCTCTCTCTCTGTGTCAAATAAAATAAATAAAATCTATAAAAATATATATATATAATATAATGTAATTATGATTTGGAAAATAAAATGAAAGTATTAGCATTAAATATTGAACTTACATAAAATTTCCAAATAAAATATTTTCACATTTTAGCTTTCTCTGTGAATGTGACTTTTTATTATCAGGTTTTATGTTTGAATTGGCTAGACGCAATAACTACCAAGACTTTTCAAGAAGGATCCCTTCAGGGGCACCTGGGTGACTCAGCGGGTTAAAGCCTCTGCCTGCGGCTCAGGTCATGATCCCAGGGTCCTGGGATGGAGCCCTGCATCAAGCTCTCTGCTCCGTAGGGAGTCTGCTTCCTCCTCTCTCTCTGCCTGCCTCTCTGCCTACTTGTGATCTTTGTCTGTCAAATAAATAAATAAAATCTTTGGAAAAAAAAAAAAGATTCCTTCAAGGGGCACCTGCGGGGCTCAGTCAGTAAAACATCCAACTCTTGATTTCTGCTTGGGTCATGATGTTCGGGTCATGAGATTGAGCCCTGTGCTGGCCTGTCGCTGGCAGGGAGTCTCCTTGAGAGTCTCTCTGTCTCCTTCTGCCCCTCCCCTCACTTGTGTGCTCTCTCTCTCTCTAAAAGTAAATAAATCTTTCTTTTTTAATTTTTTATTTTTAAAGATTTTATTTATTTAGTTGAGTGAGAGAGAGCACAAGCTGGGGGACAGGGGGAGGGGGAGAAGCAGACTCCCCACTGAGCAGGGAGCTTGACACAGGGCTCTATCCCAGGACCCTGGGATCATGACCTGAGCCGCAGGCAGACACTTAACTGACTGAGCCACCCAGCCGCCCCAATAAATAAATTAAAAAAAAAAAAAAAAGAAGGATCTCTTCAAGTTCTTGATAGCTATGAACAATTGGAAGCTCAAGTAAGTAATAAAAATTTTAAATTTTAATATTAAACGTTTATATAATTTAGATTTATAGAAGCATCTTATTTTTCTCTCATTAACAGTTGTACAATTGAAATTTATTGCAATAACAACCAGTTTTTAATCCGATCAAATGCTTTCCAGGCAAGCATTTCAAACGAATGACAGCTCTGATTTAAAGCACATTCCTTCAGAATAAATACTTAAAATACCCACCTGGTATGAGCTGGCATGTGTTATTTGTGGCTAGCTGGCCTCTGTTCTGATTGGTCGATGCCTGTACCATCTCAGAGGTTAAATATTTTTAATACCACGCCGCCATCAGCAGTGTTCAAGCAGTTGCTCTGAAGTTAGCTTGGACCCTGTTTGGACAACAGCCAAAACTGGACAGAGATCTAATGTTAGGTAAAGACGGATCTGGGTCAGTTGTCTGGGGCTGCTCTGGCCCAAAGCTCCCAGCATTGCTGCTCGTCCTCCTTGGGTCCCTCACACCCAACTCCTCTAGCAGGGCTGTGAGCCCTCCTCCGCAAGGGACAGCAGTGCACTCTGCAGCTGGCCTCAGAGGTCGATGCCCAGGTTATGCCCAGCAAGCCGCAAATGCTGCTGATCCTGCTGCCTCCTTGCGGGGGTCACAGAGCAGGACATCAGACTCCGAGGGGCTCTGTGTGGCCTGCATGTACCCAGAGGTGACTGGCCTTGCTGGTGGGCCCAAGGACCATGGGATCTTTAGGTTATGTACACCTCCCCCCCACCTGCCCATAACCCCTACAAACATTAGTGCCCTATGACCACTAGTTAGGAAACTCAGCAGTAGAAAAAAATAAAACATACAATGACGACAGGACCTGGTATTTACCAACTGTTGGTTTCACAGAGCTCTTCATAGTGGACCTCGTTCAGTCCTGATCAGAACAATCAGAAAGGTTTATCATTCCATTTGGCAGAATAGGAAATGGGTTCAGAAGGGTGAACTGCTCAGGTTGACATGCTAACTTCATGCTTCCCTGACCGGATACCTCGGGGATTGTACACATGGGTGTGCCGGTTTCAATAATGTCAGTTATTGGAGTGACAGCTTCACTTAAAAATGTGGGGGGAGCAGGGATACCTGGGGGGCTCAGTGGGTTAAAAAGCCTCTGCCTTCAGCTCAGGTCATGATCCCAGGGTCCTGGGATTGAGGCCTGCATGGGGGGGGGGTTCAATGCTCAGCAGGGAGCCTGCTTCCCCCCCCCCCGCCCCGCCTGCCTCTCTGCCTACTTGTGATCTCTGTCTGTCAAATACATAAATAAATAAAAATCGTCAAAAAAAATTGGAGAAGGGAGCAAACTGGTAAACAAGATCAAATGTTTTTATACTAATAGAAATGTGTGTTATGAAACAGAACGAAATGTCACAAATTTGCAAGTCAGGCATGAAACATCAAAGTGGCTGGGTGCGGAGCCACTTTGAGCCGTTGCCCCAAACCCACAGCGGTTTTCTCCTGTTATATGTCATTGAGATACACGGAGGGTAGAGCTCGGATTTAACTTTTTTTTTCTGATCCCAATTCCTCTACTTGTTCCCCAATGAAAACAGTGAGAATTTTAAGTTTTAAGAGTTCCAGAGAGAGCAGTTTGAACCTGGGCTTCAGCAGAACATGCAGAAGGTGGAGGTGGGGGTCGTGGGAGAGAGAAAATGGGCACCTGGGGAGGGGGTGCCTGGGTGGCTCAGTCGTTAAGTGGCTGCCTTCAGCTCAGGTCATGATCCCAGGGTCCTGGGATTGAGCCCTGCATTGGGCTCCCTGCTCAGTGGGAAACCTGCTTCTCCCTCTCCCTCTGCCTGCGCTTGTGTTTCCTCTCTCGCTGTCTGTCAAATAAATAAATAAATAAAATCTTAAAAAAAAAAAAAAGACAAAAAGAAGGCAACTGGAGCCTGTGGCTGGGATTTGGTCTGTGAATTACCTGTGTCCAGGTCAAAAATGTCACCTTGATATTGAAAGAGACTGACGTCAGAGACGGAGCCGTCCGGAGAGCAGGAGGGCACACCTGATGGGAGGTTTAACAGAAGGACAAGTTCAGCCATAGGGAAAGATGGCACCGGGTTGGTGTTATTATCACATAGTCCGGCATGCAGAAGACACTCAAATATTTGTGAAAAGAATGAAAGAATAAACCAGGGGTGAGAAAATGATACATCCAGGACAAACCATATGAAAGAAATGGTGATAGAATCTGCCCCTAGGGCTGTTAATGGATTGTTGCTTCTTTTTTTCCGGGAAAATACTCTTCAGGCTCTTTCAAGACTGGCTCTTAGAAAACTTTGCCCCCAGCCTAGATGGTGCGGGGTTTAAGGTGCGACTTTGATATGAAGTTGGCAATTTAAAGCCTTTTTCCATTCAATCTCAGCTTCCAGAGACTGAAAATGTGTAGTTCCACCGCCTGGCTCACGTGACTTCATTATAAATCACTACTTCCTTTCCCTGGTGGTTTCTTTCCCTTTCCCTTTAGAAATAAAGAGGATTGCAGATTAGGGACTTCTGGTAGTGTGACCTTCACTAGCAGGGTGGGGGGTGGGGGGGTAGGGGATGGGTGGGGGTGGGTGTCTCTAAATCCAAGATTTTTTTTTTTCAAGATTTTATTTATTTATTTTACAGTCCGAGATCACAAGTAGACAGAGAGGCAGACAGAGAGAGAGAGAGAGGAGGACAAAGAGCCAAAGGTGGGGCTGGGCTGGACCCCTGGGATCATGACCTGTGCTGAAGGCAGAGGCTTTAACCCACTGAGCCACCCAGGCGCCCCACTCCAAGAAGATTATTTAGAAAGACTCCACTTCCTAAGAACCTAACCCAACATTCCTTAATAAATTATTAAAAAAAAAATGCATTTCCAGGGGTGCCTGGTGGCAGTCCCTTAATTCTCAGGGGATTTCAGCTCAGGTCCTGTTACGTGTTCAGGGTCGTGAGATCGATCCCCGCTATGGGCTCCGGGCTCAACGCAGAGGCCGCTTCTCTCTCCTTCTGTCCCTCCTCCCTCGTTGGCGCCCTCGCTCTTTCTAAAATAAATAAATCTTTTTTAAAAAGTGCATCGCCTATTTCTCTTCTTTAGAAAAAAAGTCCCCCCCTTTAAATTTTCACTTTTTAAAAACATTACTCTGATAGGGAGAAGCAGGGACCAAGGGCCAGTTTTGGGGTGGGGGGCACAGACACCGGGGCGGTGCCGTGGCCGGGAGTGGGGAGGCCGGGGCCTGGCTTTGTTTACCGAGCGAGCCAGAGGCCAGAGTCCAGAGAGGGGGGCGGGGAGAGAGCGGCCCCTCGCCCGCCCAGTTCCCCAGGCCGCCGGCTCATTGAGCGCGCGCAGCGCGGCGCCGGCACAGCCCGCGGGCCTGGCGCTGTGCGGACCGGGCGGGAGGCATGCTTCGGTGGATTGCCTCCCGGGGCGCCCGGGGTCTGGGGGTCGGCAGGGGCGCGCATCCTGCCGTGGGCCTCTGCCACCCGGGCCGCAGCTCCAGCAGCCGGTCCTCCGATGCGCCCCGGAACCAGCCCCCCAGCTCCGAGTTCGTGGCCCGGACGGTGGGCGTCTGCTCCATGATGCGGCTGCCAGTGCAGGCCTCTCCCGAGGGGCTGGACGCCGCCTTCGTCGGGGTGCCGCTGGACATTGGGACCTCCAACCGGCCCGGGGCGAGGTGAGGTCCGAAGGATTGGGGGACAGGTGGCTGGACCGTCCGATGGCCACTGGGCGCGCAAGACAAAGGGATGGGCACCTCCGCTCACCCAGGGTGGGGTTGGAAGCTGGTGCTGCCCCCGGAGGCTCCCAATCTCGTTGTTGGAAAGACCGTTGATTTCCCTCCTCCCGCATCGAGCAATGGTGAGGGCTGGTCACGGGTGTCATCTGTTGGTGACCCGAGCCTTCCCCACACACTGATTCCTGAGCCTTGCTGGGTGGCTGTGGGGCTGGGGGTTGGGGGGCGGGGGAGGCAGGCGACATTATTTCTGAGAAGAGGGAAAACTGGATGCCCCTTCCCCAAACCTCTAGATGTCACCTGATCAAGAATTGCTCAAATACAAGGATTTTTTTAAAAAAACACATTTGACTACTTAATTTTTTTTTCCATTTTATTATTTTAAAAGATTTTATTTATTTGACAGTGATCACAAGTAAGCAGAGAGACAGGCAGAGAGAGAGGGGGGAAGCAGGCTCTCTCCTGAGCAGGTAGCCGGATGCGGGGCTCCATCCCAGGACCCTGAGATCATGACCTGAGCTGAAGGCAGAGGCTTAACCCACTGAGCCACCCAGGTGCCCCTCATTTTATTATTTTTAATCTGTATACACAGTGTGTGGCTGGAATTTGAAACCCTGAGATCAAGAGTCCCACCCTCTACCTCCATCAATTGAGCCAGTCAGGGACCCCAAGGCATTTTTTCTAAGATGGAGGCAGTGGAAGTAAAATCTGTTTTCCCAGTGAGTGAGCATCAGCTAATTTCTGCTCAGCTTGCCCCCTTACCGCGAACATGGATGCCGCCATTTATTAAATGTCTCCTAAATGCAAGGCCCTTTGCAGAGATGACCTTGCTCCATTCCTCCAACAACACAGTACATGATTTTACAGATTAGGAAATTGAGGCTCATGGAGATTAAGAAATTATCTAATGTCATTTAGTAAATTGTTGATGGGTGGGTCCCTAAATTCGTGCCTTTGATGTCTTCAAGTATGCAGCCTGGGGGGCGCCTGAGTGGCTCAGTCCTTAAGCATTTATCTTAGGCTCAGGTCATGATCCCAGGGTCCTGAGATTGAGTCCCTCATCGGGCTCCCTGCTCAGCGGGAAGCCTGCTTTTCTCTCTCCCACTCCCTCTGCTTGTGTTCCCTCTCTTGGTGCTTCTCTCTGTCAAATAAATAAAATCTTAAAAAATATATATATATAGCCTGGATCAGTGGTTCTCAACCAGGGGTGATTTTGCCCCCCGGGGACATTTGGTAGTGTCTGGAGGCCTTTTTGGTTATCCCACTTGCTCCTGGCATCTAGTGGGTTACAGATCAGAGGAGACATCCTACAAGGATTGGTTGCCCCCCACTCACACCAAAGACTCATGCAGCCCCAAATGTCAGCAGTGTAGAGGTTAAGAAATCCTGGTGGAGGCAGGACCTCTGACCTTTCTGGGGTGGTTCACAGGGTGATTTTTCCTTCTCCAGATTTGGACCCCGGCGGATCCGGGAAGAATCAGTGATGCTTCGGACAGTCAACCCTAGCACGGGGGCCCTCCCCTTCCAGTCCCTCATGGTTGCAGACCTAGGCGATGTGAACGTCAATCTTTACAACCTTCAGGATAGCTGCCGTTTAATTCGAGAGGCCTATCAGAAAATTGTAACAGCTGGCTGTATTCCCCTGACCTTGGGTAATGGCGTTTGTGGGGACAAGTGTAGCTCTCTGGGCTGGAGTTCATTTATCTCAGGCTTGGGTGTAGCTACTCCTTCAGGGGAGGCCACTGTGAATATGGACACAGCTGGAAGGGAATGTTTTTTTGTTTTTTAATTTTCTTTTTTTTAAATATTTTATTTATTTATTTGACAGACAGAGATCACAAGTAGGCAGAGAGGCAGGCGGAGAGAGAGGAGGAAGCAGGCTTGCCACCGAGCAGAGAGCCCGATGCGGGGCTCGATTCCAGGACCCTGGGATCATGACCTGAGCTGAAGGCAGAGGCTTTTTTTTTTTTTTTTTTAAGATTTTATTTATTTATTTGACAGAGAACACAAGTAGGCAGAGAGGCAGGCAGAGAGAGAGGAGGAAGCAGGCTCCCTGCTGAGCAGAGAGCCCGACGCGGGACTCGATCCCAGGACCCTGAGATCATGACCTGAGCCGAAGGCAGCGGCTTAACCCACTGAGCCACCCAGGCGCCCAAAGGCAGAGGCTTTAACCCACTGAGCCACCCAGGTGCCCCAGAAAGAGAATATTTTTGATTCATGTGTTTTAACCTCTGGGGAGAGGCCGTTTACATTTTTGGACTCATGGCCGACAGGGATGGACTAGGGTGAGGCAAGTGAGGCATTCACCTTGGGGGGTTGGCAAAAAGTCAACAATAGATATGATTGGCTTCGCCCTTTTGAGGCTCCAGTATGGTTCGGAATAGCACTGTTACTGATTCTGTCTTCTAAAAAATTTATTTTATTTTATTTTTTTTGAGATTTTCTTTTTTTTAATTTGACAGAGAGAGATCACAAGTAGGCAGAGAGGGAGGCAGAGAGAGGGGTGGGGGGAAGCAGGCTCCCTGCTGAGCAGAGAGCCTGATATGGGGCTCGATCTTAGGACCCTGAGACCATGACCTGAGCCAAAGGCAGAGGCCTTAACCCACTGAGCCACTCAGGCGCCCCTTAAAAATTTAACATGGAGGGGCACCTGGGTGGCTAGGTCGGTTGGGCGTCCGACTCTCGGTTTCTGTTCAGGTCATGATCTCAGGGTCCTGGGACTGAGCCCCGTGTCTGGCTCTGGGCTCAGTGCAAAGTCTGCTTGTCCCTCTTCCTCTGCTCCCTCCCCTCTCCATCTGTGCTCTCTCTCAAATAAATAAATAAATCTAAAAAAAAATTCTTATCCTAGATTTTTTTTTGGCCTTGACCTTGATTTATAAAAATCAAAATAGCTACATCAAAAAATTACATCAAAATAGCATTTATCTTAATGACTCAGTTTTTTGGTGTCCCTTAAATTTTGCATCCCAGCAAGTTCCTCTCCCCACCTCAGCTTTGTCCTATCCATGATTCCAGGCCTCGGGAAGGCTCACAACAGAACCTCACTCAGCTGTGGCTTTTTTAACCATTTCAAGGGCATGCTTTTCTTTTTCCTTTCTTTTTCTTTCTTCCTTTCTTTCTCTCTCTCTCTCTCTTTCCTTCTTTCTTTGAAAGAGAGAGGAGAGCACGATAGAGTGCGCACGCCCCTGCGCAGGGGTAGGGGTGGAAGGGGCAGAGGGGAACAAGAGAGACTCTTCGGTGGGCTCTACACTGAGCACAGACCCCACTCAGGGCTGATCTCACAGCCCTGAGATCGCAACTTGAGCTGAAATCAAGAGCGGGCGCCGACCCAACGGAGCCACCCCAGGCCCCTCTCAGGGACATACTTTTTTTTTTTTTTTTTTTTAAAGATTTTATTTATTTATTTGACAGAGAGAGAGAGAGAGACAGTGAGAGAGGGACCACAAGCAGGGGGAGTGGGAGAGGAAGAAGCAGGCATCCCGCTGAGCAGGGAGCCTGATGCCGGGCTCCATCCCAGGACCCTGGGATCGCGACCTGAGCCAAAGGCAGCCGCTTAACGACTGGCCACCCTGGCACCCCTCAGGGACATACTTTTAATGACTTTATTTGAGAGAATGCTGCTAGGGGGTATTTCTTTCTCATCAGGGTCTCTGTCAGCCTATAAAGCATCTTTCCCTCTGCTCCCACTTACTTTTCTTTCTCCTCCAGTTCACAAGTCGTTAAATGACACAGACCTTTTTCTAAATCTCCAAATGTATTTTTGCCCAACGAGAGGGCTGAGCGTGCAGAACCTGATGGTGCGGAGTGCGGTTTCTGGATGGCTCGGTTTGAAAATCTCAGCTCACCTCTCACGGGCTATTTATGCTTCATTTCCTCACTTGTAAAATGGGAATATAATATTACCAGCATCTCCTCATTGTTTAGCACTAGGGGCATATACTGAAAGTGGCTACAACGTGTCCGGTATCGTGACTGGCGTATTTTAAGCTTCAATAAATGTTAGCTATTGTTGTTATTAGTGGTGGTCCACGGTGATGCTTTTCTAGGCCTGAGCTGTCCTGTACAGCAGCCACTAGCCACAGATGGTTATTCAAGTTACAGTTGATTATAATGAGATAAAATAGGAAATGCGGATCCTTCCAGCATGAGCTGTATTCCAGGAGGCCCGTGTGGTTAGTGACCGTCCTGTCCAGTGTCCAGTGCAGGCGGCGAACATGGCCGTCACTTCAGAGTTCTATTGGACAGACCTGTTCCAGGCATAGTACCTGTATGCTTTCATCTGTTCCCTCTTTTATTCTATTTATTTATTTAAAAGATTTTATTTATTTGCCAGAGACACAGCGAGACAGGGAACACACGCAGGGGGAGTGGGAGAGGGAGAAGCAGGCTTCCCGCCAAGTAGGGAGCCCGATACGGGGCTCGATCCCAGGATGCTGGCATCACGACCTGAGCCAAAGGCAGATGCTTAATAACTGAACTGCCCAGGTAACCCTTATATTATTATTTTAATTAATTAATTAAATTTTAAAGATTTTGTTTGTTTATTTGACACAGAGTGAGAGAGAGAGAGAGCATAAGTAAGCAGAGTGGCAGGCAGAGGGAGAGGGGGAAGCAGGCTCCCCGTTGAAAAGGGAGCCCGGCATGGGGCTCGATCCCAGGACCCTGGGATCATGAACGGAGCAGAAGGCAGACATCTAACGGACTGAGCCACCCAGGCTCTCCGTTTCCTCTTTTTTTTTTTTTTATTAAAGATTTTATTTATTTATTTGACAGACAGAGAACACAAGTAGACAGAGGCAGGCAGATAGAGAGGAAGGGAAGCAGGCTCCCTGCTGAGCAGAGAGTCCGATGTGGGACTCGATACCAGGACCCTGAGATCATGACCTGAGCCGAAGGCAGCGGCTTAACCCACTGAGCCACCCAGGTGCCCTCTCCGTTTCCTCTTTGAAAGGACTATGTAATCCCAAACATCCAGTGGCCATCTTCCCACCGCTGAATAAGATCTCACGTTAGCTGAGGTTATAGCTCTTTGGCCTAATCAAAAGAGTGGCACAACCGGACAGTCGGGAGACTGCCGTCAGTGATGCATGGTCCTCTCCTCTTACCCACGTTCGAGATGTTTTCTTCTTCCTTTTTGCAGGTGGAGATCACACAATCACATATCCGATTCTGCAAGCGATGGCAAAAAAGTAAGTCCCGAGCGTCTGGGCGTGCACAAGGGTTTCGAGATTCAGGAGCTGGGGAATGAGTGGTTTGCCGCTAGACGGTATCACGTGACCTCTGCTGGCTCAGGTTATTTGGGGTGATGGGAAATTCCCGACTGAGTTGCTTCTGTGGATCAAAATAAAGGTTGAGCTCCCGGTGTCTCTATCAGTCACCAGCTGGGAGCCAGTAATAATAAATAATAATTTAATATTATTTATAAAATATTATTATTTATTTATAATGATATATAATTATATAATATAATAATATTTATTTATAATAATTTATTTATTATTACAAATAATAATTTATTATAATAATAAATAACAATTTATTATTAACACTTGTGGCTACCCTTGCTCGCCCTAGATCTGCTCTGGTGCGCGTGCTCAGTGTGTGTCTCTGTCTTTGGAAGATGGGCCCCTCGTGAAATACACAAACCCTGTTAACTTCACTTTCTGTTTGGCTTCAAGGCCCAATACACAGGGGTATTGCTTTTTGAGGAGAGGCCCTGAGAGGGCCCCTTCCCCAGAGAATGAGAAAATGGATTTTCCGGTCCTGCAGGTCTACCAGGGACGAACTAACTTGGGTTAATTAGTTTGAAAAAGAGGCAGAAGGGCCAAAGCGGCACAGCTCCAGAATTCATACATGGGAAGGATACGTGGGTAGCATCTTCATCGGTGGTAGGCGGGTGCAAGTCTTTTCTGGAAGCTCTGCTTGCCTGGCATTGATTTAGGTTATATGTTGCTTTCCGGTGGCTGGCGGGGCTGTTGGAGATGATGGAGAGAGGGTTGGGTTGAAGCTGCTTCTTGGTGCCAAGGTTGGAGAAAGGGTGGCTCTGAGGAGCTCTGCCAAGCTCCCCTGAGCCTCCATCCTTCATTCTTATCCGTCTGGGCCTCTGCGGCTCTAAGTGAAGAACATTCTGGGTGATAGGTAGGTAGTTGGTTGCAGCTGAAGCAGTGTACGTGTCTGTCTTCTGCTGGACTTCTCTGAGCTGATTATTCTGAGCCGTTAAGTGATTTAAAGACAGGAACCAGCTGCAAGGCTGGTCATCGATGCCAGGTTGCCTGTGGCTAAGAAAGGTCAAGTGTGGAAGTGTGGGGAGCCTGGAGGGGGGCGGTGCTCAGGCCCCAGAAGGAGGCCTGGCCTCTGAGCTGCCTGTTGTCAGCAGGCATGGCCCCGTGGGGCTGCTGCACGTGGACGCTCACATGGACACAGCTGACACGGCCCTTGGAGAGAAGCTCTACCACGGGTCGCCCTTCCGCCGCTGTGTGGACGAGGGGCTCCTGGACTGTAAGCGCGTGGTGCAGATCGGCATCCGGGGCTCCGCCATGACCTTGGATCCTTTCAGATACAGCCGGAGCCAGGTGACAAACCAAATGCCCCTGCCTCTGCCCCCAGCCTGCAGAGCGCATTGCTCTGTGGTGCCCATTTGATGGTGGCTCTGGACGGCACTGGGGTTTTAATAACCCAGTTCAGAAAAGCAGGAAGGAAGGCCGAGTTTGCGCCAAGAGGGGCGCGTGGGACAGAGAGGAGAGAGGATGTGAGTGCACGAGGCACAGGGGGCCTCTCATCGCCCGGGTGTGGAGGGAACAGACACACCAACCTCGGCGCTGTGGCTGGCTTCAGAGAGAGCGGAGGAGGTCTGAACCCAAGGCCAGGGGCCATCTTTCTAGTTCTCATCCTCCCCCTGCCCCTGGCCAGAGGTAAACACGAATGACAAGGGGCCAACAGGAAAGACCCTAGTCGCCTGCTTTTAGAGCGCGAAAGGGCCCTTTTCCTGGACAGAGCCCTTCAAGGGGTGCTAAGTTCCTCCCTCACTGAAGCTCGAGCCCAGCCTCTCTGTGATCCTATCTCCCCAGGTCCGCTGTGACTTCCTTCCTGCTTCTTCAGGGCCGTCGCGTCTCCCTTCCTCACCAGCGAAGTGGGGATGGCAGTTCCCTCTTCGTGAAGACTGGGGGTCCCATGTCGTGTGTGCAGAAGCGCTTAGCGTGGGGCTGGCGCCTACAAAATGCTCAATAAACAACGCCCTGCGGGAGGCTTGACGTCCTGCTCTTGACTTCCTCAGGGCTTCCGGGTGGTCCCGGCCGAAGACTGTTGGATGAAGTCCCTGGTTCCTCTGATGGGGGAGGTGAGGCAGCAGATGGGAGGCAAACCCATCTATATCAGCTTTGACATTGACAGTTTGGACCCCGCCTATGCCCCGGGGACAGGCACCCCTGAGATTGCCGGTCTCACCCCGAGTCAGGTAAGCAGCTTCCACCAGGGACAGTGTCTGGGGGGCGGGGTTCTTAACTCCCCACTTCCCTGGGACTTGCGGTGGGTGAGTCTTCGGGGTCAGGACAGGATTTTAAAAGCTGAGGGGTTAGACCTTTGTTCTCAGGGCTGCTTGAAGTTTGGACCCTCTTGTTGAGTGAGGAGTGGACCGACTTTGGGATTGGATAGTCTGTTCCTTGAGCCTTCTGCCTCTGATCCATGTGTGGTTGGCTCAGGGGGACATATGCCAGTATCCCCGCTTAAAAATGCTAAGTTTCTCTTTCTGGGGTTCCATTTAAAAAGTGCTCACGGTGGGATTAACCGCCGATCGTGGATGTTCAGATGTTTTAGAAACACTCAAATAAAGCTCTGACCGTGGGCTGAGTGTCAGGAAACAGAGGCAGATTCAGAGTGTGGTTTTAATTAGGAGGTGAGCTCCAGGAGGATTGGGCTCTTGCCACATGTGCTCCCCTGTCCTTGGAGTCTAGAACGGTGCCTGACATAAAGAGGAGGCACTCATAGATATCTGGGCACCAGAGGGAAGACCGCTCACACCTGAGCTGTGACCTTATCTCCTCTAAGAAAGGGGGGCCTGTGGGCAACTACCTCTCAAAGCCATTCTCCATCAGTTCCCCTCAGAGATTTCTAAAACACAACTCTCATTCCTCAGCTTCTCATTCTGGGCTTTTCACCGGCAGAATGGAAACTCTAATTTTAGACAAAGTGACCTCTTCCCACCATTGCCCTCACTTATCCTGTCTGCTGGCCACATCTAACTACTGGTATTTCTTTCCATCTCTGTGTCTTTGCATGTGTCTTTCAGTCTGGGCCGCACTGCTCCTACCTAGCTGCTTGGCCAATTCCTTGCGCCAAGTGCTTCTACTGCTGGGGATGCCTTACCCCAGCTCTTGGGGCTGTTTCGTGTGACACTTTCCTATGCTTGCTTTTTTTTTAACGATTTAATTTTTTAAAGTAATCTCTATGCCTAATACGGGGCTCGAACTCTCAACCCCAAGATCAAGGGTTGCACGCTCTACTGACTCAGCCTGCCAGGGGTCCCTACGCCTGGCTTTTCTTGAAGCCTTTAATGCATGACATTGAAGTGATTGGTCTGCTTGTGTGTATTCTGTCCCACAGTGGACCCCTTGGGAGTGGGGGCTCTGTCTTGGCCATTTGTGTCTCCGTGATGCCCACCAGTGTGCCTGGCCGTCGATAGATGCTTATTGTGAGAAAGAGATAGTTCCAAGTCAAAGGGTGGGCGTGCGTTGGGAGAGAGGCACTGGGGCCTCTGTGGTTGCTTTTCGTTGTGAGCGGTTACTGCTGTGGACAACTCAGGCTTGGTCTTGGACAGGCGCTGGAGATCATCCGGGGTTGTCAAGGCCTGAACGTGGTGGGTTGTGATCTTGTGGAAGTTTCGCCGCCCTATGATCCTTTTGGTGAGTAAGCGAGAATACTGTGATCTGTAGGCAGCTGCTGTTTTACATGATATTAATGTACTTGATAAGTAGAAGATGGACGGGCCCTTTTGTGTAATTCGGGAACCTGCTGAGTATGTTTTGCAGCGAAGAAAATAAACCTATTACTGCACACCTTACAAATAGGAGCTAATTAACAAAACCCCTGGGAGGTGGCTATTACTGGCCCGGACAGCAGAAGAGAAAGCAACTAGCTGGTGGTTTATTAATAGGGTGGCACCGTTCTACCTTTCTTTGATAGTTCATTGAGAAGCGAATTGTCAAGGCATAAGTAATATTTATTAATATTAAAGAAGTGGGAGGTTGGGTGGCTTAGGAGAGAAATTCAAAGCAGATGCCATCCCAGTAATTTCGACTTAGAGAAGCTTCCAGACTTAGGCCTGTTAGCCTCAGAGGGTAGGTGATAAATACAATAGACACCGTTATTACAGGTTTTCCTTTGGCGGCTGGGTGGGGTGGGGGCTGGAGGGAGGCAGTGGCGGGATTCTGTTCTCAGGGTAAACAACGAACCGTGTGAATTTCAGAAGGCTCTTTCTGAATGATGCTTGATGGAGCCAAGTACCAGGGGAAGCGTGTCCACAGGGTGGCTGGGCAGCCCGGAGAAGAGCGTGGAAGAGGGGGCGAATCTGGAAAGGCAGCGCAAAGGGAAAAGGGTTGAGTACCGAGAGGCTCGGCCGTGGGAGTGGCCTGCCTCGTGTTCACCTTCAGTTCTGTCTCTTTGTAGGCAACACGGCCCTGGTGGCGGCTAACCTGCTCTTTGAGATGCTGTGTGCTCTCCCCAAAGTGACAGTCGCCTGAACCTTGTGCTCCTCAAGATACAACGGTTGTGCTGATGACAGTTCTTAAGAATTTATGCGCAAGGGATCTGAGTACTGGAGAGTCCATACCACTAGAACTTTGTCCCTGGGGCGCCTGGGCGGCTCAGTGGGTTAAAGCCGCTGCCTTTGGCTGGAGTCATGGTCTCAGGGTCCTGGGATCAAGTCCCACATCGGGCTCCTGCTCAGTGGGAAGCCTGCTTCCCCACCCCCTTCCTGCCTCTCTGCCTACTTGTGATCTTTGTCTGTCAAATAAATAAATAAAAATCTTAAAACAAACAAACAAACAACTTTGTCCCTGGAGGCTATAAAATCAGGGCATTCAGTAGAGGCTTCATCCAACAGCTACTATTTCTGTGGAGTTTGAACAACTAAAACTAGAGAAGCACTGTACTGTTTTGATGAAAGATGTTGGAGGATTAAGGGGAAAAGGGAGCCAAAGAGCCTCTGGTTCAAGATGATCTAAAAATTGCATAAATGAAATTAAAAAATGCCCTATGACAGAATATTGTACACAACCCTGTATTTCTCCAGTTTCTTCCCTTACACGGTGGCTCCTCCTGAGGGACTCAGGGCTGTATCTGGGTTTTAGGACCACCGTGAACATAAACAAGAAGTTTGAATGAAAGTAACATGCAGATCCTAATAAAGAAACTTCCTGCTCACAAGCCCACAGGATGCATGGAATGTTTTTTCAGCCAGACATCGGGTGGCTTCCAGAGAGCCCTTGGGAACATTTCCTTAATTCTCTCCCTGCCTCAGTTTTGCGTTATCTACTCTTGGAGCTGATGCACCGTGACAGTAACTCCCGAAATTGGCCACGAAGATTCATGCGTGGGTTGAGTTACGCGTAAATTCGGTTTGCATCGCTAATGTGTCCGCGAGCAGATCATCGTCTCCCAATGCAAGAGCAGCAAGTAATCATCACACATTAAAATAGTTTATTTCTGTTTTCCAGTCTGTAATATTCTCAAAACAAAAATAACATCAGCTTCAGTGCCTGTTCACAATACAAAACAAAAACAACATAAAAAAAGACACCATTTGCCAAATAAGTTATTTGTTCCTAAGAGTATCAAAAGTGCAAAATATTCACCTTGTTTTCAGATCGGTCTCTAAAGTTCCATCCTTCTCCTTGACAAACGGAACAGACAGATTCAGCAGCTGCCACACTGCATTTGTTTTCAAGGGGTAAGGGCAGGCATTTGGATGGGAGCGATATTTCATGTGCAAAGATACTCTGCATCAGCTTTTAAAGAATTTTGCTTAGGAAAAACGTTTGACTGTTTTGCTTCTAATCTCTTTTTCCCAAACAGAGTAAATCACTTTAAAAAATTCATATTTCATTTCTTTTTAAATCAGGAAAGTGTTCATGTACGGACTGAGGAGGAAATCAACCTATTGATTTGAAAACTACGACCAAATTTTCATGGTCGGTAGGTGATGGCAAAGAGAGAGAGAGAAACCATGGTGCCCAGCAGAAGTCAGGGCAGTCCTGTTCACTGAAATGCTGCTGACTCCGAGCTGACAATCTCTTACACAAATTATACCACCTGCACCTGAATGATTAAAAAAAAATTGTTAAGTAGGTGTACATTCTACAAAGACTTGTTTTAGGTCAGTTTCACCTCCAGCTGCCAAACATGATACATAGGTTATATCAACCAGAAAAGCCGACTTCTAAAAATAAAACAATGTTGTCAGTCTCAAGATATTCAAAGACCAAGAAATGAACTTAAAACCAAAATTACGTCTGTGTGATTACACACGAGAGAAGGAGAAATGGTGGCATTGGCGGAGCGTGACAACGGCTCATACATTTGACACAGAAGTGAACAAATTCATGGAAACTTTCGTGAGGAAAGGCTTGGGTGGTCAAGGGCAGAGTTCACTTTAAAGTAGAAACTTCCTAGCATCCTCTGGGGGGGGGGGGGGGACGTTATCTTCCAACCCCAAACAGACCTGTGAGATAATTTTTGGACTGAAAAATTCACCGGGAATGTTTTTAATTCTCTCTATTCTCACTTTCCTTTCTTCATACAAATGGAGGGTGCAGCTTTCTGTCTAAAGGTGCTTTTTATTTTAATGAGAAACATTTTTAAAAGGAACAAATCTGGGGAGGTTTTGGTTTTCAGAATTAAGGTCACGGATTCCTCCCATTGGTACCAGAAATAAAAAACCCACCACTGAACCAGAACACAACTCACACCAGCGACTTGGCCATAAAAGACCCAGAAAATAAATTTTGAGGCTGGTGCATCAAGGAACCAAATGAATCCCTTAATCACGCCTGCCTGGGCCAGGTGCCAGGAGACAAAGCGACCAGAGTAAGCATCTGATTTTTAGAGGATCATGTTGGGGGGAAAAAAAAAGCCTGGCAGTGATTTTTTTTCTTTTTCTTTTTTTTAAATAAAGCTATAGACTCCATGGAAACAACAGGAATTCCTGGGCTTCAGTAATTTATTACTTGCTACTGTAGCTCAGTGTTCGAATTATTCAGGATCCAAATGGCTTAGTTTAAATTAGCACTGATGATTAAAGAAATACTAACTGAGTCAACGTCCTATCACTGATTCTGATACTTCGCTTTACAAAAGGACAATCTGCTTTGACATCTGAACTGGTCGCTCTCTAAGGCTGTTCAAACTCCACTGGCGGTTTTGGCACCCTACCCCCCCCCAAATGCAAACTCTCTAACTGGCGGGTGTGGTCCACTGCACACTGGGGCTCTGGAAGCCGGGGTGCTGGCAGGAGGGCACACCGTGTTACTGGTGAAGCAGTTGTGAGTTAAGAGTGAAAGCAACTGAGAAACCACAATATAGGCCAGAAGCTCAAAGGAAGCCTTTTGCCAAAAAGGATTCTAGAACAAGTCTTTGCTCACTCGTCACAAAAGAGGGCTCAAAGTTACAGGACTTTTGGGGGTAACAGTGTTCAAAATACATTGTTGAGAAATCTTTAAGTTCCTTGATACAAAGACATGTCTGGTATTTTACTAAAGAGACACCCCAGAGGGAAGAGGTTCCTGGAGCCTGACGCCTGTCAGGCGGGCATAAGGTAGGTGTCTTGAATTTAACATCTACTGGCTTATAGCAGCTTATCTCTATGTCCAGAGAACGAGACTACAAATTATGGCTCCTAAGATTCATACCCTAAAACTGACAGAGGCAGAAAGGCTTGTGAGACAGACACGGAAATGGCTCAAAGTCATTACAGTACTTCTTGCCGTGCGGATCCCTCCCTGGCTACACTGAGCACCGGGGAGGCGGCCGATGGGGACACCCCAAGGGGTCACTTCTGTCACTGCTCAGCCCTCCCTTCTCCTGTCTCGGGAAGAAAACCAAACTCACATGCAGGACCCCCAATTGCCCCTAGCCTTGTAAAACCATGGCTGACAAGCTGCTGCAGGGGGATACCCCCCAAATACACTTTTAGCCACTGACTACCGGAAAAAGGACCAAATGTGAGATTGCTTGGAAACAGGCCTCTTTCAGGATGCAGGGCCTAGAAGCTGCTGTGTGGGCTGTCCGTCCCACCGATACCAGCATGCGCCGGGGCGGAAGCACAGCGGGGGTGGGGGAGTAGGGGACCCGACCAGCGCTGCAGGCTCGAGGGGTTCCATCAGGCCCTGCTGCTGCCTGGAGCCCTGTGCTTCTCCCCCAGCACAGAGACAGGACTGGGAGGGCAGTGTGAGCACAGGGCAGGGATGACAAAGGAAGAGGGGACGAGCAGTCTACTTTAAATAGTGCGGCATTCGAACGACGGGGAAAAACCCAAAGCAAAATATTTTGATCTAGGGGATTCAACTTGAGGTGTTTTTCACTCCTAGGTTAGAACAGGACAAAGGAAAGATTCTTCTAGCCATTGTTCCGGAAGAATAATCTAGAATCTATTCTCTGTCCATGGTGGTAGGTGGAGTCCTGAAAAGACCTGTTCCCAAGGGCCTATTAAAAAGCCCGAAGAGTTAAAGTCTCTCTTGAGCTCCCTCAGTCTAGCTCAGGCCATGATGGGATATAAAACCTCTGTAAGGAGCCTTCAAGCAGGCGCTCCATCCATAAGGACAACTTGCTCAATTTCCCTTTGATGGGCCTGGGTCCAAGGCCACAGGAAGATTTCCCTCGAGATTCGCCCAGGTGGAGGGAAGAGTCAAAGTCGCTGCAGGACCCCATGGCCTCCTCCTCTTCCACTGCTTTCTGGGGCTTGAAGAGGCAGAAGTACTTCTTGTGGCCGTTCAGAGCCAGCACGTAGCCCGTGTAGTCGCGCTCCATGAAATGCTTGTCGTACTGGTTGGGGATCGGGGCTGCGTCCTGTGCAAACTCAAGCAAGTACTCCAGCCACTCTCTGTGTTTATCCAGACTCAGGAAGGAGAAGTGCAGGCAGCTGCTCCTGGTGGAAGGACACAGCACGTTGAGTGCACAGCCCGGCACCCCGAACCGCGGGGAACACGAACATCTTTTCAGATCTCAAATACTAGGAGGGACGCTGTGTGTCGGACGGAGCCCCAATCTGGGAAGAATGGAGGACTCCTGTGGGACGTGAGGGGGTCTGCGACGGCTGTCAGAGTCCGCTCCGGGCCCCGTGCTGGGTGCCACCGCATGACTCTCAGTGCCTGGCTTCAGGAAAACACACGAGAGCTAGAGGACAGAGTTCCCTGAAATGCTCAGGGAAGAAGGCAACCTCCTTTGTTCGGAAGCACCAGGACAGAAGTCGAGGGGAGAAGACCCCTCGCGATGGCTTAGGTTTCTGGGCTCAAAAGGTCACGGCTGACATCTCATTGCATGCATGAAGCCCCTCATGGTCAAAGAGGAAAGGACGACCGTGTCCTCGGTCCCCTCCTTCCCACAAGCGCTTACCCAGTGAACGTGTAGACCTCCAAAGCGAATTTCTGCAGGAGGCTGGTCTTGGTGGAATTGGACAGGATGAGGACCACGTTCATGTGGCCTGGCCTCAGGCGGACCAGGTTACTGGTGTAGGTTACATCCGTGAGCTCAGTTACCTCCACGAAGCCTTTTTTAGGAATCTTGCTGTGGAGAAATAGCAAGGAATTAAGACGGTCTCAGGACAGGGGAATGCCATTACTTTGAAAAGAAACAACAAGAAGAAAATGCTACGTTCCAACCAGACTAGGGATGCCATTTAATGTTCTGGAGCCTGACACGTCGGCAGGATGGGGACGGTCCCCGCTTGGTGGGGCTGGGCCTACAGAGGGCCGTTCAGATGCTGCGGTGCGGCTGGCGGAGAAGTGGCTTTAGGACAGGGCGAAGGGGAGCTGCATGGTTACGGTGACACAGGCTTCCCTGCTTCTGGGTCATCCAGCAACTCGGACCTGCTTTGCTTCCTGTCCCCATTATCATGTTTGAGACTGAGGGCCTGGAGGCACGGAGTAGCATCGAAGTAGGTCCTGTGTCTAAAGGCCTCGGGGGTTTCAGTAAACACTACCCAGCAGCTGACTCTTCCCTAAATTCCCATCTCACACACGAGGGGGGGACCCAGAGAGCCGACAGACACTAGGTACTCGAACACCGCGCTCTCGGACTGCGGCCTGTGGCTCTCCTGCCTGGCAGGGGTGGGTTTGGTGTCCTGTTCAGAGAAACCTGCTGTTTTCTTTGGTGAAGCTTGGCTCGGTCTTCCCGGCCTTCTCGTGGGCCTCCTCTTTGTCTGGAGGGTTGGATTCTCGTTCATCGTTTGAGTCACTAAAGTAAGAAAAAAGGAGTTTTAGGAAAGAAACAGTACACACACCCCCGAGGTTTGGGGCTCAGCCTTGAGAAATCGGGCTGGGAAGCCACGGAGCCATTTACCTGAAAGCCTGAACGATGACGGTGCCGAAGAGGATGAAGAGGGCAGAGAAGACCAGGGACAGGAGAGGCATCATTTCCCGCCTGAAACGGAGTTAACAAACTCTGGTCAGCCCCAGATGGGCTGCGGAGCTCTGCCCAGGAATGATACTGGGTTTCTTTTCCGTGGCTCAGGCAAAACCAAAAAAAAACCCCAAACCAAAAGGCTTTCATATCAATAAACACGTTATGGTTTCATACAAGTAAGGTTTTTTTTGGGGGGGGGGGGAGGGTGAGCATGGGGGTGGGGAAAACGAGATTTTCCCTCACCGTTTTAATTCAGATTGCTTATTCTAAGAGTCTGATTATCTTGTTTCAATAGAATAAGGTGTGTGCTTGGTAAGTTCCGCAGAAGGAAGTGACAGGATTTATGCTGTGAACGTGGAAGAACATTCTGATGTCAAGGGTGTTGACTAGAAAGTCTGTGGAAATGTTTCCCTTACTTTGATTATTATTATTTTCCCCGGCTGGAATAATTCAGCCGTGGCCCAGAGGGGTGGAGGAGGAAGAAAATGTTGACCTTTCACGACGTTCCCTAGGACGTGCTCTAAAATTTTATTCACTCACAAACACTCCTCAAAGGCCCGCCATTTTTCAGGAGCTGTGCCAGGTGCCAGGAATCACAAACATGAATGAGATGCGGTTCTGCCCTTCAGGAGCTCACGGTGTTATTGGGGATGGGAGTGGGAGAGCCCTTCCTTCTCTGGTTAACTCACTGACTGGCTTGTACAACTCTACACAGGCCTCCACGTGTGTTGGGCCCTGGGCTGGGCACCAGGGGTGCACCGATGTAGAGGACAGGCCCAGTGGTTAAGGGGCAATCAGCAAACACACACAAAAAACAAGAGGGGGCAATCAGCAAATACGTATCCCTCTGCTTGCTGCTCTCTGTCAAATGAATAAATGAAATCTTTATTTATCTTTTTTTTTTTTAAGATTTTATTTATTTAACAGACAGAGATCACAAGTAGGCAGAGGGAGACAGAGAGAGAGGGGGAAGCAGGCTCCCTGCTGAGCAGAGAGCCCGATGCGGGGCTTGATCCCAGGACTCTGGGATCATGACCTGAGCCAAAGGCAGAGGCTTTAGCCCACTGAGCCACCCAGGAGCCCCAAAATCTTTATTTATCTTTAAAAAGACTTTATTTTAGTTTGACAGAGAGAGAGCACACTATCAAGGGGAGTGGGAGCCAGATATGGGACTCAATCCCAGGACTCTGGGATCATGATGAGAGCCGAAGGCAGAGGCTTAATAACTGAGCCCCCCAGGTGCCCCGATAAATAAAATCTTAAAAAAAAAAAAAGATAAAGGGAACAGTCGTTGAAAACATGTAAAGATTCTTCCACTTGCCTGTATTGAGTATACACTGGAATCAAAGAAAGACAGATTCAAGAGAAAAACAGTGGTTCTGCTATCGATGGAGAAAAAGAACTTTCATCTAGCAATACTCCTACCAGTTGTTGTGAAATATGCTGTCCCAGCAGTCTGAGATGTAGTCAGAAGCAGAGTAGACCCACCGGAGGAGAAAGATCTAAGGACAGAGAAAATGTGGGATGGTAAGGACTGAGCCCCCGAGCCTGGGGCAGAGAGGTCCTCACCCAACACAGCATGCGGCCTGCCTCTGCTCTGGCTCTGGGAGCCCTGCCCGGTGCCCCCCCTCCTGGGCTACATGCTTACAGGCGCAAGCTCGTCCGTCAGGTCCGGGAGTACAGCTTCGGAGGACAGCAGAGCCGGGTCTCTGCGCAGCTGGTCGAGGTAGCCCAAGAGTGTGAACTTATCGCTCTCACTCCCTGTCCAGGGAGCCTCCAGCGTTTTATACACCACCCTTCCTCCCGTGGTGCGCCTCTCCAAGATAGACACCTAGGGGAAAAGGCCGGAAACCATTACAAGTCTTGAAGTTTGTTGGCTTTTTTTTTTTCTCAAGGAGGACAGTAGAAAGGATCCAGTGAAGGCAGCGATAAGCTTGAACAGGAATATGGCTGGGTATAAAGTACGTGCACGAGATTCATGTTCTTTCTGACAACGGACACCATGTTTATGGTGACCTTCCAAAGTTTCTGCTGAAAGTTAAAGCTCTTTCTTGTGAGTAGACTTTTTCCTGTAACTTCTGACTTAAAAGTGTAATAAGGAACTTTGAGTGTTTTAGAACGATTTTCCATTATTACCAAAACGATGACAAAGACAGGGAAGAATTTCCTGCTTCTGTAGAGTGATGACAAAGGAGGGAAGGGAAGACAGATCAATTAAAATGAAGTGAGAGAGGCACGAGGAGGGAGACTTTACTGCCTAAGGAAGCCTAAGGAAGATTTTACAAACTAGGTATTCTATTTTTTTTTTTTTTTCCCAAGTAGTGGACGTGGACCCCAACACAGGGCTTGAACTCAAGACCCCGAGATCAAGAGCTGGACACTTAACCAACTGAGATACCCAGGTGTCCCTTACAAACTAGGTATTCTAAGACTACACCTGTCATGGGGAAAAAAAAATTATTGAAAAGAACTGATTGCTCTTGAACCTTTACTCATAAGAAAGACGTTTTCTGGGAAGATCTAATGCTGAAAATCTAAGAGGTGAAATCACTAGGGTAAAAAAGACTGTTTCAAGAGTAGGCTTTCGAAACAGGTTCAGAGGTTTCTGGATTTCTTGCAATCTGTATTCAAAACTGTCAAAGAAGGGAGAAACAGAGGTCAGGTGCCACAAGTGTGTCAAGAGCTCGGACTACGAAGAGAATCCATGACTCACCGCTGATTTTCCTTGAAACATATCACTGTCTGGTAGTAAGGTGTTGGCAAACTCCTGCTGCCGATTGCTGTAGACGTGCACGAATCTCACTGTGTCTTGTGTGTTTGCCAAGGCAAAGGACAGGAAAGCCTCAAAGGGTTTACTCAGCTTGGTAGCCTCGGGGGTCAGTAAAACCACACAGTACCTGCACAACGACAGAAGAGAAGACTTTATAATCCATCTCCAAGGCTGAGGCTAGAACAAGAGAAGGTGAAGAAGAGGCTCGCTCGTTTTACAGAAGCGAATACATTTTACTAATGGAAGCTGTACGTCAGAAGTCTCTAATGAGAGACGGTTTCCAAGTCATCAGTGACCTGCTTCTCTTCTAGACTGGTGACAGCTTCCCCAAACCAAACGTTATCACACTTGGGAATTTCTTTTGTGGCAAAGGCCTCTGAATCCTTCCAGAAGCTGGCTGTTCAAGTGTCTCCACAACAGGCAGAGCTGGTCAGATCTGTCTTGGGCCATTAGCCGGATTGCACAGGAGCACGTCACCTCTCAGAGGTGAGCAAAGACCCGAACGGGCTGAGCCATATGGTGAGAAAGGGGTCAGGGTATTCCAGGCAGAGAGAACCTCAAGTGCAAAGACCCCTGGATGGGGAGAGACTGGACCCAGCACACAGTTCCAGGAAGACCACTGGCTGCTGTGTGGAGAACCGCCTGGACGGCACAAGAGGGGAAGAGAACGGAACGGAAGCAGAGCCTGGCTGGGAGGCTAGCATGGGGTCTCCAGAGGTGGCGGTGGTAAAAAAGGTGAGAAGTGAACGGATCTGGGATCGTTTCTGAAAGCCGCGTACACAATCTTTGAGTCCATGAAATTCTTCTTTCTATCGAATTCAAGTCTTTCTTCTCCCTTAGTCTTATAAAGGAATCAGAAATATCTGGAAACACAGGGAAGTTCTCCCATTTTAAACAATATTGGCATTGTATTTTCAAACACGATGACTAGAATGTTTTCCTTCCTTCCATACCTAGACACGTTGCATGATGAAAAAGTCCTACATTTAAAGCCACTAACTGATTAATCTGAAAGGGTTCTAATAAATATTTCCTTTGTGTTTCTAGACCTTTTAGATACTCTGTATGAATAAGTATGCCTCAGCCTTCCCACTCCCAGCTAATTCTCTCAACATTTCCTCAGTGTCCTTCACTTTCCGAAAGTTAGTGTTTTCCCAGCCCCCTACCCTAGGCCTCCCAAGGCGCACTCTGCATGGAACCTTCTATTGGAAACAGCGACATGTTCATATCCAGACTTCTTCAGAGGGACCCAGGCTCTCCCTGACAGCTGGCTAAAGTCTACTCACCCTTCTGGCCTTAGCTAAAGGGTTATGAATGAGGGAGATCTTCTCTGACGCCCCCTGGGGCCTGGCTGGCACCCTGGATACTTGTATACCCCACTACTAACATAAAGAGTTAAGTTCTGACATCACAGGTAGAGGTTTAACTGCCCAGTAGAGAAGTGTGACATGTCCCCTCTCCTGCGGCGAAAAGCAGAGGCAGAGCCTGGCATCCTTACTTCCTCTGTCGGTGAGACCGCTTCACGGGGCAGAGCTCATGGAAGAACTTCTGGCTGGTGAGCCTGGCTGCCAGCAGATACTTGTTTTGGGTGATGAAGTCGTCGATGACCTGTTTCTTCATACCTCGGGCCTGCAGAAAAACCAAGAAACAGTTGATTTTTATACCCTTTTAGCACTGCAAATGGGCTTTACTCAAAGCTTAAAAAAATGTGGCTGACCCATGATACTTTAACAGCGGTGTATGGTGACAGATAGTAGCCACACTCATGGTGAGCACAGCATACAGAGAAGGTGAATCACTCTCTTGTATACGTGAAACTAATGTCACACTGTATGTAAACTATACTCAAGGAAAAAAATTATTAAAAAAAAAAAAAAAGAACTGGAAAAAGAACTGACCCGGGTTAAATTATACATCAAACAAGACAGAGCTGTGTGAGTAAATAAACATTGGTGATCTATTTCAACAGTTCAGGGCTGGAAACAACAGAGCTATTTCAGGTCAAGGGAAAATCAAGTGCCCTTTCCAATGAAGTATTTTTGTATATGGTTATATGCTGGCAGATTTAAAGAGCCCCCCCTTTTTTTAATTTGACAGAGATCACAAGTAGGCAGAGAGGCAGGCAGAGAGAGAGAGGAGGAAGCAGGCTCCCCACTGAGCAGAGAGCCCAATGCGGGGCTCGATCCCAGGACCCTGAGATCATGACCTGAGCTGAAGGCAGAGGCTTTAACCCACTGAGTCACCCAGGCACCCCTTTTAAAAAGATTTTTAAATAGGCTCCACACTCAATGTCTGGACTCACAGCCCTGAGACTCAGAGTCACATACTCTACCAACTCAGCCAGCCACGTGCCCCTAACAGGTCATTCTGAATTCCAGGCAAACTGATTTTGCTTTAAGATGGAGAACAAACTGAACAATTAAAAATAAACTCCAAAGTGACAAAGTATAAAAGGCAGACTATAAAACTATATCATGGCCACTTTGTTATCACTAATTTTTGTGCATTTTGGAGGACTGAAATTATACATTCAGCAGGTTGTCTGACCACAACCTAGAAATCCATATAAAATGTCAACAAGAATATCTATCTCTACATGTTAAGGAACACACACAAATCACCTACTTATCTAAGAAGAGCCTACCAGATATTGGGAAAATACTCTGAATTTTTTAAATAAGTATTTATTTATTTGAGAGAGAGAGAGGGAGAGAAACAGAATGAGTGGGAGGGGCAGAAAGAGAGGGAGAGAGACTCTCAAGCAGATTCCCCACTGAGCGTGGAGCCCGATGCAGGCCTCAATCTCATGACCCTGAGATCATGAGCTGAGCCAAGACACTTAACCAACTGTGCCACCCAGATGCCCCGTGAATCTAAATGACTCAGGAAAGTACTGTTTATAAACCCTGGGGTGCAGATAAAGCCATACTTAGAGGGTAATGTTACAACGAATAAAACAGAAAAGAAATTAATGACCTAGATGCCCAATCAAGAAGTTAAAAAAAAAAAAAAAGAAAGGAACAGCAAAAAATATGAAAGGGAAAAGAAGGACATAATAAAGATAAAAACAGAGATCCACAGGGTGCCTGGATGGCTCAGTGGGTTAAAGCCTCTGCCTTCAGCTCGGGTCATGATCCCGGGGTCCTGGAACTGAGACCCGCATTAGGCTCTCTGCTCAGCAGGAAGCCTGCATCCTCCTCTCCCTCTGCCTGCCTCTCTGCCTACTTGGGATCTGTCAAATAAATAAATAAAATCTTAAAAAAAAAAAATAGAGATCCACAAAGCAAAACAAACATAGAAAAAGGAAAAGAAGTAAAGAATTAATAAAGCCAAAGCTGGTTCTTTGGAAGAGCTAATAAAATGGACAAACCTCTGGTAAAACCCATCACGCAAATGAGGAAGCACAAAAAACCACTACTAAGGGTGACAAGGAGGAATCACCAGCTATGTTGTAAAAGTTAAAAGAAAAAGTCACTTAAATTCAAAAATTTAGAGGAGATAGAAAATTTTCTAGAAAAATACAGCAGTATCTGAAAAAATAGAAAGCTTAAACAGTTGCGTAACCGTTAAAGAAGGTGAACCGGCGGCAGTCAGAGATCCTTCCTTAAACACCAACTCAAGGCCCAGATGGTGTCACAGATGGCTTTGATGAAACTTTCAAGAGGACAATCCAATCTTACATAAAGTCTTCCTGAGAATAGAAAAAGGGACAACGCTCCCACCTCACTTCAGGAAGCAAAGCCTCACACAGGCATCAGGAGAAAGAAAAGTCAGAAGTCAACCTCATTTCTGAACACAAAGGCAAAAATCCTCAACAAAATATTAGCAAACTGAACCCAGCAATACGTTGAAAGCATAATACAAATCGTGATCTTGTTGGACTTATCTTGATGAACTCAGGTTTAACTTTAGAAAATGAATTAATGTATTTAGCACATTTTAGAAGAGGAAAGAATAAAGAAAGAAGAAAAATCAGGATAATCTCAATGGCTGGAAATGGAAATGAAAAAATGGAAATGGAAAAATCCATCTGATAAGCACTAATACCGTTCAGGTCAGCAGTAAATAGAAGGGAACTTCCGTGACCTGATGAGGGTGGCTACAGAAAGCCTTCTGCAAGCACCATACTGGGGACATGGAGATCAAGAACAAGGATGCCCTCATCACTACATTTCCTTTTTTTTTAAGATTCTATTTGTTGGTTGGTTGGTTGATTGGTTGATTTATTTATTCGGGTGAGGGGAGAGAGAGAACGTGCATGCTCGCACATGATGGGGAAGGGGAGTAAAAGGAGAGGGAGAGAGAGAATCTCCAGCACACTCCCTGCCGAGCGTGGAGCCTGACGCGGGGCTGGATCCCAGGACCCTGGGATCATGACCTGAGCCAAAATCAAGAGTCAGAGGCTCAACCGACTGAGCTACCCAGGCCCTCCCTCCATCACTACATTTCTTTCTTCCTTTTCTTTCTTTCTTTCTCTCTCTCTTTCGTTTTTTCTTTCTTTCAAGATTTTACTTATTTGAGAGAGAGAATGAGAGAGAGCACAGAGGGAGAGGCAGAGGGAGGAGACTCCCCCTGAGCACACAGACCGAGTGGGGCTGGATCCCAGGCACCTGGGATGATGACTTGAGCCGAAGGCAGGCACTTTTTTTTTTTTTAAAGAGATTTTATTTATTTATTTGACATACAGAGATCACAAGCAGGCAGAGAGAGAGGAGAAAGCAGGCTTTCCGAGGAGCAGAGAGCTGGATGTGGGGCTCGATCCCAGGACCCTGGGATCATGACCTGAGCTGAAGGCAGAGGCTTTAACCCACTGAGCCACCCAGGCGCCCCCGAAGGCAGACACTTAACTGACTGAGCCACCCAGGCGCCCCTACTACCTTTCTATTCCATGTCGCACCAGAGGTCACCAATAAAGTAAGAGAAAGAAAGAAATAAGGGCTGAATAAAAAAGAAATAAAACTGCCATTAATCTCATATGATATGACTGTGTATTTAGCAAGCCCAAAAGATGGTACAGATAAATTATTTCAATCAGGAAGAGAGTTTAGCAAGGTTGTTAGACACAAAGTCAGTGTTTAAAAATCAGTTGTCTTGGGGTTCCTGGGTAGCTCAGTTGGTTGAGCATCTGACAATTGGTTTCAGCCCAGGCCATGATCTCAGGGTTGTAGGTTCCAGCCTGTAGGGCTCTGTGCTCAGCCACGAGTCTGCTGGTGATTTCCTCCCTCTCCCCCTGCTTCTCCCCCAACTCATAAGCACACTCTAAAAATTAATCTTTAAAAAATCAATTGTATGGGGCGCCTGGGTGGCTCAGTGGGTTAAGCCTCTGCTTTCAGCTCAGGTCACAGTCTCAGGGTCCTGGGATCAAGACCTGCATCGGGCTCTCTGCTCAGCAGGGAGCCTGCTTCCCTCTCTCTCTCTGCCTGCCTCTCTGCCTACTTGTGATCTCTGTCTGTCAGATAAAAAATAAAATGAAATAAATCCCTGTTACTGCCTCATCAAGGGCATTAAGCAGTAAGTTATAGGTTTTTTTTTTTTTTAAGATTGATTTATTTATTTGACAGAGATCACAAGTAGGCAGGGGGTGGGGGAAGCAGGCTCCCTGCTGAGCAGAGAGGCCGGTGCAGGGCTCAATCCTCGATCTCAGGACCCTGAGACCATGACCTGAGCTGAAAGCAGAGGCTTAACCCACTGAGCCACCCAGGCGTCCCTTTCTGTTTGTTTTTATGGTGAGTGCTTAGGAGTGAAAAACAGCTGCTTACTGGTGGTCTGGGTCCCATGCCTGGGTTTACGCACTGGGCTGTGACTTGGCTGGTGCACTGGACTGCGCACGGGGCCGCACATGGGGCCGTGCTCTGGCAGTTTCACCCACTATGGCTCTCGTACCATCAGCGTAAGTGTCAACACAGAGCAAAAGGACAAATTACGTCTTTATGTTATTATGAAGACTGTTCTGATCTCACAGACTTCTCACCCTCACCCCAGGGGCTGTGAACCTGTGCAAACTGCTGTCCTAGAGAAACCCAGATAGACTGAGATACACATGTTCATGGAAACATGGCTCCTAAAGCCCCCAAATGCCCATCCGGGGAAGAAAGAATCAAGAAATTAGCACGTGGCCATAAATCCTGCAGACGCAACACAACACATTCAGCAGCGCGCCACAAAACAAGGGGGACCGCCAGCGTCACCTACTATGTGACCTGCCATGGGGCGGCGCCGATTTCAGACCCACAGGAACAAACTGGAAAAGCATCCATTGTGCCAGTAATTTTTTTTTTTAGAGAGCATGAGAGCGAGCCTGTGTGTGTGCACAGGAGGACGGAGGCACAGAGGGCTACGAAGAATCTTCAACAGGCTCTACCCACAGCACCGAGATGGGTGCGGGGCTCGATCTCACAACCCTGAGATCATGACCTGAGGCGAAATCAAGAGTCGGATGCTTAACCGACTGAGCCCCCCAGGCGCCCCTGTGCCAGTAATTCTGTAAATGTATCTGAGTTACAACTTCCCCCAAGGGACCAATGAATCATTCTCAAGAGGAAAAGCTATTCCTGAAAAGCAATTTCCGAAGTCTTCATAGATAAATCCTGAATTGAGAAGTTCTTTTCCTTTCTTCATTGCCGGCATGTTTTCTTCCTGACTCTCTCAGCTCCTCGGCGGCCACGAGCAGGGCAACGCCTTTTTAACTGCCTGAGGTTGCCCAGAAATCTGTCCTTGGCCCCCTCCTCCCCTCACCGACTACCAATGCCTGGCAGATGGCTTGCCACTGGGGACTTCTGCCTCTCACCACTCACTGAGGAGCTACAGACCTCCCTCCCCAGCCCACTAAGACCTGGATCCCTACACCCCACTGTCCGGGGGACACCATCCCTCAGACTTCCTGTAGGCCGCTCACGTTCTGTACATCCACAGCTGAATCCATTACCTTCTTCTAAACCTGCCCTTCTCTCCTCACTGTGCCCTTACCCCATCTGGTTCTGCCTCACGCCAGGTCCTTCCCGGAGTCCCAGCCTCAAGGGCCCTTGCCCTATGTTCACATCGGAGTGAGTCACCCAGGCTGGTGAATGGAAATTGCCTTCAGGCCTCTCTCCTCCGATGGAGTCGTGAGGACAGAGACTAACTCTGGATGTCAGAGCTCCTCTGTATTCCCTCCACAACAGGCAGGCAACAAAATGTTTAAGGAGTGAATGAAATAAGCGATTTTTTAGAACTTCTCATTCTAGCTTCCTTTAAGAGAGGATGAGTCAGAGGCTTCCTACTGCTTTAAAAAAAAAATTATATATATATATATATATATATATATATATATATATATATATATATATATATATATATATATGTATGTATGTCTGGCTCAGTTGGTAGAGTATGCTGACTCCTGATCTGAGGGTAGCAGGTTCAAGCCCCATGTTTGGTGTAGAGATTATGTGGAAAAAAAATTTTAGGAAAAAAAAACAACCAAAAAAAAAAAAATTAAAAATAACATTAAAGAAATAAAGTAATACATGTCCACAAAAGGGATTTTTGAAAACCCAAGTATTAGGATAATATGTAATTTTGCCATCAAGAGATGCATTTATTTCCAGCTTTCTCCTACGGGCACGCACGCGCACGCACACGCACACACAGGTCACAAAATCGAGATCAGTGTTTAGGCGTGTCTAGAATTGACATCTACTGAGATCCTTCAGTCTGTGCTATGTCTACTTCAAGTTTCATTCTCTTACAGACCTCATCTAAGTGATTCTGTCTGCGTTATTAGTTCACTACTGTGGAACTCGGGTCTGAGATGACCAGGGAGAGGGTTCAGACCTGCTACAGACTTGTGCCTCAATTTTGTCTCCTGTTTGCCCCTTTCAACCTTATGTGATGAAAACTGTCCCCATCAGTAAGTGTTCTAGAACTGCCGTTTTTTGTTTTTTTTTTTTAAGATTTTTTATTTATCTGACAGACAGAGATCAAAAGTAGGCAGAGAGGCAGGCAGAGAGAGAGGAAGAAGCAGGCGCCCCACTGAGCAGAGAGCCCGATACGAGGCTCGATCCCAGGACCCCGGGATCATGACCTGAGCCGAAGGCAGAGGCTTTAACCCACTGAGCCACCCAGGCGCCCCTAGAACTGCCGTTTTAATGGCTCAACGGCTATATAGTAGTCCGTTTGGTGTATACCAGTAATTAGCCTACTGTTGGATACTTCTATTTTTCCCCCCAGTGAAACTGGTTACAAATGATAATGTCTCTATAATTTTGGCCTGAATTCCTTTTCCCTGAGGACAGATTCCTAAAAAGTAATCTCATCTCCCTTAGGTCTTTACGCAAGCCGCCTCTTAGTGAGGCCTTTCTCGGTCATTCTGCTTTAAAATATGGGAACTGCTCTCCCAACTCCCCACTCCCTTCTCCTGCTTTGTTTTTCCTCTCAGCGCTTCTCCCCTTACGACAGGCCACCATGGAGTAATGTTATGCCCATTTTCTGTCCTACCGCTAGAACAGGGGGTAGACCTTGGAACAAGGAATTGAGGTGACTTTGTTCAGGGCTTTGTCCCCAGCGCAGGGCAGTGTTTGGCCCATACGAGGTACTCAGGAGTACTCTTTTGGCGAATGAATCCAGGCAATTGGCCTATTATCACCTAATTGCTTTTCTGAAAACTTCTGAAGCTTCCTCCAGCTCCGCAAAAGGCTGCCTGTTCAACTATCTTCTCTTTGAAAATCTTTAACAACGTGATGGGAGAAGAAAATGTTAAACTGGCTTTTCTTAGTCAGATTTAATTTTTAAAAGTGATTATTAGTCACCTGAGTCTCTTCTCAGAATTTTATTCATATTCTCAGCCTACCCTGCTTGGGAAATTTTATTAAAATTTTTTAAAATTGAGGTGAAATTCACATAACATAAAATTAACTATTTAAAATATCACTCCGTGGCATTTTGTACATTCACAGTGTTGTGTAACAATCACCTCTCTCTAGTCCCAAACATTTCCATCACCCCAAAAGAAAACTCTATACCCATTAAGCAATCACTTTTGGGAAGTTTTGTGTTGATCTCTTTGATTAGAAGAAGCTCATGAGAAATTAAAGATAGTCTTTTTTAGATCGGTTGTAAGTATTTCCCTTAGCTTATTGTTTAACTTAAAATTTTTGAAGTATTGGGGTGCCTGGGTGGCTCAGTGGGTTAAGCCACTGCCTTCAGCTCAGGTCATGATCTCAGGGTCCTGGGATCGAGTCCCGCATCGGGCTCTCTGCTCAGCAGGGAGCCTGCTTCCTCCTCTCTCTCTGTCTGCCTCTCTGCCTGCTTGTGATCTCTCTCTGTCAAATAAATAAATAAAATCTTTAAAAAAAATTTTTTTGAAGTATTTACATATAAATTTTAAACTTACACACAAATTAAGATTTTCCAACAAGATTTTCAGCCCTTATCTTTTTTATTTTTAAAGATTTCATTTATTTATTTGACAGAGAGACAGCGACAGAGGGAACACAAGCAGGGGGCGTGGGAGGGGGAGAAGCAGGCTTCCCGCTGAGCAGGGAGCCCGATGTGGGGCTCCATTCCAGGACCCTGGGACCATGGCCCGAGCCCAAGGACAGAGACACCCAGGTGCCCTGAACCCTTCTTTACCTTAAGATCAGATATTCACTTTTATGTTCTCTGAGTTAGTTTACTATGGTTTTCTTTCATTCCTTTTTGTTGTTTTATATTTAATTTTTAAATTTATTTTTGTAATTTATTTTAGAATAAGATTACTGATTCTCTGACAGGATCATTTTAGAGATAAAAGGTGATGACTTTCTTATTTTATTGAAAAAAGTTTTTTAAAGATTTTATTTATTCCTTTGACAGAATGAAACGAAGCGAGAGAGGGAGCACAAGCAGGGGGAGCGGGAGAGGGAGAAGCAGACTCTCCACGGAGCAGGGAGCCCGACGCGGGGCTCGATCCCAGGACTCCAGAATCATGACCTGAGCCAAAGGCAGACGCTTAACGACGGAGCCACCCAGCCACCCCTAAAGATTTATTTTTAACTAATCTTTATACCTAATGTGGGTCTTGAACCTACAACCCCGAGACAGAGGAGAGTCACATGCTCTATGTCTAAGTCAACTGGGTGCCCCTCTTATTTATTTTACTTTTGTGGCAAAATATATAATAAGAATGGACCATTTTAACCCTTTCCAAGTCGTAATTCTGTGGCATTTAGTACATTCACACTGTTGCGCGGCTGTCACAGCCATCCACCTTCTGAATCTTTTTATCTTCCCAAGTGGAAACTGTCTTCATGAAACACTAACTCCCCTATCTTCTTCCCTCAGCCCGGGGCACCAACCCCGTCTTATTTTCTGCCCAGAGATTATTTTTTGAGTAAAACAGACCCAAATTGGATAAAAACCAAATTTGTTTTTAAATTTCATGCCTCTGAAGGAAGAAATGAAAAACGAATTTCTCCTTCTCACTGGCTCTGTTCAGTATTGCTGTTTATTTCTAAAGGCCCAAGACACAATGTGAGTGCGACCGCAAGCCAGGGCGACTCCCACGTACCTGGATAACGTCTGCAGGCTTGTTTATGTGTTCTTTAAAGATCAAGATGGTGGGGGCATAGACGTTGACATTGTACTGTCTTGTCATCTCTTCGGCCCCTCTCAGACCGACGTGTACATATCCAAATGACAAATAATCTTTGTATGCAAAAGCAGTCAACTGTTTGGGTGTAAGAGAGAGGAAGAAACTAAACTGGTGGCAGGATCACACAAACCAAGACAGACCCGATCACACCACGGGTGGAGACGATTCCTAACTTGTACAGCCCCACTCGGGCTGCTAGTGCCCTTGAAGGAATTCTAGAGCATTTCACGCCTGAAAACTGTACCCAGAAAGCTAAACACAGTGAATTTTTTTTTTTTCACCGATGGAGAAAAATATTCAGTTTCCTGAGATAGACACTGGGTTGGAGGAGGCATGGAGTGTTTGAGGAATTACCTCAATTATGGAAGACGGCGGGGAGGGTGCGAACAGTTAGGCGGGACACTTTGCTCTCCCATCTCATGTCACAGGGCTAACGGGGGCGGGGGGAGGAGCCAGAAGTGCTGTGGAGGGTCACCGTGGGCACAGGTTATACAACCTCTCAGAGCTTCGGTATCTTGGGTCTATAAAACAGGGATGCTGTCTATACCCCTGGGCTCTTCCGAAGATCCTGGGCTAGTATGTGTGTGGAACGCACTCGCACGGTAATGGCATCAGGACATGCTCAGTGCACGGTGGTTAAGGCAAATTTCTGGTCTTCACACATTTCTCTTTGGGTAAGCTCTTACTCACAAAAAGGAAAAGCAGCCCACAAGTCCTTCCACCAAAAAAAGGGCAAACCTTCCCCCAGCACCTAATATACCTTGTACAGCAGCGGTACGCCGGGCATCTGGTCAAACAGAAGCACGTGAGGCTTATTCTCTTGCTGCCAGCCAGAGAGGAATCGGACGTAATTTTTATTTGTAACCTTAAATGGAAGAGAGGAAGTTGGTTTCAGTAGTCAGTTCCCAACAAGTGCATTATATAGTCAAGAGGTAATGAAACAAAATCAATTAAGTGTAAGACCCTGTTTCATAAGAAATAAAAAATGCAGGGGCACCTGGGTGGCTCAGTGGGTTAAAGCCTCTGCCTCAGCTCAGGTTATAGTCTCAGGGTCCTAGGATCGAGCCCCGCATCGGGCTCTCTGCTCAGCGGGGAGCCTGCTTCCCCCCCACCTGCCTGCCTCTCTGTCTACTTGTGATCTCTATCAAATAAATAAATAAAATCTTTAAAAAAAAAGAAATAGAAAATGCAGACTACTATCTTTTTGTCTTTGTTTGACTAAAATGGTTTAAAAAGAATAGTTACTGATTTCATCTTTTCATGTTCCCAGTCCTACAGACTGAAATCAACAATCTTTTCTGGAATAATTACTGGGTATGTTATTAAAAAAATCAAGCTTCTGAATTATAGACATGTTTCTTAATCTGTTACAGACTGTCTTGATTCATCTGTTAACCTGTGGAAGAGAATGCCGTTGATTCCTCTTTTAAAACGACTTAAAAGAATAAGGGGACCCACTTAGTCTATACATTACACGATTTCATCTATTACCCCGTGAATTGGTACTGTTGTGCTTCCTTGTTTATGGCTGAAATAATCCTACTGAGAATATAAAAAACATGGATAAATAAAAATTTTTCCTAGTTAAAGGTTTATCTTTCCATTCCGCTTCCACAATGATCTCCAGTAAACCTCAATCTGGTCGTTTCACTCTCAGCTCAGCCCCCTCCAGTGGTGCCAGCACCTGCAAACGACGCCCGAGTTCCTGACCAGGGCGGCTGGGCTCTCAAGAGGCCCTGGCAGGGAGATGCCAGTAAACCCGCTCCTGCTCACTGGTGACTACCTCACACAGAGCTGTTTCACGTCCTGGACCTCTGTCTGCCTGCAACTCATTCCCTTTCTCTGCTTACCTGGCGAACTTTGTGCCGGGACTGTTTCTGCCAAGAAGCCTTTCCCAGCTCTCTTGGGCAGCCTCTCGGCAGATCAGATGGAAATAATCACCAACTAGACTGGGAGCTCCTTGAAGAGTCCTCAACATTAGAGTGACTGGCAGAGAACAGGTATTTCATAAATGTTTGAGGACCCATTCAGACAACCTGTGATGGTTCTGGGAGCCTCCAACAAGTATTTCTTCTGTGGATAATAATCCTGGCGGGACAGTCTATGCATAGTGCATGTGGAAATAAGATGGAATTGTTGGTATGTTCGCTCTCTCTGGTATAGTTAAAGGAATGAATTGCTAAAACAAACAAGAATTCTGTTCTAGCTCCTTTGATCCCTAATCTAAGATCCTGGAGGAAAAATGCTTCTTAACTATAAAGATAAACTAGTGTGTGCTCTTTGTGCCTGGTTTCTTTAGTGCAATTCTTGTTTGTGAAATTGACTCATCCTTGCCTTACGCTAAGTTCTGAAAAGTTGCAAAAATGTTTGACTTCGTGAAATCTTGTGTTTTCCACAGATGTGACTGTTAAATATACAGTCAAATGTAACCTAATTCGAATCCTTTCATAAGACAAATACCTTCAAATGAAAAAACACATGAGTCAGAAAGAAATCTTTCATCCCATGTTGTTGATCTAATTTTTGGTTTAGAAAATGAGAGTCGCTGTCACTTCAGCTCAGATCCCCACCACTGTCAAAGTGTGTCCAGTGGTTACTAACAGGAATGGAGTCTCTCTGTCTTTCGCCCTATTTCAATTTTCAGTCTCCTACAGATTTTGTTGACATGATTTCGGCTGAGTGATTAACACACGACCTTGCCCTCGGGTCTGAGATGACCACAGACAGAGGTCAGGGCTGCCAGCGGTCCCAGGCACCTGGTAAATCTACTGTTCCGCCAGGTACTTACTTTCTCCACCAAGTTCCCTGGAAGAAGATTCTCTACAAACTGTCGCAGGTTCTCGCGGACGACCGCGTTATGGAAGAAGGAGATTTTCCCATTTATGATTCCCAGGATGGAGGGAGTGCTGTGTGCTCCCAGGTGATGGGCCAGGCGTCTCTCGTACCCAGCATGGACCACGCCGATTCCTACACCTGCAAAGTGTGGAAGACCTACATGAGGCTTGTTTATGCCCCCGTGGTAGATGAAGGAATGCTGCTAAGTGATGTTTTTGGTGTGCAGTTGAAATCTTGACCTAGGAGGGGAGGATATCTTTCCCAATAGACCGATGAGCATTTTTTTTTTCATTGCTGATATTCTAAATCGGTTCAGTTGTATTACTGCAGAATAATCTGGCAATATTTAAGAGCTACAAATCTTTGTATCCTTCAGTCCTGTTATTTCAAATTTTTGGAGATTGTGAGAAAATACTTCAAAAGAAAAGAAAGCAGTCTGCTCACAGTGCTTCTATTCACAAGGAAAAAGACCTATAAACAATCCAAGGGTTCAACAACTTGGCAATGGTTGAAAAAATAACTATGATTTATCAAGAGAAGTCTTCTCACTCTTCAGATAAATTTTCCATTTTATATAAATTAATTTGTAGAGACAGATATTAGAAAGTATACATTCTCAAAAAGAGAAAGAAATTAAGTTAAAATCACTCAGAAGTCAAATCCCATATAATACTGTTAATAATCTGGTATCTATCTGTACCTTTTCTTACATAAACACGTGTGTGGACACACAACTTATATAAAAAACAAAACAGGGGCATCTGATACTCATTTCACTTAATGCTCGAGTAACTTCCTTGTTCCTTCCTCTAACCACGGTATCTGGCAAGCTAGGTCCTCTGCCAGACACCAAGGTATATGAAATATTCTTAGCCAGCAAAGGACGAGTCCTCTCTTGGATGCCCAACAGACTTCTCAAGCTTAACATTTCCCAAAGCGCACTCCGGCTCTCCTCCCCCAGGCCCATCCCACGCAGGCCTCCCCTGGTCACCCACAGGGCTCCTTCCCTCCTATCCCTTGCACGGAAGACCCGAGTCATCTTCTACCTCTCGCCGCTCACACCCCACGTCCAATCTGTCAGCAAGTGCTGTTGGCTTCGTTTCCAAAACGCGCCAGGAATCTGTTTGTCTCCACTTCCTTTAGGTTCTTCTCTGAGTCACCATCTCTCTTCCCTGGTTGTGCAACACCCACCCAAGGTTACTGTCTCTCCTGGTCTCCCCGTGGCCTGTTCTCAACATACTAAGCACACTGTCTCCTCTAACACATAAACACAGATCATGGCACGCCTCTGTCCAAACCCTGCAAAGACTTCCCGTTTCACTCAGAGTAAAGGCTGATCTACATGAAGGGCAACAGGCCCTTTATTATTTGGTCCCTGGTCCCTTCTGACCTCCCTTTCCTCCAGCTCCTCCTCACTTACACTGCTTCAGCACCCAGCATCCTTCTCTTCCGTAAACATGCTGCATGTTCCTGCCTCAGGGCCCTGGCACTGGCTGTTCCTTCCGCCTGCACTGCGTGCCTCCCCGGCATCTCTTGAACTGGGTCCCTCCTTTGCTAACTCCAAGCCCTTCTCCATGAGGCCCACCCGGCTACCATGTCTGAACCTCCCCCCACCACACACGGGATCGCCCTCAACCCGATCACTTTCCTTTTCCACAGCACTTCCCACCTTCTAACAACTCACACACTTTGCTTTTTTCTGTCACTTGCTTGTTGTCTGCCTGCCCCTGCTAGGACGTAAGGCAGGGAGCCTGGTTCGGTTCACGGATGTATCCCAAGCACCAGGCCAGAGCGTGGCACGCAGTGGGAGCTCACGGAAACCGCGCCATCAGTCTGTCTGAATACTGAAGTTGCTTTTGGCTTTCACTATTACAAGGAATATTTTAATGGGTATCCTTGTATACCTTTGTGTACAAATCTTTGTGCACATTATCTTTGTGCACATGTGTGACTTCCTAATTAAATTCCAAACATGGGGGTGCCTGGGTGGCTCAGTGGGTTAAAGCCTCTGCCTTCGGCTCAGGTCATGAGCTCAGGGTCGTGAGATTGAGCTCCGTATCGGGATCCACGCTCAGTGAGGCGTCTGCGTGAGGTTCTCTCTCCCTCCCTCTTCCCCTGTTCACACTCACACTCTCTATCTCTCTAAAATAAATAAATGAATCTTTACAAAAAAATCAATGAGAGAGGCGCCTGGGTGGCTCAGTGGGTTAAGCCTCTGCCTTCGGCTCAGGTCATGATCTCAGGGTCCTGGGATCAAGCCCCGAATCGGACTCTCTGCTCAGCAGGGAGCCTGCTTCCCCTTCTTTCTCTGCCTGCCTCTCTGCCTACTTGTGATCTCTCTCTCTCTGTAAAATAAATAAATAAAATCTTAAAAAAAAAAAAAAATCAATGAGAAGTCATGGTGAATAAGCTGCAGGGTTCTTCAAACTGGGTTGCCCTAAAATGGTATTTGATTTTTTTAAGACTTGCAACCTCCTTGACACCCTGGTCGCTGTCTGCACCCCTCCCAGTGAGCACACAGAGCACTGCGATGATTCACCTGTGTCTCCCACCTGAGTCTGCTGGTGCAAGGGCCACATTTTACTGATTTCTGAAGCCGTGCAGGCATGGTGGTTAACCGTGACCCCTAGAGTCATGCTCTTGGGTCTGTATCCCAGCACGCCTACTTGTGGATAGTGTGGCCTTGATTAGTTCCTTAACCTTCCTGGGCCTCGGTTTGCTCATCTGGAAAACAGGGATAGTAAGAGTCCCTCCTGCACTGAGTTGCTCTGGGGATATAGACAATCCTCACGATGCACCTAGCACAATGCCAAACAACTGAAGCTCAATGAAAACTACGTAAGTTCTACATTAACGGCCAACACTGTACTTGGTCCCTCAGGAAGAGAGTGTGCAATGAGAACATGCATTCTTTCTCATCCTCCGCTCACTCCGGCAGCACTCCATTGCTCTGTAATTGCAAATGTGATTCTGTACTCGCAAAAGCCAAGTGTGCATTCTCTGGGGACAGATTTTCTCTTCAGCTAGACAGTAAATGCCTCGAGATGGAAGGCAGCACTGACTACTCTGGTCCTCCTCCCCAGGATGGTTGTCCAGACACGTGGGCTATGTCTGCAGACTAGCCTTTACCACGCTGTGTGGCCGTGGATTCCCCCTAACTAGCTGCCACGTTTCCCCCGGGGTAGAACTGTTCTATTTCATCCATCCATGGCAATCCAGGCACTTTACGTTGTTCTGGGAGAAGGTCCGAGCTTCCCCAGACCCCTCAGCTGATCTTTAAGATGGTCTGTTCTTCTCTCTCTCTCTCTTTTTTTTTTTTTTGAAAGATCTTATTTTAAAGTCCTCTCTACAAAAAACATGGGACTCCAACTCATATCCTGGAGATCAAGAGTCACCCACTCTACCGACTGGGCCCATCAGGTGCCCTAGTCTGCTCTTCCTATTAACTCAGAATAGGAATATTTTTGGCAGGGGATGGCTCAGTTGGCGAAGCATTGGACTCCCGGTTTTGGCTCAGGTCATGATCTCAGGGTCATGAGAATGAGCCCCGCGTTGGGCTCTGGGCTCAGCGTGGAGTCTGCTTGAGATTCTCTCTCTCCCTCTGCCCCTTCCCCTGCTCACTCTCTCAAATAAATAAATCTTTAAATAAATAAATAAATAAATAAATAAATAAATAAATAAATAAATAAATATTTTGGGCAGTATTTGTCTGAAAGGGTAGTGCTGCCTCACTGGGACAGGGAAACGGCCACAGGGGCCGTAAGGATCTCACCGCGCCGGCACCCAGCTGTAACCAAGTGGACTTTGGCTGTTGGGAATCTTCACTAATTCAAATGTTTCAAGGAGGAAAGTGGTTTATAAACCAAATTTATCTAATACATTTGGTCAAAACCAGCCTTCCAGGGAACTTTGGGGATGGAGCGGGGGAATGGACTGAACCCTCCGTAAATGTCACTTTTGTGAATCTAAATTCAGCTTCTTCCATCCTTGTCACTTGACCTGACCTACTACAATCAAACAGCACGACGACCCAAAAGAATAGCAAGATCTTCCATCATCGAAGATTTAAGGTCATTAAAAGACGGTACAGGTACAGCATGGCACACGATGCGCGGACTTACAGTCAGACTACTGGGGCTCAAAGCCCAGATTTGCCGAACACCAACTGTGGGACCCTGACAAAGTCCCCGAATGCGCTATATGTCTGTACAAGAGGGATGGCAATAGCACCGGCCTTAAACGGCTCTTGTTTCTCAGGAGTAGATACTTGTAATTGTGCTTGGTGTACATCAAATTCTCCGTAAATGTGAGCTAACATTATTTTCATGTCATCATGCACAGACCCACCGGAGTTACTATTTAGCACCATTTCTCAAATCCAGCTCTTCCTGCATTGTCTGCCGTCCACTGGCTCAAGTCAGAATGCGGCGTCCTTCCTGACCCCTCTCTCCCTTTTTCTTCATTTCTCACACTCAGATGGTCTCCAGGAGCCAGGTCCTTCGACTCCCACGACCCTGCCTCTGCAATACATTACACTTGTCCACCTCTCTATTGCCTCTGCTCCTACTCTAGGCCAGCGGTTGCTGTCCTGCCAGGGCCGGTGACCTCCCTGGCTCCTCTTCCGACCTTCTTCAATCCATCCTTCAAGCGGCTCTATCAGCTTCCTAAACCATGGATGTGATTAAATCATGCCGCCGTGACATAATTTTTCTTGGCTTATTACATACTGTAAAATAAAGTCCAGCTTCTCGAGCCTGGACTTTAAGGCTCCTTACTCCCTGGTCTCAGCGAGCTCTTCCTGCTTCCTCCCCCTCAGCTACACCCGAGTCGTATCCTGCAACTGCCTTTCCCGTGGACACTGTTTCTTTGGCTGCCCTGTTCCCTCTGCTTCCCATCCTGCTTCGAAGTACCTTGTGCGACTTCACTAAGCGTAAGTCAGAAGTCGGTGCCTGCTGGACAGTGAGTTGAAGAAAGCAGACTCATGTATTTGAAAATGATTTAAAAAAATTTATAAAATAGGTGTTTAAAAAAATTTTACTTTGGTAAACCAGAAAGCCTAGTTTGTCAGCCATTCCCTAAGCTTACTTTATATTTGTGTTTAACATATATTAGAAATTAATAGATTTCTTCTCATTTAATCTTTGTTATCAAATCTGGTTTGATATTATTACATTATTATATCCGTTTTAGAGATGAGGAAATGTGTGTCAAGTAATTTGTCCAAGGACACAAAGACAGTAAATGACAGAGCTCGGACATGAACACAGCCGGGGGCCTGCTGGAGCAGGACCTATGCTGACGCTGGTCTGTGTGGATCCGAAGCCCACAGATGGGACACAGGTAACCCCTGTGCTTTGCTCTCTCACACTGTTCACCAGGCACGTTTAAAATAGAACGCTGGGGACGCCCGGGTGGCTCAGTGGGTTAAGCCTCCGCCTTCAGCTCAGGTTATGATCTCAGGGTCCTGGGATCGAGTCCTACATCAGGCTCTCTGCTCAGCGGGGAGCCTGCTTCCCCCCTCTCTCTCTATGGCTGCCTCTCTGCCTACTTGTGATCTCCGTCTGTCAAATAAATGAATAAAATCTTAGGAAAAAAAAAAAAAAGAACATTGGCTCTGACCTGAGTTTGGTGTAGGCACACTGCCGTCCTAACTTACGCACTGGTTTAACGTTTCTGTTCTGCTCCTGGGTCTGAATGTTGGCGCCTAGACGAACAAGGTTAAAGAGGTTTCAGTATACCACCTAGTGTGGCATAAAACGCCATTACGCTGTTCAACCCAGGGGCTTCCGGCTCATCTCAGCCTCTTGTTCTCTCATTACGCACCAGCAGCAGCATCTGCTGACTACCCCCCACGTGCGTGACACTGTGCTAAACTTATTTCCTCATCTTCTTCCAAGAACCTCTTTACTCAATCTCATGAAAGCATTTTGGCAAACTGGAGTGCTTCTGAACCACAGGCTGAAAATTTGTTTTAGGATAAACGAACTGATGGTTTTCATGGGTACATTCTCTCCAGAGACATCCGGGCCCTTGGTCCCTATGATTGAGTTTGGCCTTTCTTAGCTACTCAAGAAGAGGTCTCCTAATGCCTGTAACCAACACACACACACACACACACACACACACACACACACACACACTCTTCCATAATTCCAACTTTTAAGAGTCGTTAAAATAAATACCTGGCCTGGATCGCTGGCATTTTCCTGGCACAAGCGGTAACTATGAACACAGGAAGGGCTAATCTGTGGTCCGGACTGGTAACGCATGACCATTACTGTCATGGATGGAACTGTGACTCTTTGCCCAAATCCATCTGTTGAAGTCCTAACCCCCAGTACTGTGTTTATGTGACTGTATTTAGAGATAGGGCCTTTAAGGAAGTAATTAAGTTAAAATGAGTTAGTCAGCTTGGGCCCTGATCCAGTATGATTGGTGTCTTTGTAAGAAGAGATGAGGACACAGAAAGAGAGAGAGAGACCGGAAACGTGCACAGAGAGACATGAGCACATGGGCAGGCAGGAAGAAGGTGGCCACCCACAAGCCATGGAGAGAGGCCTCAGAAAAAACCAAGCCTGCCAACACCTGGATCTTGGACTTCTAAGCTTGAGAACTGTGAGAAAATACATTTCTGTTGGTTCGTGGTATTTTGTTATGACAGCTCTAGCAACTCCGAGCATCAATGAGGGCTGCTTTGTTCAACCAATAATTTTTAAACTTCTCCTATATATTAGGCTCCCCCAACTAGATATTAGGAAACTGTACAGAGGCTTCAAGGCTAGGTCAAGGCTTCAAATTAGTAGTGCAAAATGAGAATGGCGGACACATTTCTTTCTCTGAAAATGTGTCCTTGGAAAAACCCCCAGTCATGTGAACTTCTGAAGAGAAATCTCATGTTCCTTTTTCCCAGGAGCCCATACAATTCAAGATATGTTACCTTCTTCTGTACAGACACCTTCCAGCCAATAAAATGATCTTACCCAATCCTTCCAATTCTTGAACTACCTCTTTCCAAACAGGCTCGATGTGGATACAGCTGAAGCACCAGTCTGAGGTGATCTTGATGAGGTAAGGTTTCCTAAAGCTGTCTGGAACCACTTCATTCACGTAGTGCGAGAAGTGCAATAAATACTTCTCGTCGATGGAGTCCCGCCGCTCAGAATTAAAAGGGAAATGAAAAAAGGATTCATCGAAGTAAAAATTCTCATGGAAATGGCGGAAGCGATACTCTCGCTGTTGTTGCTGCTTCTGGTAGCCCTGGTTCTCTCCGGCATCTCCATAGTGATCATAGTTGGACCTCTTTTCTTCATTGGAAAGAATCTATAAGGAAAGGAAAAAAAAAAAAAAAGGAAATCTATGAAATGGAAAAATTTTCACCCAAAGGACTGTCCTGTGAGCAGCACGGAAGACACGGGAAGAAAAGAAACGTAAAGCTATAGCACGGTTAGACTTTCCGAGAGCAGTCGCCAACATACCAGGAAACTTTTCTCTCAGTAGAAACATCCAGTTATTTCAAGACCAAAAGACTTCAGTCCTTGTGTTCGTCTTGGCTTTAGAGATTTTGTGTTATCACAGTACTCGGCACGTCAGTAAAGCAAATAAAACTTAACATAATGTTGGCCATAAAAAAATGGGACTAGGTCATGCCACTTAAGTTGGAGTAACTCAAACCAGGACAGGACAAGCTGCCAACACCAAAATGTTGCCACAGCACCGAGGGCAGGGTTTGGCACGTGAGCTTTGTTTTACTTAGAAACAACTCCGAAGTCTAAAATTCGAGAAGCTGTTTCAGGATGAGGTTCTATTCTATGAGCCAAGCGCTGTATCTCAAAGAGTATCACCCGACACAAATCAAGGGAGCCGCGGACTTCTCTTTTGTGCACATTCCAGACCAAGCTACTTAAGCGGATGTGTTGGAAAATTGTTGAAAATCTTGTGTTTCCATGTACTTGTAAGCTTGTGCCACTTTAATAAATACGGGCCCATCAGTCTTTCTTTAATATAAACTCTAGTACATATGCTGCTGAGATGAGCATGTGATAAAAAAGTTTCGGGGCGCCTGGGTTGCTCAGTGGGTTAAAGCCTCTGCCTTCCGCTCAGGGCATGATCTCAGGGTCCTGGGACTGAGCCCTGCATCTGGCTCTCTGCTCAGCAGGGAGCCTGCTTCCTCCTCTCTCTGCCTGCTGCTCTGCCTACTTGTGATCTCTGTCTGTCAAATAAATAAAACCTAAAAAAAAAAAAAAAAGTTTCGACAAAGGAAGTAGAGACCTACATTGAGGAATTCTGAGAATTCTGCAATTCCAATTAAAGCCTTTAAAATAGGCCACTTTTTTTTTTTTTAAGAGCTGAAAAAGTATTCAGGCACCGATTTCAACATATTGGATGTGTCTAAATAGGCTTTCTTTACCATCATCTAGAAACTAGGTCAAGGACACTGGGGGTGTGTGCCCTCTCGGAGAGGTCGTTACAAAACTGGCCAGTTAAAGAGTATTTTATCAAAGCTAATGGATGCATCACAAGTTTGACACGATACCTCATAAGCCTTGCTAATTTGGATGAACTTGTCTTCTGCTCCAGGATTTTTGTTTTTGTCAGGATGCCTGAAACAAAAACGGGCAGGCAGTGAGCGTGGATTCAGTGTTTTACATACAATTAACATCCTGTACACACAGTTCACTACATCAGAGGCGAATGCAAGGCCATTTTGTTAGGACAGTTTCTTAAAAATAAATGGTAGAAGCAATCAGTTGCTTCCCATGACCATCATGATTAAGTGAAACTTTGAAACCGGCTCTTTCTACCCAAAAGGCTTCAGCAGGGCACAATTTCAAAGCGCCAGGGAGTTCGGCAGCGTCCCACGGAGGAAAGGTGTGCTGTGGGCATGTCTTTACCTGGTTCCTACACACTGCTGAAGCTGGCTCTAGGCTAATGTCACTGAGCCCTAAGAGCTGACTTCTCTTCCTAGGATGGGGGCAGTTCATCCCAACGTTAGAATGTCGTCTAGGAAGGGATTTCTTCTGACCAGTCAGGGAGACATAGGAAACAGCTTTTCTGACACACCGTGAACTCGCTTAGTGACAACCATGTTCCAAATAACATTTGGCTCCTGATGTTCAAATGAGAGTGTTTCAGTTTCATTATTGCCCTGCTTGTCCCTTTTTGCCTAAGGTGGCCTTTTGCCTATAAATGGATAATCATTTCCAGGCCCCATGTTTTAAGAGGTGAGAAAAATCTGCAGTTTATGCAAAGTGATTTAAATTTCTGTTAGAGGGGCGCCTGGGTGGCTCAGTGGTTTGGGCTGCTGCCTTCGGCTCGGGCATGATCTCAGGGTCCTGGGATCGAGCCCCGCATCGGGCTCCCTGCTCCGCAGGAAGCCTGCTTCCCTCTCTCTCTCTCTCTCTCTCTCTCTGCCTGCCTTTCTGCCTACTTGTGATCTCTGTCTGTCAAATAAATAAATAAAATCTTTAAATTTCTGTTAGAAATAATGTTTGCTATTTTCCATAGCCGGCAATCAACTGTATCCATTTGCAGTCATTGATTATTCTGTTATTCTGTAATATACTCGTGTTTATGCCAATTTCAGTTTTAGAGATTTTTAAAGTCCTGAAACTAGGGGCTAGGTTTTACTTCCTTAGGATCCCCCAAGACCTAAGTCAGCGTTTTATACCAACTGATTTTTCAATGTTCTTTTTGTTAAGAGACTTTAATACAGAGTGTATTCTTTATGTAATCACTCTGGCTAACTTTTAGTAAATTTCCTCTAGCAAAGGTTCAGGAAAGAGAAACCATCCACCGGGAAGCAAATGACTACTAAAAACAGCACCAAGTACATTGGAATAAAGAAAACTTATAACTTGATCAACTTATTCTGGCAGGAACATATTTGAATGAATTAAACCACATATTCTGATTTCTCTAAAAATAAACTGCAAATGGCTGGCTGTTGAATTTAGAGATCATTCCTCTCTTAACTATCTAGTTCTTATTATGGATATTAGTGGGAGAAAAAGGTCAGCTGGGTATAATGAAAATAGTATGACTTAAAGAAACAAGATGGTGGTTCCAAAGCATGTTTCTGGATGATAAAAAAAAAATGTTTTAGATATTCAGACTTAGGCTGAAGGCTGAAAAGAGAAAAATGATGCAATCACACAAACGAAGATTGAACATACAGAATGTGGTAGGGGAAGAAGGACTGGAAGGGGCTTTTGAGGCGACCGAACCAAGGAGAGGGCTGTGAGGGCGGCTGGGTTAGAATCACAGATCCTGACGCAGACAAAACCAAGGCCAGAGAACAGGGAGGAAACCACAAGACAGTTTCAGGTTATAAGGAATATTTTCCTAATTGCAGGACACTACCACAAGGTGGCAAACATGTAGGGAAGGATAAATCCGGCTCTAGCAAAGAACTGCCCAATACTATTTTCAGTATGTAGGAAACATGTCACCAACCGCAATATGATACCCGTTCCTTAAACCTGGGAGTGAACAAAATACTGTAGTTGGTATCTACTGGCTTTAGAAAAAGTAATACAGAAAAGTCGTAGACAAATCGTTTTACTGTTCCAGTGACTGACCATGTTAATACTCATTTGCTTCCGATCAAACTTTAGGACGCCTTTTTCCTGGGGTGTGAGGGGCCAGTGTAGATGATAAGAGGGAAAGCATCTATGTGAAAACTTAATTATTAGGAGAGAAGCATAGTTCTTCTGAGAGGAAAAAGTGACTTGAAATGATTTCACCAAGGAAGGGGAAATGGTTCATTTCAGTGCCCATGAAGCCGTCATGAAATGAAACCAATGGTTATAGGGATAAAACGTGCCGTTGCCAAAACAGCAACAAGGAGTAACACAGTGAAAATACAAAGGTGAAGTAAAATTCTAGACTTTCCCTGGATGATACTCCCTATACTTCTGAGGTGACGAATGACTCCTAGAGAGAATGTAATTAAGGAAGAGAAGCATATGACTCCTTTAATTAATAGCGTAACACCCTTTTCAGCTCTGGAAGACAGAAAAGTCAAAGTTGTACATTTTAATAAATCCCACATACTCAAGCGATCATTTCTGCTTTTAAAATGTTGCCAAAGGCCCGTACCCTGTCCAAAAGAATGTGGCTACCTTTCGAACTTATTGCAGATTTAGGTATTTTGCTTTAAATATAAAGAGGCGAGAGTCTGAAACAATGTGGAAAGCAATTTTGTTGTAAAGAGAATCCCTGGAAAGAGGCCACACATAATCAGACTGTGTTTTTAGTACTGAATTCTGGATTCTCTGTGATTGGAGTTTGGTTTAAAATATTTACGTATTCAAAACACTGTATTTTAAACTACATTTTACCTTTATCGCAACCCGTTTAAAACTAAGCTCCTTCTTTCACTGAAGAATAATGGTGTCAGGCAGAGGCACACACAGAATGCAATGTCATCTGCACGTGGCCGCTTTGCTCCCGCATAACTTCCTGCCCGCCCCAACACTAACCCACTCACTCTTCCGTCTACTCAGATGGGTAAGGGATTAAAAAGTAGAAAAAGCAATCAAAAAGTAAAAAAAAGCAATTAAAAAGTAAAAAAACCTATTGATGCAGAAGAAGATCAAGCTATAGGGCCCAGAGGTAATAAAGCCTAGATTTACCCCCAGGTAAGAGGGACAGCATACCTCTCTCATAGGGTAATTATAAGGTATAAATAAGATAAATAACATAGAACCGGGAGCCTAGCATGCAGTAGGTACGCGATGATCGTTCCCATCCCAAACCTGCTTTTATATCTGTGACTGGCGCCCCCAGCTTCTAGTCACCTGTGCCCTTCCCAACCTCTCCCCTCCTGCTGTTCCCCTCCAGCTACACAATCCAGATGCTTCTACTCCTTTGGCACGTCCAAAGCATTGGTGGAAAAAACTGCTGACATCTGTCTGTAGGTTTTAAATTTATTGCTATCCTGCTAATTCACATATACTCTTTAGCAAATACAAAAACTATCTAGGCAAAATGATGATTTTTCTACATTTCTACAAAATGATGATTTTTAAGAGTAACGTATTCAGTTCCTGAACATTGTAAAACTGAGGGCGAAAAGCTCAGTTTCTTGAAAGCTTAAAATAAATAGTTTAGACAACAGGATTGGAGGATGTTCCCTTCAGCAATGACACTTACAAAGAGTTACTTTGTGAATAACACAGCGTCGGGATGGTCACCTGACCTATGGTTGATTACATATATATTTTAAAACTAAAGCTCCCTTTTACATTAACATTCAATATGCTAGCAGCATTTAGGGTAATCTTTTACACCAAAGAATTTTTAAAAAGGGGTTTCTCAGCAACACAAGCTTTGGATCTCATCACTAAAAATTACAGAATAACATGAGCATTAGTTCTCCCCAGTAAAATATTTTAGACAGATGTATATTTACTGAACATAGAAACAGAGACAAATAAAAGCTAACCATAATTTAGGCTTCATTCCCCTGCTAAAACTGCTTAGTTTATATTAAACTGCTATTTCTTTGTTTCACCTACCATTCCCGGGCGAGCTTCTTATAAGCCTTTTTAATATCAGCCTGACTGGCTGTTCGGCTGACCCCTAGGACTCTGTATGGGTCAAAATCCAACGCAGACAGAATTTGCAGGATCAGAACCAGAACTATCAAGAACTGCCAGGAAATGCTCAACTTTTTCACTTCCATTTCTCTTCCTTTCCAGAGCTGAAATGATTGAAGAGGCAATAAGTTTCAGTGGTAGAAACCTGGACAGTCTTACTTTTTTAGGTAAAAGGATAAGATATATAGATGAAAAACAAAACAAACAAAAGCTCTTCGGCAGGAAAAGTGTCAATCTGTTTGACCAGGGCTTTTAAAATCAACCATCTTGCTGCTATTTTTGAATATACCACACATAAGAACTATTATAGATGAAAAGATGAGCAGTAAGAATTAACAGCAACTTTCCAGACTCCTTGGGTTAGAAAAGCTTTAGAAATGACTGGAAATGAATGAGATGAAGAAATGATAAGCCCATGTGGGAAAACATACATAGGAAAATCAAGGCAACTACATCTCAAACACACTGTTTCACTTAGTCTGACAATAATACTTTAAATTTAAAAAATAAGCGGCTTAGGAACACTTCGCTGAGTACATGCTATATAAATTCATGAGACTGTAAGATCTGCCAGGTGCAAAACTATGAAACTCAATAGCTGTGACATTCTTGGGGTTAAATAAGTACAAGTAGGAAAGAGAAATACTCTTAAAAAAAAAAAAAAGATGGTTATGACATTGTGTACCCCGAATCTATTCTTTCTCACCACACCCACTGGACCAAAAAAACAAAAACAAAAACAAAAACAAAAAACCAAACCAGGGCGGATACTCTTTAAGTATATAAGGATACTTAAGTATCTTTATATCCTTTAAGGATACTCTTTAAGTATAAGCAATACAGTTGTCATAAATAGAGGCCAAAGATGAGGAAAAGCTGGTGAGAAAAAATTTAGTTTTCCATGTGAAGGGAGGTTAATGGCAAAAGCTGTAGACCAGGCAGGGTCTTCAAATGTTAAAGATCCATGTCTGGGGAGCGCCGTAACTGAATTCACTGTGGGTTCAGAAAGAATCCTGGTTGGTTAATGAACAAGGTAGTGCTGTGTTGCACGGACATTTACAGTCCAGAAGTATGATCTTTGTCCTATCATACCTTGAGTTTTCAAGGGTCATATTTATCTTGACTTCTCATGAATTACTCAAGTTTTATGGTTCACGTGTCTAATGTGACACCTGACTTAAGGAAGGCAAAGCTGTTAACAGCGGTGCATTTTGACAAGCGGAAGTCTCAGTAGTGCCTGGGAGTGCTCACAAAATTGACCCATTTGATGGCCAATTTTTAGGACTGCATGCGTAACTGAGCAAAAATCCTAAACCAAATCAGTCTCTTTCTTCTTAAGGTAACCTATAACCGATTCTGTCCTATAAAACCCCGCACAGAGCGCTGAAACTCGGGAAGGTGAGGTAGCTATTGGTTAAGCACACAGGCTCTGGAACAGACTCATATTGGGATCTGTCCTCCACCACTTTATGACCTTGGGCAATTTACTTAAACTTGCAAAGCCTCAGTGTCACTAATAAATGGAGGTGAATTAGTACCACCTTGAAAGGATCAACAAGGGAGTTAAATGTATGTAAAGGATTTACTGAACATAGGATCAACAGTCAGAAAGTGATACTTAGTATTTTTCCTATCACGCAGTGCAATCGCTGCCTTATTCCACCGTGTCAGTCGCCTCCAGTGAGCAGCCCCAGAGGCGGGGGGCTGTGAAGTTCTTTGGCTGGCAGTCTCGAGCTCGACTGTGCCCGCCTCGGGGCAGGAAACCACCTGCCCAACAGGTAGGCTACCGCCCGAGGCAGTATCCCCCGGTCCAGGTAGCGGCTCCAGGAGGCACGCTCCAGGTCTGAGCTCCCGCCGGAGGTCGCAACCCTCCAGGAGACGGCCGCCTCCCCCGCCGCCCACCGAGAGCCCTGGGCAGGGCCCTGTCGGCTCCCAGTTTCCCCCGGGCCCGGGGGAACCGGGAACGAGGAGGAACTGACGGGAGATCCCCGAGCCTGCCCGGCCCCGCCGCGTCCGCGGCTCCGCGCGTCACGCCGGGAAGGAGTTACCGGGAAAGGGCACCGGCCCAACCGGCTGCGGCGTCGGTGCTCCAGTTAGTCCGCCGGGCCGGGAGCCTCCGGTCCGCACCAGCGCTGGCCGGGACCTGGGGAGGGGAGGGGGGCGGGAACGAGCGGGAGGGGTCACGTGACACTTAAAGGCTCGGCTCACCGAAGGCGCGGACTGAACGGGTCGACGACTTCTACTTTGCGAATCTGTTTTGACCCTTGCTACCCGCCGTCTGCGCGTGGACCTGGCGCGGTTGCCATAGGAACGAGGCGCGCTCTTTGGCTGGATCCAAAGGGATGATCGTGACCAAAGAGGCCAAAACGTGCCTCCTAGAGAGGCGAAGTCGCGATGCATGATGGGATGCCCCCAAAGACCTCCCCGATTCAGGGAGGAGTTTCCTCTTCTACCAGGAGATGGCCCTCGTCTGGCAACAGTTGCCAGGGTGGGGAAGCAATCGCTGGTCCCTGTTCTCTTTAACCCTATTCATAGAATCCTAGAGCGTCAGAGTTGGTCGGGACCTTGGGGAGCCCTTCTAGTCCGACTCCTCCTTATACTTGATGGGGAGACTGAGGCCCAGAGAGAGGCAGGGACTTGCCCAACGCCTAGAACCCAAAGTTACCTACCAAAGCGAGCTCCGCCTTAGAATGTGCCAGGGACTGGCCTCAGCACGGGAAAGGGATGTGTGTGTGTGGCGGGGAGGGAGAGGGGAACTCACAGGTGAATTAGGTACACTTTCATTGAGCCAATGATATAGGTTCCTGGGGGATATAAAGATAGAGATTTCATATCCCCCGCCCCGTTTCTGTTACTTAAAAACATTTTTCTTTGCGTTTATCACAATACACTGTATTTTTTATTTCTTTATATTATCTTTTTCTATTTCTTATATTTGTTCATATTGTCATCGTCTGTCTCCTCCCACTGGAATGTAAGCTTCTAAGGGTAGGGCCTTTTACTGTGTTCACCTAGATCTTCTCGGTGCCTGCGTAGACCTCAGCACAGGCAGGATCTTCACAAATATTTGTGGAATAAACGAATGAATGGGGCTGGGGTTTCGAGACTCAGAGAATGGATTCTAAGGTGGACTTGAGTCGGGTTCAGGTCTAAATTTTGACTGCCTTGTGCCTCTTACTACCTCTGGGATCTTGAACGGAGACCACTTCCCTGAGCCCCGTCTGTAAGATGGGTGAAAGGAACACTTTTTGGTATATTCCTTTGGTAGGACTGTAGTCAAGGGAGATAATGCAACGTCAAGTGACTACCACAGTGGTTGAGACTTAGCAAATGCTCAATAAACAGGAGCAATTATTTTTCAAATGTGGACGTGAGCTGTACAAACTGCGAGTTCAGAGAGTAGATTTCTGCCAGTTTTGGATGTTTTATCTTTCTTTCTTTTTTTTTTCTTTGTAGGCGGTACTAGGGTGGGAGGGAGGGCAGAGGGGGAATTTAAGACCTTGGCTGGATGAGACAGGCGAGTTTGGAACAGTAAACGACGACATCTGGGCACGGGCCTGGGGCAGGAAAATTAGTTTTATCAAGGGTGGGGAGGGGGCCAGAGAACACCGTACCCGCGAGGGGCTTGAATGGGGCGGGACAGACCGTGGCTCCAGGTATGGGTGTCCCACTTACCAGCAGTGTGACCGCCTCCAGAGTTTTTGTAAAAGCCTTCTGGCTGGGGGTGGGCAGCGCAGACTACAGAAGGGCTCTGGGGGGCGGGGCAGAGAAGCAGGGTACGCCCTCGGGGGCGGGGCGGCGGCACGGGGGTGTGTCCTGTGGGCGGGGCGCGGAGGCTGGGGCGGAGGTGGTGCGGTGGCGGGGCCTGGGGGCGGGACCCACGGGGCCCAGGGGGAATGCGGGGGCGGGGCTCAACGCGGGGGCCGGTCCCAAGGCGGGTCCTGGGTGGTGGGCGGAGCGCAGCGGCCGAGGCCCGGAAGCGGACCGAGGCCGCCCGGGTTCCCGCTGTCTGGCTGCCATGGACGAGGCCGACCGGCAGATCCTGCGGCGGTGCCGGGTGCAGCTGGTCAACGAGCTGCAGGTGGCCCCGCTCTGGGACGTTCTGCTGACCCGCCAGCTCTTCACGCCCGCCATGATCGAGGACATTCAGGTGCGCCCAGTTTCCCGCTCCGCGCGCAGACTTCACGTCCCAGCTGGGGTCAGGGGTCCGCGCGGAGAGGGTTGCTGAAGCCTCAGGATGACTTTAAGGCCGAGCTCCCGCTCTTTCCTTGCGATCTGTGCCCCCAGTACCCATCCTCTTTGGGGAATCATCCTGTGGGAACCCCCTTTTACCTCGCGGCGTTGAGCCCACTGATTCGTCCAGCGGAACCGTGCCATCCCAAACGCCTTTTCCAGGGTTGGAGAGAGTGATTCCCCGCCCCGCCCCGCCAGCAGGCCCTGTTGGCTGCAGCAGCACTGTGTTTATGCCCGGGAAGGAGGCCTGTGTTGTTCCTTTTAGCGTGGAGGTTCAGGGCACCCATCTGGAGGGGATGGGTCACACTCCCTGGGACTGTGTCCCTGGCTAAGCCACTGATCGTCTTTGAACATTAATTTCCTGGACTCTGAACTGGGTTACAACGGTAGTAGCGTGCGAACCAAATGAGCTAATGGATGTGGAACTCTAAGGGCAGGTGCAGAGCCAGGGCCTACCTGCCTGTGCCCTGCCCACTTTGGCCATCCTCTCCTGTGCTAAGTTTATGTTTCCTAAGGGGTTTTGGAGGTGATGGGCCTGATGCAGGGAATGGAGAAAATAAATATGCGAGGTTCTTTTTAAAAGCAGGGGATGTCCAGGAGGTATTTCCTACTGGGAGGTGTGATTGGCTTTCCGGAGGCCCCTGCCCTGGGGGCTGCTTGCAGACCGAGTGTCTGTTTCCTCCATCATCCAGGAGCTTGACCTGACCTAGTGAGGAAGTCTTTAATAGGATAAGGTCATATGAAAAATTATCAGTGAATAATAATAAATTTAAAGAAGTCTAATGGGCATCTGCTCTGTGGCCTGTACTAAAGAGTGGAAATGGTTGAAGGCCATCTCTGTGCCTTCAGATACAAATGCAAATGCCCAGAGAGGCCCAATGGGTGGACATTGTGGTGGGCAGCCCCCCAGCTCCGGTTCAGTATGGTCATTCCAGAATGCTGGCCCTGTGTTGCCAGGTGGTTTTTTTTTGTTTTTTGTTTTTGTTTTTTAAAGATTTTATTTATTTATTTGACAGCCAGAGATCACAAGTAGGCAGAGAGGCAGGCAGAGAGAGAGAGGAGGAAGCAGGCTCCCCGCTGAGCAGAGAGCCTGATGCGGGGCTCGATCCCAGGACCCTGGGATCATGACCTGAGCTGAAGGCAGAGGCTTTAACCCACTGAGCCATCCAGGCGCCCCTGTTGCCAGGTTTTTAAAGAAAAGCTGAAAATTCTGATTTTGATGTTAAATTCCCTGATTTTAAATGTTAGTGACAAATTCAGCTTTTTATTTTATTTTTTTACTTATTTTTAAAAGATTTTATTTATTTGACAGAGAGAGAAATCACAAGTAGGCAGAGAAGCAGGCAGAGAGAGAGGGAAGCAGACTCCCTGCTGAGCAGAGAGCCTGATGCAGGCCTCGATCCCAGGACCCTGAGATCATGACCTGAGCCGAAGGCAGAGGCTTAACCCACTGAGCCACCCAGGCGCCCTAAATTCAGATTTTTAAAAGAACATCACATGAATGACAAGGCCACCATTTTGCCACACCTGGTTTGGCTGAGCCACATGGATCTAGGTCCTCATCCTGGCTTTGTTACATATTAGCAAGTTGCAGTGCCTTTCTGGGACTCAGTTTCCCTCATCCTTAAAGTGGGGATAATTGTAATTTTACCCCTTAAGGTTGTTGAGGGGGACTAGATGAAATGATGCATTTAACGCAGCATCTGTCTTACTGTGAGTGTTCTGTAAATGTTGAGAGAAAGGCCCGTAGCTATCTGTTTTGTTAGTGAGGATTATCTTTTCAGTGACATTACCGGTCTGTGCTGTTCAGTATAGTAGCCGTTAGCCACTATGTGGCTATTTAAGTGTAAGTCTGAAGTAATTAATACTAAATAGAATAGAAAATTCTGTTCCTCAGTTGTTGGACCCCAGTGCTCAGGAGCCATGTTGGTTAATGCCGGCCATCTTGGTCAGCACAGGTGAAGAATATTTCCATCATCATAGAAAGTTCCCTTGGACAGTGCTGCTGTAGGACATTGGAGCCCAGGGTGGGTCTCATTCCTGTAGATCCTGAGGAACTTGGCCAGAGCTGGGTCTCAAAGGACAATGAGCAGACAAGCTTGTTCCTTCTTTTCCGTGTCAGTGACCAGCCCCCGCATCCTGACACCCATTAACCTCAACCCTTCCTGTACCTTACGATCCACCTGGTGAGTGCCCACATCCTGTGCTTTCTCCTTCTTGATTTTTCTGGTCTGTCCACTCACTTCCCCATTCCTGCAGCACCATCTTTGCCACTACCTGACCTGGCTGTGGCTCATTCCCTTCAGTTGTCCACCCTGCCCCTGGGGTAATTTTTCTAAAAGGCAGATCTGACTCTGTCACTTTCTTTCTCTCTCTCTCTTTTTTAAAAAATATTTTATTTATTTATTTCTTTGACAGAGAGAGTGAGATCACAAGTAGGCAGAGAGGCAGGCAGAGAGAGAGGGGAAAGCAGGCTCCCTGCGAGCAGAGAGCCCAGTGCGGGCTCGATCCCAGGACCCTGAGATCATGACCTGAGCCGAAGGCAGAGGCTCAACCCACTGAGCCACCAGTGGCTCCTCACAGCTTTCTTGGTGTGCGCACACAAAGGCCTCACCCCACACCACTGTCTCCCATTCCAACTTACATTTCTCATTTCTCTGAATTCACTCTTCACTTCCTAATGTTCTCTGGGGTCTCAGCAAAGCTTTACATCCCCTGCTGGAGGCCTCCCTGGCTTTTCAAGTCTGAGTTGGATTCCCCTGGACCCTCCTAGGCTCATGTGCTTTCCTACCTCCTGACACTTCTCTCTTTGCTGTGTCACCGTTGTTTCTTTCTTTTTTTTTTTTTTTTAAAGATTTTATTTATTTATCGGGGGGAGGGGAGAGAGCGAGCACAGATAGACAGAATGGCAGGCAGAGGCAGAGGGAGAAGCAGGCTCCCTGCTGAGCAAGGAGCCCGATGTGGGACTCGATCCCAGGACGCTGGGATCATGACCTGAGCCGAAGGCAGCTGCTTAACCAACTGAGCCACCCAGGCGTCCCAAACCGTTGTTTCATGTGTTTGCAACCCCCGCTAGATGACTGCTTCTTGAGGATTGATACTGGCCACTGCTATATTTTCAGCACTTAGCACAGTGTTGGACTCATCAGAGATGCCTCCAAAATACTGAATGAATAGATAAGCAAAGGCTGGCATGTGGCACACACTCAGTGTAACTGCATGCAGAAGTTTTGTGCACGTGCCAGGTTGTTTAGACTTATGCTAGATGGGAAATGGGGGTGGGGGACAAAGTGAGAGTCACAGGACATTATGTGGATAATAGTGCCATTCTTTCTTTCCAAACAGCATGCAGGCTCAGGGTCTCGGAGCGATCAGGCCAGGCAGCTCGTCATAGATCTAGAGACCCGAGGGAGTCAGGCCCTTCCTTTGTTCATCTCCTGCTTAGAGGACACAGACCAGAACAAACTGGCTTCAGTCCTGAGAGTGCTTCGGCAAGCGGAAAAGCAGAATCCAGAGGTCATCAGACCCCAGGACCCCATGCCTGTCGTGGTTAGAGTATTGGGCCTCACACCAGAGGATCTCAGAGGGAAGCAAGGTCCATCAAAGGCGACTCCTGGAAAACTCGCTCCAGTGGTGCTGGGGCCTGAGCAGCTCTGGCCAGGCAAGCTCAGGCCAGAGGTTCTCAGACCAGAGATGCCCAGGCCAGTGGACAGTGGCTCTGGACGATTCAGTGATGTATGTGAGTACCAAGAGAGTGGTTGGTGGGTAGTTGGACCTATGAGGTTAGTGACCTTGGATATCCCGATCTCTACCCAGGTGTGGGAAGTTCTCAGCCATTATTTTTCTAAATAAGCTTGCTGCCCCTTTCTCCCTCTCTTCCTTCTTCTGGGACCCCGATACTGCATAGACGTTTCTTTTCAAGATAACCCATAGTTCATGTAGGCTTTCTTCATCTTCTTTGTTCTTTTCTCTTTGTTCTCTGCTGACAATTTCAAAAGACTTGTCTTCTACATCGCAGATTCTTTCTTCTGCAGGATCGAGTCTGATATTGATGCTCTGTTGCATTTTTAATTTGATTCATGGCATCCTTCAGCTCTAGAATTTCTGTTCGGTTCTTTTTTTTTTTTTTTTTTAAGATTATTTATTTATTTATTTGACAGAGAGAAATCACAAGTAGATGGAGAGGCAGGCAGAGAGAGAGAGAGAGGGAAGCAGGCTCCCTGCCAAGCAGAGAGCCCGATGCGGGACTCGATCCCAGGACCCTGAGATCATGACCTGAGCCGAAGGCAGCGGCTTAACCCACTGAGCCACCCAGGTGCCCCTGTTTGGTTCTTTTTTTATGATTTCTATCTCTTTTGTTCATGTGTTATTTTCCTGATGATGTTGAATTGTCTTTGTGTGTACTCTTGTAGCTTACTGAGCTTCCTCAAGACTGTGATTTTGAATTCTTTGTCAGGCACATTGTAGGTTTCTATTCTCAAGGGTCAGTTTCTGGAAAATTATTGTACTCCTTTGGTGGTGTCCTATTTCCTTGATTTCTCATGTTTCTTGAAGTCATGTGTTGGCTTTGCATTTGAAGGAGGAATCATTTGAAGGAGTCGCAGCCTCCGGGCAACCTGGTTGAAGACGGGTCCTCCCCTGTGTCTCCTGGACTTTAGCTTCCTGTCCAGACAGCAGGAAGGGGATCCCCTCCTCGGGTCACTGTGAGGAGTGAATGAGCCGTGCCCGAGCCCAGCACCTTATTGCCAGGAACTGTGGCTCTTGTGATTGTCAGGGCGGTCCTTATGGCAGTGTTGGCCACGGGATCAGGGGAAGTGCTCTGCCCAGGTGGACGTGAATGCTTTTCTGGCATGGCTTTAAAACTCTTGAGAGAATAGTTCCCAGCGAGGGGCCCCAGCCCTCTGTGAGCAATGAATGACACAACTGGGGGATCACGCGAATAGGCTCCAGTACCTCTCACCTTGCACAGCAACTCAGAGATGGCCACCAAGTTCTTTGTTTAAGAAGAAGAAAAATCTGGGGCGCCTGGGTGGCTCAGTAGGTTAAAGCCTCTGCCTTCAGCTCAGGTCATAATCCCAGGATCCTGGGATCGAGCCCCGCATCAGGCTCTCTGGTCAGCAGGGAGCCTGCTTCCTCCTCTCCCTGCCTGCCTCTCTGCCTACTTGTGATCTCTGTCTGTCAAATAAATAAATAAAATCTTAGAAAAAAAGAAGAAGAAGAAGAAGAAGAAAAACCCTACTACCTTACAGGCTGGTGGTCAGTGCTCTTCTTGCTAATCAAAATGAAAACTCATTTGACACTGAAGGAAAAATCATCACCTTTACTCATATATTCATTCTGCAAATACTTGCTGAGGACTTTCTGGGTGCTGGGCTCCATGGGTTCTACAGAAGGAAGTGTCCACTCTCCTAGAGCTTTCCTTATGCCTTTCTGTTTTAGAATCTCATGTGAATGGAATCACGTCATGTGTACTCGTCTGGCTCCTTTCCTTGGCATAACAACACAGCGTTGTACGTGTCTGTACCTTGTTCCTTTTAGGCTGTGGAGCATTCCCATGTATGACTTTTTTCCTAAATTGTTTATCCATCAACTTGTTGAGGAACATTTGGATTGTTTCTAGTTCTGGGCATTAAGACTATAGGGCTTTAGGGGCGCCTGGGTGGCTCACTTGGTTAAACATCTGCCTTCATGATTCCAGAGTCCTGGGATCAAATCTTGCATTGGGCTCTCTCCTCAGTGGGGAGCCTGCGTCTCCCTCTCCCTCTGCTTGCCTCTCTGCCTACTTGTGATCCCTTTCTCTCTCTCTGTCAAATAAATAAAATCTTAAAAAAAAAAAAGTAATGCTTCAGTGGGGTTGCCTGGGTGGCTCCGTCGGTTAAGCATCTTACTTCAGCTTCGGTCATGATCTTGTGGTTCTGGGATCGAGCCCTGCATTGGGCTCTGCACTCGGCGGGGAGTCTGCTCCTCCCTTTCCCTCTCCCACTGTTCCTCCTCCCCGCTGTGCACGCATGCCCTCTCTCTCTCCAATAAATAAATAGCATCTTTAAGGAAAAAAAGGAATGAGGCTTCAGTGATCATCCACAGCCCAGTTGTTTTCTGCTCACGCACTCATTTCTCTTGTGACCTGGGAATGGAATTGCTGGTCAGAGGGTAGGTGTGTGTTCAACCTCCCTGGACACTTCTGAGCTGTTCTGCAAGGTGGCCGTGCCCCTGGCCGTGCCCCACTAGCACTGCCTGATGTTCCCCCAATTCTTGCTCTTTTATACTCAGAGACCCTTGCCCCACCCCTGTTGGGCCGCCATTCATGTCTTCTCTCCCTCTCCAGGTGCTCCGGAGATTTCGAAGCAAAATGCTGATTTGGTGAGTCTTCTTGTGACCTGGGGCCAGCTGCCTTGGCTTTGGGCTCTTCTGCTCTACACATCCCAGGTCCTTCCCTCTGCAGCTGTCCCGGGAGCCCAGGGAAGCAAGCTCAGCTGGCAGGAGGGTCCCAGGCCCTCTGCAGCTTCCCGACGCTGGCACAGCTCTTCCCGGAGCCGACTGTCCAAGCCTCCCTGCTCTCCCCTTGACTGTGAAGTCGGGGGCTCAGACCGCTCGTGAGGCGGCTCTCAGAATCGGCTGTGCGACCGAGTCACTCTCACTCACAGCACTTGTTGTGTGAGTCCTGCGTGCCGGTCCTGGGCTCCATGCCGCCATCCTGGGAGTGGACCCCTTGTGTTTCTAGTCCTTGTGCTAGACTGTCAGCCTAGCAGAGGCCACGTACACAAAGAAATAACCTCAGTCTAAATGGTGTTAAGGACTGTGACAAAAAGGACGGGCTGCCGTGAGGGAGGATTCCTGGGGCCCCGGGGAGCCTGGCTGGGAAGTGGTGTCCGTCCTGAGGGCTGGCCGGGCCACGGGTCTGTCTGCTGCAGGAGCCACCCACACGGTTCTCGGGGGCTCCCCTGGATGGACAGTCTGTCCGATCCTTTTAGGGAGAATGCCTCTGGGTGTTGGATTTCTTAGCTGAGTGCTGCTGTGGGAACTGTCTTCTCTCCCAGGTTCGCTCTCGTGTGCCCTCCCACACACGCTCACGCCTGTCTGGGTTGCAGTCTGTGTGCTTTTGCCCCAGAATGCCCGGTGTAGATGCTGCTGCCCTGTCAGAGGGCGGGCAGACCCCTCTCCCGTCCCCTCCCTCCAGAATACATGAAAACCAGGGGCTCGCCTTCTCTCCTGACGGGGGCAGCGAGTGCCCTGCTGATACTGGTCCCTGTGCTTGGGCAGGCCTACGCCCTGAACGCTGACCCCTGCGGCCACTGCCTGATCATCAACAACGTGAACTTCTGCCTGGAGTCGAGGCTCACGGCCCGCACCGGCTCCAACATCGACTGTGAGAAGCTGCGTCAACGCTTCCACTTGCTGCATTTCATGGTGGAGGTGAAGTGCGACCTGACGGCCAAGGTAGGGTCGAGGTCCACAGGGAGAGGTGGGGTAGGGTGGGGCAGGGTCCCGAGACCCACCCGATGAAGCCCAGCGACTCCCCGAGATGAGCCCTGAAGACTGGAGCACCCAGCAGGGGCAGCGTGGCTCCGGGGGGTCCCAGGTTGGGTCGCAGCCTCGGGGCGACCTGGTTGAAGACGGGTCCTCTCTTGTGTCTCCTGGACTTTAGCTTCCTTGTCCAGACAGCAGGAAGGGGATCCCCTCCTCGGGTCACTGTGAGGAGTGAATGAGCTGTGCCCGAGCCCAGCACCTTATCGCCAGGAACGGTGGCTCTTGTCACTGTCAGGGCGGTCCTTACGGCAGTGTTGGCCACGGGAGCAGGGGAAGTGCTCTGCCCAGGTGGGCCCGGCATGGGGACCCGATCCGTCCGTGCTCTGCCTTATCTGCCACCTTCTCTCATAGCAAATGGTCCAGGCTTTGGTGGAGCTGGCGCGGCGGGACCACAGCGCCCTGGACTGCTGCGTGGTGGTCGTCCTCTCCCACGGCTGTCAGGTAGAGGTGCTGGCTCCTTGGGCAGTGGCCCCCGAGTTGCTGAGCTGAGAGGCCATGACAGAGCCCCGGTCTTTCCTGGGTCCCGGCTTTGTGGGAAGAGCTACGGGGCCCTGTCTTTCCCCCGTTGGCTTCCTGGGAGCCATCTGGCCCTCTGAGGAGTTGAAATCTTGTCTGGGAGGGCGCTGTGTTCCTGGGAGAAGCCATCTGGGAGAGAGGGGGAAGGAGGTTCTGCTCACCAGAGCTCCCACCCTGGATTTCGTTCAGGGCTGGGCATAGCACACAGGAGCTCCCAGCTCCTCCCTCCGTCCTGCTCGCCGTGGTCCCAGGTCCTTTGCTGGGTGTCCGGACGCTGGGATCCACTCTGGGCTTGGCCATTAATGTGCTGGGTCGTTGTGGCCCGGCCCCTCTCCGTGCCTGGGCCTCAGGTCCCTCACTCATCTTTTCATGTGAGGGTTGGACAGATCAGAAAGGAGGCCTGTAGTCCCGCAGGGGGTTGCATTGTGTTTTCAAAATTGGGAACTTTGTCATAGAGAGAGGAAAACCACAGTGGTCTGGCCTTACTAGGCCACATCCTCACAGAGCGAAACTCCGGCCTGTAGCTGGGCAGGGACTGCCCCCTTTTCATTCGTGGTGTGACCCCCAGACCAACAGCACGGTCTTCACCAGGAACTCACGAGAAATTAGACTCTCAGGCCTGGCCCAGACCTCTTCATGGAGAGCCTGCACTTTGACAGGACCCCACATGCAGAAAGTCTGAGAAGAACAGAACAGTGGTTCTCAGTGCTCAGCTGCATCAGAGGCTCCTGAAAGACCATATTGCTGGTCCACACCACCAACGTTTTGAGTTTGGTCTGGGGGAGCCCAGGACTCAGGAAGCCTTATGGGTTCCTGGGTGATGCTGATGCCACTGGTCCAGGGACCACAGTTTGAGGAACACCGATCTAGAAGAAGCTGGCTGCACTCTCCAGTTAGGTGGTTTTAGGCACGTGAGTCAGAGACCTCCGGAAGGTAGATTGGCTGGACCCATCCAGAACCAACCTCTGTCTGAGTCAGACTTGTGCCCCTGGCTGGGACCTTCTAAACGCTTGGCCCCACAAAGCCACTGGAGAGTGTGTTGGATTCTTACCCCGGCTCTTTGGTTTTGTAACCAGGATTCTTGGTCTCCTAGGCCAGCCACCTCCAGTTCCCAGGGGCTGTTTATGGCACGGACGGATGTCCTGTGGCCATCGAGAGAATTGTGAACATCTTCAATGGAGCCGGCTGCCCCAGCTTGGGAGGGAAGCCCAAGCTCTTCTTCATCCAGGCCTGCGGTGGGGGTAAGCAGGTCCTCAGTCTCCCCGCGGATGACTCCCGGGGGAGGAGCCGCCCCCGCTTCCTCCCTCCAGCCCCTCCCGATGCCCAAGGGGTCCGACCGGGCAGTCAGAGGGTCCCAGACATGGCCCCTGTGGGCAGAGGGTCCCAGACATGGCCCCTTTGCCCGAACGGCAGCACCTGCCTTTGTCTCAACGAGGCCTCCGCTTTGTCTGGCCTGTGGAAGTTAGAGCCTCTGGGCTCCTTCAGCTCTAGTAGCTTCAACTCCAGAGATTTGGCAATGACAAAGCAGGGGAGAGAAAAAAACCTCTTTCATTTTCCTTATCATTCCTTCAACCTGCCTCAACTAGACCCTCTTTCTACTGTCCCAGAGAAAGGGAGGCCAGAGCCAAATTACTAGAATTCCCAAGGGCCCAGGTATTGGAGATTTCAGTAATATTATGTGTGTGTGTGTATATATATATATATATATATATATACACATATGTATGTGTATATATTTATATAAACATATATACAAACATATGTATATGTATATATATATATATATATATATTTTTTTTTTTTCTTTTTTAAGAAAGAGAGCACATGAACAGGGGGTGGGCAGGGGCGGAGGGAGAGGGAGACAAGGAAACTCCCCGCTGAGTGGGGAGCTGGACGTGGGGCTCGATCCCAGGGCCCTGAGAGCACAACCTGAGCCGAAACCTAGAGATGGACGCTTGCTTAGCTCGCTGAGCCCCCGGGCGCCCCAGCAGCATATTCTTCTGAATGTGTTCATCTGTCCCATATTGTTCCACGTTGGTGGGGTCAGGTGAGGGGGCGTGGGTTGTCTAGGAGAGTAGGCTCTGGTCACATGACATCTGATAAGTGTTTATTGAGTAAAAATTACTGGGAGCTGTGATACCCGGCTGTGCATTAGGTGCTAGGGAGACAGTGGCTCTGGCCCCTGGAATTTATAATCTGACTGGAATTGCATCAGGTCACGGTCGTGACCCATGCTCGTAACTTGACCATGAGTGACTCGGAACGCCAGGTTCCGTCTTGGTGGTTCCTTGCTTCCTACACAATCATGGGCTGGTTCATCTCTAGAAGCCTTGGCAAGTGGGGATAAGAACAGAACCTCCTAGCGTCGCTATGAAATATCTTGCATATTACAGCACTTAACACGGTGCCTGGTTCATTCTTGTAGCTGCAGACCGGGACTCTCCCGTCCCCCTGGCCCCAGAGGACCCCGTGTCGCCTAGGAGTCCCCTGCCCCCCGTCCCCAGCACAGTTACCTCAGAGTTATGGTAAGAGGAAGGTGGAAAGGCTGCTGCTCTTGGGGTTGTAGAAATCTGCTCCCACTCATCGTTTTTATTATGGTCCCCAAGGTAGTCGGCCAATGTTCTTGCTCTGAAGCAAATGATTCTTCCTTCTTTTTTTTAAAGATTTTTTTTTTAAAGATTTTATTTATTTATTTGACAGACAGAGATCACAGGTAGGCAGAGAGGCAGGCAGAGAGAGAGGAAGGGAAGGAGGCTCCCCGCTGAGCAGAGAGCCTGACACGGGGCTCGATCCCAGGACCCCGGGATCAGGACCCGAGCCGAAGGCAGAGGCTTTAACCCACTGAGCCACCCAGGCGCCCCTGGTTCTTCCTTCTTGTGCGAAGAGAGGGAAAGGTGAGGTGGGCAAGGGAACCATGGTCAAGGCTGAGCTGGGACACAGCTTGCTGGGAAGGTCACAGGTAGCTCGTCTCCCGGCTCGTTGCCTCCTCATTGTCCCCTCTCAGCAACAGGGTCACTCTCCGGACTCCTTAGCTGGCCCACGAGGTCTGCAGCCTCTGTTCTGCCCTCACAGCACTTTGTCCTTGTACTGAGATGGCCTCGCCCCCCGGTCAGCTCTTCTGGGGGCAGGACCAGGCCTGTCTGCCCCTCAGCCAGGTCCCCCCAGCCTGGCATAAAGCCCACAGCATGGTTGCATCTTCTGTGGATCCTGATTATTTGATTTTGAAATAGCAAATTTTTGAGCAAAATTTTAAATAATATTGATTCCCTTCACTAAAAACAACCCCATCCCAAAAACAAAAGAAAATCCAACTCCGTGGAAACAGCAAGGTTTCAGAGCTGGAATGCGTGATTGCGAGGCTGCCTTTGGAACTGCGGTGCCCGCTCTGCCCCAGGCGGCCGTGGACCTTGTGTGCAACGCGGTGGCCACATGGGGGCGGTAGGGAGACCAAGAACAGAAACGCTGACCTGCCCACAATTTGGGTCCTTGGCCCTCCGAGTGTCCTCTTGTTTACAGGTGTTTGAACATCTGCCCTGGATTTTGGTGAATCTTGGGTTGCTTTTGCAAAATTCACTGTTGTTACAATTTCAAAGAGTTTTAAAATCCTTTGACAAGTCCCGTGTCTCTTCCATCAGAGGTGGCGCATGCCCCAAGACAGAGGCACACGCCTCGAAGTTGGTGGCGCTGGTGTGGCCTTTCGTGAGGGGGTAGCGTGATACAGCGTGACCGGGCCCCATGCACTTGGCCGGAGCCAAGCGGCGACTGCCTGGCCAAGCTGTTCGTTTTGGCACCGCCCCTCTTCAGACTTCAGGGCTCATGCTGAGAAGGCAGAAGGGAGCAGTGTGCTGTGGGTTGTGGATTTTCCGTGCGGAGGGTTCAGCTCCTCCTCCCGCTGTGTTTATTCCTTTTTTTTTTTTTTTTTGAGATTTTATTTATTTGTTTGACAGAGATCACAAGCAGGCAGAGAGGCAGGCAGAGGGAGAGGGAGAAGCAGGTTCCCCGCTGAGCAGAGAGCCCAATGCGGGGCTCGATCCCAGGACCCTGAGACCATGACCTGAGCCGAAGGCAGAGGCTTTAACCCACTGAGCCAGCCAGGTGCCCCTGTGTATTTATTCTTAGGGGGAAGTGAGGGGAGTGAGTTTGCCTTAACTCTGACTCCTCCTCTGTCTCTCTCTTGTATTCCCCATTCAGATCCCACTGTGTCTTCTCCACTTTCCCCAGGCAGTCCCTCTGCCCCCCTCTGTCTCCTTTGGCCATTCCCACAGCTTCCCCCGCTGCAATGTCCCTGACCCCCGCCACCCCCATCTCAGGTCCCAGCCCCAGTTCCACTTCACAACGTTCCCAGACACCCAGGGCACATTCCAGGATCTCGGCCAAGGAAACAACCAGAAGCTGGGGACCAGCCCAGCTCTCACAGGTCTCAGAAGCCCTGGCTTTGCAGACTTGGGGGTCTCCATGGCAGAGGCAACATGTGTAGAGCAGAATCCTGGCCCCTGAAGGTCGGTTGTGAGAACAAAGACAAATTACCAGGTTTCTGAGTCAGATGTATGGGGCAAGAGGTCAGTAGATGTTGGGGCTATAACACGGGGTTGCCAGAACCATCTTTGTCCCATCTCTGCCTCCTGCAGATGGGACCCCCGCTTCCCTGGGTGAACTGGGACTTCCTTCCCTCTTTGCTGTTTCCCTTCACAGATCCAGCCACACAAACCCACCTGCTGTCCTGCCCAGGGTCTGCCTGTCCCACTGCTTCCCCAACCAGGACCGTTCCCTCTCCCATCGGAGCCTGGGTCACAGTCACCTGCCCCAGAAACCATTCCCTAAGGGACCCTCTGGGCCACTCTGCCATCTGTCTGCTTTTGCAGCTGCTTTCTCTCTGGCATAGCCCACTGTGCCCCGCAGGGATTCCCTGGAGCTTATCCCGGGAGACCTCCCGCGTGTCACCACCCCGATGGCTCTGCTCTGGATTCGTTTGTGGCCGGAGTCCTGCCCTCACTGCTCTGGTTTCCAGGTCTGCCACAGCTTTGGGGGGAATGCAGATTTTGAAACTGAGAAGAGAGAAAACGTGAGTGCAGCAGTCGTCCAGGATCTCGTGAGCCTGACACAGCGGTCTCCTTTCTGCCTCTTGCCCATGGATGGTGGCCCGTGGGCACAGTCTGCTTCTTCTCATCGTGCATTAGCCCATGAGCATTTCTTCACATCGTCACAGTCCTCATCACCGCTAGTTCAGATGGCTCTGTAATGTGCCGTTTTAGTGATCTGTGGTCACTAATCCATTCCCCTAATGCCGGCCGTTGAGGGGATATCCAATTTTTGGCTCCCGTGACCACAAATGTCTTTGCATAGAGGGTCTTGACATCACTTGGATTCTTTCCTGGGGAAAGTACAGGGTCAGAGGGTGGAAACAGTTTCCCAGATCCCGTGACCTAGGGTTTGCTGCCTTTTCTGATTCCCTGCAAGGATCTGAGATAGCTTCGCAAGCACAAGTATTATAGTAGAACAAAATAACGAGGGTCGAAGCGGAGGCTCAAAGACTGGAGAAGAGTAAACCCATCCAGCAGACGCGTGATGGACAGGAGATGAGAGATGTCTGGAAGGAAATACGCCAATTGTTAACAGAGGCCGCCCCCCCCTCCGGCCCTGAGAACAAGACCGAATAGTGCCACTTGTTTTTTAATGACATAAAGCCAATCATTTTAACCATTTCAGAGTATGCAGTACAGTGAGTATACAGTGAGTTCTTGAGCACCCATCCCCAACCACATTCTAGAACTTTCTCATCGCCCTGAGTAGAAGCTACATACCCATCAGCACTCAGCTCCCATGCCCGCCTCCTCTCAGCCGCTGGCAGCGACTTGCCTGCTTGCTTTGCTGTGGGTTTGCCCGTTCTGGGCCTTTCCCATACACGGAACCAGCTGGCCTTTGGCATCTGCTTCTTGTGCTGGGCCAGTTTCCAGTGCCCGTCCATGGTGCACCAGCGGCCAGCACTTCGTTCTTTTCCAAGCCAGAATGAAATCCCCCTGGATGTGTGCAGCCCATTCTGTTTGTCTGTTCGCCTGTTGTGGACACAGCTTTTCTCCACTGTTCGCCTGTTGTGAATAATGTGGTTGCTGTGCAAGGTTTTGTTGGAACACCGTTTTCAGTTCTCTTGGGTATAACTCTTGTAACTTGTTTTTACAGCTTTTTAAAAAAAATATCTGCGCCCTGCCCTCCCCCCCCCACCCCTGCATTTTACCTAATGAATGTGTACAACGTTTGTCATAGTAGAAAGTAAAGGTTCAGGGGCCCCCGGGTGGCCCAGTTGGTTAAGCATCTGACTCTCGGTTTTGGCTCAGGTCGTGATCTCAGGGTCGAGAGGTGAAGCCCCGCATCAGGCTCCACGCTCAGTGGGGAGTCTGCTCTAGATTCTCTCCAGTTCCCTCTGCCCATCCCCTGCTCGCCCCCACCTGTTAAATTAAAAGAAAGGCAAAGCTTCGGTTTCTGTTTCTTGTTGAAGTTTGCTCAGCCCTGGAACCCTGGCTGCAGAGGGAATCTGGTGGTCTCGGGCTGGGGCAGGCCGGCTGTCACCAGGAAGGGAGGAGCAGGAACTTTGGCCTGTGGATGTCAGTGATGAGTGGTGTGTCTGTCTTTGGTTCCTGCAGAGCAGAAAGACCATGGGTTTGAGGTGGCCTCCACTTCCCCTGAAGACAGGACCCCAGGCAGTGACCCCGAGTCAGACGCTGTCCCGTTCCAGGAAGGCCCAGGCCCCTGTGACCAGCCGGACGCCGTGTCTAGTTTGCCCACACCCAGTGACATCTTTGTGTCCTACTCCACCTTCCCAGGTGAGTGCGTCAGGAGAGCTCCTCCTCCCAGCCGGCGGGTCCCCTGCTCTGCTCTCCAAGCTGCTGCGCTATGAAGGAAAGACGTGGGTGTGGGTCTTGGCTCTCCCTCTTGCTGAGGGACCCTAAGCAAGTTCCTTGGCCTCTCTGAGCCTCAGCTCGGTGGATGCAGGCGAGGTGCTGAGGAGGCAGAATTTAAGGGGGCACCTGCTCTTGGATTTGTAGGCCTCACTTGTCTCTCTTGTCTTGGCCCTGTCTCGGCCTTCTCATCTTTAAAATGGGGATAGCAGTCGCCCTCCAAGGGGCGTCCTGGGGATTCTCGAGGTGGGTAGTGCCTCGCTGAGATGGTGACTGGCACGTAGCAGGTGGGAACACGTTAGTCTCAGCCCTTGGGTGAGTCACGTGACTTCTCCGAGCCTCCTCCTTGCCGGGAAAGCAGGAATCACGACCAGAGTCCCAAGGTGGCGATGAGGGTGAGGTTAGGTCCTGACCCGGACAGCGGGCACAGACGTGGGCCGCTCCCGCGGGCCGTGTGAATGGGCCCAAGTCCAGAGGCGGCTCCAGCCTGCACATGGCGGGGGGGGAGGGTAGGGCTCCCCAGTAAAGCTCAGCCCGTGTGCTTCTGCAGGCTTTGTTTCCTGGAGAGATACCAAGAGCGGCTCCTGGTACGTGGAGACCTTGGATGGTGTTTTTGAGCAGTGGGCTCACTCTGAAGATTTGCAGACCCTCCTGCTCAGGGTGAGTGCGGCCTCCCTCGGGGGGAGGAGAGGGAAGGCTGCTGGGAGGGGCGTGCGTCGTCCTCGGGGGCAGGCGGGAGGGTCCAGCAGGGCCCCGGGCCCACACCAGAGGGTCCTCGTGCACCTTGGCTTGCCGGGAGAGTTGGTGCTTCTGCTTCTCTGGATTGCAAGGTGTTACTGTTACAGTGACGTTGGCCCGTTCAGAGGGCTGCCTTCCTGGCTGCTCTGAGGTCGCAGGCTGACTCTGGGATCCCTGCTGGCAGGGCCAGTCCTCAGGGTGGGGCAGGATGGAGCAGCGGCCAGAGCATGGCGTTCCTGAAGGCGGTCATGGGGCCTGCACCCTTCGCCCCACCATGTACTCTTTCAGGCTTGATGCTCGAGAATTATGATTTCCTCAGTATATGCCCTTCTCAGGGCAGGGGGCCCGGTGAGAGAGCAGGAAACATGGCCGCATGGGTCCCCAGCCTCTCTCCATGGAAGTCTGCTCAGAGCAGCTAGCTGCCTCCTCCATGGGTCTCAGAGCTCACGTGGGCCTCTCCCACTTGCTCAGCTGTTTTGTGTCATGAGAAGGGTCTAGAAGGGCTGGGACCATGCCTTCCTCCTGGGGAGGCTCTGGCTCTGTGCTTTGCAGAGCAGAGCCGAGGACAAAGGAAAAGCAAGTGAAGGACTTGAGGGGGCCCCGTGTGCCGTGGCTCTGGCCCGGTGACCTCAGAGGCAGTGGGGGGCTGTGTGGGGTTGGCCTGGGAGTCCATCAGGGCCTGATCCCTTCTCTGAACTCGTCCTTAAGCGAACCCCTCAATCTGATTGGAACTATGTGAATTTTTGAAGTTTGAAATTTTGAATTTTGAGTTTTCTAAACTTACACTGGAGATATTTTTCTTTAAACACCCTCCCTCCCAACTTGAGGAGACTGCAGGTTTTTTAAGTAGTTCTTAATCTTTTATGTATAGACGTATGTATTTATTGAAGTGTCGTTGACACACGTAGCAATGTTCTGTGAGCTTCAGGTGAACAACACAGGAGCTGGCCATTCTGTACGTCACGCCATGCTTACCATGATAAGTGTAGTCGCCCTCTGTCATCGTACAAAGTTATTACAATATTATCGACATATTCTCTATGCCGTACTTTTTATGCCCAGAAGTTTCTACCTCTTAATCCCCTTCGCCTATTTTGCCCACCCCCCCACTGCCTGGCCCTGGAACATGGTTTACAACAGCTGAGATACGGAAGCAGCCCAAGCGTCCATCCACAGATGCGTGGATAAAGAAGATGAGGTATAGATACACATCGGAATATTACTCAGCCGTAAAAAAGGATGAACGCTCTCCGTTTGTGACAGCGTGGATGGAGCTAGAGGGTATCAGGCCCCCAATATGAAATAAGTTAGAGAAAGACAAACACAGTATGGTTTCACTCATGTATAGAATCTAAAAGACAAAACCAACAGACAGAAACAGACTCCTAGACACAGAGTACAAGCTGGCACTGAGACGGGGCTGGGTCAGTGGCCATTCCGCACTCCCGGCCGACTTCTTTCCATCGAGAGTGCTCACAGACCTCCCGTGCTCATGTCTTCACAGGTCGCTAATGCTGTTTCGCAGAAAGGGATTTACAAACAGATTCCCGGTTGTTTCAATTTCCTCCGGAAAAAACTCTTTTTTAAAGTGTGATGAGGGCCAGGGCCCCTCCCCTGTTCACCTTGCTTTACTGTTCACTCCAAAACCTTCCTGCCCACGGAGGAGGAAGTGGCCTGGGCCCACGGCAGCTGAGGCCCCGTCTGTCCTACAGCCGTGGCTGTCATTCTTTAAAGGAGTTTGTGGCCTGTTGTGGGTCTACTCTTTCCTCACTGGCGGCCAACGGGCTCTTAGCAGCTTCCACGTTGGAGACGAATGACGGGAGACAGAGGAGGAGGAGCGGAAGACGGCCAAGGACATCACGGGGTTCTTCTCAGCGGCCCTTTCTCCAGCCAGTGGCTGGGGCCTGTCATTCCACTGTCGTCACTAGAGGACGGCTTCTCAGCCTCAGTACTGTTGACATTTGGGGCCAGATAATCCTCTATTGTGGGGCCATCCTGGGCGCCGGAGGGAGTTTAGTTGTGTCCCTGGTCTCTGCCCACAGACGCCTGTACGCCTCTCCCTGAGTCATGACAACCAAAAATGTCTTCAGACATTGCCAGGTGTCCCCTGGTGGGACCCCGCTTGAGAACCACTGATTTGTAGGAAATTCTGGCTACAAACAAACGAGCATCTGTCTTAGCTCAGCAAGTTTGGGGCTACTGGAGTCTGGACAGCTGGAGTCTGTGAATCCTAAATGAAGTTCTAAGTTACCAATTTTTCTTATGTTCCAGTATTCTTAAAAAAATTTTTTAGATGAATATGGACACTTTTTTTTTTTTTTGGCCTATTGCCCCCCTCATTTTGTTCCAACTGTTTGTTTTTCCTTATAAAGGAGTTTTTTGCCTTTTTATTTCTATTTTTTTTTTTTTAAAGATTTATTTGAGTGAGAGAGAGAGAGGGGGGAAGGGTAGACGGAGAGAAAGTCCCCAACAGACTCCACCCTGAGTGCGGAGCCTAACTCCAGGCTCAATCCTGTGACCCTCAGATCACGAGCCGAAACCAGGAGTCAGATTCTCAACTGACTGTGCCACCCAGGTGCCCCAGATTTTGGCTTTTTAAAAAAACGTCTCCCGGGGCGCCTGGGTGGCTCAGTGGATTAAGCTTCCACCTTCGGCTCAGGTCATGATCTCAGGGTCCTGGGATCGAGCCCCGCATCGGGCTCTCTGCTCAGCAGGGACCCTGCTCCCCAGCCCCCACACCGCCTGCCTGTCTGCCTACTTGTGATCTCTCTCTCTCTGTCATATAAATAAATAAATAAAATCTTAAAAAATAAAAAAGTCTCCCCATCTCTTACTTTATTTGAACCCCACCCCATCTCAGGAAGGTACCTGGGCTGGGAGCTGAGTCCTCGGGGCAGTGAGGTCACAGGTCAGGCCCCATCCCTGAGGTCTTGCCAGCTCTCCAGACCGTGGCCAGTTCGTAGTCTCAGGGCATGGGTGTGAGTCTTGTTTGCTGAAACTCACCAAGATAGGGATTCATGGAGTTGCCATCTCATTATTATTTTCCTCCTGTGATCCTTCCAAGTCTCACTAGTCGCTGGGACTTGTGGTGGTTTCGTTATTTGCAGTCACCTGTGGGCCACGTCCAAATAGATAACCTGGTTGACCCAGCAGAGCAGAGTGAGGCTTGGCAGTTTCTGGCTTTCTCCCTCCTGAAATTCAGGCGAATCAGGCCCTCTCTTGGGGATCCCTGGTGACACGGGATCCCAGGGGCACGGGATGTTACCACAGCTCTTCATGGACCTGCTGGGGGTTCTTAGCCCGAGGTGCTGTTTTGGGCTCAGCGCCATGGGCCTACAAACACCCAAACACCAGGAGCCGAATGTGTGCATGGGCAGGTGTTTCGATTTCATTTGTTTCTCAGGAGGATCAAGAGCCCCGAAAGGGGAGTGCCTGGGTGGCTCAGTGGGTTAAGCCGCTGCCTTCGGCTCAGGTCATGATCTCAGGGTCCTGGGATCGAGTCCCGCATCTGGCTCTCTGCTCAGCAGGGAGCCTGCTTCCTCCTCTCTCTCTCTCTCTGCCTGCCTCTCTGCCTACTTGTGATTTCTCTCTGTCAAATAAATAAATAAAATCTTTAAAAAAAAAAAAGAGCCCCGAAAGGGGTAAGCCAGCGGTGGCGTATTTGCAAGGCACTGTGCTGCGTTGCTTTCAGAGGCCGGTTAGCGGTGTCCGTGGAACCCTTCACCAGGCCAGCCCTGCCTCTCAGTGAGGCTGCTGGAGCTCCACGGCGCAGGGGCTCAGCTCTCGTGCGAGTGTGTGTGTCCGGCGGGTTCATGGCAGCCACGGGAGAGGGGGCGATAGGGGACGGATGACAACATCACTCGTTATGGTTGTAATAAGGAATATTACTGAGCTGTCCCAAAGGATGACCTAGAGGAATGGACTGAGACGTGAAATGTGATACCGTGTTCAGTGACGGCGTGAGAGTGAGATGCTATTTTTGGCTAGAAGATATTCTGTATGAACGTACACAGGTATATGATATAGGCATGTACGTAAAGTCCGGAAGACCATCCACCATGCTCTTAACAGTGATCATCTCTGGAAGGTGGGATCAGAGACGTAAAATGAGGGGGACTTTCCTGTTTTACTGGATACACTCCCGTGTTCTAATATTCTGACAAAGACTGTGTGTTACCTTCTCAAATAAAAATAAACATTCAGCTGGTGGCTGCTGAGAATGCGAGTGTTGCTGTCATTCCACGAACATTTGTTGAAAGGATGAAGGCCCTTGGCCACCTGTCCCCTGTCCCCACCGTGCTCGTGCGTGGCAGGTGCTCCCGGCTGCACACGGCACGCCCCAGGCTGGGAGCACGGCAAGGTTTCAGCGGGGCCTCTGCAGCTGCTGGGGCAGCCTCCACCAGAAGACAGCTGCCTGCTCGAATGTGCCAGTCCTGGAGCCCATTCCTGGGCACGTGTACCTGCTCTGGCTGCTGTCCCGAGAGCTGCGGGGCGGGGGCCTCTGCCCAGCCTCCCCAAGCTTGCCTTCCCCGTTGATCTCTGACATCTGGCCATGCTTTCAGCTGTGGCCTGCTCTGTGGTGCCTCTGTCTGGCTCAGGACAGCTGATGCTGGGATAAAAAAGGACAGTTGACCCCCAGCCCCTTCTTTGGGTCCCCAAGGTGCTGCCAGGATCAGCTGCTCGGTGGTGACTCACGCAGCAGCTGTGCTGGAAAGGGCTCTGGGGTTTGGCTGGGGAAGCGTCCCTAAACTCACCTTCCTGCCAGGCAGTCTTGGGCCGGGCTCCTTTGAAATCCTGGTGGAAGCCTGCAGTCCAGGGCTTGAATTTTGCTTTGCCCCAAGGGAATCACGACTCCCGCACCCCATAACCCCCCCAACCCCCCACCCCCCGAACTGAGCAGACACAAACCACAGTGAATTTAACAGCCACACCCTTCTTTTTTTTACGTTTTTCTCCAGCAATCTTCTCTGGAATCCCCGGTGCCCATGACCCCTTGATGGCAAAGGGCCGCCAGCAGACAGACAAATGGACAAGAGAGCCTGCGTGCAGTGATGAGTCCCAGAGAGGGCCACCTGCTCCTTTGACGGTGCGCTGTCCCTCCTGCGACCACGGGCTCGTGGCTGTGGTTTCACACTGGATTTTTTTTTTTTTTTAAGATTTTATTTATTTGACAGACAGAGATCACAAGTAGGCTGAGAGGCAGGCAGAGAGAGAGAGAGGTTTAAGCAGGCTCCCTGCTGAGCAGAAAGCCTGATGCAGGGCTCGATCCCAGGACCCTGAGATCACAACCCAAGCGGAAGACAGAGGCTTTAACCCACTGAGCCACCCAGGCGCCCCTCACACTGGATTTTAAAACAAGAGCATCAGTTTGATTCAGGTGAACAGTTCTCTGCAAAGTAAACTTAAAAGGCTGAAATCACATGCCAGCTTTCCCTCGCTTCGGGGCGCTGTCACGAACAGCGCATGCAACTCCCCCGTGTTCTAGGCTTCTGTAAAATTGTAGAGGGGGTCCCGGTCTGGTTCAAGTCCATTTTACAGAAGAGCAAACGGAGGCAGTGACCGTGCCAGGAGGTAGGTGGGAAAAAAGGGCCCAGATCAGCGTGGAGCCCTCCTGGTCCCTCCCAGGAGCCATCCCCAGACCCCATGCCCACTCCTCCTCCCCCGGCCCCCCCCAGGCACCCCTCCCAGGCCGGCCTTTCCCGTGAGGTCTCCCTGCTCTGGCTGCTTCCATCTGCTGCTGATTATATCTGTGGCTGCTCCCCAGATTGGTGCCAAGTTTTGCGGGTTTATTTTATTTTTTAGTAATTTTTATGGTTTTCTTTACACACAAATGTGTGTCCGTTGTTTACAAAAATAGGAATGGAGCTGGCGTGGAGCTTGCAGGAGACCGCTCTCTGGGGACACATTCATAATAGCAGTGGGACCAACTCAGTCCTGGTTTGCCTGGTCTCTCCCCGTCTAAAACGTAAAGTCCTGCATCCTGGGAAACCTCCCAGCCCAGGGCAAACTGCAGAGTAGCTGGCGGACCCTGTACAGAGAGTCATTTCTAGGGTGCCTGGGTGGCTCTGCCTTTGGCTCAGGTCATGATCCCAGGGTCCTGGGATTGAGCGCCACATTGGGCTCTCTGCTCGGCAGGGAACCTGCTTCCTCCTCTCTCTCTGCCTGACTCTCTGCCTACTTGCGATCTCTGTCTGTCAAATAAATAAATAAAATCTTAAAAAAAAAAATAAAGGGAGTCATTTCTAATCCTTCATGGTGTGGGGGTCTCCAGTGATCAGGTTGCCTTTGCAGATAAATATGTTTATAGCATTGGAGGGTAGGGCCTACATACAGAAAAAAGCAAAAAGAAGATAAAATGCCCTTCAAGTCCTAAGGAAGCCACTCTTAATGCCTGAGGAGTATCCTTTGTTTTCAAGCTCTCTGGGCAAGGCCACCCTCTAGGCACCTTTGACTCCCAGAGATTGCGGGGGCCCAAGGAGGGGGAACCAACTAGGGTTGCCTAGATCGGCAGCCTCCTCCAGGGGGCTCCTGCCTAGCTCTCAGGAGGAAGGAGGGGGCTTCTCAGACCCTAGGAGGGCACTGTTCTTGTGGCGCCAGGTGAGCAGGACAGGGCCCAGGAGGCTCCGGGCTTCTCTGGTTCTCACTGAGGGGAACCACTCCATGAAGCCCGAGAGTCGTGTGAATACAAGACCGGGGGTTTGTGGTAGTCACTGCAGCGGAGGGAGGCCCCGAGCTGACGGTGCCATACGCTTCCCCCTGGCCACTAATCCTCTAGCAGTAGGGTGGCCGGCCGTGGTCCCCCTGAGGAAAGCCACAGTTCTGTCAGGAGGAACCCAAGACCTTTTGTGGGGCCATAAGAGAGGAGGGGGCTGCCCATGAGAGCCCCGTGTTTCCCACGTTTGCAGCGAATTTAGATCCTGTTCCACCTGGGTTGTTATGTTCCCTGAGGCCAGCCCGTGCGGTCATAGCTCAAGGCGACGCCATCATGACCAGGAGTGAACACTGGTTCTCTCTCTGTGCCTGGAACGGAGCTTGGCACTTTATATGCTTTATCTCATTTAATTGTCACAAAAACCCGGAAGGTAAGTATTGTGAGCATCTCTGTGTCACCGAAGAGGAAAAAACAGACCCTCAGAGGTTGTGCCTTGCCTGAGGCTGGTCAGGCAGTAAGTGAAGGAGCCCCCAGTTGGGAAGGATATTTTAGTGAGGTGAAAGTGAGCTTCCCCAATGACACTGTCTCCATCACCTCCATTATGAGTACCACTGCTACAAATGACAGGATTCGTAGTATCGTAATTCTCCACTTGAACATCAGTAGGCTTTTAAATTTTTTTAAATTTTTAATTAACATATAATGTATTATTAGCCCCAGGGGTGCAGGTCTGTGAATTGTCAGGCTTACACACTTCCCAACACTCACCATAGCACATACCCTCCCCAGTGTCCATAACCCAGCAACCCTCTCCCTCCCCACCTCCCCACCGCAACCCTCAGTTTGCTTTGTGAGATTAAGAGTCTCTTATGGTTTGTCTCCCTCCTGATCCCATCTTGTTTCATTTTTTCCTTCCCTAACCCCCAGCCCCCCCATGTTGCCTCTCAGATTCCTCATATCAGGGAGATCAGATGATAATTGTCTTTCTCTGATTGACTTATTTCGCTCAGCATAATACCCTCTAGTTCCATCTGTATCATTGCAAATGGCAAGATTTCATTTCTTTTGATGGCTGCATAGTATTCCACTATATATATATATAGTATATATATATATATCACATCTTCTTTATCCATTCATCTGTTGATGGACCTCTAGGCTCTTTCCGTAGTTTGGCTATTGTGGACATTGCTGCTATAAACATTCGGGTGCACGTGCCCCTTCGGATCACTACATTTGTATCTTCAGGGTAAATACCCAGTAGTGAGATTGCTGGGTCGTAGGGTAGCCCTATTTTCAACTTCTTGAGGAAGCTCCATGATGTTTTCCAGAGTGGCTGCACCAGCTTGCATTCCCACCAACAGTGTAGGAGGATTCCCCTTTCTCCGCATCCTCACCAGCACCTGTCATTTCCTGATGTGTTACTTTTTGGTCATACTGACTGGAGTGAGGTGGTATCTCATTGTGGTTTTGATTTGTATTTCCCTGATGCCGAGTGATGTGGAGCACTTTTTCATGTGCCTGATGGCCATCTGGATGTCTTCTTTGCAGAAATGTCTGTTCATGTCCTCGGCCCATTTCTTGATTGGATTATTTGTTCTTTGGGTGTTGAGTTTGATAAGTTCTTTATAGATTTTGGATACTAGCCCTTTATCTGATACGTCGTTTGCAAATATCTTCTCTCATTCTGTCTGTTGTCTTTTGGTTTTGTTGACTGTTTCCTTTGCTGTGCAGAAGCTTTTAATCTTGATGAAGTCCCAATAGTTCATTTTTGCCCTTGCTTCCCTTGCCTTTGGCGATGTTTCTAGGAAGAAGTTGCTGCGGCTGAGGTCGAAGAATTTGCCACCTATGTTCTCCTCAAGGATTTTGATGGCTTCCTTTTTCACATTGAGGTCCTTCATCCATTTTGAGTCTATTTTTGTGTGTGCTGTAAGGAATGGTCCACTTTCATTTTTCTGCATGTGGCTGTCCAGTTTTCACAACACCATTTGTTGAAGAGACTATCTTTTTTCCACTGGATATTCTTTCCTGCTTTTTCAAAGATTAGTTGACCATAGAGTTGAGGGTCTATTTCTGGGCTCTCTATTCTGTTCTATTGATCTATGTGTCTGTTTTTGTGCCAGTACTATACTTTCTTGATGATGACAGCTTTGTAATAGAACTTGAAGTCTGGTATTGTGATGCCACCAAATTTGGCTTTCTTTTTCAATTCCTCTGGCTATTCGAGGTCTTTTCTGGTTCCATATAAATTTTAGGATTATTTTTTCCATTTCTTTGAAAAAAATTGATGGTATTTTGATAAGGATCACATTAAACATGTAGATTGTTTCAGGTGGCAAAGACATTTTCACAATTTTTGTTCTTCCAATCCATGGGCATGGAACATTTTTCCATTTCTTTGTGTCTTCCTCAATTTCTTTCATGAGTACTTTATAGTTTTCTGAGTACAGATTCTTTGCCTCTTCGGTTAGGTTTATTCCTAGGTATCTTATGGTTTTGGGTGTACTTGTAAATGGGATTGACTCCTTAATTTCTCTTTCTGTCTTGTTGTTGGTGTATAGAGATGCAACTGATTTCTGTGCATTGATTTTATATCCTGACACTTGACTGAATTCCTGTACAAGTTCTAGCAGATTTGGAGTGGGTCTTTTGGGTTTTTCACATAAACTATCATATCATCTGTAAAGAGTGATTGTTTGACTTCTTGCCAATTTGGATGACTTTAATTCTTTTTGTTGTCTGATTGCTGAGGCTAGGACTTCTAGTACTATGTTGAATAGCAGTGGTGATAATGGACATCCCTGCCGTGTTCCTGACCTTAGCGGAAAAGCTCTCGGTTTTTCTCCATTGAGAATAATATTTTCAGTGGGTTTTTCATAGATGGCTTTGATGATATTGAGGTATATACCCTCTATCCCTACACTTGAAGAGTTTTGATCAAGAAAGGATGCTATACTTTGTCAAATGCTTTTTTAGCATCTATTGAGAATATCATATGGTTCTTATTCTTTCTTTTATTAATGTGTTATATCACATTGATTGATTTGCGGATGTTGAACCAACCTTGCAGCCCAGGAATAAATCCCACTTGGTCGTGGTGAATAATCCTTTTAATGTATTGTTAGATCCTATTGGCTAGTATTTTGGCGAGAAGTTTCACATCTGTGTTCATCAAGGATATTGGTCTGTAATTCTCTTTTTGATGGGGTCTTTTTCCGGTTTGGGGATCAAGGTAATATTGGCCTCATAAAATGGGTTTGGAAGCTTTCCTTCCATTTCTATATTTTGGAACAGTTTCAGGACAATAGGAATTAATTCTTCTTTAAATGCTTGGTAGAATTCCCCTGGGAAGCTGTCTGGCCCTGGGCTCTTGTTTGTTGGGAGATTTTTTTTTTTAAGATTTTATTTATTTATTTGACAGAGATCACAAGTAGGCAGAGAGGCAGGTAGAGAGAGAGAGAGAGAAGCAGGCTCTGCACTGAGCAGAGAGCCCGATGTGGGGCTCGATCCCAGGACCCTGGGATCATGACCTGGGCCGAAAGGCAGAGGCTTTAACCCGCTGAGCCACCCAGGCACCCCTGTTGGGAGATTTTTGATGACTGCTTCAATGTCCTTACTGGTTATGGGTCTGTTCAGGTTTTCTATTTCTTCTTGGTTCAGTTTTGGTAGGTTTTACGTCTCTGGGAATGCATATATTTCTTCCAGATTGTCAAATTTGCTGGCGTAGGGGCGCCTGGGTGCCTCAGGGGCGCCTGGGTGCCTTCCACTCGGGTCATGGTCTCAGGGTCCTGGGATCGAGCCCCATGTTGAGCTTTCCACTCAGCAGGGAGCATGCTTCCATTCCTCTCTCTCTGCCTGCTTCTCTGCCTACTTGTGATCTCTGTCAAATAAATAAAAATCTTTAAAAAAAAATTTGCTGGCGTATAGTTGCTCATAATATGTTCTTATAATTGTTTGTATTTCTTCAATGTTGGTTGTGATCTCTCCCATTCATTCATGATTTTATTTATTGGAGTCCTTTCTCTTTTCTTTTTGATAAGTCTGGCCAGGAGTTTATAAATCTTATTAATTCTTTCAAAGAACCAGCTCCTAGTTTCATTGATCTGTTCTACTGTGGGTTTTTTTGGGTTTTATTTCATTGATTTCTGCTCTGATCTTTATGATTTCTCTTCTGCTGGGTTTACGCTTTCTTTGCTGTTCTTTCTCCAGCTCCTTTAGGTGTAGGGTTAGGTTGTGTATTTGAGACCTTGCTTGTTTCTTGAGAAAGCCTTGTATCACTATATATTTTCCTCTCAGGACTGCCTTTGCTGTGTCCCACAGATTTTGAACAGTTGTGTTTTCATTATCATTTATTTCCATGAATTTTTTCAATTTTTCTTTAATTTCCTGGGTAGGAAGAGCATCCTTAGTAGGATGCTCTTTAGCCTCCATGTATGTGGGTTCTTTCCAACTTTCCTCTTGTGACTGAGTTCTAGCTTCAGAGCATTGTGGCCTGAAAATATGCAGGGAACGATCCTAGTCTTTTGGTACTGGTTGAGACCTGATTTGTGGCCCAGAATGTGTTCTATTCTGGAGAATGTTCCATGTACACTAGAGAAGATTGTCTATTATGTTGCTTTGGATGGAATATTCTGAATATATCTGTGATGTCCATCTGGTTCAGTGTGTCATTTAAGGCCTTTATTTCCTTGTTGATCTTTTGCTTGGATGATCTGTCCATTTCAGTGAGGGGGGTGTTAAAGTCCCCTACTCTTATTGTATTATTCTCGAGAACGTCAGTAGGCTTTTATAATATACTAATCCTCATAGCAAATATTTATTCCTCTTTGATAGATGGGGCATTGAAGCTGAGAGAAATCTTACAACTTTCCCAAGACTACTCTAATGAGTAATTAAGATGTATAATATTTTACCACGTAAAAGCATTTTCACATCTCTTTGGTCATCTCTTTTAGTCTTTACCAACTGTCTTTCCATTTTACAGATGAGGAAACTGAGGCTCTAGGGTGGCTTGCTCAGGGTTACATAGCTAGTGGCTAACAGCTGAGACCAGAAGCTGAACATCTGGACCCTTCCCTGGCTGTTGCTGCCTCTGAAGAAGTATTTTCTGCCCCGGTGTTTTCTGCATAAATGAGCAAGTGTGCTTGCTATGCTTGTATCTTGATAAAGCTGAGACACCTCTCCCACTTCTTACTTCTGCTGAGTTTCCATGTGTCTTTGCTTTTGCAGATAAGCTAGTCAAGAGGGTGATATTAATTTATTTGTATGCATGCAGGTGGATATACTTCTGGAAAAATCTGATGATCAGAAGGGGTGGTCTGGACAACAGCCACAGCAGACCCTCCTCCTGGCCCCATCAGTGAGGGCCAGGAGGAACCTTCCAGACAATGCAGCCCAGCCCCCCCCCCCACCATGTGTCTGTCACCTCACCAGAGACCCAGAGTGAGAACTGCCCACTTGAGCCCACTCAGTTTTAAGTCATAAAGTTTTGGGGTGATTTGTTACCCAGCAGTATGTACCCAGGAGGGTGACACAGGTGGATAGGACAGATAGTGATGGTCCTTTGTGCTGATGGGCTTCTCAGTTGTTGGGTTTTTTGTTTTTTTAGATTTTGTTCATTTATTTGAGAGAGGGGAGCAAGCAGGGGGAGCAGCAGAGGGAGAGGGAAAAGCAGGCTCCCCACTGAGGAGGGAGCCCAACTAGGGACTCGATCCTGGGATCATGACCCGAGCTAAAGAAAGGCAGACGCTTAATGGACAGAGCCACTGAAGGGCTTCTCAGTTCTAATGTCCATTCTCAGCCGTCCCTCCCACAGGGTCACTTTATGTAATCTCTGTTCCCGCTGGACTGCTCTGCTCCTTGCCCCAGGACCATGGTCCCTACTGTGACCAGCCCCTTATCTTGGCAGTCCTCCTGACCTGAAGAGCCCCCTCTCCACTCTCTGCCCCCCACCTCCTCCCCATCTCTCAAGGCCTCCCCTGACACATGCTGTGTCATTTCATAGCATTCCAGTGTCTTGTCTGTGTGTGTCTCACCTATTTGACAAGTCCTTTTGAGGGCAGGGGCCAGCTCGTGCCTCAGAGACCCCTGTACTCTCTGAGCCATTGTGAGCGTGGATTGCAGCGGGCTGACCCGGGGAAGGGACGCTGAGGGTTCCGGCCACAGGGCGTCCTCCTGCTCTCTGTGGGTCTGCGATGACGCGTCTTCTGGGAGATCCAGCAGAGCCGGCTCTCTGGGCAGCCATTCACGAGTGGCACTTTGGGCAACAAAAGAGGTCGTGAGTGTGGGTGAATCCCGCAGATCTGAAGGGATGGCTGGAGGTCCTTCTGGAACTGCAGACCTGCTCTCTGGCCTGGGAGGGCAGGCGTTATAGGCACCTCTGGGTTCTGGGAAGGGGATGTGGGAGAGCTGGGAAAAGGGATGCGTAAAGGTATTGAGGGCCCGCTGAGATCAGGCTCTCGACCAAGTACATCACACCTCACTTAAGGCTCCATTCTACATCTGTTACTTCGGGCAAGCTCTGTAACTTCTCTGGCTCACGGTTTCCTCATGTGTGAAGCAAGGATAATGACAGTACTTATGCTAAGTGTGCTTGAGGAGTAAGTTAGCTGGTTTACTAGCACAGGGCCTGGCATAGGAGAAGCACTGAGCGTTAGTTTGTATGATTGACAGAGAACTTACTGGAAAGGCATCCGGGAGTGCAGGGTTTCTGGAGGGTTGGTGACCCCTCCCCCCCCAACATTCCCATCTATCCCAGTGGAAGACCCAGTTGGCTGGGCACAGATGCCAAGGTCACAGGGGCGTGGGAGTAGAAAGGGGCATCCCCCTGAGCTGCAATGAGCTTCTCAGGTTTACGGGTGACCCTAAACTCACAGGGCTGGGGGTCTTGTGTATCTCCCTCACGGCTATCTTCCCGATGCCTAGAACAGGGCCTGGCACATAGTGGGCGCTCAACAGGTGTTTGCAGAATGAAGGCAAGAATAAACCCATGGGTCCGCATTTTGTTTAGTGCCACCTGGATCTCAGGATTAAGGATCACGGAGGAAGCCTAATGGTCCAGCTAACATCCCTTGACCCTACTATGTGCCCCTCCCTGGGCTGGGGCTAGAGACTCGGGGCTGAGTCAGGCACATCCCAGTCCTTGCAGAGTCCTGGCTGCATCTCTAGTGTGGCGAGCCAAGTGCCTCGATGGGGCTTGTAGCATGACAGTGGGAAAGGGCAGGAGTGAGAGGTTGATTCTGCTCAGATTCTCTCTTGGACAGACGACCTTTCCCCTTCTCCCCATCCCTCCTTTTCCCCACTTGATGGGGGGGTCATTGCCCACTGTCTTGATGGCTCAGACGCACCCCCCAGTGCCCACACACCTGTACTGCACTCTTGCTGCACCAGCACCCGCTCCTGGGGACCCACAGGATTAGCGGGCAGGAGGCTTGGTGGCTCTGACAGTCTTTGCCTCTCTTTCTCCTGGTTCCTGGCCCCACTCCCACTCCAGGTGTCTTTGGGGCTGACTCTGCCTCCTTCAGAGAAGGTCAGAGCTCCTTCCCCCTCCCTACAGAAGAAGCAAGGGAGGGAAGAGGTTGCACTCACTGCCTCCTGCAAGAAGTGTCCCCTCCCCCAGCCTCTCCTCCACATCTGTGCTCCTGGCAACCGAACCTACAGGTGCACTCAAATAGAAGGTACCCTTTCCACAACTGAGGGCAGTTCCAGTCCTCTGAACACTCCAAGTTTGGGGACCTTGATGCCAGCGAGCTGGGCTCATCAGTGGAGAGGCTGTGCCTGCCCAGCCCCAGGGGGTGGGGCCCGGAAGAGGTGGGAGAAAGGGGGTCAGCAAGAGGGTCAGCTCCCGTGGTCCTTTGCTCTCTCTGGCCCCCCGTGGGCAGGGACACTCCAGAGACCCTGCTTTGGACAATGTTGGGATGGGTGCAGTAAGTCTGGGGACTTTTCTTCCCCAGGGACTTTCAGTTCAGTTCATTATCACATAATAATTCTAACTACATAATAATTATAACCACATCATACTAACTATACACTGTAACAGAAAATAAGATGAGGGCGCCTGGGTGGCTCAGTGGGTTAAGCCGCTGCCTTTGGCTCAGGTCATGATCTCAGGGTCCTGGGATCGAGTCCCGCATCGGGCTCTCTGCTCAGCAGGGAGCCTGCTTCCCTCTCTCTCTCTCTGCCTGCCTCTCCATCTACTTGTGATTTCTCTCTGTCAAATAAATAAATAAAATCTTAAAAAAAAAAAAGAAAGAAAGAAAGAAAATAAGATGACAATAATACAAACTCTCTGCTATTATGGGGAAACGAATTGGACACAAAGAAAATAGGAGCCATTTGCCCTCAGGGACATTTTCTAATTGAATCTCTGACCTCTCATTTTTAGGGGGGAAACTGAGGCTCGGGAGCAGTAACTGGTCCAGAGTCTCACAGCTAGTTAGTGAGAATCCAGAACTAGAAGCGGGACTCCTTACTCCTGGCCTCTATTCTTTCCCTACCTGCTCCAAGAGCTCATAAATTAGGTGGGAGAAGGGGCGACTCCGGCAGTTGGGGGGGGTCGCACTGACGTAGGTAAGCAGAGGTCATGGGGGAAGGAGGACAGGTGAACAGTTAATGTCACGGAGTCTTTTCTTTCCCTTTTGGGTCTTTTTTTCTAACTTTTTTTTTTTTTAAGATTTTGTTTATTTGTTTATTTTAGAGATTGAGAGAGAGAGAGAGAGTACAAGCAGGGGGAGAGAGAGAGAGACAAGCAGACTCCATGGTGAGCACAGAGCCCTGTGCGGGGCTGGATCTCACGACCCTGACTGAGATCGTGACCTGATCCGAAATCAAGAGTCAGATGCTTAACCAACTGAGCCACCCAGGCGCACCCCCCTCCTGTTGTGGGTCTTTGTAATGGTGACCACTCACTTTCACTGAGCCCTTACTAAGTACCAGACCCCTTAATGCATCATCGCATTTAATCACAAGGGATTGTCTCAATTGTCTGCTTTTTTTTTTTTTTGGCCAGGGATGACATCAAGTCTTGGAGAAATCATTCAAATTGTTCACAGGGACCTATTTCCAGATCCGGAGACCACATCTAGTACCCTCAAGAGGACAGGACATGGGTCTCCTCCTAACAGTCCCCTCATTGCCCTGGCCAGGCTCCAACTTGCAGAGATGCGCACTGACTGGCGGGACCATCAGGCCGGTGTTTGGGGAATAGTGGTCCCCTGATGCAGCAGGCAGATGTCAGGGTCCAGCTGTTGGACGGCCGAGACCTTGGGCAGGTGCCATGTTCCCACCACTGAGCTGAAGTGCATGCACTCTGGCAGCCCCAGGGCGGGGGGGCTCTCAGCTCATTTGAAAAGATATTATTTGTGGGCAGCAAAGTGTGGCCAAAAGAGCAAGAATTGAACCAAATGTAAAACCCCCACTATCCTTCAGGCTAACTGGGCGATTTGGAGGCATTTATATAACCTTTCTGAGCCCTCGTAACCTTATTTGGACAATGGAGCTCCTGACACCCACTGTGCAGGGCTCTCGGGATGATTAGTAATCACAGCTAATGCTTTGTCTCATCATTTGAGCCTGACCATGTAGGAGACACTATTCTGAGCTCAGGATGGGGATCAGCTCACAGCATCATTGCAGCAATCCTGGGAGGTGCTATTTTTGTTCCCATTTCACAGATAAGTAAACTAAGGCAACCCACGAAAATTTACAGGATACGGTCCATGCTCTAAAGGCTGTTAGATATATATATTTTAAAAGATTTTATTTATTTAGTTGACAGAGAGAGCTCACAAGTAGACAGAGAGAGAGAGAGGAGGGAAGCAGGCTCCCTGCTGAGCAGAGAGCCCGATGTGGGGCTTGATCCCAGGACTCTGGGATCATGACCTGAGCTGAAAGCAGAGGCTTCAACCCACTGAGCCACCCAGGCACCCCTAGATATTTTTAATATAACCCACTGGGAAAGTTAAATTGAGTTGCTCTGGTCACACAGCTTGTGGAAGAGGGATTCAAGCCCAGATTGTCTGGCTCCAGAAACGTGGTTTGGAAACTATACATGTTACTTTAGTTCTAAATCACTTAGCACCTATTTTTCGAGTGCTTGGTGGGTTGTAACCTAGGGCCACAACCCCGGGTGAGTGCAGAATTGCTGAACTGAGTTATATGAGTCCTGGCCTTATTTAAAATCTTGGTATTTTGTTCATTGTTATGCCCCAGTAGTGGGTCCGTGATTAAAGGAGCGAGACTGATACAAAGCGAAGGTCAAGCAAATCTTTATTTCACGCCAAGCGTCAAAAATCTAACCGAGGGGCGCCTGGGTGGCTCAGTGGGTTAAAGCCTCTGCCTTCAGCTCTGGTCATGATCCCAGGGTCCTGGGATCGAGCCCCACATTGGGCTCTCTGCTCAGCAGGGAGCCTGCTTACTCCTCTCTCTCTGCCTGCCTCTCTGCCTATTTGTGATCTCTGTCAAATAAATAAATAAAATCTTAAAAAATAATAAAAAAAAAAAGAATCTAACCGAACGTTCGGGGCCACACCTCTTACAAGAGAGGGCGACCCTTCTCTGTTTCACAGACTAGCTTTAAAGGACAAAGGCCATGCAGCCGGGCCTGGCCACGCACAGGTGGCCAATGAGATTGTAACACACGCAGGAAACTCCACAGTGATGCTAGGTGACCAATTGAGTTACAATTTACTCTAGTAGACATCTGAACCAGCCTATTACACCTTGATTGGGATTGGCGCCCAAAAGGCTCCCACAGGGCGGGGCCCATACTCCTTGGTAACCAGGGAGACAGTATGCACCGCCCCCCCCCCCCCCATTGCTGTCTCCACCTGGCCTGACCCACCTTTGTATCTGGGCTTTGTTACCTGAAGCTGGTTTATCCCCTGGGGGAAGGGGAGCAGGGACAGTTTCTAAATAGGTCCTTACATTCATCATGGGTTATTTTTGCATTAAGTTTGATTTTAAAATTACATTAATATAGTATTAATTTTAGTTACTGAGTTGTGTGGTACCCCCTTAAATTTTGCCCCAAAATGAGTATCTTGCTGGTCTCATCCTTGTCCCCACCCTGCTTGACCTGCCCACCCAGCCCAGTTTAAAAAAAAAAAGTCTCCCAGGGCAGCAGAATCAGGGAATAGAGAGAGGCTCTTCCAAGACTAATTGGTTCCCAAGGCAAAGATTAATTTGTATGAGCCGAGCCAACTGGTCCAGAGGGTGGGGCAGTATTTTCTTGGGCAGCAGTGGCTGGTTCTCAGCACAAAGGTGACCTCTGCTATGGGGGTGGTGGGGCAGGTAGATGGCTCCTCTCCCAACTTCCCAGAGAAAAATTACTGTGGGAGCCTGAGAAAAGGAAGAGCGCGGGCACACACCCAGAGCCAAGTTCTGCATTGTGAAATATCGAGCCTCATTCTGGGGCTGAAGCCCTCTCATGGAGAGGCTGGCCTAGAGGTTGTCCACTCACCCCTTTTCGGCTCCTTTGTTCCCAAAGGGCTCCCACTGTTATTATGTAAATTGAGTAAGCATGCAACCAATGAAACGGGAGCGCCAAAAGCGAGTTGTGATTTATGCAGAAACGAAATGAACCGCTTGGAAGAGACTGGATAACTGTGACCTTAAGAAATCGCTACCAGATTAGGTGTCTGTGAGAAAGCTGAAAGCCTGGGAAGGAAGGTCGTAAAAACCTGGAAGAGCTCATGCAGGTTGCTTTAGGAGGGTCTCAAAGTCATGGTGCTACTTTAAAGAAATGGAATTATGGGTGACGTATGACGGCAGTGGTTTATAGAAGACAGAAAGCGAAGAACTCAAAGGATTGGCAGACGCATCTATTTATGAGTTTTAAATTAAAATAAATGTTTAATTGTAATAATTTGTAATGGGTGATTTGTAATAATTTCTCTCCAACTTTTCACTTACACTATGTCAATCATATCAGATAAGAGAGATTTTCCTGTATTTGTTTATGTCAATGTCAGCCTCCATATATCCTTCAGGCATCCCACCACTAACAGGTCCTAGTAACTTGTGTCTGTGCCGCACCCAGCATTTTCGTCTCAATGTCACTATGATTATTTCACAGCAAGGAAACATTTAAGTTCATTGGTTTAACATCAGTTAGCCTATAGTTGAGAAGTCATTTGCATAAGCAGCACTGATTGGTTCCTTAAAGCAAGGAACATTTGCATAGGTGGTGTGAATGGTCCATAGACTAATAGTACATTTGTAAGCCAGTCTGTGGTTGGTCACCAGGGTAAGACTCTACTTGTGAATTTACGCCTCATGGGTAGTGGAGTGGGGCAGTTCCTTACCCAAGATGGAGAAGGCATCTCTCCCTCCAACTCCAAGGTTGACCAAGGCCACAGAAATGTATTTTATGGGTGAACTTTCCTGACCTTTGCCAGTGCCATAGACCCGTGGTGGCGGGCAAAGAGGTTATGTGAGGTCATTAAGTGCAGGGAGGGGAGAAGTGGAGTGTGGGTTTACTCATCTTCTAGGGCCAGTTGTTGGCCCATTCCCATCTTCACTTCCAACCACCCGGGGCGGTTGGGGCCCCTGAATGGGGAGCCCACAGCTTAAAGTTCTAAAAAGAGAAAAGGTTTTGGGTTTAGGAAGTAGTGACCCATTCAAACAATATAACCTACACTTCCTGCATTCCCAAACCCCAAAGAAAAAAAAAATCCTTGTTCTGGAAGGATCCCAAGAAGTCATAGAGTCCTGTCATAGAGTCCTGCTTTGAAACTTCCATCCAGCTTTCTTTTAACCACAGGACTGAGTCCAGTGTGGGCAGGGAGGGCTCCAATCCACTGGAGGACTGGGAAGGTGTCTCTGGGTGACAGGGCTTACCTCCAGCCACCAATGCAGACAGTGGTAGGGGCCTGATCACGGAGTGTCTGTAGGAGTCCTGTAAGTGTGCTCGGCCTAAGACTCTGGCGTTATGAGTGGGCTTGGAGGCCAGAGATACATTAGGAGTACAAAAATTGGGGATTTTCTCAAAGCCAAGTGGAACAAAGGGCCCGTGTGCAATTTTTTTTTTCCCCATTTCTCTTCCTACCTGTCTTCTTGGAAATACTTTGAAAAAGATGCCAAAGGTAGATATTGAAATATGGGTTCTATTTGCTTTTAAGAGATTATGTGTTAAAGAAAAAGGAAAAATATTGGTTGTCAGTCCTTGGGGTTTTGTTTTAAAAAAAAAAAAAGATCAGGTTTGCATGCTGAAGAAATGGCACCCTAGGCGATTTCCAGTGGGGCTGACATTCCCCACCAGGGGACATCCAGCCATGTCTGGAGACATTCAGTTGTCATGGCAGGGCCTGGGGCACTCCTGGAATTTAGTGGGTAGAAATGAGAGGGGCCCACAATGCACAGGGCAGCCCCTCACAAGGAATTATCCCACTCCCAATGTCAATGGTGCCAAGGTTGAGGATTTTGTTCTAGGCTGAGCCGGGCTCACCGTGTGACCTTGTGTGAGTCACAGAAGTCTCTAGGCCTGGGGCCTGCCCCTTGGTGAAACAGAGAAAGAAATGTTGCAACATTATAGCAAGGATTTTAAAAACACAGGGAATGCGTTTACATGAGAGGAATATAACATAGATTTGCACAATTGGGGGTTGGCAGCGCCAGTCCTGGGATAAAAGAGAGCGTGCTGGCAGAGGAGGGCTTGGTTGGGATGGATCAAGGTGTGTTTCACTGTCTGCTCCCAACACAACAGCAGTTTGCTCCTTCTCTGATACCTTCATCTGCCAAATCGGGTCAAAGCAGGACTTTCTTAGAAAGGGAGCTGACACTTGCCAAACACCACATACAGATGTCAGATGTGTTTGCATGTCTTATATAAGCTTTACAAAACCCTGCAAGAGGGTTCCATATATGAGACAAGGAAGCTGAGGTTCAGAGAGGTAAAGTGACTTGCCCAAGGTCACACAGCTCCTAAGGCAGAACAGGAATGCCAACCTAGGCTGATTGGTTTTCCGAGTCCCTTTACTAGATGCCACTGGTGATGGCTTTCTGAGTCTCGTCCTGCAATAAGCCCCTTGTTTTTGGTGGGGGAAGGGTGTAGAGCATGAAGGGTTTCCTCACTCTTCCTTTTAGACTCTCAGCCTCCTTGCTTGTGGTCAGAGCCTGGTGCCAGGCAGGCCAGTGAACATAGCCAGAAAGTAAGTAGACGTCAGCAGTGAAGACCTGGGCTTGTCCTCACTGAGTCAGATTTGAATGTTCTATCTTGGACAATTCACTCATCTTATGGGCCTGAGTTTCCTCAGTCACTGTCTGGGTCCTATTACCCGTATGAAACTCCTCCGCCCTCTGAGCTCAGGATGGATCCCCTTAACTCAGGACTGACCTCCTAAGCTCAGAAAGTCCTAGAGACTTCGACCTGTCCGTGTCATCTTTTAGAAATCAACTAATGAATTGCAGGAACAGGAAAAGAACACGTTTAGGGAACACACCTGCCCAGATGAATCAGAAATTCCCTGACAATTACCTCAGCTTCGTTAGAATGTTAAAACCCTCTCTGAATATTCATCTCAAGCCCTAATAAAAGGAGCCTGCTGGGGAGTCCTGGCTTTGGAAGCTATTCCCCAGGGACCTCCTTGTTTGTACCAATAAAGTGACCTCTACCTGGTGTAGTCTTGGTCTCTAGAGCACCACGGAATGGGCCCACTTGGGGCCAGCAACAGCCCCAACTGCAGGATTGCCCTAAGGCTGAGAAAACCCATGTGTTTTGTCATCACGCAAGGGTCACCTGAAGGTGAGGGAGGCTGGGGTGCAGACTCCTGCTGGACAGGAAATCAGAACACCGGGGTTCTAGTTCCAATGCTACCCCTAACTCCTCCTAACAAAACCCCAGGCTTCGAGGGAATGGAAATTAGGCCAGTGGAGAGAAAGTGACCCCACAACCCGCTTTCCCCTCTGGAGCTCACTTATTTACATGTTGTTGGACAATAAGGCAATCCAGAAACTTCTGAACTGGGCTGGGTCCTTGATGTCTCCCGGTGGACAGGCAGATGCAGAGGGAACCTTCTCATGGGGTTTATGACTCATTCAGAAGGGTTCCTCTGAGAAACCTATCATTCTGTGGGTAAGGACTTCGGTTTACGTCCCCCATGCTTCTGTGTCCTGACTCCGTGGTTTGGATCCTTGCTCCTCAGAGAGAGTGGTCTGGACCACCACCAGCGGCAGTGGCGTAGTTTAGGATCTGGTGAGAAATGCAGACCCTCCCCTCCTCAGACCTGCCGATTCAGCATCTGCCGTTTTTGGAACAAGACAGGGGGTTCTTCTGCATGTTCAAATGTGGGATGGGGGCACCTGGGTGGCTCAGTGGGTTAAGCCTCTGCCTTCGGCTCAGGTCACTGTCTCAGGGTCCTGGGATCGAGCCCTGCGTCGGGCTCTCTGCTCAGTAGGGAGCCTGCTTCTTCCTCTCTCTCTGTCAGCCTCTCTGCCTACTTGTGATCTCTGTCTCCATCAAATAAATAAATAAAATCTTAAAAAAAAAAAAAAAAAAAGAAAAGAAAAGAAATGTGGGACGAATCAGGTTAGGGCAAGCAAATGTGTACTAAAATGTTCACTCTCCAGGATTTTACAATTTATTTATTGTTTAAGAGAGAGAGAGCACACAAGCGAGTGGGGGGGGGGTAGGACAGAAGAAGGAGGAGCGAGAATCTCAAGCCGACTCCGCCGCTCTTCCTTTGGGGCCTGACGCAGGGCTCCGTCTCACAACCCTGAGATCATGACCCGAGCTGAAGTCAAGAGGCTTCACTGACTGCGTCAGCCAGGCCCCCCTGCAATGTTCCCTCTTAAATTCTCAGACCTGCGGGCCTCAAGTGTTAGAAGAGCACAGCATTCCTCAAACTGTTTCATCAAAGAATCCTAGTAGATCGGGGCTGGCAAACTTTCTGCAAAGGACCAGATCGTAAATATTTTAGGCTCTCGGACCATACGGTCTCTGCTGCAAGCAGTCGGCTCTGTTGTTGCAGGGGAAACGCAGCCATATGGCGTAGCTGTGTTCCAATAAAACTTTATTTACAAAACATACTTGGTTCGCAGGCTCTCGTCCTAGTGGAGCAACGATCTGGCATCTAGCGCTCCGCAGTTACGTCCCAAAAGTTCTCAGAAGTCTCGTCTCTCATCTGGAAAGCGGAATCTGAATTTTGTAGCTGGCTTCATGGCATAGCTGGGTTTAATATAGTTTTTTTTTCCTTCCTACCCAATCTTCATAGGAAATTGATGCTTTAGGAAGAGGCTTTGCCTTTATTCTCTGCCTTACATCCCCCGCCAGTCTGCCGAGGAGCAAACATTCAGAGACGCTGGCCCCACACGCCTGCTGGGAGTGAGGCTTTGTCTCCTAAGGAATGAATCCTGATTGATTGATTAAATCGTCCTAATCCTGTCTCCTAAGGATTGAAAGCAAGAGGGAAGAGCTGCTCACAGGGCCCAGGTGTGCGGTTGGTAGTACTAATGATGCTTATCACAAAGCCTCTGTTATTTAATTGGCTTTTGACCGGGATGGAGGGCAGGGCCCATTTTACAGATAGGGAAACTGAGGCTCTGGGCAATTAAGTGACTCAGCCACTGCCCCTCCTTGTCAGTGGTACAGTTCAGAGCTCTGGCCCAGTGAGCGCCCTTCCTTCTGCCCTGTCACAGTTTGTGCTCTTAATTTGTGCCAGAGATAATGTGGATGGGCTGGATTGCCTCTCTGGGCCCGATTCTCAAGCCTTCCCTGTACTCATGGCTTTGGTCTTGTCACTCTGCCGTGTCCTTCCGGGAGGAAGGGGAGAGACACGTGGAGCTGAGCTGCCCCAACCAGACCTGCTCAGCGGCCGCAGAGCCCTGACTCGGAGTGATTCCAGCCAATGTCCCCAGGGCTACCTAACTGACTCCCAGCTGACCTCAGACATGTGAAAAAGAAATGCTTGTCATCGGATGCCACGGAGGGCCTGTGGTTGGTTGTCACAGGGGGCTGTTATTCACACCAGCAACAATTCCCCTCTCGAGGGGACGCCTGGGGGGCTCCGTCAGTGTCTGCCTTTGGCTCAGGTCCTGATCTTGAGGTCCTGGTATTGAGCCCAGAACAGGGCTCCCTGCTTGGTGGGGAGTCTGCGTCTCCCTCTACCTCTGCCGTGCTTGTGGACGTGGGCACATGCGCTCTCTCTCTCAAATAAGAATAAATAAAATCTTAGAAAAAAAAATAATTCTCCTCTCGATTTTCTATCAGGACTCTGCCAGCTTCCTTGAGGCTTGTCAGCACACCCACGCTGCACCTGTTCCCGGCAGGGCCACTAGGGGGCTGCACTGTGCCGGGGTGGGGGGCTGGGGGCACGGTCCTTAAAGTCTGGGGACTAATGGCAGAATAACATAGTTGTTAGCCACCCAGGCTGGGCTTAGGTCGTGGTACCCGCTACTTGCTGTGTGACCTTGGGAGAGTTTTAAAACCTCTCTGAGCCTCAATTTCCCCATCTGTCGAGGGGGAGAATAATCAGAGTTGTCATGATTATTAACGGAATGTGCCCCTGAAGCCCTTGGGTGGCACTTGGCGCACAGATCGAGGCTCAATACCCAGCGACTGTGTTATACTCCCAAGAGCACTCAGTGGTCCTGGGCCTGTGGGGCTCTGGGCCCTCGGGGCCGGGGGTTCCGCTGCTGAGGTGGAAGGTGAATGGGCGGGTCAGCCCCTCAGCGCCCACTTGCCCTCACTTCCAGCCATTGGTTTGTGACCTCTTGACAAAGTCCCCAGATCCTTGCTGTCACCCAAGGGAGTCCCTCATGACCCCTCCCTTGCCTCTCCTTGCACTCCCATGGCTCACTCTAGATTCTGCCGGGAGGGAGGAGCGATGGGGTAGTTATCTCCTACTGCTGCCTTAACAAATGATCGCAAATCGTTTACTGGCCTAAAACCCATAGAATAATTATCTTGTAGCTCTGGAGACTCTCGGGGAGAACCCTTTTCCCAATCTTTTCCAGCCTTTAGAGGTCGCCTGCCCTCCTTGCCTTGTGACCCCTTCCTCCCTCTGTAAAGCCAGCAGCAGAACATCTTAAAATTGCCATCTGACTCTGACCCCCTGCTCCCACCCCTATCCCCCCTCCGCCTCCAAACCGCCTATAACACAGGACTGGGTAATGGAGGATACTCTCCCCATCCCGAGGCCACAGAGCAATCACGTCTGCCAAATCCCTTTTGCAGCACGAGGTAACACATTAGCAGGTCCCGTACATGAGGACGTGGACGTCTTAGGAGGGCTGTTACTCTGTTTGCCACAGATAGACATGCACACGGCAGTGGCTCTTGTCCCCAAGTCTGAGAATTGTACACTCTCGTTGGACGAACAGAGCCGTGGCTTATGTTTTATCCTTTATTAGCTAATAAAAAGCAATCTGGATAATTCAAACACATTCACGGAAGTTTATATGGATTTTAGACAGGAGGGGGCAGCTCAGCGACACAACTCAGATGCCTCTTATGTCAGCACTGAATTATTACTGAGCTACTAAACCCCTCTCTCCGTCATTGCCTAGGTCCGGCCATGCTGATTTTGTCCCGGTTCATTGCAGTAGCCTCCCGGCTGGCCTCCGTGCCTCCACTCTTGCCTGCTCCAAATCACCCTGCATACAGCTGTCAGATGCATGCTTTGGGGGTACATATCTGAACCCAGGGGTCCTTTTCTATCGACAACCTTTCTCTGGCTCTCTACCACCCTCAGAATAAAGTCCCAACAGTCCTCTGCCACAGCGCAAGGCTGTCCTTGAAAGACTTTTGCTCACTTTCCAGACACATCTCTTGCCGTTCCCTGCTTGGGTGGCCAATCATCCCAGTTTGCCTGGGACTGTCCCAGTCTTAGCTCTGAAAGTCCCTGCATCCTGGAAAATGACCCAGTACCGGAATTGCTGGTCCCTCTTTCCCTGCCCCGCACTTTATGCTCTAGCAGCACCTGTTGCTTGGAGATGTCTTCCAAGTAGCTGCCGTGACTCTGTTCACGCCCTTCTCTCAGTCGGGAAAGCCATCCCTTAGGTTATTCCCCCCAGGTACCAGAGAGGGGTGTGCCGAACTGCAGATAACTGACAACCTCATTACGGTGGTTAAAACCAGTGCAGGTTTATTATTTTCTTTTCACATAATAAGACATTCAGAGCCTGGTTGCTGGCATTGGATCTGCAACCTGGTGATGGTGGAACTCATGGCTGCAGTTCTCCTGGCTACAAGACGGCTGCTTCAGCTCCGTGCATCACATCCATATCCATATTCTTGCAGGGCAGTAGAGTTGTGGTGGTCAAGAGCATGGGTTCTGGAGCCAGATTACCAATGTCTGGATCCCAACCCCATTACCTCCTAGTTAAATCACTTTGGGAAGTCACCAGCTTTCTCTAGCCTCAATTTTCTCATTGGTAAAAAACTGCATAGGGTCGTTTTGGAGATTCAGGTAGGGAATGCATGCAAAAACCTGTAGAATGGGGCCTGGCACATAGTAAGTGCTCAATATGTATTAGCTTTTATTTTATTAATAAAATTACCTGCAAGAGACCTGAGGAGAGCAAGCATTTGGCGTTTGTAAACTCCAACAGACATGGAGACAGTCACAAAAGGAGGCAGCTGGGAATGAAGTTTGAGTCAAGCCACCAGCAGCATCTTCTATACTGGGGTACCTTCTATTCACATTTTAAGACTCAGCTTGGGCATCACCACCTCCAGGAAGCCATCCTAGACTTTTCCTGCCAACCGACACTGACTGCAGTGTTCCCTTTCTATGTTCCTGGTCTGTACTCTCCAACCTCTATACTCACACCAGGGAATTCAGGAATCTGTTGGTTCATCTCTTGCCGAACAGAGATCTTGTCTGAACCATCCCTGGATTCCCAGGACTGAGCAGATGCCAGGCTGCTTGAGGGCCTCTTTGCTTGTTGAGTAACTAAAATCTTTCCTGAGAATCGCCCTGGCCTAGTAAGGTATGGGAGGTGTGTCTGGTCCCCATCTCCAGGAGCCAAACTCTGATGGGGGGAAAGCGGACAGCTCAAGGCCAACCAGAGGCTGCTGTAGCTGGGGACTCTCCCAGCAGGGGTCCAGACCTCGGGTGGGAGCACTCCCTCCATAGATGAGTGCATTCTCAGGAACACCATGGTCAAGGGTCTGGGGCCCCACTTGGACACTGGATCACCCTCTTTTTTGGCCCCGCTTGCCCTCTTGTTGGCCTCAGGAGGGCTCCCTTCCTTCCCTAAGCCTCTGTGGCTCCTGCATTACTGGTCATCCTGAGCTGGCCCAGCTCTGTCTTCTCTCTGGGCCTCAGTTTCCCCACCCACCCGTCTGGTACAGTGCAAGTTTTCCATCTCTGACCTGCTGGGATTATGGGTAGAAATCACTCTTTTCCTCAAACCTATACCCCGAGGGAGGCTCTGGGGCCTCATCTACCTCACGGTGCCCTGCACAGGGCCGGCATAAGGACAGGGCTCACGAAACACTTCTTGGTTCAGAGAGCCCAGGCTAACAGCGGCTATGGGGTCTGCTGCTCCAGTAGGGGCCTACTGGGGAGCCTCTTTCTCCGGGACCCAGTGTAACGGGCACCCTCCCATGGCCAGCATTTCCAGGCTGGGGAGCTGCTCTTGGGGAAACCCCATCCCCCACCTGCAGCGAATGGGGGGCAGCCTGAGGCCCCACCAGACTCTTCTGTGGAGGAAGGATCAGGAAGGTGGTGATCTGATCAGGAGACTGTGGGTCACAGCCTGTGAGATGCTGGGGGGGGTAAGCGGTCCGTGTGTCCTAACTCCTAGCCTCTCAGGCCACCATGGGGCTTTCTGAAATTCCCCTTCCCATAGCACCCCACCGGCTTCCCCCACAGTCTCACCAGGCTGGCAGAGGGCGGCTCTCTTTGCATCCCTGGTGTGGCAAGGGGCAGCCCCTACAGAGCCCGGGACCCCCCAGGGGAGGCACACATCAAGAATGCAGGCAGCTTGAGTGGGGAAGGAGGTTTATTGGGGTTGCAGGCTCCCAAGGATGAATCACTGCTGCATTTTCTGGAAGAGAAGAGAACAGAGTGAGGACTTGGTGGAGGAGTGTGTGTGTGTGTGTGTGTGTCCCCTTCCGGAGAGAGCACCGCCCCGGACTATAGGAACAGGGGTCACGGCAGGCAGCCATGTCTCACCTCTGCCCAACGGGTCTGAGCTCCCTCGACACTTCAGACCACTGGGCAAACGGGGCTCAGAACACACCCTAGCCCCAAGCACGAAGGCCCGGAGCCTAGGGTGACCCTCCGTTCCCCCCACTGTCCATGCTGACCCCCACTCCCCTGCTGGGCCCTGCTCTCATGGGGGCCACGTTACCCCTGGGGCCACGGGTGTGGTGTCTGGGAAGGAGCCGTAAGGAGCTCCTAGGCCAGCGGATGAACGTAGGACATCCGTGTCGGTGCCCCTCACCACCCCCAGCTCAGCAGCCGGTGCTTCCGGGAGGGGCGCGTGCCTGCGCAAGCGCATGCGCGGGCCGGTGGGGCGGGGCGGGGGCCGGAAGAAGGGCCTGGGGACGGGCGCCCACCTCGTTAATCCAGTCGATGTAGGCGGACACGCGGGTGAAGACCGTGGGCTTCTTGAGCGTGTTGCAGCCCAGGCCGGAGCCGAAGCTGACGATGCCCCGCACCTCCCAGACACCGTTCTCAGCCTGGCAGTTCAGCGGGCCGCCCGAGTCCCCCTGTGCCGGACCGGGTGGTTATTAGCCGCGGGGCCTCCCCCCCAGGCAGGCTCGGGAGGCAGGGGCGGGCGGGTCACGGTGGGGGAAACGGGCTGGCGCCCCCTGTTTTGGCCTCCGCTTGTCCATGGTGGGGGGGGGGGCAGAGGAGATGTGGTTTGGGGCCCGACTAGCTCTTCGGTTGCTGTGGGATCTTGGGACAACGATAGCCCTGTGTGGGCCTCGGTTTCCCTAGCTGTTCAGGTCACCGTGTCTAAGGCTCTGCCCAGAGAGGTCAGGCTGCCGGGAGCCCAGAGAGGTGTTAGAGACCTGAGAGATGGGGAAGGTGGGAGTGGGCCAAGGGGCTGTGTTTGGAAAAAGGACAGTTTCTGACGGTTCTCGATGTTTCTGTGTCAGACTCCCTAAGTCCTGGGCCTCCCTGGGTGGATGGAGCTGATGGCGTGAAGGAGCATGGCTTGTCAGACTCGGTCCCCACACCTGCCCTGTGCTCGCTGCGCGTCTGTTTTATAGATGGGAAAATCGAGGTGCGGAGAGGGTCAGCGGCCTGTGCAAGGTGGCGCGGCCGTGCGTGGTGGGGCTGGGACTCCAGCTCCGATACTCGTGCTCCTTGGGTACTTCTGCCCTTGCCACAGTGCTGAGGCGTGGGGGTGACAAGTTGCCCCTAAGCCTCCTGGGCCCAAGCAGGGGAACGGCTCGCTCGTGTGGGTCACCCACTCCCACCCTCCTGTGCCCTCGTTGCTGCCCCCTTCCGCTCGGCCCCCTGGAGGAGGGAGGGACAGACGCAGGGCCCAGACACTTACGTTGCAAGCCGAGATGACGCCGTCGCCCCCGGCACACACCATCGTGTCCTTCACCATGCTGCCCCACCAGTCCCTCTGGGTGCACGTGGCGTGATCTACCACGGGCTGCAGGCCCTGCTGCAGCTCGTCGGCAATGGGGCCGTTGGCTGGGGGAGAGCACAGAGAGGGATTCCCGGGTCAGCCAGGCAGGGCCAAGCCTTCAGGAAACAGAGGGCTGCCTGGGGCTGGGGCAGGACCCGGTGAGCTCTGGCTAGGCTGTGTGGGACCCACATGTGGGCCCCTAGTTGAGAGGCATGACTCTGCGCCTATGGTGCTAAAGTGTGGGTCAGGACCCCTCTTAGGGTGGGACGGGGGAGCCCACCGGAGGCAGAACCGATGTGTAGAAAGCCCTCGAGGAGTATCTTTAATTTTGATTCTGCGGTTTCTCTCGTCCGTCTATTCCTTACAGGTCTCTGCCTTCACGTCACATCGGTAGGTCCTTCCCATTCCAAGATTTTCCAAGTATTGACCCGCATTTTCATCGAAGTCTCCCATACTTCCACTTACTTGCATGCAACCTTTTAACTTAGACATACGGTTTACCATAAGCTCTACTCCCCTACCCGCAGTGGCTCATTTAGGTTATTTTGTAGTCTCTTAGATGGCACTAAGTACGCGTCAAGCACTATTCTAAGCACCTGACCAGTTCTAACGCGTTTATCCTCACAACAGTCCTTCTGTGTGCTTGTTAGGGCATCTTCCCCGCGCTGCGTGCTTAATAAATATTAGCTGTTATTAATACAAAGTTAAAAATGGTGAGAAGTTGTTTAGACAGGAAAAGTGGTGGGTGAATCTCATTGCGGGAGCTGCTTCCTCCAGGAAGGCTCTCATGATATGCCGGGGAGGGAGGAGGGACTGTACTCACTCCAGAGGCGGCCCCAGCCAGTGACGTAGCAGGGGTAGTCTTGAGGCAGCAAGGAGCCCGCCTCTGGCAGGCAGGCCACCTGGATGGTGTCGCTCAGCTGCACGGGCTCCGCCAGCTTGATGAGAGCAATGTCGTTGCTGGAAGCCAAAGTGGAGGTGGTGAGTGTGTCGGAAGGTCTAGGCTGCACAAGCCAATGCTAAGCCGCCCGGACTGTCAGCTGGGAGTCAAGCCTAGGGTGACCAGGAGTCCTCCGGTCTAGGATATGCACGGAGGACTCCTGGTCACCCTAGGCCTTCTTTTTTTTTTTTTTTTTTCTTTTTTTTAAAGATTTTATTTATTTATTTGACAGAGAGAAATCACAAGTAGATGGAGAGGCAGGCAGAGAGAGAGAGAGGGAAGCAGGCTCCCTGCTGAGCAGAGAGCCCGATGCGGGCCTCGATCCCAGGACCCTGAGATCATGACCTGAGCCGAAGGCAGCGGCTTAACCCACTGAGCCACTCAGGCGCCCCACCCTAGGCCTTCTAATGCCGTGGCCCTCCCCTCTGCCTCCTGTGCCTTCGGGTCCTATGAGGCCTTACAGCGGGGAGGTCGGGGCTTTCCGAGACACTGAAGGCTAGATATCAACCAGAAACTAAAGCCAATTGGAAATGATTAAAGAGGGGCCCTGGCAGATGCAATTTTTAATATTTTCATGTAAACAGAATGAAAGCTGGTGACCCTAGACAGACCAGTTTGATTCCCCATTCTGCCACGCACCAGGCTGTGTGGCCTGGGGAATGTATCTTACTTGGCCTCTCTGGGTCTTAGGTCCTTGTCTAGGGGTGTCGTGAGGATTAAATAAGTCACGGCATATGAAGTGCTTATTGCCCTGTGGGTATACAGTAGGCACTCCATAAAGGTGAGTCCTGGCTCAGAGACTTCAGGCCAGACACCGTGGGGGCTTCAGGGTTTCATCCCCTGTGTCCCTTCTGGGAACCGTTGGCCAATGATGGAAATGGAAAAGGAGTCTGTCTACTTGGCCTTTTCCCATTTTGCGTAAAGGGGTCATCTGCCGGCTGTTCAGGGTGGGGATGGGGTCCAGGCCCAGGGTGGGGAGCAGGCTCGGCAGCTCCATGTCAGGGACCCCTCCTTCCTGTGCGCTTCCCCCGGGGGCAGGCGCACGGTCGGCACTCACCGCACCAGGAAGGAGTTCCACTTCTCGTGCACGACGATGGATTCCACGTTCGCAAACACGGAGCCTTCCTCGTCCTCCACCACCAGGTTGTTCTTCCCCAGGGCCACGCGGTAGGTCAGGGTGTTGCTGAGCAGAGGCAGGGGGCTGGGTCAGCGTGGCTTCCTGCCCTCGCCAGCCGGCCGGTGGGAGAGGCGGGGAACTCAGGGCTTTGGTGACCCAGCCCTGTGGCCACCTTGGGAATCATTTGTAGAGGGTGGGGGAGAAGGGAGCGTCTCTCTGCTCTAAGCCTTTCCAGGGCTCAGGGTAGAGACCCCGCTCTTGGAGTCAAGTCGATCTTGATTCCTAGGTGGGTGGTCTGGGGCCTCATTTCCCTCATCCGTACGGTGGAGACAGTGTTGGGGTCCTCCCTTCCCAAGGCAGCTGCGAGGTGAGCTGGTCCAAGCCGCCACTACTTCTTGCCCATATGATCTCTGTCACCCACCTCCGGTTCCCCTCACACACTCCCTCCTGCCACCCGCACTTCCTTGTTACTTCTCCAACCTACCGAGTGGGTTCCCTCCTCTTGGTCTTTGCACCGGCTGTTCCCTCTGCTGGGGATTCCTCGGGTCTTTGCTCAAATAGCCCCTTTTCAGAGACATTTTCCCCTGGGCACCTCATTTAAAATAGGACCCCTTAGGCTTTTTATCCCGCCTTATTTTTCTTCCCTGCCACTTGATACGTTATATATTTACTTCTTCAATGGCCTGTTGCTCTTTTGCCGGAACGTGAGCTCCCTGAGAGCACAGCCTTGGTCCTCACTGCCGTGTTCCCTGGCACACTGGGGGCGCGCGATAAATACGCGTTGAATGAACTAAGTTACTGGATGTGAGTAGCTTATTTAGCCCAGGGTCTGGAGTGTAGTCGATGCTCAGTAAAAGCAGCTTCTAGAGCTGCCCCACCCCAGGGCAACAGTGGGGCCCCAGGACGCCAGCCCCGTTCACCTGATGCAGTGGGCAGCGGTGAGCACGTAGTTGTCGGCAATCAAGGTGCCGCCGCAGGTATGTCTCCACTCGCCGTTCTTGAGGTACTGGAGAGAGATCTGCAGCAAGGTGCGGGAGAGCCACGCATCAGCCCCGGGACCGCACCCCGCCACCCTCTCCAGCCAGCCCCCCGCCCCCCCCGCAGCGGCGTGCTTACCTGCCAGGGCCAGCTGTGGGGCCTGGCGTTGTCTCCTCCCACCACTCGGGCCGATAGGTTGGGCTGGAAGGTGGGGGCCCCGCAGCTGGAGGCTGGGGGACCCAGGAGAGGAAGCGCACAGGTGAGAGGGCCCCCCCGGCATCCCCAGCAGGGAAGGGGCAGGTGGAAAGAGCACAGACTTCGGGGGTGGGGCGGACACAGGTTCAGGCTTTACTGCATGGCTTTGGGGAACCTGTCTAGCTCTCTGGGCCTCAGCTTCCCTTTCTGTGAAATGGGAAGAATGGCGTCAACCTGGTGAGTTTATCCTGAGGACTCAAACTAGACGATGCATAAGAAGAGTCTCGTGTTTAACACATCGAAGGAAGTACAAAAGCCGGGGTGGGTGTGTGCCCACAGGTCTGGCTGCATCCTTCACCCTTTGGTGGTCCCTTTTTAGACCTCAGCGTAATGGGGATGTGAGAGCACTGAATCCTGGGGTCCAGCCTGTCCTAGCTGTGCCACTGTGTGCAGCGGTCAAGAACAGGTGCTCTGCATGAAGACAGACCCGGAGTCAAACTCCGGCTCTACCACTAACCAGTCACGTGATCTTAGGCAAGATACCAAGCCTCCCCGAGCCTCCTGCCTGTCTGTGAAGTGGAGATATTGATAGGCCCTGCCTCTCGAGGATCATACCAGCTCTGGCATGTAAAGGGCTTAACACCGTGCCTGGCACATAGTAACCATGGAACAAACAGGTGCTGCTATTATTATTCATTATTGTTGTTTTGGCCGGAAGGACTCTTTGTCAAGTGCTCTCATTTGTCCTAAGAGCCAGTGGGGTTTAGAGAGGTCACGGGGCTAGTCGAGGGCCCGCTGAGAGTAAGTGATGGTCAAGCCAAGTACCCCGATTCCTATCTGGGAGAAGGCCCCCAAAATGCATGAGCACAAGCATCAGTCCCCGAGGCAGAGATGCCGACACCAGGAAAGCCGAGCCGTTACGGTCCCTGCCGCCAGGGACCGAGGCTGGCCGGTTACAGTGTCCCCAGGCCACATCCTCAGCCCTGTTCTACAGATACGGAAGCAGAATTGCCCAGCAAGCGTCTTATCTGACATGCTTGTCTGGTCACCCCAAAACTCCTTTCCTAGGCCCCCTGCTCCCTTCCTTGTCCCTGGGAGACAACAGGCTGCAGCCAGTCCCCAACCCAGAGCTTACCGTAGGCCAGGAGTGTGGCGAGGACAGTGACACCCAGCATGCTGCTAGCGGGACTGGCTGAGGAGCGAGTGGCTGTCGAGACGGGTTGGAACACACTTATAGGCGGGGATGGGGGTGGGCGCACCTGCTCAAGGTTGAGCTGCCCCTTGGAAAGCAACCTGTTCGGACAAGGCCCTTTCCCTGACCTTGGGTGGTTACTGTTTAATTTGGGCAGGAGCTGGGGTTGGCTCAGTGGTGTGGATTCTCCAATCTCCTGAGACCGCAAATTCTGAGGCTTTCAGGTTTGGGGGACCCCCCCCCCCCACCATCTCTCTGCCTGGAGCCTGTACTCCTCCTCTCTCCCTAACTCATTCTCTTTAGTTACCATCTATTAGGCATTGGGCTTGGGACTCCTTGAAGTCACTCAATTGTCCCAGCAACACGAAAGTCACGTTTTTTTGTCCGCTCAAGAGAGAGGAGGAAGCAGAGACTCAGAGGGTCAGCACTGCCCAGGGTCGCACCGCGGGGCAGCCCCAGAGCCGAGGGCTGAAGTAAGGACTTCAGACACCGGGCTGGGGTTTATCCTGTGGTGAGACGCTGTTTCCTTCTCTCTCTTCCTCTCTTTTTTCTCCCTCATTCGACTAATAGTATCCGGTCCTGGGGTGTCGCCTGCCTTCCTGCCCTGGATGGAGTCTGAGGTCCAGGCAGCCCCTGAAAGGCGCCCAGTTGGCCAAATTCCTCCCCAGAGTCAGCCCTGTTAGAGTCTCCCCTCCCTTTGCTTTCTATTCACCGATGCTCCTTGGAAGTCGTTTTGTGAACGGAGCCCGCAGCTCACCTTAGGAATTATTTTCTAATAAAGCAATTCAGAAAACTGTGCTCTGCTGTTAGCGGTGGGTGTCCAGGGGTAGGGGAGGATTCTAACCTAGGTACCTTGCATAGCTCGGATTCTTTAAAAAAACAAAACAAAACAAAACCAAGCATGCTTTACTTTGGTAATATAAAAATCAAAGCCATTTTAATAAAAAGAGACATGAGGACAGGGAGTGTAAGGGTCTGGTTAACGGGGTCTGATCTGCTGTGATGATCTCAGGCCCCAGGCCTGGGTTGTTGGTATCTCAGACTGTGAGGAGCTTTCTGTTGCATTCGGGAGGCCGGTCCTGACTGCGGGGGGCTGTGGCTCCTGCCGGCCCATCTCAGACCCAGAGCACATGGTGGGCAGGCTCTGGAAAGGGCCCGCCTGGCCTGCAGATGGATGTCATACACAGAGATGGGGACCGAGCCTTGTGGCAGATTTGGGGGTGAAAGGGCTCGGGCAGCTGGAGAGAAGGCTCCTGGTTTCTGGCTCACTTAGGGACCTGGATCTTGGGCAGGATCTTTGGGCCTCAGTTTCTCTCTCTCGCTCTCTCTTTAAAACTATTTAACTTATTTATTTGTGAGAGAGAGAGTGCACTCAAGCAGGGGGGGCGGCAGAGAGAGTGAGAGAAGCAGGCTCCCCCCTGAACAGGGAGCCCGACGTGGGGCCCCAACCCAGGACCCTGGGGTCATAACCTGAGCCAAAGGCAGACGCTTAACCAACTGAGCCACCCAGGCGCCCCCGGGCCTCAGTTCCTCTTGAGCAACCTGGGGAAATGATGAACCGGTCTTCCACGTGTGGGACTTTGCTGCTTTCCGCTCGGAGACACAGCAATCTCTTGTCATCTCAGTCACGTGTGTGTGCCCGTAGTTTCACAAACACCCAGGGACAGGCAGACAGACAGACAGACACGCACGCACACCTGCCCCACCGTCCTCACAGACGTGCACACACCGGGGTCGTACATAGGGAGCGCTCACACCCACAGGCGCGTGCAGAGCCACGTGCCCCACGTTCAAACACGTGCCCGGACGTAGAAACAGCCGCAAACGCCCAGGCGCACGAGGAGGGAGGTACCAGACAAAGAGTCGTTGATTTTTTTCTTTTGGGGAATGTTCCCAGAGAAACTGACCCTGTTTGGGGAGAGAGGGAAGCTGCTGGCAGCTCTGAAGGCATAGACAGCACCAGCTCTAGGGGTGCTTCTTGTTTTGAGGGCTTCACGGGTGGGCTTTGGCATGAGGCAGTAAAGGCAGTAGCAGCAGTGGCCCTTGGAGAAAACCTGGGTCTCCTTAATCTGCCTCACATGCTGAAGATGGGTGGTTGCGTGCTTCGCCGACTGTTGGGAGAGGAAAGCCTGTCTGTCCTGGCTGTGTGACCTTGTGTGAGTGACCCAACCTCTCTGGGCTCTCATCGATAAAAGGAGGGGAGTGCCTGGCATGCGGCAAACTCTACGTGAGTGTTGGCTGCCGTTCCTGCTGTTGTCTGGTTCTTCCGAGAAGGCCTGAGTCTGGGCACCACTGGGCCCTTTGCCCTTCCTGGGCCCCTTCCTCCATGAAAAATATTTATAAAGCACGTTTTCTGACTGCATAGGTATAAAGGCTAATGTAATCCAAGCTGATATAATATAATAGAAGACCTGATTGTATTCATTCTTTTCCTGATGATTTCATAAGAACCCATAAGATTTTCTTGGGGCCTAAGGGTGTTGTGGCCCCAGCTCTGCGGCCACAGTGTGGATGGGTCAGCCAGCCCTGGCCATACCCCCTCCTTATCCCAGGTTATGTGCGACTAAGTACCGGAGTGAGGCTTTGAGGGATGTTTTGTGGCTCACCGGAACCACCTCTGGGCATTGGAGGTGCTTCGAGCTGCGCCTTAGGATAGCCAGGGAGAAACCTGTGTTCTCACTGAGAGCAGGTGGGCAGCGGCAGTGGTTGGCGCCAGTCCCCGCTGACCTGGCCCTGATGCAGGGCGCCTGGTCTGGGGATGCCATGACTCCAGTGGTCCAAGCTGCCTAAGTTACGGTGCCGACGAGTGGGTGGCTGACCTGATTCGCTGGCCGTGGTAGGTCACCAAAGCGAGAGAGGCCGCCATGGGTGGGGGGCGGGGGGCTGTGGGGAACCCCGTTGGGTGGATGTCCTGGATTAACTTGTTTAAAGACTTGACTATTTTGTTTGCCTAGTCTACTAGGTGCTGACCTACGGTGGACCCAGAAACCATCCACCTGTCCATCCGTCCGTCCGTCCATCCATCCATCCATCCATCCATCTCTTCCTCATCTCGCATTGGCAGGGACCATGTGCCCAGGCTGGAGCCGCAGAGGTGAGACCCCGCACAGCACCCCTGGAGCCCCCTGCTGGGCCCGGCAGCGAGGGTTCTGGGCCAAGGCCTGGGACTCAGTGGGGTGCGGATTGAGAAAGGATTACTTTTCACTTCTCGGCAGATTCCACGTCCACAATGAACTAGAGGATTTGAGGGTGTGAGACGGCTGGGCTCCCCATTCTCATCCCCTGGAACTCGGTGCTTTGCCAGGACCCGGACTGGGGCCTCCCAGGGCCTGGGCTGCACAGTCTCCCAGACACTCAGAGCCAGAATGTCCTGGAAAAATAATCAAAGGTGACTTGGCAGAGGCTGAGCTGCTGGGGGTGGGGGGGTCCTTAGGAGAAGCAGTGCCAAGGTTGCGAGCACGAGGGTGGTGAGAGCCTGAGAAACAGGGCAGGTGCCGCTGACTGGGTCCCATGGTTTCTAGCGGCTGGGACAGAACTCTCAGGTGGCAGCTGTTTCTTGGGTGAGAGCCACTAAGGGGCCAGCAGGGGTGACGGGGAGGGGCTGGCACTGCTTCTCCTTAGAACCAGATGGAAGTGTTGGGGGTTCACAGGAGCTCTGGGGGCTCACTGGGGGTTTCAGTGTTTTGCAGTGGGATCCGAGAGGATGGGTCCTGGGGGGGGGGATCAAGGAACTATATACTTTCCCACCCCTGGGGCCTGAGTCACTCGGGCCTTTCCATTCCGCAGCCTGACGCCTCTGCTGGAGTGCGGATCCCGTGCAGGCCGAGGCTGAGGGCCCCCTCCCAGCTGAGACCTGTGGGTGTGGTGGAGGGTCCTGGCGTGGGACAGCTGTCTCTCACAGCTCTCACATAGGATGGTGTTTCTCACGTCCGGAGGGATTGAGGCCCACATCCAGAATGGGGACAGCTGGAAGGCGGGGCTGGAGAGCTTGAATTTTAGTCCTTCCCCGAGTCCACTATCCCTTTGTTCTAAGACCCTCTGAGCTCCGATGTCAGGGTTTCTGATGTTCTTCCCTTGGGGAAGGTGTACCGAACGACAGTGCTTAACCGAGCATGCTGTGTTAATGATGGTGACGTCTTAGGGATTGGGCAGCACACGGGGGTGGCATTTCCCAGGAAACACCCTCCCAGGACAGCGAGCTGTGCTCCCTTCTTTCGCCTGGCAGGTGAGGAAGCCAGTGGTTGCTGCAGTACCACACATGTCCACCTGGGGGCAGCGATGCCCAGCCTAATCCCATACTCCCCGCACCAAAACCCAGGTTGCACCCTGAACCTGCAAACTGCAGGGCTGGGAAGACCCTAGAGACCCTCGCTTTGAACAGACAGGGAGACTGAGACCCAAGAAGAGCCTGATCTGTCCCATGCCACACAGGTAGCACCAGTCCTTCCTCATCGTGCTACCACCCCAGCCTGTCTCGTGTGCGTGGTGGTGGGGGGAGGCTTGAGGGGCCTCTGTATGGGGGAGAATCTTGGGGTGCTCTTGGGTGCATGCATGCACCTAGAATGCCCACAGTGGTGGTACCACTTCCGGGGCATGCCCTCCTCTGAACTTGCCTGGGGTGGGGGTGACTGGATGGGGAAGGGGACGGGCTGCGGGGTAAGGGTCTGGGTCTGTATCCAGTTCCCCACCTGGCTCCGTCTCCCCACAGCGCATGTGCCATGTGCCTTTCTGGGAAACAAAACAGCACCCCCTTATGCGCTGGTCGTGAGGGTTACCTGAGTAAGTATATGTAAAGCACTAACGGCAGCCCCTGGTGATAGGGCGTGGGCATCCCGCTCAACCTCCCCCGTTAGGAAGAGTCTCTCCCCCGGGGCCTCTGACAGGAGGGGGGAGCCACCTGAGCAAGTGCTGCCCCAGCACCGGGTGACCGCGGTCCCCTGCCTCCCTCTCCCCCGCCCCTCCCCTCCCCTCCCCCACCAACCAACAAGAACCACACACACATAAGAATATAGACTTTTATCTTATTTTAGTTAAAAAAAATAATTGTACCACCAAATGAAGAAGTAGCTTTCTTTGGGGGAAGGTGAGAAGGGAGGGGGAAAAAGCAAGAAGCCAAAGAAAGAGAACTTTTTATATTCATCTGTATAAACATATCCGCTAAGGCAACCGCAATCCGGGGCCAAGGCTGCCGCACTGGGGTCAGTACCTCCTAATTTCTGCAGATTCTAAGGCCAAAAAAATAAAACCTCTGCAAATCCAACAGGAGTTTTGTGGACTCTTGGGGCATTTTACTAAAATAAAGAGTTATCAAGTTTAAAAAGCAGTGACGTCATGACACACACGGAAAGTTGCATAACTGTGGCCTCGACGGCCATTCACTTGTTTGGCTGAGTGACGGGCACAGTTTCACGACACGGCAGCGGACACAGACGCGCACACACACGGACACGCACGCACGGAAGAGAGCACACTGGGAGCTGCGTGGGACTAGGCTGGTGGCACAGGCGTGGCCACCGCCCGTCTTCAGATGGGCACAGGGAGGCCTGGGGTCCCCATGCTTCCTCGGCTGGGGGTGTGTGTGTGACGGGACGGGTCCCGTCGCTGGTGACAAGGCGGTGCCCATCACTTGGGGGAAGGATGGCTTGAAGGGGCCCAGAAAGGCCCCTGCTCCCCACCGCCTGGTCCGTGCAAACCACTTAAAGCACTTCTTGGATGCGTCCTGGAGAATGGAACCAGGCGCTGGTTTCCTTCCCATGAAGGGGCCAATCCCCCTCCACCCTGCTCTCTCCAGAGCCCCTGGGACCCCCGGGTGGTTGCAGGGAGACTGGGGAGTGACCTTTCTGCCCCCGGAGCCTTCCCTGCCCATGATCCATGGCACGGCCGGCAGAGTGTGGGCCCGTGAGGTAGATGGGCACAGCTGCCCCTCACCCTTGCCTGGCTGGGTCCCAGAGTGCCAGGGTCTCCATGTGAACATGGGGGACCGGGGCCTGGGTCCCTCTGCCAATACAGAAGCCCCCCTCTCCAACCCCGCCCCCAGCAGAGAGAGGAGGCAGGGCTGGAGGAAAAGTCGTTGGGGATGGGGAGCCCCAGTGCCTTTGCTTAGCCCCTTCCGTCCCGCTCTCCTACAGAGCTGGCGCCTGCCACCTTCTTGCTGTCCGTCCTCCCCCAGTCTGGGAAGCTGCTTGAGGGCCCCAGGGGCTGCGTGGCCTGCAGGTTAAGGGCAGGCATGGAGGGCAGGCGCCCGGAGCAGGGAGGCCCTCAGGGCCAGGGGCTGGGCTCGGAGCAGCTGCAGCGCTCGTGCAGGCAAAGGGGGCGGCCGAGGGTGAGAGACACGCAGGAATCTCCAGGGAGGAGGGCTGGGCCGGGCGAGGAGCCGGCACGGGTGGCCCGGCCTCAGGAAGAGTGGGAGGGAGCAGGGGGACCGGGCCACCTGGGGCGCCCCTCGGCTGGCCCCGTTCACAGACTTGGTAGGTTTTCAGTAGGGTCCCTGCGGACAGAGCCCAGGATTCAGACTTGGCCTCCAGTCCGCCCGCTCCCGCTGGCTGCACCGGGCGCCGGGGCCGGGGCCGGGGCCAAGGGGTCAGGCCACAGCCCCTGGCTACTTGAAGGTGGACTGCAGCTCCTTGAAGGCTGCCTTCCGCTGCTTCATCTCCTCCGCCTGCTTCTTCCTCTCCTCCTGCTCCGCCTTGATCTCCTCCTCAAAGCGGCTGGACACGTTGATGGCCTGGACCTGCAGGGGTGGGGGGGGCAACGGGGGTCAGGGCGGGAGGGGCGTCTGTGCCTCCACCGTGGGCTCTCGGACCCCCGCCCCCTGCCAGCCCACAGTCTCTTGCTACCTCTCTGAGCCTCAGTTTCCCATTCAGAGCCTGCCGCTCTGTAACTGACTCATGGATTCGTTGAAGCGATTGGAAACTAGAACCTACACTTGGTCGCGGCTGACTAGTGGGAGTCCCGGAAGCGGGGGCTTCAATGTTGCTCTTCTTCTTTATTTTAATTTTTAACTTTTATTTATTTACTGTGGGGTGGAAAGCATGAGTTGGAAGGAAGAGCAGAGGGAGAGGGAGAAGCAGACTCCCCGCTGAGCAGGGAGCAGGACACAGGGCTCGATCCCAGGACCCCGAGATCATGACCTGAGCCCAAGGCAGACGCTTAACAGACTGGGCTGCCCAGGCGCCCCTGGAAGTTGCTATTCCTATCTGCTTCCTGTCCTGGGAAGCTCAGATGCAAACAAGTCCCACTGAGGAACCCTGGGACACCCCATCAAGCCCAGAAGCCCAGAGGGAGGAGGGATGTGGCCTTCGGAAACAATGTTCTTAGTCAACATGCAGAGAAGGAGAAACCAGGAAAAGCAGGTGCTCTGGGAGGTCAGAATCCAGGAGCTCTGTGTGTCCCGTCCATCAAGTGCGTGCGGCACTGGAAGGGTGCTGTGCACGTGGGTGCCTGTGGGACCCATCCTCCCTCTGGGTGAGGGCTGGCGTGGTGGGGGTCTCCGAGAGGCCCCTGAGCCCATGCCCCGGTTTCTGGGCCTGCCCTGCCATCTCTGGCGCCCCATTCAAGGACTAGTCCTTTGGGGGTAGTGGTTCTGTGGGCCTGGGAGAGAAAGGGGGAAGCTGGAAGGCACCCCAGCCTGGATGGAAGCGGACAGAAGCCAGGAGCGCTGCGGACCTCGCGCAGTCCAGCCCTCGCATCAGTGCCGCATCTCCGACCCGTGGCCCCAGCAGGGACACGAAGGGTGAGCATGGACCCTGGGGCTAACTCAGGGTCCTGTCCTCCCCCCGGGCACCCTTGCCCTTGAGCCGGGGGGTCAGGGTGCTCCCCACCCCGGGCTCCACACAGCCTCGGGTTCCTCACCTTGGCCTCGAAGAAGCTCTTGGCCCCCTTGACGCCCTCGGTGGAGACATCGATCTCGGAGAGGCGGGCGAGCACGTGCAGCCCGCTGTCTTCCTGCAGCTCCCCAGCCGCCGCCTTGCGGAAAATCAGGAGGAACTGTGGGACGGAGAAAAGCACATTGTCAGGGAGGGACGAGGGGCCTTGGTGTGCCCATCTGTCCAGTGGGAGGCCAGGGGACCCATCTCCCGCTCTCCCAGGATCCGGGGCTACTGCAGGCCCGTGTGCCCACCCTTGGCTCCCAGGCAGGGCCCCAACCGACCTCGTGTCTTTGTTCCCACTGTTCCCCCAGCCAATTTACTGAGTCCCCAAGGTATAGGATTGTGTCCATTTTACAGACTGTGGAAGACTCGGAGACCAGGAAAAAGCCCTGCCCCGAATCTTAGCAGCAGCAAGTGACAGAAGGGGGTCGGAACCCACGTCCTGACTCCACACCATCACGGCCCGCGGCCCGCATCTCCCTCCCTGGATGCGTCCTCCCCACTCCCCTTCTCCCGCCCTGCCTCCTCTAGGCTTCCGGTGAGCTTGGCCAGGGAGGCCACCACTGTCTTTCACCCAAGGCTGCCTGGGGTCCAGTACCATTGTTTGAGGGCTGTGAGCCTCCATTTCCTCCTCCAAGGAACAGGCTTGATCATGGCTCCTGTTCCAGAGTGAGGACGGAGACCCGGAGGCCCCCAGCGCAGAGCCCAGCCCCTCCCAGATGCAGTGCCTGTCACTCCCTCCCTGTCCCCTCATCTGAACATCACAGCACCCTGTCCCTTCACTGTCTAGGCATCTCCCCCTCTACACACCAGGATCCTAGCAGCACAGGGCTTTCCTCTGGATTTCCAAAAGTCCCCCCAGGGCCAAGTATACAGCAGTCACTCAGTAAGTGCTGACCGTGTAAAGGAACACATGTCCCTCCTTCCTCAAGGAGCCTCAGAGTCCCCCGCAGGGAGCAGACTCACCTCCCGGAAGCTGAGCTTGCTGTCCAAGTCCTCATCCACCTCCTTGATCATGTTTTTCAGGCCCAGGTGGGTCTGCGGGGCTCCGAGCTTCTCCATCATCAGCTTCAGCTCCATCAGGTCAATGAAGCCGTCCCGGCCAGCGTCGTATCTGGAGGAGCCAAGGCAGAGGCTGAGGACCTCCTGTCTCCTCCCAGCTCACCGGTCAGAGCACCACGCCGGGGGGGTGGACTGCGAGGCACTGGTCACCCTATTGAAGCTGGAAGGGACCCTGGTCCGGGGGAGGTCCTGAGGTGTGACTGCTGCTTGGTTACCTCTGGTGACGAGGCGCTCCCCACATGGTCTGTGGCCTCTGACACATTGAACAGTGCTAACCTTTGGAGCAGTGTGATGCGTAAGGAAGCTGAAGCCACAGCCTGCCTGGGCTGGATGGGATGGGGACCAGCAGGGACAAAGAACTCATGACACCATGCGGGTATAGGTTGTTGGGGGCGGGGGGCAGCCGATGACTCTGATGTTCTCTCCAGGGCCAGCCTCGCATCCCTACCTGCCCTGCGTCTCCCTGACTCCTGCTGCCACCCAGGAGGGAGACAGAAAACAGCACCTGTCACAGGGCAGGGCCCCGGGAGGGAGGCCCACTTCTGGTTTGCTGGAAGGCGGCCTGGGGTGAGTTCAGGGAACAGTGTTACAGGGCGTGCCTGCTGTGGGGCGGGCGGGCGGGGGGGGGGGGGGGGCGGGGGGCGGGGAGGGTGATATGGCTCTGTGGCTGGAAAGGGCCGGAATGGTGACTTAGGTGATAAAAGTGTGACTGCACATTGCGGGTCCCTTTTCTACCACCAACTGCCCAGCAGACATGGGGGTGTGGGGTAGAGTGTGTGTGTGTGTGTGTGTGTGTGTGTTGTCGTCTAAAGGTCCCTCTCGCTGGCCTCTTTGTGGTCAGAGCTTGGGTCAGAGATGGCCTCGGGGCCTGGTCCCCGCTGGGGAGGTGCTGCTGGTGCAGACCACGTCCCATCAGGACGGATGTGCGCCCTCTTCTCAGGCTAACCCAACACCTGCGCAGACTGCCTCCCGCAGGGAAGGCAGGGGGTGGGAATCCCGCTCTCAGGGCTAAAATGGGCTTTCTGAGCCTGGAGAGGCCTGCGTAGCCCCAGGCCTCACGCCGCCTGGATGAGTGTTGGTGACAACAGAGTGACACAGAGGGGCTGAGCTGCAGAAACCCCTATTGCCCTCTTGGCGCTCCTGTGTAAACACATACCTCGTCTCTGTGCCTTCCTCCGGGCTCCCCAGCTCCCTCCCCCCATCTCAAGCTCTATATAAGCCTCGCACGACCTTGAACAACGAACAGAAACCATTTTTTTGAAATCTGTCTTTATGCTGGGAACCTCACATCATTTATTGTATTTAATCCCTGTAATAACCTTATATAATGGAGGCTCAGAGAGGTTAGGCGACCTGCCCAAGGTCACAGAGCAGTAAAGGAAGAGGGCGGACGCCCAGCTCCCCGGCCTGCACATCTGCTCTGAGCCAGCCTGCTTCCAGGGGTCCTGGTGAGGCCCCAGCACAGAGCTGTCTGCCCTGAGCCGGGAGCAGTTGGCGTGAGGGGTATAAATAGTTCACAGACAAGTCAGTGGTTGGGAGTGACGCAGCACAGGGAGGATGGGGTTCTGGGAACCCTGCAGGGAACATGGTCCTGAAGCCTTTCTCCCCATGGGGCTGGGCTGGGGGGTGGGAGCAGGAGCAGATGGGCCGGAAATCCCTGTGGGCAGTGCTGTGGCTGGGCTGTGAGCCGCCGTGAGAGGGTGTGGTAGCGGGCTCTGGGCCTCGGGAGGGCCAGGCAGGCTCACGATCCCATGCTCCAGGCTCCTCTTCAAGCCGGAGGGGCCCCGTGGGGGGCACGGCAGAGGCCCCTCCTTCTACCTTTGGAGTCTGGGAAGGGGGCTGGGTGGCTGTGGGGTGCCAGGCCCGGTTCTTGCTGGGGCAAGCCATGTGGGCGCTGCCCTTCAGGGAAACCCCACTGCTTTCTGGATGGAGTGAAAGTCATCAATGAACAGGGCTGGAGCAGACCACCTGGGTTCTGGGAGACCCTGCCCCTTGAGTCTCCGGACGAGGTGTGACGGTGACTCTCTCGCAGGGTCACTGCGAGGACTGAGCCAGCTCCTGCACAGGGCGCGCTTAGCCCAGGGCCCGGCACACGGAGCGGACTCCAGCAGTGGCAGAGTGAGGTCCGGCTGCCTCCATGAAGCTCCTACTGTGTGCCAGGCAGTTTGTTCTTTACAGCATCTGTGCGCAGCAATCCTGGGCGGATTATTTCCCCGTGTGACTGTATGTTCCCCCAGGCAACAAGGATGGTAGGGGTGAGGGCACCGGCCCGCTGGCCAGGGACTCCCCCGCATCCCGCGGGTTCCCACACTCTACTCTCCTGTCCCAGCTGCCTCTCCTGAGCCCCAGCTTTATTTACTGCTCACGTGCACGGGTTTCTCCCGCAGCCGGGGGTGGCTTAGTTTCAGAGGAAGTGCACGGATCAAGTGTCCGAACTTGGACAGAGACTTTGGCTCTGTGTTTGTGGGTCTCTGGCAGCTCCTGGACCTGGCCGGGCTGCAGCTTTATGCGCGGCTTGAACCGCTGCCTGCGTCAATCAAAGGTCAATCAATTACCGGGCCTGGGCTCTCTCCCGGGTGGGCTCTGGCCCCCAGGGGGACAATGCAGGGGCTGGTCACAACGCCAGCAGATCAATTGCCACGGGAAGGCGACAGAGGTCAGGAAGAGGCCAGGTGCTGGGGTGGGAGCTGGGTCCCCCAAAGGAGGGACACTGCAGGGGAGAAGGGCTGTTCCCACAAGGCTCCGGGGGAGCAAGCAGCTACGATGTCCCCTGGGCTTGGGGCACTGGATCAGCCAGGTTCCCAGGGGGAACATGGCTGAAGATGACTTTGAAGGTTCTGTGCTCACATCAGGTCTGCTGAGACGGACTGAGGCTCAAACCCCCAATCGGCCACTTGACTGGCTGGCTGGCTGATTCCGGTCAAGTCACCTGACCCCACACACCCCAGCGTCCCCATTTACAGCGTGGAGATCAAAGGACCCATCTCAGGACAGAGGCAAAGGTTCAAAGAGACCAGCCACGTCAGTCCCTAGCACAGAGCCCGGCCCACTTAACGGGCACCCACGGACAATAACGCCAACGGCCATAAAGATAAACAGAAGCACCACATCGCTAGCAACCTTTAGGATTGGAGATTAAATGAGATGATGAACATAAAATGTCTAGTACATAACAGGTGCTTAAAGCCTGCTAATTTCATTGTAATAGAGGCCACTGAGCACTTTCTGTGTGCCAGACATTACGTTAAGTACTTCGCACACAGAACATAAAAATGGTGCTGATAAGAATGATAATGGTAAAAAACACAAGGGCGGGGGTGGGCGAGGTGATCTGTCGCTGCCCCCAGCCTCTCCCCTTCCTCTGAGGCTCCCACTACTTCCCCCGCTAGGCCTAATTCAAAGACCCCCCGACTTGGGGAGGTGGAAAGACAGCAGGACGGAGCCTTCCACTCTCTTGCTGGGCAGAGGAAGTGAGGAGCCTCAGCCCGGACTGCTCTGTCCCTCCTCTCATGGGAAGGAACTCATAAGGGGGGCGGGGGGGTCACCGTGCCACCAGCAGGTGGATGACCGGCCAAAGAGGAGATGCCCCTGGCTGGGGAGACTCTCTCCTCCATCAGCTCTCTCCCTGAGCTGGAGCTGAGGGTTCAGGGGCTCAGAGGGACCCGGAAAAGAGCGTCAGTACACAAGGTCTGTCCTCATGGCCTGGTCTACCTGCTTCATGTTATGTGATGGAAACTGTGGCCCAGAGTAGGCAGCAAACCAGCCTGGGGTCACACAGCCGGCGGACTGCAGGATCCCCAAAGCTGAGACGTTCCTTCTTCCTGCCTGTCTGCTTCCTTCTTTTTCCTGGTCCCATGGAGGGTCCCGAATTCTCCAGCCTGCAGGGCTGGGGCATGCTGGGTTGAGAGCCGGGCCTGGGGCCTGCCTGGGAGGGCCGATGGCACTGGGCAGGAATGGCAACAAAGCTCGCAGGCTGGGAGCTCAGCACTTTTCTCCGGCACTGGAGGGAGGCTGCTGCACCTGGCACGGTGCCCACATTCCTACCCTCCTCCCCCCGAATAGTTCCCGACAGGCAGGGCCCGGCAGCTGCCGCCCCGGATGCCGGTGACAGAGTCCCTCCCATCGAGCCTCGAGAGGGGAGCAGTCCGCCACCACCCAGGCAGCCTTTGCCCCCTTGGGCCCGGCAGGTCCCACCCAGCTGGCGCTCCTCCTCCCCTTGGTTCTGATAACCAGGAGTCACGGGGGCCGGGCAGTAGCCGGGCCCGGCAGCGTGCGGTATCAACACCTTGTCTCGTAACAACATTACCCTCTGTGGCTACTTTTTGCTGAACACTCTGCCAAGTAGACCCAATCAGGCCTTCCCAAGAACCCTCGGGAGCGGGCCTAAATGGCCTCATAGGACAGCTGAGGAGATGGGAGGCTCAGGGAGGAAGTGACTTGGCCGAGGCCGGAGCCGACAAGGACAAAGCCAGGACCCGAACCCAGAGCTGATGAAACACACACACACACTCTAAACTGCTACGCTGTGTCCTGAGGCCCGCAGACCCTGTACGAGTCTCAGGTTGGGAGGGATACTGGAGGCCACTCATTCAGCCATGCGTGAAGGTCAGATCCCCAAGGCAGCTTTCCTGTATGTTTCTGGAATACCTCTGAGCACAGGAGGCTCACTGCTTCACTTAAGGCAGCCCGTGTTGGCTCTGGAACTATTAGAAGGTTGTTCCTTGGGCACGAGCCTCCCTACCCACCTGCCGTGCTGTGGAGTCTGATGGCAGAACGAGTTACTACGGCTGCTGCACAGGGGCAAGCTGGAGGCATGGAGACCCCGATTCTGTCCTCGGGTTCCTATCCCAGGCCTTTGCAGCTGACCCCTCAGCCCATGGGGGTCCAGAAGCAGCTAGAGAGGGTAGTGTTTATGGATCAAGGATCCCGCCAGCCTTACCTGGCTTTGGACTTGACATTCACAGACCTGGTCCTCCCCTCCCCTGTCTCCCCCAGTGGCTCCGAGGCTTCTCTACTCTTTGTCCTATGAACTGGGAAGGCAGGTCCCTTGGGGTAGGAACGTTCTGGACAAGAGAAAAATTCTGGCCTTGTTCGCTGGTGCAGCCAGCGTTGGGCCCTACCCGCCTCCCTCCGCAGGTGGCCACCCACCCCGCACATGCGCTGTAACCATTGGCTGGGCGTGGTGGGCCGGGTCCCACCCCCCAACCCCCAGACTGCCTGACTCATGTGGCGAAAGCCCAGTCGCTGGCCACTTCCTCCAGTTCTATCTGCAGATCGGACGCTGGATCTGTTGCCGTCAGCCACGAAGAGGGTGTGCGTGCATGCGGCTCACGGCTCCCCCACAACTTTGCAGTGAGTCTAAGAATCAAGTGGGAGCCCCCCGTCCCCCCAAGCTGATGGCACTCTGCTGGGGGCTTGTCTGGGCTCAGGACCTCCCCAGCTTGGGTTCAACCGCACGCTGAGCACCAGGCCAGGGGGCACGTCCCCAGGCCTGTGATGTTGGCGACGGGGGTCCCGCCTGCTCTTAATAATACGGATCGTTACAGCGGTGATGGCCAAGAACGTTCACGGAGTGTCTCGTCCAACCTAGTCGTTATTATTAAACCTCATCTTCCCCCCTTACTGCCCAGACGAAGGAACCTGCCTTACCGGAAGGAAGTGTGGGGGGACAGCTGTGGGTGGCCGGCTGCTGCGGACACAAGTGTGAAAAATGCGGATTCGGACCCAGTAGACCCGGGGTGGAGCTGCCTTTCTAACAAGCACCCGGCGCTGCTGTTGCCCTCTTTGGGGCCCTTGGGAGCCCCCAAAGGGACTCCAGGGACTTGGAGTCAGACAGACCCAAGTTCACAGGCTGTCCCTGTCATGTAAGGTCTGTGAGACCCGGGGTTCTCCTTTGCAACAAGAGGGACAGTGAGCTCACAGCGCGCTGTAAAAGGATTAAGTAAGAGATAAAGTGCCCAGGATGGGGTAGAGGCAGACGGCGTCTGGGCCACAGGAGGGTCGTCATGCAGCTCAGGAACCCCAGGCCTGGCTCCCCTCCAACCGCGTCCCGCTGGCCTGAGACTCTCGCTTCTCTGCCGTCCTTGAAAAGCGGAAGGCAGCCAAGGAGAAGGCTGCGCAGCAGGCAGAGGGAGCTCAGCTGCTGGAGGCAGTGGGGACTGTCCCTGCTGAGGTCTTCTGTCTCCTCCTTTCCTTCCTCCTCTGCCTAGGCCAGCCTTGCAAGACGGCCTCCCCAGAGGTGGCGGCGCCCAGTCTCTCACAGCTGGGCCCCCTTGAAGCCAGGCCTCAGACCCAGAGGGTCCAGACCGGAGGGGAAGGCAGGAAGGTGCAAAGCCAAAGGGGAACCAAAAGTCCCCAGGCAGGGGGGCGGAGGGGAGGGGAGAGGTGACTCAGAATCAGAAGGGAAGTAGAAAGAGCAGAAGGGGAGCACTGAGTTTGGGGAAATCCTTCCTCCCCAGGGGTGTGGCATCTCCCCAACCTCTCTGCCCTCCGAGAAGGCTTCCCCTCCTGAGGCTCTGAGAGCCCCACTTCCCCAAGTCCCCCATCCATAAACTCTGTCCTCTCTCGGCCTCTGGAGCTCCCTGCAGGCCAACCTGCCTCTAATCCTGCCGCTTATTATAACCTTCGGACATGACTCAATCTCCTCGAGCCTCAGTTTCTTCATCTGGCCAATGGGGGTGAGGATTTACCCACCTCACTGCGCTGTTGTGGGCAACTAGACCTGGGGGTTCCAGGAAATGAGGCGAGGGCGTGGGGGCAGGGGCCGGTGGAGGAGGGTGTCTGAGCGCGGGACCCTCATGAGCGCCCTGGGTCCTCACGGCGGCGATAAAGGAATGGAAGTTTCCATTTCTAGCCGCATGGGCCCATCCCCTCTACCCCCAGAGACCCCTCTATGCCACTGCTTTTCATGAGACTTTAAGCTTCCCGAGGGCGGGAACTTTCTTCTTCCCTTGATTCTCTAGAACTTGCCCACAGCAGGAACTTAGTATGTGTCGGGTGAATGATTATATGGATGGATTTTATGTTTTTCAAAAGCTTCTATGTTTTTAACAGCCCACGGGCTGGACATGATGGTGGACTCTTTGCCAAGGGCCAGGACTCTTTACAATGAACCCTCAGACCTTTACCAGGGAAGGTCTTCAGCCCAGGGTGAGGCCGCAAAGCTGAGCCCCCTTCCCCGGGGTCTCCCGGCTGCCCCGCGGCGGCTGGGTGCTGGGGTCCCAGTCTGGAATCACCCCGGGAAGCTGTCGCTTGCTCTTTCCTTTTTCCTTGCCACCTGCCTTCCACATAATTAAGTGATAACGAATTCGTTTCCCCATTTTTGTTATTGATCAGAGCCATATATAGCTGCCAACCGGAGTGCCCGTTCAGCAGGAAAAAAGGGGGTTTCTCATGCTGGGTCCCCCAACAGTTGAACCCAAAGCATGAGGTTTTCGCCAGCCAGGCAGCTCCCTAGGGGGTAAGTGGAGGCAGCCAGGGGCTTTGGCGGAGTAGGCCGGGGGATGAGGGGACGGAAGCTTCCCAGGGCTCGCTTCGTGCTGAGTACTCAGTTAAGTACCTCACAGCAGCCCTGTGAGCTGGGTGCTGTAACTCTCCCTGTTTTGGGGTGAGGAACTGAGGCCCAGAAGGTTTAAGGGCCTTGGGATTCAAACCCACAGACTCCAAAGGCCCTGCTCGTAACTACTGTGTCCTCCTGTCTTCCAAGAAGGATGCTGGGGGAGCTGCAGAGGGACAGGGTCTGGGGAGACACGGCGGAGGAGGAGCGAATGGAGAAGGGAGGGCAGAGGTGTCCAGAAGGAGAAGGAAGCCTGCCTCTCTGACGCACGGGGTCATGAGATGCCGTGTCTGAGGCCTCAGCCGGCCAAGCAGGGAACTAGGGCATCTTCCTCAGATTCCCCGGCAGGTTCAGAATTACGTGGCTGCTGACCTCTTGGGCAGGTCTCGACTTACAAAACCCTACAAAGCCTCACACACGTGGCTGCCAGGCCAGAGTTGGGCCCCCTTGAGGCTCTTTGGGGTCACACCATTCCCCCTTTGGCTGGAAGGTTCTAGAGAGAGCCCTGAATGGATGGGCCGAGAGAGGTGGGGGGAGGAGTCAGAAGTGCTGGGGCCGCCTGAGGCCGCCTGGGGAGGGAGGGCTGAGGTTCCGGGGGGGGGGGCAGGCCTCCAAATGCTGGGCACGAAGTCTGAGCTCTATGAGCGCACCACCCCCCACCCCACCCCCGCCCAAGCCCTGCCTGATCAGTCGTACAGACAAGGGCGCTCTGGTTCGGCCACTGAAAACTTCCCTGTGACCCCAAGCAAGTCACCACACCTTTCTGGGTCTCAGTTGCCTTCTCTGTAAGATGGGGAGACGGGCTGGAGGTCTCTCCCGGCTGGAAGGGGCGCGTCTGGATGCCAAGGTCAGGGACGGCGGGCAGCCTGTCTTGCCTCCCTCAATCCCCTTGATTTTCCTTCTACCTCCCTCCTCAGGAAGGATCTGCTGACAGACACTGAATGGATGAACCAGAAGACCCTGGAAGGCAGCCTGTCATCCCCAAGGGTTCAGGACCCCTCAGAAACAAGGCGGCCATTCCTAAGTACAACCTGCTCATTTTATAGATGGGAATTAATTACTAAATAATTCAGGGGCAGAGGCAGGACTGAGGGGCAGGCTTTGTAGCTCCCACCTTCCAAGGCAGGCCAGCTCCCAGCTCCCTCGGCCCTCCCTGTCTCTCGTGCTCTGCTGGGGAGAATGGCTTCCCGGAGGGCTGGGCGCCCCTCCTCCCTGCGGGAGACGGAGCCCCGGAGCCCTGGGTGGAAGTCCGTCAGCAGGGCCCCGCTTGGACCCAGGAGGTGGCAGCCCCATTAGGACAGCAGAAGCAGAACAGGGTTTTGTCCTCCCAAGAGGCTGTGTGTTGGCTGTTCGCAGCCGGGGCTCGGCTGGGTTCGGCTTGGCTGGCACAGTGAAGCCTTGTTTCCTTGAATACAAAACCTGCCCCTTTCTGTCCTCGCCAGGGCCCCGGCGGGCGGCACTTCCTTCCCTAGAAGTCCAGCTCCCCGGCTCCTTCCTGCCCCCTACGCCACCCCTTCCAAGGCAGCAGCCGCTGTAGTGCCAAGAGGTGGCCCGCAGGGGTGTCCGAAGGGGTTTGGCTCCCCCCAAACTTCACCGGAGTAAACCCTGTCAAACCAACACCCCAAACAGCCTCCCTAGAAGGTGAATGTTCCCGTAAATGCAGCTTCCAGGCCATTCCTCTGGTCACACGCCCCTTCTGATCAAGCTGCGGCCCCCCAAGTCCCTACTCATTCGGGGTGCCTGCGTTCTCCCAAACAGCTCTATCGTTTTTTGTTGTTGTTGTTGTTGTTTTGGCTGGGTGTAGCAATGCCGCGGAAGCCCAGGAGAAGGAGGATTCTGGCAGAAAGACACAGGCCATTGGCGGGTCTGTGAGGTGGGAAATCAGCCGTGAACACAGAAGGGGGTGTTGAACGAGTGCGTCTTCCCACGTGGAAGCAAGTGTCTGTGACGGCTTTTGGAGTCACAGACCCGAGTTCAGATCCCGGCTCCATGGTTTCCTAGCTATGTGGTCTTGGAGGGTTAAATTTAACCTCTCTGTGCCCAGACCGCCTAACTGTACAATGGTGATGGTGAGAGTTCTACGTCATAGGGATGCTGGGTGGAATCCAGGAGCTCCTTAGCACCTAGATATCATCAGTGCCTGGACTCTATCAATCACTGATGCATTTGAACAATCTCCCCAGCATTGCCTCCCCCACTCCAGGGTGTGTGGGGGGGAAGGGCAGACTCTACAAGGAAGTTCCAGATGGTGAAGCTGTCTCTACCTAGCCCTGGGCTCAAGAAGCTTTCCATTTCCCATCAGTCTGGGCTGGAATCCTAGAAATCCTGCTCTCCCAAGGGTGACAGTCTTTGGTGGGGAAAGAAACTTTACAACTCCCAACAAAGACCCTGGAGCCAAAGAGGCAAACTCCTCAGGGCCTAGGGACTTCCACACAGTGGCGCAGAGGAGGGTTAAGGACTCAGTTTCCCCCCAGGCTGACCCTTGGAAAAGTATGGGGCTCCCAGCCGTCCAGGTCTGGGAAACAAAACCTTCTTCCCCTGTGTGGGGGCCGCAGGCAGAAGCAGCAGTGACAAGAAGTGGGGAAAAGCCTTTCTCAAGCTGTGGGGTTGCAAAACACCCCCTTCCTGGGCTTCCTGATTGTTGCTTGGGTACACAGCCCCATCCTGCCCTGTCCTCATGCCTCAGCCAAGGTGGGTCAGCACCTCTCCACTCAGACCACACCCCTGGGCTGTTCCCCCTTCAGGGGCCAGGGGCAAGGGCATGGGCAACAAGAGGTGGGGAGGGGTACCACAGGGAAGGAGGCTGTGAGCTTTAACATCCCACCCCCCAGCCTGCCCCCTGCACAACCGTGGTTGTGAAGAGTTTGGTTGTCCATCGCAGTCACAACTTGGTGGACTCAGGGATGGACACGAAGGGGACCATTTAGTCCCCATCACAGAGATTTTAAAGGTTTTTGGCAAGGGTGGGTGGGGAGGGCTGAGCCACAGGCCTGGGGGTGTCTGTCCAGCCTGCTAAGACACAGTATATGGAATTGCACAGAGGAAAAGGTAGGGGTGAGAGCAACCAGGCAGATCAGATAGGGAGGTGTGGGGTGTCGGAATCCCGTGTGGGAGGAAAGGGGGAACATGGTGGGGGTCGGCAGGGACTGCAAATCTACTGGCACGGGGGGGGGGGCAGTTAGGGCAAGAGGAGGGAGGAACAGTGTGTGGAGGGAGAAGGGGAGCCCTGAAGGGGCCACGGGTGGTATATACCGTCGGGGGGGGGGGGCAGGGTAGAGGGATCTCTCCCTAAGGAGACCACCGGAGGGTCAAGGATTGGGGACCTGGCTAGCAGAGTGGGTAGGGGTAGGGGTAGGGGTGGCAGGGTCTGGAGGGTCTTTGACCACAGTTTGCTAGCAGATGCTGAATAACTGAAGGGGAAGGGGGGGGGGGTCTTTGCCCAGAACCTATGTTGAGGGGAATGTGAGATAAGCAGAGGAAATGAAAGGATCCTAATAAAAAGAATGGGTACAGCAAAGGGTACAGGGAATGGTAACCTTTGTTGAGGCGCTGGGGGTGTGTGTGTGGATGTTTATGACCAGGGTGTTTGGGTGGGGGTGGGGAATTCGAGTAGCTAGGGAGAGGGAAAGGGAGGCCCCGGGGTCCTCAAATCTCAGGGTGCGTGGGTGTCTGGTGGGTGGTGGGGGAAGCTTCACTAACACAGGGATCCGAGGCCAGAGCCCCGGAATCTTCAGACTCATGCGTATGGTGGTAGTGGGGGCTCGAGGGGCCTCGGGGTTACCTGGAGGGGCCGCGCGGTCCTCCACACCGAGAGTGCGCGCGTACGGTGTACGGGGGGGGGGGGCCGTCACCGTGAGGTGGGGTCGCGTGTCAGGGGCTCGGGGTTGCCAGACTCACACGCGTGGTGGGGAGGAGGTCCTCAAGCCTCGTGATTAAATGAAAGGGGCCGAGGGGTCGCCCACCCCCTTGGTGTGTGGGGGTTCAGGGGCGCACGGCTGGCGGCAGGGGTCCCGGGCGGCGCGGGGTTCGGAGGTTCGGGGGTTGGGGCCCGAGGCCGGCGCGCGGGGTGGGTGGGGGGCCGGGTCGGGCGGGCACTCACTGCTTGAACATCTTCTCCATGTCCTTGATCTGCTTCCTGGAGAACTCCTTGAACTCGGTGTAGGGGTTGAAGACGCGGCGGCTGGGCGACTGGGGCTCGCCGATGCCCTGGTTGAGGTCGGCGCGCCGCAGCAGCTTGGCGCTCAGCTCGCAGTCCGCGCTGCCCAGCGCCTCGGCCGCCTCGTCGGGCGCCCCGGCCGCCGCCGCCGCCGCCCCGTTCAGCCCGGGCTGCTCCGGGGCCTCGGCGCCGCCCTCGTCCTCCATCTGCAGCCGCCGGTTCAGCTTGCTGGCCAGCTCGTCCGTGGCCATGGTGGCCCGCGCGGCGCTCGCCTGAGCTCGGCCCCTGCTCGCCGCGCGCCCGCACCGCCCGCGTCTGGCCGCGCTCTTCCTCTTCCTGACACTCCCCGGCGCCAGGCACCGCCCCCGGGGGTGGGGCTTAGACCCGGCGCGGGGCCCGCCCACTGCCCGTCTCCGCCCCCGCGCCCGTGCGGATGCCTGCCCGGCGCGGCCGGGGAGCCCTGGGGTTCCGCCGCTCGGGCTCTAGGGCGCGGGTGGGAGGCGCCCACCACGCCGTCATCCGCCGCCGTAGGGCTGGGGGCCCCGTTAAAAATCCAACCCCTCCTCCGTGCTCGCTGTGGCCGCTGAGCGGCAGAGGTCGGGCTAGGGGTCGGGGACCCGGGCGGGAAGCAAGGGGATCCATCCCTTCAGTTTGGGTGTGGGTCAGGGCATCCGAGGGACGCCGCCTCCAACCTCTTCTCTGGAATCCCCACGCGAGGAGTCGTAATCCTGAGTCTGTGACAACCTGTCGGTTGCCATGGAGACGACTCGATGTTCACCGGCCTTCTCAATGAGGGTTGCAGGGGTATGAAGGTGGATCCGGTGAGCGGCACCCGCCCCCCGCCCCCCTGTTTAGATCTCACTGCGGCTGAAGCCGCAGCAGCTTTTGGAAAGGGCTGGACCTGCGGTTGCGAGGGAGATGGGGCGGGGCCTCAGCTCAGACCGATCTCGGTTCGGATACGGGAAGAGCTGAAGTGGGGAAGGGGCTTGTCCTCACCCCTGGGCCAGCGCATCATATGAATGACTTGGCAGAATAGCTGCTGGGCCACGGCTGTCCCCTGAGACTCTGCCTTAGGGGAACTGGCAGGGAGCTTTGATGCTGTCATTTCGGCGAGGGCCCCAGGGGAGAGAGATCCTTTCCAAGGCCCCATGGAATCCGGCTTCGGGAAGAGGCCCGAGAGGGTTTCTCTCTGTGGTCTGGTGTGTCACCTTTACACTGCAAAGCTGTGGACCTCCAATATCACAACCACTGTTGGGGAGGGGGAGGGCTGGCGGATAATACAGATTCCTAGGCCCGCATCCAGACAGATCTCTGCATGGGCCTCAGAAACCTGCATTTTAACAAGCACCCAGATCTCTGCATGGGCCTCAGAAACCTGCATTTTAACAAGCACCCTGCATTTTAACTGCTTCCTGAAGTTTGAGTCTCTAATCCAGACGGAGGACTGCGCTTTGTGCTTATTCTCTAAAATGTTAGGACAATGCTGAGGCTCTTATGCAGAAACTGCTCTCACCCGTTCTTGCAGAGAAAAGGCGGATGCCGGGCTTAAAATCCCTTGGTCTGAGGCAGAGAGCGCTTGAGAATGTAAAGCCAGCAAGCTGTTACAGACTGATTTGCATAGAGCAGGATCCTCATTGGTATTTGTCCGTTTGCTATAGTTCAAGAAAATTGTTAAATTAATTTAAAACGTATTTTAAAAGGAATGAAATGGAGGGGAAAAAAACACTTTAGGTTTCGGAAAATGTGATGTTTTCGTTAACTTATTTTTGAGAGTGTTTTTGAGTCTAATAAAGATGTTCGGCTTAAATGGCATGATTTTTTTTTTTTTAACCTCAGAATTAAGTTTCTGTTTGTCTTGGGCAGTTTGGTTCAGCTAGTTGCAAAAGGCTGGTGTCTGTATCACGCATATGTGGTCTTGAAGGACCCAAGAGAAGTAAAATAGTCTGTTTTTTTATTGAATGCAAAAGACTAGGGATGGGGTGTAGATGGAAACTTTAAAAATTCTGTCTGCCAGGGATGTCTGGGTGGCTCAGTTGGTGAAGCTCCCCACACTTGATTTGGGCTGAGGTCATGATCTTGGGGTCATGGGATTGAACCCTGCATCGGGCCCCACGCTGAGCATGGAGTTGGCTTGTCCTACTTTTAAAGATCTGGTGAACCTCAACCTGCCCCAACCTACGATTTAGAATGTGCCTGCGTGAAATAGGGCTGCCTTCATTATGTTTTGGATCTCCTTGATGTGGGAGCAAACTTTTAATAGTAATGAGATTATGTGGGGGTTTGCCTTCTTAAAAAACAACTTTCCATATATGTGAAAACCAGATACGGTTTTGGTTTGCATTATTCAGGTGGGCTGTGTCTATCAAACTCCCCGGTTACTTACCCCTTTGGCTGATGCGGGCACAGCACTCAGGAGGCTGGGGAGGTTCCATGACACAGTTGGGGAATCCTGGTTCACCTATTGCATCTTATTATTTTTTTTAAGATTTTATTTATTTTATTGGAGAAAGAGAGAGAGCATAAGCATGGGGAGAAGCAGGGTCCCTGCTGAGCAGGGAGCCCACCATGGGACTGGATCCCGGGACCCCAGGGATCATGACTTGAGCTGAAGGCTGATGCTTAAGGCCAACACTTAACCAACTGAGCCACCCAGGCAACACACCTATTGCATCTTCTAGAAGGGGAACAGATTGCCCAATTCTTGTTGCTGGGTTATACTCAGGCAGAGCTCAGGAAATGCTGCCCTCATGGATGAGCCCTTTTAACACTTCTTGGGCTGATTTTCTCACAGGTTCTTGGGGTTTAAGACAGGATGAGAGCCCATGACGCTCCGTTCTCTGCCTCTATTTCTGGGCCCTGCCTGTAGACATAGCTGTCGATCTGCTAACCCCTGGGATGCATGCCGGGGGCTGTCTTTTACTTGAACTTGTTCCTGGCTGCTGGACTTGAGGAAAGGAACCTATTCAGAAGTGAAGCAGGGCAGGAGGAGAGGCGGGGATAGCCCATGAGCCCTGATGGTGAACCTTCCAGGAACAGTTGCCAGGAACAGTTGCCTGTTGGTTAGGGGGAATTCTTTCTTTCTTTCTTTCTTTTTTTTTTTTTCAAGAGGAACACTTAACATTTCTTTCTTTTTTTTTTTTTTAAGATTTTATTTATTTATTTGACAGACAGAGATCACAAGTAGGCAGAGCAGCAGGCAGAGAGAGAGGAGGAAGCAGGCTCCCTGCTGAGCAGAGAGCCCCATGTGGGGCTCTAACCCAGGACCTTGAGATCATGACCTGAGCCCAAGACAGAGGCTTTAACCCGCTGAGCCACCCAGGTGCCCCAGGGGGAATCATTTCTGAATGACTCTGAATACTGTGCCCCAAGCATGGATTTGGGCAGAAGGAAACAATCTGGACTGGTTACATATTACAGCATTTGGTCATGTGGAAAGAATGATCTTCAGGAAAAATCACACCCTCCGCAAAGGATTTTTACAGAGGCATGGTGAGCCAGAGCCAACTCTGACAATATTCCAGCGGCAAGGGAGTGAGGCAGACTTAGTCACCATTGACTTATGTTTCTCTTCTTCCTCCCACAGAGACTTGTGTAACTATCTCTCGGGGAGGGGCCCAGTAATATTAAGAAAAACAACAGCACTTGGAAGAAGAGTGGGGGAGAAATGGGAAAGGGTTGGGAGGATCTTTTGGGTTTGGGGGGCCAGTATGGAGTGGACAAGGAGAGGCCTTCCAGAGCCTCGCAGAGCTGGGTGGTCCCTGAAGCCTGAGATGCTGGGGAGGAATTAGGGAGGCTGTCAGAGATAACGCTGACTCATAAACCGCACCACTCACTTAGCACTTTATAAATACCTGCGTACTAATTAATCATCACAAACGCTCCAAAAGCATCAGGAAACCCTTGATGGATTGAGAAAGATACACTGAGGTCAAGGTTCAGGAACAGCCCAAATACTCATTTGAGTGATTGGGAGGAGTGAGGGCAGGGAATGGGGTCACAGCCTGGTTGGTCTCAGGGGCTCTCTTACCTCCTACAAAGTCTGGAAGCTGTATACAGGACACACTGTGGGGTCGGGACTGGGAGGGCATTTGAAACAGGTGCTCCCGGGGCTGTGGAGGACAGGGGCATCGGACACCAGCTGTGGGTAGACCCATTTGTAGGTCATTAGGACCCAACCTGTCTATCTGTAGAGCTCTCTTTTTGTGGTTATCTCAGATGTGATCGATCTATTTGAAAACCAAGATCGTCTTTCAGAATAGTTACGGATGCCCAGCTGCGCAGGCTGGGAAAAAACACACAAACAAACGGAACAGGTTTCCTGCTTCTGTGAAACCCCAGGCAGTTCAGTGTCCACCTTGAACACCGGACAGGCCTTCGTGTTAACCCTATTTCAAACTCTCAAAATATGCGTGTGTGTTTTGTGGCTTATACTCTGGCAATGCTGCAAGCCTAGTGTCCTCCTGGACCCTTCTCAAAGATGGTAATTGTATGGGCTGCTGATTTTGACTTTCATCCTACTTTGGTGAAAACTTTGTGAATCTGCATCCAGGCAGCCAAGATGTATTTATCATGTATTTTGGGAATGGGGCTCTGGTCCTGGACTTCTTCTGGTCAAGGGCTAAGACGGAGGGGCGGGAGGAGCAGCACTAGCCAGTTTGAGATTTGCTGGACCCCATGCTGGGGGACAGAGAAAGGACAGCTGTCATAGCTAGTCTGTAGCACTTACTACCAACGCTGGGACTCAGCACTTACTACAACCCAGTGAAGCTCTTCATAAAATATCGAAAACCCCTTTTCCCCTTCCTACTCCTGAGACAACTTCCTGGAGGAAAGGACCTGTCTGTCCGGGTCCACTTTGGCTCCTTAGTACCCAGGGTTGTCTGGGGTCCAAGGTACTGCTGGAGAAATCCTTGTGGAATGAATGCATGATGGTCTGCGCTGCCCAAGGGCTCGGGATGGACTAGGTATTTTCTCAGTGGCCCCTCTTGAGCATCTGGTGGCCCATTTTTAGGTCTCAAGGTCACTGCCAAGAAAGAGAAGCTGCTAAAATGACACCTCTTTGCACCGACATGACTCAACACAGAAGTTAACAGGAGCTCTTAAAAACAAGGCTCTCGAGTGTCTGTCCCCTACTCTGCTGAGGACAGCATCAGCGGTATCAGATAGGAATTGGGGCCAGGCGACCTGCTGGTCCTTGGGCATCAGTGTGGCTTGGAGGTCATTTAGCAGGTCTCTGCTCAGCAGACAAGGTGGAAGAAACAAATTGGAAGGGACTGATCAGCACGGCGTGGGACCACTGTAGGGACACCGAGGATTTGGGAAACTGGGGAGGGGAATTGTGAAGTTAGCACCGTGCAAAGGAAAGCTGGCAACGGCAACTGAGAGAGAGAGAGAGAGAGAGCACAGTAGTTAGGGCAGGGACACCAGACCTAAGATATCAACTGAGGGAAGCAGGCGAGTCAAGAAGGGGCCGGGAAACCCAGACGCCTGGAGCAAGGGATGTGTCCTGAACATGTGGTTCTTTCAGTTTCGGTCCTGCAGAAGGCAGGCTTTCTGGCCTCACCAGCAAAACTCCTTTCTATCTAGCTGCAGGGTACTGGTGGCGAAAGGTGATGTGGTTTTGCCTTTAGGAACTGGGTTTGAAAATCCCAGTGAGGTGACCTTGGGTAAGTTACTTTACCCTTCTAGCCTCCCTTGTTCTGTCTGTAAAATGACAGGAAATATCTCCTCCCACGGTCCTTGAGACGATAAAAGGAGAAAATTTGTGTAAAGTGTTTAGTGTTGTGCGTGGTGCATAGCAAAGCTCAAAATGCTTTCCGTGATGGTGATGATGATGGTGTGACTTCCTGGGAGCCAGGTGGCAGGCAATAGCCGTGCAGATCTTAATAATCTGGTGTCGGTGAGCGTTTAACAGAGGGACTAGCAAATCTGGCCCACTGACACTTTTCCCTTAAAGATTTTATTTAGCATACGGCGCTGGATCTCATGACCCTGAAATTCGGACCTGAGCCACAATCAAGAGTCGGATGTTTGACTGACATCAAGGCGCCCCACCACTGTCATTATAAATAAAGTTTTATTAAGACACAGCCACGCTCATTTCTTTAGATATTATGCTACAGTGCCAGACTTGAGTAGCGGTGACAGAGATCCCATGGTCCCTGAGGTGAGGTGAATGAATGGCTCTTTATAAGAAAATGGTTTTTACTCTCTGGCCCTTTGTAGAAAAAGTGTGCCAATCCTATCCTCATCGAGTCGTAAATAACCAGCTGGCTTCTGGATTTCCCAGAGGAAAGTGATCCAGTAGAGAAGTTAAGAGTAAGAAGTCTGAGTTCTGGCGCTCTTGCTCGTGGGCAAGTTCCTTACCTACTCATCGCTTTCACAGGTGCAGCAGGAGTGATACACAGAGTGAGGGCGAAGTAGGATCGTGTCTGGACTGTGCTTGGCATAGTGGGTATTTGATGTTTGGCAAGGACACTATAAAAAGTTTGCTATTATTAACTATCAAACTTCAACCGTTGAGAGGGACAAAGAAACTTCCAGAAGAGGGTCACTGCTGCACGCAGCGCTCTCTACAGAATGCCCAGCAGTAATCCCTTAGAAAGCCCAAAAGGCGGATGTGAGCATCAAAGGTGAACTCTCCCACGCAACATACCCAGTGAATTAATGAATCCAGCTCCTTTCCAGGAGAGCAGCAGATCGGAACATGAAAGCGGAGCAGAGGTCAAGGCCATGAGGTCCAGCACAGTATCATTAGTCTTTGGCACATAGTAGGTATCTGGTATTTGTTGCCTGAATGAATGGCTGGTTCATTCATGGTTCATTATGGTTCAAACCATAAAAGTGATTTTTCAGTCAGAAAGAGAAATTAAGAAAACAAACCATTTATAACTGCAGCAAAAACAATAAAATACCTAGGAATACACGTAACCAAAGAAGTGAGAGACCTATATTCTGAAAACTATAAAACACCAAAGAAAGAAATTGAAGATGACGCAAAGCTATTCCATGCTCACGGACGGGAAGAACACATATTGTTAAAATGTCCGTGTTTCCCAAAACACTCTACAGATTCGATGCAGTCCCTATCAAAATACCAACAGCATTTTTCACAAAACTAGGACAAATAATACTAAAATTTTCATGGAACCATAGAAGACCCCTAAAAGCCAAAGCAATCTTAAGAAAAATAAAGCTAGAGGTAACCCAATCCCAGATTTCAGACCATATTACAAAGCTGTAGTAATCAAAACAGTGTGTTGCTGGCACAAAAAACAGACCCATAATCAACAGAATAGACTAGACTAGAGAGCCCAGAAATAAATCCACAATTAAGTGGTCAATTGATCTATGTCAAAAAAAGCAAGAATATCCAAAGGGAAAAGATAGTCTCTTCAATAAATGGTGCTGGGAAAACCAGACAGCTGCACGCCAAAGAATGAAACTGGACCACCATTTAACACCTGACACAAAAGTAACTCAAAATGAAATAAAGACCTAAATGTGAGACCTGAAACCATAAAAATCTTAGAAGAGGGCACAGCCAATAATTTCTCTGACATCTGCCATAGTAACATCTTTCTAGATACATCTCCAGAGGCAAGGAAACAGAAGCAAAAGTGAATTATTGGGACTACATCAAAATAAAAAGCTTCTGCACAGTGGAGGAACCAATCAACAGAACAAAAAGGCAACCTACTGGTTGGGAAAAGATATTTGCAAACGACCCATCATTTAAAGGGTTAGTATCCAAAATATGTAAAGAATTCATACAACTCAACACCAACCAACCAACCAACAAACAAAAAACCCTATCAAATTAAAAAATGCAGAGGACCCGAGCAGACATTTTTCCAAAGAAGACATAGAGTTGACTAACAGACTCTTAAAAAGGTGCTCAACATCACTCATCCGCAGGAAAATGCAAATCAAAACCAAAATGAGATATCACTTGACACCTGTTTGAATGAATAAAATAAAAAAAGATAAGAAATGATAAATACTGGTGAGGAGGAAAAGGAACCTTGGTACGCCGTTGGTGAGAATGCAAACTGGTGCAGCTGCTGTGGAAAACAGTAAAATACAAAAATTCCACTACTGAGTACCTACCCCAAGGAAATGAAAACACTAGTTCAAAAAAATATTAGTACTCCTATGTTTATCGCAGCATTATTTACAATAGCTGAGATATAGAAGCCACCTAAGTGTCCATCAATAGACAAATGGATAAGGAAGATGTGGTATGTGTATAAACAATGGAATATTATGCAGCCGTGAAAAGGATGAGACCATGCCGTTTGAGACAACATGGATGGACCTAGAGGGTATTATGCTAAGTGAAATAAGTCAGACTGAGAAAGAAAAAAAAACCCATATGATTTCACTCAATAGTGGAGCCTAAAAACAAACAAATGAATAAAAAAAACAAAACCCTCAAATAAACACAGAACCCCCCCCCAAAGAAAACAAAAAAAGCAGAATCAGCCTTATAAATACAGAGAACAAGCTGACGGTTGGCAGAGGGAAGTGGGTGGGAGGTTGAACAAGATGGCGGAAGGGGAGTGAGAGATCCAGGCATCCACTTATGGACTGGATAAGTCGTGGGAATAAAAGGCACAGCATAGGGAGTACAGTCACTGATAAGGTAATAGTGACGTATGGCGACAGGTGGCGGCTACACTTGCAGCAAACACAGGCATAATGGATAGACCTGTCACATCAGTATGTTGTACACCTGAGATTGATCTAACATGATGTGCCAGCTATACTAAAAAAATGTGATTCATCAGCCAAAGGTCACCTCTGAGTTCTATGATGATAGACCAGAGTCAGCCAGAAGATTAAAATTTCTGCCTCCGTTATCTTAGGGTCTTAGGAATGAAGTCATGTGCTACAGAGGAGAGGACATTCAAAAACAGGAGCTTTCAAAGTCTTCCTGCCACAGGGTGCAGGCAGAGGCGTTGTGGTGGGTTCCTGGGGAGCAAAAGGCTTAAAAACAAAACCAGGCATGTAAGGCCACGAATTAGCCCCCAAAAACCTGGGACACTGAGCACACGGGTGCAGGCAGCACATCTTGATGGGAATGAGGCCAAGGCTGCCTTCACCCTGTGCCCCACCTCCTGCTTCAGGACAGCCTCAGCTCAAAGAGGAATTCATTAGCATTAGCAGGTTTTGGGTTTCCTCTCATCGTTAGTGTATTGCTTTCATTCCTAAGACCCAGAAAAATTGGAAACCACTCTGGCTTACCAGGAGCACACTTGGGAATGCAGATCTGGAAGCTATTTTTTTCTGCAGACACTCATGACTCTGGTTTTCACAACAGCAGGCATTGGCGTCTGTGCCAAGCTGCTAGAGAAGGGCATCTTATCTGCAAAGTCACGAATCCAAGAATCCAAATAGGCCACCATTGGCCAAGGTGGAAGGAAGTTGTTTGTCTTAGCTTCTTGGGGGATCCGAAGATTGGGAGGCCTTGGGGGCCGTAGGTACCTTGTTGTACCTTGATACCAACCCAGGGAAAATGTTGCCGGCAGGTTTGCAAAACTACCCGGAGAGGCAGTGGCAAATAACAGAAAGTCAAACCAGTGGAAGCGAAAAGGGGGCATGTATGGGGAGGGAAAGCCGCTTTCTGACTGTCCTGAGCTCTTCAACTGTGCTTGTCCTTTGATTCTTTAAGCTTTCTCATTTCCTTTGAATAAACTGCCTTTCTGCCGAAGTGAGCCACAGGAGGTTTCTGTTACTTGCAACTGAAGAATCTTTTTTTTTTTTTTTTTTAAGATTTTATTTATTTATCAGAGAGAGAGGTGGGGAGAGAGTAAGCACAGGCAGACGGAGTGGCAGGCAGAGGCAGAGGGAGAAGCAGGCTCCCTGCTGAGCAAGGAGCCCGACATGGGACTCGATCCCAGGACGCTGGGATCATGACCTGAGCCGAAGGCAGCTGCTTAACCAACTGAGCCACCCAGGCGTCCCGCAACTGAAGAATCTTGAGTGATACAAAGTGTCCTAGTGGAACCCAGGGGCCGGCACTGAAACTGGCCTTCCCAAAGAAAGAAACTAGGAAGCGGAAAGTCCTCGGGAATCCAGCTAACTCATCTGTGTCGCTTGGAAAGGCTTCTGCTTCCAATAACAGAAAACGGACCATGGGTAGATTGTAAAAATTTGGAATCCTTCCCAAAATGTCTCTGGCCACGTGATTTGCTTTGTTGATGGGATATCAACAAACACAAGGCAGGGTCTGCCTTTGGCTCAGGTCATGATCCCAGAGTTCTGGGATGGAGCCCCGCATCGGGCTCCCTGCTCAGCGGGGAGCCTGCTTCTCCCTCTCCCACTCCCCCTGCTTGTGTTCCCTCTCTCGCTATGTTTCTCTCTGTCAAATAAATAAATAAAATCTTAAAACAAACAAGCGCGAGATTGAGAGACTTGGTAAGTGTCTGTGGGTTGGGGCTTGTTCTCTGCTGCTGCTCTTGGGCACCTGGGCAGACCGCCCTGGGAAGGAGCCTGGTCTAGCCTGCTCCATGATGAGAGGCCATGCTTGCCAGAGACAGACCGTCCCAGCTGAGGCCTCTCTAGGCCAGGATTCCTCATTCTTGGTACTACTTACATTCCAGATCACATGAGTTTTTGCTGTGGGGAGCGTATTCTGTGCACGGTAGCATCCTTGGCCTCTATCCACGAGATGATCGTAGTACCCCACCCCCCAAGTTGTGACAACCAAAACTGTGACCGGACATTGTCGAGTGTCTCCTGGGAGGCAAAACTGTCCCCGGTTGAGAACCGCTGCCTTAACCCAACTTGCTTACCAGTGACTGGGCACGCAAAGGCGGCCACCTTAAACCATCCGGCCCCAGCCAAGCCAGCCCAGACCAGTACAAGTGCCGTGGGATCATGAGAAATACTAAATATTTGTCATCTTGCATCACTTGCTTGTTACCAGGTCATTTTGAGGGCTTTGTTCCATAGCATAAACAGGTACACCTGGCTACAGTGGGTTAAACAGGGGTTTTTACACAGTAAGAGGTACAGAGGGAGGCATTTCAGGGATGTTGCCAGACAGCGCCAGGTCTTTCGTGTCTTTAGTTCCATCGGTGCCTGGGGAATGCTGAAGACGGCTGCCCCAGCTCCAAGCCCGAGCTCCTGGCGTGAAATAGGAGGCTGGTCAAAGGACAAAGGGCAAAGTACTTTCTCCTACTGCTGAAGACTGCTTTCTTCTTCCTCTTCTTCTTCTTTGTCTTAAAGATGTTATATATTCATTTATTTTAATCTTTTTTTTTTTTTAACAGAGATCACAAGCAGGCAGAGATGCAGACAGAGAGAGAGAGAGGGGAGGAAGAAGGCTCCCCGCTGAGCAAGGAGCCCGATGCGGGGCTCGATCCCGGGACCCTGGGATCATGACCTGAGCCGAAGGCAGAGGCTTTAACCCACTGAGCCACCCAGGTGCCCCTATTCATTTCTTTTAGAGAGAGAGAGATTGAGAGTGCGAGTGTGGGGAGGGGGAGGGACAAGGCGAGGGACAAGGCGAGGGAGGGGGAAAGAATCGTAAGCAGACTCTGTGCTGGGCACGGAGCTTGATGTCAGAATTCTGAGACCATGACCTGAGCTGAAGCCAAGAGATGGGCACTTAACGCACCGAACCACCCAGGTGCTCCAAGACTTGCCTTCTAGTAACAGAAGGTAATCCCTCCCCCCATCTTCGCCTCCATGTCACTGGCGGGAACCGAGTAACGTGGCCAGCTCTAGCGGCAGGGAAGGCCGGGCAATCAAGGCGTTTAGGCGTCAGTCCATACAGTAGAGGAAGGTGCTGACTAAGGGGCTTGTAGTATGTGCTGCACCGTTCTCTGGGAATCCCGGTCTCTTGTCTTTCTTGTGCAGTATCTACCCCGCGCTTCTCTTTCTGAAGACTGGCTTTTGTTTCTCCAGCACACACGTGCGGGAACCGGCCACCCCAGCCCTGGAACCGCATCAGGACTCTCAGCTCCAGGACCACCAAATACCTGCGTGGCATCCTAGTGGCAACCTTTCAAATGCCAAGGGCGAAGACGCTAATTAGCCCAGCTTGAGTTAGAAGAGGAAGCTGATTGGTCTGGTTTGGGTTGGGTATGTACTGCTCAGCCAATCAGGTGTGGTCAAGAGAGCAGCATGAGGTAGGGCAAACCGGATTGGTGGAGTAGGTGGTGGTGTATTCTCAGGGAAAAGGGGGCGTGGCTGAGGAGACAGCGTTAAAATGATACACCCAGTTGGAGGAGCGGTGAGAAGAAATTGCCATCATGGGTTGTAACATTTATAGGATAAAAATTGACACGTCCGGAGCACCTGGGTGGCTCAGTGGGTTAAGCCTCTGCCTTTGGCTCAGGTCGTGATTTCAGGATCCTGGGATCGAGCCCGGCACTGGGCTTTCTGCTCAGCAGGGAAGCTGCTTGCCACCCCACTCCCTCCCCCAGTCTTCCTCTCTGTCTACTTGTGAGCTCCGTCTGTCAAATAAATAAAATCTTTTTTAAAAATTGACATGTCCTTGGAAGATATAGAATATAGTGGAGTAACATGGGCATTGTATTTGACTTATCCAAATGCAAAAATACAACAAAAAACCACCTTTCCCACATGATTTGGCTTTCAAACATGAGCCACTTACCTGAATGGCTGCCTACCTAAGTGATCTCTTCTGGTGCTGGAGAAAAACTTGCGGTTTTGGACTTTGGGGATATGGTATGGTATAGGTAATACCATGATGTTCTTTATAGATATTTTCCAGGATTTTCAAAAGTATTTTTTTAAAAAGATTTTATTTATTTATTTGACAGACAGAGATCACAAGTAGGCAGAGAGGCAGGCAGAGAGAGAGGAAGGGAAGCAGGCTCCCCACTGAGCAGAGACTCCAATGCGGGGCTCGATCCCAGGACCCTGGGATCATGACCTGAGCCGAAGACAGAGGCTTTAACCCACTGAGCCACCCAGGCGCCCCTCAAGAGTATTTTTAAGGTCAGGTAATGCTCACTTTCCCCACTGACTTTAGATCTTAGCCCTGTGTAAAATGTACCTTCAATGAGATATCACATCAAGAACTTCTCCTATTTCCTTCTAGTTTTAATCAGTATAAAGAATCCATTTGGTTTTAAAATAGCAAAATAGGTTTATTGCGGCTTTTTAAAAATAAAAAAGCAATGATATTCATGACTTTTGGGTCTTCCTCCCATTTCATTCGGCAGTCCTGGCCACACCAGAAAGGCAGGAAGTGGACAGGTGGACGGGGTGAGAGCAGAACATGGGAGAGAGGAGGAGGAGGGTCTCTACAAACACGGTGAGGAAAGGGCGTGTCCACCTGGACAGCGCGTTTCCTTCCGGGCCTGGGTACTTGGGTCCGGCCTCCTCGGGAGGCTGTCATTGCTCCCCTCGTGCAGTCAAATGGGCAGGAGGCGATGGGAGTCCGAAACTGGGTTCAGGACCCAGTTTTGAATTTAGTAGCTGCCTGATTTTAGACAGGCAGTTTAACCTTTCTGAGCCTTATCTTCTTCCTCTGTAAAATGGGGATCAGAATACTATTAACCTCCCAGGGTCTGGGGGAGGATTAGGGGAGAAGCATTTTGAAGACTGCAGAGTGCCACATAAATGTCAGTCATTATTACGGAAGCGATAAGAGGACTAGGTGTGCTAAATTTATTATAATAAACTTAGATATAAATGTGCTCCACCACGGCCTCGGCCTCACCCCGAGGTTGCCGTTCCATCCGGCGGCCCCAGGACACGTCTCGGGTTTTGCCAGTGGTGGGTTTCTTGCAGCTCCGCGGGGGCGGATGTGTGGGTATGCCACAGCTCAGGTGTGACGCCACATCATCGTGTCTACCAAGCCTGGGAGCCTGGGCTTCAACCGTACATTCTTCATATGCCTGAGGATGTAAACATCCGTAAGTCAGTCTAAAAAGAACCCCTATCCCTGCATGCTCCGTGATACAGCATTGTGCGAACACCAGTCTAGGTCTAGCAACATGCTAGGATAACAACCTTTAAAGTCCTATGAAAGCGGCTTAGAATTTTGACACGCGAGAGTCACACACGTGACTCACGGAGGATCACGCAGGGCCGGACAGGATGACGTTTCTAGTTCCTGTCGCCAGGCTTAGAAAACAGAAGGCTCTGGCTGGATTTGCTAGATGAGTCTCTCTTGGGCATCTCCCTCACTTGGTCCATCTTTGGGGCGGCTTTTCTGGTTCCAACCTTCAATGAGCAAGAAGAAACAAACGCACAAACTCTATAATTGTGGCAAGATCCCAAAATGGTCCACTCGGATAATTTTTTTTTTTTTTACTCAAAATAAAATGTTTGCTGTAAAAAAGAAATTTTATATATGTGTAATTATAGAGAGAGAGGAGGAGGGAAGGGGAAGAGAGAGAAAGATGCGTAAAAAGAAGCTAAAATGGTCCACAGTGACCACTACCACCCAAAGGTAAGCACGCTGCCAGATACACAAATAAGTTTCCCTTTTTACATTTTTGTGCTTTTGAAAGCAGGCACTTCTTATGATGGGTGTATTCATTGTGACAGAGTATCTTTCTCCTGGAAAGCTCTTACTGAGCGTGTCTTCCGTCTAGGCCTTTTCTGAGCACCGCCCCTCCTCCCAGCTGCCCCCCCCATGTGATGCTGCCCCTGGTCTCAAGTGATTGGATGCTTGGCACAGGCTGTGCTTTGCAGATGATCGCGCCCAGGACTTGGGGTTACAGGCTCTGAGATGCTACTGGGTCCCTGGGCGGGTCCTTTAAATGGCGGGATGGTGAGGTCATCTCTTCCAGTGAGATCACTGGAGACAGAAGAGATGAGCAGGTGCAGGGAGACCCAGGGAGGGTATATGGTGCGTGCGCGTGCGCGTGCGTGTGAGGGAAGGGATGCCTGGGACCGTGGGCTTACCAGTTCTCTTTAGAGGTGGGACCTCTTTCAATCCTTTGTTTTCATGACCCAGGGGCTCCTGTACCCCCTATAAAAGCAGCCCTCCCTGTTTCTGAGCAGGTTTCCCTTAGTTGCAGCTCAAAAGAGTCTCCCTCTCACACGTGCCCATACTGTTCATGGGATCATAACTCGCGTGTTTCTTTCCAGCAGGCTCCAGATCCAGCCTGACTTCCTGCAAGTGTCAGACTCCAGTCACAGAGTCTCGTACCCCGGGGGGTACCCCTGGGGGCGGTGGAGAGGGCTAGTGGGTCACCAAGTTTGAGCTCAGCCACTTACTGCATGACTCTTGGTTTCCTCATCTGTCAAACAGGGACCAGAATATCCATCCTGACTTCCTCAGGGGCCCAGAGAAGATTCTGGGTAGATTTTATTTTATTTATTTTTTTAAAAAGATTTTATTTATTTGTGTGTGACAGCTAGCGAGCGAGCGCACAAGCAAGGGGAGCAGCAGGCAGAGGGGGAAGCAGGCTCCCCACTGAGCAAGGAGCCCCATGCGGGGCTCTATCCCAGGACCCCGGGATCATGACCTGAACCCAAGGCAGACACTTAATGGACTGAGCCTCCCAGGCCTCCCTCTGGGTGGATTTTAAAGGAAGGGACTGCCAGGACTGTCTCTTGAGCCCTTTTCACTCAGAAAGTATAAAAATCACCTTCTGAGGCCTGTGCCAGCAGCTGACAGGGGGCCTTGAATGTGCTTTGAGACTGCATCCAAAATCATTTGAGGGTGAGAAGGGCTAGCTTCTCTACACGAGCCTGCGAAATCAATCTTGGTTGGAGTGCCCAGTGAAAATGAAAACAGACAGCGAAGGCCAAAAAACCTCCCCCAAATCACCCTTCCTTCATATGCCTTTTTATTCGATTTTCCATAAAAGGGCTGGCTACGGATGACTCCCAAATTCCAGTGCCCTGACAGGGGGAGAAGCTGGCCTTCAGAGCTGGAGCCAGGGGGTTGGTTAAAAATAAAGAGTACCCAGGCCCAACACCCTGAGCCCCCAGGTCTGCCAGGAGCATGGGGTGGGGGGTGGAGGTCACAGAGGGCAGAGGGATGACCTGGGAAGAGGAGGACGCGGGCTGTGCCAGGGGAAGGGCTGGGAAATCCCGCAGCTCCCTCCCTGAACAGGGGCCAAAGGTGAGTGCCATGCCTTCGGTTTCTGCGTCTGGGAACCACACGCCTCACCCTTGGAATGGAAGGGCAGGGATGGGGCGCCTGGGGGGTGCCTCAGGTTGTGATCCCGGGGTCCTGGGATGCAGTTCCGCACTGGGATCCCCGCTCAGGAGGGAGTCTGCTTCTGCCTCTCCCTCTGCCCCTCCTCACCACTCGTGCTCTCTCTGGCTCACTTTTTCTCTCTCAAATAAACAAATTAGATCTTAAAAAAAAAAAGAAAGGTCAGGGATAGTGTGGAGAGCCATGCAGCAGGAGCAAGGAGTCACGTACTAAGCAAGGCATGAGAGGCCAAGGCTGTAGATAGTTTGCCTAAGGAATGCGAGCAGATGCAGGGAGTCACGCACTAAGCAAGGCCAGAAGAGTGGGAGGAGTGAGAGATTAACCCAAGGACTGTGAGTGCATTCGCGGGTGACGTTTGATAGATACCAGGAGTCAAGGGAAAGGCGCATGATCTGTAGAACAAAGAAAACCTATGGAGTCACATACGTGCTCACGAGCACGATGCGTGCACATAGATAGTCCTTCTGATTGGTAGTTTTGTTAGTCGTGGTATACTCTGATTGGATATAGTTCGCACTTGGTGGAGATATACTTGGGGGTCTTAGACGGGTCAGGGGTCCCCGGCTGAAGATTGTGAATAAAGAAGTTTGCCACTCACCTCGCCTACGGGTCGTTCTTGCGGGTCGAGAGCGACAACTGGTGCTGAAAACCCGGGGACCGAGACGCCGGACGTGGAGCGAGGATTGGGGTAAGAGCAACGATAAGGAAAGTGTGCACCCATTTCTGTCTTTGGACAGGGAAGGTTCTCTGGGGACGATCATAGACAAAGCTATTTAGGCTCCTCAGGGACTATAGTAACAAAAGATTTCCAGGATGGGAAACGAACTTGCTAGATATAGGATGGAAGGTCCTCTAAAGGACATTCTCAAAGCAAATGGCACTCCTTTAAAATCTAAGACGGCTCATGCCTTTTTAAAAGAAGTAGCAGAGATTGCCCCCTGGTTTATAGAAGAAGGGCTCCTAAATGTGCCACAATGGGAACACCTGGGCGAGGACTTAAAACTCTGTCCCTCTACATCCCCGGGGACTCTCGCCGTGTGGTCCCTGGTGAAAGTATGTTTGCAATCCCCCCGAGAGCCCCTGCAGCGAGCAGTACTACAGGGAGGGGAAGTTTTTTTGCAAGTGAAAGAAGAATCCCATAAGGGCTCCTCCCGAGACTCGGGCTCCTCCCGAGACTCTGACTCCGAAAGCGAAAGCTCAGAAGGGATGTCAGAAAGCGAGTTGCAGGAGCTAGGAAAGATAGAGGCAAACAACAAGAAGGAGGAATCTCCCGGTCTCCAGACAGACTTGGAAGCCATGAGGCAACGATTTGAGGATAAAGAGGCGGAATTGCAAAAAGCATTAAGAGAGTTAAGAGTGCAGGGAGAAGTAATGGCGCAGCTGAGAGCAGGGGCGGAAGCCGCAGTTGTAGCGCAATCGAAATTAAAAACGAAAGTTACGCCGCTTCCACATTCTAGCTCCACGGCGCCACCCCATGAGTGGCCCCCGCCTTATAAGCCCAGCTGCATCAAGACGTGCTATTGTTCGGGCTGCGCCGCGGAGAATTGGAGAGAGGTCTTTGGCCCGGGAAAAGGTTTTTTTCCAGTGTTAAAAGATCAGAATCAGCAGAGGTACCACCAGCCACTAGATTTTAAGTTGGTAAAGCAGCTGAAGGAGGCAGTTACCGGCTATGGGCCCCAGGCAGCCTTTACGGTCTCCCTTGTGGAGTCGCTGGGAGCACTCTACCTCGCTCCCGAGGATTGGGCCAACTTGACCAGGGCGATATTAAGTGGAGGACAATATCTAGAATGGAAAATCCAAAATCAGGACAATTGTCTGGACACAGCACGGAGAAATGCAGCCGCGGGTAACCCGCAATGGAATTTGGAAATGCTGACAGGCACGGGGCCATATCTCGGGGCCCAAGTGCAGAGTACATACCCCCTGCGGTGTATTAACAGATAGCCACGGCGGCCCTCAGGGCTTAAAAGACTCTGAGAGGGGCAGGAGACTTGCAAGGCCAATTATCCAAACCCAACCCGGTGCTTGGGTGGCACCGAGGTTCCCTTTGTGTTTTCCCACAGGATGTGCCTGCTCCACTCTGGGTGCTGGAACGCCTCACCAGGCTGGTGGCCGTGGAGCCTGTGGAGGATGCTGCTAATGATGATGATAGCAACGACGACCGTCCTGCAACCTGTCCCCGTGAAGGCGGAGTCAATTCAACTGTGGCCGAGACAAGAGACTGCCCAGCTTCAAGCCCTTCTTCAAATGGCTCAGCATAGAGTGCAATCTTCTCACCCTAACTCATGTTTGTTACTGACGCTTATTTTAATGCAAGCTTGCTAAAAGCTTTATGAGCCCTCTTCCTGTCTCATTTCCCCTCTCTGACGCATGCATGGTATGTTATAGGATCTATTATAGGTGTGCTAGTAGTGGTTGTTATTTTTATGTGCCTTTTACCGTGTGCGGCTAAAATTATACTTGTAGAAGTTTACAAGTTGAGAGCCATCATGCGTAAACAACAGCAGGTCCATCGTGGGAAGCTCAAAGAGCGACCTTAATCGCCACATAGGTGCCCTCTGACCCTGGTATTATAGAAAGTGTTTGACATTATTCCTCCTCAGGCTGGAAAAACAAACAAGCCTAATGAGAGTGACTCTGATGCTCTTAAAGCTGTTGCTGCTAAAACACATGGCAGACTTGGCCATGGTGGCTCCAGAGACTAGCCATTCCCCCTCAAAATTATAGCTGGCAATGCTGGATCGGTAGCCAAAGACGGGTAAGACTGATCCCTCACCATAGCAACCTAAGACAGGGGCTCCTCGGCTAGGGGGAGTACCCGATGACGGGTAAGCATGTGTGCAGAGGATTGGCGACCTAAGACAGGCACGATCCCTGCCATATAAAAATACAAAAAGGGGGAGCTGTGGAGAGCCATGCAGCAGGAGCAAGGAGTCACGTACTAAGCAAGGCATGAGAGGCCAAGGCTGTAGATAGTTTGCCTAAGGAATGCGAGCAGATGCAGGGAGTCACGCACTAAGCAAGGCCAGAAGAGTGGGAGGAGTGAGAGATTAACCCAAGGACTGTGAGTGCATTCGCGGGTGACGTTTGATAGATACCAGGAGTCAAGGGAAAGGCGCATGATCTGTAGAACAAAGAAAACCTATGGAGTCACATACGTGCTCACGAGCACGATGCGTGCACATAGATAGTCCTTCTGATTGGTAGTTTTGTTAGTCGTGGTATACTCTGATTGGATATAGTTCGCACTTGGTGGAGATATACTTGGGGGTCTTAGACGGGTCAGGGGTCCCCGGCTGAAGATTGTGAATAAAGAAGTTTGCCACTCACCTCGCCTACGGGTCGTTCTTGCGGGTCGAGAGCGACAGATAGAAACTGGGTCATTACATGGTGACACGCAGGTGGGAATGGACTCAGGAAGCGCCGGAGAGGCCGCTTCCGGGGACTGCGAGGTCCAGAAAGGCCCCACCCAGCCTCAGGGCTTGGTTTAAGCCGCTCCTTCCGGGGAGGCCTCTCCTGGCCTCTGGACCGAGAGTGTCCCTGTGAGATCGGCTCCTGAGCGCAGGCAGCTAACCTTTGGTCCCAAAGCATTGTGTGCGATGATTAATTCATTACTGAATTTACTGGAAAAAAAAAAATGCCCAAGAATGGAAGCTAGAAAGGCAGGGGATTTTCTGTGTCTCTCCTCTGATTTAAGCCCGCATTGCTCCCCCTTGTTCTCATTATTGTCCCAAACTAAGGAGCCTCCTCAGACTCCCATTTCGTAGTTGCTCCAGTCCCTATGAAATTTTGACAGATACGTATGCTTTGCACATTACAAAAATTATTTTCGTCCTCTCAGGGGGGATCCTGCCCCCACTGAGAATTCCTGATTGAACCCAACGCCAGGACAGTACCCACCATGTTGCAGGCGCTCAGTCAATGTTCCTGGAATGAATGAGGGCTGGGACAGGCCCGGTTTTGTCCGCTCCTCCTCCCCCGCCCGTGGCCGGTGGCATGGACTAGGCAGCCCATAAATACAGGTTAACTACAAGATGTCCTCTTCAGCATACAACACCCCCAAACCACTATAAACTCCTTTTAGCTGCCTTAGAAATCAATATACAATCACTGAATGGCATTAGGAAGGACAGAAAACAGAAACCCGGAGCCTTTCACGGAGGGAGGAGGCTTGCCAGGCATGGAGACTCTTTCCCTGAGAGGGCAAGAGTGAAAAACGTGTCCTGTCATCTCCAAGGGGCTCATGGCGACCGCGATCCTCTAAAGACTCCAGGACACTGTAGAGGAAGGGGAAGCCGAAGCCGCACTGGGTCAGGACCATGAAGACCCTTCTGTACCGAGGAGATCCTAGTCACCAAACCTCTCAGCGGTTCCTTCCTGCTCCCGGCTCAACCCTACTGAGTGGGTGAGTAAGTGACAAACCTGTCACTCATTCCCACCTGGCAGGCTGGCGAAGGTCTCCGAGCTAGGGGAGCCCTTAGGACCCTCTCTCCTCCACATCCTGCTCTGGGTGGTCACCACCTCCCCGAATTAGAAAGAGGGTATTGGCTGAGAAGGTTTCTATTTTCCCAACATGTCCCTTACCTAGAATATCTTCAGGGTTTTTTACTGATAATTTTGTAGTCTCAGAATTCTCGTGACCTTTTTATCTAACGCGAAAGTGGCTCCTGCTTCTTATTTCCCTGCCGCGTGGTTGGCTCTCGAGCCTCCTGAGCGCTCACCTCCACTTTCTGCGACTTGGGAATGCGGTTGGGCCAATTCCAGCTCCCCGGCTGGACTGTGAATGGCAGAGTTTCAATATGTTTAACATTTCAGAGTCTTGATTCCCAGCTCTTAAAAAGAGAATGTTGTACGGATCCTTCCTTGCAATTCAAGAGACAAGGCGCCTGAAATGTATCAGGTTTATTAACCAGAGGGCGATCACCTAAAGGAGGGAGGCAGGGCTCACCTGGGTGTTCAGCTCGGCAACGAGTTCCAGCTCTCTTACCTAGCTGTGCGGCTCTGGTCGAGGAACGAGAAGTCTCTGAGTTTCAGACACCTCCTCTGCTAATGGGGGCTAACACAATGCGTACCCCTAGTACTGTCGTGAAGACTGAGAAGCGCTGGTGCCCGGCCGTGCGTACTAAACGCTCAGTGCGTAACGGCGGGTGTGTGGGGGGGTCTTATTGTCAACCCGGGTTTCCCACGGAAGTCCTACTGCTTCCTTTCTCCTCCCGGCTCACCTGGGGACTTGAATTCTGCATCTTGCTCTTCACCGTCTCTACAAACGTTCGTCTCTTGAACACAGAAAGAATATTGACAACGTTTAGCTTGTTTTCTTCTTTCCCTTTTGCATGAGAGGAAAGTGGTTCCACCGCCCCCTCCACTTTCAGATGTTGCCCATTTGGATGGACTGTTGGGCCTTCCTAGGGGTGGGGCGTGGGGTGAGCATGTGCCTCTGAGGAAGGAGGCCTGGCTTTCCTGTGGCCACACCGTCCTGCTGGGCTCCTTAGGGATGTCTGTTCCGGATTCCAGAGGATTCTGAGAGGGGGAGCCTTGTCAAGCAAGGTTCCCTGGAGGATGACTGCCATCCTCCTGGGGGGCAAGTCAGCTTTGGGTAGAAGCAGAGCTTTCTAGATAAGGGGAGGGGATGAAGACGTGGGTTTCTACCTAGGATCCCAGCGGCCCGGGGAATGAGGAAGCCGCAGTGGCTGACCTCCCTGTCAGGGGGCTGCGGGCGCCTGCTGGGGAGTCAAGTCTCCTGGCGAATCTGGAGCTCGCCCTTCCCCTGGGGTTTCATGACTGCTGCTGACCCTGGTCTCCTCAAGACCCTGCACCTCAGGCCGGTTCGCTGAGAAAGGAGCGTGTCCTAGGCGCTGGGCACCCGACAGAGCGCGCGAGCTGGGGCCTCCCTCGCAGACGTACACTCCAGTAGGTGCTGGGGCAGGGGTTTGGGGAAGGGGGTGTCTCTCAGAGAGTCCTGAGCCCCACGGGAGGCTCCAGCCAGACGCCTACAGGGGCTGGGGAACTAACAGCCGTGGGTGGAGTGAGCTGGGCGGGGCGGGCGGCAAACCCACAAGCCCAGGGCCTTTCTAAGGGGCCTGGAGATGGCGGCTGTGGGACTGCGGGCCTAGAAGCCCCAGATCTTCAAAGTTGCACACAGAAGCCAGAAATCTAGAGTATTTTGTGAAAGTGCCCTAATTGGAAATGTTACTTAAAAAAAAGACCCCCCCCCAAAAGAAAAGAAAACCCATGAGCCAAATGAAACGCCTCTGTGGGCTGCCATTCTGTGACATCTGCTTCGGAGCCTGCCTCCTTGGCTTCCAGCGGGGGCTCCGTCAGAGCGGCGGGCCGACTTGCCAGATGAAACACGGGGGGCCCCGTCAAACTTGACTTTCAGAGTGCAAAGGGATCATCTTTTTAGTCCAAGTACATCTCATGCAATATTTGGGGTATACTTCTACTAAATAACTATTTGTTGTTTATCTGAAATTCCAGTTTAACTGGGCGTCCTGTTTTGTTTTCTTGCCCCTAGATCTGGCAAGTCTACGGGGTATTCACAAAAGTCATGGAGGAAGTGTGCAGGGAGGCCCCAGCTCGCCATCTTTCGGAGAGGGCATGGGTACTTGGAAGTCTCTTCCATTCCCAGGAAAAGGGTGCCAAGTTGCCCTTAAAGCAACCGTCTAAGAAGGCTCAGGGGCTGTATTTAACTGAGTCGCCCTCTGGCCTGCAGCCGCTCAGCATTTATCACAGGCTCCACCGAGAGGAGCTAAGCTTAGAAGACAGTCACCAACCAAATTCCCAGGTAGCTGTAAAGCAGTAATTTTTAAACCAGCAGCCTCCCTTCCTTTTTTCCATCCCCACCCCCAGCAGAATGCTTTAAGCAAAATCCCATGAGGAACTTGGCATATGAAGCAGGTAAAGGAGAACTTTTCTGGGGGAAACAAGAACAATGTTATGTTGGGGGGGTAAAGTGGGGGGATGCTGAGAATCACTCTCTGCTATGGCACCCAGGGGCTCTAGGGAACCCCAGTTTGAGCACTGCTCCAAAAAGTTTTCCTTGGATTAAGTCTAGCCAGTGGATGGCTGGACACTGAAGGGCAGATCCTGGCCCCCCTGGACACCTGATTTTCCTGAACTTTCCTGAACTCACTGGGCTATAATGACATCAGTCTGCCTCAAGAACTGTCCTCAGACACGGCCCTGCCAACATGACACCATTCTTCTTAGGGATGTTGTTCCTTATATCATACACTGTCCTCTCTAGGGGAAAATCCACCCTTATTCTAAGAACACTTCTGAGCATTGCCTCTGTGTAGCTCACGGACACCGCGAGCTCGGGGTCTGTACACGCCAGCTCCCACTGGCTGCCGGAAAGCCCAGTCAAGCGCAGCCTCCCCCTTGGCAGGTAAGAAGGTGGTTCGAGTTGGCACCTTCCTCCTCACTCCCGGCTCTATTTTGTGCCCACTTTCCTCCCCTTCTTGCACCAACTTATTTCATCCGAAGGGCAGAGGGCTTCCTGGGACTCCCCACTCCCCTCTTCTTTTCTTATGACCTGGCTCCAAGTCCCCGGGTCACTTAGTGCCCAGGGAGCTTGCTCGGCCAAAACCACACTTGACCTTCCCCAGGCCTTACCTCCAGATAGTGGGCTGGAGGCCTGCCTGTGTCTCAGGTTCATTTGCTCAGACTGCAGGCAAGGGAGGGGCAGGTGTGGGGGAAGGGGAGGGGGTGGAGGTGTGTGGCACAGCACAAGGGGCTCGTACCCCCACCAGGTTCTACGCTGTGAACATGCTGTATCTACCTTGTGTCGCTGTGAGAGCAGAAGACCTCTCCATACCTGCCTCTCTTTCTCTTTGAAGGAACAGTTGCAAGGTGTTGATTCTTTTGCATTTCTCTGTTCGTGATCCTCTAAACGTTCCTGAGTGAAAATAGCAGGTGAGCAAGAGAGCATTCAATGTGTCTGGTCCTGTTCCATTCTGGGACGCACCTCCGAGGTTTCTGGGAGACCCTGGGGCTCACTGGAGTTGGGGCAGTGAATGAAGCGTGGGGAGGGCCCGCACCCCCTATCCACCCGCAGTACCGCCCGAACCACGTTTTACTTTCTCGTCCTTGCCTGGGCCAAAGGGTACCACCCCTACCCCTGCCTACCCCGGTCCCCACACTGCACGCGACCTACCGATTTCTAGTTCTTTTTTTTTTTTTTTTTTTTTTTTTTAATTTATCAGAGAGAGAGAGAGAGCAAGCACAGGCAGACAGAATGGCAGGCAGAGGCAGAGGGAGAAGCAGGCTCCCTGACGAGCAAGGAGCCCGATGTGGGACTCGATCCCAGGACGCTGGGATCATGACCTGAGCCGAAGGCAGCTGCTTAACCAACTGAGCCACCCAGGCGTCCCCGATTTCTAGTTCTTGGTCAAAATCAAGCAAGTGACACTGAGCTAATCTGGGTCTTGAGGATGTCTGGGCCCAAGACAGTTTTGGAGGATCCTGATTTAAATAAGATAGTGATGACATCGATGACACATGTTGAGTAGTTCTGTGTGCTAAGGACCTCGTATCCACTCTCCCCTTCAAGCGAACGCACTAAGCGGGATGCCGCCTTTACTCCCACCTTCCAGATGAAGGATCCGAGCTAATTAAGCACAAGGAAGGTCCAGCCCCACCAACGTTTTGGCCACGCCCCTTGGCCAGGATCTGATTGGCTGTAGGCTTGATTGGCAGGAGAACTGAGGAGCTTCCTCAGCCAGACTCCAGCCTTCCTCACACTTGAAGCCCTAATAAAGGGCCGGGAAGGGGCGTGCGTGCTTCCAAATGGCAACTTCTGTGCATTTAAAAATTTCCTCTTGAAAATTCCAGCTTTAACCCATTCATAAAAAGGATCTGAGCTCTTCTTGGCCGTGGCCCTGGCTGTATTCATCAGTCGTAAAGGAGTTTCGCAGAAGAGCCGCTGGCTCCTGGCGGCCGGGGAGAGGGCCTTGGGGTCTGTGGCCAGTGTCTGGGGCAGGAAGCTCTCGGACAGAAATGCGTCCGAAATTGTCCTTTCTCTCCCCCATAGTAACCATGCTTGCTAGCACTGGGATCTGTCGACATTATGTCACTTAACCCTCTCCATCCAGTTGTTACCGTTTTTGGCGGTGGTTGTCCCGGACTCTGAGATCCAAGGGTCACTCCGGGCCAGAGGTGGGGCTTAAACCCTCTTTGTCAGACTCCCGGACTCCCGAGGCTGCCTCTGAACTGAGAGTCACAGCTGCCTTATCTAGCGATGTGGGAAGTGGAGGAGACTGAGCACCGCCTGGGCCACTGTCATTGTCCCCCGTCGCATGGAGGGAGCTGGAGTTCAGAGTGGGTGAACGCAAGGTTCTCTGGGAATGCCCAGCCCTGAAGCTTTCATATCAAGGCTCACCGCCACAACCAAAGGTATGAGCATGGAAGTGTGATTCCAGCAAGTTCAGCTTGGTGAAGAGATGTTCAAACATGCAAACTAAAAACTGTACCTTACTTTGTAAAACTTTTTTTTTTTTTTTTTTTTTGAGGGTATTGGTTTGGAGCTCAAAGGGAGTAATTTCATTATCTAGTGGTTCAACCACAGCTTCTCTATGAATGGGTGAACTTTTATACATGAGACTGGAAACATTAAGGGTCCTTGTGAAAATGTTGGGCGTAAAACTTAAAAAGGAATCCTATTTTCCTTGAACTTCCATTTAAAGGATGGCTATACTCCTTGGCAGGAACTGCGGCCAAGACAGACGTATACAAGTTCCCTTTAGAATCCAGACGTATACAAGTCCCCTTTATGGGTTTTTATTTCCCGACACACAGGAATTTCTGACAACGTATTAATAACAAACCTTAAGTGCGAACCCAAGCGCTGGAATGAAAACGGCAGGACCGATGTGGAGTGGAGGGTGAAGGAGGGGCTCTCGGAAAGGGACCCGCAGAGAGCACCAGGTGTGGAGAAGCCGCTGGAGCTGGGGAGGGCGCGTGGCGCGGAGGTAGTCCCCTTTCTGTTGCGGGGCAGCGAGGTGACGCTGCTCTCTGCCAGCCTCTCTGAATGGGCGGCTGGGCGCCAGCATCCCTCGAAGGGTCCATGGGAGAGATGAAGCGTACAGTGTGGGGCAGGTGCCCGCCACTCGGGAAGTGCTAGTGAACGGTGCCATCAGCGCGGCCGTGATTGTGGCTATAGTTTTCGTAATGTTTCCCTAAACTGCGAAGTCCCTGAATTCGAATGTTCCCAGCTCCAGCTCTTCTGGGGACACAGAGGCAGGTTCAACTTGGCCATCTTAGACCCTCCCGCACAGAAGGATGTCTAGTGTCCGACAGGCTGGCAAGGCCCTTGCATTGTGTATGAATGAGGCAGCTCATGAATAATGCATGCAGAGCCTGATTATGTAAATCCTCAGGTTTCCTTACATTTTTAGCCAGCACATGACAATGGCCTTTTTTGGGCCCTTTGCTGTCCCATTCTGTGGTCTGGTGTTTAGCCTTTGGGGACTAGCCTGCCAAGTCCTGGGGAGGACCGGTTTGGGGAGGGAGCCGGAGGGAGGGTGACCTCTCCAGAGTGCACATCAAAGGAAAAGTCAGAGCTCTGTCACTGGCCCAGCTCTCCCTGACTTTGCGTGGTGTGAAAGGAAATTGTCCTTGCCTGAAGCCTGTGATGTTTAATTCAGAGCCATGGATGCTAGGAACCCCGCATCTGGGGCTCCCTGAGAGCAGGGTGGCTGCTTTCATTTCCAGGGCTATAGGCCAGGGAGCCTGTTGTCTGGAGGGTTTGCAGGATAGAGGAGGGCAACTTCCTGCAAGGAACTGATCTAACCGGAGCCTCCTGGTTGGGGGGGAGGGCATCCTTCTAGAGCCTTCTGCGGCTTGGCCTCCTTAGAGCTTATACAGGCAATACACACATAAACATGCACACATGCAAACGCACATACAAACATACACACAGAAACACACAGCGCATATGCATGCACACTTCTATACTCTTGCCCACACGCCAGCACGCATGCACAAATACACAGCCCTGAGTCAGGAAAACCAACATTTACAAGAAGAATGGAGAGAGGCCAGCAGAGAACACAGGAACTAGGGTCAGAGGTCCCGGGGCTAGGTCTAGCTCCGCTTACCAGCTACAATGTGAATTTGGGCAAGTCTCTTAACTTTCCGAGGCTCGGTTTCCTCATCTGTAAAAGGGGGGTCCTCAGAGCAACCCGGCCAAGCTACCAAGGCATTAGTAACCCCGATTGGGGCTGCAAGGCCCAGGGCGCCCATGCCTTTGCATGGTCATGAGATGGCAATTGTGGTAATTTTCCTTGTTTGCCTGATCTTAGCCTTGAGACCTGCTCTACCTCTGGCAAGAGTTAAGAATGAGGGAGAGTCTGGTTGGGAAATGGGTGCAGGAGTGAGGGCTCCTGGGTATAACCTGCAGAGAAGACAGGAGAGCCACTCTGCCGACCACCGAGCCGGCCCAGGTCTGCTGGGGCACTTCCAAAGCGTTTGTTTGGGGGCGGGTCATGGTGCCTCGTTGTCAGCCATGACTCTCCTGGGTCTGAGGCAAAGCCTGCCCCGGCCACCACAAGGGCAGGCCTCTGGCCACGTGGAGGACAGCAGCGTCCACCTGCCAGGGCCAGGCCCTGGGCTGATGCTTTAGAGGCAGCACAAGTGTCCCTCAGCTTCTGAAACCACATGGCCCGTCAGTTCACACTGCAAGAGCTTGGACAGGGAGGGTGCCTGCCTCGTGAGCAGCCTTCCCAACAACCCTGCAAGGCAGGTGCCCTCAGCTCCAGTTCCCAGTGAGGAAGCAAGGCTCAGAGAGGGGACTGGATTTGCACGAAGCCACAGGGTTAGCGAGTGGGGGGATGTGAACCCAGGACTGACTCTCCTGTGCCGTGTGAGAGAGGAGATAACAAGGCAAGGGGTGGAGGTGGCTTGGGCGGGATCATCAGCCTGAGTCTCGAATCTTGGTTTCTCAAGGTGATGTTTCTACCCAGTTCATGCTGCGAGACAGATCTCTCCTCCTCCTGTCTTTTCTCTGGGGTTCCCAGAGCCCGGAACACACACCCGCCCATGCCTCTGGTACACACACTCTGACTCTCCTTTGCAACTTGGTGTAGGAGTCACCACTTGGAAAGCACGCGTGGAGTGCTCTGGGCTGGATGGGTGCCCGCCTCTGGGTGCCGTAGCCTGAGCACCCGTTAGGCAGGGACTTTCAATCCTTAAATCATCCTGAAGTCAGCTCTTTACCTGTCTGTTCTGCACTAAAGGATCTGGTCTTCAAGGACATCCATCCATCATCCCCCCATCCTCCATCCAAACATCCGATATTTACTGGATGCCACCTACATTCCCAGCACTCAGAACAGTGAACCCAAATCTTAATTCACAGATCTCTAGGGGCACCTGGGTGGCTCAGTGGGTTAAGCCTCTGCCTTCGGCTCAGGTCATGATCCCAGGGTCCTGGGATCGAGCCCCACATCGGGCTCTCTGCTCTGCAGGGAGCCTGCTTCCTCCTCTCTCTCTGCCTGCCTCTCTGTGTACTTGTGATCTCTGTCAGATAAATAAAGAAAAAACCTTTTAAAAAAAAAATTCACAGATCTCTTGTTCATCTATATGTATCCCCACCACCTGGAAGAACCTAAAAATTCAAAGAATAGCTACGATTTAAAAAGATACAGATGAGCTAGATTGTGAGTTTCAGAGAGGTTGAGGAACCCACCTGGGGTGACACAGTAAGTGGTAGAGCTAGGATCTGACGCTAGGTGCATCTGAGATGCTAAAGCCATTCTGTCGTCTCCCTTTGCCTTAGTAGATGCGTTCTGTGCTGCCCGCACCCCCTGGGCCCTCCCTTCGCTGTTTCTAAAGGTAGCCAAGGGGCCGCAGCCTCTGAGGTTCGGCCCCAGGCCAGGAGCCCTCACCTTCTGCTGCCGGATGGCCCTGTTGATCCGCTTCTCCTGGTGCAGCTGGTGCTCCGTGCGCTGCAGAGCCTCCTTCAGCAGAGCCTTCTCCTCCGCCTCCTTGTAGATGCTGTCCTCCAGCTTCGCCATCTGCGACTGGTACATCTGCACGGACACTTTGCTCTGCCTGAGCGCACGGGACAGACACAGTTGGTTCTCCCCTCCTCTTTCTCAACCGTGTCCCCAGCCTGGGAGGGTCTCAGAACGCTTCTGTCTGCGGCTAACTTGGTGGCTTCATGGCGAGCAGATGTGGGGCGTAGATAGTAGAACGAATAGCCCACTGGGTACCTAGTGTAGCAGGAGGGTATGCTGCCAGACCCCCCCATTTCCCAGGGAGGGCACAGGGGAACTGCGGCCACTGGAATAGGGCGAGCTGTGGAAAGTACCTAAGGGGAGCCCTAAGTCGAGATTCATAAGAGGTGCAGCTTGTTTGTGGAGAGACAGAACGAACACTGAGCACCTTGGCCGCCGCTTTCTCATGGACAGACTGCCTCTGTCGGGCCCTAGTCATCGCCCCCCGCACCCCCAGCCTCTGCTCCCCTCCCCCAAGTCCTCTGCCTGCCCCGGACCTCTGTCTGTCCCTGCCCTGAGGTTCAGCCATGAGAACGGACAGTTGGCCTTTTTTGCGCGGTCACCAGCAGTACCTGAGCTGTTCAATGTCTTTCTCGTATCCTCTCAAAAGCTCCTCTTTTCTCTCCAGCCGGTTCTTGAGTTGGGTGATCTTATCGAACACTAGATCGAGGTCCCTTTGTCGGAGCTGGTTGACTCTCTCTCTCTCTTTGGCGGAGAGGTATTTCATGGATATGTGACCGGACATGTCCTTGATGTTCATCAGACTCCCGAGGGTCTTGCTCATGTCCATGTACTGTAAGGAAAGTGTCAGCTGGTAAAGGGCCTGGCCCAAGGCTGCTGGTGGCTGCTTTGAGGAAGCCAACATCTAATTCTGTGTTGTTCATTCTCTACAATTGCCGAGAACACAGCTGTGCTTGGAAGCCAGAGCCGCTGGGCTTTGCAGTAAGACTTTCATTTACTCCACATCCCTTTACTCTATGCCTTTTTGAGAACCAGGAGGAAAAGTGACACAGGCGTAAACATTCATTCTAACTGCCTAGTTTTTCAAGGAATTGGACTATGCCACGTCTGACCCATGCTGGGAGAGTAGATGGGTCTTGCGGAGCTATTATTACAACTAAATACACGTGTGAGGCTGCTGTTTAGTTATACTCTCCGGAGGTTAACGGTGACTGCAGGGGACCCAGCTTGGGACAGGAGAGGACGGTGCTGTAGGTACCTACCAGCTTTTCACTGAGATCTAAAGCCTCAGCCACATCCATTTTCCCTGACTTTTCCATGGGCGGGATGGCTGAGTTGGCAAGGCCACTCTGAGGCTGAAATGAAAAAGAGGTGAAAACTCCCTTGGCAAGCCATTGTGAAAGTCTCTATCCTGGAGCTAAAACACCGTGGTTACCAAAGAATGACTCGAGAGAGCTGATTTTCGTTTCACTTCCTGACCAGCCCGTCTGATTCCTCTGTCAACTGCTTGCTGGTAACTGTGCTCCCACCCTTCAGAGCGGGAGTCTCACTTGCCTTGTTCTCTGGTTCCTTACTGTCTGTCTTCCCTCTGGACCAGCGGCTCTCAGTCAAGGGTGATTTCATCCACCCTCCCCTGCATGCCCCAGGACCTTTGTCAATGCCGGGATACATTTTGGTTGTTGCAGCTTGAGGTGGGGAGTGCTACTGGCATCCAGAGGGTGGAGGGCAAGGATGCTGCTAACCATCCCACAGTACACAGGATGGCCTCCCAAACAAAGAATTACCTGCCCCCCAAATACCCATAGTGCTCAGGTTGAGAAGCCCCAGTCTAGATGACAAGCTTCATAAAAACGGAGGTCATGTTGCTCCTTGCTCACTATTCCATTTCTTGTGCCCAGCATGGCACCTGACACAGAGTGGCCGAGAAAATAGCTTTCCTCCTTTTATTAAAGGAATCTCATTTTTTAGGCAACAGAAACTATACTGTCACCAAATTTGGCCAAACCTTCTCCCAGTGCTGGAAGCTGCCGGCCAAGCATCCCTTCAGACCCACTCCAGAAACAATGCCCAATGGTGTTCCCAGCTGTGCACTCACAACCACCCTCTCAGCCAGCTGGCTGCTGAAAGTCCCTACTGACTGGACGGAAAAGCCACCAGACCGATCAGGGAGTCTGAAGGACCACAAATAGCTATAATAAATCTCCCTAAAAAGCAAACTGGGTTTTAAGTGCTTGCCACGAGCATCTCTTGGCCCACAGCATTTGCTGGCACTCTACTGTAAACCTCTGAGATAAAAAAAAACCAACTACAAAAATGTAAAGGCTCAGAAAGTGATTATGACAGACAAGCGTGGGCTATTTGTCTCTATGTCTGTAGCGCTGAGCATGAAGGAGGGGATATGACAATGACAGAGCATGAACTACCACTCAGCATCCCCAGCCCTGGGTAGTGTCCTCTGTACCCCGCTCCGGGGTCCCCTTCTTTTCCTGATGGTGACCTAAGGCAGAGTCTGATCTACAAGGTTCGATCACACAGTCCCCGTGCCCTTCTCTGCAGACTAGCAGGGAGCTAGACACAGGTCTGGGTCCATCAGACATTATGCTGTGACCTTGGGTGACATACTTGGCTGCCTGAAGTCTTAACTTTCCTTATCTGTAGAATGGGCATTATGATAGTAACCCCAGCACAAGGCTGTTGGGAGGGCCGAATGATAAATGATGGCTTAGCCCAGATGTCAGCGAGCCTTCCTCCTACTCCTTCTCTTCTTTTAATTTCCATTATTGGCAACCTTGGAGGATTGAGGTCTTCTGAGCAGGTTGGGAGCTCTCCTGTTCTGTGGTGTTGGTCGTGGCATAGGGTCAGTGCTAGGTGGAAGGTAAATCTTGGAAGCAGGTCAGGATATGAGAGCCCGCTGAGCTCCCACCTGGAGACTGCTCCTCTACTTCCACCTTCAGAGAACGAGAGCTTATCCAGAAAGCCAACACATTCCTGAAGACCCACATCCCTACAAGTGTCTGGAGAGATTGTGCAGGGGAATGCTGGTACAGCATGATGACTTTGTTATGGTTTCTGAAAGCCCCTACCCGGTTTAGGTCCCACTGTGGCAGCAAGCTATGCCCAGCGGGTTCTGTGATTGACGCTGACCTGAGGTGTCCATTGTCAAGTGTCAATCAGGCGCCCATCAAATATCCAGTTAGGGTACAGGGCATCTTCAACATAACAGTCAAATCACTTCTGAAAATCCTAGCAAATAAAACTATTTCCCTTAAGAGAGGAAGCTCTTCTCAAGGGACACTATCTAAATACCATTAAACAATCCTAACAGCTATCACTTATTGTTTGCTGTGAGCCAGACGTGGGGATAAGCACTTAGACCAGGCACCTCTAGGTTCTCAACAGTTCGCAGCTGGGAAGAGGAGGCCCAGGAAGGCTAGGAGCCCGCCCGAGGTCACGCAGGTGGCCAGGCTAGTATTCTGACACGGGTCCCTCTGTCTCTACTGCTACTCTTTATGTGTTCATGCTTCTCAGTTTGCTGTGAAAAGCAAACTTCAGGCAAACTCATGGCATAACGTTAAAAATCAGCCTGTTGAATATTTCCTGCAGGATATATATATCACACATCACGTGGAAAGGAGGGCCTGCCAGACACCACTTGGGACCACTGTCAGTACAATGATTTAACACGCTGGGCATGAATGCAAAGCAACCTCTCTGTTCAGACCTGGGGCTGCTGGTTCGGCAAAGCCCCGAGCAGGCGGTGCAGACACTGGGCTCCCAGGGAGGCCTGGCCCCGAACCACTGACGTGCGCGGCCGTGCCAGGGCACCCGGCTAGCGTCTGCCCTCGCGCCCACCCTCTCCACGTGTCACTGCAGAGAGAAACGTTCTTTGGTTACCGCTGAGATCTCTATTCTTGAGAGAGCTGGCATATCAGGTTTTGCGTCCAATAATTTCTGGACATTTTTTTCCATTCTGACCGTCTTTAAGTCTAGATAGGATTCAGTCAGCGGGTCCTTATGATCTATAAAATAAATAATTGAGAGTCAAAAGAAAGGGTCAGGAAGAAGTTATTGCATGTAATAATCACAGTTGCCGGGGCGCCTGGGTGGCTCAGTGGGTTAAGCCTCTGATTTCAGGTCACGTCATGATCAGGGTCCTGGGACTGAGCCCCGTGCTGGGGGTCCCCGCTCACAGCCGGGAGTCTGCTGCTCCCTTACCCTCTGCCTCTCCCCTCACCAGTTCATGCCCCCCACCCCTCTGAAATAAATAAAATCACAGATGCTGTTTCCTGGACCTTCCTGCAGGCCAGCGCTGATCTCCACCACCCTCCCTTGGCAGGTGAGAAATAGGCCTAGACGGGTAAATGGCTTGTCCAAGGTCACACATAGCTAGCAGGCGGTTGGGGCATCTCAGGAGCCAGTGCTGAGACATGCAGGGTGAACTCTCAGCCACAGGAACAAGGATGGAACTTGAACCCTGGCTTCTGGGTCCTAGCCCAGCACTACCCCCAGCAGCAGGTGCAGTGTCTTGAGAATGCCATCCCTTCTAAACAGAGTATTCTAGGGGTTCCCCAAGGCTGATCCTCGCACTGTTAGTCCATGACAAAGTTCCCACCAGGCCACAGCGAAATAAGAAAAAGGACAATGTAGTGAGTTTTTCATGAAATCCCATTTATTTAAGATCAAGGCTTGCCCTTGACTCTGAGATCATGCCTGCCATCTTTCCTTGTATTACAACGTCCTTTCGGTTATGAAGTGATGGGACAGAAGACGGTGGTCCTGGCTGAGTGTCAGTGTCCAGAGTGACCTCTAGAGCCTGGGGCGCAGGGATCTGAGCAGGGAGAAGGAGACCAGCAGGGAGAGCACTTACTTGATGAGCAGGCCTTCTCGAGCTCCTTAATTCGTGCACGCAGTTCAGACAAGGCCTTTTTCTGACGCTGAATGATTTCCTCATGTCGGGACCCTTTGCACTTGGCCCCGAGATCACTGAAGGATTGTTCCTGTAGCCAGAATGGTGCAGAGAACAGCTTTGTTAGGGGTCAGAATCTCTCTATCCCTTATATTCCGAAAAACACGTACAACTCATGACTAGCAGAGACCCTGTCACTTAGTACCTTGGAAGCTACTGTAAGGGGAGTCAGCGCAGAAGGAATTTAAATTTTTCATTTCAAATATAAAGTCACATCTAGGAAGATTTCCAACTCTCTTACCTACTTAGCATATCTATGAATAAAACCCCTCTCTCTGTTCCCTCCCTGTGTTTTATATTTTCTTCTAATATTCTTCTAAGCTTGGGTTTCCATTTGTTGTCCTTTGGGTCTTGCCTCAGAATAATCACATCAAATTCTGCTCCAGGAGGGGCATTTTTAGATAAGAACACATGGTTACTTTCTTCTTGACTGCCAATAAGGATGGCTCTTTAATATTTGCTAGGGGGAATTTGATAGATTGGCTCCCGGTTGGTCTGGAGAAAGGGAGACCTTCCTTTGAGACTTCTGGAGGTCCTACTGTCCAACAGAACTTTCCGGGATGAGGGGCGGGTTCCACTTCTTGCACTCTCCAATATGCCGGCCACCAGGCACAGAGCTAGCATAGAGCTTATGAGTGCATAGACAAGGAGAGGTCTTCTCTCTCTCTCTTTTTTTTTTTTAAATTATTATTATTTTTTTATTTGACAGACGGAGATCACAAGCAGACAGAGAGGCAGGCAGAGAGAGAGAGGGAAGCAGGCTCCCGGCTGAGCAGAGAGCCTGATGTGGGGCTCGATCCCAGGACCCTGGAATCATGACCTGAGCCGAAGGCAGAGGCTTTAACCCACTGAGCCACCCAGGCGGCCCTCTTCTCTCTCTTTTAAGGGTCATGTGCACCTTTCAGATTTAGAAGAATGGAAGGTTGCAACTTTTGGAAAAATTCCCAGAGTCACAAAAATTTGCATACAGGGGTGTCCGGGTGACTCAGTTGGTTGAGTGTCTGACTCTTGATTTTGGCTCAGGTCATGATTTCAGGGTCCTAGGACTGTGCCCTGCATCGGGGTCCTCACTCAGAGGGGAGTCTGCTGGAGGATTATCTCTCTCTCCCTCTCCCCGCTGCTCTCTCTCTCTCAAATACATATTTTAAAAATTTGCATACAGATTCTGGAGGTTCAGGGCCTCCCGAAGCCCAGTAATAGACTCTACGTGTCACATGGGCTCTGTGAGAGCCAAGTCTTTTGTCTCCATTGGAGACTGTGGTGTTCCCAGGGCCCACATTGTGCCCGAGCTTAGTAGTTGGTTAACAATTATGGAGCCTGAATGGAATGAGGTCAGAAACAGGAGTGGGAAGGAGCTTGTTCCGGCTTTCTGGCTGGGACCAGGGCTCAGCAGCAAAAGGAAGGGGGTTCTCCACCCGTGGCTGCATTCAGTAGGACCTCACTTGACCCTGACACTGTCTTCAGCCTGCTGAGAGTCTCCGTGGCTGGTCCACTCTTCTCGGGTTGATTCTACACAGACCCCGCTGTCTTTGAGGATGTATGTTTGCCCCAGAATGGGTGTGTGTGTGTGTGTGTGTGTGTGTGTAAGAGTGTGGAGGGGAGGGGAGGGTCCACTGACCTGTGTGTGGGGCAGCCACAGCAGCAAGGCTTGGTGATGGCTGTTATTCTATCTGCAGATTATGCCTGAGCTCGATGTGACCCTTACTCAGGGCTCTTCTGGGAATTTGTTTATTTAGAGAAGAAAATGGAGATTCTTTCTCATACAACTCTGAAGCCCTCTGACCCACTCTGGCTTAGGAAGCAGGAAGTGGCCTGAGTTTGGAAAGCCGATCTGAGAAAGAACAAATACTTTTTTCCTTTTATCTTGCAGCCTCCCTCCCCCATCCTCTCTGGTCAATGCTGCCTCATAGGGAAGCTATCATCTCGGCATCTCGTGGACAGTCCGTTCTAGCAAACTCGTGCGGAGTTGGAGGGAGTCTGGTGTGAGCAGGAGCCCTCTGCGGCCTCTGCTGTGCCCAGCCCTGGGCCTGGCATACAGCAGACACTCAGTGGTTGTTGGAATGAACAAGTATGGGCTGAGTCCTGCGCAGAGAGCTTGGGAATCCGACAGGTCTGAGGCAGGGGCGAACCTCACTCCTGGCCCCGCAGAGCGCAGGGCTCGGGACCGCTGGTGCTGCCCCGAGCACCTTCAGCTTCTGTGAAGGTGCTCTGGACAGTGATGGTGCCAAGGACAGCTGGCGGGGCCGCCGCGCCCTCTCATTCACGCTGCGTACGGCCCCGGCTCACTGCTGTTTGGCAGGGGAACGGCATCTTTGAGAAAGCAGGAAGGCAAGCTGACACATTTGGCCCTGTTTCCAAGTGAAAATCCAAAGCCCATTACTGAAATGCCCTGTTCTCCAGTTTCATAAAGCAAAGAGGAAAAGGATGTCCCTGAACTCCAGGAAAGCGGAGGCCTCGAGGAACCACTGCCCCCCGCAGTCAGCCTTCCTGGGACCATGGGAGGTATCACAGCCCCCGCTGCAGGGCAGAGCGGGAGGGCCACCTTCGGGTGCAGCGTGGAGAAGGCTGCTCTCACTCGGAGACACGCTCCCTGGGTTCTGTGTAGTCGAGACATCCAGGCGTGCAAAGGCTTCTGGGCAGGCGCCCCGAGAGGAGCCACCGCAAGAACTGGTACGGTTCTTTGGGAAGATCGTCTGGCCCTGTCATGCACAATTTGGGATGCCCTCTGGACCCAGCATTTTCACATCCAGGAATCTGTTCTACATACACACCCCCAAGGACGTTAACTATAACAGCATGGAAAGTAGACACAGCATCGTCAATGTCCATCAACGGGGAACCCGGCGTGGACAAGAGGGAATGCAGTGAAATTCTATGCACCCAATTAAAAGAATGGCTCTTTTATTAAAGAAGATGGCTTTTATATAGTGTTCAGTGGGAAAAAAAAATCACGTTGCAGAATATACGTGGCTTAATACCATTATTTTGCAAAAAGTTCTATTGAATAAACATGCATACATAGATTATGTGTGTTTTGTGCATAAATAAAATTTCTCTCTCTACAGCCCCACGTGGTGGTAGCTGACATGACTCCTACTTTCCCCGATGAGCCAGCCAGCGTACCATGACCTCCCTGGGGTCAGAGTTTCTGGGTGCAGGAGTCTCACCCCGGGATGGAACCCAGGCGGCCTGGAGCGGAGGCTGACCTTCGCACACTGCAGGGTCACGCCTGTGTGAGGAGGGTGGGCGGTCTCTGTGAGGAAAAGGACTGCTGGTGCATAGGCCGAACTGCCGATAGCCGTGACCTCCAGTGGCTGTGTGTGTGTTGGGGGTGGGGACTACTGCTGTTACCATGCGTATTTCCCATAAGCAAGCCACATTTTTGGAACTTAGAATGAAAATACTTTCAGAAGCAAAGACAGGCACAGTCAGGCTCTTTTTTAACACCACGCCCCTGCGTGGCCAGGCCCCAGCGGCGCTCACCTCTTGACTGCTCAGGAGAATTTCCGTGTGGACCGGTTCTATCTGCACTGAGATGTCACACATCTTGGCCGCATTCCTGGGCTTCTGTTCCTTCTCCTTGTACAGCTGGACTCTGTGTTTCTCTTGGGAGGCCCTAGGGGAGAGAAGATGAGTCACTGGCCAGCAGAATGGCCAGCAACCTGAGGTTCCAGGAACCGCAAGCGACCTTTGGAACCACTGGCAGAACAGAAAAAGGAATTCCATTTGTATAGGTCACTGAAGCCTTCAGGTCTGCGAGTGCCCTGCCCACAGATTTCTAGAGAACTTAGTTTCAGGGGACTTCTGAAATCATGGCCAGGGCAGCAGACACCTGCCCACCCTTGTTCCCACAGTAAGCCTGCGGGACACCTGCTGGGACATTTACTGGGGTATCTACTGTGTGTCTGTTCTTTCTAACACTTTGTATGTGTTGACACATACAACACGTACAACACATGTGTTGTATGACAGTCCCATGAGCTGGGGGCTCTCGTTGCCTCATTTCACAGGCAAGGAAGCGACACAAGCAATTTGCCCATGGTCACGAAGCTTGCCAGTGAAGGTGGCTGGCTTTGAATCGGGGCAGCCTGTGTCTTTAACCACCATGTGAATCTGTCTTGGCCAGGAGCCATGAGGCATATGAAGCTGCAGGGTAGTCACAAGATGTGGATTTTACTCAACCTTTCTTGGAGAAAACATTCCTCTTATGTCAAAATAAGGATAAGTTGTGGATGAAACTGCAAAGTCACATACAGTTTTTAGCCTAATCCATGAATGACAATGAAATTTCACATTTATTTTAAGCTGACTTCTTTTACCCCAGTTTATACATTTGTTCAATCAATATTTACAAAGTTCCCTCCGGGCCTGCCAGGCACTCTGTGAATGCTAGGGAGTCAACAGCAGGCAAGGTCTCTATGGGGGTCCTTACGGGGAAGGCAGACAGCTAACCAGGCCACAGCACCCTGGCTGTGTGAGAGTGTTGGAGTGCAGGGACTGAGAGACCCCGGGCAGTGTCGGAGCCCTTGGCTGTGTTTGGTGAGGGTAAGTGATGACGGGCTCCCTGAAGAAGGGGCATTAAGCTGAGACCTGTCCTCTGGAATATTCGGCAGGAATGCTTGAGAGGCACAGAATTAAGCAAACTCTGTTTTTTTTTTTTTTTTAAGATTTTATTTATTTATTTGTCAGAGAGAGAGAGCGAGTGAGAGCGAGCACAGGCAGACAGAGTGGAAGGCAGAGTCAGAGGGAGAAGCAGGCTCCCCGCGGAGCAAGGAGCCCGATGTGGGACTCGATCCCAGGACGCTGGGATCATGACCTGAGCCGAAGGCAGCTGCTTAACCAACTGAGCCACCCAGGCATCCCAGCAAACTCTGTTTTAAATGATAAATGAAACACATGCTGTCCGTCCATCTGTCCATCTGTCTGTCCATCCGTCCATTCATCCCTTCGCCATTTACCCAGTGACCTCCATGTGCGAGGCTCCCTGGGCACTTGGGGGTGTCTGGGCTCCCTACACCAGGAGGGCCTTCCCACGCACCTGAGCGTCTCCTTGAGGACCCCCAGCTCCCTGTCCTTCCTTTCCACCAGGCCGGTCAGCTGCGCCATCTTTTCCCTGAGCGCTCTCAGCTCACTGCTTTGCTGCTGGACCAGCGCCACGTTCCGCTCCAGTTCCATCTTCTGCTTTTCATTAAGCTCCCCTGGGAAAGAAGGAAAGCTGGTGGGGGGTGGGGGACGGTCTCCTGCCCTGGGGCTTTGCCAGGGCCATAGCCGATTGGCCAGGCCTATAAGAACCATGCGGCGGGTCCCCCGTCCAGGAATTCTCATGGTGGTGGGCGGCGTTAGTGACAGCCATGGGGATCTTCCTGTGTCTTCGCAAATGACAGCAAATCTCTGCCCGAACCCGGCGTTCCAGAAGCTGTCAGGGCCCTGCCTCTGCATCTGTGGCATTTCGGGGCTCCCTGGTTGACCTTCGGCTGTCTGCCTCTAGGTCTATTTGCCTAAGGGTGTTCTTTCTATGGCCTCTGGGGTCTGCTCAGCTCCTGGGTCTGCCAGATGCATCAGCCTCCACCTGAGACAGGTGAGACTGGAATTCACAGCCCGGTTCCCTCACCCCTGCAGAATTCAGCTCCAGCTGCCCGCTCTGCCCCTGCCGGACAACACAGCTCTCTTTGGCTTCGTCCCTTTCCTGCCTCTGGTCCATTTCCACTGCTGCTAGTTCCCGGGATCACCTCTCAAATACACTGCCGGCAGCAGCAGCATGACCTCAGGGTCAGCCTCTGGCAAAACCCAAACGGAGATACCTGCATCACCCCAAATTTTCACAGCAACCCTACAGGTGAGCTACTGGCCATGCCCCCACTTCCCAGAGGCAGAAACAGGCTCAGAGATGTAAAGGCACTTGCCGAAACTCATGGGACTAAAAAATATAGCAGATCAGAAATCGGGTCCAATGTTTCCCAATTCTAGAACTGGACCTGCTAGCCTCTCTACTCCACTGTTTCATACTTTAGTGTGAAAATCACTCTTTGGGGCACCTGGGTGGCTCAGTAGTTAATTGTCTGCCTTCGGCTTGGGTCGTGATCCTGGGGTTCTGGAATTGAGTCCCGCATCGGGCTCCCTGCTCAGAGGGGAGCCTGCTTCTCCCTCTCCAGCTCCCCCGCTTGTGTTCCTCTCTCGCTATCTCTTTCTGTCAAATAAATAAATAAAATCTTTAAAAACAAAACAAAACAATCAATCTTTGAAAAATTCAGCCATAAATGTCCTGGGGGCATTGAGAGTATAGCCACAGGGGGAGCAAACACCACTGAAGGTTTGGGGGTGCACAGGGGTTGAGACGGGCACAAGAGGAGTCTCCTCACCCTCCCTCCACTTCCCCAAACCGAGTTCTGTCTCCTGACTTCCGCCTGCCTGTGCCTTTTGGCTTGATGGAGGCTGGGGTTGGGAAGGGGAAGATGGCTCTAAGAAGCAAAAGAGGGGAGGCAGAAACAAAAGGACAGGGCTGGGTGGGGAGCAGAGAGAAAGAGCAAAGTGGGAACCTTCAGCTAGACTGGTTCGTGGTCTTTGGTCCCCAATGTAGGTGGCTGCTGTGTCCAGCCAGCTCTAGGAAGCAGGCGTGTTGTAGGTGGTTTTATACCAGAGGAAGGGGAGGCGAGGAGAGAGTGCCTTGTTCTAGGTCCCAGAGATGGGGGGTGCTGGGCTTTGTGCCCTCCCTCCCAGACTTTGCCTCCAGAGACAAATCCTCTGAGGCAAAAGGGGATTTTTCCCAAAAAAGAAAGTTGCATTTCAACGCAGAGGTCTGAACCCTCTGAGAATGGTTCCCGTGGCCCCCTGATCGGGCATCTGTCCTGCTGACTGAGGTACAAATGCTCCAATGCTGTGACCACCCAGGAAAGCAGGTCAGCAGGATTTTTAACGCTAAGCTTTCTTAAGCCTGTTCTTTCCTTTCTCGAAGCGGGTCAGGAAGTCAAGAGATGCGGTCAATCATACAAACCTCTCAGATCTGACATTCGGTTGTGAGCTTCTGTGAGGTTTTTCCTTAACCTCATGATGACCTCCTGCTGAGATAGGATTTCCTTCTGAGCGGTCAGCAGATCCCCTCTGAAACTCACAAAGACCGGCCAAGTCAGCTCACCTCAGGCCCTGGGATGTCCCCAGTGCCTGGAAGGGGCCAGCTAGAATCACCAAGTGCTCCTCCTTCAGTGTGGGGCCTCGGGATACCAGTCCCAGCAAGGGGGAGAAGCATACTCTTTAAAAATTCTCAAAGCAAAAATTCATTTCCGTGTCAAAAAAAAAAAAAAAAAAATTACAGGGAGATAAGACAGAGGCTCCCAGCTGGGTTCAGTCTGAGGCTGAGTGATGACAAACAGTGGCTTACTTCACAAGCGATTAAGTTAAGGTGCACCACGGGGGTGTGACTTGCCCAGAGCCACACACCTGCAAGGGGCTGAGTTGGCATCTGAACAAAGAGCCACCCAGGTCTTTCCATGACACCATCTTGACCTTCTAGAGGATAGAGAAATTCAGATGACAGCGAGAAGACCCCAGACTCGACTCCTTTTTTCCAGGTTCCGATTATGTGGCCGGAAGTGGGGGTTGGGGGGCTGGTGTCTGGCCCGCTGTGCACACACCCCTCAGGTACTCACATCAAGGTGTCACACACTTCATCTTTGACACTGCTGTCCACTGGAGGCGTCGGTGGGGGGTCTCGCTGCATTACCTCCTCCTGGGCTGAATCAGAGGAGCCCGTGAGGGTCATTATAGTCTGCAAGCAGCCACTGCTCTCCCTCGCCGGGGCTTATAAACACATCTGCGTCTTTTCCAACTTAGCCACCCCTCTACAGCCTGCCACTTTCTCTGCCTAATGAGCCCCACCATGGGTTCTGTGGGACAGGATGGGACCCCCCATGCAGGAGCTCATGAAATCTTTCCAGCTACTCAATGAACAAGGGATCATGAACTCCACTTATAGGGGAGGAAAGGGGGATAGGAGGGACGGAGCCTGGCAGTTCTGGGAAACTGAGTCTCGCTCCATGCCTGGGCCAAGGTGCCCCTTCCTCCTGGGTCACCTGTCAGGGCCATCATTTGATGAACAGCAGGGACCCTGCCTGGCCAGTCCATAAGGAATCCCCAGTGCCTAGAATAAGCTTGGGACCTAACAGATGCTCAACGAAGAGTGACAAGTGAATGAAAGCATGAAGTGAGTCCTGCCAGCTTGTCAGCTGGCTGGAGACCAGGACCATGTTTCTCAATCAGGGCTGAGTTTGCCTCCCTACCCCCAAGGGGACACCTGGCAATGTCCGCAGATGTTTCTGGTAGTCACACTGGGGTGGGGAGTGCTGCTGGCATTCGATGCCGTGGCTGAGCAACACAGGCCCAAGACCTCAACTTCCAGAACTCTTCCCCAAGAGCTCAGCATCTCCGCAGTACATAGCGTCGCCTTGGTCATTTAGGGCAAGAATGTGCTCACAACCCTGAGTTCTTTTCTTAAACCCTTTTGGATTTCTTTTTAAAGCTGGTTATGAAAAGCTGTTAGATGAAGTCGCAAACTCCAGAGGGCAAAAAGAAAGGCCCTGCACGGGATGTTTTCATGCGGAAAAGACACTCGGTGGCATGCTGCTTTGTCGCCCCTCGGCAGCCTGGCAGCCTGTGCGTCTCCGCTGGCTCACTGGCTTGGCACAAAGGACATCCCGTCCGGTTGCTGTGACCTCTGTCTAACCTGGGCCTCGAGGGCCCCAAACCTTGTTGTGTAATGGGAAGAAAATGGTGTCCCAGGGGAAAATGGAGCATTCAAGCGAGGTGTGGCCTTTTCTGGCCCATAATCAGCGTGTGGGGACCCACGGGATAATCAGAACCTGCCCTGAACGCTATGATTTCTGCAGCTTCTCTTTGGACTGACCTGGGTCGCTGTCCTTCAATGTTGCAATCTCTCCTTCTATTTTTTTATGGTGCTCGGTCACTTTTTGGAGTCTTTCTTCGAGGCTCACGATCGTCTGGGAGTGCTGTTTGATTTGCTCCTTATATTCCCTGATTTCTGTTTCAAATCCATGTTTCTGGGAGTCCTGTTCTTCCTGGAGGGCCTTCACTGTCTGCTGTTGCAGCTGTATCCGCTCCTCCATGACGAGCTGGGGAAGCAGGGAAGTCATTAGCACGGTCTCGGGAGCCGGGCATGATGCCAAAGGTGACAATACCAGTATGCCCCCTTTGCACATACAGGCATGGAACCGGACCCATCTCAGGGCCTTTGCACATACTGTTTTCTCTGCCTGGTACTCTCCTCCCCCCAGCTCCTTGCATGGCTGACTCCTTCTCGTGTTTCATGTCTCAAGTCCAATGTCACCTCCTGAGAGAAGCCCTTCCTGGACTGCCTGTCTAGAGGAGAACACTGAGACACCTTCTATTCCATCTTCTGCTTTCTTTTTCCATGACGTGCTTATCACCATCTGAACGATCTTATTTATTTACCATTCTGACTAGAATGGGAGCTTCAGGAGAGCAGAAACTTACTTTTCCTTATTTACCAATGTACCCACAGCACCAGTGCCTACATCCCTGCCACAGTATCTAGACCTAAATGCTCAATAAGTATTTGTTGACTTAAAGAATGAACACTTTTAAAAGAAACAGAGAATGAATTTGTATTTCTTTCTTTAATTTCTTTTTATTTTTTAAAGTCAGTGCCATGCCCAGCTTGAAGGCCAACACGGGGCTTGAACTCATGACCCTGAGATCAAGACGGAGCTGAGATCAAGAGTCGTATGCTTAACCGACTAAGCTACCCAGTCACCCCAAATTTCTATTTCTTAAAAGTCAAAATTCCCAATCATCACCAAGAGGGGAGCTGGACCCCTTCCCGCAGCCGCCCTGTCCTTCCTGAGGCTCTTCTTGGGGCTTCTCAATGCCTCATCCTTGCTTCCCTCCTGCTGCTCCGACCACTCATTCCCGGCTCTCCTGACACCGGACTCCTGCTCCTTATTCCTGGATGACATGTTGGGCCGCAGCCCCAGATCCTGAAACTCAGGCCCACACACCGTTTTAGTGATCATGCCTCCTCTACGCTGAGATGTCGTATCTTGCTTTCTCCCCCAAATCTACTGGACCACCAAAAGTTTGGGGCACATTTGGACTTTGCTGCCCCATCCTCGCCTCAGTCTGAATTCTTTCCCCAGAAGACAGACCCTCCCCGATAAAAGCCACTCTGACCTCCATAGTCCTGTCACCATGTCACCCACAGGCCATCCATACCCTGGGTGCCCCGGCTCGAAGCCCAGCCCCTCCCTCTCCTTGGTGCTCAAGTCCCCTCCATCAGCTTTCAAGTCCTGCCATTTCTCGTGTCTGTCCTTACGGCCACTCCTTCCTGCCCGCTCCTGTGCCACCCCGAGTCTGTAGCTCCTTATGACTCAGGCTATAGACACAGCCACCATGTGCCACAGCCCAAGCTGGCCTCCCCAACTCCAGTCCCTCTCACATCCACTTTGTGCATTTCGGCCAGATGAGTCCTCATGATGTCCTTGCCCACAGACCTGTTGGTTGAATGTATGGATGATAAATGTGTACAGTATTGAGCCCTGATGGCGGAGGGCCTTGAATGCCGAGCTAAAATTTTAAAGCATTATCTTAAAGTCTGCGGAATAGTCGGTGATTACCAAGGTCTGGGGCTGCTCAGCCCCTCAGTCTGATCCTGTGAGGACCCTGTATTACAACATCTTAGAATGCCTGGAGAGAGAGCACTGTAGCCTCTGTTTGCTTTTCCTTTGAGACCAGTGCTTCTCAATAAAGGGTGATTTTGCCCCCAAAAGGACATTTGGCGAAATCTGAAGACACCGTGGGCTGACGGGTGTGGAGGGAGGATGCTACTAGCATCGAGCAGGTAGAGCCCTGGGGCGATGTTATGTACCCCGCGCTACATGGCTGTGCATGAGAAAGGGTGATTCAGCCTGGGGTACCAGCAGCAGCCGGGCTGAGAGCCCCTGGGCTAAGTCCCGGGTCCTCCCGGCATTGTGATCCTTCATTGAGGGAAAGACTCTCCTGTCCCCGGAAGGCACCAACTCACCATTTTTGCCTTGGTGGTTTCCAGTTCAGCTAACGTTTCATTTAATTTCATGCTGAGGTTCTCTGCTCTTAGGCTCTCGGCTGTCTTGCTTTTCTGAGTCTCTTCTACCATGGCCAGTGCATCATTTAATTTATTATTCAAAACGCCTTCTTTTTGCACTTTTAAATCTATTTCCTGGACAAACAGCAAACATCAAATTAGCAGAAATTTGGGAATGAGTATTTACCCTAGCTGTCCCCGTCCTGGCCCCCCCGTTTTCAGAGAGGAGGTGAATTCTATTCTGTTAATGTCCCTTTTTCAGCGCAAAGTCCATGTTTTCTCTGGAAGGTTCCAATTGTCACAGAGCTCTCTTTTCTCTCCAGCTGAGGCTGTCTCCTTGTGATTTCTGGTCTCTGAGCTCAGTTCTGTCACCTGGAGTGCACTGAGTAAGTTTTATTTCTCTTTTATGAGGCAGCCCTTTAAATATTTGAGGAGGGCTGTCATGTCTCTCTCTAAATCTATTTTCCAGGATATATGTGCCGAGGTTCTTCACCCTTTTGCCCCAGGATCTGCCTACAGCACCCTTCCCTGCATCCCTCCCTGGCTTCAGCGGGAAGGCCTCCCCGCTTCCCTCTGGGCTGCAGCAAGGTCGACCTTGCGCACTTCGTCCCTCCTCCTGGATCCACTCTGCCAGCCCTGGACTCCCCAGATTCTACTCTCCTCCAGGAGCCCCTCCTCAGACCACAAAGAATAGAAGCTTTGTGACTGGTCCTGGGTGTGTGTGGGGGGGTTTCATGAACTTTCTTTACTTACTTGACTTTATTTTTAAAAAAGATGATTTATTTGAGCGAGTGAGAGAGAGCACGCGTTCATGAGTGGGGTGGAGTGTGGAGGGGCAGAGGGAGAAGCAGTCTCCCGCTGAGTAGGCACCCCGATGTGGGACTTGATCCCAGGACCCTGAGATCATGAGCTGAAGGCAGACGCATAACCGTCTGAACCAGCCAGGCGCCTCTACTTGATTTATTTTGAAAGAGCAGTTTTGGGCTCACAGCAAAATTGAGAGAAGAATTCAGAGCTCTCTTATTTGCTCTCTCCCCCCAACAATGGAAGAGTCCTCATCATCAACATCCCGCAGCAGATACCTTTGCTCCCACTGATAAACATGCACTGACACATCACAGTCACTAGAAGTCCGCAGTTTACGCCAGGGTTCACTCAGTGCTGTACACTCGACAGGTCTGAGCAAATGTACAATGACACATTTCCACCCTTCTAGAATCCTGCAGAGGAATTTCACTGCCCTGAAAATCCCCTACGCTCCATGCTGTCCTCCCTCCCCTCCACCAACCCCGGCCTACTGTCTCCATAGTTCTGCCTTTTCTAGAACGTCACAGACTTGGAATCATACAGTATGAGGGTTTTTCACAAACATTATTTCATCTGATGTAAAATAGTAGTCCATGAGATGTAGTGCCGGGTCCGCTCAGCCTCGGCTGCTGGCAGGGTAAACTGGTATGACCTTTTTTGGAGGATCATTTGGGAATGTGTGTCAAGAGGCCGAACAAGTTTACACCCTGTGACCCAGCGATGCCACTTTTGGGAATCCTTCCTAAGGACGTAAACCGCACACTTTCGTAAGGACTGATACGCGGGGCTGTCCAGCCAAGCATTTTTAACTTGAGTGAGAAACATCCCCGGGGCCCAAGCATAGGGGACAGGTCAACAAATCGGGGTCCACCCCACACAGTGCAAACCCCGGTCAGCCAGCCGTCCCGGGCAGGTCGTGGAAGAACGCTGCATGCCGTGGAGACGTTTCGGTAACGCAGTCCGTTAAAATAGAGCATCCAGGTCCGTGCGCACAGTGTAACAGGGTCGACCACTGTCATAAATGCAGGTGCTGATGTCTGTAATAAGATTCAACGTGTAGATGGTCTGGGAGGAAGCAGATGAAAATGTCACTAGGGGTAACTCTGCTCAGTGGAAATCAGGGGCAGTTTTTTTATCTTCTTCCAAGCGATTTCCTGTAAACGGTTGCTCCTTTTATAATTGGGAAGGGAAACGGATTTAAACACGAGAAAAAGCCATTTCGTCACTGGCTTCCTGTAAGGCTCACCTGGGAGCGGCTGCGTTCCCGGTGTATCACCACTGAAGTCCATCTGGTTCTATTTCGGGGCCTTCACGTCACCGTGGCTGCGGAGAAATCCTGGTGCAGACCGTGGGCAGCCCTGGCCAGAGGAGGTGCCCCCCCCCGCCCCCAGGGACGCTGGCAGGCATCCCATGGAGCCGCCTGTCACCTGCAGCACCCAGTGGAGCCCTCCAGCTGTCCCCGAGAATCCACAGCAAACAAACGGTTTCTTTGATGGCCGTGAAGCTGCCCAAGGGCAGAACGCACTGCCTGGGGTCTTCGCTCCTTGCCAGCAGCTCAGCTGGACTGACTCAAGGACAGGACACCCAAGTGGGCTGTGCCCGCAGGCCGGGTGCGTGTTTCTCTCCCCCTCTTCTCCCACGCCCATTGCTCTTCCACACAGAGGAGCAAAACGGCACGTGAATAAGCAACTCTCTGTTTTTTTTGGGGGGGGGCGTCCTTGACCTTGTCCTTCCTCGGTCTTTCCTGGTACATGGGGACTTTCTGGGAGGGGGTCCCCATTTCTCCTTGTCTGCTGTGATGCCCCTGGGCTGCCTGGAGGGCTGTCACGAGACCTTGCGCTCTGATGGCATCCTGTCTTCCCTGAGGCTGTCGAGTGCACAACAGAGCCCTCTCTCTGGTGCTCCGCAGGAGGGATTCTCTCTGGGTGGAGGACGGGAACAGGGCTAGCCACGAGCCACCCATCGGTTCATTTCCTCTGCAGAGCCGCGAAGCCGCCCGAGCACCCCCCCTTTCAGTGACCGGTAGAGTGAAAACTGACTGCTGATTTCAGTGACAAACTTTTTTTTTGGGGGGGGGGTCATTATTCTCATCCCTGCTCCATTACATGTCCTGACCACTCCACTTTAAAAATGTTAATGTCGCTGTTCCTCCTGCCCCGACTGAAGTATTTTATGGAAGATCCACGGTGAATCATTTGGGGGAACAAGGCTGTGTGTGAACAGATTGTGCCCTTGGGGCTACGAGGACCCGCAGCATTGGCTTGCCCTCCCTCAGTGAGCCGGCCTCGGCTGGCAAGTCCGGCATCATGTCCCCCAGCTCCGACTCCGGCCTGCCTTCTCCCGGCATGCTCCAGCTGGTCAAGGTCCCTCAGAAAGCGGTGCCTGGGGTTGATTCATAATGCAGACCTGGTTTGCTGACGCTCACCTCTCCGGGGCAGCAGTGTTCCAAGCACCACCTGGGCTGCTGGTTAAAGATGTAGATTGCCGAGTCCGTCCCATAGACCCTAAATCTGAATCTTTGGGGGTGAGGCCTGGGAAATGGGCATTTACATGCCGCTCCACCACTCCTGCTCCAAGGGACTCTATGCACGCTAATGTTTGAGAATCTTGTTTTAAGGAAAATGATCTAAGATTGATGGGAATAGATGCAAAGAGCTTTCTTGTCCCATCTGGTCTTCAGAGTCCTCTGAAATTGTATTTACCTGCATTGAAGTTTAACCCCCTGTTGTCAGGTTGTGCATTTGATCCCGTGACTTGACCTTCATGATAGGAGCCATTGTGTGTGTGTCCCTTGTACTGTCGGGACCCAGGAGGAGTGAATTCTATCCTATACAGTGCAGAGGTTCCTAAGACAGGGTCCCGTACAACAGCCTGTGCTCCTCTGGTGTCTGCTCCTCCCAGGAACAACTGTAAATGTGGTTTGACTGGGCAGGTCACAACACCCATGGGGACAAGTTCTGGCGGAGACGCTGCTGTCCAGGTGATGAGAAATTCAGGCGTCCACCTCCTGACATCCCCTCTGCGACCCCAGGCAGCTGAAGCCATGCACTGTCCAGGGATAGTAAGGAGAGGAGGGGGACAGTGTGGGGTTCGATTGTGCCTCCACTTCCCAGCTGTGTACTCATAGTAATAATAATCATAATAATAACGGCAGGCAACACACAGAGCATTCACTGACTGCTGGACACTTTCCTATGTGTTTTATGAGCTTGTTAGCAATCAAGCCTCACCACTCAATGGGGCTGATCTACTGGCATCATCTGGATTTTATAAGCCAGGAAATGTAGGCACAGAGATGGTAAGACACCTGCCTCAGGTCGCATGGGCAGAAAGCGGCAGAGTGGGATTCGAACCCAGACCACCTGTCTCCAGAGCCCTGCTCTTAACCGCGCCAGGCCCCTCTGTGGCTGCCCCTGAGACTCTCACCTCCTTCTGCTTGGTGATGTAGTTCTCCAGATCTTGCACCTTCTTCTTTTCCTGCTCTATGGCCTCTTTGGCTTTGTGTTTCTCGTAGGCGAGGCTGCTCTCTGAAATCTGGAAGTGACAACTGGTCTGAGGGAGTGTAGCGAGAAAGGAAGCGAAGGGGCACCATGGGGGAAGCCAGGATTAGCAATCATGGAGACCCAGGATTAGTAACCACGGAGACCGGTGAGTCAGGGTTTGGAGCAAGGGCTCAGGGAACAGGACGCTCACGGGAGAGAGGGTGGGCATCCTGGCCTGCCAGCCACGACGCTGAGAACCTGAAGGTCATGTCTGGTTAGTCACCGCATAAAAGAGAGGATTATTCATCGTTCAGGATTTCGGGGTTGTGTTCGGGAAGTGACGTGCTGGTGAATGTTCAAGTCAAGGCGTTTGGCACCGAGCCAAGCTGGAATGCGGGCCTTCCGTTGGGAAGTACCTGGCTTCTTGGGAGGTGGGGCAGGAGAGTCAAAGTAGAGAGGAGAGGCCTCCTGTACCAGTGGACCTGCCATGCCTGTGGCTTCAGGCTCTCTCCAGCCTTCAAAGGCTTGGGTCCAAAAACTGATGTCTGGGACAGTTTGGAACTGAGCACATGAAGCCCTCAGGTCTGGTGACGTGGAGATGGGAACTGAGGACCAGCCTCACCCACACAAGCCCCAGGAGGTACACAGAGCAGGGTGATTGGAAAACTCAATTTGCAGTTTGGAATCCTTGTGATGACACTCCCATACAAACACAGAGTTCACAGACACATATTTTAAGTATATGCGTGTGCGCACAGACAAAGGCCTGAAGAGATACGATCGGAAATGTAAATATCGGTTATCTTGGGGGATTGGAACTGTGGCCGTTTACATCTTCCTCTTCTTGCTGGTCTGGGTCTTTTACATTTTCTTGAGTGAACATACATTATTTGGCAAAAAGAAAAATGAAAATTATGCTAGGGAATGCGGTGCTGGGGGTAGGATGAGTTTTTGGGGCTGCGTGGCCCTGGAGAAAAAGATGGTCTTCCCAGCAGCCCGGCTGTTGGAGCCCAGTGTCCACGGCTGCACCCCCCTTGCCCTGTTCTGCACAGGCTGCCTGCCCCACCTGGGCTCTGACTCACCTCCCCACACGAGTCTGGCATTTACCTGCTGCCAAGTCTGCTAAGATGGTCCAGCCCCAACCCTGCCAGTCGGAAGAGGCTCCCCCTTCTGCCTGTCCTGTGGGATTCTGTGCTGCTTGGCGTGTCGCAGCTGAAAATAATGATGATCCTGACGCCTCTTTAAATGCTTGCGACACGTGCATCGGGCACCAGGCACCGAGTGCGTCAGCGCATCTCAGCAGAGCCCCAGAGCGTGAGCCCAGCAAGCTGCATTCTGCCGGGGAGGACACGGCAGCTGTCACCAAGGCAGTATGAGGACAAATAATGTACGGAGGTTACACCACACCATTGCCCAGCCCTAACCATGCAGCCACTGGGCTTCCGGACCTCCTCATTAAAACCTCTACCCTCCCCAGAGGCAGAGCCCTGCTTCTATGCTCATACTTAGTTGGGCACAGAGTCCCCTGCACCATGCAGGAGCCCGTGCCTCAAGACTCTACCCCCGGCAGTCTATATAAGGGACCCTCTGGGCACAGCTGCTGACAACAGCTTGACCTCACTCCCTGCTCAGGCTGACACAGTCCCACTGCCAAGGTCTTTGCTGGACTGTCTGCCGTGCCCCCGCCGCCACCCCCCTGCATTGGACACACGTCATTCTCCCCACCTCACCTGGCCACTGCCCTCACCTGGGCAGGTACTTGATAATGAACACCGCCCCTCCTCTAAGGGATTCTATGCACACTAATGTTTGAGAATCTTGTTTTAAAGAAAATGATCTAAGATTGATAGGAATAGATGCAAAGAGTTTTTCCATCCCATCTGGTCTTCAGAGTCCTCTGAAATTGTATTTACCTGCATTGAAGTTTAACCCCCTGTTGTCAGGTTGCACATATGATCCCATGCCTTGACTTTTGTGATATGAGTCATTGTGTGTGTGTGTCCCTTGTACTGTTGGGACCAAGGAGGAGTGAATTCTGTCCTATACAGTGCAGAGGTTCCTAAGGTTCCTAAAGGTCCTGTACAACAGCCTGTGCTCCTCTGGTGTCTGCTCCTCCCAGGAACAACTGTAAATGCGATTTGACTGGGCAGGTCACCCATGGGGACAAGTTCTGGCGGAGACGCTGCTGTCCAGGTGATGAGAAATTCAGGCACCCACCTCTTGACATCCCCTCTGCGACCCCAGGCAGCTGAAGCCATGCACTGTCCAGGGATAGTAAGGAGAGGAGGGGGATAGTGTGGGGTTCGGTTATGCCCTCCACTTCCCAGCTGTGAGCTTATAGTAATAATCAATAATAATAATAATAATAGTAATAATAATAATAACGGCAGGCAACACACAGAGCATTCACTGACTGCTGGACACTTTCCCATGTGTTTATGAGCTTGTTAGCAATCAAGCCTCACCACTCAATGGGGCTGATCTACTGGCATCATCTGGATTTTATAAGCCAGGAAATGTAGGCACAGAGATGGTAAGACACCTGCCTCAGGTCGCATGGGCAGAAAGCGGCAGAGGTGGGATTCGAACCCAGACCACCTGTCTCCAGAGCCCTGCTCTTAACTGCGCCGGGCGCCTCTGAGTCTGCCCCTCTGAGACTCTCACCTCCTTCTGCTTGGTGATGTAGTTCTCCAGATCTTGCACCTTCTTCTTTTCCTGCTCTATGGCCTCTTTGGCTTTGTGTTTCTCATAGGCAAGGCTGCTCTCTGAAATCTGGAAGTGACAACTGGTCTGAGGGAGTGTAGCGAGAAAGGAAGGGAAGGGGCACCATGGGGGAAGCCAGGATTAGCAATCATGGAGACCCAGGATTAGTAACCACGGAGACCGGTGAGTCAGGGTTTGGAGCAAGGGCTCAGGAACTTGATAAGGAATATGTTGACTTCTCCCAACAAACGTCTAGGTAGTTCAGTCACTAGACCCATGTTACAGATGAGGGCACAGAGACAGCAAGGCACTTGCCCAGGGTCAAACAGCACGGCGGGACAGAGCTGGGGTTTGAACCAGAATCAGCACTTGTCGCCTACTAGGCTTTCATGCTTTACCCCCTTTGCACCTCCCTCTGGCTTTCTTCCCCGGACCCCTCATCCGGCTTCATCTTGTCGCACTTTCCTTCCTTCCTCACACTGCTGCCCTGTCCCTGCGGCTAAGGGAGGTCCTTGGATTCCGCAGCTGGGCCACTTTACTCAGTGGCATTTTCTCGCCCTAGATGCTCCCTTCAATCTTCTTCTCCCCCCCAGGTCTCACTCCAATGTCACCTCCTCAGAGAGGCCCTCCTGCCTGTGGCCACTCTCTAGCCCACCGCTTTGATCTTCTCCCAGGTTTGTGGCCCTGGAGTTATTGTGGGCACCTGGTTCTGTGGGGTCTGTCCCTCAGCCTAGAGTGGGAGCACTGAGAGGACACAGCTCTGGTCCTTCTTGTGCACTGTGGTGTCCCCAACGCCCAACAGGGCCTGGCCCATGCTAGCTGCTCAGGCAGCATTTGTGGGTGGATGAATGAAACAGAAGTGAAAAATTCATGGAGTCAGTACTGTGTTTCTGGGAGTTCCCTGAGGGCCAGGCCAAGTCTGTGCCGCCTGCGTCCTTGGAGCCCAGCTCATGGAGCTGCCACTATAAGTCACTGAGTTCTCTCCCTGGCCTCCAGCTCCTGAGAGCCCTTTTTTGACGTCTTGGGAAAGGGGCGGTTGGCGTGTTTGGGTTAGCCTGAGTGACACCTCTCCTCTCAGCCTTGGGTCTGCCTTTCATGGCGGCTCCAGGCCAGTGTGGCTGGTGGGCCCAGTCCCTAGGCTGGTGGGGGTGGCTAGAGGTGGATGTCTCCAGCGTTCCCCAGGCATGGTGCCCAGGCCTGCCCAAACCACTGTCACCCTCTCCCCAAGGGTGTACTTCTCATCTACTCTGGACCTTGGGCACTTACCCCTGGAACTGCCATGCAAGCTTGTTATGTACCAGTCTCTGCCATCTCACTCCACAGCTCTTTGTGTCTCTACAAAAAGTCTATGAAACCAGGAGACCAGAGCTGGGAGCGAGGGTCTTTCTACTGTGCCCGTGCTGGGTTGTCATAAATACCTTTCAGTGAGGAGGAGGGAGAGGCTGGCTGGGGGACCAACCCAGACCTGGACCCAAGGGTTCTCTCTGGAGCGCATCCCTCTGCCTTCAGTGGCTGAGCGGGGAATGGTTATGTAGAGGGCCCTCCATGTGCAAGGTGTAGTTCTAAATCCTCTGTCTTTATTAATTCATTTACTCCTGCCAGGCGGGGTCTGTGACCACACCCATTTTACAGAGGAAGCAACTGAGGCCCAGGAGGTCAAGTGACCTGACTTAGGTCATTCAGCTAGTGAGTTGTACTTGACATTGGTCACTTCTCATGGAAGTGCTGCTCAACACTGGCCAGCCATACTCTCCACGGGGGCACAGAACCTGCTGCCCACTGGCCAGCCATACTCTCCACAGGGGTACAGAACCAGGGCCTCATGTCTGACCTTGGAGTTCGTTAGTTCGTTCCATAGGGGTTTTTGGCTGCTATGGCCCAGTTCTCTCTCGGCTCCCCATACCTCCTTCTGTTGGGTCAAGTGGTTCTCCAGATCTTGAACTTTTCTCCTTTCTGTCTCTAAAGCTTCCTTTGCTCTCCTTTTCTCATAGGCCATGCTGTTCTCCAAAATCTGAAAATCAATGACCAGTCTTTTTGGTTGCTTGTGCATTTCGGGGGGAGACTGCTCATTCTGGCCATATTACTGATAGTGGTAGCAGCTCCCATCCTGGGGGTTGGTAGGGGTGGGGTGAGAATCCCATGCTGGGGGCCCATGGCCAGCTTGTCACACCCAGTGAACCCTATCACGGTAACCCTAGCGGGCGAGTTAGTGTCCCCCATTTGTAGATGAGAAAACCAAGGAACAGAAAGTTGCACAAGGCCCAGGGGTCATGCAGTCTGTTGGAGGTGAGGTCAGGATTTGGGCCCCCTGCGGAGGTCGGCCCACTGCCTGTGCCCAGAGGCCCTCGCCCAGGACCACGTGAGCAGAGGGAATTGGCTCGGTCTATTTTGGAGTCTGAGCTCTTAGCACTGCACCAGGCAGCCGCTCTGATAAGAAGAGAGAATCTCATTAATAATGGATACCCTATTATTAAAATAAATCTCCTACAGAGAATCAGGTTTCAAGAAGTGGACAGTGTGTTGAACTCATGAGCCCCAAAGTGGCAATTTCTAGAAGGGGGGGGGGGTGAACCTCACACGTTGAGCTCAGAGAAGGCATATGGGGGAAAGTGTGGTTCAGTGCTTGTGCTCAAGGAATTTTATTCAGGAATTAAATGGCTGACGCCAATCCCAAAGGATCGGAGTTGCCCACGAGGCCCCTGTTTCTAGTCACTGCAAGAAAGGGCACCGTAGCTTTCAAATGGGTTGAGTTCTAAGCACTGGCTTGATGGTAAGATGTCTGGAACTTGGAGCATGGTTTCCATTGTAACCCATGGTTAGGGCTCCAGATTAGACTGCCCAGATGAGCCTGGCTGAAGTGCTAACTATTTTGCAGTGAAAAGTCATTAAAAAAAATCCCAACGCTCAGCTGCTCCAGTAGCAGCCCCGAAGAAAGCAGAAGAAGGGCGGCATCACAGGCGGTGGCACACTGCTCCTGAACACTGGGGGGTCGGGGTTCCTGGAATTTGTGAAAGAGACTTCCCAGGACTTCGAGGTGATTTAGGGTGGGCTCCACCGCATTGAGCTAGCATCTACACTCACGACTTTGCTCTCGGCAGCTCCTTTGCAGCGGAGGGGGCACTCAGGGGAAGACTGTCCCTGTGACTCAACACACACGGGCCCTGGCCCTCTCTCTGCTGCTCTGCTCCCAAGTTCCCAGGCATCCATTACCTAACAGGAGTTCACCTTTCACGTCACCTCGAAACCTGCATTATGATCCTTTTCCTTAAAGATTCATCTGATAATGTGACAGAAGGTCTAATAAGGACAAAAACCCAATAGCCGTTTGAGGTTGATTAAAGTCTGTGTCTGGGACTTTTATCTCAGATTTGCCCGTCAAGAAAACACAGAGAGATTCTGCTGTAGGTAGGCTGCCGTTTTCCTAGGCTTGGGGTGACCTGGCCACAGCTCCTCCCTGCAATGAGGCTGACCCCATCATGCCTTCTTCCTTAAATCTCTCTCCTGACGTCCCCTATGACCTCGACATCTCTAAATTCAAGGGCCTTCTCTGGGCCCCTGAGCTGAGCTATTGACCTCTCGGTGGCGTTTGGCCCCTGTGAACCCTTGGGAGACTCTGTTCCTCGTCAGCACCCCTGGAAAGACAACTCAGGGCAAGTCCTCAGTGACACTGTTTACATGGGTCGCCGAACACAGCCATGCAGGTGACCCCAGGTGACACCCGGCACATAAACATCTTCCCTCCTTGGATCAGATGGCATCGCAGGGGCTCTGCCTGGCCCAACTCCTTGTCTCTCCCGCAGCAGTGGGTGGGCGAGGACGTCACTGAGCAGTGAGGATGGGGAGGTCTACACGGGAGGATGTACCTGTTATCAAAGCTATTCACACACAATTCTGTGCCTATTCCAACAGCTACACGGGCTGAGCAACAATTCAGGGTCAAGCACTGCACTGTGCATGGCTGCCGGCCCTCACAGCCACACTTAAAGCCAGGAGATCCTGAGCAATCTGCTGAGGCCCATATGTCGTCAAGCCAGGATTTGAAACTGCGTTGCACGTGGCTACAAGGCCTGAACTCTTCAGCCCTCTGAGCTGCCTCGGGGTGCAAGAGCTCATGAGAACAGTATGTGAAAAAGACTTTGAGGTCCAAGGGTGACCACAAATTAAGCTTGTGCCGATGATGTCATAGAGCTCTCCCCAAAGCTGGTTTGGGAGCATCAGTACAAGCACAAAATCTTCAACAGGGGAGAAGGGTCCTGCCCTGGGTCTGGTTTTGGCTACCGCACTTCGGGAAGAAAACAGAGTTGGGATTGCCAACCCAGATGTCTACAAGGGCTTGACAGGGGCCGGCAAGGAAGTGGGCTGCGATGAACACGACAGGGAATGGCGGGGACGGTGGGAAATCGCTGCTGCTTGTGTGCGCTCCCATCGCTTCTGCCAAGTGGAAATGGGGCCAGATTTTCCGACTTCTCAGGAGAGGATGGAAATCTGGATTTTTAAGTAAATGTTATGAATTCAAAATAAAATGCTTGGGGACCAAACATAAAATGCCCCTGGGCCCTTTTAAGCCAGGGAGCTGCCAATCTGTGCCTTCTAGAGAGCAGAGCAGGCCAGAGGAGGGGACCAAGGCCAGGCTCCAGGAGAAATAAGGACATCTGGATCTGGAGAGGAGCAGGTATCTCTATTTTCAAGCCTCTAAAAGTTATTATGTGGACGAGAAGGTGGACAGGACTTGCAGGAGCCCAGGAGGCCACTGGGGGATTGACGTCCTTCTGGGACAAAGAGTTTGCTTGTGCTCAACCTAAAGGAAGAATTTTCTGCCAGCCTGAGGCATCACCAGTGGGTTGGACTGGCCTGGCCTGCAGAAAATTCCCAGATGGCAGAGCTGAAGGCTGGATGTAAGGATATTGCTGGAGGACTGACACAGCCCTAAAGTCCCAGAACTCTGTACCTCCTCCACGTCCATGCTTTGGCACACAATCTCCATGCAGAAGATGCTCGTGTCACCAGCCCCAACGTGTCTCTCAAGTCCTATCTATGTCTTTACTTTTGCTGTTTACAATTTTTCCAACTGGGTTGTCCAAGTTAGGACTCCAGGGCTCTCACCTCGGGCCCCACTGCTTCCCAGAGTAGCCGAACCCTCCTGAGGACAGATTGCTGTAGGAAAGCTCTGCCACACTCTTCCCACTCATCCGTGGTTCAGAGCTCACTGCCACATGGCCCGCAATCCGGATTTCGGCTCTAGCCGACAGTCCCCCTCAGCTGCATACCTCCTTCTGGCGGGCTAAGCGATTCTCCAGCTCTTGGACCCTCTTCTGTTCTTCTTCTAATGCTTCCTTCACTCTGCTTTTCTCTTGCATAATGTTTTCTTCCCAGACCTGCAATCCAAAGGCCACTGTTTAACAGACATTGTCGCCATGGTAGGAACCCAGACTCTGTGCCAGGAACTGTGCCGGTAGCCCTTCGCTGCTCTCCACTACCCACGGGGGAGACCGCAGGCAGCAGGAGCAAGGGATCCAGAGCGGGCAGCCTCGGATTAGAGCCCCAGGTTGGTCCTCCCAGGGTGAGTGACCCCGATTTGGGTTCAGGCCAACTCTGTCTCCCCCAGCTGCCTACCTTCTTCTGGCGGGCTAAGCGATTCTCCAGCTCTTGGATTCTGTTTTGTTCTTCTTCTAATGTTTCTTTTGCTCTGTTTTTCTCTTGAGTAATGCTTTCCTCCAAAGCCTGAAAGTCAATGACTATTGTTTAATAGACAGAGTTTCCATGGCAGGAATCTGGACTCCTTGCCAGGCATTGCACGGGCTAGCTCTTTGCTCCTACCATAAGCCCACTGGGGAAACTGCGCGTAGCTAGGAGCAAAGGATCCAGAGTAAGAAGGCCCCAGATCAGAGCCCCAGGTTGGGCCTTTCTGGGTGCTTGACCTTAGGAAGGTGAGAAGCAATAGACGCCCAGTCTCCCTATCTGTACAACAGGGAGGGTAATAGTGCTTCCTTCACTGGGTGAATGTGAGGGGCAGATGACAGTCTGAACACAGACCACTTGGCAGGTGATCATCGTTCATTAATAAGGGTCGGTCATTTCTTCTGTGATCTCCACTTTGCAGAGGAGGAAACAGACTTAGAAGGATTAAGGATCCGTCAAATTTCCTAGCAAATCACATGAGCAGGGATTCAAATCCTGGTCCATTAACTCAAGAGCCTCTTTTCTAAGCCAGCAGTTGGCAAACCATGGCCTACCAGCCAAATCTGGCCTGTTGTCTGCATTTTGTAAATAAAGTTTTATTGGAACACTTCCCTGCTCACTGTTTGTAGATTGCCTATGACTGCCTTTGCACTTACAATAGCAGAGCTGAGCAGTCATGACAGAGCAGCGTGGCCTGCAAAACTGAAAATATATACCATTCGGCTCTTTATGAAAAAAGTTTGCTGACCCTGATCTAAACCATGAGTGTGCACAAGTCAAGTACATGTTTACAGCTCATATTAAATAAGGGTTAGCTTGATAAAGCAACTTAGAATTTCTTACTATTCAAACAGTCCTCAAATGAGTTGGGATTCATGAGGAGGAGTTTAATTAATGAGTTTTGACACATGTATTTTTTAGAAACGGTGAGGGTGATGGTGTATTATGGTCTAAGGAAGGTTCATTTAAAATTGGGACCCCCACGGGGCTCCTAGGTGACTCAGTCAGTTAAGCATTAGGACTTTATTTAATCTCCTAAATGACAAAAGCACATCCAAAGTCATGAGCCTCTGATGTAGGGTGATGGCAATGAAGTACTTAAAAATTCATGGCAATCAGGGCGCCTGGGTGGCTCAGTGGGTTAAGCCGCTGCCTTCGGCTCAGGTCATGATCTCAGGGTCCTGGGATCGAGTCCCGCATCGGGCTCTCTGCTCAGCAGGGAGCCTGCTTCCCTCTCTCTCTCTCTCTCTGCCTGCCTCTCCGACTACTTGTGATTTCTCTCTGTCAAATAAATAAATAAAAATCTTTAAAAAAAAAAAAATTCATGGCAATCCCTGAATACAAAAAAGGGCCGACTCTTGGACAAAGATGAGAATGAGTTCATTATATGCAGTTTCCTGGCCTTCTCTAGAGATTCAGGTGTAGTGGGTCTGGGCTGGGGCCAGAGAATCTGTTTTTTTGTTGTTGTTGTTTTGTTCTTTTGTTTTTTTTTACAGAGAAAGAGAGAGAGAGAGAGAGGTAGGGGCAGAGGGAGAAGCAGACTCCCCGCCGAGCAGGGACCTGATGCGGGGCTTGATCCCCGGACCCTGGGATCATGACCTGAGCCGAAAGCAGCCACTTAACCAACTGAGCCACCCAGGCGCCCTGAGAATCTGTATTTTTAACAGGAGTCGAGGTCGTGCTTATCAGGCAACTCTGGGAAAACCACCCTCTAAGATTTGCTGCTGAAAATGTGTTCTGCAGACCTGTGCTGCCAGCACCAGCTGGGAGCTGGTTGGAACGCAGGAGGCCAGTTTCTGCCCCAACCTTACTGCGTCAGAATCTGCATTTTAACAGACTCCCCAGGGGCTTCCTGGGCACTGGTAAATTTGAGAGGGGCTGCTGTAAAGTGTCTTGTAACTGGTTTCGTTTTTAGAAAAGCAAGTGGCAATCTTGGCCATTTGTTTCCTATGATATGTATCGAGAGAGAGAAGACGAAAATAATGTAAGGCTGGTCTTGCAAGCACTGAGAGTCTGTCAGTTACAAACCAGGACCTCAGTAATGACTTGAACTTGGCAAATTGACTGTGGTATTTGCGCTAATAAGGTACCATTTCCAGGAATTTCAGTAACTTTGCTGTTTCAAGTTGAGTTTTAGAATTCAAGCTTCGTGTTACTTCCTCCGTTACTCACCTATTTAATTAATTTACTTCCAGAGCATCAAACAAGGAGTTGCTGAGATTTCTCCTCCCAAGTACATGCCTGCAGAAGAGGCCATTCCATCAGCTTCCAGGAGTAAAGAAAATGACAGGGACCACCTTACCGCCTTCTCATCCATAAGCCGCTTGATTCTGGCTTTCAGCCTCTCCTCTTGCTGCAGTCTGTCCTCAGTCAGCTTCTCCTTCTCTGCCAGATGCTCCCGCAGCTTCTCTTGCATGAAAGACTGCTGAGTTTCCTGAGAACTGTGGATCTTGATCTGAAATGAGAGGAAAGGAAACTGAAGCTGATGAGGGGGACAGGATGAATTAAAGGAGTCATTTCAACACTTTTCTTTTCCAAGTTCTTTTACCTTTGGGGGTACAAAGGTTTACGCAATCTTAAAAACACAGAGAGACTATGCTTAGTCTAGTTTCTGCTAGGCAACCTGTAGAGTTGAGTTGTCAAGAACCCAGACTCTCAGTGGTCAAGAACTCAGAATCTCAGCCCTACTTCTTTCTAGATGCTTTTTCATTTAGAAAATGGGATAATAACAGTATCTGCCTCTGAGAGTAAGGATTAAGTGAGATCATGATGGATGGAAAGCTTTAGCACAGTGCTGAGCACATACCAGGTGCTTGGTTAATGGAAGCTAGAACTGTTAGTTATTATTTGCTGAGTGGAAGAGAAAAAACGGTGAGCTAGGGTCAGAAGGCCTGAGCTTTTTCTTGATTCTTCCATCAACTAGCCTTGTGACATTGAAATAGTCACCTAGCCTCTGAGGTTCCATGTTTTTTTCTGTACAATAAGAAAAATGGGCCGATCAGGGGTTGACAAAGTGCTGTCTACAGGCCAAATCTGGCTCACTGCCAATCTTTATAAATAAAGTTTTATTGGAACAGTGCCATGCCCATCATGCTCATTTACATATTGTATATGGCTGCTTTTACTCTATAGCAACTGAGTTGAGTAGGTGTGACAGAGACTGTATGGCCTACAAGCCTAACATATTGACCATCTGGCCCTTTGCTTTAGAAAAAGTCTGTGGACCCCTGGCTTAGATGACCTGTGGGGTTGATCATGATGGTGGTCCCAATACTTTACTCTCTCTTCACCACGTCTTTGGCCATGTACCTTGCAGTGCCCACCCATACGCTGATCTGACATTGAATTCAGCCACGAGCCCTACTTGGGCCAGTGGGATGCTAACACACCAGAGAACTGAAAAGCATTTCATGACTGGGCTGCTTTTTCTCTTGTACTTCCGCATCACCATGGGGACACGCACAGGCTAGCCTGCTGGAGGATGAGAGACAGGTGGGGCAGAGAGAAGCTGCTCCAGCTGAGTCCAGCCTAGACTGATCGAGGGCCAGCCAACACCCAGACACTTGGGCAAGCCTGTCCAGGACTGGTGCACCCACCTAGTGGCTGACCCCTGGTATGTGAGCAGTGAACAGTAACTGTGGAATGCCACTGAAGTTTTGTAGGTGCTTATTACAAAGCATTGTTATGGCAATACCATACCAGAGAGGTACAATCCCTAAGAATCCTTTGCCCCTAAAATGGGGACTTTATGTGACTTTTGGTAATTCTACTCCCTACACTGCAGGTAGCTGTGTATTTAGTAAGCATAAGCCTCAAGATATGATGGCATTTAAAGTTTTCTGATGATTTTGATACAAGACAACAAGTATCCTGTCTTTGCCCTGGCCCTCCTGGGAGACCTTAGCCACCCTGTCTGAATCTTTTTGTGTCAAGTGAGGATATCATGTCATGTCTTGGAGAATGTGGATGGACTCGTTAACAGAGAAAAAACAGAGTTAAAATGCACAGTGGTATATAAACACTAAGGAGGAGCTGAAATGAACTTTCAAAGTCAAAGTATTACCTGAAGTTCCTGGGTTTGGCTTGTAATTTTTTTATAATATACCAGAAGATATTCCAGATACAAAGACAATCCTTGAAAAGAGAAGCAAGAAGGTTAAATATCCATTCAATTCACTTCCTTTGCTTTCCCAATAATGTCATAACAAAGCTTGCTCGCAGGTGGACGAGGGCACCATGGCCCTCCCATCAAGAAGACCTGAGCTGGGGCGCCTGGGTGGCTCAGTGGGTTAAGCCGCTGCCTTCGGCTCAGGTCATGATCTCAGGGTCCTGGGATCAAGTCCCGCGTTGGGCTCTCTGCTCGGCAGGGAGCCTGCTTCCCTCTCTCTCTCTGCCTGCCTCTCTGTCTACTGTGATCTCTCTCTCTGTCAAATAAATAAATAAAATCTTTAAAAAAAAAAAAAAAAAAGACCTGAGCTGCCATCCAATGTGCGTTTTTAAAGTGGCTGGTCAGCCTTGGATGGGCTCAAATCCAGTTTCTTTTTGAAGGTGGAAAATAAAACCCATCAGCAGAGCACCTATCAACTAAATGTCCACTGTGTGCCAAGCCATGAGCTAAGTCTGGTGGGGGAGTGGGGGGGTGGTGAAGCTATTCCTCGAGGTTCAGTCTGAGACATGGGGTCTAACTGTGTGAGGAGAATAGGTAGTGGCTCCGCGTGGCACGGAAGTGACTGCTGACGCAGGGCAGGAGGGTGAGAGTCTCTGAGGGGAGGTCATTCGCCTGGAGCAATCATAGGGGGCTACTTGGCCGAGGAGCCAGTGGGCACTGCTGGGTAGGCAAAAATCAGAGTTGGGGGGGAGGGCATTTGGAACGCAAGAGGTGGAATGCCAGGCTACATAGTGGTCCCCAAGGATACCCACGTCCTAATCTCTGGAGCCTATGAACGTTACCTGACGGGGCAGAAGAACTGTGCTGATGTGACCAAGTTAAGGAACTTGAGATGCAGGGAATTAGCCTGGCTTTTGGGGCAGACCCAGTATCATCCCCCGGGAGGATCTTACTCCAGACAGATAGAGGACAGGTGATGTAAGAGAAACAGAGCCTTGAAGACGCTGCACTCCTGGCTCTAAAAATGGAGGCAAGGGCCACAAGCCAAGGAACGCAAGGAATAAGGTTCTAGAGACTGGAAAGGCAAAGAAATGGATCCTTCCCTAGAGCCTTCAGAAGAACCCAGCCTCGCTGATCTCAGGCTGTCGGCCTCCAGGACTGTATGTGAATGAGGCGCCGTGTCTGTGCCACATGTGAGAGCAGCCGCAGGAGACTAACACGAGGGGAGGCAGGTGGGCAGCTGGGGAAAGGCTGTGCGTACCCCGTGGGGGTGCTGTGCTTAACTGGGCCGCACACACGGTGCGAGGTAGGGCTCGGAAGGTGGAGCGGGAGTGGAAGGCTGGGCCCGTGTGTGGTGGGGCTAGAACAGTAGCCTAAGAAGTGTTAACCTGATATAACCATCTCTGAAGTGTACTGGCCTGTACTGCGTGCCAGGCTCTCGGCCAGGCTCTTGGCCAAGCGCTCAGCGCATCACCCCACTGTACCACCGGATCGCACTGGTTGACAGGTGAGGCCGCGGGGCTCTGAGAACTGTGGCGGCCGAGTGCCACAGGCTGGCAAATAAGTCAGTGTGACGCCAGCATTGGAGTCACTGGGACTTTAGTTGCTGTTGGAGCAGAGAACTGCCCTGATAAAGAGCGTTTTTTTCGTTTAGCTTTTTAAAAGAATATTTTCAGAAAAATAGCTGGGATGAATTAGAGGTGGAGGAACTAGCTGGGTTTCCTAACCGCAGCTCTATTGCTAGGTTGGGCTAGGCAATTCTTTTTGGGGGGGGGCATCCTGGGCACTGTAGGACGCCAGGAGCCCCTTCCACCCAGGTGTGGCAACCAGAATGTCTCCAGACATTGCTAGGTGTCTCCCAGGGCTAAATCCCTTCCCGTGAGTTAGAGGCTGAGAGCCCATGGATGTCCAGGTCTTCAGGGGTGAAGCTCTAAAGAAGGCTGGGAGACATGGGGATAAAAAGGAGAGACAGAAAGCTCTTTCTAGGGACTGGATGGTAGTCCCAGTGTCAGACAGAAGAGACAGGTTGGGTGGTATGGGGGCTGGAGAGAAGGGAGGAGCTTCCAAGCTCATTTTCAGACATGTGGAATTTGAGGTACCGGAATGACTCTCAGGAGGGGTGGTCTGCAGAGAGCAGGAATAGCCCGGCTCACCCAGGGCCTTCCTGAGATTAGGAGGAAGCAACTGTCTTCTCCTGCTGGACGTGGCCCAGCCAGGCATTCCACCTGCTGCCTTACATGGCACCAAAACAGCACTACCATTCGTGGCAGCACGGACATGGAGATGTCCACTTGGCCACTGCTGCCACGGGAGGGGTTGTTGAAGTACCTGGATAGAGACTCTCTTCATAAGAAAGGAGGTAAGAGTGAGGGGAGGACCAAGGACTGCCCTGGAGGAGACACTCAGGCAGGGGCAGGACTAGGTGAAAGGGGCTGCTGAAAACAAATGGAGAAGGTCGGATGGGCAGGGTGTGTCAGTTCCAGGAGAGCCAAGGGGGTAAGAGTGTTTCCAGGAAGAGATCCAAGAGCGTTGGGTGTGCCAGCGAGAACACGGGCTCGGGAAAGATGGCGGGCCCGCCAGGGCAGGAGGGCTCCGTGTCAGTTACACGCAGGGACAAAGCAAGGAGGCAAAGACACAGTAGAACATTTGCAATGAAGACAGACGGCGTAACACGCTTCCTCAAGATCATAGGTGGGACAGGAGTGTTAGTAGTAGAAAAAGAGCTAGAGAAGCAGCAGGTTCCAGGGAAGGGCTGTCATCTTGAGAGGTGTGTTTGATGGCCAGAGGAGGAATAAAAGGAAGACAAAGGATGTAGGTGCCAGAGAAGGAAGTCATAATTCCAGACCCTGTGCACAGGCTCCCCTGAGAGGGAGAGAAGGGGCGACATGGAGGGATGAGCTGTATCTGGAGAAGGCACTGAGAATATGGTGGGAATTTGGAGAGAAGGGAGAAAAGACGGTCGAGAGAGAGAAAACAAGAGAGCTGAATATGTTCATGCCTGGAGCCTTGATCCCTGGCAGAGCAGCTTTCGGAGAATTCCCAGCAGGCAAGAGTAGGACAATAATATAATAATAGCTACTGAGTATTAAGCACCTGCTGTGTACCAGGCACCATGCCAGGAGTTTGACGTGTGATACTTTCTAATCCTTATAAACAACCCAGCAAGGAAATGTGTTTGCATTTATAGGTGAGGCAACAAAAACTCAGCAAGATGGGGCTATGGGGCTAGTTAAGTGGTAGGATCAGAATCCAGACCTCGGTCTGTCATTCTCTTTCAAGCGACTGGAGGTGTGTGAGTAAGGGTCAGGGTGGCAAATATGAAGGGTGCCCTGTGGAAAGGGGCTCTGTGGGGAGATCAAGATGGCAGGCATGGGGGGCGGTGGCCTGGGTGATGTTGGCATTAACTCTAGGAGCACACAGATATGGGGTGGCTAAAATGGGGTTCAACCCGTGACCCAGGAACCCTAGGGGAAGGAGCAAAGCATGAATAGGATCCAGAGAGAATTAAGGAGAGGAAGGACTCGAGGATGTCGAAGGGGAAGAGGGAGTGTGTGATCATGTGTCTGGGAGATGATGAGCTGTATCATAACGGGATTTTTCTCTTCCCAAGAAGACGAAGCAATTCTTCATTATATTTCTGGTGATAAAAGTTATGTGTCTCTTGAACAAATCCAAACGTTACAGACATCCATGACATGGAAAGTGTTCACTGCTCTAGCTTCCCTGGCAGGTCTGCCAGAAAGAGCTGATAAACCACCATGTGAAAGCAAAGGTCCCACGCGATCCCACTGTGCTGGGTAACACGCCCAACGCGTGCGTTTCTTTTTCCTCGGCTTTTTCTTTCGGTTGGACACTGATACTTAGAAGTGGGAGCACACTATGCATATTGTATTACAACCTCCTTTTTTTCATTTAAAAATGCGTATTTTGGATATCTGAGAATGAGTGATTCTTCTGTGCATGCTGGGAAGCCTTTTATTTGTAACAAAGTCTTGCAGAAACAGACACAAACAAGTGACCTTGCCAGAAAAAAAATGCAGGCCTTTCTTCCCTTTATCAAGAGAATTTGAGAAACCAGGCAGGAGGAGTGGGGGACTAACTTTCAAGGTCCCTCTTTAGGCATTCCACATCTGCCCAGCTGGACCACAAAGCAAATCTCTCACCAGTCAGGTCTTCAGGGCCAACACCAACCTTCTGGTCCCTTGGGTCGCTAGCCAACAATACTTCAAATAGTTCCCCTTTACATGACTTGATCTGCAATGCCCTGGGCTATATACAGACCTAGCTGTTAGGTGTTCTTTACCTCTTAGGACAGGCTTTACGCCTTGGAAAAGGCAGGTGGTGTGGTAGTTAAGAGTAGGGGCCTGGAGGTCAGAAGGATCTGAACTGAATCCCAGCTCTACCACTTGGCTGTTGGGACACTCACCCCCTTGTCATGACTCTAGGAAGGAGACCTGGGAAGGGCTTTTTTGGGTGCAACCCAACTGAGTGCCCATGGCTACAAAAATCCCATTTGTTGCCAAGTGGAGATGGGGTTGCGGGTCGAGTTACCTTGGTGTGAATAAATCAAGCTGTACCGCCCATGCGTGTACCTATCTGACTCCTGTTTAGGTCAGATTAGGTCAGTAAGTACTTCACGTTGGTGATCACGGCACCTCCCACTTATTGAGACTTAGTGTGGCCCAGGCTCCATGACTGGTATGCACACGTCTCAGTGTTTAATCCTCACGACATCCCGATGGGCTCTTAGCCCCATTTTATGAACAGGAAAACAGGGCACACAGAAGTCAAGTAACCTGCTCACACAACTAGTCAGCACACAGTTGAGATTCAGACTTTGGCAGCTGTTCTCCAAAGCCCACGCTCAGAACCATTCCACTGGTCCTGGGCCTTCCGTGGGCGTGGCTCATGGTGGGCAATGGAGAGGGAGCTCACCTGGGGGGGGGGTGAGCGCTCTTAGCTCTTTCCCTGCCCAAGTTGATGACAGAACCTGTTTTCTAGGAATTGGGTGTATACCTGGTACTTCTCTGGATCTTCAGAGAGAGGGCGGGGTCACAGAAAAACACAGGTATTGGGATCACAGTGACCTGACTCCTGACCTTCCCAGGTACCAGCAGTGTGACCTTGAGCAAGTTTCTTAATGCCCCGTGACTCAGTTTCCTTACCTGAAAAATAAAGACAGTAATAGTACCTCGCTTGTTGGGATATGGGAGCATAAAAGTACATGACACATATAAAACATCTAACACAGTGATAAGCACCCAGGAGGAGCTAGATAAACCATGGTCCCCACTCTTCTCTCAGGAACTGGGACACAGAAGGCCCTCAGGAGTGTTTGTGGAGGGCAGTGAATGACTGCGGACCCCCTGCTGGCCTCAGTAATGTGAAGTACCTTGAATCTCCTTTTCATGCTGGAATACTCACAAAAGCAGTTTTTGAACCAGTTTCTTCATTTCTTTTTTTTTTTTTTTTTAAAGATTTTATTTATTTTTTGACAGAGAGAGATCACAAGTAGGCAGGGAGGCAGGCAGAGAGAGAGGGGGGAAGCAGGCTCCCTGCTGAGCAGAGAGCCCGATGCGGGGCTCGATCTCAGGACCCTGAGATCATGACCTGAGCCGAAGGCAGAGGCTTCAACCCACTGAGCCACCCAGGCGCCCCAGTTTCTTCATTTCTAAAATGAGGGTAACAGTACCTGCTTCACAGAGTTGTTGTGAGGATGAACTGGGGTAATGTATGGAAATGCCTGGAACAGCATCTAGACTGGGAGTGCTCAGTAGTAAAGGATGAGCACCATCATCAGTCAGCCCCGCCATTATCACCTTCACCATCATCCTCCTCCTCACCATTACCACCACCACCACTGGATCACTGCCATGATTGTCATACTCAACACCACTGTGCTCCTTATCACCACCATCATCATCCTCATCACCACAATCCTCCCTACCATCATCATCCTCATCACCATCCTCCCCATCATCATCATCATCATCCTCCCCACCATTCTCCTCCTCACCATCACCATCCTAGCCACCCCCATCATCATCCTCATCACCACAATCCTCCCCACCATCATCATCCTCATCACCATCCTCCCCATCCTCATCACCATCCTCCCCACCATCCTCCTCCTCACCATCATCATCCTCATCACCCCCATCATCATCCTCATCACCACAATCCTCCCCACCATAATCATCATTACCACCGTTGTCCCCACCATCATCGTCATCCTTACCACCACCATCATCATCCTCACCATCACCATCCTCATGGCCATCACCATCTTAGCCACCCCCATCATCATCCTGATCACCACCTCACCATCCTCATCACCACAATCCTCCCCACCATCATCATCATCATCACCATCCTCCCCACCATCATCGGCATCCTCGCCATCACCATCCGAGCCACACCATCATCCTCCTTGTCACTATCACCATCCTCACTGCCATCAGTCATATCACCATCATCATCCTCACTTATCCTCACACCCACTGTCCTCATCACCCTCACCATCTTCACCATTCTCAACACCACTACCATGGCTGCTGCCATCTGGGTGGAGATGGTTCTGTGCTAGGACTGAGGTGCAGCAGTAGCTAACACAGAGAATACAGGGAATTCTCTAGCTCACCCCTTTCTTTGAGCCTTTTGGGGCCTTGCCATAATACTGCTTCTACTGGAAGAGAAAAATAACATCAACTCCTCCTGCCAAATGAATGAAGGATGGTCCCTACTCACTGACCTTTCTGTTATTACCCTTCATGCTTCCTCTTTGACTTCTCAGAACCGAATAGTCGTAATCACAGAATATAGTCTGTGTCTCCCCCGCAGGTGTTCCAGAGAGCATTATTCCAAAAGATATCAGATGCAGGTGAAGACAGTCAAAAAGGAGAAATGTGTTTTGGGAACACTGCATTCTTTACCCCATTTTTCTAGATCCATAGTGCATATTAGTATAGAAGGGACTCTGCATTGAGATGGCAGGTCTGAGAAATGTTGCCTGAAGTGATTCTTTCTCAGTCTTTCTAGAATTGCTGGCCTGAAACTTAACTCTCTAATCCACGTTTCTTTATGATAACATAAATGACTACATTTATGGACATAAGCTCTAAGGACTAAAATGCTCTTGGACATGGGGATGGAATGTTACACACAAAGCTTATCCCAACTATTACTAAGACAGAGACGATGGTCTTTGTTTCAGTTCTAATCTTGGAGAACAGCTAGCACTGTGACCCACATTTTACCCAATTTCACGTTTTCTCAAGATTGCTAAGATTACAATAGTAACACTGGGATTGGGGAGCCACTGGGTGGTCAGGAGAAGGCCAGTTCTCCTGTTTTCTGTGCTATACATGAGGGGCAGGTAGTTATAGAAGTTAATCTTCTTTTTGCTTTTGCCTTCTTTTTGAAAGAACTTTATACCACCTTCAGGACTACTTTGGGGGAATCATGGCTGGAGATGTTGAATAATAAGAGTTGAAAATCCCTCCTCTATTCTCATTTATTGCTATTAGAATGTCAAATTCATGTAGCCACTATCAAGGGTGACTTGGCAAGGTGTAACAACAATCTCCAAAATGTCAGAGTTCCTCAAGGTGTAGCTCTGGGAAATCTCCCTCGTATACTTTCTTCCTAAGTGAGAGGATTCACACCTATGGCTTTAATCATCCACCTAGTCACCCATCCATCCACCCATCCATCTATTCATTCACCCAACCGTCCATCTGTCTGTCCATCTACCCACCCATCTATCCACCCACCCCTCCATCCCTCCCATCCACCCACCATCCATTTGCCTATCCATCCACCTACCCTTCTACCCACCCATCCATCTATCCACTAACCATCCATCCCCCATCCAACCATCTGTCCATCTGTCCGTCCATCCACCCAACCCCCATCTTTCCCATCCACCCACCATCCATCTGTCTATCCCCCCACCCTTCTATCCACCCATCCATCCCTCTCTCCCTCCCCCCACCACCCCCTCACCCATCCCTCTCACAGTTATTTATTACGCACCCACTAAGTGGCCCATGCTTTTCTGGCTTCTGGAGACACACCACACTAACTTCTACTTCCAGACTAGACATACAGGGTGACAGCCACATCCTTGGCACCTTATCTTGAGGCACTTCCTTCAAACCTGGTCTTCACGCAGTGTTCCTTATGCTGGATTTTAGTGAAGGAAGCACTAAGCACTGTCTGTCCTTTTACACAAGCCAGAAACCTGGAGGTCTGCAGACCCCTTTCTCTGTCACTTCCCTTCTAACTATATCCAATTCCACGACCGAGGCCTATTGATTTATCTCTTAAATGCCTGGGAAACCTCTCTCTTTCTCTATCCCGCCCTTGCCTTGGAGCTACCATCATCTCTTGTGACAGCCTCCTAACTGGTTCTCTGGTGCTCTGTGATGGCCATTTTCCAGAAACATTTTCCACTCACAGCCAAGAGGATTATCTCCAGAAGCAAGCCTGTTCCATCAGTTCCCTACTTAAAATCTTTCGTTGGCTTCTCACTGCTCTTAGGTTAAAGCAGACCGTCTTAGCAGGGCCCCGCAAGCCCACAAGGCACAGCCCCTGCTGCCCTTCCCTGCCAGTCCTGCCCCACCTCTGACCCCCATTTCTTTTAGTCCCTCGTGTTCTTCATGTTCCCCTCCCACTACCATGCAACTCTTTTTGCCCAGAATTTTCTCCCCACCCTTCTTCGGAAAATAAATTCTATGCATCCTGCAGATGCCCTGCCCTCCCTGACCAGGTCAGAGTCCTGCAGGTCTCCTTTGTAGCACTTGTCACCTTCAAATTTTATGTCTGAGTGGTTTTTCAATTTGCACCCACCCTCCCCTCCCCAGACCACAAGGTCTTTGAGGGCAGGAATGGTGCCTATTTTCCCTTCAATATTGTAATGTGGCAAATTTCAAACGTACAGATAAAGCTAGAGGAATTTCCCAGCTAACACGCATACACTCATGACCACGATTCCACCTGATCCAACCCACTACATCTCTGCCCCACACAGGGCTGGTCTCTAGTAGGCACACAATAAATCTTCATTGAATGACACTGGTTCAATGTCCTTCCACCTCTAAAATGATAAATATGAAATGAATAGATATATGTTCGATAGCATTCACTTCAGTATTATCTAGAAGTATGGAGAACTGGAAACGACCTAAATGCCCATGATAAAAAAAATTTTTTTTTTAAATGTATGGGGGGGGGCGCCTGGGTGGCTCAGTGGGTTAAAGCCTCTGCCTTCAGCTCGGGTCATGATCCCAGGGTCCTGGGATCAAGCCCCGCATCGGGCTCTCTGCTCAGTGGGGAGCCTACTTCCCCCTCTCTCTGCCTGCCTCTCTGCTTACTTGTGATCTCTCTCTCTGTCAAATAAATAAATAAAATCTTTAAAAAAAAATGTAAGGGTAATGCCTACTCTGTGCCAGATACTACTCTGAATACTTTACATATATCAATACATTTTAATCTTCACAACAATCTTAAGGGGTAAGTACTCCGTATTATCCTCATTTTACAGGTAAGGAAACTGAGGCATAGAGAGAATAAGAATCCTACAGCTATTTCCATGGGAAAATGCTGTGAACGTTACAACCGAACTCTACCAGTTGTGACAACATCAAACGCTGGCAAAAGATGTGGAGCAACAGGAACTCTTGTGCATTGCTGATGGGAATGCAGAATGGTACAGGCCCAATGGAGGACAGTTTGGTGGTTTCTTTAAAAACTAAGCCTACTCTTGGGACGCCTGGGTGGCTCAGTTGGTTGGACGACTGCCTTCGGCTCAGGTCATGATCCTGGAGTCCTGGGATCGAGTCCCACATCGGGCTCCCAGCTCCACGGGGAGTCTGCTTCTCTCTCTGACCTTCTCCTTGCTCATGCTCTCTCACTGTCTCTCTCTCTCAAATAAATAAATAAATAAATCTTTGGGGAAACAAACAAACAAACAAACAAAAAACTAAGCCTACTCTTACTATGGGCTCTAGCAATCATACTCCCTGGTATTTACCCAAAGGCGCTGAAAGCTTACATCCACACAAAACCCTGCACATGGATGGTGATATTAGCTTTATTCATAACTGTCAAAACTTGGAAGCAACTAGGATGTCCTTCCCTTAGGTGGACGGATAGATAAACCATGGTCCATCCGGACAATTATTTGGTGCTAAACAGAAGTGAGTTATCAAGTCGTGAAAAGATATGGAGGGAACTGAAGTGCATGTTATTAAGTGAAAAAAGCAACCAATCTAAAAGGTTGTATGATTCCAACTGCATGACGTTCTGGAAAAGGCAGAACCACGGAGGCAGTGAAAAGATTGGTGGTCGCCAGGAGCTCGGGGTTGGCGGAAGGATGAATAGGCAGAGAGCAGAGGATTTTTATGACAATGAAACCATCCTGCATGATTCGATAATGGTAGATACACGACACCTTTGTTCAAACCTAGAGAACATGCAATGCCAAGAGTGAGCCCCGATGTGAAGTGTCGTCTCTGGGTGTAATGGTATATCAGTGTAGGGTCACCACTCTGGTGGTGGGGGATGGTGATAATGGGGGACTGGGCATGTGGGGGGCAAGGGGTACAAAGGAAGTCTCTGTACAATACTTTCCATTTTGCTGTGAACCTAGAACTGCTCTAAAAAGTCTATTAAAAATTATATATATATGCATATATATATAAAATGCTAGTTGCTTCTGAGAGATAGGATTTAGCATAATTTTGCTTTAATTTTCCTTTTGCTTATGTCACATCTCATTTTTCTTCAGTAATCATGTCTCACTTTTTTTTTCTTACCCCCAAGGAAAATCACTTCTCAAAGAAAGTCTGCAGAAGGGACTACTTGGCCACATATCTAAGAAGCTTTCCTCAACAGATGTCCCATCACGATAAGATTTAACACGACATTTTAGAGTCATGCAACTACGTGAGGAAAAAAAAAGGTGACAGTAACCTGTGTCGGAACTGGATAACTGGATGCCGACGTCCCGGAGGAGACGCTCTGTTTCCTCCAGCCAGGACAGCGACAGACGCAGGATGTCCAGCACCACCTTCTGGAGCCCTGAAACAGGTGGGCTCACCTGAAGGTTCTGAAGCATGTCCACCTCTTTCTTCAGGTCCTTGCTACAGCAGGACATTTTCATGCATGCCTGGAGAGACACGAGATCATGAGGAGCCCAGATCCTGTCACTGGAGACGGCACCTGAAGAATGACGCTGTCACCTTTGCCGTGAAGCAGACCGTGCCCCAGGCTGGGCGCACTGGGACAGCTCCGCTTTTGGGGCAGCTTTCGCTCTTTTTTTTTTTTTCCACTCTAATTTGGACTTTGGATGGCCAAAGAGACCCCACTTTTAGGTATCTGTGGCAAATTGCCAAGGACCTCTGGCAGCAACGGGAGCCAAGTCTGGCGACTTCCGTTCGTCAAAATTCCTGTTGAGATCAATGTCTCAGCTGGTCAGAAAGCAGGGTTTCCTGTCTCAAAAGGGTGCTGACAAGCCAGCGTTTGCGCAGGCTCCCCAAATAGTAGCTGCTTATTTCCAGAGAAAGCAGAAGCAGCTGCCTGTTCTGGAAGGCTCCATTTCGGTGTGGGAGCCGTGGGGGTTTAGGCAGACTCCTGGGCCCGTCTCTTCCAGAATCAAAAGCAAAAGAGGCACACACACACACACACACAGACCCCAAAACAATAGCCTTTCCACTGCTGGGCCAAAATATATATTATATATATATGTGTATATATATATATATATATATATATATATATATATATATATATAAATAATTCAAATAAAACGCAGGAATGTTCTTTGATTTCTCTGGAAATAACAGGAGACTTACTTATTCATTTATGCGTGGGTCTGGGGCCTCCCCAAGTCTGTCCCAGAAGCGTGTCAGGCCTCTTTCCTTGGCCATACTAAATTCATCTGGGAGGCATTTTTTTGAGGCTCTTTGTTTTCTGCTCCCAAACAGATTTCTCCAACAAGAGAAAAGGACAAAAGAGAGCAGAGCTTTTCTGCCTGACCTGCTCCACGAACCCTGGGCAATTTCCCAAACCAGCAGCACAAGAATGAGATGAAGGGGACATTTGTAAAAAGCCGAGAGAGGCCACCTGACAGCTGTCTAAAGATGCCTTCAGCTTCTCCATGTTCTCTATGATTGCCTCCTGTTTGGAATTGCTGAGCTGAGTCTCCTTCTGCAGCGTCCATTTTTTTTGCTGAAAGTTGATGTTGTCCTCAGTGACCTGGGTAATCTTCTCTATTAGCTGGTGAGAAAAAGAAAAGAGAGATTTACAGGACAGGGTGGCTCTGGGAGGGGAGCTGGGAGCATTACTTCAAGCTCCCGGGGCCACAGGTAAGCAGGGAGGCCCTGACATGTCTTGGTGATGGCTCTGGAGGAAGATATTGGCTCTGTCTCCAGGACATGTCTCCCGCCTTTAAGAGCCAAAGATCTATAATGTTGTCATGAGTTTGTTCATGAGTTTGTTCTAGATTCTTCTGCATGGTAGCAGTGATTTATAACACGGAGCCTGATGCTGTGGGCTCGTGAATAGCAGGTCAGTGTCTGCAGCCAATGAAAGCGGCCCATGTTGGGTCTTCTCACATATGCATGGACACGAGTGTTGGAAAGAAAATCAAAGAATGACAAGGCAATCATTATGGCCAGAAGTCCACCCCCATGACCATCACTTCCCTTCAGAAGGAAGAAGTGAGAATGCCTCGTCTAGGGAGAGACAGCATCCCCCTTTGAAGGTGCTAACGAAGGGTAAATGTGTGTGTCTGGAGACCAGAAATAGGCCTGAGTGGTTTAATTTGATTTTCACAGAAACATTTCAAGGGAGTTTAACTGGCTTTTACTTTAAAAGCCAGGAAATCCCATAAAATCAAAACAAATCTTTATGGTGTAGCAACAGTGTGAAAAATATATACCACCAACAAAACACAGTAGCATATGCTTCCAGTGTCTGGAGTCCCAGGTCCCCGAAGGGGGGAAGTAACAACGCGAGACAAACCTGTTGATCAGTGATGGGCTTGTCCAGGAACGGCTTCACTCGTCCGTAGGTGGCCTTGATGACTTGACTTCTGAAATGCTCCAGCTACAGCACAAAGGGAAGGCGACACAGTGAGTGGGGCTGGTGGGAGTCCGCAAGCCCGGGTGCGGTGTTTCCAGCACCGGGGGTCCAGGAGGGAGGATGGTCCTTGCACCACTAACTATCATTATGGGTCACAAAAATCTTCACTTCTCACTGGAAGGGGCAGTGCTGACAGAAGAGAACAGAGCAGCAGATTTTAATTACTTTTTAGGTCTGCCTGCCGAGCCCAGAGGACCCACGTGGGCAGCGTACACACGCCTCGTGCCCTTGGAAGAACCACTTGGTGCCAATTATCCAGTGGGAAGTCTGGGGCCGGGAGCGTTCTTCCCTAATTGTTAAGTTGGCTCCAGACTGTGAAATAAATATTGAAGCCGTCAGCCGAAGTAAATGGTGTCATCAGCTCGGGTGCCTGGCGAGAGGACAACATGCTCCCTTCTGCCATTCTGGGCCTCCAACCGTCCATGTCCTGAACACCGTGTCTATTGTCTTCGTCTCCCCAGAGCCTGGTACGGTGCCTGGCAGAGTGGGCGCTCAATACATATTCATCAGATGCTCGTATGCAGAGACATCTGTCCGAAAACTGGGTCCTCTACTTCGGTTCCACCGGCTTCTATCCAGTGCCTCCTGGGCGCTGGTGTTTTCAGATTACGGCTGATGAAACAGCACAGTTAAATTAAATCGGGGCACAGAGAAGTTCAAGTTCAAGGTGTCTGGTTCCCAGAGAAGTGAGAGGCAAAGAAGCCCCCTTTCTCTGAGAATTTACTAACACAGCCTGGGTTTTTGGCTCACTGGCAAAATACGGTCATTGACTCTAAAACAGAAAATTACTAAAAAAAATTACCCTGAAATTGCCCTGAAAATTACAAAAAAATGAACACACAAAACAAAAATAACAACAACAACAAGTAAAAATGAGCCCTGAAAGGAACATAAATGCCACTGAACCAATTTAAAAGTCAGAAGGTCCTAATATGCAGGGTTTACTGTATTCCGTGGGCCTCTGGGAACACAAGAGTAGACTGATGAATCTCCGAAGGACCCCCATGCAATCAGCCTGCCCAGCGCTGACCGGGGTGGGAGGTGTCTCGAGGCATTCCAGGCCACTCTCTGGATCCACACACAAAGGATCGAACTAGCCCAGGAAGAGGTTATGTAGAGAGAGGGCCCTGTGGATATGCACTCCATGACCACCAGAGGCACCCAACAGCACTGCCTGGGGACAGGTCCTCTTGGTTCATGGGCTCAGTCCTGGCGCCACTTGTCTGGGGAAGTGCAGAATCTCAGACAGGCAGCAGGGCCATGGAAATACAGGGGCGGGAAGGGAAGGTGGCAGAGACAGGACTCATCCTCTATCTCCTGGGTCTAGACCTGGAGGAATCTCAGTGTCTCGTAGGGTCCTCCCAAACGACTTCTCCCTAGAGCCATAACCTGGACCTTGGTACTTGGGCAAGTGACACAGATCATGCCTTCAGGTCAGGTTTGTGGTGGGGGCTGCAGAGCACAGGAGAGGTGAGGGTCTAGTGCAGGTACACAAAGGGAGGCCCAGATTGGCAGGCTCTCTGCCTTTGCACTGTGTTGGTACCCTGCAGAGATGACACTGGGGGTGACATCTGTTGAAGGGGCTTTAAGATCTGTCCAACAGTCAGCATCAATATTTAACTTGTGTGTGCCTCTCACAAAGCCAGGTCATGCTGCCCTGTGAAGGCTTGGAAGGTCTTTGGGAACTGGGTCTTGTGGGATAGAGGCCTCCTTTAAGGTTTTCTTGGAGGTTCACAAACCCTTCTGAGAAACCAATGGGTGACATGGTAGACCTTCTTTCCCAGAAAAACAAAAGTATGCGTACACAAACACACAATGTTCTTGGGTCCCCACAGCTGTCCGAGGTTGCCAGAAGACAGCCCCTTGGGGAGAAGTCCAAGGTGGGCTTCCCTCGGAGGGCCCCATTCTGGAGGGTCAGTGCCCCCCTATCCTGGCTTCCCATTTGCTCTCCCTTAGCCTTTGGTGAAGTCTTGTTTGCATGTTCTGGACCTTGCATCTGTGTCACACATAAGAGGAAGGGCCACTGGGCCACCTGGGGCCAGGATATTAGAGAAATGGCAACCCCAGATGGGCCTGTCCGAACTTACTCACCACCCTGCCCAAGGACTTCCCCATCCAGAGAGCGTGCTGACATTCTGGGATCTTACTTTATCTCAAGGACACTGACTGGACACTGACTGTGACATCTGCTGGTCAACAGAGGAAGTGAGATCATGGTAAATATCAGAACAAAAAATGTGAGGAAGAAAGTACTAGAAACACCATGGGATCAAGAGGTTCAAATTCCTCCCAATAGGGAACCATGAAGCAGGTTAACTGGGGCGGGCATGGAGCTGGGAGGGGCTGCCTGGGTCTCAGACAGTGGGGAACTGCTTCGGTGGACAGCTTCCCAGAAGCCTGTCTGAGGTGTCCACTGGGATGCAGAAGCCACACACGGCTTCTCCCCTGGGATAAGAGGGAGAATTCAACCACGGCCACTGTCCTCATGCGTCCCCACCAGTGGCTTGGGTGCAGAAACTCCCCTGGGAATGTGGGCCTCTGAAGGGGGCTCTGGAGCTGGCCTACCTGACCTACTGCCCTTTCCAAATTGACTTTAATGAGGTTCTCTCTGTTCCCCATTTCTTGTAGCTGGAGCAATTTCCTTCTGGAATCCTCCTGAAGCTTCTCTTCAACCTGAAATGACGATGAAAGCATATGCTTGCCGCTAATGTGATCATAATGCACTCTGGGGAACTTCCTCCAAGAGGGCTAATGGCCATGGGGGAGTCCCCGGGAGGCAGGGGATGCTGCAGCCCAGGTGGCAGGGGTCACAGGCGAGTGCAGGGTGGAGGCAGGCTCGCAGAAGCCACCCCCCAGGGTAGAGGGCCATGCTCTGCATGCCCAAGCTCAGGGTCTGATCCCCTCTGGGTCCCCGGCAAGCTGTGTGACCGCCGAACAGTGTCCTCATCTGTCAAATAGGGACGATGACCCCAGGTGCGCCTCACAGGGTTATTGCGGGGACTCAAAATGTTTCATAGAGTAGTGCCAGGACTTCCTAAGGGCACTACTGGTGCATCAGGTGCTGTAATCTGTAGAAGAGGACAGAAGGTCCACCAGGTGGCGTCATTCTAATGCTGCTAGGAACTGCCCCATGCTGGGTACTTGATAGATGTCATTGTTACGCTTATTATCCTATTTGTTACTGCCACTTTTAGCACACTCACCAGTGGAAACCGGTCTAGAGGCTTGCTAAGCAGTATCTTTTAAGAATCGCAGATCGCAGAGAAGGCACTGATCAGGTGGGGGTTAGGTGGTGGAGAACCTGCCCCTTTATTCTCTGGTAATGTTCAAGGCCAAGTGAGCCTGCAGGTGCTCGATGCTGCCCTCTGCTGGCGATTATGCAAACCTGCAGCTGTGGCCTTCTTTTCCGAACAACCACCTTTGGAAGCACCTGTTGAGCTCAGGGCTCTGGCACTACTGGGAAATGAAGCAAACTCCCCAAAATGAACGTGAGGATTTTGTGCTGAAACAAATTCACAAGCTGTTTCTTAGGGGGCTGAGGGGAGGGGGAGTCACAGAAGTAATACAAGACCCAGAAGAACCCCGTAGAGCTTTCTTCTGAGCAGTGTGGCACAGGGGCTGTAGCGAGGGCACCTTGGCAAAGTGATCTAACCTTAGCTTCTTCCATGTACGTCCTCCCCCCACCTCCCACCCATCTAAACATGCTCTGACGTCTATTTCAGCAGACTTTCTCATACGCTGCAAAAGCCAAGTCCAGCCTGGATTCTGCCTTTAGCTACGCTCCCCATCTAACGAACAGCTCCCCCCCACCCCTGCCCCAGCCTTTGGGGTCTTCCTGCACTGCCACTGCACTCCGTCTCTCATGCCCAGCAATCCCCAAGCCCGTGGCTCTGACCCCTCTCATCTCCAGTCCTCACCTCCGTCCTTCTCCTGGTGAGCCCACCACCCCCACCGCCAGGCACTGGGGACCTCTGGCGGGTGATAAGTGGCCTCCACCTTCTCGTCTGCTTCCTCCCACCACGTTCTTCATGGTGCTGTGCCAGTTACCAGGCTGTGGAGCAGCTCGGTCTGCCAGAACTTTCTGCTGTGATAGCAGTGCTCTGCGTCTGTGCTGAGTGGTAGCCGTATCTGGTTCTCAGGCCCTTGAAATGCGGCTGGTGTGACTGAGGAACTCAGTTTTGAATTTTACCTAATCTTGATTAACTTCAGTGTGAAGAGCCACATGTGGCTAGTGGCTATGCCCCAGTAACTGAAGCCAGACCAACACGGCCTCCGGCCTAGGCTTCGCCTCCTACTGACAGGGTGGCTGGCCATGGCCTGGTTACCTAACTAGTGACTAGGGACTTGATTCCCTCATGTGTGAAATGGAGAGGATAAATGTTGGAAAGAGATGAAATATTTGGCATGATGCCTAGTGCACAGGAAATTATAGCTATTGTTTTCATCATCATCATTATTATTTTTATAGGTTTTTATTTATTTATTTGATCGAGAGAGCGAGAAAGAACACTGGTGGGGGGGGCAGAGGGAAAGGGAAAAGCAAACTCCCCACTGGACAAGGATACTCATGTGGGACTCAATCCCAGGACTGTGGGATCATGACCTGAGCTGAATGTGGACGTTTAACCAACCGAGCCACCCAGGTGCCTTTTACCATTATTACAGATCACAATGTAATCACACCAGTGCCCTGTTCAAAAGCTTTCAGCAGCTTCCCGCTTGCCTGTGTGGTAGGTCACCCGAGTGCCACACCAATGCAAAACACCCAGTCAAGGACTCAAGAAGTCCATGTGAATGCCAAACAATGTAAACAAAAATGAATCCACGCCTAAATAATCATAATAAAGCTGCTAAAAATCAAGAGAAAAGAAAATCTTAAGAGTGGCCGGGGAAAACAGATTACACAAAGGCACGAGAGTTAGGCTTCTAAATGACTTCGAAGTAGAAACAACAGGATCCGAGAGACAAGAGAATGATGGACCTAACGCTACCTGTAATACGCAGGGAGAGCGTCATTGCCAATGCAGAAGTCGATCCTCAGTCAAAATGTGTTTTAAGAATGAAGGTTAAATACTCATTTCCAAAGATGCATATGCAAAAATCTGAGAGAATTTGTTATCAGCACAGCCATGCTGGAGGAAAACACTTAAGGGTGTCCTTCAGACAGAGGAACAATGATCCCATATGGATGGTCAGAGATGCAGAAAAGAGTAGAAGGAAGGTCATGTGTGGACATGAATATTGACTATAGAGAAATAGTGATAACGTCTTCCAGACTTAGTCTATGGGACACCTGGGGGTTCATTCAGGTAAGCATCAGACTCTTGATCTTGGCTTGGGTCTTAGTCTCAAGAGTCGTGAGTTCAGGCCCTGCACTGGGTTCCATGCTGTGCACAGAACCTACTTAAGAAGAAAACAAAACAAAATAAAGGGAATAGTTTAGAAAATGACAACAATGGCATACAAACCTGGAGGGGGTGAGCAAAGTTAGCGTTCCATAGCATTGCCTTACCAAGGAGAAGGGGATAATTATCAAGGAATGTCAGATCTTGATAAGTCAAGAATGCAGATTATAGCCATTAGATTGACTGTCAAAAACAGTTAAAGAATGAGAAACTCAATTACTACTGGATTTTGGTAAGTCAAGGCTGAATGCTATTGTCTTGCTATTACTAAAAGAGTAGTAAAAGAGGAAAGAATTTCCAAGCTAATGGAGAGAAAAATGGAATGACAGAAAACCACTAACTCAAAAAAGGGCAAGAAAGAAAAGAAAAAGGAGCATCACACAGATTGTACAGCTGGCACTGAGTAGGAAGGTAGATTTAAACCCCAGGAAACCAGTGACCACATTATATATAAATGGACTAAAAAACAAAGATTGTTGAAGTGGATTTTACAAAGATGATATGGTATTTAGAAGAGATGTGTCTAAAACTTAAAACAAAGATTTATAGAAAAATAGGAAAAAGACATGCTATGAAAATTCTAACCAAAAGAAAAACCAGCATGGCTACCAATTATAAATATATATTTAAAGATTTTATTTATTTGAGAGGGAAAGAAGCAGAAAGGGATGGAGAGGGACAAGCAGACTCTCCACTGAGCGCAGAGCTTGATATTGGGCTTAATTCTAGGACCCTGAGATCATGACCTGAGCCAAAACCAAGAGCTGGATGCCAACTGAGCCAACCACACGCCCCACTGCCAGAATTATATTAATGACAAAGTAGATTTTAAGGGGAAAACACTACTTGAGATGAAGAGGGATATTTTATGATGATCAAAGGGGGTTTTTTCCCCCAAAAAGAAGTGTTAAATTCTAAATTTATAGGCACCTAGTAACACCGCCTCAAAATATACAAAGCAAAAGTTGACAATACTAAAAGTAGCAATACACAAATGCACAGTATATTTAAAAAATATATACACTTCTTCAATGACTGATAGAACACATAGCCAAAAACATCAATAAGAGCATTTAAGTTTGAACATCACTGGCAAATCCGATTTTATTTTATTTTAATTTTTAAAGATTTATTTATTTATTTGACAGACAGAGATCACAAGTAGGCAGAGAGGCAGACAGAGAGAGAGGAGGAAGCAGGCTCCCTGCTGAGCAAAGAGCCCGATGCGGGGCTCGATCCCAGGACCCTGGGATCATGACCTGAGCCGAAAGCAGAGGCTTTAACCCACTGAGCCACCCAGGCGCCCCGCAAATACGATTTTAATGGATCAATTCTCTTCTGGATAAATTTTACCAGTTAAGAGTTGAAGTCAAGACTAGTCGAGACTAGTGGAGACATACAGGAGCACTGGAGTCAGACAGACCGAACGTCAGTCACGTTCCGAACATGAACAGCTACTTGATCTGTGAGCACTTGGCTAACATCCTTTACCTCTGTGAGCCTCAGTTTCTCAGCTGTCAAGCGGGTTTAACACCAGTATTGACCACACGGAATCGTTGTGAGATTCATGGAGATGATGGGTGTAGAGAGCCTGGCCCAGAGCGGGCACTGGGCCACACTGTCCTTGTCTTACCTTGCTCTTTTCTCGCAGCGTCTTGGAGATCACATTCTGTTCGGTAGAACTCTTCTTCAGCTCCTCCCTGAGCTTCTTCATTTCTTTCTCCATGTCTTGGATTTGCTGAAAGAGTTTCAACAATAGGAAATCAACATCCCTGATGGGAAGTAGGAGTTGCCTTCTGGGCTGAAAATTCTGAATCTCCGTAGCTCATTTCATTGGGTTCATTAAGGCAGAAACCTAGTCTAGTATTAGCTTAATTACTTCCCTTGGGGGAAAATTCTACATCCGTGGGGCAAAGTAGGTATTTTTTTTCAATGGATGTATGGGAAACTGGGTAAAGGGAAATGATTAGCTTCTTTTGAAAATCAGCATGGATCCTGGATTAAACAGTACAAGATATCTATCAACTCATTAGAAGCTCTGCTCCGGGGGTATATTTTTGAGATCAATCTAAATAAGGGCTCCTTGGACGAAACGACGGACGCGGTTTGGAAGGACAGAACAACGAAATTTTTCTTTTCTCCCATTTCGAGGCAGAGAACAGCAATGCTCCTGGCACAGAGAATGGGCGTCTCCTCCTCGTATCGAAGGCTCCCTACTTCCCAGCGAATGGGAACTCACACCAGCTGCTGTGCAAGAGGATTCGGTGGGCCCAGGGAATGCACATTTTCATTTTAGTGCTCGTAGTTTGTTACTTATTTCCAAAGTCATCCTCTAAGGCAAACGACACCTTTTCTTTTCTTTTTGCACATTTTAATTAATTTATTTTTTAAAATAAACCTATCATGTATTTTTATCCCCAGGGGTACAGGTCTGGGAATCGCCAGACACCTTTTCTTTTTGTTTTGTTTTTAGGAATTGCTGTAACATTGGTATATTTCCACAAAAATATTTCTGGAAGGACTCTGTGTTGTTAACTGTGCCCATGCCTTTGATAAACTCTGACAGTGGAAGATGACGCTTTGGGCACCCCGGTTTTCGGGGTGCGTCCCCCTGCCCAGCCCCAGCGGGAAGGTACCCACTGCCCAGAGAATGCTGGGAGAGTGCGTTTTTGTTTTTTTTTTTAATGGTATTTTCAGCCACCTCTTCCTTGAGGCTAGAGGCAGCATTTCAGAGAACTAGATGGCTAGGTTAACACTAAATCATTAAGCCCCACAGCTTGTGCTACCTAATGGGCCAAGGAATCCCTTCCCCGACCCACCCCCAAGAACCCCTGAAGGTCGAAGTCCAGTCGGTCTGGGGATACCTGGCAGTGAGGAGGCTCAACTCACGATTTTGCAGAGTTTTAATTCTTTCCCTTGGGCTTCTTGGTACTCCTTGTGCGCATCTTCCTTCCGTAACTCTTCTTTCAGCGCGGAGCACTGTGGAGCGAACGGACAGCAAGACCACGCGGGGTTGTCCGTGGGTCCCTAGTCCCCGTATTTGCCCCGAGAGCGTTTCCTGTTGCTTCAGCCAGTCACTCCCCCAAATTCTCAGAAGCGAAGCCGCTTGTGTCCAAGGGACGCCCCGGACCCTGCAGCAGTTCCTAGTCACCCTTCTCACGAGTTCTGGGGGTAACCTGTGTAAATTCTTCCTCAAGGGGCGCCTGGGTGGCTCAGTGGGTCAAGCCCCTGCCTCGGGCTCAGGTCATGATCTCAGGGTCCGGGATCGAGCCCCACGTGGCGCTCCCTGTTCGGCGGGGAGCCTGCTTCGGAGCCCTCGCCTCCCAGTTCCTGCTCGCTCTCTCTATAACTCTGCCCCCCCCCCAAATTAAATGAATAAAAACTTTACAAATATATATTAATGTGGATTTCTAGGGTAGCATTTTCTTTCTTTTCCCTCCAGTTTTGCTTCTCGGTATCACCTACTTCTTTTTCCCTAAAATTCACACGCATGAGGGCTGCCCAGGGCCGCCAGCTTGGGGGCAGGAGCCTCTGTGCTAAGGGCGGGCACAGGCTGGCAGAGGGCAAATACCTCATCCCGAGGTCAGTGAGGAAGGGGAAACGGGGGAAAAAAAGAATCCGAATGTACTTCAGGAAGCAGAACAGTCCACGCGGACGCTCTCCCGCATCTCTTCCCCTCAGCACCAGCTCTGCAACCCGCCCTCTCTCCAACACGCATGCGCGCGCACGCGCACACATGCACGCACGGTGAGACGCACGCACGCACGGAAGCACGCACGCATGCGCCCCCCAAAGAGCTGTGGTCCGGTGGAGCTAGGGAGTCCGTGTGCTGGGTACGGTCCGGGCTCCGCCAGGCGGCTGAGCAGGTGCAGAGGCCGAAGAGCCCAACTGAAGTCAGCCTCTCACTTCTCTGAAAATGGTTTTGTTCTCCCCATTTCGCAGATGTGGAAGCAGAGGCCCAATACGCTACACCTGAGGTTACTTCCTGTGCCTTTTCTTTGGAACTGCGAGTTCTAGTCCCCCCACATCCCTGCAGACAGAGCTACCGGACCAGGCAGCCGCCGGAATCTCTGAGCTGCCTCCCCGAGATGACAGCTGCTGGGTTTTACCTCGACTCATGGCAACACACAGAGCACATGCATCCTGAGACGTCTTCATCTGCAGGCTCAGGGTTCCAAAGTCAGGACTGAAACATCATTTGCAGAGTCAAAGTTACACTTTAAAAGTTCTTTACCTTGCAGAGAACCTGGCCCGTTGCCTTTAGTCTCTCCAGGAGGGCCTTTGGTGTTCGGGGCCGCCCAGCAGCTGTCCTCCCTGTACCTTCCCTATGCCCTTGGGCACGGGCATGGTCTTGCAGCGATGGGAGAAATGGGAGTGACATTGAAAGCCGGGGTCCGGGGTACGTGAGATAAGTCATGGGACTCTGATCTGCTTTTCTGGGACAGCTTCAAGGATGGTGAGGGCACCCCGACACTCACCCTGGAGCTGAGGGCTTCAAGCTGGTGATCCTTTTCTTTGTTCTCGCTTTTTAGTTGGTTCACCTCCTGTTTGAGTCGTTCGATTTCCTCATCCTTTGTTAACAGTTCTTTCTGCAATGATGATACCATCCCTGTAAAAAAAATAAAATAAAAAATAAAGACTCGCCGAGGTCAAAGGCGCAGGAAGGATTACTCTTGCCACAGCTCTCAGCCAACTTGAGGCCGAGTCCCTTCTGAACCCAGGCTGTCCCTGGTCCTTGCTTGCTACTGAGGAGCTTGTGTCCAGGCTCCCAGAGCTGGGCCAGGGATGACACTGAAATTCGTGAAACTGCTTAAGACCTCAGTGAGAACAAGAAGTCAGCGAGTGTTGCCAGGAAAAGAAAAGCCTGTGGGTTTGGGCTTGGCAGGAGTGTCCACACCATGGACCTGGAGAACAAAGGCTCAGTGCAGGGAAAGACCAGGAATTTTTCACCAGAGGCCATAAAAAGTCATATGGCAGAAGGAGGGTGTGAGAAGGGTGACTGGATTCACACTCAGACCTGAGTTTAGAACACATTTCAACCACTTAGTAGCACGGCATTCTTGGACAAGTTATTTCCCCTGTAAGTATCTTTCACTATATCTCCCCCATGGAGTTGTTACAAGGGTTAAAGACCTATAAAGAACATAGGAGAGTGGCTGACCCATAGCATTTGTTACAGGTACCTATTATTTTTTATGGTAGCCGGCTTCTAAAATGGCCCCAGTGATCTCAGCCTCCTGGAATTCCTGCTCTGGCACAGCCCCCTCCCACCATGAGTAGGGCTGACGTGCGGAACCAGTGTGGTATTGTGGAAAAGACGGACTGTGACTTCCTAGATGGGTCATAAAAGACATTGTGGCTTTCTCTTTGCTCTCTGTTGGATCACTCACTCGGGGGAAGCCAACCACCATATTGTGAGGATGCTCAAGCCGTCAGGGGAGAGGCCCACATTCTGGGGAATGGAGATGTCCAGCCAACAGCCGCGTGGACCAGCCATTCTGGAAGCAGATCCTCCAGCTCCTGCTGGGGCTTTAGATGAGGTGACAGTCACCCCCGCCAATGTGTTGACTGCCCCACATGGGAGACCTTGCAAACCAAGTCACCCCACATTCCTGAGCTCCAGAAGCTGGATGAGATGATAAATAGTGGTTGTTGTTTTACCCGCTAACTTTGGGGATAACCAGTTATGCAGCAGGAGATAAGTAATACATTACTGGACTTTTATGAGTAAGGACACGTGGGAAGAAGGGTGAGAAATGCTGTGGGACTGGATGAGCTCACGTGTTTCTCTTCTCGGAAGAACGTTATGCCCAATTTTATTGGTAGCTGTCAATCAGAAAAGTATGTGAAATAAAGGACAAGTGATCCAGAATTTCATTTGAACAGTAAGCTCTGTCATAGGACATGGTGAGGTTACTTTGAAACAGGTTGATCCCTTTGGGGCTTTCCTTCTGGCTTTGTGAGGTGGGACTGGAGCAACCTTTAGTCTAGAGGTGATGGGGCCTCATGACTAAGCCAACATCTTTTTGACTCTCTACCAGATATCCTGTGTATTATGAGGCCTCTCCCTTCTGGGGGCTGGGAAAATGAACCATTCCTAGCCTGTGTGAGCTTCGAGATGGTTCCCTCTGCTCCTGTTGGGTTTTCTTTCCCTGCCCACATATGTGTGCTGCTCGATACTCAGCTGAACACTGGTGGGGGACCCTCTAAAGATCACCGGGGCTCTCTCTGTATGGCTTCTCCTTTCTGGCACACTGCCCAGCGCCCTGTAGCTGTGTTAGCTTCTCCAATGCTATCCCCTCAACATGGGGGGCCCTCTGGGCTCTGCCTGGGGTCTCCTTCCTGGACTGTGGTCTGGAACCCCTCTGTGGGCACTAAGCTGGGGCAATCATAGGGTTCCTGGTTTGTTTCCTCTCTCCTGGATCATGGTCACATGAAAATAATTACTGCAGATTAATTTTTTCTTTTTTTTGGTTGCTTCAGGCAGAAGAGCCTGAAACCCAGTCTCTGTCATTCCATCTGCCCTGTACGTCTTTCCTGCCTCTCTCATTGCAGAAGCAGATGTTGTGATGGCCTCTGTGAGCCTGGTCCCTGAGTGGCTACAATGAGCAAAGCCCCGGCTAAGCCAAGATGGACTCCAAGGTGGAGGCAAGACACGAGCCCGCCTGTTACAAGCCACTGAGCCTCAGGGCCCATTATTGCAGTGAAACCCAGCCCTGTGCTTCTGGAACTTGAATGTGCGTATGACACCCCGGCGATCTCACCAATGTGCAGATGCCCCTTCAGGAGGTCTGGGCTGGGGCCTGAAACTCTGTGGTTCTTCCCAGGATCCAGCGTAGGAAGGGCTCAGGAAATATCTTGAGGACAAGGAAGAGCATGAACAGGCCTGACAGGTGGTGGCGGTAGGGGCGGGAAGTTGCAGAGTGAGGCGGAGGAAAGCCTGGAGGTGAACTTGCCGGGGCCGGGCAGTCCCGGCACAGGACGTCGAATTCATAAAGTGATGGATGGCCACTCACCTGTGCCTCAGCATTACACTCGCTCGGCCTTTGCAGCTCTGGATGAGTTTCCTGCTGTGTAGCAGGTGCTCTGAGAGCACTGTGCCCCATCCAGACTCACTGCCTGCTCCCCCTTGCCTGCCTCACTCCCTCCCTTCTTTCTCTGTTAATGGCCCTATCCTTCTCAGGCATGTGATTTCTCTCTAAAAACCCCAGGGGCTCCCCATCCCCCTTAGAATAAAACCCAGACCCCCCAGTCCCATGTTTACCCCACTCCAGCCACACTCACCTTTAGCTCCTCCCATGCCACCAGCTGGCCCCAGCCTCAGGCCCTTTGCACTTGTGATCCCTGTGCCTGGAACACTTTTCCTCTGGCTTCCCGACTGTTCTTCCCTTTCACCTTTTCAAAGACCTGTCCTTGCCTGCCGACTAAGTTCTTCTCCCTTCACTTTCACCCCTGAGGCACTTTGCTCCCACACTGGCCAGTTTTCTCTGAAACAGGCTTATTTACCTGTTTACTTTTTTGGTGTCTCTCCCCAACTTGCAAATATGAGCCCTAGGAGCACAGGAACATTGTGCTCAGGGCCGTCTCTCCTGGCACCTAGAACAGGGCCTTATACTAATTGAGTAGGTGCTCAATTAACACGTGGAATGAATGAAAGTATCTAGGGTAAGAAAGGGCTGGCCTCTGGACAGTGTGTTGTTTCCCACCCAAGGTCTATAGTGTGCAGCCCCCTCTGCTGGCCAGTTAGGAAATGTTCTCACCCGGGCCCAAGGGCACCAGACCCCGCTCTGTTCACATTCCAGCTTGTACTGAAGGCAAGCTGGCTTCTGGAACTGCCTGAGCCACAGCGTGCCCTGTGCTCTCCCTGGCGAGCCCGGCGCTTGCTAGACATAAATAAGTGATAACCTTCCCTCAAATAATTAAAAAGGCCCTGCCCTAGGAACTGGATGGCAAAAATCCTCTCTTGAGGGCCGCCTCCAACTCATAGACACAGGCCACTCAGAAGACCTCTCAGACTGCACCCCAGATCAGTGAGCAGCAGTGCGGTGGTTGATTGGTGATGTCTGCTGTGGACAGGGAATTAGAAGGATGGGGCAGCTCTCAGGCCCACATCAGAGAGAGCTCACCTGAGGTGATGGCTTTGTCCCTCCTCAAGTTCTCCCCCTCGTTCTTCAGGGATGTGATTTCTGAGTTCCTCTCAGACAGCGTCTGGCACAGCACCTGGCTGTAGTTTTTCTGCAGGGCACTGATCTGTGGGAGGAGGCAACACACAATCAGAGGGGGCCAAGCCTGGGTGTACGGGATACGCGGGTACTTCTCCCCGGTTGGACAACAGATTTGGATTGATCTTTGGTGGGGAGCTGGGGACACCGAGCTTTTTAGTTGTAACTGGTAGGAGGTACAGGAGAGGGGCTGTTCTTCAGCGACCACCATGTCATATGGGATGAAAGCGATCTCTAATGTGCCTTCCTACCTCCTTTGGACTCTCGGCCAGAAAGAGACCAGCTGATGGTCCCATCCAGCACCGACCAGATGCAGAGCAAAGCTCACGAGAAGGAAGCAGGTTGTAAAATTAACTTCCTCGAATGAGAACAATGGTAGCTTGTATCTCACAGAACACTCCAGAGCTCACTAAGCCCTTTTCCAGATGCTACTACTCCCATTGCTCCTCACAGTATCGCAGGAGGCTGAGGGTCCCCCACCAATGCTCCCATTTTGCAAGCGAGCAAACTGAGTCTCACAACAGTGAGGATCCCACGGCTGGCACAGATGGAGTTAGGATTCAGCTGGTCTGCAGGCGCCTGGTTCCAACCTTGCCGGGTGGCTCTAGGCACTGGAGTGGGGGCTGCAGGCTGTAAAGCACAGCACGGACTTGGGAGCGTGACTCTGGGTGTCTGTTGCTGCTCTTACAGCTGATGATGAACACAGGGAGGACACCAGATTGTGTCTCACTGTTTCATTAAGTGGGGTGATGGCAGTCCCAATCAGAGAGGATTGTGAAAAGTATTTTAATAAGTTAGCTTATGTACAAGAGCTCGGATCGTGCCTGGCACACGGCAGACAGGTGGTAGCTGTGACTGTCCTCTGACCTCACTACCCAGTCAACCCTCTTATCCTGCTGGGGGGAGGGGGGCAGCCTGTGAGGGCGCAGAGACGTTTGCCAGCAGATGGCGCTCACGGTCCTTGTTTTCGGCTTCAGTCCCTGAAAACCTTGTCATTCTCACTCCGGGAGAATGAACAGACTGAACAGGGTTCACAAGTTCTGGCTCATTTCAAGCACCAGCATTGTTCAGATTCGATGACAGCTGGGTGGGGTAGGTACACGTGTTTTTTCCCCGGGGTATCTGAGATATTGGGAAGAGAACACCTGCTGGAAGGTGGTGGGGCACGGGTGACTCTGATCCCCACCCTCCCCAAGGCTATACTTTTGCATGTTTGTGCTTTTGAAACGTGGAGTGAAAATGTTTCTTTCACCTCTTACTGTTCTCTGTGGGGGACATGCAGCTTTCCCATAAGAGGTACTTGGGATAATTTTTAAGAGTGTTTCTAGCTCTTCTCAGCTTCGTGCTTTTAATTGCAATGATACCAGAGGCACAGCACAAAGAGAAGAGCTTTTAGAAGGGCTTGTGTGGAGGATTTTTGTTTGATGAAGTTCCCTACAAGTGAGCCAGCAACTGCCTTGGGGGTTGGGTTTGGAAGACGGGGATTCCTTCTCCCCCTCCCCAGCTGACTGCCCGGAGCTCTTTCTGGCTGGGGCTGGGGTGGGGGGTGAGAGTCACTGAGGCAATGGAGCTGGGTAGAGACAGCAGGCAGAGTGAAAGCATAGGGTCTGTGAGGACGACGACGCACACCTGCGTTCAACCTGTCCCGCCCCCTCTAACTTGCTGTGCGAACTGAGCAAGTTCCCGGAAGGCTCTGAGCCTGCCTCGGTCTCCTCATCTGGAGAATGGTACGTGTCAGAGGGCCGTGGGGTTTAAGTGAGCCAATGCATCTACCAAACTTGCACCAAAGCTTGCTCCTTGTAGGTGCTTAACAAAAGTGAATGTGGTTCTCCTGGGCTGGGAGCCTACCACGCCCCTGATTCCTGGGATGTGTGCTCAGACCACAGGGCACTGCTCTGACCTCCCCTTTTCTATCTGGGTGACTCCCCTTGGTGCTTCCCTGGCTCTCTCCGACAGCTGTCGCCCTGGGTCCCGACTCCAAGGCCTCCACCACCTTGTCTCCGAGTCTACCTACCTGGTTTTTCAAGCTCTGGATCTCTCTGTGTTTGGCATCGATGTCCTCATCCAGATCCTGCAACCGACTCTGCTTGGATGAGGTGGACTCCGACAGCCTCTGGCTCAGGCTGGCCACTTCATTCTGCAGCTTCGCTATTACCGCATCTTTGTATTTGGATTCAAGTTCAAAATCTGAGAGGCGGCTGATTTCTTTCCCCAGCAGCAGAATGATTTCATCCTGGGTGGCGGCCAGATGGGGTGTTTACTAGGTGTGGGTCTGCCGCAAGGGTGAGCCCATTTTTAAAAATGCAGGGAAAACGCGGTGCGATTCTTTTGGGAGGGTGAGGGCAGGTGGGGAGGGGAAAAAAGCAGACTTTCAAGGCTATCTCCATCACTTGGAAAACCTCGCAGAGACAAGAGTTTGGGGAAAATGATACACTTGTATCCAGACTCCTGTAATAGGTGTTTATACCTCACAGGGACTGAAAATTTCCTTTCCTGTAAAATTACACTTTCATGTTGAGAACAACCGCCCCACCTGGGAACTTTTGTTGCTAGGGAATTTATTTATAATATTTTTGTTTATAATATTCAGCCTAGCGCAGTGGGGACCCAGGAAAGGTTGCGAGGAAAACAATATTCTATTTGACCACATCCTGTGTATAATGAAGACTATTTTTTAACTTAAAAAATTTAATAAATTCTGAAATATTTCTTTCCCCTTTCCTCCCTTACGGTACTTCCTGCCTCTTTGCATTATTGACATAAAAATTTACTCCACGTAACTGAGTCTGTAGAGTAAATAAGCAGGAGTAGGGATTTATTCGTGTGGGCTTATGTCAACTTTTAGTTGGGGAAAACAAAATTGCCGACCGACTTTACCCACAGGTATAATTTTTTTTAAAGATTTTATTTATTTATTTGACAGAGAGACATCACAAGTAAGCAGAGAGGCAGGCAGAGAGAGAGGAGGAAGCAGGCTCCCCGCTGAGCAGAGAGCCCGATGCGGGGCTCAATCCCAGGACCCTGAGATCATGACCTGAGCTGAAGGCAGAGGCTTAATCCACTGAGCCACCCAGGCACCCCTACTCAGAGGTATAATTAACCCAGTTTTCCAACTCCCCCCCCAAAAAAGAGCTCTGCCGCCAAAGAATTTGTTAGGCTTCTCCCCAAAAAGAAAAAAAAATTCCTCTAACTTCTTAACAGAAATCATCAATAAAATGTCAAAAAAACCCGAAACACAAGTCCCCAGGTGTATCTGCAAATATAGCTACAGAATTTCTGCTGTTAAAGTAGTCCCTGCTCTTCCAACAATTTCCCACTGGTTGGAAGGAGGTAAATGAGTAATTTGTAGGCCAGCTCACTTCCTGGGGAGCTTTGCCCAATCAGCTCCACGACCTTCCAGCTCCCCAGCCCAAGGAAGGACTGGGTTTCTGCTGTGAGGAAGCTTCTTTGGCATTGCCAGTTGCCACCAAGGATCTTTCTTTGAATCCCTGCAAATGCTTGCGGCAAAATTTCAGGGCAGAGCATCAGACAGATCCCATACTGGGCAGCCGTGCCTCTTTCACCCAATTAATTCATGCAATAAACGTTTATTGAGCAGCTACTATGTGCCAGGCCCTGTGCTGGGCTCTGCAGTATAAAGAAGCCTGTAAGGTGGGCTGTGCAGATACAATTGCTGCCTTTCTGTGAGGCCCCCAAGCTCTTCCTTGAGAGAGGGGTCCCCCTTCCATGTAGTCTTGGTAGGACTGTCAATCATGTGCTCTGCTCTTTCCTGTCCCTGCCCTCCTGCCCCTTGCACGTGACCCAAGCTGGTCAAGCAGGGTTTTCTCAGAGATTTCACGCATCCATTACAGAGGGAGAGGATCGTGCCTCCTTTTGGAACACAAACTTTTTAAATTTATGGGCTTATGTGTCTGAGTTTTTCTTTCCCAGCACAGGAAGCCGGTGTGCTGTAGAGAGCCAAACACAGGGAAACAGCAGAAGAGATCAGTAGTAGGAACTGTTTTGATCTCGCTTGAGGTCCTGTATTTAGCCATCCCTGAAGCTAGTAGGCTTTTAAATTTTCAAGAAGACAAGTCAATAAATGCCTTTTTTTTTTTTTTTTTTTTTGCTTAAGCCCATTTGTTTATTGGCACCTGCATTTGAAACAGTCCTGGAAAGTCAGGGCATAAATGGCTTATAAATAGGAAAAAAAAAATTATAAATGCGGTTGCGTTCTATTTCCAGTTTAAAACTGGGGAGGACTGAAAAATGACCACAAATGCTTTGCAGCTTCTGTGCTTAAGAGGTAGAATCGACTTCCCCATTCCCTAAGTCTGGGCCGGCCCTGTGTCTTGCTTTTGACCAATAAAATGTGGCAGAAGTGATGGGCAGCAATCTCCAGGCAAGTTCTTTAAGGCCATATAGCGTCTGTTCTGGCCCTCCGGGAAGCCTGGGGCCACCATGCTGTGAAGCAGTCCCAGATGATAGACCATGTGCAGAGAGAGGCCCATCACTCCAGCCATGCTGGCTCAGGTTCCAGACATGGGAATGAGGCCATCGGAGTGGCTGGGCCATGCCACTGACTGACTACAATTGCATGAACGAGGTCAGGGGACACTAGCAAAAGAACATTCCAGGTCACACTGTAGATTCTGGGAACTAACAAATTCCTGTTTTTTGGTTTTTGGGTTTTTTGGAGTAGGCTTCACACCCCATGTGGGGCCTGAACTCATGACCCTGAGATCAAAAGTCACATGTTCTACTGATTGAGCCCACCATGTGCCCAATAAATTGCCACTTTAAGCCAATAAGTTTTGGGGTAGCTTGTACACAGCAAGAGAGAACTGATAACAGCGTCCCACGAACATGGCTTCTTGCCTCACTGCAACACTTCTCCAAGGTCTGGTCCTGAGACACCTGCCACTTGAGGTTGCAGATTCCCGTGTCTAGCCTGGACCGCAAGCGGTTCTGCTCCTCACAGACTCAGAGAACTGCTGCAGGCTCAGGCCCTGGCCTTTAAGGAAAGTAAGATATCGCGGGACTGCTTCTTTTAGGATAATTTTAGTTTGTGTCGATGCAGGGAGAAATCAACCTGGGCCCTTCCCGGCAGGGCTTGAATTCACTTGCTCTGGCTCCCATTCCCGTTTCATTCTAAACCTCTCCCGTCCTTCAACAAGCCTCTGTCTTCGCTCTGTCCTCGGCCTCGTTGCTCACTTCTTCCTGCCAGGGAACACGTTTTCCCCGACACTGTCCCACCACTCATGGCTCCTGTGTGGGAGTCAGGAGCACCAGCTGCAAGTTAAACAGGCTCAGTTTTGAATCCCAGCTCTGTCCCTCACATTGTGCAACCTTGGGCCACTTGCTGAACCTCTCTGAGCTTCGGCTCTCTCCTTTGTAAAGTGAGGGTGATAACATTTATTTTGAAGATGGTGAAGATTCCTGAGCTAATTGAATGTCAAGGGCCCAGGACACGGTCTAGCACACAGTAGGTGCCAATACTTTGCGCTCGTAGATGTTGTTATTTGGGATAAAAGGAGCAGTTACCAAACCTTTGGTTGAAGGCCCCGGGAGTAAAAGATGGTTTCTTAGAAGTAGTCAAAAAAAAAAAAAAGGCACTTCTAGACCATAGAGAACAAGAGGTAATCCCTTGGCAGTCTCTCTTGCTGCTATAGCTCTGTCCTTCCCCAGAGACCCCTCACCTTATCCTGCTGGGCTGTGTCCTGGTCCACATAAATATCCCTGGAAGGTCCTGCCCTGGGAATTCCATCGACCACTGACTGTTCCGACAGTTCCACAGCGTTGGTCCACACTAATGCACAGATCAACAGAGAGCACACAGGACATTGTGAGTGTCCTTAAGGTCTAGAAGGATCTTTCTGGACTATCTTCATAATTCTTTTCCTGCTGTCATTAAAAATGGCAAAGCAGTCTATGATTATTGTAAAGTGATGAAAAAGGCATTATAGAAGTATCAAAAAGGGAAAGAACTGCCTCCTCCCTCTTCTCCAGGGTTAGCTGCGCTGATTCGCTTTGGTGCGTCCCTTACTAGGCTTTTTGCTATTCCATGTAAGAGCTGGTGACCTCGGGCAAGTCATTTACTCTCTAAGCCTTAGTTATATAACTTACATGTTACAGTCTCTGTTACAAAGGGCACTTGAAGGATTAAATGAAGTAGTGGTGTAGAGCAGGGGTTGGCAAACTATGGCACTAGGGACAAATCTGGCCCCCCAGCTGTTTTTGTAAATAAAGTTTTATTGAAACACAGTCATTCATTTACATATTGTCTATGTCTGCTTTCCAGCTAAAAAGGCAAGGTTGAGTAGCTGTGATGGAGACCATATAGCTCACAGAACCTAAAATATTTACCGTAAAAGCTTCTTTACAGAAGCTTCCTGCTCCTGAGCACCATATTAACATTAAACACTAAATGTTAGCGGTTTTTACAGCAATTATATCTTTAAAAAAACAAAAAAGGATTTCTTTTTTTTTTTTTAAAGATTTTATTTATTTATTTGACAGAGAGAGATCACAGTAGGAGAGAGGAAGGGAAGAGATCACAGAGAGAGAGGAAGGGAAGCAGGCCCCCTGCTGAGCAGAGAGCCCGACGCGGGACTCGATCCCAGGACCCCGAGATCATGACCTGAGCCGAAGGCAGCGGCTTAACCCACTGAGCCACCCAGGCGCCCCCAAAAAAGGATTTCTATTGCAGAGATTTTTTTCCCTGCTTTTTCACTTGACAATATGTCAAAAACATCTTCCCATGTCAGTATTTGTAGCTATGCTATGTGTTTTTTTAATAACTAGAAGTTTATACTTTTAATCCCCTTCATTATTTATACTGTGTTCTTTTTCAAAAGATTTTTTTATTTTTTTAAAGATTTTATTTGAGAGAGAGAGCATGGAAGAGTGAGCATGAACTTGGGGAGGGGGGTAGGCAGAGGGGAGGCAGACTCCCCACTCAGCAGAGGCGGGGCTCCATCCCAGAACCCCAGGATCATGACCTGAGCCAAAGGCAGATGCTTAGCCGACTGAGCCACCCTGGTGCCCCAAGATTTTATTTTTAAGTAATCTCTGCACCCAGTGTGTGGCTCAAACTCATGACCCTGAGATCAAGAGTTGCATGCTGCACTGACTGAGCCAGACAGGTGCCCCTATGCTGCATTTATTTTTAATGGTAGTGTTGCAGTCCATCATGCAAATGTGCCAAACATATTTAACTTGGACCCACTTGATAGACATTTAGGATTTCCTGATTTTTTTTTTTTTTTTTTGCTTATTTCCCCTCAATATCGCAAGGGTTGTTCATGACTTTTGGGAGTCCCGTTGTTGTTCTGTTTGGAGGCCCCCCTCTGTATCACATCAAACACAACACGATTTACTCACATTAACACTGAATATATATATATATGTACATATATATGTATATATTTATATAATTATATATATATATAATTTTTTGTTGGAGTAAAAACTTGAAAAGATTTCTCTATTTCTGTTTTTGAGATCATTGGCTCTAAGAGGCATGTTTTAAATTTCCAGCTGACTGATTTCTGGGAAATCACTGCACATTCTTGTCTTCTTGTGAAGTGAGAAATTGAACCAATTGTTTTCAAAGGCTATGAAACATTAATGAATGTTAACATTAACAATTAATGAAGTACACAGCGTCACATTTGTGGACATTTACTCCGTCATTTATTCCCTTTGATTGTGCATTTTTTATTTATGCATTTCAGAGCCAACGATGTCCTCCCCCAGGTCTCGACCGTGTTTGCGGACTCCAGAAGCAGGAGCAGACATAGTCAAAGTCCTGTGGTGCCTGGCAAATGCGTGGCCTTGTGTGTTGGATGAGTGACCCGGGCCACAGTGTTTCCTGGGTGCATGGAGGGAAACGGGCCTGGGCTCCCAACCACCCTCCCCGCATCTGCACCAGAACAGTCTGGGATAGACCTGCTGCAGCTGGACCTTGGGTCACATCCCCTCCCTGGCTAACACCTGCCATCACTTCCTGCTTTTTACAGGGTCTCAGGCCACGTTCCTCCGGGAGTGCCGGCTTCAGCCACACTGCCCCACGTCTCACACTCATCCCACCCTCTGTCCACCCTTGCCACTCACTGTCCCTTCCACCTGGAATGCTGTTCCCTCCCCTCTGCACTTCGTGAAGGTCACTTGCCTTCTAGTGCTTGGCTTGAGTGTCACTCCCTCAGGACACCTTGCTGACCCTCCAGCTAAGTCGGGGCCTTCCAGTTCTGAGCCCATGGGGTACGGGGCATCTCTGCTCCCGGGTGCTGTCCTGGTTACCACTTCAGAGATGCTGTTCTGTGATCCTTTTGTCAATGTCAGTCTCCCCGACAGAATGGTAAGTTCTGTGAGGTTGGGGACCACGTCTCAGTTTGTGCCCCATAAAATGAATTGACTAATCCCATCTGACAGATGTGTAAAAGGGTACAGAGAGAGAAAAGCTCTGCCCAAGCACACAGAGCTGGAAAGAGGCCAAGCTCCTACACGAATCCCAACCTGTCCCCGTTCCGTGATGCACTCATGGACAGGAAAGGTGCTCAGGAGTGTTGTCTAAGAGCAAAATGCTCAGGGCCTGGCCCACTCATGAACAATAACTCACGAAACGCTTGTTGGTCACCAGTGCCTTCCATATGTCTACGGGGGCTCGCAAAATCCGCTGTGAGGCGGGTGTTATTACAGCCCCATGGAGAAGCCCAGGTGTGGAGACAGAGGCCACGCATCTGGGAAGGGGCAGTCAGGTCTGACCCAGTCGGTCTGGCTCCAGAACCAGTACACACACCAGCGGGTAGGAGGTCCTCCCTGGTGGTGAACCCATGAGTGAGGCAGTGAGTGAGGAATTTAGGGGCAGGTTCCCATGGCAGACCTGTCAACAAGGAGCATTTCTGCATGAACCATGCCCCATGGAGGGTCTCCCTTCCTGCTGATTGCCAAGGACTGGATTTGGGATTCACTTGATGGAGTTTTAGCCGCTGCCTATGAAACTGGTAAAGTGACCAACTGTCTTGGTTTACCAGGCGCTGAGGGGCTTCCTGGGATGTGGGGCTTTCTGTACAAAGCCAGCAAAGACCCAGGCAGACCGGGGCCAGTTGGTCTCCCTAGAAATAGTTGGGAACTGGAAGCTCCCTACTTACCCACCCACACACCCACTTGGTTTCCTGTCTCCATGGTGGAGGCCAACAGAGCTGTGGACAGAAAGGGCTTAGGGAGGAGGTCCTGCTGGGGGCACTGGCCTCACAGCTGGGACAGCAGGTGTGTTCATGCCACTCCTGAGCATGGGCCTTCGTGTTCTGTCAGTATTCTGCGTATGGGGAGCGGGCTCTGGGCCCGGAAGCTCAAAACACCAAGATGGCGGCTCCCTCTCTCTGAGGAATACTCCTCCTGCTTCCTCCCCGGGAATTCTGGAAGGCAGCTGATGCTAAGGGGGTGTGGGGTCAAGTGAGGAACAGAATAAGGAGCAACAGAAGGGCTGGGGAATGTCACTGAGCAGGGCTGTCTGATAGAAATCTGATGAGAGTTGCTTTAAGAGAATTTAAACTTCTCTAGTACCAGCCACATTAAAAAAGTAAAAAGATGAAACTGACTTTGAGATACATTGTATTTAACCCAGTACATGAAAACATTATTATTTCAACCTATAATCAAGACCAAAACCATGGAGGTATTTTACATTCTTTTCCTTTGGGCACCAGGTCTTTGAGATCCTGCGTTCCTTTTACACTTAGAGCGCCCCGCAATGTAAGCTGCATTTTCAAAGGAAGACTTGATCTGTATTTGGGCCTCTCCAAAACTTGCCGTTGAAGAAGCAGATTTGCATTCTCAAGACATTCCACGCATACTTTAAACCTTCCAGTAACTGAATCAGGTATCGGTTTTGAAATTTAAGTTAGTGCAAATAAAACATTTCATTCCTCTGGCCCAGTAGCCGTCTTAGCTCAGTCTGCATATGGCTGGTGGCTACCCCGTCAGAAAGCACAGGCCTGAGACATTTCCCCTTTTGCTCTTCCTTACTTGATATCTCTTTTCTTGCCAACATCTATAACTGGACTTTTTTATTTTTAAAGGAATACGGGAGAAGTGAGATTAAAACAAACAAACAAACAATAATTCTATGGCATGGGCTTTGATTATAACACCCAGCCAAGTTCTGGATGCCCCTGTGGCACGTTAGTGACTGTCCCAAAGCCTGTGGCTTATTTTTTCAATATTTACCAGAGCCCGTTTGATGCTATATATTTGCACTTTGTTTACCTTTCAGCCTCGGGGCCATCAGTTGCCCCAATCAGGAGTCCCCATACCTGGGGTGCCCGGGCAGCATTGCATTGGAAAGGCCATAGTACAGAGGCAATTATGACACCTGAGTCTTTCCTAATTAGCAAACTGAAGGCCAGAGATGGTTTTTATTGGTCAGATTGGTGGCCCATGACCTTGTACGCTCTATGTCAGAAACAGGTTCCCAATGGCCAAACGGAGGAAGGTACTGCCTCCGGGTCAGCTGAAAGTCGGTTCAAGTACGGGAGAGCCCTCCCTTGCGCTCAGGAGGGACCTGTGTCCAGTCTTGGTTTAGATCTCTGACATCTGATACCATTTCTGGGAGTAACTCCAGATGCCCCCGTGACTTTGTCCTGGCTGCCTTGAGTGAGGCTTTTCTACCAGGTGATTGCCGGAGCACTTGAAGGACAGAGAGCCGGGACTGGATCAAACCTACAGGACAGGCTGAATGAGGTTTGGGACCCCTTTGCTACTGAAGGCATGTTTACTGGAAGTCTGCATGGGGGTAGAGTTTATCTGAGACTTGCTTTCCTTATACCCAGGCAGGGAGGAGCTGGAGCAGTACCCCCCCACCACCACCAAACATCTGTACTGGCTCCTGTTACCTTCAAAGTGAACCCAAGGACCATGCATGACCAAACCAGCTTAACTCAGTTCAAGACACACCCTCCAGCTGCTGGATCATTCCGAGGTCCCAGTGGGGAGAACCCTGAGGGAGGGATGGATGACTGGGGCAGGGGGATGGCAGGAGTGGGGATGGATGTATTTTAAGAAGCTTTAAGCTACAGCTGTCTGCCAGACGGTTCAATATTTCAACAACTGTCGGGCTCTCCTGGAACTTATCAGATAATTACCAGTCTTCACCAGGGACAGCATGTGTGTACCTGCCTTGTGTCTTTAGGATTTGGCACACTGGGTGCCTTTCATTGTGTGGTGCCCAGCCTCCAAGATGGCACCAATGCTTCTTATCTCCTGGTATTTATACCCTTGGACAGTGCTTTCCAACAGTGGATGGACTTTGCAATGGTCAGCTCAGCGGCCATGATGAAATACCGTAGCCTGGGCTGCTAAGCAATGGAATGATATTCCTTACAGCCTGGAGGCTGGGAGTCCAAGATGCCATCACGGTTGGTTTCTCCTGAGGGCTCTCTTCATGGCTTGTAGATGGCTACTTTCTGTGTCTTCTTATGGCCTTTCCTCCATGTGTAGGCATCCCTGGTCTGTCTATCTGTCTGTCTGTCTCTTTTTCTCTTCTGATAAGGATCCTCGTGATGTGGCAGGAAGTTTTATAACACATGGCCTGTAGAAAATGTTCCTGATGAACTGGGTGATGGAGCCCAGGCAGACTGCCACCTCCCTCCTTCCTGGCACTTGATGTGATCTGAGGGAGGGAATGGAGGCCAGCGGAGGGACTGCTGAATCCCAAGGAGCTGGGACTCGATTGAGCTTGAAGATTCCCTGCCTGTCCACATGACAAAGGAAATGTAAGACATAAGTTCTGGGCAAAGATCAAATCCAGGGCGCTCTCAGGAAAACAGCCTCTGAAGAGGGAGTGGAGTGTAAGATTGTACTGTCCTTTGTCAAGCATGAACAACAATCTGAGCCAGTGTCTCAGAGACTGATTTGGGCAAAGAACAGGGCTTTTAAGAAGTGCTGTCCCTCCCACTCTTGGCAGAAGCCCAGGGCAGAGGAGTGCATGTGTCAAAGGAATATGTGGGCATGGCTTTTGCCCAGTAGGGTGAACCCCAATAAGGAACACTACTGATGTGGACTGCGGGAGGCAGAGACCCATGAAAGCAAAAGAAGCCAAAGAAGCCAATGCACCCCACACATCTATAGGAAGGTAGCTGACTATAAAACTATGCAGTTGCAAACATGTGATGCCTTCCCTGGAAAAGGTAGGAGGACTCAGAGGGCCGATCCAAGGAACCAGACGGCAGAGGAAAGAGCCATGGAGGGTCATTTCTGGGCAAGAATAGGTCTAAGTCCTAATCAGGGAACTTCCAACACTTTCCTGGCTGGATTTCAGAATTTCTTTGGGCCAAGGACTCCTGTGTGTTTGTTTTTGCTTTTTCAACAGAAAGTTGAAAAGCTGTGTCCACAGCAGTCTGCTATGTCTGCCCTACCAGGGTATGTTGGGTGTGTGATGGACAGATGACCTGTCTCTTTAGTTCATAGGTCTTCAGATTGCTGGAAGTGGTACTTGAGAAGCTGAATTCAAGGAACTTCACCCAGTGAGCCCCATCTATACCTAAACTTGATTTAGATGATGAGATTCTTGGGGCACCTGGGTGGCTCAGTGGGTTAAATCCTCTGCTTTTGGCTCAGGTTATGATCTCAGGGTCCTGGGATCGAGCCCCACATTGGGCTCTCTGCTCAGCAGGGAGTCTGCTCCCCCCCTCCCTCTGCCTGCCTCTCTGCTTACTTATCTCTCTGCCTACTTATGATCTCTGTCTGTCAAATAAATAAATAAAATCTTAAAAAAAAAAAGACGATGAGATTCTGGAATTTAGGCTGATGCTGGAATTGGGGAGAGGGTGAGGGAGTTGTACAAGTTGGGGAGGGGTGAATCATTGAGGACCGAAGGCAGACTGTGGTAGCCAGCCTCTAAGACAGGGCTGCCAATAATTCTTGCCTCCTGGCATTCAGGCCCCTGGGTCTTCTCCCACACGGGATAGAGCTGACTTGTGTAATGACAAAGTGGCTTCTAAGGCTTGGTCCTAGGAGATGTTGCAGTTTCCATCTTGCTGTCTTGGATCACTTGCTCAGGAAGAGCCAACTGTTATTCCATGAGGATTCTCCAGCAGCTCTCTGGATAGGTCCATGGGGTGAGGACCTGCGGCTTCCTGCCAACAGCCATGTGAGTGCGCCATCTTGGAAGCAGATTCTCCAGCCCCAGTCAAGCCTTCAGATGATTGCAGTCCTGGCTGACAGCTTACCTGCAACCTTAAAGTGACCCTGAGCCACGGCCACCCAGCTAAGCTGCTTCCAAATTCCTGACCCACAGAAACTGATTCAAATAATACGTGTGTGTGTGTGTGTGTGTGTGTGTGTGTGTGTGTGTGTTTGCTTTAGGCCACTAAGTTTTGGGGGAATTTGTTATACAGCAATTGATAACTTACACACATCGCATGTTAGTTTTACACCAAAAAGACAAAAACTCCTGAACTCTGGTTACTGTTATATATATTAACGTATTAAGGGGGAAGACGACAGATGTGTGCAATTTATTTTGAAATACATCAAAAATTAAAATGGATTAATGAATGAGTAGAAGGATGGTTAGACGATAGGCAATAGAGTATAGGCAAGTGTTGATGAAGGAGCTGGGTGGGAGGTTCTCTGTCAAATTCTTTTTACTTTGCCGTATGTTTGAAAATTTTCATATTTATAAAATGTACGGGGGTAAATGGCTGAGTAATTTCATTCAATGTTGATGGCACATAGGGGTTCATCTGATGATGATAATGATGAACATGATATGACTGCATTTCATTTATTCCTCCGTTTGTATATTTCACAACAATAACTATTATTTGAATGGCTGAGGGAGGTGATTAGGTGAATGGTCTTAAGGGACACCAGGGGAGGCTGTGGAGCCACAGAAACACCTGGGGCCTCCAAGGGGCCTGGGGCTGGGATGCAGAGGACAGAGAATGGGATCTTCACATCGCAGGCATGGAAGAAACAGGAATCATGCCAGGGACTAAGTCAAACCTGCTGGTGAGGTCAAGAGGACAGTGACAGGCAGGAAGTCCCTTCCTCAAATGTCATGAGGCCTTCTGGGGAAGAGGGCTAGGGAAGGAAATCCTGAAGGCTGGTACCCCAGGGTGACCAGGCTGTGAGTGACAATGACAGTGACTGAGATAACCACCTTAAATTTGGCTGAAAAATGTTAGCTTGGGCTAGATTGAGTATGTCATGTCTGGGAGGTAATTTTCCTCAATAAGCCTCAGCCTTCTCTTACCTGCAAAATGGTAATAAAATATTTAAAAACTTCCTAAGGCTGTTGTGGCCAAGAGGGATTTCAGGTGCCAATATTTCTGCATGAGTGAGTCGAAGCTGTAAGTTTTCAGTCCTGCTACACATTCATGTACAAGCACACACACACACATTGACACACACACACACACATACACACACACTCACCACAGGAGCACTGATGTGTGCCTACGTGCCGAGCACAAAGTCTGAAGGGATATGCCCCCAAAAGCCAACAGGGGATATTGGGTGATGAGGGTGACAAATGATCCTTAACTATTTTCTTACCTTCTGTTTATCCCTGATTTTTATAAATTATTTATTTATTTATTTATTTATTTGGCAGAGAGAGAGAGAGAGAGATCACAAGTAGGCAGAGAGGCAGCCAGAGAGAAAGGGGGAAGCAGGCTCCCTGCACAGCAGAGAGCCTGATGTGGGGCTCGATCTCAGGACCTTGAGATCATGACCTGAGCTGAAGGCAGACGCTTAACCCACTGAGCCACTCAGGTGCTCCCCTGATTTTTTTTTTTTTAAGTAGGCTCTACCCTGGGCTTTAACCAACAATGTGGGGCTTGAAACCACCACCCTGAGATCAAGACCTGAGCTGAGAGTGAGAGTCAGACACTCAACTGACGGAAACACCCAGGTGCCCCTATCCCCCGATTTTCTCATGGTTAAGTATGTTCTACTTTTAGAATTAGAGAAAATAAGCCAAAATCAAGACCCATCTCTGTGGCTCTAAGCCCATCCCCAAAGCCACCAGTGGAAGAGCGTGTGAATACCTTGTTTGATGACGGGAGGCCTGTGGGTACTATCCACCACAAAGGAGAACATCTTCCCACCAGCGCTCACGGGCCGCCGGTGGGGGGCAGGCGGGACCATGGTGGGTCTGGGAAACCCCTGGGACCAGCTCCTCTGCACTGGGGCTGGCCGGATGCCCGGGTGGAAGGGTATCTGTGGCGGTGAGGGTGGCTGTTTCGACTGCTGTGTGCCTCGAGTTGGCTGTGGTCTTGGCCAAGGTACCGAGTCACTCATCCATGGGAAGGAGACCTGTGGGGGCAGACAAGAGGGTCAGAGGAGGTTCCGATCTGCTGGGGGTTGTCCCTACCCTTGTGTCAGCCCTATAATTGTGGCTCTAGGGCTCAGCTTATAAGTCTCTTCTTTCAGGAAGCCCTCCCAGACTCTCCCAAAGTTTGGGATGGCGGTCCCCACCGTGGGTCACATTTGCACCACCATTAATGGGGGGCGGCCTTCATGCCAGGCATCCTGTCAAGAGGTTCACGTGCATTGCCCTATTTAATACACCCAATGCTCGGTCATGAGACTGAGGCTGAGCAAGACCTCGTGATTTTCCAGATCGCAGATTTGCCGGCGAGCGTCTGAGCTGGTAGAATGTCACTTCTAAGAGAAGAGGGCTTTTGGTCTATCTTGCTCACCCCTGTATCTTCAGCACCTAGAATAAGCACCCGGCACATACAGAGCAGACCCTCAAATACTGGGTGAAAGAAGGAATGAACAGACCACTGAGATTCACACCCAGCTTTCTAGGGTCCCCAGCCTGCTTTTTTTTCCATCCACACTGTCCATCTCTTGGGCACTTAAAAAAAAAATTATTTATTTATTTGACAGACAGAGATCACAAGTAGGCAGAGAGGCAGGCAGAGAGAGAGAGGAGGAAGCAGCCTCCTCGCTGAGCAGAGAGCCTGATGTGGGGCTCGATCCCAGGAACCTGGGATCATGACCTGAGCTGAAGGCAGAGGCTTTAACCCACTGAGCCACCCAGGTACCCCTCTTGGGCACTTCTATGCCATCTGGCCTCTGAAGCCGAGAGCTCTGGGATGGCATGGGCCACAACTGTCCCCTTAAGCTTTGATCCTCAACACCTACCACATCTGATTTTTGGGAGAGGCCCCGTAAGTATCTATCAAGGGAATCTATCAGCACCTGACCTGTGGAAGAGTCTGCAACTGCTGTCCTTGGGAAGTACACCCAACTCCACCTCCCGCAGACAAGCATATGCTGAGAGGGGCTGACTCCTGGCTTGGGCCTGGGTTTAATGCCTTGGTGGTAGCTTCTCCCGGTGCCTAGCGGTAAAACAATAACACTGGGGCGGGCTGTCATTTTTGCTCTTTCCTTATGCATTCCTCACTACAGCCCTGCAGGTCTCCTGATTCCTGAGCCTACCAGGCTCAGGTAGGGGTAGTGTGGGGTGGGGGTGGGGGGACTGGGATGGAGGTCTGATGATCCCCCTCTCTGTCCCTCAACCCTCACTTACTTCTCTTGAAAAAACACACTAAGTTCAAATGTTTGTCACCTAGGTAAGGGCACACACCTCTCCCCCACCCCCCACCAGCTCACATTTCTCCTTCAGCAGACTGGAGAGAATATGAACTCAGAGGCACAAAGAGAGAAACAGACACTTCCAAAATACGAGCACCAGCTTGCAGAACTTCAGTTGGATTTTGTTCAGGAGGAAGGTTCTCTGCTCACTCGGGCGCCTGCAACAAGCTTTTAGCTCCAGGCTTTCCCAACAAGTCAAGGATCCTGTGCGTTCCCTCTGAAGATTCTTCCTTGGAGTTGGCGAGAACAGTGTTCGGGGAAATCAAGCTCCACGCTCCCAGCTGCCTGGAGACATCTGGCCCAGCATTCCTAACCATACAGGCCCACTTTACATCTGCTTCAGGAGCAGACTTGGCAGGACTCCGAGACTCTGTCACCTTCTGCGCAGTTTCGAGTTTCTCTCCACTGTCAACACCTTAGTCTCTGCATCTGTGCCTTCTTCCTGTCTTCACTGTCAGCAGCCGACGTGTCCTGCTCCTGCTCTGACTTCTCCATCCATCTTGTCCCTCCCCTTCCCCACCTCTTGCCTCGATCATTCCTACAACCTTTTCCCATCAGTTTGATAAATATTTATTGAACGAATGGGCCGAGGGTGACAAAGTGCAAATTCTACTGTGGTTTACCCCCAGCCTGCTGGAGAACAAATCTAGAGGTGACTGGTCATGGTGGAGGAATTCCCTTTCATGCTGGGGTCCTCAGGGAACCTGCTCGCCGCCAACCAACTGCAAGGATGGTAGCAAGTGTGAACACACGGGGTGGGGGAGGAGGCTCGAGTGCTCCATTTGCCTAGTGCTCAGGCCAGAACCCGCTCAGGTCTTTTGGAGACTGGGGGGAAGTAGGGGGGAGAATCCCCCACCCAATCACTGAGCTCCTTGTTGTGGGTGGGGTTACAAACTCAGCCAATCACATCCCCTGCCCATCGTGATTGGTTGAGTGGTGGGGCATGTGATCCAATCAGGGCCAAGGAGACCCAAGGGTCTGAGGCTGGGCACCAGGACCTGGAAGGACCTCCCAGGCTTGAGAAAGGAGCCCCCCATGAGGGAGTGGGGCCCCTGCACGGAGAGATGGGAGCTGTTGCTGTTTTAATTTGGTAAAGCACACATAACACAAAATGTGCCATCTTAACCATTTAAAAAAATTTATGTTATGTATTTATTTGACAGAGATCACAAGTAGGCAGAGAAGCAGGCAGAGGGGGAGGGGAAGCAGGCTCCCCGCTGAGCAGAGAGCCCGATGCAGGCCGATCCCAGGACCCTGAGACCATGACCTGAGCCGAAGGCAGAGGCTTCACCCACTGAGCCACCCAGGCGCCCCATCCAAACCATTTTTAAGCGCAGGGTGCAGGAGTGCGACGGACACGCACATTGCTGGGAGACGATCTTCAGAAAGCTTCCATCTTGCAGAACTGAAACACTGTCCCCATGAAACACCACCCCCCCTTTCCCCCTCTCCCCAGCCCCTGGCGCGCCCACCATTCCACTTTTTGTCTCTATGAATTTGACTCTCTAGGTCCCTCAGGTCAGTGGAATCACGGAGCATTTGTCTTTGGGTGACTGGCTTACTTCGCTGAGCAGCCCGTCCTTCAGGTTCATCCACGTTGTAGCAGGAGTCAGAATTCCCTTCCCTTTTTGCACCCATCCCATTTTGTTTATCTATTCAGTGTCAAAGGGCTCTTGGGTCGTTTCCACTCTGGCTTTTGTGACCATGCTGCCATGAACATGGACGTGCACACGGGGAAGCTGGCTTTGAGCCCTGGGTGCTGCCCTGAGCTGCTCAGCCCCATGAGGCCAGCTAGAGCAGCACAGAACCCTAACCATAAGGTCTCTAAAGGGGGAGGGGCCAGAGACACGTAAATGCAGCAAAGACTCCAATCCCAGCTTTTTGGGTTCAAAAATAAAATTATAAAGCTCCCCCCCCCCCCAAGCTTGTTGATTGCGATGGCTTTAGTTGGAAGTTTAAAGTTGATTTTTTTTTTCCTGGTTTGCATGCTTGCTCTATAATAAGCAAGGTCAAGGTTTTCTCAGAAATTGCAGCTGGTAACTATAAGGAAACAGGCAGGGGTAAAGCAAACACAAGAAAAAGGCTCACATTAAAAGCTGGTTCTGGGCTGTGCTCACATTAGAATGTACACAGAGCTTGGGGTCAAGGTCAGTTATCAACAAATCTGTTTTTAGAAACTTGAGTTTAAAAATACATGCTAATGCCTTTCTTGTCCTGCTCCCACTTCCAATTCTCTGACCATATGGCACTTGAATGTTTTTTTGTTTTGTTTTTGAGGCAGCATATGTGATGGTCCTGATTTCCTCCACACTCTCTCTGAAAGAGCAGGTTGTCAGCCACCTGGATTAGCCATGACACACCCATTGCTGAATTTATATCAGCTTGAACAAACACCCGTCAATGATTTACTCAAGAAAACACAACCCATTTTTTTCCAGGTTATCTACTTGTCCTTTGTGCTATGTTTCCAATATGTGCTTCTAGTCCTGTACAAGGTAGCACGGACACCCTAAAATAATCAAGGTAGTTTGCATACAGAGTGCCTACAGGATACACATATTCTGCCAGACAGCCCTGGAGGCTGGGTACAAAGTGAAGTAGACCTTGTCCTTGGAAAGCCTGTCACAAGCTCTGCTGTTTGTAATTGCCAATACCTCTACAGCTATGAGCCACGATATCACAATATCGAGAAGGCACACATGTGCCAGAGACTGGGCTGTGCACTGAACAAATGTGTTCTCATCTAATCACCAGGATAATCTCGGAGGTGGTGAGGCCTTTCTACCCTCATGTTGTGGATTAAGAAAGTGCAGATCAGAGAGGTTAAATGACTTGCCCGAGGTCCCACAGCCAGGAAGCGGTGATGATATTTGACTCTAACACCTGTGCTCCTAAAGCACCGAGGCTATTTGAAAACATGATTTTATACCTGCTTTCCATACTCACAAAAGGGTCTTAAATGATTAGTGGGGAATCAGAGATTTTCTGAGTTACAAAAAAGAAAATTATAAAGAACCACAAAATGTTGCAAGAGGTACTTGATACAGGATTTTCTAGGAACACTGATAACTCTTTTATGGAAATGTTATTCATATGGTACACACTGGATGCTACTCAGAGGACACCAGCCCTGACCCAAGCGGGAGGGGGGCATGTCCTCTGTACCAGAGGTGTCCTGCTGAGGCCAGCCGCTACCGGCTCCTGAGAGCCAGTTACTAAATGCCCAGGAATTTCTTGAGCTGGTTGATAAACACAGCCATTAATAAAAAAAATCAAATTACACAAACATATATTTAAGTGATATTGGAAAGAAAGGTAACAGTTAAAACTCACCCTTCCTAATTATTTCACTCTATTTTATTATTATCCATGCTCTTGAGGTTATTTAACTCTACATATGCATGTGCTACTGCTTGTCTCACTGTATCTCTGTATTCAGTGATGTCTCACTTGTCACTTGACATTGGCCTTGGTGGAAGTATTTATGTCCCAGAAATTAGGGAACACTGTAAATCAGAGCTTGATCTTTTTTGTTTTGATGATTGTCTACACTTATGGAGGTTTTGGCAAAAGCATTAACAACGTGGGGCACCTGGGTGGCTCAGTGGGTTAAAGCCTCTGCCTTCAGCTCCGGTCATGATCCCAAGGTCCTGGGATCAAGCCCCACATCGGGCTCTCTGCTCAGTGGGGAGCCTGCTTCCCCCACTCTCTCTCTCTGCCTGCCTCTCTGCCTACTTGTGATCTCTGTCTGTCAAATAAATAAATAAAAATCTTTTTAAAAAATGTTAACAATGTAAATTATATAAAAGCATGTTGTGTCTAGAGCCATTAAATTATTAGTAGCATGTAAAATTGAGGACATATTCTTGAGGAAGTATTTGAAAACTATTATCTGGTATAGCAAAAAGATCACTGATAAACACGTGAAGTTCTACCGTGTCTTTCTCATTTCACTTTTGTCTTACTTGTGGATGCAAACAAAGATACTGACCCACGTCCAGGTTGGGAAACCGCCCTCTCGTCAGTTGTGAAGGTAAGTTGGCTGTGGCCGTGGGCACTCAGCCCAAGTCAGTGAAAGTGCTTTATGAGAGTCGATCGGTTATACGCAACTTACTTTAAAGATTTTATTTATTTATTTGATAGACAGAGATCACAAGTAGGCAGAGAGGCAGGCAGAGAGAGGGGGGCGGGGAAGCAGGCTCCCTGCTGAGCAGAGAGCCCGATGTGGGGCTCGATCCCAGGACCCTGAGAACATGACCTGAGCCGAAGGCAGAGACTTAACCCACTGAGCCACCCAGGCGCCCCGCAACTAACTTTAAAGAGAGGTATATAGTTCATTATTATTTGCAGAGAATGGGTTACACATTCTCTCCATCAGTAAGCCTTATGCTCTACATGCACACTTTACTTTTTTCAGAACCAGGTGGTAAACATTTTCTAGCGGAGCACGGCTGGGCCCAACACCCCACGTCATGCCTGGGACATGCGGTGGGCATCGGCTGGCTGAGCTGAAGGGGACAACTGGCAAACAGCACAAGTAGAAAGGCCTTTGGCTGATCCTGGGAGTGGGGCGGGAAAAATACACTGCGAGCCTGGCTCATCGTGTAATAGCGGAGAGTGAGGAGGCCCTCCAGAGCCAAGGGTGGGGACTTCTCAAAGGACATGCAACCAACCTCAAAGAGCTCCCAGTGGCAAGGCTGGGAGTTATTCCAGCAGCAAGACAGGATGTGGGATTGGATCATAACCCAAAGTATACAATGAATATACACGAGTTCATACTGATACAAAGACACGATTCAGGAAATACAGAAACAGGGAAGGAGAGACAATCTTCCTTACAGAAGAACTGAGCACCTGTAGATAGGCTGCCTTCCAGGAGGCGGGGCTTGAGTCCCACTGTCTGCGCCTTCCTCCCCTCTCCTTTGGGGGTGGACAATACTCAGGACCTGCTTCCAAAGACTAGGGGATGGAAGGGGAGAAACAGTAACTTTCTAATGGAGAAACCTGGCAAAGACCAGCTGAGTCAAGGGAAGAAGTTAACGTCCCCAGGGAAGTCATGTGGGTAATGGGTTCCCCCCTGATATGCGACAGGGACCATAATCCCAGTCTAATGAGAGAAGAGAATCAGGCAAATCAGAGATGAACACAGTCCAATCCAGTCAGCCATCCTGGAGAATGACACCTGGTCAATACTCTTCAAGACTATCAAGGTCATGACAGACAGACTAAGAAACTGTCACAGACCAGAGGAGGTTAAGAAGACACAGTGATGAAAGGCAGTGTGGTGCCCTGGGTTGGGTTGAGCCTGAAGTTGAGTTAATAATCACGGGCCAGGGGGCACCTGGGTGGCTCAGTGGGTTAAGCTGATGCTTTCGGCTCAGGTCATGATCTCAGGGTCCTGGGATCGAGTCCCGCATCGGGCTCTCTGCTCAGCAGGGAGCCTGCTTCCCTCTCTCTCTCTCTGCCTGCCTCTCTGCCTACTTGTGAACTTTCTCTGTCAAATAAATAAATAAAAATCTTAAAAAAAAAATCACGGGCCAGTGTTGGTGTCTTGGTTTGGAAAACTGTACTGTGGCAACGGAAAATGCTTCAAATGGGGGAAATGGAGGGAGACATATACAAGAATTCTCTGTACTATCATTACAACTTTTATATAAATCTAGAAGTTATTCCAGAATGAAAATGTTAATTACTAAAGCTGGGGAGGAGACTTTGAGTCACCAGGAGAAAACCATACAGAATCCTTACGCAACTCCTGGCGTAGCTTACTCAAAGGAGAGCTCTCGGGGACTGCTTTCAGCCCCAGAAGTTTACCAAATATAGTTTACTGAACTTTGCTCTTTCAGCTACACAACAGTAATGACCGGAAGGGACGAAGGTGGAGAAAAGAGTGACCCTGCCAGGAGCAAGGAGGTTCGACCGGATAGACTAGAAAACACAGACATTGCTGCCAACGGCCAGCAGGGGGCGCCATTTGGCACCAGGGCCAACAGCCTTCCCTACCTCAGCAGCTCCTGGGGTGCTGCGCTAACTCTAAGTGGGGTGCTAATTCTAAGTCCTCCAGGAAAGGAGAAATGGTGTCCAAGACTTCCAGTGTGAGAAATCAGGATTATACATTTGGAACAGGGGCCTGACACGTTATATATGATTTTCGGAGCTTCAGAGAGCAGGTCCTTTCGTGGGGTTCAGAAGAAACATTCATTTGGATTTTTAGCAGCTGGGTTAAAAAAGAGATCGGGTCCATCAAATATCCCCATTGTCTATAAGTCTTCTAGCCTACAGTTATCCCCCCCTTTTAAAAAAGATTTTATTTATTTATTTGAGAGAGAGAGAGGGAAAGCATGAGCAGGGGAAGGGCAGAGGGAGAGGGAGAAGCAGGCTCCCCACTGAGCAGGGAGCCCGACATGAGGCTCAATCCAGGACCCTAGAGGATCATGACCCGAGCTGAAGGCAGATGCTTAACCCATGGAAGCACCCAGGCGCCCCCACTTTCCCCTTTCAAGTTCTAACTAGCTTCCAGGTCAGTCTGCAGAATGGGAAATAGGGTCTAATGAGAAAAGACCCAGCTTTTTGCAAGTAGTCTTTTCTACCCCTAGATGAGGTCTACTTCCGGTCAGCCTTTCCAGATTGAGACTGAAGGGGTGAAAGAATGAATGACTTCCCGCTAAGTTAAGAAAAAGGAAGCAGCCACGTGGTTCTGGTGTGGTCCCAAAGAGTGTGAGCGGCCAGAGGGCACTGGAAGCAGCCGAGGCTGGTTCCTCGGTTCCTGGGCTGGGTTGTTTCATCAGGATGCCAAGCCTTTGCCTGCCTCTCCCCTCTGCGTCCCCGCCCTGCCCGCCGATGTCATCTGGGGGGCCTGTAGACGTCTGATGACAACACAGAGACTTCGAGAGTCCTTTTGTGTGAGTTCTTGCTGAGGACACCCTGCCCAAGGCGTGTGCTGCCCAGCCCCTCCACTCCACGAGAAACACCCAGCCTCAGGGCACTTCATCACATCAGCGGGTCCCCACAGAGTCCTTAAAGCACAACTAGGAGATCAGGTTGGCGATGACAAAGCTTGTCTAGCAAGACGTTCATTCTGAAGAGTTCCATTTGGTCACTGGTCCCTCAAGCCTGGGTACAGGCAAAGCAACATCGTCTCAAGAACGGGATCTATGCAAAGGTGCTGTGAAGATGGAAAGGCCACCCTTCCCCAGGATGGACCAATGCACTCCCGGCTCCGCGAGCTTTTCATCACACCCATTCCCCAGAGGGGAGGAATGAGCTAGTCGGCTTCCTTGGGGATCAGCTTCGGACTTTTTTAGTGGAAAACGGAAAAGCGGATTATTCCTCCTTTTCTTCCCTCTTCCCCCAAATTCCTACTCTCAGTCCTGTTAGGAACATTTGGTTGAGGCAGTGGGAATGCTTCCTAATGTCATGGATGTCTGGCATTTCTTTGTTGTTTGTTTTGCCCACCCTGCATCCATTTCTCCATCTTCTAGATGGATACCTTAAATTTTGTGGAGCAGACAGCCTGTCTCCCCCCCCCCCCCCATAATTCTGAGTCCATGCAATTCTGGTAAGGCTGATCCCTTCTGCTTCAGGGGAGAGATCATGACGCAGGCCTGGCAATCAGACCATTCCATGTCCCTGGCCTCAGTGATAGGTTCAGGAATAGGCACACGGTCCAAGTCAAGCTAATTAAGAAATTTATTCTTTTCTTAGAACGGTGCTGGGGATGCTGGCTGCCACCTCACTACAGGTGAGGCAAAGGACTTCCTGAGATTGTGAAGCTAACAAAGGTAAAAAGACAGATTCCTGGCCATTGTTTGGGCACCTGGATCCAGCTGGGACTGAAGCTGGTTCTTTTGGCCTTTTCAGTTATAAGAACTCCTTCTGCCCCTACCCCCGCCTTAGGCTATTTTGAGTTGGGTTTCTGACACTTGCAAACAATAAAATTTCCTGGAAAATAAGCTTATTGCGACTTCACCACAACCATCAGGACTTAGTCAGAACAAGAGGTGTTATGCGAGTTGTGATATACTTGGATACAACCCACCAGACTGTAAACATGTACCACATTTATCTTTAAACTTGTAAAAGTAAAGCAATGGCCCAGAGAAGAAGTGATTTAAGACCAAGGAACCAACCATAAGACCAGTAGTGAAACAGGACATAGAGAAACTTTGAACAAATGAACAGTTCTTTAGCTACAGCAGACTTCAGACTAAAGTTCCAAATATCTTTTCAAAAGTTATACCAGGAAGAACCTTCCAAAGTTTTCAAAGAAAACTTTCCAATTGAAGAAACACTAAAATGTATAATACGCATCTGTTGTGTATGTTCTATATTAACGTCTAGCGTACTTATCAGATATATCCGAATGTGATTATATCACATGTGCAAATGCATATATATGTATCTATATATTTAGAACCACATATTTTCAGCTTTTCAAAAAAGATGTGGTGAAAAGACTGTTCAAATCTATTTCTTCAGCTCGCCAATTTTTGTTTTTTTTATTCCTCAGTTACCAAGAAAAAGCAACTAAACGGCACAGTTCCTGGAACACAGTAGGGCTTGAGCGGTTCTTCTCCCTGTTCTCACCTCCATTTTCAGCTCCTCTTTCAGAAAACTAAGTAAAAGAGGGAAGTCAGTGGAGCATGGGGTTAGAAGCAGACACTGGTCAATGCTTTCCATGGACCCAGACAGCAGATGTTTCCTGGTCTGCGTGCGGTACCCTCTGCCCAGCTCACTCTGCTGCCGAAGCAGGACAGCAGGTGTAGCCACACCGTCGCGAACAGGATGGCTGGTTTCCCATAAAACTTTATTTACAGAAATAGGTGCTGGCCTGGCTTTGGCGTGTGGGCTGTAGTTTGCCACCGTCAGGCTAGGAGCATGGGATTCAGCATTACACGGCATCAGGTGCTGCTCCCTCTTTGTCCCTGACCATCGGTGTGACCCTGACGATGTGATCCTTTTGTGGCTCGTCTGAAAAATCAGGATGGCAACAGCTGCTTCTTCGCTGGTGAGAAGTGAACGAGCTAGTGCGTGTGTATCACCCTTAGAGTACTTCCTGGTAGGTAGCCCATGCATACTGAACAGTGTGGGTCAGACATGACCATCACCAGCAAAGAGGAAGAAGAAAGGGCGTGACACAATTTGCCCTGGAGCTGCAGCCACAGCCGGGAAAATGTGATCTTTCCCATCAGCAGGAAGCATGACATATTGGCCTGGGGCTCGCCCTTTACTGCCCACAGTGAAGGACTGTGGTACTCCAGGCACCCCATGGTTAGGAAAAGCCTCTAGACCCCCAAGGACATGGGAGAGTGGCCCTTCAGTCCCAGCACTGGCTGTAGCCTATACATAAACTCAAGGAAGTTGCAGGAAATCTTTGAGCACCATTTACACAATGACGGGGTGGTCCCAAGGGCCTCTACAGAAATCCTGAAGGAAGAAAGGGGACCTGGGATTACTGAGTATCTGCTTGGCAGAAACTGGAAACAAAAGCTTACAGAGGTGACATTAGCAGTAGCTGGAGTTTGAACTTGAATCTGTCGAAATCCAAAGCACTTGCTTTCCTTCACTGTATCTGCCGAGATACCCTATCACAGCGGGGAGCAGCAAGGGGTGGGGGCTGATAGAGGCGTTTTCTGTGTGGGGTAGGCTGTCAGGACTTGCAGGAAGGAAGAAGGAGGTATGCAAGTCACATGGGACAGTGTGGCTGGCCTGGGAACAGGGCTGAGCAGCTAAAGGGAAGGGTAGTCAAGTTTACCACTGTGGGGTAAACTGTGGTCAAGGTTAGCCCAGAGCCCTTTCTGGGGTGATTGCTGATGGGACCATGCGTGGGGCGAGGAAAACTGCTGCCGAGGGCTGCCTACCCATCCACAAAACAACTCTACACATCACTTGGGGTGCCTGGCTTCCTTTCTGTCTTCTGGGAATTTCCATTAGACTTGCCATATTTCATAAGAGAGAAAGACACAATTTATAGATTTGGGCGAGGTGGGGGTTTCCTTGCCCAGCTGCTTGATCAGGCCACCACCACCCCTACTGGACAGATTGTTTCCACACCTCCCTTCCCGGAGACCAGAAAGCACTCAAAAAGGCAACCACAGACAAAACCCACAATATGGCGGACATGTCCAGCTGTGCGACTTTTACTGCCCACTCCTGGTGCTGAAATGGAGACTCTACTTCACTGGTTTTTTTGGGGGGGGTGGGGCATTGCAAATGGCCCTGCAGCTCATGCCCTGCTAGCTTTGGGGGGTGGGGAGGGGTGGTGTCACCCACATGGACTCTGATGTGAATGGCAACTCTGGTGTTGTGCAACATGGCGGCCCTAGGTTAAATTTTGGTGAAAGAGCTATGATTTACAAAGCATGTTCCAGAATATATCCTTGGGGGCCGGTGCCAATGTATTTCGTCAACCAAGAGGGATTTGGGGGGCAGTTTTTCATCTTGGATGTCATCCCACAGGTAATTTATATGCATGTGTATCCATCTGCTGGCTGGGGAGGTCCTGGGAGGTTTTCTGGCTAAAGGAACACTCCCAGAGGAGGTATCCTGGCTGCCACGCTGCTTGTTTGCTTGATTCTAGAGCTGAGAGTTACCAGGAACTTGTGAGAGGGGCAGGAGGCTGAGCCAAGGGATTTGCATACATTAAGCTCTTAATGCCACAGTAACTTTACGTGGTAGGGACTGTTAGTTCCCTGAGTTTACAGCAGTGGGAACCAAGGTGTGAGAGTCAGGTGACGTGGGCACAAGCCCAGAGCATAAGAGCAGGGCTGGGACTGTGCTAGAGGCAGCCAGACCAGGATGCGCACTCCCCCCGCCACCGTGACAGCTGCTAACACATGTGGCTCCCTAACCCACACCCCACCTTCCCCCCACCTTCCCACCCCCATGAAAAGGCTGTCATATCCCTTCTGATTGGTTATGGTGACCACCCCAAAGCCTGAAATAAATGTTTTCCTTTGGGAACTCTTTGTCAGGAAGGGGCTAATTCTGACCACGCCCAACCCTTTGGATTTCATGATGATTCTCCTTGAGAACTCCATCTCAGGGGGAAACACAGTGTCCTCACCTGGGACCCAAACAACCAGTCAGAAACGCTAGCATAGCAATCAAGATGGCCGCACATTTCTTAGGAAGGCTGGACCTCGAAGTATTCAACGATAGATGCCCTTCCTTCCCTTCTCTTCCTCCCCCCCTCCCTCCCTCCTTCCAGCCCACAAGGCAATCCTCACCCCAGCCCGCCCCACAGAGGACCCCTCCATTAATACGATCTCCATTAATAAGAGGATGCTTGCACGAAAGTCCCTCAGTTTAGGAATGCTCTGAGCAGAGAGCACTCCGGGGAGGACGGACCATGGGTGAGTCCTGCGGGGTAAGGTGGCTCCCTGGGAAAGCCTGGGAAAGCACCCTGGGCACAGGCCAGGGGAACATTTGTACAGCTCCTTGCCGTCACTTGGGGAATGAAGTGGGACACAAATGCTTGTAGAAATAAGAATTTTAAAAGAAATGTGTGTTTATTCAAGTGACCGCAAAAGTGTTTTTTGCTCCCTTTGGAAACCAGTCGGGGATACTGCTCTGGCTAGCGTTAGATTAAGTTCTCTTCTCTCTGTTCCCCACAAGTGGGGATAGAGCTTAATTCTGCATTGGCCAGCTGTGTGACGCTGGGGAAATTACTTAACCTCTCTGAGTTTTGGATTCTTTGTCTGTAAGGTGGGGATCATGAGAGAACCCACCCCATAGATTGTGTTAAATAAGGGCGAGCAGGCAAATAGGTTAGCACAGTTAGCACAGTTTCGTTCATATCCGTGACTCCTGATACTCTACTGATTTCTCTTTTTACAAAGCGTCCTCTTCTGCTATAGTCAAAGTTCAAGGTCTGGATCATTGTTTCTTTTTTTTTTTTTTAAAGATTTTATTTATTCACCTGAGAGAGAGACAGTGAGAGAGAGCATGAGAGGCGAGAAGGTCAGAGGGAGAAGCAGACTCTCCATGGAGCTGGGAGCCTGATGCGGGACTCGATCCGGGGACTCCAGGACCGTGACCCGAGCCGAAGGCAGTCGCCCAACCAACTGAGCCACCCAGGTGCCCTTGATCATTGTTTCTTACGCTTATCCGATATCAGAAGCATCTCGTAAAATGAAGTACCCCTTCCATACTTATACACCTGTACGCATCACATTCTTACTCATGACAGCCAAAAGGTGGGGGCAGCCGTCGATGGATGGATGGACAAACGGCTCAACAGAACGTGAGGTAGACACACGACGGAATATTCCTCGGCTCAAAAGGATCCCCTTACTCAACATGTATGTTGAGTACATACTACCTGCTACAACATGTATGCACTTCAAGGACACAATACTACACAAGTGAAGCGAGACAGTCCCAAAGGGATAAACACTGTTAAGATTCCACTTACATGGGGGGCCTGGAGCAGTCAGATTCAGAGAGACAGAAAGAACGGGGGCTGGGAGCGGAAGGAGGAGGGAGTTTTTATTGAATGGGCGCAGAGTTTCAGTTTGGGAAGATGAACCGAGTTCTGGGGACAGCTGTAGAACCACGTGAATGTAACGGCGAGGAAGTATATATTTAAAATCCGTTATGAGGGTGAATGTTTTCAGTATTTGGCCACAAGTTTTAAAATTAAAAATTAAAGGGTGCCTGGGTGGCTCAGATGGTTAAGCATCTGCCTTCTGCTCAGATCATGATCCTGGAGCCCTGGGATCGAGTCCCGAATCAGGCTCCCTGCTCATTGGGGAGCCCGCTTCTCCCTCTGCCTCGCTCCCTCTGTCTCTCATGAATAAATAAATAAAACCTTAAAAAAAATTAAAAGTTAAAAACAACAACAACAACAACAAAAAAAAACCCTAAGTACCTCCCAGGTTTTTTGCGGGGAGGAACAGAAATGGATAGAAACGTTCTGAAAGGAAGTCGTGGTGAGGGCCAGCTCCGTAAACATACTAAAGCGGGTGGGGGGCGGATATGCCTGGGTGGTTCAGTCAGTTGAGCTTCTGCCTTCGGCTCAGGTCATGATGGGATCGAGTCCTGCATCCGGCTTCCTACTCAGCTCTCCCACTCCCCCTGCTTGTGCTCTTTCTATCTCTCAAGTAAATCATAAAATATTTTTTTTTAAAAATCATACAAAAATGTGCTGAATCATAGGCTTACCATGAATGAAGTTTACGTTATGTAAACTGGAGGCAAGCGAACAAATGCCCTGTTCCCGAGGAACCTTTTGGGGGCCACGAATATGGTCACTGTCTTGACCGTGGCGATGGTTATTCAGGTACACACGTGGGTCAAAGCCCATCAGATTATATAAGCTTTAAACGCGTGCAGCTGATTGTGTGTCAGTCATATCTCCATAAAGTTGCTCTCTTTCCCCCTTTTTGTAAGTTGGCTCTATGCCCAGCTTGGAGCCCAATGTGAGGTCTGAACTCACGACCCAGAGATCAAGACCTGAGCTGAGATTAAGAGTCAGATGCTTGGGTGCCTGGGTGGCTCAGTGGGTTAAAGCCGCTGCCTTTACTCAGGTCATGATCCCAGGGTCCTGGGATTGAGCCCCGCATCCATCGGGCTCTCTGCTCAGTAGGGAGTCTGCTTCCCCCTCTCTCTGTCTCTGCCTGCCTCTCTGCCTACTTGTGACCTCTGCCTGTCAAATAAATAAATAAATCTTTAAAAAAAAAAAAAGAGTCAGATGCTTAACTGGCTCAGTCCCCCAGGCGCCCTCTATAAAGCTATTTTTTTTAAAAAAAGTAACAGTGTTCCATATACAAACAAACTCTCGTATTTTTTTTTCAGACAATGCCCCCTTCTGATGGATATTTAGGTTTCAATTTTTGTGTCCCTATAAATAATATTTCCATAAATATCTTCGTATGAAAAAAATGCAGACATTATCACCCTTTCCCCTTCTGGCAAGCCACAAAATGAGAACTTCCCAGGCAGGGGGTCTTGGGAACCTGTAATTTTGTTGGACATTCCAGAAACATTCTTATAATCAGACAAGTTTGAGCAACATTGACTCAAACTTCACAAACTTGGATTTACAGGCTTGGGGTTTGAAACTCCATTTTCTTTGGTTCCAGAAAAAAAAAAAATCTGTAAATGCTCTAGACAAGGGGCTCCATATTTAGGTTTTTATTCTGTGGGGGGTACAGCAGAATCACCAAGGAGCCTGGGAAAATGCATATTCCCACTCCCAGGGAGGCTGTGTAGAGTCACCAGATTTAACATAAATAAATACATAGATTAAAAATATATATATAAATGAAATACAGGGTATCCAATTAACTCTGAATTTCAGACAAATACCAAATAATTTCTTTAGCATAAGCAATCCCTTGCAATATTTCAGACATACTTATACTATAAGATTATTTGTGGTTTATCTGAAATTCAGCTTTAACTGGGTGTCCTGTGTTTTTTTCTGGCAACATTAAGTATGAATGAGTCCCTGGGCCCCGGGTGAGGCCCAGGAATGTGCATTGTTGGTCTGCTCCCCACAGCGTTCTGATGTGGGGGTGTGTGTGTGTTGGGGGGGATCCTTATTATCCATGTTGAGAACTCTTGATCAAGTCAACACCTTCTGGGTCAGGAGCCCCCCTCAGTGCTGCCCCAGGACCTTGGTGCATACCATGAGCAAACAAACTTTAACGGTCTATGTAGGATAAGGCAGCTGAACAGCAGCCGAAAAGTCTGCCCCACATCTTCAAAGCCAAATGTGATGCATGTGGCATCATGGCCCATGCAGCCTGGGGGATGCCGTCCGTCTTTCTGGGGTGCGCAATTAGGGCTGCCTATGGGCTCAAAACCCCAGGAGTCTGTCTCGATCCTCTAGACTTGATTTATTTAGACCCAGCCTTGTCCCAGAAAGGCTTTTAAGCCTTGGAGGCTCCAGTCCATGTAGCGTTCTTGGGGGCGGCGAGTAAGACAAAGACGCCATCTCTCTGGGACACACATGGCAGATATTAATTGTGTGCTCACCGCGAACTGGCACCGTGCTAGTTTTACAATTATAATCATCTCTTTCCACACTCAAGGTGAACCTGCAAGGTCATGGCTATCATTGGCCCCATTTTGTGGAGGAAATGGGAGGTTCTGGGGGCTCCAGGGGCTTGCCCGGGAGCACTCCAGAGTACGCTGGGATTCTGGCCAAAGCCTGAGCTGCTAACCTCCCTCCCCCCTCCCCCCACCCCAGCCTGCCTCCCCCGTGAATGGTGTCTTCCGTGGGACTGAGCTTTAACGGGGAAGTTTTGTATTGCATTTTGCTTAAACTGGCCATATTATAGGTCAGGATCCCAAAGACATTTCTGTTCAGGGTATGGTAACAGCTGCCGGGCCCTGAGTCTCTGCTCCAGGCCGACACTGACTTTCACGCTCTACAGATAGATCTCTCAGTGCTGCGCATCAGCGGGGAGCCTGAGACCCAGGCATATAAAGAACCCTTGCTGATCGCAAAGTAAGGAAGCTGCAGAGCGCTGATCTGCGTAAAAAAAAGCATCCATCTCTGAGTTTTCTTTCCTCTTGCCCCAACCAAGGTTTGCATTTTCAGGAGAATGCTATGGCTCTGGGTTGGCCCCTGTGCAACTCTTACATGTCATTCCAGGAAATGCCCAGAAGAGGGCGCTAAGATGCACACCCCCCCCCCCCCCCCCCAAGAGGATCCACCTGGATTGGTGTGAATCTTGTAAGATCCAGTAGGTCAGGGTCACTTGTGGGCCCAGCATGAAATCCAGTTGGTACGCTGTGGACAAGCACCACCCTTTGGAGGTACAGAAGGCGACAGGACACCGCACCTCTGGCCCCTACCCTGCAAGGGCCTGGACTCACCGAGGGAGCATTTTCGATGACAAGTTCGTAGGTCAGCCCTCCGGACCCGAATCTCAGGATGTCTCCGGGCAGCAGCTTCACGGCCACATTCTGAATGTGGCACTCATTGACAAAGGTGCCGTTTCGGGAATTGAAGTCCTGGAGAACAAAGCTGTCCTCGGCCTCATTATATTCAATAAGTGCATGATGGTTGTCGATGTCTGCAGACTGAAATACAGAAGGAAGACAGCTGTAGCCAGAGCCCCCACATCTACTTGAGAGTATGGGTACCAGAAGGTGCTAAGTCCCTTCCCTGGTCGGCTGGTCACCACAACCCTCATTCAAAAACGATGATGTTCAGAGTCAGAGAAGTGAAGTGGCCTGGCCAAGGCCACATGGTTAGTGTGCGATGGGTCTGGGGATGCGGTCTCTGACTCCAGACCCAGAGCAGGTGCCCACGTTGTGGCGTGGGGGATCAGGCAGCACAGAGGCAAAGGGAACTGAGGGGAGTCTGAATGAGCACACATTCTGGGCAGGGAGTTGGCCACTTTCATCTTATAAAAATAACATTTTTAAAAATATTACAGAAAATGAGAATTGGAGAAAAGCACAAAGAAGACATTAAAACCACTTAGGCTCCCATCCCCCAGAGGTGGGCACTGTCAACACTGTGGTTCATCTGCTTCCAGTCCTCTGTCTGTGCTTACAAGCTTTTTAAAAAGCTCAAACAAAACTGAGATCACACCACATAACATACAGCTTTATAACTACTTTTACAAAACCTTGGCATGCAGTGAAGGTTTTCCCATGCGATTAGTTATTTCTATTGCTTCTTAAAAGCTGCTCAGAATTTATCTCATCAGTGATGATCTGCTTTTTCAGTAGGGGGCCGGGTGTGACTACCTGTCCAGAAAGAAAGGGACTCCAGCCCAGACGATGCCCAGACGGTGTGTCTGTGAATTGGCAATGCCAGGCAGAAGGCTCCTCTGTAATTTTCTTTTTGTCAGAAGAGTGAGCAAAGGTTAGCACCCAGGAGGAAATACTACATTCCTGGGGCGTGGGGCTCTGGACTGTGGCTGCAGGGCACATGTGAAGCCTTTCTCCTTTCAGGACACTGTGTCTGTTAGATATCTACCCCAGCCAGAGATTTGGCAATTAGTTTCTAAATTTATCTTCTCGGAGTGCCTCATCTGACATTCATAGAAAGAGTATTTGCTCTTAGACAAGTGTAAAGTCCCATGATACAATGATACCAATAGCTTGCATCAATAATATAATAATAGATTATATTATATAGCTTATATTATTATATAGTAATATCATAACTTATATTAAGAGAGTATATTAATTTAACATTACATGCCAGGAAGTTTGCGCTACTGCATTATTCCATTTCATCTACACAATAATCCAAAGGGATTGTTCTCTATTTTGCAGATAAGGAAACCGAGGCACAGAATGATTTAATTTGCCCAAAGTCACCCAGCTTGGCTAGCCTGTCTTGTATTCAGATTTGCTTGATTCAAATGTCTGTGTTCTTAACTATGTTGCAAATTTTTATCATACACTTGGGTACTTAGAATATTGAAACACAAAATGAAAGCAGGAGGAACTATGTTAATTTCAGATGGAACAGACTTCAGAGCCAGAAGCATTACCAGGGTAAAGAGAGGCGTTACATATGATGATAATGGGGTCAGTTCTTCAAGAAGATGCAACAATCCTTAACTGTATGTGCCTAAAGATAGAACATCAGAGTAAGTGAAGCAGAGAGTGAAAGAAGTTTAAGGAGAAACAGACAAATCCATTATGACAGTTGGAGACTTCAACATCCTTATATCAGTAATGGACAGAGATGCAGAAAATTAGGGAGGATAAAGCTAAACTAGACCACCATCAGTCAACCGCATCTAATCGACATGTACAGATTGCGTCACCAAATAATAACAAAATGCACACTGTGCTCAAGCTCACATAGAACATTCACCAAGAGAGACCACATTCTGAGCCACAAAACGTAACGAATTTCAAATTTAAAAGAACAGAAGTCATACAAAGCATGCTCTCAGCCTATGAAAGATTCAAACTAGGAACCAATAGCAGAAAGATAGCTGAAAATTCCCGAGTATTTGGACATTAAACAACATGCTTTTAAGCAGCATGTTGGTCAAGGAAGAAGCTTTAGGAAAAAGAAAAAATGATCTAAATGAAATGAAAGCACGTGCAAATTAAAATACAACTTATCAGAATTTGTGGGAGGCAGGAAAGCAGTGCTTAGAAGGAAATTTATAGCATAGAATGCATATATTAGAAAAGAAAGACTTAAAATCAATAATCTAAGATTCCACTTAAAGAAATTAGAATGAAGAGCAATATAAGCCCAAAACAAGCAGAAGAAAAAATTAGGACAAAATGAATGAAATTTAAAAATTTGAAAATAATAGAGAAAAATCAATGAAACCAGAAGTTGATTCTTTGAAAACATCGATAAAATTGGCAAAACTCTAGCAGGTTAGCCAAGAAAAAAAGAGAGAGGGTACAAATTACTAAAATCAGACATGAAAAAGAGACCATCACTACTGATACCATAAATATTAAAAGGCTAATAAAAGAACACTATAAATAAATCTATGCCCACAAATTTGATAACTTAGATGAAACTGACCACCTCCTCAAAAGCTACAATGTACCAAAACTCATACAAGGAGAAATAAATGATCTGAAGAAGCCCATATTTATTAAAGAATTTGAATCAATAATTAAAAGCTTTTGGGCACCTGGGTGGCTCAGTGGGTTATAGCCTCTGCCAGGGTCCTGGGATCGAGCCCCACATCGGGCTCTCTGCTCAGTGGGGAGCCTGCTTCCCTCTCTCTCTGCTTGCTTCTCTGCCTACTTGTGATCTCTATCAAATAAATAAATAAAATCTTTTTAAAAAATAATTAAAAGCTTTTCAAAACAGAAAGCATCAGGCCCAGATGGATTCATTGGTGAATTCCATCAAACACTTAAGGAAAAAAATAATACCAGTTCTCTACAACCTCTTCCAGAACAGAGAAATTGAAAACCAGACACAGATATTACAAGAGAAACATCAGACCAATATCTTTCATGAACATAGAAGCAAAATCCTCAACAAAATATTAGCAAATTGAATCTAACAATGTATACAAAGAATTGTACACCACAAGCAAGTGTGCAGGTATGCAATGCTTGGTCAACACTTGAAAATCAATTAATATAATCTATCATCTCAACAGGCTAGAGAAGAAAAGTCACATGATGATATCACTAGATGAAGAAAGAGCATTTGACAAAATTCAAAAAAGCAAAACCACAAGACTTTTGGCAAATTAGGAATAGAGAGGAACTGCCCCAAGCTGATAAAGAACATCTACAAAAATCCTAAAGCTAACATCACACTTAATGGTGAGAAACTAGAAACGTTCCTGTTAAGATCAGGAACAAGACAACGATGTCCCCTTTCATACTCCTTTTTAACACAGTATGGTGTCCTAGCCAGGACATGCAATAAGACAAGAAAAGGAAATAAAAGGTACATAGATTGGGAGGGAAGAAGTAAAACTGTCTCTGGTTGCAAATGACATGATTGTCTAGGTAAAAAAATCCCCCCAAATCAACAAAAAACACTCCTAGAACTAACAAACAATTATAGGGAGGTTGCCAGATATAACATTAATACACAAAAGTTGATTGCTTTCCTGTATACCAGCAATGAAGAGCTGGAATAAGAAATTAAAAACATGGGGCACCTGGGTGGCTCAGTCGTTACGCGTCTGCCTTCAGCTCAGGTCATGATCTCAGGGTCCTGGGATTGAGACCTGCATTGGGGCTCCCTGCTCTGTGGGAAACCTGCTTCTCCCTCTCCCACTCCCCCTGCTTGTGTTCCCTCTCTCACTGTGTCTCTCTCTGTCAAATAAATAAATAAAATATGTAAAAATTTTTTTAAAAAGAAATTAAAAACATAACACCATTTACATTAGCACAAAAAAAAAAAAGAAAAAGAAAGAAAGAAAGAAAAGAAAAAGAAAAAAAAAGAGGGCACCTGGGTGGCTCAGTGGGTTAAGCCGCTGCCTTCAGCTCGGGTCATGATCTCGGGGTCCTGGGATTGAGTCCTGCATGGGGCTCTCTGCTCAGCGGGGAGCCTGCTTCTCTCTCTCTCTCTCTCTCTCTCTCTCTCTCTCTGCCTGCCTGCCTCTCCATCTACTTGTGATCTCTCTCTTTGTCAAAGAAATAAATAAAATCTTAAAAAAAAAAAAAAGAAAGAAAGAAAGAAGGAAAAAGGGAAAAGAAAGAAAGACCAGACAGAAAGAGTTAGGTAAAGATCTAACAAAATCTATAAAGATCTATATGAAGAAAACTACAGGTTCTTCTTTGCCATCTGTGTATCTTCTTTGGTGAGGCGTCTGTTCATATCTTTTACCCATTTGTAAACTGGGTTGTCTGTTTCCTTATTGTTGAGTTTTAAGACTCATTTATTTTGGACACACGTTTATAGCATTCTTATTCATAACTGCCCCAAACTGGAAGCAACCAAGATGTTTTTTAAGAGGTAAATGGATAGGTAAGCTGTGGTACATCTGTACAATAAAATAATAGTGATGAAAAGAAGTGAGCCATCAAGCCACAAAAAGACGTGGAGAAACCATGGAAATGCACAATGCTTAGTGACAAAAGCCAGTCTGAAAAGGCTATAGATGTACAATTTCAACTATACGGAATTCTGGAAAAGTAACGCTATAGAGACAGTAACAAGATCAGTGCTTTCCAGCTGGACGGAACTGGAAGGGGATGGGATTCCACAGGGTTGGATTCGTGCCACCCAAAGTGGATGTGGGGCGGCCGGAAGCGGGGAGCACAGGGATTTGGGGGCAGCCAAACCATTCCGTATGACACGGCAGTGGTGTATACTTATTATATATTTGCCAAAACCCACAGATTATGCGATGTGAGGAGTGAGCCCGCATGTAAACTACGGACTTTACTTAATAGAGCAGTATTGGCTCCTCAGTGGTAACAAATGTCCCATTTTATTTTTATTATTTATTTATTTTTAAGAAGATTTTATTTATTTATTTGACAGAGATCACAAGTAGGCAGAGAGGCCGGCAGAGAGAGAGAGGGAAGCAGGCTCCCCGCTGAGCAGAGAGCCCGACGTGGGGCTGGATCCCAAGACCCTGGGACCATGACCTGAGCCGAAGGCAGAGGCTTTAACCAACTGAGCCACCCAGGCGCCCACAAATGTCCCATTTTAAAGCAAGATGTTAATGATAAGGGAAGCTGTGTGTGTGCTTGGGGGGCAGTGGGTATGTGGGAACTCTGTGTATTATTTGCTCAATATCCTATAAACCTCAATCTGGCCTCAAAAAGAAAGCATTTTTTTCTAATATTAAAACACATCCGTTCTTTGGGAAATGCCACTCACGCCATGGTTGTCACCATTCTCATTGATCTCTTGCTCTAAGAACCCTTGATAACCCATCAAAGAGAGGAATTCTATGTGCTGCATTTTTTTTTCGTTTCCCAGGATTCATAACTTTCAGTTCCTCTGTAGCTGTCAGGCCATTATTAAGAAATCAAAGCAAGCAGGAAGTTTTGAATGACTCCATCAAATGGGGTGAGACCCTGCCACATGTTGGGCCAAGAGAGGGCGTCCTGGGGCTGCCCTGTAATAGCCGAGGGAAGAGCCTTGGCTTCCTCGGAAAATTACTAAAAGCAATTTTATTGGGACAGAAGCCCTGCGGCTAAGGTGGGCAGACTGTACAGGCTCCATCCTGCTGAGCTGCCCACCTTTCACCATCCACAGGTGCATTCATTAAAAGGTGCAGCTCAGGAATTGGCGTGGCTCGGTTGGTTGAGCAACTGCCTTCTGCTCAGGTCATGATCCTGGAGTCCCAGGATCGAGTCCCGCACCTGGCTCCCTGCTTGGCATCTGCTTCTCCCTCTGATCCTTCCCCCTCTCGTGCTCGCGCTCTCTCATTCTCTCTCAAATAAATTTTTAAAAAAATCTAGAAAGTAAAAATAAAAAGTGCAGCTCGACGAGAAAGACGGTATGGCAGTTCCTCAAAAAATTAAGAATAAAATCATCAGACGATCCTGCAAGCCCACTTTTGGGTATACAACCAAAGGAACAGAAAGCAAGGGCTTGAAGAGCTATCTGGACGCTCGTGTTCACAGCATTACCCGCAACAGCTGGAAGGTGGGAACAACCCAGGGTCCACGGCCCGATGGGTGGCTAAGCAAAATGCACCAAGTATATACAATGGAGTATTCTCCAGCCTGAAAAAGGAAGAGAATCCGGATGCTTGCGACAACATGGCGCAGACCTTGCAGACATGCCGCTGAGTGACATAAGCCAGGCATACACGGGCAGCCATCGTCCGAGTCTACTGATACAAAGTGTACCCAGAGTTGTTGAGCTCACAGAAACAGGAAGTAGGATGGTGGCCACCAGGGACCAGAGCAGGGGAAGTTGGGAATTGCTTGATGGTTTGATGGGTACAGAGTTTCAGTTTTGCAAGATGAAGAAGTTCTGATTGGTTATATATAACTATGTGAACACACTTAACACTGCTAATCCGCACTCGTATAAACGGTTCAGAGGGTAAATGTTATGTGTATTTTACTACAATACTAAAAATGGCTATGAGGCGGGCATCTGGGGGACTCCATTGTTGGGGGCCGGACTCTTGGTTTTGGCTCAGGTCTTGATCTCAGGATCAGGGGATCAAGCCCCGAGTTGGGGTCTGCACTCAGCTCAGAGTCTGCTTGTCTCTCCCCCTCCCCGCACTTGTGCTCTGTCTCCCTCTCTCTCAAATAAATTAATAAAATCTTTTTTAAAAAATGGCTAAGGTGAAGGGCCTCAGCCAACATCAAGATGTTGACCCGTGGCACTGCAGGACCCAAATCTATATCCTTGACTTGTCCCCTATGCTTTTCAGAGTAGACAGTAGTTTAATAGGGAGAGAGGAGTGGAGTGGAACTGAATATGGGACATGCATTTTATTTTATTATTAATTAATTAATTTGAGAGAGAGAGAGAGAAAGATCGCATGCACACGTGTGTGTGCACGGTGCGGTGGGGCAGAGGTAGAGGGAGAGAGAACCTTAGAAGACCCCACACTCCATCTCAGGACCTTGAGATCATGACCTGAGCTGACATGAAGAGTCAGACGCTTAACCCAATAGTCACCCAGAGGCCCCCGGAACATGCATTTAAAACAGTCTCCTGCATTTTAAATATCTTTTAAAAGTATTTAGTGGGTGCATAAAACACTGAGACTTCAACAAATTTGCTAACAGCAAACATCTGCTCAGTGACCCCGGGGCTTTGAGGAAGTCTCCCTGCGGCCCTGATTATCTGGAACCTTCCCTCAGAGCCAGTTCTCAGCCCTGCCTTGTCTGGAACTCAGAAGCCCAGTCTCAGGGCATGACCTTCTTCCTCCTCCCTTCCTCCTCCTCCTCCCCTTCCTCTTTGATTCCTTGTGGCCTCTGCTTCCTTATCCAGTCCCTGTGGGCACTCCCCTTCACCTGCCCAGGCCTGGCCCCCCGCTCAAGCTCACCAGCTCCTCCAAGTCCGGCTCTGTCCCCATCTCCCCCCAACCCTCACACTCTCTCCACAAGTCGGCCCAGTCCAGCCATATGCTGCTCCCTTGGGGTCCCCCAGCCGCCAGTCCCGGGTCTTTCATTCTACCTCATTAACAGCTTTCTGGGTCCTCACCTCCCGTCCCCTGCTAGACGTCCTCCACTTGCCTCCCCCGATCCCCACCGACCTGCTCCCCCTTGCTCTCTGCCCCAGCAGGTCAGCCCATGTGGCTTTGCCAACGGGGTGATGGGCTCCTTGCCTCTGGCATCTGGCTGGGGTTGGTCAATGGGGGATCAGAGATCCGAGCAGGGAGAAGAGAGGTTGGGGTACTTACTCCCCTGGCTCCCGTCCTGTGGGGTCACCATGGGCTGGGTACACCCTCCCATCAAAAGTCACAGCTCCTGTTGGGGATCCAGAAGATGTAACCCCTTCAGCCTTCAGGTCTAGGGTGGGAACAGTCCCTCTCTCTTAGTGGCTCTGGGCACCGCCCCATTCTGGGTGGTTTCCTTAAGTCTGGCTGTCCTCTCTAGGAGTCCCTTTATGAAACGCACCTCTGTCACTCTACGCCCACTCTAAATGGCCTCCTGCTCCCTGCAGGACCTGGAGTTCCAGCAGGGAGAGGCTCTCGGATACGGCTTTCAGTGCCCTTCTCTCAGCCGCCAAGGGACTCGGGGTTGTCTTATCACCCCACCTCGTCTGGTCCCAGCTCACGGAGGGTCTCCTCTTTGTATCTTCAGTGTCAGCGTGACCCCCTAACCCATGACCACGCTCACCGTCCTCAGAACGCCTCCCCTCCCCTCCCCCATTCCTTCCCTTTGTTGTCAAACTGCCTGGAGAGTGTTCCTGCCCACCTGAGCCCCCAGCCCCCGGCCGCTGTCACCCATGGCCTCCCCAGCCTCTCTGCGGCAGCGGGCACTTGGTCCGGGGGAGGCACATGGCCTCCTGGTTAAGGGGACGAAGAGGCAGGAGGGCGTGGTGCTTCTCGGACTGGCTTTCGGGGTGGGGGCCTTGGTTCACAGTGCAGCTCTCCTGCTTCCTAGTTGGGTGACCTTGGACACGTGACCTAGTCTCTTCGTGCCTCGGTTTCCTCCTCTGTGACTACAGACAACAGTAGAAGAGCGCGGTAGTTATCGGTGAGGTATAAATGAGATGACACATACAACAGCGCACTTAGAACTTTGGCACATCGAGAGAATACCAAGCCGCTCACTATTTATTGCTACGAGCAGGAGGACGGGCTCTGGGGTTGGGGAGCCTGCAGTCGCATCCCCCGCTCCACCAGCGGTGCAGCCTGCGGCAAGTCTCTGGCTTCTCTGCGCTTTCTTCTGGGGCAAAAGTGGGTTTCATATGCTGTGCTTCTCAGGACTGACAGGAGGTACTGTTTGGAGGAATTTTCAAGGTAGTAGGATGATGTTTTTAAAATTAAATGGGGGGTGTGTGTATGTGTGTGTACGTGAGATCTAGTTCTTTTTTTTTTTTTTTTTTTTAAGATTTTACTTATTTATTTGACAGACAGAGATCACAAGTAGGCAGAGAGGCAGGCAGAGAGAGAGAGAGGAGGAAGCAGGCTCCCTGCCAAGCAGAGAGCCCGACGCGGGGCTGGATCCCAGGACCCTGGGATCATGACCTGAGCCGAAGGCAGAGGCTTTAACCCACTGAGCCACCCAGGCGCCCCAGATCTATTTCTTTTTACCTTTTGGTTCTTGGCTGTCCCATCCCCAGCCCCACCCTCCTTACCGCCTCAAGAAAGATGTGGTGCCGAAGTAGTGAAAACTGGGGTTTTCAAAAGAATAAGGAAATTGAGGAAACAGCTGGGCTCTGGTGAGACAATGAGTCTGGGAGGAGAAGGGAAGGGGAGGCCTCTCCGGCTCCCTCTGTCAGGGACACCCTCCTACCCTGGTCTCTGTCAGGGACACCCTCCTACCCTGGTCTCTGTCAGGGACACCCTCCTACCCTGGTCTCCCTGGGGGAGCCCTGCGGAGGGGCAAAGCCTCAAGAGGCGGCTCGTTCCTGAAATCAGACTGCCTGAGCAGGGTTCCCAGGCCCCAGCTCACTGTGTGTGACCTCAACTTCCTCATCCGTAAAATGGGGGAAATGATAGTGCTTGCCTCGGAGGGTCGTTGATCATATGGATTAAATGAGTTAATATACGTGGAAGTGTCCAGAAACCCTGCCTGGCACAAAGTAAACCCTCAATGTGTGACCTATATGTTACTGATGTATTCCTTGGCCCGGCCGCAGCTTGCTGGCTCCGCTCCCTCTCTGATTTCTCCTGGACCTCCGTGCTGGGCTCCTCTCCCTATGCCTGCCCCCAGATTCCACAATTCCCGAGGATTCGAGTGCCGGCTCCCTTTCCTTCTCACTCCGTCCACAGGTGGGGCCACTGCACCAGCCGCCAAATCTCCGATGTGTATTTCCAACCCCCAGCTCATCTCTGAGCCTCTTGGTGCCCGCTGGCCCCCGGGGACTGATGCCCTCCCCTCCTGCCTCTTCCCGTCCCATATCACCCCCAAGCTCACCTGCCACCTCTCTTCAGGGCTCCTGACATTGTCCTTACTGGTTCCTCCAAAAAGCTCTCAAATCAACCCCATAAATCCACACTCTCCCCATGGCAACAGTGCAGGTAAGAGGTAGGATTAACAATAGCAGGAAGGGGGCGCCTGGGTGGCTCAGTGGGTTAAAGCCTCTGCCTTCGGCTCAGGTCATGATCCCAGGGTCCTGGGATCGGCCCCGCATCGGGCTCTCTGCTCCCCGGAGAGCTTGCTTCCTCCTCTCTCTGCCTGCCTCTCGCCTACTTGTGATCTTTGTCTGTCAAATAAATAAATCTTTAAAAAAAAAAATAGCAGGAAGCATGGGTCTCCCAAAGAGATCCATGCCCTAAACCTGGGTCCTGGGACTCTGCTCCCTTACATGGCACAAGGGACTATGCAGATCTAGAGGTTACTAATCCGTGATCTTAAAAGACGGAGAATATCCTTGATCGTTCAGGTGGGGCTAGTCTAATGCCATGAGCTCTTAAAGCAGAGCACTTTTCTGGCTGGAGCTGGGCAGAGGAGCCAGTACAGGGGGTCAGAGAGATCTGAAGCATGAAAAGCCCTTGACCCAATGCTGCTGACTTTGAATAAGGGGGCCACCAGCCTGGAATGTGGGCAGCCTCTCTGGGCTGAGAGCCATGTCCACGGACAGCCAGCCCGCCAAGGGGACCTCAGTCCATAACCGCACAGGCTAAGTTCCACCAATCACCAGAATCCACCTGGAAGCCGACTGTTCTTGGAGACTCTGTCAGAGCCCAGGCCCACCAGCACCATGATTTTGGCCTTGGGTGACCTGGGGCAGAGAAACCAGCTTAGTCCACCCTGACTTCTGACGTGGAGAACAGTGACATCATCCCTTTGTGTTGTTTTAAGTGGAACACAAATACAAGAGCCAATGTTCACTGCGGTAGGGACAGCACCAGGCACTGGTCTGAGCACATCGCAGTAATTCGGTTTGATAACGTGGTCACTGTAACTGTCCCCACAGCACTGACTTAGACACGGCAGTAGGGGACAGCTGCACAACTTGCCTGAGACCCCACAGGCCACCGGGCTCTGAACCAGCCACCTGGGGTCAAGGTCATGCCCTTGACTGCTCTGCTGCTCTGGAGCCTCTCCGCCTGCCCCTCTCCCACCCAAATAACAAAGACCGTCAGTTCCTCCCCAGCTTTAAAATCCTTTTCCTGGACGGTGGGTGGGGCAGCGGGGGAGGGGCAGAGGTTCCTCTTCCAATGTTTAGCCTGGCTTCCATTTTCCATATTGCCATCAACATGCCATTTTTTCCTCTTCTTCCAGGGTCAAGTTATTCACCAAACATCTCTGGACCTTGGCATGCGCTGTTTCAACACACCTGGGGTGGCCTTTCCTGCTTGCTCTGCCTGGAAAATCCACAGGCTTCTCTTTTTTAAAGGGGCAGCTCAAGTTTGGTCTTCTCGGAGGTGCTCCCTCACCCCCAGACGCGATCCTGGTGGGGCCTCAATTTACAGCCCCAGTGCTCCTCTAGGCTGGGAAAAGCACTGGGTCGACATTCCCTCCCCACACAAATCGCCCACTAGATGGCGCCGCGCCCGGCCAGTTTGCGGGAATGATCACAAGAAAATGCGCTGCACGTTTCACCTACTGTCCTCACTTTGGATTTCAGCTGCGGAATTTCCCTAGCTCAGTGAACTATTTTTTCTTTTTTAAAGATTTTATTTATTTATTTTGTAAGGGCTTATTCAGCCAGAGTGGCCCCACCCTGGTTGAACTGCCATTTTGTTGTAAAACTTAAATGGACCCCCCCACCCCCACCAGGGGAACTTACTTAAAAACAAATCCCGGAAACAAGTCCCAGGTAACAAAGTCCAAGTACAGGGGTGGGTCAGGCCTCGTGGAGGTATTCAATCAGTGGGGGTGCATACTGTCTCCTAGCTACCAAGGAGTATGGGCCCCCGCCCTTTGGGCACCTTTTGGGCGCCAGTTCTGAACTAGGTGATAGGCTGGTTCAAATGTCTACTAGGGTAAATTATAATTCAGTTGGTCACCTAGCATCACTGTGGAGTTTCCTGTGTGTTTTACAATCTCACTGGCCGCCTGTGTGTGGCCAGGCCCAACCACATGGCCTTTGCTCTATAAAAGTTAGTCTGGAAAGCAGGGAGGGGTCGTCCTCTCTGTAAGGGGTCCCCCGACCGGTCTGTTTGAGGGTCGGTCTGATTCCTGATGCTTGGCGTGAAATAAAGCGTTGCTTGCCCTTCTCTTTGTATCAGTCTCGCTCCTTTAATCATTTACCCATTATTGGGGTACCCAATTTGGGGGGGACCCAACAATTTGACAGACAGAGATCACAAATAGGCAGAGAGGCAGGCAGAGAGAGAGGAGGAAGCGGGCTCCCCGCTGAGCAGAGAGCCCAATGCAGGGCTCCATCCCAGGACCCTGAGACAGGTCCTGAACCGAAGGAAGAGGCTTTAATCCACTGAGCCACCCATGCGCCCCTCAGTGAACTATTTTAATATTCCAGCGAACTCACAAGGAATTTCAGATACTTAGATTTTTTTTTTAAGATTTTATTTATTTATTTAACACAGCGAGAGAGGGCACAGAAGTAGGGGGAGTGGGAGAGGGAGAAGCAGGCTTCCTGCCAAACAGGGAGCCTGATGTAGGGCTCGATCCCAGGACCCTGGGATCATGACCTGAGCCAAAGGCAGATGCTTAACAACTGAGCCACCCAGCCCCCCCCAGATATTTAGATTTTAGATGCTCCCAGCTAAATTTGCACCCAAGGAATGAGACTTTTCCTTCTCTAGAAGCACGGAGCCAGACAGCCTGAATCTGAAACTCAGCCCCACCTCCCCTGACCGGCTGTGTGGTTTGGCGGAAGTTCCTTAACCTTTCTGAGCCCCAACTCTACATCTGTAAATGAGGATAATAATGATAATAACAGTTCCTACCCCATAGGGGTTCTCTCTTTCTTTCTTTCTTTCCTTCTTTCTTTCTTTCTTTCTTTTTTCTTTTTCTGAGGCTGTATTTTTGTAAACACACATACAGTTCACGGAATATATAGGAAGCCACGTGAGGTGCTGGTAAACAGTGGAGAAATGCACGCTCTGGCTGTTTGCGATATTGTACTATTGGAGAGATTACGATCTTCTACCTTACTTCTGTTAGAATGACTTCTGTCAAAAAACTGGGTTAAAACCAATGTCGGTGGGGGTGTGAGGACAGCGGAGTCCTTGCGCCCTGTTGGTGGGAATGTAAAATGGCACAGCAGGGGAAAGCAGTGGTATGGCGGTTCCTCAAAAAATTAAGGATCAAGTTATCATATGACCCGGCGAGCCCACTTTTGGGTACACATGTAAAGGAACGGAAAGCAAGGGCTGGAAGAGATATCTGCAGTCCTGGGTTCACGGCATTATTGACAATAGCCACAAGGTGGAAACCACCCAGGGTCCACAGACCGGCGTGTGGATACGTAACAGGTGCCGAAGACACACAGTGGAAATCGCAACAACGGACGAACCTCGAGGACGTGATGCTAAGTGAAGTCAGTGTTGTAAGAGGACAAACACTGCATGATTCTACTTAAAGGAAGTACCTAGAGGAGTCAAATTCATAGAGACAGAAAACGGTGGGTACAGGGCTTTATAGGATGAAGGGCTCTGGGGATGGAGGTGGCGATGGCTGCCCAAGGTGACGGTATTGAATGATGCCACTGACCTGTACACCGAAGAATGGTTAAGATGGAAAATGTGTTCTGTGTATTTTACCATCTTAAAAAAAAAAAAAAAAAAAAGCAAGCAACATGGCATCAGCCACTTTCTATAAATTCCCTCCCCCCCATTGGAAGCTCTCCATCTGCTGGAGGGAAGGTAGACTCATCAGTTGCTGCAGGAGGGGGCCACTGGGGTGGCTCAGTGGGTTAAGCATCTGCCTTTGGCTCAGGTCCTGATCCTGGGGTCCTGGGATTGAGCCCCGCATTGGGCTCCCTGCTCAGCGGGGAGCCTGCTTCTCCCTCTGCCTGCCACTCCCCCTGCTTGTGCACTCTCTCTCTCTGAGACAAATAAATAAAATCTTAAAAAAGAATTAAAAAAAATTGCTGTGGTAGGAAGTGACCAATGAGATCAGCTCCAAGTTCCAGCTACCAGTTCTCCAACAGGGGCGAGGAAAGTTCCCCTGGGACTCAGGAGACCAGGTAGGTGAATCCCGGAGCAACAGAGCAAAGGGAGGAGCCAGTGGGAGCGCAATCCAGGTGAGTAGGGAATGAGAACAGCAGATGGACGGGCAGTTACCGCCCCTTACTGCCTCCAGGCCCCGGTCTTTCTGTGCCCTTCCCCACAGAGACTGAGCAGGGTAAGAATCCTTATCTAGCCCAGGTCCCTCCTGTCACCTCATCTCTCAAAATGCGGGGGTTCACTCATAAGAGAAACACCAATGTGGGGCGCCTGGGTGGCGCCTCTGGCTCAGGTCATGATCCCAGGGTCCTGGGATCGAGCCCCGAATCGGGCTCCCTGCTCAGCGGGAAGCCTGCTTCTCCCTCTCCCACGCCCCCTGCTTGTGTTCCCTCTCTTGCTGTATCTGTCAAATAAATAAATAAATAAATAAATAAATAAAATCTTTTTTTTTTTTTTAAAGAGATAAACACAAATGAAAACAACATGGGTGCTGGGTTTAAGGGAAGATCCAGTGGGTGGACAAGGCGCGCCGGGCAGGGCTGTCCAGTGCTGATAATCTGTGGTGGGCAATCCAGAGTCGCCCGTCAGAGGGACAGATGTATGGGCCCTTTGGCCCAGCCGACGTACCCACACGTCTGTGAAATGATGAAAATAACGGGACAATCATGGCGGCCTTGTTTAATAATGATAAACAAGAAGGACACCTGGGTGGCTCAGTTGGTTAAACTACTGCCTTCGGCTCAGGTCATGATCCCAGCGTCCTGGGATCGAGTACCACATTGGGCTCCTTGCTTGGCAGGGAGCCTGCTTCTCCTTCTGCCTCTGCCTGCCACTCTGTCTGCTTGTGCTTGCTCTCACTTCTCTCTCTATGACAAATAAATAAATAAATAAATAATAATGATAAACAAGAAGACGACATGGGCTCTGATGGGTCTTTTCTAAGGGACAGTCCGGAACCGGCAGGTGCCAGGCAAAGGGACAAGAGTCATCTGGCTGTATGGGTGTTGGTGTGTCTGCTGGACCAGTCTTGTTCCACGACCCTCAGATCCCACCTGAGAAGCGACTGCCACGTGCTGGACTGTTCTAGCCAGAAAGGAGCCAGCTGGTAAGGGCGTTGTGTGCCCAGCCCGGATAAGCAGGTCATTTTTGTCCTTCATTCTTTTCCTGCTACTACCCCCCTCCCCACCACGGCACTGTGCTGACTTGGGCTGTTCTGTAGCTCAGTCTTCGAGGGGATGTGGAAACCCTCGAAGGGTTTGAGAGGTTTCCAAATCTCTCCAGTGTGGCCCTGTTGAGTTCTTGGGGAGGGGCGAGGGTGTCAGCTCTCCACTGTGGAACTCTCGCTTCTCTTTCCCTTAAAACAGAGTATATTGAAATATATGCACCGCCCCCCCTCCCCGAAAGGGGCTCCCACAACATCAGGAGGGAAGAAACATGGGTGGTCAAGAAGAGGAAGGAAGGGTCCTCAAGGCATCGTCCTGGAAGCATCTCCATGGGACCCTGGTCCCCACCTGCGCATGAGGAATGAATATAATATGAAGATTCCTGGTCCCTACCCAGAACCCACCAGGTCAGAATGTCTAGGGGCTCATGTTTAAGGAGCACTCTGATACAGATGGAAAGTTCTACAATCATTGGCTTGTAGTATTTCTTCATTCTGGAAGAACTGAGCCCCTTTCTCAGTGGGGTTTAAATAACAGCCATATCTAACTCTACAAATTACAGTTCACAAGCCACAACTGATCATACCTGTTAAAATTCACAAGATTTATGTCTTAGATGAGCAAGGCTGGGGCTTCCAAGCTGTGGAAAATGGGAGGGGGAGATTCTGAACAGAGCTCTTCTTTAAAAAAAATTAAATTTACTTATTTGAGAGAGAGACAGAGAGAGCAAAACGGGCACCAATGGGGAGGAGAGGGAGAAGCAGGCTCCCCACTGAGCAGGGAGCCCCGCGCGGGGCTCGATCCCAGAACGCTGAGATTGTGACCTCAGCTAAAGGCAGATGCTTATCTGACTGAGCCACCCAGGCGCCCCAGAACAGAGGTCCTGATTGCGAGTCTACAAAAGACAGCCAGAATGGTCATTTTAAAATCAAAATGCATGTCTCCTCCCTTGCTCAAAATTCCTCAATTTCTTCTCATACCCTTCAGATATGGTGGCTGAAGGAGGCCTACTCATCTTTTAATTTCTCTCCCTTCCCACTCGTCTGGACACATTCATTTTTCTCTCAGGCCCTTGGGCTCATAATATGCTCTTCCACCCCAGGACCTTTGCACATACCATTCCCCCTTCCCCTTGTCTTATTAAATCTTCCTTATCCTCCATATTCCTTTCCTTTAGAGATCCAACATGAAGAGAACCATACATGTCTTTGTGGGATTCTTTGACTTATGTGTCTCTCCTGGCAGCTTTCTGACTACAGGGACCAAGACTTATTCTACCATCACTTTATCCCCAGGCTTGCCTCCGTGCTGAGGTTCCAGGTAAATATTTGTGGAAGGAATGAGTGATAAAAACAGAAAGCTAGCCTGGTGAAAACAGGCTTCCATTTGCCGAGAGACAAGCAAATTCCTTACAGGATAGAGAAAGAAGTCTGCAGGGCAAAACCCTGCAAAATCAATATTGATTTTTCCCTGCGCCCAATGATTACGAGGGACTTTTATTTTCTTCCTTATATTGTGCTTTCTCCCAATTTTTTAAAAGAAGCATGGGATGACCTTCCATTATCAGAAAAAGTAAACGGTCTCAAAATCTGATGACATCAACAATCAGCACGATACATCCGCCTCGCCAGTGAGTCTGAATCTCCGGAAATAAGACTGTCTCTTCTTTAGGATTTACTCAGGTAAATGAAACAATCCTTTTTCTTTGCTAGACATAACCTCTGGGTAACTTTGAAGATTACTTTTTATTAATATGTATTTTTGAACTATATTTCGTGAAATGACCTCCCGGGGTACAAATAACATAAACTATAAATTGGCTGTTGAATTAGTCCTCAGCGTGCCTCGTGGCTAATCAAGGGTGATTCCTCTCATCAGAAAAGCCCAAGGAAGTCAGCAGAGAAGCAATTTTCACCTTGTCTTATTTTACAGAACTAGAAAATGTTGACACATCCACAAGTTTCAATTTTTCAAAATGGGCCTGCGTCCCTGCAATCCTTTTTAAACAAATCTCTACTCCCAAATCCATTTAAGCTTTGGGAAGAGGATTTGTCTAAGAGAAGACAGAAGCGCCCATCAAAAGTCTGTTCACAAAACATTTGGCAATTCATGTGTCATCCGTTCTCTAGGGAGCCAATGTGAGCTTGTGCTTCTGGAAACGCAGCCTATTGCTTCATAAATCAATGTGACTGTGGCTGGCGGGGGTGACTTACTTCTTAAACCAAGTCTGAGGAGCAGTAGGCAGTCAATTATTTTTATACAGTGAATGCAACTCGATTTCCGTCTATATAAAAATTGTCCTCATCAGTATCTTTTTTCCATACAGCTTGTTAATGTCAGTGGCTCCCCATTTTAATCCTGTGTGCATTTAAGGATTCTTCTCAATCTCCATTTCATGAGCCCATGTTAACAATCATGGTGTCATTTACTTAGAATCATGTGCCAGACACTTTATGTACATTTCTCACTTAAGTCTTACAACAACCCTCTGAGGTCAGTGGCTTAGAGACAGGGAATATGAGCTCAGAGAAATCAAGGAATTTGCATGGAGTCACACAGCCAGCCCATGACCTAATGAGATTCAAACCCAGGTCTGTCCATCTCTGAAGCCTACAGTTTTCTAACACCATACTTAAGTTCGAAACACAGATCTGTTTCTACTTTGGCCAGCCATGAAAGAAGACTACCTAAAATCCGTCCCTAGCTGTGATAAAGAAGAATATGCAATTCTTTTTCTTTTCCCCCACTTTGTGCACTGAACAGATATTTCTGTGTCCTTCCTTGTAGGGAGGCCACATCATGGATAAGAACCTCAAGAGCCGGTCCACTGGGTTATTTTTGAATTTGAGAGTTTCTCATAAACTCAGAGAATTAGGAATAAGCAATTAATATAGGTTTATATTGCTTTGATCACTGTAGAGCACTGGATGTTCTGGTTAGTGCATTAAAACAAGAAAAAAGAAATTAAGGGTATTAAGATCTTTTCTGGGGCACCTGGGTGGTTCTGTGGGTTAAGCCTCTGCCTTTGGCTCAGGTCATGATCTCAGGGTCCTGGGATGGAGCCCCGTGTTGGGCTCTCTGCTCAGCAGGGAGTCTGCTTCCTCCTCTCTCTGCCTGCCTTTCTGCCTACTTGTGATCTCTGTCTGTCAGATAAATAAATAAAATCTTAAGAAAAAAATATCTCCTTTTCTGAAAGGAGAAATACAAGTTTTTATTTGTAGATGGCATGATTATTTATGTGTGAAATCCTAATAAACCTATAAAAGCTTTCTAGGGGCATCTGGGTGGCTCAGTCAGTTAAGCACCTGCCTCTAGCTCAGATCATGATCCTAGGGTTTTGGGACTGAGCCCCACATCAGGCTCCCTGCTGAGGGAGGGCCTGCTTCTCCCTGCTTCTCCCTCCACTGATCCCCTTGTTTGTGTACTCTAAGCTCTCTCTCTCTCTCTCTCTCTCTCTGTCAAATGAATGAATAAAATCTTAAAAACAAAACAAAAAACAAAAAAAATTCTAGAAAGTTTAGTTATGGTTGCAAGATAACACATAAGCATACAAAAATCAACTGTATTTCTAGATACTGTCAATGAACATGTGGACACCAAATTAAAAATATAATACCATTTACAATCATTAAAAAAGATGAATACTTAAGTGTATATCTAACAAAACATGCACAGAGCTGGTATGCTAAAACTACAGAACACTTATAAAAGAATTCAAAGACTCCCCTAAACAGAAGGAGAGACATACCATGTTCATGGATTGGAAAACAACAGAGTAAAGATATCAGTTCTTCTCATACTGATATATTGGCTTAAATATAATTCTTGTCAAAATTCCAACAAAATATTTTGTATATATAGACAGGCTTATACTAAAATTCATGTGGAAAGGCAAAAGAACTAAAATAGGTAAAAAGAAAAAAAAATTTTAAAGAAGGATAAAATGAAAGGAATCACTCTATTTGTGTGAAGACTTACATAACTACTGTCATCAAGACTGTGTTGTATAGGTAGAGGGACAGACACATAGATTAATGAAACATATAGGAAACTCAGAAATAGCTCCCACACAAGTATGCCTAAATGTTTTTGACAAAGCTCCAAAAGCAATCAATGGAGAAAGGACAGTCTTTTCAATCAATGGTGCTGGGACACCTACACATCCACATGCAATAAAAAAGAACCTTGACCTAAATCTCATGTCATATATAAAAATGAACTCAAAATGGTTCATAGATTTAAACACAAAACCTAGAAAACTTTTAGAAGAAAACAGATGAGAAACCCTTTGGATCAAGGGCTCGGTGATGTATTCTTGGACAGGACATGACAAGCATGATTCATGAAAGAAAAAAATGATCAACTGAAGTTAATCAAAATCTAAAACTTCTGCCCTAATACTCTGTTCAGAGAATGAAAGGATAAGCAATTGGCCAGGAGGAATGATCTGCAAGCTCTGTATGTGAAAAGGGACACATATCTAAAATATTTTTTAAAAAACTCTCAAAACTCTGTAGTGAAAAACCAAACAATGTGATTAGAAAATGGGCAAAAGACACGAAGGGACATTTTACCAAAGAGGATGTGCACACGGCCAATAAGCCCATGAAAAGATATCCAACATCACTAGCTATGGGAGAAATGCAAATGAAGACCATGAGGAGGCATCATGACACACCAGAACAGCTAAAATAAAAAAACAGCAATAATACCGGTTGCTGGTGAAGATGCAGAGAAACTGTGTCCCATACATTTGCTGGTGGGGATGTTAAATGGTACAGCTACCCTGGACAACAGGCTGGCATGTTTCTTTAGAAACCATACACTTCCCCTCTGATCCAGCAATCACACTCCTGAACATTTATCCCAGAGGAATAAAAACTTGCAAAAATCTGGGCTCAAATGTTCATAAGTAGATTTATCTGTTAGAACCTCAGGTTAGCAACAATCAAAACGTCCTTTAATATGTGAATGGCTAAGCAAACAATGTTACATCTACACCATGGAAATATTACTCCACAACGAGAAAGAAACAGGCCAAAAACCTAAATGGATCTCAAGGACATTATGTTGAGTGAGAAAAAAAAAAAAAATCAACCTCAAAAGGTCACATGTGGTATAATACCATTTATATAACATTCTCAAAATGTGATACAAGTCACAACAGTTTCCAAATGCCTCTAGAAAGGGCGAGAGGCCATTGCTCAAGCTGAGTACTTCAGGTGGCCCTTGGTGAAGGTCAAAGCAAAGCATCAGCTCCATGGCCCCATTTGGCTGGGGGGAGGGGATGTCAGGTAGGGCATCTGTACTCATGATCAGCAAAGGACAGAGGGCACATCACCCTTAATCTCATACTCATTTTCACTACACATGCTGGGGAGACCCAGTACATTCCGCAGGTGGTTATGGGTCTCACGTGGAGGGAAGATGTGGCTGTGAGCCAGAGGGTGGGCTTTTAAAGAGACTCAAGTCCACAGAACAGCAGGGGTGTGGAGGGGGTGAGATGGTGAGATTGGGCAGGACCAGTTCTTACCTCTAAAACAAGGTCTGAGTCTTCATGCCTTCCAACAGTAGTACTTTTATTCAGGACAAAAAAGCCTTCTGCGCTCTTTAGGTAGGCTTTCATACTCTCTGCTTTCCCTAGAGGTTTGCAGAAAAAAACGTTGTTAGGAAAATGCGATCTTCTGATTGTTTAGTGTCATATTTAGAATGGATGAAATGCACCGTCACGTTTAAAGGAGAAATCGGCAGAGGTTGGAGTGGATAGATGGACTTTACAGTGTGGTCACAATTTCTGCAGAATTTTAAGACTATCTTTTTGAACAGTGACATCTAGTGAAGATGAGCTTGGTCCAGATCATCATAGAGAAGACATTTTTTACAGAAGTCAGAGCCCAAACTGCCAGTAGCTGAAACACCCCAACGATGACCCTGAATTCCATGGATAATTGCGGTCTGCCTCCCATGAAGCTCAGGACAAGGTTAGTTATCTGACACAGAAACTATTCTGTCCCATACTCCTTACCCACCGCAAACTAGCTCTGAGACTTTGGGTGTGTTACTTCTTCTTTCTCTATGCCTCAGTTTTCTCATCTGTAAAATGGGGTTAATGATACTCTGCACCCCAAAGGGTTCTGTGAGGATGGAATACAATCGTATGTATGAAGCATTTAGAGTGGTGGCCGCTATGCACTGACCACACATTTGTCCCGTTATTATTATTATTATTGTTGTTATTGTTATAATAATTATTATGAATTTTGGGCTTATCAAACTCGGACCCAAGAAGTCTAAGCCTTCTACAGAGCTTCTGAAACTGCTGAGTCAGTCATTGAGGGAATGGGCTTTAAAGGACACTTTCTTTGTAAATCACTCCATTTCTTCATATAATTAAAGGAAAAAGGGCAACCTTGAAAGGCAAACTATCAAGACGCAAGCTGGGACATACGTTCAGGACTCTGCCCATTGTTCCCCCCAACATTTTTTTTATGACAATACCAGATACACAGGAAAAGTCAAAAGAAGTAGATGGTGAACTCCTTTATACCCACCACCTAGATCCTACAATTGACATTTTGTTCGGTTTGCTATATCACACATCCCTCCATCTACCCACGCATCCATCCATTTTGTAGTTTGATGCATTCCAAAGTAAGTTCTATACTGGTTTTTTAAAATATAAAAATCTCAGGGACTTCAGTAGGTTCCAAAGTGTTGATAATTCATATGATGCTTGACTTCTGATTTGAGGTATCTGTCTAGTTACACAGCAGAACATCCTCCATCTCAACACCATGTCCAAGAGCGGAAGCCTCTCTCTTTTCCTTTCAACAGAAAGGTCACTGAAATGTGAAGCTGTTGGAGTGGATAAAAACAAAGCTCATCTAGTTGTGGTCATAGAGGGTCTCGGGTCTGATTCTGCTTTTCTTTTTCTTTTCTTTTTTTTTGAAGATTTTATTTATTTATTTGAGAGGAGGACACAGCAAGAGAGGGAACACAAGCAAGGGGAGTGGGAGAGGCAGATGCAGGCTTCCCACTGAGCAGGGAGCCCAATGTGGGGCTCGATCCCAGGACCCTGGAAACATGATCTGAGCCGAAGGCAGATGCTTAACCACTGAGCCACCCAGGCATCCTGGTTCTGCTTTTCATCCACATCCTCATCATCAGTGACTGAATCCCTCCTCAGTACCAGGCACTATGGTATTTTATACACATCGTTTCTTTTCCTCCTTGGAACAACCCTGTGAGGTAAGTATTGGTACTGTCCCACTTTACAGATGGCAAACTGAGACTCAGAGAGGTTAAGGACACATAGTAGCAAGTGTCAGGGAGACAGCTCTGAGCCTTTGCATGAAACTACTACACAACTGGCCCACAGCTCAACCTCCCACATGTTCACTGCTGCTGGGTGGGGCAGAGTAGGCTGGTGGCGGCGGGAGGGGGGGGGGTGGGGGGTGCATTGTACTGTCTCTTGACTCTTGGGACTTGTAAGAAAGTCCTTGACACCTGGATTCCATCCTCTGAAAGGAAGAAAAGACCCAACCTGGGGGTAAGAGAAATAAAAATAAGCCAGATAGTGTATTTTATACTTGTAAACTCTGAGAGCTATGGATACCTCACACGTATGTTTTCCTGTAATGTGAAATACATTTTATTAAGTTCAGTGTCATTCACAGAAAGGGAGAGACGTTTCCTCTTCCCAAAGAACCATGCTCTATTGCTGTTAAATCACTTCAAGTTACTCACTTCAATGGCAGAGGACCATGTTATCAAGCAACACATTCAAGCCTGATTAATCTGGAATGCAAACTTGGGAGAAATGTCTCTTCTGCAGGAAAAGCACAGGAAATGCCACTAAACGAAACCCCAGAACTTGGATCGTGTGTATACTTGATTTTTAGCTCTCCCCCAAGATGTTCCCAAGGCTGATGACTTCTCTCTGCTCAGATGTCCCCCTGTGTGGCAACCGCCCGACCCCCCTAGCTAAAGGCACCCTTGAGTCACTATTGGCATATGCCACTCACTGTGTTTCCTTCCTCGTGCTTATCAATCTCTGACATTTTCTGGTTCCTTTATTTAGTTGTGTTTGCTGTTGGTTTTCTTTTCACTGAGATATATATTCCAGGAGAGCCAGAAACTGTATTGTTTCTATTAAGAGATAATTCCTCATGGTTGCCTTGTGTGGTTGCCATTATGGAGCGAAAGCATTGATGAATTTTGTCTTGTGTCTTCTGCGAGGATATGTACGCTGGCCAGGCTAACTTCCTAGCTTGCAAGCAAGATAAAAGCTCAGACCCTTGGGACACCTGGGTGGCTCAGTGGGTTAAAGCCTCTGCCTTTGGCTCAGGTTGTGATTTTGGGGTCCTGGGGTCGAGCCCCGCATTGGGCTATCTGCTCGGTGGAGAGACTGCTTCCCCCTCACTCTCTGCCTGCCTGTGATTCTCTCTCTGTCAAATAAATAAATAAATAATCTTTAAAAAAAAAAAAAAGCTCAGACCCTTTGCGGTTCCTCACAGCTTTGTTCATCACCCCATCTCCAGCACCTGGAGCCTTGTCTGACATGTAGTAGATGCTCAGTAAACATTCGCTGCATGAATGAAAATGCAAATGACCCGGCAAAGCAAATCTGTGCAGCCAGCTGGCTACGAATCTTCCCATTCAGTATCTACCCTGGATATCCTTTCTGGAAACCCTAAATGCAACCTGGGGGTTTTGGGTTGGACAGTATCTCTCCATCTTAATCTTGCCCTGCGCAGTCCACACCCTTGCCTGAAAGTAATTTGAATGTGTTAAACTCCGGAAATTGGCTCTTACTGCCCTGAAGCACCAGACCTAGTCAGAGCAAATCACCTGCCTACCCCCTGAGCACTCTGAAAGCTCAGAATTGGACTAGAGAAGTAGTATGTCTTTTCTGGGCTACAGGTCTTCAGTGGCCTGGGAGCTGCAAAGTTTCCTCAAGGAAGGGAAGGTCAAGTCAAGGGATCTCTGACCATTGGGTGGGTGTTGTCCCTAAACCAAGGGAACCAGAGGGCACCTCTCCTAATCTCAGCTGTGTACACCAGTGGATATCTAAGAGCCGCATGTTTGGTGCCAAGGATGGTCCTGAAGCTCCTACACAAGCTACTTCTGGAGGCGGGGCAGGAGTCTGCATTTTCGGGAGGACGCGCTGGTGTTGGAGCATCTCCTCTGGGGTGCTCCTGGAGACCCGAGCCGGGATCGGAGAGGAGTTCCCAGGTGCCGCGCCTCCCCTCCAAGCTCTGGACCTCGCAGGGCCGACCTGGTCCGGTCCCAGGTGTCCGCCCGCTACCTCCTTCCGTGCCGCACTCACCTGGCCGGAGGGAGAAGCCCACGCTCAGTCCCTCGCCGAAACCCCGGCGGGATCGGGAGGAGCCCGGCCAGCTCCCGGGCGAGGCCGCCTGGCCGCGCTCCCGCGGAGTCTCCAGCCGCGGGCCGGCACCCCGCGCGCCCGCCAGGCCTGTGTACGCGCGTCGTCATGGCAACACCGCCGGGCCGGTGAGGGGCGTGGCCTGCGCGGCGTGGCGGGGAGAGGGGCGGGGGCGAACGCGGTGGGGAGGAGGACGGGGGGCGGGGGCGGTGCGCCAGACACGCCCCCGAGGATCACAGCCCTCTGCCGCGCCCTGCAGCATCCCCCCACCGCCCCGCCGCCTGTCGCTTAGGGATGCCCAGGCCCATTTCACAGATGCGGAAACGGAGGCTTAGAGGACCCAGAAATAGCCGGCGGTTGTCCAGCAAGGAAGGAGCAGACTCGAGAGTCCTTCCTTCCGACTCTCCTTTGCTCTAGGCTGCGTGCGTGGAGGAGGTGGGGGGGGAGATGGGGATGGAGCTGAACCAGGAGAAGCTTAGAGGTTAGAACCCCCTGCCCCACCGGGATCGCTACCCTTCTGTGTTGCAGCAAATAGAGTAAGCTGGGATGGGGTCCGGGGGACCAGCACTTCTGGGGGTGGGGCCGGGAGAGGATGGGGTGGAAGAGTTTTGAAAGAATGAGGGTTTTTTCCATGTGCTGGGGAAAGGATCCCCCCCCCCCCACGATTCTTGTTCTTCCTTGTCAAAACTGACGTTTATCCGGCCATTTGTGTTTTGGTTTTTGGTTTCCCCTATCTCTACAAACATCTGAGTCCCCAGAGTTGACCCGCATCAGTCTTGTCCTTGGAACCCCCACCATGGGCATAGAACTTGGGGAGAAGCTGTGTGGAGAAAACATGCAAATCTCAACCATCTCCCACCACCCCCATGTCCCCTTCTACCTGCGAGCACAGCAGCCCAGCTGGGTACCTACCTAGAGAATGCTTCCCTTCCCTGGCAGGAGATGATGGCCAGCAAGGTGCCCCCAGAAAAACTCAAAAGCATTTAAGAAAGATGAAATGTGGCAGAGTCTATCTTAGTCAATTAGAACAAGATCTAAGAGAGAACTCATGGAAATGGACATAGTGAAGATGCTCAAACATGCCTAGAGGCTTTTTAGAAATGCAGATTCCCAGGCACAGACAGGACCTCACACAGGGTAGAAGGTTCTGCCTGGGGTTAGTGCCCCACAATCAGAAAGAACCTAGGCATAAAGTTAGGGATTGACCCCAGAAACTGGGGCCTGAGTAATAATAGCTTCAAGGGACAGGGAGGGTTAGGCTCAACTTCCTAGTGCCTTTCTGCCTCAGGGCCTTTGCACCTACCATTTCTGGTCCCTACAAAGCAGTTTTACCAGGGATCTCCTTTGCCTCCATTAGATTTTTACTTGAATACTGCCCTATTTCAAATTCTTTTTAAAAATCCAGTATGCAAGGAAGAGCAACAAGAACAACAAAACAAAACAAAAATCTCCGCGCTTTCTCGCTCTTCTCATTTGATCGCTTATTCTCTAACATCCAATTTGATTTATCTCATTCATCTGTCTCCCTGCCCCATCCTCCAGAGAAACTAAGCTCCAGGAGGGCAGGGAGTTTCTTTTTTGTTTAGTTCACTGCTGGATCGAGTACCTAGAACAGTGCCTGAGTGAATGAGTTGGGGGAAGCGGGGAGCCCCTGACACTCACCCACAGCCTGGCTTCCTACCTTCTTGGGATGCTGTGCTGATCTGTCCTGATCCCCGCATGTTTTCTCTAGCCAGCTGCCCAGATCTGGACCTCCCCCTCCACGCCCAATTTAGCCCCCTTCTTGTCCCCAGCATGAGTGGGGACAAGAGGATGCAAACTTGCTTACTGCCAGGCATACCCTAACGGAAGCCAGGCTGGCCATGAGCCGGAGCAGCCCGTGGCCCCAGACAATTTTTGAGAGGTCCTATGTGGCCTGTAGCCCATCCCGCTAAAGAATATGAAACTGAGAGCAAAGCTGGCATTCAGACCCACAGAGCAGAAACTCCTAAATCTTGATTGGACTCCCCTCCCCCGAAATGCCACCGTTATCTCCAAGGGTGTGTACAATCCCTGAAACACAATAACATGTAATCCATCTGAATGTCAAAAACAGAAAATAAAACACCCTAATAACGTATGGCTGTATGATTTCTTGGACTGAGAGAGAGGGCTGTAACTTGCAAATAAACCATGATGGGGTGTGAAAAATATTGCCCCTGAAGGAAAAAATACAGGTTTCTAGATTATATGGGCTCCTTGGTGATACTTGTCATCAGTGTTCTCAGCTGTGGGTGGCTATGAAAGCCTTGTTGTGCCGTGACTCCCGTCAGAAGTGCTTGTGTGTGAAGGACCTGGGTTCGAGTCCCGACTCTTGTTCCCAGAAACGCCTTGCCTGAAGAAAGTAGGAAAAGGGGCCAGGCCAAGAGAGGGCAGCTGGGGCCTGCCAGCAAACTCAGAGGTGCACACGCTGGGCTTCCTTCCTGGGTGAGGGGCTCTGCCCCTCTAGAACTTTATTCTGTGTCAGCCGCCCTCCCTGGGCTGTTGATTGGGGAGAATGCACCCCCTGCCCCCCCTTCCCACCTTTCCCAGAGCTGCCTGTTCCTCCCAGTGCCTTTGCATCCCAAATTGAAATGAAGGTCGGGAGGCTTTCCCAGCCTCTCTGGGGTGAGGGAGAGGCAGAGAAAGGACAGGGACAGGACAAAGGGAGAGCCAGCAGGGAGCTGCCAAGCTGCTGAGTAGGATGACGAGCGGAGAGCAGACGGGCCAGCCCACTGGAGGCTCCAAGGCCACGATAACCTGGCCTTCTCAAACGGACTCTGGTTGCTGGTTCAACGCCTTCATTTCTCCTGCAAGTCAGTCTCCAGGGTCAGGCCCCTTGGTTCCTCCGGCTTTGCCACGGGAGCGGGTGTGTGTGCTGTTTGCACACGGCTGAGGGCACAGATCCCACCGTGGGTGTGTTCTTCCCATTTCTACTGTCCTCACTTCTGCCGCCTGTCGGGTGGCGATGGCGAGGCCGGGATGCTGAGGATTCCGGGGCCGGTTAAGTGTAAATGACGCAACTGTGCCCAGCACAACAGACCCGCTCTGTGAGTGTTTGCAATGACCAGTGTCCCTTTCCTTTGCTTGTTTTGGTTTCTGGATGGTATGGGAGGGCAGCCCAAGGTCACAGACACCCTGGGGAGGACTTTGATTTGCCTCAAGACTCAGTCTCAACCCAGAGCAAAGGTGACCTCTGACCAGTGGCACGTGATCTTCCCCTTTGCCACCCTGGGACCTATCTGGGTGTGGGGGTCAGAGACGGGCTGAGATCCCTTCCCTTATGTCCCCTGCAGGGCTTCCTGAGAACCCGCCTGGCCTCTCTGGGGTGGGACCTGCTGGGCAACTCCATAAACTCTACTTTCAGGCATCTGGACAAACAAACCTCTGCTGGTTTTTTTTTTTGTTGTTGTTGTTTTTTTTTTTTTTTTTTCAAGTAACAATGAACCTTTATGAATGTGGTTTGCAAGACCAGGTAATACATGCCTACACGTGTGAGGTACCAGCCACTATAGCATGCACAGTTTTATCCAGTTCTTAGCCTAACCCATTTTACAGAAATGGGCACGGAAGAGTCAGGTGAACCTTGTAACAGGTCGGACCGGGCGGGATTCAACTCCAGAATGCTGCATCTTTGGCAAACTGTTATCAAAAAAAATAACACATTTTGAAATACTGAAAAGTGCACCAGTCATAAGCGTACACTTGAAGAATCCTTTCAAAGTGCTCGCATTCACCTAACCAGAGCCCAGATCCACAAGCAGATTGCCAGCCCCCCGCCCGGCCCCAGAAGCCTCCCTGTGCTCCCTTCTAGTCATTTCCTGCCCACCACCCTGACCTCCAATATCGTAGATTAATTCTGCTTGATTTTTGAGCTTCGTTTAAGTGGAAATATACAGATTCCATTTTCTGTCGGGCTTTTCTCACTTTCCTAGTGTTTGTGGGATTCGTCCTTGTTGGGTGATGTCACTGGCTCATTCATTCTCACTGTTCTACTGCATTCCACGGTGGTAGTTATCTAGCCTTTCATAACAAATTACGACAGAACAACACACCCTTATCATGTCATAATTTCTGTGGGTCAGGAATCCGACCACTGCTGGGGGTGGGCGGATTTCTGCTCAGGGGGTCTCACGGCCTGCACCAAAGGGTTGACCGAGGCCAGGGGTCTCATCTGAGACTCAGATGGGGAAGAATCCACTTTCAAGTTCAGGTGGTTGTTGGAAAGATTCAGGTCCTCGAGGATAGTTAGCTGAGGTCCTGAGAGCCTCACCTCCTCGTTGGCTGTTAGCTGGAGGCCCCCACTCTCTGTTGGCTGGATGGACTTCTCCCTAAGGTGGCTTGGTTCATGAAAGCCAGTGAGAGTCAATGGAGGGAGAGTCCTAGTGAGATGGGTGTTGCCGTCTCATGTAATATAACCACAGAAATGACATTCCATCACCTTTGCGACCTTGCGCTAGTTGGAAATAAGGTACAGGGCCCACCTACGCTCAAGGGGTAGGGATAACCCAGAGGTGTGAACACCGGTGATAATTGGGGGTCATTGTATCTGTCTTTGGGGGATAGTCCTCCTGGGTATACACCTAGGAGTAGAACGGCCGGGCCACAGAGAACCCAGATGCCCAACTGTAGAAGATTCTGCCAAACATTTCTCCAAAGGGCTGGTACCATCTACAATCCTTGAGCGGTTGGGAATGTTCCATCCAGATCACCTGATTTTCAATACTATCCTCCCCTCCTTACAAAGGGGGTTTGTCCTGGGGTTCCTCAGGACAGGAGGTCCTCAACTTGGCCCCAGATCAGAATCACCAAATTTGGGGGCCACATCTCCAGACTTCATCGTTTGAGAGCTAGAATATGAACTGAACGGCACGCTCCATGAGGCCGGGATCCTTGTCCTCACTGAGCCATCCTTGGTGCCTACAGCAGGCCCTGTAAGTGGCTGGCACTCAGTAACATTTTTAAAAAAGATTTTATTTATTTATTTTAGAGAGAGAGAGAGAGAATGAGAGAGTATGTGCCATGCAGGCAGAGGGGCAAAAAGGGGGAGAGAATCTCAAGCAGGCTTCGTACTGAGCATAGAGCCAGACATGGGGCTCGATCTCATGACCCTGAGAAACCAAGAGTCAGAGGCTTAATCGACTGCGCCACCCAGGCGCCTCCACGTTTCTTTTTTTAATTAAATGAGCAAGTTCAGGCTCTGCGGTTCACACTGATAGGCCTCAGAGAGGGTGTGAAACTCCTGAAATCAGGAGGAAACTTGGAGGTATCGAAGCCCTGTGTGTTTTTCAGGGAAGAGGGCCCAGAGCCTTAACTAAAGTCTTCTCTGGCAAAGGCTGAGAGCCACTGTGATTGGATCCAGTCTGGCTCCGTTATCTGATCACTGTAAGAAACAGCTGCTCCTGGGGAAGGACAGAGCTTAGAACAGAGTAGAGGGAGTGTGCTTGCTTGGACAGGGCTCGAAGGGATACCTTGCTGCATTTGGACTTCTGACCCAGGGTGACTTTGGGTCTGGCTGGCCTAGCAACTCCCCGGTCTTGTGGGGCCCTCCCCGTGTCTGCTTGTTGAACAGCCACTTCCAGAAGCCTCAATTTCCTTCTGCAGGAGCCGAGAGGAGCCGCACCTTCTCAGAAAGCTTCTCTGTGTATCCAGTTCGAGATGACCTCATCATTTGTCACCCTCTGTCTTGTTTTCTGGAGGTTTCCCAGCATCGCGCTGCTGTCTGCAATCTTTCAACCTTTCAACAGGGCTCCTGTTTTCTGCTTTTGGTCATTCCCGTCACATGATTTTAATCTTCCTTCCCCAGACGATCAACCTCGTGCCCCTCTAAGACATTTCTTCTCGGGTTTCCTCTGAATCATTTCGTTCGGGCCAGATACGGCCAGCTTTTCCTCCTTCCTGCTGGCACTCGACATAGACCCTCTCTTTTCCCCAGAACAACTGTCCTTTCTTTCTGGTCCCTCACTTAGGTCCTCGTCTTTCACCATGTTTTCTGACTTCTCCTGTGAATGGATTGTTTTTTGAAATTCAAGTCTCAAGGATCATCCCTTCTAATCTGGGTCTGAATTTGGATCACCGTCAAGAGACACCGGGGACAGGAATGTTGCTGGGTGGTTAGACTCCTCAGCAGGAGGGCTGAGCGCTGAAGGGGGTGTCAGAGGGACCTGGGCAGAGAGAGGGAGATACATTCTTCTGCTATGGGGTGGGACATGGGGTGGGGGCCCCTCAGGAAAGGCCCTTTTAAGGAAAAGGAAGCATTTTACCCAAGTCTTGAAGGGTGGGTAGGATTCTAGGCAGTAGAGCAGGGAGAGAAGATTCTATGGAAGGAAGGGGCAGTGGGAACAGAGGCTAGAAGACCAGGAATGGGAGAGGCTAAGTATGATCCTGCAGAGTAAGAGGGAAGGCCAGATGCTGAGACTGGAAATGGAGACCCATGCCAGCCCTTACAGATGTTTGTTTGGCTTTCATAGTGTCTTAAAGACTTGTAAGTAGTTGCTGAAGGGTTTGGTCTCCTTCTGTGGAGTGACAGAGAAACCGAATCCAACTGGAGTCAGCATGAAGCAAAGTCACTAGTTACCACAGACGAAAAGTCTAGAGGGAACAGCTGGGTGCCAGCGCAAGTGATGTCATCAAGCCCTGGCCTCTCTTCAGCTCTCTGCCATGCTTTTAGCCATGTGAGAATCCAAGCTCAGAGAGAATCCCTGTATCATGGGCACAAAAGGGCTGCCATAGCTCTGGCCCTTACATCTTCTCGTGAATCCGACGGGGTAAAGGGAGAGTCTTTTCCCGAAGCTTCCCCCCAAAGGCTTCACTGCTTCTTGTTTCCTCTGATTGGGGAACAGACCCATTCCTGAGCCTGTTACTGAGGCCAAGCGACTGCTCTGCTCTGACTGGCTGAGGTTTGAGTCACACGCGTCTCCCTGCCTCCAGAGACAATCCACACCGTCTCTGAGAGAGAAGGCTGAGACGGGGAGACATGTGGTTCCCAAAGGGGGATCATAACACCATGCTGTTGTAGAAGAGAGGACCCGAGTGATGAAAGCTGCAGATATCTCTCACAGTGGCCCATGTGTATAGACCATTTTAATTTACATTCAAATCTGGATTAATGCCTTTTCTTGGAAAATGGGAACCTGGGCTGTATTCTTGCATCTAGATCAGCAGTCTGTGAGGGCTGAGGGGGCTGCCCTCTAGATACGGTCTGTGCTCCCTGCCCACTGCACCGCTCACTTTCCTCTCTGGCAGCTGGGAGCGCTTGGGTTTTTATCCCCAGCATAATTTGATTCCGTAAATAAATCTGTTTCTCCTACCAGAATGGAAATGACCAAAGAACAGGGGTCAGATAGCGCTCCCCATGCTGCCATAAACTCCCGAGGACAAATGCCGACCGTTTTTGATAGTCTCATTCCTTGCTCAGGCTTAAATAACCTCTTTGGAAAAAGATTCAGTACGTGATGATTTTAGAAGCTGCATCGGAGCATTCCAGGGTCTGAAGTCCTCGAGGGTGAGGGGTGGGTGGGTGTGCGTCTCTGGCCCACTCTGGCTCCCCCTGGCTTGTTTCTCAGATGTGGAGGGATTTGATTTTGATCTCATTTGGGATTGAACTTAACCTGTGGGAACCCTGAGGAACCCCTGAGGGGTCTGACTCCGGGCTGCTTTCCTTTAGGAAAGCTTTTTGTTGGTTTCAGCTGGAAGCCAGGAATGCTAACAACCTGTAACCACTTCCATTTACTTCCTTAGTCTGGAGTTTTCCCACCGAAGGCATGGAGTGGAAATGTGAACCCCGGGCCACACGTGGTTCCACATCCTCAGGGTCTCCGGGTGACGGTCATCCTTATTATTACTGGGGCCATGATTAAATCTTTTTCCCTCTAGACCCACACTGAAAACAGACAGATTGCCTCCTAGCCTCCCTTTTCTGGTAGTCCAGGAACAAAAAAATTTTTTAAAGCCCTCTCGTTACCAGGATGTATAACACCTGGTATATAGGTATACCAGGGTGCGGGCTCAGTCTGGGCATCCGAGCCTCGGCAAAGGTCCAAGTCTTACCCTCCCATTTCTAGCACCTGTTAATGTCCCTGTTTGGGACAGAGCTGTTTATTTATTTATTTATTTATTTATGCTGTGCTTGTAGCTCGCTCTACCAGTGCCAAATGCTCTCATGTTCCTTTGGGGCTGCTTACGTTAAAAAACTATTTTTATTATGGGACTTTTGAAACATACAGAATAGTAGAGAAAGGCTACAATTCAATGAACTTCCAGTATCCATTATCTAGCTTCATTATTTTCCTAGTCTTCTCTCATTTTTTTGTTTTTTTTCCTGGATTAATTTAAAGCAGATCGTGTTTTTTCAGCCAAGAATACTTCCTAACAGGAAGGGGGATTTCCACCCCCCCCTTTGCATTACCTGCCATCCTCCACCCCACACATTATCACACTGAACAATAATTATAATAATTCCTGAATATCATCTAACACCAGTCCATGCTCAAATTTCCTTGATTCTCTGAAAGATATCTCTTCACAGCAGGTTTGTTAGAACAGGATGTAGATAAGATCCTCACCTCCCATTTGGTTGTTGTTTCTGAAATCTCTTTTATTCTGTAAAGGCAACCCCTCCTCCCACCCGACCCCCACCCCCATTTTCTCAGCCTCTGATTTATTGGAGAAACCAAGTCCTTTGTCCTGTAGAATGTCCACATCCCAGATGTGGCTGATGGCTTCCTCATGGTTTCAGTTTATTTGTTCTAGTGAACTAACATATTCTAACATCTTCTCCATATTTCCAGTGAATTAGATCTCGAAGTCTGATTACACCCAAAGTCTTTTTGTTGCCCAGACCACTTCGTGGGCGGTACTGTGCTCTTTCATCTGCGTTACATAAATGTCTGGTTACAGTGGCTTAAGGCCTCTGCCTTCGGCTCAGGTCATGATCCCAGGGTCCTGGCATCTGGTTACATAAATGTCTGTTCATCCCATTTTTTTAAAGAATTTTTTTTTAAATTTGAGAGAGAGCACAGAGGTAGAGTGGGAGGGAGAAGCAGACTCCCCGCTGAGCAGAGAGCCCCATGTGGGGCTCGATCCCAGGACCCCGAGATCATGACCTGAGCCAACAGCAGATGTTTAACCGCCTAAGCCACCCAGGCCCCCTGCTCACCCCATTTTTCATGAGCCAGAGATTGATCTATGGGAGCAGGTCGGATAGACTGAGCCACCAGCTACAAAGTCCCCATCAGCTTTTTCTCTCCCAGTAATTTTTAATTTTCATTTTTAATTGTGGTAAAATGCACCTAATGTAGAATGTGCCATCCTAACCATTTTTAAATGTATAGTTCAGTAGTGGTAAGAATATTACATTGCTGAGTAACTCATCTCCAAAAAGTTTTTGTCTTGTAAAACAGCACCTTCACACCCAATAAACCACAGCTCCCTCCACCCCCTCAACCCCTGACAACCACCCATCTATTTTCTGTTTCTATGACTCTAACTAGGTAGGTGCCTCCTAGAAGTGGAATCATGCAGGATCTGTCTTCTTTTTATGGCCGGCTTATTCCCTGGAGCATCATGTCCTGAAGTTCATCTGGGTTATAGCAGATGTCAGAATTCTTTTCCTTCTTAATAAAATTCTATTGTATGTAGGCACCACATTTTGTTTATCCGTTCATTTGTTGATGGACACTTGGGCTCATCAGCTTTTTAATTAAAAGTTGTAGCCTTTTTTGAGTATCATTCTCTAGACCCACTCTTTCCTTTGTAGTTGCTAAGTTGTGATTTTTCTGATTGCTGTCCCTTAGGTAAGTATTAGCTAGAATTCTTTGAGGAAGAAGAGTCTTCCTTAACCAACTATTTGTTTATGTTTATCATAAAATAGGGTTTGTTCAGGAGAGGCAGAATAAAGGATTGGTTTTCTTTTTCCTTTCTATGGGTCAATATTCAAAGTAAGAAGCAACTGTCAAAGTGACTGATGGGTTTTTAAAAATATCATTAGGAATCTTTGACTCAAGGGGCGCCTGGGTGGCTCAGTGGGTTAAGGCCTCTGCCTTCCGCTCAGGTCATGATCCCAGGGTCCTGGCATCGAGCCCCGAGTCGGGCTCTCTGCTCAGCAGGGAGCCTGCTTCCTCCTCTCTCTCTGCTTGCCTCTCTACCTGTGATCTCTGTCTGTCAAATAAATAAATAAGATCTTAAAAAAAAAAAAAAAGGAATCTTTGACTCAAAAATCTGTAGGGACACCTGGGTGGCTCAGTCACTTGGGCACCCAGTTCTTGATTTCAGCTCAGGTTATGATGTCAGGGTCATGGGATTGAGCCCTGTGCAGGGCTCTGACGCCCCAGTGGGGCTCAGACGCCCCAGTGGGGAGTCTGCTCAAGATTCTCTCACTTTGCTCCTCCCCCCACGCTCTCTCTCTCTTCCCCTCTCTAAAGCGAATGGATAGGGGCCCCTGGGTGGCTCAGTGGGTTAAAGCCTCTGCCTTCAGCTCAGGTCATGATCTCAGGGTCCTGGGATCGAGCCCCGCGTCGGGCTCTCTGCTCAGCAGGGAGCCTGCTTCCTCCTCTCTCTCTGCCTGCCTCTCTGCCTACTTGTGATCTCTGTCAAATAAATAAATAAAAATCTTAAAAAAAAATAAAACGAATGGATAAATCTTAAAAAAAAAAAAAAACCCAAAAAACAAAACAAAAAAAACCCTGTAGATGTGTTGCAGCCCATCAAAGCCATTATGTGGGCTGATGTTCACACATACAATCTCCGCTGAGCTGGGCTTTGTGTCTTTCATCTTTCCAGGTGGAAACCACACAATATTTAATTATAACCGTCCATTTTTGTATCACCTTGGGGTGATACTTTAGGGAAACATCTTTGTCTTAGTTTTCCTTCTCTGTACAAGGAAGTTGGACAAGATGAGTTCTGGAACCATTCCTGCTCAAGACTCTACTTTTTGTGGCATTTTCACGTAAGTTGACTCATTCAACTCTCCCAGTCTTGTGACCCAAGGCGATGGTCAACGTCCACATTTTATTAACAAGGAAACTACCCCCTGAGCAATAATATTTTTTTCCAATTTCCCATCCTGCATTTTTTCCCATTAGACTTCAAGCTCTGGTTCTCAGACATCTTTTGTATCTCAGGGTACTTGTGACAATATCTGGAGATCTTTTTATTGTCACACATGGGAGAGGCAACTGTCCTCTAGTTGGGAGAGGCCAGGGATGCTGCTAAACATCTTAAGGTGTGTAGGACAGCGCACTCCCCATCCCACATCAACGTCATCCCGCCCCAAGTGTTAACCGTGCCAGAGGCGAGAAACCCTGACTTGCATATTCCTCTTAATCTAATGTTTCTTCAGCGAAAGGATGTATAAAAATGTACACATCTGAGAATTCAAGTACACACAAAATACAGTCTGTTCCTAACATATCCACAGAACTTAGCCATTTGGCGTTCTTCTACATTTCCCCTCCAGTCTTATTTCTGGCTCCTATTTTTCCCCTTGAGACTGTTCTATTATTGGCCTAAGGGAAGATTAATGGGCAATTTTTATTGCTTTCAGGCCAATGAGAAAACATTATGCCTTTTTTTTTTTTAACTTAGGAAACAAACATCAAAATCAAGTTTTATCCCATAGAGCAGTCAGCTTTTTTGGGTCCCATTCCTTTGCCATTTAGATCGATTGAATGGATGTTTTCCATAAACTTAGCATTACCTTGGAAAGTCATTAAAGTTATGGCTCACGGCTTCTCCCCTATCCCTTCTTCTGTATTGATTTAAAACAACCCACCTGGTGCTGGAGTGAATTTACCATTGGCAATTGCTAGAGTAGTGTGTCCTTGCCTATTTGAAAAGTCGACTTGTGAACTAGTACATTGAATCTGATTTTTTAAAAGGCAACTAATATGTCAGAAACAAAAAAAAAGCAGCTTTTTATTTTATTTTATTGGTTCAATTTTTCAAGTTGAAGTAAGGCAGATGTATTTATTCGCTTGCCTATATTAAGTATTCACACACTTTCTCTTATAAACACGTATTTTACAGATTGTCTAGCTGCTCTCACACTGTTACATCATCTTTCCCTCTTTTGTGTTTTGTTAAAGTAGGTGCTAATAATTTTTCTTGGCTGGACACAACCGCCAAGATGATTTCTTAAAATAAGACATCTTGGGGTCCCTGGGTGGCTCAGTTGGTTAAGCACCTGCCTTTGGCTCAGATCATGATCCCAGGGACCTGGGATCGAGTTTCGCATTGGGTTCCTTGCTCAGCAGGGAGCCTGCTTCTCTCTCTGCCTCTGCCTGCCACTCTGCCTACTTGTGTTCTCCTCCTCTCTCTCTGACAAAGAAATAAAATCTTAAAAAAAAAAAGATATAAAATAAGACATCTTGAGGATAGATAGTAAGAACATTCAAGCTCCCGGGTCAGTGGGGATCCTGTTTCTCCCTCTCCCTCTGCCTGCTGCTCCCCCTGCTTGTGCTTTCTATGAAATAATAAATAAGTAAATAAAGAAGTAAATTCTGAAAAAAAAGTTTCCATGCACCTTTCAAAGTTTATACAGTACTGAGCCCAGTTTATCCCTGAGAAGCATGCTATATCACTGACACTTTTTTTTTTTTTTCCCCTGAGAAGATTTACATCCCAGAAGTTCAGGCCATAAGTTTTGCTTCTCAAATTATATTGTAGTTGTATTATTTTGAAATGAAGCCTTCATTAGTATGCTTTTAAGTAACCTAAACTTTTTAAAAATCTATTTGAGTTTGTAAATACTATTATCTTTCCCACATCCTTTAAATGACAGTTAATAAATTCTGATGGAGAGTTTTAATGCACAGAGGGGGGCGCTGGGGATGGAGAAAAGGAGGAGAGATCTGTCTAGATGGTGCCGTGGGGAATCAGATTTATAGTTCTGGATTGGGGTGGGATAGGAAAATGGGATAGGAAAATGGTCTTTGTAAAAATGACAGGTTTTTTTTTGTTGTTGTTGTTTTTATTTTTTAAAGGAAAATCATAAATACCACACTCGGGTTGGTCTCCAGGGTTGAGGTTTGACGATTTGAAGTTTTCTTGTTTTTGATGGCACTGACACAGGGTGGCCAGGCTCTATGCCCAGAGCCCCCACTGCCCAAGAGAAGGGATCTTCCTTTATCTAGGGAAGGATTTGTCAACTTTGGACTATTGACATTTGGGGCAGGGTAACTCGGTTGTAGGTAATGCCCTCTGTATTGTAGGATATTTAGTAGCCCTCCAGCCCCACTAGATGCCCGAAGCAGCGAACGTCCCCACCCCCGCCACTGTCGTATTCCAAATGGCTCCTGGGCAGCAAAGTCAATCCTGGTGGAGAACCACTGATCTAAGGTGAAGATGTCCAGTTCTGGTATTTGTGTGAATGTTTTCCATTGTCACCAGGAGCTAAGAATGTGTTGTCACACGTTGTATCTGGGGGCTGGTTGGTTTGTATCAGCATGTCATCTGTCTGCCTGCCTTCCTCCCATGTGAAGTTGGTTGTCCTCCGAGGTGTCAGGTTCTGGGCCATCTTGTGATCTTTGTGATCTTTTGCTGGGGCCCTCACTGGTGATCTTTGACCTGAATGCCACACAACAAGGAAGCTAATGGACAGCATTGCCCATGAGCTGTAGGACTTTGGACATGTCTCTTGTCTGTTTTGGGCCTGATTCTCCCCCTGTAGGATTCCTGGGTTTGGCTCAATCACCATTCCCTATGGGGTATTCCAGTGAAAAAGGACCATGGAAGAGCCTTTGTGGGGAAGAAAGGTAGTGCGGCCAAATTGGTTTCGGGAGTGCTAGATCCTGCAACATCTGCTTGTAGATTCATAACATGCATAAGCATGTGAGATGCTTTCTAGAATTCTCTGCACCCAGATCTCCATGTACCTCACTCCCCACTTTTCTCCAATGTTACTTCCCAAGAGACTTTTCTAATCACCCACCGGCAATGCTCTAGTGTCTCATCTTTCTTTACATAAATGCTCATTTTCTAACATTATGGCTTAAGTATTTATTTCTTTGTTCATTGTCTGTTTCTCTGCACCCGGAATCTAGCCTTGGTGTTAACAGGGACTTGGTCCATTTGTTTGCAGCTGATCCGTATAGCATGTGGCACATAGTAGATGCTTAGTAAAAATGTGTGGTTTCACTTGTGGATTTCTAAATGAATTTAATCAGGGACTTTTTCACTTCCACTCATTCAAGTCCAAAGAAGCAAACTTGGGAATCAACAAGGTAGACCCTCTCTAAATCCTTAAAGCTGTGGCCTCCTGACATTCACTTTCTTAGGACAAGCCACTGGGTTCTAAAGGTACCACAAATCTGGTATTAGGCTGGACAGCAAACAAAATGGACTGACTTGTCCACTGTCCATGACGGAAGTTGCCATCTGGTGAACTGAGGAAGAGAGCGACCTTTTGCCTCAATGATCTGATGTGGCTCCCCTTTGTCAGAACTGTAACAGGTCTGAGAAAAGTGGGGGGAAAAAACCTAACAAACAGGGGCGCCTGGGTGGCTCAGTGGTTTAATGCCTCTGCCTTCAGCTCCGGTCATGATCCCGGGGTCCTGGCATCGAGCCCCACAGCGGGGAGCCTGCTTCCTCCTCTCTCTCTGCCTGCCTCTCTGCCTACTTGTGATCTATGTCTGTCAAATAAATAAATAAAATCTTAAAAAAAAAAAAAAACAACCTAACGAACAAACAACAAAAACAAAAACCGGGGTTAGGTGGAGCGTCCACTATGTGCTCACACTGTTTATGATGCAAAGGCCATGCCGGTCTTCAAGGACTTAGGCTAAATTTAGGATCAGATCTCAAAAGGGGGTTTTCCGGGGGCACAAAGCATCTCTTAAAGAACCCAAGGGCTGGGCTGGGCTGGGCTTCCCAAGGAACAAAGACGAAGGACCAGAAATCTATCTGCTTTGCTCACCTGTGGCCCATCAGGATCGCGCCCAAAACGCTCCCTAATCCCCGAGACTCCATCACCCAATGACGTCTCCATTCACTGCAGGACCAATACCTGAGGGGGCAGGGCCTAGCCCAGCTCAGCTTCTGATTGGTTCTCCTGGGTCAGATGGACAGTGCTCACGTGACACCAACATGGCTGCTGTGGTGCCTCCTCTTGGGCGGGTTGGGAGTGCCAGCTGGAATTTCTCCTCTGCTCTTTCTTGGCCCTGGGGCTATTTAGGCTCAAGAACAAGTGGGTGGTTTCTTTAATTTTCTCCTGTATTTCTGTCCTTTTATGGAAAGGACTAGGGGCTTTATTCTGGTTTTTAGCTACCCTCCCACCTTTTTCTTTTTTTTGACTCAAAAGAGAGAGGGCCCTGATCTGGACAAGCAGCAAAGAGGATGAGCGTGCCTTGGGGAATTTTGAGGGGAAGGGGGTCCCCCGCTTTGACAGGTGGTTTTAACTTAATATTGCAGATGAATTTTTTTTTTTTTTTTTTTTTTGCCTCATCACTGTTCAGGTCTCCAGCCCACAGCCAACATTCCCAGCTAACACTCTCTCTGCCCTCCTCTAGACAAAGATGAACCATGCTCTATATGCTGCATGCAACAAATTCCCACAGACTTGTCAGCCTAAAATAATAGAAATGTATCTTCTCATGGTTCTGGACGCAGGAAGTCCAAAACTGGCATCAGCTGGGCCACAGTCAAGGTTGCAGCTCCCTTGGATGTGAAGGGAGCAGTCCTCTTGCCTCCTGAACTCCAGGGCTGTGGGCTGTCCCTGGCTTGCAGACGCATCAGTCTAGCCTCTGTGCGTGTGGTCACACTGCTTCCTCCTTTTCTCTGCGTGTGCTGTCCCCCAGCTCTCACTTGGAAATGCACTTGTGGGTGACATATGGAATTCACCGGAAGATTCCAGGATAAACTCGTCTCAAAACCCTTAATGCAATCACACCTGCAAAAAAACCTTTACCTTGTAAGGTATCTTCCACAGGTCCTAGGAATTAGGTCTTGATATCTCTTAGGGGTTATCATACAGCCCACTATCAGCCCCAAACTTTTCTTCCCCTGGGGAGGGTGTAGGCTGGGCAGATTCTCTGGCAAGATGATTTATCAGAGCCCAGATTGAGGGCCCTTTCTGACATTTGTAAACTTGCTATTCTCCTTTTCTTTTTTAAAGATTTATTTATTTATTCTAGAGGGGGTGGGGGCTAACTCCGTGCTCTACTCCGGCCTCTGCTGGGGGCTCACTCTCACCACCCTGAGATCATGACCTGAGCCGAAGTCAGGAGTCGGAGGCTTAACCAGCTGAGCCGCCCAGGTGCCCTGCTAGTCTCCTTTCTTTTTCCTCCTGTTTTGTCTTCCCACCAGGAAGCATAAAGACTCACAGAAGAACAAACCCAGCCCCCAGATACATGGAGAGCCATAGCGGGGCTGAGGAGTGGGCTGTGACCAGATCACGCCCCTGGGGTCTTAGCCACAAGCAGTTTCCTCCTAATAGATGGATTTGCATAAGGAAAGCGAAAGGTGGGAATTTAGGCCCTGCTGCCAATCCCGAGATAAAGAGGTGATTTCCCTCCCTACCTGCGGCCCCTTGTCTACTTAGGAGCTTTTAGGAAACATCCAGGGCCTCAGAATTCACTCTTCTCCCAGCCATGCAGACTCTACATCATGCTCACCAGTACCAGGAAGGCACCCCCGGACTCAGGCACTTCCCAGACTCCCACTCCATGGTCAAGACCCTGGTCCCAGATGTCACAACCTCAGCAGTCAGCAGTCCCCTGGGCATCCTCATTAGCTGAACTGCTTTCCCCCGGTTCCATAGGCAGGTACTAGGTCCCCTGAATGAGGACACGCTCATCTAGCCTTTCTGAGCATACAGCCCGTCACTCTCTCTGGGCTGGGTCTCAGGAGGGGGATGCTGGGAGGGCGTTTAGGAGGGTAGAAGCTGCTGTCTAAAGAGCCACCACGTTCTGTTGGGCATGTGGGTCGATGGGGTAGCCCCGGCTCTTGGGAAGCACAGATCCTCCTTCGAAGTCTAGAAAAGCTCTTGACATTGAATGGCACAGTACAGCACTTAAAGACCTCAGGTCCTGAAGCCAGAAGGGGCTCAGGCTCCAGGCCGGCTGCTTGCTAGCGATGTGACATGGGGCACTTGAACTTGAGCCTCTGGGAGCTATCCTTCAAATGGTAGTGATACCAGGATACAGATGAAATGGGCTAACACGTGTGAAATACTCACAGTGCCTGGCAATGGAAAGTGTTTTGTGCAGATCAGCAGCAATCAAGACCATCAGGGATATTTGTCCTAAGCAAGTCAGTATTGGAAGAGCTGCTATAGTAACTCAGCGCCCAAACATACTACATATAAAATATTTTATTATAAAAAGCTCACTTGCACGGCATTTTAGAAGGAATAAAATATCTCATACAGCTCTCCTATTTCGCCCCTGAAGCAGGTGGTTCTCGGAGGGCCCGAGGCCTGGTAATGCCTAAGATCAGAGTCTATGCTTCAGGGGTTCTGAACAGCGTCAGGGGGCCTCACCCCCTCACCATCGATCAGCCCCTTGTTTCGCTTCATTCACGGGACAGCCCCGCGTCCTTTCTAGAAAGCTGAGTCACATCTCCTGCCCACAGCTCAGGCAGGAATCCGGCGAAGAAAGCAAAGGCCTATCTTGTTTTCTTTTTGAAACAAAACAGTCCTAGTGGAAGCAAAACAAAATCACAACCTACACCAGCTGCTGGCGTCCTTTCCGGATTGGAAAGAGAGGTATTGTCGCCAACAACTCAGAGTTGGGGAGAAACAACAGGGAAGGTGCGTACCCCACGCCCCCGACCGGGTCCACATCCCAGATCCGAGGCAGAAGCTCCTCCCAGTGCGCCTGCCACGTGAGGTCCCACGGACGTCGGTCAGTCCCTAGTGACCGGATCCCCCCGCCCCTCCCCTTACCCCCTACCCCCATCCACATCAGTCTGTGTACGTTTGGCCCCTCCGCTTCTCCACTGCAGCTGAAGTGGCTTCACTGGGGGTCCGTGGTCTGGAGGGTGAGCGACCGGAGGGACACACCTGAACGGCACCGTCAGTCGGGTGGCCTGGCATCAGAAGCCTTCTCCTGGACTTCGTCGTACTGTGGTGGCGGAGTCAGAGGCTCGATGGAGGGGGGAGGGACGTTCTTGTCCGGCAGGTTGATCCTGAAGTCTTTAAGGTGAAGCTTTTCGGATTTAATCCTCCGAACTTTCAGTGGCTTTAGGCGTTTGGCCAACTTGGAGTTCTGCCTGTCGGGCGGATGCCCCGGGCTGGCCTCCGCGTTGGCCCTGGCAGCCGTGGGGCTCGTCTCGTCAGGCCCAGTTAAGGACTCATAGGAGGGGAGAGAGATGCTCATCCTGGGGTTCTGGTCCAGTTCCCTCGCTTCTGAGTAGTTGGTGTTCATCACTTCCTCATAACTGGGGACGTAGTACCTGGAGGAGGCCTCCTCCTCTTCCTCCTCCTCCTGGCTGCAAGGCAACAAGCACCAACAGAGTGTTAGCAGGAGCTCCGCGATATCTGAAATCACGAGGGGATGAACTCTGGATCCTGTGTCAGCCCTGGGTCCTCATATACCAGACTTGGAAACAACCAGTGGGTTCCAGAAGTAACCAAAGCTAACACTTCAACTGTGTGCAAGGAGTTGGGTACTCTGCTAAGTACTCTGACACGGATCAACCAGTCTCATCTTCCTAACAACACAATGAGTTAGGTACTATTTTTATACCCATTTTACGGATGGGGAAACGGGTAAGTCAAGGTTATGTGACTTGGTCATATACTTGGGAAGTGGGACATCAGGAACTAAACACCACCCTCAGTGACTACACTGGACAGTCTGGAAGTGTTAACACAAGGAAGTGTGAAACCCCCTTTGCTTTTAAGCCTCACCCTTAACCACGTGCCGGATGGGCTGCTCTGGTGCCAAGCTGGGTCCTTTGGCCAAAGGCCACATAAATACACATGAACCAGCTGCCAGCCTGAAGCAAAGTGGTTGTTCCCAGGGAGAGAAGGAATTTCTGCTATAAAATTTGTAAGTATTTCAAGTTATTCTGTAATTTTGTCTCCAAATTCACTGTAAGGCTCGAAGGTCTCATCCTCAGGCGTAGTCTCCCTTGACTGCTGAAAGAGAAAACCAGTAGTCAGGGTGATTTTTTGGTTTTGTTTTTACACATGTGCAGGGAATAGTGCCATTAGCCATAGTCCAGGACTCTGCACTTGAACCTGTAGGGTGATAATGGCCAACATCAGCCCCTCCCTGTCTGTCCCCGCCTTCCTGTCACTTCAGTTGGGCATACGAGTGCTCATGGCTAGGGTGGGTGATCAGGGATGACTGATTTTCCTTCTTTGTTCTTTTCTGTATTTCTTTTTTTTTTTTTTTTTTAAAGATTATTTATTTATTTATTTATTTGACAGAGAGAGAAATCACAAGTAGGCGGAGAGTCAGGCAGAGAGAGAGAGAGAAGCAGGCTCCCGCTGAGCAAAGAGCCCGATGCGGGACTCGATCCCAGGACACTGAGATCATGACCCGAGCCGAAGGCAGCGGCTTAATCCACTGAGCCACCCAGGCGCCCCTCTTTTCTGTATTTCTTAAGTCTTCTAGAATATGCACGCATGATCTTTTATTATCAGTAAATGGGTTTCGTTTTTCCAAACTAAAACAACTCCCTCCCCGCTAGAAAGATGACAGAGTTGCAGAAAATCTCAACAATGCCGAAAAAACCTCAGGCAGAAAAGCACACCATCCCATCTCCTTCCACCTGGAGACAGGCACTGTTAACACGCTGTTGTACATCTTTCCAGACCCCTCTCTAATCCCACAGCTGCAACATCTGAGGTGATTAGGACCTTCCCAAAGACGCTGTACTGCTACCTCCATTTCCCACCATGGAGCATATGGTCCCACGATAGCAAATATAGGTCAGCTATGGCTGTGCAGAATGCCACCAAGGGGGCGTGCCATAATTTAGCCCGAATGATGGATATTTAGGTCGCTTGCTCAGTTTTTGCTGTCCTAAGCAATGTTCTGATAAACCTAAGGGCACAGACTCCTTTGTACTTGCGTGATTTTTCCTCCCAAGGGTAAACTCTTAGGAACGGAACGGAGAGGGACACACATCTTCAATACCTCCTCTCACTGCCTCTTCAGAAAGGCTGTGTCAGTCACTGCCCTCATCAGTGACCCATTTCCCTACAGCTCTCCAACACCAGGGGCAGCCTGTCCTGGCCATGAAGACAGGCAAAGAACTATGACACCTTTCCTCGTTTGCATTTCGTGACTAATGAGGTGGAACATCTACTGTCTGAACATTCTATGAGATGCTTCCTTGTGTCCTTTATCCGTTTTCCTACTGGTGTGCTCATCTGTCACATTCCTTTGCAAGGGCTTCTTCTAGTGGGGATGTCAACCTTCATCATGTGCTCCCTGATGTACCGCTTATCTCTTAAACACACTTGTGGCATTTTTGTTCAAATAGAACACTGCTTCCCAACCTTTTCAATACAAAGCATGCACACACAGCCCATCTGGAGACTCTGGCTGTCCTGGGCCCCGTGCAGCTTCCTGGTCGGTGTCAGAATCTCGATACACTTGTCGTCCATTCATACCGCATTACTGGGGCAACTATAGAACTATAAAGTTACTTGGAAAATGATAAACTGCTTTTCAGAGCCCCAGTGGGGGAAAGTGGGAAGGCAGAGTGTCCTAGACTAAAATAATCTCATCAGCGACCCCTAGGAGTGTGTGTGTGTTCACGAGCGTGTATCCATCCCCCGGTCTGAAGGCGGTTGGCCCGTTCTCACCTGTCTTCCTCCGGGGCGTGTGGCTCGACCCCCGGCTGGTGCTGGATGTGGACCATCTCCTCGCCTTGCCGCTGCTTCCTCTTGTCCCGGATGCTCAGGCAGATGGAGAGCAGCAAAAGCATCACCCCAGCCCCGACTAGCACGTAGGCCACAGAGAAGGTCTTGCTCTTGAGAATGCCACTGCCTATCTCTGTCTTGTTGTTCCCCTGAGCGGTCGGCTTTTCGTGGGCGCTGAACCCGGGCACCAGGTTCCACATGGCCATGATGACCCCAAGAACCAGCATCCCCAGGCCGATGGCGGTCAGTGCATAGTGGGAGCCGTTGGCCTTAGACTGGGCCATCATGCCAGTGGGAGTGGGGCGAGGCCCGGTGTAGAGAAAAAAAATAAATAAATGGGAGCAGCAGCAGCAGCAGCAGCAGCAGCAGCAACAACAAAAACCCCTTCGATGCACGGAACGAAATCCCTAGTGCCGCCCTAAAGAAACAGCGGCTGACCTCCCGAGGGACGGTTTCCAGCAAATTTGAGGCATCCTGTGTGGACAGCTGCGGCCGAGAGGTCTGGAAGGAAAGCAGAGGGAGAGAGAGGAGGATCAGTTCGGATTCCGGACGCTTTTGTGAACCCAGCGCCTGTCCTCCTGAAGGAGTTATGGAGCAGGACTGAGCTGCGGGCTCCGGCCGGGCCGCTGATGCATTCCAGATGTCTTACGTGCCGCGCTCGGCTCCTTCTGCGAGCCTGCAGAAGGAGGGCTGATCCGCCCACCCCACCCGAAAAGGAAAAGCCAGACCTCTCCATGCAGGAGACCAGAGAGGTCAGGGCTCCGGGTCCTGAAAACATTCTGTGGAATTTAAGGAAGCGCAGGGCAGTCTCAGCGGGCACGAGGTCCAGCGAGGCGCGCCAACGACAGCGTGCACGAGCCGTGGTCAGTAGCCCAGATGGCCTGGGCGACGGGCATCGGTCGGGGATACATCCTGGTGCACACAGCCCTAGGGGCTGGTCCCCACCCTCCATGGCTCCCCATCTCCTGCAGTAGAAAATCTGGGCTCCTGGAGTCATGCAAGTGACCGCCTCTTGTCTTCATCTCTCACCTCGCCCTCCTCTGCACAGCCCCCTCCAGCATTTCTGCAGTTCTCTGTGCGCCCTCCCCCCAGCTTCCCCTTTTGTGGGCTGCCACAGGCCACCAGTGGCTACCGTGGCCAGTGTCTCTCTTCCCATGACACATCTCTGTGCCTGGAACAAAGCAGGGCTCCAGTATGTCCGCTGAAACATCACTGAATGAAATGAACGGAGGCCACCTGACGCCACCTGGGAGACTAGTCTCCCTTCAGCCACATGGAGTTTTGCTTTTCTTAAAGGGGCAGAAGCCTCCTTATTTCCCATCTTAGCTGTGGTGCCTAGCTGGGCAAGAAACCCTCTTCCCATAAAGCAGCTCAGAGACCTTGTGCTCAAGCCCACCATCTGGGGATTCTACAACCATGTGTGGGCTGGGAGAATGAGCCAGATAAACAAGTCACCTGAAGGTTTAGCTCAGAATGCTTCCAGGGGCCAGGAGGACCAGCGACCAGGGCCCTTCCGGGCGAACTGTCCTCAATACATTATTCCCAGGACAGTGACCTTTGCAGAACAGCAAAGCCTGGCGGATGTTTGGATGGGCAAGGTCCTATTTTCAATGCTGCATTCCTTCCGATCTTTCCAGAGGGACGGCTAACCAGGCCACTTGAAATCCAATGCTTCAGAGATATTTTCTCATCAAACAATGGGCTCAATCTGAAAGTGCCCACTTTGTTAAAAAATACTCTAAATATATTTGGGATAATATCCTTTGTCAGCTTGAGGTCTGTTCTTTCTTTTTTCTCCATGCCACAGATATTTCTTGCGCATCTGCTAAGCAGCATTAGGCACTGGAGGGACACCAGTGCGCAAGCGAAGGGCTAGTGGAGCTTCCTGGCCAGCAGGAAAAGGTCTACAAGGAATAACGACCAAGTGGGAAGAGAGTCTAGAAACTGTGGCACTTGGTAGGTGGGTGTCCTCACTCGGGCTGGAGAAGCTGTGGAAAGTCTCTGTGAGAGAGAGAAGCCCCACTTCACATAATAGGGTCTGCACCCGGATTGTGCTATGCTATGTGTAGACGTGCATCCCCACTATACATGTATACTCATGTGTGAACATGTATGTGTAGGCATGTAGGGCACTGAACAAGGATCCCACCCCACTGCAGACAGTTGCTGGGGGTCAGCTGAAAAGCCTACAGAACCCAATGAGGGTATCTGTTTCCCAAATACCACTCACAGCCAGTGCAGGAAAGGATGAGTGGTTTAGCAGTTCTGCGGAATGGAGCGAAGACCAGGCCAGAGGAGGAAGATGGCTTGGGGGTGTGGAGGGGCAGCCCGAGGCTGGGGAGAGAAGCAGGAGATGAAAAAGCCCATGCCTGAGCCCCTACTGGGGGCCCAACAGGGAGGCCTTGTCCCTGGGAGGCTGACAGTGTGTTCTCTTAACTGGCGACTGGGGCCACTGGAACCTTCTATCCTTCCTGCTCTCTCCACTCAAGCTTTGCCTTACCTGTCATGGGAGTAAAACAGGCCCAAGAGGAGAGTCACTGACAGAAATGAGAATGTCAGGATTCACACATTTGGGCCTGTTAAATGGTCAGTGATGGAAAACAGGCAATAATATCCGGTACGGGCAATGGTGCTGGGATAAGCGATTTCATACAATTTTTCCAGATGGGAAGTGCTGCCATTGATGGATCAGAAGTTTCAAAAATGCTTATACCCTTTGGCTTTGTAATTCCAACTTCTAAGAATTAGGTACACACCAAGGATATTCATCATAGCTTTGTAGCAGTGAGAAAATAGAAATTCTTTAAAAAGCCCATAATCTGAATCTGGTTAAATGAAATATGTACACGTACTTGTTAAACTATGGTTTCAAGCTGGCTTATGATACATTTTAAAGTCAAACAAACAAACAAAAAAACCAAAAACCAGTATGTTCAGTGTGATTCTAATTTTTTAAAAATTCTATATGCAGATCTTTACACACGAATACATAGGAAGGAAGACCAGATAATCCTCCTTATGTTAAAATAAATAAGAGACGAAAGATTTTCATATGTACAAACACGCATGTAAAAATCTCGGACAAGGGACACATTCCAAATTTAGCAATGATTGCTTCAGAGAAGAGAGAGGGTTTGGGGAGTGTACCTGTTACTCTGTTTCTGTATTTTGGACTTGTTACAATCAGAAGGTATCGCAAGGTACCGTAACTTGGTGGTTCAACGTGAACTTCAGAACCAGGCTGCCTGGCTCACATCCTCACTCTGGACTTTCCCAGCTGTGTGCCTTTAGGCAAGTTACTCAACCTCTCTGTGCCTCAGCTTCCACAACTACAAAAATGGAGACAAAAGCCTTCTGGTATTCACTCATAGGGGAGTTATGATAAATGAACAAGAAAACGTACATTCAATACTTAGAATTATATGTGACCAGCACATAGTAAGTTCTTCTAGAAAGGTTTGCTCTTTAATATTATTTAAAGCTTGCATTCCGGGGCACCTGGGTGGTTCAGTGGGTTAAAGCCTCTGCCTTGAGCTCAGGTCATGATCCCAGGGATCGAGCCCCACACATCGGGCTCTCTGCTTGGCGGGGAGCCTGCCTCCCTCTCTCTCTGCCTGCCTCTCTGCCTACTTGTGATCTCGGTCTGTCAAATAAATAAATAAAATCTTAAAAAAAAAAAAAAAGCTTGCATTCCTAATGGGGTGAGACCACCCATGGGGTAGGGGCAAAAATTCATTCTTGGGGATGGTGTAAAAATTGTCTTACGCATTACAATGGTTTGTGGCCCTCCACAATACATTAACAGACACACAGGATACCTGCACTTTTAAAATTTCACCGGGGCAGGGGTGAAGTAGGGAGATTACAAAAACGATGTCTAAAAAGACTCTTTAGGGGACAATACTGGGAGGGGGAAGGCTGAGAAACACTAGTTAATGTTTCATATTAAATTTCAAAACACTCAAATTATGCATTCCATGGTCGTCTTAGTTGTTTTCTGTGCGCCGGGATTACAGTGATTTTTATTTTCTTTTTCTTACTGGGAGAGTAAGAACTGGAAACACAGAAACGTGTATGTGTTGCTTTTAGAATCAAAAAAATGAAATGAAGGTTTTGGTGTTTTGGGGCTCGTGGCAGGGTCATGTGCCCAGGGGTCACTTAAACTTGTCCATCAATTCCCATCGATTTGGCCCGCTCCCTCTGGCGTCCGGGACCCCGGTGGGCTCCCCAGGGTGTGGGACCCAGCCCCGAGCTGCAGCTGCTGGCTGTTTATCTCATTTTTGGCTTGTTGACCCATGTTATATTTAGTAAGGTGTTCTTTCCCTTTCAAAAATATGGAAAGAAGCTAATTTTGTGCTAGAGGATTTGGACCACATAGTTTCCAACACATCCCTAAAACAGAGGAGCCTTGGCGGGCAGACCGGGGTCCCCGCTCTGCTAGACCCACCTCTGGCTGGACGCATCAACAGCTCAGGTTTGGGGCGGCCCTAAGGGATAAGTGAGTGATCCTATATTCAAGAACAGTGGTTAACTAGTTAACTAGTCTTAACTAGTTAACTAGCCTTAACTATTTAAGAGAGGTTCCCTAGTTAAGAGAGGTAACTGTTGTTACTTGGCTTGAAAACAACTCTTCATGCTAAACTCTTGAGTTACGGACCCACCTGTAAAAAACCAGAAACACAGCTTTCTAAGTAAGCTGTGAGCATTTCAATGTGAGGGGCTCATGGGGGGAGGAATGTGTTTTCTTTTGGGCAGGGGTTGGGGGGCATAGGTTGGGCTGTGTGGTTGGGACATATAGTGAGAAAAGTTGTATCAGAAGAAACCAGGATTCTGTACCAAAAAGTGGGGCCACAGAAGGATGACAGTCCGGTAGCCGTGTTTACCAGACCTTTCTGTGGTTTCATCCATCTTCCACAGGTGCCCCTGAGGCTTAAAAGAAGAGGAAACATTCCCCCAAGTCATTTGATGAGGAGTGTATCATCTTGATACCAAACCAAACAAGGACAAGGCAAGAAAGGAAAATGACTGGCCAATCTGATCTGTCTGCACACAGACAAAAATCCTAAACAAAAGGCCAGCAAATAGAATCCCACAACGTAAGAAAGGAATGCACCCACGTCCTAGAGGAGAACATAGGCGGCAACCTCCATGACCTCGGCAGCAAGCAACTTCTTGCTAGACACGTTGCCAAAGGCAAGGGAAACAGAAGCAAAAATGAACTATTGGGACAAGATGAAAAGCTTTGCACAACAAAGGAAACAATCAGCAAAACCAAAAGACAGCCTATGGAATGGGAGAAGATATTTGCAGAGGCGTTATCAGATAAAGGGCTGATATCCAAAATCTATAAAGTACTTATCAAACTCAACATCCAAAGAACAAATAATCCAGTCCAGAAATGGGCAGAAGACATGAACAGACATTTCTGCAAGGACATTCCAAATGGCCAACAGACACATGAAAAAAGTGCTCCACATCACTTGGCATCAGGGAAATACAAATCAAAACCACAATGAGATACCACCTCACACCCAGTCAGAATGGCCAAAAAGGAACACGTCAGGAAAGGACAGATGCTGGTGAGGATGTGGAGAAAAGGGAACCCTCCTACACTACTGGTGGGAATGCAAGCTGGTGCAACCACTCTGGAAAACATCACGGAGCTCCCTCGCAAAGTTAAAAATAGAGCTACCCTCCGACCCAGCAATCGCACTCCTGGGTATTTACCTTAAAGATAAAAATGCAGTGATCCGAAGGTGCACGTGCACCCGAATGTTTATAGCAGCAAGGTCCACAATAGTCAAACTATGGAAAGAGCCCAGATGTCCACTGATGGACGAAAGGATAAGAAGATGTGGTATATATAATATAATGGAATACGACTCAGCCATCACAAAAATGAAATTTTGCCATTTGCAATGACATGGATGGAACTAGAAGGCATTATGCTGAGTGAAATAAGTCAATCCGAGAAAGACCAGTATCGTATGATCTCATCCATAGGTCGAATTTAAGAAACAAAATAGAGGAGCATAGGGAAAGGGAGGGGAAAATAAAACAAGACAAAAATCGGAGAGAGAGACACACCGTAAGATACTCTCAACCCTCCGAAACAAACTGAGGGTTGCTGGAAGGGAGAGGGGTGGGGGGTGGGGTAACTGGGTGACCGGCATTAAAGAGAGCATGTGATGGAATGAGCACTGGGTGTTACATGTAACTGATGAATCTACCTCTGGGACGAATACTATACTATATATACTATTAGTAGATTATGTATAGTATATAATAAATACTATATAGCATAGTATATAGCATAGTATTATAGTAACATATAATATATGTTATGTATATGTTAATTGAATTTAAATAAATTAATTAATTTTTAAAAAGAGAAGTACATAATGCACCACAATCAAGTTGGGTTTATCCCAAGAATGTAGGCTTGGTTCAACATTAGAAAATCAAATAAGGCCATGCACCCCGAAAGGATAAGCCATGACAGCTTTCTCCTGTGGATTAGCACACAGCCGAGAATATGAGTCACCTATCGCCATGGGCACCAATGTGGCCCATTCTGACAAACGTGACATTGAACAGAAAAGCAAATGCAGCACGTTTCCATTTATGAGAAGTTCCAAACCAGGTAAAACCAAACAATATATGGGTGTTTATTTATTACATTATTCCTTACACTGCACAGGTGCCTTATAGAGAGCCTTGTCACTGGCCAAATTACTTTGTAATAGGAATTTCTGACACCTATCAACACCTTTCCACCACTCTTAGCATAAATTCCAAACTCCTTTGCTGTGGCCTCCAGCCCCACCAGACTGGACTGGCTCCTGCCTTTCTCCTATCTTCTCTCTTGGCTCACCAACCCTCCATGGCTTCTGTACTGTTTTTCACCCACACAAGCACATTCTGCCACAGGGCCTTTGTACTTGCTGTTTTCCATGCCTGAAACACTCTTCCTTCCGTCTCTTTGGTACGGCTACTTCTTTACTCAAATGCCATCTCCTCAGTGAGGATTTCCTTAACTAATCTATATAAAATGTCCTTCTGTTACCCAGCTAGTCTTAAGCCCCACGCTTGGTTCCTTGAGGACATTTCTTCCCATGGATGGATGACATTACCTCACAATCTCTAATAGTATTGTTTTGCTTTCTTGTTGGCTCCGTCTCCCCCAGTGGAGTATAAACTCCCTGAACCAAAGTTCTTGTTAGGGAACTGAACAGGTGCTTAATAACTATTGGCAGAATGACTTTCTGGCAAGTTAAAAAGTTGGACTAATGTCCTGTATCAATTTGGGGAAATTCCTAGTCCACAGTTGGCGCCAAGGGGGAGAGGATGAGTTCGAGCAACTTTCTGGAGGATCCGTACGCACATGACTTGCCAGCAACATGGAGAGGGGGCCAGGCTAAATGTGACCTCCATTCTGACCTGAGAAGGTGACTCTATCAACATTTCCTGGGGCACCCGGGCGGCTCAGTGGTTAAAGGCACTGCCTGTGGCTCAGGTCATGATCCCAGGGACCAGGGATCCAGTCCTGCATCAGGAATCTCTGCTCAGCAGGGAGCCTGCTTCCTTCTCTCTCTCTCTGCCTGCCTCTCTGCCTACTTGTGATCTCTGTCTGTCAAATAAATAAATATATCTTGAAAAAAAAAATTTCCTGATGGAGTCTGAGGTTTCAGCATTCCCTGGTGTTCCCAGGCAGAAGTCGGCAGGGCTGAGAGCCCCGAGCCTCTCTCCTTCTGGGCAGCTGCTGTCTTCTCTCCCACAGCACCAGGGTTGACCAAAGACAGTAGGGATTTCCGAGGCAGGGGTGGACCGTCACAGCTCTGGACATTTGAGCACCCCGCCTGGCTGAGACCCGGATTGGAGTCTCTGTGAACCTAATGTGAAGACAATGCTTTGAATAACAATGAACAAAAGAAAGAAAGAAAGAAAAAATGGTGCTGTCCTAGCTGAGGCAGAGGAAAGGGTTCCAAGTGATCGTCAAGCCTTCCCTTGACCCGTTCCAGCTGAATCCCAGACATTCTATAGGGATCATCGTCTACGATCCCTGTGTGGCCATCGAGCTTGCCTTGTGGCCCTGGAAGGTGCGGCGTCAGAGGTGCCTGGCCCAGCCCTGCTACCTTTCCTGCCTTTCGTGGGAGGGCATCTCAGCAGCCCGAGGTGCCTGGCAGCTTGACCAGTCCCCAGGACAAAGAGGCTCCTTGACTGGTCTCCCTGTGCCCAACCTCTGCCTGCCAAGCTGCATAATTGGGAAAGGGATCCCGAGCTGCATTCCCAGGGAACGAGGCCACGTTCCCATCACAAAGGAAGAACTCAGTGGGAGCCCTCTGGGCCAAGTTGCAGCCAGTCATCACTTTGGTCACCAAGTTCTGGTCCCAGGCAGGAGAGGACGGGAGGAGAAAGGCGCTGGGCCACCCCCACCGCTGCTGCCCCAGTCCTGCCTGGGGATTTCAGGCCACCTCCCCACCGACCAAGGGCAAAAGTGTCAGGTTCCCGTTCTTTGAGAATGAGTTCTTGTAGCTTGAGCATTCAGGAAAAATGAAGATCACCTTGCAAATGAGTCATACAGGGAGAGGGGAGGAAAGAGGGCTGCCCGGCCCGGACCGAGCGGACGGGGGTAAAAGGAAAGAAGGGCTGTGAAGGAATCTGCCAGGCCCAGTGGTAACTATAGGAATAGTAGCAGAGGCACCAGCCAGTCAGGGAAGGATTAGCCCCATTATCTCGGAGTCTCAGAGAGGTTATGTCATTGGTCCCAGCTCACAGAGCTCAAGGCAGCAGGCAAGATTCACAATCAAATCCCGCGGAGTTTGCAGTGCACCTCCTTCCCTCGCACCACACCCCTCCCTGGGCAGGGCCCCTCCCCGGGCAGGATGGGCAGGCCAGCGGTGAGCACCATAATTCACTCTCGGAGATACTTTGTCCCAGAAGCAGCAGGCGTACTAGCTGTGCCTTTCTTTGAAACGGGCTTTCTAGAGAATGCAACCATTCCTGGGTCCCTATTGTGTGCCAGGGGCTTTATGGGGACACACAGATGTGTGACACACATTCACGGCCCAGCAGGAAGACAAAGGGATTCTTCCTCCCAGAAGGGATGCCAACGTCAGGTTAAGAGTGCACGTGTGTTCCATGTGGGCTCTGTGCCAGGCCCTGTGCTAACTCCTTCCACGCACAATCCTGCCGGAGGTATTATTTCTGTTTTACAGATAAGGACACTGAGATTCAGAGAGGTAAAGTAAGCAGTCCTAAGTTACACAGCTAGTACAAGGCAGGGATAAAGCATGTCTGATTCTAAAACCCATGTTTTTAGTCACCACGCAGTACCACTAAAATGGGGCTTAGCAGGAGGCTACAGCGAGAGTAACAAATTAGCTCTGAAGGATGTGGAGGAAAGAAGATAAAGCAGCAGCTTGGGGCTCCGGGGTGGCTCAGTGGGTTAAGCATCTGCTTTCGGCTCAGGTCAGGATCCTGGGATCCTAGGATGGAGCCCCATGTCGGGGTGCCTTCTCCCTCTCCCTCTGCCCTTGCCCCCTACTTGTGCTCTCTCTCTCTCAAACAAACAAACAAATACAATCTTTAAAAGATAAAAAATTTTATTTGACAGAGATCACAAGCCGACAGAGAGAGAGGAGGAAGCAGGCTCCCTGCTGACCAGGGAGGCCCAGGTGGGGCTCGATCCCAGGACCCGAGGATCATGACCTGAGCCGAAGGCAGAGGCTTTAACCCACGGAGCCACCCAGGCGCCCCAGTAAATAAAATCTTAAAAAAAAAAAAAAAGCAGCTTTGCAAGGCACTGACCTCGGGCGGAGTTTGAAGGGGGAGGAGACTAAGGTGACCGGCGGGAAGGGTTCAGCCTGAGAAACTGCACAGAGAACGGGAGAGGATGGGTCCCAGACACCTGCCACTTGCTGCAGAGAAAAGAGGCAGCCTCCCCCTCCACATTGGAAGATACCCACAAATTTTTTAAGACCCGACATCTCCAGTCCCCTTGCTGATCCATTTATTTTTTTATTTTTTTTAAGACTTTATTTATTTATTTGACAGAGAGAGATCACAAGTAGGCAGAGAGGCAGGCAGAGAGAGAGAGAGAGAGAGGGAAGCAGGCTTCCTGCTGAGCAGAGAGCCCAATGCGGGACTCGATCCCAGGACCCTGAGATCATGACCTGAGCCGAAGGCAGCGGCTTAACCCACTGAGCCACCCAGGCGCCCCTTGCTGATCCATTTAAAGGTTGGAGAGACTAAGAAGTCAAACACATTCTGAAGACTCCAGGCGTCATCAACAGAAGGAGCAAGTTCACCAACTGGGTACTGGGATGCTGCATGGCTCAGTGGGGAAAGCCTCTGCCTTCGGCTCAGGTCATGATCCCAGGGTCCTGGGATCGAGCCCCACGCGGGCTCCCGGCTCAGCTCAGCCTGTTCCTCCCTCTGCCCCTCACCCTACTCGTCCTCTCCTGCTCACTCACACACTCTCTCTCTCAAATAAGTAAGAACTTTAAAACAAAACCCAAGCAAACCAACCAGGTATCTAGTCTTCTGGTCTCTTTTCTCTAAGCAACTGGCTGGCGTGTGACCCTATTTGCACGGCTGGCGCTGGGAACCAATCGCGAGGGCTCCAGCCATGTTCAGTCTTTCTTAGGTAAAGGTGACATCGCTGTGTGTCCTCCTGCAGGGACAGAGTCTGGTGCCTGTAAGATGCAGGGCAGCAACCAGAGCTCCTGTCACCGTTCAAAGTGAGCCTGACAGTCTGATCCCTCGCCAGGCTCTGGGGATGGGCCACCAGTGGCCTCCCACTCCAGCAAGCACCGCTGAGCAACAGGCACTGACCATCCCCCCGGCCCCAGCACGCTGCTAGCAAGGGTTACATCTGCTACTACTTCCTGGACACTAGAGTGTGCCGAGCTCACACCAAGTGCATGGCATGGGTCAGCACATTCATTCTGCCCGAGCATCCTATTGGGGAGGTGCTCTTAATCCTCCTTCTGTCCATGTTATCACTGAATACACGAAGGCACAGAGAGGTTGAGAAACTCGCCCCAAGTCACACAGCATGTAAGCGGTGGCCCTGTGCAGAGGCTCCTTGTTCAGGACTCCCTCATCCCTGAGGCAGTAGGAAAGCAGCCTTTCAGCCAAATTCACCAAAGGTGGGGCACGTGACACCTGTTACGTGTGCCCCCCCCCCCCCCCCCCGCCCCGGGGCCAGTGACATGTTGTAGCCGAACTTCCTGGGACAGGGAGCTCATGCGACTTTGCAGTTCGGGTCAGTGTGCTGGTTGCTGGCCAGGCTTGGGTAAACCTGGGCACCTTCTGGACAAAACCTGTGTCCTTGTGCAGAAGGTCATTTTGGACACTGCCCTGACTCATTTGTTCCTCTTCCCCAAGAGGCATTTTGCAAAAAAAAGAGGAGGGCAGAGGAGACAACTCACATCAGGGAGCTCAGGTTTGTTGGCGAATAGAAACCCCTTCCAGCACGCGGTAGGTTCTCAGGGTGGGCTCTGGGCTCCCATCTTAGCCCGGCGCCTTCAAGCTTGCCTAGAGGCTATCCATGACCTTCGTCCACGTCAGCTATCTCCCTGGACCGGGGAGCTGGACTCGGATGGATCTTGTGGGTTGTTATGAGTGATGGGCTCAAAGTTTGGGGGTTTGGGTATTTAGTGATTTGCTCAACAAAACATTAACAGAGCATCTACCATGGGCCGGGGCCTCTGTAGGAGCTGGGGATAGACAAATGGCTGAAACAGACAGACGACCACCTGCTGGAGGGGGAGACAAGCTGGGAACAATGACACTGACACCCCCGGACGGGGACAGGGAGTAGGAGGTGGGGACTTGAAATGCGGTGCTCAGGGAACACAGTCACTGAGAAAGGAATCGTTGAGCAAGGGTTTGAAGGAGGCTGAGGAGGGAAGCATGTGGGTATCTGAGCGAAGGACCTTCCAGGCACAGGGAACCACAGAACAGACGTCCTGAGGCAGGAGCCCTGGCCATTTCCAGGGACAGTAATGCTGGAAAATCCACGAGGGCCTGTATTATGAGCAGAGAGTAACGGCTCCAAATGCGTTAGCTGTCATTGCCAGACCTGTGGAGGAGCATGAGAATCCAACATCTTTACAGACACCCGGGGTGGAGTGGTGGGGGGTGGGGGGTGGGGTGAGAAGCTAATTCAAGGCCATTGAAGTTGGCGGCAGAGAAGAATCTGGGGTTCAGCTCAAAGCTATTTGCCCCTTCCTCTGTTTCTCAGAATTTGGGAGAAGGTATGTGGATGGCGGAATAATGATTTCCCCCTCTCCCAAATATCCGGATCCTAAACCCTGCAATTTGTGACCGTTCACTTTACATGGCAAAAGGGACTTTTCAGATGTGATTACGTTAAGGATCCTGAGATGGGGAGACTAGCTGGGCTTAACCAGGTGGGTTCGATTTAATTACAAGTGTCCTTAGAAGAGGGAGGCAAGGGGCGCCTGGGTGGCTCAGTGGGTTAAAGCCTCTGCCTTCGGCTCAGGTCATGGTCTCAGGGTCCGGGGATCGAGCCCTGCATTGGACTCACTGCTCTGCAGGGAGCCTGCTTCCTCCTCTCTCTCTGCCTGCCTCTCTGCCTACTTGTGATCTCTGTTTGTCAAACAAATAAATAAAATCTTTAAAAAAAAAAAAAGAAGAAGGAGAAGAAGAAGAGGGAGTCAAGCTTTCTTGACTCAGAGGAGGAAGCAGGAGATGTGAGGTCAGAAGCCAGGGGCTGTGGTGATGAGGGGAGGGGCCCTGAGCCACGAGGGGGCGTGCGGGGCGGGGGGGGGCAGCCACCTCTGGGGCTGGAGAAGGTGAGGAAGCAACATGTTCCTTCAGCTTCCGGAAGGAACCAGCCCTGCAAACCTTCTGACGCGCCATGAAACTGACTGGGGGCTTCTGGTCTTAGAAACCCCAAGAGAAAAAGTGTGTGTTGTTTTCAGCCTGGCCTCTGCCAGGCTCAGACCATTTATTTACTTATCCAACAGTTCCTTCAACTGGGCCCAGTTCCTTGATCCCTTGGTGAATTTTGCATCTCTTCCTGGCGTGGCCAGGCTAGAGGGAGGCTGGGCAGCCTGGCCCTCCGGCCCCGGTTTACATTTTAACCCGAGATTTCTCTGGAGGGAAGCCTGCACTTGTTCCAACTTGGCTGGGGTAGAAACTGTGACAAAGGCGTGCATTCTCATGCCGTATCAGCAGGCACCTGCTTTCCGGGTGGCTCAGACCTCCGGTTCCTAAGCCCTGGGGACAAAGCTCGGCAGACGTTTATTTTGTGTGGTCCTTATATGGGGGGTTTTGAACCAAAACTGGAGGTGTGGAGAGAAGACAGGCAGACCTCCGCAGGCGGACGGATCCTGCAGGAGCAAAGCCCTCCCCGTTCCCAGGCCTTTATCAGGGCGGCCCTTGATGGTGGCCAGGACACAGTCCTGCCCATATCTGGACATTTTCTTTTTTAGCCACAGTGATGCTGCTTCCACAGAAGTGGTTCCCAAACCTTCTGCCAAGCGCCCTTTTGGAATCTGCTCAAGCTTGTCCAGCCTGCCCTGCACTCCCTCCCCCTGCTACCTGTGACTCCCACTTTAAGCCCCCAGTCTCCTCCTGCTTCCGGTTTTCAGGAAGTCCCTTCCCTGAAAGTCACACCCAATTCTTTTCCCAACTGCTACATTCTGGGATGCCACCATGGGCAGTCCCCAAAATGTTTACCGAGTGCCAGGCACTGTGCTGGGTGCTTTCCGTGCATTTATTACTACTGTTATTAACGGTATTTAGACAATTTAGTGTATGTTATTTATTTTATATAAATAATAATGATTTATTATTTCTATGACTCAGTTAATACACTTATTTTTAAAATGTATTACATATTAACACATTTCACATTCCCAAGAAGCCTGATGGGAAAGTTTCTAGAAAAATCCCCACTTCACAGATGAGGAAACAGATGTTCGGAGAAGTTAAGACGCCTGCTCCAAGTCATCCAACCAACAGCACAGCAAAGCTTTGAACTTGTAATGTCTGAGGGTAGAGCTGGCCTGCTCTCCTCACCCCCACCCAGCCTCCCGGCGCTCTGCACCCCACCGAGAGCCCTCTCCCGTCGCCCTGGATGCTTCCAGCCCTCCCTAGGCTGACCTCGGTCTCTGTGGCAGAATTCCTTGTTTCCCTTCTTGTTATTTCCCCTCCATAAAAACCAGCTTCTCCTGTGTGAGTCACTCAGCCCCCTGCAACCACTGATAGCCATCTGGACATATCGTAAATAATTGACGCTGGGATGTTTAATCATAAAACTGGAACCAGGGTTAAAATGGGGCAGCCTGTGGGAGATGGGGAGAGAGTAACAGCCCATGGGGGAGGCTTGCTTGGCGGGGCGGGCACTTCTGTTGGGAAATAAAAGGAGAACGAGCTGAGCCTCCGTGACTGCTCACAACGTCCACAGCATCACTCACACTCCCCAACATCGTCCCCACTGTGGCTCCCAGCAGCCAAGGAGGAAAGTGCTACCAGAACTCCTAGAACCACCCCTCCCCGACAACAATACCCAGAAGTCGGGGCACAGTCCGTGCAAGGGCTGGGGTCCAGTCCCCTCTGTCCAGTAGATCAGCAGTGCTGATCTCATAAGGTTAAGGAGGGAAGGGTTAAGGGACAGATGACCTTTGGATCCTGTACTGGCCACCACCCACTGCCCCAGGTTTAGGGACTGAAAAAGTCTCACTGTCCTTTCTCTGCAGCCAGCACGTGACTCTGAAGTGGCCACATTGTCAACAGATGAGCCCCAATGAAACTCCCGAGGTGCGAAACGATTTCCACGCCTTGGCCGCTGTTCCTCTTGGCCATTCTGGTCTGGAACTGCCAGTCAGGCCCCCCAGCTAAGGGCTGGGAAAGGTGACGACCTCCTTGGGATGCCCCAGAGCCAGCTGGACAAAGTGAGGTGTCACCTGGAGGGCACAGCTCACGTCCCAGCCCAGCTGGGACTTGGCATCTGATCTTGGCTTCTCTCACCTGTGCCGGAGGGAGGGAAAGAAGAGCGGGTAATGCTGACTCACGAGCCCGGTATTTTCAGCAGGGAGGTTTTGTTCTGCCAGCTCCTGGTTCCCAATATCCGCTCTGTCCTTCCTCCTCCATAAGCAAACTCCTGATGCTTAGTTTTTCCAGGGCTTCTCGGAACTAAGAGCATTACCCAGCCTCCTGAGCAGTGCCCCAGGACTATGTTCCCCCGTAATGGGACATAAGCAGAAGTATCAGGGGAGGGGGACATTCAGGAAGGGTTTTTAGAAGGGACATTTGGAAGGTACATGTGTGTTCCCCCCCTGCCCACCCCCCCCCCCGCTTCTTCCTTCCTGTAGATGTAGATGTGATGACTGGAGCTCAGCAGCCATGCTGGAGCATGAAGTCGAGGATGGCAGAGCAGTAACAGAGAAGGAGCCTGGGACCCTGGTGATTGCTGAGCCATCCACCCAGCCCTACACTGCTGAACTCTGGACTCCGTTTACATGAAAGGAAACAAACATTTACTTTTTCGAATCTATTGTTAGGTAGGGATTTTTGTCACCTAAACCAGCCCAGGCTTGGTGAATAGTAACAGCAAATCTGTTACTATTAATAAGCCTAACAGCTATGGCAAGGATAGTGCCAAAAGTTCTACTTAGAGAGTTTATTTAATCATCCCATGAACACCTAGAGTCAGACCATTTCCCAGATGAGGAAACTGAGGTCTTGCTTAAAGCCAAACAGCAGGTCTCTCAGACTCTAGTCTCCCATCCTACCATTAAGAAAAGATAACCAGAGGGAAAGTATGGAAGGCAGACTCTTAAAGTGGTCCCACCGTACCTGCCTCCTGGTGTTTATGCCCTTCCACGACCCTCCACTTGACTGTGGGAGGAACCTGTGGTTTGCTTTGGCCAACAAAATACGGCAAGAGTGATGGGATGAAGGTTATTATGTGAGACTCCATTAGGTACAACTGTAATGCTCACCTTCCAAGAAGATGTCCTCTTGCTTGCTGACTTTATTTAAGCAAGTGAACTTTTGGGGAGAGACCCACATGGAAAGGACCTGAAGTAGGCTCCCAGTGACAAGTGTAGGCACCAGTTCTGCCGTCAGCCATGACAGTGTGGCAGTGGATCCTTCCCCAGTCGACTCTCCAGATGAGAACCCATCCCTGGCCTACACCCTGATTGTAGACTTGCAGAGAACGGGGCTGAGCTGTGCCTGTATTTCTGACCCACAAAAACTGAAATAATAAATGTGAGTTATTTTATGCCACTAAATTTGTGGTAATTGGGTAGAAAGTAGACCAAGAGGGGAACTTTAGGAAGAAGGTAACAGTGTGTTGCCAGTGGGCTCCAGAGAGATTAGGGGAGGTCAGTGAAGGACCCCATCTCTCCCCATAGCAGAACTAGGGGTGAGGACTGGAAGGGCGGGGCAGTCTGAAGGTGGGGACCAGAGGCTTACCACGTCGGGGTGAAGCCTGGAGGCCGGCAGTGGGCAGATGCAGCTCTGTGAGGCAAAGGCGACAGGTTCCAGAGCCAGGTCTTGGAAATTGAGCTTCTTGGGGCTCAGGAAGTTGGGCGGGGAGGGGGACTATGGCCATGCAAGGCAGGACTCTGTACTGGCTGTGGCTCCTCTGCTCAACTAACTGTTCCTTAAACCCTGCGGGAGCGTCAGTGTCCTCATCTGTAAAATGGCAACAGCAACACCTTCCCGAAGAGAGAATGGGCACAGAAAGTGCTTGTCAGTGGAGTGCTGGCCAAGAAGCCAGCCATCTTTGCAGGAAAGAGGGGCATGAGAGACTCAGTGTCTGCTCTCCGAGAACCTAAACCTGACCTGGGGAAAGGCGACAGTCTGGACAGAAAAGCTAGGAAGGGCTCTTCAGGCAGAGAGGCCGGGAGCTGGGAACTCAGGGTCCAGAGGTTCCGGAGGCGGGGCAGGCGGGAGAGGCAATGGTCAGCCTCAAGGACACCGATCCACCCCAGTCACTGTCTGGATGAGCATCTGCTGTCTGCCACAGCTGCCCCGCCTGACAGCAGCTGGCCACAAGTGGCTAGAGAGCTCTTCCGATGGGGCCAGTCCACCTGGAGATGTTCTAGAAAAGTGCAAGACACACACCAGTTTCCAAAGGCAGAGGAGGGGCACCAAGAACATCTCATTCACATTTTTAAACCAGTATCAGATTTATCAAGTTAAATAAAAATCACGATTTTTGCCTATTTCTTTGTCCTTAAAAAAAAAAATGTGGGTACAGGAAATTGTAAATGACACCTGGGGCTATGGGACAGTGCTGCTCCAGAATGGGGGCTCCCCAGGGTGGGGACTTTGGTCTGTTTTGTTCGCTGCTTTCCCTGTGTCCTAGAACAGGTCTGGTGTATGCAGAAGGAGCCACACTGATGCCGAAGGAAGGAACAGCATGACACAGCGGTACTGTGGAAAATATATGGGTTTTAGAGTCTGTGTGGCCCCGGCAACACACTCCACCTCTGTGAGCCATGGTTTCCTTCTCTGTACAAGGATGATTCTGTTTCTGAGGGTCTGGTGTCATCACCTACGCCGGGCCGGGCAGACTGCTGGCGGCTGTTGTAATGTGTGGGAATCCGGATGGTTCTGCCGCAAAGCCGGTGCCGTTTTGGGTGTGCGAAGGATAAACCCGAGTCCGGCGCCAGGCCGTGGCCTCCAGCACCTGCTAAGAGGTTTATCCCCAAACAGAAGTGTTTCTACTGTTCCCCCTGCTGGAGGCACCAGCTGCTTGGAGACGGAGGCCACGGTGCCCGTACTGGCCGGGATTTAGAAACCCCCAGAAGCATGGGACACACTGTTCTGTGGGGCTTCTCGGAGTCTGTTCCAGAGAAGAAATGACTGGTGGAAATCCGTCTGCTTGTGGGATGCGCTACCCAGAGATAGGGAGGAGGAGGGGAAGGTGTCTGTACTAACACCCAGCAGGGGACCCTGGAGGCCAGCGGGGAGGCTCTGCACCTGGGACTGTACATCACCGGCCTGTCAACGCAGGTGGAAGTCTGAAATGGACCACAGACCCTCTCCCAAGAAGGGCTGTATTGGTTTCCCATTGCTGTGGTGGCAAATCCACAAACTTCACAGCTTAAAGCCACTCCTCTTCGGGAGTTCTAAAATCAAGGTGTCAGCCGGACTGCGTGGCCCCTAGAGGACTTAGCAGAGACTCTCTTTCCTTGCCTTCTTTAGCTTCTAGAGGCTACCTGTGCTTCCTAGCTCCCGGCCCCCTCCTCTTGTCTCCCAGGACTTTACTCCCACCTCTGTTTCCATCAGCACACCTCCTTTTGACACCCCCTACCCCCTCTTACAAGGACTCTGGTGACTAGGACACACCATCTGGATAATGGGAATCTGCAAAGGCCTTCGATCAAGGCAGGTAATATAATCACAGGCTCTGGGATTAGGTGGACATCATTGTGGGGAGGAGGGTGCCATCGCTCAGTAAACAACTTGCCATCCAGCCTATGGTAAGGGCTGTAGGCACCATCTTGCACCATCGCAGGTTCACGGGCTTTCCAGGGACTGTCCTCCAGGATAAGAAACCCCAGTCTGGAACCTACCCGAAAGTTTCTTGATGCTTCGGGTCCATCTGGATACAGACAACACACATCAGATGCAAATTGGGGGATTACACGTTTTACAAAGGCCCCCTTTGTTTTCAAAAGCATGTGTCTTTACATCACGATAGGAACAGCTAACACACGCTGGACGCTTACTCTGAGCCTGGATTATCTCACCTCATTTTCACAGAGAAGCTGCTACCTGCCGCCCCCATGTCGCAGATGTAGACACCAAGGCCGGCAGAGGTTACGTAACCGGCTCCAAGTCTCATGTTAATAAGTAGCAGAACGAGGCTGTGAATCAGATGGTCTGAGGCCAGAGTCCCTCTAAAATCCCGCCTCTCATCTGCCCCCAAGCCAGGCTTTCAAAGCGTGTGCTTTTTTAAACGGCTACGGGTTGCTTCCCCGAACAAGGCCTTCCTTTGTCCACTGTCGGCAGCCAAGGTTTGCTGATGGCACAGAGATGGAGAGAGGGCTCGGGTTTGTCCCAGGCCGCCCAGGGACCAAGACAAACACCAGTGTCTTCAGTAACCTGCTTGGAAGTCCAGGGTCAGGGCTGAGGGCTGACCTTGGGCCTCTCCGCCACCCAGGCTCAGCTCCTGTGACTCCGGGCTTCAGGCGGCTTGTCACATGTCCCAGGACTCTGCCCCTCTCTCAGACGCCACAGCACAGCGCTGGGGGTTGCAGTTCCTTTCCAGCCCTGAGCTAAACACTTCTGCATGTCAGTTCTGTAATCATGAAAGCACTCACCGGCTGCTCCGTCATCCCCATGGCAGGGGAAGGAAGGGGCCTGAGGCTGGTGTGCACTGGGGACACCGCAGGCTCTGCTCGTATCTGAACCAGGACCATGGTCCGGACCACGGACCATGCCCTGGTCTCCAGTGCGTCTGTGGGTGTCCCACCTGTGTCCCGTCCTCTCAGGCCAGGAGCGATGCCAGATGGTCTCTACCCTACAGACGGGGAGCCCAGGCAGTGCCCGGACCTTCTTAACTATCTGTGAGCTCTGACTCTGATGCACACTGATCAGCCAAGGGATGGGAACCACACTTCTGGGCCTAGGATGCAATTACGGAAGCAAAAGGTAGCGAGAGTGGGTGCGGGTCAGCAAGAGTCAAGGTTGCTCCCTGAGCCAGGAGACGCTTCCAGGCTGAACAATAACAATGGCCACGCAGTCACAAGAGGAACCACAACAGGGATGATCAATAATAATGATGACGGTGGTGGTGATGATAACGTAGCCACTGTTTCCTGAGTACCCCGGACACGGTGGGCGCCGATGGAGGGGGCTGCCCAGTGAGGGTGGGTCCTGCGGGCAGGAGCGAGGCTGCCGACCTCTGTCTTGCAGGTTGTCTCCTGGCAGTCTGTCTGCCCACCCCCAGCATTAACTGGGCGCCCATGGGCGGAAGCCCAGGTGCTGGGGGACTGGGCGGCCAGCCCCACACGTAGAGCTTCTCCTTACAAAGATCCAGTATCAAACTGGAAAATCCGAAACAGGGAATCTGAGGGTTACCTATTCTTATCACAAAAGTCTCTGCAAGGACCCCTTCAATGAGGCACTGCTGTGCTTTCCACACGGCCAAGTTGTCCTGAGCCTGGGCCACAAGTCACTCCCTGGGAGGGTCCCTGGAGGCCTGCGGCGCGAAGCTACGCTGGGCTGGAGGAGCCAGGCAGGTGCTCAGCATCCCAGCCCCCTTCTCAGGGCCCTAAGTCTGGGCGTGACTAAGCCTGACCAATCAGATCTTCCTATTTCTCTGAGGGTGGTGCCTGGCCCGGCCAGGACCAACGAGACCCGAGTCTTCCCGGTTGGGGAAAGCCCGGGGAGGGGAACCCCTGCAGGGTTTGCGGGAGGGACAGGAGGTAGCTGGTGGCAACCGGTGGCCATCTGGTGGGAGAGGCCGCTGGAGAACGAGCCAGCATGGAGGAAATGAGAGCCCAGATGGACAGCGAGCCCGACGCCGGAACACACCCCTGGAACCCAAGCAATCCCGCCGGACTTCCCGAAGTGTCAGCTGCATGAACCAATATAAACCCTCTCGCCTAATTAAAAAGAAAATTAAAATAAATAATGACAAAAACAACCCCCCCCCCCAAAAAACCCTTCAAACACCCGAAAGCGAAGCCACGCTGGCCAGTTGCCACCCACCCTCCCCTTTCTGAGGCAAGCTTGGTGCTGACCAAGGGAGCAGTGACCACCCCCTTCCCCTAGGACACCTCCTCACACGTCCTCTCAGATGGCGCCGTCAGGCCCGAGCACCTGCACAAGGAGGCGTTCTGGAATGCAGGGCCAAGAATCAAGGCCCGACAGCAGGGTTACTGGATCTCTTTCCTTGGTCGGGATGTTTTGAGGATGACTCTTAGGGGCACTAAGAGAGGCCTGTGGCCGTGGCAGTGACTGAGGAAGGACACGGTCTGTGGGCTGACAGTGGGCAAATCTCTCCCTGGGCCACTGCCCTCGAAGGAGCCACCCAGTCGATATTGCCGTAAATCATGAGGCTAGGAATGCCTCGAGGCTAGCAGGAATCACAGGGCAAAAAGAACCAGGCCTGCCCTTGAAAAGGTTACTGCCAAGGTTATAAGGTCCATCCAGCTGACAGACACAGGCAGGAAGAAAGGTAGGAAGAGCGGAAGGCACTGGAAGGGGGTGAGGGGACAGGCAGACACGCCCGAGGGGACACCATGGCTCTACCCTGTGGGCCAGGCACTGTGCTGGGCACCGAGAGAGCCATCAACAGCACTATGCCCTCAGCTTCCTGCACACCAAGAGGGGGAGAGGGAAGAAATACGATGAGAGATGACACAGGGAGTGGCCTGGGGGTGGGCACCAGGGAAAAGAGAGGCACCACCAACCCAAAGGAGAGAAAAGTAAGCAGAAATGGAGGGGCCTCAGGGGAAGAAGGAGAAGACATGGTAGCATGAGGAAGAGATCGCCAGCAGAGAGCAGGGGCGATGAGAACCTGGTCCCCAGCTGGCTGGGGAGACCCCTGGCGGGTAGGGCTCAGATAGAGGGCTAGGATGTGGGCTGGAGTTTTTGGAAGGGAGGGTGAATCCGGTGCTGCTGGGCTCCCACAGTGAGCGGTACTGCCTCTCTGATCAAACGGCCAGGACTTTGTTGTCCTGCAGCTGTCGCGGGGGTGGGCCCAGCATCTGTTCTGCGTACACAGATAGGCCAAGGGGCACAGAGAACCCCAGAGCTGGGTTGCTGGGCAAACCTCTGCCTCCCCACACTCAACGCAGCTGCTGCCCGAGCACAAAGGAGACCCAGCAAGCAAGTGGGGCCCTGGAGAGAGTCACACCCCAGGATGGCCCCCCGCTCCTGCTCGGTAAAGGCCAACCTCACCTGGATGTGGACCACGAAGGCCTCCGCTGGGGCCTCCCTGCCTCCTGGCCTGCCCTCTCTATGCTGCTTTCACTGGTTGGGGCGGGCGGGGCGGGGGGGTCTTTCCAAAAGGCAAATGGGATCTTACCACCCTCAGTCAAGATCCCTCCGTGGCTCCCCATCACCTTCCTGGCCCCTAGTGCCTGCTGCTCCCCTCAGGCCCAGGCTGATTTCCACGCACTCGCCAAGCACAATCTCAGTCCATCCTCCCGTCTCCCCACCCCGTTCTACAGACAACCGAGGCTGGGAGAGGCGCCATCCTCTCATCTGGGTTGGAAAGCCAGTCATCTGCGACTGCTGGTGGCTCTCCCTAGTTCTTCCCATCAGCCCCGTCATCTCAAAGGTCCATTTCTTCCTTTTCTGCTTCCACTGTTACCACTCCGGGGTACTGCCTACCACCCCGCTGTCCCTACCTGGCTTCCTGCCACACTGTCTTTCCTTTCTATCTGACTCATCCAGCATGCTGCTGCCATTTTGAGCCTTGTTGCTCTCCTGCTCAGAAACCCTCCGTGGCTCCCTAGTGCTGGAGAATCAAAGACCAAAGCCCTTAGCTCGGTGTTTAGGCCCTTCTGCCCAGCCTGAGGGGTCTGGGACATAGGTAAGGAGCCTTCGCAGGGAGGCACCCTAATGCACCCCTCCCCCCACTAGAGGTTCCACCTCTCTCCCCACTGGCCTGCTGGGGTCAGGGGCGGGGCTGGCTACCCCAGACCAGAGCTTATTAGCTGTACTCCAGATCCTGGAACCTTCACAGCTGCCAGAGCCCACCTCCCTGGTCCTCAGGTTCCTTGCTTGGGGTCATGCTAGGGCCTCACACTGTACACTTTGGGAGCTCTGTGGGGCCTCCTAAAGTATGGGAGCGTGAGGACAGGGTGGGGGCCACGGGCTGCAGCACCCTGAGTCTGTAAGGTGACCGCCACACAGCTGTGGCACTCCACGGGCATTTGAGAGTGACGCCGAGCCTCACCCTCAGTCTAGCCAATCAGAACAGATGAAACCAGGACTTCCAGACCCTGGAATGCACAGACCAGTAAAGTCCCTCCCAAACTTTGGAGAAGCCTGACTGTGGATACCAACCTTTCTCTTCTACCATGGAAGGGCCTTAAAGCACCACGAAACCCAAACAAAAAGCATCCTCCCTTCCACGGCCATGTCTGCATGGTAGAAAGCCTCGTATCGCGGTAAAACCAGTCGGAGGGAATTTTGGGTAAAGGGCACACCCTTGGATGCCATCCATTTTTATTTGGGGGGAAATTTAATACGCTGTTCTTTGTTTTACAGCTCTGCTGTGAACTGGTGAAGTGCCTCTCCCTGCCAGGCCAGAGCCTCCACCGAGCACTGAGAAACAAGGCAAAACACGTCTCCTCTGTCGGCCATCTGACCGACTTCAGGTAGGGAAGCGACCAAGAAAAATAAAATCAGCACCCTAAGCCGTCACCATGCATCACATTAAAAATCGGAGATTAAAATCCCAATAAATTAAGAAGAGACCATTTATTATTATAAAAGGATCCTTCCATTTACAGAAGTCGTCTCTGGCCTCAGTTTTCCCATCTGAGAAATAGGAGGTAAGGTGAGACTGTAGATTCCCGAAGTTTCTTGCAGCACTGAAATTCTCCGATTTCGTAAGTCAGCCCTGCTGCAGAGGCTGTGGGCATCATCAGGATATGCAGTTCATAGAGAACTCTTTGGAGAAAAGGAGGAATTTCACAACTTCTAGAGGAAATAGCTTTTAGGCCACTCACCCGCCTCCCAGCTCCCGGCTGGGCCATGACCTTTATCGTGGGGTGACAGCAGAACAGATTCAGCAAAATCGGCCCTCCTCCCAAGTTCTGAGTGCTTGCCTTGCATTCCTTGCTGGGTGAGGTGGTTTAAGGAGTCTTGTGTATCTGCACAGGGCAGCCCCTGGACAGTTATGCAGCAGAATTGTCATGGTGGTCATCTCCGGGGTGGGCGTGGGGTGAGAAAACGGGGTGGCATCCTTCTGACCTTCTACATTCCTACACCAAGCTTTCTCCACCTTGGACCACTGACATGTCGGGCTGATCATTCTTTGTCGTGGGACCTGTGCTGTGCATTGCAGGATATCTACCTGCGTCTCTGATCTCTACCCACTAGATGCCAGCATCATCTCAGTCCCAGCTTAGGACCACAAAAATGTCTCTAGACATGCCCAAATGTTCCCTGGTGATGGGGGGTGGGGGCAGGACGGGGGGGGGGGATGCCCTCAGCCAGGAACCGCAGCTCTAGATGACTGATCTAAGGTTTTTTAAAAAGAAGCATGAATAATCATTTTTATGGAGATTATTATTTTTTTAATATTTTATTTATTTATTTGAGAGAGAGACAGTGAGAGAGCATGGGCGAGGAGAAGGTCAGAGGGAGAAGCAGGCTCCCCATGGAGCTGGGAGCCCGATGCGGGACTCGATCCCGGGACTCCGAGACCATGACCTGAGCCGAAGGCAGCCGTCCAACCAACTGAGCCACCCAGGCGTCCCTTTTATGGAGATTATTAAGTATATCTCTATTCAACACTTTGGCAAGTGTTATTTATCCTCCTTGCCCCAAGGTGTTGAATGTACCTACTTCCAAATACACCTGCACCTATTTCCACTGCTGTCACCACAACCTGGACGACCCCGTCCACCCCCTGGTCCCCTTGCTGCTGCCCTTGCCCTTGGTTCCGACAGTGCCCTTCATTTCTGGCAATCTCCTGCCTGGCTCCCGACTGCCCTGAGAATAAAATCCAAAACTTCCCACCTGCCTTCTGGACCCAGGCTCCCTCTGCCTTCTTCCAGGCTTCCAATCTCCCAACAGCCCCCTGGGGGGTGGGTGTGGGGCGGGGAAGACGCACAACTGTGCCCATTTTACAGAGGATGAAACTGAGGCTCAGAGAGACAGACGGACACGTCCTCAAGGTCACACAGCCATGAACAGAGTAGGGGTTTGAATCCAGAAGCGACATGCCATGCTGCATCACCACTCTGCTTACAGCCTGCTGTGGTCACACACTTGTCATTTAAAAAAACCAGCCCACGTGATGTCTCACCAAGGCAGCTGGATGTCACAGTTTGATTTCTGTTGGCAACCGGAGGGAAAGAGAGAAGCCTCAGAAGCCCACACTGGGATTCCCAAGATGCAGGCAATCAGTCAATCCATCACACAAAATCAACAAACAAAAAGGTTGTTTGTCCCCTTGAGCTTGGTCTTGTGGTCTTATCGGGCTCTCAGACCCGCTTGGTGGGGCAGGAATCTCTCCCAGTGGCAATGGCCTCAACAAGATAGGCAGGAAACAGAGCCGGGGAGGAAGGCTTTGCATTTTTAAAGTGAGAGAATCCAAGACAGCGTTTAATTGCAGACCTTCAGATCCCTTGGAAATGGTTCAAGAAGGCTTTTTGCTACACGTGTTGCCACAAGCCACCCTGGAGACTGTCCTGTCACTTCCTCAAAGGCATGGGGACAGCTTCCCGTGCATCCGCCCTAGAGCCCCACCTAGCCCAGTCAGGAGCCGAGCGGGATGCTGACAGGTGTGACGGGCTTACCGTGTACAGGGGGCTGCTCTTCATGCCTTATGCCTAGTGACTCATTTCAGCTTCGCAATAGCCTCTTAAGGTCAATATGAGCAACCCCATTTTACAGATGAGAAAATTGAGGTGGTTAAGCAACTTGTCCAAAGTCCCGCAGCAGGTAGAGCAGGGATCGGAACCCATCTTCGGAGTTAGTGCTTACAGCCTTCCTGAGGAATGGCATGTCTCTCACTCAAGCAGTGGTGTGTACTCATTCCAGTACCAGGGGGTCTTTTATAGTGAGAGCCCCCTCCCTGCACACAAAGCTGATGGCGGGTATGGTGCAGTGGACGGCATCAGGAGTTTAATTCCAGCTCCTCCCTGTATGACTCTGGGCCAGGGGTATGGCCTCTCTGAGTCTCAGATGCTGCTCTCCAAAATAGGGTAAGAACAGCCACTAACCCATAGGGTTGTTAGAAGGATTAAATTAGATAGTAATAATAATAATAGCCAACATTTCCTACATGTTTTCCACCCTTAAGGCAAGAAGAAAAAAGTATGGCCATCCTCTTCATTTTACAGATGAGCTCAGAGAGGTTAAGTCACTTGCACAAAGACACACAGCTAACTGTGGAGATGTGGGGACGTGAGCCCTGGTTGCCCCTAACTCAACACAAAACAGCCAGCACAGTGTCTATAACACAGTAGTTCCTCAACACGCAGCCAAGATCGTTATCATCTGGAGGGTGGCCAGGGAGACAGAACCCAGAGAGGGCCTGTCTAATTCTGCCTGATGCCCAGCACCTGGCGGATGTCTGCAGCCCCGCGTGGAGTCCTGCCCTCTGTTCCTAGCAGAGCGGACCCTGTGATGCCTGGCACATGGCCAGGACCAGCGTGGAGACTGAGGCTGCTTTGTCCAGGGCTTAGAGCTGGTCTTGCTGATTACAGGGAGGCAGCCCCAGGGCCAGACTTTGACCCTGGTTTATGCTTAAAAACAGACTAGCAGTTAAGAGCTCAACATCTTCAAAGGCTCCACTGTCTTGGCCAGAAGAGACTTTCATGATTCCAGCCTGCAGGTGCCTGTCCCAGGTTTGGGGGTGGGGGTCACCACCGGCTGTTCCCCTGGCTGAAATGCAGACACCCTGGGGTCCCGCCCAAGACCTCCCGGCTCAGAGTGATGGGGCTCCAGGGCGGAGACGTCTGTTCATTTACTTACTTGTTTACTTAAAGTATAATTTGTATATACTAAAATGCACAGATCTTAGTGCACACTTTGGTGAGTTTTGACGACTGTATACGCCCACGTAACCACTGCCTGGATCCAGCACCTGCGAAAGTTCCTTGCGCGTGCCTTTACCCAACTGAGCCCCCACCCTCCCCGTCCAGGCAACCACGGATCTGCGTTCTGCCACGATGGGTTAATTGTGCCTGAACTAGAGGTTTCTATCAAGGGACTCCTACAGCACGTGCTGTCTGCCTCCTTGTCTTGTCCCCAGAGTTGCCTCATGGTTTACCGGGTCACCTGCTGACGGACACCTGCGCTGTTTCCTGCTCCAGGCCGTTAATGCAGAAAGCCGCCAGGAACGTTTGCGTAGGAGTCTTTGATGGGCAGATGTCTGCCCTTCTCTCTGTAAATACCCAGGAATGGAACTGCTCGGGCACAGGTAGAAGAATTTATTTTAACCCTCCCTCCAGGTGCTACCGCAGTCCCCTGGGGGTAGGATTCCCTACTGTCCTCTCTTCAGCCCTCTGTCCAGGTGGGAGGCTCCTGGAGGTTGCAGGACCCCCTGTGGATCAGATCGGAATCGGTTTTCCTAACCAAAGATCATTCTACGTTTTGACTCACACTTAGATTTAAAGCTGAACTGATGTGGATGGCTTGTTCTGACTAATGGTGTCAGCTGTTCACCCTAGGACTTAAAAGCGCCCACGGAGATAGCGCAAGGAATATTCTGGGTACCAAGGCTTCCCTCCCCAAGACGGATTTATTTGACAACTCCGTGTGTGTGTGCAGGAGCAGGAAGGGCAGCGGGAGGAGAGAAGCAGACTCCCTGCTGAGCAGGAGTCCCCTGGGGGGGGTTCCATCCCACAACCCCGAGAACATGACCGGAGCCAAAATCAAGAGTCAGCCCCTTACCTGACTGAGCCCCCCCAGGTGTCCCTGGGGATCAAGGCTTGGACTGAGTTTCATGGCTCCTTCCCTTATAGTCTACGTATCGAACGTACTCATGAAAATGCACCGTTCATGGCCCTTCCTTCCTCTAAACCTCAGCAGGGCCCTCTGGGACCGCCCCAATACCAGTTTAGCAGAGGCAGTAAAGCAAGACGGATCATTGGAGTCAGTGAGGATTAAAGCCAGGAATTCCGGAGCCTCGCCCCCCTCCCGTGTAAACCGGGGAAGCCAGCCATTCCCCCCGTAACACTGGAGGAAGGCTCGGACCCGCTGCCGTGTAAGCAGCAGGTGCAGCGGCTGGCTGAGCAGCAGAAGGGGGGGCCCGACGCAGAGGGAACGGTCCCTTGAGACCCACGGCTACCTGCGGACTTCTGCATCCCCAGCGTGGCATGGGAAGAGCGGGGTTTGCTCAAGAAGCCGATTCTGGGGCCCACACGCTCCCCAAGTGGTCCCAGTGCTCACAAAAGCCTTGGAATTCTCGTCCCGAGTGTGGACCCAGGCAGAGCCCGGGAAATCCGCCGGACACGAGGACGCAGAGACAGGCGGGGTGGAAGGAAGGCCACGTGAGGGTTGGAAGAGCCACAGAATGGAAGGAGGCCAGGGAGGACCGGAGACGGATTGATTCCTCCCCCAAGATGGCCTCCTGGCTCTGCCCTGGGACTCCGGCTGCGTGTGCCTCCTGGGGCCTGTGGGTCAGCTCCATGAAGCACTAACACCTTAGCGACTGTGGCATTCTCGGGCCAGGGTTAAACGTTCTGGCTCTAGAGTTAGGGGGCCCTAGGTTCAAATCTTGGCTACCCTACTTCCTGGCTGGACGAGCCTGAGAACATTGTTTCAGTTCAGCTGGAGGGCGGTCATGGGCGCGAGTGGGTACGGCACTGAACACCGTCCCATGGTTAGTACTGAGAATGCCAGGGCCTTATCTTGCCTCCTCTTTAGGTCTGGGGAGGCACTGGGTGACCCCTGACAACTGAGAAACTGTCCTCAACCCACATGGCCTGGGGACACAGGACATGGCTCTCAGGCATCTCCAGACAGCCTCCTCCCCTCGGGCCGCATTCCCCTCTCCTCCCAGTGTTCCGAACATACCCATTTGCCTCGCTCTGTACAGACAAATAACGGGGTCTCCTGCTAGCCAGGGAGACCCAGCTCTGCAGCCTGAGTGGGGGCGGGGAGCAAGCCAGTTGGCTGCACTGGGTCTCAGTTTTCTCATCTGTAAAGTGGACATGATACCGAACCCACCGTAGTGCATCGCTGTGGGGGCTTCAGGAAAGCAAGTGAACAAGATACACCAATTAACCTGGTGCCAGGCTCAGAGTAGGTACTTAACCTGTAGCCTGTGTCACCCTCCCTACGGCCAGTGACCGTGAGTCCCACCACCACCAGGCCCTGTCAAGACAGTCTACACCCAACAGGCATTCAGGGCGTCAGGATGCTCCGTGGCAGCTCTGACCAGGGAGGGGGCCAAGGACCGTTCTTCAGGACCCTCCCCACCTGGCTGGGAGTCCCCCGATGGGGAAAGGTCGTTTGGGGCTGGTTTGGGTGTGCTGCGGCGGAGAGAGAACAGGGGTAGGGAGAACAGGCTGCCTCGGTGGGCAGATTCCCGCTCTGCATTCCGCCTCCAGCCGCAGCGCATCAGGCTTCAAGGGGAACCTCGAGGTGGGATTCCCGGGGCCTAGGCGGGATGAGTGGAACCAGGAGGGACCCTGGCTTCATCATGTCTGTGTCCCTCATTTCAGAAGAGAAGGTGGGAGGCGTACAGGAGGGATGAGAGCCAGAAGCCAACAGTTTCCACCATTGCACGTAGGACATGAGCACTGGGGAGGGGGCTACGGATGCCTCCTCCCAACCCGTTAGGCCTGGCATTCTCATCCATGACTGACAAAGACCCAGGACAGTGGGGCCCAGAGGGACTCTGCTCCATGTCTCTGACAGCCAGGGGCTGGGCCAGGACTCGGACCCTACATCTCTAATACCAGGGTCCTTACGTGTGCCTCTTGCCAGGAGCCAAATCAGGCCATCTTAAGGGGAAAAAAAAAAAGATAAAACCCAAAAACAAAACCCCAAACCAGAAAAAAACCCTTAAAGAAGCCCAGGGGGCCCAGAGAGACCACCTCCACACTAGAACCCGATTAGGCACAAACAGGCCCTCCCTTTCCTCTCAAACCCACCACCTCTGAAATTCAGCAACTCCCCCATGAAGAGCTGTTCTTGCCAGGCCGTGTCCTCCTTGGTCATAAGACCATTCACCTCACTTCAACATCTTCCACTCCGCCCACCCCTCTCCTTCCTACTTCCTAATTACAGAGCAATGGCTCACTTGTCCTCGTGCCCTGGTCTCGAAATCTCAGTGCCCTTGGGCATTCCTTCCCCTCCTTACTCTAACCCCCAAAACACACACACACACTCTAGGTCTCAAACTGGCAGGCTGAGGGCTGTACCTGACCCGCAGAAGTATCTTCTTTGGACTGTGGAGGAGTATTCATTTTATGTAATATGGAGTGGTAGCCAACCATAAGAGCATGGGTAAGCCTGGTAAAACTTGAAAATCTGGTAAGCCTGGCCCCAGTTTTCCCATGTAACAAGCAGCTGGTACTGATTCAGAGCTGTGTCCTCCGAAAAGGGCCTGCCTTCCACTTTGCCACAATCCCCACCACTCCCTAATGCCTCACGCCTGGCCTGACTGTCCTTAACATAGCCCCAGCGGCCTCCTTTCAGACATGTGCGTTTGCAGCCCCTGTCTGCTTCCACATTCCGTTGGTCCCAAATTCATTTCTTCTCCCTTCCCAAAGCCTTTCTTTGGCCCCCCGTCTACCTCCCTTCAATTCTCAGGCCTGGCTGACCATGAGAATTACTAGAACCCACTTCTCTAAGGCTGTCTCAGCCCCCATGGCTCAGTTGGGCCAGGCCAACACTCCAGCTGCTGTGTCTATCAAAGCTTCAAAGGAGTCCCTCACAGCCTAGACAATGGGAACGCCCTACGCCCCCATTCAAGCTTACTTCCCACGCCAGTGCTCCTGGAGCACCTGCTTTGGCACTTGCACCAGGCACCAGTGATCCAGGGTGGAGGAAAACGTGCTTTATCCCAGGAGAAGGATCATGCACTGTCAGGACCGTGTCCAGGGGAGGGAAACAGTCCTGATGTCACAACTCCAGTCACATGGGCCTGCCTTCTGTCCTCTGCACGCCGTCCGGTCTCCCTGCGTTGGCTTTCTCCCCTCCCCCAGCTGACCATAAAGGCCTAACCTCCTTCCACATTCAGCTCACATAACCCGTCTCTGTGCAGCCTCCTCCCACGGCCAGCGAGAAGGAGCTCTCCTCTTCTCGTGCTTTGTCAATGCCGGTCCAAACAGAGCCACCCCATCCTGGCCATTTAGAGACACCTGGAGGGTGTCATTTTCATGCTACTTTCTCTAACTACATTTGCTGTTAAGCAGGCAGGACTTAATACCCGTGTTCCTCTTATCGCTGCCTCTGGGCATTCTGACATTTCTCTGGGACTCCTCTAACACTAGGCACAGAGCTGTACACAACCCCAAGTCTCTGAATCTCTGCTGACTTCATTTATTCATTCAACAAATGTTTGCTGAGCAATCCTGGGTGCCAGACACAAGAATGAACACAAAAATGAGAAAGACAAAGGCCTGTTCTTATGAAGCCTTTCTTCTAAGCATTAGAAGGCATGGACTAAGAGTTGTTCAGAAAACAGAACATAAACATAAAAGGGAAGGTGGTTCTTTAGATGAGGTGATGGAAATATTTCTGCTGGGACCAATAAAGTAGCAGCACAGCCGAATGGGAAGGTGGGAGGAGTCCCAGGTTGAAGACAGCAGTGAGTGCAAAGGCCCTGAGGCAGAAACAACTTTGGAAGATGGGCAAGGCAGAAGGGCAGCGGGGAGCCAGTTGGGAGGGTACACTCCTAGCTCAGGGCAAGGATCACTAATGGAGATAAATTTTATCATGGATTTGATTGGGGAAGGAGAGCAGGGTGAGGGAGCAGATGATTTTAACCTCAGCAATCAAGGGGATGCTAGGGCACTGTAAAGAACTGAATTTAAACCCACATGTTGAAGCCCCAACCCCCATTGTCATGGTATTTGGAGATGGGGCTTTTGGGAGATAATCAGAGTTTGAGGAGGTCATAAGGATGGGGCCCTGGTCTGATGGGACTGGTGCCCCTATAAGAAGAGACTCTAGAGAATTTGCTTTCCCTCCCCCACCCCCCATCCCAGTATGTCCCAAGGAGAGGCCATGTGAAGAGACAGCAAGAAGACATCCATCTGCAGACCAGGAAGAGAGCCCTCATGAGAACTTGACCATGCTAGACCTTGATCTTGGATCTCCCAGCCTACAGCACCATAAGAAAATAAGTTTCTGTTACTAAGCCACCCAGGCTATGGCATCTGTTCTAGCAGCCTTGACCGACTAATACAGGTCCTTTCCAGAGATGAGGAAAGCGCCCCAAACTGTGAATGATTACAGATGTCTCTAAGACGAAAAATCCCAGCGTTGAGACTGATACAGTAAATGGTAAGACCACCTCACCGAAGCCTACTGAGGTGTGTCTAAGCCGTGGAATGCTGCATTGGCTCCTGGATGCCTCAGAAGCACTTGGAGCTCTTCTCCAAAGGGCCCCCCTCCCTGACGCCTGACCATTAAAATCACCCGTTCCTTTTTCACCCTTCTAGCAGCTGAAATGCAAAACCCTCTGTTTTTCTTTATTGCTGCCTTTGCTTGCTTTGGGAATAACAGCTTCTTTAAAAGCTCACTTCAAAGCGAAAGCTCCTTTTATCAAGCAGCCTGGCCCGGGACGCGCCGCTTTCATCCGCGGCGACGAGCAGACCTTGCGAAATCTTCCAGCTTTGCCTTCTTGGAAACTCGGTTCGTTCTATCTCGCAGACCACAGCAATGGACGGGGTGTCAAAATGACAGACAAGAAAGGAAGGAGATTTAGGGCAACGTTCCAAGGAAACAACAAAGATTCCAGAGTCCAGAAAAACGTTCTGAGATGAAACAGGGCTGGAGGTTGGGAGGGTCTTGATGGAATCATTTTTGTTGAAAGGTGGAATTTATGAAATTTGCCTCAAGAAGACCTAAGCAACGGACTTTTTTTTTGGGGAGGAAATGATTCTTCTTTAAAAATTCAAGTATAATTAACATACAGGGTGATGTTAGTTTCAGGTGTACAATTTAGTGATTCACCATCCTACACGTTCCTCTGCTCATCACAAGCCACTCCTTCATCCCATCACCTGCTTCTCCCCCCCCCCCCCCACCTTCCCTCTGGGAACCATCAGTTCATTCTCTGTAGTTAAGAGTCTGGTTTTTTATTTTTTTGTTTGTTTTGTTTCTTGAATTCCACATATGGGTGAAATCATACAGTACTTGGCTTTCTCTGACAATTACACTTATTATCTTCTCTAGCTCATCCATGTTGTTGCAAATGTTGTAAGATTTCATTCTCTTCTATGGCTGAATAATACTCTCTTATAAATATGGACACACACACACACACACACACACACACACCCCACAATCTTCTGTATCCACCCACCTGTCTTTCCATTATTTGGCTTTTGTTGATAATACCGCTATACAGACGCACGTTATCTTTCTGAATTCGTGTTCTCATTTCCTTTGGGTAAACACCCAGGGGTGGAATGACCGGATCCCAGGGTCATTCTGGCTCTGATTTTCTGAGGAGCTCCGGACTGCTCTCCACAGCGGCTGCACCAGTCCGCATTCCCAAGAACTGTGCCAGAGGCGTACTTCTCCTCCTCACCCTCGCCAACGTCTGCGGTTTCTCGTGTTTTGGCTTGTAGCCATTCTGAGAAGTACGAGGCGGTATCTCATTGTGGTTTTGATCTGCATTTCCCTGACGATGAGTGATGCTGAACATTTTCTCATGGATCTGTTGGCCATCTGGATGTTTGGAGGCATGTCTGTTCGTGTCTTCTGCCCGTTTTTTAATTGGATTATTCCTTTTTTTGGTGTTGCGTCGTATCAGTTCTTTATCTATTTTAGATAGTAACCCTTTATCAGATATGTCACTTGCAAATATCTTCTCTCACCCCGGCGGTTGTCTTTTGGCTTTGTTGATGGTTTTCTCTGCTGGGCAGAAGCTTTTCATTTTGGTGCCGTCCCAACAGTTTATTTTTGCCTTTATTTCCCTTGCCTCGGGGGACGTATCTAGAAAAATATTGCTGCCGTCGACTTCAGAGACATTTGAGCCTGCGCTCTCTTCTAGGATGTGTATGGCTTCAGGTCTCCCATTTCGGTCCTTCATCATTGTGAGTTTATTTTTGTATATGGTGTGGGAAAGTGGTCCCGTTTCACTGTGTTACATGTAGCTGTCCAGTTTTCCCAACATCATTTGTTGAAGGGACCGTCTTTTTTTTTCCCCATGGCGCATTCTTGCCGCCTTTGTCACAGACTGAACCTCAAAGTATGGGTGTTTTTCTGGGCTCCCTAGTGGTCTCTGTGCCCACTGTTGGGCCGGTCCCAGACTGTTCTGATGACGACGGCTCCGTAGCCTATCTTGGTATCTGGGAGTGTGAAGCCTCCAGTTTTGTTCTTCTTCAAAACCGAAGCAACTGATCTTTCCATAAAACAATGCCTGGAGGGATGAATGGAGTCGCAGGAAAAGCGAGTCTGGGTTTCATGATGTCAGGAAAACAATCCATGAAAGAATACAGCCAGGTGAAGGCCCAGATTCCTGAGAAGATAGAGAAGACTCCGGGCCCGTCTGACACATCCCCCTGGATGGGTCTATGCACGGTTATTAACTATATGAAGCACCGTAATAGTCCAATACCAGAAGTTTGTGATACATTCTGTCATTCGGTCCCCATGACCCCCCATGGGGAAGGCAGGCATTATGTCCATTTTATAGATGACTCAACAGTACCACATAGAAAGGGTAAGCAGGGGCGCCTGGTTAGTTCCGTGGGTTAAGTCTGCCTTCTGCTCAGGTCATGATCTCAGGGTCCTGGAATCGAGCCCCGCATCGGGCTCTCTGCTCCGCAGGGAGCCTGCTTCCCCCTCTCTCTCTGCCTGCCTCTCTGCCTACTTGTGATCTCTGCCTGTCAAATAAATAAATAAAATCTTTAAAAAAAAAAAAAAAAGAAAAAGAAAAAGAAAGGGTAAGCCACTTGCCTAAGATCACAAAGCTAAAAACTATAGAACCAGAATTCCCAACTCAGGTTTGTCTGGCCCCAGAGGGTCCTTTCTGCTCCACATGTCAGGAGTTCCAAACTTGGCTGGATGTCAGAATCAACGGCAGAGCAAGCGAAAAATCTAGATTCCTGGGTTCCATCGTCCGAGGCCTGGGCTGGGGCCTGGGCACCTGTTTTTGTAATCTCGCCGATTGATGCTATGAGCAGAAGATCGCTGGGCAGGGGGCACCTCTGTGTCAGCCAGAAGGTCCTGCTGGGAGAGCTGGGGAGCCCCCTGCCAGCCTCCCCAAAGCACCTGTGGGCTCCGGGAGGCAGCTCCATGGCAGGGACTGACCTGCTATAGTAGCTTACGCTGTGTCAACCTGGTGACGCTGGAATTGGCTTTCCCCGGAACCCTCCTTCCCATCGGCTTGAGGTTAGAGCTGGCCCAGAGAGGGGTCTGCGGGAAGTTTGGAAGTTGGAGGTAAAGAAGTGGCCGGCCATTATGCATATGAGGTAGATGCGGTGACGGACAGGTCCCATGGTGCCCAGCAGGTTTGAGCCCGTCCTGCTGTCTGATCTGTGTCCAGCTCTTTGACTGCTGGTCCTGCTGACCCACAGTGTCCCCAGGCCTGTCACCGGACTCCAGGCTGGGCACCCGCCAGACCAGAGCTGCCCACACAGACTTCTCCACTAACCTCCCTGTGGTCGCGCCTTGGTGGCTGGACATCCTGGTCCCTCGGTTCCCCTTCATCTTCACTTCTGCTCCCTCACCCTCATTCCAGGGTAAGCTCTAATTCTTCTCATAAATCCCAAATTCCACTGTCCCAGTGGCCCAGCTTCCCAGTTGCGGCCTGAATTAGGTCATCACCTGCCCTCTCCGGAAGACCTTACAGTCTTCGGCAGTGGTTCTCCAAGTGTGGTCCTGGACCAACAGCATCAGCACCCTTGGGAGCCTGTGAGAGAGTCAAGTGCTCGCGTGTCAACCCTCCAGACCTACTGGAGGAGAAATTTGGGGGGGGCTTCTAGGATGTGTTGAAACTTAAGAACCCCTCCTGTAAGCCTTTCAAAAGCCTTCCTCCGTTTCTGTCTGGGATGATGAAAAGATTCTGGAACGCTACCTGTGTAAAATATGTTGTATTATTAATGTAACTTATGTCGTATGAATTTCTGAGGCCTAACCTGTGAGCGCTGGCGTTTACTGAGACCCTGTGCTAAGGCTGCACAAGCTTAGTACCGTTTCCTCCTCATCCGCACCCTACAGAGATGGCATTAAAGTCTCTCTGTATAATCGATGTGGAATCCAAGTAGTCTGACTCAGAACATTTGAGGTATTTCCCTGTGCAGCAGACAGAAACCAGACATCAGCCAGAGTGCCCCTTGGCTGACACTTTAAACATTTTATTTATTTATTTATTTGTCAGAGAGAGAGCGAGCACCCAACTGGGGAGCAGATGTCAAGAGGGAGAAGCTGGCTCTCCACTGAGCAGGGAGCCCGATGTGGGACTCGATCCCAGGACCCTGGGATCATGACCTGAGCTGAAGGCAGGCGCTTAACTGAGCCACCTGGGTGCCCCTAAATCTGAAACTTTAATACCAAGTCATGCATGGTTCTCTACGGGAAATTTAGAAATGGTAAATATTCAAATTTCCAACTTCTTTGTATCCTTTTTAAAATGAAAAAAGCGGACCACCTTTATAATCTGCTTTTTTACATTAAGAGATTAGGATTGTCTTTCTGGGTCTCTCAAGGGCTCCATCGCCACCATGTTTAATGGCCATGCGGCATTCCCCGTGTGGACGTACCACAGTCTACTGTCCTGGCCCAATGTCGGACATTTGGGTCATTTCCCTAAGAAGACACTTCAGCTGGGGAAAAAACGTTTTAACCAGGATGCTAAAACTTAGCAAGACCTCTTCTCCCTGCAACAAGCAGCAACAAGGGCAGTCAGCTCTGCACGCTTGATGTCTCTTTTGATGTCTGTGGCTGGAAGACCCATGGGCCAGGCAGCAACATGGCTGACGCACATTTATTTCAGGTGCAAACTGTTGGGGGGAAAGGCTTTCATTTTTATGTGCAGAAGATGAGGTAAAAATGTCCGTGAGGTTTACCCAGCTCAGTCCTTAGGAAGAAGAGTTTGATCCTGTGACAATGAGGTGCCAGTGTTCTCCAGAACGCCGTGTGTTCTCCCTACCTCCTGCTTTGGGTGACACACCGGGTAAATCCAGCTATAAGCCAGTGCTCCCAGTGCTCCCATTTCTCCCTATGATGCAGTGGTAAAGAATACAGATTCCAGGGGCGCCTGGGTGGCTCAGGGGGTTAAGCCTCTGCCTTCAGGTTAGGTCATGATCCCAGGGTCCAGGGATCGAGCCCCACATCGGGCTCTCTGCTCAGCGGGGAGCCTGCTTCCCCCTTTCTCTCTGCCTGCCTCTCTGCCTACTTGTGATCTCTGTCAAATAAACAAATAAAAACTCTTAAAAAAAAAAAAAAAAAGAATACAGATTCTGGAACCAGACTACCAGGGCTGAAAACCCATCTCTAGGGGCGCCTCAGTGGCCCAGATGGTTAAGCATCTGCCTTCGGCTCTGGCTGTGATCCCAGAGTCCCGGGATCAAGTCTCACAACGGGCTCCCTGCTTGGTGGAGAGCCTGCTTCTCCCTCTCTCTCTACTATTCTCCTGCTTGTGCTCTCTTGCGCTCCCTGTCAAATAAATAAAATCTTAAAAAAATAAATAAATAAAACTTGTGTCTAGAGCTAGTAGGTGGTGTTATTAGCTCACCAAGCCCTTGGAAACCAACGGCTGAAGACAAAAGAAGCCTGGGTCCCTGAAGGACCCTGTGGAGCAAAGACCCCACCTTCCCCACCCAGCAGGGGATGCTGTGACCTAACTGTCTCAAGCCCTTGAGATGTGGGGCTATTTGCACAGTAGCTAGCACACTCCTGCCTCAGTTTCCCCTGTCATTGAACTGTTATGAGGATTGATGAATTATGAGGACCGATGAGTTAATATAAGCAAAACACGGCATGCATTTAAACTAACACGGGAAATACCTTGGAAGGTCAGACCCTCTCTGCATCCAGCCAGCCAGACTCTGTCTCCTCCTCCAGAGCCACCCCGAAAACAAGGATGTGGGGGGGTGCTGGCTGTTCCGTACCCACCACGCCTGACCCCACGAGGGACATCTCCCCACACTTTCATGACCGTCAGCACCAACCAGATATGGCTCTGGCTCCCAGGAATTTCCCTAAAATCTTTCCAAATGCTTTTCAGCCAGAAACCTCTTGTCGGAAGCAAGTTGGTCTCCTCCTCTCCTACCAGTGAATGGGGTAACTCTGTCCCGGGCAAGAGCCAACACACTTCCCCACAGGCAATGAGTCAGTAAAAACAGCGCAGGGCTGACGAGCTTGGTGAATGTCACGGCTGTTGGCTCAGCCGGGCACAGCTCCCCTTAGCCCGGGACAACACTGTTCAATGGCTCCATCGGCTTCCGACCGCTATGCTGGGGACTGGTGATCCATAAATTCGGAAACGTACCCCCCGCTAATTACACATGTAACTGCTTTTCATCGGTGAAAGTTTGCTTCTCTCATACCCGCTCACCATGCCTTTTTGTGTGAGCCACGTTTCTTCCTGTGTGTGTGTGTGTGTGTGTTTGTGTGTGTGTGCGCACAGACCCCTGGTGAAAGCTACTGATACCTCCGCCGAAAAATGCACAGATGGAAGTTTGCCATAAAATTTCAGGTGGTTCACGGACCCTGATAAGAGTGATGACAAGGGGCACACAGGTGGCTCAGTGGGTTAAGCTGCCTTCGGCTCAGGTCGTGATCTCAGGGTCCTGGGATCGAGCCCCGCATCGGGCTCTCTGCTCAGCGGGGAGCCTGCTTCCTCTTCTCTCTCTGCCTGCCTCTCTGCCTATTTGTGATCTTTCTCTGTCAAATAAATAAATAAAATCTTAAAAAAAAAAAAAAAAGAGTGATGACAAGTTTAAAAAAGTACCCGACAGTCTCAGAACGATCTGGACAATGATAACACTTGAACATCACAAAGCGGTATTTCAGGGCTCCTCATCCACACAGAACATTTCTGGAAGCTTGTCCAAGAAACAGGGAGCCGCGGCTATCTCTGAGGAACGAGACTGGGGGTCTGAGATGAGATGCAGACTCCTGTTTCCTCCCTGGCCGTCCCTTTATACAGTGTGTGATTTTTCTTTTTTTTAAAGCAGTGTGTGATTTTAAAAGATTTTTACCATGGGTAACATTTTTTTCTGATGAAACAAAAAGCGTTGAGAAAAAGTTATTTAAGTTACAAACTAGACACAAGCTACTATTGTGACTGCCTTTCCTCTGACACGGGGAAGGGGCAGATCAACCAAGGCGGAAAAAGTCAACTTACTACCTGGCAGAGTAGGACCCCCATGGGGTGGGGAAAGGCAAAACCTGCACTCAAGAGGGCGGGGGTGGGGTGACTGTTTCTCCTGCATGATCAGCTCCAGTCACTAAGTCCCAAGCTAAGGCAGCAGGGGATTCCTATTTCATTAGGTCAGTACACAGCGTGGTGCTGGCAGTCGGAACTGGGAAGAACCTTCTTAGGGAAGTGCAGGGAGACTGCACTCAACCCAATGGACTTTGAGCCCGGTGGGGGGTGATGGAGACAGTAAATGCTAGAACAAAGCCTGAATGTAGAGGGAAGACATTCAGAGCAGGCTCAACAGCCTGAGAGGCAAACCCTCTCCAAGTTCAAAGAGAATGGCTCTGTTTATCAGGTTGAAGCAAATGTCATTGCCCGTTCTGTGGGTCAAGGGGCAGCCCGAGCCTGTTACATCCCCGGCTGCACTGAGTACCACGTGAAGCCATTAGCGTGAAGCTCCCGGCCCTCTGGGTGGCATCAGTAGGTGCTCAGCAAGCAGTGAATCCTCCCGCCCACCTACAAGCCAGGAGGTGGACCCTCACCAGACACGAGATCTACCAAGTGTTGGGAGGGTGATGTCTTAGCTCAGGCTGCTATAACCCCCACTACAGACCTTAATCAACAGACAGTGACTCCTCCCTGTTTCCCGAGGCTGGAAGTCCAAGGTCAAGGTGCTGGTAGACCTCATGTCTGGTGAGGGTCCACCTCCTGGCTTGTAGATGGTGGCCTTGTGGCTGTGTCCTCCAGGAGCCTCTCCTGAGGGATCTCTCTCTTCTCCGCTCCCCTTAAGGACACTAATCCCATCGTGATAAACTCACTCTCACAACCACATTTAAACCTCATTCCTGGGGCGCCTGGGTGGCTCAGTTGTTAAGCGTCTGCCTTCGGCTCGGGTCATGATCCCGGGGTCCTGGGATGGAGCTCCACGGCAAGCCTGCTTCTCCCTCTCCCACTCCCCCTGCTTGTGTTCCCTCTCTTTGCTGTGTGTGTGTGTGTGTCTCTCTCTCTCTGTCAAATAAATAAATAAATAAATAAATAAATAAATAAATAAACTTTTTAAAAAAAAATAATAAACCTAATTATTGCCCAAGGCCCCATCTTCTAATACCATAACGCTGGGCGTTGGGCTTCAACATGCGAATCTGGGCGGGGTACAGAAACACAGCCTGTAACAGATGGTTTTCCCAGGCGCAGACGCGTGCGCTGCTGTGTTCTCACCATGCTCCCCTCTCAGCTTTTTAAGTCTGGAAAGGCAGAACCAGATGCTCAAAGCTAAAATTATAAAAGAACCACCTGGACTAGGGGCTAAAATCCAATGCAAGCCCCCTACAGCTCACAAGCACATCACTTAGCAAACACCCTTGGGGGACCCACTACAACCCTGGGAGACTTAAAAAATTTTTTTTAAACATTTTCCTCTTATTATAAAAACAATGCTTCTTTATTAAGCAAACATTAATACATCTAGATTAGCAGAAAGGAAATGAAAATCACTGATTACCCCACCATGCCGAACTACTGATAATATCTATGACTGCGTTCAGACTTTCTTGTATGTTCTATAAACAAACATACCTTTTCTTTTTCTTTCTTTCTTTTTCTTTCTTCCTTTTTTTTTTTTTTTTAAAGATTTTATTTATTTGAACGACAGAGATCGCAAGTAGGCAGAGAGGCAGGCAGAGAGGGAAGGGAAGCAGGATCCCTGCCAAGCAGAAAGCCCTATGCGGGGCTCCATCCCAGGACCCAGAGATCATGACCTGAGCTGAAAGCAGAGGCTTTAACCCCCTGAGCCACCCAGGCGCCCTCCCCCAACACTTTTTTTTTTTTTTTTTTTAACAAAAATGAGATCTCACTGCAACATGGCTTGGTGACCTAACTTTTAAAATGTTGATATATAACAAACGATTCTGCACATCATCAGTATTCATCTAAACCATAACTTTCAGTGGCGGAAGAACATTCCATGGAGGCCTCATAATTTACCCAACTAACCAATCCTCTACTGCCAGATGCAGAGTTGGTTTCTATATTTATGGCTCTTTTAAAAAAATAACAGTATTGAAACTAACTCCTGGGGCGCCTGGGTGGCTCAGTGGGTTAAGCCGCTGCCTTCGGCTCAGGTCATGATCTCAGGGTCCTGGGATCGAGTCCTGCATCGGGTTCTCTGCTCAGCGGGGAGCCTGCTTCCCTCTCTCTCTCTCTGCCTGCCTCTCTGTCTACTTGTGATCTCTCTCTGTCAAATAAATAAATAAAATCTTTAAAAAAAAAAAAAAAAAAAGAAACTAACTCCTTACACAATCGTGTGTCCTCTGGATAAATTCTTGGTATTGAGACGGCTGTGTTTTTTAACGCTTGGCCACGCATTTCAGACTGTCCTTGTCCCCACCCGGAGCTGGTGAAAGACTGGCATTGTTTCTTTCACTTAAAGTTTTGAAACATTCAAGACATTTAAAATTTCCTGTGTGAAAGATGATACAGTTTTAAGCATCATTTTCTTTAATACGATGGGGGTGAATGTTGGGGTTTTTTTCCCATGTGCTTATTGGCCAAAGGTATTTCTTCTTCTACTCCTTCTCCTCCTCCCCCTCCTCCTCCTCCTCCTCCTCCTTCTTTCTTGAGCTCTGACCTGCTGTGCTTCGTGGTGGGATGTGACGACAACAGTACCACAGCACATATGACAGTGTCTTGCCATGAAAGTCTAAAACTCATCCAGTCATGAGGGGAGAAGCAATTAAGACCCTGGGTCCATCTCTTCAAAAATGTCAATGCCACGGAAGATCCAACAAGGTCGGGAGACTATCTTGGATTAAAGAAGACTAGAATCGATGGGCGGCCCAGGGGAGTAAGGCGTGCGCTTGTTGTAATGAGTGCCGGTGTTGGATGGAAGCGTGGAATCACTCTACTGGTCCCCCGGAAACTACAATTACACTCTAGGTTAACTACCTGAAATTTCAATAAAAACTTAAGAAAAAGAACATCAGCGGGCGACCCCAATGTGCACCCTGATATTGTGGGGTCTCTTGAACGGGAACAATAAATTAGATGATATCCGTGTATCATGGTTACATGTCTTGTTTGCCTCTTGTTCTTTTTCTTTTCTCCGCACAGGCCTGCCGGCCGGCAGCATACTCCATTTTTTTCATCTATTTGTTTTTGGTTTCATTTTGGTTTTTGTTTATTCCATTGCTTGAAGGCAGTTGACTTTTCCTCACTAACCGGAAAAGCTTGGTATGTGTTCAGAAAACATCCCCTTGTCTGAAAAGGGTGTTGTAAATGTTGATCTAATTTCTGTGCTGTACTGGTTTTTTGTTTTTTGTTTTTTGTTTTTAATTTTAGGAGCCTAACCTATCAATCATTTTCAGTCATTGATAATTTTACCTTTTACCGTCATCCTTTAAAAACCCCCTCCCACAAGGGGCTGTAGAAATTCTACAGTGGAGAAGTCATGCAGACGCCACTTTCAACCAAATGATCAAAGTCAGCATCACCAGTGAGTCATGTGGCCTTATGTCAAGTAGATCCTGATGGGATGTAATGATAAGGATACTTCACCATTGTCACGTTCTTTCCCCGAACCCCAAATCCCACTCGAACCATGAGACAACATCAAACAAACCCAAAGTAAGCGGCGTTCTAGAGAATACTGACCAGTACTCGTCAAAGCTTTCAAGGTCACACAATTCAAGGAAAACACTGGGATAGACCTTAAGAGATGAAGAAGACAGGACAACTGAAAGCCGTGGGGTGTCCTGAAATGGATCCCAGAGCAGAAACAACAACAAAACAACCTGGTGCCATCCAAATAAAGTCCGCCATCTTGTGAGTAATAACCTGAATTTCGCAGCTTTGTTACCTACGCCATGTTAGGTAAGATGCTAACACCAGGGGAAGCTGCGTCAAGGATATAGGAAAGCTATTATTTCTGCAACTTTTCTATAAATCTAAAATTATTCCAAAATAAATAGAATTTGTTTTGTTTTGTTTTTTAAAGAGTTTTGTCTAGGACTAAGAATGGTTTAGGCAGAAAAGCAGAAGGAATAGAAAGAGAAGAACCATCACGGTTCAGGGCTATGGGTGGGGGAGTAGGAGGGAGACGGAGGTGGCCAGGGGCTCTGGACCCTTACAACACATCCATTGGTTGCAGGGAGCCGTTGGGGCAGCAGCAATGGGTCTGGAAAGGTAAACGGAGTCTGAACTCTAAGGAGTCCAGTGTTTAGGAGACTCTAGTCTTTAGAACCTTGAAGGCTAAGGGTTTCAGCTTAGCCTTGATCCTACATGCAGTTAAGGGGATGGTAAAGATTTTCGTTCTGTGAATATATGATTATTGGTTACTTCACTTGTGTCCTAATTTACTGATTCCTTGCAGTGCCCCAATAAGGTGTCAGCTCCATGAGAGCAGGGACCATGTCTCTCTTATGGACGATGTCCCCCTAAAGCCCAGAACACCTGGCCTGCAGAAAGAACTGAATAAATATCGGTTGGATGAATGAGTCTCACTTCCCAAATAACCTTTTTTTTTTTCCAAACGACTTTTAAGAAGAAACTGTATAAAGGTTTTTCTCATTGCACCATTCACATGTAGTATCAGCCCATGTCAATTAACCTCTTCTACAGCTCCGGGCCTTGACCCAGACTGTTGCTTCAGCCAGGTGCACCCTTTTCTGGTGCCTACCTTCTAATTTCAGCATAGATTCAGCTTTCTGAAAACCTGCCTTTGACACTCCATCCAGGTCCGGGAGAAATTTCCTCTTCCCTCTCCTGGGTCACTGTCAGCTGAATGGTAATGGCGCCTTTATATCCGGCTCCCTCCTTCCCCAAGACATAGAAGCCGGCCCTCTAGTTCACCACTGGCACACAGAACATCCCAGTACATTTGTAAAAAAGCCACAGCTTGCGGCAAGCCAAAGGTAACGTCCCCTGCCACCATAGCAGAATTTGTACCCATCACGGCTTGAACACGTTGACCCAAGGACAACTCCCATAAGTAATCGCTACTGTCCAAACTCCAGTTAATGAAGACATAATATTTGGGATCCCAACGTGTGAGCGTTTGTTTTTTAATCATACCCTCTCTTCCACCAAATATCAACAAAGCATGCTTATAACCCTAACCAGCATGGGCACGCTTCAGAGATATGGCAGGCTCGGTTCTAGGGCACTGGAATAAAGTGAATATGGCAATAGAACGACTCAAATGACTTTTTCAGTTTCCCAGGGCTCACGCTAGTTTCCTAGCTAGTTTCCTAGCTCACGCTAGGCTGTAGTCTGTTAAGTGTGCAATTATGGCTAAAAAGAACAAGGTCCGTACCATAATTGAGAAATACATTGTTACTAAAAGATACTAACCATCTTCTGAGCTTTCAGCAAGTCATGATCACTGATCACAGACCACTCTACAAAATATAATAATAATGAAAATGAAAATGAATTATTGGGAGAATTACTAAAATGTGACACAGAGACAGGAAGTGAGCAGATACTGTTGGAAACATGGCACCAAGACACTTGCTGGATGCAGGGTTGCCACAAATCTTCAATCTGTAATATACGCAGTCTCTATAGAGTGCAATGAAAATAGGTATCCCTGGGACGCCTGAGTAGCTCAGTGGGTTAAAGCCTCTACCTTCTGCCCAGGTCATGATCCCGGGGTCCTGGGATCGAGCTCTCTGCTCGGTAGGGAGCCTGCTTCCTCCTCTCTCTCTGCCTGCCTCTCTGCCTACCTGTGATCTCTGACTGTCAAATAAATAAAATCTTAAAAAAAAAAAAAGAAATTAGGTATCCCTGTACACACCCAGCCAGTAGGTGTGGGGAAAATGTAGACAAGGGTAAGGTAAGTAAATTCTCTCTCTCAATCTCACTCTCTCTCTCCCAGACCAGACGTGGAGAGGAAAAAGTAGCAAAGACATAAAATTCACCGAGAATTAGAGCTACCGGGTTCTATATCCTGCATCAAAGAAATACCAGAACCTTCTGGAGACATCCAGAATGTACATCATATGAGGCCACAATCATGTAAAAAAAAAAAAAACAAAGCTCACCTACCATGGCAAGTTCTCATCCTGGATCTGCCACAATCTGCTGGGTGACCTTGGGCCCATCACCTTTAGGACGCTTCCACTAGCAAAGCTCTGGGGCACATTCAGAAAAGAAGAAATGCCAAAACAGACTTACCAATCCTGCGATGGGTTTTAGATGCTGGCACAGAACAAATGAATGTTTTGTGCACCATGGCAATATAAACTGGGCCATTAGTGTGATAGTTATGGGCTTTATGATAAACACTAAATTCCTAGTGTACACAAACAGCACTGCCTGTGGGGGACTTGGGCTGCGTGGTGAATGTGTGTTTCAGCCCAACAGCTGTGTCTGATACTGACTTTGGCATGTCATTTGGAGAGGTGTCAGAGGTCTACACTTAGAGATGCTTGAGTGTATGGCCGGAGAGCCCATCTGTCCTATACAGACTCTCTGTTTCTGGCCAAGCACTGGTTTCTAACCTGCTGTTTGGTATTGTTTTTAAAGCCACAGAATTTTCTTAAAGGAATCTTTCTCACCCCTCACATCTGGAACATTTGTAAAAAGAGCTTCCTTCCAGCCGGCCTTGCCTCCCACCACTCAGCTCTGTCCCTGCGAACCCCTGACTGCTTCTGGGACCCGTCCAGAGAATTCCAAGTTTCCCAGAATCACAGTATAAAAAGCAGTGGGCTGTTAACACCATACATAAAAATCAACTCACAATGGACCGAAGACTTGAATGTAGGACTTGAATCCACAAAACTCCTAGGAGGAAACAGAAGCGGTAAGCTCCTGGACATTGGTCTCGGTGATGTTTTTTTGGATCTGACTCCAAAGGCAAGGAAAACAAAAGCAAAACAAAATAAAACAAACCAAAAAACCCACAACCAATTGGGACTATATTAAACTAAAAAGCTTCTGCACAGCAAAGAAAACCATCAACAAAATGAAAAGAAAACCTACAGAATGGGAGAAGACATTTGCAAATCATATATCTGATAAGGAGCTGATATGCAAAATATATAAAGAACTCACACAGTTCAGTAACAAAAGAAACCCACAAAGAATCTGATTAAAAAATAAGCAGATGATCTGAACAGAGATTTTTCCAAAGAAGACATCCAGATGGCCAACAGACACATGAAAAGATGCTCAACATCACTCATCATCAAGGAAATGCAAATCAGAACCACAATGAGATACCACCTCACCCCTGTCAGAATGGCTATCAGCAAAAAGATAAGAAAAAACATGTGTTGGAAAGGATGTGGGAGAAAGGGAACCCTTGCGCACTTTTGGTGGGAATGTAAATTGGTGCAGCCACTGTAGAAAAAACTGTGGAGGTTCCTCAAAAACTTGAAAATAGAACTACTTTATGATCTAGCAATTTCACTCCTGGGTATTGACACGAAGAAAACAAAAACACTAATTTGAAAACATACATGCATCCTTCTGTTCATTGCACTGTTATCTACAACATCCAAGACATGGAAACAACCCAAGTATACGTCAATGGATGAGTGGGTAGAGAAGACATGATATAAATATTTATATATATAAATAAATACTACCGAGCCATAAGAAAGAATGAAAATCTTACCATTTGCAGCAACATGCATAGACCTAGAGGATTCATGCAAAGTGAAATAAATCAGACAGAAAGAGACAAATCATGCAGGATTTCAAAATATGTGGAATTTAGAAAACAAAACGAAACAAACCCTAGACTCATGGATACAGACACCAGACTGGTGGTTGCTAGAGGGGAGAGGGCTTGTTGGGGGCCACATGGGTGAAGGGGATGAGGAAGTACAAACCTGCAGTTATAAAACAAAGAAGTCATGCGGATGTAACTTACAGCATGGGGAATATAGTCCATACCATTGTATTAACTTTGTCAGGCGACAGGTGGTAACTAGACTTACTGTGTTGATCATTTTGCAACAGATACAAATGTCAAATCACAATGCTGTCTACCTGAAACTCACATAATATTGTACGTGAACCGTACCTCATTTTATGAAACTGACGCGCTACCTACTGCGCTAACGAGGCACCTTGCACCTCGTTTTAAAAAGAAATCCAACGGACTGGGGCAAGGACTGACCAAGGTTCTTACCATGCAGATGGAAATATATTTATCTGATGACTCAGTGCATAGAGAGATATAGAGATAATTGAGATGAAAGTTTTACTAAAGGATGCTTCTCACGACAGGAGATACATTTTGTCTCTAGTCTGCTTTCTTCTACATCACTTTTTAAAAGCCGGTGGAAAACTACTTCACTGATTTTAAAACCCACTAAGTTGCTGCCCACAGTCTGTAGACATTGGCCTAAGGAATCCTCTGAGATCGCTTCTAGCATTGACAATTTATATGGCATTAATGAAGCTGTGATACTGTTAGACCAAGAGAGATGACACCAGGTGACCCTGTCCCAAAGGTGAAGTTACCAACCTGGGTCTCCTGAGTAGCCAGCAAATTCTCTGCTCAGGGTTGTCATTGAAATACTCGCAGTCCAAGAGGCAAGACTCGGAGACGAGCAAGCCGAGTACGTTACTGATTTTCCTAGGGACCCACACTTGCCACCCCAGTGCCCAATCCTGGGGGGATTCAGGACAAGAGGTGGTAAGGGGGAGTGGGAGCACTTGGCTGGGTTAAAAACCAACCAGCAAACAATCAGAGGAAACGAAGACTTCTCTTTCCCTCCTATACTCTTTGGATCATACCCATCGCACGGAGATGGCTAACCTCCTCCGTTTCTAAGAGGCTCACTGAGAATCAATCTTTGCTTCAGACAGTAAACACAGCCCTTTCCCAAACACCATGACGGTGCAGAGACATGGTCCCCTGAAGCCCCACTCAGTCCATAATCTGCATAGCATGCTAGGATTTTTGGTTGCTGGAGTGTTCTGACATAGCCACAGAAAGCTGGCTTCTTAAGAACCTTCCAGCCATCAGAGGGCACAAATGCATGAGATTGACAGGTCAGAACCAGTGCACTGTCACACAAGGGAAAATACACGTTAGGACGATGAATCAGATATTAAACAGCAGCAGAGCAAGCAAGCAAACAAAAAATCTGCATTAAACACGGAACTAACAGCCGTGGTGGCCTGCATATCATGATGGGTTCCTCCCAGGTTTTCTACGTCGAGCAGGTACTGCCTTTGTAATCGGGGGTGAAAACATTAAACACCCGCCCATGCCCAGGTGCATTGTCAAGTATGCTTAGAAAAACAGCAGACAAGGTTGGTTAATCACTAGCTTACTCCCTGGCATTCATACCAGTCTGAACAGACAGGATCTGAAAATGTCAGGATATATACGCCTTGACGTGCACCCCTCGTCTTCCGGGTCCTTCAGCACCTGCCAGGAGGTGCGTGGAGAGAAAGAGGGTTCTGAGGGGCTCTCCTCGGTTTTATTGTTTTGGTTTATTTTCAAGAACCACCCCTGAAATCAGAAAATGGGGTCTAGTCCTAGCTCTGAACTCAGACGAATGCTTTCACTTCCCTGAGCCTCGGTTTCCCCATTTGTAAAATAAGCAGATTAGATATTTTCCCTAAGTTTCCCTTTGGTTCTGAAACATGAAGAGCTGAAAAGACCAGCATTCAGGTTTTAAGGGCTGCTAGGTCTGATAAATCTAGGGCAAGAGAGAATAAGAGACTGTTGGCAGCTTAGCCCAAGTAAACAACACTGGATAGAAGGCAGGGCCAACCAGCCTCAGGAGATAAGGGTTGGGGCGGAGGGGAGGGAGGAGTCAAGAATCAGTCGGAGGCCACAGCTAGTGGGGGAGAGCTCCACAGAGACTCTCAGGGGGCTGCCTCTGGCTAGTGCCCTGGGAAGTCTGGCATGAAGCAGGGAAAACCTGTTTCTTTGGGAAGCCACAGCTCCCCGGAGAGGCAGCCGGTGTACCAAGGGCTCAATCCAACGGGAGGAGAACAAAAATGCTGCCAGGCTTAAGCTGGGCCACCTGTCCAGGCTGGGGAGGAACAAGACTCTATGAAGTGGCCAGCAGGGCAGAGATCCTGAGAAACCACCAAACCTGTACTAAACTGGGTTCTAAAACGAGTTCCTGACCTGAATGTGGCCAGGTCTCCTGGGAGAAGGCAGAGTAGTCGGGCCCGGGGGAGGGGGGCAGTCCCAGTTCTGCTGCTGACTTGCTGTGTGCTCTTCCCCTATCTGAGTTTTATTTGTCAAATGAGAGTGGTCCCTTCCACCCAAGACATTCTGGGGTCCTCCTGTGGCTGGTCCTCCTTCCAAGCAAAGGGAAACTTGCGACAAGGAGAATAGTCTTAGAGAGCTATCAGTCGCAAGAAAGGCCCATCCAAGCTTCCGAACAAAGTGAAAGCAAAAGCCAGGAGCCAGAGGCAGACCCCTTGCCACATCCCCAACAGAAAACATCTGAGCTTCTGGAACCTTCCCAGCACTTCAGACTCTGCTGAGTCCCTCGAATTCCACCTTAATTTGGAACGGGAAAAAGAGAAGCCCAGAGCCAAAGCCCTTTGTTCCAGCCCGAGGGTCCTGAGGGGTTTACTGCCAGCCCCATGGAGGAAGAGAACATTTACCAGAACGGTGACCCAGGAAAACAGGAGCCCTAAAGGAGGCAGGTTGCCCAGGAGATGGGCTGCTGGCTCTGTGTCCAGCTTTGCCATTCCTCACACAGAAACTCCTAGGTTGTGTGCCTTCTGGAGTCAGGGAGCAGGAAAGCCAGAGCTGGAGGGGCTTGGGCCCTGCCAAGTTCCCAGGCATTTGCCCGCGCTCTCTGTCGGAAGACAGGCTGGCAGTTTGGGCCTCACACCAAATCCACAAACCTCACCCTTGGGCAGTGGTCACGTGTGAAGACCACATGGTAATCTCTGCCTCCTGCACGGGGCTCCACTCCAGCCTGCCCCCGCCATCTCAATCCCACTGCCTCCGGCCCGCCGACCAGCCTCCTCTCTCCTAGCAGCCTTTCCCAAAGTCTCATCTGACATCCACACAGACAGAATTATCTTCCTCACATACCAACAGGATCAAATGACTCCCCTCCTTAAAGAACTTGAAAGGAATCTGTGTCTTTGTCTTTCTTGTCCAATGATCCATCCTGAGCACCTAAAACACTGCCGGGCTGTTGGAAGGCACTCAGTCAACATCTGCTGAATGGCTCCCAGACATCCACATGATAAAGCCCCACGTGACCAGCCCCCATTCTAGACCCTCCATTCCCTTTACTTTCCCCACCTTCCCACAAACCCATCTGCCACTGCCTGAGTGCCCTCCCTGCCAGGCCCACCACACTCTGGGTGTGTACCTTTGTACCTCCGTGCCTTTGCTTGTGCTGTTCCATCAGCCCAGACACCCTTCCTCCCCCTCCACGAGGGGCTCCAATACACTGCTGCATATTCCAACATCCTTTTCCTTGTGGGACCTCCTGGCGCACCTCAGCCCGAGTTATCTTCTCTCTCCTGTTCTCCCCTAAGCCCTGTAACAGAGCTTCCTGCTAGGCGTCAAGGTCCCACCGAGAAGATTATCACTCCCTTCCTACAGAGGAAGAAACTGGAGGCTCAGTGAGGCGGGTCATGAAGCCAGCCAGTGCTGGGGCCTGACTGTATCACCACCTCCGAGGAACACTTGTCATATACCATGCAAGAGGCTGGGAGCTCTTGAGGTCCCCAAGGCCCTGTATCCCTGGGGCAGGCCTGGCCCTGCTTGATGCCCAGGAGGCCCTATCATCCAGCCACCCCCCAGAAGAGATGCGCCACCAGCCTCCTCCCCTCCCTCTCTTCTGCCTTTTGTCCCAGTCTGGGCAGTACCTCTGGCAAGCTGCGGAGGGAAGCATGTGGAGGAAGAGGGGCTCCTTCCCAATTCCATTCATTCCTATTAACTTAGGACAAGATCCTTGTGTGACAAATCTCCAAAGTGTGAAAGCCGCTCACAGGTCCCAGAGGCGATCTTCCACTAGAGAAGCCATACTCGAAGACCACCACCACGTCGATCAAAAGCCAAAAGCCAGCACCAGAGGGAAACCCCTCTCCAGCCGCTCGGGCTCCGACTCCGCCCCCGCTGCTCCGGCCCCGCCCACCCAGGCTCCGCCCGCTACGCTCCAGCGGTGCGGGGGTTCCCGGCTTCCCGACCACCCGCACTGCTAGCAGGGATCTGGCCCCGGCCACACAAGCTGCTACCCGCCAGGGAGGGCCCAGACAGGGCTGGGGAACCGTACGGACATCCAGGTTTCCTGTTTCCCCCACGCCCTGGTTAGGAAAACTTACTTTCTGTAAGTGACCATCCCTTGCAATTTGGCACTCCCAGGCCACACGCCTCCCATGGGGACGCAGACAGGAGATCTGAAACGGATTTCAAGCTCTGGCTATGGGCTCGGCTCGAGCGCCCCGCCTCATCCCAGGAGGTTATCACGCCTGTTTCACAGGGAAGAAACTGTGTCTCCCTACTTTGCTCACGCCCGATTTCTTACCGTTTTTTGTTTGTTTGTTTGTTTGTTTTCTTTTTGCCTCTGGCACGTTAAACATACACTCGAATCTAAATTCCCCAAAGCCTCGGTTTCCAGAAAAGAGTTAGGGTTGGGGGACGAGGGATCGACTGGGCAGCGCCAGGGTGGTTTCCGGGGACTTACTGGGAAGTTCTGCTCCAGGCACCGGTGGAAGGTGCCTCTCGGTCGAGGCCAAGGGTTCGAAACCCGCCTGGCGAATGGCAACTGACCTCGCCAACAGAGGGCCCCGGAGGCTGGCTGCCTTCCCCGCGCCGAGGTCAGCGCGCTGCCGGGGACGCGGGGTGTCCCGCACTGGCGGGGCGCGGCTCCAGTGGGTGCGGGTTCAGAGTCCTCCCGGCGGCGGACCCGGGACAGGAAGCTCCCAGACGGGCGGACAAACAGACCCCGACAGCCCTCGACTCCCTCCCCGGCCCTGCCAACAGTCCGCGGGACGGAGGGCGCGGCGGCGCAGACTCACCCGGGCGGCTGCGGGTCCAGCTCCGTCACGGTCGGGCGGCCGGGGACCGGGGACTCCACGGCCCGGTACCCCCCATCCCCACCCTGGGCTTCCTCCTTCGGGGCGCTGTGATCGCAGGGCCGGAGGTTCGGGGTGGGGGTCTCGGTCGAGGGAGGCGGCGGCGGAGAAGGCGCACCGCCCGCTCCGGTACCGGGATGGGGACGCAGGAAGCTCTGGCTCCGAGCGCCGGCGTGCAGGAGGGAGGGACCGCGAGAGACAGAGGGCGGCGCCGGCCCCGAGCGGCCTCCAGCCCGGAGAGGCGCCGCCCACCAGTCGACCCTCCCTCGGCGAACTCAGCGCCACCCCCAGGACTGGGGCGCGGACCCGAGCTGCGGACGGAAGGGACCCGCTCTCTCTTGTCGGATTAGCGGGTGGGGGGATGCTGGGCCCTCGCCTGACCCCCGCCACTCCGAGTTGGCTAAGCAGGGATGGGGGAATGGAACAGAGCCGAGACATCCCCACCCCCGGGCCGCGGAGTTGGATGTGGCGGTGGAATGGGGGACGGCGACTCGGCCCAGGAGTCCAGGTTATTTAAACGTTAAGTTGAGCTGGGAGACCGTCCCTCCCTCCCCAGACCGCACTCTCAACTCAGGCGCGAGCGTGCAGGTACAACACTGCGGACACAGCTGCCGCGCCTTTACCTGGCCGGGCGCTCACCTGACGGGGCGGTGCGCCGGCCTCTCACCCCACTTCCTGGGGAGGCCACCGCCTCCCCACTCACCCTTGGGCGCGTTCGCGGCGCTGGGACCCGCCTGCACCGCCCAGGGCTGGTGGTTTGCGAGGTGACTGATGGGTGGAGGTAGGAAAGGAGGAAGCAGGTGTTGGTTTTTTTGTTTTTTTGTTTTTTTTTTAAAGCAAGTCTGCTCCTGCCCTCGGCCGGGCGCCCCACCCCCACCCCTCGGTCCCTCCCTGGTCCCCTGAGCGCCCCCTGCGGATTCCCGGTCGTACCGCCCGGGTGGAGCCCATTTCGGGGACCCGCTCCTGCAAGCATCGGGATGCGGAGGCCCTGTCCAGAGAATCCTGCCTACTGGGTGCTTTCATTCCCGGCTTTCCGGAGAACTTTCCCAAAGAAACACCGGCTGTCGTCGTCCTGACCGCCAGGTTGCGGAGGGGTGGCCCACCTCTGCTTAGAGCCCCAGAGCTACTGCCTGAGGCCTGGCTCTGGGGAGGGTAAAGCCGAACTGGTGAGGGTGCCTCTCATCGACGGCGGCTCTACCAGTGCCCCCCACCCCGGAGTTTTGCCCTGGAACCATGCCTCTCTGGCGCCCAAATGAATCCGATCTCTGCCAGACCACAGAAAACCTGAATTCTAAACCTAGAGGGAAAAACAGCCCGCAGCCTCCCCCAGTCTTGGATTGTTTTGAGTTCCAAGAGAAGCCTGGTCAGGGATCCCCGTCTCCACCGCCCTCCCCCGCCCCCCGCCAGGTCCCCCTGCAGTTCTTTGAAGTTCAAATCCTGAGAAAAGCCAATAGGCGGCTGGCCGGGTGTCAGACAATCCAGCTGAGGACAGAAGGCGCCTCCTACTGGGAATCTGCTGTGTCCAGGACAGAAATTAGACACCCTGGTGGGACCGCAGTCAAGTTCACTGCCGAACTGCCAAGTGCATGGGTACACATCATCCAAAGGTATGTATACCGATGTCATCCCACGTGGGTGTTTCCTCCCACTGTTGCTTTTTAACTTGGTGTCCACAAATAGGCAAATTTGGGGCTGACCTGTGATTTGGGGATGAGGAAAGCATTGAGGGAAACAGGGATGAGTCTTCATGAATATAACAATAACAGCTTATTCCTCACATCCTGGCAATGGACCCATCATCAGGTTGCTACTCACTTCCCAGCCCATTGAATCCTTATAAAACAAAAACCCCAGGGATGTTCTTTGGCTACACCCACTTAATAGAAGAGAAAGCTGAGGCTTTGGAAAGTGAGGTCATCATTTGCCCAAGGTCATACGGCCGGGAAGTATCAGCAATTAGACCCCAGTTGGTTGGCTCCAGGGCCTGTGCTGTCCCATCTTTGGAAGAATTCCTTGTCGCTCTGCATATACTCTCTCCCCCGAGACAAGGTTCCCTGCTTCTCCCTCTCTTTCAGGAAGGGAAGTCACTTTTATCTCACTCTACACAGTGACATAATTTTTTTACAAGTCTGCCTCCTGCTCTCCTTGAGGTTAGGGACCCCTTCTCCTGGCTCCCTGCAGGTGCTTCATAAATACTTGTTGGTTAAATGAAAGCCCCGAAGAGTAACATTATCTTATTGAAGGGGGAGAACTGTTTGGCAGGCAGGTGGCTAAACAAGTTCACGTTGGAGAGCTGTGTGTATTCCATCACAACATTTAGACACCGAATTTGGGAACCTTCCAGTCTCTAAATGGTTGATGAGAAACAGTCATGTAGCTCTCAGATAAGACCCAGAATCTGGCTTTCCTTTCACTCTGCAAGACCAACTTCAGAGAGGCCCGGACTGGGGATAATCATTTCAGACAGCGGCTCTAGCTCCCACCTGGAGGCAAAGAGCTTCAGTATTTTTCCATGCCAAGATCCAACTCCAGATCCACCCTGCTCTGCCACAAGTCTAACTGGGCAGGTCTCGTCTATCTCAGCAAATCATCTTCAGAGTGTTTCCCTTTAGGCAGGCTCGCCCTGGCTAATCTGGGAAGAGGCTGGAGAAATTCCCATCGGAAGTGGAGCCACAGGCAAAACTGGAAACGGACAGAGGCGGTGTGTTTCTCCCTCTCCCTCCACCATGGTATGTTTCTCTGATTCTTCCCTGGTTCTCTAAGTCCTATTGAAGAGCCTGACTTCATTTAACGGCCAACTTCTCTGTCAGCTCACAAGGGCCCGAGATGTGTCTGTGTCCTTGGGGAAAGAGCCAAAGAAGTAAATCTCAAATGGTGGAATTTCTGTTACCCGTTACTGTAAGAGGCAGCAGGGGAGATGACAGTTCTCATTTACTGAGCACGGTATTTCAAGAGCTCTGTAAACTTTGTATTATCTTGTTTAATCTTCCCAACAACCTTGGAAGGAAAATTCTATTATTTCAGTGTTTCAGGTCGGGCTAGCTGAGACTCAGAGAAATTACACACTTCCATCTGCCAGAAGACGGTAGGGCCAGGATTTGATCTGACGTATGTGCTTGCTCTTAACCACTATGCCAGGAACCGCACGAGATAGGCAGAACAATGGCTGCTGAAAGATGTTCATATTCTAAACCCCAGACCTGGTGAAGGTGTTACGTGACATGGTAAAAAAGACTTTGAAGATGCGTTTCAGGGAAGGCCCTTGGGATGGGGCAGTCATCCTGAATCATTGTGGATGATCCAGCATACTTCTAAGAGGGAGGCAGGAGGGTCAAAGTTATGATGGTGGAAGCAGAGGGCAGAGCGATGTGGTTCCTGTAAGGGGCCATGAGCCAAGCATCGGGGGGAGCCCCTAGAACCTGGAAAAGGTTCACTGATGGATTCTCCCCTAGGCCTTCCAGAAGGAGCATAGCTTTGCTGACTCCTTAGTTTAAGCCTCCTGAGATAGAGACTGGTTGGACTTCTGACCTCTAGAACTGTAAGCTGATGAATCTGCGTTGTTCTAAGCCCTGAAGTTTATGGTCATTGGTCCCAGGAGCTCTAGGAAACCCGCAGGGAAGGCAAATGCAGCCTGTAGACAGATGTTTGCGTCACCTACCTTCTCAGCTAAGCGTCCACCCTACGTCTCTTCTCTGAGAGTCACCGTGATACAGCCTGCACCATGGGTTTAGAAAGAAGGCAAGATTTCTTCTGATCAGTCTCTCCTTTCTGAGTCCTCTGCTGCTTATGAGCTGTGTGACCCCGGATAGATGTCTCATCCTCTCTGAGCCAGAGTCAGGTGAGACAGGATGTGGCTGCGGGCCTTGTCAATGGCCCAGTGTTGTCTGAGCACGGGTCACTTGGCATGTTAGCCTGACCGTTTCTGGGGGTCTGGGTTCTAAGAGGCGAGGAGGTTGCTCTGAGCCTTCTCCTGGCAAACATTTGTATCCGCACTGGCTGAGTCATTAAGTAACTAAGTAACTAACTTGAAGTATTAGACAGTCTCTGCTTGGTGATTGACCTCGGTCTCTCAGGAAGTGAAGCTGGAAACTGACTGGGAGGAACAGGTCACCATGTGGAACTCACACAGGTGCATGTGTTCAAGGATTTTCACTGTTGATTATTTAGAACGGTGAACGCTGCTGAACGCTGCCGGCAGAAGCTAGCTAAGTCACGGTGCAGGCTTGTGCGGGGAGGCTATGTGGTCACAAAAAAGGAGACAGAGCAGACAGGGAAGAAGAACCAAGATGCATCATGAATTGAGAAAGGCAAAGACTGGGTATTATGATGCCACACGAGTGTTTTTTTTCAGACATAGATACACATGTATTTGCTTGTGCATAGAAAGTGAAAGTGAGGGGTGCCTGGGTGGCCCAGTGGGTTAAAGCCTCTGCCTTCGGCTCAGGTCATGATCCCAGGGTCCTGGGATTGAGCCCCAGATCAGGCTCTCTGCTCAGCAGGGAGCCTGCTCCCCCCCCCCAACTCTGCCTGCCTTTCTGCCTACTTGTGATCTCTGTCAAATAAATAAATAAAATCTTTGAAAAAATATTTAAAAAAAAGAAATTAAAAAGCAGTGTGCGTATGTGCAAAGAAAAAAAAAAAAAAGGAGACCCCCCCAGGAGCACACCCTCCCTTGCCCCCTGTGTCTTCCCCCATCTGCCACTCTTTGGCTCTGTCCTGAGTAGGTGACCCCGTCTTCCCACTCGCTCTTGACGAGGGCTCCCTTCTAAACCTTTGAGAAGCTGAGCAATGTCTCCATGGTGTGACTGTTGCCCGAGTCAGCAGGAATCACATCCGTACGTGCTTGATCCATGTCCCTCATCTGGAGGAGTTCCCATTAGTCACCGGGAAGGGCTGTGCCCACATGTAGGTTTCACGCGTGACAGACTGGCCCAGCCTCTTGGAAGGTTACATCAGGTCTGGGTGGCAGAGAAGTTGCGTTCGTACACTGCAAAGTGAAACCGGGTAGTTTTGGACTGTTGGTTTAGATGAAACCATTTTGATCCAATTTCCCAAAAAATGCTTCAGAAACGGTGTCTCTTCCTCAGTTACCATTGTAACTGGGCCCGTGTAGATGAGTCAGGCAGCCCAGAATGGAGCTAGTGAGGACCTCCTGACTTTAGGGTACGGTTTTTGAGGCCTCTGAGCGCAGAGAACCAGCAAGTGTCTCTACTCATCGCCCCTGTTCTTCGGTGTCTCATCCCCCAGAACCTTCCTGTATGTCCCATGTGTATTCATCCAGGTGCTTCCTAACTGGTCTCCTGCTTCCAGGCTGTCCCCCTGGAATGCATTCTCCATGCCACACAGTCAGCGTTGTGACGCAGAGACCTGAGCCACGGTTCCCTGCGGACCGCAGCATTGAGTCTGACACAGGACTTCGTGACTGGGTGGGACCCTCTGATGTGCCCAGCCTTGTTACTCATGGCTCCCTCAGGCTCCAGGCCCTGTCACTCTGCCGTGGTCCCTTTTCCATCAGGGATCAAACGTTTCCCAGAAGCTCCCCGTAAACTTCCTTGATAGCTCCCTTGTTGGAACTGGGTCACATGCTCATTCCAAAACCCATGACCAAAACCCGTGACTGGTATAGACCCTCAGGAGTCCCTGGGGTTAGCACAGATATCCGAATCAGATGGAGGCTCTGCCAATAGGAGGAAGAGGCTGGTGCACCCAGCAGGCACCTAGAGGCCCCGCCCCCACCCCAGGTGCAGGGAGCCCGCCAGGTTCCACTGAGGCAGGAAGCCAGCTGCAGAGAGAACTCAAGAGGGAAGCTCCCTGGTTTGCTGTCCGCCTTCCTTCCTTCTTAGTCCTGAGCAGCATTCCTGTTTTTCCAATGAGTTTCCTTTCTTCCTTAAACTAGTTTGGTAGGTTTCCATTTCTTGCAATGAAAGGCTCTTGAGAGAAACCCTCTGAGGCTCTTGCCAGCGGCTGGGAGAAGTGCCAGAGGCCGGGCATAGGCGTCCTGATCCTCTCCTGGTGAAGCGACTGCATTGAAACCCCCGGCAGCAAACACCGGGGCCCCATGTGACTTGGATTCCAGGAAACCCATTCACTTCCAGGCTAGGTGAGTGACAATAACAGCAGTCAGCCCTCCGACCTCGCTGACTACGTGCTGGACAGTCTTCTACACGGTTTACAATTTCTGTTTTATTAATCACCCTCATAACCACTGGGAGGAGGAGTTACACTCCCCTTTTACAGGCGAGGAAACTGAGCCCCAGAGAGGTTAAGTGACTTGATCAAGCTCACTTGGCCGGTGGGTGGTGATGTGTGGCTGGGAACCCAGGCTGACGCGGTCCGGGCACACACACGCTCCTCTACCCTAGCTCTCCTGCTAGTGAGCTTGCGATGCTCTTAGGGACTTCTGATCCAGGTTTGGAGGATGGGAGATGAACTTGGGGACTGACATTCAGCTTCTCCTGGCTGGGAAGGGCCCAAAGAAGGAGCATGAATGATGGTGTCTTCCGTTCATTCCACACACACTGTTGGGGTGAACGAATACTTCATGATAGTGATGAAAGGTTTTTTGTTTTTGTTTTTTTTCCCCCTTTCCCTTTTGCTCTTTCAGCCGGTGGATCTTCTTATTTCAGGAGTAAACCAGATTCAGCAGAAAAGCAGAGATAACGTTTTTGACTTTGAAGAATCAACACTTTGGGGTTGTAAGAACCTGAGCTCTGAGTTTCAAAAGTGGGAGCCCTGGGCATAAAATTTATGTCACTAACAAAAGGTCTGGGGCTAAACAAGGTCCAACAACCACTTGGCCAGACCCAGTTACCATCAGGTATTTCTGAGCGAGGGGGGTCCCTGCAGAGGGGAAGAGGAGAGGGGAAAGGGGTACAATGATGTGGATCTCCAGAGAGGGGAGTGGTGGCCAGTGCAATGGCCCCGTGCCAGTCTGAGAGTGGGTGTGGGCAGGGGGGAGCCCCAGAGAGTGTCTGCCCCCACCCAGGATGGTACGGGAGGGGATGGTCGCATGGGGGGTGACAGCCCTGCAGCAATTTGCCTGACCATGCCAATGTCCCCTGTATGCCTCAGAGGAAGGCAGAAGAAGCTGAGAGAAGAAAGAGGGAGAAGCTGGGCGAAGAGAGGGCGTCCAGGAGGCGAGGAGGGCACGTCTGCCATCCGGAAGACAGAAATGAGGCCATGTTGGCAGGTGCCAGAGAACACCAGATTGCTGCTGGCCCCTGCCCAGGTCTTGGCACTTTGTGAACTCCCTTCACCAAAAAAAAAAAAAAAGAAAGAAAGAAAGAGGAAAGAAAGAAATAAAGACAGACAGACAGAACCCAGAACAAGCGGTAGGGAGACCCTGATTAATTGTGATTTTTTTCTTCCACCCAGCAAAATGGGGACTTGAAATAGAAATGAAGCCTAGTTCTAAAAACTGAGGTTACGTTTCTTGCATACTCTACAATGTGGACGGAGCATCCTGCCTGCTTCCTGGCTGTTTCTAAAAAGGCTTTGCACGTTCAGCTCTGCTCTCCTGTACGTTTCTGCATGAAGGAGGTTAATAAGGTTCTTCAAGAGAAGCAGAGGAAGAGAGCGTGGAGCAGAGGAGCAATGCTCCCGCATGCTCTGCGTCTTCTTCCAGGCAGCCTGCCAGGCTCTGTCTTCTACCATCCCAGCTCCCCCTGTGCCCTCATCCCCTGCAGAAAAGCCGCCCAGTATTGATATAGTGGAGGTGACGGTGCTTTGTACTTGCTTCATAGTGACCCTCTATCAGCCAGCCCCCGACCAACAAGGTGCTACCTTCCCCATACTGGTCATGCAAATAATTGTGTCTCCTGGGGTGGAAGTTCTATATTACACTGTGCTGTCTGGGGAGTTTCTGTCTTTGTCCATGACTCTTAGGCCTCTTTACACCAGAGTTTTACAACCTTGGCACTAGTGACATCTGGATGGGGTAAGTCTTTGTCGTGGGGGCTGCCCTGAGCACCATAGGATGGTTCGCAGCTTCCCTCAACCTCTACTTACTAGATGCCAGTAGCAACACCCCCTCAAGCGCTGACAACCCAAACTGACTCCAGACACTGTCCAGCGTCCCTGGGGGGAGGGAGGATTTACCTCTCCCCACCCCTATTAAGAACCACTGCTTAAAATACTGCATATAGATCCCCAACATGTGGTTTTTGCTCTGAAGTTGACGTCAGTGAAGATAAATGGCGAAATCTAACCAGGGAAGTAGTGGCCTGGAAGTCAGAACACCTGGGATCAAGTCTCACTTCCCACCTGTCTGCCCTTAAGCAAATTATATAGCCTCTCTGAGCTTCAGTTTTTCCCGATGAGTATTGGGGATAACCAATGAGAAAGGGATTTGAGTCTGTTTTGTTCACTCCTGTATCCCCAGTATCTAGACTAGTACATAGAAAGTGCTCAATAAAAATGTGTTGACTGGCTGACTGAATCTCTGGCCTGCCTCCCTCCCAGGGCTTTGGCAGGGTTCAAATGAAAAAGGCTTTGCCAACCTCCATGACTGGGGATCACGGAAAATATCGCACCATGTCCAAACTCAGAACATGGATGCCACTGGCTGGCATTTTCTGAACTAATTTTATAAAAACATAAGGATTCATGAAAGCCCAATACATGTCCTTCGATGGGTGAGTGGCTAAACCGTGGTATAGCCACACGGTAGTAAAATACCACGCAGAAATAAAGAGGAACAGATCCTCCAGGTATGAGGCAGTCTGGGTGGCTTTCAAGGGAACCAGGCTGAGTTTAAAAACCCAATCTCGTAAGGTCCCATACTGTATGACTGCGTTCATAGAATATTCTGGAAACCACCAAATTATGGAGATGAAGAACATTGCCAGGGGTTGTGGCTGTGCCAGCCTGGGCGTGGCTTCCACGGAGCAGCACGAGGGAGCTTGTGGGAACGGAACTGTTCTGAATACTGAGGGGGAGGCTTCAGTCACATGAATCTATACACATGATAGAACTACATAGGCCTACACACAGACACACACAGACATGAATATACATACACGGGAAATCCAAATAAACTCTGTGGGTTGTACCAATGTCAATTTCAATGTCAATTTCCCAGCTACAATATTGCAGGAAAGACTGAGGGAAGGATGCACAAGTCCTCCCTGCGATGCGTGTGTGTGTGTGTGTGTGTGTGCAATTTCCTGTGAATCTGTTATTATTTCAAAACAAAGATTTGAGGGGCGCCTGGGTGGCTCAGTGGCTTGAGCCTCTGCCTTCGGCTCAGGTCATGATCTCGGGGTCCTGGGATCGAGCCCCGCATCGGGCTCCCTGGGAGCCTGCTTCCTCCTCTCTCTCTCTCTCTCTCTCTGCCTGCCTCTCTGCCTACTTGTGATCTCTGTCTGTCAAATAAAACAAAAACAAAAAACCAAAGATTTGAACCTGAAGAAAATAAATACGTAGGGACAAAAGAGAAGAAAGAATTCCCCCAAAACATGTGCAGCATAAAAATAGTTAAATTCCCCAGATCACTAGAAGAGGTGAGAGACAGACTACGAACTCGAGCTGGCAGGAAATGGAACTATTTTTCCATGACTCAGCTTGATTTATCTTAGGAGCCCCTATTCTGCCAGGTGGCAGAAATGTCCCCCCCCCCCCCCCCCCCCCGCCCTGCTGCCCCTGCTGGGGTTGCATCTAAATTCTGAAGCCTGTGTCATGCTAAAGCCTCCTAGGGGCACATCTGGAGCAGATGCCATCCATTCCTGTTCCCACATTGGCTGCTCGGCTGTTGGTCCTGGCAAGTCCATGCTGAGCCTGAGGGAAATCTAGCAGGACAAGTCACTACCTGGTAACCTCTGACTCACGTGTCATCCACAGATATGTTCATTTCACCCATATAGCATTTTATTTTTTTTTTAAAGATTTTATTTATTTATTTGACAGAGAGAGATCACAAGTAGGTAGAGAGGCAGGCAGAGAGAGAGGAAGGGAAGCAGGCTCCCTGCTGAGCAGAGAGCCCGATGCGGGGCTCGATCCCAGGACCCTGAGATCACGACCTGAGCCGAAGGCAGCGGCTTAACCCACTGAACCACCCAGGCGCCCACCCATATAGCATTTTAAAAGATCAGTCGCCAATATTTGAAATGGGAATTTTCACAGAAGAATCTAGATATTTGAAAGAAAAACAAGATTTTCGTGTCTTGTAAAAAATATTTTCATGTTTTATAAAAAAAAATAATAAAGATGTTCATGTCTTGTCATGGTCACTGTTGGCTTGCCACGGTCCCCACCATTCCCTATTACATGGGGCCTGCTTCACTCATTTGCAAAATTTGCCCAGCCCACATAGTTTCTTGAGTTGGCAACCTCACTCTTTCCTATTTCTGTGTCACTTGTGGGTCCCGGGGGCCCATTTCTCTCCTGCTCCTTGCTGGGGGACAGAAAAATGCTATGACTATGGTGCTCTGTCTCAGACTCATCTGCCTTCATCTATCAAATGGCCATTCAGCCCCGGGGTCTTGCTGTCCTCCCTGGCTCCACACGGAAAAGGAACACAATGGGACACAGCCCGGAGCCCTCATTCTCAGTTTCCCTTCCTTTCAAACTACACCCTCCTCCTCCAGATCTGGGAACCTTTGTCTGCGCTAAGAGGCAGGAAGCCATGCGGGTCCAGCAACAGTGCCTCTCCCCGCCCTGCCCCCCGCCCCAGGCTATTATCTAAACACACCAGTCCTTTCTATTTCCCCTGATTTCCTAGGCTTTCCAAATCCAAAGCCAAGACTATTGGGTTCTTTTTATCGTTGTGCCATCCCTTCCTGGAGGCAGATGATAACAGCTGCCTGAATTTTGGGGGTGGAGAGGATCTTGAAGCAGTAACAAAAACTGGAAATGAAAAACGCATCAGTTAATTCAAGACGTCCCCCTCCATCCTCTTTCTGCACGCCAGGTGCTGTGCTAAGCTCTCCACGTGCGTTCTCTCATTCCAACCACAAATTGGAAGTGGGGCTGAGATAAAGTGTTTGTCCAAAGTCAACAACTAGCGAGGGGCAGAGCTGAGACTTGAACCCAGAGCAGATCATCCTAGCCACCTGGGGTCCCCAAAGGTGTGGTTTTAATTCAGCTCTACCCTCTGGGCTTCCAGCGCTCACGGTACTGACCACCTAGGCAGAGGCGGGTCAGAATCCTTACCTGGGTGAAAGGGAAAGGCCATTGGTTGAACGTTTATTAAGCCCCGCCCATTCTCCCAGCTGATTGGCAGGGTGGCCGTGACTGACAGGTTGCCTACCCTTGGCACAGTGCAATATATTGACCCCCACCGCAGGCCACGGTAACCGCAGCGTGAGAGTCCAGACGGCCAGGGCAGATCGACTCCCTGGAGAAGAACAGGGATAAAAATGGAAGGACAAGAGGTTGAGTCAGAAAGTTGGCAAATCTAGTTACGGGAAAGGATAGAAGCGGGCTGCTATCAATTTGTAAATCAGCAGCCCGCCTTGCAAGCTGGGTAAAGCTTTTTTTCTTCAAAATCTAATTACAAGACAGAGCCTAGAGAGCCGTCCTGGGTTTTTGGCTTGGCTCCCTGCAAAACTCCCCTTACCCCCCACCCCCCACAGCCCACTGTCCCTTGACTGTTTCCGGTCCAAGGGCCTTGCTAGCAATCCCTGAGCTTGCTTGTCACGGGGCCTCTGGAAGAGTTACTTGGGCACCGAGGCATTCCTTCCTCACCCCTGATGGGCAGGAACAGCTGATAAGCCATCTGTCCTGCCAGCCCTCTGCACAGCCAGGGGCTCTGGTCTGAGGCTTTCTGCAGCCAGCCACCTGGGAATAATTAGTCAGTCAGTGCCGCCTCTAGAAAAGACAGACCTACCCCAGGTCCCTGGGTTTTCTCTGAGGCAGCATCCACCTGCCCAGCATCTGGACCAGCTTTGGACAGCACCATTGAGCTAACTGGCCTTCTGTTTGGCCAGAAAGAGGGAAGGGCTTTGTTTTGTTTTTAGTCCAATGTAATTCAACATTTAAAAATGTGTATGAAGTGAGATTGAGATAAATTCCTGCTAGAAACTTAACGCTTTCCCCCACCTACATTGCTCTTTAGCTAACACTGGGCACCATGCGAAACGCTGGCACTTGCATTTAGCGTCGTTCCTATAGGAGGGAGTCTAGCTCGGTACTCCGGGGCACATGGCCCTGCAGCTGGGCTGTCTGAATTCAAACCCCGGCTCTGCAGTTGCTGGCTACCGCTTCTTAGGGGAGGCATTTAATCTAGTGGAGTCTCTGCTTCCTCAGCTGTAAAATGGGGTTAGTGAGAGTCCTGACCGAATCAGTGTCTGTGAAGGGCAGCAAGCAATGCCTGGCTCGTGATAAGTTGCTCTGTAAAAGGAAGAGCTTTGAGGAAAAACTCCCAACACAAAGGAAACTGTTGTAGGTCAGGGAGGGATGGGGAGACAGGGTTGCTGCACAGAGGCAGAGGTTACTCCGCAGACCTGTGACTGGAGTGTCAAAGACATAGTGCTGCTGGTCGAGCAGACTCTCCAGGGTCTTGGCTGGTTCCAGAGGACCAGCCACGAGACTGACCCAGCAAGCTATCGAGGCCTGGAGGGAGGAGCCAGGCTTCGATTTCCTCTCTAGCTCATCCTGGGTTATGGAACACTGTTGGGGGGAGGAGGGTGAGGGATGGAGAAACGGACCCATTCGGAGGGCTCTCAGGAAGGAGGTGGGAGGGCAGTAGAGGGGGGTAAGCAGCCCGGGGCCAGAGGCAGCTGTGCCCTGGGTCCTCTAAGCTTCTGGGGGCTGGGCTGCTCAGAAGGAGGAAGTCATGACCAGACGTGCTGAGTTCTGAGTTAAGGACTTTGCAGGCTGCTGGGGGAGGTGGGAACCACCACCCAGTCCCGTGGAAATCCCCTGTGGGTGGGTGTCGGGGAGTCTCCCCGTGCTAGAACTCTCCTCCGGCCCTATCCTTTTACTGATTTTTATTTATTTATTCTTAACGAGTCATAATTTACATTCAGTGAAGTGCAAAACTCAGCGAGCAGCTTGATGGGTTTCTACCGATGTACATACCCATGCAGTTACCACCCAGATCAAAATCTAGAGCATTCCCAGGACCCAGGAAGGCTGCCTCATACCTTTTCCCAGCTCAAGACTCCCCAGAGTCCTCAATTTTGCTATACCTTCAACAACTGTTGCTTATTTTTGAATTCAAATAAACAGAATCACACAGTATGTCTTCTTTTGTGACTGGCTTCTTTCATTCGATATTGTGTCTGGGTTTTCGTACATCTGTACTTCTTTTTTTCTTCATGGCTGTATAATATTCCACCGTGGGAATATCCCCTAATTTATGTTCTTATTCCGTTCTTTTCCAGCTTGGGACTATTATGAATAAAGCAGCGAGGAACACTTTTGACCTGGCTTTTGGGACACAGAAGTGCCCGTTTCTGTGAGACATAGAGCCTGGTGTGCTTTCAGGCCTTTTCGACATTCTATCTAAAAATGCTCCAAAATCAGAGAATAGGGAACTAGCATGTTTCCCGCCCCCCTCCTCTCCCCTCCCCCTGCACAGCCACTATGGGGTTGCAGCCGTGAGAGCCTGAGAAGCAGAAAGGAGACCAAAGGCACCACACTACACCAGCCACATTCAGAAGCTGTAAAACTATGTTTACCACTTGCCAACAGCATTTCCCCTTTCAAAAATGTTAGCTGACCTTATGCAGGCAATGTATGTAGAGATTTTCTGAAACTTGGAAGAAAGTTCTGCTCTTTCTCTTGCTGATGGTGCCTGCTGAAGTCTTGAGTGCTGTGTAAGGACTCAGAGATGACCAGGTGCATTTCCCCCATTTTACAGATCGGAAAACTGATACCCAGAGAAGCGACTTGCCCAAAGCTTCACAGCGGGTAAATGACGGGAGGAGGGGCGCAAAGAATCCCGGCCTCTAGTGGCCTCCTCTGTAGGTTGGGACAAAGGGATCATCTTCGTTGGTCCTTCCCAGTGCTCTCCGGCTAAACCGGAACTGCTGTCCCCGAAGCTTAGAGTTTCCTAGTGATCATCCTCCCATGATTAGTGGATGTCAGATTCTAGATTTACTCTCTTGACCACCTACTATGTGCCAGGTGCTGGTTTATTAGTTTTGGGGGATACAGCAGGGTAGGAAACAGACCAGCATTCCTTCCCTCATATAACTTGGCATTCCCACAGGGGAGAAGACAATAAACTCTTAATTAAGTTCATAAAGTGAAGTAAGTCGGATCAAGGTCCGTGCTGTAAGTAAGACGAAGGAAGGACGATGGGAAGTGCTTGTGGCTTGGGGGACAGAGAGGGTTGGAGTTTTGAACACAGTGGTCAGGGAAGGTGACATTCAGAAGCCCTAGAGGAGGTGAGGGATGCTGGGGGGTGAGGTGGGGTCTGTGGGGTGGGGAGAGTGTTCTGGGCAGGGAGTCCAGCAAGTGCAAAGGCCCTGAGGTAGGATCCTGGGGCATCCTGGAACTGTTTGGTGGAAATGAGGTGAGCAAGTGGGAGGGGTATGGGAGATGAGGTCAGAAAGGTGAGGGGCCGAGGGGCCATACAGGCAGCTAGGACTTTGGCTTTTACTCAGTGAGACGCAGAACCTTCAGAGTTCCCCCAGAGGAGTGACAAGGTCTGACTTAATGTCAGGGGAGCTGGCTGCCAGGTGGAAAGTAGACGAGGATAAAGCAGAAGCAAGGAGACCAGCTAAGAGGCTGTGACAGTAATCCGGTGACAGGCGATGGGGCTTGGCCAGGCAGGCAGAGACCGTGGAGGGAGACAGGTGCCAGTGATGTTTCGAAGGGAGCACCAGTCGGACTCCCTGGCAGGCTGATGCTGGCGCTAATACAGGACCGCCCTGAATACAGAGCAGATGTGCTTTGCAAAGAGGGCCACTGATTTTCAGGTACCACGTCTTCTTTCTAGATCCCTCCTTTAGGTTCCTTTCCCCGAAGTTAGCCGGGGAAAGGTCTCACCGTGTCCTCCCCAAACATGGGGCCGAGCCCTTCAACCAAGAAAATGTGTGAGTGTGGACATTTGTGTGTACATGGGTGTGTTTGGGGGAGGGGAGAGCACTTTGATGCTTCTTTGCCTGTCCTTTGCCTGCTCCCCCAATTTCCCTTTTCTCTGGGAGGCATTTCGGCAAAGGTCTAACCACTCCGCAGACCTACAAGCATCTGCACGATCAAACCTTGTATAAGGCTATGCCCCAGCCCCGCTGACCTTTCTCCTTGGGGTCCCGGGCCTTTTCCACCTCAGGGCCTTTGCACTTGCCATTCAGACCCACTCTGACCGGCATCCCTCCCTCATCTTTCAGGTCATAGCTCAAATGTCACCTCCTCAGAGAGGCCTTCCCTGCCCTCCCTGCTGGAAATGAGTCACCCCAGCTGCTCTCTGCTTTCTTCACAACACTGCAGTTTGTAATGATTTATTTATTTGTTTACTTATTGATTGTTTCGTCTCTCATACCGGAAGGCATTGGAAGGGCAGGGAATGAGTTGGTCTTGTGGACTGTCAGTTCCCCAAGTATAAAGCTCAGTGCCTAGAGGGGCAGAGCCTCTGGGATGGCCTGGGTGAGCCCCACTTCCTGGTATTCACACCTTGGGCTCCCTTCCCACACCAAATAGGGCTGGCCTCACGCGACTGATAGAGCGCGATGAGGAGGTGACAAAATGTACCTTCCGTGCCATATATGCATATATACATACTTATCATACATAAAGGCTTTTAAAGGGCAATTCCTCCCTCCCTTTCTTCCTCCTCTTTTCCCTTCCTTCCTTCCTACCCTTTGACCTTCCTTCTCTCCCTCCCTCCCTTTAGAAAATCTCCTACTGGCTCTGCTGCTTTGAACCCCAATTAATACACAGGCAATCAAGGATTATGGGCTCTGAAGCCAAACTACCTGGGTTCAAATCCCAGCTCGACCATTTACCTGTTCTGCGACTGTGCACTGTTTCTTAATCTTTTTGCCTTGGTTGCCTCATTTGGAAAATAGGAATTATACCTACCCCATTGATTTGTGCATAGTAAATGAATTAATAGGCATAAACACAGCTAGCACCTGGCACACACTCACAGAGGAATGCTAACTATAGCTTTTTTACTTAGCACATAATAGGTGCTCAATAATTATTCTCCAGATGCATGGCTGGTCAAGGGTCCTTGTGTGCCCTATTTCTTCCTGGGGTTGCTTCTGAGTTCAGGTCTTTATATGCAGGAAGGTTTTTAAAGGATATTTTTTGCCTCTCTCTCTTCCTTCCTTCCTTGTACTCTCTTTTACATGTATACTAAAAAGTTATTCATTGTCTGAAATTCAAACTGAACTGGGCATTCACTTTTCCTTTATTCTGTCTTGAGATCCTAACCCTCCTCCACGTTCTCGAAGGCTTAGTGAGGTCATCTCTGGGTGATGGACACTTTTATGTGTCAACCCAGCCGGTCTCTGATCTCAGTGACACCATCAAATGTTAATCTAGGCGTTGCTGCCAAAGTATTGTAGAGACGTGATCAAAGTCCAGAATGGCGGACTTTAGGTAGAGTAGTTTATCCTAGATAATCTGGGCAGGGCTAATCTAATCAGTTGAAAGGCCTGAAGAGCAGAGCTGAGGTTTCCCTGATGAAGGATAAAGCTGTGGATCTTAGGGACCGCTGCCTCGCCCCCTGCCACAAGGGTGTTGGCCCGCCCCTCCCCATCGCCCGCCCTACAAGGCTTGACTCGCCAGTGGGCCTAACTCCGTGCAGAGAATTTCCACATATGCCGCCTGTTGGTTCCATTTCTCTGGTTCGACCCCGAGGTGTACCGAAAGGGTCCGTAGACAAAAGGACAAGACTGATACAAAGCGAAGGTCAAGCAAAGCTTTATTTCGCCCCAAGCATCAAGAATCAAACTGACCGGCCAGGGCCTTCTCTTGCAAAGAGGAGACCCCTCCCAGTCTCACAGATTAACTTTTATAGAGTAAAGGCCATGCAGTGGAGAGCCTGGCCACACACAGGTGGCCAATTGAATTACAATTCACCCCATGATAGTTATTTAATTCAGCCTATGACCTTGGCTGGAATAGGCGCCTTTGTCTGGCACCTGATAGGTGGGGCCCCTTGCATTGACTTAAGGGTTTTTTCTCCCCTTCCTCAGATCTGTAGCTTCTTTAACGGGATGGCTGCCTGGGGGAGAGAAAGGTGCTCTGTCCTTATTTACCCAATGGCTTTGCCAGCGACGATTGTACCCTCAACGCTCCTGATTGATTAGTCAATTGAAATGGATCAAAACAGTCAGGAAAGCTTTGTGGGAGGGGCCAGTCCGAAGCCAACCATGGGCTTACATTCCAAAGCTGCCTTGACAGGAGGGTGAACTGGGAATCAAATCTGTTTTCTTATGGCAACAATGTTATTAAAGCCAAGGAGGTTTTCCAGGTTGACCCACAAGTATCTGTTCGACTTCTATGAATAATTGCAAAGCTGTATGAATAACTGTGTTAATAACTTTTCATCTGTATTAGTTATCTAAGGTTATGGATGGGAAAAAATAAAACTAAAAACTCCCAAAGTACATAGACTCTGTATCATTAGAAAAATATTTACATCTCCCTCTTAATCTGTATGTTTGGGGCAATATAGAATGTTTGTCTTTTTTTCATTTTCTGTCTTCGAGGTCTAGATTATTTCCTGAACCCGAATAATATTAGTACAGCACATGGATGGTGTGCGATAGAACATGTTTGTCTGCGGGCAGGGGGGAGGGACAATGCCGATAAGGACAGTCCCCCCTAGCTGGGCCTGCAGCCCATGGCCCAGCTGCCAACCCGCCCCCCCTCCCCGCCCCATGTAGCTGAGCCCCAGGGGCCAATCAAGCACAGGTCATTGCTGCCCACTCAGAGCTGTGCTAAATAGCTCAGCAGCCCCGTCCTGTGTGGTACCAACATTAATGACCGGGACCCCACTTCTAAAGAGGAGCCACGAGGACATTGGGGTGGGCCTCTGAAGAGTAGGCACCTCTGGGCAAAGGCACAGAGCTGGGGCTGGGGAATCTGACGGGGAGGAGGGGCAGCTGGGGCAGACACCCCTCCCCCTCTCCCTTCCTGGGGAATGCGGTCCAGCTGAGCCACCAAGTTCAGGGTCAGTCTGGCAGAGTGTTCTAATGGGAACATCACCATCTTTTCTAGAATCCCTACAGTCAGGGTGGGAAGGGCTGCATTGCCCAGATGCTTTCATTTCTGGATGAGAGGCTGAGACCCGTGAGGGCTGTGGCTTCCATGCCCGGGATCACATGGCCAGTCAGAGGCAGCGGGGGACTCGAACTCTTGCCCTCTGTGGCCTGTGGTGCAGCTCTCTGCTCTGACCCTCCCTACAGTTTTCTCAAACTCAGGTTCAGGAGGGCAGCTGTCTGTCATCCCTCACACAGATGAGGCCCACTGGGGAGTCCCAGGAGGCCAGGGCACCCCCTCTGTGGCCTTTTTCTCTGCCTTGGGTGCCCCACGAGAGCTCCTGCTACTCTTCAGGTAGAATGTAAGCCCCTCGAGGGGAGGGACCATGTCCCATTTGTTTCCTTATTGCTGACACTGGATAAGCAGGTGATGAATGAAATCGTGAACTTCATAGCATGATTTCCTTCTATTCCGGAGATATCCCGCCACTGTTTCTCCCCCTTCACCTGCCCCCTCCCAGCTTCTGAGGGGTGGTGCACGGGGCACGACAAGCTCAGCCGTGGGTATTACATGACAAGAGTGGTGTTGGAAGGACTCTGCCCTGAGGATACTCCTTCACCTGGGTCTCATCCAATCCCCCCAACAACCCAGAGAGAGAAAGGTATGCCTAACCTCATGCCCTTTTTCTGGATGAGGTGACTGAGATGGGGGTATCGTCTAGGCAAGTTTACACCGGTAGGAAGTGGTGGGACCGGCCTTGAAGGCAGGTCTCTGAGTGCTGGATCTTCCCAGAGTCCGGGCTGGCAGGAGCGAGGCCTGATACGAGCGAGTGTTGTGTCTAGAAGTACCTCCCGTCAGGGCTGAATCGAGGATCTTGTAACCTGATGTTAGGGGTGACATCCCATGCTTTTCGCTGGATTCTGTCCTTAGTACCAATTCACACTGGCGGGGACGGGTTTCACCAGAGTGCACACACCAGGAGGCAGACCTGATGGGAGCCACGCCTGGGGTGCACAGCTTTGCCATCAGGGCATCAGAAAGATCTCGGCTTTGGGGTCTGGCAGAGTGGAGTTTGATGCCAGGTTTTCCTATTTCCCTGCAACGTGAAACCACCCATTAATCAACCTCACTGAGCCTCTTCTGTAAAACAGAGGCTGCTTCCCTCCCCCTGTCTCCCGGGGCTAAGTGGGAGGAGCCTGCTGTGCCTCCATTGCCCCGTCTTTCACAGGGCTGCTTAACAAACCCCCCAAAACATGATGCCTCACACAACGTGATATATTATTTTTCAGTTCTGGAGACCAGGAGTCCTCCATGGGCCTCCCTGGGCTAGAAATCCCAGTGTGGGCAGAGCTGCATTCCTTCCCCGAGGCTGCAGGAGAGAATCTTGTTTCCTCGCCTTCTCTGGTTCCTAGAAGCTCCGTGTTCTGTGGCTCGCGACCCCTGCCTCCAGAGTCCGCAAAGCAAGTCCAGCAGCATCTTCGTGATTATGTCTCCCTGCACTCTCTGCTCTCTCTGCTCCTGTCCCCCTCGTCCACTTCTGAGACCCCTTGTGTTCCCACCCAGGCAATCCAAGAATAGGATCATCTCCCTATTTTAAAGCCACCTGAGTAGCTGCCTTAATCCCGTCAGGGACCTTAATCCCCCTTTGATCTTGTCAACTAACCGGGGTCACAGGTTCTGGGGATGAGGGATGTGGGTGTTTCCAGGAGCCACTGCTCTGCCCACCGCAGACCCCTTCCAGGCCTTTGTCTTCATTTGTGCTGAGGGTCACCCTCTCCCACACCTGGCTGCCTGATCGCCCTTGTGGTGACCTACCAAATGAAGTTTATGACCATGCTTCCCCCACTGTGTATCTGACGCTGTTAGAGAGTCATATGGTCCCGTGGGGGCAGGTTTGTAGCCTTCCCTGCCTGGGAACAATGGCTGGGAGAAAGTGCCCTGCTGCTCCCAGCTACCTCCCAGCAAGCAGCCTGCTCCCGGGGGCCGCTGGCCTGGGGTCCCTCAGATGGAGGGAAACTGCTGGAGCCCGGGTCAGCATCAGCCCCAGTCCTCAGCTCATCTCCAGCCCTGTGCCCGCTCGGGATCCAGGTGTCCTGCCCGGAAGGGAATCTGAGTGGGCCCAGGGGTATTCTCATTTGTCCGGAGCACAACTTCCGAATTTTGCCTGTCCCACGCAAGTTGTGTTTTTGCCTCATGTGGGGGAAACAAAAGCAAAAGCCATTTCCCCATCAAGAGCCACCCTCTTTGGGCTGCAGGAAGGGGCAGAGACACTAAGGGGCACCTGCCCATAGGAGGCTGTCCCCATTGGGTAGGGGTGGCTGGGTGGTCTGGGTTGGTTTGCGTCTTCCTGGGTGGAGCTGGGTTGGGCTGGAAAGGCGTGTAGGTTCGCGCCATCTAGTGGTGCTTGATGGGACTGGGCGCTATAATGGCTCAAGATGGGTCTAGACTTACTGGACTTGGTTATCCTGGGGCCATAATTCCAACTCCTGGATGTGCCGTAGAGTCACCCAAGGAGGTTTTAAAAAATATGAATGTTCAAGCCCTGCCCCACACCTACTGCATCAGAAACTCTGAGGCCCGAAAATCTGGAGTTTAGAATATAGATTCCTGGGATTTACCTCTAAACTACTAGGTTTGGGATAAAATTGGGAATCCGGACTCTTAACAAGATTCCTCTAGTAACTCCCATAGGCAGCTTGACTTCAACACCACTGACTCATATGGCCATAAATTAAATGAGACAACTGTGGGATATGGATTTTTAAGAAAGCTGATGCTATATTCGGTCATATTATTAGAAGCATAATACCTAGGTCAGGGGAGGATATAACATAGTGGTTAGTGTCTGGGTTCAAGTCTTACTTTTGCTACTCCCAATTGTGTAACTGTGGGCCAATGTCTAAACTTCTTCCTATATCTATAAAGTGGAGATAAGAGTACCTATCTGCCAGGGTTGTTTCAAGGACTCAATGAGATCATGCTTGAAAGACTTAGCACAGGGCCTGGGCCTTAGGAAGAAGGTCCTGCACAAACAGTCCCACGGCTCAGATCTATTGGGAGCACGGTGTCTGACTTCAGTAACACATTTATAAGGGGAAAGTCCAGAGGAGGAGGGGATGGAAGAGCCGAGGGACCTGGAGAAGGCTTGAGGGTCTGGAAGTGGGAGGGAAGAGGTGTTTGGGGAGCAAGGCATGTGTGCTGCTTTAAAATACCAGGTCAGGCTCTAGTGTGCAAGAAGGAATGGGGATCAGGAAGTGTGATGTGTGAGCAAACACCTTCAAAGCACCAGAGCTAGGAGGGGTACTGACTAGCTTATGGGGGAGTGCGCTTACTGTCATGGAAGCCTTTGGACAGATGCCAAATGAGAACTCCGTGCTGCAGAGCAAGCCATTCCAACGTGGCACCTACACCCCTCCTGGAGTGTGGCCCGATCGTGGGGGGGCAGACAAGCATCTGCGACGATAGCTTTTTATATGCCTATGCCTACCCTTGGCACGTGTGCAGACATATACTTGGTATGCCTGTGCACACATGTGTGTATGTATGTTATGCATGAGAAAAAATGAGGCCAGCATCTTGGGACTGTGGTTTCACCAAAGTGGGTAGCAACATCAGGCCCGAACCAAATTTAAAAGATGTAAGTAGCAAGTGTTATGGACAGGATGCTTATTCCCCTCTCTCGTTCATGTGTTGGATCCTAACGCCTAATGCGATGCTGTTTGGAGGGGGCCTTTGGGTGGGAGACAAGGTCATGAGGGTGAGCGGTCATGGATGGGATGAGTGCCCTTAGAAGAGAGACCCCATGGGGCGCCTGGGTGGCTCAGTGGGTTAAGCCGCTGCCTTCAGCTCAGGTCATGATCTCAGGGTCCTGGGATCGAGTCCCTCATCGGGCTCTCTGCTCAGCGGGGAGCCTGCTTCCCTCTCTCTCTCTCTCTCTGCCTGCCTCTCCGACTACTTGTGATTTCTCTCTGTCAAATCAATAAATAAAATCTTTAAAAAAAAAAAAAAAAGAAGAGAGACCCCAGAGAGCTCCCTTGTCCCTCCTGCCAACCAGGATGATACGCACACAGCGAGAAGGGGGCAGACTGCAGCCCAGCAGAAGGTCCTCGCCAGACCCCAACCCACCGGCTCCCTGATCTTGCCCTTCTGGCCTCTAGAGCTGTGGGAAGTGAATTTCTTTTGTTTAGAAGCCCCCCTGCCTGGGGCACTTGGTTACACAGCAGGCTGGACTGAGACAGGATGTCGGCAGCTACGGGGCAGGTCTGTGGATGTGGCAGAAATAGTCAGGGCAGTCTTGGGGGATCCAGCCTCAGAGGAATGTTCTGGATGGGTCTGAAGATGGATCTGGGTGATGCTGCAGGTTGCTTTTTCCAACAAATGCGGCCTGTACCCCACACCCCCCACACTCTGGGTGTCTCTGTGAAAGGCGCTGGCACCTTTAGCAAGCCAGTCCAAGGCCGCCGATGACTCTGACACTGGAGTTCATGGAGTTAAGAGGCCATGAAACCAGAGCCATGGGTGGTTCCAGAAAGGGAAGAAGCTTTTGGGCACCATGCCCACCTCCTGAGCATCTCCGGCTGTCTTCTCCCCTTGCCTTGTGTGTTTCTTTCCCCACACACCATGTTGTGTGTTTCTTTTGTCCATCACTTGAGGCCAGAGACTGGTCCCTGGCTCTCCTGTGGACAAAGCCGCATGCTGTCTGCCTCCATGGGACGCCCCACTCTGGGCGGTCTGGGCTCATTGTTGTGGGGGTGACATTGGCTCTGTCCTCTTGGCTCCAGACTGACTGTTATGGTGAGCTACAGCTGGAGTGGTCCCACCTGGCCAGAACAGAGTGGCACTGAAACCCCATCAGGAAACTGAAAGAGGGGGACATCCCATGGGGAGGGCTGTGTGTGCACATGCATGCGTGTGTTTGTGTGTGTGTGTGTGTGCACATGTAGGTGGCATATGGAGGGCTTAAGAGAAGGGACAGGGGCACTTTGGGGCGAAGCCCAGTGGACAGTGCATAGCTTAATAGAGGCTCAAGGGTCAAGAGACTGAAACCCAATCATGCTGACTTAAGTGGGGCGGGGGGGAGTGTATGGGGGAGAGTGTTAGGGGCTGAATTAGGTCCCCCTAAAATGTACCTGTTGCAAGTCTCAGCCTCAGAATGGACTATGCTTGGCAGCAACCTCTTCGTTCTCAGCCACAGCAACTTCTTCCTAGGAACATTGCCAAAGGCAAGGGAAGCAAGGGCAAAAATGAACTATTGGGACTTTATCAAGATCAAAAGCTTTTGCACAGCAAAGGAAACAGTCAACAAAACCAAAAGACAACTGACAAAATGGGAGAAGATATTTGCAAATGACATACCGGATAAAGGGCTAGTATCCGAAACCTATAAAGAACTTACCAAACTCAACCCCCCAAAGAACAAATAATCCAATCAAGAAATGGGCAGAGGACATGAACAGACATTTCTGCAAAGAAGACATCCAGATGGCCAACAGACATATGAAAAAGTGCTTCACATCAGTCGGCATCAGGGAAATACAAATCAAAACCACAATGAGATACCACCTCACACCAGTTAGAATGGCTAAAATTAACAAGTCAGGAAACAACAGATGCTGGCCAAAATGCGGAGAAAGGGAAACTCTCCTACACTGTTGATGGGAATGCAAGCTGGTGCAGACACTCTGGAAAACAGTATGGAGGTTCCGCAAAAAGTTGAAAATAGAGCTACCCTACGACCCAGCAATCGCACTACTGGGTATTTACCCTAAAGATACAAATGTGGTGATCTGAAGGGACACCTGCACCCGAATATTTATAGCAGCAATGTCCATAATAGCCAAACTATGGAAAGAACCTAGATGTCCATCAACAGATGAATGGATAAAGAAGATGTGGTGTATATATACAATGGAATACTATGCAGCCCTCAAAAGAAATGAAATCTTGCCATTGGCAGCAACGTGGATGGAACTAGAGGGTATTATGCTGAGTGAAATAAGTCAATCAGAGAAAGACAATTATCATATGATCTCTTTGATATGAGGAAGTTGAGACGCAACATGGGGGAGTTGGGGGGTAGGAAGAGAATACATGAAACAAGACAGGATCGGGAGGGAGACAAACCATAAGAGACTCTTAATCTCAAAAACAAACTGAGGGTTGCTGGGGGGAGGGGAGTTGGGAAAAGGTGGCTGGGTTATGGACATTGGGGAAGGTATGTGCTATGGTGAGTGCTGTGAAGTGTGTAAACCTGGCAATTCGCAGACCTGTACCCCTGGGGCTAATAATACATTACATGTTAATTTAAAAAAAATGTTAAGAAAGAATGAAATGTTCTTGGAAGCAGGGTCTTTAAAAGAGGTAATTAAGTTAAAATGAAGCCATTATGGTGGGCGCTAATCCAATCTGACTGGTGTCTTTATAAGGAGAGGGACGGGGGACCCAGGCATGGAGGGAAGGCGGTGTGGGGACCCGGGGAGAAGACAGCCATCTACACGCCACGAAAACCAGCCATGCTGGCACCTTGATCAGATTTCTAGCCTCTGGAACTGGGAGATATGACATTTCAATGCTTAAGCCACTTCTTTCGGCAGCACTAGCAAACTCATCCAGGGAAGCAAAGGCGGGTGCGGGGTGGGGAAGCTGGGGTGGAACCGGCAGCAGCAGGTTGATCCAGGGAGTGTACGATCCTGCAGCCTCCATCATCTTGTACTCTGGCCCTGGGCTGTTCCCCCCATTCTCTGGGACATCCTCTTGGGGGAAGGACACACAGTCTGCAACTTTGGGGCACATCTTAGGGCTCCAGATCCAAACGGAAAGTGAGAGCTACCCTTGCAGTCCCTATTTGGAACCGTCTCCGTGAACGCATTTAGGGTTTCCCCTTCCTTCAGCGCCCATTCCTGGGGCCATTGGTACTGCCCTGGGGCGGAGGGTTGGAATTGGTTCATCCAGGATCCTGTGATGTCCCTGAAGGCAGGAGTGGAGGGGGAGGGGAGACAGGGGGAGGGAGGCAGGGAAGGGAAGAGGAGCCCCTGGATCGGCCCGACCCCCCCCCCCAGAAGGGAAGGGGGAGCCATCCCCCAAGACTGGCGGAGGAGGGGAAAACATGCTCGGCAGGGATAGGAATGGGCCCCAGACCACATAGCTTGGGTCTGCGGCCGAGCCTGCAGGGACAGTCAGCCCTGGGCCAGGTCTGTGACTCGGGGTGGGGTTGGAAGAGGCAGGCGGGCCGGTGCCTCAGCTGGTGTCACCAATTTGCTCCGAGGCCTTGGGTGAGTGTCCCAAACCTACGCTTTTGTTTCCTGTTTTTTTGTTTGCGTCTTAATAAAATGGGTTCGATGGGGGTGTGGCGTGAGTTAGCTATTATAGGAACTCACTCAACCAGACCGTTCTAGGCCCTAAATTATTACCTTGTTTTAAGCCAGGAGCTCATGGGGCTGCCTGCAAGCCTGTAATTTACAGAGCAATTTTCTGCCCGGCAGAAGGAGCGGGTCCAGCTTCCAATAATGTCGTGCTTAATACGGAGGAAGTCTCTTTTGCCCTGGGAGCACCTGGCTTGAGGATTTTTTTTTTTTTACTGTAACAGCTGGGTGTGGCCGTTCAGCCTCAGGCCGTTGGTTTCGAGCCCAGACTCTGGCAAGAGCCAGTCTGCTCCCCGGTCCCGCTCACTCATCCGGGACCCTGGGAATCTAGGTAAACCCTCCATGCCTCAGTGTCCCCATCTGTCAGATGAGAAAAGCCATGCCTACCTGAAGGGGTTGCTGGGGGAATTCAACGGGCAAAACCATGTCCAGCTGGGATTCTCAACCGGAGGGTGGGGAATTCTGCCTCCCCAGGGGACATTGGTGATGTCTGGACAAATATGGGAGTTTTCATGACTGGAAGGGGAGGGGACGATCCCAGCATCTACCAAGAAGAGGCCAGGGATACCGCTATGCACCCTGCAATGCCCAGGACAGGCCCCGACAAAGTGTGTCCTGAGCGTCAACGGTGCTGAGGTTGGGGAAACCCTGCGGTAAAGGACAGGGCATGTGTGTCCAGTCAAGGCTGGCGGTTATTAGGTCTGACCTCTGGATCTGACCTTGAATCTGTCCCTGCTCCTGTGAACTGCTGGGTACTGGGACTCAGGTTTCTTGCCCTCTGAGTATCAGGGGGCTCTTCTCCCCTGGGATCCATGCTTGCCCCACTGCTAGGGAGGGGAGACCTGAATCAGGGAAGAGAAAACCTTTGGGCCACATTAAAGCACCCACTGCCAGAGTCGCCTAAGAGCCACGGGCACTCATCCCTCAGGACATGAGACCCGGTGGGCTGCCCCCATTGCTGGGAGGCTGGAGACCCCATCCCACGGAGCCAATGAGATTCCACCCAGAGACTCTGCTTTTCCTCTTTTGATGAGCAGGGCTTCAAAGAGACATCTCAGGTTTCTACTTGTGGTCACTAAAGAGGCACGTGACACCTCTGTTGGCCTTAAGTCATTTCTGCCCTGACAGCCTACCTCATGGGCCCATTGTGTCATTGTGCGGCCCAAGGAGCCCAGTTTAGCTGTGATCTAGAGCAAAGTGAAAGAGGGACCCGTCGGCAAAAGGTGGGACTTCATGTCCTGTTAGAAAGCTCTGCTTGCAATCAGAGTGACACAGATCGGCAGGAGCCCAGCAGGTCCCTCCAGCACTCTTGGGAGATGAGCCCTTCATTTCTTTCTCCCAGCTATGTGGGCCTTTTTTCAGTCCTACTTACTCTGGCCCTCCTACCACAGGACCTTTGCACATGCTGCCCCCACTCTCTAGAATCCTTTTCCCTTTCCTCTTCACCTGCTGAACTCTCCTCTCTCCAGGCCTCACCTCCTCTTGATTACAGTAAATGCCCATGTGATAAGCCCTCCCAACTACCAGCTACCTCTGCTCTCAAGACTGGTGGTGGTTACACTCTCCCATTGCTCGAGGAGTATTTGATTGTGTCTCTTTTCCCCACTGAACTGGAAGGTCTGCAACAGCAGTGGCTGGGCCGGACTTCATTTACCACTATATCCTTAGCACCCAGCTTAGTTCTGACTGCCTGGAATGTTCTTCCCCGGGGTCTTAGCAGGGCTGGCTCCTCAGAACTTAGGATTCAGTTCATAGGTCCTCTGGGAGCCCCCACCCTTCCATCACGTTAGCACTGTCTGTGCTCAGTCCCCCTGGCCACAGGTGAGCTTCTGCGAGCTGGGAAGAGGGCCCAAGAGCAGGATCAGTTGGCCCCTGGATCTCGGACGCCCAGCCTCTGAACTGGGAAAAACAAATGTCTGTTGTGTCAGCCCTCTGGTCTGTGATGTTTGTCATGGAAGCCTGAGCTGAAAATGAGTACCCTGGGATGAGTGACACGGGCAAGTGGCTGATGCTAAGGGCGGGGTCACGTGTCAGATGCTTCCCTCCTGGCACCGGGAGGGCAGGCCCCAGCCTTTTCCAGCAGGACAGAGTGCATCTGAACTCCACTTGGAGTGATGTCACCAGGTGAAGTAGGTCCTGCCCTGGGAGGCAGGGGAAGGGGTGGACCCCCGACATGGGGGTGGTGGGAATCACGTAGGGAGGTCAGACGACCCTGGGGTGGGGAAGCAGAGGGCTGAGTCTGAGTCCCTGCCTTGGGAATTCTTAGCTTTTTTGGAGCTGGGAAACTCCTCCACCTCCCCAACCTCAGTTTCCCCATCTAGGAAATGGGTTGGTAATCTCCTCTCTCAAAGCGGCTGTTGGCAAGATTAAAGGAGAGAAAAAGGCTACCTGATCAGTAAAGCGCTGTGCAGTAGTATTTATTGTTACAGGGTTAAAATTCACTCCTGGGAAGACACGGGGCCATGACCAGGCACGGAAAGGCCAGGGGCATCATCTCTGCTCACGGATGACTCGTTCTCTGTGCGGCCACAAGCTGCCTCTGTGTTGGGAAGTTCTTCTCGCCAGCCAGCCGTTGGCAATAATGCTGGCTTCGGAAGCTGCTGTGTCCCCTGGCTTTTCGCTCCTCGCTGCTCCGCTGCTGGGAGCCCGCTGGAGCCTGGAAGAGCAGCGTGGAAGAGACGGGGCCCGGACATACGGTTTTTGCCGGGTGGTGGGAGGGTAGGCTTGGAGCCATAGAGGGTTCCGGGGTCCCCCACAGCAGACACCGAAATCTCGTCCTGCCGAATCTTCCCGTTCGGCCACATGGAGCCCTGTTGAGGGACCTCAAGATGTGGGGTCACTGTTCTGAGCTCTCCCTCCCCCGGCCCCCTCCATGCCGGCTGGGCCGTGCAGAGGCCCCTTCCCCTCTCCCGCATCTGGTCCAGGTTTTCTTGCAGCTTCTTCCTGCCTCTTATAGCCTGGGCCCTGATGACAGATTTTTAGGAGAAAGGCTCTGGGTAGCTAATGACAAAGGGACCTTTCAGAGGGGTCTGGAGTCCTAAAGCCGAGAGTCTGACGGGCAGGTGCCTTCCGAGGGCTCGGGTCCCCAGCTTCTCGCAGAAATACGGGGTGCCTCTGCTTACTCTGGTTCTCCCCAACCTCTGGCACCAACTACCTCTTTTAAAGGGGCTAGTACCCATGGGCACCGAGGACACCTCTCCAAGAAGCATTCCCAGGTCTGGAAGCCCTAAGACCACACCCGGGCCCTGTGGCCAGGCCGTGGCGGGTCACCGTTCCGTCCGTGGCCGCTCTGCCAGCCGGAGTCCGATTGCTCCCAGAATCTCTCTGCTCAGTCCTGCCCACCCCTGAAGCAGAGCAGACGTTTGGGGTTTTCTCTTCAGCAGACAAAGGCCACCGGATTTGACTGTGTGTAGAGGTTGTTCATTTATCAGCCGACCTGTCCTTGTGGGAAAAGCTGGTTCCAAACGCTCCTCTGGCTGTGAAGGATGGGGCCGTGGGCTGGAGAGAATGTACCACTGGGCCCGGAAGGTGCTTTCAACGTTGCTCGTGTTGCCCCAGACCTGCTGGCCTGATGCTGCAAATTGCGGGAGGGGGGGCAAGGCCATCCCTGCCAGTGACCCCCCAAATTGTCCACTTGCCCATCTTATCCCCTATGGGAATGAATGGGGGAGGGGAGTGTCAGCTTCATGTCTGACAACTCGGGCCAACGTTGGCTTTAAAGCTTCAGAGCTGCACGCGGGCCCCCTTGTGCTACCTTTCCTCACCCCGTGGCAATCATTTCCCGCCTGGCTTGAAAGAGGCAGATCCTGGGGTCCTGGGTCGCCCAGCCTGGATGCTGGCTTGGGAGGGACCTGAGGCATCAGGTTAGAGGGGAGCCCCCCCGCCATCCTGGCTGTGGGCTCTGCATCTTCAGGCGCCTTGTGCGTCTGCATGTCATGCGGATCCTGGGGTTCGGAACCCCAGCAAAGCTAAGGTAGATACCGGAGCTTCTCCCTCAGGCCCTGGAGTCGGAGATGTGACCCTCGGAGGCTAAACATTCAGACGAACGGCAGGGGCCATCCACCTGTCCACCAGCCAGGCGTTTGGTTTCCAGGGGCAAGAAAAGCTGTGCTTATCTTAAGGTCAGAGAGAAAACCATGGTCGTCAGCCCTGGGGAGGAGTCATTCTCAAGTTCATCGCGCCTTGGTCGAGGCTTTTCCTAGGAGGGCAAACAGTTCATTGGGTTGAAGAACGTGGGCTTTGACGGTTCTCAGAGGCGGACACTTACCTGTCCGAGTCTTGGAAATTCAGACCTCTCGTGACTCTTGGGCGAATGGCTTCAGTGTTGTGATCCCCCCAAATGATTCTGACAACTCAAGCATCAGTAGAAACCCAATGCATCTTGGTCCTCCCAAATCATCACTCAGCGCCAAGGTCAGCAGGCTCAAGCCCGAACACATGAATCAGACTGGTTTTCCAGGGTGGTGTAACGTAGGCTTTTCCCCTCTCTCTTTGGTCAAGCCCTACTGGGGGCTCTAGAGAGTCTGAATGGTAGGCATTCCTTGTCCTCCTTTTGCACATGGCCCCAACCAGAACACAGCTGCAGAGGACCCGTTCAATGTCTGTTCTGTGTCGTGAATGGGAAATTGGGCGTTTCCTTCTGTCCCCATACCTTCCCACCTGTCTCCTGAGAGGTTACAAAGTGTGTTACAGACATTAGCAAGTGTTAATTCTCATGGCGTCCCTGGGAGGGAGCCAGGAGTATTGTAGATGAAGACGTTGAGGCACAGAGAGGTGAGGCCACCGGGAAGAAGTCACACAGCAGAACAGTGGCAGAGTCAGGCAAAGGGCTGGGGGTTCCGTCCACCACCTTCATGACTTTGCTCTGCAAGGTTCAGCTCAGTGAGGGCGCTGGGAAGCACACCTGTTTCCGGTGACTTGAGACATCACAACCAAGTGTCACCGTTGTTGGGTCAACAGTGACGAGCATTTCCCTGCTTCCAATCCCAAACCCACTGTCATAGCTGGTTGTCACTGATCTAAGTCCATCATCCCCGGTCCTATCCTCAGGATATCCTTTATCCCAATGACAGGAAATCTGCATTTCCTGGAAACTTTGCTGCCAAGCCCCACCCCTCCCTGATCACCCACCTGCCTCCACCTGCCCAGAGCAGCCACTCATGGGAGGAGAAGGCAAACAGCCGTTCTACGTGTCCACCCCGTGTGACACACGGCTTTTAGGATGGAAGGGAATGACCATCCCATTTTGCGTTCTCCCAAGGGAGATTCAGTGACCCAAGTCAGAACCGGAGTTCTCGGTCATCGGGGATACGGGGACTGGAGCCAAGAGCTCCCCCAGGCTGGCCAGAAGGGCCCACTGGTCAGCCTCAGGCTTTGCTGGCTCCTAGCCCTGCCAGTGCTGGGCTCTGCGGGTCTGACTGGAGTCCCGCCTGCTCCTTCTGGAAGGGTGTTTTGGGGAACCGCCGGCCTCCTTCCCTCTTGGCAGCTCCGTTCAAGGCTCCAGGGACCGCCTGGACTGCTCACTGGCTGACAGTTGCTCTGAGGCGGAGCCTGGGTTACAGAGAGGCTGGGTCGACAGGTCCTTCCACCGAGCTGGAAGGTCCACAGCCTGCTCGAGACAGGCAGACTGGAGCCACCTTGTTCCCTGGGGCTCCCGTCTGCTGGGGTTTTGCCCAGGAGTAGAGGAGTATCCTTGGCCCGCGGTCCCTATGTACAGTGGAGACAGCATCTGGATACTCGTCCTCGGTGGGTGTGTTCGTGCTGGGTCTGGGGGAGAATCCATTCCTTACACGTTGGTGACCTCGAGGCCGTTGTAGCCTTCCAGACGGCACTGCTCTGACCTGCCCTGGGGGTCATCATCTCCACAGTCTTCATTTTGAAGAGAGCCGTAGTCATCATGAAAGTCGGGGTCTTTGCTGCTGAAGCCCCTTCCTATCTTCCCCAGGGGCAGCTGAGAGGAGAGAAAATGAGAGGAAGCAGTGGGGAGAAGAGAAGAGGAATTGAGTGTTTTGGATCTGGGGAATGCAGGGGTCCCCCGTTCTAATTGCTGTGTGACCTTAAGCAACTTTTCTAACCTCTCTGTGCTCCTATTAGTAATCCTCCTCTGCTGCTCAGAGACACCAAGAGGGTTTTGTGAGCTAACCTTACGAGGGAGCTTCATGTTCCCAACTGAAGGAACTGGTAAGTTGCTAAGGGTGAGGACAGATACAGTCTTTTTGATTATCCTCAAAAGCCTCCCATCTCCCTCCTCAGCAGGAGGAGAGCTGAGAATGGATACGATGGAGAAGTGAGCATGTCTGAGCCTGGGCGTGAAGTCTGACCATGTTCCTGGGTCAGGAAGAAATATTCTAGCACCTCCTGGTGTGGCAGAAAGAGCATGTATTTTGGAGGCCCACAAACCGGGGTGTGGATCCCTGCTCTGTCACTTTCCAGCTGTGTGACCCTGGACCCGTGGCCTGCCCTCTCTGAGCCTCCGTTTTCTCAGTTTCCAAGGGGGAATAGCGATTCCTTTCTCTTGGAGTAGTCGTGAAGAGTAGAAATCAGACCTATAAAGCACACAGCGAGGTACTAGCAAAGGGTAGCTACTATTGTGAGACGCACCAGGCTCCCCGACAGATTTTTCTCTTATTGTGAACATCTCTCTATGCTAATAATCCAGACAGCGCTTTGTAACTCTTCGTGTCCCCGACTGCTTTTGTTTCCAGACCACTGGTCCTCAACCTTTTGGTCAGTGTTGCCACCTTAAAAAAGGAGACTTCTAAGATATTTTCCCCCTACTCACACCCCCCCACCATGAAATTTTCACACCAAAGACACTGTGCTTCTGTTCATGTCCTATATATATACCTGTTCCTCATAGAGAGAAAGGGTGAGGGGTTTGCCTCTCCCCCTAGGAACCAATTTCTACCCCATTCAAGACTGCATGGTCTAGACTGAGCTCGCCCAAGAGTATGGTGGGAGTTTACTCATGCATTCCCCATTCGCGCTCAGGATGGTGCCTCAAACCCCAACAGTACCCAAAAAATGTTTGCCTAATGAACAGGAGGATTTTGGATTATCCACTTCTCCCGTCTGTGCCTTCACGCTTCCACTTGGGAATCGGGGTCAGTCTGAGTCTGGGTAAACAGAGGCAAACTGCGTGCCCTCTCATAGACCGGAGGCTACTCTGTGGCTGTCAGTTGGGTCGCTGAAGTTCAAAACCTTGGCTGCAGCGAGGGCTCCCCCTCACCCCAGAGCCTTGGCTTTGAGACCCAGGTGGGTCCCAGAACATCCTGTAAAGCAGCTGCCCAGGTGATCCTGATGCAGGCAGGTGAGACCCGAGCTTCCAGATGCTACTCTAAGCCTGGGCAGAGTGCAGGGTTGGCGGGGAGTGGAGGTTGGGGGGTGGGGGTTGGGGATGGGGCTTAAGCATCATGCAGGTCATCTGATGGTGACTTCCTCCCTCCTGGTTGCACCTGTGACCTGGCCCTTTGGTCCTCCTCCACAGGCCAAAGAGGAGCTAGGAGGGGACAGTATGGGCCCAGATGACAACAAGACCTCCCCCGGGCTGGAGGACTCACAGGCGAAGGCACCCAGTGACTTACCCGGCCAGCCTTGTACTTGGTACCGCCACCGCTGTTCTCTTCTTTTCCCGCCCGTGTGATGCTGGAGGCCCTCCCTGGGGGTGTCCCGAAACGCTCAGCCTCCCGGATGCCTGAGGAGCTAGAGAGAGACCCACACTGAGTCAGCTACAGCCCTCCCGAGAGACACACACTCTCCCATGGGTGACAATGACCATAACTGCTGTGATTTACTGTGGACCTGCTGCGTGGCCCCGCATGCTCAACGTTTTCTGAATGCAATCCTCACAGCGTCCCTGCATGACAGTTGGGGCCTGGGGGAGGGTGCGGGGGGGAGGCCCAGAGAGGTTAAGCGATTTGTCCAGGATTACCCAGCTGGGAGCAGCAGAGCCAAGCCCTGAACCCAAGTCTCTGAGACTCCAAGGTCACGCTCTTCCCCCTCCGGCGTGCTACAAACCTTCCCAGGAAAGGGAGGACTAGATGGGCGAATCCCCCCGCTTGAGCTCACTGGTATGACTCGAGAAGCATCAGGAAAATCTCCCCCACTCTGCATTTGAAATCTGCATCCCCTGCCCCCACCACTGACTTAGTGCCTGAAGCGACCCCACTGCTCCTTGCGTCAAAGCATCGAAGGCTTCTGTTAGACTAGGATTTGGAGAACTGCAACCTGCAGCCAGCCGACTGACTTTGCCAATAAAGTTTTATTGGAACCCAGCCATGCCCATTAGTTTACATGTTGTCGTAGCCTACTTTCTCGCTGTAAGGACAGAGTTGAGGTCCTTGAACCCTTCCAGAAACCCTGAGAAGGGGTGATTATCCTCATTTCAAGTTGGGGGAACTGAGGCTCAGAGGGGGCAAGTTTCTTGCCTAAAATCATACAGATGATGATGGAGGAGCCAGAATTGAGCCCTTGAAGGCCCTGCTCTGTCCCCCGTATTACACGGGACCACCCCTGAACCATCCCAGCACCTGCTCCCTAGGCTCACATTTCAATCACTGCCAGGGGTTGGGTGGGCAGAACGTCATAACACATCACCTTCTCATGGGTGCCTGAATATCTCAGTGTGTCCCTTCCCCCCTTGGGAGCACCCCTGTCCCCCCCCAATCTGTAGCTTGGGAAGCCTGCCAGCCATGGAGGTGGGAGACATGACAAGGTGTCTTACTCTGTGTGCTTGACGGCAAAGTCTGTCAGAGCTCACGGAGGAATGGTTCTTCCTCACTGAAATGCTAAGGAAAAATCTGGAACAAGCCCATCAACAGAAAGGAGGGCCCCACGGAACCAGTTCCAGAGGAAAGCACGTCACGGATACATTCCAATGCGTGTGTGAAGCCGGGAGGCGTGAACTATCAGTTGTTTGGCGGGGCGGGTTCTGTGTCAGGAGCACTGCCTACAGTTTGCCTCCCGGAATCCTGCTAACAAAGCCGCCGGGAAGGGAGGACATGTTCCCATATTACAGATGAGAGACTGAGGTTCAGAGGCTTGAAGTCACTGGTTTGTGTCTAATACAGGAGAAAGCAGCACAGCCCGGATCTGAACCCATTTTCCAGCCATTTCCCCTGTGGTGGAAGAAAGGGAAGCGCTGGTAGTGGGTTTGGAAAAATCATTGATAATAGCTGTGTTGTTGGGCGCCTCGCGGTTCCTGCGTTCCTTTCCCAATTGCTTTATGCACTGTGTTGCCCTAGCCTTCCATCAGGCTCCAAGCCTTGGATTCATCCTGGGATGGAGTCTTGGGTTAGCTCTTGATAGCTATTCAATGGTCAGGGATGTTTCTCCATCTGAATCTTTCCACCCCATCAGAGCATTCTGGAAGGACTCGCCTTAAAGGGCCAGCACCACCAGCCCTGCTCCCTCTCTCTCTGGAAAGCTGAAGTCAGCAACAGAAGGAGGGGGAGCAAGAGGGCAGGGGACAGGGCATCTTTACTGCTTGGACGGCTGCAGAGACGTCCTGGGGGCAAAGCCTGAAGAACCTGGTTAATATAATCCCCAGGCATGTGATTAAGTACTGAGGTGATATTAACCAGGCCTGGAGATCACTGTCTCTACTGGTGTTTTGCTTAGCGGGGGACTCTTGGTGCCAACAGGGATGGTCTCAAAAATTTCTTAGGAACTCATGAAGTTCTGTTTCCCCTGAGTTGACTGAGATCTCTTCCCACAGCCTGTGGCAAGTTCTCAGCAAAGGGCTCTGAGGAGAACTGACACCTGGGCCATGGATAGACACTGCCCTGGCTGACCAGCTCAGACCCCTCGTCTGTAAAATGAGGAGGAGGACCAAGTCCAATTTCCACTTCCTTATCCTCTTATTGGAAGGTTGGCTTTCATGTCATTCCTAAGGGAATCCCTGGCCTCCCAACAGCATAAGAACCCCCCCTATTTGTGCCCCACGAGAAACTTCCCCAGGGCTCACGCATGAATTCTAGATGGTCCTTAATGCACATGTGACCTTAGGCGTGGTCAAGGGTTTAATCATACACACGAATGCCTGCTAATCTTTAGCTAGTGCTGCCTGTCCAGGGCTCAGAATATATTAAGGCCATTACAGGTCACACGGCGCCAGATGGGGGTCAAGGAAGGTGGACAATTCTTAGGAGAAAAGCCACTTTCCTGCACCTGTTGCATCATGGCTCATGGACTAGGGTTCTTGTCAAACTCTGGTCTCCATAGAACTACTTAAAAATGTCCGAAATGTAGATTCCTGGGCTCTCCCAGGAAATACTGGTCCTATAGATCTGAGTTTGGGCCAGATCCCCACCAATGATTTTGCTGTTGGGATCTGTGGATCTCACTCTGAGAATCTCTTGGATATCAGCCTGCCGACAGGGAAGGGCAGTTCAAGACTTTTGGATCATTGCCACAGATGCACAATCCCTGCCGCCTCCACCAAGCCTCAGTTTCTGTATAACACGGGGTGTGGCCCAGCTGCTTCCTGAGGCTTCATGTGGTTTGGGGGTTCGGCACTCAGGGTTCTGACTCAGAGAGCCTCAGATTCAAATGTGAGCTCAACAAAATGGACAAAGCTTTAGCTAGACTGATGGAGATTACAGAGGGACTCAAATGATTGAAACCAGGAATGAGAGAGGAGACAGCCCTACCAGTTCTACAGAAATAAGATTACAGGGAAATGATTATAAAATCAACTATATGGGGGCACCTGGGTGGCTCAGTGGGTTAAGCCTCTGCCTTCGGCTCAGGTCATGATCTCAGGGTTCTGGGATTGAGCCCTGCACCAGGTTCTCTGCTGAACAGAGAGCCTGCTTCCTACCCTCCTTTCTGCCTGCCTCTCTGCCTACTTGTGATATCTCTCTCTCTCTGTCAAATAAATAAATAAAATATTTTTAAAATCAAAAAATTAAAAATAAATAAATAAATAATTTTATGCCAACCGATTAGCTAACCTAGATGAAAGACAAATTTCTAGGAAGATATAAACTATTCAAACTGATTCAAGAAGAAATAGAAAATCTGAACAGATTTATAACAAAATTGAAGTAGGAGGAAAAAAAAACCCAACTTTCCACAAAGAAAAGTTCAGGACCATGTGGTTCCACCAGTGAATTTTACCAAATGTTTAAGGAATAATGACACCAATCCTTCACACACTTTTAAGAAAAAGAAAAGAAAAGAAAGAAAGAAAGAGAAAAAGAAAGAAAAAAGAAATGAAGAAAAAAAGAAGAAAGAAAGAAAGAAAGAAAGAAAAGAAAGAGGAGGAAATACTTCTTAACTCATCCTATGAGGCCAGTATTACTCTGATACCAAAACCACGTGAAAATATCACAAGAAAAAGTACCTTCAGACCAACATCCTTTACAAATACAGGTGTAAAAAATCCTCATCAAAATGCTAGCACACCTAGTCCAGCAACATGTAAAAAGGACCAAGTGGGATTTATCCTAGGAATGCAAGGTTGGCTCAATGTATGAAAGCCAATGTAATATGTCATATTAATAGAGCAAAGGACAAATCTGAGCTCAGCTCCTTACTAGCTGTGTGACCTTGGGCAAGTACTTTGGCCCCCGTCAAATGAGATGTTTCCATCTATAAAGGAGGGATAGTGACACCAATTTCTTGATCTTGTCATGAGGATGAAATTAGTGCCCACAGCAAGTGTCCACTAAATGATGACTTTAGCTTAACTGCAATTATTTTAAGGAGGGAGTCCACTAGGAGGGTGTCTAATCTGTCTGTCCAGGTGCTTTTCCTCTGGCCAATTTTCCGATGAGGAGACTGGGATCAGTAGGCTGACGTGGCCAGCTCACTGGGACCATCAGCACCGTTAGTATCCTCACTCCTGCCTCCAAACCTCTGTCTCCGCAGCTCTCCCTGCCTGGAGTGGCCACCTCTTTTTCAACTGTGACCTTCAGGCTCAAGCACTTTGCTTCTTGGAACCTCTGTTTCCTGATTTGTAGAAGGAGGCCACTGTGTTGTAGGGAAGTAGTGGGATCCAGGAAGGGAGGGAGCCGGGGGAGGGCAGGATCACCGGCTTCCGGAGCCCCAGAGTGGGAGCCAGCAGCCCACACTCACGTGGCTGGGTGGAAGACGGCGCTCATCTCCTCTGCCAGGTGCCTTCGGAGGATGTGCTTCCCACTGGGGATGCCCAGGGCGGTAGCCATGGCCTCGGCATTGAACGTGGGCTCCAGCACCAACACAGCACCGTGGATGCCACTGTTGGTCAGGTTGTCCGCATACTCCTGAGGGCAAGGCACGGGGATGGTCAGGCTGCAGTGGGGGGCCGCCCTGTTAGCTTGACAGGTCTGCCCTGGTGTCCTGCCCTCTGAGGCTGAGAGGGCCACCCTGTCATCCCGAGGTGTCCTGAGGAGCTGCCCTGCTCCAGGCAGGGACATGCCCTCCATAGCAAGGTCTTGTCCCCTTAGGGACCGGGTAGTATAAGGCAGTATAAGCCGGAGGGGGAATGCCCCCACTCTTTTAGGGCCATGAGGACAGTGACCAAGACTACTTTGTCACTGACGTAACCCCAGATCTTGCCAGGCAGCCCATAAATATTTGTCTGATGAGATGGGCCTGGATTCGCCCAGCCCTGCTTCAGAGGACAGCCCAGCCTCTCCACCCCTGCTATGGGAAAGCCTTCATGAATGGGGTCCTGGTGCAGGGGTGGGGTGAGCGCTCCCTCTTCTTGAGCGACAGGAGGCAGGCATTCTCGCCCGCTTGGGCGACAACACTGGCTCACAGAAAACGGACACACAAACATGCATGGGATTTACAGATGCCTGCGAGCCGCTCCAGCCCACCCCCCGCCCGCCAGACCCTCACCTTCAGGTCAATGTCCCGCACCCACTTGAGCACCCGCTGGTTGGTCCAGACCACGGGGTCTATGTTCTGTGTCTCGCAGCGGGCGCGGCGCTCCTGGAGGGCCTTGTGGGGGTGGGGAGACAGTGGGTCAGTTGGGGGTGGGGGAACACGTATGGGGTCCCAAAGAGCAAGCATCCATGGTGCTGGGGGAGTTCTGGCCGGCGAGCACTGGCTTCTCTGGCCCTGTCAATCTGGGGCTTGGTCTTTCATTCTGGGAAATGGGGAGAAGCCTGCTTCTGGGGGGGAAGAGCTGGGTGAGACCCAGCTGCTGCCTAGTTTGTACGACCCAGACACCCCACTTTCCTGACATGGAGTAGGGGCCCAACAATGTGGGTCTTCCATGAAGGGCTGACTTCTGTGGGTGCACCCAGCCCCCAGGGACAATGAGCGTCACCAACAAAACATCACCCCAGTACCATGTGGAGGGATCAGCCTGGTCCCCTTTTGCCAGCCTCCCTGGGGGGACTGGCCTCCAGATAAAGGGCTCCGGGCCTCCAGCCCCCACGTGCCGTGCCCATTTCCACGCTTCACTGTCACGATCTGCTGGCAGGTCTCCCTCCTTCACCAGACTGCGGTTCCCAGGCTGGGGGCGGGGGCAGAGCCCGCACCTTACTACTTCCGGTGCCCAGGGCCCTGCGGGGTGTGTGTGAGAAGGACTGAAGAGCCGGACAGATCCCTCCTCTGTGCCGCTCCTCCTGACCCTGAGGGGCTTGTGCTCTGACCTCACTTTAAGAAAACAAAGCCACCTGGACAGCCTCTGCCCCGCAGGGCCCAGCGGCCTCGGGAATATTTGGGTCCCGGGGGAGCTGAAGCAGGTGCCCGGTGCTGTCTGACTTGGCAGGGCTCAGAATCAAAGGGGCAGTCAGAGCCCAAACCCTGACTCTCCCCCTGGTCCCTGGTCACCTCGCTGGCCTCCCTGCTCACTTCCCCTGCCTTAGACCAAACACTGGGACCCCATAGTCTGTCCTCCGGGCCTTTGCTCATGCTGTTCCCTCTGCTAGGTTGCTTTTCCCTCACATCTCCTGCTGACTGATGCCTGGAATTCCTCTCTTAGGTCTCAGTCCAGCTGTCACGACCTCAGGGAAGCTCTCCCTGATCCCTCTGGAAGCTGCACCTTTGGGTTTTCATAAAATCCTGGACTTCCCCAATGGGCCAACTTTCCATGGTATGGTGGCATCAGCTTCGTTGTGGTTCTCCCTGATGGGCAGAGAAACTATTGGAGAATGAGGGTTCCCCACTTTCCCTGAATTGGACACAGGGCCTGACCCATGCCCAGTAAGCAGCTGTTGGAAGAAGGGAGGGAGCGAGGAGGGATGGGTGCGTGGATGACGAGGTCGGTGGACCTCGGTGCGATGGATGCCTGATGGGCAGATAGTTGGGTGGACAGACAGTGGGAGCCAGGGGCAGAAAGAAGGGCTGTGGAAGATGCCTCCGCCGCCTGCTCTGGTCCTTACCTCCCTGTTGAAGTTCACTTGGTACAGCAGCTCGATCCCCAGCAGGATGCTGACCTGGTGGAACTTCTTGGACACATTCAGGTGTTTCTCCAGGTCCCGTTTCATCAGGGAGTGCAGCATTCGCCCGTCCACCAGGTGGTTTTGGAAGGCCTGAGAGTACTGGGACAGCCCGATGTCATTCAGCCAGGCCTTGGCCACCCAGTGATGGTCCAGGTCGGCGGCTTTGGACAGGCTGGTGAGGACAGACATGGCCAGAGAGAGAGGTGGGTGGGGACAGGTGGCAGAAACAGAGGAAAGGGGTAGAAATGGGGCAGAGATGGGCAGAGATGAAGATAGAGGGAAAAGAACAGGGTGGGGGGAAGTGGGGGACCAAGAAATCTCAGAGATGGGCAGGAAAAAGCATGGAGTGGAGAGACGGAGAGGGAGAAAGAGACAAAGCCGAGATGGGGAGAGAGGCGGAGGCAGAGAGTGGAAGGAGAGAGAGACAGACAGACAGACAAACAGAGAGCGAGCCCCAAGGAAGAGAAGGGGGATCACCAGAGAGGCAGACAAAGGGGATGGGAAAAGGGAAGAAAGCCCATTCAGATGCTCGGAGTCGAAAGAGACGGTGGCAGAGCAGCAGGGAGAGTACGGAGGGAGGAGACATATCCGGGAGCCCTCAGCATCCCCTCCTGCCCCTGGGTGTGGTCCCCTCTGCGCACTCCTCTGCAGTCTCCCTGAAGCCCGCAGAGCTGTGGCCTGGGCCATGTCTCCTCGTTCTACAAACCAGGAAGCTCAGACTTTGCCCAGAGTCCCCCAGTGGCACGTCTTGGAATCAGAATCAAAACCCCCGCTTTGCCTATTTCAAGCCCTCTCTCCTCACCGCTCTATCTCAGCTTTCTCTCCGTCCCACACCTGTCTCAGTGCTGCTCACACAGTAGGGGCGCAACCAGTATTTCTCCAATGCAGAAAGAGGTAGGATGATCCTAGCCCCAGGTCCCCCAGACTGTCATTTCCCTGATTGCCACACGGTGGCAGCCTCACAGAAGGAATGAAAACAGAGCATCCCACCTGCGGAGGGACTTGAGCAATGACGGGCAGGACTGCCAGGTTGGCGGCGGGGAGGGGGAGGGGGCGGCACTAAGGGATCAGGACTTGACAGGGAAATGTGGGCTTACACAGCGACACTGCCCTCCTCCCCAGGTCTGGGAGCAGGACCGGCATTCTTCCCCTCCCCCCAGATAGAATACCCCACACGCTTTTCCCAGCCCCTCCCTGTGCCCTCATCTCTAAGAGCTGCCCCACCAGCCACTCTTGAGTGGGACTTCAGCTCCTGACTCAGCTTCCTCCTTTCCACTCTCCACTGCTCACTCTGGACACCTCGGAGTCGCCCTGGACTCTGCCCGCCAATGGGTCTCCCTGCCCCTGAGTCCTCCCAGCCCCTATCCAGGACCGCAGCAGAGCTGACCGCAGCGCCCCCTGCTGGTGATCCTATATGGGTCCTCGCTGTCCTTCAGTCCACCAGTGCACACTGAACAGCGGCTGACCGCTGTGCTTGGGAGGGCCGCGGTCACAGAACGGGCACATCTTCCTTCCTGGGCTCTTCCCTTCTTTCTTCTTCCCCACACTCTCCATTCCCTGGCGGCACCATTTCCAGGGCTCTGGGTTACATTTGTAAATGAAGACGGCCACCTCTCCCTTCTTTCTTCTGAGACCCTGCTGCTCACTACCTGCTGCCTTGGCATCTCCTGTCACACGTCTCACATTTGATGAGCTCCAAGTTAAATTCCCTGTCCCCTCTCCCAGCTCTTCCCCACCCCCAGCCATCACCCGGCTCTGGTCCCCATTTGCCCTCTTCTCCCCTCCTTCCCCAGGTCTATCAGTCACTCTGGTCCGTATGTCTGTCCCCTTTTCTCCTTTCCTGGGTTCAAGCTCCTACCACCTCTGGCACAGATTTCGGCAGTTGCCTCCTTACTTCCCCCTGCATCGCCCCCTGCCAGCCCTGCCCCTTCTCATCCACTTTACCCACAGTAGCCAGATGGTCTTTTAAAAATATTAATCAGATCATGTCCCTCCTCTGTTTAAAACCTCCCAGCGGAGGAACCTTAAATGCGCCTTACAAAGTGAAAGAAGCCAATCTGAAAAGACTACGTACTATATGATTCTCGTTATATGACATTCTGGAAACGGCAGAACTATGGAGACAGTCAAAGGATTAGTGGTTGCCAGGGGTTAGGGAGACGGAAGGATGAGCCGGTGGAGCACAGGGGATTTCTTAGGCAGTGACTTATTCAGCATATATACTGTCGCGACGAATGCATGTCACCATATGTTCGTCCAAACCCGCAGAGGGCACAACACCAAGAGCGATCCGTTATGTAAACTATGGACTCTGGGTGATTGGGATGCGTAGGTGTGGGTTCCTCACCTGTGACAAACACTCCATCCGGTGGGAGATGGGATGATGGGGGAGGCCGTGCTGGAGTCGGGGAAGGAGGGATATGGGAACCCTCTATACCCTCCTTTCAATTTTGCTGTGAAACTAAAACTGCTCTAAAAAAAATCATTACTTTAAAAATGAGAGAGGGGAAAAAAAAGTTTTTTTCAAAAAAACAACTAAAATTGAGAGAATTTATCATCAGAGGAATAAACTGCAGGAAATGTTGAAGAGATTTTTTCAAGAGGCAAGAAAATAATAACATATGGAAACTTCCCCCACATGAAGGAATAGAGGAGAACTCCTAGAAGTCACAATTAAAAAAAAAGAAAGAAACGCACTGGATTCAGAAATGGGAAGATTTGAATGGACATTTCTCCAAAGAAGACATATGAGTGGCCAATAAACACACGAAATGATGCCCGTCACTAATCATTAGGGAAGCGCAAATTTCTCTACAACGAGATACCAATTCATACCCATTAGCATGGCTAAAAAAACCCAAGAAAACAACTGTTGTTGGGGATGGTGAAATCAGAACCCTCGTGTGCTGTTGGTGAGGCTCTAAGGTGGTGTAACCTCCGTGGAAAACAGTATGGCGGTTCCTCAAAAATCAAAAATAGAATTACCTTATGATCCAGCAATTCAACTTTTGGGTAAATACCAAAAAAGAATTGAAAGCAGGGTCTCAAAGAGATAGCGATACACCTACGTTCATGGCAGCATTATCCACAGTAGCTAAAATGTGGAGGCCGCCAACATCTACCAACAGAGGAGGGGCTAAGCAAAAGTTGCTCTCTATACACGGTGGAATGCATTCAGCTTTAAAAAGGAAGGATGTTTTGACACGAGCTGCATGGAAGACTCTTGAAGACATGATGCTAAGTGACGTAAGCCGGGCCCCAAAAGACAAATCCTGTGTGATTCCACTTAAATGAGGTACTGAGAGCAGCCAAAACCATAAAGGCAGAAAGTAGAAGGGTGGTCGTCATTATATGGCGGGGGAGGGGGGAGGAGAGAACAGGCACTTCGTGTTTATTGTGTTATCATGAGCGTAGGGTTTCAGTTCTCCAAGATGAAGAGGGTCCTAGACATGGAAGGTGGGATGACCGCCCAACAACGTGGATGTCCTTTATACCAATGAACCGTGCACTTAAAACCAGTTAAGATGGAGGCGGGGTATGCCTGGGTGGCTCAGTGGGTGAAGGGTCTGAGTTTTGATTTTAGCTCAGGTCGCGATCTCAGGGTTATGAGATCGAGACCTACGTCAGGCTCCACACAGGGCATAGAGCCTGCTTAAGACTTTCTCTCTCCCTCTCCTTCTGCCCCTCCTCCACCCCCCTCTCTCTCTCCAAACAAAAGCAAAAAAAAAAAAAAAAATCCCCAAAACTAGTTAAGATGATAAATATGTGTACTTTACAATAAATTTTTTTTAAAGAATAAAGGTGATTGGAAATGGTAAATATCTAGGTAACTATTTTTCTCATCTGCTAATGTCCTTAAAAGAGAATGGACAGTTTAGAAGACAAATAAAACAGTGTATTATGGAGCATCTAACACATACAGATAAAAATGTATGAAAACAATAGCACAAAGGCAAGAGGACAAAAAGCATTTTACACTCTACACAAAGCTGTATAATATCACTTTGAGATAGACGGTGGTAAGCTAAGGAGGTATATTGCAAACTGTAGAACCATGGTCAAAAACGAAACAAAGATGTGTAGCCCGTAAGCCAGCAGTGGGAACATTCAGTTAATAAAAAGTCAATCGAAGAGGGGAGAAAGGGACAAAGCGTACCCACCATAGCGAGTCCTTGGAGTGGCCCAGCACTGTCTGGCCTGCCCTTGAGGCTCTGGAGGTCCTTTCAGATGCACGGGATGCAAAGAGCTCTTGGTCCCCTTGGGCTGTGGGGCCAGCCTTTCCCTGGGCCCATTTCCTTCCAGCCCTGCTGGGACTCACCCCTCACTCCCAGCAGAGCCTCACTCTGACCCTTTTGCACAAGGCTGTGCCCCAGCCTGCGGCTCTGACTCTAAGTATTTCCCTCAAACTGCTAATCAGTCACACATGGAACTTTAGAAATGAATTGATCTTGGGCGCCTGGGTGGGTGGCTCAGTGGGTTAAAGCCTCTGCGTTCGGCTCAGGTCATGATCCCAAGGTCCTGGGATCGAGCCCCACACTGGGCTCTCTGCTCAGCAGGGAGCCTGCTTCCCCCCTTTCTCTGCCTGCCTCTCTGCCTACTTGTGATCTCTGTCTGTCAAATAAATAAATAAATAAATCTAAAAAAAAAAAAAAAAAAAAAAAAAGGAATTGATCTGAGCCCAGAGACTGTGTTCCCCTCTGGAGAGCTGGCCTAGTGCACTCAGCACTCAGCACTCAGCAGGGGCTTCCCTGGAAGACTGGCCAAGGAAAGGGAGGGTGGGCTCCCAGTTTCGCGAGGTCTCCTACCTGCCTCTCAGCCGCCCAGAACTGCGGGGATCCGTCCTTGTCTCCCAGCCGTGCTCCAGCTGTGCTCTACCCCACGCCACCCTCCTCCCCGGCTTGACTGCTACCGGGCTCTGCGGTGCTTTTGCTCGCCCTGAATCCTTCCAGGCCTCTTGTGTGCTGGATCGGAGGCCCTCTCTGAGCCCAGAGCTCCCCGGAGTCCCTGTCCCTGCACCTGTCACCCTGTGGCGCAGACCACCAGCTCCTGGAGGGCGGGACCCCACCTGGGCTCAACAGCCTCAGTTCTATAATCCAACACACGGAAGACAAGGCCAGACTGGGGCCTTGACTCCAGTCCACCAGGACCAAGCTCCTGTCCTGGAAACTTCTGACCCAAGACAAGCTCCCTTCTAGGAAGAGAAAGTCCCAGGTGGACCTCCTCCCAGCGCCTCTTAAGGCCTTCGCTTCAGAGCAGCCCTTCCCAGGACCGTCAGCCACGCCCCTCCCAGGACCGTCAGCCGCGCCCCTCCCAGGACCGTCAGCCACGCCCTTCCCAGGACCACCAGCCACCATCAGGGCTCTCTTGCCCTGGGCAGGCGTGGGAGCTCCCAGCCCTCCCATCCAATGCCCTGGGCCCAGGGTTGTCACTTGTGGGGACCAGAAGCCCTCTTCCCCCGCCTGAGAGAGGGTTTGCTCAGCAAATCAACTGTGCAACAAGACACGGGGCCGGGGGGGGGTGGCGGGGCACCTGGCTGAACCTAAGAGAGGGAAGCCATTTATAGTCCCCAATATCCATCCCCATGCTGTCAATTAATGCGTGTCTGCCCTTCAGAACGGTTCTCTTTTCATTAAAGTTGTCCCCATGGGGCCTCAGCTTGGCAACAATTTCCCAGCTGTTGGTCCGAGCTATCCTTAAGTGCCCAAGTTGAACAAGACCGCGTGACTTTAGAAGTGATTCAGATGTTTTATAAAATTTGACATTGTCCCTGCCCCAAACCGAGCTAGATGAGACCCCGAAATCTGAGTTTGGGCACAGAATTGAGACATCATCTGGGTCCTGATTCAACGCAGAAAACACGAGGCCATGGGGGGCCCGATCCCTGTTGGCTCCCGGACCTTGCGTCTCTCCCCTCGCTTCCTCACCTGCAAAATGGGGCTCACCATGGTCGCCTCACAGAGGCTGGGAAGGCTGAGAGGTGAGAGAGCGTGAAACCCTCAGCACAGAGTCTGGGGCACATTCCGTGTCCCATAAACGCGAGTAGTAGGGGTTGTCGATGTTTTTAGCGTTGAGGTGCCATGGGATGACGGGAGGGGGACTGACTCTGAAGTGAGGTATTCTGTAGCATGACTTTGCACGCATGATTTCTCCAGACCTCACTTTGTCTGTCTTTAAAATGGGGGTAAGAATGTCTATCCCACATTGATGTTGCGACGGTAAAATAAAATCATGGACATACAGCGACGGGCGATGGGGCTGGTGGATTTGGTGGTCGGTATTTTAGAGATAAGGGGACCCAGGTCCAGAGAGGGCAATGTCATGCCCAGAGCCACACAGGCTGTGTTCTTGAAGATGACCTCACTGGGGTTCTTACCCTTAGAGTTCATGGGCCCCTGAAAGTTCCGGGAGTGAGTCAAAGGGTTCCAGAATGCAGTTGTCAAGTTTTGTATAATATCGCCTCTGGAGAAAGTGTCAACAGTTTTTATGAGATTCTCAGAGTGGCCGTAGTCTCCAAAAGTTACAAGATCCGCTGTTCTAATCTAACCCCCTTCAATTCACAGCTGGAGAAACTAGGTGCCAGAGAGCAAGTTAGAGACAGGCCACATTTCCGCAGGGCATGAGACCCTCCCTCCTGCAGGAGGCCTGGGGGTGTCTAACTGGGGGGGGGGGACACAGGATCCTTGGAGACAGTCCTGATCTCAGCTTTCAGAATTTGTCAAACTCCGTTCACATCTGGCCGCTAATTTGCACCCACGCCCTTCCGGGTGCTGTGGCATCTTGGTTCCTTGAGGTTTTCGTGGGCAGTCATGTTTTGGGCGAACTTGGGCAAGAAATCCTGCGTTTTTGCGAAGTGAAGCAGGCAGCCCTACCCTCTTCCGCGGTCAGCGTTTACTAACCATGTTGGGAGGGAGACAAAGGCACAGCAGGGGTCTCTAGCTTAGTTGGCAGAGGATTGGCGGGGGGAGGCACTGGTTAGGAGTGGGTGGTGAGCATGAGGTACATGTGGGACCCTAAGGAGGGGGGAAGCCCTCTGAGAAAGCGAGTTCACGCCCACCGCTCCCCTCCCCCCGCCCATCACTCCCCTCTCCCCTCTTTCACACCACCCCCCACCCCGCCCCCGTCAGGGTCCTGTCCCACAGGGTCCTGACTCGCCAAGGAGGCTGGCATGTTCTTGCTTCGCTTGCTTTGGGTTGCTACCTGAGTTTCTGATCTGATCTCGTACGTCTCTGCTGCCACCCTGGAATCACGCTAAGGGCCCCTCTCCAGGACCCACAAGCCTTTGGTTTCCTGCTCCTAAACTAGCCTGAGTTCCCAGCCTTAGCCCCCTCATTTTTTAATCCACAAAGCGGCTTCTGCAAATAATAGCACACACCACCAGGTTTGATTAATTAACTGCACGAAAACGATGGGGAAACCAGCGAAGGAGATAATTATGCAAAACAGAAAGTGTCAGATTTACGACGCTCGTTCTTTCTCCCCCGCTGCACTCTGAGGACTGAGGGGGGTGCTCTGGTTCCCTGGAGCTGCTTGCTGAAGGAGCCCCCGCCCCAAACGCTGCTCACAAAATGTCAGGAGGGAGGTAGGCAGGAGGTAGGACAGAAGTGGGGGTGTGTGGGGGGGTGTGAGGGATGAGAGCGGGACACACCTGAAGGGAGGAACTCCGCCCATTCCCAGGTGCGCTTGCTAACGGAGCCCCCTCCCCTCCAGCCCTCAGCCTCTGGGGGAGACTTGGCACGAAAGCCTTTCACGTCCATTTCTTCTCTGTCGCATTCTGCTTCTCCCCACCTTACCCCTCCTTTCCTCCTCCAGGGATGCTAGAGCTGGGATTGTGGTGAAAGTAGGCAGTGCGGATATTTTGGCCGAATTCCCAGACCTGCTCGGGCTGGCCCTTGGAGATAGAGAAGTTCTGGGGGCGCATGAGTTCATCCTGCCTCCCGGCTGCAGGGATCATGGGCTCCTGGGGCCTCACTGATTCCCTGGATCCCCATCTTTCTATGGGGAGGGCTGGCCCAGAGCGGGACTGGGATGTGCCGGGACCCCCTGGCCAGGGGCATTCCTGGGCACAGCCCACGATCCCCCATCCCTGGCCCAGCCTGCAGTGCCCGTTCACCCCCCACTGTGTGATCTGGAGGTCCCAGGGGGACTCTTCTCTCTTCCCCCTGGAGACACAGCCTGAGCAAGGTGCCCCGGCGTGCCAACCCACCTCCTGCCCGCCTCGGCGTCACGGTAGTCCTCGATGGCCAGCCGGAGCTTCCGCCGGTGCAGGGAGCTGCACACGCCCAGGCCCAGCTCCAGGTCCTCGTCACTCAGGCTCAGCAGCACCTGCACCGCAGGGAGGTGAGGACTGAGTGCCCAGAGGGGAGGTGTGGGGTGGGCTCCCGAGGCTGCCAGGACCTGCTGCCAGCTGCAGCTGAGCCCCGGAGGGGTCTGCTAGCCCGAGGCCAGCCATCTCCCTGCCCTTCCTTCTCTGCAGTCCTGGCAGAGCACGTGGCGCATCTCTGCTCCAGGAGGTGAGCGGAATCACATGATGGCCCGTGGAGCCCTCTAGCCCGGTCCTGCCCTCCTGCAGCAGGGACGGGCAGGTTGGGCCCAATTTAAAGATGTGGAAACTGAGGCTCAGATGGCTAGGTGCCTTGCTGGGGAGACATGGTGCTTTACTGGGGACCCTGGAGCCTGAACCCAGTTCAGCTGGCTCCGAGAATACATCCTTTCACCCTGGGATGGGGTGGGGGTTGGGGTGTGGGGTGTGGAGCGGCTCAGCTCTGGGTTGGTAAAGTTCAAGGCGGGGTGGGGGTGGGGCAGGGGGGCGGGGGGATTCCCGCTGGGATCCCGGACGTGCCCTACCTTCCCGCTTTTCACGTTCTCCGCACAGGCCTTGACGTACATGGGCATGGCCATGACCACCTCCAGCCAGGCCTGGACGGTGCCGGCCTTCCAGTGGGCCATGGGGGTGGTCCTGACCAGCTCCACCTGCTGCAACCGGTCCATCTGCTCCTCCCCCTCCGACAGGCTGAGGCTCTGCCGTGTGGGGCTGCACTGGCTGTCCGAATCTGCAACACACAATTGTAAACTTGGTGGGAAGGTGGGGAGGGGGCTGCGGGGGGCTTGTGGGGGGGCGGGGTGGGGAGGCAGGGACTGGGCAGATTGCACCCCTGATGCACTCCTGGGGTACAGGGGGAGGGTGGGGATGAGTCCCTCTCATGCGTTTCTTCTTTCCAAAATCCAAATGGCTTTTGTTTTGTTTTGCTGCCCCTCCCCCATTACAAAAGTAATCTGTTCCCCCCCAAAAGCACAGACTTTTAAAAACTTAATCTAGAAAAGAATGAAAACAAAACACAAAGTGAAAATCGCCCCAAATCCCACGCTACCCAGAGACAGCAGCTGTTAGTTATAGTTAAATATTCTTCGGGATACACAAATGCCCACGTTTCCAAACACACACAGACCCACGCTTACACACACAGAGCCCCGCACACAGACGCCACGTTCTCCGTTTTGTAACACGCCGTTCTCCTTTACACCGTGGAGGACACCCTTCCATCTCCGTAGAGATCTGTGATACCTTTTGATGGCCCAGGAGTCATCAGAGGATGCTTTCTCATTTATGAGCATGGGTTGTTCCCCGTTTTTTGCTATTGTAATCAACATAGTGGCAGTCATCTCTGGGCCGCTGGGTGGTTTATTTTCTTAGGATACACAGAGCCTCAGCTCCATTCCTCAACACACTGAAACCTGATTCGGGAGTAGCCCCTTGTAGGCGAAAATGTCTATCCCCCAGCACTTCCTAACCCTACTCTTTTTTTTTTTTTTTTTTAAGATTTTATTCATTTGACAGACAGAGATCACAAGTAGGCAGAGAGGCAGGCAGAGAGAGGAGGAGGCAGGCTCCCCGCTGAGCAGAGAGCCTGATGTGGGGCTCGATCCCAGGACCCTGGGATCATGACCTGAGCTGAAGGCAGAGGCTTTAATCCGCTGAGCCACCCAGGTGCTCCCTAACCCTACTCTTCAATCCATGGTTAGACACACCTGATGAAGTAGACCAGGTTCAGGCCAGACTTGACCGAGATGGAAAGAGTCTCCTTCTCTAAAGTAGGGTTAAATCAACACCCACACAAACTCAATACCATGACAAGTATTAAAAAAAGAAGCCTGGTTAGGAAGGACCCTGATGATACTGTACATTGTAAATTATCGTAACGATGTAAAAAATACTTATCCATCTAATCAAGCAGGTGGTTACAAAAATTGTGTGTGAAATCACACAGATAGTTACGGTTACTGAGCTTGGGTGCCAGGAGGAATGAGCTTACTTTCCTCTTCCTGTACTTTTGTCCATCATCAAAATTCTACAATGACCAAATGTATTTTTTTTAAACATATGCATTTCTAAAAAAATTGGAAAAATTAAGTAGGAAGTGGTATAGATGGTTATTGATGGAGTTTGTCCGAATGAAGGATGCCCCTCATTCATGCACTGGAAAATATGTGGTTCATGAGAAAGGTGTCACTGGGGATATTTTTGACATGGGAAAATGTTAATAACCAACTGGCAAGTGAGGAAGGACAGTATGAGACAGCAGGTGCGATGTAATCCCAGCGCATTTAAAAATGGTACACATGATTCTATGATGTAGAGCTGTAATATATGTATATTTATACATTTATACATATAAAATACTAGTTAGATAAATATTAAAAGTCTGCGTCTGGAAAGGGGTGATGGGTTAATTGTGTGTGAGTCTCTGTGTGTGAATGTTTTGTGTGTGTGTGCCTCTGTGAGTAGGCAAGGGTGTTCTCATGTGTGTGTACACTTTCCTGTCTCCCATGTTTTCTGCACTGAGGCATGTTATTTTTGAAACAGACACATGCAACCTAGAAATCTTTTTCGAGTCACAAGGCCCCTCTCCCCAGTTCCTTCAGCCCTCCCCTGCCCCTGCCATGGAAACTCTTTGGAAGTCGCTGTTTCTGCTTAGGGACCATACACACATACATACACACTCTGCTTAAACCTTTCTCCCCAACGCTGGGGGGCCTCTAGCTTCTCAGCCAAGAGCCTTAGGGAGCCCATGGCTGCTGGCCAGGAGGATGCCACCCCGGGTCCAGCAGGCACTGAGCAGAGCGACCTAACTCAGGGCGGGCAGCTAAGATGCCTCGTGCCTCTATTTCCCGCACCCTAAGGTTGGCATAATGTGTAATGCAGTTCCCTGCCCTCCTTCCCAGGGCTGTTCTGGGGACTCTGTGACTGGGGATGCTAGGTAGGTAGAAGGTCTCTTCCCTGCCCCCAGAGAAACGGCAGATGGCACAGAGCTCGGAGCAGGTCGCTGGTCTGAGCCTGTGTTGCCATGACGCCCAGGAATGTGGAAATGTGGGAATCTGCAGCTTCCTCTGCAGGCTTGCCTGCCCCCCACCCTCCCCGAGTTCTGAGTTTCTGCCTGGTGAGGCTGCTGCCTGTCCCCACCCTCGGTGACCCTCCTGCTGGTGCCTGGCTCCCCAGGACAGGTCTGGCTTGCAGGGAAGCCCTTCGGATTGGGTCCTACAGATGTGAGCCTCTGGCACACAAGGTGGGTGTGTCCTTCCTGGCTTGGAAAGAGCTGAGAGTCTCTGTGCTTTTTCTGTGACTGAGTCCCATCTCCGTCACCTGCTTCTGGGAAGCGGAGAGATGCACATCGCCACATCTGGTTACCTGAAATTCCAAGACCCAGCCCGTGTTGTCCATTTGGACCGGGCTTGTGGAAAGAGGCTTTGGAGTTGAACAGACCTTGGCTCTGGGTTAATTTCTTCACTTCTTCAAGTCTCAGTTTTCCCATGTATAAAATGGGCATAATAGTAATACTCTCTACCTCCCAGATTAATGACTCGTATAAATTCTGCATGTGTACCTATAGTAGGTGCTCAGTACTTGCCTCAGTCTCTCTGCCTTCCTGGGATGAAATATGGCTTGAGTTCAGCTCAGGGCCTGAGGGGTTCCCAGCAGGACTCCCACCCGGTCCAAGTGGGCGGGGGGGGGGCTCCCTGTCAGGTGAGGGGTGGCCTTTTCTCTCCCATGCCTGGGGCGGGGGAGTGGCCCTGGGCTAGGCCTCCCCAGGTGAAAGCTATAAGGCAGTAGGGGAAGGAGGAAGGAAGGAAAAAGAGAAAAAAGAAAAAAAAAGAGAGAGTTGGAGAGAGACACTCCAAGAGCAAGCCTTCAGGAGAGGAACAGGGCCACAGACACAACAAAGACACAAAGAGAAACAGGAAAAAAGAGAGAATGAAGAGGAGGGTGGGGGGGAATGACAGATAAGGGGACAAAGGGAAAAAGCAAACTTCTGGGGCGTGTGTGGATACGTGTGGGTCGCTTCGCAGCTCACGGGCCTCAGGCTGGCGAGGAGAGCTGGCTTAGGGCGTCCGGGCTCGAGGAATGCCCGAGGCGGAGCTGGGGTCCGACAAGCAAACCACACATTGTGGTTTCTGAAGAAAGACAGCCATTCGCCACCCTGCCCTCGCCACCCGGGACTGAGCTCCGGGACGAACTGCAGAAGGCCTGAAGAGGGGGGCGTCTTTGGGGCTCGTGAACCATTAATTAAAGGCAGTTTCCAAAATGTAGGCACTACGGTGCCCAATTTTATGTCTGGGATTCCATCCATCCTGGCTTTTATCTCCCCTCTGTCTCAACCCAAAGAGGGGGAATAACTCACATTTATAGTCAGGCAGTGAGTTAAGAGAGGCGGGCTGAGGCCCGGGTCGTCTGAGAAAGTGTCGCCAGGAGGCCAATCGGTCTGGATCCTTCCGAACACGGGGAGGACCGAGGCTGACTCTGGAAGAAGAGGTTTTACTTCTCCTACCAGATGGATTGTCTGGTCCCAAGAGCCTAAAGCATTAACTCTCTGGTCTATTATGGAAAAGACTCTACAGAGTAAAGTATTGAGGTTCTGAGGTGGGCATGGGCATATGAGAGACCTGGGTTTGAGTCCCAGCTCTTCTGCTTCTCTTGGGGAAGTGTTTTGACTATTCTTAGCCTCACCTTTACCATCCAGGAAATGGGATGATAATAACGTCTAAGCTCACGGGTCTAAGTGAGGACAAACGAGGTGACGTATGGTGCTCTAACCGCTCAGCTCAGTGTCTGGTATGCCGTGGCTGCTCAGGGTTTGAGTGGGGACCTCTGTCCTCTGCAAGCTCACGTCTGTTGCTGTCTAGACCACCTCTGTCTTGTTATGTGGTTCGTCCACGTTGAGAAGCCTCTACGCGATAAAATACACACCGAATTCTGAAGGCTTTCTCCCAGAAGAGAAGAAAAAGTAATCTCCATACTTTTCATGTTGATCACATCTTGAAATGATAATATTGGGGGTATATCGGTTGAAATAAAAATGGTTATTAAAATTCATGTCACCTGTTTTTACTTTTTAATGTGTCTACCAGAAAATCTTAAATTACGTATGTGGCTTTTACGATCTTTTCCCTGCACAGAACTGACTTAGATGGAAGGTGTGGGCTGTTTTCTCATTGCCTTTCCCCCTTCGATTGGTTTGGAAGTGAAACACCTGATTTCTCTGCTTTTGGTTCAGTGGTTCTCAATGTGGGGCCCCTGGGCCGGTCCCAACAAGCAACACCTGGGAACTGGTTATGGATGCAAAGTCTGGGAGCCTGCCCCAGAGTTCCTGCAGCTGAGCTCTGAGGGGTGGGTCCGGGAATCTGTAGATTAACAAGCCTCCCAGGTGATTCTGATGGGAGCCGAATTTTAGAACTGTTCTTTATTGGCTACCCTTGAAAACTTACCATATGTATTTAACTTAACAAAACAGTCATCGTGATTATTATTTTACCCTATCAATATTTGCTTCAAATAACTTCCCTCCACGCTGACCACGTTCTCATCACTTCTTCTTGTGCCTCAGACCTAGCTTCTTGGGTAATTTTTCTTATTCCTGAAGAGCGTGATTTAAAAGTTCCTTGGATTAGGAGTATTTTTTGGTGGTAAACTCTGCAACTTTTTTCTGAAGAAAGCCTATGATCCCCCCTCCTCTATCAAAGAGTTTTGCTGGGTACACAATTCTAGGCTGACAGTCATTTCCTTCTGGCACCTCATTGTGGTGAGTAGAGGACCGTGTTCTACTACCTTCTGCCTGCCTTTTTGCTGAAGAGAAGGCAGCTGCCAGCCCAATTGTTCTTTGGTGAGCTCCTTTTAAGATTTTCTCTTTGGGGTGCCTGGGTGGCTCAGTGTGTTAAGCCTCTGCCTTCAGCTCAGGTCATGACCTCAGGGTCCCGGGATCAAGCCCTGAATCGGGTTCTCGGCTGGGCAGGGAGCCTGCTTCCTGCTCTCCCTCTGCCTGCCTCTCTGCCTTACTTGTGATCTCTGTCAAATAAATAAGTAAAAATTTTTTTTTAAATAAAAGGTTTTCTCCTTGTCCTCGGTGTTCTGCAGTTTCATTATGATATGACTACATGAGGATTTCTTCTTATTCTGACTGATATACATCGTGCTTCCCGCATCTAAGGGTTTATTTCTAGAATATTCTCACCCACTATTTTATCTTATATTTTAATATTACCTCTTCTCGATTATCTCTTTGCTCTCCTTCTGGGATCAGACTTTCTAATTCTTTTTCCCTCTCTTGTAAGCTGCTGCTGTCGCACAGAGTTTTCTGTGGTGGTAGAAATGCTGGATAATCTGCACTGTCCATTGTGACAGCCGGGAGCCACATACGGAGTGAACACTCAGAATGTTGCTAGTGCAGCTGAGGAACTGAGTCCAAAGCTTTACTGAATTTTGATGAATTCAAATACAGGTCTTATTGCCACATGTGGCTCGTGGCTGTTGTGGTAGACCAGAAAGCTCTGATTTCCCCTCAAGGTTTCCATCCATTTTTTTCTCTGCATTGCATCTGGGTAACTTCCTTAGACCTATTTTCCATTTTTAAAATTCTCTCTTCAGCAGTTTACTCTGCTGTTTAATCCATCCTTGGATTTTATTTTATTTACTTATTTTTTCTAAGTAGCTTCCATTGCACAGCATGGAGCCAAAGGAGGGGCTTGAATTCATGACCCTGAGATCAAGACCTGAGCTGAGATCAAGAGTCAGCTGCTTAACCGACTGAGCCACCCACGTGCCCCTGGAGTTTATTTTTTTAATGTTACTCACTACATACTTCTAAAAGTTCTATTTGGTTCTTTTCCCAGTTCACCTGGTCTTTTCAGATAGTCTCTTACTGTTTGCTCATGTTTATGACTTCATCTTACATTTTTTTAAGTATTACATACATATTAGCTTGTACTTGGTGTTGGTAGCTATGTATCTGAAAAGGCCTTGGAGGGTCTAAATTTGCTGTATTTCTCTGTGGACTCGCGTGCATGCTGAGCTCAGATTTGATCTTAAGGGAATCTCTAGAGTTTAAATAGTGGACATTTTCCTCCAGAGAGGAATTCTGAGACCTGCCGGGGCTGGAGCAGGGAGGGAGGGGGGATGGTGCCTGGTAGCGGGGACCATTTCATTCCTGTTAAAGAGACATGGGACAACAAGAGACCACAGGCTCTGGTCCTTCACTTCGCCACACCCCAGCATTTACGTCCTTGTCCACAGTCCTGACATCAGCGTCTGTCCCCAGGACAGACCCCAGTTTGTCACACGTGCTTATCACTCACTGCTCCTGTTCTGGTCTTAGCTCACAGCTTTTTAGTTTTGGATGGGGTAACTTGGCAATTTCCCTTACTTTTGTTGAGGCCAGAGATATATTAAAAAGTATGTTTTATTTTAGATTTAGTGGTCTGTCTTCCTCCACACGGGCCCGAGAGGACATCCTCTGGCTGCGTACACTGTCCACCCCATGCTCTTCACGTTCTGCTGGTGGGTCTGTCCGTCTGCCCAGCTACGAAGGGAAGTCCGAGGTCAGAGGTCAAGTCTATCCTCTTTATCATCCATGCCTGGTTCATGGTGATGCTCAATGCCATCATTAAAAGCCCAAGTTATGGGAAAGGGACAATCGATAAAGTTTTGTTTTTGTTTTTATCATTATTGTTTTAACTTGAATCTTCCCAGGGACCTCTGCTGTTCAACACCCATCACTGTCTCCCTGGATAAAACCAAGCTCCTTACACGACAAAGCTCTGGGTGACCCAGCCCTTTGCCGGCTTCTCCTCAGTCTCAGGCCCCCTCCCCAGCCCCCTGGGCTTCTCGCACTTTCCCTGCACTCCTGGTCCCCTCCCCCATCTTGAATCTGTTGCACCTGCTGCTCTCTGCCTGGAAGTCCCCCAGCTGCTGGCTTCTCTACTTCGTGACCTCCTATGAAGCCTTCAGGCTCTACTGTGACATTGCTTCTTCCAAGAACCCCTTCTCTGGTCCCCTGGCGTTTGTTGGTCACCACCTGCTACAGCACACAGAGGTGTCCACACCTCTGCCCCGCACACATGCGCTCCCAGTGCTCTCAATAAGCCAGGTCTGTTCTCACCTGCACTTCTCACGGCTGAAATCAAGGCTCGGTCATGGGATTATTCGGGGCGTGTGCCTCCCACTACAGCGTAAAACCCATAAGGACAGGAGCGGGGCCTGGTTTTGCTCCCGAGATATCACCGATGCCTAGCAAGGGCTCCATGTCTGCTGATCTCTATGATGCCAATTCACCCACCGCAGCCCATTTCTGTGACCAACAGGAGGCCACGGGACATGCCGCCTCACACTGGGAGCCCTCGCGGCTGTGACCATGACTACTAAACTTGCGAGGTGCTTTGCAACCTGAGCGTGAGCAGCCCCATCACAGAGAGGAAGAAAGTAGGTTCAGAAATGCCCATCAGCTGTGTCCTTGGACAGAGCCAGGACCCGGAGCCTGGATGTCACGTCACTGGCCTACGCTTCTTCCTCTCCTGTGAGTCTCCTGCCACACCAAGACGAGCAGCTGCTGGAGGCTAGACTTTTCTCTCTGGTTGTTATTTCATCTTTGCCATGGCCCTGAGAGATAGGCAGTTTTTTCCCCAATATATAGAGAGGAAAACTGAGGCTCAAAGGGACTAAGTGGGCAGCTTAGGATTGTACAGCTACATACTGGCTTTGGGATCATACCCAGAGATCTGGCTCCAAAGCCTGGCCTTTCCTCAACACCCCTCCCTATGTTGCTCGGTTTTGATCAATCCTGCTGGGCTCAGGCTGTCCCTAAAATGCATCTGTGTTTCCTGCACACACAGAAAAAGATGGAGGGAAGCCAGCAATGGCTCACACACCCGAGTAGCAGTTGGTGACCCGGCCTGTTGTCTCCAACTGCAGGCTCCACACCACCCCTGGAGACATCAGTGTGCTAACAAGGAACGAGGCTGGCGCCATGTCGGCATTGAACCCATTGGGATGCGATGTCCTTATCTGCGGCCCAGCCCAGGAAAAGCGATGAGGCAGCTTAGAGCTGGTGGGGTGACAGGGCAGGAGGGGCCAGACATCCTGGCAAGAGGGCGTGCCCATTCCTGTCCTTGCCCCCGGGCCCTGTGGCAATGGGCTCAGCCACTCTGGGGCCTGGGAGAGCAGCAAAATCAATACCCCGGGGCTGGCTTTTCTTAGCCGGTCTACAGGGACCCTTCCCTTTCTGCAGTGGCTACACACTGACTCAGGTTCTTTCTGATGCTTTGATAGAGAGAGATCCAGACTCCACCTTGCCTTGCTCCTGGCTCACGTCTTAAGGTTCCTGGGAATCCCATATAAGCCCAGGGACTTTCTGGGGCTAAACAATGTCAGAGTGTGTATGCTTAGAGCTCTCCAAGGAATCACTAACTTAGCACCTCCAAGCACGAACTACAGGGGCTGACGGAGTTGCCCGTTACAACAGGTCCCGGAGGGTGCTCCGTGGAACTAGGTACAAATCCATGGTTCTGTGGTCAACTAAGTTTGGGAAACACAAAGTGGAAAAACGTGAGATATTTTCCCTCACTGCAGAACTTGTCAGAGCCTTGATAAACTAATGTCTTGTATTCAGGATTAGGGTTAGAGACTCAATGCTGTTTCCAAAACAACTGACCCAAGGATTTCCCCCCACCTGCTGAATCTTGTGGTCTGCAGCAGCTCAGAGCACACTGGCCTGGGAGTCAGGGGCCCTGGCTTCCAGAACTAGCTCAGCCACTGATGCCCTACTTGATGGTGGGCAAGTCCCTTCCCTTCCGTAACATGAGGGGAGTGAGGAAGAAGCCACCAAGAGCCCTGTCACCTCTACATGCCCTGCATTCTCTAGTCTTATCCCTGGGAGAGTTGCTGAACCTGCCTGGGCCTGTCTTCATACCTGAACCACGATCCTGTTCTGCGTCTCTCACAGGGCTGGCGAGAGGCTGAAATGACATCCCCGTCCTCGCTGTCATTGTCATCATCATTGTGGCAAACGTTCACGGCTACCCGAGCTAAGCCTTTTGTATGCAGTGACTCGTTTCTCTCTAGCAGCGCCCCTGGAGAGCTCCGTAGTGTCCCCAGTGCACACAGTGGGAAAGCGAGACCCAGCCGGTTCAGTATCTTGTCTAAGGTTGCTGGGTAGCAAATTTCATGAGTAAGGTGTGGACCCAGACAGTTTGCCCAGAAGCTACCCCCTTAAACTTGACCTTAATCTGCCTAGGAAAGAGCACTGCAAGCTGCAAAAGGCTATCCCCTGGGAGGGGCCTCGAACTATGTAGTCTTACTGCAGTTCACGGGGGTGGCTGTGCATGGCCTCCTGGGGAGGGGCTCTGGCCATCCATTCACAGGGCTTCCTGTTCTGCCAGGGCGAGGAGGGAAGGCACCTGGGCTGGCTCTCTCCGGTGTGGAGCAGGGGTGGGCAGGGGATTCTGGGGTGCCCTCAGGGAATGACTTTTCCACAACAGGGGGTGTAGGAGGAGGCCCGAGGCAGGCTCTAGGATGCAGCTTGGAGATGACCTCACCCACGGGGGTCACACTGCCTTGGCGTTGCAAACCCTTCGTTACAATGGAATCATTATCTATAAGAGAAATAAACTGGAGTTTTGGGGTGAAGGACAGTGAGCAGGGTGGGGGAGGTGGCCTTGGGGAGGACACCAGGGACTTGAAAGGCTCCACAAGCCACCACTGCCCTGGTTTGTATCAGAGGGAGTCTGAGGCCCAGAGAGAGAGATTGACTTGCTCGTGGTCACACAGCAAGTCCTTGGCCAAGCTGGGAACAGGAAGTCAGAGCCAGGCTCGGGGCTCTCGACTGTGTGGGGCTAGGGTGATAAGACTTCTGGGTTGAAGGCTGGGCCCCCCTTAGGGGTCTGAGGGTAGGTCTGGGCAGAACCCTGTGCCCCCTCCCCCATCCTCCCCCTCCAGCAGTGGTTCCACCCCAGGCTGCTCCCTAGAGCACAGCTAGGGCAGTCTTGCTCCCAATTTAGGGCTCATCATTGGGTGTCCATGGGGCACCATGGGCCCCAGGCCAAGGCCAGCAGGTCCACTGGATGCTTGGTAGAAGTCTAGTCGGCCACAGGTCAAGCAGAATCCGAGATGGTAGATAGCCTGTCCGAACTTGGCCTTCACCCAGCCTTGACTTCTGTCCCTGCCACCTCCTGGCTGTGTGCCTCTAGGAAAGTTGGGAACCTCTCTGGGACCCTAACAGGGGTCCTGCTGCAGGCTTCTGAGGCTGCCCAGGAGGCAGCAGACAGGCCATGCCAGACCCCTCTGCTCTCTGCTCAGCAGGGACTAGCAAAGGCTCTGGCAGCCATTCCTTCCTCACCCTGGAGCTGCCCTAGGTGGTGGCCTCAACCTCCCTTATCATGGTCCCTTAGCGGTAGTTACCCCATGGCAAGTCTGCGCTAAAACCCACAGAGAGGTTGCTGCCCCCCCATGTGACCTCTTGCAAATGAGACCACACTGGGGAGCGTGGTCCCCAGTGTCTCCCCCACAAACCTGATTTAGTGGGTACGGGATGGAGCCGGGGAATCTGTAGCCTTAAAACTCAAGGCATGGTCAGGTCTGAGCACTACTGATCTGTGTGTGATTCTCAAACTTCCCCTCTCTCTCTCTCTCTCCTTATTTTTTCCTCTTTGCTTACGGTTTTTCGTCTATCATGGAATCCTTCAAACGGACTCCTGCCTGGAGGTGCAGGGTGCATCACAGAAGAGCAGAGCTGCTTCTGGCTGAAGGTCGGACTGGAGCCCTGCCTGCTAGCTCTGCCACCAGCCAGGGCAGCCTCTTGATGGGGCCTCTGAGGAGCCCCCAAGTGTTCCATGGAACACAGTTTGAAAACTACTGCTTATTCCAATTGCTTCCTCTACTGGGTAGAAACACAGAGCCTCAGTGAGCTAGCCTGCCCAGGGCTTGGCTAGTGAGGCTTTCTCAAGTTCTCGGAAGCTTCTCATTGATCGGTTGTCCCGGGCAGGGGAAGCGGGGAGAGCTTGGCTAGAGACTGTGGAGCGCGGCTACTGAGAACACGGACTCTGGAACCAGATGGCTGGTGTTGAAACCCAGTTCTGCCTCTTCCTAGCTGCGTGACTTTGGGCAACAACTTCACCTCTCTGTGCCTCAGTTTGTTGATCTATAACATGGAGGTAATAACAGTATTTACCTCGGAGGGCTGAAGGATTATACGAGTGAGTTTCTCATGGCGAGGCCAGGCTGGTCCCAGGCTCTGACATCTGTCCCTGTATACGTCTACCACCCTGGGGCGACCTGGGAGCTTCCGCCTCAAGAACCCAGGCTTGGGCAGCGTAATTTCTTCCCCTGGTCTCAATCTCAGAGTATGCAGAGAGTATGTTTCTACTTGGAATCTAGAAAGAATTTTGTCACGGCTGGTGGATTCTGGGGGCACACACACGTCAAAGTCCCCTGGTTCTGGGGCCGAGAAGCCTGGGGTCTGTCACAGTGGAATGGAATCTGGCCTCTGAGCAGTGGGTACACAGCTGGAGCCATGGCAGTGCACACAGCCTGAGGCCCTGATTTCACCCCTGGGGGACCTGTTCGAATCCAGACACGTTTGGACTCAGGATATGTATCTACCTGCTCGTACTCAGTTTTCCTGCCTCTGACTTAAACTTAAATCCACTCAAATCATGGGGAACACAGGCCTTGGAGCTGGTCCTTTCCAGGCTGCAAATCACAGTTAGCGTTCATGTCTGAGCCTATGAGGCGGGGAGCCTTATGACATCCACGTCAGAGATGAGAAGACACTGAGGCTCACAATGACACAAATTGCTAGAAATCGATGCATGGCCAGAGCCGGAGTGGTTATCCCGGCCTGGCCTGGCCCCACTGGTGGGCAGCAAGGGTCCTCCAGGGGTAGCATGGCGTGCAGTGTCATAGGATCTCTTGTCTGGGTGCAATGAACTACCATTTACTGGTAATCCATTAAGGGAGCAATCAGACAAAACCTGAAACTCAGTGAACACCGGCGAGCCATCAGCCAGTGCTTCCTGGGGAACGGGCTTGGGACTGGGAAGTCCTTCCATTTTCAGGAAGAAGAGGGCAAGGCTTTCAGTGGCCACTTCTCCAAGACCGATCCTCTTGGGATGATTTTCTCACGGACTGGTTGCTGGGGGTGGGGGGCCCAGCCCTTAGAGGGCAATGGTGCATATTTGTGTATTTTTCGATACCTGGGCTTTAAGACACCATGTCGCTGAGGTTCAGGCATGAACGGCTCAACCCCTTGCTGCCAGACTTACGCCCTCACTATGCCCGCACAGTGATACTTCACCGGTGATGTCCTTCCTATTCTGAAATACAGCCAAGACCAAACTCCTAGGTTATTTTTATGTTTATAGAGCATTCCTTTAGAATATAAAGTTATGAATCCTTTTAGAAGACAAGGTTAAAGCTATGTATTCCCTCCTGATTCTTTATGACCACCGAGTTCTTCTAGTTCTTTTTCCACTCGAAAAAGGGAAACAGGTGGGGCAGTGGGCAGTGAGGACAGCTTTGGCCCCACCTAGTGGGGTTTGAACAGAAAAAAGAGCCATTTGTTCAGAGCAGATGGGTTGGGGGTGGGCGGGTGGGGATGTTTGTGAGGCCCTTACTGTAAAAATGCAGGTTTTGGGTAAGAGGCCCTGAGGATAGCACATTGGTGAGCTGGCTGGTGACCTCCTACGTTATGGCCCCACCGCGCTGGTAGTCCCCACCCGGCACCGGTGTGGGGCAGCTCCCGAGCCCCCCGGACGCATGCTGGGGCCAGGATGGGAACCCCACCTCCCGTTGGGGGGAGAGCTGATCTGAGCACCAGGCAGCTCTGGTGCAGGGAGAGTCTCCACAGCAGGACCAGGGAAGGCAAACCTCTGCCAGGGCGGGCCAGCAGCTCACTTCTCCTCTGCCCAATCCCTCCGTGGGGGTGGGTTTCCTGCGCCTGGAGATAAAAGGCTGACAGAATTGACGGAATGGCTGCAGTCATACCAGCAAGCAAGTGCTAGGCTGTGTCGGAGGCTACCGGTGGTTGCTAGTGTCCCCCTGCTAAGGCCTCTATGATGTCCCCTGCCCAAGCCCCTCCCCTCACTGCCCAGATGGTGGTCAGGGTGTTATGGACTCCCTAGGTTTGAAGTCCAGCTCTACTGTTTACTAGCTTCTTGACCCTGGATATTTATTTACCTGAGTTTTCTCACCAAAAATACAGGTTGTTGGAGGGTTAACAGAGTTAATGCATGTAAAGGGCACAGCGCAGACTGCGGCCCATGGTGAGTGCTTAATAAATGTTAGATATTATTATTGTTATTACATTATTAGGTTACATCTGTAGGAGCCTGCCAGCATGGGTGGGAGAGCACGCAGAAGGGCCAGTGAGTACAGCCGTGCAGGTTGTGCACTGTACAACACAGGGCACCATTTACACACTAGTGCCTTCTGTAGTAGTGTAGGAGACAACCTGTGGGTCTATACACTGGCCCTAGATGCCCTGGGCATCCCTACTTCAATTTCTAATAGGTACCACTTAAAGTTGGACCGTATGGGGCAAGGTCTCAAAGAAGATAAAGGAGGTAGTATGATTTCTGAGTAGAGCTACTAAGATTTCAATAGGTATGGCCCAGTCCCTGCAAAGGTTACAGGACTATAGGAGCAACAGTTAGGATCTTGGCCAAGTCACTCTGCTCTGAGCCAGTGTTCCCCATCTGTCCAGGGAACTAGGGTGGGGTGGTTGGGCTGGTTATAGGTTGGCAAATGGGCTTTCTCATTGTATACCAACTCTGACTGATTAGCAGTGGCTGTCTGAGGCTTTGTAAAGTGAAGACATCAGAGACCACTTTGGGCTGGGTGGGAAGGGCTCTTCGATCAATTGGTGATGTCTGCAGGAGGCCCGGGAGAGGGGAGCAGTGGTACGTTGTGCTTGGGCCACTTGCCCGCCTCAGACTGGCCCAGTGGTTCTCAATGCTGGCTACACCTTGGAGTCACCAGAGAAGCTTTACCACCGCTCTGATTCAGGGCTATAGCCTGGCCTTGGTAACTGTTTTCAAAAGCTCTGCAGGTGATTCTAACGCATGGCTGGGTTGAGAACTGCAAGGGTAGATGTCCCTATTTTTCCTTGCCGTCCTGAGCTCTACAACTTCTTGGCATGGTCAACAGATCACAGAGCTTTCTTTCAGCAGAAATGATAGGGGTGGGACTGGGGGTTAAAAGGCCAGTTTTCCATCAGTTTTATCGCTGGACAGGGTTTGTCTTTAAGTTGGGAGGCAGAGGTGGAGGGCACTGGCCATGATCATAGATCGGGATATGCAGGGTGACCTTTTCTTGGGCCACACTGTGGAGTTTCACTGGGGGGAGGCCCAGGCTTTGCACCCCGGGGGATCTCACGGGGCTCAAAAAAGCCTGTGGAAAGCCCTGTGGCTCCCCTGATTTCTTTCTTAAGCTCCTCTCTGTCCCCAGGGAAGGTGGGATATTGGGAGGATGCAGAGGCCCAGTGAGGTCTGCAGGAAGGAACATGCCCCAAACTCACAGGTGCACATTCTGGGCCTTTGGAAGGAGTGCCGGGGGATGGGGGGAGAGGGAAGCAGATGAAAGCTGACCGGGGCCGCTGAGCTGGACAACGCAGGGTCAGGGAGCCAGGCCTGGAGATGGTGCATTAGGACCACAGGCAGCCCTGGATGCGGACAGCTCCTTCAAATTACATTCGGGGCGGTCAAGATGAGAAGTTTCTGGGGGGGGGGCACCCCAGCCTTAGCCCCACCATGGGCCCAGAATTCAGCCAGCTTTCTCAGCCCCTCCGGACCCAGCCCTGGAATTCCAAGGAGCAGGTCATGCATGGGCTTTGCCTCCCACCCGGAGCAAGATAGAAGCAGTCAAATAACATAGAATTCAATAATATTTTAAAATAAGCTTTATTTAGATTTTTTTTTAATATTTTATATTTGCATCCATGCCTTCGAGAAACCTTTCCCATGGGAAAAGTTATTTTCATCTAATTTACCCATAACTCATTCGCTATTTGACGTAGTTCTCTTAAATAAATCATCCTTAGTAACTCTTAGATTTATCTCCTAATTTACAAAAACTGAAATGAAAAGGAACTACTAAATCATTACCAGGAGTGGTTGCAATCTTATTTTCTCATAAGTAAAGGGCAAACAATAAAAATCAACCGAAAGGAAAAAAAAAAATTCATAGGGGAGAAAAGTATTTTCTAAAATCTCTCTCCGTAGAGAAAGATGCCAGCCCGGCCGGTCTCCCTCCCTGCCAGGCTTGCAGGAACAGCTTAGCCAAAGGAGGCCAGAAAGGTCCTTATTAGGCAGGGTACCCTGCCTGTTCCTGCCCAACCCCCCCACTCCCCACCAAGTCAGAAGAAAAGGGAGCAGCCTACTGGTGGTTTTTTTGTTTGTTTTAGAGACTTTGGACAAAATATCCTATCCTTCTGATAGAGACTCTCCAGTACTTTCAAATCTTGTAAGAGCTGAAAATGTTACCGTTAGCAGAAAAGCGCAACTATGGCGGTGGTGCAGAGGATGGGTGAACTGAGCTGTGTTAGTAGTTAAGGTGGAGTTGGAGGGGGGGCGGATTTACAGGTCAAAAGAAAAGGGAAAGCTAGTCTTAGGCCTTAGGAGGCTCTGGCTTAGAAGCTCATGTGTTCTCCACCACTCTGCATTACAGTGCCCATGGTTCCTTTGCTGGTGAAGCCTCATTGGGGCCAAACTGATCCCCAAATAGGCAGAGAGATGTTCCTGCCAGCCTTTCACTCCTAGAGTTAGCAGGCTTAGGCTATTTCGACAAGGTGAGGGACAGGGCCCGAGGGATTCCAGGATATTCTGTTAAGTGTGGCTGTAGGAACCAAGCAGAATGGAGAGGGCAGAGAGGCTCTGGTGCTGGACACTGTGTCCCCAACAGCCCTCCCCGCCCTCCCTTGAGATGGGCACCTCCCCCAGTGACCCCTGCCTGGCCGACATGCAGAATAAGGGAGGATGAGAAAGACACGGCTGCAGGAAGAACCTATGCCTCTCCAGGACCCTAGTGGCACCGCTCAGGCCAAGGGTCCCTGTGGTCATGTGATTGGCTGTCTCACTCTGTGCTGAACCTCTCTCAAAAGACAGACCCAAGAGAAAGTGACCATTACAGTAGGTCCTCCTCTCACTGAGGTCAGTGTTCCTCATTTCAGATAAATAAGCAGATATATAAAGGCCTGAAGAGGAGCTGTGGGGAGGGGGGAAGAGAAAGGTGGAGTGCACTTTCATGCAGGGGTGAGAGAATGGGGGAGAGAGAGAGAAGAAAAAACGGAAAAAAGCAAGCTTTGAAATCCAATGGTCCCTGGGTTCTGGCCACCCTAAAGTCTACCTTGCACAGTTTGGCAGCAGCATGATAATAGAACAGACAAGTCAACAGAAACACCCGCCTCCCGCCCACCCCATGGAAAAATATACATTCCAATATTTATGTAATAATTTAGATAGAATAAGTCTTCTGCGTTTGTGCAAATAAATTAAACGGAACAATTTTCTTTTCTTTTCTTTTTTTTCCATAAAGAAAGAAACGGCAACGCAATTTAAAAACTGGCAGGCCGTTAAAAAGAGCCCGTTTGACCTCTGGCACGCCGGGCCAAGGCAAGGCCCCCCCACCCCGCCCCGGCCAGGCTCGCGGGTCTTGGCGTCTTGGCGGGGAGCGGGCCTTACCCTGACCACGGGGGCAGCTGGCGCTTAAAGTGACTCGGGCGGGGGACAGGGTCTGGTCCCGTGCGTTCACACGGGAGGGAGGGGGGGACACATCAAAAACAGACCACATCCTTGGGCAGACGGGCTCCAGAAGTAGCAGTTTGGACAAGGGACATTTACAAGCACGGAGTGCACAATAGTTTTGTTATTTACAAATACACAGCAGTCCTTCAAGTTTTCAAGTTTCATAAAAAGGAGGAGGGGAGGGGGAAGAGGGTGGGGGGGGGAACCCAACGAACCGAACAAAAAGAAAAAAAAAAAACAAATCAAAACACGGAAAAGAAACAAAAACAGAAACAAACCCAGATTAACAACACAACTGTATCGCTCTGAGGACGACAGAGAGTTGACAGAGTCACACACGGTTGGAGTATGTACATCAATTACAGAGGCGGCGCCGCAGGGGGCGGGGCCCGCGCTCGGCCACGCCCAGCACCCACGTGCGCGGGAGCTCGCGCACGCGCGCGCGCGCACGCCCCGCCACGCACGCCCCGCCGCGTCCCCGCGCCCCTCCCCCCCACCCCGCGCTCGCACGCACGTCCACACGCAAAGACACGCCTGCGCGCGGCAGGCGAAGGGAGGCGGGTATCACCAGTCCGCGTCCTCCTCTATGTAATAATCAGGGGCGGTACCATCAAAGAGGCCGGGGTCGAGGGACTTCCGCTGCTTCCCTCTGGCGAAGACGCGCGAGATGGAGCCGAATCCCATCTTTTCTTTCTTCTTTTTCCGTTTTTGGTCTTCAAGATCCTCTAGTGACTGAGGAGTCGGACAGGGCGGTGGGGGCGGAGGGAGAAGAACAAAGCCACCTGAGCTGGGTGCAGGGGATGGGGGGATGGGGGGATGGGGACGGTGGAGGGGACAGGGACAGCCGATGGGGCCAGAGTCTGCCCCCCACCCCCACCCGTCGTTTGAGGAGGTGACACTTGGGCCCTTGTGGAAGCTCTCCGGGACAGCAGTGGGACCCACACAAGGCAGTCCTGAGAGTGTCGGCGGGGACGACCGTGCTCACAGCAGTGCCTGGGCATCATAACCCCGCAGGAACCGCCAGCTGCTGCTGCTGCTGCACTACCATTGTCACTTAAATTCAGCTTGCCCACCCCCCTGGGGTGCTTGCGAGGGCTCCACACCTGGCTCTGGCCCAGTCCCCTGTCTTCAGGGACCCTGCAGCAAGGATACAAGTTAACTGTGGAAAACTCCCGGTGGGAAAAAGGGGACCCAGGGAAGCCCGGAAAATGAAGAAAGAGAAATCTGAGCTTTGTGTGGGCCAAGAGCAAGGACCCCCTGAACCTTAAGGCCTTGGATAAGAGGCAGGACTGGCCACAGTGGGGAGTAGGGGATGCTGGGGCTTGGGTGCTAGTCCTAATTAGAACCCCTGGCGTCTCTGAGCCTGGTTTTCTAATCTGTGTTGTGGAGACAACAGTGATGATGGGCATAGGCTCCTGTCTGGGTAACTGAGGGCCTGAGGCTGGGGTCTACCAGAGGGCTTTACAAACACAAAGACATAGGGTAGTGTTCCCCATCCAATAGGTGGACGCTACACTAATGGTTCCCAAAACACATCAGAAGGACCTGAATTCCAGGCCCCATCCCATACCTGGTGGATCAGAATCAGGGTTAAAGGCCCAGGAATCTGCATTTGAAAAGTCTTTCCTGGTGGACCCTGATGCAGATGAGCAGTGCATAGACCAGCATCTGGGAACCCAAGGACTAGACTGCTGATCTGAGACCCCTTCTGCGACCCCTTTCCTCCCTGTGACCTCTCCCTGACAGGGTACTGAAATGTCAAAAATGAATAAAGAACAGTTTCCTACAGCAAGGGGCCCAAAGAGGCTATGGCCTGGTTCATCAGCCTTTGGCTGCCAGGAGAAGACACTCACCAGGAGAGCAGGATGGAAGATGTGTGATGTGTGATGCACTTAATGGGTCCACAGATTGGACCAGGGAAGGGCAAAGCAGGTACTGACTCTGGGTCAGGCCACCAAACCATGACTGACCAAGGCAGTGGCTTAACTCCTCTCTGCCTTGGGTGTCCCAGGTATGGAAGTGGCGAGACTGAGGGCCCATGGGAACAAGGGACAGGGGGACTCATGGTCATCACGGGGTAAAGAGAGGGCCCAAGTGGCCAGGGAAGGACACCTACCTGTACAATGGGGTTGTGCAGGTTCTTCTGTACTGGGCCGGGACTGTCGCCCTGTAGCCAAAAAAGAGGGGGGAAATGAAACAGCAGGGACACACAACACATGGGAGCAGAGGTGGCCCATGGAGAGTGGGGTCTTCCATGGAAGGAAGCCATCTCTTAGGGACCACCCTACCTCTGCACAGGTGAACCCACCCCCACCCCTGAAGCAAACACTCCCAGATGGTTCAACAATGGCACCTGGGGTTTGAGATGCTGCCTGGACCAGGGGTCCTACGGTGCTCTCCTGCTTGCTCAGGCCTCTTGACCCCCAACACCCTCTGACCAACAAATCAGTCACTTGAAGGCTTCTAAGATCCTGTCCCAATTGGTCCATCAAGTTGGAACTGGAGATTGGTTATACTTGGTGTTGTTCATAAAGAAATACAATTTTAAAAGAAAAAGGCACAAAAATAAAGAATTTCAGGACAGGAAGACTCAGGAGACTAGGGAGCTTCTAATTTCCCCCACAAACAATTCAATGCATCTCTTATTTTGTGGAGAGGTAGGCAGGCCTCGTGAGCCTGATTTACAGATACAGAGGGTAATCCAACATGATGGAACTCATGGCAGAGCTATAACTCAAATCTGGGGCTGTTTCTTCCTGGTCCAGTTCTCCCTTCGGTGGGCATGCAATGGTGGGCGTGCAAAAGCCTTCGCTACATCCCAGAATCTGGCTGCACTGCCTGGTGGGGCAAACAGATCTTTGGGATCACAAGTAATTACAAGGGAGGCCCCTGCTGGTTGTTTCCAGAATTGCAGGCAAAAAAAAAAAACCATGAAAAAACCAGATGTATGTCACTTGGGCCAAAGTTGTCTTCAAGTTCCCTACACTTAGTCCCGACCTCTACTCTAAATTAGTGGCCAAAGAGTAAGAGGGAGAGGTCCTTAGTCCAGGCTGGGCTGTTCCTGCTGTGCCAGGCCAAAGGCTTGAGAACAGAGGGTTACCTGGTGCTTTTTCCAGGCTCTTCTTGGCTTACCTGTGTGCCCATCTGAAGAAATGGGGATGAAGGTGGCTGAGGGAGGGCAGGGATGGAACAAATGGTAGTTTAGTCTTTAGTCCCATCCCAAGGTTTGCAAACAGAACCCATGTGGCACGCTAAGAGAGGTCTACTCTGGGTAGGGGCATCTCTGTCAAATTCATGGGGTAGAGAATGAGGCCAGTGTCCACTAGAACTAGAATGCCCGTCTGCAGACAACTGGCTTATGAAAGCACCCAGGTCCTGGCAGCAGGGCCCTGTGTAAGGTGATCCTGGAAATAAATAGGCTGGACCTGCAGCTGGTATGCGCCAAGGCCAAGTTGGGGAAAAGGCCAAAGGTGATTCAAGAGGCACTGAGAGAACCCTTTCTGCAGAATGGACTTTCCAGTAGTATTCTGGCTCTCCGAGCCCCTTTGGACCCACCATGAGAAATCAAAATATGGCCCCTGGGAAGGTCTCATCTAGGGTGTACGTGGCTACTTTAGGTCTCTAGCCCATGCTAAGAATAAGGGCGCTGTTGGCTGTAGGTTCAGCTCAGCAGTGGTCCCTCCAAACCAGGGACGGCTGTCAGAAGCCCTCTAGTAGTCTCCTCCCTCGTCCCAGTTCTGTCATTCAAGACAGCCTTTGTCACAGGGCTTCTGTCCTGAGCACTGGTGAAGAACAAATTGCTTTAAGGAAGTTGAAAAAGAATCCCAGCCTTGAGCAGGTTTCAGGCCCGGAGCGGCCTTCTCCACACCCCAACTGGGCGGGATAAGGCCCTGGGCCAGCGATCCCTGCTGTCCACGTCACCAGGCGAAGGCAGCTAATTTTAAGTTTGGTCTTGGCTATTTTTATTAGTAATCTTTAGCTACTTTTCATGATTATTGTAGATGGGAAAGAAGTTTCCCTTGTGATTATTCATATAGACAAAAGTTACTGATTATTATACATTGATTTTCAACCAGTACCATTCATGTACTTGGTCATTATTGGTTGTAATAGCTTTTCAGTTATTCTCTTGCGTTTCCAGGTAGGTGATCGTATCATCAGCACGTAGGAGTTATTTTTGCCTTTCTTTCCCACTATATTCACCTCATTTCTTTTTTATTATCATTTGTGCTGGTTAATAGAACATTAGCTGACTTTTTGAGAAGGCTTTCTCATGCACTCAAAGAACTATGGTGTCTCGGTCTCCGCAGCAGGGGAGCCCTCCATTATCAGCTGTGGGACAGAACAAAACCATACAATAGCCTCCACAGCCCGCTCCCCAGTGCTTCATGCTGGAACCTCGACATGGCGTCTTCCTGTCCTCGGATGCGTGACCTGCCTTCAGCCCCTCACTCCTTGAAGCTCAACCATCTGCTCTGCCAGTCACCAAGAGTAGGTGGCCAGGGACCTGCACCTCTTGGCAGCTGGTGCTCAGCATGTCATAAAAAAGTGTGATTTGCAAAACAAACAAACAAACAAACAAACAGAACAAATTCATGGGATACCACTCCAGAGGCAAACTCCTAGAAAATTAAAAAAAAAAAAAAAAAATCTGGCTCATTCCTAGAAGAAGGACTGAGAGCTGGCTCTATGGGGAAAGGAAATACTGGTAAGGCCCTGAGCTCTGGAAGGTCGCAGCTGGGAGGAGAAGCCCACGGTCCCAGACACAGGAACCCCGCCAGAGGTAGTCCTGGGCTGTGCAGACCCCGAGCCGACCCAGGCCTGCCTTGCTCTGGGTTTTTCTTGCCCTCCCGGACAAAAGGAGCAAACAGGCCTCATTTCTTTCTCTCCCCACATCCATCTCTTCTTGCAAAAGGAAAGAACAGAACAGGAAGTGCCTTCGCCAGAGTGCTCCCTGGGTGGACGAGAGGAAACAGCGGGTTCGTCTTCACCCCTCCACCCCGCCCCTGCGGTTTCTGGGCAGGGCCCCCGGCCCCGGCCCCACTGCTGCTGGCCTTACGTTGCAGAGGGAGTGTGTCCGGTGCCGAGGGGAGTTGATGTCGCTTGGCGTGGACGACCGGTCGCCTTCGGCGGCAGACGCGTCGGAGATGACAGAGGGCTGCCGGGAGTGGCAGGGGCTCACCCTGACCGCTGGAAAGCAGGGACAGCTGGTGAGTGAGGGGTGGAGAGAAGGTCCCGCCTGTGCTGCCCTGCTGTCACGCTACCCTACACCCCCATTATCCAGACGAGAATACTGAGGCATAGAGAAGAGATGGCCTGACCCTCTGCCCCTCCGTTCCACAGACCCACAAGTCACCAGAGAGCAGCTGCTGGGAAAGGCCGCCCCGGCCTCTGGATCCAACTAGGCCCTCTCCTGACCACAGTGAAGGAGAAAAGGCAGGTGTCTCCAGGAACCTTGGTGACTGTCCTCACAAGGCTCCCACCACCTGGACATTCCCTAGACCCAGAACAATCCTAACCACTAGTCAACACCGAATGCCCCAGGGAGACGCATGGAGGCCACGGCCAGACCCCCTCTTTCCCCCACACCCCACGCCCAGTCATCCCCAGGGCAGCCCTCCAAATCTGTCCACCTTTCTCCAACCCCAAACACAACCCCAAACACAACCCCCAAATCTGTTCACTTGTCTCGAACCCCAACACCAACCTGAAACCCGTCCACTTCTCTCCAGCCTCACTGCCACTACCAAGCCAAGCCCTGCTGCCTCTCTCCTGAAGACCTCGCGGCCGCCCAGCGGCCTCCCTGACCCCACTCCTCACACCGCAGCAAAGCCAGGCCTTTGTGTTAAAACCCCCAAGGCCCGAACGGGCTCTGCCCACCCTCCGGACCTCGGCTCGGGGTCACACCGGCATTCTGACAGTGCCCGACACGGGCCATCTCCCTCCTGCCTCGGCCTTGGCTGGTCCCGCTGCCCGGGGTGTATTCTCCTCATCGGGGTCTCAGCCTGTCCTGAGAGAGGCCTCCCCCAGTTACCAGCTCTCCCCACACGTTTTCCCACCAAACAGTGTCTCCTGTTGATTTGTCTCCCTGGGCTAACGATCATCTATCCCCTTCCGTCTGTCAGCTCAGTTATGCCCGTTTATCTGTCCTCATGCCTACAACATCCATTTCCACAAGGGCAGGCACGGTGGGTGTCTAATCCATGGTGACCCCCAGAGCTCACGGTGCCTGGCACGGAGCAGGCGCTCCATCCGTAGTGGTGGAACAGACGGCTGAGCTCGGAAGGTACAGTCCCGGGGAGTCCCCCAGAGCCCCCCGGCAGACTGCTTTCCTGGCCACAGGCTCTGCCTGCAGGAAGCACTTTCTGCTCAGCGAGACTGCCTCGGGGCCTACTGTGTGCAGACAGCCCGTGAGCAGGTAGGGCTGTAGGAAATGGACGTGGGATTTAACATGGGGGTGCTGGGGGGGGCGGGTGATGGACAATGAATGGGCTTTGCAGTCAGGGACCTGGGTTCCCAGCTAGGTGATGGCAGCGCTGCGGGCTCCGAGGGCCAGCTGCCAATCCCCAACCTGCACATGTCACACCGAGGCAGCCCCCTCAACCCCCTGGTGTGGCATGGCCGGTGGGTGCAGACGCTGCTGGTGCCAGGAGCGAAGATGTGTGACCCCTGTGGCCACCACCACCCCCCATCCCATGATTGCCCACCTCCCTTAATCAAGGAGCTCTGCTGTCCCCCAGCCACAGGATCCCGAGGCCCAGGCTGGAGAACCTGCGGAACAGCCCCTGGACACAGTCATTGGTCCAGGGGTGGGCAAGGGACCCAGCCTAGCCAATCAGAGTCCTTTGGGATTTACTCTAAACACAGAGAAAGAGATCGTTTTTTCTTCCTCCCAACTTTTGTGCTTGAAGACCTTCCAAGCCCGAACTTGTTAGAGACTGTTTCGTGGCTTCGTGGAAAGAGACGGCCTCAAGAGGAAGCCAAAGGGAGGCAGATGGGGCTGAGACAGACAGGTGGACATGCCCCAGGGATGTCTGGCCCTTAAGATCCAGCTACGCCTGAAGTCCATCCCGGGACTTCTCAGTTACACAAGCCTGGGCCTCCGCCCCACAGCCCCCTAAGCAGCTACAGCAGGGAAGAGAGGGGCTGCTTCCCCCACCTGGGTGGTTGGCGACCTGCCCAGAAGCCCCCACTGTCAGGGCGGGGCCAGGACTCACCTTGCCGGTCTGCAGGGTGGGGAGGGTGTGAGTGGTAGAGAGTCTGCTGGCTCTGCCGGATGGCCGCGGTCAGCGGGAGGTCCGCCTGCACCACCCACTCCTGGTTGCCGTTGAGCACCGTCTCGCCCGGCATGGCCAGCGAATGCCGCTTGGGGACGTCCTTGGTCAGTGTGGCTAAGGACTGCTTGGCCTGGAGACAGAAAAAGGCGACGTGATCGAGAGGACCTCTTAGTCGGTTGCCCGGCCAGGACCCACCGTGGTGAGAGAGCCGCGAATCCGACCTTGGTACCAGGCCATCTCGGGCTCTGCATCGCGTGCCCGTCAGAGTCACCTGCTCACTTTGGGGTTCACTTTGGGGTTCCCCCTTAGTTCCTGCTAACACAAAGTGAGACCAGGATTACGAGAGAAATGGTGTCCAAGCACACACTTGTCACCCATTCCTTCTGGTTCTCCAAGGACCAGCTGGGATTTGAATGAGAGTCGAGAAAAAGTCACTGCCTTCCTGAGCCTCAGCTTCCTCACCTGTAAAATGAAAACCCCAGCGCAAGCAATCTTTAGGGCTCCCTCTAGCTTGGACACCCCGAGTCTATGGAATCACTCCCCTTCCACGGCAGGAGGAGGCTGAGTTGGAAGGTGGCAGCCCCATCCCCCGAGCCGGGTCATCACCTTCCTTCTAGTTTAGAAAACCACCATGTGCTCAGGGCAAGAGCCCTGGGTCTCAAGTACGGAGTGGAAGATTATCTGTGCTCGAAGCTTAGAAGTGACTCAAGAAAGCACTGCAAGCAGAACCTTCAAGTTGAGTCCTGAGCTGGGGAGTCTGGCCGTGACCCCGTGGTTTCTACGTCACCCACGCTCCTCTGGAGCCACGAAATCAGCAGCACAAGTAATGCAGACTTCGAGTCCATGAAGCAGAGGCTGGGGTGTGCCTGGTCACCACGGAATCTGCAGGCCCTGGCTTGGAGCTGGAGATGTGTACTGATCAATAAAAATCCTTACAATTAATGGAACCCGGCTCTGCTAGGTCCAGGCTGATGGCTCAGGGGATCTGCTCTGTTAACTTACCCCCAAAGGAAGGGAATAAGCCTGCTGAAGGAAGGGGCTGGGCTGGGGCTGGCGCAGGGCTGCCACAGGCTTGTGGCAGCCCAGCCACATGAGAGACTCTGTTTCCTGGCCACCATGGCATCACATCACATGCATCCAACCTCCTGGCCCTCTACCCAGGCATCACTCCATGCATGAAGCTGCCCTACTCCCTTGCTTCCTCCTGCCCAATCCATCTCGGCTGCCTGGAAGGCAGACTCATGGTTGAGAAATGAGCCCCACAAGTCACTCTGCCATCCAGCTAATGAGCCCTCAGCTCTGCCCTCCCGCACACGGAGGGACCTATGTGGGAAATAGGAAGCCCCGGAAAATTCATGGCGGGATCACTCTTCTGTCCCCACCTGGCTTTCTTCTCCCAGGCGGGGCCTCAGCTCTGTCTGGGCCTGAGAGAGGGACCTTCTAACTCAGCAGACAGCTTGACGTCATTGCTGCTGGACAGCTGGGGGTCCCACACAGTGAGTCCTGCGGGATGGGGAGGGGGTGGGACTTCTGAGTTCTAAAGCACAGGGACTATTACACACGGTCCACTCGGGACAGAGCTACAGCAGAGACGACTACAGAAGAACTACAGAAGAGGTGTGGAGTCAACTTAAAGGGGAGGCATGCCCGGGGCTGCAACGGGTCACCTTCCCATGGCAGTCTCCACTGCCTCCTTCGGCTCAACTCTTCCACTGAACGCGCTTTCATGCTGGGAGCTCCCCTTGAGCTCTGGCTCCCTCTTCTGTCTGAGCCTCTACCCTCTCCTTAGTGCTCTGTGCCTGGACTTGCGAGCTGCTGGATTTGGTGCGTTGGTGCAAACTTCCTCACATGACAGGAATGAGACAGAACTGGGTGCAAATTCCACTTCGACTCTTTAACTTGCCATGTGACCTTGAGCAAGGTCCTCACCAGTAGGATGGGGAACGGAGAAGGATCATTTCTATGCAAACAGCACCCCCTGGATTTGTGTGACAACGTGGCCCAGTCAAGTGCTTTGGAGTTTGGGCTTGGAAACCGGACAGCTCGGATTTGAGCCCTGCTGCGCCCCTTCCCAGTGGGGGGATCCTGAGTGAGGTCCCCCAGCCCTCGATGCCTCCACGCCCTCATGTCTAAGGGGGATCCTATGGTTGCTGTGGAGAGCCCTGGTCTATGGGAAAAATACTCAATAAAGGTTAGTGACTCAGCAGGAAACATCTACAAGACATGGCCCAAGTTCCACGAAGACCCAGAACCCAGGCTCTCTACTGCACGCTCAGTACGTCGTAGCTGCAGGATGGGTGGGGTCACTGACACCCCCTCCCCCCAAGATGGGGTGAGAAGATGCAGGAGGCAGGCGGGACCCTGCGCTGGGCCTCCTTCTGGATCGGGGCTGATGAAGGCCCCTGACTGCCCGGGGGGCCTGCTGATGGGAGGCCGTGAAGCAGTCATGTTGGAGGGAGCTTGGGCCCCTGAGGGATGCTGGGAGTGCGGCTCAGTGGAATCCTTCACTAGCTTTTCAAGGCTTTCCTGCTTGTCCAGCGAATGTCTCCGCTGGCCAAAGGCTGGTTCCTGGTACAGGAACCTCCAGGAAAACATGAGCAGGTCTGTGAGCCGGTCTGGTCACGGCCAGGAGCTGGTGCTTGTGGCAGGTGGGTTTCTGCAGAGCGAGGGCAGAACCAGAGCCAACCAGAGCCACCCCTTTTGTCCCCCTGCTGCTTGACCTGCCTCTCACCCACCCTCACTACGCCTGACTCTTGCCTGGGCCTGTGGCGGCTGCCATTTTTACAGACAAGGAAATGGAGGTCCAGGCAGTTAAAAGTGACTTGAGGTTGCACAGTGACTGGCCAGTGGAAGGGACACGAGAATCCACACCTCCTCACCCTGGTGGGGCCAAGGACAGGACTGGGCTGGGTGCAGAAGCCCGGTCAGCTGGTGTTCACTGAGCATCTCCTCACCTCACCACCGCCCCCTGCAGGAGGAAGGTCTTACAGTCCTGACTTCATACATGTGGAAACTGAGAACCAGAGAGGCTGAGTGCCTTGTCGGAGGTCACACAGCCCGAAGACGGCAGGACCCAATTGGGATTCTGTTAGGCCTGGATGGCCAGGGCACAGCCAGGTGCTAAGCCCACACTTGACTGAAACACCAACTTTATAGAAGACTGGTTCCCAACTGGAGCGAACTCTGCCCCTGCCCCCCTCCCCAGGGGACCCCGGGAAATGTCCCAATACTTTTGGTTTTCCCAGCTGGGAAGTGTTCCTGGCACCCAGTGGGCAGAAGCCAGGGAAGCTGCTGGACACCCTCTGGTGTGCTAGCCGGCTCCACAACACCCTTATCTGACCCCAAATGTCAGCAGTGCTGAGGGTGAGAAGCCCCATTTACAGTGTAGTCTACATAAGAAACGTCTCCTGTTTTGGAGAAGCAGCACTGACAGAAAACTGGGCCACCATGAACCAAGCTCCAGGGCAGGGGGAGGGGTAGGACTAGCATTTTGGGGAAGCCCGTGATCTTGGGGGCTGGTGGTCCTGTCTCCCATCACCTCTGTGTAGCAGAGGCCAGTGGGGAGGGCCTGAGGGACAAGCCATGGCTGCTGGGGGAGGTGCGTCCTTCAGACCAGCAGCTAGGGGTCCTTTCAAAGGCCTCGAGAACAAAGCCACCACATCACAGACCACAGGGCCTGTGACTCCCAGTGCTGCCTTTCCACCTGCTGGGCAGCTCTGGGCAAGCTCCTGCCCTCTGAGCCTGTTTCCACGTCCCTAAAATGGGCACAAGAGGAATACAGGCCTCGTTGGAGTGACTGCTCATGGGTACGAGTTTCTTTTTGGGGTGGGGAAACTGTTCTGGAACTAAATCATGGTGAAGGCTGTGCAGCTCTGTGAACATACTCAAATCCACTGAGTTGTACATCTTAAAAGGGTGAATTTTATGGCATGTGACATATCTCAATAAAAGAACGTATTAAAAAACATACATCGACCCCCCCCCCCCAGGGTGGTCTCACGAAGCTGATGTGCCTACATGTGCCATGAGTGGTCATGCCTGGTTTGGCCAGGGGTCGTTCATCTGGAATGTTCCCCCCAGAGGGCAGGAGGCTGAGCGGCACGTGGGGACTGACCACCAAACACTGAGAGGGCTTAGCTTCTTGGGAAGCCAAAATCTTTGGCTTTTAGTGAAGGGAAGCAGCCTTCAGAACCATACAGGGTGTGTAGAGACCCCCCAGCCCAGCATCCCTGCAGACGCTGGTCGGGGGTGGGGGGTTGGTGCCTTAATTGGGACAGGGCCCGCTTACGCTCATCAGGCCCCGGGCTGCTTCCCAGTCTTTTAAGGTCACTGGCGGGTGTGAACTTGCCCGCTCAGCTCCCATCTCCTTGGCGGCACTTTGAGGTCACTTAGGAAGTCACTCATCACCAGGGGCCACAGCCAGGACCCCTAGGTAAGTGGTGAGCAAGTGACCCAGGATGGGCCATTCTGCACCTCGTGTTGAATCGAAGTCATAGAAAAAATTGAGGTGCCATTCAAGGGCAGGTTCAGGGTCCTCCTCCCCAGCAGGGGCCGCCGAGCAGACCGCTCCGTGGAGGCCCCTGGGGTCCCCACCTCTGCAGCCGCCTGGACTTCGGCCCATTTCTAAGCCTGGTCGTCCATCTTCCCGCTGCCCCGTGAGCTCCTCACTTCCTTTCCAGCACATTCCACGGGACAAAGTGGCCAGAGTGGCTTTCTGGTGCTCACCCCCAAGGCACACGCCCAGGGACGGCGGCCTCCCTTTAGTCTCGGCCGGGCCAGCAGGGCAGTGGGGCAAGCTGGTCCGTGCCACCCAAAGCAGGCAGTTCCAGAAATCTCCGGGGTGTGACATTCTACAGATGGCAGGCGACAGAGGGGCTGGCGAACACCCCCACAACACTGGGGCTGTCATGCATCTCGGCACTAGGCCCTCCCTCTGCCGCCGAGCCCTGGGCGGACCTCGGCCGAAGTGACGGAGAAAAAGCCTGCACTCCAGGTTGCGAACTCGCACCGTACACGCTCACGCTTAGCAGGGGGTCTGATGCCCGCCAGAGCAGGGGCCAGAACCTGAGCTTCGCTGACCAGAATGGAAGCAGGCTGAGGAGTCTGGGCATGGGGACAGGAGAGAGATCTGCTTCCCAGTCCTGAAAGACCCCAGAAGTCCCCCGAATGCCTGAGGCCTGTGTTCCAAGGCCAGAAGACACACCTGGCCTCTGCGGGGCCCTCCTCGAACCTCACTGGTGGGGAAAGCACCCACCCCTGCAGGGGACCTGGTGGCAATAGCTTCTTCTGGCCCCGGGCAGTTCTGACCACTAGGGGTCAGCATTGGACAGGAGACCCAGGAGGGGCCCAGGGGTCCTGCCCTGCCACAGCGCGGCCCTCAATCCTGAAATAACTGACCCTAGAGAACGTTTGTGTCGCCATATCACCGCTATATACAGCACCAGGCGAAGCAGTTCCCTGGCATTACTTCACCAAAATCCCCAGGCCCTACGGGGTATATGCAATTATCCCTACTTAGACTTGATGAAACAGGTCCCGAGAGGTGAAGGGTCCTGCCCAAGGTCACACAGCTAGGGGGCAGTGGGGCTGGATTAAAACCCAGAACCCATGGCTGTCCCCCACATAGTTAGCCAGCATCAGTGCTCTCTGCAGGAGACCGCGGTGTTCTAAGAGCTTCATGGGACCCCCTCACCCACCCCTACCCCCCAGGAGCACCCTGCATGCTCTCCTCCCAGACAAGGTCAGGCTGAGCCCTTGGTGGTCCTGGCTCCCTCCTGGGAGAGCTGGGTGAGGTAAAGACTCTCCCACCATTCTGGTACCAGATAAAGGGCACTAAAGCCCAGAGAAGTTAAGTGAGTGGCCCAAGGTCACACAGGAACAGGCAGAGCAGGATTCCTGGGCCCCGGACCCCTTTCACCAGACTCGGACACACCACCTGGGCTCTCTGTCCCCACAGGCAGGCTGGGCACTTCCATGGAAGACACAGCATTTGGAAATACGTGGAAGGTGTGTTTGGGATTGGGGAAAAAAAGAATAACCTTTTTTCTTGACAACCCAAGTAAGACATTTTCACTAGAGATTTCTTGCAATCCTCCTACCCAGAAATAACCACTGTTAGTTTTTTGGTGCATTTTCTTCCAAACGTTTTCCTAAACAAGTATGTGTATTTTAAACAAAAATGGGCTTTGTTTGTTGACAGCGGAAGTGTGGATGGGCTCCCGCACGCTCACCAGACCCCTGCAGGTGGATGAGAGGTTGCAGCCTGGGCTCAGGGGGCTCGGGGGTCCATGCGGAAGGAGGCTGACAGAGCATCACGGACCCCACGGCCAGCTGCACCCCCTCCCCGACTCCGCTGCAGGACTCCGGCAAACCTGTCCCCACCCCGTCCCCATACCCCTTCCCCAGCCCATCACGTGGCCTCTAGCAGCTTTCTGGACGCCCCAGATGTGTGCAGGTGGGGCGGGATCTCACCATGGCCAGCTCAGCCTCCAGCTCCTTCATCCGGTTGTCCTTGAGGTCCAGCTGGGAGCGCAGCGCCGTGGCATGGTCCGTGGCCTCCTTGGCTTGGCGCCGCAGCTCCCACTTCTCACGCTCCAGCAGGTCCTTCTCCTTTGCCAGGGCTTTGACGGCATCTTCGCTCTCCTGCAGGGACAGAGCGCCAGGCCGTTACAGAGGGGGCGTGGGGCCTCCTCTTGGAGGGGCCATAGAGGCCTTGACCCCTGGACCAGAGGAAGATGAGGGAGGCCCCTGGCTCTGCCTCAGCTTAGCTGGGGGACTGGACTGAGACAAGCCTTTAGTAGATGCTCCGTATGTATTGTTGTGAACAGATGAAAAAATGAATGTGACAAGTGTTTCTACCCCATCAAGTCTCGTTTCTCCATCTTTAATACCGGGTCGGGGTGGGGAGGGTCGAGCCCACTTGTTTCAAAGGACTGTTCTAAAGATGAAATGACTTCCCGTGTCGGGGACACATGGAGTCTGAGGGAAGTCTAGGTCAGGAGCAGGTGCGGGGCTCTGTCCTGGTGTTTGGTAACGTGTGTGTCACAGGAAAGGCGAGATGGAGAAGGAGACACCTGCTGTCCGGCTGCTCTGGTTGCCCGGGGGTCCCGCAGCACCCCACAGGGTCATAGCCCACGCCAAAGCAGGCTGAACCCCTCCACGAGCGGCTGTGACCAAAGGCAGCAGGGGTCGTTGGCCGGTCCCCGCCGGTCCCCCCCACCCCCCAGCGGTTTCCTCGGAAATGCACAGGGAAGGTCCCAGGGCTCCAGCTGCCCGAGCCGGAGCAAAGCCAAGGAACAGACGGCTGCGGCAGGGGGCCTGACCTCCGCGGGCAGGAGCCAAGCATCCGATCGGCAGGCGCCTTTCCTGAGAAGAAGGGTCCCAGCGCAGGGCCCTCCCCAACCACCCCCCCAACCCCGACCCCCAACAAGGTCTTCCCATTCACGGGCTCAGGAGCCCTGCTCACGTCTGCGTGCGACCTGGGGCTGTGCGGAGAGGCGGCCTTCCTGCCTTGTTTGCCAGCCCTGTTTCCAAAGGCCTGACAGCCAGATGGCCAGAACCAGGGAGGCCCAGGGCTGGCCCTTTCTCTGGGGCTGTCACAGAGCTGAGGCTACAGCTTCCGGTCAGGGGAGAGGGAGTGTGGGTCAAATCCCGGCTCTGCAAGGACAGGCTGCAAGGACTATCAGGCCCCGCGCCCTCGTCTGTAACCCGGAGATAACATGCTGCGACTTCAGGTGTTATTCTGAGGACGGACTGAGATAATCCACGTGGAGAGCTCAGCACCGCATGGGCCTGTGGCCGTTCCGGCTCAGAGATCCTCTCCGAGTGGCCTTCCTGGATCACCCGCCTGAGAGCAGCTCTCTGTGCTGCTACCCACCGTTGGCATTGAACCCATATTTGCAGACACCGTGGGCAGGCACAAGCCTCCCAGAAATGCCAGCATCCACACGGGGCGTGAGAGCAGGGATGTGCCGTTCGGCGCATGGGCACATACCTGGTCCCAGAGGGCCAGCCCACACACAGCAGCGGGTGACAGACACTGTTGCCGCATGATTGGGCACCCTCGGCTGCAGGGGGCTGACCTGACCGGGAGGGCCACGGCACCACAGTGCCCGTGCCGGCTGCGAACAGCACCCCCGCTTCTCAGTGCAGCCTCGGTGGGAGGCAGGGGGTGGTCCCTTCCAGGACATGGCACCGGCCCCTGCTCTCTGGGCTCAGGACGCCTGGGTTGGAGTCTTTGCTGCAGGACACTGGCTAAATTATTCAACCTCCCCAACCCTCGACCAACCACCTCATTTGTGAGACAGTGACAGTCCTACCTCCCAGGGGAAGGCGGCCATGCAAGCTACACAGCGACAGATGGCACTATCACCCCATCACAGGTGGAGCCATACTGGAAGGTTCTGGAAGCAATCCGCCCAGTGCAGGGAGGCATGCCGCTGCTGGTTAGTTCTCCTTTCTCTGGGGAGCTGGGTTCAGGTGGGATCAGGGCAACAGGGGACAGGAACAACCCCTAGCACACACATGGACGGGGAGCTCTTACCCTGGGGGCTGAGCTACATCCTGGGCATCTGCCCCCAGCACCGGGCCACAAGCCTGGATCACAGAAGGGCCCGGGACATGAAGTGTGTGGAACTGAGTAACTGATGCAGACCCGTGGCCACACGGCTGCCCTCAGCTGCAGCAGCTTCAACCCTACCCCCACTGCTAGCTGGACTTAAAATAGGGGCATGGTCCAGTGGTGAAGTGGGTCTCCGTGGAAATTTCATTTTCCAGTAAGAGCACAATTATAAAAACAAATTTGATGACCCCTTGCCAAGACAGAAGTGTTTGCTGGTAAGCCCCAGGAAGGCCACAGTGCCACTGAGATGCTCAGCGCACCACCCACGGCTCACGGGCGGGGGCGGCCATGACCTCCTCTGGTCTGCCTTGAGTTGCTTGGTAAACAGCCACAGTAAAAATAACTCATTTGGCTAAACTCCTACTCACCCTGCAGAGAGCCCAATTCCTATGTCCCTTCCTCCGTGAAGCCTTCCAAGACTCTTTTCCTGCAGGCAGAATTTCCTGCTCTCTCACCAGGGCTCCTAGGTCTCTCTGCACACTGTTATTACGGTATTATTAATAAGATGCATAGCTCATATTCACCGAGCCCTTACTATACGCCAGATGCCACGCAGACTGCTTTGCATTCACCACATCTCATCCAGTGCTCTTAATACCTCTACAAGGTCTGAGGCTCTCTGAGGGGAGGTGAGATGCCCTAGGGCACACACCTAGGGGGCTGGGATCTGAACCTAGGCCAGCCAGAATCCAGAGTCCACACTGTCAGCGACTGGGCTGTCCTGTCCAGGTTTATCTGCCCAGAAGGCCTGGGGGCCCCTCAGCTAGGGGCTATGCCCATTGCATCTCCATACCCAAGCCCAGACACATCAGAGGCCTCCTCAGGCGAGCAGGGGACATGGGCAGGGAGTGTGTGTGTTTGGGGATGAGAGAAGCCAGACCTCCTGATGGCAGAGAAGGTATCCTGCAGGCAGTGGGAGGTGAGGGTGCTGGTGTGTCTGTACAGGGGGTAAGTGGGGAAGGACCTGGTGTTTGGGGTGGGGGAGGGGAGGGAGCAGGGGGAGGGGATAAGAGTTAAGGGAGAGGGAGAGGGAGGAAAGGGGAGCTGGGTGGGGGGGGCAGGGGAGGACGGGAGGAGGGCTGAGGGAGAGGAGGCTGGTGTGGGGGGGGAGGGCGGGCCGGCCCCCACCTTGCGGTGCTGCTCGTAGTTGCGGATGAAGTCGCGCAGCTGCTCCTCGCGGCTCTCCAGCGTGGCATACAGCTGCTGCATCTGGCTGGCCAGGTCCGTCTTCTCGCCCTTCAGGCGCTTCCGGTCAGCTTTCATGGCTATGGGGGCAGAAGAGTGCGTCAGTGCCCGGGGCCCTCGCTGGCCGATGGTCCCAGAGGCCGAGAAGAGACCCAGCCTCTACCCTCTTTTTAAGAGAAGAGAAAACGGGGTGCGGAAAGATGATGTTTCTCTCCCACGTGCCCCGGTCACGTAGTGGCATCCCCAGGACTCGAACCCACTGTCCCTGTTCTCACCTCCCAGTTTCACTGATGCAATCAGGGCGGCAAGCCCTAGCCTGAGCATCCCTCCCAGCCCTGAATGGAAGAGGGGTCTCCAGGCAGAGGGAGCTGGGGGCCTGGCGAGCATCTGCGTCCACGGCCCAGGAAGCTGACGGTGCCCCACTCCCTGCTGAAGGAGCCCCCACGGCCCACTTGGAGCCCCAGGACCACTCGGCCCAGCACAATAGTCCATCATCTGGTTCAGTTCCTCCGCAGGGTAAGCACTTGATTAAAAATACCCAGCGAGTGGGGTGCCTGGGGGGCTCAGTGGGTTCAGCCTCTGCCTTCGACCCAGGTCATGATCTCGGGGTCCTGGGATGGAGCCCCGCATCAGACTCTGCTCAGCAGGGAGCGGGCTTCCTCCTCTCTCTCTCTGCCTGCCTCTCTGCTAACCTGCGATCGCTCTATCAAATAAATAAATAAAATCTTAAAAAACACAACACAACAAAAAAACACCCAGTGGGATACAACACCACAAGTATTCACAGCAGAACAAAACACAGCTGCATCACACTCCATCAACACGGGACACGGCTGAGTTCCCGGAGCCACCACCACGGAAGTGAAAAGACAATGCAGAGAACGGCAGAAAATACTTCCAAACCGTCTGGTAAGGGCCTTACATGCCGAATATACAAAGAACTCTTAAAATCCAATAATAAAAAGACAACCCGAGCAAAAAACAGACAAACCATTTGGACAGACATTTCTCCAAGAAGTGGTCAACAGGCACATAAAATGAGCTTGACGTCATTCGTTAGTAGGGAAACGCACATCAAAACTCCCACCAGATACCACTTCACACTCACCAGAATGGCCAAAATAAGCAAGATAGACTCAAGTGTTGGCACGATTGTGGGGAACCTGGGACACCTCCCAAGCTGCTGCCGGGGATGGACGGAATGGGGCTGCTATCTTGGAAGAGAGTCTGACAGTTTCCCAAGTGACTCAAAGTCAAGTTGCCCTGTGATCCAGCAATCCCCTCCTAGGCACACACCCAAGGGAAATGAAAACATAACTCCACACAAACACACAAATGTACAGCAGCACAGGTCACAGAAGCCAAAAGTTGCAAAACCGCCCCAATGTCCATCAACTGATGAATGGGTTAAGAACAACAACACAGTGGGGTGTACAGCCATATAACGGAACGTTATTTGGTAATAAAAAGAAGCACTGGGAGGCTCAGTGGGTTAAGCCTCTGCCTTCAGCTTAGGTCATGATTTCAGGGTCCTGGGATCAAGCCCTGCCATCAGGCTCTCTGCTCAGCAGGGAGCCTGCTTCCCCCTCTGCCTCTGCCTACTTGTGATCTCTCTCTCTCTCTGTCAAATAAATAAAATCTTAAAAAAAAAAAATAAGCACCACTTTATGCTGCACCATGGGTGAACCCTGAACACATGCTACATGAAAGGAGCCAGTCATATACTGTGTGATTCCACAGACTTTATGAACGGTCCACAGTAGGGAAGACTAAGGAGTCAGGAAGTAGACTCATGGTGGCCCAGGGCTGGGGGGTGGAGGCTGGCAGGGACACGTGGCTGGAGGGGTGGTGGCTGGAGGGCATGGGGTTTCTTCCTGACCTCAAAAAAATGTCCTAATAGTGACTGTGGCAATGGACATACAATCTGTGACTAGACTAAAAACTACTGAACTGTACATTGTAAATGGGTGAACTGTATGATATGTGAATTATATCTTAAAGCTGTCTCTCTCTCTCTCACACACACACACACCCATCTCACGCAGGGCCATGAGCCCCAAGCAGCTGCCTGGCAGGCAGTGTGCCTTTTGCTGATGGCAGACTCTCTCTCCTTGTGCCCTGGACACCCCTGCTCTTCAGCGAATGGCGCTGCTGAGTCTATGGTGGGCTCTGGCTCCAGGGTGGGCCTCAGTGCCTTTTCCCACAGGCCCCAGAATTCTGTTCTCTCCCTGGAGAGAACACTGAGGAAGGCTTTTGTGTGAGAAGGCACAGAGTAGTTAGGTCATTTTCCCGAAGTCACATAGCCATGTCTGACCCCAAAGCCCACACAGCCGACCCTACACCATGCTGCCCTTATAGAGAATGTCCAAATGGGGTCCGGGCCCACAGCGAGCTGAGGGCAGTGATATGCGGCAGGCCATGGCTGTGCCATCCCTCCTCATCCTGAACATCTACCCCACAAACTCAGCCTGCCAGTGGGAGAGTCGGAGCCACCAGGTGTGACATAAGGACCAAGGCCCCTGGGCTCCCGGCCCGGTGTCCGACAGGAGCTGATGTCCTTCTGGCCCTGAGGGGCCTGCTTCGTCCTCTTGCCCTTTGCCTGCCTCCCTGCAGCCTGGGTAGAACAGGGCACAGGCAGGGCAGCTGGGGCCACGGGGAGACCCATGCAGTGGGGGCCCTGAGTCTTGGGCAGCCCCTTTACATTCCAGCTCTCAACCTGTCCCCCTGCAGCTGGACCCATCCTCTGTCGTCTTCACGGTAGCTTAGCTCAGTGGGGCCGGAATTCCGGGCTGCAGGGCTGTGACTACGGGACAGGGACAGTGGAGGCCATGGAGCAAGAGCTCATCTGCTGTGGCTTCTGTCAGGCAGGGGGTGGCCCCGGGGAGGGCTGGGAGGCAGGCAGGGCTGGGCTAGTTTTGGGCCCTGGACCCTAAACAGCGTGACTGCATTCCCAGTGAGCTTCTCTTTAAGAAAACCCAACATCTAAGGACGTAAGTGGGTCAGAAGGCATCTCACAGGAGAGCCCAGGCACAGGTGTCACCGAGAACTTGGAAATTTCCATCTGCAGTCTGGCACTAGATCCTAGATCCTGGCCGCACTCCAGTGACAGAGGTGGGGGTGGGTGGGTATTTTTATTATCCCATTTCATAGGGGAGCAAACTGAGGCCACACAGCCAACAAATGGCAGAGCTGGCTCCGACCTGGCACGGACTCAGGAGGGTTTCAGACTGTCGAGGGGAGTGGTTCCGAGGGGTGGGGAACTGCGGGGGGGTGGGCAGTTGATCTGAGCAAAGTCACCATGGGGTCCAGGGGAGCCTTGGGTGGGACCCTCCATCTCAGGGGAGCAGCTGAGCAGGTGTCATGGCCTCCCCCGGGGAGCACGCCTGGGCCCTACAGCAGGCAGAGGAAGCCATGCCTCCGTCTTTTGGTTAGAAATGAATCCCCCTTGGGCTCTGATTCGTCTCCTTCATTTGCCTTATCAGGTCAAACACCAAATTCCAGACTTTGCTCTTGGCAGCAGGAGGCTCTGGGCGGGCTGCCGCCCCTTCCCTCCAAAGCACGGCCGGACCTCCCTTCACTTTTGCCACATGGCCTTGGAGAGGGGCAGCGTGGCAGCCTCTTGCTGGCCTCCATGAATCCCCACGGGTCCATCCCTGCAGCACCCGCGTGTGCAGCCGCACGAACCCCCATTCTGTCCTTCAGCGGAGCCGTGTGAGTGCGTGTGTCTCTGTGTGCGGGCGGCCTCAGTGGCGGGGCAGGAGGCCATACCTCCCCCAGCTGGATGGGGGCTCCCGAGAGCAGGGGCTGGACTTCCGCCTTCAGACTGGTAGCTCCTCCCTGAGAGGAAACGGAGAGCCCCCCAAACTGCTGACCAAGCCCCTTCTGTGTGCCAGGATCCATGCCTGCTGCTGTCGGGGGGCAGGAAAGAACAAGACACAGTCCCGCTCTTGGGGGGTCAACAGGGCGATGGAGAAGACAAACCCCTCCCTACACACCCTAGACGCCACCCACCCTGCTCCTTACCAAGAGGACCCCAATTCTGTTTGTGCCCAGCTAAAACACTCAACACCCCAAGCTCCCTTGCAGCTAGAGGGGGTATGTGTCCAATTTTGGCCACTAAGATGTACACAGGGGTCTTTGGGAAATCCTCCCTTTTCTTTTTTTCTTTCCTTTTTTTTTTTTTTTTCTTTTCTTTTCTTGAGAGACTGTGCTGGAGCAGTAGGGGTGGGGGGCGAGGGGCAGAGGGAAAGAGAGAATTCCAAGTAGGGTTCACATCCAGCGTGGAGCCCAATGTGGGGCTTGATCTCATGACCCTGAGATCATGACTTGAGCAGAACTCGAGCTGGACCTTAACCAACAGCCATCCAGGTGCCCCTCCCGTTTTCTCCCCCCCCCCTTTTTTTTTAAGGTTTTTATTTATTTATTTATTCAACAGAGAGAGAGCACAAGTAAGCAGAGTGGCAGGCAGAGAGAGAGAAGCAGGCTCTCTGCTGAGCAGGGAGCCCGACACGGGACTCAATCCCAGAACCCTGGAATTATGTATGACCTGAGCCGAAGGCAGCTGCTTAACCGAATGAGCCACCCAGGAGCCCCCAGTTTTCTTTTTAGTAAAAGATCATAGCATAGTACACTAGCAGTAATTATTCCCTTTTGCCCTTTCGTCTTCTTCCTACTGGGAACACAGACATGACATCCTGAGGCACAGCAGCCCTTTTGTGAATACAAGAATGAAGACACAAGCTGAGAATGGGAGCAGACAGACAGACAGACAGAAGGGGTTGGATCTCTGATGGTATCATCTGGGCCGGGATTCCTTACAATAGGAGAAAATTAAACCTCACTATTTCTGGGATTTCCCATTTCATGTACCCCAACACATTCCTAGTAGACACATTAAGGTAGGCTGTGAGAAGTGCCTTCACCCCACCATGAAAGCTTCTGCTCCACGGTTCCTTCACATGAGCTCTCCCTGGAAATTCTTGCTCTATGAATTCTGGGCTGGACCCCACCAGGCTGAGCACTGAAAAAAACATGAAAAGCTGACTCTCTGGTAATGAATGCCGAGTGCAGATCCCTTAAAGACGAAGATAAGGAACTTCTAGAACCACAGTGTAAACAAAGAAGTTGCTGTGTGATCTACCACAGCTTTTCAGAAGCACACACGTCCATAACCCGTCAAGAAAACTCCACGGAGATGTAGGACCTGGGAGCAGGCACCTGGGGGCCCCTGCATTGGCTTGAGGTGGGAATGTGTGTGTCTGCACCCCAGCTGAGCCTGACTGCCCCAAGTCTCCAGAAGCTGGGTCATCGGACAGGGGGCTCCCTGATGGGAGGCAATGGCATTACAACTCAGCATGGTGGGTCCCCTAGAAGTAATTTAAACTAATTTAAGCAAGTATGGAAAATATGCAGCGGGGTGCCTCGCTCTTTCGCTCTCCTTCAAAACTCTTCCTGACTTTCTCCAAATGCTGCTAAAGCAAGACGAGTTCTGCGAGGCGCGAACCTCCCTCTCTCTAACCACCATGACTCCTGACTCGGCCCCAGACTCCCCAGCTCCATCCACCTTCTCGGCCATCCAGCGTCACCCAGGCGTGTCCCATTCCAGCGGCCAGGCCGCCGGAACCACTGCCATGGTGACGGGTGATGTCACGCCCAGCGGGCCCTGCGGGATCACGGAGGGACACCAGCTCAGCTCCTGGGAATGTGGGGACTCTGAGGGTGGGAAGACGGGCGTGCAGGGAGGGACTTATTTTGCTAATTCTCAGGAGGCCGTATGCCTGCATGAGACACGGGGGCGCTGTGACCAGGGTTCCCGTTGAGGGCCCACGAAGACGGGAGCTGCTCTGGGGAGGTCACTCGTCTCAAGCTTTTGCAGTGGCCCTTTCCACAGTAGGCTCCTTCCTCCTTTCCTGGCTCAGAGTGCTGCAGCCCCTCACGAACGTGGGGCAGGGGTGGGGGGGGTGCAGCGTGAGCCCCAGTTTAGCTTCTGCAAATGCACTTCTGGGAGGGCGAGGAGCAGAGAGCAAGGGGGTCTCTACAGTTCCCCTTCAGTGCCCCCGTGCGGAAAGCAGACCCTCAGCTCCAACGCGCTGGTGAAGGGACGTGTTGGCCCACATGCGAGGGAACCGGACAGGCGAATTGTCGGCTTTTGAGCCTCTCGGCACCTAGAGGGTAAGGGATTTTAGAGGGCATGTTTGAGCAGGAGCGGATTTCTACTTACCCACCAAGGCAGTGCATACACAGAGAACCTCACTGGGGAGTGAGGGACCAGGTTCCCTGGCTTCCACTCTCTGAGTCTCAGCCCAGACCCCCAGCATGAGTGTGCTCAACTCTGCGAACTTCCTCTGGCTTCTGCGGGTCCAGGAGGCATCACCTCTACCACTGATCCCCCCCAGATGCATCCATGGCCCAGACCAACGCCACACAGTGGGGCAGGATGGGCATCAGTGTGGAGTCTGAGGGTCTGAGTTCTGTCCCCGGCTCTGAGCCCCTGAGCAAGTCACTAGCCTCCCCCAAGCCTCGATTTCCTAGATGTTACAACTCCCGTGCACCGGGCACTGCTTTAAGCCCTGATGCGTTTTTGTCACTCAACTGTTGCAGCCACTGTATGAATTCTTTCCATGTTATAGGACAAGAAAGGAGGCATCCAGGGAGACTGAGGACACTGCTCAGGTAGTGGGTGGCAGTATTCCCACTGGCCCCAGCACCAATCCACCTTCCCTCCCACTCTGCTGCTCTGTGGCTTCCAGAATCACCCACCCCCAACCAACCTCCTGTAGTCCCGTTGGCCTCATCTGTTGCTTGGGAACTTGTGTGTGTGTGTGTGTGTGTGTGTGTTGGGTGTGGGGGGAGGGGGGGCACCTGCCTAATGGAGGAGGAAATTGAGGTTCAAAGGGTTAACTTCCTCACCAAGACCCTCATGGCTCCAGGATCGGACCCTGGACTTGCATCCCTGACATGTGACCTTGAACCCCTCACACTCCTTCCCCGTCCCATTGTGGAGGCACATCACCGGAAACAGCAGAACCTGCATCGATCCACAAAACCACCGGAGATCCAAAAATCCACACTAGTTACTCCTGCTACCCGGCGCTGTTTCTGCAGCTGTCTAACAGTCCCAAGGGGGCCTTCGGAGGTTTCCATTAAAGGCAGCGTGACATTCTTGTGCGCACCCCATGACTGCTCTGTGGCTGCTGGAAGGAGGAAACACGCATGCGTGCAAGTCGGCAGCTCTTAAGGAATCCCACCCCACCCCCACCCCTGGCCCTGTCACCCCACGGCTTGTAGGATCTTCAGCCCGCCCAAGACACGGTCTCATTCCACACTGTCAGACTTCCCGTTCGTCTGACCTCAGGAGACTGCAGGCCTGGTTCTGGATGGTCGCAAACCAGGAGACCGTAGGAAAATGTCCAGCCTGGTGAATTCCTCTGGACAAAAGGGCTCTGCGGTGGGGAGGGGTGGTGGAGGGCAGGGGCAGGTAGACCTCAGCCCATGCAGGACCATCCCAGCCACCGCCAGCAGGGGGGGCTGTCTTTCCCCTTCAACCTTCTTCTCCGGCTGAGCCTTTGGCATCCACGAGTCTGGGAAAGGAGGGGTGGGCAGAGAGGAGCCCAAAGAGCCTAGCAAACCACTCTGGAAAAACACCCACCAAAATGCTCTTCCAAACAGGTCACGGGCATCAACGCCGCCACTTGGGGAATATAGTCAACGGTATCGTGACAGCGCTGCGTGGTGAGAGATGGGAGCTATGCTCGTGGGGAGCACAGCACGATGAGACTTGTTGAATCACTGCTTTGTACACCTGAAACTTATGTACCATCAGCTATACCTGGATTAGAAAAATAACTAAAAAATTCAAAAATAAAATAAAAGCTCTTTCAGCTCACCTTCCCTTTACAGAGGGGGAAGTGGAGGCCCAGAGAGGGAGAGAGGATGGCCAGTATCACAGAGCGAGCAGCCCAGGTCTCCTGATTCTTAGGCCAACGTGGTTGTGTGAAAAGCTCAGCTCTGGAGTCTTTAACTAAACCTTTTCTGCATCTGCAGAAAGAGGCCTGGAAATGCACTCACTCCTGCCCGATACGGAACGGTCTGCGGTGTCTGGGGTGAACGGTCAGGTGCGGACCATGAGCATGTGGGGAGAACGCCAGAAAGACAGAGCTTCAGGGGGCGACTGGCTGGTGCCGTTGGTGAAACGTCTGACTCTTGATTTGGGCTCAGGTCATGATCTCAGAGTTGTGAGATAGAGCCCCGCGTCGGGCTCTGCGCTGGGCACAGAGCCTGCTTGGGATTTTCTCTCTCTCCCTCTGCCTGCCTGAGGCCCCGCCGCCCCCGCCGCACCCCCGCGCGCTCTCCCTCCAAAATAAAAACAAAAAAGAAAAAAAGAAAGACACAGTTTCCGATTCACAGAGCAGAGCCCTGGATTTCAGTCCGGCCCTGCAGGTAACTTCTCTGGGCATTCTCTCTGCTGTTAAGCGGAGGGTGGTAACCTCTACCTTGCAAGGCTCTACGTGACACGACCCAGCATCTGAATACAGCAGGTTCTCATCAAACGTTAGCATCTCCCCCCATCTCCTTGTTCCCCGTCGCTCCCATGCCCCAGGAGGCCTCAAAAAACACTGGTTGACTTGACCAACAGCCTGGATTCTGGGAAAAGCACCCAGAGAAGAGGCCCAGGGCAGGAAAGCAGGTAAAGGGCCCACACACTTATGGCCCCGGGACAGGCAGAGCCAGGTTTACTTTTGTTCTTCTGTTCGAAAGCTGAGCAAGGTGAGTTCAGAACAGGTACAGAAGAGATGCGGTCTCTTCTCTGTCAGGAGGCACTTGGGGAAGTGTGTGTGTGACCAAACCACACCTGCTCAGCCAGGCCTGGTCAGACATGCCCTTGGCCATGTGACGTGGGTTCTGACTCTGTTTCTCATGAACAGAAACTTCCTTTTTCTTCTCACCAACAGGAGAAGTGGATTAACTGGCCAGCTCAGTCAATGAGTGGTAGCATTGGCACTCAACTCCAGGACTCCGATATTCAGGTCCATGATCTTTCCAGAATCCCCAAGCTGCTCTCTCCAAGTGCAGCCTAGAGTTTGGCAGCATGACCTCTGCAACCTCCCACCTGGAGTAGGAAGGGTACACATCTGGATACATCTGAACACAGAGTCTCAATTTCCAATACTATGACCATGCAGACATGACTAATCAACCATGCTCTGTAGGAGCCTGGCTTGATTAGAGATGTCTGCTATGGCACAGGAGGGAAAATCAGATTTGCCCGGCCTTGGATGGGACTGATCAGAGATGAGTGATCAGAGCTGGCGTGTTTGACAACAGCTGGGCGAGCCTCGTCTGGGCAAAGCCGTGCCAATACCAATGCACCCTATGGAATCAAAGTCAACCCCATTTAACCAAAAGAGAGAAGCAGTCCTCTCAGCTGGCAGGAAACCAGCCCATTTACGTCTGAGATAGCGGCAAACAAACTCCTATTTGCACACTCCAAGGCGAGAGAGCTAATCTTCCCTCCATTTGGTCCAAGATAAATGAAGGTTCCTGGGTTTACTTACAGATTTTTATGTCCAGCTGTGACTGGCAGCAGAAAGTCCTTGGGGGCAGGGACCCAGCCTGCCTTGCTCACCATTGTGTCGCCAGCATTAGGACGGGCCCTGGCACATAGTAAGTACTCAGTAAATAGCAACCGACTGACTCTTGAGTGACAAAAAGGTGGATATCCCGGGGGACCATGGGGACCTGTTCCATGGCCATCACTGAGCAGCGTCCAATATATTCCTGCATCCTGGGGGCAGAGATAATTCTGCTTTCCTTTGCACACCTCCCCTGGCCTTCCCTGGGCTTGACAGCAGGCTGATTTCCCTTGTGCCTCCTGACAGGCCTGCCGAGCCGTGGTGCCCTCAGGGCTAATTGCAAAAAGGCTATGGCTCTCACCAAACTGCCTTGGGCTCTGTGCTCTGTGTCCACAGCCACTACACGCTGCTCTGGTCACACCCCACAGAAGACATAAGGAGACTCAAATGGACCACAGCTTTGGCTGACCCAGAGCCCCAGAGTATCAGAGCTGGGGACAGACCCCAGACACCGTGCTTCCAGCACAGGCAAGACCCAGGGTCTAAGAGCGAGGGGATCTGCTTCTCCCCTGGGGCTCCCCTGATTCAGACTGCGCCTTCCTTCACCTCACGGAGGCCACCTAGGTCGGGAGGTGTGGGAAACTGAGGCTGCTCTGACTACCCACATTCCCTGCTCCTGCCTCATGCCTTCCACGGGATTTCCCCCAGTGTCACGTAAACGTGCAATTCTGTCTCCCATCTTTCACGGGCAACTGAGCCCATGTTGCTCTCCAGCTCTCATTCCATTTCCTTTTCCTTTTGGGGCAAAAGCTCTTAAGAAGGGTTGTGCACCACTGTGCCTCATTTCTCTCTTCCCACCCTCCCTGGGACCCCTCGGACTTGTCCCTTACTTGTTCTTCTCAAGGTCACCTCTGTGCTGTGAGCCCCACAGGCCCGACTGTCACACTCTTACCGGCACAGGTGATGCCTCCGTGTGCCCTCCCAGCCCCCTCCTCCTGGTTTCTTCTCTCGTTTCTGGCTGTTCCATCTGGGTCCCTGCTGATCTCTCTGAGGAGGGGGCCTCGAGATCTGAGAAACCTGCCCTCTTTCCCGTCTCCTGGTGGCTTGTCTGGCCTCCTAGCTTTAGCTTCAGCCCTGCGCTGTGCCACCCCAACGGGCGGTCTCCAGCCCGGCCCCCCCGCCCTGCACCCCACTCAGAGCCCAGGGCCTCCCCACACCTCTCACGGGGGTCGAACAGCACCTCCAACTCAGCACGTCCAAAAGGCAGACCCAACCAGCCCCCAACCCCCTGCTCCATCCAATACATCCCCTCAAACCCAATGCAGTGACTTTGTCTTCCAGTTCCTCTGGCCCCAAACTCCAGAATCTTCCTTAACTCTACTTCTCTCATGCCCTACCCCCAATTCCTCAACAAGTCACGTCAGCTCTACCTTCAACACGTGACCAGAATCTGGCCACTTCTTGCCACTCCTCAGTCACCACCCCGGTCCTGTCGCCACCATCCCGAGTCTGCGTCATGCAGTGGCCTCCTGAACTGGTCTCACAATACTTCGGGCTCTGCCAGCTCAGCAGGGCGTGGTCCCCTTGGATGCAAATCAGATCATGACTGTCCCGCTCCTCTCCAGTGGCTGCCATCTCAAGGGCGAGCACAGAGTCCCTAGAATGGTCTAGAAGAGACGCGTGTTTGTCATCCCTGCCCCTGCCTCTCTGACTTCCTCCCATCTGCATCCCACTGCTGCCCTTTGGCTCCTCATGCAGATACGCTCCTTCCTCAAATGTCACTTTCTCAGCGACGCTGTCCCTGGACCCCCCCCCCCCCCCCGTCCATTCCCCTTGGAGCTCCCCACCATCTAACACCACATGTTCTGTGTCTGTCGAGGAGAACGGTCACTTAAGCACGCCTGCCTTTCTGAGAGGGCTTCCCAGCCTTCTCTCCCTGTCAGAATCCGACGAAGCTTCTTCCTGGGTTTCCACAGCTCAGAGCCCACACCTCTGTCTGGGGTGTGGATGCCTGGCGCTACCTCAGCTCAGCCCTTTGGGAACCTGCACCAGACGGTCAGCTCAGGGCCGCCCAGCCTTCTAGACCAGCCTGTAATTCTCCTGAAGGCAGGGCCAGGGCCCCATCTGACCACATTTCCAGTAGCCGGGATAAGGGATGACCCACACAGATGAAGAAAGTGGGGGGGATATGGGACTTGGGGGCTTGAAAAGGGTGACGAAGGCACAAAGATCTCAAGCTACCCCCCCTTCCTGGGTTCTCTGGCTTTGGGGCTCAAGAGAGAACCACCGTTCCCAGAGCAGAGCGCGCAGCTGCACACAGGGCCCTGCTAGGACCCATCGCGAGAGCTTAAGCGCAGGTGCGGACCTAGAGGGTATACCGGTCAGCGGGAGCAACCACTCCAGTTCTGAATGGGACCCGCACTGCCACACCTTCCAACTTTTCCAGAGAACTCCAAACTCTACCTTGTCATAATTTTTATGCCTTATAAACATCTCTTTATTTTTCAATATTGGCAATTAATTGTAATACCCAACCATGACTGTGGGTCTCGTGTGGGTGCTGGACCACTGCCGCCATCTACAGAAGGGGCACTCCAGGAGAGATGTGGGACCCCCTGCAGCTCCACGGGGTGAGACCAAGGACAATGGCAGCAGGGACCAGGCTCTGTGGGCAGAAACCTGGCTTTGAAGCCCAGCTCCATTATTCACTAGCTGTGTGACTTTGGGTAAGTTCCTTAACCTCTCTGTGCATTTCCCCTCCTGCAGAAAGTGGGGATAATAGTTTCTTTTTGTTTTTTTTTTTTAAATTATTATTATTTATTTATTTATTTGACAAGCAGAGATTACAAGTAGGCAGAGAGGCAGGCAGAGAGAGAGAGGAGGAAGCAGGCTCCCTGCTGAGCAGAGAGCACGATGCGGGGCTCGATCCCAGGACCCCGGGATCATGACCTGAGCCGAAGGCAGAGGCTTAACCCACTGAACCACCCAGGCACCCCGGGATAATAGTTTCTACCTCATTCTACGGCACTGGCTGGCAGAGGGGAGCAGAAGTTCCGGTATTCCTGACTGCTTGGCTGGGTTTCCCATTCTGAGTGACAACGCAACAGCCGTCTCAGAGCTGACGGGGTAGTCTCGGGAGGGAATGGGCACCCTGTCAGAGAGCTGGAGTAGCGCCTTTAAAGACCGCTGGCTGGAATGCTGTCTGGGAGCCTGGGCAGGGTGGTCATGGGAAGAAGGGTGCATGGCCTTTATCTGTCTCAAGAATCTGTCTTAGGCTCCTGGCGGGAAAACCTTAGATAGGAAGGGCGAGGCCAGGCCCCAGGAGGGCAGGAGACACCTGCAAGGGTAGAGTCAGAAGTGCTATGGGGGCGGCGCGGGGGAGGGGGAGGCCCTAGCTGGGGGTGGGGACCTGCCATCACTGCCACCCTTCCCTCAGCTCCGGAACGCTCAGAGCTCACCTGGAAGCCCAGAGGACGGCGGGGGCCCAGGGAGCCAGGCCCCCCACTTCCTGCCGAGGGAAATGGGAGGGCTGAGGCAGGGAGGGGGTGGTATTTGTTTTCCAACCTCCAAAGGCGAGTCCAGGAAATGTCTTCCTTCCTCCGAATCACCACTAAAAATAGTGCCAAGGGATGGGCCCGGAACACTGACATTCCCTAGACCCAGGAGCAGGGAGGGAGCAGAGATTTCTGGAAATGCAGCATGAGCCGTGGGTCTCATGCCCCACATGAGGACTATTTTTAAACAGCTCACGTTGGTGTGTGAGGTCATTCTCAGCCAAGACAACAGCCCAGAGAGGAGGAGGAGGAGGCATGTGGTGCAGAACAGCCACCAAACAGGGAAGCAAGGCAGTGTGCTGTGTGGCCTTGGGGACCCATACACCCTCTCTGGGCTTTGGTGTCATATTCTCAGGATGGTCCATCAAGGGCTCTGGAACATCCAGGAGGCTACCCCGGAAGCCCAGTGTTTTGGAAACTGGTCCCACCTGGCGTCTCGTCAACAGAGATGCAGCACAGCTATTCAGGGTCAAATGAAGGTGGGAAGTTGGTGGCTATGGTCAGCCTCTTCCTAGGCACGTTCAGGAGACGGGCCGTAGACCTCTCCAGAATGTGGATCCTGGAGCCAGGCTGTCTGGGTATAAATCCAGTTTTGCTACTCACTAGAGGTGTGGCCTGGAGCAGGTCCTATCGTTCTGGTTTTTCACATCTGTACAAGAGGGTTAAAAATAGCCCCTCCCAACACGCATGTCCGACAAGCCCGCGTCCCGGCTCCCCAAGGACCTGCACTAGAAAATTCACAACAGCACCCTCTGTAAAAGCTCCAGACTGGAAACCACGTGACCAATCTCCGGCAGGAGGGCCGCACCCATCAGGGTCCCTCAGGGAGGTGGACAGCTCACCCTCATGAGAACCAGCGGATGACAACGGCCACACACAACACGATGACCGTCAAGCCCAGAACGCCCGACGTGAGAGCCTGTACACGGCAGGACTCCCCGGATAGCACGGGAAGAAGGCAAAACGAATCCGCGTGGTGAGAAATTGGGGCGAGCTTTCAGGAAGCTACTGATGGACGACTTCTAGATCTGGGTGCTGCCGGCATACACATGGGTTCAGTCTGTGACACTTGGCCGAGCTGTGAACTTGCCCTTTTCTCCACATACGTGTCACTTTAAGAAAACGCTTTAGAAACGGCGTCTACCTCCTCGGGCTGGTTTTCCACATCTGTCGCACTTGAAACAGAGTCCAATGTGGGGGGAGCGCTTGGTAAATAACAGCTCTGATCTCCTGGGGGGTAGGCGGCCTCCATGCCAGCAGGGGACACCGCATGAGATGGGCGGGTCCGGGTGTGGGCACGGGGAGCAGCCGCCTCACCGCGAATCCCGCAGCACCCTGGGGGCTGGGGAAGGAACAGGAACGTGGGGTGGTCTCAGATTCAAAGTCCAGCTCCGTCCTGCACAGGCAAAGGCGGTGTTTTCCATGTGGCTCTGGGCGGAGGACTGAGGCGGAGACTTCCATGAAGGTGCCCAGGTCAGGCTCGACCAAGGAAGGTCCATGTGGGGCTATGATGAATGCCATGATCCCAACGGTAACCGTGGTTAATACTTCCTGCGTGTTTTTCTAGGGATCAGGTATTGCTCTGCCTTATAAGTTGTCACTACATTCTCCCTTATAGCAATCCTGTGAGGCAGTTACCATCAGCGATCCCAGCGGGCAAGTAAGGAAACTGAGGCAGATTGGTTTGGCTGACAACCAGCTGATAAGCGGTGGAGGCAGGATCGGGCCTAGGTCCTCTGGCTCGGAGTCCCTGCCCCTGAGTGTGTCCAGGTGGGCAGTGCCCGGGACGGCATGGATGCTGACCTTGGCTGTGGGAGGACTGCAGCCTGGTGGCCCCATCCCAGGAGACCTTCCCTCTCTCTCTCCTGCAAACCTCAGGCCTCTGTCCTCCCTGGGGGGCCTATTTGGGTCACCTCACAGACCCAGGGCAGCTTCTGGGAAAACACGAGTCACAGTCACAGCAGGACATTGGATCTTTCCATGCCTCTCCCCAGCCGGGTACCGCTGGGAAGCCACGAACCTCTCAGAGACTCCGTGTTCTCTGGGCTACGGGTGTATTAAAAGATGTGTCTGAGGAGGAGCTTCATAATCCACAGGGACCTTCAGAGGGACAAAATAGCTGTCACCTTGAGGGATGATGGCTGGGGGCCACCTGTGCTGTCTGTGGGCATGCACCTGTCTATTTCTGCCATGAAGTGTTAACCAGCCACATGGCCACAGATCTGGGCTACCTCCTCAGATCGGCTTTTGCAGTCACGAAATGCATTCTGATCCTCATTCACTTGGGAGTGAAGGGGCTCTTGGGAGCCCCTTTGCAATGGCCTTCCAAGTTGGCAGAGGAAGAAAGGGGTGCTTTTTAGTTGACTCCCTAACACCTCGGCAGCAGAAATTGTTTTTTGTTTTTTGTTTTTTTTTTTAAAGCTTCGCTATAGTGTCTGAACTACCCCCCTCTAGGAGGAACGTGATTGCAGCAGAGGTGCGGTAGCAAGAAATCACAAGAACAAATTTCGTCCTCTCTAACCTTCGACCCCTGCTTCCAAGGTGCAGCTGGAGACAGGGACCCCACAGTCCCAGTCTGGCAAGTCCCTGCAATGACAGGTTCTTGCCACCAGCCTGCCCAGGGCCCCAGGCTACCTGACACCACCCCTTTGTTGGCGGGGCACACGAGTTTTATGGCAAGACTGGAAGTCTACTGTAATTAAGACCTCTATAAAATATTCAGACCGCCATGCCCAGATATATTAATGATTATATATTTAAATGTTAATGAGTGTAATTAGATGAAAGATTAGCCAAGCCTGTCACTAAATATACATTAAGAGCTGATAAACTCTGATGCTGTAAAATTCTACGGGGGAACAGACAGAAGCATGCAGCCTTCTCAGGTGGACTTTGTCTTACTGAGAAAAAGCTCAACAGGTTGCCCAGAAAAGGGAGAAGAGTTAGGTTGCTCGGCAAGAAGCAGGGGGGCCAGAGGGCAGGACCCTAAGGACTCCACAGGGCTCTTGGAAATTGTGAAGATCAGACGGGTAAGTAAATGTGGAAATTTGCATGCCTCCGTGGATGGAGAACTCACTATTCTTAGGAGCAGCTGGTTTCAGTTCTAAATGATCACATCTCAGAGATAGGCTCATACAAATGATTTATTGGGGTGACAGTGGGGTCTCCCCTAGAATACAAATGGTTTAATTCAGCCACACAAAACTAATGAGATCACAGTATCTGCAAATATTGTTTTTTTTCTTTTAAAGATTTACTTATTTATTTATTTGAGAGCAAGAGAATGAGAGAGAACATGAGAGGGGACAGGTCAGAGGGAGAAACAGACACCCCACCAAGCAGGAAGCCTGATGCGGGACTCAATCCCGGGACTCCAGGAACATGACCTGAGCTGAAGGCAGTTAGTTGCTTAACTAGCTGAGCCACCCAGGTGCCCTGCAAATATTGTTTTAAAACAACATATCATCCTGTGGGTCAAGAATGAGAAGAGCAGGACTCTACTACAGCCTTATTAATAGAAAGCCTTATATTTGTTTACTCAGCAAAATCTTCCTATGGGCTGACTGTGTGCTGGGCACTGGGCCAGCTTCTGGGAGCCTCAGTCAGCCAGATAACCAGTCTTTGTTCTGGTGGACACTGTGTTGGACCAAGGGAGATACAGAACAAATTAATTATTTAAATATACGCTGACAGGTGCCTTGTTAGTGCAGTAGGTAGCACGTCAGTCTCATAAATATACACTGAGGTCAGGGTGTGTGGGAAACAGCCAGGAATTCCTGGGGAGCTCTGCGGTGGGTGGTGTGGTCTGAGAAGGCTGGTCCTACTGAAGGATGGAGAAGCCATACAGGCCAAGAGTGAGGAAGAATGTGCAGGCAGGAGGAACAGCAAATGCAAAGGTCCTGAGGCAGCAAAGGGCTGCCACGGTGAGAGGGCTGGGAGGTGAAGTTGAAGCAGGCCAGGGGCCAGGTCAAGAGGCCCATGCAGGAGTCTGGGTTTTCTCTGAAGGGTAACAAAGTACCACAAACCAGGTGGCCTAAAACAACAGAAATATATTGTCTCCCAGATCTGGAGGCCAAAAGCTTGAAATTGAGGGCTCTAGGGAAGAAACCTTCCTTGCCTCCAGCTTCCAGTATCGCCAGCGAGCCCTGGCATCCCTTGGCTTGCGGACACATTGTTCCACTCACCATTGTCCCCTGGCCTTGTCTGCTCTGTGTTCCTTCCCTTCTCTTACAAGACACTTGTCCAGGATGATCTTGAGATCTTTATTTTAACTACATCTGCAGAGAACCTCTTTCCAAATAAGGTCAAATTCACAGGCCGGGGTAGACATCTCTTCTGAGGGGCTCACTACGCACTGCATCAGGGAAGGGGTAGAATCAAGAATGACCTGCCTTACGGAGACTGAGCTAGAGCAGGGAGGCTGGTGGTGTGGAGCACGGTATTTGCAGTGGAGACAAATCAGGGGATTAACCTGAGATAGAATGAAGAAGGAACTGTGCCTCCCGGAGGGGAAGTCGTCGGAAGGAAACACCTAAAATACAGACGGGTCAATGGGGCAGACCTGGCAAGGTGCCCCCAGCACCGCTCAGGACCCAGACCTGTCCACACCAATGGTCTGTCTGCCTAGCAGGTGCTCTGTGGAGAAGTTAAGCTTATGTCACTGGAGCTTGATCACACCCGCTCAGAAAGGCTTCCTTGGAGCCCACACTCCAAGCAAGAGTGAGCTCTCCGTACACAAGGCATTAGGAAGCCACATTTCTCCTTGACAGCTGATTAACTGGCCCTGTGGGCTATACATCAGTTTCTCGTGAGTTTGATTCACAGGAGTCTGTCACGAAACATCTAACTTTTCAGAGCTGAAGAGCAGAATGTAGACTTGGAACAAGGAAATGCCACCCCTTCCCCAAGCCGCTACGGTCTGTCCAATTCACATAAACCTAAAAAATGAATACTTATATCATGCTTCCTGCACATCAGCATTATTCTAAGTACTTAATATATTATTAACGGCTATAGTGGCCCTCCAAAGAAGGTGCTAGCATTATCATCACTCCTATTTTATAGGTGAGAAAACTGATTGACAGGTTAAGTCATGCAGCCAAAGTCCCACCTTAGAGAAGCACCAGCCTCCCGAGGTTTATTTCTCAAGATCCAAGGAAACAATTTAGCCAGAGCCGGGAGAGCTAAGGAGCAGGAATCTGGCAGGGACAGGGGCTGGCCTGGGCCCCACCAACCGACTGCCCGACTGTCACTCTAGATTCACTAGCAGCTTTTCAATGGCTGCTCACACTTCCCTCTAAGCAAGGAGCACGTGCCAAGACTTGCCCTGGGAGAACGGCTTTCCTGACAGTGACAAATGCCCCCAAGTTCCATGGGAGCCAGCAAGGGCCCTCCTGCACAGGCAGCGTGAAGCTCAATTTCGGGACAGATCTCTCCCAGAGCGCTGGAAATGCCTGGCTATGAAAAGTGAATCCCGCGGAGCACAACCGGTAATCGGAGCCTTGGCACTCGGATGGGAACAGGTGACACACTATACAAAAAATCCCAGCGGCAGCAAAAATAACCAGCCCTAACCCCTGCTGCGAAGTGCCGTGTTTGACAGAAAGTACCCCGCAAGCGCCCAGTGAGGCGGGCGGGTGAGAGAGGCCCACTTCACACATGGGGAAACTGAGGCTCAGAAAGCGAGTCATGTGGCGCACAAATGATTCAAAGACTGGGCTGGACTCACATCATAGTCTTCTGACCCTTTGAACAAATCCTCCCCCACACTGAATCCCTTCTGTGGGGCTGACTCGGGGGCTCAGGGTAGAAGCAGCCAGAAGGGCTTGGGACTTATCCAGAAGGACCAAGGGTGTGATTTCAGCCCTTTTCCTGGATTCAGAGGTCAACCTTACTTCCTACTCAGCCTGTGAGTCTTGGCCAGTGGTTCCCCCTGGACAGTTCCCCCCAGACAGAACCCTCCCCAGGAATGAGCTCCAGTTTCCGGATGCTCTTAGTAATCCTTCCCATGTGTCCCAAGATGTAATACTAGGTTATATGAAACACAGAAGCAGACACAGACCAATGGGCAAGCAGAGAATTTCTGAGTAGTAAAAGAAGTGTTTCTCTAATGTGCCCCAGGGCCTTTGCACATACCATTCACGCTCCCCAAGATGCCCCATCCCAGTCCCAAGCTTGCAGGTCATTTCTCTGCCTCCTTCAGGTCTTTACTGTCTTGTCTCTAAAACTCAAACCCCCCAGTCTTGTCTCTAAAACTCAAACCCCCCAGTTCCCAGACTCCTAACACGTATCTTTTTTTTTTTTTTTTTAAAAGATTTTATTTATTTATTCATTTGACAGACAGAGATCACAAGTAAGCTGAGAGGCAGGCAGAGAGAGAGAGAGGAGGAAGCAGGCTCCCTGCTGAGCAGAGAGCCAGATGCGGGGCTTGATCCCAGGAACCTGGGTTCATGACCTGAGCTGAAGGCAGAGGCTTTAACCCACTGAGCCACCCAGGCGCCCCACCTAACATGTATTTCCCATCTGACATCATGTATGTTTTATTACCATCTAGCCTCCACCCCCCGCCCCACTCCTACCCCCCAAATAGCACAGATAGGGATTTGAATCATTTTGTTTCCTGCTAAACTAAATCCGTGCACTAAGACCGGGCTCTGGCAAACAGAAGGTGCTCAATAAATATTTGTGGAAGCATTTAAAAGCATACACTCCCAACGGGGCGAGTGTGGGTACAGAAGGGATGGGAAGGCAGAAGAGGTCTATAGGAGGGAGGCTCTGAGCTCCCAAGCCTGGCAAACAGAGGCTCAGGGTCACTGCAGAGGAGGGGACAGCAGCCGCAAAGCTATGGACGTGTGCAGAAAGCTCGTATGTCTGGAGGACCGCCGTCAATCCAGCACTGCCCGAGCTCTGCGAAACCGGAAGGTGTGAAAATTGCTCCCAGGTGAGAAGCTGGCTGACAGCTCTGGGGGAGCTCTCGGGGAGATCACACCTGGCGCCTGAGGCACAGCCAGCTTACCTGTTTTAATATATATATATGTTTTATTTTAATTTTTAAAAAATTTGTAATCTTTTTGGCCCAGGATGGACCTCTGCAGGAAAACTCAGAGGATCAGAGGTTTCAAAGAGGGTTTGCACACCGCGGGTGCCTCTTAACGTCCAGATCCCTGTGCTGTGCCCTGCGTGGGGGGTGAGGCTGGAAGAAACGGAGCTGTGTATCTGTAGGCCAGTAAGCTGGAGAGGTGACAACTCATATCTCCAAGTATGGAAGGTTCCATCACCCAGAGATCAGGCACGAAGCATCCTCCATCCCCCCCACCCCTCCCATCCCTGCCAGCAATGGAAGAGACTTGGGGCTTCATGGGGTCTACTTAGGACAAGTTTTCCTAGCATTGAGGATGCAGGTCCCTGTGGAAGGTTCTCTGAGCAGAAGCCTGTCTCGACCAGCAGGCGGCTGGTGCATTTGTTAAGAGTAGGGCTCTGTAGCCTCTATTTACAAGCTGGGTGACTGGGTGAGTCTGAGTTTCTTTATGCCTCCAGCCACTCATCTGCAATACGGAGATGGTACTAGGCCCCGCCTCACAGGCTGCACAACCACATAAAGATCCCAGAACAACGTGCGCAAGCTCAGGGACTTGGCTGCACTCGTGACTAGTGGTGGCGGAGAATGGATGGAGAATGGATGAGGCGGGAGGTAAACCGAGAGGCTCTCGGAAGCTGCTGGCAGCCCGGGGATGGCTAAGGGTAGCAGATGTGCTCACGCAGAAGGAAGGGGTTGCAGGAGCTGGCTGGACCGTGTCGTCCATCCACGCCTCCCAACACCCCTCCCTACTCTGGACCTAAGAATGCTAAGGGGTCCCTCTCCTTCGCCACTGACCTTGTGTCAGCTGTACAGGAGACAGAAGAATGCCTGCTTTTGAGGGATTGATGGCCAGGTCAGAAAGAGAGGTCTGAATACAAATGAGAGGTCATGTTTATTTGTTTTCCTTATTCACACATTCATTCTGGCAAACTTTATTTAATCAGCTTTAAGCCCAGTACCACGCCAGTGCAGAAACAGAGATACCCAAAGTCTTGAATAATTAATCCAAGGCAGTAAAGGGTTAATAAAGAGTGTGAGAATGAGGACTGCGGAGAGAAGGGGTCGTCAGAGAGAGAGAGAGAGAGAGAGGTCGTGAGCTGGACAGATCTCTGGAAAGGTCTCCAGAAAGAGGCAGGACTGGGGCCTTTCTGGAATTTCAGATGCTTTGGGAAAAGTACAACCTACCACTTCCAAAGGCTGCATGTCCTGGTGGCTGGCACTCTGTGTGCACAGAGCTGGGCCCTTGGGAGAGATCTCAGGGCATTTGTAAGCAAGGGTGGGGCAGGGGGCAGGGGTCACATACTCAAGCCTGGTCGGGGAGGCCTGGATTCTAGAGGTAACATACACATAACCCCTCTGCTTCACCCTAACTGGCTACAAGAACAGGGCAGGTTCCAATCTCTGGGGCTCAGTCTTCTTACCAGTAAAATGGGAATCAATCTCCCTCTCCAAAGACTGAGCGGAGGTGTGCTCTGGTCACGAACACACTAACATCTGCCACGTTTGTGTAACACTCTTGGTGATCTTGGAGGACACGTCACTTCGGTTGTCTGAGTTTCCTAACCAGGGGAGCCCTGGAGTGTCCAACTCTTAGCAGAGGCCTTGCTTGAACCACTTCCTGACGATCTAAGCTTTTAACAGCCCAGTGATGAGAGTGAAGGAGCAAACTCATTATTCTGAAAACCAGTAAATACAGGAGAAGAAACTCAAGTCTCCATCCTGCCTCTCCTGGAAAAAGTGGACCAGCAGGTAACCCCTTGGGCACAGGGGAGTCTCTCTAGAGAAGGATTCCAGCCACCTCATGAAGAAGGAAGGCCAGGCGAGAACACTGCCATTTTGTCGCATCCACACTGTTGGGATTCAGGCACTGCACATTTGGGGTTGCCAAATGTGACAAAAGAGGGACAACCAGACAGTGTACGCCTCCTGAAGCAAGGACCCAACATCTCCTCTGAAGGCGTCTTGCAAAACACAAAGAAAATGATCAAGCCTCCAGATGAACTTTAACTGTACAGGGAATACAAAGGACAGAGGAACATGTTGAAAGACACCACGGGGCTGCAATTAGCAAACTCCAGACTTCTTAAGGAAATAAGAGTGAGGAATTTCCTCACTGACGGCCTGACAGGGACTAAGACAAACATGACACTTCGTCCACCAGTAATTAGCAAGTGAAAAAAAGAGAGAGAGAAATGAAGAGAAACTTCAGATTTTTAAAGACACTTTAATCATACTGTGTGGATTTTACTTAATCCTGATTCTAACACAAGGTAAAACATAAATTTAGGAGTCAATTAGAAATGTGGGTCGCAGCTGGGTATCTAACTGTTTTTTAAGGTGTGATCATAGTTTGGGGATTACGTTTGTTTTTTGAAATGTTCCTCTTCTAGTGATGCAGAACGGTATTCATAGATGGCAGGACGTGTCTGGGATTTGCTTCACAATTGTATGGGGAGAAGGAGAGGCTGTAGAGCCGGACGTGGGGTGACAGATACTAGGGCCAGGTCACTGCACTATTGTACGGACCTCTGTATATGACTGAAATGGCTTCTTATCAAAGAAAAATGCCACCAAGACTCACAGAGGACCGCTGATGCCTCTGCTGAGTGGTCCAGACTTTGGCGCCCTATAGAGTTCGTTTTGCCCTCCGCTGTGCGGCTGACGGGTACACCCCCTGCAGGGGTGCTTAGAGCAGCCTCTCCCCAGCACCTCCCCTACCCTGCTGTGGGCTGCACGATGGGACCTGGCTCATTAGTGCTGTGTCAAGTACTCAACCCGAGCCACTCAACCCGAGAAAGGGGTGCCCTTTCTGCCGAGGGGCTCGGGAGTTGGGACTTCGGTCAGGTGAGTTCTCGGGCAGACCTCATTTCCTCCCTGCTGCTCTGTATGCCTTGGAGAGCTGCGACAGCCTCCAGACAGATTTCGGGGAGCATCAGGCTGCGATGCTACCCTCCCACATTTCCCGCAGGGTTCTGGGTAGGAGAGGGAGAAGCTACTGGAGCTCACGGCAACAGGGACGGGCTCATCCCACATCTCCCTGGGCTTTGGCCCTGAGTCTGGTTTACAAATCGTCCAGTCCTTTGTAGTCATGGCCCAGATGGTACTCCGGACGCTGGAGGCTGGTCTGCAGGCTGCCTCTGTCTCCCCAGTGCCCTCAGGCCACTGGGTGGGGCTGGATAAGGCTGTGGGGCAGGGGGCCGGGAGGCTGCCCTGAGAAACTGCCAAGTCAGCGTGCAGGAGTTATTTATTCTGTTCAGAGAGAAGCGTTTGACCTCTCAAGGAAGCTAAAGTGAAGAATTTCCTGACCGTCTGGCAGGGAATAACAGGAAGTGAGCTAGTAACAGCCCAAACAAATAGCCCTAAGTGGTGAGGACCAAGGAGATGCCTTCGTTCGGGACCGCGGCTGGAAGGGGGTGGGACCTCAGCATTCCACCTCAGTGTCCCCCAAATCCACCACTGCAACTTTGCTCTTCCTGCCCCGGGCTCCTGAGCCCACTGGGGAACCCCTGGGGGACGTGCGCCGACTCTCAGGAGAACAGCAATGCCTTATATAGACCTTGAACTTGGAAGGCAGATGGGGCAAGGCAGAAAGAGTCTGTTTTAGAGCTAGACACCCAGGCCAGAGACACCCAGACTCACATGAAATGGCCTCTGTGAAGTGTTCTGCTAACAGTGAAATGCTCTGCAAACACAGTGGGGCACTAGCACTGTTCATGATAGCTATCTCCCCCGCCTGCATGCAGGTCAGGACGAGCGTTCCCATCTTACAGAAGGGCGAGCCAGGCTCGGAGGGGTTAGACGACTTGCCTTTGGTCACAGCTTCTCTAAGGCCTGTCTGGGGCCTGCCTAGTTCAGGGACCCGTCTGCGGCCACAAGTCACTCACCAGCTGGGCGAAGCCCTTTCCTTCATGATGCTGGCGGCCCGGGGCCACAACCTGCACCAGGTCCTAGACTCGGAGGCGATGGGGTCTGGATTGGGGGCATTGGGGGCGGGTGTGGCGGTACTGTCTCGCATGCTGGGCTGACGGTAACAAACTCAGGCCTGAGCCTCCGGGGAAGGCAGCTATCGGTTTCCGCAGGCCACAGCTTAACACAAACAAAGCTTCCAGATCCTCATTAAGCCTCATGGACAAAAGAGTTATTTTATTAAAAAGGGAAGGAGGGAGGGGGCCATTCCTGTGCTCCAGAACTGGGCAGGAGACCACCCCCCCCCACACACACACATAGGCAGGTCCCACTCACAGGGGCCACCTCCTCACCGAGGTGAGACACCAGCTCCTGTCCTGTGGGGCCAAGGGGGCAGCCGAGCCTTCTGCACATGGGACACGCTGTGAACTGGTAACCCTATCAGGAATAAACTTCTTATGCAAATCAGAGCCACACAGTTTAACCGTGGCGGGCGGTAGCAATCAGCATTGTTAGCAAGCAGTAATGTGCGGGAAATGAGGAGTGAGCTCTGTTCCCACTCTCTTCTGCTTTGGAATTATCCACTCTGCAACCCAACCGTTGTGAAGGTAGGCGGGCGAGGTGTTGGCCGGTCAGAGCGGGAGCCTGGGGCGAGGTGGGGCGGGGAGGGGGAAAGGTCTCCCATCACCCCACCAGCCTCTGCGTCCACCCAGAGCCCCGCCTGAGCCCCCGGCCGGGCTCTCCCTGCTTCTCCCTGCAAGTCCACCCCCACGCAGCCTGGACGGCAGCGATGCCGCGGGACAGCCCTGGCTCCATGCACACCTTCCCTCTTCCTGGCCGAGTGCCCCGGGCTCTGATGTTCTCCTCCGTCCACAGGGGACCATGAGGGCGAGGCCTCAGAGAGTTGCTAGCTCTTAAAAAAAAAAACCCTGCTAGATGCGGAGTGCCAGATCTGGGTTCAAATCCCGAGTCTGCGGCTCACGTGGGGCAGTCGTCTCCGGGCTAAAGGAGGATCACCTTTGCTAATAAAGGTATGGAGGTAGGAGTCACTGCCCTGCTCATTTGACAGCGCAGGGAAGCTGGTGCTGCCTGAGCTCGTATGGGACAGGGATGGCTGTGCTCCACACCCGCATCCTGGGGGTCCAGGACCCGAGGCTTGCCCAGGGTCCCCAGGTAAGTCTCCGGGTTGCCGCCAATGGCTACATGAGTGTCTCGAATTCTTTGCAAGGGGATTGGTCTCTAGAAGGCATTAAGGAAATACAGCTCTTACTGCGATTAGTGACAGCATTCCTTCCCTGGAAGTTTCTAGAACGGCAACAGTGGCACTTCACTTGTTCTTTCGGGCTCCTTCCCCTTAGCGCCTGGTACCAACCACTACCCCCTCTATTTTACTTACTTATCATGTTCATTGTCTATTCCGCACCCTTTGCAGAATGTTGTTTCTGTGAGAGGAGGGTTTCTGTCTGTTTTATTAACTGCTGTGTCCTTAGCCCCTGGAACAGTGCCTGGCACACAGCAGGTACTCAGGCAGTGTCTGTGGAATGAATGAGTGACTGAACGATCATGCCTGCCCTCACTCTCGAGCTAACCTACCAGGTTCTACAATGACAGCTGGGCAGTCGGCCTTGCACATGGGATAGGACAGGAGAACACGAAAGCAAAGCTACTGAGCTTCTGCAAGGGGGTCGCACAGCACCCAGCCTGGACCACCCAGATTTTCCTGGCTCACATGCAAGCCCATCCCACCAGTACTTAGCAAGCAACTACTATATGCAAGGCACCTGCTGGGTCACCAGCAAACTTCTGCAGGCGGATGAGAGCTCCTTCCTTCCCTCAGCCCAAGAGAGACCTGGTTCAGCCTCCCATGGCCTGGAAAGCCTGGGCCAACCAAGTCTGGTCTTACTTCCGACCACTGGAATCTTCCTTTTGCTTAAACAAGACGCTGGAGGCAAGTGTTTGGTCAACTCTAAAGTGTCTGACTTTTGCTCTCTATTCATGTAGAGCTCCCTGGGACACCAGGGCTGGCCAGTGGGTGGATGTGGCCAGACCACAAGATGTCAGGTCTTACGGCCGTGGAACCCATCTCTGGACAGAGCTCTTGGGCTTGGGGCTCAAGGTTCAGACTTCCAGCACTCTAGCCACCCCAAGACCTGTCTGCCCAGATAATCTGCTGGTCCCCCACGTGGTAAAGTGCCAGGAAAGTGAAAAATCCAAGTCCGCCAAGTCCCCTGGGATGTCTGTTCCACTGCGGAAGGGACAAGACAACGTGGCCTTGATTTCCTGGCTGCCAGGGTGTTGAACACCCATCCTCTTCGGCTTAAATTTTAAACTCAGAAGGAAATGGAAGGCACAGGCATGACTGGTGAACTGGGAGTCAGGGAAAGGGGACCAGACTCAGGGTAGGAGGAGGGGGCATACACCAACAGACAGCACCTGCTCTCGTGTCCACAGTGCAAACACTGGCTGTTGTTTGCACTCAGTGAGGCTACTAGAGTCCTGGGGGCCATGTGCACGCCCAGAGTGATGCAGCAAAGGCAAATGACATAGCACAGACTAAAAACGTGTTTCTTCCGAATAAAACCCATGATGATTTTAAATGGCGAGAGAGCACCTCCCAAGGACGCAGCGAGTCTTTGCGCCTGAGAACCTCCCCATGCTCTGGGATGAGGGTCAGCCCTGGAGCCCCATATCCCGGGTCCTGGGATCGAGTCCTGCATCAGGATCCTTGCTCGGCAGGGAGCCTGCTTCTCTCTCTCGGCTTCTGCCTGCCACTCTGCCTGCTTGTGCTCTCACGCTCTCTCTCCCTCTGACAAATAAATAAATAAATAAATAAATAAATAAAATCTTTAAAACAAAAAACAAAAACCACGGGACATGTCAGTGCCTAGTTCCTGCCCCTTAGCGAGTGCGTTTTAAGGGCCAGGTGCTCTGTGCTGTTGCCGTGAATTCTTACAGCCACTGTGGCTGATAGATCCTGTTATTATGCCCATTCTACAGGAGAGGAAACTGAGGCACAAGATCTTAGCGACTTGAACACCGTCAAGGGCAATATTGACTGGAAGCACCTCTGACCCCAGACTTAGTTTCCCCGGAGATTGACTTAGAAGAGACGCAGCCTCACTTTCTTGAAGACGTGTGCGAACAAAGGCCCCAAACACCTGCCACACGCCTGGCCCTGTGCCAGGGGACTCACACAGGTTAATCTTCAAAACAACTCCCAGTACACTTTACTGTCCCCGTTTTACAGCGAGGGAGTGTCACTGGATCTCTGGACAGCCAGAGAGCAGCACAGCGGAGATGAGACCCGCCTCTAGGGCTCTGGAGTTGTGTTCCTCCCGTTATGTGCTCGTGTCTGCCTGCCCGGGCCCTGGGCTACGGCCTCGGGTCTTGGGAGCTGGCCAGTGTACCACGCACCACTATTTTCAGGGCCATCAGAAAACAATGCCAATTAAACTCTGACACACCACTCGGGGGAGAACGCACCCTGATTTCAGACCCTGATTCAGATTTGGAATCCGTGAAATATGAGGCCTTCTCGGGCAGCCCCAAGTCACCCTGATGGTGCAGATGAAGAAACGGAGGCCTGGCTCGGGGAAGAGCTGAGGTCAGGGTCACGCAGCTCACGCTGAGTCTGACAAGAGCCAGGGCCGGGGGTGTGCGGCCCCTGCTCCGTCCACCCCGTTTCTTCCTCAAGCAGGGCCACGGGCCTGGGCTTGCCAGCCATGAGCTGACGCCAGCAGCCAAGGCGTTGACCAGGACATGGGACATTAAACAGGCCGTTCCTGGAGGAGACCCAGTTGGGGGGCACCCACGGGGACGCCCGGGAGCAGGGGTGAACGCCCCACTTTCATGTAACACGCAGGTGAGACGCCTGTGCGGATGTTCTCTGAGTCCTGAGGGGAGCGTGTGTGTGCGGATCCGGAGCCGAGAGGCCAGGAAAGGCCAGCGTCGTGACACGCAATAACACCCCAGAGCCCCCCTTTATGCTAGAATTTGAGGGCAGGGGGTGCTGTGTGAAAAGCAACCCACCCTTTAGGTGGTCCTCACTTGACTGAACCCACTGGACAGAGTGGAGTTTCTGTTTTGTTGGTTAACTTCTTTTTAAAAAGATTTTATTTATTTATTTGAGAGACAGAGAGGGAGCACAAGCAGGGGGAGCGGCAGACAGAGGGAGAGGGAGACGCAGGCCCCCTGCCGAGAACAGAGCCTGACATGGGGCTCGATCTCAGGACCCTGGGGCCATGACCTGACCTGAAGGCAGACGCTTCACTGACTAAGCCACCCAGGCGCCTCTGTTGATTAAATTCTGCTGTATTTAAAAATTAAAAAAAAAAACAAAAAAACAGCTTTACTTACGTATAACTGACAAGAGAATGGACACCCTGTACAGTCTTAAGCTCATTGTTCGATGAGTCTTGACTTCTGTATAGACAGACCCACGACACCACCAGTAGGACCCAAACGGTGACTATCCTCCTGGCCCGCTAACGTCAGAATGGATTTTGACCCAGGGCCCGAGACACAGGTCACCAGCACCTCTGTTAATCTGGGTTAAAGATGCAGAAAGATCTAACTGCTACCGAGAGCCTCCTGACCCTGCATTGTGCTTGGTGCTTTCCCTGCATCGGCCGGACGAGCTCTGGAAGACGCTCGCGGCTCCCGGCTGACCCCAAGGGTGGAGGTGACAGGCCTGATGAGTGCCAGGTGACTCCGGTCCAAAGCCCTGGGTGTGTCTCTGGCACCTTCCTTTACTCCTCGGGGCCCCTCCCTTGCCTGAGGGCGACCAGAGCACCCACCTCCTGGGCTTATGGTAGGGATTCAGAGTAATATCTTTCTAGAGAAGTCAGGACGGTGCCTGGCGTGGAGGGAGGGCTCCCTATGTGTCAGACAAAGAAGATGATGACGCTGTCAACTTTTTTGAAAGGGAACCTGCGGTTCCTGGAAGTTACGTGATCTGCCCAAGGTCATTCAGAGGGCAATCAGCCACGCAAGGCTTTACCGTGGGCAGTCTGAGTCTACGCGGGTGCTCCTGGCCCTGATGCACCCTGGTGTCTTTGTCTCTGTGCCTCCGACCTGACAGCTCCTGCACCCCCATTTCTGGCTCTCTGTCCTCCCGCAGCCCACAGAGGAGTCCCTCCTGCCCCAGATGTGTCCGCTGTAGCCTCTGGAGCCCTCAGCCTTGGCAGTCCCTCAGGTTTTCAGCTTTGGAGGACCAAGCAGGGGGACAGCAGGAACAGGCCACCTCCCGCCTAGATCGCCTCCTGGTGGGACCCAGAGCCATCCTCGAGGACTCCCACCCGATGACTCACACAGTGGGAAACCGCTGCAGCAGAGGTTGACCCTGGAGACCGAGAGCCCTCCAGCTGTGAAAGGAGGCGCGTGGCCGAGCCGGGGCAGAGAGGAAGGGGAGCCCCCCGACTGAACTAGAGGAGGGGTCCCGCTCCTCTAGTAGTGCTCTGGCCAGGCTCTGTGCTCTGTGCACCTGCTCATGGGCCTGCAGCCACGGTCTCCCCTCCTATAGATGGGGAAACTGAGGCCCAGAGGCCCCAGCAACTCTGCCGAACTTTACTGGGTGTGCTGAGGCTTGAACTCGAATCCAGATTTCTGTGACATCGATCCAAAACCACAACTGCGGTGCTACCTCCCCACCCCCACCCCGCGTCTCTGCAGAGCGGACGACAGCTGCAACCACATCGTATTTTCGGGCTTACTACACACCGGGGGCTTGCTTGGGTCCTTATGTTCTCAAGAATTCCCCAAGAGTGAGCTCTCACAGAGGTGCTCCTGGGGGCTCAGCGCCCCTGCAGCCCGGGCCTGAAGCGGGGTGCTCCAAGGAGAGAAGGGATTGGGTTCCCGCTGCTGTGCTAACAAATGACCACGAACTTGGAGGCTTAAAACAAGCCACACGGAGGTCAGAGGTCCAAAGCAGGTTTCCTAGGCCAAAGTCAAGATGCTAGCGGGGCTGGATGCCTTCTGCAGGCTCTCGGGCAGAATCTCTTCTCCTGCTTTCTTCCTCTTCTAGAGGCAACCACGTTCCTGGGCTCGTGGCCCCTTCCTCCATCCCCAGAGGAGCACTGCAGCACCCACAGGCTACCTCTGACGCTGAACTTCCACTTCCGACCTCACACCCCCTCCCCTCTCTGTCTGATGCTCCCTCCTCCCTGGGACAAGGGCCCTTGCGGCTGCACCAGGCCCATCTGATAATGCGGGATAAGCTCCCACCTTGAGATCCTTAATCACAGCTGTGAAGTCCTTTTTGCCACGCAAGGCAACATCTCCTCCAGTTCCACGGACAGGAATGTGGATGTCTTTGTGGGGGTGGGTGTTACCTGGGCTCCCATAGGCTGCAAGTGCGGGGCACCCCCCCGCCCCCCAACCAGCACTCCCAGGGCCGGACCAGTGGGAAGGAAGGGGTCAAGCTGGGCAGAGCAGGCTACGTTATCCCACATCCAGGGGCAAGGCCCCAGAGGAGCAGAGCACGGAGGCTGGGAGAGCCAGGGCACGGCGCCCACACGCCTGCAGTCCCGGCCCGGCTCCAGATGGGGCCCCGTCCATAGGCTTGTTCCTCGAAGAGCAGAATTACTTTTAAGTTCTAAAAATACCGTCCATCGCTAAACAAACACCGGGGCTCTTGTGAAATAAAGCAACAACATGAAAGGCCTGGCAAGGGGTGCCCCGAGATTCTGATCAGCCAGCAGATCGGGGCAGCTCTCTCCACTGCGGCAGCCAAAGCCATTTCCGAAGTCCTCGCAGAACTCAAGGCCAAGGTCAGGCTCTGGAGAGGAGCCAGTGCCTGAGGCTGAAGGCACGGGGTGGGAGGAAACACTCCTGGGGTGCCGCTGGGAGGGCTACGCTTGCGACCCCCTCCCGTCCCTCCAACAGCCCTGCACAGGAAGTATTTTTTTTTTTAAGATTTTATTCATTTATTTGACACACAGAGATCACAAATAGGCAGAGAGGCAGGCAGAGAGGGTAAGGAGGAAGCAGGTTTTCCGAGGAGCCGAGAGCCCGATGTGGGACTCGATCCCAGGGCTCTGGGATCATGACCTGAGCCGAAGGCAGAGGCTTTTAACCCACTGAGCCTCCAGGCACCCACAGGAGATGTTTTTATGTCTACTGTCCTAACAGCAAAATGAAGGCTCAGAGAGGTGAAGTGACTTGCCTAAAGTCACTTCACCTCTAAGAGATTCTAATCAGGTTCATCTGACTCTAAGACTAGCACCATCTAAACTACCACTGGGTTACCCGTGAACTTAACATATACTTGTAGACTGTAGCTCCCTGGCCGAGTAAGTGGTTGAGAAAGTTAAGTCCTCGAGCCCAACAGCCTGGGTCCGAACCCAGGTTCTACCAAGTAGGGACCTATATATGTCTCTGTGCCTCAGTTTCCTCATCTGTAAAGTGAAGCCAATGAAAGCAGCTGCCTCGCAGGATGCTGAGAGTATCTCACGCGTTACTTCATGTAGAGTCCTGGGTCTGGGATGGCGCCAAACTGCCCAGAGGCCGTGTCCCCTGCCCGCTTTGATCCCTGAAGTCTCCGCTCCGCCCGCAGCCCCATCCCCCGGGCAGGCCTGCACTGGCTATCTTCCCAGAAGTTAGCAATGTCCTTATTTCTCTTTGGGCTGAGAACACAGAGAAGGAGCAGAGGGCCCAGGCCCCCACAAGGCAGATGATCCCCAAACCCACACTGGCCAATGTCTGGGGCATCTTTTTGCTACAGAACCAAGAAATCAGTCCATGAGCAGTGGGAGCCTGTCCACCTCCCGCTCTGCCCCAGGCTGGCTGGGGGGCCTCCGAGGCAGTTCCCATCTGCAGAGTGGGAGCGAGGAGGAACGGGCAAGAGAGGCTCCAAGACAGTATCCAAGCCCCAGGCTATCTCTACAACACAGACCCGCATCTCCACTTCCTGTCTGCCTCATTCCAAACCACACACATTTCAAGTCAGGCTCACTCCTGGATCACCATTTACCCTGTGCTGAGCTTCCAGGTACCATTCCCAAATGCCTTGAACTGCTGTGAGTCGGAAAGCTCCAGCCCAGAGAGGTTAAGTAACTAGCCCAGAGCCACACGGCAACAAAGTAGCCGAGCTGGGATTTGATCAGGCCTATCGGACATCTTCGCTCAGTGAGGCCCCACGGGGTCCCAGGTGCCCAGGGTCCTAGTTAGCCCCTGAGGCTTTGGGCCCCGCTGCCAGCTCCTAGCCCAGCCCTGGTCCTACATCCTCGGGGGCTACTCCACGTGGCTAGCCAGGCAAGTCAGCCCACTCCTGGTAGCACTGGTCTGTTCACCTAGTTACTGAGAACCCACACCATTCTGACTTTGGGCCGGCTGCTGGGGATAGAGCAGAAATCAATCAGACGCGACCCCTCCGCCCTCCTACAGCTGAAAGCAAATAACTAAGAGCCCAAATGCAGAAAACAGTCGGAAACTGAAATGTTCTGTGAAGGGAAGCATCTGAGCCTGACGGAGAGTACCTGGACGGATGGGGGTGGGGGCACAGGGCAGGCCTCCTGGGGAGACGAAGCTCCAAGGACCTCTCTGTGCAGGTGACATTTAAACCTGGAGCCACGGAGGATGAGAAGCCCAAAGCTTTCGGATGCCAGAGGCAGGGAATGCTGGGAAAGAACTTTCCAGGCTGACGGATCAGCCAAGCAACAAGGCCCCCTAGGCATGTGAGGAACAGAGGAGAGTGCAACTGAGCTCCCTCGGGGACATGAGGTCAGGGAGGTGGGCACCCTGTCGCACAGGGCAAATGCATGTCCCTTCCCGAGCCCCCCACGCCAAGATGGGCACTGGGAGGTGCAAGGTGCCCGAGGTCCACAGCTTCCCAAGAGGTCTTCTTCCCGCAAGGGGCACGACTCTGGGAAGATCGGCCCTCCCTGTAGGGACTGGGAGAGGCTGGCGGGAGGGAAGTCTGACTTGGAGGAAGCACTCGGACGCAGCTGGTGTCCCTCAGGCAGCACCTCCCTGGCCGACAGGCCTGTCCCGCTGCGAGGCGTGTCGCTGCAGGACTTCTCCAGCCCATCCTGGCAAGGCTGGGCATCTCATCTCTGCCTGAACCTCAGCGGGCAGGGCGGGTGGGGTCCCGGTAGCTAGCTCCCTTATCACCTCGTTTTGTACTTGGCATTCCTGGAGCACCCACTGAAGCCAGGCCCGGAGCGGGGATCCGATGACATAGGGATGACTCAGCCACACACCCAGTGTGCTAAAACCCAGCCACCAGCGAAGGGATCCACGGAGCAAAGGGGAAAGTGTGAATCACTGTGCTTGCCGGCAGGGGAGTAAGAGGGAGGGACGGCGGTCAGGAAGGGGAGAAGGACGCGGCTGCAAAGGGAAGGGGAGAAAAGGGCATGTCAAAGGCTCTGGTCCCCGTGGGTGCGGGGGACTGAGGACCGAAGACACAGAAGGCTGGGCTGGCTCCGCTGTTGAGATGGAAACCGGCATGCTTTCTCAGAATGGGTGCATGAGGCACAAAGCGGGGGGGCAGAGGCAGGCAGAAGGGGCTGGGTGGGGTGTGGAGGGCCGCAGATGGCGTGAGACATCCAAGAGGACAGCCTCAGCGGACTGCTGACCACGGGCCGCAGGGCCCCAGGTGGCCAGACCTGTTTGGTTTTCCAAAAGAAGGCAGAAATCCATACCATGAATAGTTTCCGACTTTTAAACAGTGGTAACACGTTTAAACATTCAATAAGCAGCCTCAGGAGAGCGTATCTGTGGGTTAGCAGCTTTCCAGCCTCAAATCACAGAAGGTAAATAAAAATAAGGAGCTGCTTGATGGCGCCTGGGCCGGCCAGGAAAGGGCTTCTGGCAAGAGGGGCGTTTTGCACAAAACGCGGAAGGCAGGAAAGGAGAAAATCAAGTTCAGTTGCAGAACTGGGGAAGAGAAGAGCCGTGGGAGGCCCCTTCCGTCGGGTGCCCGCTTGATTCCCCGGGCAGCTGGTGGGAGCTCGTGGGCTCCTTCTGGCTTCTCTCCAACCGCAAAGGTATGAGAACAGAGGCTCTGCTCAGGGAGGGGGTCCCCTGGGCTCCTGGTGTCACGGAGCTGGAATGGGGCACAGGGAATGCAACCAGGCTCTGCAGGGAACTCTGTGGAAAAGTCACATGAGCTCCCAGGGTGGAGGTTTCCTTGCTGTCCAACAGGCCAGCAGGGGCCCGCCCAGGGCTGGCACCTTCGGGAATCCTGGAGGGGGTGGGGCAGGTCACAGCTCAGCACCGCAGAAATGCATGGCAGGGTGCTCCGTGGAGCTGAGACACTCCCTTTTTCCCCGGGGCCCACCAGCCACATTCTATGACCCATGCACAAGGTCATGGTCACCCTCCTCCTACGGCAGCAGCAGTGGCCTTGGAGGGCTCTCGGTCTGCTCCATGCTGGGTCTAAGCACAGCAGGGGCAGCAACAAGGTACCCAGAGTTAGGGCCCCTCTCCAGTCCTGGGGGCCACCTGTGCCCAGGGCAGCTGCTGCGGTGACAATCCATCCTTCCGTCCCTCTTCCAGGCCAGTCCTGGTATCATCCCCACTTTGCAGATGAACAAACTGGTCCTCCGAGGGGCTGAGGGGTGGGTGCAGGGTTCCCAGAGGCAGCCCGATGACAACAGACAAGTTGAGCAAAAGGGGAAGAGAATCCAGTGCAAAGGGCCGGTGCAACATTTTCCCAAGTACAAAACTGAATATTCCTGTGTGACCTTGAGTCATTAAGAAAGGCTGACCTGGGCTCCTTTGAGTCTGGCTGGGACGGGGGGAGTGCAGGAGGCTCTAGGAAAGCTTGCTGTCCCAGAAGACAGTCACATGTGGGGACCCCAAGAGTCCAGGCGAGGGGAGGCCGTCTTCCGCGCAGCCCCAGTGTGCCTGGAGCTGGGGGTGGGGGGAGTGGCTGGAGGCCCTGAGGGCCGGAGCCAGCAGCCAGTCTTCCCTCAGTTCCCCAGCCTCCGGGGCTGAGCTGCACACCTGAGCCCACCTGGGTTAAGGGTGGCCCTTGTGAACCAGCTGCCTGTCGGGGGGGCAGAGTGAGAGCCGCTCCCCACCCCAGGTAAGGACCAGAATACAACACACTGGGTGGATTTCACAAATCCCATCAGCACGACATCCAGACTGGATGTAACCCGGGGTTATTGGATTTTCTGGCATCAGGAAAACCAGAGGCTAGGACAGCATTTCCGAGTGTGGGATGTCATTAGTCTAAGTGCAGCCGCCCTGCTTTTAATTACAATCCCCTCCAGCAGGGCCCGGGAGGGCGGCCCTCCTTCTTTGCAGCATCCCTGCTCTGCTCCGGCTCTGCTCCTGCTCCGACAGGCTGAGAGGGGAGGGCGGGCCGGGTGTGGACAGGAACCCAGATGCCAGGCCTCCGTGGGAACTCTGCCTTTGCCTGGGAACGCAGGGGAGGGCACCGTTCTCCCCCCGCCTCATGGAGGACATGGAAGCCAGGAGGAGGGGTCAGTGCGGGACAACCCCCCACCCCCACCCAGCCAAGGAGCCTGAGGCCAAATGTGAGGAGGAAACAGGCTCTGCCTACACCCCGGCTTCCTCTGCAGGCAGGGAGAACGACCTGCCCTCATCCCCCTCCTCCTCCCTGGCCCTGGCACCTGGGCCTAACCCCCAGGCTGGCTTCCTAAACCCCATTCAGAGCCCAGCCCTCTCGGCCTAAAAGCTTGCCAGGGCTCCCTAGTGTCTCCGGCTGGAGGAGGACGTGCCCGGCACCAGGGGCCCAAGCCCCATCCTCGTGGGTCGTCCTCTTCCCTCCCCAGGATCTGATCCGCCAGCAAGTCTGGCGATTCTCCAGACCTGTCCTGTGGGTGGACCGAAACAGCCTCTCACGACCACCCCTAATTCCGTCTATTCTCAAGAGGACCGCCAGAGCCGGGGCTGCTTCAAATGCAAGTCCGGTGGAGCGGCTTCCCGGCTTAAAACCGCGGGTGTAATGGTCCAGGTCCTCCTTTGGAAGGCAAAGTCCCTCCTGAACCTGCCTGTCGTCACCTCCCACTCCTCCCTGTCCTTTACCCTCCAGACACACGCGCCTCCTCTGTCCCCCTGCCCCGAGAGCTGCCCCCTGACTCTTCCCCATCAGTCTCGAGTTAGAGACCTCTGCTTCGGAGAGGCCTTCTCTGGCCACCACAGGCCAAGGAGCCCCCCCCCCCCCAACCCCGTCTTCCATGCCTCCCCGTCTCAATCCTTTGGGCATGTGCTTCTATCTTACCTTTTCCTTGTCTGTTCACTAATTCATTACTTGACTCCCCTCGAAACTGCTGAGCTGTTCTGCTCTCCACGATACACTCAGCACCTAGCCCTGGGCCTGGCATGCGGCCAGGGTCAATCAATATTTCTGGAATGAATGACTCTGTGTTTCCAATACTTGGCAGAGTGCCTGCTGTGGTGCCTTTGATTAAAGTGAACAGAGAAAAGCGGTAGCAGCTCCAGCGGATGGAGGACCTACTGATTACCTAGCTGGTATGTGCAGGCAAGGCCCTCGGGGGCCCGATGTCCCCTCAGTCGGTCCCCAGGAAGGCGGCCAGCTAGGGCCCCAGCAGAGTCCCACACCCCCAGCACACAGCTCAGATCTGGAGATTTGGAGTCGAGTCACTTTCCTCAAGTGACCTCAAAATAAGACGACAACAGTGTCCCCTTGGGGTCCCGCAAATCCCATTCAAGGAGGGATGGGTGTCCTAGAGCCCCGCCTGGCCACACGAAGAGACCCACACGCTCCTTCTGTGAACGCGTTTGGGTGGCACCAAGCAGGCCAGTGGAACTGCCTGGAATGCGCCAACCCAGAAAAGCGGCAGGTCAGCATTTTCTGGGATTTGCTGCTTTAATATTAAAATATTCATAAAGAGAAGTAATATCACTGTACACATGTTTCCTATCTGCAAACGAGGATTAACATCTGTTCCGGCACGTGGCCAGCACAGGGCATGTACCGGGGAAGTGGCCCTGCACTCAGGTACGGCTGCCAGATGGCCGGGGCCCCACCACCCAGAGTTCCGGAGTCGGCCCATCCTGACCGGTCTCATTCTGCATCACCGCGGATGCAACCACACGCCCTAACACCGAGCCCCGACAGTCCCCCCGGTAACTGCTTCTGCGGCTTTCCCACCCCCCCAGCCCAAGATCCCAAACAAGGTCACACATGACACTGAACTTCGTGGCTCCTGATTCTCCCTAAATCTAGGAGGTTCCCTTTGCCTTCTGTGGGTCTTCGGTGACGTCGAAGCTGCCCTGCTTCCAATCCAACCACCCCACAGGTGACGCTGTGTCCTCTCGCTGCGTCCCACCAGGAGGCCCATGTGGCAGCGTGCCCACTTCGGTGATTTTCTAGTTAATTACACATTGACTAACTAGCTTTCATCTTTCTCCTCCATTCCCCCGTGAAGAATCTAATTTTCTCATTGTTTTGGACATTCAACTGTCTCCCCCTTGTCAGCAGCCCCCTCTTCCAACCAGTGCCTGGTTTCTGACCCATCTGTCTCTTGCCTTCCAGAATGACAAGATGTTCGAGGCACACCGTGTGACTCTGCACAGCCCCCGACACCTGGGATCCTCCGCTCAGGTCTAAGGCGCCCTTCTCACAGGGAGCAGCGCTGAGAAACAGCTGTGGGCACCAGGCGTGGGCCCCGCTGCTAGGGGGCACTGCTTCTCTGCCCCTTCTGTGGTTACAATTTGTAAATCTTCTATGTATGTACCTCTACATAAAATTACATATTTAAGTAACAGGCATATAAGTAAAATCAAGAGCATACTGATGTCTCCGACTCCCAACCAACACCTTCCCCCCTTCCAGACTCCTGTTTCCCACAGAGACAATCCTGACCCTTAACAAGAGATGTTTACTTATTTGCTCTATTCCACAGTAACAAAGTAACTCCAAACAATCTGGAAACCCTTCAAGATTTGCTTCCCATTCTTCTGCTCTTGTAAGCCTTCAGATGTATTCTAGGAGAAGGATAAAGTAACTTGTTTCATGTTCGTGATGTTTCACCCTCAGGGTAAACCCTCTGCCGTGGGACGGCTGGGTCAGTGGGCGAATGCATATGTGATTTTGCTCGCTGTTCCTCAATGTTCCCCCCCACCGGGGTCCCACCATTCTGCCTTTCTGAGAATCACGTGTGAGAGCGTTTGGATTTTTGCCAATCTGAGAGGTGAGCTTCGGGTGAATTTAACTTGCATCTTCTTAATCTACTACTTACACTTTCAGCCCTGGAATGAAGGCTCTGGCCCTGGGACCAAGCCCAGGGCGCATCCCGAATGAGCTAGGCTGGGCATCCCAGCAGGGGCAGGAGGGCGGTACACAGCCTCACCGTGCCTTCCCACCCGGGCATGAACAACACGGACACACGACGCTCAAAATGAAATGCCCACACCCGTTAAGGGGAAGGAGAGCTCTGGGCATCTGGAGAAACCGCAGGAGGATGCCCTTCTCATTTCTGGAGTAGAAAGGCTCCCCGCTGTCTTCAACAGGCAAAAGCAATGGTTGGGAGTTTTGCTCTGACGATCACAGACAAGCTGCCAGGCACCTGCCAAGGGGCCTGAAGCTCCCTCAACAGTGCTCCGAGACAGTGGCCAAGGGTGCTGGCTGGAGGGTGCCTGGGTGGGCTGTCTCTATTAACTGGAACTTCTTTTTCCCCGAGTCAGCACCTGCACTTCCCAAACCAGACTCTTGGGCCACAGGAAGATGTCTTTAGAAATGCGGGTGGTGAGGGGCACCTGGGTGGCTCAGTTGGTTAAGCATCTGCCTTCGGCTTAGGTCATGAGCCCAAGGTCCTGGGATCGAGTCCCATGTCAGGCTTCTTGCTCAGTAGGGAGCCTGCTTCTCCCTCTGCCTGCTATTCCCCCTGCTTGTGCTCTCTCTCAAATAAATAAATAAAATTTAAAATCAATCAAGCAATCAACCAATCATCAATCAATCTTTAAAAAAAAAGAATTCAGGGATGCCTGGGTGGCTCAGTGGGTTAAAGCCTCTGCCTTCGGCTCAGGTCATGATCTCAGGGTCCTGGGATCGAGTCCCGCATCGGGCTCTCTGCTTGCTTCTCTGCCTGCTTGTGATCTCTGTCAAATAAAGAGATAAAATCTTAAAAAAAAAAAAAAGAATTCAGGTGGTGGAAAGATCCAGCATCGTGCCTCCAGTCTTCCTTGGCATCACAGAGTCACCAGTTTCTGCTGGCCCCCACACCGGGCACCTGCGAGGTCTCAGGATACTGAGAAGAGGAGCCTTGGCTCAGAGGGGATGGGCGGGGAGCCCTCGTCCCACCCTCCCAAGCCTGCTCACCTCCACTCAGGCCCAAGCCTGCTCACCTCCACCCAGGGCTGCATTATAAGAGCTTTGGGAAACTTGAGGCCTGAGTAGAACAGCAGGACTGTGTTCAATGGGAAGGGGTGTGTTTTCTGAATCTGTCTATATGGCTGCTTCTAATTTGCACCAAGATTCCACAGAGGGTCATGGGAGCCCCATTAATGCCAAACATACATATTTACAGATGGGTGATCGGCCTAGCCTTCTTGAGCTAAGATCCTACTCGACTGGTCAAGATTCCATTAAACTTAGAAAACTATTTTAGGAATAGAGACAGGAAAAAGCAAGGGCCCCACTAAGCATTCAGGGCAGGGAGTCAGGACACGGGTCTAGGCCCAGCTTCCAGCTTGCTGGGACCTGTCACTCCCCCCCCTCCCCGCCCCCTGAGCCTGGTCTCCAGGTCCCAGCTGCCTTCCCTTCTCTCTCTGGGGAAAGAAGTCCTCCATAGCATCTCTCAGACCCCACGCTTCCAAAGGGAAGGCTGCTCTGATCCTTCTGGGAACTGGACTCCCAGGCTGGGAGGCACAGGGGCCGTGTGGGTGTGGAACAGCAGTTGCCTGGAGACGCGTCCTTATCAAGGCATCACGGGCTCCTGCTGAGGTTTTCACACAGAAGCCACGCAGGCTAGGGACTAGGGACACCAGCGTCTGCCTTCTCCTGCCTCCCGCATGCTTCCTCCTGCCGCCACCACCCAAAAGCTTTGTTCCTTCGGTGTGGACCGAGGGCGCACTCCATGCCTTAGTAGCTAACTTCTCCCCTTCTGCTCCTGCCCATCTACCGTGCCGCCACGGTGGGTTTCAATCCTCTCTGTCGCGGCAAAGATCACGTCTTTTCAGGTCCATGAAGAATGGACTGGTGTGCCCCTGAACCACGATGCCGAACGGGTGGGAGACGAACTTGGAGTGGAGGGAAGGATGTGCTCTGGGCAGTGGAGTCCGGGATGGGGGAGATGTGCCTCTTCCTGTCCAGCGGGGCAGGTGGGACCCACGACCAGGTCTGCCTCGTCACCCTGCACCCGCTGTGCAAGGTCACCTGCACAAACCGTGATTGTCCAACCTCCAAACCTTTGCTTACGTCATCCCCTGACCTGCTCAGATCCTGTCTGTCGGTCAAGGGCTATGGGCCCTGTCTGTCTGGGACGGTCCCAGTGGATGCCTACCGTCCCAGCACAACTTTGTTTACTAGGCCCTCTCTCTCTCTTGTGGAGCTCTCCCAGTCTGACAACAAATGGTGATAAAGTAAGATAAATAATCAACAATGATAACGTAAGAGCAGCAGGTATTTAATAAACGGACACTTCCTCTTCTAACCCGGTTCTGCGAGTTTTCTCAGTGAATCCGCAGGACCCCAGGGCAGGGGTGATTGGAACCCCTGCGCACCACCCACGGAGACAGTGAGGTTGAGTGACCTGCCCAAGGGTCAAGAGACTTGCCCTGGTCCTGTCTTGACCACCCACCAGACTTCGGGAGCTTCTTTCTGTTCTTTGCCCATAAAAGGAAGCCCAGGAGTGGCTCAGTGGGTTAAAGCCTCTGCTTTCGGCTCAAGTCATGGTCTCAGGGTCCTGGGATCAAGCCCCATATCGGGCTCTCCCCAGCCCCTGCCACCTGTCTCTCTGACTACTTGTGATCCTTGTCTGTCAAATAAATAAATAAAATCTTTAAAAAAAAAAAAAAAAAAGGGAGCCCAGGAAGCGTCCTGTAGGACGGTAAGGAGGACTCTGTGAGCGACTGTTTGCTTTCCCACGGTGGATGGCACTCTGCAGGTGTTCAGTAAACAACACTTTTGTCTGCTTTTTCACTCACTGCTTTCCTGAGAACCTGGGCTGAACCCGGAAACTCAGAGGAGCACCTTCCCTTCCCTGGATGAGTATCTCCTAATTGCTTGGTATGAACAGGGACATCTCCTCGGGCCTGGCTCCTGGTACCCACATAGAGTGTAACAGGGCAGGGAGGAATCCCCCTTATTGCCGGCCACTGTCCTCTCCCTAAAATCCCACCCCGAAATTACTCACCACCTTTCCCACTTACTGCGAACAAACTCTGAACAGTAACAGAGACCACCGCATCTTGGCATCATGTCCTGCTAGGAGCCGCTTGGAAAGCCCGGCTCTGCCTGGGGAAAGCCCGGCTCTGCCTGGGGAAAGCCCTCCCACCTGCCAGGAACAAAGCCACGCCCACACACCCACCCCCGGGGGTAAGCAGAGCCCCAGCCTGCACCACTCCAGTGTGCCCCGTGGTCATCCATCCATCACCAGCGTGAAACAGTCTCTTAAACCTGCGGGCAGCTTGGGGGGGTCCGAGCTTCCAGAATATGGGAAGAAGCCCTCGCAGATGAAAAGAAATCCAACAAGAGAAAACGACTGTCTCCAGGGGCTTCACTGGTGGGTAGAGGATCCCAAAAAGGGGGGTTTATACCAACTTCTCATCTGAGCAAGGGACACCACACTCCTGGCGGTGTGGTCACACACCTCTCACCGACTGCCCACACCCACTATCAATCGAGTAGTCAGGCGCCTTCGATAATCCCAACATCCAGCAAAACATCCCCAACCGGCTCCTTCCTCTGCTCTTCCCTTGGACCCAGGGGCCCTGCCAGGGCTCTAGGGAGTCCCGTTCCCAAACGACAGCCATTGACCTTGGCAGGTCCCAAACTCCGGAGAAGTCATTCACCCACGAGCCGTGGGCTAGGAAGATCTAGGTTCTGTGCCCAGGGAATGAAAAGACACACAGCTGGGAACGGGACAAAGCCAGGAGCCCACTGGGAGACACACTTTGCCTGGAACAGAAACTCTGTCCTCGAGACGCCAACATGCACCTCCTGGCCAACATGCACTTCAAGGCTTACCTGCCGCTGGTGATCACTCAGCCCCGCCCAGGTGAGCAGGGGAGAGGTTTAGCACTGGCAGGGGAGGGCAGGGTCGGACCCTCGATAGTCTTGGTCAATTGGTGAGCTGTTCGCCTCTGAGGCCTTCTCTGAAGCCATGTTCCTCTGAAAGCTCCACCCAGAAACAACCCTCCCTTGTGGGACTGGCCAGAGCCCCCCAGCCCAGCTCCCCCCTGGGGGCCACCCAGTGCCACCCCAGACTGCCCTGGAGGAAGTGAGTCTCCCCGATCTGCAGTCACCTGAACTATGAGGAAGAAAGAAAGGGGTGTGCCCTTTTCCTCCACGGGCACCAGCGCCCGGCGCACAGATTCCTTAAATGACTCGGAAGCAGGGAGCACGATGCGTTCTGCTGGTCTTTGTGGAGGGAGACAGAGGTCAGCGCTCAGGATGGCAACGACAGGGCCACATCGTCAGTAAAGTGAGCCCTGGGGATGCTGCCCAAATCGGAGGACCTTCTGGAATTTGCGACAGACTGCGGGCGTCAACAGCCCCCTCCCCAAGAAAGTGATAGTTTCAAAGCCTCTAAGTTTTTAATCTTTTGCCTTCACCCCGGGACCCGTTTGTGGAGACCCCGACCATGTGCTGAGCTCCCTGCTACACACCGGCCGGGAGTCAGAAGGGTTCACAGCACCAGGAAGGCCAACTCTAGCTGCATCCAGCTGGGCCCTGTCTCCAGGGCAGCTAAAAAGCAAAACTGACCGAGAGAAGCCTCTTCCTGAGGCTTGGCACGGCTTGGGGATACTGACCCACCAGTCCTAACACATTTCCTCCTTCTGCCCGAGCCCACGGCTCCTGCTAGCCTTCTTTCTTTCCTTGGGCACCGTGCTCTGCAGGCAAGGCGCGAGTCAGAATGATTCTTCTAGAAAGTCATGATCCAAAGCTCGTGGGTGAGCAACTCCAGAGAGGTTGCTAAGGGCTAAGGGCTGCCAGCCAGGGCTGTTGAGTGTAGGCCCCTGAGGTTTCTGTCTGGGCTGGGGTGAGAGAGAGTGGCAGGCCCCATGGTACCCAGCGGCCCGGCCGGTGTGACCAGCGACATACCGATTGGTAGCATGGGGCTCCGGCCTGGCTTTCTCAGAGGTATTTTCCCCCTCATTCCGAGTATGCTGCTTGCAGGACAGGACAATGGGGCTCCTAAGAGCGCTCTGCCCCACCCTCCGATTTTCCAGAAGAGGCCTGCGAAGGTCAAGGGCAACACGGATGGAGAGCCGTGGCCTCCCCCCTGCTCTGGCAGGCCCAGGCTGTTCCCAGGATCCACATCACAAATGATTTATCACAACAACCAACTGTTAGCCACTTAAACAACAGTGGGGGCCCCCCATGGGGCTGTGCCAGAGAAATCAGGCAGGTCCTGGAGCCAGGCACACCTTCCTGGGTTTAAATTCCACCTTTCAGCAGGCGACTGCTCCTTCAATCTTCTTGTCTGAAAAATGGGAAGGATTATCCGAGATAACTCACGGGATCTGCAGGCCACGCATTGCTCCCGGCCCACAGAAATGTCGGGTAAATACGTATGGGTTGTCTTCATCATACACGCTGGTGAGCCACTGGATTGTGACCTCCGTCTTTTCTCTACAACCGTACCTGGCCCTGAGCAGATTCGGAATTCTCCTTCCTAAGTTTCTACATTGTTCTGAGCTTTTTGCTCGGTGCCAAAAAAATGCCTCTCCTCTTTTTGTGCCCACACGCCAGGCTCGGGCACAAAATCTTGCCTGGTTGGTAGCCGCAGCTCGCGTCCCCGGCGCTGGCCCCGTCTGCGCGGTTGGAGCTATTTGAAGAGCTGGGCCGGAAGCCCGGGCCACAGACATGCAGCCTCCGACTTCTCTGGTCTCTGCCTCTTCCTGGAATATGAGCCCAGAAGCCCAGCGTGCTGGGGCCTTGACAGCACAGGGCTCTGCCCGGACTGGCCGGATGGATGCTGCCACCTGGGGCCACGTCCCCCCCCCCCCCCCCCCCCCCCCCCATGGCCTGCTGATGCCAGCATGCAGGACAAGAAGGCAGAGCTGGAGGCTGCCCGAGCCAGGGGGCCTCCGGGGGCCTGCAAGTCCCCCCACCCCAAAGAATCCTAATTCACCTTGCACTCCTTTAAACACGGTTTTATCGATTATAAATGACATACAACCAACTACACAAGTTTAACAGGGACCGTCTGAGACCATCTGCCTTGTGCGACCCCCTGAAAAGCCATCAGCACCCTCAAGACAGCGAGCACGCCCGTCACCTCCGAGTCCCTGGCTCTCCTTTGTGAGCCGAGCTCCTGGCCCTCCTCCCACCGCCAGGAGACCCCTCCTCCTTACAGACCCCCACCTAACAGATTCGTTTTCCTCTGCTAGAGTCTCATGGAAGCGGAATCATACAGGATGCGCGATTTTTCCTTTTTCTCTCCCTGAGCTCTTGTCACTCGGGGTAATTATTTTGAGACCCACCACGCTGCTACATGTATCATAGTTTGCAGCTTGACTGATGAGTTTCCCCTGTGGACTGTAGCAGTCGGTTTCCCCATATACCTGCGGACAGACAGGTGGACTGTTTCTAGCTTGAAGCCATCACAGATGACATCTCTACCACCACCCCCCATTTGCGTGCCACGTCTTGGTATGGGCATTTATTTCCTAGGTGAGTAAACGCCTAGAAAGGAATGGCTGGGTCGTATTTCACCCGATTTTAAAATTTCCACGTTCCCATGGTACTTAAAATCTTTGAACACATGTGATTTAGTTTTTACTCTGTTCATTGTTTATCGTTGGCCTTCTCCCTCTCCTCTGTGGCAGATGGTATTTTCGCAAAGATGGACATAATCGTATCTCCCTTACCACATGCTTTGTACAGCGTGGAGTCTGGCTGGCCCCGTGGCTGGCCTGTCACCAACAGAATGTGGTAGAAGTGACGCTCGGTGACGTCTGAGGCCAGGCCATAAGAAACCTCGCAGCTTGCACTTGGTTTCTTGGAACCTTCTCTGTGGGAGCCCTGAGTCTCTCCATGTGCAAGGCTGGACCACCATGAGGGAGCTCGGGTCACTCCAAGATGAACGCTGGCACCCCTCCCCCACCAGGCACCAGACATGGGAGGGCAGCTGTCCTGGACTCTGGTGGACTACGGCTGTGGGACCAATGACACCGTGCGGAACTGAAGAACTATCCTGCTGAGCCCTGCCAAGGGCCTGACACAACGCCGCGACCTATAAGAAAGATGGCGGTTGTTTAGGTCACTAAGATTTGGGGCTAGTGTGTTCCGCGGCAGTACCAACTGGCACATGCTTCTAGAATGGAAGCTCCACGAGAAATGGATCTTTTGTCTTTCGTGCTCACAGACCCACCCTAGGGCCTAGTACAGCGCCTGATAAATGGACCCCAGCAAGTGTTTAAGTGAATACGTGAGTGGGCTCCTAGGTCAGGTTTTAGGAACACTGAGAATATCCGCTAATGGAAAACAAACACTGAGATGGGGCGGCAGTCACGGATCTGTGTCAGGCATGGGACTTCAAGTCTGAACACTGAGACCTGAGAGCCGCATGAGCTTCCTGGAGCCTCCTGCAGCCTCAGTTTCCCCAGCTGTAGTCCGCCTAACTCTACCTACTTCATGGGGCAGCAGGGGCAGCTCTTTCAGGAAGGCTCGCCCCCCTGGTCTCTGAGACCAAGAAGACAGTGTCCCCTGAGGAGCCCACCAGGGCTGAGGAGAATCATGGTTGAGGTCATTGGCAATGTGACCCTGTGTCCCTGGCCATCTTGGGCCGGTGCTCACCCTAGCCGAGCAAGGGTGCCTGCGACTCTGAAAAGGACCCTCCCTGGCTCACACCAAAGCTATTTCCCCAGGACAGAGGCCAGCGGGCCTTTCATTTTCCTGCTACGGCCTCAGCGCCATGTCCTGACCCTGCCAGGGTGAGGCGGGCACAACGCCTACACGGTGACAGACGCCACCCCTCCAACCAGGATTTAATGAGGTTGTAGGCAATGCCTTTCGAAAGGCAGTTCCAGAATGTGGCTCTCCTCACAGGTTTGTTCTTCTCCTTCTAGCCCATCAATCCGCAGCCCTTCCTGGGAAGGAAGTCGGGGTTCACCTAAGGCAGAGGTTCAAGGTCCGCAGCCCTTGCTCACACCTGAAACACGGCCTCTGAGACCACTGGCAATTCTCAAGGCTGCCGTGTGTTCACTGAACCGTGGAGGGAAAGAGGAGGGGCAGGAAGAGAAGCTCTGGGCTTGTGTGACTGAGACCAACCTTTACTTCCTGGGACACCTTCCAGGGCAAAGACTGGGAATGAATCCACAAACCCTGGTACAGGTCTGCCCCGCTGTCCGAAAGCAGAGTGTCCCTGTGAAACCTTTCCATAAGCCAAAAGAAGCAACTGTGATTCATTTACGTGGAAAAATTTGCCAGCATTCCCAGATCTAGAAAATCACCTCTCTCAGGCTCCCCTGATACCTGAGGACACACTTTGCTAACAGATCCACCCGACAAACGCAGACAGAGGACAGATGCTCCCAGAAGTGGTTCAAAGCTCTGGCAGCTGGATGGGTTGTTCCTGGGGGAGAAGCCTGGCAGGGCCCCCACTACGGCTCGCTGCAAAACTAATGCTGGACGCTGTGTTTGCTTTTTGTCTTTTGTCTCAGATTCTTTCAGGTACTAAAGTCGGTCTTTCGTAAAAGCGGAGCGTCACCATGTGAACTTTCTCGGGGCGGAGTGGGGGACGCCTGTATCTCCAGGGGCCTCTGAGTGTGTGCTTCCATGTCCAGACCTGCTCGCCTATCCTCTCTTCCCCATTCCACTCCCTTCCTCTGCCCCCAAGGCCTTAAGAATCAAAGAAGCATCTGGTAAGTGTCTGCGAAGAACAGAGGTTTGGAAACTAGACTCTGTGGAGATCAAGTAAGTCTTGGCTCCAAAACCTACTATCCTGGAGACCTCAAAAAAATTCCTAAACCTCTCTCACTCCCATGCCAGCGATGGGGAAACTGAGGCTAATAAACACTACCCACCTAGCAGGGCTGTGGGGAGATCCGTGAGCTCCTGTAGGCAAGGCGATCAGGGGGGAGCCTGTGCATTCCAAGGGCTAAATAAGTAACAGCTGTGATGATTACAGCTCAGCAGAGATGCGCCTCAGTCATACCTCAATCATACCACCTGCAAAATGGGTGCATATCTTTTTTTTTTTTTTTTCCCTCCTAAATAGGGAAGAGAGGTTGGGCTCTGGTACATGCTTCCAGAACAAGTACCAGATCTGGGAGGGTAAGCCCAAGAGGGTGTCTGTATATTTCCAAAAACATGACTCTTCTAGTTTTTCTCAGAATAAATGAAGGATTTCCATAATTAGAACATTAATACATAGTGAACTCTACCGAGAATCAGACCCGAAGTACTGAAGGACAGTCAGGAAGGGCCACTGTTTGGAAAGCACTGGGGAGATTCTGGACAGGCTCGCCTTCCCAGCCCACAGGCGGACGACTCAGTGTGGAAACCCCTGGACAGGGACATGCGTTACTTGGGTACAGAGACTGATCAAAAGCCAAGTAGCCAAAAGGGACCGAGTTGCTATATTATCGTTGTCAGTCACCACAACCCCAGATCCTGGGCAGATTCTGGAAATGAGTCTCTTTAAATTGCTTGGGGGCCGCCTGGGTGGCTCAGTGGGTTAATCCTCTGCCTTCCACTCAGGTCATGGTCTCTGGGTCCTGGGATCGAGCCCCGCATCAGGCTCTCTGCTCAGCAGGGAGCCTGCTTTCCCCTCTCTCTCTGCCTGCCTCTCTGCCTATTTGTGGTCTCTCTCTCTGTCAAATAAATAAATAAAATCTTTAAAAATAAATAAATAAATAAATAAATAAAATGCTTGGTGCAGCCACAGAAATAGCTGCCCGTGAACCTGCCTCCCTGGCGGAGTCCCCACCCACGTGACATGGGCTTGGTCATTTGTCTTGCTCTGGCCAGTGAGACAACAGCGGACAGGATGCAAGGCGTGGCTTGAAAAGCACCTGTGCCCTGTACCAGGTAATTGAAGACATTGACGGTGAAGGAAGGTGGGTGTCCAGGGACTCTGAAACCTTTCTGTATATCTCAAACAAGAGAGTATTTATTACTTTTATTTTTTTTAAAGATTTTATTTATTTATTTGACAGAGAGAAATCACAAGTAGATGGAGAGGCAGGCAGAGAGAGAGAGAGGGAAGCAGGCTCCCCGCTGAGCAGAGAGCCCGATGCGGGACTCGATCCCAGGACCCTGGGATCATGACCTGAGCTGAAGGCAGCGGCTTAACCCACTGAGCCACCCAGGCGCCCCTACTTTTATTTTTTTAAACAAGTACTTGTACCTTAGGGTTTGTGCCCTTTCCAGGAGCCCAGCTACCACACAAAGCAGCTAACCTGCCGGAGACAACTGGCCCCGCCAGCATCTACAACAAAGCAGCCAAGACTCTGGGGACTTCTTCCACCTGCCTATAAATTATTTTCAACTGGATCAAACGTGGAGTCTCAGATGCCTTCAAGGGGGGATCTTTTAACCATATTTAAAAGTGGTCAGTATGTATTAGGAAGATGTTCTATCTGCAGAGTTAGAACTCTCTGGAAACTTCCACTAAATTCTAAGTCATAGCAGCTAAAAGTCTCCACATCAGGGCTGCAGATCAGAGATGCAGGCTTTGGGTGCGACCCCTGCATGAGCCCCAGGGGCCACCAGGTTGCAGCTGGGGCCTAAACCTCGTAGCTTCGTGCTCATGACTTCTGGAAGAGGAACACACACACTCAGTCCAGTGTGATAAGCTGCCCAGGAGATGAGCAAGTCTTTGATGGAGAGAACGAACTCGAGAATGGAGTGTGGATGTGGGAAGCGGAGCAGGAAACATTAAGCTGCTTTCCCAGCCCCCACAGCACCGGGGGGACAAGGACGTGTGTGCGTGCGCATGTGTTTTATGTGTGTGGAAGCAGGTGGGCAGAGCCATCCCAGCACCAGGAACACATCATTCTGCCAGCCACTCGGGCCACCTGCCGCCCCACTGTCTGCAGGTCCTGTTTCATCTGCAAAGGCAGCCAGGGCATGGTCACACCTTCTGGGAATGTAAAGGGCACTGGTATCCTCGCCTGCCCAAGGCCAAAGACATTCTCTGTGCCCTAGAACTTGCTGAAGCAGGAAAATCTGTGGCACAGATGCTTACCTACAGGTCTGGTTGGCCATTTAAAAAAATGTATAACTCACCTAACTTGCACTGAGTGTTTTGTGGGTTCTAGGCATGTCACAGCTTCTGGGCAGGGCCTGGGTCTGATCTGCCCCTGATTTCTCTGAGCCACAGACCCAGGTCCTAGTATGGGCAAGTTTCACTTTGTTGAATGAGCAAAAGACTGAAGGCTCAGTTCCTTCTAAGAGCTTGGTCTAGGGCAGGAGACTCATTCTGAGGCAGGGAAAAGACCCCAACAGTCCTTATTCCTTCTGCTAAAGAAACTCAAGTATCATGTCTTCTCCTCACTCAACGATCACCTGCTTTGTTGAGCTAATGAGGCCAGCTCTGTGCTGGGGGCTGTGTCCTGTGGGAGCCTGGTGAGTGGCAAGCCGTATAGGAAAGCAACGCTCCTCACTGCACGCGAAGAGAGGTCAGCATCTGGGGCTGTGAAGTACAAGGAGAGACCTTACCAGCTTCACTCCCTGCTCTAACAAATTACTACGAATTTAGTAGCTTAAAGCCATGTAAATTTCTTGTCTTTAGTTCTAGAGGTAGGAGTCTGAAATGGGTCTTGGGAGGTAAAAATTAAGGATGCATTCCTTCTGGAAGCTCTCAGGGAGAGTCTGTTTCCTGGCCTTTTCCAGCCTCTAGAGGCACCCACGTTCCTTGGCTCATGGCCCCTCCCTCCACTTCTGCCAAGCCAGCATAATGGGGGTTGAGCCCTCACACTGAGTTTTTGTTCTGTTATCACACTTCCTTCCAACTCCGACCTTCTTTCTGCCTTCTCTTCCACTTTGAAGGACTCTCGTGATTACACTGGACTTACTGGATAACCCTGAATAACCCCCCATCTCAAGGACATCTGATTAACAACCTTGATTCCCCTCTGCCCCTGTAACCTAACATATTCACAGGTTCTAGGAATTAGGATGCAGGCATTTTGGAGATGGGGGTTGGGGGCACGATAATGACAACCACAGGCCCTGAGCTACCAGATAGAGAAAAGTCCAGGAAGGTTTTTGGAGGAAGTAGAGCCTGAATCAGGGCTTGGAGAAGAGAAGGGAGGTGATCCAGGAGCCATCTGTATGTAATCACATATATGTCCTCATGCTCAAGGGAGACAGAAGAGATTGCAAAGGTTGGGAGAGGGACATGGGTACCTGCTACAACACCCCACTTCTGATATGGTTTCCTGCCCCAAGTCTCCCCAGGCCTGGAACTTCTGAGCATGGCCCCGAGGTTCTCCACGATCATCTCTAACCACCTCCCTGTTACAAAGCCTTGGCCCGGTGCTTCCCCTCCCTCTGCCCCCCATGCACAGACTGGTGTTCTTGCCTCTGCTCATTCTGCTTCCCCTGCAGCAGTAGCCTCCCTGTGCCAGCATCCCCTAAGGGCTGGAGTCCACCCGCATGATGTCCAAACCCAGTTCTAACCATACTCCTGCCACACTCGCAGCCCATCTCCCAGGCTTACTGAGAGGATTAAGTGAGCTGAAGGTCTGCAGCAAATGGCACAGAAACGATGCTCAGAAATGCTAGCTGTCACCACTACCACCAGAAATATCATTTCAGGGGATCCATGAGGAAAGCTATTTTCATAATGATACTATGACGTTATTTGCCTTTTTTACTGTGTTATTTGTACTGTGGGTACAAAAGCAATGCTGGGGAAGATGTTGACATCCTGGCAAACATCACAGCAGAGGCATCAAACTGTACGAGTAGATATTAATAGTCATTATAGTCTTAACATCATACATTTGTTCTAAAAAAAAACGGGGGGGGGCACTATTTGACTAATGAATGTCTTTGGTGAAGCAGTAAAAATTATTAATTTTATTAAAGCTTGATCCCCAAGTACATGTCTTTTTAAGAAAAATGGAAGAACACTGAAAGTTCCTTTGCTGCAAACCAAAGAACAAAGGCTGTCTTGAGGACAATCATTTGCATGACTGTTTGAGTTGCAAGCTAAACTAGCCACTTTTCCCACAGAATACCACTTGCACTTGAAGGAAAAAATGCCCAATCCTGTTAACTAAGAGATCTGGCAAATGACTAAGTCCACACATGAACTACGTGAGCTGGCCTGTTATTTCTTAGAAAACAACTGACTGGGCACTTGGGTGGCTCAGTTGGTTAAGCAACTGCCTTCGGCTCAGGTCATGATCCTGAGTCCCAGGATCGAGTCCCACATCAGGCTCCCTGCTGGGCTGGGAGTCTGCTTCTCCCTCTGATCTCTCCCCTCTAATGGTCTCTCTCTCTCTCAAATAAATAAAGAAAATCTTAAAAAGAAAGAAAGAAAGAAAGAAAGAAAGAAAGAAAGAAAGAAAGAAAGAAAGAAAGAAAACAACTGACCATACTTGTTGTCAAAGATTAAAATCTGAGCTTTTGAACAAACGTGAGAATTTCCGCAGGCTTGATCCGCCACCGTGGCCTCAACAGCTTCTCAAGACTCAAAGACTTTTCTGATGACATGTGTGGTGATGTGAATACGTGTGACTTTTTGATCATGGATCAGGAAGTATGTCATCATTGGGAAGCTCAGCATCACCCCCTCACTCAAGTGATCACTCACTGATAGATGCTTATATCTTGTGTGTGGTACGGTACCCATTTGAAGTGCCAATGAGACCAATGGCTTTGTCCACTGTTAGCAGAGCACAAAACCCTCATTGGATGAACTCTGAGACACCACGCTGCAGCAGATCTCTACGAAACTACCGTTCGGTGGGTTTGAGGATGCCACTCAAGAAAAATACCTACACTCATCTAATACAAGGCAATCGATACACTCCTCCCTTTTCCTCATACTTATCTGAGTGATGCCAGATTTTCAACCCAAACAACAAATCGCAATAGCCTGACTGAAGGAGCAGAGATGAGAATTTAGCGGTTTTCTGTAAAGTCAGACATCAAAAAGTTTTTTATTGTTTGTTTTTGACGTATGGAAAAGTTTTTGCAAAAATGTAAAACAATGCACTCCTCACTCAAATCTTTTTGTTTGGGAAAATGCACCTATTTTTCATTAAAGTTTTTTTTTAATGTTAATGTGCAATGGGTTTATTGCTGTTGTTTTAAAATAAATTATTGAGGATTTAAATGAGTTTTTGGCTTTAATTTCTGGAACAGTAAATACCTACAGAACTAACCCACATAAACAAGAACTCTTTGGGTCAATTTTGTAAGAGTGAAAGGTGGTCCGGAGACCAGAAAGATGGAGAAATCCTGTCATAAAAAAATAAAACAGATTTACAAACGCAGATCTTTAGTGGAATGGTATATAATGGCAAAACTGAAAAGAAAAAAAGTAGAAACAACTCAAGTGTCCAATAGTCAGAAAGTGACTAAATACACTACAGTGCCTCCATTTGCTAGAACATTATGTAGTCATTAAAAATTATGTTTTCGGAGAGCATTTATCGTGAGAAAATGCTCGACACACTCGTCACGCTGTTAAAAATGGGGCAGAAACAAATGTTCACAATCACGTTTCGGTAATGCCTTGATTCTCGGGGGAAATCAGGGGAACTGAGCGGGGGCTGAGGAAATCGAGAGACTCCCTGGAGGGCTCCCATGGGTTACAAGCTCCCCAGCACATTTTAGGGCTAGAGGGCAGCTCCGTTATGTTTAAACACACACGACACGACTCTTTCTTGAACAATCCTTCCAAACTTCTGCCTTTATACTCACGATGTAAGTAAGACCAAACTCCTAAACCTGGCATTCCAGACTCATCCCCAAAGAAACCGAGGAATCTTCTACACCTTGTCCTCCCCAAACCCAGTTCTTGTCTTTGCTTTGATGTCGTAACCCGGGTCTGATGTTCCTCATGTTGGCTTGAGTTCCTAGACCTCTCCCATTCTGGATAATTCTGGTCTCATCCAAACTCAAACCAAAGACAGGTGCAGGTAGGTAGGGTACCACCAGGGAGGAAGTCCTGGGGGCTTGGCGTTCTCCTGCAAATACCGCAGGGATGCCGGCTGTTAACAAGTGTCACCCAACATCTGCTGCTTACTTGGTTTGCACATTTATTCTCATTCTCCTCATTATGGGCATATAAATCCCTTTTCATGCCCCAGCCTCCTTCTGCCCACATCTGTCGGCAATTTACTCACCACGTGCCGTGGCTAGGAGGAAGTATCTTATTTATGACTTTGTAGGATGCCAGGCAGGATGCTCGGGCCGGCTGAAGGTGCCCACTGCTTTTCGGGAGCATTGCTGCCTTGAGCTTGGATGGGCTCAGGGGCTCGAAGGTCTGGGCCACCCTAACAGGAATCAAGAGACCAACAGCTCCAGGCAAGTCTGAGGAGGTGTGCCAAGCCCCCTCTCATCTGGCAATCACTAAGTATATGCACTAACAGCACTAGGCACTGGGCCAAGCACTTTATATCTCATTTAACCCCCCATGACAACCCTCAGAAACAGCTACTGTTACTAGCCTCAATGATAAGAGAAACAGCTTTGTTCTTGTTACCCTCAGCCAGAGGACTACGTAGTTCAGAGAGGGTAAGGAATGTGCCCGAGGTCACACAGCTAGTAAGTGGGGGAGCCCGAACGCAAACCCAGATCTGGCTCCAGAGTCTGCCGTCCCCGTATCTGAGCTAGGATGGCCTCCCGTCTCTCCTGTCCGACCCAGCTGAATCCCCAGCGGGAAGGAGAGGTGTGTTCGTGTAGTGGAGAAAGTTTCTGACTCTGCTGGTCATTAGTTCTGTAACCTTGACCAAGTTATTTCACCACCCTGAAGCTCATTCAGGTGACTCCGTCTGTGAAAGGGGGTTAATCCTGGTAGGACTGGGGTGAATGATAGATACGGGCTAGCACACAGCACGTACTCAGTAAAGCTTCCTATCATGAATACTGACACGTCCTTATTGTTGAGGTTGTTGTTTACAGAGGAGCCCCCACATCTGGCAGATACCTGTGTCCCTGGGTGACCTTTGGTGACAGATAAGACACCTTACAGCCCAGAGCAAGGAAAATATGCCTGTGCAGCTGTGACCTGTGGGCCAAAAGGAGAAGGATGCACATGGTAACCAGCTCTCTGCCCTCGTGGACATTGCCTCACTTAATTCACCACTACTGTCCCATCACTCAGGCCAGGAAACTGAGGTCTGGAGACCGTAGGCAGTCTGTCCCAGGAGCCGGGGAGTGGTGGAGTCAGTGAGCGTCTGCTAAGCCCCCTCCCTATTCCTTTGCGACCAGAAAGAGCTTAGGTAAGAGGTTCTGTTCCCCTTCTAGGTCCAGAAGGGCAAATGGGGGTGAGGATTCTTGCCCTAGGTAAGATCATACAAGGCAGGTTCCCCTGACCTTGGAAAATACACTGGCAAAGGTGGCTGAGACAGCTTCGGAGGCAGTGCCAACTCTCCACAGGGTTACAAAGCTTACGGAGACCAGACAACATCAGCTCACACAGCCCCGGGCCCAGCGACACTTCCTCGGGGAGATTCCCGCCACTTGAGTCTCTCTCTATCCTGAGGGAGGAGGGGGTGTCAGGAGCCCCTGCAAACTGGGAAGCTTGCACGGATCTGCCTGGACTCCTGGATGGCCGCACGAAGAGGAATGTGCGTGTGCTGGGCACGGTGACTTCCCAATTATGAAGCATCAGCTGGACCACGGCACGTACAACCCACCTGCTTGAGCCTCAAGACACTGCTGGGCGACCCCACCGGAAACAAAACCCCAACACGAAAGGGTGCCTGGTAGCTAGCCCAGGACACCCTGCGAGGAACTCCACGTCCTAGCTCTCCCCGCAGGCTGGCCAGGCCTGAGCACCACACTTTTGCCAAAGGGAATCCCTGGCTCTGATTCTGGCTCTTTCCCTGGGTCCCTGAGGCCGAGGGGAGCAGAGATGCCCACCAGCCTGAAACGCTCCTTCTGATGGTGACAGGAGACAGAGACGACTTCTTCAAGCTGCCGCTCTGTCCTGAAGTCTCTTTCCGAGAGCAGCCTGAAATCAACCTAAGCAAGAAAGCTGCTCTGGCTTCTGAAATGAAGTTTCCAGAGTATGTATCATTCTAGGAAACCTAAGTGGAAAGCAGGTTGCCAAGCTGGATTGCCTTTTTCTTTTCCCCAGGAGTATCAAAGGCAGTAACGGGGCCTCAAGAGAAAGCTTCGTGTCAGAGTTCTCTGAGCACTGTGAGAGGGGACTCCCCCAACTTTTCTCGAATCATCTGAGACCCTTCCCAAAGCCCGCGGCATGTGGGAAGGTGGCTTCCAGGAGAGATGGGTATCAGCCGCCGCCGAGCCCCAGGCCAGCTCCGAGGAAGGCCGGCTGCACACGAGGGCCCACCGGCCACGTTTCCTACAGCAGCCTGTGGTGGCCACATGGAGGTTCTGGTGGGCCAGCTCTGCAAGAAAGCACCTGGCCGCCCATCCCGCTTCCTCCCCCGTCTTCCCGGAGGGGACCCCGGACACTGCACTGAGAGGAGCTCCTCCAGGCCAGCCACGGAACAGGGGCCCCAGCCCCTCCCCGAGAGGCCACCACAGTGAATGAGAGTGGCACGTGGCGGACGGATGTGTCCTCCCGCAGAGAATGCAGCGCCTCCGCGTGGTCCCATAACCAGAGGTGCTCAAGGACCTCGACAGTGCCAGGGAAGTGGAGCCCAGCGGCTGGGTCAGCAGCCTGGTCTAGCAGAGATGCCGCCTGCCATTCATGCCCCAGAGGGCGGCGACCCTGCGTGACCGTGCTGGAAAGTCTGTGCTGGTCACAGGGACATGGGAATGACAGAAGCTTCTAACACGCGAGGCAGAATTCTATCAGAAAAGGGACAGGGCAGCTTCAGCTGGGGGTCTAAGCCCCGGGAGACCCCCATGTCCGTGCCGCTCCCCCTGGAGAGGAAGGACCCTGGTTCCTCGGCGCCCCTGTGGTCCAAGCCTGAGTCCCAGGCAAGGGAAGGGAGGAAAGTGCCACCAATCGTCACTTAGTCACTCACCCTGCAAGGCTTCTTTGGCTCTGGCTAGCTCCTGCTCCTTCTGGGCCAGCTGGACCCGGAGCTCGGTGGCCGAGAGGACCTCGGAGGACTTGCCGCCCTGGGACTCCTCCAGGTCCTTCGTCAACATCTCCTTCATCTGGCGGAGAAGGTGGACCTCCTCCTGGAGCCGAGCCACTTCTTCCCGCAGGAGCACTAGGGGAGAAGGGCACACGGTTAGAGGAAGGGAACACGGGCTCCTGCTGACTTGCTTTTTCTGGGGACCATTCCGAGGTGCTTTGGCTTTTCCCGTGTGCTCTGCATTTGAGAGCTTTCCTCGTGTGCACTGGGGAGAAAACTACCAAAGCTGTTAACCTTATTCCAAGAGCCCCAGCCCCAGTCCTGCACCCCACCTCCAGTCTGCAGAGCCTGGCTTGTGGGACCACCCAGCATCACCACCCCCCCGACCCCACCCCATTCTCCAGGGCTCTGGTGCTGCTGTCACTGCACCAAGAGGGGCCATTCCAACGGCCAACATCATATCCCTCTAATGGGCAGGAACTAGTGTGAGAACGAAAAGGTGACAGGAGGTGGCGTTCCGCTAGGAGCCTGGAGTGCCGAGTTGGGCTTTACACGCACTATCTCATTGAATCCTGCGAAAACTACCTAGGGCAGCTCCCACCATCAGCTCCATTTCCCAGATGAGGGAGCTGAGGCTCAGAGAGATTGAATCATAGAGTTAGAGGGCAGCAGAGCTGGGATCTGAACCCAGACTTGGCCAACTCCAGAGCCTGAGCTCCCAGTCTGACACTCAGGAAACAGTCCCCAAAAGGCACACCTGACACATGTCACAGAATGCAGAGCCTTGAGGAACCCAGCACCCTCCCGAACCGCAGCCCAGAGCCGCCACCAGTAGCCCCACCCGCCCCCTCCGACCTTCCTCCCTCAGGCCACCCCTCAGCCCCGAAGGTGTAGACGCCGCCTGGCTCTGGGCCGCTAGGAGAGCTTCCTCCCCTCCTGGCAGGTCCCTTCCTGCAGGTTTGTCCCAGTCCCGCTACCACCCCCTCCAGAGACCTAAATCCGTCCCCACCCGACAACCTGAGCAAAATCCTGATCACTGTGGGAGACCCACTGGTTTATCCTGTCCCTAGGCCCAGCGGGCGCCACCTTCCTGCAAGCAGGCCTGGTTACACTGTCCTGTCCCGCTTGTTGCGGGGTCCGAGGTGCCCTGAACAGGGTGTGACGACATATGGACCCCCACAAGCCATCTCTCCAGCCAATAAGAGTTCATGGGCATCTGCCCTATGGGAGACAGCCGTCCAGGCACTGGGGACCCTTGGGTGAATGTCACAGACAGGTCCCGTCCTTGGGCTGGCACACTCCCAGACTCCACCGTGAACACAGGCCTAAGGACCACAAAGCCACACCCTGGGAAGGCGGGCCATCTGCAAGGGAGTGCCGGGCTGCTCAGACATCAAGGGGCTCAGGAATGGGCTGCGAACTCCCCCAGTCTCTCAGCAAAACTGGAGCGCGGGAGGTCGACTGTGGGCGCTCGCCCCCCTCATTCCAGTCAAACATATGCAGGCTGCCTACACTGCAGGCCCCGTGTACGGTGTCCAGAAGGGAGAAAGGAGCACCCTTGGCCTCAAGAAGTCTCCAGGGAGTAGAAGCAGAACATACAAGTAAGCATAACCCAGATAGCACTGCATGGACTTGGGGGCACAAGGACATTTGAAATGGGCCTTGGAAGACGCACGGGGTGGTAAGCAGACAAAAGCAGCAGCCAAGACGAGGAGGCTAGAAAGCCAGACGAATGGATGGAGGGAGTGAATGGGTACGAGATAAGGAAACCTGGAGAGATAGGCCAGGGTCGGATTATAAAAGGTCTTAACCCTGACCACCTCTCTATGACCCCAGCTCTGCACAGCTTCTTCAGCGGTACTGAAGACTCTGTAGTTGTCATCCTTGTTCCCTGCCACAGACTGGATGTTGCGTCCCCTCAGAATTCATGGGGAGCCCTAATGTGGGATGGTATTGGCAGGTGCAGCCTGTGGGAGGTGATGAGGTCATGAGGGTGGCACCTTCATGAGTGGGATTAGCATCCTGATAAAAGAGACCCCAGAGAGCTTCCTCGTCCCTTCGACCACTTGAAGACACAGCAAAAAGATAGCTGTCTAGAAACCAGGAAGAGGGTCCTCACCAGACACAAAATCAGCCAGTCCAGATCTCAGACTTTCAGCCTCCAGAACTTTGAGGAACACGTGTCTGTTGTTTATAAGCCACTCAGTCCGTCCCGTTTTTGTTACGAGCCAGAATGGACGATCTGCTCTCTTCCATCAATTCTCCCTCGGGTCTGTCCCCACTCAACTGTCACCAAAAGTCTAGCTCACAAGAAGGTATGAGTAACTGCTCACATGCCTCATTTACATTTACCTTATGGTACAGCAGAAGATGAGTCTCTTTGCATTTGTTTGTTGGTTTGTTTAGGGATGTGACTTCTGGGCTTCCTTACACCGCCCCGAGGGCGCCAGTAAGGTTGACTACTATGTCTATGGCAGGTGGCAGAGAATTTCAAGTCGTCGGCTTTGAATGCAGTCCCGGCCAGGGACCGACTCTGACGGTGAGTGAGCCCCGTCGTCCCTCTGGGTCACCAGGATCAAACAAGCTACACGGGGATAATGCCGCCAGCTGGGGGTTACTGGACTTGGGGTGGGGAAGCAAACAGCAAAGCCCACCATCGTGCACAGCTAAATCTGAATTTCAGATAAACAAATACTCTTTAGGATATGCATGGCCTAGATATGACATGGGACATAAACTAAAAATTTATTCGGTGCTTATCTGAAATTCAAATGCAGCTGGGCGTGCTGTGTTTCACCTAGCAACGCTACTCCCACCCCACGGGGAATTCTGGCACCATGACACGGGACAGTCACGAGCCAGGGCTTCCTTTGCCAGAGCACCTCAGAGGAGGAAGGTGGTCAAGGGAAAGACCGGTCTGGCCCAGCCTCCCCTGGACCCCTGCATTAAGATGAGAGCAGAATGCAAGAGGGGGCCGGGTGCCCCTGTCCTTGGCCAACAGTGGCAAAGGTGGATTTTTCCTGGGCTCCCCTTTCTAACAGGTGCACCTGACACCTGGGCCCCGCCCCTGGAGTCGGGCCCTGAAGCAGCAGGAGGGCGGGACCGGAGGTGCGGCACCTGCAGGAGCCAAGTCTTAGGAGACCGGGCTGGAAAAACAACTTCATGGAGAGAGAGAGGCTTGTTGGAGCTTACTAACCGCACCTGCCCTGGCTGGGGGTGCAGTCCCAGATCTTGCACACCGTGGATCCTTCCAGAGGCAGAGACGGGGGACAACCCTGGGACGGCAATCACAGAAAGACTCGCAAGACTGCAGCCCGTTTATGGGCTCTGGGACCATGGGCGGGCACGTCCCCTCTCTGGGCCTCAGAGGCCTGACCTTAAAATGGGGGTGAACGGAATAAAGGAGACAGATGTGTAATGTAAAGACAGGCTCGGCAGTGAGCATCGTGCGTGTGGGCCACCGGAGCCACAACTCCCCTTGCCCTCTGCGCAGAGGGGACTGGCCACGTTGCTCAGAAACAGCAAGGAAGCTGGAGTTGGAAGATCTGGGCTTGTGCCTCAGGGGAACTGCTACAGTGCTGTGTGACCTTAGGCAAGTCGGTGTTCCTCTCTGGGTCTTTCTACGCTTCACGAATCTGGACAATTGCTACTGATTGTCCATTTCCTCCATGGGTGGGAGCAGGGGGTCCCTACTCTAGCCTACACCTGCTGCGCTGCTCAGGAAGGCAGCGGCTGGTCACCGGTGGCTATGTAAGTGTAAATTAATTAAAATGAACAACTGAGTTCCTCAGTTATACTGGCCATGTCTCAAATGCCTGTGAATAGCCAGTGGCCAGTGTTGGACACTGCACACAGAGACCACTCCCCCGCACTGCACGGAGTTCTGCTCAGTGCTGGTCTGCAGGGCACAGGACACAGAAAGAAAAGCAGAGAAGTGGTATTTACTAAGCACCCGGTAGAGCACAGGCCCACAGACACCCCGACATAAGGAGCCTTTTGCCCATGGCCAGAGAGTGGCTAGGAAGGAGCCACCATTTCTGGAGAAACCACCCTGGCCCTTGCCCACAGAGGGGGGATAAAGGGAAGATAACTGTGTACCCGTCTGCCGATGCTGGGCAACCCCATTGCCCTCGGACCTTGGGGCAGGGAGGCGGGTTAGTAATAAAAGGGGCTGGTACTAGAAATGCCACAGACTTGACAGAGCTCTCGGGGCCAAGGAAGCCGGAAGTAAACGTTGCCTGGGAGACAGCGGCTCTCCTGCCCCAGGGGAAGCCACCGTTACCAGGGTGCTGCTCTGGAGGGGGCATACCCACTCAAAGGTGGCAAAGGGAGCCAGACTCTGCTCTTCTCTGTCTAGCACATTTCCTTTTGTTTAAAACAGCAAACATTTCTCAGCTTCCCTTGCAGCTAGGACTGTCCAGGCGACCCGATTCTGGTGGACAAGATATAGGAGAAAGCCCCTCAGGTGGACTGTCCGTTAAGAAAAAAGGGCTTTGCCCCTTCTCTGCCTTCTTGCCTGGAAAGTGGACTTATGGCTGGAGCTGCAGCAGCTACTTTGTAACAAGGAGGCGATGTACACGGAGCCAAACCAATCCAAGAGGGGAGAACGGACCAAGGAGCCTGGATAGCACAGCCCAGCCCTGCCCCTGCATAGAGACCTAGAGCAGCACCAGCTGGGCAGGGCTGCCTGGGGTAGGAGAGCCTCTGATTTCCCTGCTGATTTCCCACATCACCAGAACCAAACCAATGTAGCCCATAGGACAGGCTGAGTCTGAGCTCAGGCAGCTGCTAAGGGCCCCTCAGCTGTGGCATCCGGGAAGCCGGGAGGGATGTGGAGGAATCCACACAGCACAGAAGGGAGGTGGCAGCTCCTGGCCCTGGGGAAGGGCCCTCAGGTGTGACAAGCCTCTTCCAGGCTTAATTTTTGTGAGCTCACAAGGGCAAGGGGCAGGAGAAGAAGGAGAAAAGGAAGTTATTTTCTGTGACTGGAGGGTATACCCCAGAACGGCCTGAACACGGCTACTCGGGAGCAAGCACCAGCAAGGACTCCCGGTGAGCTACACGTTGCTGAGCCTTCCGGAGTCGGAGTCAAAAGTCTAAGTAAAAATAGCACGATAGTTACTGTGTATCACCGTGGCCACTACTCCTTTCCTAACGCTCCTTGTTTCAGGCTCTGTTGTATCTAACACGGCTTAACTAGTTTACTCTTCACCGTACCTGATGAAGTAGGTCCTGTTAGCATTGTCCCATTTGACAGATGGGGAAGCTGAGGTCCAGGAGTTCGGTGATCTGGCTAGGGTCACGCAGAGTCAAGAGCAGAGCCAGGGTTTGGTCTGGGTGGTCCAGCTCCAGCCCCCACACTGTGGAACTCCTACACTGTCCTACCTTGCAGGGCAGGGCAGCAAAGTCCGTGGGTGATTGAGCGCAAGCCCAGGGCCCACGCTGACTCGCCTTGGCGGATGACAGTGGAGACAGGTGTGCCCTCCAGCAGGGTAGAAGCTTGCTCTTACTTCCCGTGGTGGAGTTGGGTGACAGTGACCCAGCCATTCTGCGCACGGTGCTCCTGCCCTACACCAGGGGACCGGTCCCCATGCAGCCCCCGGAGAAGGATATGGACGCGGAACTGGCCTGTTCGTTTCCACAAGAGCAGGGGCTCTGTTCTGCTCACACCCGGCATCCAGCACCTAGCCCGGTGCTGGACTCTCGGAATAAAGGCGCTGAGCACAGGGCCGAGGCAGAGGTAGGATGGGCAGTTCTGGGGTCACCCAGCCTGGGCTCCCCCACTTCCCAGCTTTTTGACCTATGAGTAAGTGACTTCTGAGTTTATCTGTAAAATGGAGCCAAGACCAGGCTCCGGGGCCTGTGGTAAACATTAAACAAAGCAATCATCTAAGTGGAAACATTCCGGAAGGTTCTAAATGGGGGTCATATGTAGCTTGTCATGATCATTCTTACAGAAGAGGGCAAACTTTTCTGATGTCCCGAAGGAAGGCCTTGGCCTGGGTAACTGCCGAGGCCTGGCCCAAGGGCCCCTCATCCTAGGACGGCGGATTAGATGACAGAGAAGGCCGAGCCCCCGGCCGGGGCGTGAGGGAAGGTGGGCGAGGGCAGGGGCTCTGGGTGGAGGCCGGGCTGCGTGAAGGGAGTCCAGCCTGGAAGGGGCTGTCCCTGGTGGCCCCCAGGGGGACACCTTGCTAAGCAGCCAAGCCCGTGCCTGTCAAAACTCGCCAAACTCAAACTGTACATGTAACACCTGTGTGTTTCACTGTATGTAAATTATACCTCAAGGGAAAAAAGATCCAAATACAGCAGTAACATAGTTTGGATTTTCCACTAAAAATTCATTTTTATAGTCCCCACCCCCACGCCCAGATAGAGACTCCCCCACCCCAGTCCCCTGGCCTCAGCAAAGGGGAGCAGGGGTCCAAACCCTGTGGATCTGGAAAGCTCTGTGGCTGACCTCTCTCCCCTGCCACGAGGCCTGTGTCCCAGGAAATGCCAGGGTGCTGCCTCAAGCTACACGCACCCTGTGGTAAAAGTCAAATACCAGGAGAACTCCCCCACACTGCCTCTGGCCAAGCAGAGGTCCCTTCCGGATGACAGATGCTGAGCACCCCACAATTCCCTTCTGGTCCAAACACCGTTCCTTGCTCACAGAGACAATGGCTGACGGGGGTGCCGTCTTCTGAGCACCAGCTCTGTGCTGGGCGCCACACGCTAGATTACAGGTTGCATCTCCCTGGCTGCTCGCAGCACCCCACTTAGGATTGGACACTCTCGGGGGGGCATGGGGTCAGGCCCAGGTCGGTGGGCTCTGAAGCAATGTGCCCTGGGACTGCCCAGCAGCGCCCGTCAGGCTGTGAATGCTTAGTCCCTCCTGGGCCTGGGGCTGCCACTTGTTTTGTTAGGGTGGGGCTTATTCTAAAAACTAGCAATAGGACTGCCCCTAGAGGAGTAAAACAAGACAGCTATCATGATTCCTATGGGCCGATCACTCTCAGACCCAAGGCTGAAAAGTAATAGGACCAAATGCTCAAATGCGTCCGAAGAAGCCGGGAGCCAGTGAGAGGGGAATCCTGAAAAAGCAAAGCCCACCACCCAGGGCGGCAGGGACGGGGGTCTTCACCAACAGTCTAAGCACACCTCCTTTGTGTTCCTGCCTTTCTGCTGGGGGAAGCGGATGGCAAGGAAGGTTCCAGTGTGTCCAGCTGCAGGGCTATCTTCCCTCCCTTCTGGAATTCCCTCACCAGCATCATCGTGGTGAGAACAGATGCCTTTTTGAGCTGCTCACACATGCCAGGAAGGTTCCAAGTCTTCATACACACTAATTTTCAATCCTCACAACAACCCTGGGGGGTGTACCCATTTCACAGAAACTGAGGCCCAGAGAGAAGAGAGAACGTGTAGTTGAACCCAGGTGGTCTGGCCGCAGAGCCTTCGCTTCTGGCCACTGAGTTCTATGACACCTGTTCTCCTGCGGGCTCAGACTACAAACCACCCCCCCGCCCCCCGACCTGGAAGGCACAAGCCTGATGTTTTCTAGTTGTCCTGGCCTTCTAGTCCTCCTGGGTAGTGACCACTGTCTGCATCCTGTCCCCACCCTGAAAGGCCCAAGATTGCAGATCCCCAGCCTCTTGGTGAAGCTGACTCACTTCCGAGTGGGGCCAGAAGCCCCGGATTCAGATAGCCCAGGGCAGCAGGCGACAGCGGTGGAAACAGCAATGTGACCCTCGGTTCCAGACCCAACCCCAAAGGGTCCTTAAAGCTCTGTAAACGACAAGAATGCCACAGGGAAACCTGGCCTGTTGGTCTTGAACGCTACGGTTTGCCTTTGGAGAGAGAAATCCCCGAAGAGCAAGGGCCTGGGCAGGGCGCCCTCAGGGCCATGCCTCTGGTGCCCCCCACCCCGGGGCCTCTGGGACTGGTGAGGAGAGCCTTGGCGGCATCATCCTAGGCCCCCGCCCAGGCTCCCTCCCTGCCTGGTCCCTGCCTTAGGCACGGTCAACAGCCCTCTTGCGGGACTTCTGCAGACTCCCCTCTCCCTCCCTCAGTCCCCCTCGCTGGTAGAGACAGACCCGCCGAGCCGGAAACAGGCCCAGCGGTGGGCAGGCAAGAGCCGGGACTACGGTTTGCCGGAGACATCCGTGTTCTCTGGGCCTTTGTCATACGTCAAGCCTTGCGGGTGTTGGGGACACAAGACGGCGCTTGCCAGATACGATGAGATTCTCAAATCTCACCCGGCCACTCGCTTCTCCCCAGTATTACTCCCCAGGCCGCGCCAGGGTCTGAGAGAGCCACCTGGCAGTCCCGACTACAGGTGGGGGGAGGGGGCACCGCAGGCTTCCAGGTGACACAGCTTTTGTCTTCCTCTCATATTTCACAGTAATTGTTTTTTCCTTTAGGTACTGTTTAATCCGACCCGTAGGGGCTGTTCAGGGCTGCTGCTGGCCCATAAACAACCTTCTAGCCAGACTCTCCTCGGACCCCCGAATGCGAAGCTACTCCTTCCGCCTGGCCTTGCTGCCCACAGGCCTGCGGTTTCCATGGGAGTGCTCCCTATCTCAGAAATCTGATTCTCTCCAGGGATTGGGGGGGGGGCGGGGGGGGTCTGCAGCCTCTCATCCACTCTCACTAAGCACTGACTCAGCAATGACTGTGTGCCAGGCACCGGTGAAGGGGACCGGGTCACAGGCTCAGAAGCAGGGACACCCCAGGGAGGGGCAGGGATCGCAGACCTCCCACACACAGTTGCCTCATTCTCGGGCAGCACTCGGCACGAGCCCGGCGCTGCAGAACGTGCTCCTTGAAGACGGCCTGGCCTGATCCCTAGAATTCGCCATGTGCGGTCCTCGCCTCCTGTGTCCAGAAGGCCTTTCTCAGCCTGTGGCTTGATGCTGTTGGAGCACTGACAGTCAGCAGGAACCTTGTGGTCCTCCGGGATCCGCAAAAATCATTCAGCAAGTGATTCTAGCTGTTCGAGGGATGTGAGCCTCCAAGTACACCATCTGGCTAGGAGCGGGAGAGGCAGGCATTCTCCTGTCACCTGAGTGGCCAAAGTCCCTGAAGGGCAGTGGCAGCAACGACTGCTCAGTCCCAAAGCCCGGTGCCCAGGTCTCCTTGGTGGCATCCAGGAGCCTGCTGCTAGCTGCTTGCTGGGCGGGAGGGGGGAGAGAAGGGCCGGCCTTGCCCCAGGGCTGGGCCACTGTCTCTGGTGGGTTGACCACAGCTGCCCAGGGATACCCTCTGGTGCAAGAAGGAATCTTAGCACGCTTGTCAAGCTCAGCTACAAAGTCACCACTTCCTCTGGAATGCGGGCTCATCCCATGTTTTCGAAGTTCCTCGTGATCCCCTCCTGGATTGGGCCGCAGACATTTCCGTTCTGCTAACATCCAAGCCCGGCTCCCCTTCCGCACCACCCCCCCCCGCCCTCGGCCCCGGCTCCCATCTTTTTGACACAACATTCCCATTTCCCTTTGGAAAGCCAGTCTTAGGGTCTGTGGTTCCGGCCTGAAAATGGGACCCAGTACGGCCAGTGAGAGCCCTGAATCATCCCGGCCACTGTGATTGGCTCAGGGGATGGTACATGACCTAAGTCGTCCAATCACAGTCGGTGTCTGGCCTATGCATCCCTCCTCAATGATGAGCACGGGAGGAAGGAGCCCAAGGATGCTGGCAGCTGTCTCAGCAGGGAGAGGGGAGTCCAAAGATATAAAGACTGGATTCAGATAATATACATGTCCTAGACCACACCCCACCTGAAGCAAGGATCTATTCCTGGACATGAGCAAATACTTTTTTAAACCAGTCTGCGTTGTGTTTTCTATCCCTTCTAACGGGAAAAGAATTCTAGTAAATTGCTTTTGAGAGAGATCGTTTTCAGGGCACCCAGCATCCCCACAAACTTAAAGGTCATCTGCCATAGGATGGACACTCCAAGCTCTTTCAGGAACTGGACGGGCAGATTGGGTACTGGAGTTCACCTGCACAAAACCGGTGAGCACCTATCCCCTTGGGTACTTTAAGCCAAGCTGACCTCTGCAGTGAACAGTCCCTCTGGCTTGAACCCTGGAAGGCACACATTTTCAAGGTCTGCCTCAAGGCCATTTCCTGCCCAAATCAGCCTTTCTCCTTTTATCCCATGCGGAGGGGTCCGTGAGCACCAACCCCACAGCCACTGGGTCTCCTTCCTTCGCCTGAGGGTTCCAGCTCCCGTTCGGGTGCTGACTTATGAGCCTGGCCCTAACCCTCAGCCCACCAAATGCTCTTGCCAAGCCTGTGGGAGCAGGGCAAGCATGCTCCCCATTTTGCACAGGGAGAGACAGAGGCCAGGACACGTGAACGAGCTTGTTCACGGTCACAGAGCTGGTTCAGGTGCACAGCTGGATCCCAGCTCGGAAATCTGAATGACTGCAAAGCTCATGTTCTTAACTACGGGACTAGGCTCCCAGCCCAAATGCCGTGCTGTGTGAGTTCCTCGAGCTACATGCCAGAACAAAGAGCCTGACAAATGGGTACAGAGAATGAATGATGCCTTACTTCGAATTTTGGTGAAATGTCTGGGTCCCCCATTCTTGGCTCTTGTAACAGGCTTTACCCCATCTCGAGGCCTGGGTCCTAAAGGAATGTATCTAGAAGAGGATAGCAAGCGTTGGCACGGCCTTTTTCCCTCCCACCTCACCCCTCCTCCCCCTTCACCACCTCCAGGGGAAAAAAATTTCCAAAACATAAAGGAGAGGGCGTGGTACTGGTTACACCCACCAACTCGGGACACAGTCCGTCCGTCCAGCCAGCACAAAGCTCACTGCACAGCAGGAGGAACCAACTTGACCGAGGTCTTGCCACCGCAGGGGACAGACAGCCCAGCTCTGGCTTTCTTTCCCACCCGAGTCTGAGTCAGCAGCAAAACACCTGCCTCTCAGTTTCCTTCCCCACCCATTACCAGCATGTACAGCGTAGACAGAAGCTGCCCGTCCTACTGGTCGGCGAGCGGGCTCTCCTGAGTCTAGCTCCTAGTGGGAGAGCTACCTTCCTAAGACAGGGGGAAGAAAACCAATTTTCTCTCAATTTTATACACAGTCAAACTGAGGCCCAGAGGAAGGTGTCTGGAATTCACCTTGACTGCTAAGCCCCCGGCTACTACGACCTGGAAACCAAACTGGAAACACGCTTTGACCCGAACATTCTGCTCAGCCAGTCTCAGACATCCACTCAGGGGTTAAACGCATGGAAATGCGGAAGGCATGCCGGAGGCCCCCACACATGTAAACAATTATGCAGAGAAGAGAAGTGGGCGACCAGGGCCCAGCCAGTGGCTCTCCTAAACGCCACCACCACACACGGGTGGAGGGTCTGAAATCCCTGCATTTTCAGATCCGCACTGCAAACAGATCTGGGCTTTCAGGAGATTTTAAACCAAGTCCAGACGGTAGTCTGAAACGGGGGGTAAACCTGGAGGACTCCCCGTCTCAAAGGTGGCCTCAGAAGGCGACCAAAGATGGGCGGTTCCTGCTGTGCACGGTGTGACCTCTGTGTCCCTCGATTTCCTCACCCGTGAACGGGTGGCCGGGACAGTTGAGAGCAGCGGTCCTGGGACCAGATGCTGGATCGAATCCTGGCTCTGTCCTTTTGTAGCTGTTTGGCCTGTAGGTCACTCCTCTGTTCTCATGTGCAGAACAGATAAATAATAATAGTACGCTGTGCCGTTCTAGGAGTAAGAGATAAAAAGCTCCAAGAAGGGGCCCGGCACTGCACACATGTTGGCGGGCCGCTCTGATCCCATCACAGAGGATGGCTGGCCCCGCGGAGGGGGGTGGAAAGGAAGACAAGGGAGAGAGCATCTTGGGCTCCAACCACCCCTTCCCCCCTCCCCCAGGAGCCATCCCCGCCCATCACTTGGCAGGAGGGGCTGGAGGCCATGGAACCTACGAGCACAGCAGGGCAGCACCGTGGAACGCGTTCCTGATTATTCTCCAGCCCAACGGAGCAGCTGCTCCAGGAAGAAATAAAATATGCTCTGCATACTTTAAATGTTTCACTTATGAAAACTGGGAGGGCCGCCTTTCTAAATTGTTCAGCAATAAAGTCAGTAACGAGCACCGTTCGCTGCTCTCGTGCTGGAGCCCCGGTCCGGGAGCCTGCTGGTGGTGGGGAGGGAGGGGGGCAGGCTGGCCGCCAGCATGGAGCCCGCTGGGCCTTCTAGAAGGCGCCATCTGGGATTTCTCAGAGGGGCACTGGGAGCACATCCTGGTGTCCTAATGTGAAATTGGATCCTCCCTCTGGAAGCCAAGCCCCGGGCAAGCTGGGGGGCAGAGGGGAGGGCCCTTCCGGCCTGGGACATTTTCCCACACTCCAAGGGCGCCCCCGTTTCTAGCCAATCGAGTTAATTGCAAAATTACCCTGGACTGAGAAAGAGCAGGCCTATCCCACCAGGGACTGGTTCACAGGAGACCCTCCTACGTGGTCTCTAGCGTGGCTGGATTTCAACAACCTGCTGCTGGCAGGCCGGGCCCAGGGCTCCGCATGCCAGAGAGCGGTGGGGGGTATGGAGGGCTCTCCGGGCCGGGCACAGGTCCAGTGCAAACCCCCGCCGCAAGCAACCTCAGAGGGTGGCAGATACCCCTTTACAGAGGGCAGCACTAAAGCACAAAGGACCTGTCCCAGGGCTCAGACCTAGGAAGTGATGGACCACAGTCACCGGGTCCCCTGGCTTCCCCATCCAGTAGGTCTTCGAATGCCACAGAGCCCCCCAATCCCAAATCCTGACACATACAACTCAAAAGCAAGGCACACTAACCAGAGAGGCCAGAGGGAGGCCTGCCTGGCCCGGAACGGAATGGCGTCTTTCGCACAAAGGAGGCTGTGCTTTGGCCTGATGCTGCCGAGCTGAACATGGCACTTTTAACTTTTTCTTCAAAAGTGCTCTCACTTCTGTTATATTTTTCATCCTAACCTCCTGCGAATATGACAGTGGTGGGTTTTATTGTCCTCGTTCAGGGCGGTACACCCGAGGCCCCAGGAAGAGCTCCTCGCCTCAGCCAGTTCGCCCGAGAGTCTGGGGGTGCGCGAGCCCTGCCTGGGCCCGGCTGCTCGCCTCCTTCAGACACCCCCCCCCCCCCCCCCCCCCCCCAGTGCAGACTACCAGGTGCAGACTTCCTCTCTGGGCTGCTCTGTCCATTCCTGTCCTCCTAGCCTCCTCCCCAGCCCCGCCATCTATTTAAAGGGCTGAGGGGACCCATGAGCCAGATTAGTCCATCCTGGCCCCAGAGGCCTTTGTGGTAATGGATTCCTAGACATCCAAGCAGGGGGCCAACAGGGCCCCCCACAATCATCAGGCTACAACCTTCCCACCAGGCTACAACCTTCAGGACTAAAAGTGAACAAACCTGATTAGAAAAACACCCCCGGGGGCACCTGGGTGGCTCAGTGGGTTAAGCCTCTGCCTTCGGCTCAAGTCATGGTCTCAGGGTTCTGGGATCAAGCCCCACATCAGGATCTCTGCTCAGCAGGGAGCCTGCTTCCGCCTCTCTCTCTGACTGCCTCTCTGCCTACTTGTGATCTCTATCTGTCAAATAAATGGATAAAATCTTAAAAAAAAGAAAAGAAAAAGAAAAGCACCCCCGCTTCACTTGGGGGGTGGTTTCAGCAGTATGGGCTGCAACCCAAGCACATAATCAAGGCAGAAAAATGTGGGCTATTTTGGGGTGAGAACAACCTTGAGTCCCTAATGTGGTCCTGACGCGTCTGTGAAAAGAACTGCTTCCCCCACAGGCAAACTCGACCCCACACAGAACCTGCATGAAACCTGCCTTTCGGTTTTGACAAATGCTAGCTGAGCACCTCGACTGCCGGTCTAAATGGCTAGAAACATCACAGGGGTGAGGCAGTCTGGGTTGGAGTCCCAGCCCTCCCAGAACTTTCCCGTGCCTCAGTTCCCTCCTCTGTAAAATGGGACAACAGCAGATCCCAACTTATAGAACATTATGAGGGTGAAATAAGTGACTGTCCTCGTACAGGGACTACACACCAAAGAACTGCTTGGCACAGGCCAAATGAAACCTGCCTGCTGGTTCCCTCCCCCTCCTGGGAGCCACTGCCTTCTGGTTCTGAGACCAGCCCCTGCCTGGCAGCCTGGTCCTGGATCCCCGGGGGCTTCTCCTGGAAACTCCTGGCCCGAGCCTCCTGCTAGAATATTCTCCACGGACAGGTCTCCAGAGCTGCCAGGCTGAGTGGCCCACGAGATCCTGATCTGGAAGGCCCAGGCCCGGGAAGCCCCCTCTCTCTCTTGCCACCCACCACCCTCACTGTCCTGCGTATGAACAGAAAAAGAAAGAGATGTAACTTGAACCCGGGCTTTGAGCTGCGGCCAGCTTGCCACCAAACACCCCCCCCACCCCCCAACTCCCCCCTTCCGGGGCCCCTCCCCCCGCCCAGGCTGTCTGGCCCACTCCACCAACATCTCGCAAAGGTCAAATGCTGATTCCACTCTGCGTGCTGCCTCTTGGGAGAGCAGAGGAGAAAACTATTCGAAAAATGTAAATTGAAAAAACCCCATGGCTCTCCACCTCCCACCCCTCCACACACACAGTCGCATACGTGCGCGCGCTCTCTCTCTCTCTCTCTCTCTCTCTCACACACACACACACACACACACACACACACACACACACACGGCCGTACCCAATCCCACAGAACACGTGACCACGTCCAGCTCCTCTTAAAAGAGGTAGGAGGACAAAGAGACGAGGCAGAATGTTCACCAGTGGTGACGGACCCCCCCACCCCCACCCCCACCCCCACCCCAGGCTGCTTTCCTTGGAAGAATACAAAGGACCCTGCCAACAAGGACATCTCTGCAGACCACCACCCTCCAGGTCCTCCCCAAGCACCGCCTGGCAGGACGCACAGGTTGCGGATCCCGCCACCTAGCATGGCCCTGAGCTGTGCTCCCGGGCCCACGTGAGCTGAAGCCAGCCCAGGGCGCAAGGCCAGCGCAAGGACGGCCTTAGGTCAGGCCACCCTCTCCCCATTCCCCCGGCACAGGACCGTGCTCTCTTTGGCCAGAGATGCTTTCAAGACCAAACATGCTTTTCCTTGAACTCTCTCCTCCCCATGCCCTTCCTTCCCCCACTCCCCGGGGAGGATATGACACCCAGTGAGCAGGTTCTGGCTCTGGCTGCTTCCGGCCCAGCGTGCGCTCGAATCAAAGAATGAATGGCGTTCAGAGCACAGACCCTGCCTGCCTGTGACCGGTGTGGAGGGGGCCCAAGGCCTTTTGCTGGTCTCTACATCATAGGCTAAGTCAGCCTCCTCCGGCCCTACCCTCTGGGGCTGAACTTCTAGACCTTTTCTCTTTCTTCTTCCAACTCCACAAACTCCAAGCCTGGAATGTCCAGGCCTTGGGCTGGGACCTCTTTTCAGATGCATCTGAAGTCGTCTGATCACTCGGGGCTGCTCGAGGGGGAAGGAGAACAGACATGCGTCCTTGGGGTGTACAGAACCGGCAGGGTGGGGGATGGTAAAACACAACACAACACAACACAACACACAGGCCACTTTGTGCTTCCGCCGTTGGACAAAGCAGCAGAAAGTAGGCCGAATGCAGTGGCCTAACGAGGAGCAGGTGTCTGCATTGTAATTTGACTTGTAGTAAGAAGCAGCCCCATGTCCTGTAGGCATGCTGCCGTGACCCCGGGAATTACAGGCTGGTCACCAGCCAGGACAGTGAGGTCACGCCTTCAGGGGTAGATGGCACATACCTGCAGATATTTCATGCACCGAAAATTAAAAAAAAAAAAAAAAAAAAAATCCAAGGCAAGTCTGGTTACTCCTCAGCCATAAGAAAGCTTATGGCCTAGGAAGCTCAAACCCAGGAGGCCAAGGGATGAGGGGACGGCACCTCTCTGGTCCTCTGGCAGGTCAGTACGGCATCCAGCAATGGCCACAGGCAAGGCCAAAGAGTGTTCAGCTAAGGTCCTTTCAGTAATCATGAAAATTAACCCAGGATAACCCGACTGCCCAGGAAGTCGTGCCTGCCCCCAATCTCCGGAGAAAGCTGTAAATCTCCTTCCAAATGAGCATTTTCTACAGGTGCACACCTGCGGAAAGCTCATTTGGGGGATGTAGGGGGAACACCAGACTCCTAACCTGGGCTGGCCTGGCTTAGAAGGTAGGCAGCAGATTCAAACATTTCTAGGCAGACACTCAATCTCCTTTGTCAACTGGTCTGCAAGTAACGTATTGTTTTTCTCCTCCACCTCTGTCTTCCTCTTTCTGTAATCTCTTGGCTGCATGAAAATGTTCGCAGGACCTCTTGGCAAGCAGCTGTTTATTTGGCCACAGACACTGCTTACGGACCACAAAAGGAGAACGTGAACTTGTCACTGGATGTGTTTCGGTTCCTTTTGATCTAGGGGCTGTGAGTGGTGCAGGGAAGGCTGCTGAGAAGGGGTAAGGATGGTGGCCCAACTGCACAGCCCTGACCTAGGCTATTGTCCCGGCCCTGCCTGTCCTAATGGCATCCCGTGGAGTCTCTAGCTGCCTCTCTCCCCGCCTTGCTCCCAGTGGGTACCACTGAAGTCTTCAGGCTCCTGCTCAGTCCTCCTGAACAAACATCAGGAGAGCCAGGAACACACAGCTCAGTGTGGGGAACCCTCTGTTGGAAGGAGAGATGTGAGGCTGGGCAAGCTCGGTGGACCAAGGTGAAAGGTGTCCACCTGCCCCCTACCCCCAGCACGATCTGGTCTGTCCCGACGGGGAAGAAAGACACCGGGGGAATGAAGCTGGGGTGCAGGATGGTATATGGGATCCTGTGCCACGGCGGCTGTCTTCCCATGTCAGAGGGGCTCTCGCGTCAACAAAGTGGATTTAGTGTAAAAGATCGTCACACAGTAGGACATGGGCCAGCGGAAGGATGCTACAATGATACTGACTGTTGGGCCCCACAAAATGGTGAACACTTACCACTGATCAAAACCTACAGGGGCTGCCTTGAAAGGGAGTGAGTTTCCCATCCCGGAAGGCATCTCGGCTTATGAGGACTGGACATGATGAGTCAGTTTGTTGTCCTTACCCCCAAATTCTCTAAGTCAGCGCCCCCCCCCCCACCATGTGGAAGGAAGTGGCTTCACAGATCAGGGATCCTGCCCACCTGCCCAGATGCAGCGGATTGGGCCAGAAAAGTCACCTGATGCAGGGTCTGCTGAACTATTTATTGGTCAGGCAGGGACCAATCAGATTCTCTCTCCCCGGCATTGACGGGATTGCAAGCATGGAACCCAGGCAGGGGAGTAAGGCCAGGGAAGGCAGCTGGGGGGAATCCGCGGGTGGAGAGAGGAGGGAGGTGGGATGGACAGGGTACTGCCCAGGCTCCCAGCGTTCATGTCCGGACCCCACATGGCTGGTCCTGGACTTCTCCAGGTTGCCTGCCGCGTCCTCACCACAAGCCCTGCTCAGACTGGGAGGCACCTTCTCACACCTGAAGCACCAGAGCATCCCTGGCCGGACACGCTGCAAGCAGGAGCACAGCCTCCCTGCAGGATGCGGGGCTGGGCCAGGGCTCAGCGACTGTCACCGGAACCTGGCATTCCTGAGGCTGCTAAGGGAGGGGGGTGTTGGTCAAGATCCAGGACTTCCCCAAGGCCAACTCACATTCCCTCTCACCAGGGGGTTCCCGCATGGCCCGGGCTCCCCAAGTACTTCCCATCATCACTGCTCAGCACAGTGCCCTGACCTGACCGTATGCCACAGACAACAAGGTTCAAAGCTCCGTCATGGCCAAGAGTCTCATGTCCCAACAGGCAGAGAGCCCGGTGGGCATTCACGATCACATGCACTCATCCGATCCTGTGGGAAGATGCTTCCAATACTGCCAATGCCAAGCCCAGGTTTACTAAACATTTTATTATTTGCAACCCATTTGAGATGGCTTATTAATAAAGCAGCGCCTTTACTTATTAAGTACCTACTGCATACTTGGCTGTGCAGGGTGGATTTCATCATTTCCATGACAGGATGAGGAACCTGAGGCTCAGAAAGATAAAGCAGTTTCCCCAAGAGCCCTAGCGGAGGCTACCCACAATTTATCAGTCTCTGACAAACTGCTGCCGGACACCTGCCTCCGAGTGGGGAAACAAAGCCCTAGCAGATGCAGCCTCCAGAAATTCTCCCCTGACAGGAGCTTACCCCGCCCCAACGACCGTTATCTCCCACTGATCATTGATCCTAGACTTGTGCTATGGGGGCATCTGTCCGGGGAGCCTCGCATCTCTCCAGCACCCATTCTGGTATAAAACTAATACAAACAATGTTTACTGATCACCTACTATGTGCCAAGGTCCATGCTAAAGACTGTAGAAATCATCTCATTTAATCTCCATGAAACCTCTTCTAGGTAGTGATAGCCTCCCCAATTTACAGATGGAGAAACTGAGGCTCAGAAGGATTAAAGAAGCTTGCTCAAGGTCTGCACTGTTGAACCATCTGCACACAGGCAGTCTGGTGTTACAGCCCTGAGCACTTGGTACATGACTCTGATGTCCCTACAGTCAGAGCCCTGGGTCTGGGTACTTGCGTTAGTGGGGGAGCTCACTTATGCTCCTCCATGGGGCAGATACCCAAGGAAATGTGGAACCAGCCTCTAACAATGACAGGCACAGAGGCAAGCTAACCATCCCTTTCTCTAAATTCTTACCTTCTGGCTGCCCACTCCCTGCTTTGCTGTGAGAAGGTAGCATCTGTCTGCTGGGTATGGTTTCAGGTCATCTCTAAGGGGAATCAATCAGTGCTTTCCAGGGAGATGGCCAAGCTCTACACAGAGAGCCTGGAAAATCTGACTCCCAGTGGAGAGGTTGAGAGAAGCCAGATGCCATCTGGAGTGCCCAGGGGCCAGCTGCTGCCACTGACCTCAGTGTGCTCAGCAACATCAGGGATGCGGCAACAGGCTGGCAAGGGGAACATCACATCATGCATTTATGCACACCCAAATCAACCCCACCCAGGCCCCTGCTCAGGAAGCCAACAGAGGCAGGCTCCTTCTTTAAGCCCATCTGGGACAGGTGTGACCAAAGAGGTACACACAGAGGGATGTAAAAGGAAGGGTCCTAATAACATATGACTGGGAGACTGAGAAGGGAGCTGAGAGGTGGTCCTTAGAGAGAAAGAATGAATGATTAATAGAAGAAAAAACAGAGCTCCTCCACATGGGTGTAGAAGAGGTCCCAGCCCATAGTAGCTGCTCAAGAAAACCTGCAACATCTTTAACTGACAGGGTCTGCATCCAAGGCTTTCCTTTCAACCTCATGACACCTAGCGAGGGGCATAGACATGCACCTGCTAAAGGAATCAGCTCACACCCCACAGCACTCAGCTCCCACATTTGCCTTGGGGCTTCCATTTCCAGTCCATCCTCCCTGACTTTCCTCTGGCTAACATCCAACTTGGGAGTTTCCCTGGGGGCTCACAACCCCCACCCCAACTAACTCCAGGACAGGGTGCAGACCCAGACCAGGTGATTGGTTCAGAGCTGTCACATGATTACAGCTAAGCCAATGATAATCAGTCCTTGGATTTCTGGAAATACTGATAGTGAAAGACTTTCTGCCCTGTGATCATAGAAAGGTAAGTGTGACTCAGTTTTGTGAGGGGTCACTTCTGATACCAGAAAGGATAACGCCCAAACAGATGAAAAGAGAGCTAGGAGATGACATCATTTGAGCACCTGGATGCAGCTATGCCTGAAGCTAGCTTTATCTCTGACTATCTCAGTTACACGGAGCTATTGATTTTCCTCTCTGTGAGTCTGTTTCTGTTGTATTTCTATTATTTGTAACTCAGCAGGCCCTGCAACTACATGACTCTCTAGGCAGGTGGTAGGAAAGTAAGAAGGGCAAACAATACAAAATTTTTTCACTAACAGTTTTTGAGCAGTAAGCATGGATCTCTCTGAGCCTCAGGTGCCACTCTGAATGACAGCGATCACACCTCCCTACCTCCTAGGGTGAACGGGCAAGTCACTGAACACCCCGTAACCTGTTATCTTGAGCATGTTACAGCCAAGAGCAGCAGGAAGCACGCAGCCCTGGGAGGGAACCCGCTGTCGGGATGCCTGTGCAGAGTTCCCCCCCACCTGAGCCTCTGGCTGGAGTTTGCTGAGCTGCCCCACGAACCTCCCACTTCATAAGGGACCAGCCCAAGCCCTGGGAGGCAGCCACGGGCAGCCCTGGACAGAAGGGGTGTGCCTGGCCTTTCAATGGATCAAGTCCCTCTGTGACTGCTCACCTCAGAAGCTGCCATGCCCCAGCGGAGGATGGGGACAAGGACACTGCAGCGTGCCTGGCAGTGGGGACAGGAGAGTAACGGCTACTGTGGGCTCCAGTGGGACCCAGCTGGACCTTTGGCTGAATCTTAATTTCTCAGCTTCCTGTCTCTATGGCTTGGGACGAGTTTCTTTATTTCCCCGTGCCTCAGGGACTTCATCTGTAAAATGGGGTGATTAATGCATCAATTTATTTGGGTTGCTGAACGTAGGCAATCCTGCCAAGCAGGAGTTCCTGGGTCAGGTTCCCCTGCATGGTTTCCACCTGATTGTACACAAGTGATGTCAGACCTCCGAGGGCATGTTTAAGGTGATGTGGGGGACAGAGGAGAGGCAGAGTCCCTCTGAGCACACAAGTGCTCAGGCCACTGGTTCATCAACGCCGCAAACAGCAAGTCTCCAAAAGGAACCCAGGGAACAGGACCAGTGCGTCAGCCCAGGAAGCCGGAAGGCGGAGCTGGCTCAGGGACAGCGAGAGGGCGGGGTTCTGCCTCCAGAGGTCATCAGGGGCCGGCTGCAGACAGAGGCCCAGTCACCTTGGAGAGGCGGTCACACAGGGACACACCTGATGCCCACCCCAAGAGCCTGGCATGTAGAGAGGGAAGAGGAGCTGCGGGTTGTTCCAAACACCAGCTGCTCAAACACACAACCAAACCTCCTCTTCTTCTTTTAGTTTTATTTATTTGAGAGAGATGGTGTACGTGCGGGAGGGGGAGACAACCTGACCTCTTCTAACCAGGTCCCAGCTAGCTCAAGTGTCCAGCTTACTAGAACTCTGGCTCATGTTTGAGGACAAAGCAGCAAACAATGACAAGGCTCAGCAATGCAACAGATTCTTACCTTCCTTAACCCAAGCCCGAAAAGCTATTGGTGGGGGCGCGGGGGAGGGTTTTAGGCTTGGAGTTAGAACCCCGAGGGTCTGCAGAAGCCTGATTCTAAAAAAGGAGTCATCTGGGTCCCCTGTGCCCTGCTCACCAAAGTGGGGAAGCAGAAAAGCATTTTAGGAAATTTTCAGGGACACCCAAAACACAAGAGTTTTCCGTGTCTGATTCTCTGCAAATCCCCTTGACTTGAAGCGGGCGGGGAGGACTGTGTTTGATCTACGATCATATCCCTGCTACTTAGGAAGGATTCTGACCCAGGCGGGTGCACCACAAATACTGGCAGGACGAATGGAAGAAAAGAACGTCAGTGAATCTGGAGCCTGCAGCACACACCGAAACACCTGTTTATAGAGACACAGTGACCAGGTGACCGGAGAACGAGGACAGCTGGAGAAGCAAGCGGACTCATCACTGACACCTCAGACCCAGGCTGAGAGCGAAGGTGGGCGGGCACGACCCGAGTCACGTTCTTCATGGGTCCTCTTCCTGCCTCCATCCTTCAGTTGCCTCCAAATTCCCGAAGAAAAGAGGGATATATTTACTGACCCCTGAAAACCCAGACAGGGACTCGTGGGGGCTGCAGGGGTTCTCCAGGTGCTGCCCTACCTGCCAGGAGGGGCTCCTCCAAAGGTGTGCCAGTACGTCGGCCAGATTAAACTTCTAAGGTCCCGCCAGCTCAAACATTCGTGGGTGCGTGTTTCCTCCCAGACGGAGCATTTCCTGGAGCCCTGCTCCGTGCTCCAGGCAAACACAGAAGGAGACAGATATCTGGGTGCCCCTATGGTCCCTGCCCCCTCAAAGGTTCCAGTTCAGAGGACAGCCCCAGGGTTACATTCAAGAAATGCCCCGGTCACAGCTCCACTACGCTCCTCATGACGAAGATCTGTGGCAATGAACAAGAAAGGCTTTGCAGCAGGGCCGGGGGCCCAGGACAGGATGGGATTTGGAGTCAGTGCGGGGTGAGTAGAGACTGTGTAATGTTCGTGGTCCCCGGCACTAAGCTCAGGCTTGGCAGACCCGGAGAGTCTTTCCTGCTGGTTCAAGGTCTAAGGGTGCCAGACAGAAAAACCCTTCTCCAGAGTGTAGGCACCAACGGGGAGAAACGGTTTGGCTCAGCTGGTCAGCCCCAGACACCTAGTCGCCTGAGTATCTCTATCCGGGGAGTCACTGAGTGTGGAAAAAATGAGCAGGTGTGATAGTAAACAGGTGCTCAGCTAGAATCCAAGGTGTGGGTCAATCCAAGCAGCAGCTGTTGCCCAGAGACATAAATGAGTGGGGAGGGAGGGGGCAGGGCCAAAAGGTCAGTGAAGGCAGAGGGGGTCAAAGGCCAGGCAGGTGATGCCTTAGCTGCTGGGAGGGCACGGGTTCCCCCAGTGGGGTGGGGTAGGGGGGTCGCGTGCCATACGGCAGCAACAGTGTCCAGAAGCCACTGGGAGATGGAGCGGGTACCAACTGTCCCGGTTTGCCCGGGACCGAGGTGTTTCCCATGGAATGGGACTGCCAGGGCCGAAACCAGGAAAGTTCTGGCAACCCAGAATGCGCTGGCTACCCGAGGCACAGGTCTGTCCTCACCAGCATCCCAGAGGGACCAAGACTGCTGCGGGTACAGGAATCTCATCTCGTGGAACAGGGAAACTGAGGCAGAGAGGCGCGTGACCTGCAGAAGGGAGGTCCCACAGGGCGTGAGCAGCATGGCGAGCTGGAGCATTCTGGCCTCCACCTCCCCTGCTTTCTCCGCACACTGGGAAGACGGGAGACACGCAAGTGCCGTCTGCTAAGCACAGCTGTGAGCTGTGCCAACTTCTTCGGAGCCAGTGGACCCTGGGAGGGGAGCGCTAGAGCCCCCGTCCCCAAGAGGGGTCCCAGGGAAATGGGCCCATCTGGCCCTCTGCTCCTCAGAGATTCTGGCCCAGGATGAGCCGGCGGCCACCACCTGGGACCCTGGGGGGATGGGGGTGCTGTCGGCTGCTGCTCTGCTTGCCTCCCTATGACATCCCCATTAGGGTGACCCCTTGGGGGAAGGCCAGGATCCCCAAAGGCCTTTGTAAAATGCAGACGCGTCATGTAAAGCCACACACCCTGCAGCCCTTGGGTTTAAAAGGGTCTTAGCGGCTCTGGGCAGCCGGTGAGAGAACAGGCCAGGGCACAGGGGAGGTGGAAGGTGTGGGGGTGGGGGGGGGGATGGAAGAGAGGATTTTGGGGAAAACGTAAGCAGGAGCTTCCCAGAGCAGTCCTGCTCAGTGACTGGCCTGCAGAAGCATCCCCCAGACTCCTGGGCCGACCCCTGTTTCCGATTCTGCAGGTCTGGGCTGGGCTGAGAATTTGCGTCCACTATCAAGTTCTCAGGCGAGGCCGATGTTGCTGGTCTCGGCACCCGTCTTGAGAACGGCTGGCCTGGGGCATGGAGTTATGGCGGGGGGTGCTGGGGTAAGGGCAAAGGGACACAGGCGCTGATGGGTCACTGAGGGCTGAAAAGACCCATGGAGGTCAAGTTGGAAGATGCTGGAGGCCTTGACCCTCAGGCTTCAGAGAGGGACAGAATCACGCGGTGGTGGAGGGAACTTGTTTCAAATGCAGATTTGTGGGCCCATCCCCAGATATTTTTGACTGTGAGGGCCTTCTGGGGGGCCGGGGAACTTAAAAACCACAGTGAGCGCTGAGCGATTCTGATGCAGGCCACAGTGGAAACGCGCACTTCGCAGGCCTCGCGGGCTGCGATGGGCCACAGAGACCTCTGCAGGCCCCTTTCTTGGCCTGGGGCCGGCTGTGCCAGCCACGACAGCAGCCACTCGCCACATGGAGCCTTTGACAATGAAATAAAGTGTGAAATTCAGTTCTGCTGTCATACGAGCTACGTTTTTAAAGCCAGTGGCTACCATATGGGACAGGAGGGGTCTAGAATGTTGCCATCTTTGCAAAGAGTTGACCAGACAGGTCTGGCCTGGAGAGATCGATCACATTATGCCTGCCTCTGTTTCCCTTTCTCTAAAAAGGGGGCTCCTCCCCTATCTTTCCCAGGGTGTAAGAGAAAGAAAAGATTCCACCAAGAGTGACAATTCTGGCCCACCCTTAGAGGCCCCCTGCACCTGCTGGTGGGAGGAGGTGGTCCCGGTTGGCGGGGGCAGCACCCATGTCTGCCCCAGAACCCAAGGATGGTTCTTCTTCCTCCCGGTTGGCTGCCAGAGCTAGAGTCCCCAGGGCAATGAGGAGTCCTTAGTAGTTAGCTTAGTAATCACAAATATAGTATGGAAAACAAACTCGTAAAAGCCCCAGCAATTCCCCTTCAAAGAAATCGACACTAAACAAAACCAACTACGCCCTAAAAGGTACGGTTAATGCATCACGTTAACGCATCACGAATGCAGAGGTAGGAACGAGCACAGACCGGACTGACTCACAGAGGAAAGGTAACTGAACCTACGCCTTCCCCAGACCTCCCCAGCCCACGTAAGAGGTGGTCATGTTTTCCAGGAAGGAATGGAAAAAACACGAGAGATAAAGCAAGCCCCGGGGGCAGGGGATATCTCCGCCTGCCGTTCTGGGAACAGCAGCGTGGGGGCAGGGATGGACAGTCCGTGAGGAGGGCAGGGTCCTGCGGTCACCGCGTCCAGTCCCTACATTAGGCCAATGCACAGATGCAAGGTGGCCAGCTGGGTTACCAGGAGCCATTACTCAGTGGGGACAGTCACCGTCTGGGAAGATGAGAAAGGGCTGGAGACGGATGGTGGTGATGCCCGTCAAGGTATTTAATGCCACTGAACTGCACACTTAAAAATGGTCAAAGGGGTCCATTCTGTGTTATGTAGGTTTTGCTGCAAAAAAGACAAAAAAGAAAGCGCAGGGTCTGAATTCCACCCTGGATGAACGGAGACAGGCAATCTTGGAAGCGGGCCTCCGGATCTGCACTGGAGTCCGCTGACCCCAGGGGACTCCGCTCTCTGCTGCGGATGCCTGATGGAGGGGAGGGCCACAGGACGGACAAGCACGACGGCTCACTTCCTGACAGATTCGGAGCACAGGTGTGCCCAGGCAGGGGGAGGGAGGCGGGCTCGCTCTAGGGAAAGAAAAAGTGAGGGTTGGCTACAATGTCCATATACTGTCTGTCCACTTCGGGACGCCTGAGGGAAGGGAAGGATGCTCTAAGGATTCCGTGAGGGCACTGGGGGCAAACCAGAGTCTGCAGCCCAATTTTTCTTACTCTAAAATGAACCCAATCCCAGAAAGGCAAGGGGCAAAGAGGTTCTCAAAGCCAGGTCCATGAAACCCTTGCCGCACATTCCCCCAGGGTGCTCGGTACAAATACAGATTCCCAGGCCCCTCCCCAGACCTACAGGCCGACCTATGGCGGGGGGAGCCCGAGGATCCAGATACCGGCAGGCACCCCGGACCACTGTGAGCTCCAGTCTGAAACCCCTTTTAGTGAGTCAAGAGGGATGAGGCAAAGGGGTCAGGAGGGAAGTTCCCAGCTTTGCCAGGATCCCGCGTGTAGCTGTGAGCCTCCCCATTTGGCCCTGGAAAGCCCGACATCTTGCAGGCTGGGCCCTTTCCTCACTCTGGGCCCGTGTCCCCACGTTGTGGAGAGAGCGAACGGACCCATCCCTGCTGCGGGTTGCCTGTCAGGACTCTGCCTGCGTCAGACCTCCTGCACGGGGCCGGCTGGGCTCTTTGGATTCTGGCTGGGGCCCAAGGGCTGGGTATCTCTCCCGGAGCCAACTGAGCAGCTCTGGGCCCGAGCGGCCTCGCTCCCAGCTGCCTCTGGCTGATTGGAAACTAGCGTGTCAGACACCAGGGAGAGAGCCCCGTGACACCTGGCATCGCAGGCCCCCCGCCCGGTGCCCAGGTGGCCCTCAGGGAATGGTCAGCTGATGAAGGCGACCGGAGGGAGAAGCAATGGTCCTGGGGCAGACCGCATGGCTTCCGGGAACAGCCACCAACTGCAACCTCTGTAACTGCTTCAGGCCTGAACCCCGTCGCCTTTCCGAAGGGGAGGATGCGGACTACATTACTGGGGTGGAGGACGACCAACAGGAAGGCAGGTGACAGAGCGCCCAGCTCCTGGGCGGCCCTTGGTCAACGCTTCTTCCTCATGAAAAGGACCTTCCCCAACAGAAAGACACCTTCTTCCCTGCCTGGGTGCACAGGACTTCAAAATCAGCAGCGCACTGGTGAGCAGAGCCACGCAGGCACGGGAAGAAAGCAGACAGGAGCTCGCAGCGGCTGTTTCTACGTCTCTCCAGGCCCCTGGGGAGAGCTTTCTGAAGCTTCTGGACAATTAAAAGGTACCGAACACACTCCATGCCTGTGATAAAGGTACAGCCCCAACGAGCTGGGCGCCCGTGCCAGCCTCTGGACCCAGGCAGCTACAAAAGAGGAGGCTATCGGCACCTGCAGTCAGGCCACCAGGTGGTGCGCGCCCCCCCCCCACACCGAGCGGTCCCCAAGGCCCGGCACACAGAGGGAGGGTGCCCGCCGAGGGGCGTCCCCCCTGACACCACCAGCTAACCTTGGCTGTAGCTCCCAGGGCGTGGCGGCACCCAGCTCGGGGCAGGACTCGCCCATCTGCCCATCTTACCTTTCTGGCTGGTCATTCCTTCCACATTCGGGGCTGCGCCCGCACCTTTTGGACTAACGCCACTAGTCAGGGGCTCTGAGGAACCGCCACAACCCGTGTCTTCTAGCTGGCCTCTCCTGAAGGCATCTAAACAGCAGACCAGAGAAAGCACGAAGTCCCCACCTTCACGGTGGCTGCCCCAAGGGGCAGAGAAGGGGTGGTCCTTTTGAATGGGAGTCATTCCTGCCTCCCCCACTCCCGGACAGGCGCTCCTCTGACACGCTCGGCGTGAAATGCATTTGCGGGGTGTAAATTCATAAAAAAATAACGACACACGCAGGCACGCACACGCGCACACACACACACCTTGTAAACACGGCTTGCTATCCTCTCTGGAGTGTTTATAGCCCTGGGTGACTCACAGCAAACACGGCATCCCCACAGTGGCTGCTCCGGCCGGCTTTAATGATATGTCGGCTGCGCTTATCTGCTGGGGCGAAAATCTGTGTAAACAGCCGTGTACCTGATTTTCCACTTTTGTCAGCTGGCTGTTGTGTGGGTGAGCGGGGGCTCGGTCCAGGCTCCCGCTTGCCGTTCTCCTTGAACCATGCACTCAGGTGACTCCTGAGATGACTAAGAGCGAAGTAAGCTGCTTTCAGGATGGCTGGAGGGTCCTGGCAAGTCCTCCAGTTAACTTGAGGGGAATATCACAGAGAACACAGGGTGTGCATAGTGACGCCTTATGGAAATTTCCTGATTATTTAGAAGGCCAGAGAAGCAGCCACCAGTCCTACAGAATCAGCCAATCTCATCAAGCTCCAATAGCTCAAACTTCAAAAAAATTTTTTTAAATTTTACACAGACACAGACACAATCAATCTCTTTGGACTCTGGAGAAATGGGAACCCTCCTCCGTCTTACGGTCCTGGCAGCACTGGGCTCCATGAGTAGGAAGGGGGCTAACCACACGGATTCCTGTCCAACTACTCTGCAGTGGGTAGGATGATCCCATTTTATAGATGGGTAAACTGAGGATTGGGACGTCCAATAACTTGCTTAGCGACACACAGCTCGTAAGCAGGAGATCTGGCCGATCAAACCTGGGGGTTTTTGATTCCAAAGCTGGTGCCCTGAACTCTGCCATGGCAAAAGGAAAGTACAAGCCCTCTCCTTGAGCAGTCACACACGGTGAGGGTGCTGGGCCACAGGGGAACCCGATCAGAATTGTTTTCAAGAGCGGGGACTTTCACTCCCGCTCAGCTGTCCTGGCTGTGTCTGTCCCACTCGGGGGGGCCAAGGACATCCACAGGAAACCCTGGTAGTCCTACTGGCTGGCTTTCTAAGAGTGTCCCCAGTTCCAATGGGGAGATTTAATCTCACTTGCAACCCTGCGGAAACCCTTTCCAAGAAGGGGATAACAGGAGGCTAACCTATTGCTAAAATTGCTAAAGACACACAGATAAGCAAATGCCTGATTTGCTTAAAACAAGGAATGTCAAGGAGAGGACAACCAGCCCCTCCTTCGTTCTAAAGGTAAAAATGTAAAGAGAAAATGGACTGTCACAGGGGTCTACGTTTTAGAGATCAATACAAGGTCTTTCCACAGTGCTGGGAGGGCTACAATCTGGGACCCCACAACCAAGTCCTCGTGGGGATACCCCCCCCAGCTGTGTGATCCCGGGCACCCGGTTTCTGCTCCGGGACTGGCAATGGCACCTCCCTGCTGGGGTCCTTGGAGGACTGATTAAGACAACGCATCGCATTTGGTTCGCACCATGCCGGGCCCCTGGGAGGGTACAGCGGAGCACTGAGAGCCAGCACACAGATCCACAGGGGCCTGGTGCCCTGGGCCAGGAGGTTTTGTGTGAGGGGCTCGAGGAAGTAAGAATCCCAATGACTAAGAGAAAAGGTTGAGGTTCAAGAGGCTTCATTAGGTCCTGGGACTTTATAAGAGTTAAGCGTTAAGAGAAAAGCTTAAGGAGGCATGGCATCTGAACTGGGTCCACAAGCCTGGGCAGGCTTCCCATGGGACAGATAGAGTGCCCGGACTCCGAAGATCCGAACTGACCAACAACTTTTCAACAATGACTTGGTGGCTTTGGCTGACCAGGGCCCTTGCCTTACGGACGCCACACCCGTGCAGCTCACTTCATTCTCTCTGGCCCCACTGCCCCAAGACGGACGGACCAGCGCCCGCTCCCATCGCTCTAACTCCTCACCTGGCTTTACTTTCCTGTACAGCCCTCCCGTCTCCTGACACATCCTGTGTGGACTTGCCTGCTGGAAATCTCCTCCCACAGATAAGAAGCTCCATGGAAACAGGGGCTGCAGCTGTCCCCTGCGCTACTATAGATCCCTGGCAGCCACCGCGGTGCCTGGCAAGGTAGTGGCTCAAGAAATGTGGCGGAATGAAGGCACGTGCCGAAGAAGGCTCAGGGAGCACCTGCTTTACTCTGGGGCCGGGAGGGGGTCCTGGATGATCTCCCCTCGGGTAGAGTTAGTCCTGCCACACACCATCAGGGAAACTGAGTTACTGAGTATCTCAAGGTCACAGAGCTTTGAGGCAGAACCAGGTGCAGACTGAGTACGTGTCTAATTTCTGCATCTCCGGCTCGGGTCCTTAGCCAGCGCACAAAGAATAGTCACCTTCCCTGGAAGGGGCCCCACCCTGGGGGCCCGAGCTGTCACCAGCACAGAGTCCATCACTCTTCAGGTCTCAGGATCCCCTCCGTGAGTAATGTCCAAGTGTCCGGCTTCCACCCTGCCAAGCCAGTGGCGCCCCCATCCTTCCCTCTTCCCTGTACCTCTGTAGGTGCCAATTCCCAGACTGTGTCACCCAGCAGGGTCCTCACTGTTCCGCTCCCTCAACCAAACATCACATTCAGCTGGGGGCCAATGTGCTGAGATCCTGAGACGAGCCACCTCTCAGCCTGGCTGAAATGTTTATTTCAACAATAATTTCAGCTTGGGGTTCTGAGCCAGAAGAGCTCTCATCTGCTTCCCGGAGGAAAGCCCTAACATCCAAAGGTTCGAGAATCCATGTCCACGACAGGCTGACCTCAACACCCAGCCACCACGAAAGTTCTTAGAAACTGCATTTGATCTTTAAGAACTGGAGAGCAGAAGGGGGGTGAAGGGCGGCTGGTGGGGTGGAGAGATACTCCAGACTTGACTGGTGTAGCTGCTGCCTTGATCTTCATTCACGCCCGGGATACCAACCGTCAATCAGGAGATTTCCACTGCTCTCTGCCCTAAAGGGACACCACGAGGGCCATCGGAATAACAAGCACCCCCCAAGGCCTTGGAGACAGGCGGTTCTCAGCTACACCATGTCATTAGGATATTGTTATTATGAATACACAAATGGAGTCTAAGTAGACACAAAGTAAACAGATCTCTCCCCACCCAGCCATCTCCTCCATGTTTACATAATAACAACCCACTGGCACAAGAGTCAAGACCAATCTCATCTCGACACAGTTCAGGAGGGCAGAGATGGAACAGATAGCATCATATCCCAATGGGACACCGAGTCAGCGGGGCCCTGACGGGTGCCCCACCACGGATGGGGATAACTAACTTTTATGAAACATCAACTATGAACAAGGCAAGGTGATTTGCAGACGCTAGCTTTGGAATGATCAAAATGTTGGGTGGCACTAGTTATTATCAGCACTTTTTGGATGGGTAAAATGAGTCTCAAAAAGATTAAGCAACTTGCCCAAGCTCTCCTACTTGCTTGTTCTTCGCATCTGGGCTCTTGTTTTGCTCTTGTTTTACACCAAGCTGTCTTGGCCTCTAACTGCTCTGTGCAGCTGGGAAGGAGGTGGGACGGTCTCCAGCAGGCCCAGCCCCAGGGCAAATGGTCCAAGGACGCAAGCTCCTTCCAGGGCTCAGTGTCCCTTCTCTAGACCCTTGGTGACCCAAGACGTCCACGGCTCCAGGACACCAGCACCAGCTCAGCTCATCACTGCCAACTGGCCCGTGGTCCCAGCTCCTGTGGCTATGCCTGTGATTGTCAGGATCCCGTCTCCTTGGGAGACCAAGGCAGGCAGCCTGGAATTAGGGGGCATTGCTGCTGGCTTTTTCTCATAGGAAAGAAATAATTATTAGGTAAATAAGCCTGGTGTTTCCCAGCTGGTTAAGCTTGCTGTCTAGGAGAGGCATTCCGGTGTTAACCGACAGAGAATATTTGAAATTGCGGGACCCTGGGCAAGTTGCTCAAACTCTGGCGTTTCTGTCTTTATCTTCACGAAGATAACACAGCTTCCCTCCCAGAGCTGTGATAAAATTTTAAGGACACGCGCCACGTAAATTACGGGAACACAATAGGTATCCAAGAAATAATGAATAACCATGTTGTACGCCCCCTTCCTCTCTTTTTCCTGGAAAAAGTATTCCAACTTCACACTGATGAGGACAGACACTTTTTGGAAGCCGCTCTAAAGTCAAGGGGATCCAGGGGGTTCTCTGGGTAAACCCACCCCCCCACCCCCAAAAGACGTAACTTGCGAGGGCGGGGGGCAGTTGAGCCCGGAACAGAATGGAATGGGCGCACGCACTCGGAATATTTTAACATTAAAAAGCGGTCCTCAGTTTGGGGCAGATTAGCCAATGATACACAATCAGACCCTCGCATTGTGTCTGCACCGCCTCGATTTCTTTCTGCATTAGTCCAAGTGGAAGAGAAACCTCTCCTCTCCCAGCAAAAGCGAGCCATCATGTGCCGCTCAAAGGGGCTGCGGTAAAGCAGGGCTCTCCTGGCACTTTACGGGGCTGCCAGGTGGGTTACAGGTGCGGCGGGAGAGGGGCCGCCCCAACTTCGTGCCGGGCTGGCCCCTTTCCCACGCCTCCCAGGGCAGGTCCCGGGCGCCCCGGCATCTCACAACTCCCGCAGGCGTGGCCTTGACCTGCCCCTGCAGCTCGCTCTGGGGGCTCGGCCGGAAAGCGGCGAGCGCCGAGCCCCCCGCCCGCGAGCTGAAGAACTCCGCGTCCCGCGCGACTCCCCCTGCCCCCCTCCCGGCGCCCGGGGCGCGGCGCGCGGCGAGAACTTTGCCACCGGCGCTCGGCGATCCGGCCGGGAGCGCCCCCGCGTGCCCGGCCCCGGCGGCTCCCCGGGCCTGCGGCCGCGCCGCCCTCCCCGCCCCGCGCGCACCTACCCGGCTGGCTGCAGTCGCCATCCGCTCGAACGGAGGGCGCCCCGGCGCGGGGCCGATCGGCCGGCCCCCCGGCGTCCGCGCCCGGCTCGCAGGCTGCAGGCCCCCGGGGGCGCGCCGGCCCGGCCCCCGCCCCGCAGGAAGGCGCCGGCTCGCCCTGCGCCGCCAGCTGGCGGACGCGCTCCCAGGTGCCCGAGTCGGCCGCCCGCATGCCGCGTGCCCGGGGGGCGCTGCCGCGGCGGCGCGGGGGGCTCCGACGACGGGCGCGGGGCTCACAGCCTCCCGGGCCGCCGCCGCATCGGGGCGCAGCCGAGCGCCGCCCCCGCCGCCCGCCGGCCGCCCGCGCGCGCCGGACCGGGGCTCTCCGTCCGGCCGACGCCGGGCCGTCCGCGGCCGCCGCACGCGAGGAATTCGGCCGCCGGCCTCTCACGTGGGAACGACTCTCACTCCCGCGGCTCCTCCTCCCGCTCCTTCCGGGCTGGCGAGGGCCCGCCGCTCGCCCCGCCCCGCCCCCCCCCCCCCCCCCCCGGCCCGGCTCCGCCCCCGGCCCCTCGGCGGCGCCGGGACTCGCCCCACGGCCTCCGGGAGCGCTTCGTGGCCCCATTCTGGGACGCTCGGCGCATCCCCAACATGGTCATTTCTGGAGAGACTGCGGGTCAGAAAGACGGACAGTGGCGCAGGGTTCGGAAGGGACTGGCCTGCACCCAGGTCTTTGAAAGCCCCAAGTGAGTGCATCTGGGGGAAGGCCGCCTGGTACCCCAATTTGCATACGTCTCCACTCTTCTGACATCCTTGTGACAGCGCTGCCGGAGACCTGAAGTCCCAATCAATGGCCAGGAGAGGGCAGAAAGAATGGAGCGGGAACCTGGCGGTAGCCTTGGGACATTTCCTTTGCTCATCTGTACTGTGTGACGAGGCGTTCTTCAAGTCAATATAATCCTGAGCACATTCACTGGGCCGGAGGTTGGCGAGGTGGGCGTGGGGGTGGGGGTGGGGGGGTCCGACATGGTCCACATCCCTAAGCAGACTGTGATCTGGTGGGGTGCCCTATGTCTACATCTCACTTCCTTGAGCCTCAGTTACCCCATCTATAAAATGAGGCATCAGTAATTCCCACCCGGTCCACCATCAGAGATGTTTCTGAAGACTCCTCAGCCACAATCATGTGGCAGGTGAGGGGACTCCCAGGGAATGCCAGGCTTGGACCCCAGGAGTGGGTGGGGGGCCAGTTAGTTCTCCAGCTAAGCCTGGTCCGAGGTGGCATCTTGGGTCTGCAAACCCAAACCTGAGCGCTGGAGTGGGTGCTCCAGTGGCTTGCGGAGCTCACTGTAAAATGAATTTGCAGCCCCAAGCCCTCTTTGATCTGAGGATTATGATGCTCTTTAGAAGGACTAATTATCTCCCCGCAGCCCCAGGAAGCAAGTCCGGTTTCCCCCCTAGTGTAGACAAGGGGAGCCTGGGAGGAAGCATAGCCAGGTGAGAACTCACACCTTCCAGGGATGTCCCCAGCCTCCCCTTCCAGGCAGCACCGGGCCTGACTCTGTAACCTCTGGTTCCCAGGCCTGAGCCCTGGGAATTTCTAGGTCACTGGCATATGGCTCTCCATCAAGCTGTGGGAAATAAATGACTTCCCTCCACCCGGCCCCAAGTGTCTAAAACTGTTCACAGGTGACTTTCCCGTCTGTGGGCGAGGAGCCCCATCCCTTTGCAAGCACTGTGGTCTGGACACCATCCATCATGGCCTTGCCAGCTTCTACCCTCCCCCTTTCCTCACCCTCCCAATAACGGGAAAACTAGCCCAGCTGTAGAGGTCCACAGGGCTGTCTCAGACCCCTTCCCCTCTCTGGGACCTGAACTGCTCAGTGGAAAGCTGACTAGTAACACTGAAGGAAAGCTGGCCAGTAACACCCAGCCGGGGAAGAAAACACCCACACGACACTGAAGGGAGGAAACTGATCTCAGACCAAGTGATAGGAGATGCTGGAAAACCCTCAATTCTTTTGCCTTTTCTGGGATAACTGGCAAAACAGAACAAAAGAACAATTGCCCTGAGCCACCCGAGGGGAGAAGCTGGGAATGCCTTCACGTTCTGGAGACACCCAGCACAGACTGTCTGTTCCAAACGTCTTCAGGGACCCAACTGAGGACATAAATGAGTGAGGTGGGCTGTGTTGGGCTCCCCGTGGTTTGTTTCTTAAGGGCATTTAGGTTGTATTCTTTGGCTTAGACACGCTTTGCATAATAAGCAGGTAAGAAGGTGCTGCCGCAAAGAAACATGCTCTTTCCCATATTCCTCGAAGTACATGGAACTCTTAGTCTATCTTTCCACTTTTGATAGAGACGTGAAATTTTCTCTTAATTCCATGACATGAAAACAGCAGCACAAGCATGAATACCTAGCACTTGCCACTTGGATTCGGTGTCAGCGAGACTTTAGGGAGTGATGAGGACTGTGGCAAATAAGAAGAGGTAGATGGCTATAATGCAGGAATGTGCCTCCAGGGTCACTAGAGGTTCGTTTGTTCTTTCTTTCTTTCCTTTTTTTTTTTTTTTTTTTTTTTTTTAAAGCTACTAGGAATATGGACTTTTAGGGGTTATCTAAGTTCAAAATGTTGACAACTCTTTGACATGAAGAGGAAAGGGGAGAGGGAGAAGGAGAGAAAGCAGAAAGAACAATAGAGTAAACAGGTCTAGAAGTTTCTATGTAGCCCACTGGCCACCAGTGCTCATTTCACTGCTAGTCTTACTGGTCCCCCTGCAACCTCTCAGAGGTCTGCACATAATCAAATAATCCAAGCCATTTTTCAAACCCACAGCCCTGGGGGATGTCTGCTGTTGTCCTTGTGTGTGTGCACACATGTGCATGCATGTGTGTGTGTGTATGTGACAGAGAGAGAGAGAATGTTCCCCATTCTCAGGACCAGGACTTCAGATGGCAGCTGGACCCACCTTCCATCAGTTTCTGGGGTTCTCCAACTGCCCAGGCCTCCCCCAGTTAGTGTTGCCTCTCAGTGCCTCCTCCCAACTCTGTTAGCAGGCAAAGCTCCGAGAGCCGCGGCAGCCTGCAGGCTTCCAGAAAAAACCATCTGCCTTGGGTGGGAGGCATTGCTTCCTTGTGGGATGTCTCTCATTAAAAGGATACCCTGAACCCAGGAGAGTTTCTGCTCAGTTCTGCAACAGGAGATCCAGGAGCCAAGTGACAAACCATTTTCTGCCCTGAGCACCTGGGCAGGCCCTCTAGGAATGATAACTCCAGGGTGGTTTTGATTGGAGGCTCCAAGACAGGGCCAGCTTCTGAGTGCTCAACCTGGGTAGAAGGGTCCTGAGCTTGGGTTAATGCTCTGCTGTCATTGCCTCAAAATTCTTAATTATTTTTGAACTAGGAGCCTTGCACGTTCATTTTGCATTGGGATCTGCAAATTATGTAGCTGGTTCTCCTCCCAGAAGATCTTCCCAACCTCTCTGGGGGATGCTGGGGATTGATGTTGGAGACAGCTGGGCCTGTGATTGGGCTCATCTGTCCTTCTCCAGGGTACGCTGTGTCCGGCCTCTGCAAGGCAGCAGGAAGGGAGGAATTGGGGGGGGGCAGGGCAGCAGGAACTATCCCCAACCATTCCTCCAGACAACTAATTAAGGAGCAATGGCAGAGTGGGAAATTGGGTGGGGGGATGGCAGTCAGCCAGAGGGTGGGGAGGATGGCTCTGGTTCTGAGCTTTGAGGCCAGATGGTGTCCCCATGACCCTGACCTCAGGATGCCAATGGGGTGCCACCAAGAAAACACAAAGGACACTGGGGACAGGGGTGCTAGGGATCAATGCAGTTCCCATTCACAGTATCACTTGGCTTTCGGGGAAACTTCCTTTAGAATCCTGGAGAAAATGACAAGACAATTGGGCTTCAAGAACAAAACCCTGAAACATTATATTAAAGGACCCCGCTATATTTGATATGTGCTCAAAGTGGAATATTTGAACCCCCTGGAATTTTTCAGGGTTTTTTTTTCCCCCCCACTGGCTATGCTTTTAGTATTTGTAGAAGAGATTTTACTAAGATCTTCCAGCCCACATTACTATAGGCTCTCTAAACACCGAAACTAAGACAAAGGAGCAATTCTAGATTCCTAGGAATCTACACACTTTTGTCTGTGACACCTTTGGGACCTCCTGGCAACACTTCCCAGGAGTCTGGAGACCTCAGTGGCAATGCCAGGTCCCCACTGCTTGTGTGTGACTCTGGAAAAGGGTCTTTCAGTCTAAGCCCCTCACCGGCAAAGACAAAATGAAGGGGTCGTGGAGGTGGAAGCACTTTTCTAGTTGAGCCCTCTATGATTGAATTGATCTTTTCTGTCCTTCTCATGGTGGCCATGTGTGTATGTTTTGTGTGTGTCATAAGCAGTGACAGCAAAGGTATTCGTTATTCATTGCTAAGTAACAAATCACCGCCAAAACTTAGCAGCTTAGAACGTCCAGTGTTTATTATCTCTCAGTTTCTGTGGGTCAGGAATCCAGGCGTGGCTGAGCCGGGGGCCTGTGGCTCAAGGTCTCCAACAGGCTGCCATCAAGGTGTCCTTTGGGGCTACAGTCAGCTCAAAGCTCTCTTTGGGGAAGATCTACTTGCAAGCTCACCCCTGTGGCTCTGGCAAGATTCAGTTCCTCGTTGGCTGTTGGCTGGAGGCTACCCCCCAATTCCTTGCCACGATAGAGCTCTTCTCACAAGATGGTGGCTTGCTTCCCAGACAAGGCTCCAAGAAAGCGCAAGACGGGGTGTGCGCAAGATGGACGCCACCGTCTCTTTGTAACCTGATCTCAGAAATGATATCCATCACCTTTCCCCTGGTCATCGGAAGTGAGTCACTGGGTCCTGCCCTCCCTCGATGGGAGAGGTTATAAGAAGGTGTGAATACCACCAGGTTACTGGAGGCTGCCCCACTGCAGGAGGCTAGGGACGCAGGACTCAAATCCTGGCTCTGGCACACACTAGTGTATGATCTTGGACAAACGATTTTGCCTCTGGAAGCCTCAGGTTCTTCATTTGTAAAATGGAGAGGATCGTGGCTACTACCTTGGAGGGCTATGGTGGGGGTTTTAATGACGAAACACACACGTGAAGCTCTGAATCATCCCTGGCACAGGGTAAACCCTCAAAAAATGGACTTGGGGGACATTGCTGGAGGAATCTGGAGGGATGCGCCCATTGCTTCAAAGTCAGAGGAGCACTCCCTGTTATTTCCATGGAGATCTGCAGCCTTGTGATTTGGAAGGTCTTTGGCGGGCCCTGGGTTGCCTTTGTGACCATGGCCACCAGCAGGGATGGTGCTGGTCTTCCCTTGGCCATCCCAGTAGGACTCAGAGGCACAGGTGCAGCAGGAGGATTAGACAGGATTTTCCTCCAAATCTATTTAGACCTTTGCCCTATGGGGACTGAGGATTTTACCCCAGATCCATCCTGCCATCTGGCCTGGTGAGGCCTTCCTGGCTGGACACTTTTGTGTGCCTGTCATGGGCTCATTGGTACCGTTTGACAATCTTCCCGGGGCCCCAAATGACCTGGCAGAGATCCTGATCCCCTCTGGGGGCTTCCAAAGGGCCTGCTCTGGAGGCCAAGGCTTAGCTCAGTCCTCGGGCAAAGCTGGGCATTGAAGCACTTTTACAAAGGGCAGCTGGTCTCCTCGTCTTGCCTGGAGGACTGTCTTGGGTCCCAAACTAGATTCTTAGCTGCAACAAAAGGAAAAAGCCCATATCCAGGGATCATATTTCCACCCATCTCCTCTAAGTCCCTTTCTGGGGAGTTCATGTCAAGGAAGGACGTTTCCACAGGAAGTTCAATGTTGCCACTTATTCAGAATAAAAACAATAACATCAAAATACCATGACTTACAATAATAACGCTGGCGAACATTGACCTAGCACTTACTATATGTGTTCTAAGAACTTTACACATCCATCTAACCCTCCCAACAGCCCTGAGAAATGCAGGTATACTCTACACACTATTATCAGGCCCACTTACAAATGAGAAGACAGACACAGAGAAGACAAGTCACTTATCTAAAGACACACAGCCCATGAGTGATGCAAGTAGAGCTACGTAGCCTGATCGAAGACTCCAAGCTCACAGGCATCACGCTCCTTTGGCAACAGGTGCTATCTGTGGGGCACTCAATTCCCTCCAGGGGCTGCTCTTTCTTGTCCATTCAACTCTCCAAACCACCCTATCCCCATGCCCCAGATGAGAAAATTGAGGTTTACGGAGACAAAGGCACTTATCCAAGATATGTGCCTGGTAATGCAGGGTCGGAAGTCTAAATCTCAGAATTGAGGGCTGTTATCTGGGGAGATGCCTCCCATGTCCGAGTTAGAGAAAATGCCTGCCTGTGGGCCCCGTGGCATAGACCGGTCTTTCTTCACCTCCTGAAGACGGGGCTGAGGCAGTGCTGCGCAAGGTAGCTGGGTGGGGTGGGTCCTCTGCTGCCCCCGGTGGCCACTAGCAGTACTTCACCTCCAGCTGGTTCAATGGCAAGTTTGACCCAGGGCTTGGTGGCTACTGGGAATGAGGCTGGCCTCCACCACCGCAATTTTCAGACCCTGTCTCTCCCCTTCCTGTGTGTGACTCAAGGGTCACAGAGGGCCATGGGCCAGTCAGTGCCTGAGATAAGAATAACATGTACTCTTTAATGAGCACTTCTGTCTTTGTGCCAGGAAGTCTTCTCCTAGATACTTGTTACTCCTAAGGGTTTTTAAAAATTTAAACTCAATCAATTAACATATCATGTATTCCTAGTTTGAGGTAGAGTTTAGTGATTCGTCAGTTGCATATAACACCCAGTGCTCATTACGACAAGTGCCCTCCTCAACGCCCATCACTCGTCACCCTGTTACCCCATCCCCCCTGCCACCTTCTGCCCCTCTAGCAACCCTCAGTTTGTTTCCTGTGGTTAAGAGTCTCTTATGGTTTGTCTCCCTCTCTGCTTTCATCTTATTTTATGTTTTCCTCCCTTCCTCTATGCTCCTCTGTTTTGATTCTTAAATTCCACATATGAATGAAATCACATGATATTGATCTTTCCCTGATTGACTTATTTTGCTTAGCATAATACTCTCTAGTTCCATCCACGTCATTGCAAATGGTAAGATTTCATTTTTTGATGGCTGGGTAATATTCCAGTGTGTGTGTGTGTGTGTGTGTGTGCGCGCGTGTGCGTTTACCAGATCTTCTTTATCCATTCATCTGTCGATGGACATCTGGGCTCTTTCCACAGTTTGGCTATTGTAGACATTGCTGTCATAAACACTGGGGTACAGGTGTCTCTTCCAATCACTATGTTTGTATCCTTTGGGTAACTACATTGTTACTTAAATGTTATTTAATTTACCAATGCACAGAGATAGACCATCATTGTTAAGGGTTATTAATAATATTGGATAGAGCACTTTCCACATATTAGCTCAGTACAATCCCCACAACACTATATAAATACTGTCCTTATCCTCACTTTATCAGTGAGGAAACGAAGAAACAGAGAGGTTTAGTAGGCTGCCTGAAGTCACACAGTACCACACGGCAGAGCCAGGATTCAGACACGGGCAATTCTGGCTCTAGAGAGTCTGCTCTCATAACTTTTATGTTGTTACTATAATTATTATTATTATTATTATTATTTTTTAAAAGATTTTATTTATTTATTTGCCAGAGACAGAGGGAGAGAGAGCGAGCGAGCACAGGCAGACAAAGAGGCAGGCAGAGGCAGAGGGAGAAGCAGGCTCCCTGCCAAGCAAGGAGCCCGATGCGGGACTCGATCCCAGGACCCTGGGATCATGACCCGAGCCGAAGGCAGCTGCTTAACCAACTGAGCCACCCAGGCGTCCCTGTAATTATTATTATTATTATTGTTTCACGGTTGAAGAAACCAAGAGCTTAGAGGGGAAAGAGGATTTGTCTAAGATTGCACAACTGGTCAATTCAGACCTAGGACTTAAACCAAGCCTGTTTTCCTTTATCTACCCGTTGACCCAACAAGTACTGTTTAAGTACTAGGTGCCAGGCACTGCCTTGGGCTCTGGAGGTGAACCCTGTGTGGTCAAGCCTGCCGCCGGCACCTGCAGTGACGCCATTCCTCTTCCCACTTCATGTCCACGGCCATTACCTGCAGAGCCTCCATCCAGGGACGTGGGAGGTAAAACCGATTCGACTGGGGCGGGGGTCTTGTGAGGGGCTGTGGCATGGAGTTCTGCACCTTTCTTACTGCAGCTGCCCTGTACTTAGCAGTGAAATTGAGCAAGTCAGGCCACCTGGGGCCTCAGTTTTCCTGCCTGTGAAATGGGGTTAGTAAGAGAACTTGCCTGTTCCCCAAGACCGTTCTGTGATGGACAAAGGAGACTCTAGGTGGGGAAGCCCACGGAGCTGCAGAGAGGGCAGATGGCAGACAGCTGGGCTCTGGGGCTGGTTCAGTGAAGGACCCATTTGCTCCTTTGCTTGTTCATTTTATTTGGTCAGTCCTCACTCGGCATCTGCCATGAGCCCACTCCTATCCTAGATGCCGTGGGAAGAGGCCACAGGACCCCAGTGTGTAGGAAGCCGAAACCCCACTTGGATGTTAAGATGAGAAAGGAGGACTGCCAGCAGATTCTAACTCTCTATGCCATTGGCGCCTTGGCACTGGGGCTGGGACGGGCCTCTGCCACCCACCTCCCTAAGGAAACGAAAGGATCCCCAAGACAAGCCTGGTGAACCACTTCCAGATTCTCATGTGCAGGCCAGAGATGCTGGCCTGTCCTGCCCCTTTAAGGCTTAAAGTGCCCATCTCTCCTACAGCGACTTAGTCTCCCGGTGGCTAAAAGCAAGTTTGAACCATGGGGTAAGAGCCCTGTGCAAAGCCTGGACGTTTCACGTGAAGACCTCTAAGCTATGGAAGAAGAGGAATTAGGCGTCCCAACACTGAGGGATACTTGTTCAAAGACAAAAGCTGGCTCCTCCTTCTAAGAAAAACTGAAGCCCAGAGAAGCTCAGACACTTGCCCGGGTGCACACAGCAAATCAGGGGCTTAGGCAGACTGACTTCACTCAGTCCTAGAGCAGTGATTCTCCAAGTGTGACCCCCAGACCGGCGGCATCAGCACCATCCCTGAGCATTTATGAGAGACACAAATTCTCTACCCGAACCCCGATCTCCTGAGTCACAGGCTCAAGGGTGGGGCCTGATAGTCTGTGTCTAAACAGCTCTCCAGATGCCCCTTTTGATGATAAACTTGAGGGTCACAGCAAAGCCCAGAGGAAGGGCTGCTAGATCTTCATGTCCTTCTGAGGGGGGGAGGAATGAGGCAGTGGAGCATAGCAAGGTCACTTTCTCAGTGACTGTGGCGTCATAGTTACATAACCACCCCTCCCCCACCCTGATGGATTTTTGCACCCAGACTCCAAACTCCAGGGCCCTCCCTGTCAGGAGGCCACCTGCCTGGGCTCCAGGAGACCTGTCTGCACACGCCCGAGGCTGCTTTACCTGCTTGTCCGCCTGCCTGCCCGCCCACCAGAACCTAGGCACGTCAGCCCAAGCACCTCCTGGCTTCTCCCACTCTGAATGGCAGAGCAGGCCCGGCCTCCATCACCACCACCCAAGCAGATCTGGGGTTTCTGGAGCTGTAAGTGCCCCCAGCAAGGCCAGGAACAGGCCTGACTTTGCCCCAAGCTTCTCTGGTGTGGGCCAAGCCCAGGGAGGAACGCAGAATGTTCTTCACTCTGGACATCAAGAAATAACTTTAGGCCCTGGTCTCAGGTTCTCAGGGCAGAGATCTGCAATGGCCTCTGGTCCCAGTGGGACTAATTAGAATTTGTTCTGAGTTCTTCTTTTCCCAGAACTGCCCTTTAAATATCTTTGGAACTGGTTTCAGGAGGCAGATACATAGAAAGGACTGGCATCTTCCCCCGAACTTTTTCAACAAAGCAAACAAGCAAAAAATGTGTTTTGCTAACTGTGAGAGAAGCTGCATTCTGTTTTCTTTTCAAAGACCTGAGCTTTGAAAGTGGAATGCTTCTCCCAGATTAGGGGCCCAGGGGAGGGATTCACAGGTATTCCTGGGGTGAAGGACAAACCCACAGGCTGCTGCATGGGCTTCGTCCCGCCTCCCCTGCAAATTCGAGGAAGGGACAGATCTGGAACTTAAAATATGCCCACAGGGCCAGGCACACAGAAACCGCATGGTCCATTTTGTGGATTCATGAAAAGATTCCGAGTTCTAGCTCGGGGCTTCCCACCTGCCTTGTGTCAAACATAATACGCCAGTCCCTTCCCGTTTCAACTAAGAAAAGTGTCCCATGTCCTAATAAATAACAGTAAGTTCCACTTTCTGTGGGGCCCATGGTAGGATGGGCCCTCTAGAGGCACTGCTGTATTCAATCCCATAACTTCCCTATAAGAAAGGGATACTATTATTATACCCATTTTAAAGCAGAGTAAACTGAGGGTAAGAGAAAGGAGCAGAGATTGCACACAGGTGGCCCTAGAGCCAAATGTGGCCCAGGAATGTATTTTCTTTTCCTAGCACTCTACTGAAAAGGGATTTAAAACACCAGTTGCCAACATTTTATTTTATTTTAAAAATTTTTATGTATTTATTTGACAGACAGAGCACGCACAAACAGAGGGAGCACCAGGCAGAGGGAGAGGCTCAGCAGGAAGCCTGACGTGGGGCTCGATCCCAGGACCCTGTGACTATGACCTGAGCGGAAGGCACATGTTTGACTGACTGAACCACCCAGGGGTCCCGAGTTGCCAACATTTTAAAATGAGGGAAATTTATAGCAAAAAGCTCAGATACTCAGCTTGACTTCAGAAAAATCAGGAAGTCTGGTCACAGTGAACCCCTGCTCACCCCATATGGTAGCAGAGTACTTCCCCATTCCCCCTCCCGCTTCATCCCTACTGCTTGCTCTAGTCTGACCCTTGACTTCCTCACTCATGTCAGTGCTCTAGGCACGGAGTCTACAACCACTGGTCTTAGGCCACAGTTGATGATAGGTAAAGTCCGTACTTATCCAGAGTCCATCTGTCGGTCTGTCTGTCCCTTCCACCTCACCAGTGCCCACTCCCGGGAGATCCCAATGTGGCAGATCAGACGGGATGGAGATGTTAGTGTTTGTCCCATTGGCTGGGTCACCTTGGGCAGACCCTTTTCCTTCCCAGGGTCTCCCTTCCGTTGATACAGTTAGGAGGCTGACAAGATGTCCTATTAGCCTAGCCAAAGCTCCTCGTAACCACAGAGCCAGTGGGGAAACTGTCCTAGGGACTATAGACAGGCCAGGTGTGGACTGGCCCTCCTGAGCCATCCTGTGGGTGTGAGTACCTTCTGGCATGGGGCCCTTGTCATTAAGCCGGAGCTTCACCATCAGCAGCAGCAGGGCCAACGGTCTGACCCTTCCCAGGGATGGGAGGGTAGGTTCTGGCCTTGGAAAAGCCTCCAGCCACAATAAGCTAAGTGTGCAGAGCAGAGAGCCCATCAGAGACGACGCAGACTTTCTGCTCTGAGATGCAGGATGCCTGAGCTGGGAGGTACAGCCAGCTTGTGCCTGCCCAGATCAGCACGAGGACACAGATGCCCCCCGGGGCACTTGGCAAGCCAGTCAGGGCTGGGACTCCGCACTGCCAAGGGATAATGCTCATTTAAGTCCCAAAACCAGAGGGCATTCATTCAAACCCCCTTGTCTTTCTTCATTCTGTAAACATTGGGCATTGGAGGCAGCTGAAGCCCAGAAAGTGGCGAGTGATTACCCAAGGTCACACAGCACACGGAGGGCCAGAGTTAGCTGACAGTTCAGGCTTCTTGAGCCTCTCTGTGGAGTACTTCCCATATTCTCTCTCCCTCGGGAATCTAGAACCTTCCAGCTTCTTGAAACGAGACTTCAGAGGGGGGTGGAGTGGCCCATGTGGGCAGCAGGGAGCGCGTGTGGCGGTGCACGGTGCCTAAGACACAAACCATGGGGGAGAGAGTAGGGCACTGCGGGCTTGGGGGTGGCGAGAGTCCCCTGAAGATTCCAGAATGGAAGCTCGGTCTACAGGAAAGTTGGCCAAACTGGCAGCCAGCAGCCCACATTTGGCTCCCAGACATATTTTGTTTTTCCCACAGTGTCTTAAAAAAAAATTCACATTAGCTGCCAACATTTAAAAATCAGGGGATTTCACATAAAAGACAGGATTTCTGGTCTCTCTTGAAGAGACTCAAGATCTGGCCAAAGCTGGACCACAGTTGCGCCCGGCAGGGACAGACGGGAGCGGGGTACACGCCCTCTCATCCATCATGCGAGAATCCATCACATGTTTCCTTGTCTGCATGACCTCCCCGCATCCAGGCTTGGGGATTTCACAGGCCTCTCTGTTGCCTCGCATGCTCAAGTCACCCCTCTCTCATCCTGGTCACTGGTGGTTCTCTCCCTGGGGGCAGAACTGCCCCCCCCAAGGGACCTTTGTATGGAGACATTTCTGGTTGTCACACCTGGGGAGGAGGAAGGCTGCTTTCAGCATCTAGTGTGGGTAGAGACCAGGGATGCTGTTAGACACCCTACAGTGCACCAGAAGCACGAAGAATACACCCTACAGTGCACAAGAAGCACGAAGAATTGCTCGGCCTCAAATGTGAGGTCAGGAATCCCTGAGCAGAGTCAAGAGACATCAAGAACCCCCAGGCCAGGAACACGAGCCTGAGAGGGAGGGCCACCCCTGTCAACAGTCATTTGTGATTAGGGGCTGCACATGAATGTTAGAAGGAGTCGAGCAGAGTGAAAGAGAGAGAGAGAGAGAGAGAGAGCCAGGCCATGGACAACCCAGAGCCTTGCTGGTAACCAGGAGCTAACTGGCCATAAAGGAGCAAGAGCCCGGGATTTGCTCACGATGCATTTATGAAGCACCGACTGCATACCGAGCATTGTGTTAGAAAAGTGAGAGAAAGCGCGGGTGTGCAAAACAGCGTTCCAGCCTTCCAGGTGTGCAAGAGGTGGCCCCCCAAGGAGGCAGGGGAATGCAGGGGAAGGGGCTCCTCCAGCCGGGTATATCCACAGAGGCACAGGTGTTCCCTAGGCCTGGTTTTGGAGGGGGCAGGGAGGAAGGGCAGAGACGGGGGAGGTGGGATTCCGGGCAGAGGAAGGAGCTCAGGCAAAGGTGTGGCGGCAGCAACAGGCTCAGAGGCGCAAACCTGCGATGAGATGTTTTCTGCTGGTCGGGAGGGGAACTGGCTGGAAGGCGATGGCCAGCTGCTGGTGGAGATGGGAGGGGCAGAGGGTAAGGAGTCTCCCAGTCCAGCTACGTGGGAGGCAGAGCGCAGAGCCCATGGCGGATCCTTGCAAAGGCAGCGGGGTAGAACTGTGACCCCGGAGAGGTTACTTTTAAATTCTTAGAGCCTTGATCTCCTCATCTGTTCAACGGGGATAATAAGAATAATGACGGCCATCACCTCGAGAACTTAGCAGGTGCTAAGGCGCCAAAGCGCCCGTGATGTACGTGATCCTCACAGCAACTCTACGAAGTAGTACTGTTACGAGTTTCACTTTCTAGAAGAGGAAACATCAAGGTACCGGCCAGCAGGTGAGCTCTAACTTTTCTAAGGCTGCTCCTCCTAGGTAGTGAGGTGGGATTTGAACCTAGGCAGTGTGGTTCCAGTGGACGTGCTCTCTTACCCCTTCTGCTACTCTGCCTCTCTAGAATCTTCTGAGAGAGCTGTCCTTAAGAACAAATGAAATAAGCCAGGAAGGTGCCCAGTGCGGCGCTGGCACAGAGTGCAGCAGCTGTGACATTTCACACAGAAGCCTGTCCCAGGTTCATGGAGCCACGTTCAGTCCACGGCTCCAGTAGAAACGGCACCAGAGACGTTCTGTAGGGGGCACGTGGGTTCTGGGGAGACATGGGGGTACAGGAATGGTGCTCCCCACTTCAGGGGAGAGACAGCTGAGCCAAGTGTCTGGAGATGCTTCCTTTCTGCCTCCTTTGAACCCCTTTCCTTCTATCCCTTCCAACCTGGCTCAGAGGACACTTCCGGAAGTGGTTTGGGACATGCCCGGGCAGAGTAACCAGGCCTTCTTCTTTTTTTAAAGATTTTTTTTTTTTTTTGAAAGAGAGAAAGAGACAGGACACAAGCAGAGGAGAGGGGCAGAGGGAGAGGGAGAAGCAGACTCCCCACCAAGCAGGGAGCCCAACGCTGGGCTCCATCCTAGGACCCCAAGAGACCATGCCCTGAACCAAAGGCAGACACTGAACTAACTGACTGAGCCACCCAGGCACCCCTCATGCCTTCTTTTTTGTACCCAGTGCATTTTTTTTTAAAAGATTTTATTTATCTATTTGACAGATAGAGATCACAAGTAGGCAGAGATGCAGGCAGAGAGAGAGGAGGAAGCAGGCTCCCTGCCGAGCAGAGAGCCCGATGCAGGGCTCAATCTCACGATCCTGGGATCATGACCTGAGCCGAAGGCAGAGGCTTTAACCCACTGAGCCACCCAGGCGCCCCCCAGTGCATTTTTTCCAACACAGTTGACCCTCTTAGGGTATGAGGGAATCATCCCACAGCACTTCTCATTCTGTATTGGGCATATGCATCTCCTGGGGATCTTGTTAAAAGGCAGATTCAGGGTGGGGGGGTTCCTGAGGCTCTGCTTTTCCAGCAAGCTCCAGGAGATGCATATGCTGTCAGTCCAGGGACCACACGCTGTTAAGCACCATCCTCTGAGCAGAAAAGTCTTAGGGTATTTCCTAGAGGCTGTTCTTCCTCCAAGGACAGGATGCCCTCCAGGGGCACGGACTCAGTTTCTCATCTGGGCCTTGATAAATCCCAGCACTGGGGGACAAGGGGAGGGAAGAGTGCTGACCCATCATTAGGGAGACTGCCAAGCTGAAGACTTCAATCTGACCGACAATACTCGGCTTTGGAGATGCTCACTCCTCCCAGATCTTCCAAAGAGGGAGGCGGAGCCAGTGACTCTGTAACCAAGGTCAGCCCGGGATGATTCCACTGCCCCCTAACCCCCATCTAGGGTTGCCAGCTTGTCCTCTAGGAAAATAGGAGATCACTAGTAAGACCGAAACAATGATTTTTAATTTTAAGGATTAACTTGTCTGTTTCAACTGATCATTTGCGCTTAAAAAAAAAAAATCAGTTCTGTTCTGAGATCCTGAAAAAACACAGAAGCATGCCCGTTTAAACATTTTCATTTTATGGGACAGATGTCAAGAGAGCCGGATCCTACAATGAATTCGGGTCCCCTGGGCGGCATGAGGCTCCCTCCCCCAGGTCAGAAGCCACGCCATTAACTCAATTCTTTCTCCCCCAACCCCTAGCTTTACTGGGATGAAATTCACCTATAGCACCAAGTGAAGTTAAGCTGTACCATGCGGTGATTTGATACATGTATATAATGTGAAATGTTTACCACGCTAAGGTCAGCTAACATATCCTTCACTTAATTACCGTTTTGTGGTGGTGGTGGTGGTGGTGAAAGCAGCGGGAATCTACTCACTCAGCAACTTCACGGACAGAATACGATACTGTTAATGACCGCCATCATGCTGCGCATGAGGTCCTCAGGGCTTATCCCTCTTATAATTGGAAGTTCATAGGGGCGCCTGGGTGGCTCAGTAATTAAGTGGCTGCCTTCAGCTCAGGTCATGATCTCAGGGTCCTGGGATCGAGCCCCGCATCGGGCTCCCTGCTCAGTGGGAAGCCTGCTTCTCCCTCTCCCACTCCTCCTGCTTGTGTTCCCTCTCTCGCTGGGTCTCTCTCTCTCTTTGTCAAATAAATAAATAAAATCTTTAAAAAATTTTAAAACGTAATTGGAAAAGCGCCCCATTTCCTCCACACCTCAGCCTTTGGGTCCACCATTCTACGCTCGATTTCTGTGAGTCTGACTTTTTTTTTTTAGGTTCTCCATATGAGTGATACCAGATGGTATTTGTCTTTCTCTGAAGGTTTATTTCCTTTAGCATAATGTCCTCCAGATTCATCCATGTTGTGGTAAATGTCAGAATTTCCTTATTTTTTATGGCTGTGTAATATTCCACGGGGTGTGTGTGTTTATGTCTGTCTGTCTGTGTGTGTGTGACATTTTTCTTATTTACTCAACTGCTGATGAACATTTAGGTTGTTTTCATGTCTTGGTTCTTGCAAATCATGACTCAGTGAACAGGGGTGTGCTGGTCTCTTTCTGAGTGAGTGTTTTCGTTATTTCGATATTCAGCATTCGGATAAAAACCCAGAAATGCGATTGCTGGACCATAGGGTAATTCTATGTTGAATTTTTTTGAGGACCCTCCATGCTGTTTGGCAGCACCAGTTTGCATTCTCACCAGGCAGTGTGTGAGGACTCGCTTCTCCCCACATCCTCACCAAGGCTTGTTATTTCTAGTCTTTTGATTCCAACCATTCTCCCAAGTGTGAAGTCACGTCTCACTGTGCTGTTGATACTCATTTCCCTGATGATGATGATGCTGAGCAACTCCTCATGTATTTGGTCATTCGTATGTCTTCTTTAGAGAAATGTCTATTCAGTTCCTCTGCCCATTTCTAAAATGTATTTTTTTAATATTGAATTATCTGAGTTCCTTACATATTTTGGATCTTAGCCTCTGATCAACTACACGGTTTGCAAATATTTTCTCCCACTCTGTAGGTTGCCTTTGCATTTTGTTGGCTATTTCTTTTGCTGTATAGAAGCATTTTAGTTCACGGGCGCCTGGGTGGCTCAGAGGGTTAAGCCTCTGCCTTCGGCTCAGGTCATGATCTCAGGGTCCTGGGATCGAGTCCCGCATCGGGCTCTCTGCTCAGCAGGGAGCCTGCTTCCTCCTCTCTCTCTCTCTCTGCCTGCCTCTCTGCCTGCTTGTGATCTCTGTCTGTCAAATAAATAAATAAAATCTTTAAAAAAAAAAAAAAAAAAGAAGCATTTTAGTTCAGTTCGATTTAGCCCCATGTGTTGATTTTTGCTTTTCTTACTCATGCTTTTGGTGTCATACTCAAAAAATCATCTCCAAGACCAACATCATGGGGCTTCCCCCCTTATGTTTTATGGGTTTTATGATCTTGGGTCTTTTATTTGCATCCTTAATCCATTTTGAGTTAATTTTTGTTAGTGGTGTTAAGATAGGAGTCCAGTGTCTCTTTTTTCCATGTGGATATCTACTTTTTCCAATATCATTTATCAAAGATGACTATCATTCCCCATTGAGTATCCTTGACTCCCTTGTCAAATATTAGTTAACCATATACGCATGGGTTTATTTCTGGGCTCTCAATTCTGTTCTGTTGGTCCACATCTCTGTTTTTATTCACAGCTCCCCCTTTTTTTAAAAAAACAGATTTTATTTATTTATTTGACAGACAGAGATCACAAGTAGGCAGAGAGGCAGGCAGAGAGAGAGGAGGAAGCAGGCTCCCCGCTGAGCAGAGAGCCTGATGCGGGGCTCGATCCCAGGACCCTGAGATCATGACCTGAGCCAAAGGCAGAGGCTTTAAGCCACTGAGCCACCCAGGCGCCTTTCACCACTCACTTCTAAAGCTAACTTTCCTTTACTACGTGCCATGTGCCTGAGTGTCCCACTCCTGTCCACCCCCCCCCCCCAACTGCCAACTGAGTCACGGAATGAAAACAAATTTTAGCATTCACTTTGAGCAAAGCAATTAGGAAAGTCAGCCTGCTCAGGGAAGAGAGAATAAGAAGGGGTGGGGGGGAACCCTGTATACTTTGAGGGCAGTCATATTCCGTTAAACTGTTAAATTGTCCACTGTTCATATCCACGTTCCCCTGGGTAGTAAACGGCAAGCTGGATTCATGTGGTGTGTTGTTTTCTTATTAAGCATTTGCATGAAGTATTTGGTTTATCCTTACTGTTAATATTTGGTTAGCAAACCCTTGGAGGATTTCCTGGACGTAGGCCCATGGGACCATTCTAGCTGCAATGCGGGGGCCTTGCTACGTGGTCCCATTTTGCAGGTGGCTGCAAGATGAGCCAGAGGGGTTTTTCTGCTCAAAGTGCATTTTCTGCCCCATGGGGAGCAGCCAGCTTTGGAGACAGTGGCACCAGCAGGAGGATGGACACATCTCAGGCTGGGTGGGAAACAACTTCATTTGCATCTGCAGAGTCCCCAGCAGCAGCTTCTCCAGCAGGGAATCTGACACGCAGCACACAGACCCATCTGTGCTGTTGCCTGAGGTGGGCGTGGACTTCCTGAATCCTGCAAACCCACGTCCACGCGGCCCTTGTTTTTGGAACCGGGTTGCAAAGCTGTCTTCCCAACTGGAACTCTGCATCGCAGCAACCATCATTAAGTCCCTATCGGTCCAATGAGCTCATCATCCAACTAACCAACCAGTCGACCCACCAGCCCTCCACTAGCATATGCATTCACAGGCTGCCAGGTGCTGGAAAAGATGGGGAGATTACGACAAGAATGCTGCCCTACCTGTACGACCTCCAGCAGATTGCTTAACACCCCAGGACTTTAGTTTCCCCATCTGTAAAATGGAACAATAATGCTGCCTCCCTCATTGGGTTACGCACTTTGCATGGCACCAGCCACAGGGTAAGCATCAATAAATGTTACCTCTTAATAGCAGATACATGGAATCATGATTTTTTAACTTACATTCTGTTTCCAGTGCAATGTTTCCAATCTACTTTCAAAAAGCAACTTTTTACCAAGCCTGTACCGAGGGATGGTGGAGAGGGCAGTGAGCTTGTTTCTCAGCCCAGCAAATAGATTCACACGTCACCCTGGTACATCTCTATCTTTAGCCACAAAGGACAGCAAAGCAGGACCCAGCCTTCCACTTTCAACCTCCCTCTGCCCATCTGGGGAGTGCGCCGGGGAAGAGCAGTCCTGACCTCTGGCTCCCCAAGGGCCCAGGCGAAGTCCGCCTCCTGAAAGAGGAGGCCCCCCCCCCCCCCGCCCCGGGCAAAGAGAAGAGGAGCCCCCCTGGAGGAGAGAAGGGGTACCCCTCCCCCCACCCCCGCCCGCCACCTGCCAAGGCCTGAAGGGCTGGACAAAAAGGAAATCTGCCTGGTAGTCAATGCCCAAGCATCCCCAGGGCCACCAAACAGAACTTAACTTCCTGGCCTCTTTCCTTGCAAAGCTTGGTATGGATCCCGTGTTTGAGATCACAAACGTGGAGCGGTTATTAGCATGTATTTATTTTTTTTCTTTTCCTTGTATCTCCTATACCTGCCATCCTAGCAGGTGACCTGAGAAACCACAGTAGGAAAAAAAGGAGAGGGGAGGGAAGGAGCAAATAGGGAATTATTTATAACGTATGTGTTTATGAGGATAATCGCTTTGATTTCCAGACCAACAATGAACGGACATTTCGCGTTCCCAGACTGACCTGCCCGCGCCCTTCATTCCCCATGGGTGGGCGCTCTGGCTCCCCCCTCCTCTCACTGAGTTTTCTGTAAGAACTTTCTCGCTGCATTAACCTGGGCTTGATGCCATTTTCCGGAATGTCTATAAGCCTGGCTTTTCAAAGAACCTGTATTTTCCGGCTTTAGCTGCATATTCGATCCCCTTGGAAATAACATGGAAGATAAAAATTGCAGTTCTCCGGACCTCGGGTTTCCTAGCGGACAGAGACTTACGTCCATCAAAGCAGGCGCTCAGCCCTTGTTTGCCCACAGCTTCCTCGAGTAGGCAGTGATGTTAGGGGCATCTAAGTCTGTTAGGACAGGCTTTCCAGGTGCTCCACGCTTTGCTGGGGCCCTGCGTCCCTAACCAGCTCGGCAGATGAGTGCCTTGCTGTATGCCTGTGCTATGCACCTGTGTAAATTGTCTTCATCGGTTTCATCGGTGGAGAGACACTGCCACCACTGGAGACCCTCTCAGCACCTCAAGGAGGGGGGATTCCTGGTTCAGAGCCACGTCCCCATAACTCAGGGTGTCATTGTCATCCCCTTGAATATATCGGTGCTGATTCTCAGCTTTGATGAAACCAGACAGGCTGAATCCTTGTCACCCCAGAGAGGCAGGTACGGGGACACAGCTTTAACAGTCCTTTGAGCCTTGATCTTGGACACTGGGCTGCCAGGGAGCTTCTCCCACGGTGGCTGTTCTTGTGACCTGGATGGACCCACTGATTAGCTGGTCCTCCTGGCTTCACCTCCAAATGTATCTTGAATCCAAGGGCTTCTTACCATGCCATCTGCTGCCATCCTGGGCCAATCCACTGCCCCCTCTCTCGGGTACCATGGCAATGGCCTCTTGGTGGCCTCCCTGCCATCATCTTGCTCCTTTTTTTTCTTTCTTTTAATTTTTTCCCCTTTTTTTTCCGTCTTGCTCCTTTTCTATCCAGACTCCACCCAAAAGCCAGACTTAGAGCCCATCAGACCATGTGACCCCCTGCCTAGAACTCTCCACTGCCTTCTGGTTGTCCTCTGGACAAACTCTGAAATCCCGACTGTGGCACAAATGGCATGGTCTATCCCCTGTCTGGTACCCCCGCCCCCCAAGCCCCATCCTTCCCCACTTTGACTTCATTCACTAATTTCCACAGGCCTCATTCTCTTGTAAATCAAGCTGCTTCCGACCTCAGGGCCTTGACACATGCTGCTGCTCCTGCTCAGAGTGCTTCTACGCCCAGGTCCTTCTCCCCATTCAGGCCTCAGTCAGATGCCAGCTCTCTAGGGGGGCTGGCCCCCCTCCCTACCCAAAGCAGCCCCTCCCTTCAGTTTGGCCCCAAACTACCACACTTTCTTTTTCTCATAGCACGTATGCATCTCAAGATCATTTGTTCAATGCTCATCGATTGTCTTTCTCTACCATAAAATAAGTCCTTTGAGGACACAGGCCATCTGTGTCTCATCACCACTGAATCCTGGCCCTTCGAACAGGGCCTGGCACGCAGCAGAGGCTCATCATTTGCTGAATGAATAAATCTATGGACAGTTTACGCAGCATATCCTGGAGGGCATTGTTTTGTTTTGTTTTGTTTTAAATATTTTATTTAGTTATTTATTTGAGAGAGAAAGAGAGCATGAGAGAGATAGCATGAGCAGTGGGGAGCGGTGGAGGGAAAAACAGACTCCCCACTGAGCAGGAGCCCGATGCGGAGCTCGATCCCAGGACCCTGGGATCATGACCTGAGCCAAAGGCAGATGCTAAACCAACTGAGCCACCCAGGTGCCCACATGCATTGTGTCCAACCCTGGAATCATGGCGTCTGGGTAAGGAGATAGCATGCCAGCAGCCCTCTCCTTCTTAGGACTTCCCATTTCCAGACAACGGAAGAAGCCACTGAGCACCGTAGCAGCTGTGCCCATCTGCTCAGCCCTCCCTAGGAGCCAGACCCGGTGCCTGAGCTCTTCCCAGGCATGCAGCCCTCCCGATGACACTACATGGTAGTTACTACTCTTGTACCCATTTTGCAGATGGTGAAGTGGAGGCACTGATGGGCTTCAACTCCTGCCAAGTGGCAGAGCTGATTGCAGAGCCCGAGCTCTGCCCTCTCCCCATGAGCATCTGTGACGTATAGGATCTCTACCAGGGGAGCTCAGAGCAGAGCTCCAGGTGGGTCAGGACAGCCCCAAAGGAGCCGTTCTGGGGGGGCCAGGCAGCAGCCTCCGTCCTCTCGGCGCCCACCACATCTTTGCAGACCCCACACCGGGGTGCGCGGCGAGGGCCTCACGGGTGCAGCCACTGGAGCTAGCAAACAACTGAGAGCCCCAGAGGGGTGCTCTGAGCGTCAGAAGGCTCCCCCTCCCTGCCGTCCGGTCCCTCCTGGCAAACTTGGCCCCAATCCCACGGGGCCCGCTGTGAAAGCAGCCACAGGCCTGGAGCAGTGGAAAAAGAATGAGGGAGGAAAAAGACATTACTTTGGAGGCCGGAGGGGGCAGGCAGGAAGGCAGGATCATGGCTGCTTTTGTTGGCAGAGGGGAGAGGGCGGTTGGAACCTGCCACCCTGAATGGCCGGGGCGGAAGTCCAGGGTCACCAAGGGAGAGTGACATGAGGACATTGCTTCTGAAGAGGCTGCTCGTAAGCCCCGAGGGTGCAGAGTGGTTGTGGAGTCTTGGGTACCTTTCAGGGACCCAGAGGAAGAGGACAGGGGGAGGGGAGGAGGGGGTGGGGGAAGGAAGCAGGTAAGAGAGGAGGAGAGAGAGGAGTGGCGCGGGGAGGCGGAGGAGAGGGAGACGCAAAGCCTGCGTTCACGCTCTGCGCCAGAATGCTGCGCCCCCCCCTCAGAGATCTTGGGACTCGGAAAGAGAGTCCTGGTAGTTCAAGAGTCTAACAGAGGCGTGACATATCGCACGTGCTTGAGAAACCTCCATTCCCTGCCTCCCTCGCCTCCCCAGCCTCGCATTTGGAAAAAGGAGATGGAGCCCGGGACTGAAAAGGACTTCTTTCCTGCAAATCATTCCTCATGGCCCAGACCCAAGTTCCCAGGCATCAGCTACTGGCAGGTACCCTAAAGCCCAGCTGGAAGGCTTTGACCTACATCAGGCCAGCATGCATCTGGAGGTTCCCTGAGGTCGAGGGGCTCTGTGAAAGGGTTACCAGGGCCTAGAGGGGACACATCACCAGCCATGGCCCAAAGTCTCCGGGTGCCCTGACCCTCAGCTAGCAAGCTGTCTCCCTGCAAACCTGACCTAGTGGAACATTCCATGCTCCTTGTGGTTGGGATCCTGAGCCCCTCAATCAGCACATATTCTCAGGTGCTCGCTCTGATGACTCTGTCCACCAAGAGCTGGGAGACGTGAGTCTCCAGGAAGGAAAGTGACAAGCTGTCAATGACACGTCAACCTAGTGAGGGGCTGGGGACAGAAGCGGCACCTCCTGGTCTGCACTGCCTTCAGAGGGAAGCAGGTGTTCTCAGCCCCAAATCAAACCCGTTGTCAGCTGAAGGCTTTTTGCATTGCTCCTGGGAGTGAGGGGGAGTCTGGGAGATGCAATCAGGATGCTGAGGCATTGGAAATTCTGGGATATTTTGATGATTCTTAGGGGCCAGGATGCAGGGTCATTTGCTTAACCAACAGTCATAGACTCGTCAGGACACGTGGTGCACTCAGGGCTGCGGTTCTAGTTCCTACCCTGTTCAGGTCTTTTGACACTGGGGTCATTCAGCACGCTGTGTCATGGCCAGCCTGTCACACCATCGCTTTCCTTTTCCTTCTGTGCAAGGGCCTCTGTGGTATAAGCTGCCTGCCCAGCTCCGTGTGTGTGTGTGTGTGCGTGCGTGCGTGCGCACGTGCACACGCTCCCTCCAGCTGTTCCCTGCAAGCGAGAGGTTCTGACTTTGGCCTGAAATTCCTTGCACCTTCTACCAAATCACCAAGGCCTTGTCTGCTCTCCCTTGTCCTGCTCTGACTTCCCGACGCCATCTCCTGTCCCCAGCTCCAACCTGCTGGAGCAGTGCTGACACAAGACGCTTTGCTTCGGCTTCCGGACCCTGGACTGCAGCTGACTGTAGCTGCGCGGGCACTCCTGAGAAAGGGCCCAGTTCTGCCCTTGTGAGGGACCGTCAGCAGATCTGAGGCTCCCCCGATCCCCGGCTTGTGCCGACTCTGGCTCCTGCCTCTCATTCTGCTCAGGGAAATTCAACTGTTCGAGTTCGATGCCTTCAACGGATTCCTCCCCTCTGTGGAATGACAATGCCATTTTCCTTTCTGTAGCAATGATCACGGTAAACCTTTGCTTTCGGAGGTGCAGCCAGAGTGGACTAATGGAACGTGTGTTGGGGGGAGGACCCTGGGGAAGGGGACTGAGAGGTGTTCATCTGAGTAACGGATTCTTGCTTTCACCTGTGCTCACCTGAAGTCCCTCCTCACTCCTGGGCATTTATCAAGCCCTGGGTCAAGTGCTTTACATGTATCAGCTCCCTTAATTCTCTCTTAACAACCCAATGGTGTTGAGGCGATTATCGTCTCCATAGACTGGACATCGTGGGGGTCTTCTCAACACCTGTGCATTCCCCAAGGTGAAGGTGACTTGCAGCTTATAGGATCTGACCCTGGCCAGCTCTGGAGATGAGCACTGGTTAGCGGAAGCAAGTGGTTGTCACAGCGCCTTCTGAGGACTGCCGGGCTCCCTGAGGCCCTTCCCAGAAGTCCGTGAGGCCTCCATTTCCCAAACTGCATATCTGCACAGGGCCGGACTGTCTTCATAAACTACAGCCCACACAACACACTATTGCAACAGCCTGAGTGCAGAAGCAGGTGGGAGAAACCTGCTGTCTTCTGTGGAGCCAGGTAGTAAAGAGAATTTGCAGGAGTGTAAAATAATGCCGCTTGTATCAGTAAGTTTTTTTTTTTTTTTTTTTTTTGCTTTGGAAAGTATAGTTATTATTCATAAAAGATGTTATTTGTATAAACACATGTAATTTTTTAAAAAAAGATTTTATTTATTTATTTGACAGAGAGAGAGAGAGAGAGACAGCAAGAGAGGGAACACAAGCAGGGGGAGTGGGAGAGGGAGAAGCAGGCTTCCTGCCAAGCAGGGAGCACGATATGGGGCTGGATCCCAGGATCCTGGGGTCATGACCTGAACTTAAGGCAGATGCTTAAGGTCTGAGCCATCCAGGCGCCCCTGTTTACTGTTATTTTTAAAATGAATAAATATTTAATCTTTTTCAGTTTTAATTTCTAAATGCTAACATGGATAAACAGAAGCCATAAAAACAATAGCTTGTAAGAGACCTCCCTAAGTTTTAAATGTGTCCTGCAGGTTCCGAGAATCAAAGTCTGAGAACTGCCTGCTGAGCCCATCGTGATATTCTGCTAACTCTGGCCAGTGATTGGTGCGGGAGTTCAGGCCTAAGCCAATCAGCATGTGGTCTTCCCTTGTGACAGCTATGGGCTGGAGAATGGGCACATGACCCAGCTTGGCCCAATGAGAGGGGCAGACCGGTTTGCTATGCACGGACAGGGATGTTGGCCCTGATTCTGTGGGTGACAGGAGCAATGCCTTACCTTTCTCTGATGTTACTGTGAGCAGATGTGGCATTAGAACTTCAGCAGCTGGCAGACATCCAGCTGAGCAGGGAGCTGAACCCAGAGAAGGGCAGAGCCAAGAGAAATCACCAAGAACGGAGACAGAGCTTTGGATCAAGTTGACCTACATCTTCAAGGGCAGTGTCATGACTTAATAAACATCTTTATTTTTTATGCCAGTCGGACGGGCGTGTTGAGTTCGTACAGAGGGAAGCACTGAAACTGCTAAGCCCTCTTTTATGTACGAGGAAGCAGAGGCCCAGAGGGGTTATGGGAGTGCCAGTAAGGGGACGGGCCAAGACCCAAACCCATGCCTCTTTGTAAACCTTTATTTTCCCACCACACCATGTAGTGTTCAAGGTTAGGTTGTTGCTTTTCTCTGTCTAGAATCCGGATCACCAGAAAATCGGGTGGGGCACAGGGAGCTGGGCGTCTCAGATACTCAGGAGTGCCTCCCAAAGTCCCCCTCTTGGCCTCAGAAATGAGAGTGTCCCAGCTCTGGGAGTATTGAGCCCGTCCCTGGAGCTGCTTGGTACAGTCCTAGTTTGCCTCCCACCGCCAGAATTCCATTCTTGGCTGACCCGATGCAACCTAACGACAGTGCACCAGTTAGAGCTCTTGGATGCAAGCAACAGAAACTGGTTATGGCGAAACCAGCGAAAAAGCGGGCTTGTCTGGTCAGCTCGCACATCTCCCGGAGGGTGGGAGAGACAAACTTGGAGCCTGCAAAAAAGCAGGATTAATGGCCCAAATCAAGCTGGCCAGGCTCCACTGCTGGGCACAGACAGTCTTTCTTGCCTACTGCCACTATCCATGATGGCCCCATGGGTGCTGCCGCTACAATCTTGGGAAAACTGAACCGAAAAATTTGCATTCCTTGCCTCTTTGGGTCACTGGCTTCCGTTCTAAGGGTGAGTTGCATCTGATTGGTGGAAACTAGGTCTCATGGGAAATCCTGAGCTGCAAGGGAGGCTGGGAAGGCAAGTGGCCAGTGCTTCCCACTGGATGGAGGGGAGCCGAATCTTCCTTAAAGCACTTGGGGCTTCTTCAAGCAGAGAAAGGAGGTTTGCACACCATGTGGACAAAATGAGTGACATCTGTGCCTTCTACTTCTACTTCAGAATTGCACTCCGGAGAGCCACTTGGGGCTCCCAAACAGTGGGCGTGGGGGTAAGAGCTTCTGAGCGCCTAGGAACAAGTTTTTCCCAGGGACACATGTGTGGCTCTTTTGGGCTGCTGGTCATGCAGCACCGTGGGTCCCTTGGCTCTGTAATTAAGTACAAAGACAAAACTCCATAATAACGGGCCGTACATGGGCTCAGACCACCTGGGCT